>NC_086079.1:2763155-5526311 GCF_948474715.1 Cydia amplana | reverse complement strand
TGCTTTAGATTCCAAATCAGTCCATTGCCACGTTACATCTTTTTTCAGTAAATTTGTCAAAGGGCGTGCTATTTCGCCAAAGCCTTTGACAAACTTTCTGAAATAACTTGCTAATCCCAAGAATTGTCTTACTTCATGAACGTTTGTTGGCAAAGGAAAATTCTTGATTGCTAGGGTCTTACGTTCGCTGGGTTTTATACCGTCTGCTGAAACATCGTATCCAAGGTAGTCGATGGATGATGTAAAAAAATTACACTTTGACAGTTTCAATGTCAAGCCGTGTTCTCTGAGTAACTTTAATACTTCTTCTAATCTTTCTAAGCCTTCTTCAATTGACTGAGTTGGTATCAATAAATCATCCATATATGCTAATACAGAATCAAAGCGTCTGCATCCGAGAACTTTATTAACGATTTTTTGGAAGACTGCCGGTGCATTGGCGAGCCCAAACGGCATGCGGTTGAATTCATAGTGACCGTCTGGAGTCACAAAAGCCGTTAAATGCTTACTTTTTTCTGATACTGGAATTTGGTAGTACCCTGATGACATATCGAGTGTGGTAAAATATTTATTTCCACTCAAATTTGCTATTTGGTCATCAATGAGGGGAAGAGGATATCTATCCTTGACGGTTTTAGCATTAAGTGCCCTAAAGTCAACGCAAAGTCTTTGTTCCCCTGTTTTCTTTTTGACCATCAATATTGGACTCGCATAGTCAGAAGTAGACTCGCGTATGATATCATTATCAATTAGTTCTGTGACCATCTCGCGGACTTTGGCTCGTTCAGCATGGGAAAGTCGATAAGGCCTGTAGACTACAGGTTTGTTATCAGTGAGCTGAATATCCATTCCATATTTCTGATCTACACATCCAATTTCTTTTAAAGAAAGTGCAAAGCAGTCTCGATAGTTGTTAAGCAACTGGTGTAATCTATCAAACATAACTGAGCTGACGTTACATCCTACTTTGATGTCTTCTTTACTTAAAGGAGCCATATCTCCCGGGCTGATGTTATTTATTTTCCTAACATTGCATATACTCGTTTCAGCAAGTGGAGTAGCTCGTGTTAGTACCTTACCATGGTTAAGATCAATCGATTTATTTGTACTATTCGACACAAATATGTAACCTTTTCCATCCACTATATTGTAAACACCCTGATGTACATAGATTTCTCTCGTTGGATTAGTTTGAACTTTACCTTCGACGTAAATGTCACCGTTATAATTTGGTTCAGTATGAACTGATACCAATTGACTCTTACTTAAATCAACTGTCTCTGAAATTATTAATTTCACGCTAACTACATCTGAAATTACATGGGGCTGATAATAAAAATTAAGACTTTTATCATCTTTTAGTACACATACTCCTGGCAACTCCGTGAAGTTTTGGCCTATCAACAGTGGTTCCTTTAGAAGGTAATCATCAACTACATATAGTTCAACGATAGATTGGACCTCGTCAATTTTTAGAGAAGCTTGTGACTTAAAGAGTGGTTTAACATAACTATCGCCAAAGCCTTTTATAACAGGCAAATCAGTAAATGTTTTAGGCAAATTCAATTGGGTTGCTATCTTACGCTGGATGAGGGTACAGTCTGCTCCAAAGTCAATATAGGATCTCATTTCATCTTTATTTATCTCAACAATTTTACGAAATTTTTCATTATTAGGGTTTGAATCAATATTCAGAACCCTATGGACAACATTAGCGGATTCATTTTTAATTGAAGAGGGATTTCGATTCGTACAAGCCTCCGATTTGTGACCAACTCTATTACAATTCCCACATCTCAATAGAACTTTCGGGCAACTATTGAATCGATGTCCCTCTTCGTTACAATTAAAGCATCTTGAATTTGCGGTAGAATTAGCTGCACTTCTATCCGATTTTTCTTTCTTCACCAAACACTTATTAGATGTGTGGCCTTCAGTACCGCAGCGAAAGCATCGTATTTGTTTTCGTTGAAATCTGCTATCATTTGAAACTTCAACGTCCGAAACTCCTTTTTTCTTCTGGGTAGTCGAAAACGAGTGTACAATAGGTTGCTGTACTACCAAATACTTCAGCAGGTCTTCTGGTTCGGTGCATTTTAATGCTTGAGCACTATTTTTTAAAGATCTATCTGTAATCCCATGGATCAAACAGTCTATAGCCTTTTTTCCGGTTATCTCGCATCTGTTAAGTAACAACAGTTTATCATAGAAATAGATTCTTAAACTTTCGTCAGGTTTGGTTTTTCTTGCAAGCATTTCCTCTAAAATACTAGCAAAATTATCTCCAACTGGAAACGCTCGCCTCAATTTTGCTTGCCAGTCAGCCCATGAGAAGTCCAGACTCGGCAAGGAGTATAACCAGTTCTTTGCAGTTCCAATTAATTTTTGTGTTGCAAAATGAGATGTTTGCCTGTCGTCCCACTTATAAATATGTGCATACTCGTTAACTTTGTGCAACCATTTTTCTATGTTCTGTGCTTTATTTTCAGGATCAAACTCTGGCAATGCGTTAAGCATTTGATTAGCACTAATAAAGGTTTTGGGACTGTTTCTCGAATCAATTGCTTGTATCAAATCAGCCAAATTAACTGAGACGTCTCGAATGCACTGACGTTTAGACGATGACTCTGTATCTTCGCTTGCATCGTCAAATATCTGACGTGCACGTTTCCGTAATATCGGAATTTCATCTGAAGAATTCGAGGAATTGCTAATCAGCCTGTTTCTTCGCAAAAGTAGCCCTCTCGATCTGCTTGACTGCGACATGGCCTATAACAAAAATTCAAATAATATAGTTTCATATAAACCTCTTTTTCAACGAAATTTATTGTATGAACATAATAGCACAGACATTAGCGACTATTTATTTAGGTGTCCGTATTCGCTTGCCATGATTTTGTTTCTCGTTCGATTACACAACATGTTGTTTATTGTCTAGGTATTCACATATCTCAAAATTACACTTGTAACTCTCAACATCAAAATAATTATATCTCTGAAATCATGTCATGACCTCATATGACTTTCAAAACAACAAATCCATTATAAATTTATAAGTATTTCTTTCGAAAATTGTTGTCTTTAACATAGTTATCATCTGGCACTGACAATACAATAATTCTATAGCGTTGTATAAAACAAACTCATTACTCGCTCGCTCTCATGTAAATAAATATATTATTTATTGTTGTCCTAAAAAAAACTTGGGTTAACTTCTCCTAAGTTACCTTCGCTTGTGTTAAACTACCACAATGCTCTCTCACATTGTTATGTACTTGCATCATGTACCCACATAACTTCGAATCATACTAATAGATCATATCGGATAGTAATTTTACACAAGCTCATGTAAAATTATCATAAATTCTTTCCAAGTTCTACATTGTCAATTGAATAAAATTATCTCATAAACATCTCTTACATAATGCTCATGTAAACTTACTATAGGTAATACACTCTGACGTTACAACGAACTATCACCTTTTAAATTACATACGCTCATAGTCATGTAATTTACCATTTTAGTCATGTATTCATCGTCTAATTTACATACGCTCATGTAAATTTACAATAATGTACGTTCACATTATGAAGTACTATCGTCGACTAATTTACATACGCTCATGTAAATTTACCATAATGTACGCTCACATTATGAAGTACTATCTACGTCTAATTTACATACGCTCATGTAAAATTACCATAATGTACGCTCACATTATGAAAAACTATAATCGTCTAATTTACATACGCTCATGTAAATTTACCATAATGTACGCTCACATTATAAAGTACTATCATCAACTAATTTACATACGCTCATGTAAATTTTCCATAATGTACGCTCACATTATGAAGTGCTCTCATCATCTAATTTACATACGCTCATGTAAATTTACCATAATGTACGCTCACATTATAAAGTACTATCATCAACTAATTTACATACGCTCATGTAAATTTTCCATAATGTACGCTCACATTATGAAGTGCTCTCATCATCTAATTTACATACGCTCATGTAAATTTACCATAATGTACGCTCACATTATAAAGTACTATCATCAACTAATTTACATACGCTCATGTAAATTTTCCATAATGTACGCTCACATTATGAAGTGCTCTCATCATCTAATTTACATACGCTCATGTAAATTTACCATAATGTACGCTCACATTATAAAGTACTATCATCAACTAATTTACATACGCTCATGTAAATTTTCCATAATGTACGCTCACATTATGAAGTGCTCTCATCATCTAATTTACATACGCTCATGTAAATTTATCATAATGTACGCTCACATTATGAAGTACTCTCATCATCTAATTTACATACGCTCATGTAAATTTATCATAATGTACGCTCACATTATGACGAACTATCATCATATAATTTACATACGCTCATGTAAATTTATCATAATGTACGCTCACATTATGACGAACTATCATCATATAATTTAATTCGACACATTCTAACATTCTATCAATTCAACACCATAAATTATGTCTGACATACTAATTATTTCGCATTTTAGTGCTGTCCAATGACACATTCTATTTTACTACTGCCAATTCACTGATCTCTTATGGATTTAACTAATACTGCCGCAAATAGATACTTCTAAAAGGGTAAAAATACTTATTAAAAACAAAAATCTAACATGCTCGATGTGTAAAAATAACAAAACAAATGAATTTATGGTCATGACATGATGCCTCAGATACTGATGTCTAGAAATAAATCATTTAATATAATCTTTATCAATTCTCATAAATACATTATCTATCACAATAAACTACCTGACAATTTCTTGTTTTCACTTAATAAGATTGCTCCGATATTTCAAAATAAATATTTTAAATATCACTTCGTTTAATTTTATATGTACTGTGGTCGTGCTTGATTAAAACCACCTTACACCATTTTATTTCATGCTACTCGTTTTATTCTATTAGTGATAATGCCTTACTAAAACCCACAGAACAAGTTAGAATGGCGATGCGAGCAGGGTACGTGTCGCCGCCGGTTTTGAGCAAACGCTCGCATGCTACTCGCCCGCGCTGACCGAAAACGAAGTAAACATGCCTTGTTGCGCCACAATAACCTTCAGATTAAGAAGCCAGACATCAAATCCGTCTAAAGGAGGCGTATCCATTCACCAGGCACACAAGTTTTTACTACCGTTGCGCGAGTGTTAGTAAATGTGGAGAGGAACGAGCGGCGACACTGGTTCCGATACTAATTGCGCGCGATAGCCATTCTAACCTCTTTAATAATGTTGTGTGCTAAAACCAATATAACTTGAAGGCCGTAGCTACTTGTGTGAGAGTTGTGGCTATCAATTTCACATAACAGTACTTAATCGTTGAATTAAAATACTTAAAACTTGTTACCTATTCAAAACGTAAACCTTAATCATATTGTACCTATTACACAATAGCCTTAGTAGCGGACTTTTGCAATTATGTTTTGAATATTTAAACATACCCTCATTTCTGCGATAGAAAATTAATTAATCATGCTAATTCAATAAAGGCTATTTGAGCAATCATCGCTACTGTTTGCCAGCCTAGTTAAGGAAAGTATGTGCTACAAGCTATTTCTCGATAAAACTTTCCTAACATCAGTACTATTTAAGTATAATCTGATTTAATTAAATCGACCCTTAAATAAAATAGAATGATGCTAAACTTACGTTTTTTCAAATAACGCACGAGCCTCCAAATCTTCTGGTGGGTTAGTGCTCCGTGACCACTTCTGAATTATGATGATTCTCGTCGGCTGTCTATAACGGAATGGCAGAGCCCAACCAAGGTTTCCTCGAGCTCCGACCTATCCCCTCCATTCACCAGCTCGTCAGTGTTGCCAGTATTATAATTAAAGTTTCCCAATTTGTCTTAAATAACATAAATAAAATCTTGCCATGTATAAAACATAAATTCATCCAATATTCTTAGGCCACGAAATTCCAAAAATCATGACAATATGTTCTTGTGAATAAATGATAATTCAATTCAATAAAAATTCTGCGGATGTGCGTTAATGAATAGGTATACAGAGGTTGTGTCATCTTCTGACCATCGACATTAGTTCCTATCTAGGGCAAACGAAACTGGGACACGGCCGGCAAATTCGGGCATATAAGAATCATAAAACATTTTATTTAATAATCATTATGTACTTGAAACAGTTTTCGCGAGGTAATGGCTGCCGAGCGTGACCACAGTTATCTCCTCCATCTACTTGATCTACTGTAGGTAGGTAGGTACAAAGAAATACAACATTTTTAATCAACAATGAAAATAAAAGACTGCCGTATTCGAACTTCAAGATATTCACAAGAGACGACACGTACTAGACCCATTCTTTCTAAATACGTTATAGTTTAGATATCAACTATAGTTCTCTTTTGCAGCGCAATTCGGGCAACCAATGCCACTTTTACGTTAGACAGAGTTAGATATCTATTAGATGTGAATTGGATTTCTAAGTCATGTCTTGTGGAAATCGTTCAAGAGTATCTCCAGAATCACGGAAATGTCAAATTTGACAGGTTAGATCGTTATCGTATCTTGGTGATGTCTAAAAGATATCTAATAGATGTCTACTTCAAAATCCGAATCGGGCCCAGAAACAGTTTGAGTAGGTATATGTAATTTCATGAGGTCTCATACGAACTTGTCATGTTGAAAAAAATACATTTTTACGTTAAATTTTTGTGTGTAGTTAAATCTTTAAAAATATATTTTTTTAGTTATTTTTTCCCATTAAGTCGGAGGGGGTTAGGTACTTATAATTCTTTATAGTCGAAATAATCACCTTTATACTCAATGCGCGTGAGTTTGCGTCAGTCAGTTGGCAAAATTCGCAGATCATTGACCTTACAGAGCTGTTATTCCTATTGACCACAACCACGAAGTCCAGTATAACCGTGACATTGAGATCCGTAACAAATATCCGTAACCGGAGATCGCACTATACTGGTTCCTATGAAGAAGAGGTGATGTCAATTGTTATAAAAAATCCTCTAGGAAAGAGGAAATTTCTTAATGGGGCATTAAAATTCAATGACCTATTTTCAAGCTTATCAACTAGTGAGATTTTGAGCCATATATCTAGTAGAATTATGCGAACGTTCGTTCACTACACCCACAGCTTTTAATACATAAATTATTATATTAGAGAAATTATTAAAAAAAAATACGTAGTTGGAAATACCCAAATATATATGTAGTTGGAATTTACCGAGGTCATTTTTTTGGGCTGAAATCCCTAATCTTAAAACAAAAGGTATTGTTAAGAGCAGATTGTAGAGAAAGATCATCTGATCAAATCGGAAAAACCAGAAAGGTCAAGAGTAGCCTAAATCAACGAGAATCTATGGGGAGATTGGGGAGTATTCCGATTAAGTATTTAAAAAGTGAAAAAAAAAAATTGAGGAGCAAATAGTATATTTTACTTTATTTGATGCACATGAACGGTTACTGTATGCTAGTACATACTTGCTAATAAACAATTCTAACAATAGAATCTTATTCTAGTCATATTGCAATATTACATTCGCCATCTATGTTAGCAATTTATCACCTAGCTAGAGGTAGGTTACCTCTCCGGAAAACAGGCGTGATTATATGTATGAATTAGACAGGTTCCGATAGTGCAGTAGGTACGGGTAGTAGCTAGAAATTTAGGCATAATGCCAAAGAAATTACATTAAATTTATATGTATAGTACATGCGTAGGTATGAAGCAAGCGATGTAGGTATGTACTCAACCAAAAATATTCAAATATTTATAGTATACAGTCTTGATAACATTATCGTTGCTACTAGATATTATTTTTAATTCCCATTAGATAATTGTCAAAACTTCACAGTCGGATATCAATTATGAAGATATGGCGCACTTATGTGCACTGATTACAAGGTAGGTAGGTACTTATATAGGTATTATCTTTTTGATTAAATGATAAGAAAAGGACAAACTAGAATTTTGACGGATAAAGATTAAAACCAACATGAAGATTACATAAAATCGATTAAATTTCGTATTTCTGAAAGCGTTTATTAAGACAAATATAGGATTTCCATGCATCTCAATCAATCAAATAAAGAAAAGGGTCCTTATGATTCATCTGCAATGATTTTTTATCATAATTTCAAATGGAAACGTGCACTTGACACATAAAGAACCCTTCTGTAATGGAAAGCCACAAATATTGTTTTACTGGGTAGACTAAATTTAAAAATGACTTGATGATTAACATCCGAGTTAAGTACATTAGAACCATTTTAGGTACTTATCTGGCAAAAAATAACATGTTAAAATAAATGGAAATTTCCAGTCCTGATTTCAATGGGCTGGTTTGCTAACTAGCTGTTGTTATTTACAAACAATTGGACTGTAACTTCGGAAGAACAATTGTTTTCGTAGGTACGTTCTTATATTTAAACCAAGAATGTTCACGCGTTGAATTCACGTGACAACATCGCAGTACTTAATGACAATATGATGCGAAATAACCTTTGCCATTTTTTTGTACAATTATCACGTGTTCACGCGAGTTCTGTTATAACTAACCCCAACCGATTCAACCGAAACTTGTTATTAGAGATTAGAGTCTGTTAGGAAAAAGAAAGGTCATATAATGTATTGGTTCCCTTATATTCCGCGACTCTTCACTTTCCGCAAAGAGCATAATGTGTCCCGCTCCCCTTGGGCAAATGAGAAGCCCTTTCTTCCGATGTATTTAAGTAGTCCCATTAATCAGTAGGCATAAAGTGTCAAGTTCGTCCATCAATATATCATACCTAGGTTAATTTAATTTGGTATCGAATATTTTTTATAGAGTTTGTGCGGAAAGAGAAGTCGTGGAATGTATGGGGCCGAATACATTCCACGGCTCTTCTCTTTCAGAACAGACTATTTTTTACATGTTGGCCAACTTAGGCCTAGATAAGAGCTTTTTACTTTTAACTGCTTCAACCTGTCCAAGATATTCATTATTCAGCCATGATGCAACAAGATGAGAAGGAGAGATAGTGAGAGATTTTCTGTGACCAATACCACGATTTCAATTTATATAAGATAATAACTTTTAGGTTGTTATTTATGCCTGTTGTATGTTAATAATTAAAATAAAACAAAGACTGGAAGAAGACGAAGATATGTTTGAGGTTTTAGCCTTCCCGAGAACACTATGGGAGGGCGAAGGACGAATAATAATTACTTTTGGTATCTAAAGAATGTTATTATGTGTAGATATAGAATGAAGAAGACTATTTTATTAGACGTCAGTGTTATTATGATATAATAATAAAAAATCCCCAAACATGCGTGAAAATAGTTTTTACAGTACATATGGGGCTACTTTTCCGGCACGGCATACGGGATAAAGACGGAAAACTCTTAACGGAGAATGATAAGATCAATGCCAGATGGCGCCAATATTACCAGGAACTGTTAAATGAGGAATTCCCTAGCCAACCTTTACCACCCATCACACCAGTGCAAGGGCCACCGGTAGGCATCAAAGCGAGCGAGGTTGAGCGCGCAGTAAATAAAATGAAGAACCATAAAGCTACTGGCCCCGATGGTATACCCGCTGACCTATGGAAAAGACTAGGAGCCGTAGGAGCACAGTGGCTAACGATACTTTTTAACACTATCCTAAGTAGCAACAAAATCCCCGAAGCTTGGCGACACAGTTATCTCCTCCCCTTCTACAAAAACAAGGGAGACGTCAGCGACTGCGGTAACTATAGGGGCATCAAACTCACATCGCATACGCTCAAAATTTGGGAAAGAATTCTTCACAACCGCTTTCTTAAACATGTGACTATATCAGAAAACCAGTATGGATTTACTGCCTCAAGGTCAACCACGGATGCAATACAAACAGTGAGAATACTCATGGAAAAAGGTCGTAACAACCATGAAGATCTACATCTAGTCTTCATAGATCTAGAGAAAGCATTCGACCGGGTGCCGCGTAAACTAGTATGGCAAGCTCTGAGATCGCAAAGAATACCTGAGTGCTACATATCACTGGCACAGGATACGTATGACAATGTAAGCACACAAGTGAGAAGCCTAGCTGGTACAAGCAACCCCTTCGAGGTTAAAGTTGGCGTACACCAAGGGTCTGCTCTTAGCCCGCTATTGTTCAACATTGTTATGGATTACCTCACCAAAGACATCCAGTCCCCCCTACCATGGTGCCTGCTGTATGCAGACGATGTTGTACTTATTGATAAATGCGCGGAACAGCTGCAACGGACCCTGGAGATGTGGAGGCATGCCCTGGAATCTAATGGTTTGAGGATTAGCAGAAGCAAAACAGAGTACCTGCCATGCAATTATAGCCGCACAGAGCAGACAGCATCAAAAATCACCATAGATGGACATCCCGTACCGGAAGTAAGCAAGTTCAAATACCTAGGCTCGGTTTTGTCCGCGGACGCAAATGTGGACATGGATGTATCACATAGGGTAAATGTAGCTTGGCTGAGATGGAGGTCGCTCTCGGGGGTGCTCTGTGACCGCCGTGTGCCGATAAAGACTAAAGGCAAGGTCTACAAAACAGCTGTGAGACCTGCTATGGTGTATGGTGCTGAATGCTGGACGACCAAACAAGCGCCTGAACAAAAACTCCATGTCAATGAGATGAAGATGCTGAGGTGGGCGGCCGGTGTGACGAGACTCGATAAAGTACGTAACGAACACATCAGAGGAAGCTACAAGGTCGCCCCCATCACCGACAAGATTCAAGAATCTCGCTTGAGATGGTACGGGCATATCATGAGACGCGACGAAGACCATGTCGTGAGGAAAGCCCTTGCATTACCGAATAATAAGAGAGGCAGAGGCCGCCCGCCTGCTACGTGGTGGTCCACCATATCAATGGATTTGAAACAGACCCAGTTGAACAAAGAGACAACCCAGGATCGCCCGACCTGGCGCTTGAGAACGAGGAGGGCCGACCCCAAATAATGGGAAGAGGCACGGAAAGAAGAAGAAGAATATGGGGCTACTTTTCCGCACTAGTGCGTAAAATAGCACTTTTCGTGCGTATGTCGAAACTTTAAACTGCCATATGTACTGTAAAACGTTGTTCGATACACGTGCGAATAGGTAATTCGCAACTCGTGTAGATTTAAAACACTCCCTTCGATCGTGTTTTAATTTATCGCCACTCGTTTCGAATTTGTCGTGATATTGTGATATTGTGAACTACCTAATTTTTGCTACACCCTTTCCAGGGTCCATGTATGTAACATCTAAAAATGGTATGCAAATAAAGATCTCTATCTCTATTTCCTCTTTTTCGCACTTGTATCGAAAATAACTATTTTTGCCTTATGTGCAGAGGAACAGTTAGCAAGCTTCGGTTTTTGAGAAAAGTGATAATTGATTACCTACTCTGCATAAACATGAAGCCCTTGATCACAACAGAAAAGATTTTTCCGTGAAATTCTATCGCGTGAGACTATCTACTACTCTGTATTAATCGTTTTCATTAATATTTATTATTTATTAACAGTTAACAGTATTAACCTTTCCTATCTAGATCTTTCCTAACTAGATCACTAGATCAGATGAGATGCATTGGGCTAACTTCGATTGGTTCATTTTAAAAGCAAAGCAACTTGCAGTAGCAGCATATGCTTCTGGTTTTATAGAAAATGTACATTAGTAACATAGTACGTACTACGTAGTACGTAATCGCGGTGATAAGAATCATATTGGATCGTACGAATCGATAAATCCAGAAGATTTAAAATATGTACTCAACTACTCATACGTTTGGCCACTGGCCATGCCACACCGGCTGCGTGTGCGTAAACGTGCAAGTGCGCGTGCGCTAAAATGTTGGAGCCGCGCACCGTGCACGCACACGTCACGCAAGCGGTGTGTCGTCTCTCATAAGGAACTGTATATTACAACGCTCACCTGCGCGTCTACGCACACGCACCCGGTATGCACAGGTCTTTATTGTTAAAATCTCCTTGAGAATGCAGTAAAAATTGTTAATCGGTTAACCAACTCTGCAATTTCCAAACTAAGTATAAACAAGTATTGTTTTTGAATTGATAATAAAATCATAAATATATTTACGTCAATTGCTGAATTCTCTTGATAATTATATCATGGAGCGACCTATGGTTGTTTTTAAGCCAATATCGCCTCACACCATGTTTATATGGCGATAGATAACCCATAGGTACCATGGAATGTTTCGTGATGACCGGCATGATCCAATGTCAAGGAGATAAGAGTTCAAACAGATAATTGTATCTTAATTATAGGTACAGAAATAATTATAGATAAGTGCAGCGCCTTATCGCGAATCTTTGAATGTCGCGAATAGGTACCTTACAAATTACCTCACTTAAAGCAATCGAGACAACTCTAAATGATTGTAAATTTGCTCCAGCAGTGGGAGTGGACTGATATGGTGTATGTTGATGTAATGATGTTTTTTTAGGGATAGATAAAATAGGTACTTAAATCGATTTGTACCTCTTAAAACAGGACAACATTTGCCAAGATAAGACAAAAGACATTGCCTATAATTTCACGAACCGTTTCGTCGAATTTTTGCACCCGCATATTTTCTATTTATATTACAATATTCTATTTTTAAGGCTATTTAATGTGAATTTATGATTATTGGATTACATGTGTTCTGTCCCGTTCGCATACCTAACTATATCCTTACTCTCTGCATGTTGTTTCCGGCTACTTTTCTAACTTTTTTTTCTTATTACTTACTATCCATACGAATAGGTACCTATTCACTTTCCACATAAATAATATACTGTACCAATTAGTTATAATTTTTAAAACCAGTTATGTTATTGATCAAAACTTTGTTAAATTATCAACAAAATACAAGTAAAACTGACCCGCTTTTACCGGTTTGGAATATAGAAAAATACGAAATTAGAATTTAACATCAATTTGTCTTTCATCATCATCATCCTCGCGTTGTCCCGGCATTTTGCCACGGCTGGCAACGAATCCCAAAAATTGGCGTAGGCACTAGTTTTTAGTTTTACGAAAGCGACTGCCATCTGGCCTACCAACCCAGAGGGTAAACTAGTCCTTATTGGGTTTCCTCGCGATGTTTTCCTTCACTAAAAAGCGACCGGTAAATATCAAATGATATTTCGTAGGTACGTAAGTTCTGAAAAACTCATTGGTGGGTACAGCCAGGGTTTAAACCCGCGACGTCCGCGACCTCCGGATTGCAAAGTCGAGTTCACAAACATCTTTAGGTACCTACTTACAAGCCAACGTTCAAATACACGACTTTATTGACAGTTTTTTTGGAACATCCGTAATATTTAAGTTGGTTAGTTATGTTATGTAGTAGGAAGGAGTTGAGATTCAGTTCAGTTGTTTACTGACGGACGGTATATAGTCAGGCTGTCACAATTAATTTGAATGCAAACACCTACAGTTGCGATAGTAGTAATTAAGTACCTAACTAATATTTTGAAATTAGGGTTAACCCTTGGACTCAAAGCGTGTGAATGCGTCAAAACAATTACTTAAAGCTGATTAAATTAAAGCCACTCAAAGCTGATATTCTGCGTAGGTATTTATTTACTTTTGTAGCTACGTATTTCGTAATTTTTACAAGAAAAATTGTAGTTGTAAAGAATACAAATAAGTACAAGTAGGTGCTCACCTACCGACCTTTTTAGGGTTCCGTAGCCAAATGGCAAAAAACGGAACCCTTATAGATTCGTCATGTCTGTCTGTCCGTCTGTCTGTCCGTCTGTCTGTCCGTCCGTATGTCACAGCCACTTTTCTCCGAAACTATAAGAACTATACTGTTGAAACTTGGTAAGTAGATGTATTCTGTGAACCGCATTAAGATTTTCACACAAAAATAGAAAAAAAACAATTAATTTTTGGGGTTCCCCATACTTCGAACTGAAACTCAAATTTTTTTTTTCATCGAACCCATACGTGTGGGGTATCTATGGATAGGTCTTCAAAAATGATATTGAGGTTCCTAATATCATTTTTTTCTAAACTGAATAGTTTGCGCGAGAGACACTTCCAAAGTGGTAAAATGTGTGTCCCCCCCCCTGTAACTTCTAAAATAAGAGAATGATAAAACTAAAAAAAATATATGATGTACATTACCATGTAAACTTCCACCGAAAATTGGTTTGAACGAGATCTAGTAAGTAGTTTTTTTTTATACGTCATAAATCGCCTAAATACGGAACCCTTCATGGGCGAGTCCGACTCGCACTTGGCCGCTTTTTTATTATTATTATTGAACGCTTAATTGTTAACAATGTCAGATTTTTTACTATTTTTCGGTTGTTTACTGTTCGTACTTACTTATTGTAAAATACAAATTCAAAAAATAAATCTTTTATGTATATCTTTATTCCGTTTCTAGTAGAAATAATAAATTAATAGTCAAAACCACCATAGCACTATAAAAAAAAATTATAAATCGATATTTTCTACACACAAACAAATTTGGCACATTTTGGCTGAATAGTGAATATGTATGGCAAACTGTGTTAAAGGTGGTTAAAGGTTCCGTCACACAAGCGCGTTTTCCTGGCGTGGAGTGAGCGGGGCGCGCCGCTTTTACATATAAAACGCTCACGCCCCGCCCCGCTCACGCCCCGCTCACACACCGCCCGGAAAACGCGCCTGTGTGACGGAACCTTAAGCTTTGTTATTTTATTTAGTACTTACCCTAATATAGTCCGTCAACCAAATCTTGTCAGTAGCAATGTAAAGCAAACTAAAGTAGGGCAACACTCAAAGAGCAGTATTGCGCTAAGAAAAGCAGCAATGTACATCGAACCGAAAGATTTTTTTTCCGCTGAGCGCGCCTTGCGTACGTCAATTCAAATTGTCACTCGCGGTTTATTGAAAAAATTTGAAACATGGACGGACAATTTAAAAGCGATGTTAAAACAATGTTAATCAAAATGATGAACAAATTTGAAGATATCAAAAACAACTCCCTATCGTAGTGCTTATATTCTCTTTGTTCCCTATCTATGTCTTCTAAGTTTACTAAAATAAAATCATATTAAAATGCAGATAATTAGATAGTGCATATATTTGTTATTTACAATATAATATGCCACTTGTTAATGTAAATTAGTGTACTGTTCTGGATGAATATGACATACCTGTGTAATTTTTTTGATTGGTATATATTGTACAATATACATATTAAAAATAAAACAACTGATATTTGGGTGTTTATTTAATTTAAAGGTAAATAAGATAAGAGTCACTTTAGCTTACAATATAATTCAGGTCATTAATTGAAAAAATATAATGAAGTTACCAATGTTACCGGGTCACTTCAACCAAGCATAATAATCTGTAGTAATCTATTGCATCTTAAGCATAAAACAGATTTGTTTCAAAATGTGTAATTTAAGTTTTCAAACATATGGAATTACTCTAAGTCTTCTCAACTTCAACTTCAACTTCAACATTTATTCAGCAAATAGGCCACAAGGGCACTTTTACACGTCAACATTGAATTTACATAAAAGCAAAATAATAATAATTATACATCAACAATTATTAAATACAACTACAACTACCAAATCAAACTAACGTAATACAATTACTTAGAGATGTATAAGGTCTCTTAATGTCGAATTACATAAAAAAACTATAATAATAATATTAAAATAAAAACAAAACAGATACATGGAAAAAAAATCTAAACTTATTTAGAGGTGTAAATGTCTCTAAGTGTCAGAACTAAAAAATAACATAGTTTATCAAATTATCCTTAGAGATGTATAGGGTCTCCAAGAGTCACAATCCTGTATGATTAACACATTACGAGAAAAAAAAAACATACGAGAACCGAATGAGGCGTCTCACTGCAATTAAATTAAAAAATAAAGTTACTAAATATATTCGTGTTAGCTTAAACAGACCCGTCTCCACAAACAGCACCCGTTCACGAGTACGACGCGTATCTCAGCCATCGCCTCCCTCAACCTTCATTCGGGAAAGTGGCGACCCGATCAACGACGCCACCGTAAGCAAAGACTTTTAAGCGAGCATGACATGTTCAAGCTACCGGCCTATATTAATATTAAAATAGTGATAACACTTAGCTGTGAGACACAGCATTTTGTGCTCGTATGTTACATAAAAGACGGTATAGCTTCACATAATTACTAGCCTAAATTGACTTAGAGATGTAAAGGTCTCTAAGTGTCCGAATCATTAAAAATATAAGTATGTACAATAAAATAAAAATAATAAAATGAATAAATACTTAGGGATGTAAAGGTCTCCAAGTGTCAGAATCATTAAAAATAAAATAAATAATTACTTAGAGATGTATATGGTCTCCAAGTGTCCAAAACTAAAATTAAATTAAACAATATAATCAAGCGAGAACATGATTGTCTCATGTGTCAATTCTACTGGAATTCTCTATGAAATATATAACTTAAATTAACTTACAACAAAGATTTCTGAGGTATTAACTGTTTTTAGTTTACCTGAAGTAAGTAAAGTAATTTGTCTAATTTAAAAATTAAGTACCTTGGTACCTATTTTATTTCATGACGCTAAGAAAAATATATAATTGATAATTTTTAGGGTTCTCATGCGGCCCGTTGTTGCCGACCGCTGATTTAAATAATTGAACAAACAGGTATGTACAGCGACTTAAAACTTCTTTTAAATAGATACATCCCTACTTCAGCAAGTATAAACTAGGATTTCCCATAGGCAGTCCCATAGGTACATATGTGCAGTAACTGAGTGCATGAATCAAATCAGCCTACATAATCTATTTTCTTGATGATTAACATAATGACAACTTTTACAAGAATAATCTGTTCCATTGCTCTCAATATTTTTGTTACATTTTTAAATAATAAGTTTATTTTTCGTCTTGGTTGCGTTGTACACGTACATAAACCGCCATAGGTAAGTATTGTCTGAAGAGATACTACTTACTACGAACGCCTTATATTGGGCAAGATTTAATCCTGCAACAAACATGTATGGATTAGGTAGATATTGCGAAAGAACGGCGATATAATCAAGGCTCTTAATACTGTTTAAAAGGTTTACCTTTGTAAATAGTCACAACTGATTGCTGAAAATATTAGACATGTGGGCCTATGGACGGTTTCCAGGACACAATTTATGGTCTTTTTGGATAGATTTAGGCATACGTTTTAATTTTATTTATGCCTTTTATTCCTAAAACAAACATAATCTTAAAAGTTCGAAAGAGTTCTTCCAGTACTTGTCATAACCTCAATTTTTAGTAATGTTTACCATCAACGAGCATGATTGTACATTGTCCCCTTAGCTTTGCTTATTCTTATTTAATGTATTGGTATTTAATGGTGACAGCAGAAATATCTCTTGAAACAGAAACGATTCAGAATGAAAACCAAATGAAAACAAATAAGGTGATCCACATTCCACAGATAAAACACAGATGACACGCGTTTTGGAATTATTTGAACACAGTGTTGCTAACCCGCGATTTTTCAAATTTGCCGCCTTTTACTACTGACAAGATTTGGTTGACGGACTTTATTTAATACCGCCAAGAGAAATGGTGGTACCGTGATGATACCTACTTTTAACATACTTTCATATTAAATGTCACAATTAGGTAATGCTATAGCCGAGTGCCTATTCTGAACATGATCCGTAACAATAGCTAATATCATTCGCAATTGACCTACAGAATTTGCTGCAAAAGCTATTGAAAGGTGACGCCGAAAGTTTCCCGACGTGATCTGTGTCACGTACGCCATACAGGGTGAATGTGGCAACTTTAGCAATTATGTAGTTTGCTAATTCGGTAATTTAATCACCATTTTGATGCTTCGGAGAAAACGTAGGTACATACATTTCATAGAATAAAAATAGTTATTTTCGATACAAGTGCGAAAAAGAGGAATTGCGATGCGACGAGTTGCGAATTACCTATTAGCACGTGTATCGAACACCGTTTTACAGTACAAATGGCACTTTAAAGTTTCGACATACGCACGAAAAGTGCTATTTTACGCACTAGTGCGGAAAAGTTGCCCCATATGTACTGTAAAATATTTTTCCTACATTATTGCGGAAAAAAGTTGGGGAAAAACATTTAACCTTTACTGCATAGTCTGCATAGAATTACAAATTGGTCTCTTTGGAATTTATTGGGTAAACAGAGCATGTCAGGGAAATATTTATAAACTTAAGAAATGTATACCTACATTAAACTATTAATAAAATGTACCTATACATACTATTTTTAGTATAATTTGCTACGAAAAATGTTATATTATGTTCTACTACTTCTACTAATATGCTAAATGACCTATAATGTAAAGTACAAGCCGACTGTAACCATAGCAACAAGTGACAACAAAAAGTCGATTCACCCGCCTACGTACTTCAAGTACGTCTCCTATGCCGCCCTGTATGTTTTATATGCGACTAGATATGTATAAATATAATCCAAAGACAGATGCCTGAAATTGATAACTCAGGTCGTAATATTGCGCGTGGGCGATCTCTAATGTAAACAATTGGTATTAATTACTACCTACTAGTGATGTGAACTAACGCATTTAATTACACACGAAATCATAAAATACCTACCTAACGCTGGAAATCCATCACTTATGTATTTATTATCAAAGAGTTACTGATGTTACTCGCTCTAGGTTGATGACTTATTTAACTTTGTATCATTAGGTATAGTTTGTCAAAGGACTGTCTCATTTCAAACATAGACAGAGAGAATCATACTATCTTTGTCTTACACTAGTACTAGCACCCAAAAGAAAAGGATGAGTACAGTTTTTTTTCCTATGTACTGACAAATTGGTTTGACCAACTATATGACTGTCATTTTAACATTTGTATGTAATATAACTAAAGGCAAAAAACATACAAACTTGAGGTAAGTTTATACACAAACATATAAAGATATCGTTTTTCATATGTTTTTACGTGTAAGATAACCTACGTATCGCTATCTCATGTCATGTCAAACAAATTATAGTGGTTTTGGAGGACATCGTTTCTTCATTGTGTTGCGTGATAATGCTAGTAAACAATATACGTAATCTAATTAATGCATTGTTAAGGTAATTTGATTACATCGTTAAATGTTAGTTCACTGGTTCGTAATTGTTAAACAGCATAGAATAGGGGCTATTCATAAATTGCGTCATTTCAAATTAAGGGGGGGGGTCTGGACATCGGATGATGCCATGACGTAGGAGGAAACGGGGGGAAAGCATGATTTTTGAATGATTGGGGGGGGGGGGGGGGGGCAAAAATAGATGACGTAATTTATGAACAGCCCCATAGTCTCATCTCCGTCAAGAATAAAATATTAACTAATAAGAAACACTTATAACATTTCAGTAGCTGAGTATGCAATCGAGATAACGCTAATACTTATGTAGAATAAAAGAAATGGTTTTAGTTTTATAATTTAAAATATTATTTGTAACCAACCGGGTTAGGTTTAGCAATGTGCATTTGTAGGTTGCAGAACGTTCTCAAAAATGCAGGAACCAGTCGCGCAAGTTTCTGGAAATTTACATGAAAATTTAATGCAAGTTTCCACTCAGAAAGATTCTTGTGGGATTTTTTTATCACATATTTAGGCATTTTAAGGGGCCCACTGATTACCAGTCCGTCGATCGATATCGGCCTGTCAGTTAGGCCAAAAAGTTGACAGTTCCGAACAACTGACAGGCCGATATCGTCCGGCGGACTGGTAATCAGTGGGCCCCTTTAGGCAGTAGAAATATCTAATAATGCCTGTATTTATTAAGGTCTTGACATGTTTTCATTGTTTGATAAATTTAAATTTCCTATAGAAATTCGGCAACTTCTGAAACTTCTCCTTGTAGGTACCAGTCTAATACAATATATATCGATACAATGAAACATGACAATTACAAAATCAATAGTGTAAAAACCTTCAGCCTAACTTTTTAAACATTCCAAATTGGCGCCAAAGCAAACCGACTTTTTTTTTTAAATTACAGTTCTCGCTGGTAATAAAATAGCATAAGAAATAACCAACTTATAATAAAAATCTAAACCTACTGAAATAATAATATTATTAACAATACTTTTAACATTCTAATATTTATATCAATAATATTAAGTCAATCAATTAAACATTTGTAACTTTTTTTTTAACCGACTTCCAAATCTAAAAGGAGGAGGTTATCAATTCGGTTGTATGTTTTTTTTTTATTGTTTTTATTTTTTTTTATGTTTGTTACTCCATATCTCCGTCATTACTGGACCGATTTTGAAAATTTTTTTTTGATTGTATGTATATGCATACAGATTGGTCCCGTTTTTGTCAAAACCCAGTTCTGATGATGGGATCCATGAGGAATCGAGGGAACTCCTCAAATCTTAAAGGCATACATATAGTGATTTTTGGGTTTTTATCAACAAATCAAGCATATACATTTAAAAAAGTGACATTTGATGAAGTGGAACTGCTGATGATGATCAGAACGGAACTCTTCAACAACGCATAGTACACGTTTGACGATTTGTCCTCTTCGTTATGTTTGTTAAGCAAGTTAAGTTTTTAAGCCACATTTATGTCCAGCTCGAGTTCTGATGATGGGATCCATGAGGAATCGAGGGAACTCCTCAAATCTTAAAGGCATGCATATATTTTTGTATTTTCATCAAAAAATTAAGCATTTTCATTAAAAACTGTCGCATTTGATGCAGTGGAACTGCTGATGATGATCATAACGGAACTCTTCAACGACGATTTGGCGATTTGTCCTTTTCGTTATGTTTGTTAAGCAAGTTAGGTTTTTAGGCACATTTATGTCAATCTCAAGTCCTGAACATGGGATCCATGAGAAATCGAGGGAACTCCTCAAATCTTAAAGGCATACGTATAGAATTTTATATATTTTCATCAGAAAATCAAGCATTTACATTACAAACTGTGGCATTTGATGAAGCGGAACTGCTGATGATGATCAGAACAGAACTCTTCAACGACGCATAGTACACGTTTTGTGATTCTGAATTTCGATTTTGACTTGGACTGGGCCCCGGACTCCGGACTCGGACCCGTACTCGGACTCGGACCCGGATCCGGACACGGACACGGACCCGGACCTTGATCCGGAAAACCACTATGATACCTAAACTACATAAACAAACCACTATGATTACCATAAAATGTATACATATTACCAAATAAACTATAAGCGCCGTTAAGTGGGTCCAGGCTAGTAGTTAGAGAAGTCGGTTTTTTTCTATTAAAGATTATTAAAGTAACACCATCATTGGCATACCAGAATTTTGAGATTCTGTTAAAAAACATTGATCTCTATTCCCTTGACATTAAGGTTGTTTTCACATTGATAACAATAATGCTGTAATGAGGTGGTTGTTACTCGAATATAATATTAATTTCTACATATTTGATTCACAAAACATGCTATTGCATACTTCAATAACATAAATTCCACTAACTTTTAACATATTATTTTCATGAATCTTACACTTGTTTTCCAAACAGGCCGTGTCCTTGCAGCTGCCCTCCTGATTAATGGCCGTTAGTGTCACTCGTATCCATTATCTCACACATAAATCTTAGTCCGTGTCCGTCAAGCCTTGAGATTGCCCTTTGGCTTGAAAGTGGTCACTTAGTACGAGTACTTACCTACTTACTTAAATACTTATTGACGACAAAGTAACATGTTATTCTCGCCCGCGACTCCGACTCCATACTTGAAGTTGCGCTAGATGTATTGAGTCGCGCGAGAACGCCTTCATGCTAGAGGGTCTGGTATTATAAAACCACCACAATCAAATCACCACACCTTATAAAACAAAGTCCCCCGCCGCGTCTGTTTGTGTGTTTGTTTGTTCGCGTTAAACTCAAAAACTACTGAACGGATTTTCATGCGGTTTTCACCTAACGATAGAGTGATTCTTGAGGAAGGTTTGTGTATAATTTGTTAACCCGTGCAAAGCCGGGGCAGTTCGTTAATTAAATTATAAAATAAACGGTCTTGTATTCGAGTTGTCAATAAACTGCCTTAGTGTAAGGCCTGAGTGGACGCTCGAGTTGGGCGTGCGGAGTGCATGTCAAACAAATGCAAACGTATATAGTAGCGGCCTTAGTGCACGCTGTTCAAATCACTTGTGAGCCCGACGCCACGCTGCACGCCCCGCCGAACGCTCCGCTTCGAGCGTCCACTCAGGCCTTACACTTAAGCGACACAGCATTTAATGTATAAATATAGGTACTATAAGTAATTTACTTCCTAGTCAAGTTTATTATCAAGGATTTGTGTCACGATTGATCGATAATACCTACAGATGTTGATTATTGAATGCCATTCAGCGGAATACGTGTAATCCGCTTTTTACCGATATCGTGGGTTTTTATTAGAATATGATTAATTATTTTGGCAACACTTTCACCTACGATAGGATACGTAGGTGGGTATGCCGAAGGTCGCAAACTTGTCGTAAAAGTGCGAGTTAAAACATCATAAAACCCAAATATTCAAGACACAGATAATTTTCTATAATTATAATTAAATTAAAATTTTAGTAACCTGGCTTAGTATCACTCAAGCAAATCCTTGGAGCCCATTTGGCTGTTTTTTTATTGAGATCGCGTATGACAATCATACAATGACAACATTAAATACCTACACGAGTTACAATGACAAGTTTATTTAATTTATGCTGGATAAATTTCAAATCAATTCTATATCTGAAGACTCTTATGCTTAGAACAAAACAAGTGCCTTCAATGATAACTTTTATCAAGCACTTGCATTTAGCATCTTACATAACAACTTTTACTGATTAGACTACATAATCATAACGTTGCCAGGCATAAGTAACTGTTTACACTGTAACAACATAATGAACACATTATATGTGTTATATACCTACACCTACACACAACATATGTTAATGCTACACACAAAATACTTCAGCGTTTTCCATTTTCGCGGCCCTATCCACGGAATAAAATACATGGCACTAATATCTAACAAGTTTTCTATACAAACTATTGCATGTATAAAAACAAACACCAGAAACATAGTTACAAAGTGCATTAAATAAAACAAGGGCGAACTTATTCCTATATGGGATCTCTTTCGAAAATCTTTTTATGGAATTTGATTATTGTCTCCTACACTAAAGACCGCCATGCTTCTCTGTCCAAAGCCTGTTTTTCCAATCGGCGTTTGTTTTTCCAGTTTCTGTCCAATCGGCGCGGCGGCGCTACTTAAGGCGGCTTCGCCTAGGTCTCTTTGCACTCTCTCTTCTATTCTCAAATCTATAATCTTTCACTTCTGTCACTATCTCTTTCTCACTCCTTTCTTTCTTGGCAGTGCCTGAAGGGCCGCGCCACTGACCCCACTCACAATATAAGTATAAAAAATCTTCGTCTCTCCAAATTGTTAAACCACGACGCGTAAATCGATAGTTGCCACCATAATAACAAACAAACACATAACATTGAACCGTGTTACCATGCAGTAGAGTTCAGAATGTCTCCATCCCATTGTGTTCGTGAACGTAAATTCCTCCTAATGCTGGCTTCAATTGGGTGTTTTCCAACAATTCCAACAAGTCTCATAATAACAGTCTCATCGACTGCGCTTGCACAGTTTCTTCTTGAACGTATTATTTTTAAAACTACGATCTTCACCTTAGTATAGATAGTTCCACGAGAGGTGAGGCCACGCACACAACAACACTGTCATCTAATGACAGCGAGGATTTGAAATTACTGTTCTAATTTTGTACCGATAGCAAGTTCAACAGTGAATTGCAAGAAAGACCAAAAAGTTTCTTTAAACTATTTTGTTAAGTATAGAACAATTCATCGACTTCAAACAAAAGAGAAAATAAAATATCCTGACCGATTTAATTTCAATAAATGGGTTATATTAATAAATAAAGGTTAGATATGCGTAAGCAATCTTAACGAATCAGATGAAGATATGCCAAGTTGCTGTTTTTGATACTTATTAAAAATATAATTAAGCGTTTTTAGGGTTCCGTAGCCAAATGGCAAAAAACGGAACCCTTATAGATTCGTCATGTCTGTCTGTCTGTCCGTCTGTCCGTCTGTCCGTCTGTCCGTCTGTCCGTCTGTCCGTCCGTATGTCACAGCCACTTTTCTCCGAAACTATAAGAACTATACTGTTGAAACTTGGTAAGTAGATGTATTCTGTGAACCGCATTAAGATTTTCACACAAAAATAGAAAAAAAACAATAAATTTTTGGGGTTCCCCATACTTCGAACTGAAACTCAAAAATTTTTTTTTCATCAAACCCATACGTGTGGGGTATCTATGGATAGGTCTTCAAAAATGATATTGAGGTTTCTAATATCATTTTTTTCTAAACTGAATAGTTTGCGCGAGAGACACTTCCAAAGTGGTAAAATGTGTGTCCCCCCCCCTGTAACTTCTAAAATAAGAGAATGATAAAACTAAAAAAAATATATGATGTACATTACCATGTAAACTTCCACCGAAAATTGGTTTGAACGAGATCTAGTAAGTAGTTTTTTTTTTATACGTCATAAATCGCCTAAATACGGAACCCTTCATGGGCGAGTCCGACTCGCACTTGGCCGCTTTTTATTTACATTCACTCACTCATTCATTCACTTTTTTGCAATCAGTACTTCATGTAGCTGTGTGTGTAATCATTCACCTCATGGAACTACCGGTTGTTTTTTTGTTATAATTAGCCGCTTTTCACCTAGTTTTGTGAATAAGTAGCGGATGATGTGAACACGTTTTTTTATGGTCTAGCGCCTAGACTCTAGGCATTAGAGTAGGTTCAGGTATTTTTGAGCAACCTGCTGTATTAGTTTATAGGCATTCCTTTTTTTAATGATGGGCTAAAACCTGCCCCATATCAGGAGACCTGGAAAACAGAAATAATAATAATATAATACAACTTGTACATATTATATTTTATCTATACATATATCACATTACCCTCTATTATTAGTGTTGTGAATAGGGCTTCCAATACGGGGATCCCGGTATTTCGGGATCCCGTCGTTTTAAACACATTTTTCAATACCGGTATTTTTAAAGGCAATACCGGGATCCCGGTATTTAAAAAAATGAGGGAAATGCGCAGTATAAACCCTTTAAATCCATTATATTCGGCTGTATCAAAAAGCTTACTAAAGGTCAGACACATCTAGAGTTAGACCAAGAAAAGTCTGCAACGATTTTGTTAGCACGCGCAGTGCAAGTGTTATATTAAACGTCAAACTTCTATGAAATTATGACGTACAAATAATACTTGCACTGCGTACTGCGTATGCTATCAAAATCGTTGCAGACTTTACTTGGTCTAACTCTGGTCTCTAGCCCGCATTTTATTATTGAAACAAGATCGTTGCCTAATGCGTCAGAACAATATTTGGTGGTTGATGGTGGATGAATCCTGATGAATATGTACATGAATATGAATATGATGATAGTGACATTAACATTAACATAATTAGTTCTTATAATTTTTTATCAAAAAATAAAACAAAAGAGCAAGGATAACTGTAATAATGGCAATTTTGACGGAAATTGGTGAGGTGAAGTTTGGGTAAAGTCAACAAATTGGATAAAATTATTGCCAACCTGGAGTGTGAAATAAAATTATTGCAGATGGCGGCATTGATTGTTTATTGTTGTAATAGCTTTTAGGACATGTCTGGTATTCCAGTGAGCCTTTCTAATTCCCCTTTTTAATAAAACTATATATTTTTAAGCAATTCATATCCAATACCGGGATCCCGGGATCCCGGTATTGATGAAGACAGTTTCGGTATTAATATCGGTATTGTGAGAAGTCCGGTATTTGGAAGCCCTAGTTGTGAATAACGCTCATTTTGAGGCTTAAACACTCGAACCCTTAAGACTCTCGAGGCTTAACGCCTCACAGGCGGCAAAGACGATTTCTTCTATATATATATATAAATGCAAGTGTCCTGACTGACTGACTGACTGACTGATTCATCAACGCAGAGCCGAAACTACAAAAGCTAAAAAGTTGAAATTTGCACACTAGGTTGCATTTATAAAGTGTACAAGAGATAAGAAGCGATTTTGAAAAATTCACCCCCTAAGGGGGTTAAAAAGGGGATGAAAGGTTGTATGGGGTTCAAGTTTTATTTTAAGCTAGGAATTTGAAACTTTGTAAAAATGTATTATATTAAAAAAAAATTTAATAGTATCCCAAATAATATAAAGTCCCTGCCAACTGATCAATTTAAAATACAATTAAAATCATATTTAATAAATAAATGCTACTACTCAGTAAATGATTTTCTTGCCGATACTTAGAGCACCCAATTAAAACTTGTCCAGTCTTCATATGTAATGAATATAATGTCTTAATATAAAAAATTGAATGTTAAATTTGATATATTGATATGTTATATCTTTAATATGATGTACATATAAATAATACCTTAAATGTTAATTGTTTTGTTTCTGATAACATGCTAATTTAATTGTAAGAATTTATTAATATATACCATAGAGTAACCATAGTTCTTAAGTTTTATAACATTTGTACGCCAATAGGCAAAACACAGAGCTCTGTAATCACCTATTTTTACTTAAGACCTGTATCACCTGTGTTCTACAAATAAAATTTACTTTACTTTACTTTAAAAAACAAGAAAACTAATTTCAGCGTTTTCGAAAATTCATCCCCCAAGGTGGTGAAAAAGGGGTTGAAAGTTTGTATGGAGATCAAATATTTTTGTGAGTGTGGGACTTGAAACTTTGTATATGGGTATATTATTATAAGACAGGAAAAGTAATTTGAGCGTTTTTGAAAATTCATCCCCTAACAGTTTGAATCCATTACAAATGCTTTGAAACTTCTTAGAAAGGCATAATAGCCGATTACAAAAAAAAGTAATTGCGACGTTTTAGGCAATTCAACCCCTAAGGGGGTAAAAAAGGGGATGAAACTTTGTCCTGGGGTGCAAATTTTATTTTAAGCTAGGACCTTGAAACTTCGTAAAAAGGTATTAAATTAAAAAACAAGAAAACTAATTTCAGCTTTTTCGAAAATTCATCCCCCGAGGTGGTGAAAAAGGGGTTGAAAGTTTGTACGGAGATAAAATATTTTTGAGAGTGCGGGACTTGAGTCTTTGTATAAAGCCATATTATTACAAATCAAGAAAAGTAATTCCAGCGTTTTTAAAAATTCATCCCTTAAAAGGCTTAAAAAGGGGATGAAAGGTTGTACGGGGTTCAAGATTTATTTTAAGCTAGGAATTTGAAACTTTGTAAAAATGTATTATATAAAAAAAATAAGAAAACTAATTTCAGCGTTTTCGAAAATTCATCCCCCAAGGAGGTGAAATAGGGGTTCAAAGTTTGTATGGAGATCAAATATTTTGGTGAGTGTGGGACTTTAAACTTTGTATATGGGTATATTATTATAAGACAGGAAAAGTAATTTCAGCGTTTTTAAAAATTCATCCCCTAACAGGGTTAAAAAGGGCTTCAAAGATTGAATCCATTACAAATGCTTTGAAACGTTTTAGAAAGGCATAATAGCCGATTGCAAAAAAAAGGAATTGCGATTTTTTAGGACATTCAACCCATAAGGGAGTAAAAAAGGGGATGAAACTTTGTCTTAAGGTGCAAATTTTATTTTAAGCTAGGACCTTGAAACTTCGCAAAAAGGTATTAAATTAAAAAACAATAAAACTCATTTCAGCGTATTTAAAAAATCATCCCCCGAGGTGGTGAAAAAGGGGTTGAAAGTTTGTATGGAGATGAAATATTTTTGAGAGTGCAGTACGGATATGATGGTCGTTCTTGTCTACGTGACAGCGTGATAAAACGGTGTCCGTCACTTTCTTTCCCACGGTGTTAAACAGTGACAGTTATTTTATCACGTGGATAAAGATGGATAAAGCTATCCATAATAGGCTGGCTGGACTTAAATCTTTGTATAAAGCCATATTATTAGAACACAAGAAAACTAATTTCAGCGTTTTTAAAAATTCATATACACATACACATATTCATATATTCATATACAGGGTTATAAAGGGGTTGAAAGATTGTATAGAGATGAAATATTTTTTAGAGTGCAGGACTTGAATCTTTGTATAAAGCCATATTATTAAAACTCAAGAAAAGTGTTTTCAGCGTTTTTAAAAATTCATTCTTCGATCAGATCGGGGAAATCCTGAAGAAAGGCCAGGTCAAGAGCACCCTAAACCGGCGAGCGTGTATGAGGAATATTATGAAAGTAACGGAAGCGAAAGAGGTATGTCAGGATCGTAGCAAGTGGAAATCCGTGGTCTCTGCCTACCCCTCCGGGAAATAGGCGTGGTTATATGTATGTATGTATGTATGTATGTTAAAAATTCATGCCTTAAAAGGGTTAAAAAGGGGTTGAAAGATTGTATAGGGTTTAAATTTTATTTTAAGCTACGAATTTGTAACTTCGTAAAAAGTTATTTCATTAAAAGAGAAGAAAACTAAAGTCAGCGTTTTTCAACATTCAACATTTAAGGTGGTGAAAAGGGGGTTGAAAATTTGTATGGAGGTCAAAATTTTTTGTAAGTGCGGGACTTGAATCTTTGTATAATGACATATTATAAGAATACGTAAAAAGTCATTTCAGCGTTTTTAAAAATTCATCCCCTATAAGGGTCCGAAAGGGGTTGAAAGTTTGTATAGGGTTCAAATTTTATTTACAGCTAGGAACTTGAAACTTCGTAAAAACGTATTTTATTAAAAAACAAGAAAACCTATTCAGCGTTTTTAAAAATTCATCCCTCGAGGAGGTGAAAAAGGGGTTGAAAGTTTGTATGGAGATGAAATATTTTTGAGAGTGCTGGACTTAAATCTTTGTATAAAGCCATATTATTAGAACACAAGAAAACTAATTTCAGCGTTTTTAAAAATTCATATACACATACACATATTCATATATTCATATACAGGGTTATAAAGGGGTTGAAAGATTGTATAGGTTATAATTTTATTTAAAGCTAGGAATTTGAAGCTGAAGCTTCGTAAAAAGGTAATTTATTAAGAGAAAAGAAAACTAATTTCAGAGTCTTTGCATCCCCCAAGGTGGTGAAACGGGGGTCGAAAATTTGTATGGAACCAAAATATTTATTTGAGTGCGGAACTTGAATCGTTGTATAAAGGCATATTATTACAATACAAGAAAAGTAATTGCAGCGTTTTTAAAAATTCATCCCCTAAAAGTTTAAACAGGGGTTGAGAGTTGGTAGAGGGTTCAAATTTTATTTAAAGCTATGAACTTCAAATTTCGTAAATAAAGATAAGATAAAGATAAAAAATAGTTTATTCAAGTAGACATACGTTACAATGCGCATAAGCGCATTCATAAGAACGTCAAATAAAGCTAGTTAGACCGGCTCCAACCCTACACCTCTGCCCCGAGTCTCGGGGCCCGAGAAGATTTAAATCCCCCCTCAATTGGAGGAGGGTATAGGTAATTAGGTAGTAGATTTTATTAAATAGTGGACTTGAAAATCTTCTGGGGGTTGAGAGAGATTATATCGAGAACAATTTTATTCAGTTAGGGGCTTGAAACTTCGTAGCCAGGTTGTGAAAGACAAATCTCATGCGTTGTATAATAATTAACAAATGATTAACCGTTCCTACTGCTATCTTTTGCTGCATAATGTTCTAAGCTAATGTAGAATTTATAACCACCAATATACAAATCCACGCGTACGAAGTCGCGGGCAACAGCTAGTGCATCCATACGCGTAAAATAAATAAATACAATTCTCAAATACATATAGTCGAGACTTACAAGTCTTGAAGGCTCGAGTCTTTAAGCCTAAAAATAAGCGTTATTCACAACACTGTCTATTATGCTTTCTAAAACCGCACGACCAGTATAAAAATAAACTGTTGTGTTCGTTCATTTGTTTCATAAACCTACATACACTCGTATTTTAATGCCTTTCATTTTGTAGCAGTTACCTTTTCACAATTACAATAGATTAATATGAAAGCCTCTAGAGATTCATCATATATGATTGTCACTGTGACAAAGTACGAAATGGTACATACATATAGATAGACCGATCGTATCGCTAGCGATTGAATTATAGAATAATTAAGATATTTCTTTCACTTAACCTGAACACAATTAAATTTGATACGTGACGTTTTGATAGCGTTACGCAAGGTGTGACTAACCTCTGCATTCACCTTGTCGTGGTCACGAGACGCGACCGCCGCCAAACATACGAAAATATTGGCACTAGCATTTTTTACCTAAGACCTAAGACTCCTAGGTGTTATTAGCATTTATTACGTTCACCATTATATCATTAGTATTAGGTTCTGAATAGAGTCTGTTCGGAGAAGAGTCGTGGAATGTATTCGGCCACATACATTCTACGACTCTCCTCTTTCCGCACTGACTTTAGAAACAAAAATTTTGTAGTCAGAGTAGGTAAGAACTCTGTGCAGATTTTGCAGTTACAGAATGTGGGAGGGCCATAAATGTAAAATTCCTATGAAAATATGACGCGTGACGTCTATTTAGGTTCAGGCTCCTCTAACACTTTGTTAGTACTTACTGTTTAAGCTGTGCAGAGCGACGGACTTTAATTTGCTTTGGTTTGGATGTTGTAGTAAACCGGTGGGTTATACTGTCAACGGCAATTTAAAAAAAAAGTATTTTAATTAAAGTATACCTAATAATACGACGGGGTAAGGTGTTCGTATTAGGTATAACAAAAAGGAAAGGGTTCCCCATACTTTACATGTAGGATAATTCAAATAATGCTTATGGCAATAAGTTGGACATAACTAGTTAACAACTTTCTACATTCAAAGACTCTTTTTTACTTATGGTTTTATTAAATAATTGTATCTACCTCAAAGTTCTCAAATATAGGTACCTAAATGTTTTCATGTCAAGTACCTACCTATTCTGTAGAGTAATTCAGAAAGCATTGTAAAATGCAAATCACGTTTCACATTATCTTTCAAGTGGTTTACTTTGGTTAGGTGCATGTAAGTAGGTATTAAGTATGTCAAAGACCGCCATCACAATGAGCATAATACACCTACCTACCTACACGACTTCTTTTAAACCAAAACATGATCTTGCGGGGTTCATGGATCTATCTATCTGAAAAATAACTTAGACTTCGACTAATTTATCGCGTCTCTTTGTTACAGATATCGCTGTCACATCTGGAGACCAGCTCGAGTTCTACACAGGCTCCAACAAAACCGGGTCTGAAAGCGGTCGGCTGCGGGACCTCACCGCCCTGGCCTACGACGCCGTTCACAACATGCTGCTCTTCGTCGACAAACAGAACGATAACGCCTCCATCTTCAGCTACAACCTGGCCACCAAGAAATACCAGCCCCTCGTCCGAAAGGGCCCGACCGAAAACATCCAGGGCCTCGCTTTCGATCCAGTACAGAGCCTTCTTTTCTGGACCGATTTTCAAAAGAGAAGCATTTACTGGATCGATCTGAAACCGGGATCCAAAAATAGCGACTACGGAAACCTCCTAATCAACCTAGGTGATCAACTCCCAAGGGCTATAGCAGTAGACAGTTGTAGAGGCTACATATACTGGACCAACACTAACGTAGCATACGGCGCGTCCATCGAACGAGCTCGTTTTGATGGTTCGGAGAGAAAAACTATTATATCTACGAACATTCATTTGCCAACCAGCATATTTGTGGACCAACAGACGCAGAGACTTTACTGGGCTGATGATAAAGAAGGCATACACTATTCGATCGAGAGTTCCGATTTGGATGGGACGCCGGAAAGCAGACGGACTTTACACAGCGGCACGGAACATCAGCCAAATGCGTTAACCGTCTCTAATGACAGTCTGTATTGGGTAGACTGGGGCTTTAGGAAAGTGTGGAAATTGCCGAAGAATGCTCGGCAGAACGCGGAACCGGAGGACTTGATTGATTTCAAGACCACTCCTTTTGGAATTGTTGCTAATTACTTAATATCGGATCAGGCTGCTAAAGTTCCTGAGTGCAGCAATTTACTTCGTCTGTCGCAGAATACTTCGGCTATCGACCACTCGTTTGCCGTGCCGCATGACGCAGGGTTGTTCTGCTTGCACGGCCGCAAGGTCGAGGGGCAAGATGCGTGTACGTGCTCCCCTGGTTACATCGGTGACCGATGCGAGACCTCTGTTTGTCAGAACTTCTGCTTCCAGGGGGAATGCACATTTGACGCTAATATTGGGGAACCCACTTGCAGGTATTTATTTTCTGCTAATTTAATATTATTTGTTGCCAAATTTTAAACCTAACCAGATTCACACTTTTTTAAACATTCTTTGCAAGTCCATCTAATGTACAGTCGCCATCAGATATATCGGAGCGGCTAAGGCGCTCACAAATATGAACACGCCTCTATTGCCAGGGCGTTAGAGTGCGTGTTCAGATATTGTGAACACCTTGGCCGCTCCGATATATCTGATGGCGACTGTACTGCGAATGCGCAGGTATGAACGATTCTGACTGTGCGAAGCGTATAACAATATCCGCTTAATTGAAATTACCTATCTAAAAAATCTCAGCACGTGTTGTGTATACACGAAATATAATTTGCGCCAATTCGACATACAAGAGACAAATTGTTCGAGAGATGCCGATCTCTCGAACAATTTGTAGGTATGTCTAATTGGCGCGAATTATGTTTCGTGTATACACAACACGTGCCGAGCTTTTGCACCGGCAAATTATATTTCGTCAACCATACGAATGATTCACGTAGGGAATGCGAACAAATAAATTAGCACTAATTACATTTTATAATCTTTTATTGCAGGTGTCCAAAAGGCTTCACAGGAGCGCGTTGCGAGGTGGACATGTGCGAAGGTTTCTGCCTGAACAACGGCCTCTGTTCTGTGGAGACCAACTCGCCAGTGTGCACGTGTATCGGAGATCACACTGGCCACCGTTGCGAAAAAACCGTTGAGACTCCACATGTTACTGTTAATGAGCCTTGCAAGTGAGTTCAGTTGATAACTTACAGATATTTATCAATTATCATACTTACCTACAGTGTGGCCCAATAGTTGATAATTTTAACAAAGGTATGCGTTAGTGTATCAAAGCCAGAGGACGTTTGTTTCAGTTAAATGAATGTAGTTTTAATTTTTTTGCTACAGATATCTCTGATGCCAGAGATATCTGACCCTCCTGCATACAAAATCAACACAAGGCGTCAGATGTCTCTGCAGTTGACTTTCCACATACAAAATAAATATGATCCATACATTGTTTTTTGATAATTTGATAATGCAGAGAAAGTATGCGTAACTAACAATACCTAAAAAAAAATGCGTAACTAACTCCCGCATAAGGCAAAATAAATAAACCTAACTAAAGCCAAAAATTTTCAGTTGCACCAAAGACAAAACAACAAAGCTGTCCGCGTTGTCAGAAGTCAGCGACGAATTCGTGACCGTCCCCTGCAACGAAGGCTGGGACTCGGTCCGAGACCCCATCCTCATGGTGCTTGGGATCCTATGCGGGCTCCTGTGCCTGGTCTGCGCTGTGCTGGTGACCAAAATCCTGCATTTGAAGAAGCGGCCGAGGTGAGGATAGAACCGTTTTGCACGGTTATAGACCCCTAATACTGCTTTTGTTTTTGTAGGCTAGTTGTACATATAGGGATGCTTGCCAGGTAAATTCACGAAATGGGTCGAATAACTGAAATAAACTATTGTGTAAAGTAATTAATTATAGCAACGAAATTTTTTAAATTCACTTTGACCTAGGGAATATATCTTCGAGTTCTTCGACATAATCAGGGACGCGCTTAATGTACTAAAAATGTAAACTTTTTTCAACGATATTTTCCAAAGTCAATAAAAACAGTAGAAAATAGAATATAAAATGATTTTGATTGTGATTAAGACAGAAGCGCACTGACATTTATTATTTACTTATTTAATTAATAAAGTACAGTGTGACGACCGGTCTGGCCTAGTGGGTAGTGACCCTGCCTGTGAAGCCGCGGTCCTGGGTTCGAATCCCAGTAAGGGCATTTATTTGTGTGATGAGCACAGATATTTGTTCCTGAGTCATGGTTGTTTTCTATGTATTTAAGTATTTGTATATTATATATATCGTTGTCTGAGTATCCACAACACAAGCCTTCTTGAGCTTACTGTGGGGCTTAGTCAATTAGTGTAAAAAGTGTCCTATAATATTTATTTATTACTCTTAAATATAGGTAGCCATAGCCCCTCAAAACTCAACAATGAGTTTGACTGTGGGGTTAAAAAAATGCCTTATTTTTGTTCAGTACAGTTGAGACCAGTTTTCGTAAATTTACCTACCTTATACTTACCTACCTTAATTTATCTGTTTTGTAGTTAACAACGATAGCAACGATTTACGTTTCGCGCAATATACAATAAGTACTTCTCAAGGTATTCTTCAAGGTTTTGTCAGTTCATGTGTAAAAACAATAACCGCAATATATTACCTCCATGCGATCGGTTCACTTAACTTTGCTACTGTTATGAAACAGTAAAAGTGGTATTGCCTTCATAAAATTGTCTACCCGTATTCAGGTGCCTTTGGAGCGGCAGTCGAAGTTACTTCCGTGCTTTTAACGGATACGATAATTTGGAGGCACAAACGAGTCCATAGGTATTGTTCTTTTTAAACGCCCTTCATTTGTGATCGTTTGTGTGTTCAACTAATGGGTGCATCCGTTTGCAGTTTCAAATAGCTAGCTATACACTTACAGAGCGCATCGCCTCAGGTGAACCTGGCGGCCTAGCCAAGGTGACAATCGCTATCGCTTCGCCATCGAATCGCTTTGTGTCTCTCTAGGCAGGGACACAGTTCCCACGTACGCAACGTATGCAATGCATTATGACAATCTGAACCCTGAAAGTTGTATGGTTAGAAACATACTTGTCATGCGTTGCGTTGACGTATGACAAGTATGTTTCTAACATAGAAGGTAGCATCCTATAGAAGTGGTCTACGCGTGCCTCCGTGAGGGACAAAACATATAAATTCGACCAATCATAGCATCGCATTATGGTGGGCAACAAATGAATTCGACCAATCACGGTGGTCAATTTACGGTGGGAAATAAAACAAGATGTGAGACTGTGACAAGGACAAACAATAATAGCGCTTTCGCTGCTACTCCTACTGAAAGATACATAAGACTATCCCGTTCTGTCAGTTATCCCCACCACTCATGCCCAATCCAGTTATACTAGATTCATGGTTTCTAAGCATACAAATTTAGGGTGCAGATGTCATAACTTATAATGCATTGCATACGTTGCGTACGTGGGATAAGTGTGTCCCGAACTTAACTCTTCTATATTAGTGTGACAGTGACAGTTGCGTTTCGTTCGCTACGGAGCGTTAGCGATTGGCATGTTGTCTACGGGGCCTGTAAGTGTAAAGCTGGAAACAAATTATCGGACGCGGCTGACGGACGCGGCTGACGGACGCGGCTCACAGCCGCGACTTATAGGTATCTGGATAATGAATATACACTGAACTGTGCAAACTATCGGAGGTAAGCCGTGGACGTAACCTTGAGCCTTCGGACATCCGACAGAAATCTGGCGCGCTGGATGTTCCTGACTGTGCACACTTTTATGTCGCGCGCGTCAGCCGCGTCCGATAATTTGTTTCCAGCTTAAGGCCTGAGTGGACGCTCGAAGCGGAGCGTTCGGCGGGGAGTGCAGCGTGGCGTCGAGCTCCCAAGGGATTTGAGCAGCGTGCACTAAGGCCGCTCCTATACGTTTGCATTTGTTTAACATGCACGCCGCACGCCCCGCCCCGCTGCACGCCCAACTCGAGCGTCCACTCAGGCCTTACACTAAGAGCCTTTATGAATAGTTGTTACTTTTACTGGATCGCTTGAGGCGATGTTCTGGTAAAGCGATGGGAATATCCGCTCAGCGAAGCGTGGCAAGCATGATAACAAGTAGTCATATTAAAAACATGATTTATAAAATTGGCATACTTAACCGTAGATATTTTATCGATTATTGGGCCGTTCAAGTTATTAGGTATAGGTACCACAAGAATTGTGTTATTTTGATTCTCCCTTCATTATACCCCTTCATATTTGAACGGCCCAATAATTACATAAATACTATTAAATTTGACTGCTAACTAATTTGTTTACGTTTGGTTGAACATTGTCTGGAATCGAAATATTATATCTTGATGTTACATATTTGCTTCTAATTTCACTGGGTGTTCATCTATGTAAAGGAATTTCTATATCATCCATAACATCGGGTTGGTAGGCAAAACTAAACTAATATACCTACCAAAAAAAAAGTATAACTAACATAACCCTTTATTAAACTATCTATTTAGGTCAAAAACAACACTAAACTAGGGGCTAACACCGTTCAAATTTACAGCAGCAGGGTTAAAGCAGGTAAAGCGACTTTGTATGCTACCGTAGATATAATTACTTTTACTTTATAACTCTGTTCTCGTGTAAGTGACTTGTATGTCTTTTATGAGAATAAATATCTTTAAACCTAAACCTAAACCTAAGAAGGTACGAGATTATCAGGTACCTTCGGAATAAATAAGGCGTAGGTACCTATCCCAAGCGTTACATTGTTTAAGAATTAATACAAATTTACAAACAAAACTGATCCACACAACAATAGTGTGTAACACAACTAAGAACTTATTAATGTACACACCCGCTTAATTTTAATGTCCCCTAAAACCAGTTATTTTGCGTATATACTCTCGGTATAACCCATTATGCTAATTGAACAAATCACTTTTAAATGTGGTGTAATCGTAGCTTTAGCATAGCATTAGACCCTTCGAAATCCAATACGTCACTACGTACGTCAGGGTAAATACGGAGTATCTCATGCATAATTTTAAAATCTTATCAGTTATTTCTATACGTAAACATAGTTACCTAGATACAAATACGTAGGCAACAGAGTCATTAGCTTTGCCTTACCAGGCCCGAACAGGAGGGGCAAACCAAGGCAGCGGTGGCGTAATGTCATCGCCAAAGATATAAACGCCTGTGGGTTGGCAGAAACCGATGTCCGGGATAAAGCGAAGTGGAAGGAGAAAAGTAGGAAAGCGGACCCCGTCACAGTACGGGACAAACGCTAGGAGGATGATGATGATGAGTTACCTAGATACAAACACGCTACCTACGTATCTTTACGAATCAAATATGTCGACACGGTTTTAGAATAATTATAAAATTCCGCATTTTTCAGTAAATTTCAATTATACTTAAATATGATCATGCTAGCTATGCGTAGATATTATTGATGTGGTCAAATTATTATTTACATTATTTGCATGCAACATCCAAAATAGTTACATTCTGTCTGGGAAATTGTAGAGGAGATACACCTACTGAATGTATTGGCTACGATGCATTAAATTGCGTTGTTAACGATTTATACGCATGGCATTGATAATGTAACCGTAGATATAATTACATAAGTAACTGGGTAGGAACTGTAATCTTTTAAGAATTCACATCATACACAAACTGATTAAAAATAAAAGGGTGTATCAAATGGATTATCGGCATTATCGCCTGCCTGTTTCAGTGTCAATTTAGCGTAAACCTATTAGCTATTGTTTAAACGAGCCGCGAGCACCCGCGAGTCGCTGTACGAATCATAAAAATCTGTCACACACTCACAAGACTGTGGGCCAGAGTCGATACTAAGATCTTATACCGACGACCAGTCTGGCCTAGTGGATAGTGAATCTGCCTGTGAAGCCAGGGTCCTGGGTTCGAATCCCGGTAAGGGCATTTATTTGTGTGAGCACAGATATTTGTTAATGAGTCTTGGATGTTTTCTAATGTATTTACTTATGTATTATATCGTTGTCTGAGTACCCACAACACAAGCCTTCTCGAGCTTACTGTGGGACTTAAGCAATCTGTGTAATGAATGTCCTATACCATCGCCGATAAGGCCAATGTGTGGAAGACCGTCTGCGAGCTCTTTTCTCACTTCTAAATCTTGCGTTTGTACACATGCTTACTCCACTTACAGAAGGTCGGTAGAGCAGGAGCCAAGCTGTTCCTTTCTGACTGTGTCTGAGCGAAATACGTATATATAATCGTATACACATACGAGAGTTCTTTGTACTACTTTTTAGTTTAGGTACTAATTATAATTCTAACATTCCAAAAGGTACGTGACGTTCGTTCCTAATCTCCCCTTCTGGGGTCCATTTCTCGAACGATATTAGACTAATATTATTAGTTCATTGTCAAATCGTATGGGTTGCCATGACAACACACTAATAATATTAGACTAATATCGTTCGAGTAATGGGCCCCTGGCCTACTGCTCTGTTTTAAAGCGTTCGTAGTGTGTGAGCTGTGACAGATTTATCCACCGATTTTGCGACTCGCATCTCAAGTAGTAAGATCATAAACGCGCCTTCTGTTGACGTTTCCATTGACAGCATTTGTATTGTTGCAGAATAAAGAAGCGAATCATAGTGAACAAGAACGTGACGCCGCTGACGGCGCGGCCCGACCAGTGCGAGATCACCATTGAAAACTGCTGCAACATGAATATTTGCGAAACTGTAAGTAATTATAATACACATTTTAGATGTAAGCAAAAGATCAATTTTCCTAGGATAGCGGTGCCGTCATATAGCGGCCGTCTCCATACTAAATAATACGGCGAAATATGGATGTCGTAGTATTTGTATGGAGACGGCCGCTATATGACGGCACCGCTTTCGGAGGAAACCAAAGCTTTACAATCCCTATTTCTTATTAAAGTAGGTACTTGAACTGTCTTTGAAATCGAGGCTAGGACAAAATATAAGTATCGTCAAGTGTGCTAACTCGGACAGAGGGGTAATTTCAAACAATTTTTGTGACTGTGATAGCTAGTTGAAAAATTGATCCTAAGACTTGTAAATACTAATGCAAAGATTGTAAAGAGTATACTGATGTCAGCCACGTTCATATAAATTGGGGAGTATTTCCTTTGTCTAATGTTATCCCTCCTGTCCCCAGTTACTCCACTTGACGATACCTACCTAATGCAATTTGACGTAACTTTATTACTGTACGTATATTTATTAACCTTCTCTCGATTTCTACTGTCCTTTGTTTTTTTTATGCGATTAACAATAACACAAGATTGTTCTGGCACTGGAGTATGATCATATTGTTATACGACTATCATGTAGGTACCTTTACCTACCTAATACTACATAATAATTAAATCCGTTTCATGTTTAGTTGATTATTGCATTGTTAGTCGCACTTTGTCAAAAAATATAGGCAATAATTGTATATCAATCTACCTGATAATCTACTACCTACATATATTATCAGATGAATTTTTCGGCTTGGTCTGGGGGGAAGAAAAAAGATCACCAGCGGGCATAGCCAATATGACACTCGCTAATAGAAAACGCTAATCGAAACAATAATGTAGGTATGGAAATAGTCATGTGACTTGCCGTAGCATCTGTCCTCCCGATACATTTTTACTTTTCGTTTGACGCTTGTCGATGTACGATTGTCATCTTGGCATGGCTCCATAATATTACCTCGTAAAAATAAACTTAATTCTGTGTCTCAAATGTTAGATAAATCTGACGCTCGTTGCAATACTCTTAACCAAATCCTACAAGTATCAATCAATGCATGTAAGGGTGTGCATTTTGCAGTTTGTACAATCCTCGCATATATACGAAGGTTAATTCAACCATTGAGTCAGAGTACATTATTCATTGAACAAGTAAATTCATCAAAATCGTACGATTTCACTTAACCTACGGTTTCTGTAATAGGATATGAGAAAACTACATCGATTATATAGCAAAAATGTTGACTAAATACGTTGCATGAATATAATTGTCAAATTCAGTGTCAGTTCAGATATGTGATATGATAGGTATACTGTGTAAATTGTAATTTACTCATTAACGCTTTTTTTTTATAACCTGATTGTCTTTGTTTAATCAAAGATGTATGTATTAGGATATTTTTTGAGAATTAACACTTTGTTTTAGGTTATAACAAGAAAAATGCATTTCTAAATTACGAATTTTATTTTGACTATGTAGATATAGGTGAACCAGGATCTATTGAGGGTGCGCCATGTTGCGGAATTTCACTGGAACTAATTTTTTCATACTACACTGAATTGTCACCCTATACATGAGAATAACAGCGCCCTCTTGACAATTATCATATATTACTGGTCAGGCTATAGTTCACTAGTTATTGTAGTTGGAAGTTTGGAACCCTAATTACCTAACTAAAATATACTATTCAAATGATAAATACAATTTAATCATGATTTTGTACCACGTAACCATTTCTACACAGGTAAATAGAATCGAGCAAGCACTCGACAACGAATAACAGTCGTCATTTAAGGTTAAAATTTTGATCACTTTGCTTCACTGCCAAGGGTCACGCGTACTAACAACTAACATACAGAACAGAATCGATTTATGCGTTTCTATCGATAAACAAAATTGAACTTTTTGTTAAGACTGAATGCTGATTTGACATTACTACGAAGGCTGATAAATAAATGAGGAATAACTTGTCGAGCGTTATGTAAACGGGCGAACGTAAATGAGACCATTCAGTAACACGAGACAGGCAATCCCTGTATCTGTACCTTTGTATACTAGTTCTTTATCGAAAAATCACGCTAGTGAGAGTTTTTTATTTATTAACCTTCTCTCGATTTCTACTGTCCTTTGTTTTTTTTATGCGATTAACAATAACACAAGATTGTTCTGGCACTGGAGTATGATCATATTGTTATACGACTATCATGTAGGTACCTTTACCTACCTAATACTACATAATAATTAAATCCGTTTCATGTTTAGTTGATTATTGCATTGTTAGTCGCACTTTGTCAAAAAATATAGGCAATAATTGTATATCAATCTACCTGATAATCTACTACCTACATATATTATCAGATGAATTTTTCGGCTTGGTCTGGGGGGAAGAAAAAAGATCACCAGCGGGCATAGCCAATATGACACTCGCTAATAGAAAACGCTAATCGAAACAATAATGTAGGTATGGAAATAGTCATGTGACTTGCCGTAGCATCTGTCCTCCCGATACATTTTTACTTTTCGTTTGACGCTTGTCGATGTACGATTGTCATCTTGGCATGGCTCCATAATATTACCTCGTAAAAATAAACTTAATTCTGTGTCTCAAATGTTAGATAAATCTGACGCTCGTTGCAATACTCTTAACCAAATCCTACAAGTATCAATCAATGCATGTAAGGGTGTGCATTTTGCAGTTTGTACAATCCTCGCATATATACGAAGGTTAATTCAACCATTGAGTCAGAGTACATTATTCATTGAACAAGTAAATTCATCAAAATCGTACGATTTCACTTAACCTACGGTTTCTGTAATAGGATATGAGAAAACTACATCGATTATATAGCAAAAATGTTGACTAAATACGTTGCATGAATATAATTGTCAAATTCAGTGTCAGTTCAGATATGTGATATGATAGGTATACTGTGTAAATTGTAATTTACTCATTAACGCTTTTTTTTTATAACCTGATTGTCTTTGTTTAATCAAAGATGTATGTATTAGGATATTTTTTGAGAATTAACACTTTGTTTTAGGTTATAACAAGAAAAATGCATTTCTAAATTACGAATTTTATTTTGACTATGTAGATATAGGTGAACCAGGATCTATTGAGGGTGCGCCATGTTGCGGAATTTCACTGGAACTAATTTTTTCATACTACACTGAATTGTCACCCTATACATGAGAATAACAGCGCCCTCTTGACAATTATCATATATTACTGGTCAGGCTATAGTTCACTAGTTATTGTAGTTGGAAGTTTGGAACCCTAATTACCTAACTAAAATATACTATTCAAATGATAAATACAATTTAATCATGATTTTGTACCACGTAACCATTTCTACACAGGTAAATAGAATCGAGCAAGCACTCGACAACGAATAACAGTCGTCATTTAAGGTTAAAATTTTGATCACTTTGCTTCACTGCCAAGGGTCACGCGTACTAACAACTAACATACAGAACAGAATCGATTTATGCGTTTCTATCGATAAACAAAATTGAACTTTTTGTTAAGACTGAATGCTGATTTGACATTACTACGAAGGCTGATAAATAAATGAGGAATAACTTGTCGAGCGTTATGTAAACGGGCGAACGTAAATGAGACCATTCAGTAACACGAGACAGGCAATCCCTGTATCTGTACCTTTGTATACTAGTTCTTTATCGAAAAATCACGCTAGTGAGAGATTCAGTATTTCAATGCTAAAAGAAGAAACACATAGATCGAACCGCTGATAATTAATTGTAGATAACCTTGTAAAACCTTTGGTAGGTATGCTTGTGAGCTCGTGACTTAGGTACATGCTTTCATTCAAGTCACAACATGGTAAAATAAATGACATAATGATATATTATAATAACACTGCTCTGAGTGAAATGTTGATACCAGCTTTTTTTATCGCATCTGCTTAGTCTGTCCCCAAAATTAAGTTAAAAAATATTTATGTCGCTTTCATAAAGTCAGAGCTACAAGTTTCGTTGAAAAGTTTGTCCAATCGCGAGGTGCCTTTTATAACCAATGTATTTCTTTTATACTATAGGTATAGTAGTAGAATAGTAACTTCTAGCTTCTTAAATAAACCACCTTATTAAAGAAATAGTTTAATTTACGTTTCTCTTTTGTTACAGCCGTGTTTCGAGCCCAGAAGCACAATACGGCCAACATTACTCGACACAAAACCCGGCAAAGAGGAGAAGAGGAACCTAATCGCTAATATGGAGCATCCGGACGACTTCTAAATTTAATGTCCTTACCAACACCCTAGGAGGCGTCAGGTTTCTAAACTTTACAGAAGAGTTATATACTCATATAGAGAAAATAAACTTTCTACAAAAGTCATATTCATACAGAGAAAAAGTATGTCCTATTTCTGAAAGTAAAGACAAAGGAGTCGAATTTTTGGTTGTGAATTATGGCAGCGTAAACCGTTCCTAATAGATTGTCCTGTGTTTATAACTTTAAGGAATACACACTTTAGATCCTTAGTATCCGTATGACTGATTGTCAGTGTTAAATTCAGCACAATTCTAACAACATTTTATTTAGTGCAAGTCGCTTTGACGCATGAAACTCTCAAGTCTCAACCAAAGGTGGAGTGTTGCAGTGTCTGTTTATATTATGTATCTCTCAATCGGTACGCACTATTCCACTTCCATAGGGGTACCATATGCGACCAAATAATCTGCCAACTTTTTAAGGAGACGTTTTCATGCCAATACTGACGGTTAGGGCCATCCCACACTAGCGTATCCCGAGCGTCGGCGTCTAGTCAACTCTATGGCCGCTGCTCGACGCAACTTTGGCGCAACTGCGCAGCTAAGCCATTTTCCATAGCGCTTACTAGACGCCGACGCTCAAAGGACGCTAGTGTGGAGTGGCCCTTAAAATCAATATGGCGCCTCTTAGGTTTATCAACTAAATGGATTATGTTTTTGGCGGAGTCCAATTTACTTATTGTGATAAGGGATGTGCTGTTGGATTATGTTAATCTGTGGCCATCGCAGGGCTGTGTTTTGTGAGATGATTATAATCGGAATGTAACAGTTGCACAAGGCCCTAAGAGACATTGATAAAGATGTCTTATTTATTTGCGAATCTCTCTAATAATAGCGAGTCCTTTAATTGTTGCTAGAAAATTACGCGTCAGTGTTGCCACCGAGGGCAAATGATGACATTTTAAAGTTTTGATGATTTCCATATCTGTCGCTTATATGAATTAAGTTACAGAATTAGATATACCGAATCGATTTTCAGATTATGTGACCCAGGCCTGTATATATCTGACGTGTTAGGGAGATCCCACACTAGCGTCTTCCAAGCGTCTGCGTATTGTAAACTATATGGTTGCTAGGTACTCGACGCAACGTCGGCGCAACTGCGCAGCGACACTATTTTCCATAGCGCTGTCTAGACGCCAACGCTCAAAGGACGCTAGTCTGGGGTTTCATTTAGTGTTGCCGGTGTCATGTAGCATTCTAAAAATATTATTATGAAACCAGTGAAACTTCATTATAACTTCATTCATGAATTCTTTTTGAGTGCTTCCCTTTTAATTTGCTGAACCCAGTCTCTTTAGGGTCCTGTGTGCGAACTGTGAGTAGAAAGTAGGTTAGGCCGATTCGCAGCGTGGGTTCTACTGAATTTTATATTCTGATATTTGGGCAATGAAAAAATTCTCAAGTAAAAATGGTTTTACTTCTTGGATCTTTTCAAGGCTCAGTTACAAAGCTAGCATGTTTAGGCAAGAATAATGCAAAGCTAAACCATAGTGCCTTTTAAAAAATAAGAAGCAAGAATGAATTACGCCTTACATTAGTACTTATCTACGGTAAGTTTTTTTACACACTTTTTTTATTCTTGCCAAAACATGCTAAGCAGAGCCCGTACCATGAGTCATTGACAGTGTCAAAACTGACATAAACGCTTTCGAGAACGTAATTTACTTTCTATACATCTCGCTTGCCCTAATATGCGAGTACGAGCGAGATGCATAGAAAGTAAATTACGTTCTCGATGGCGTTTATGTCAGTGTCAAACTGGTGGTAGTGGTACAGTTTCATGTGTGTGATTCGTGAACGTTCCATTTTTTTTGGTGCCAAATATCGAGTAACTTTATTTTCCTAATTTGGTTACCACCAACCGAGGGTTAGTAGTACATAAATAGAGCATTTATAAATTAATTGTATGATAACGAGCACATACAAAGTATGTCTAGTTTAATTTTACGGGAAAATAATTATTACTGTGTTCCTTTTCCTTCTCTATGCAACACTGCCGGTGCATTATTTGCCTTTTTCCCAGACTTAATTTTTTTTAATAATTAGACATAAAAAGATTACCTACTCTAATTTAGTAAATTATTTTACCCAATCGTTATTTGTGAGTGTTGCCTATTGATTAATTTTGACATTTCATTTCATTTTGTATCTATTTATTATACTAAAATCCTAAGGGCCATTTATAGTTTATTTTCGTCAGATTATTATAAATTGACATACTTACCTACATAATAATAATAACTTCCACTTTTTATGATTGACAATTATAGGTTTGTTTTGACACCATCCAATTTGTGATAAATTTATAATTGTTTTTTGTTGGCCATAAATCAGTCAGTAATCGTCATATATCTCCTTTTTTATATTATTCATCATTGTACATAATATACCTATGAAGGGTTTCGGTGTACTTTAATTTGTACATTATATGTCATTTGTAACTATAAACTCAGCCTAATGTAACACTTAGCCACCACAAAACCATGTCTAATTTGACAAATATGCGTTCTGATTAGTTCGATTTGACATAGTTCAATCATGGCATAGCGTTATATAAGGTTGACTTTACGTTGTTGACTATTTGTAATACCGATGATTGAGTTTAAATGTGTAGCAAAAAAATATTATTCTATTATCATTAGTTCGTAGGAAATGTCGCAAGCATGGCTCATATTGTCCCATTTTATAATAAAATACCATAAACTCTTCTATGTATGGCCTACTGATAGCCTTCGGAATGTTTTCAGTTTCAAAATTTATCACATGGATAAATTTCGGAACTTCACACATTTTTGTAGGGGGAATGAAATTTTCCATTTAAAATGAAACTTATTACCTACTTGTTATTAGAGTAGAAATTATATTATTTTTGAAAACTTTCGGGAACTTGCGTACTGTGAACTAATTATATTTATATGTAGTTTTCTTCAGAACATGCCTCTCGTATAGAAAATGTCTTATTTACTGATACTTAGCCATAACTTGGCTAGAAAATACTAACTTTTTGGTATTTGCAGTTTTCTGTAAGTACTTAAACGAACAAAGCCCATGTTAAATTGTTAAATAAAAAGAGAATGTCTTATTCCTATCTTAGGTGCTTAGATCAACTTATAGAAGTACATATCTGTTTCTGAATACATGTTAAATAATAATGAGTAATTGTCTTAAAATTTCAAAAGACCTATTAAATACTAATGTTCCGATCGTGTCTACTGCAATGCTGAATGTACAATAGTTTATTGACTATAATACGCATTGTCGTAATAGTCAATAGATTTGTCACGTATTTAACTGCTATAGTCTAGTTTCAATGCCTTGTATGAAAATTACTAAATATAAGTCTATTTTGTATAAAATGATGCGCCAAAATATTTACCTTACATGTCTCTTCAAAAATTTAATAAATTAAATTTTAACCGTCACGAGTTTTAAAACTTGTGTAAACCAAAGTCTAAACAGAATAAGACTCAAATTTAGTATGTTTTGTGAAAAGAACAAAATCTTTGAATATGTTCCTACAGTACAAGTAGAGAATATACATCTCTATGGAGTGCCTAAGATTTCTGCTTCGACGCTAATCATGCTAACTTACATTTTATTTATATGGGCCTTAAAACTTATCCTTTTCGGTTTATAATTTAAGAAATAATGTTCCTATAACTTAATTTATCACCTCAGTAATATTTATTGAAACAATGAATTCTAAAACGGAATTTAAACTAATTTTAGAATCTCAATTGCTGCTACTTATAAAATGTACTTATATTTTGTTTTCATTTTCGAAGAAGAGGCACTTGAGATGCAATGATTAGGTTAGTGATGCTACACAGCCTAAAACTTATTGTTGGTACTTAGTGGCAAATGATAGGGTAGTTTTAGTTTAGTAATAGTTTAGTTCGTGGATTGATAATATCCACATCAGAAATGTGATATTATTGAGTCTTTGTATAAGCCTCCATTAGAGTAATGTTTTATTATAAAGAAATAAAAATGCTTTTCAATATGATTGTCTTTATATGTATTTTCTCCCAAATGTATTTCCTGATTTCCTAGAATTAAATATTGATCTAAAAATATTTTACCGTAAAATATGAATTAATTATTCGTTAACAGTCCGAAGGCCGAAGGATATATTTTTACATATCCATTTTATGAAAGTAAGAATTTATGGATTTATTAAGCTACCTTAAAAACTAGTTTAGGGGGTATTTTTAAAAATAATAGAGATGATTGAGACTTCACTTTTTATTGTTATCAGATCAGCCGAGCAACAGTAAAATTAACTAGGTTTATCTTATCACATTTGCAAAATTTCCAAATTATTTGGTAATAAATAAATTTCAACTACACAAACATGTTCAGTACTTTAACTCTAGCTTGTAGGCCTTGTAGCTTGTCTACAGTAATTCATTCATAAATTACCTACAAAATGACAAGCGTGTCTGGGTAATCATCCACATCATAGATTAGTATATGTTATTATTATTATGTCCACATGACATGACGAGGAAAGTAGCGGTGTGAGATTGCGAACCTTCGTATTGGTGCCGTTCCTTTTAAAATCATTTGTATAATCGACGTCAAGTAAGTACGCCTACATTTTTATTCTTAGTAGTGTCAACATTATAACATATATTTGACTTCTACAGTAGTACAGTTCAACTTCGGAATTACCTGAATACCTGCTGAATACACCTTATTAATTTTATAAACTTTACAACATTAATGTAACCCGCTACTTTATATATGTATTTAAGGATATAACAAAGATATGATAGAAAGCACTAACCTTTAGGTTTTGAGTTTTAACTCGATCTGCGCCATGCCGGGCCCTACGTCCCCATCACACTAGCAGCCTAGCCCCGCTGTATGGCGATGGAGACCTGTTGGACTAGCTATGACCCACAACGGGTGACATTGCCCTTTTCCCTAAGCTGCCTGCCTAGCTCTAGGAAGAGCTCACGCGCCTCCCGTCAAGACGGCCTGCAGGTCTTAATTTTATTATAATACAGCAATTTTGTACCATATTCGTAATATTTTTTTCACACTTTAATAAATTAACAATACCTATTCATATCTAGGAAAAACCAACAAATTTATGTAAAATATTTCAACTACTCTTATATGTCCCTTGACTCCTAACTTCCAACCCCTCAACTCCTAACCTCTCGACCCCTCAGTCTCATACCCGTCAACTTGACTAACACACCAGCCAACCATCCAGCCCTTCAAACCCCGACCCGTCAAGCCCCAAACTCAACCCCTAACCTCAGACTCCTCAAACCTCACCCTACCTCATCACACGGGCTCGGCTAGCAACGCCGTGAGGTCAGCGATGCCATCGCGATGCTCGCGCATGTACGCGTGCGTCTCCCACAACATGCGCACCAGCAACTCGTCCGAACGCTCATCCATGGCCACGTCGTTCGACATTGATGGTGAGAAACGGTAGTAGGGGACGCCGAGTGAGGAACACCAGGCGCGGGCGCGGTCGACTACGCGGCCGTCGGATTGTGTTGCCTGAAAAAAAAATCAATTTAATCTTCTAACACTGTTCGGTGAGTTTGAAAACGCTTTTTGAGTTCTATGCGTAGAGTAAAAGCAGTTATAGCTATTGGATCGATATCTCAGAAGACCGCAAGTTCGAATCGATGAATTTTTAGCGGTAGTAGGTAGATTTAAACGACAGAGCAGATTGCACCTAAAATGTCCACTAACGCCCACAAGGAGAGGAGAAAGTAAGAAGATTTCACCTGATAGACTAGGTTTCCAATGGCGAAGTCTCCAGGCTAACATAGTCTAAGAGGGAAGTAAGAGATTTTATCAACCTGATCAACCAGGAGGGTTCCAATATTGGAGAGTCCAAAGGCCAGCTTGGCCATGCCCCACACGGTATCGGGCTTAGACACGTCGATCTCTCTGATCTTGCACAGTGGGTTTGTACCTGAGGATTTAAACGATATCTTATTTTACATCATTTCTACATACTTATTAGGGATTGCAGAACCGGTACTTTTTAAAAGAACCGGGATTTTCGGTACTGGGCAAAATTGGAACCGGGATTTCCCGGTATTTTTGGTACTTTCGGGACTACCATAAAAAAACAGTGTTTATTTTAATTTTCAGTAAAAAAAGCGCAAAACGACCACGAATCTTTCTCTAAACATTGGCACAATATAAAAAGTACCATAGTGAAGGTACACACACTTCTTTTTTACGATAATATATGTCTTTAATATAAGCCACACAATCATTGCCTATATTAACTGTGATATGGACTGCCTCTGCGTACTATACTACTAAATAATATAATTTTGGTTTAATCCTAATCTACATGTCATATTTTTACTATCTACAAAATTTCCCTCTATTATTTTCTCGTATTTAGTATACAAATAAATATTAATCGTTTTTTTTTATCGTAGAAACACTTATGTCGTTAAAGTTTCAAATTACGCAATTTTATGTTGTCGGCATTGTCAAACCCATTGACTATTTTTGTTTTGATTTTAATATTGTGGCCAGCCGTAAAAATAGGTATTAGCGTCAGTCTTAGATAGATAGAACATATTTCTTTAATAAAAAAACATGATATTTCATGCTAAGTAACAAAAAACAGTCAAATATTTTACCGGAAATGTTAGTCCCGAAAATCCCGAAAGTACCGGGAATTTAAATTTTGAAATCCCGTTTCTTTGCTTGACTCTAAATCCCGGGAAATCCCGGTACGTTCGGTTCTGGTATTTCCCGGGAGCAAACCCTAATACTGTACTGTAGGCGTCAGGTTTAAGTTTTCTGTGTATACTCCATCGCCCTCACTCTGAACTGTCCATCTGTGGACCTTATGCCTTTTGTAATAAGATCCACCGATGGATAGTTAAAAGTGTTGCTGTTTGTAAGGTGTCCAAATTTATGAAAAATTTGAGAGTTCCATACCTGTGCCACACGAAACAACAACTTTCAAGTCAGTCTTGCGTGCTTCCTCGATTTGTCCCGTAGCTCTAAAAGCTAGCCTCATCTCTGTGAGCTCCGATAATGCGTCTAGCGTAGGATTGTTCGCTATTAAACCGCCGTCGAGATATCTGCGAACGAAATAGTTATTTATTATATTAGACCAGCGGTTCTCAATCTTTTTTTTTGACGGAACCCTTTTGGAAAGCGAAATACTTGATGGAACCCTACAATAAAACAATAGTTTTTAGAAGTGTATTTTTTTATTAATAAGCATAATAATTATGCTTATTTTATTATTCTAAATTCTTGCGGAACCCCTGCAGGGGTGTCGCGGAACCCTAGGGTTCCGCGGAACACACTTTGAGAATGGCTGTATTAGACGTTTAACCTTTTGAACGCTGATCCGCGGATTGGTTTGTCTAAGTTTCAAGGTACATCAGCGAGTACAAAATTGCTTGGACAGGGACACATAAATGTTTCTAGTTGGAGAGTTACCTGCCGGAGGCGGTGAAGTATGAGGGCGCGGCGCCGGTGGCGCGGGCCGCCTGCCACACCAGCTGCTGGCTCGGCGGCGGGGGTGACACCAGGCCTATCCCTTCGCCTCCTTCGCTCACACGCGCTGGAAACCACGAAACTTGTTCAAATATATATATTACTGACTGACTGGAATAACATTTGATGGCTTTGTGTTAAATATTTAAACGAACCTCTAAAAGTATAAACGAACCTCAGTTTAAAATTAATACTCAACCAGCAAAATGCCAAATTTCCCCGAGTGGACAATAATGTACCTACTACCTATTTACTTACGGTTAAACTTATCATGCGCCTCCAGGATTTCCTGTGCTGACTGGTAGTTCCTGAATATATGCAGGTCTACCGGTTTCCTGTCCGCCAACAACGCCAGGATCATCAGCTTGGGATGAGTCAGGTCCGCCATCACGGTTTCCGTACCTATAAAATCCCACCAAAAACATTTCATGTAAAATTGGCGGCCAAGACTCACTAGCTTTTACTGTAAAAAAGTTATCACAGTGAGATCTCACTAATCTTTCACTTGGTTTAAAAACTATGGCTTGGCCGTTTCATAAATCTTCTATTGCATCACCTATCAGTATAATCAGTATGATCATTACCACAATATTGAAGACATAAACTTAATTTCTTACCATATGTGCCAGACTGTTCGATGGCCTTACTTACGGTAGGGCACGCTTCACGCGCTCCAGCTAACAGGGCGCCTGCGGCGCTCTACACACTAATAGATCGGGCGAACCCCGACATTTGGAGCTCGCTTCGCGCGCTCCTACTAACAGGGCGCCTGCGGGATTAATAGGGGATGGAGGGTGAAAATTACAGATTACTAAATTTTTCTCCTCCCTAAAAATTGTTAATCCTAATAGTCCGCCATCACGGTCACCGTACCTATAAAATACATAAAAGTGAGTTCAAAAGTGCATCCTGGCTCTACTGCATCTATGCTGTGTTGATCAACTTTTTTTGCGATGTTATTCTTTCCCGTTGTCCGTTTCTCAATCGAGATAGAGATGTTTTCCCTCTGGACAACTAGCCGTAACCGTAAAACCTTGGCAACGAGTGATACTAAAAAGTTGATTCACCCATATACGAGGGGTGTTCAAAATATTCTCGGTATGAGAATGAAAACAAACAAGTACGAAAAGTTTGATATTTTTATTTTTCAATATACTCCCCCCCTATGTTCATACACTTAAAAGATCGATCAATTATTTTTTTTAATCCCTCGTAAAAATATTTTTTATCTTTCGTGTAAAAATGCTCCTCCACTGCCGCCTTCAATGCTTCATCGTCAGAAAATTTATTTCCACGCAGATCCTTTTTAAGATTGGGGAGCAAAAAGAAGTCGCTGGGGGCTAAGTCCGGACTATACGGAGGGTGAGTAACAGTTTTAAACCCACATTCAACAATAGCTGCCTTGGCAATATGAGCAGTATGGACGGGGGCGTTGTCATGCAGAAGCAGAATACCTTTGGTTAACTTTCCTCGCCTCTTTTCTTTAATTACATCCTTTAATTGACGTAGAATGTTAGCGTAGTACTGTCCTGTGATATTTACACCTTTTTCTTTATAATCGATTAGTAATACTCCTTCACAATCCCAAAATATCGTGGCCATGACCTTGCCAGCTGAAGGGATGACCTTGAACTTCTTGGGATGAGCTGAACCCTTAATGTGCCACTGCATGGACTCTTGTTTACTCTCTGGGTCATAATGATGAACCCAGGTTTCATCTCCAGTAACTATTCTTTGCAGCACCTCATCAGGATTTTCACCGCACAGGTCAATAAAATCGGAACAACAAGCTACACGCATGTCTTTTTGAAGCCGAGTCAGCATTCGCGGAACCCATCTTGCACTTACTTTTGACATATTAAGATGGTCATGTATAATATCATGTACGGTACCAATAGAGAGATTGGTTACTTGTGCTATAGATTTTACCTTCACTCGACCATCTTCCAATATAAGTTTTTCCACTTTATCAATATTTTCTTGTGAAGTAGCTACTACAGGCCGGCCAGGTCTAGGGTCATCTTCAATACTCTCCCTTCCGCGTTTAAACTCGCTTGACCACTTTTGAATGGTAGATAAAGAAGGAGCAGACTCACGGTAAACACAATCCATTTCCTCTTTTATGGTTTTTTGATTTTTACCCTGTTTTGTCAAGAATTTTATCACGCATCGATGTTCTAATTTAGTTAACATTGTCAATTCGCACATGATGTTCATGTTTGTTCAGCAATTGCAGAAAAACAAAAGACTATCTCGGTTCGAATTATACTTTTTTTTAATGTCAATGAATAAACCTTAGCGGCCAGTAACGAAAGAAATTTTAGAAGAGGTCGTAAGATATCAATACCGAGAATATTTTGAACGCCCCTCGTACAACTTGCTGGTTTTGTTATTTCCAGCAAGCGGGAATTAATTCCTCAAAACGCTATGTTTGGATCTAATTTGATTGGCCATCAGGTCAGCTCATTTTTTTCCTCATTTTCCTCAAAAGCAAGGATGCCTCCTGTGCTAGCACCATTTATTCAGTCGAAAAGTAGTTGTTCAGTCGTAAAATTAAAATCTTTAATGCTTCTAAAGGGTATGGCCGCCGTAATAAGATCTATTCTTACCTAAATTATCCTTCAATATGGTCTCCAACGCTTCTGAAGGATACGGACGCGTACCAACGAACGCGTATTCCTTCATGCGGAAATACAGTCTTTGGCATTCTCTCAAATCCTTCCCACTAGCGAGGGCTAAAGCTAGGATGCCTCCAGTACTGGTGCCAGCTACCCAGTCGAAGCAGTGGATGATGGGGCGGCCGATGGTGGCTTCTAGGTTGATTAGGATTTGGACTAGGACTAGACCGCGGATACCCCCGCCGTCGAGGCAGAGGAGGCTAAAAGAAAGAAAATAAATTTATTCAGAACGCTTACAATATTGCTTAAATCTATAATGAGCTCTCATAATAACACACCTATGAAAGTGACAGAGATACCTATAGAAGTGATGGGGCGAAGGTATTAAACTGTCAATGAGTACAAACCGTCCCTGCTTGCGGCTAGTGGGTGAATTAGCGGCGCGCTCCCTGGTCGCGAGGCTGAGCATGTGGCTGATGACGTCACGACAGGCGGGATGTGGCACGCGGGGCGGGGGCACGCCGTCGTAGTTCCCGCGGGCTGCGCAGCCGGGGCCGCAGCCTGTCACTTCTGCCGAACACCTGGGGACAAAGAAGGATGCCATTCTTTTTTGGTTAGTTTGGATAAAAATGGAAAAAGATGGAAGAGGCTTATACCCTCAGTGGATCCTGCTACGGAGTTCCTTAGGGTTAGAGACATTAGTCCGAAAGTCGGTCCAGGATATCCCAAGCATTTTCCTCCAGCACCACATCATTATCAATTTATCATCGTTACTACTAGACATTTCACAGGGACATATGTCTGCCGCTGTAGCCAAATTGTTGAGTTTTCAACGTTTTTTTAGTTAACTAACCTCTGAGCTCCTACAGCGTGTAGCACATACAATATCTTGTCGTAGTTACTATTGGACATTTCACAGGGCACCATATGTCTAGCGGTATATCCAGAATTATTCAGCGCTTGTAAGTCAGCACCGAAGACTATCAGTGCTTCGACTAAAGATATGTTCGTCTGCTTTACGGCTAAGTGTAGAGGGGTGTTTCCTTCGTTATCTGCTATGGAGTGTTCCGCGCCTGAAACAAATTAGATCAGTCAAAATTGAACATCAACCCCAGTGGGTCCCAGTGGACCAAACTATGTTTTTCGTAGCCTGTCTAGTGTATGTCCAACAAAAAATATTTACCAACAGTCAAGATGTTTTTTCTAAAACAAACATACAGACCTCTATATAACAGCGCCATAGCACACTCCAGGCGCCCCCTGAACACCATGACATGCAACGCAGTCCGGCCGTCAAAGTTCAACGCATTAATGTCACAGTTCTTGTCCACCAAGGCTTCGATGACCTCGCGAGAGACGGACCAGTGAAGAGGCGTGCCGCCGTGTTTCATGTCTTGTTGGTAGACTTTGGGTTGATTGGCTCCATGGAGTACGTCGCCGACGATACCTTAAAACGACAGGATATTGTTAGTTATTTACTTCATTCATACATTACACTCAGTTCCAGTTGGTCTCAGGCAAGTTGTCCGATAGAATACTGCGGTCACGTTATCCGCACGACAGGTGGCTCCTGCCTTTCTGTCCACAGCAGTCTCACCCTCATTGGTGGTATTTGGCGTTTACCTTCAACCACTGATGGCGTAGTGCCTGGCGGTCGCTGAATCGGCCTGGGTCGCGAACCAAACCGGACGGAAAAAGCCAGGCAAGCACGCTATGATTCCGCAAGCGTCCAGACCAGACACATCACGAGCATTTGATTCAGAGCTCGCCATACCACTTTAAACATGCTAAGCTGCTGGCTGTATCCGAGCATGAATCGGGCCATTGGCTGCATGCACTGCCTTCGCAAAACATTGCAGTAAGATTTATTATCAGTTAACAGTGTATAGACGATGGTACATTGCAGTAATGACCACTAACCAGGTATATAAATAAATAAATAAATATTGGGGGACATCTTACACAGATCAACCTAGCCCCAAACTAAGCAAAGCTTGTACTATGGGTACTAGGCGACGATATACATACTTAATATAGCACTTGAGTAAACAGTTGACTGCCGCCTAGCCGGCAGATTCACATCGGCCCCAGCCAATAGCAACGCTCGCACGCAGTCGGGCGCGTTGGCGAGGCAGCACATGTGTAATGGCGTGTATCCTTGCTTGTTGTACACGTTGAGAGACGACCCTGATTTGCTTGCGAGCACCTGGATATTGAAATAAAGAGTATTAAATATAATTTATCGTCTATTCAGAATTTCAGATGGTGTCCTAAGATAAATAGGTAGGTACTTAGTCACTTTTCAATACAGCTAGTATGGCGATGGTATTTGCATGACGAACAGAACGAATTATGGTTTTGAGTGTTTGAATGAATGTTTTTTTTTCTACTGACCAAAATGGCTTGACAGACTATACATACATTGATAATCTCCTTGTTGCTGGCCGCAGCGTAATGGAACACGGTGTTTCCATCCAGATCGACAGTGTCCAACGGACATTGTAGAGAGACCAGGCTTTGGACCATGCGGACGTTGCACGATTTCACTGCCACCTGGCAACAATACTCAAAATATTTTAGAAACAAAAGACAATAGAACAAAAGGCAAAAGAAAAAAGTGTGTATAAATGTCAAATTTATGATAGAGTCTGTGCGGAAAGAGAAGAGTCGTGGGATGTATTGGGTCCCATACTCTTCTCTTTCCGCACAGACTATAAATCTTTACCATCAACGGCGTAGCTCCAGTTGCCGGGTCCACCTCATTCATATGCGCCCGGACCTCAGGGTCATTAAACATCTCGCAAAGTCCGAAGTGAGCTGCCAGGTGGGCTATGGACCATGTATGGTGTTTGGCCAGTGTGTCGCATAGCTTTTGGAGACTTGCTATAGTACACTGAAAATAAGTTAGGAAATTATAATTTGTTAAGAAAAGCCTTAAAATAACATATTAACAAGTGAATAATAAGTAAACCTAAGTATATGTATACCTACGGTTTGTGGTATTCATACTTACATCTTTAGTTATTTTAATGTAAACTGGTATTCTCTCTTTGTACACCATAAACTTCTGTTCTGCACTTTTTTGGTTTTCTGACCGAAACAAGCTAGAGAGGATAAAAATAAATAATTGGATTGCGTGTGAAGCGTACTTAATAATAGGGTCACCGTCAGCTATGTAGGTAGCTGAACAAAATACATAAAAACATCCAGGGAGTTGTTGTGAAATGGCATTGTCATTTCAAATTATTTATGAATAAGTTTTTGAGAAAAAAAAATATTTATGCACAAATTCAAAATCCCCCTATTTTCTCTTCATTCCCGGGAACGTTTCCGGGACTAATCCCACCTAGGGAATTTACCCGGGAACGGCACATCACTAGCCCCGTTAGACGGTACATAAATAAAAGCAAACAACATTACCTGTACATATGAGTGGATGGCTTGTATATAATATCAAAATATTTGTCCATAGAATTATTCTTGCCAGCCTGGATTTTAGGGCCGTATAATAACATGGAATCTTCTCTGTAATGTATCGGCCTTGAAACATAATTGTCTGGACGCACTTCTTTTACCTTTGTAGGGGACTCTTCAGTGCCCAATAGGTCTCTAAAAACTGTAATTTATTATTAAGCCCCGAAAACCGAAAAAAAATGTACCTATGGAAAATGCGTAATATTTAGGCACTTACATGAATTGAACATTTTACCAGTTTATGCGATTTATATTCCTACACATAATCACACTAAACGAGTAATAATCAGGGCTATTTCACGTAGAACGTAGTGATTATTAAATACGCTCTTTGCTTAGAACTGCGACGCAGTGCGTCTCTTTGAGCCAAAACACAATTACACGATGCGACGTCGTGTCGTGTGTCAATATCAGGTTCCCTGTGGGAGCGTAGGGTCGGATCCTACCGGCTGCGCCATGTAAAATATGTTTTGTGACGGAGGATTAAATAACACACGTAAGCTGGTTGTATTGTAAGACTGAATCGTAGTGATTATATGCTCTTTGACTGAATCATTATTCATCTACCCACACAGGATAGTATCTGAGGTTTATATGACAAATGCGACGTCGTGTCACGTAGCGACATCACGTCTTGGAAGTCTACGATGTGCATTGACTTTAATGCACATTGTATAAACGCCCAATGTACTTAATTAACGCGACCCGGACAATCATTTGACCAATATTCTTCTTCTTTCCATCCCCTGCTGGGGTGGAGGACTCGAATTATTTCTTCCACTTACTCCGGTCTTGGGCAACTTGGGTAGCCTCCTCCCACCCCATCCCCAATACACCCAGCTCTCATCACCAACTAATCATCATCATTTGACCTACTTATAGTGATCTTTAATTTGCCATTTGTTGTACCTACTTATTTACAAGAAAAAAGGTGTACCTACCTACGAGTTAAAAAAACTTTAGGGCCAAAACACAATTACCAGATTTGACGTCGTGTCATGGCACGATATTACCTATTGCTCAAATTATTGTCCGGGTCGCGTTAATTAAGTTTATAAAAAGTGCATTATAAAGTCAATGCACATTGTAATTGTTCACGACGCGACGTCGCAACGTGACACGATGTCGCGACGTGTCGTGCCATGACACGGCGTCGCATCGTGTAATTGTGTCTTGGCTTTTATATTTCCACGACACGACGTCGCCACGTAACACGACACGACGTCGCGTCATGGCACGATGCGTCGTGTAAAGGACGTATTTGTTCTCTTTGACGACGCAAGTCAACTAGGTACTGTCACTTCTTGCTCCTCGTTCTTACTACAAATGCCATTTGTTTAAAAAGGACAACCATACTATTTAGACAAGACGTGCGCATTGGCGCAGCGTATCCATAATTGCATTATACAATACAAGGTGCAACACAAATAGTCCGAGGGGATCCGTATTTATTAATCCGTATTAAGAAAAAGCGGCCAAGTGCGAGTCGGACTCGCCCATGAAGGGTTCCGTATTTAGGCGATTTAAGACGTATAAAAAAAAACTACTTACTAGATCTCGTTCAAACCAATTTTCGGTGGAAGTTTACATGGTAATGTACATCATATATTTTTTTTAGTTTTATCATTCTCTTATTTTAGAAGTTACAGGGGGGGGGACACACATTTTACCACTTTGGAAGTGTCTCTCGCGCGAACTACAGTTTAGAAAAAAATGATATTAGAAACCTCAATATCATTTTTGAAGACCTATCCATAGATACCCCACACGTATGGGTTTGATGAAAAAAAATTTTTTGAGTTTCAGTTCGAAGTATGGGGAACCCCAAAAATGTATTTTTTTTTTCTATTTTTGTGTGAAAATCTTAATGCGGTTCACAGAATACATCTACTTACCAAGTTTCAACAGTATAGTTCTTATAGTTTCGGAGAAAAGTGGCTGTGACATACGGACGGACAGACAGACGGACAGACAGACAGACAGACAGACAGACAGACAGACATGACGAATCTATAAGGGTTCCGTTTTTTGCCATTTGGCTACGGAACCCTAAAAAAGCTGATTTTTTTGCCCGGCTTGGACGACCTGCCCCATAGAAAAAGTTTTTCGCGTCAAAAAAATGTCTTCTACTTTTTCCTAATCAGAAGTATCAGAACACGATACCGAATATACACGGATCCCCACTATTTTTGTTCCACCTTGTATGTGGGCGTTTATTTGGGATGGGAACAGGCCTGTTTTGATCGATTAAGTAATACCAGTATTACTACGCACACTAGAACTAGTTTTGGGGTGTTTAAAAAAAATAATAGAAATGATTGATACTTCACTTTTTATTGTTATCAGCCGAGCAACAGTATAAAAGTAACTAGGTTTATCACATTTGCTCCTTGAATAATTTTAAATCTTATGACTACTTACAAATAAAATTTCGATATAATTTGGTAAATAAATTTTTAAACTAAACAAGCAAACATTTCATCAATAAATTAGCTACTGTGGCCATCAAATATATCGGAGCGGCGAAGGTGCTGACATCTATTGTCAATTTGTCATTGTCAAGGCGTTAGAATGCCTGTTCATACACTTTTGAATACCTCGGCCTTATTACAAAGGAGTAGTGTCACATTTTACTCACACACCATTCCGCTAAGTTCCACTTGCACCATCCCACTAACCCAAGGTTAAGCGGTTAAAACGTTAACCTAGTCTCAAATTGTACTGGTAAGCATGGTAACTCCAGGTTTAACCGGTTAACTCGTTCACCTCCAGTGAATTACTCGCTGTTAAAATAATAATAAATAGGTAGCTAGGGTAGGTAAGGCGGTAGCGCTAGATAGAAACAAAGATATTTTTTTTTAATCATAAGTAATTTGTTTCGTTAAATATTATTAATTTGTAAATATACTTAAACTTAGTATGTCATGGATACCATATCAAGAGACATAATAATTTCTCTAACTATAGTAATAAATTAACAAAATTCGCATCTAGGAAAAACGAACAAATTTAATGTAAAATACTTCAACTACTTAATATATTATATAATATAAAGTGTCATTCTATGGAACTTGCTAACTATGTAAACAAGTCACTAGTAAATTAATATTTATTGACAGTTTCAATATGGCGGTTTGTTTACATAGTTAGCAAATTCCATAGAATTACACTTTACTTTCCATTTGCTTTCAATGAACTATTGTACGATATTATATTATACATATTTAACCATACGCAATATCTGCAAGGTACACTTTATAGCAAATTGCGGTACATTTGTGCCAAAAATTAAGTATGTAAGTACCTATTTTATTGCATCGTATCACGGGCACGTTTTAACTCAACGACTGGCGCCTATTTAGCATGAATCTACGCAAGTAATTTTAATTTGTATTAAACCTTTTCGTCGCCGTGTCAAACGTTAAAGTGCCATTCTATGGACCTTACTATGTAAACAAAAGTCACTAGTAAACTAATCATTCAGAGACAATTTTAATATGGCGGTTTGTTTACATAGTTAGCAAGTGCCATAGAATGACACTTTAAAAGCTATCACTCGGACGCCACTTCACCGAAGTGTCAAAACTAGAATTGAACTTTATGCACACGCACGTAGGTCTATGTTGCTCTGTGGTCAGTGACGGAATCATCCGTCATCGGCGTTGGACCTACAGGGCGGCATATTCTCCTAAGGCCCAGCCATACAAACGAAACATCCAAAATTTGCCACTGAAATTTGAGCCTAAATTGTAGGAAATAGAGTTGATTTTGCGTTGTTTGAAAATGTAACGAAACAAAGCAAACGCTACTCTGTTCCAATTGAACATGGTTTAAATTACATCGAACTGAATAAGGTACTACAGGTAGGACCTTGGGCCTTAGGAGGATAAAATATATCCGTCATTGGCGTTCAAAAGGTTAAAACCTAAGAATATGTATTTCAAAATCTCAAATCACTATTGATGTGTTAACACAGTAGGTACATAGTTATTCATTTATAAGTACTTTTTATTAAATTTTTACATATATTTCTTCATTCATCATATTCGATACAATAAAGCTGTTTACACATAATGATGTTTGTGCTGGCGATACGTACACACTTAGTATACAATACAAGAGCTACAATTGAATACAATTAAATTGAATCCTTATAGTTATATAGATAAAGATCAATATCAGTGATTACATTGTGTCAAGTGAATTAATCGTGATTCATAAGATCGTTATAACCTCCTTCATCCTCGATAGTTTATATATTTTTTCTACTCCCGTACTTTTATTTGTCATTTAAAGGGTCGTGCACACACCTTTAAACCCTTATCTTATAGTTGTCAAGACAAGTCCTTAGTCTATTCCCCAAAAAAGTATTTGTGCATACACGCAGTATCTTTTTGGCACTTTTACGATACTTCGTGTAATCACCACTTAAAAAATATTGTATGAAATACATTGTTGCCAACCTAATCTTAACTGTCATCTCTGACAGATGAGTGAACCATAGACTTGTTTTTTTTTATTTCGTTCATTCTTTTCCCGCCCGTACGGCATTCTTTGCTACTTCTTGAATGAAAAATATTTGATAATGTACAACTTTATTTCAAAGTAAGTGCTTGGTCGTAGAAAAAGTATTGTATGCAACGTTGTTTAACTAAGTCAAAAAATACTCGTGGCGTCTTTATTAACAATTTTCGGCTTCGCCTCAAATTGTTACTCACGCCACTCGCCTTTTTTGACCTCTTTTAAACAACGATTGCATAAAATACTATTATTCAGATATAAATTCGTAATATTAATTTATTACTTTAGAATAAGAGTGTAAGAAATGTGTCAGAAAATTTCATTGGTCAGTAAAGAATATACATAGTAACTTTACACTGTATTTTCATATTATTTTGCTGTAATTCGTGAAAAATGCTAAACTAAAGTTATTCCTATACTAGTTTAATAATAACCCGTTATATTATAGAATAAAATCATAACTGTGTATTATCTACTAAACAACAGATCATAAATAATAAATTAAATTAACAGATTTGTACAGTTACGTACGACCTATGAAACTAAAACGAAAATGAACGCAGAACCTTTGGATCAGAATAAATAAAGCAGAAAGCCCCCTTTACGGGCCTGATTTAGTCAAATTATGTTTTATCACTTTCTAACAAATACATAAGTCAAAATGACAGATAAAGACAAGCGATTCTTAGCTAACTCAGGCCAGTAACGCGTTTATGAATAACGCCATTAAAGTACAAAGGATTTAAACTTTCTGTATTTATTGTTTTTTTCGCAATTCATTTCATATACACAAATTGCAAAACAAAAATGTTAACTTTAACACACAGCACAAACAGAGATCTGCCACTATTAAATACCCTAATTAATACACTAAACAAAATGGTATGCGATAGCTACCTGTAACTTGTGTTGCGACTACAAACATACAACATAGGTAAAATATTATCATATATATCATTTACATAGCAACAAAATACATTTCACTAAACGTATGTATAACTTTCCTATAAACAGAATTAATCCATAATCATTGACGTATATATATCTCAGGACTGACCTTACGGGCAATAAGAATGGGGCATGAATGTGGCCAACACAGCGGTGTGACACCGCTACAACGCGATTGGTTGATGAGTTCGCATCACGCGCGCGATTGGTCGCAACTAGTTGCGTTAGAGTGCACGACTGGCTCGAATTCGTGAGTGACACCGCTGAACTCGTACCATTCTTAGTACACGGAAGGCCTGTCCTGAGATATAAGTCAATGTCCATAATATTTAAGTTAGTCTATTTCCGCCAGTTAGTTACACTCCATCTGTAAAGTATTTATGGTACTCACACGGTTTCAGAATAACATTTTTTCCCTTTGGGACTCTGAAACAAAAAAAAAATACAAATGTAAAAATCTATTCATATTTGAAACCTTTGGACATACGCTCTATACCCCGTCTTTTAAAGATTAGAACTTTTCTAACCTCAAAATTAGTGGTAATTAACTTTTACTTCCAAAAAAGGGTATTTTCCTACTAGTCAAATCAGTTTCTTTTTTAGAACTGACAAAACGATTTGCTAATATGGAATTTATATGAAACATTACATCGTGACGTCACGGTCAACTCGCCTACTTTTTATATTTCTATCCGATTTATTAAATAGAACTTGTGTTTAAAAATAACTGCTAAGTATATATGTTTTTACTAGCTGTGCCCGCGGCTCCGCCCGCGTGGAATTCGGTCTGTGTCAGTAAGCTAATTCATCCCTAATTTCTCTTTCTCTCCCCTGGAGGCGGAACTTGAAGTAAAGTTGACAGATGGATACGATTAGCGGACTGAAGTCCAGATAAAATATTTTACAATTAGGTAGGTACTTACCACTAAACAAAACTACACTCCAAAACGAATAGTTTTTTTCGCCCTTATTCCAATATTAGACGTGATTTAAACGACACAGAGTTATAGTAGGTGTATAACGGACCCCTGCGTGGGCAGGCGCGATGTGTAGCCAACGCGCCCAATGAGGTGAAGGGGTGATTTCCCCAAGAGTCGGGTCCGAGTCCGGACGGCCGCTGGCGAGGTTGCGGAAGAGTACTTCGGCGTTCCTGGGACCTCGCCTTATAGCAGCGAGGCGGCAACAGAGGGGTTTTAGTGGGTAAACCTGGGGTCTCATTAGCTCACAACAGGGAGTCCCACATAACCATCCCGGCCCGTCCCCGCGCCGGGTGGTATGCTTAAAGCATTTCCCCTCTTAAAAAAAAAAAAAAAGGTGTATAACGGACAATACAGTACTACTTTTGTATTTTTACGTTCTTGAGTGTACCTATCCAAAACATGTCCATAGCAAATATCATCCAATTCTGTCCTCCAGTCAAATCATTCTGAGCATGAAAAATTAAGATTTATACACATAGAAATCCATACTTCCTAACAAACTTTCGAATTTAGGTCTAATATTATATTAGTTAGAAGTAAGATTACAGGAAAGGAGAATATTATAAATATCAAAAACTTGAGGCCGAGTATTTACACTTTATTTACAGTTATGTTTATGTATGCACAACTAAATATCTACATATATGTATGTACCGGGGATTACTTTTAACAGTGTAAAAAAATGTTTAATTATAAATTGGCCTAAGTCGTAGTCGCTTGGTAGGGTGCCCAGAATGCCATCTTTATGAAAGTAGGGCTTAACCCTTAAAATCGTATTAAAAACGCGAGCGCAGCGAGCGCGAATTTTTTTTGATAGAAAAAAAATTGAAAGATGGGAGTAATGTTGTCAGGGACACAGCCGCAATGGTTTACGTGAAACGTTGGCGTGGATATCTAATGCGAAAGCCGAAGGCCGAGCTCCATGTAGGGCCGAAGGCCCGAAGCGTCCAGGCTGTCAGTACTTAAGCACAGAACAATAGTATCAGTGTCTAAATGCGAAGGCCGAAGGCCGAGCTCCGCGTAGGGCCAAAGGCCCGAAGCGTCCAGGATGTAAGTGTTTAAGTCGTAGTAGTAGTCGCTCGATAGGGTGCCCAGAATGCCACCTTTATCAAATTAGGCTTAACCTATAAAACCGTATTAAAAACGCGAGCGTAGCGAGCGCGAATTTTTTTTGATAGAAAAAAAATTAGAGAGGCTATGTCAGGGACATAGCCGCAGTGGTTTACGTGAAATTTTGGTGTGGATATCTAATGCGAAAGCCGAAGGCCGAGCTCCGCGTAGGGCCAAAGGCCCGAAGCGTCCAGGATGTCAGTGCTTAAGTCGTAGTAGTAGTCGCTCGGTAGGGTGCCCAGAATGCCATCTTTATCAGATTAGGCTTAACCTTTAAAATTGTATTAAAAACGCGAGCGTAGCGAGCGCGAATTTTTTTTGATAGAAACAAAATTAGAGAGGCTATGTCAGGGACATAGTCGCAGTGGTTTACGTGAAATTTTGGTGTGGATATCTAATGCGAAAGCCGAAGGCCGAGCCATGTAGGGCCGAAGGCCCGAAGCGTCCAGGATGCCAGTGCTTAATCACAGAACAATGGTATCAGTGTCTAAATGCGAAAGCCGAAGGCCGAGCTCCGCTTAGAGCCGAAGGCCCGAAGTGTCAGTCGTAGTAGTAGTCGCTCGGTAGGGTGCCCAGAATGCCACCTTTATCAAAGTAGGCTTAACCTTAAAAGTTAAAAACGCGAGCGTAGCGAGCGCGAATTTTTTTGATAGAAAAAATTGAGAGAGGCTATGTCAGGGACACCGCCGCAATGGTTGAATTTTGGTGTGGATATCTAATGCGAAAGCCGAAGGCCGAGCTCCGCGTAGGGCCGAAGGCACGAAGCGTCCTGGATGTCAGTGCTTAATCACAGAACAATAGTATAACTGTCTAAGGGCGAAGGCCCAAGGCCGAGCTCCGCGTAGGGAGGAAGGCCCGAAGCGTCCAGGCTGTCAGTGCTTAAACACAGAACAATAGTATTAATGTAGGTTAATGTGTGTGCTGGGCTCTCCAGTACCCGCTGATGCACCGCAGTACTTACCGTCGAGCGCGTCTGTCGTGCGAATCCGCTGAGCGGTCAACCGTTCTTCGCACTGCGTGAACGTCTCCGATTCTTCCTCAGATTCCTGAGACCGTGCTACCTTGTAACCTCAATACATTGCGAGAATTTCGCGAAAAATTAGTTTTTTTCGGATAGGTATGGTAACGCGTTTAAAATGCAAGTCCCAAATTGTTTGACATTTACAATTACTTAATACCTATTTAAAAACTTTCGCGTTTCGAACACATATTAACTCACATTTATAGACCTATCTCGAAATTTATTTTATTACCTTTATTTACCGACGTTTCGACACAGGTTTCACTGGTCATGGTCGCGGCTAACTGATGTCCCAACAAAATGTCAAAACAGAGATTTGTGCAACTACCCGACGAAAAGTGTATGAAAAAGTTTGGGGTAGACATCATATTTTCAAACCACCCACTTCACATAATGTTAATTATTGTCAATAAACCCGCGATAGACCCGTCTATAAATGTGATTTAATATGTATTTGCAAAGACGTTTGACATTGACTAAGAAAAATGTTGTTTTTTTTACAAAGTACATTCACAAAAAAAAAGTGTGCACCACTTTCTTAAGTTAGCGCCATAAGATTCAGGTGCAAACATAACTTAATTGAGTGTAGTGGCCACCCCCCCTTTTAGGGGTTGAATTTTTCTAGCCTAAAATAGGGCCTGGGAGTTTCTTGACAGATTAGTAAAGTTTGCATCAAAATCCGTTCAGCCGTTTTCACGTGATGCGCGGTCAAATAAACAGACAAACAGATAAACAGATAAACAGATAAACAGACAAACAGACAAAAATTCTAAAAACTGTTGGAACGTGTTCTGTTATCGATTCTAAGTATCCCCAACCAACTTTTTTTCGAATATCTTCCATGTACAGACTTTCGACCCTCTTCAGCTTTATTATATGTATAGATAATAATTATCTGCATAGTGTGAAATATTTTTTTATATACAGGAAAATACCCTATTCAGTGCATGGTATTTTGGATTTAACTTTGGAGAAAAAAATCTGATGTCGACGTTGTCATTATTATAATGGTCAACATCGTCATTCGTCATTATCAATGTCAACGTCGTTATTGTCATGTCATTATCATCGTGAATGTCGTAATTTTCTTCTCGACGCTAATATCCTCTTATGGCGTAGCCATACAAACGAAACATCCAAAATTTGCCACTGAAATTTGAACCTAAATTGTAGGAAATAGAGTTGATTTTGCGTTGTTTGAAAATTGAACAAAACAAAGCAAAAGCGACTCTGTTCCAACTGAACATGGTTTAAATTACATCGAACTAAATAGGTACTATAGGTAGGAGCTTGGGCCTTAGGAGGATATTTCTGGCTCTCAATTGTTCAGTTCCTTTGTCAGCCAGTTTAACAGCACCATCAAACTATTGACCCTTTTCTGGCCGTACCAATCTACAACGTTTTCCCAAAAAATCCAAATATATTCCAATGATTCCAGCTTTGCTGATTCATTTCAAGGCAAATCACATTTCACGAAAGTGCATTCTAATGTTGAACCTTAAATCGGAATGCTAAAGTTGAAATTCTACATTGCACTATACCAAAGACATATGTAACTACGTATTCGCTCCGTGCAAAGCGGGTGCTAGGGGAAGCCGAAACGATCGCAGCGCTTGATGTGGCCAATACTGACAAGTTTGGTAACTTTGTTTCTGTCAATTCCCATACTTCTCAGTTATTTTAGCTTTATAATCACACTTACGATAAAAATGGGTCACGATAGCTATTGTGTGGTAAACTGCAATAATACTGGACGAAACAGTAATATTAAGTTTTATATATTTTCAACGCCGAGCTAGATATTAGCCTTTTATATCATATAGTACTATTCCAGGCTTAACAACGTAATGGCTAAACATTTTATCTAGTCTATGTCAACACAGAGATTTTCTTGTATGTTAATAAAATAGTATGGCTAATACAGTGTACCAACATTAAGTGAATGTAATATTAGTTATTGAAAGCCCGTCAAAAGCACACTTTTGGCACGTAGGGTTATCTGTCGTCTGTCACAAGTGTCACAACAGACATTGTGCCTAAAGCGGGAGAACATAAATTTTTAACACAAAATATGTTGATTAAAACCTGTGAAAAAGGTCAAAGTTTTTATAATTGCAAGCATCGTACGTATCCCCAGGAAGAGGATCACTAAGTAAGTCATCAAAACATAGTGAAACATACATTTTTTCATTGAATTTGTAACGAAACAACAACGAAGAAAATTGACCGAATAATATAAAATACACAGATAATTCTTACTGTTTTCACTAAAGCAAAAACCAAGTGTATTTAACATGAAATAGGAATAGATTCCGCACATTGTTAAGTATATTATAGTAAATATTTTTAAGGAATAATCTTTATTTTGTTGCGCTCGTTATTTGACAGCGCCGACCACGTTGCGAACGCTAGGCGGCGCTGCCATCGTGCACGGTCCCAATAAGATGAATAAAGTCTATGGAAAAAACGTGCCTCGGAAATCAAGAAAAAGTCATTCTCGGATAAATGGCGCACACACCTTTGGCCTATGCTATTTTAACACATAGGTAGGTATCAGTGAAAGAACATTGGTCAAAATTATATAAAAATAATAAAATCATTTATCCATATATACACATGTTTTTGATAGTTTTATACATTTTCATTTTGAGTTTTAATATAGATAGATGGAAGTAAATTTACTGCGACTACAAAATTTACTATGACAGGACCTCTCTATTGCTATCTATATATTCTCTTCACTACATAGTATAAAACAAAGTCGCTTCCCTCTGTCTGTTTGTCTGTATGTATGCTTAGATCTGTAAACCTACAACCTACGCAACGGATTTTGATGCGTTTTTTTTTAAATAGATAGAGAGATTCAAGAGGAAGGTTTGTATAATTTGTTAACCCGTGCGAAGCCGGGGTGTGTCGCTAGTTGACTATAAACAATGTCGGGTTCGGCGAGCAACGCCGCGAGCTCTGCGACCCGGTCCCTGTGCTCGCGCATGTACGCGTGCGTCTCCCACAGCATGCGCACCAGCAGCTCGTCCGAGCGCTCGTCCATGGCGACGTCCTTCGACATGGGGGGCGAGAACCGGTAGTAGGGACGCCGAGCGTGGAGCACCACGCGACCGTCGGATTGTTATTATAAACAATGTCCCTACCTTGACAGTCGGGTTCGGCGAGCAGCGCCGCGAGCTCTGCGACCCGGTCCCTGTGCTCGCGCATGTACGCGTGCGTCTCCCACAGCATGCGCACCAGCAGCTCGTCCGAGCGCTCGTCCATGGCGACGTCCTTCGACATGGGGGGCGAGAACCGGTAGTAGGGACGCCGAGCGTGGAGCACCACGCGACCGTCGGATTGTTATTATAAACAATGTCCCTACCTTGACAGTCGGGTTCGGCGAGCAGCGCCGCGAGCTCTGCGACCCGGTCCCTGTGCTCGCGCATGTACGCGTGCGTCTCCCACAGCATGCGCACCAGCAGCTCGTCCGAGCGCTCGTCCATGGCGACGTCCTTCGACATGGGGGGCGAGAACCGGTAGTAGGGACGCCGAGCGTGGAGCACCACGCGACCGTCGGATTGTTATTATAAACAATGTCCCTACCTTGACAGTCGGGTTCGGCGAGCAGCGCCGCGAGCTCTGCGACCCGGTCCCTGTGCTCGCGCATGTACGCGTGCGTCTCCCACAGCATGCGCACCAGCAGCTCGTCCGAGCGCTCGTCCATGGCGACGTCCTTCGACATGGGGGGCGAGAACCGGTAGTAGGGGACGCCGAGTGTTGAACACCAGGCGCGGGCGCGTTCAACCACGCGGCCGTCGGATTGGGTTGCCTGAAAACGTGAGTTCAAATTACTTTTTGAAGCATGGAATACCAAAAACTCTTCATTAATCACATATTAAGGGCTCATTTAGACGATGCGAGAACTCGCATGCAAGTTTCATTACATTGCGGGTCTTGATTGGTCGGTTGAATTGGACGTAACCAACAGTCCGCAATGTAACTAAAATCGCATGCGAGTTCGCGCGCCATCTAAATCAGCCTTAACTCACATTTATAGACGATCTATCGCGAAAACCCATACATACTGTGTGTATAAATTTCGCGATAGACCCGTCTATAAATGTGAGTTAATATGTCTTCATTGATAGGCTTTGCGTTAGGCAAAACCCCTTTGAAAACTCTGAAGGTATACCGGACCTTTCCGTTTTTAACACCAAGGTTTTTGAGTAGGCATGCGTTTGACGTTCGAGGAAGCTTCGGTAGTTTCGTAGGTCAGCCGGCCGAGCCAAGGTGACAATCGCTATCGCTACGATTTATATTTAATACAACGAAACGATTTGTATCTCTCTATCTCTCTTCCATATTAGTGCGACAGTGACGGTTGCGTTTCGATCGCCTCGGAGCGTAAGCAATCGGCATGTTATAAATATCAGGAGTTTTTATTGATCAACCAGGAGATTGCCAATGGCGGAGTGAGGTCGCATTTTTATCACCTGTCATGCTATGCGTCACTTTCGCACTTACATATTTGTTAGAACGTGACAGCCATGGTGACAAATGATAAAGAGCCGGCCATCTTAGTCCTACAGGCCAGCTTTATTTATGAGCGTTTTCCAAAAAAAGTGTACATTTCATTCATGTCTTCAAAATATTGACTTCTTGGGCTCAATTTACTCAGAATCATTTGTACATTCACGCCTCATACATAAAAAAATGTGTCCAAAAATTTCCTTTCCTGATCGTCACATTCTTGTATAAATTTTTTTTTTATTTGTATGAACGTGACGCACTGGAAAATTTTTTTTTCATACAAAATTTTGGGACACATTTTTTCATGTATGAGGCGTGAATGTACAAATGATTCTGAGTAAAATGAGCCCAAGAAGTCAATATTTTGAAGACATGAATGACATGTACACTTTTTTTGGAAAACGCTCTTATACCTGCAATAAATCTAGCCTAAAAGAGAAGGTAGTAAGATTTTACCTGATCAACCAGGAGATTGCCAATGGCGGAGAGTCCCCAGGCCAGCTTGGCCACGCCCCACACGCTCTCAGGCTTGAACACGTCGAAGTCTTTGATCTTGGACAGAGGATTTATACCTGAGGATTTAAACGAAATCTTATCTTAGCCTGTCACATTATTTCTAATAGGTACAGAAAACCTATAGGTTTTGCCATCTTGAGGGCTACATTGGAAGCTTAACACATTAACTGCCAGCGACTCGCTGGGAGAGTTCACTGTTCATAGGCACTTTTCGCTACATACGGTTTTTCCCGTGTTATCGGCTACGCTCGTAGCGCGTAGCTCGCGCTGACACTGAATGTGGGTATTTACATTTCACGTCATTAAACAGGGGATTTCTGCTCTGTTAACACATTTAGTGCCGAAAACCCGACTATCGGGTATTTTATGATTTCGTTCCCAGGCCGGACGACCCGATAGTCGGGATCGTGGTACTACAGTTTTATATGACGAAATTTTTGAGGCCTGGCGCGGATGTCTTGTTTGGCTGGGTGGCAATGAATGTGTTAAAATTTGCTTATACATTCGCATGTTTTAATTTATGACCCATTTATGTACCTTGTCACAGTGACCATAGTGTGAGGTCTCTAGCGAAGGTACAAAAGTGGGTCATAAATTAAAACATGCGAGTGTATAAAAAGTTTGTCAATTCTGTACCTGTGCCACACGAAACCACAACTTTCAAGTCAGTTGTGCGCGCTTCCTCGACCTGCCCGGTGGCTCGCAGCGCTAGACGCATTTCTGCCAGTTCGGATAAAGCGTCTAACGTGGGATTATTCCCCATCAGGCCACCGTCGAGATATCTGTCAACAAGAAAGTTAAAGTTTAGAAAAAAAGTCGTGTCTAATGTACAGTCGAAGAAATATTATTTGCACCGATTAATGTAACCGCTAATGGCTCTTTTACAATAGGGTACCTAATAAAATAATTAAATAGCAACTAGTTTTGCTTAAATTATACTTGAGCTTACTTTTCTTCATTTTAATCTCTAAGTTTTACTAGTATTCCAACTTTTCAATTCGTAAGAAACTTTAATTTTAAAATTTACTTAAATTAAATACAGTTTGTGTCGAAAAAGTTTCATTTACCTACCAACTATTTAACGTGTAGAATTGTCGATATTATCCCAGAAACACAAAGTATCATAACTAGTTATTTACTATACATATGGATGGGACTTGCGGCAAAAGTACACCTCTTTTGTATTCGTAAAGATAAAGTTTTATAAACAATCGGTGCAGACTATATTTGGTCAAGTATAACAACAACGTGGCCGACAGGCCCTAGCACATGATTGGCGCGACAATATCTCGCGGCGAGATAAACTACCCATCCCTCTTTTATTAACATAGTTTGAAAAAGACGAGTAGTCTATCTCGTCGTGAGATACTGTCGCGCCATTCATGTGCTAGCCGGGCTGAGCTCTAGTTACCTATTTTGACGGAGTAGGAATGCATTTACGCACGGTGTGTGGGACTCGCCGCTCCTTATCCCTCTCGGCGAGGGGGGGAGAATTTGGCCCTACCCACTAAACCCTCTTTGCCATTCGCGAGCAGACTGGGATCGATGTCATTCCACCACGGCGCACTCCGGCAGCCCCGGCTTGTCGCCAGGGCACCCTCTATATGCAGGGGGGGATCAGAAACGCTTGATCGCCCCTACGACGTGTGTGGGGCTGTGCAATGCGGGTTCGGTATCCGCTGGCCCCACTAGGGCTCGAGGCGAGCATACGCTCTCCGCCTTCGACCCTGCCGCCTGCGTCGGAGAGGAAGCGCGTCAGCAGCCGCTTCTCGCTCCCTCTCCTCCTTCTGCGACATGACCTCTTCGCAGGAGGGCACCGCTTCCCATTTCCTCTCGCTACAAGCTGTAGTTACCTGCCGGAGGCGGTGAAGTATGAAGGCGCGGCGCCGGTGGCGCGCGCGGCCTGCCACACGAGCTGCTGGCTCGGCGGCGGCGGCGGTGACAACCCTATTGCGTCGCCCGCCTCGCTCACACGCGCTGCAAATACGAAGCATGTTTACGGCCTGGCCACGACATTGCGCGGCTGGCTTCGGCTAAGACGACAACCATAGGTTAGAGCGAGACACAGCGATCGGACCTTTCGTCTTTTCACCTGAGCCGAAGCCAGTCGCGCAATGTCGTGGCCAGGCCGTTAGACATGGCATGATAAGTTGATAACCAACTGGTTCGCAATGGGGTTGGCCAGTCGAAGTATTTTAGAGATGGCGCCAGCATAGCTGTCCCTGTCAATCTCTATGCCAGCCCTTTAAGCCAAATATCATAGAACAAAACTAGAGACAGGGAAAAGCAATGTTGGCGCTATCTTTGACAGTTGCCAAACCCATTGGGTAGACATGTGCGCCGCATCACGCCGAAAAAAGGGGCCCACTGATTATCAGTCCGCCGGACGATATCAGCCTGTCAGTTGTTCGGAACTGTCAACTTTTTGTTCCAGTGGGTCCCTTAAGGCGCCACCACACCGGCACCTTCGTTGGCCGCGCCGTGACCTTGGTAGTTCTCGACAGTATTGTGGGTAGTTTGCAACTATAGCGACCGAAGCCAGGGTGACCTTGAACCGTTACAAGCTCGGTTGTCAGCCCTAAAAAAAGGTCACTTCATTCTTTTAACTAAAAAGTGGCCAAGTGCGAGTCGGACTCGCCCATGAAGGGTTCCGTGTTTAGGCGATTTATGACGTATAAAAAAAAACTACTTACTAGATCTCGTTCAAACCAATTTTCGGTGGAAGTTTACATGGTAATGTACATCATATATTTTTTTTAGTTTTATCATTCTCTTATTTTAGAAGTTACAGGGGGGGGGACACACATTTTACCACTTTGGAAGTGTCTCTCGCGCAAACTATTCAGTTTAGAAAAAAATGATATTAGAAACCTCAATATCATTTTTGAAGACCTATCCATAGATACCCCACACGTATGGGTTTGATGAAAAAAAAATTTTTCAGTTTCAGTTCGAAGTATGGGGAACCCCAAAAATTTATTGTTTTTTTTCTATTTTTGTGTGAAAATCTTAATGCGGTTTACAGAATACATCTACTTACCAAGTTTCAACAGTATAGTTCTTATAGTTTCGGAGAAAAGTGGCTGTGACATACGGACGGACAGACAGACGGACAGACAGACAGACATGACGAATCTATAAGGGTTCCGTTTTTTGCCATTTGGCTACGGAACCCTAAAAAGGTTACTTCAGTCTTTTAACTAAAAAATTACCCGACATCTGTCGCTCCGTAACGAAGAGCTTTATCGCAAGTCATTTTTCCTCGTCAAAAATCTCGCAATACCAATAACTTAGTAAAAAATAAAACTTACGGCTAATCTTATTATGCGCGTCCAGGATTTCTTGTGCCGACTGGTAGTTCCTGAATATATGCAGGTCTACCGGTTTCCTGTCCGCCAACAACGCCAGGATCATCAGCTTGGGATGAGTCAGGTCCGCCATTACGGTTTCCGTACCTACAAAGTGTATAAAAATGAGTTCATCATTCACAAAAGCGAGCCAACAAGCAAAACGTTCGAAAACTTTAGCCCGATTACAGTTACAACCTCGACATACAATGCTAAAATCATGAACCTAGTATTTTAACTGGACCAGGCATGAGGGGTGGGGGGAAATCCTTGTCACAGTCTCACTTTTTTTAAATTCCCCACCATAGATTAGTATGGATTATGGTGGACAACAAATAAATTCGACCAATCATAGTGTCGCATTGCGTATGTTTTGTCCCTCACGGAGGCACGCGTATACCACTTCTATAGGATCCTACCTTCTATGGCTAAAATCGTCAAAACTATGCGGTATTGCGGTAACATAGCGAGAGAACGAGTCACACGAGAGCGTTCATAATTATATATTTGCGTGGCTCTACTGCGCATAGCAGACTGAAAGAAAATACCTATTGACAATTTTGACAGTTTCTCAATTTACCCACGGAACGTGCTTGGCTAAGGGCCACTTGCGCCATTCACTAAGCCGGGGTTAACCAGTTAAACCAGGAATTACCACGGTTACCAGTACAATTTGACACTGGGTTAACGGTTTAACCGGTCAACCCCAGGTTAGTGGGTCGGTGCAAGTGGCGCTAATAGGATTAAAACTCAGATTCTTCCAGTGCCGGCACTCAGTCGAAACAATGGATAATATGAATTCAAACTTATAATACCTTTAACCTCTAGCCGTCCATACGTCAAACCTTGCCAAGCAAAATGAAACTTTATTTTGTCAACACAAAGTTCAAATTAGAATGGAACAGGAGACCTTTTTATAGGTATCTAGGCAGCTAGAGGATAATATATCTAGTAATATATTCGTACTTTACAGGTTTTGTCCACCCAATCGAATATGTCGTAATTTAAACATCTTTACCTAAATTATCCTTCAATATGGTCTCCAACGCTTCAGACGGATACGGCCTCATACCAACGAAAGCATACTCCTTCATACGGAAGTAAAGTCTTTGGCAGTCTCTTAGAGTCTTTCCACTGGCTAAGGCTAAAGCTAGGATGCCACCAGTGCTAGTACCGACCACTGTCGAACCTATGGATATAAATCTTGTAAAATTCTTAGCCAAATTATCCTTCAATATGGTCTCCAACGCTTCAGACGGATACGGCCTCATACCAACGAAAGCATACTCCTTCATACGGAAGTAAAGTCTTTGGCAGTCTCTTAGAGTCTTTCCACTGGCTAAGGCTAAAGCTAGGATTCCTCCAGTGCTAGTACCGACCACTGTCGAACCTATGGATATAAATCTTGTAAAATTCTTACCTAAATTATCCTTCAATATGGTCTCCAGCGCTTCAGACGGATACGGCCTCATACCAACGAAAGCATACTCCTTCATACGGAAGTAAAGTCTTTGGCAGTCTCTTAGAGTCTTTCCACTGGCTAAGGCTAAAGCTAGGATGCCACCAGTGCTAGTACCGACCACTGTCGAACCTATGGATATAAATCTTGTAAAATTCTTACCTAAATTATCCTTCAATATGGTCTCCAACGCTTCAGACGGATACGGCCTCATACCAACGAAAGCATACTCCTTCATACGGAAGTAAAGCCTTTGGCAGTCTCTTAGAGTCTTTCCACTGGCTAAGGCTAAAGCTAGGATGCCACCAGTGCTAGTACCGACCACTGTCGAACCTATGGATATAAATCTTGTAAAATTCTTACCCAAATTATCCTTCAATATGGTCTCCAACGCTTCAGACGGATACGGCCTCATACCAACGAAAGCATACTCCTTCATGCGGAAGTAAAGTCTTTGGCAGTCTCTTAGAGTCTTTCCACTGGCTAAGGCTAAAGCTAGGATTCCTCCAGTGCTAGTACCGACCACTGTCGAACCTATGGATATAAATCTTGTAAAATTCTTACCTAAATTATCCTTCAATATGGTCTCCAACGCTTCAGACGGATACGGCCTCATACCAACGAAAGCATACTCCTTCATACGGAAGTAAAGTCTTTGGCAGTCTCTTAGAGTCTTTCCACTGGCTAAGGCTAAAGCTAGGATGCCACCAGTGCTAGTACCGACCACTGTCGAACCAGTGGATATATATCTTGTAAAATTCTTACCTAAATTATCCTTCAATATGGTCTCCAACGCTTCAGACGGATACGGCCTCATACCAACGAAAGCATACTCCTTCATACGGAAGTAAAGTCTTTGGCAGTCTCTTAGAGTCTTTCCACTGGCTAAGGCTAAGGCTAGGATGCCACCAGTGCTGGTGCCAGCTACCCAGTCGAAGCAGTGGATGATGGGGCGGCCGATTGTGGCTTCTAGGTTGATTAGGATTTGGACTAGGACCAGACCGCGTATACCGCCACCGTCGAGGCAGAGGAGGCTGCAAATAAAAATATTTTGCAAAATAAGAACTGACTTCAGTGAGTCAAGATAGTCGAACATGCCATCATTTTATGTTATCTGTGTTTCCCGAGAGAAAATGCACGTCGAGTTACTAATCAAAAAAGGAGTGGCTAATCAATTATTTACAAACAAGATATATACAGTGGCATTACTAGAAGAAATTAAAAACTAGCTTAAATCTATAATAGGCCCCTGAGGCATTGTACCAAGGATGCTGGCGACATTTCCTCGCTGTATCGAAATGCTGATATGTTGTGCGAGGTAGCCGCCAGCTCTTCGGTCATCAGTTACGTCAAAAAATATCCAAATCAATTTTGATTAACACATCCATTGCCACCCAGCCAAACGAGACATCTAGTGCGGGGGCCCCCGGTAAATATGTAAACCATAGTTTATTGGTAAATAAATGATTTTATTTATTATTTATTTATTATTTATCCGCGCCAGGCCACAAAAAATACTTCATATAAAGGTGAAGCACCAGGATACGTACGTGAAGTACGTAATCATAAAATACCCGATAGTCGGGTTTTCGGTACTGAATGTGTTAATAATAGTTGAAAAGTTCTCTAGATTTATCCAAAATTCCATCATCAGATCCTGACGTGACAGTAACAATGGGATCACCTTAGAAGTATTTTGACCTGACGCCGACCGTCATAAACTTGTTCTAACCAATTTGTGGTCACCGTTTCGTGACCTTTGGCCCCTTCGGGTAAGAGTACTGACCGTCCCTGCTTGCCGCCACTGCTCCATGGTATACTATGTCTCTCTCACTCTAACTATATATAAACAAACTAACCGTCCCTGTTTGCCGCTCGATGGTAAGCTAGCGGCGCGCTCCATGGCAGCGACGCTGAGCATGTGGCTGATGACGTCACGTGAAGCTGGCCGGGGCACGCTGGGCGGGGGCATACCGTTGTAGTCCCCGCGGGCCGCAGCCGGCTACCTCCGCTGAACATCTGAGCGCTCGGCACTACTATATCTGTCTAACTCTAACTATCATATAAACAAACTAACCGTCCCTGCTTGCCGCTCGATGGTAAGCTAGCGGCGCGCTCCATGGCAGCGACACTGAGCATGTGGCTGATGACGTCACGTGAAGCTGGCCGGGGCACGCTGGGCGGGGGCATACCGTTGTAGTCCCCGCGGGCCGCAGCCGGCTACCTCCGCTGAACATCTGAGCGCTCGGCACTACTATATCTCTCTCACTCTAACTATATATAAACAAACTAACCGTCCCTGCTTGCCGCTCGATGGTAAGCTAGCGGCGCGCTCCATGGCAGCGACACTGAGCATGTGGCTGATGACGTCACGTGAAGCTGGCCGGGGCACGCTGGGTGGGGGCATACCGTTGTAGTCCCCGCGGGCCGCAGCCGGCTACCTCCGCTGAACATCTGAGCGCTCGGCACTACTATATCTCTCTCACTCTAACTATATATAAACAAACTAACCGTCCCTGCTTGCCGCTCGATGGTAAGCTAGCGGCGCGCTCCATGGCAGCGACACTGAGCATGTGGCTGATGACGTCACGTGAAGCTGGCCGGGGCACGCTGGGTGGGGGCATACCGTTGTAGTCCCCGCGGGCCGCAGCCGGCTACCTCCGCTGAACATCTGAGCGCTCGGCACTACTATATCTCTCTCACTCTAACTATATATAAACAAACTAACCGTCCCTGCTTGCCGCTCGATGGTAAGCTAGCGGCGCGCTCCATGGCAGCGACGCTGAGCATGTGGCTGATGACGTCACGTGAAGCTGGCCGGGGCACGCTGGGCGGGGGCATGCCGTTGTAGTCCCCGCGGGCCGCGCATCCGGGACCGCAGCCGGCCACTTCCGCAGAACATCTGGGGGCAAGGAGAGATATTTAATGGACTGCCATACTAACCTCAGCCATCATATCTTATTATCCTAGCCATATACCTCAAGCGAACTCGAGACGATCACTAATACCAAAGAGAATAGAGTGTATAGAGTTTTTTTGTCATAGTAAATTTTGAAGTCACAGTAAATGTACTGCCATCTTTCGACAGATGATTAAAACTTTTAGAACGCCATTTGACTTTGATGCTTAGTCTTTCACTGATACCTATACGTTAAATTAATAAAATAACAAAAAGTGTCGCCATCAACACGAGAATAGGCCAATAAAGGTATGGCACAATACCTTTGGCCTGTCCTATACAATACGCCTCTATTTAAATTCTCAAAACAGGTAATGAATGGGTGAACACTGAACACAAATATGTACATCTATTAAAATATATGATTCATTTTTTTATAACGAATATTTATTTAGGTCACCCCATTCATTGTAATTCGCAGATTTGTTGTCTGTTTTTGAATATTTTTATCATATTTGCACTGACAAAATGACTAGACATCTCACATGGCACCATATGTCGGGCGGTGTAGCCAGAACTATTACATATAATAATTTATACCGTTATTTACATAAGTCAATAAGGGCCTAGTTTACCCTCTGGGTTGGAAGGTCAGATGGCAGTCGGTTTTGTAAAAACTAGTGCCCACGCCAATTCCTGGGATCAGTTGCCAAGCGGACCCCAGGCTCCCATGAGCCGTGGAAAAATGCCGGGACAACGCGAGGAAGATGATGATTTACATAAGTCAACTCACCTCTGAGCCCCTACAGCGTGTAGCACATACAATATCTTATCATAGTTGCTACTAGACATCTCACAGGGCACCATATGTCGGGCGGTGTAGCCAGAACTATTGCATTTGTACCGTTATTTACTTAATTCAACTAACCTTTGAGCCCCTACAGCGTGTAGCACATACAATATCTTATCGTAGTTACTACTAGACATCTCACATGGCACCATATGTCGGGCGGTGTAGCCTGAATTGTTGAGCGCTTCCAAATTTGCGCCGAACACTATCAGTGCTTCGACCAAAGATATATTCGTCTGTTTCACGGCTAAGTGTAGGGGGGTGTTTCCTTCGTTATCTGTTATGGAGTGTTCCGCGCCTGAAATTAAATTATATAAATCAAAATCGGACAGGAATCGACTAGAAGTAACTACCGAGGTACCGAGCCAATTCAAACGTACACTTGACATCAAACAGATCTTTGAATCATATTGGCATCATATCAGTTAGACTTAACAACACAAGACTTGTCCGTACATGTATTAGCGCGAGCGAGACGCCCGTGAGAAAGCCATCTAACAGATATGATTCCAATATGATTCAAATATCGGTTTGATTCGAATTCACGTTCGAGGTCGAATTGGCCTGCATACCGCTACCGCTACCGGCATACCTCTAGACAACAGCGCTATAGCACACTCCAATCTTCCCCTTAGCACCATGACATGCAACGCGGTCCGGCCGTCAAAGTTCAACGCGTCAATGTCACAGTTCTTGTCCACCAAGGCTTCGATTACCTCTCTCTCTCTCTCTCTTCCCTCTCTGTCTCAGATGAAGCAAGAATACATACCTCTAGACAACAACGCTATAGCACACTCCAGTCTTCCCCTCAGCACCATGACATGCAACGCGGTCCGGCCGTCAAAGTTCATCGCGTTGATATCACACTTGTCCACCAAGGCTTCGATTACCTCTCTCTCTCTCTCTCTTCCCTCTCTGTCTCAGATAAAGCAAGAATACATACCTCTAGACAACAGCGCTATAGCACACTCCAACCTTCCCCTCAGCACCATGACATGCAACGCGGTCCGGCCGTCAAAGTTCATCGCGTTGATATCACACTTGTCCACCAAGGCTTCGATTACCTCTCTCTCTCTCTCTCTTCCCTCTCTGTCTCAGATAAAGCAAGAATACATACCTCTAGACAACAGCGCTATAGCACACTCCAACCTTCCCCTCAGCACCATGACATGCAACGCGGTCCGGCCGTCAAAGTTCATCGCGTTGATATCACACTTGTCCACCAAGGCTTCGATTACCTCCCCCTCTCTCTCTCTCTCTCTCTCTCTCCCTCAGATAAAGCAAGAGTACATACCTCTAGACAACAGCGCTATAGCACACTCCAGTCTTCCCCTCAGCACCATGACATGCAACGCAGTCCGGCCGTCAAAGTTAATCGCGTTGATATCACACTTGTCCACCAAGGCTTCGATTACCTCCCCCTCTCTCTCTCTCTCTCTCTCTCCCTCAGATAAAGCAAGAATACATACCTCTAGACAACAGCGCTATAGCACACTCGTCTTCCCCTCAGCACCATGACATGCAACGCGGTCCGGCCGTCAAAGTTCATCGCGTTGATATCACACTTGTCCACCAAGGCTTCGATTACCTCCCCCTCTCTCTCTCTCTCTCTCTCTCTCCCTCAGATAAAGCAAGAATACATACCTCTAGACAACAGCGCTATACACACTCCAGTCTTCCCCTCAGCACCATGACATGCAACGCGGTCCGGCCGTCAAAGTTCAACGCGTTAATATCACAGTTCTTGTTCACCAACGCTTCGATGACCTCTCTCTCTCTCTCTCTCCTCTCTCTCTCTCTCTCTCTGTCTCAGATAAAGCAAGAATACATACCTCTAGACAACAGCGCTATACACACTCCAGTCTTCCCCTCAGCACCATGACATGCAACGCGGTCCGGCCGTCAAAGTTCATCGCGTTGATATCACACTTGTCCACCAAGGCTTCGATTACCTCTCTCTCTCTCTCTCTCTCTCTCTCTCTCCCTCAGATAAAGCAAGAATACATACCTCTAGACAACAGCGCTATAGCACACTCCAATCTTCCCCTCAGCACCATGACATGCAACGCGGTCCGGCCGTCAAAGTTCAACGCGTTAATATCACAGTTCTTGTTCACCAACGCTTCGATGACCTCTCTCTCTCTCTCTCTCTCCTCTCTCTCTCTCTCTCTCTGTCTCAGATAAAGCAAGAATACATACCTCTAGACAACAGCGCTATACACACTCCAGTCTTCCCCTCAGCACCATGACATGCAACGCGGTCCGGCCGTCAAAGTTCATCGCGTTGATATCACACTTGTCCACCAAGGCTTCGATTACCTCTCTCTCTCTCTCTCTTCCCTCTCTGTCTCAGATAAAGCAAGAATACATACCTCTAGACAACAGCGCTATAGCACACTCCAACCTTCCCCTCAGCACCATGACATGCAACGCGGTCCGGCCGTCAAAGTTCAACGCGTTAATATCACAGTTCTTGTTCACCAAGGCTTCGATTACCTCCCCCTCTCTCTCTCTCTCTCTCTCTCTCCCTCAGTTAAAGCAAGAATACATACCTCTAGACAACAGCGCTATAGCACACTCCAATCTTCCCCTTAGCACCATGACATGCAACGCGGTCCGGCCGTCAAAGTTCAACGCGTTAATGTCACAGTTCTTGTCTACCAACGCTTCGATGACTTCGCGAGAGACGGACCAATGGAGGGGCGTGCCTCCGTACTTCATGTCTTGCTGGTAGAGTTTGGGTAGATTGTCTTGAAGTACGGCACCGACGATGCCTGAAATCGGCAGGATAATATTTATTTATATAACTGCCGCTAGTAGGAAGAAGGGCGTAACTAATAAATTTGGTCCGTGATTACGACGTTCAAATATGTACTTCAGACGCATCTGTCTTTATAACCAAGTGGAAAAGACGCAACTGAGCATTGTTTTAGTCACTGGTTTTCAACTCTATACATGTACTAGCGACCCGGCCCGGCTTTGCACGGGTTACATAAAACCTTAACAAATTATATACCTAAACCTTCCTCAAGAATCACTCTATTGAAAGGTGAAAACCGCGTGAAAATCCGTTCAGAAGTTTTCAAGTTTATCGCGAGCATACATACACACAGACAGACGCGGTGGAGGACTTTGTTTTATAAGGTGTTGGCGCAACATAAGTACCTACTCGGCCGAAGACCAGTTGACGACACATGACGTCACACACATACTTCACGGCTCCCCGTTCCGCGTACCTACATTTAGACTGCACCGTACAGCCGAAGCGGCTGCACATATCTTGTATAGATTTCCCAATCAAACCTAACCTAACCTAAACTATTCCATGTATCTAGTTGTTAAGTAAATAAAAGAAGATTAGTACTATCCTGGAGTTCCTTCATTTACTATCGAAGAGCTTAATTGAGGAGTACATCGAACATAAGGTGTAGTGATTTGTATTTTGTAACTGTCATCACCGTCATTTAGTCGTAATATACGCACAGACATTGTCATTGCTCTATTTCTATGAATATACGTTATCATAATGTCAAAGTTTGACATTATGATGATTTATTATAAGGCAAATTGCATCTGGCAGCCACCTATAAACTTCGTAAGCCTTCATATCCATACCACACAATTTGAACTGTAATTCACAATTTCAAGGTTATTCATTCAGTAGCAAATTTTTGACAAAGGTATACGAAGGGTTAATCAAAATCATTATCATGACCGGTTTAGAGAACGGCAGAAACACCTACCCGGTATCGGTATTGCGCTGGTGGTATTAGCAGTTGACTGCCGCTTAGCCGGCAGATTGACATCGGCCCCGGCCAATAGCAACGCTCGCACGCAGTCGGGCGCGTTGGCGAGGCAGCCCATGTGTAATGGCGTGTATCCCTGCTTGTTGTACACATTGAGGGACGTCGCTGTTTTACTTGCGAGTGCCTGGATATCGACAAAAAATACACTGTAGGTATATTTTAAGTCCCACAAACATGAATCTAGTATAACCGGATCAGCCATGAGGGGTGGGGGGAAATGACCGAACGGGATAGTCTTATGTACCTTTCAGCAGGAGTAGCAGCGAAAGCCCTAATTATTGTTTGTCCTTGTCACAGTCTCACTTTTTTTTATTCCTCGCCGTAAAATAGTATGGATTATGGTGGGCAACAAATAAATTCGACCAATCATGGTGACGCATAGCGTATGTTTTGTGATTTCCCTTCCCCTCACGAACGCACGCGTATAGCACACCTATAGGATCCTATCTCTGCCCACAAACCACTTTAGTCAACAGATTAAGGCGCGAAGGGTGGAGCTTTTGTGCAAATTTTGAACATCGCGCCTTTTTCTAATTGGTTTGTCAATAAAGTTTATACTACCTATAAGGATCTATTTTACCAAATTCAGTGCCGAAAACCCGGTATTTTATGATTTTGTTCCCAGGCCGGACGACCTGATAGTCGGGATCGTGGTACTACAGCGTTATATGACGAAATTTTTGTGGCCTGGCGCGGATGTCTTGTTTGGCTGGGTGGCAATGAATGTGTTAAATCGAAAAGCGTACCTAGTTGGCGCCAATAGTTACTTAAGTGTCCGATTGTTGAATTAACCTTCACCAAAATACGTCCAATATTTGCAAATATTGACGAAGAGAACGGATATTTTAGAGTGTGTTTAACTTTTCAAAAGTCATCACAAATGGCGCCTGTTTTAGATTGGTGAGTTTCGAATGTCACATGCTAAGTTTATCAAGACAAAATACCTACTAAAATTCCAACATTTTCATTGGCCAACCACATTCATTGCAACATGTAGGCTCAAGCTGTAACATGTACAGTCACCACACGGTATTGTTACGCCATTTAGGGTCCTAGCTAAATTGACTGTTCATACTTACGCTATGGAATGTCCAATTTAGCTAGGACCCTAAATGGCGTAACTATCGCGGAGCGTGATGGTACCTACATGGAAGCACACCATACCTAAATATATCTATTACTTACATTGATAATCTCCTTGTTACTGGCCGCTGCATAATGGAATACGGTGTTGCCGTCTAGATCGACAGTGTCCAGGGAACATTGCAGAGAGACCAGGCTTTGGACCATACGGACGTTACACGACTTTACCGCCACCTGGTAACAAAGTTCAAAACTACTAAATTATATTTGCAACTACGACTATTCTGAATATCAACTTCACGCACAGTACCTACAGATGTAAGTAGTGCATAATTGTTTTCTATCCGTGAAAAAAACGATGGAAAATCATTATGCACTACAATTATACCCTGCGAAGCAGAGTAGCGGTATCTCAAAAGAAAATTCATTGCTAACTTATATGTACTTTAGTTTCAGAGCTGGGCACCGTTAATCAAAAAGTTAACTTCGTTAATCGTTAATCCGTTAAATAAAAAGTTAACTTCGTTAAACGTTAAAACGTTAGTTTTCAAAAGTTTTAACGGAAGTAAAGTTAATCGTTAATCGTTAACTCGAAATCGTAAATATATGCAATAGGAAATAAAACTAGTGGAAATAATCATAAATTTTGACGCTCGGTCTCGAATAGTAAGTAAGTTGTTATATTTGTCTCGCTCGCATCAGTGTATCTTATATGGCAACTGCTCAGGTTGCCGCGATCGACTCTGCCATACTCTCGTAATAACAAAATTAATACGGCGCACGGGGTGAGCAATATTAGACTCTTAATCAGTAGTACAAGCGCGCGACGATTCGCGCTATGTAAAGTTGCACTGCATACAAACACGGCCTTGGTGTGAGTAGGTACTTAGGTAATAACGATTAACGGACTTGAGGAAAGTTAACGGAAGTTAACAAGTCCGTTACAGGTTTTTAAAGTTAACTTAAAAGTTAATCCGTTACTCGAAAACTTAACTTCGTTAATTAACGATTAACGGATTAACGGACTTCTGCCCAGCTATGTTTAGTTTCTATAGCTGAGATTCCATTTTCAAAATCATTTGTTTTTGAGATAGCGTTATTTGGCATAGGCCCACTTGCACCGTCCCACTAATCCGGGATTAAGCGGTTAAACCGTTAACCCAGTGTCAAATTGTACTGGTAACCATTGCAACTCCAGGTTTAACCGGTTAACCCCGGGTTAGTGGAATGGTGAAAGTGGGCCTTAGGAGGGCAGATCTGTAGAATTGAAAACTTTATCATACGTTAGTGACTAAGCAATTGAATTCTTACCATCAACGGTGTGGCTCCAGTGGCCGGGTCCACCTCATTGAGATGCCCCTGGACCTCAGGGTCATTAAATAGCTCGTGGAGTCCAAAGTGAGCTGCCAGATGGGCTATGGACCATGACTGGTGCTCGGAAAGTGTGTCGCATAGTTTTTGGAGGCTTGCTATTGTGCACTGAAAAAAATATATCATTTATAGTAAACTAGCGATCCGCCCCGGCTTCGCACGGGTTAACAAATTATACATAAACCTTCCTCTTGAATTACTCTATCTATTAAAACCGCATCAAAATCAGTTGCGTAGTTTTAAAGATCTAAGCATACACAGGGACAGACAGACAGCGGGAAGCGACTTTGTTTTATACCCCTCCAGTACCATCGGTCCACTTTCCCAATCTGTCTACTTTACCAAAGGGTCCATTTTCGCGATCTGTGTACTTTACCGAACGGTCCACTTTCGCGATGTGTCCACTTTACCATCGGTCCACTTTCCCGGTCTGTCTACTTTGCCAAACGGTCCACTTTCCCGATTTGTCTACTTGAGCACGTTGTCTACTTTCGCCATTGGTTCACTCGTTTCGTAGCATAGTACCAACTTCGCGAACTTTCATTTGGCGATTCGCGAAATGTATTTTTTATACACGCAAACCACCAGTTTCTCTGAATACTAAAAACGCTTAGTGCCAGCATAATGCCAAGTCAATATGTGTCAACCTCAGAGGACCGACATATCAGTATTGTAACAGGTGCGAGTGAGACACCGTCATTGTTCTGACAGTATTTAATCAAATATAACTGATTGCGTTGCAGCAAATTACCGTTTTGTGACTACAACGAACAAAATGTCTGGGATCATTTCAGTAAACAATATCCCATGAAAAACATTTCATATAAAATGTTGCCAAGACGAAACCACAAGGCTCGGACTGTCAAAAAGTTATCAGATATCTTGTAGAGCCAAGCTTCTAACTCTGCAAGCCCTCACATGACAAACTCTACATCTTAGTCAACATATGTGGCTTGGCCGTTTCGCTACCGTATGGGCGTGATGGGCGGAAGGTGAAATCTATTCATAATTTTTTATTATACAATTGTTTTTGTACTAACAAAACGGCCAAGCCACGTATTTTGACTAAGGTGTAGAGTTTGTGATGTTAGGGCTTGTAGAGTTAGAAGCTTGGCTCTGCAAGATATCTGATAACTTTTTGACAGTCCGAGCCTTGTGGTTTCGTCTTGGCAACATTTTACATGAAATGTTTTTCATGGGATCGGAAAAGCGGACCATTTGGTCAAGTAGACCAATGAAGAAAGTGGACCGATCGGCAATTAGACGGATCGGGAAAGTGGACCGATAGGTAATTAGACGGATTGAGAAAAGCAATTAGGCAGATCGGGAAAGTAGACCGTTTGGTAAAGTAGACAGATTGGGAAAATGGACCGATGGTACTGGAGGGGTTTTATACTATGATATTGCCGGGAATACACGTTGGGCCAAGCCTATGCTATGAAAATATACTTTAGAGGATGCAAGACGTACAGTCACAGCTAAGGGGACAACCGAATAGGAAGGAGCGAGACACAGCGATCGGACCTTTCGTTCCCCCTATCATGTCATTATCTTGAGAACAATTATACTCTAGAAACCAAGCGTCATAATGAATAACTTATTATCTTACGTATCCTACTTGACATGAGTCATCAACGTACTAGCGGGTCAAAGTTCATCATAGATTTTGTTTAAATAAAACTTTCCATTGCTATTAAAATTATTGTTTGATTCATTCATTAATAAGGTAAACCAATTTAATATATTTGATTGAGGGGAATTTACTATTGTGGTGAACTTAGTCACCTTCTATACATACGGCTACCATCAGTTTGTCTCTGACATAAACGCCGTCGAGAACGTAATTTACTTTCTATACATCTCACTCGTATGTACTCGCATATTAGTGCAAACGAGATGTATAGAAAGCAAATTACGTTCTCGATAGCGTAAATGTCAGTTTTGACACTGTCAGTGACTCATGGTACGGGCTCTAGTGGCTCTAGTAGTCTAGTAAATCAATAAGTCATAAAGTCATATTCATAATTTTATAGAACTATTTCCTTGAAGCTTTGTTGTCCTTGTACCAAATGACGTATGGACTGGACTTTTAACACCTGCTTTTCAAAGTAGCGTAATCCTTTTATGATATCTTTGTTAAGTAAGAATGCATTGTGTGGAAATATTGAAAGATAAAGTTTATGTGGCCGGTAATCTTTCCGCAGGTTGTCATATTTTAGGGATTATTAAATTATTATGTTATTCATAAGGCATTGGACTAATACCTAAATATGTCAAGATGCTTTGGGTTAAAATTCCAAGCCCAAGACATAGAATTCGAAATAAAAAAATATGTATGCATTTAATTATGAATATTATGATTTTCTTTATTTTAAGACAAGAGTTCGTAATATCACATCTATTTTCATTGGATCATCAGGGTCACCAATAAAATGTGTAAATTATACTTATATGAACTCTTATATGATTACTAGTACATTTCTATAGAATAATCCCAAAATACCAATTGGAAATTATTTAAAAAGAACAGTACCTAGTTAACTAGTTATACTGTCGAAAATAATCCCTACTATTAATTTAGTCAATTCATATCTTGTATAAATAGTGATACAACTATCTTATTTATTCTATAAAATGACACTGATTATGATTACTGATAAGAGCAATGTTAAGGAAACATTTATATTATTTATAGGTCAAAGAGCGATTTGATGGTATTAGCTTCTTCCCATATGATTTCAATAATATTTCATGCTGTATAAGTTATACAGCATGAAATATTAGTATAACTGCACTATTTTCATACTTTTAAATATGCATGAAAGCTGACTGATCTGATAGACCAGGTACAGTCACCACCAGATATATCGGAGCGGCCAAGGTGCCCACAAATATCTGAACACGCCTCTATCTATTGTTAAGGCGCTAGAGTGCATGTTCAGATTTTATGAACACCTTGGCCGCTCCGAAATATCTGATGGTGACTGTAATGTTCAATTTTTAAGCCAATAACTAACATGTTTGAAGTTGCAAGGAGAATCTTACATACATTAAAATCATAATTTAATTACTTATTTGTAAAACTTTCATTTATACTTACTTCTTTAGTTATTTTGATGTAAACTGGTATTCTCTCTTTGTACACAATAAACTTCTCCTCTGCAATTTCTTGGCTTTCTGATCGGAACAGGCTACAAAAGGAAAAAGAATAACAATGATAAGATCGGTTAATCATCCATTTCAAGTTAAGCTTAGTCACGAATAGGGTCACCATCACATATGTTGCCAACACTGAACAAACAGTGAAAATATTCCTAATTATTTCTGTGAAATTGCATTTTTTCCCAATATAAATTATTGTTATTTCAGAAATAAAATTGTTTTTAGTCTGTGTGGAAAGAGAAGAGTCCTGGAATGTATAGGGCCCAATCATAGACTAGGAATCCTCTAGACGGAGAGCAATTATCTTATGAAACCAATGCTGCCAAAAATACTGGGGTGCGGGGGACGAGGTGAGCGAGTCCCGTGCCGTGATTGGTCCGTTCAAAGACACGGACGTCACACAAAGACACTTTGACTCGAAGATGGAGTAAAACTTCCGTATGTTTGTGGCAGAGGGGGTAGCGTTACTATGCTCAGTCTAGAGGATGTCTTGTCTGTGGGCCCAATACATTCCACGACTTTTCTCTTTACAAATAGACTTTAACAGGAACTTAAACAAAAACCGTCTATTTTAACCAGATCCAAGAAGAGTCTAAGTTTTAATCAAAAGCATATCAAAAACAGAAACTAAGAAAACCTAGGAAATCATGATGGATCGCAGCTCCATTTAAAAATATTACACTGAGACTTCTAGTAACTAGAGAAATATTTTCTCAGACACAATCTTTTCTGCTTTGCATTAAGGTTGACTGGTAGAGAAAGCCTGATGGCATTAAGTTCGCCTTTTGTATAGATGTTCTTTTGTGCAATAAAGTTTAAATAAATAAGTGCAAAAGAACAACACAAGTATTTATGATGCCTCTATTATAAATCAGTTTTCTTATTGAGCATTAGCTATGCACAAAGTTGACTGCATTTCATCAAATTGACATCATCATTTGACAATAGATAATTAAAGTCAATACCTGTACATTTGATGTGTGCTCTCTGTGAATGGCTTGTATAGAATAATTTCAAAATATTTGTCCTTAGAATTATTCTTGCTATCCTGGATTTTAGGGCCGTATAATAACATGGAATCTTCTCTGTAATGTATCGGCCTTGAAACGTAATTGTCTGAACGCACTTCTATTACCTTTGTCGGCGACTCTTCAGTGCCCAATAGGCCTCTAAAAACTGTAAATAATGTTGGTATTAAACCCCGGAAAACGAAAAAATATTATATTACAAAACGCATGTACATTTGTATATATTTCAGGCACTTACATGAATTTAACATTTTTATTTAATTTATGTGCTTAATATTCCTACACATAAACACATTAAACGAGTAACAATCGACAATAGTGAAATTTAAATTTGTTTTTGTATGAAAATTATGACATCCGCTTCACTTGTTCAAACACTAATGAATGAATTTTTGACAATTTCGACTTTAAACACCAAGTGTCAATTAAGAAAAAAAAAACGAAACAAGGATGTACCTACTCAATAAGTTATTACAGCTATCGACAATGATTACGATTATATGTATGTATAAGTTTGGCAAACAATATACGTTAAAAAAACTTTACTTATTCGCCTCTTTGGAATTATACTTTGGCAAACCCACTTTGTCAGTAGAAAAAAGCGCGAAAATCTAATTTTGTTGGAAGAACGACACTTCGCGGATAAATTTATCAAATTATCCGCCTTTTAGTTTTATAAGTAAAGAATACTTGGGACCCGGGTATGTCCTTAAACTACGTCCAAAAGAGAGGTATGGGCATGGTGAGTGTCATCTCGCTTTGTGTGGTAGGGCGCAGCACAGCGGATGTTATTCCAGATCTAGAGCAGAGCCCAACTGGGGAAGTACCTCCGCCTTACAGAAAACCGCAGCCAAATAACACTAGACCCTACTCTTGTGTTGTGTTCCTGCTGGTGAGTAAGGTTGCCAGAGCTCAACGAGGGTGCCGTGTGTTGACGACGGGGGACCTACGGAACTCACGGTACTGTCATTGGTCTGTGTGGACGCGGAGTACAGGTGCGGCTATCAGGGAGACCCGGTGAAACGGCTGTCCGCTGGCCGCCCGCAGGTCAGTAGGGTTCCCGAACCCAGGGATTACTTAATCTCCGCCCTGGGAGGCTGAACCACCAACCTCGCGTAAAATCCTTGATGTAGTAGTCGTGCCGGAGAAGGAGACCGGAGTGGACCCGGCTGCTACACCAGGGGGGGACCGGGGGCCCTTCCGTACGCCGTGCCTGTAAACCGCACTACCCTACATATCCCTTTGGCAGATCTGTTCCGTTCTATTGTCCCTTAAGCCGTCAACACCCCGAATCCTCTTTGTACACTCAACAAAACATGGCAAATAAGAGTAGAAAAAGAAATGGTTTCTCGGCGGCATCCCCTTCCACACAAGTGGACTTCTGCAATATCAGGGGACTGCACTCAAATTTGAGCGCAGTGCATTACCACCTGGAATCTGCGCAGCCGACCATCCTATTTCTAACGGAGACGCAGATATCCTGCCCGGCGGACACTGCATACCTACTATATCCCGGCTATACACTTGAACACAAGTTCATGAGACACGCTGGTGTATGCATGTATGCGCGGCAGGGGGTCTGCTGTCGCCGCCTCCATGCCTTTGAAGACAGGGACCTATCAGTTCTGTGGGTGCGTGTGGACTACAGCGGCCACACTCGTGTCTACGCGTGCCTATACAGGTCTCATAGCGGAAACACGGAGACAACCCGGCTTTTCGAGCACCTACAATTGACGGCTGACAAACTTCTAGAGCAGTACCCTTCCGCAGAGCTGGTGATTTTAGGGGACTTCAACGCCCACCACGTTGAGTGGCTTGGTTCCCGGTCCACCGACCACGCGGGGAGGTCTGCTCATGAATTTTCTCTGGCCTATGGACTCTCGCAACTGGTACATTCTCCCACGAGAATACCAGACATTGAGGATCATACGAGCTCTTTACTGGACCTCCTGCTGACCACACGCCCGGACGGATATTCCGTTTCAGTGAATGCTCCTCTCGGTTCGTCCGATCACTGTCTCGTCCGGACTCAGGCACCATGCGCGCGGCCCGATCCACCACGGCCAACTAGCTCGCGACGCGTGTGGCAATATAAGTCAGCAGATTGGGACGGACTGCGTGAATTCTACGCTTCGTACCCGTGGAGGCAGCTCTGCTTCACATCAGAAGATCCTGATCCCTGCGCAGCGAATGTTGCCGAGACAATACTGCTGGGAATGGATTGTTTCATTCCCAACTCGGTAATAGCTGCGGGAGCAAAGCGACGTCCTTGGTTTAATCGGCCCTGTAAAGAAGCTACGATTCGTAAGCAAGCCGCTTACAGGGCTTGGACCAAGGCCGTAGCTAATAACGATCCGAAAGTTTCTGATGTGAAACGCAAATTAAACGCTGCCTCGAGGTTCAGTAAAAAAGCCATTGCCAGGGCCAAATACGATTTCGTCGGCAGAATTGGTGAGAAACTAGCGGATTACCCCACTGGGAGTCGCGCGTTCTGGTCGCTCGCCAAAGCTGCCGAGGGAAATTTTTGTCAGTCGTCTCTACCACCACTGCGGAAAGCTGATGGTGATCTGGCCCACAGTGCAAAAGAGAAAGCCGATCTGCTTGGTACTCTTTTTGCCTCGAACTCGACCCTGAACGACGACGGTAGCGCCGTGCCGCCCACCACCCCGCGGTGCGCATACTCCATGCCAGAAATCTCATTCACGCAGAGGGATATTCGGCGGGAGTTGCTATCTCTGAACGTCCATAAGTCGAGCGGGCCAGACGGCATACCAGCTCTTGTGCTTAAGCGGTGTGCTCCTGAGTTGTGTCCCGTGTTGGCGCGTCTTTTCACACTCTCTAGCGACAAACGGCATGTTCCATCTTCGTGGAAGACGGCCCTTGTGCACCCTGTGCCTAAAAAGGGCGATAGATCGGACCCATCGAATTACAGGCCTATCGCTATTACCTCCCTTCTCTCCAAGGTCATGGAGCGTATAATTAACGCAAAGCTCCTGAGATACCTAGAAGAACACGATCTGATCAGCGACCGCCAGTATGGTTTTCGCCACGGTCGCTCGACTGGTGATCTTCTAGTGTATCTCACACACCGCTGGGCTTCGGCCATTGAGAGTCAAGGCGAGGCATTGGCAGTCAGCCTAGATATAGCGAAGGCATTCGATCGGGTCTGGCATCGGGGTCTCCTGTCGAAGTTACCATGTTATGGATTGCCGGAGGGACTGTGCAAGTGGATCGCTAGCTTTTTGTCCGGCAGACGCATACGAGCTGTAGTAGACGGAAGCTGCTCCGATAGCATGGGCATTAACGCTGGCGTCCCGCAAGGTTCTGTGCTATCCCCAACGCTGTTCTTGCTGCACATCAATGACATGTTGTCTATCGACGACATTCATTGCTATGCGGACGACAGTACTGGGGATGCCTTTTACACAGGCCGTGCCAACATCCCTCGTTCTGTGGTGCTTGAGAGTCGTGAAAAGCTTGTGTCGGACATTGAGAACACTCTATCCAGAGTTTCGGTGTGGGGTCGGGACAATTTAGTCCGATTCAACCCCACCAAGACACAAGTTTGCGCCTTCACCGCTAAGAAAACCCCATTTACTGTGGTCCCACAGTTCCAAGGCACAGCCCTTACCATGTCAGGGAGTATTGGGATCCTTGGTGTCGACATCTCCAGTGACGTCCAATTCCGTAGCCACCTGGAAGGTAAGGCTAAGCTGGCATCGAAAAAACTCGGTGTGCTCAATAAAGCGAGGCGATACTTTACTCCGGGGCAAAGACTGCTGCTTTATAAATCGCAAGTCAGACCCCATATGGAGTACTGCTGTCACCTTTGGGCAGGAGCACCTGGATGCCAGCTTGGACCCTTCGACTCAATCCAAAGGCGCGCTGTACGAATCGTCGATGATCCCAAACTCACAAGCGGTATTGAACCTTTAAGTCTGAGGAGAGACCTTGCCTCCTTATGTGTGTTCTACCGCTTGTACAATGGGCTGTGCTCTGAAGAATTGTTTGACATGATGCCAACGGCAGCTTTCTATCACCGCACCGCTCGCCATCGGCAGGGTGTTCATCCACACACCCTAGAACCTAAATGGTCGCGTACTGTGCGGTTTAAGAGGAATTTCCTCCCGCGGACGCTCCGGCTGTGGAATGAGCTCCCTTCCGAGGTTTTCCCGAGGGTCTACGATATGGGGTTCTTCAAAAAAGGAGTGTACAGGTTTTTAAAAAAAGGTCGGCAACGCGCATGTAACACATCTGGAGTTGCAGGCGTCCATAGGCTACGGTGACTGCTTACCATCAGGCGGCCCGTATGCTTGTTTGCCACCTATGTGGTATAAAAAAAAAAAAAAAAAAGAATACTTTACTCTTGTCAAAAATTCAGTATCTGGTGCTATTTTATTTAAGCTATTTCTTTATATTTTTGACTTCGTTAATATGAGTTTTGACCGTTGTTAAATAGTGAAAAAAACAGACTTTAAAACCAATCGTAATTATAATTACGTTGGACGTCAAAATGACAAAATGCTTCCGGTGTCCGATTCACGTTTGTCGATATAGGTATACTTTCTATGTATGTATTTTGGACATCACTATTGACTGTCAACTGTCACCTCCCACAGATTACAAAATATTAACCGTGTGGACATTAAATTGATGAAGCTACGTTGATATGTTGGCTAGCATGTATTACTATAATATTTCATTAGGAACTTAAAAGATGATTATTTTTTCTAAAAATTTTCCATTTTAATTTTAACGCACGTTGAAAAAGCGCTCGTAATGGGGCCTAATTCATTTTTCTCACGCACTTACTCCACTTATAGAAGGGCGGTAGGGGTAGGGTAGGGTAGGAGTGAAGCTCTTCCTTTCACGTTGTCTGAGCGAGCGATGCGTACCTACCCAAGGAAGTGTAACAAATTTCAACTAAGTCGGTCCAGCCAGTAGCTTCGAAGTATCTAAATTGGCTGTGATAGGACATGGATAGGACGGACAGACACACAAGGGCCCTACGTCCAAAAATAAAATTTAATGGACAATGGTAGACATGGTAGACCCTCATCTGTAAACCTATTACTTAAATGATTATATCATGAATTGCCGGCATAAATAAATAAAAATCCTTGCTCAAAGCAATTTTTAGACCTCGCCTCGGGTAATGGGAGCACAGCGAAGGTAAATTACGTTGCTCCTGCATTTCAGCACAGATAGTTACAGCTATAAATTTCGCTGCACTTAACGGCCGTACATTGTACGCTGCTAAACTGAATACCAGAGACCCGTACATGATGAGACAGACTGTCAATCGAAAATCGTATTATCTCGAATACGGCAAGTCTTCGAATCGTGGTAGCTCTCCAGGTCGAGTTATCGTATGCCACGCCTATTGGTAACATCTTCATAACCTGACATTGATTAAACTGGGCTATGACTGCGAAAATCGAAGTTCGGAAATTGCGGGCATCTTTCTCTGTCACTCTAATTACTTACGAGGGTTGTTTGAGAAGTAACTTGGTTTCATATCAAAAAATAATAATATTGCAAATGTATTTATTTTATTTCTCTACGTAACCCCTCCGAAGTTCTACGCACTTGTCCCAACGAGTCTGCAACTTCTCTATGCCTTCACGGAAGTGCGTTTCTTCAAGGGCCTCGAAATACGCATTGACCTCCCATACCTATAACCTCCTCATCGGACTTAAAATTTCGCCCTAAGAGAAATGTTTTCAGTTTCGGGAAGAGGTGATAGTCCGACGAAGCCAAATCTGGTGAATAAGTAGGGTGTGGAAGAAGTTCCAATCGTAACTCCGACAATTTTTGTGCAGCGACACGACTTGAATGCACCGGAGCGTAGTCATGGTGAAAAATCACATTATTTTTTACCAAACCTGGACGTTTTTCAGCTATTGCCGCCTGTAACTGATCCAAAAGTGATGCGTAGTATGCTCCAGTTATAGTTTTTCCCTTGGCCAGGTAGGCAATTAAAAGTATCCCTTTGCGTCCCAAAACACAGACCCCATCACCTTTCCAGCAGACGGAATGCATATGGCTTTCTTTGGAGTTGGCTCACCATGACCAGCCCATTGTTTCGACTGATGTTTCGTCTCCGGGATGTAGTGATGGATCCAGGTTCCATCCATAGTAACAAAACGGCGAATAAAATCTGTTGGATTTTTTTTAAACACCTGCAAATCTTCATTAGATGTTCACATGCGAATACGCATTTGTTCTGGAGTCAGTAATCGCGGCACTTACCTTACACAAAGCTTTTTCTTGTGCAAATCGTCGTGTAAAATAAATGCACTCAGAAGAGATGTTTGTGGCTTCAGCTAATTCGCGTATTTTCAATCTTCGGTCGGCTAAAACTAAATCATGGATTTTATCGATGATTTCGAGTAAAAGTGCTGTTTTCGGGACTCCAGGGCGAGGTGCATCTTTAATGCATGTCCTGCCTCGCTTAAACTCATTTACGCAAAGTCAAATCGTTCCCTAGGAAGGACACGAACTACCCAACGTAGGTAAAATCCTTTTATGGATTTGTTTCACAGTTTTGCCTTCCAAAAAAAGAACTGAAAAACTCCACGAATTCCAATTTTCTCCATTTTCCCGCGTAACTCAGACCAGTTTTGTTTGAACTACTGTCAAATGTCAAATTCCTGCCAAAAATGACATGACGCCACATATTAAATATGTTTAATTACTAAACTAAATCAATACATACAGAGTTGACGCCAACGCCATCTATACGTAGGCGAAACAAGTTACTTATCAAATTACCCTCGTACCTACGTCCTACGCCTTCATTGGAGTAAAAGAGAAAGATCCCCGCAAGTTGCGAATTTCAGGATTCGCGGTAGACCCCCAGATATCCACGTCTTGAAACAAAAGTGGTCGTTAAATAATAATCCAACAGATTCGCCACAAAAAAACGGAGTGTTCTTAAGATAGCGTTATTCTAGTAGTACTTAGCACATTTTCTGGTCTCTGGTCGCTACGTTTTATGGAGGAAACAAAATTATATAGGTCTTAGATTTAAGAGGCAACCTTTTAAATTTTAGAGCTGGGGCCCATAACATATAGTATACCATGCCATCTTAGGTTAATAATAAATAATAGAAGCATGCTGGGCTGGTGTTTTACCGCTGGCGAAGAGAGTTATTTTTGCTAACCATTTATTCATACGGAATATTACGGAATCTTCATTTACACGTATAAATACTTCTTATTATCGGTTGTTAGGTATTATATGTGACGTTCCACGGCAAAAGGTACCTTATGGCAGTTGGCGCTTACGTCGCATAGCGCCGCAATAATAATAGCGCGCGGCGGCGGAGCGGCGTTAATAATAGCGTAAGCGCCAACGGCCATAAGGTACCTTTATCCGTGGGATGTCACATATATGTTATTGCTGTAGTATTCTGTATATAATGTTTCTATCTTGGCTTGCTTCGACCATGCAAGCAAAATTTTTTCATTTTATCCATGTTGCTGTCTGTTTTCTTTATCCCACATCACACTACTACCTATTTCCGTTTATAGTCATAATTATATTCTAGTTCATTTCTACATGTCTTGGTTGCACTGACCATACAGGATGGTTTTGGAATGGAAGACAAATCATACTTTCGATTGGTACAATCCTCATATTAATAAAAAATCGTCTAGTGACATTATCATCTAATGAAGCATAGCGGCAATTTCTCTAAGATCAGATTTTAGGAGAGACATAAAGTATTTATCAACTGCACAATATATAATAAAACAACTTCAATGAGATATATAATTTGTTATTTTTTTCAGATAAATCACAAAACAAAAATGACAAAGCTATAACACATACGACAGATACCTACGTATATTTCATAATCATAAGTACATTTTGTTTGTATAATTAATATAATAAAATCAAGTAAGTGCAAAACACATGAATACAATTTTGTAAAATATTTGGTTTAATATAATTTGTCTTAAATTCTAAAAATAAACAAAAAATAATCTTATTATTTTGGAATGTACGGTACCAGAAACATGGTCAGATCTTTGGTAGAAACTTTTTAAGGTTGAAAATATAATTTGCTTTGGTAAAATAAGAGAGCAGCATCTTACTTAATCTAACACTAAAATACAAATGTAACGATATTGAACTATGAGCTAAAATAAAAGGAATGTTGATAACTCAACCAAGAATGACTTGGATTGCCTGTGTCTAAATAGGTAAGTATGATACATTTTAAGACACGTGCAGAAAATAGCATACATATTTAATAACTAAATACTTAAGTACACTGGGTTGATGACAATGATTTCGTTGATAGTTTTTTTAGCATTAGAATACGTCTAAAATATACTAATACTTATACAAGTATAGCTGGTCAACCAAATCTTGTCAGTAAAAAAAGGCGCGAAATCCAAATTTTCTATGGGACGATATCCCTTCGCGCCTACATTTTTCAAATTTGCCGCCTTTTTCTACTGTCAAGATCTGGTTGACCAAGTATATTACCCAAGTAAGGAATGTATTTGCAATTGATGGATCTATATTACCTAATGAGACGCTCCCTATCCCACAAAAAATTGCGTTCTACGTAAATCAAATGCATAGGTGCTCATTTTGACTAGATCATCATCCTCGCGTTGTCCCGGCCATTTGCCACGGCTCATGGGAGCCTGGGGTCCGCTTGGCAACTAATCCCAGTAATTGGCATGGGCACTAGTTTTTACGAAAGCGACTGCCATCTGACCTTCCAACCCAGAGGGTAAACTAGGCCCGTATTGGGATTAGTCCGGTTTCCTCACGATGTTTTCCTTCACCGAAAAGCGACTGGTAAATATCAAATGATATTTCGTACATAAGTTCCGAAAAACTCATTGGTACGAGCCGGGGTTCGAACCCGCGATCTCCGGATTGAAAGTCGCACGCTCTTACCGCTAGGCCACCAGCGCTTTTTGACTAGATATGGAATTGAAATAAAATATTAAGAATACTTATTGTCAAGTCTTAGGTCAAACTGTCACTGTATGTGTGTTTCTTGTCTTTCTGAGTCATGTGACAGAAATACAAGTTTTTGAGACAACAATTAATTATACAATAATTTGTAATGGCATTTATGTTATGACTATTGAGCTGCTGAATGAAGGCTACAAAGCCGACTTTATTTTCGACGTAAACCACCAATTAGGGGTCATCCATTAATTACATCATGCGTTTAGAGGGAGGGAGGGGGTCAAAAAAATGTGACATATTGTTACATGGGGGAGGGCGGAGACACAAACTTTGTGACGTCACTTTAACTTCATCAAATCATCAGTAACCGAAAATTTATTTAAATTATTTTATTCGCTGTACATTTAAATAATAAGTCTTTAAAACGATAATCGTTTTTATTCGTTAAATTTTCTTTCCTAAGCAGTTTTGGGTTATAAAATTACTAATATTTATATCGTCATAAATATTTTGTAAAAATATTAATAATACTTAGGTACTTAATTCGATTTGGCGATTTCGTAGAAAAAATGTGACGTCACACTAGGGGGGGAGGGGTTTGCCAAATGTGACCAAGTGTGACAAGGAGGGGGGGAGGGGTCAAAAAACCTAGAAATTCGTGTGACGTAATTAATGGATGACCCATTACATATTTTATTCTAGCGATTATTGATTTTATATTACGGCCGTGGATACAGAAAAAAAAGTTTTACACCAAAATATAGTTTACAAGCGCCTGTAGAGATTATGAAGAGATGAGTTGTAATTTTAAAATGGACAGCGCAAACAACATTCTCGAAAAGTCATCTTATAACTACTGGACCAATATTAATTAGAATATATTCATTTATAAACACTATAGTCTGAATGGATGTTTAATTTCATGTCATACCGAAACTATTACATGTGAGAATAATAACAAGAAAAATACTATAATAATAAGAAGACAAATACAACAAAGTACATTTTATATTAACTAACTATACATATTCAGTATGACATTGGATTAAAATGAGAGAAATGAATAAGGGAAAAAAATAAAAAAATAAAAACATTATTTCTGAAAGTTTAAAATAATTTGCAACATTATTAAATTTGTTTTCTTCAGGAAAAATAAATTAAAGTCTATTTTTTTATTCGGTAGACTGAAATGACAGTTAATAGTATGAACATGAAATGTCATTTCATACTATTAACTGTCATTTCAGTCTACCGAATAAAAAAATAGACTTTAGAAATATGTAATGACAATGACTAATTCATGGTATAAGCTATTATTGATCATCAATTGGATATCACCCTGTATATTTTATTTTTTATCAAGGTCAAGAAAAAAAATCCACGGTACAATATACGGGTACATTCACTGAAGAAAATCGTGAACCACCATAGAACTAAGAGCCATACAATTTTATTTATACCATTACTTTACTTCCATATCTTATTGCAAGAAACCCCTCAATGGCCAGACAAGACATTGCATCAAAACAAGTAGGTACAGTCAAATAATTTAACTTCCTACCCATTTTATACTTTGTCACAGTGACAATAGTATGAGGTCTCTAGCGACTTTCATATTGATTGTCAATGTGGTCGCAAATTAAATTCTTTGACTGTACAACAATTGTTCAAAAACACACTTTACTTATACAGCAGCAAGGTGAAAAATCAAATGTAGTAAAATCTTTGTCTCCCACCTCTTTGAACTGTATGCTTAAGCTGCATGACTTTGGTTATTATTGGAGCCCAAAAGGCTGTCCGGGTTCGCAAGAGGATCCAGTTCTGCAAAGAGCTTGAACCAAGCGGCTTTGTCTTCCTTCTTCTGATTAATCTTTGGTTTGGAAGCATTCGGCTCAGTTGATTCGGAAGGCTGGCTCTTTTCAGGATTCACTGGTGTGAGGGTGTCCTCCATTAAACTTGATGCATTCATGTCCTGGAATGATAAGGAAATAATAAACATCTTACTCAAACTTTCGTATTTTACTTGCGTTTATTGGCAAATGTACACTACTCGCAATAAACACTATTCAATGTGTAAACACTCTAAACAGGCCCCAATGTGAAGGCCAGCCCCACTTATCCCACAGCCACACTTATCCGTATTGATCTTAATCAAAATCAAAACAGATGAAATAATTGTAACTTGCCAATTTAATTGACTTTGTTATCAATATCAAAATAAATGGAATTAAAACGGAAAGTGAGTGTTATCAGTGTTATAAAATTTTATCTTTTTGTTTCTACGAACTACCGATAACGGATGGGAATGAAGATATAAGCCATTTCACTCTAGATTTTGGTGAATAAGCACGGAAAAAACTGTCAGTATTGTCAAACCATGTCAGACTGTGTCAGGCAATGTTAAAAAAGTACAATGTCGTGGTCGTCTCTAAACTATGGACCACAGGCCAGATCTGGCTTGCAAAATGAAGCAAAGGCCTGGCCGTGACTCTCGGCAAAAAACCAAAAGTTTGGACACTCATACCTCTAAATCAGTCTGCTTCGCCTTGAAGTTTACTGGTAGATAATGACTTATCCTTATATAATAAATTCCGCGTTTTGTACTATGAAATAAAGTTTAAATAATATAAATACCTGTAACAGCTGGGAAGGCATAAACATCCCAAAGTTACCGGCCACATCACCACAGTCCATCCTCAACCCGGCCAGATCAGCACTGATACTTTCTTCAGTTGATTCCACAACGTCTATAAGATTTGTGAAATCTGTCGGAGCCTCAACTTTGTCTGGGTTAGGTTTGGCCTCATCTCTTTGGTCACTTTTCTTGGGCTCTGTTGGTTTTGGCTTTTGGTTGTCATCTTTGTATTCATCCTGTATTCAATAAAAATGTTAAAGTAAAAACTATACTTTTTCGAACATTGTTTCTGCTACAAATATCATATCTTATTGATCGATCATTAGCGAAGGTCTCAGTATCAGCTTGGGCTAAATGCTCTCGTATGTCTTATCATGTTCGATGATTAAGGAGTTTATTTTTATTTTTTTTTTAAATGGCAAAGCTATACATTTATTTAGTTTTAAGTTTTGCTCTCAAGGTCTACAGCTCACAGAGCCACTAGTTATTTTTATACTTTTAACCGAATGTGGAACGGCTCATGAAGACCGTAAATAAATTATTCGTAATATGAAACAATATTCTAGACATTTTGGCTTTATACCTAAAATTTATTTATTCTTACCTGGAAAAATAGCATTTGATCCTTATCCTGCGGCACTATCTCCTCTGGTTTCTGTTCTCCTTCTCCCTCCCCCAAGTTTTGAGACAATTCCTTAAGTATAGAGAACTCATACATAGGCTTAGAGTTCATTGTGTCAGCCGTGGCCAAGAGCGTTTGAGACACTTTTGTGCCAAATGTTAAAAAGGAGCTTTGGTAATTTGTTAGAACGTGGGAGAACATGTTGCAACGGGCTGCAGCTAGAAGATCAATCTGAAATTGAAATTATTCAGTTAAGATGTGATCAAAACATGACGTTCCACAGGAAAAGATTCCACAGGGTATAGAGGTTGGTGCTTTAGTTGCCAGTGGCAGATTTACAGTCTTTGCCGCCCTAGGCCCTAGGTCCTGTAGCAAGCACAAGCCACCCTTTTCTCAGCACCCATCATATAGACTGCCACCCCAAATATCTAGCCGGCCTACTCCACCTTAGGGCATATCCGCCACTGTTTGTTGTGTATGACTGCATTAGTATTGGAGCATTGTTAATATTCGCATAAGTGGCAACCGCCATAAGGTACCAGTATCTATGGAACATCACATAGTAAAATTAATTTTAGATTTGTACAGAACTTGAAAAATCAACATGCTAGCTAGTTTGCTGTAAACAAAGTTAACTTCCTAAATTTTAGAGCTATAAGGAAAAAGTAAATATGAGTCAGAAAATAAATTCAACAAGTAGTAACTACAATACAGCAGGGTTAAGCTACACAAGAAACAAAACTGTCAATATCATTACCTTCTGCAGTACATCAAGTGTCAGCTTATCAAACACCTTTTTGCTCTCTCGCACTTGTCTCTGGGCCTTCCTGAAGTTGTCTAGTCCGCGGCCCGTGTCCGGGTCCAGCTGCGCACTCGTAGACTTCATCCAACTCAGTGCAGCCCTGTATTCGATGCGAGCCTTCTCCATAGCAGACACCGTCGCTCTCATATCGCTCACTGCGCGCCCTCTAAACGTCTCTACTTCATGGTACAACCTCAACAAAGGCCCTCTCACAGACAGACGCTGCTGACCCGAGTACGATATCGCCTTGCCAGCAGACACCATGTGTTTACCAGCTGCATCATTATTCTTACCCGAATCCCGCAAAAACTTCCCTAAAGCGTTCTCCTCTTGCGCTAACACGCACAAACGCTCCTGATATTGGTCTAAAACCCTTTGTAATTGCAAACAACTATCTGATATTGATCGAAACAACTCCAATTTCGCGTCTAACTCGGCATCGGACGAAACTATACACTCGTCTTCTTTGGTTCCTAGTTTTTTCAACACAGTCTTCTTAGTTACCCAATACTGGTGCTGCATCATTTTGATACAGCTGAATTAAAACATCAATGCGTGGCAGCAAAATTTGAATACATTAACAATTGTTTGACCCGAATACTGAAACTGAAAGAAAATTATCGGTGAAAATGCCAAAGCTTTTTGCTTATCTGTCAAATGTCAAACACCAGAAACAGATTAGATATCGAAGCAACATTTTGTAATTTTTGTATAGTAAACAACAGGGGGCGTTTTATTAACGCCTGAAGTAAAATGGAAAGTCTCTTTCTAACCAAATAACGTTAGAGAGAGACTTTGCAAGTTAAAGGCGCTTATAAAACAGCCCCAGAGAATATGAAACTAAAATACACTACCAACATAACAATCTGTCAATCCGTTTAATATTTTATAATCTGTGGCGCGATATTTACAACCGGAATGTGCAATGGCCGCCGCGTTTCGCGTGACGTGCGAGTGTATAGTGGAATTTATAAAAAATCGACTATAAGTTAAAAACATGCTTGTATTTGTTAGGTGAGGGTTAATATTAAGCACAAGTTAGCGGACTACATTACAATGCAATGTGCTACTGATAAAACGATACCCGGAGTGTCATCTTCCCAATCTTCGAAGAATGTCAAAGAAGGTAAGTTTGTTCCTGTCATACCTATTTACTATTTTGTAACGGGCAAAACAACGGTTATAATATCGGCAATGATTGTTTTTTCTAAATGTTCTCATTCAGGCGTTTGAAGCAGGCTATTTGTGGCTCTTTCTCAAGCACCTTTGTTGTCTTTTTAGTGTGTAATTCAAACTTTCTGTGGCATTAACTTTTATTATGTTATAAGGTTATAACCATAAAATCAACTCATTAATATATTAACAGTGATTAAAATTTTCATAAATGTAATCAGAAACCGTTATTAACATGTAGGGAATATAGCTTTGAGTGATGGTATTCATCTACCCACTGATTGTTACTGTTAGTTTAGTCTAGAAAGCATTTTTAGTTGTGTCCTAGATTATGTTTAGACATTTCGTTTGAGAGATAAATTTACATTTACCGCTTCTTTGCGTTGGGTGCTAACTCTTACTGTTATAATTACAGTGCAAGTACAGACGGGGATATCAAAAACATAATCAGTTTTGCTAATTTCATATTTCAGGAAAATTTAGTACTACATTTTTTGATCATTCTAAAAACTAGTTATAAGTTTGTCTTCCGTTTTGGATTTTACTAAACCACCCGTTTATTGTATCAAACATTTTCAAGGAATGAATGTACAAAATTTCATTTGATTTTTCCCACTAGCTTTATGTAAAGTAAGTTTGGAAAATATTCTGAGGAAACCACATACTATACATATATGTATAGTACAGATATATCTGTACACAAATATCAAATTTAATGTCAAGTACCTGTCCCACGGGCTAGGACGGGACAGCAACCTAATTCATCGCTGGCATGAGAGAAAGCATGACATTATCAGTTTTACACTAGCTTCAGCATATATTTGAATAATGATAAAAACTGAGACTATGTCTTATAAATTATCCTTTATATAGATGAGTTTACAGGAAAATCTTGTATATAATATTTTTATTTGGTGTTGTTAATTATTTTGTAGCACAATATGGTTTTTCGCCAACATGCATTGCTAAGATATTTGTTACTTTTAGTATTTGTCTAGGTATTAAAAGTTATATATCACAACATAAAGAAATGAGTGTTCTCCTATCTTATAGGTCGGCAATGCGCTTAAAGTGTCATTCAATAGAACTTGCTAACTATGTAAAAAAACCGCCATACTAAAATTGACACTGAATGTCAAATTACTAGTAACTTTTGTTTACATAGTTAGCAAGTTCTATTACTACACTTTACAACCTCTCTGGTGTTCCTGGTGTCTATTGGCAATGGTATTCGCTTAGCTATCTCTGTGGGAGATTCCTTTTTGCTTGGAAATCTTTACAACATAGGTAAACATTATGATCTATAAATTGTAAATACAGATGTCAATCACAATGAAAAAATCAACGATGATCAACTCTGGCCAATGTGGGATCGAACCCACATCCTTGGATTGCCGATCCAATGCGTCTCCCATTATGCGTGTAGGTATGCGTAAGTTCGTCTTATCATTCCAAAGGAGTGCTGCGGCGTGTTATTTATATTGATCGTCGTTGGCAATTTATAAAGCTAAAGGACTCCAAGACAGCCAGGTCAAGGTTGCCGTGGCTTGATTCGCGATTCGCGTGTCTATTATTCATGAATTACATTATTTACGAGTATCGATCGGAATCCGGGCAAACGTCGATCTTCGTTTATTGATACAATTCTGTGTTCCAATTTAACCACGACGAATTGAAAGTTCATCTTGAAATCCGTAATAACTGCTTAAAAAGGGGGCAGAACCGATGGTTCAGTCAATTAAAGCTTTCAAAAGCCTATAAGCCCGTTTAAGCTCTACGTACGACTAAAGACAGAACCACAAGGAAGTCCATTATTAAATATTATCCCTCACAACGTACATAAACTTTAGCAATAAAGAATATCTAAGTTTAGTACTTAAAAGAAGAATGAGTAGTACCTAGTAGTAGTAGTAGAAGTAAGAAGAAACCTCACTGTACATGAATTCATTCATAAAGCCGCCATGCACTTTTGCGGCTGATGGTACAAAACACATAATAGAAGTAATATACAATTAGGAAATGGTAAATAGTATTTACGCCTTTGTAGGTATTTATTATTATTACTAAATACAAATACCTTTACCTACAAAGGCGAAGTTATCCCTTTGAAGGATCTTTGAGGGATGAGATAATATACGTTTTATTTGCTTGAGCGCTCGTCTCGCCCGAGCTTGGTAGGCGATTTAAACATCAAATGTCGATTTCCATATGAACCGCGAAGGTACAGGCTTATTGTTCCCCTGGGGCTTGTAATATGACATGTGCCTTGCTGTAGGATATGCTTTTATGCTTGAGTGAATGACGGTTTCTTGACGTGCGAGTAACTGTCTACACGAACTTTGGGAACTAAGTACTGCTAAGCTGTGAGAAGACAAATTGTCGCGTCTCCATACACGGTTTCGTCACTACATAGTATAAAACAAAGTCGCTTCCCGCTGTCTGTCCCTATGTTTGCTTAGATCTTTAAAACTACGCAACGGATTTTGATGCGGTATTACGCGTATTCAAGAGGAAGGTTTATGTATAATTTGTTAACCCGGGCGAAGCCGGGGCGGGTCGCTAGTAGTGGTATAAATACCGGTTGTTTGGTATGAAGGCAGTGTGAGACAAACATGTCGAGTAAAGTGTGTGCTTATCGATACTTATCTGTGTATATTTTCAGAATAGGTAGGTTAGAGCTGTAGGACACCTACCTTGACAAACAGATTCGTAATTTGAAAGTAAAACTGAAAACTTTAGTAACTAACTTTACCTACTCTTTTGTTTTTACATTTATGCAATTAAGCTCAAAGTTGATTGTAGGTACGCTTAAACACCTACCTTGCCTGGCTGGAGAAAATTGAAAACCTAAACATGCTCTAATGAAAAAAGTTTTCAGCATTCGCATAACTTTTTATCTGAAATTAGATTCCAAAAAACAATCAAGGGGAGAACTGCAAAAAAGATTAAACCACATTCAGAAATTTTACTTTTTTAATAAAACACTGTTTTTAACACTGCTCTCATATTGCTGAGAAATTTCAGTTTGAAATATTTCTTATCTTGAATCTTGCTGACCTAGCTCAAGATTTTTCGCTTTAATATAAGCGCTGCTTGTCCCAGTTTGAAATAACATATCCAGGTTACTGGCTTAATGTAATGTGCTCAAATGTCAGGGGTCGATCTGCGTTTACGATAGCAGCTGCCTAATTCACAGTCTAGAATCTACTCTACTTCCACGGCCCTAGTATATCTTGACCTGGAGATCTTTTATAGTTTCCGTAATAATATTAGCTGAAAAGATGTCCAGTGCTGAACATAGCATAATTATAATTACCTAGGCCTGTCCCAGAAATTTCTAGGACAACTATTCGTTTTCTACATTTATCCGATGATTAATTTATAAATAAATAAATATTGTAGAACAATTTTACACAGGGGGCCGATTTTTGAATTTCGATCGCTCGATTTCGTCACTCGAAAATCGAAGGAAAACGGTGAAATGCTGATTTTTGAAATACGAGCGATAGAAATTAGTAATCTAATGGTATTGACCACACGTTTTCAATTCCATTAGTAGAATTTACATGCCTAGTTGTGGAGATATTACTGATCGAAATACACGAAATCGAGCGGTCGAATTTCAAAAATTGGCCCCCAGATCGACCTAGTCCCACAGTAAGCTTAATAAAGCTTGTGTTGTGGGTACTAGTATAGACTAGACGACTTTACACATAATATGTGACCTTATCTATGAAAAGGGACCTTATTGTCGATGGCGGTCACGCCATTATTAACGATGCTCCGATATAATACAATGCCGCGCGACGCTGTGCGGCGTAAGCGCCATCGACAATAAGGTCCCTTTTCATAGATATATATGAATAGTACTTATAAGAGTTATAAGTGTACGTAGAAAACATCCATAACTCTGGAACAAATATTTGTGATAAACACACAAATATATAATTGCCCTTACCAGGCTTCGAACCGGGACCTCCTGCGTCGTAGGCAGGGTCACTACCGACTAGGCTAGGAGGCTGTCAAATCATCAAATCAATTTATTCATCTCGTTGTGTGCCTACTTTGGCAGCATCCCCCGGTTGGCGGTCGCCACTCAAGAACTTCAACGAACTACGTAAAATTTCTCACACAAAACATTTTGGCAAACATTTTTACGATGCCAGATAGTTGGTGAATCTGACCCAAAGTGTGGTTATCTGAGATCACATAATACTGGTTTAATTGAAAAAAAGCTTGCTTGGTAAAAGTTGTAATCAACAGCTCTGAAGCTTTCCCGGCACACCTTATCTATTTGCAAAACTTTTCCCACTCAGTTAGTATCATTCCCAGTAAAACTAGACCCCGAGATTTGTGAAAACTATTTTCTGTTGGAGACCAGTCTTATACTAGTTCGTCTGTTGCAAATTAGTGGTTAAACGTTGTGAATAACGGTAGATAGTCCAACTATACGTAAAGTGGAAGTCAGGATTAATTTAGCTATATTTGACTGAGAATCGGGTGCATGTGTTGGACATTTGCTTTGACTGTTTGAGCCAACGCGTTTAATATCTGTTATAGAGCATTTCCATTTAAACGTACGTTTTACTCATACCTCAATCAACTTTAGTTATTAATTTAACAAAAGCAATCTGTCGGAGTACACTCGACTGCAATGAGATCTTGCTTAAAGAGCGTACAAAAATATGTGACATAATCTATTTGTAAAAACATAATTGTGTGTCATACTTCATTGTGTATTGTGCAAGATTATTGAAAGAGCAAAACTCCCATGAGCCTAAAACATCAAAATTAAGTAAAAATGGGTCACTCGTAATTTTAGTTGTTAATTTAATACTTGTTTCTCCCCAATTGACGATATTTGAAACAGATTGAAGCAAATTGAGCGATAATCGACCAAAATTACGTAACCTAGGTTCTTTAAATAATTTTAATGTTGTTTCAGGTGAATAATTAGCCGTTGTTATTAATAGAATATTAAAATAAATACTATGGCATACCTAATATACTTAAGTGAGTGAATCTATTGCAGATAATGAGCATTATCTCGACGTGTTTTGCCTTTATTACCCATTGTTAAACGGAATTTGTTTAATCGTAAATCTCCTAAGTTTAGATTTCGTTCGGAGATCAAAAAACGAACGAGTTTACTGACTATATACCTTAATGTAGACGAAAATTGCGAAGTATATTAATCCCAAATGTAAATAGACTTTCAAGTAAAGATAACTAATTTTACTATCCAATCATACCAATGTTTATGAGCGAACTGGAGTGGACTATAAAACCGCGTATTGAAGAGGCGTGTAAGTCGTATTTTATGTAGCTCCCGCTATGTTTCCGGGCTGTAAAGATGATCGTAATGTTACATATACCAATTATATTCTCAATAAAAAGTACGAAGGTAAACTGAACTTTGGCTGAATTTAGCCCAACAGAATATTCATTCATATTCATATTCACTCAAAGAAAGCCCTATTGCCTGTTGCTAACTTCAAAAATGTCCCTTACCTATAAGTGCGAATGGGTTCCAATTTTGAGTCCATGTTCGCTAGGACCACAGACATAACTTTAAGTTCATATTAAACATAAGATAAATAAAAAATAACGATTCTTTGGTGAAAAATGCGATTTAAAAGATCATTAGCTTTACAGCTAATAATCTTTTAAATCGCATTTTTCACCAAAGAATCGTAGGTACATACTTATGCGTGATTTGCATTGTATTTTTCACCAAAAAATAATAGGTACATACCAGGGATGTTGCGAATATCCGCATCCGCATCCGCAACCGCGGAACTTCCGCATTATTTTCAACATCCGCGTCCGCATCCGCATCCGCATAAAATCGATGCGGATTTAATGCGGATGCGGATGTGGAACAGGTCGGTACAGGAACGTCTTAGCATCGGCGTAAGTGCTAGACTGCTAGGTAATTTAGTCATTAACCAAAAAAACCTATTAGAAATGAGCAGTCAAGCGTGAGTGGGACTTAATGTACGGAACCCTTGGAACGCGAACCCGACTCGCAATTGGCCGGTTTTTTGAAATAAAAATTACTAAAATGTAATATTTGACGTTTTTTATGGTACTATCTTGACATCCGCATCCGCATCCGCGAATGTGAGCCTTTAAAAATCCGCATCCGCGGATGTCAAAAAATCGGCATCTGCAACATCCCTGGTACATACCGTACATACTTATGCGTGATTCTGAGAAAAACGATGTGATGTGATCTATAACAACTGAGCATTTTAAATGTAAATGAGACTAATTTTGGATCAAACTATACATGTTTGACTGAATTGACGCTGGAGAGCTAGAATCCGAATCCCCCAGCCAATACGAGCAAGTGTTCCAATGTTCCATTTAACACCTTAATTTCACCCGGACATTCCCCGTAAACGCGTAAGCAATTACGTACAATTTCCCTTGCATCCTATACCGTAACGAATGTATTGATGCGTCAAGCATGTAGGTGTATTCATGGAGGCCGGGGTGCTACGGGCGCCGCGTCTGCTGACACAGTTCTGGTCATACATTCTATGTACTTACCGAGCGCACGGTTTTCAAACTCTGAGACAAACTAATGTAACTGTGACCTGCAGAACTGTAGCAACTACGCATAGCCGGAAAGATACCTTGAACTGGTTGGTTTCAGAGTAGGATTTGCTTGAGTTCGGTAAGTGGTAGGAACCCTCTGGGGCGCCGGCGCGGCGAGAGGGGCGACTGCAACCCGGCCAGACGACACGCGGCCGCCCTAACGAGCACTCCCGCCCACCATCAGCTCGCGATCGCGCGCGATCTCGGAATCACAATTCTGCAAATCTCACTTCGATTCGAGCCCATTGTTACATGACAATAGCGAGCTGTGTAAATAAATAAACATTCACTGGAAAAGTTTGCATTGGTTTGACGTTTGTGGAACGTTTGTTTTCGATTCGTGTGTAAATAAGAGTAAGTTTGAAGGACTCTAGTCGCCAGTTGTTGAAGGAGGTCTAGAAAAGGCGGCAAGCTGTATTCCTTCGACAGTTTCAAGGAGTATGGGTATGACGACGACAGGTGCAATGGGCACGATGACGATGGCTTCGGCACCGCCAAGAGAAGTGAGTTTGTTTATTATAAACTTTTCTAATAAGTTACTTTAATTTGTTAAGAATGACAGAATGAGGTTTTTGTTTGCCTGAATCCAAAAAACTAGACGTATGTAAGTAGTGTGAGGTGTCGTTTGATTATGTAGTTTTAATTTCCATGAAGTTAAGGCCGATTTTTGGTGTTTTCATGTAGTTATGAAGTAGCTATTCTACTATTGAACGGTTATTTGATTACTAAAACCAGTAGGGGTACAGCTCGCCTTGACTTTTTGTCCCCGAAATTAAATTTTATGAAATACAGGAAACAATTACGCAATTTTCCACATCTAACATTAAATTAACTCAAGAATCCGAACAGTAAAATGAATACCGTCACGTCAACCTTGGCGTCATGGAAATGGAAGCGTGTGAAGGCACGACTGGTCACTTATCGATTGTCGACTTCTATACACCTTCGTCATTAAAGTTTCATGAAGCGAGCGCACGATGCTCTTAGTCTTCAGGTTGGGTTGGATTGTTCAACAAAGGTACGTGTGTTACACGTGCAATAATATGTGACGTTTCACGGCAAAAGGTACCGTATGGCGGCTGGCGATTACGTATATTGGAGCGGCGTTAATAATAGCGTAAGCGCCAACCGCCATAAGGTACCTTTATCCGTGGGACGTCCCATATAATTCAATACATCAGAGAAAAACTGTATTATTCCTTTTGGTGGTATAATTTGTTTGACCGAGTGAAGCGAAGCAAAAACGCATTCGTATGCCGATGTTCTCGTCTACAGGGGCCCGTTTCTCAAAAGCTTGTAACTTGTAATACAAGTAGAAGTCACTTTTTGACAGCTTTTGTAAGAAAGGTAGTTCCACTTGTATTACAAGTTACAAGCTTTTGAGAAACGGGCCCTAGGTCGCATTTCTTAATCGATTGTCGTGATTTTTTTAGCAGGTTCTATAATTAAATATATTTATGTTCATCTTCCTCGCGTTGTCCCGGCATTTTGCCACGGCTCATAGGAGCCTGGGGTCCGCTTGGCAACTAATCCCAGTAATTGGCGTGGGCACTAGTTTTTACGAAAGCGACTGCCATCTGACCTTCCAACCCAGAGGGTAAACTAGGCCCGTATTGGGATTAGTCCGGTTTCCTCACGATGTTTTCCTTCACCGAAAAGCGACTGGTAAAATCAAATGATATTTCGTACATAAGTTCCGAAAAACTCATTGGTACGAGCCGGGGTTCGAACCCGCGACCTCCGGATTGCAAGTCGCACGCTCTTACCGCTAGGCCACCAGCGCTTGACATAATTAAATATATTTATGTTACTTCAGTTTTTAGAATACCTACTTTAAAAACGGCGGAGCTGTGGGGGTTCGCGAAGTCTACAGCTCACATACCTACTGTAACGCTAGGTCTACAGCTCACAGTATTTAATTGGTTGGAATTTTTGTCAATTCATTAAATTTCAATTTTGACTTATTCAATCACCCGTTTCTCGGCTTCCTGTCACTCCAAAAGCCGTTTACCGGGATGCCTAATATGGAGATTTGACGCCTATTCAGTATACCCTCGTCATTTAAGTTTCATGAGGCGAGTTCTAGCGCACGATACAGTCCACTCAGCTGAATAAACACAGGTGCGTGTTTTACAAGTGCATTTTTAACTTCAGTATTATCTGGATTCCGAAAGACAATATTGAGAATGATAAAATTGACCATAATATTTAAATTGTCTGATTTGATTGTCGGATTATGAGCTTCATCTTCATCATACCTACTGTCTTCGCCGTTCTGGAATCTGGAAGTGCAATTAGTGGAAGTACTTATAGTAATGTTACTGGCAAAGTTAGACCTAAGTTTATCTAGTTCAAATATACCGTAGAACTTGTGGACAAGTGAAATTAAACACCAATTGAACTTTACCAGCAATTCGACCGGGTTGGGACCTACGATTAGTTGGTACAGTCAGCAGCAGAAGTTGCTAAGCGGGCGAGGTGTTCAAAATTACCTCGACGCCCTCTTATTCTCTTAACAATAAAGTCGTGTCAAGATCATTTTGAATACCCAGCCCGCTTAGCGACTATTGCTGCTGACTGTACATACAGAGCTCACGGTCCATAGAGTAATTGTGAAGTTTTTTTATCTTATACATTTAAACGAGCATAAGTAACCCAGACGCACTGAAAAACAATCAGCCGGCCTAGCCAAGTTGACAATCGTTATCGCTTCGATAACGAAACGATTTGTGTCTCTCTATCACTCTTCCATATTAGTGTGACAGTGACAGTTGCGTTTCGATCTCTACGGAGCGTTAGCGATTGGCACGTTGGTTACGCGGCCAGTTTGGGTGGAGATTTTGGTCGACTGCATTACCCACAGGTACCGCATTCGTGAAAACTGGCCTTATGTAACTACTTCATCTAGGGTCAATGGTTTCAGACTGTGCATTTATCGCCCTGTCTCTCGCATCACGGAGGTCCTGCTCAGAGCAGGCATGCGGGCAGGCTAAGCTGGACAAGATAGCATATGCTCCATCGTTTCGGGAGCCATCCCACATGCACATATATTACTATGCACTAATAGCGTTATTCATAAACGTCTGCTAACTGAATCAGTTGATGATCGTCGTTTGTCCCTAGCTGTCGTTATGCCATAGAGAATCATCAGCTGATTAACCTAGCAGACGTTTATGAATAAGGGCGTTTGTACCAGGGATGTTGCGAATATCCGCATCCGCAACCGCGGAACTTCCGCATTATTTTCAACATCCGCATCCGCATAAAATCGATGTGGATTTTATGCGGATGCGGATGTGGAACAGGTCGGTACAGGAACGTCTTAGCATCGGCGTAAGTGCTAGACTGCTAGGTAATTTAGTCATTAACCATAAAAACCTATTAAAAATTAGCAGTCAAGGGTGAGTGGGACTTAATGTACGGAACCCTTGGAACGCGAGTCCGACTCGCACTTGGCCGGTTTTTTGAAAAATTACTAAAATGTAATATTTGACGTTTTTTATGTACCTATCTTGACATCCGCATCCGCGGATGTGAGCCTTTAAAAATCCGCATCCGCTTCCGCGGATGTCAAAAAATCGGCATCCGCAACATCCCTGGTTTGTACATACTCTACACTTGTCTTTCAAGTTACTGGATAACAATGATAACTAACAATTCGTCCGCTCTTTCCCTCCACCGGTAGCGGAATTTAGTTTAAGTGGTATTTTAAACTATAATATTTAAATTGACTTTTTTCCTTAATTCAGTTTAAGCCCAACTTGTGACTAGTAGATAAAGTACCTCTTTTGTCATTGAAGTTATTCACCCGCCCAATATCTATTATCAGGGATACAGTCATGATTTGTTTGTGTTGTCGTATCCGGTCATTGTACTACGAAATGATAGGTTTCGTGGACGTTATCGTTGGCAGTTTGATCCAAGCTATGAGTACGTAATTAAATGAAATAACACATTATTATCCTTGATTCGTAATACCTGAAACGATAAAGTCTTACAAAATCCAAAATTACATGCAGATTAAAAACTACCTCACCATCATGATTCCATGAATTGGAAGAAAGAAAACTTAAAATCACATCAAGCTTTCAACTCTACAAATTAAAATTAAAAAATAATACTTTCAGATAAGTACATAGGTACACACTTTCAGACATTTTGACCTGCGATTAACCTTTTCGACGCCGTGTCAAACACAAAAGCTGTCACGCTGACGCCACGTCACCGAAGTGTCAAAACTGAAATTGAACTTTATGCATATGCACGTAGATCTATGTTGAACTGTGGTCTGTGACCGATTAATCGGTCTTTGGCGTTGAACCTACGGTGCGGATATATCGGTCATTGGCGTCCAAAAGGTTAAGTATCAACTCAACGATAGAATAGTGATTCTGGTTCAAGATTAGTCCCTACAGTTTTACGTTTAATCTCAGATTAGCCCTTATTTCAATTTGATTAAATCGGGCCAAGGCTTTCAATTACGATTCCCTGGTTTTACCTCATCAATAGTAGAGATAGCTGCATTTAATTTAAATATTAACAGGAAGTAATTATTATTAGAGGAAGCTTTTTGAGAATAAAGTTCCTCGCCAGGAGAATTGTATACTGAAAGTAAATTATATGGGGCATTATCTATGAAAAGGAACCTTATTGTCGAAGGCGCTTACGCCGCACGGCGTCGCGCGGCATTGTATTTATATCGGAGCATCGTTAATTATGGCGTAACCGCCATCGACAGTAAGGTCCCTTTTCATAGATAACGTCACATATGGTTACAGTTTTTCCCATGGTCTAATAAAACATGGTCTTCTCTTCCCAGAGTGTCACTTGCCTACGTCACAATAACATTGCCACTTTATTTCAACATAACATGTTACATGGGTACATTATATCTATGGTTAATAAGTTAAAATATTTCTTTATAATTTTATAATTTTCATTTATATGTATTTTATCTTAAATTTTACAATAACACGTCATTTTTAATTATTCGTTAGCAATATCTTCCGATTCACGAAAGAAATTTCAGACGTTCGGGTAATTCTGTTTACACTACTGGCAACACAGGATAGCGCTGTCACATTTGACAATCCGCCATGTTGTCCCTGACCGTCATCCTTGTCAAACGCGTGTTAATTGTTATTTCCTTCTCGCTCAGTGTCAGCAGTCGCAGTGTTTTCCAAACTTTTCACGTCGTAAGCTTGGTAATTAATGTTTTGTTACGAAAATGGTTGGCTGTTCTATTCGGAACTGTAAGAGTAGGAGTGAAAAGGGCAGTATAGATTTGTTTTATTTTACTATGTTTCTACATGAATAACTTAAAATTAATGCCGTTAAAATAATTTTCACCGTTGGTTAAAATTCTCCCACATTTTAAAGTTTGAGAACCTGTAAACAGCATGATGACGTAGGCAAGTGACAGTTAGGTCATTCGCGAATCTCGGAAGAGAGTACCAGGCGGAGTATATTATTATACCATGGTTTTTCCATTTGCCGCTGCGCCTTGAAAAGTAACTACTTTGTCACATTCATTTTTGACTTAGTACTTACATGGGTAATTATTTTCGCTGTAAATGCTATGGTCGCAATTTGGAGTTACTTTTTAGGGTTCCGTAGCCAAATGGCAAAAAACGGAACCCTTATAGATTCGTCATGTCTGTCTGTCTGTCCGTCTGTCCGTCCGTATGTCACAGCCACTTTTCTCCGAAACTATAAGAACTATACTGTTGAAACTTGGTAAGTAGATGTATTCTGTGAACCGCATTAAGATTTTCAGACAAAAATAAAAAAAAAACAATAAATTTTTGGGGTTCCCCATACTTCGAACTGAAACTCAAAAATTTTTTTTTCATCAAACCCATACGTGTGGGGTATCTATGGATAGGTCTTCAAAAATGATATTGAGGTTTCTAATATCATTTTTTTCTAAACTGAATAGTTTGCGCGAGAGACACTTCCAAAGTGGTAAAATGTGTGTCCCCCCCCCCCCCCTGTAACTTCTAAAATAAGAGAATGATAAAACAAAAAAAAATATATGATGTACATTACCATGTAAACTTCCACCGAAAATTGGTTTGAACGAGATCTAGTAAGTAGTTTTTTTTTAATACGTCATAGATCGCCTAAATACGGAACCCTTCATGGGCGAGTCCGACTCGCACTTGGCCGCTTTTTAATTTAACCACCTGTAACCATTGAATGTCTCATTTATGTAGGTAGTACCTAATTTTGTAGTGTTTGTAGAGTAATGGCGTGAACAAGTTAGTTTCTGATAACGGATCTTTCAATTGTTTATTTATTATTAGATAACTTCCTTTTGTCTCGAAAACCGTATGCTTAACGCCGTCCATGCCAAATACTTTTTTTTTGTAAAATATTCACTTTCCTTACAAAAAATGTATTATTTAGCTGATACTTCCGCTTATTGTAAATTGCATTAACACGAGTATATTGTTCACGTATAATCGTATAAACAGTAAACTATATATAGACAATAAATCGCATGTAATATCATACGTTATTGACTGGTCTTTGTGTCACTTCCTCACAAGTGCAATGTGGTCAAGCGTTAAGCGTGACCTCGCTTAATCTGCTATAGATGATCGATAGACGTCAATAGTTCAACATCAGTTATTGTGTTCGTGACTAGGGGCGAGCATAGTAGCGGGCACGGAAAACAGAAGAATTGAAGGGAGTTTTACAAAAACAACAACTGCTTAGAGCGGTTGACACTTTTTAGGGTTCCGTAGCCAAATGGCAAAAAACGGAACCCTTATAGATTCGTCATGTCTGTCTGTCTGTCCGTCTGTCTGTCCGTCCGTATGTCACAGCCACTTTTCTCCGAAACTATACTGCGATCCGAGTCCGACTCGCACTTGGCCGCTTTTTAAGAACATTGTTAATCGTTTCAGGTGTCTACCAGTGTAGTCAGTTATGTTGTTTTTGTAAACATCCCTTCAATTCATGTTTCAAGTAGTATCGAAGTGTTTTCCGAAGAAAATTTATCGATTATTTTGTCTGTTTCCGCTACCAAAAGGTTGTCTGGAAGAGATCGCTCTTTAGCGATAGGGCCGTCTGTTGTCTGCCTCTACATTTAATCAATTGTTCTTTTCTTTTGTATCTTTTACTGAGGTGTGCCGATAAATAGTATTCTATCTATAATATCTATATCTATCATGCGTTGTGTCTTGGACGTGTTAGTCATATAATGCTGACTATTCGTTTCGATTACATGGTACTACATTACCTATACCCATTTGTTGTTATGATAAATGAAATTGTGCGAAAGCTTAGCGCGTTGCGTTGGTTGAATATGATAACAACATTAGTCAAAAACATTGCTTTCTTAAAGTAGTGAAATATGTTAAAGTGGTTTGTTGTTGATTCAATTCATAAAATGTTTACGTTGGCACTTGTTTATTTAATAAATTGTGCATAAAAGTTACTATAAATCACGTACGTAGGATCTAGTGATACAATTTCTCTATTGTAAACAATACGTAACCTGACTTGTTCTTAAAATTGTGTAGGTAAATAGTGATTACACTTTTGTTTATTACTAGTTTAGTTTATGATGCACAAGTCAACGTTGTTTGGGCATTTCCTCTTTTATCGTGTAGACATTGTGTAATCAGGCCTTAAATTGTATAACATTAGTAGGTGGGTACTGAAAGATAAGTTACGTGAGATAATACTACTACTACGAGTATAAATATCTAGTATCAAGGGCAGTAAACCTACACTTGCCCGAAGCAGTGATTTTTAATATAGCTCTATTTGTAGTATCGCTCGCAAAAAAGCTTGAGAAAAAATTGTTTATAGGTACATACAATAATGATCTATAATCAAAATAAAATAAAATTGTTTATTTAGTAGGTAAGTGGCTCTAGTGTAGTTAGATGACAATAAGACAACAGATTTAACCATTGGTGTGCACTTATAGACTGACTATAAAATATAGACTTAAATTATCGTTCTAGTTCAATCGTAAGTTTCAGCACTAACCCTTTGTCCTGCACGACCGTTCTGGTGGTCTAGAATGAGTTGCGTTCTCGCGCGCGAGTCCATACTTGAAGTCGCGCTGGATGTATGGAGTCGCGCGCGAGAACGCAACTCATGCTAGACCGTCTGCTGCGCCAGTATTACCATAAACCATTCGATGCAGTCGCACGCGCAACCAGTATGACAAGTAAGCGCAGCGCCGCAAGCCAGCGCAGCGTCATCGAGAGATAAGAGTAGGTGAACGGGCGTAGGCCTGTCTGTCTTCCGCCAGTCAGTAGGCCCCCGCGGTTTCACACAGAAAGACGCGCGTACGCATTGATTAAAAAGAAACTAGGTTGTTCGCCGATATATCACATTAGCAGGCGGTATATAATGGAAACAGTCCACAAGGTGACAGTTTGAAGATTATAACGGTTTTATCGGTGCTTACGTCATCGTTGTGATTTGATTTCTGCAATCTGAAGTGCCAAAAACTTAATTTCTCATATCTATGTGGGCTATGTGATAAGTGACAAGTGTGTAACGGTATTGTTTTGCCTTTTGTTTTTCTAGTGAATCCGTTTTACCAGGTAGTCGGTTCTTGGAAGATCGGTTTGAATCGGTTTTTGTGAATGAGTCAGCTAACAGGGATTGTTAACATCGTCAACGTGCTGCCGACCATATCCGAAGGTATTGAACTGTTAAGTAAATTCCTAATCGGTCCGACTCATTTTTATAGCATTTAATGTTCGAATGTTTTATTTATAAAGTCTACATTTGAGACGTGTTGATGACTAAGTACCTAAATATTTGTTATTATGATATTCGTGTAACAACTGTAAAAACTATCATAATAACATTTTACGGCGTACTTGCTCTTTGTTTTGAATGTGTTCCGTTTGATAACAACAGCCTGGCTTTATTTTTAAACATGAACCCACTAGTACAGCATAAAAGGATCGATGCACTTGTAGTGTTTCAAATAGACTATTCTTATCTCATTACAAATGTGGTGTAAAAGCGCCTTTACTTATAGTTCCGTTTGCTCGTTAAACAATACCATTGACCCTTGGTGCACCTTACCCTCGTGCCGCCCAATGTACATTAGGATGTACACTCAGTTTTGTTGGAATGTGAACCTTAATTAAAAACAATGTAGGTAGCATTTCATTTGTCTCGTAAAATTTTCGAACAAATGAAATTCAACCTAATTGAAAATATAACAGGATTCTAATTTCCTTGGCTATAATTTTGTATGGTGAGCGGCACGAGGTTACTTTTCGGAATTGGATAAGTATATAATATGTAGTTTGTCATTTAGAGTCATTTGTCAGTATAGCATAGGCAGGGAGAATCACACTGTCTTCTTCTTACGCTAGTAACTTTAAAAAGAGGGATGAGTATAGATTTTTTTATTCTACTGTTACTAACAAATCTTGTTTGCACGGCTATATGTATTTACTCAGTTTAGAAATTGAGTTTATTTCAAATATCAACTTGCATTAAAACAGTAAATAAACCTAGAGACAACACAATACCACTTCTAATAATGAATGGATACCATTCGGCATGATGTCACGGCTGACGGTGACGGCAAGCCACGACATTAATTTTCAGTGGCGACTTATAAACAGGAAAAAATGACCTAGTAGGACCTTGCAGTTAAGTTTTAATTTTAATATTTATGAACGTCATTTTAGTTACGAATTAACATAGATAATGTTTGCAGCAAGTGCAATATCGTTTAAAACTTGATTGATAAAATGCCTATTGCAATACCTGACGTTTCTCGATTTCACCTCGATTTCGACTGTTTCTCGATGCGTTATTTATTACTCGCAATAAAGATTAATTCATATCTCTGTGAAATTTGTGTCGTACCGCTGATATCTCTTACTCGATTGTGTCTGTGAAAGTTAACTTTCTTTTTTGCAAACAACGCTAATTTATTACCGTCTACCGAGAGCGTGCAGTCCTTAAAAAATCGCTACTATATTTGCATACTGTGGAACGCTTGATTTACCTATGTATGTTGTGTGCAGTGGACATCGAACATGTTTACTTTTTTCCACCTTAGTCCTGTGTAATAAGGCGAAGACATTGAAAGAGACAAATACAGCCTGGCAAAAAAAAAAGTGGCAACACTGTAGTGTCAACTGTCAACACCATTTAAAATCAATCTAAGAAAAACGGGACGACACTACAGTGTTGCCACTTTTTAATTTCTACTCTTTTTTGCCAGGCTGTAAATTACACACATTACTTACGTGAAGTCTTTGCACACGCTAGTCTGTTCTCACAGTAGAGAGTAAAATGCAAAGGCAGGTTAGATATGTCAATTCTAATTATGAATGTGCTAAAGACTCCTGCTAATTGAGGTTCGCTTGTGTTTTTACCATACATACATACATATAATCACGCCTGTTTCCCGGAGGGGTAAGCAGAGCCCACGGATTGTGTTCTTTAACAATGTAAATTTGAATTGGGGGCCTGACGCCGACTAGCTTTGTTATATTTGTATACAAAAGCCAAATCAGACCCTTAAAAGCCTTGAGGCCTTGACGGCATCCGCCAATTCTGGCATTCGTAGCAGCAGGTGCGTGTGCGCCGGGGTCGTTGAACTGTGGACGTGAACGATTAATTCCTACATGTTGTAAATTCAATCAGGGGTATCGTTTGTCCAGTCTTGAGTAGCGCGATGCGGTCTTTCTAAAAGTGACTAGTTTTAAACGAGTTCTACATCAGTTTCGATAAATTTCCAAACAAGCCCATACCACAACAACCTTGCAAAACGTTCGCTTTTTTTAGAAAATATCTCGATTGTCTGAACTTGAACCTGTTTCTGCAGCGATTGTCTTCGTTTGCATATTATGTATGCACCATTAAATGCCCAGTATGGCGGATATGCTGTGCGTACGAAAACCTACTTAATAAGTCGCACTGTTCAGACAGTGCACGCATTCCGTTCTTACATTTCTAACTATGTTGCCGTTAAGACGCCGTTGATAGCGATGACCTTGAAAAACTTGAGTTTGAATTTATTTGGTTAGACGAAGTAAGAAAAATATACTTAGATATAATTAGTTATCAGCAATATGTGATACAAAAAATATATTACCTACGTGAAATCGTCTCAATTGCAAGAGACTTGCGAATTACATCTTAAAATCCCCTCGTAATACAAAGACTTCTGTCTTATTCTTTATAAATCTGCAAGGACAAAGCAACATGAACACATGTTACATATGTTTTTTTGTGCTGCACATGCTAATTTCTAAATAGTTAATTTTCTGATTGGGACGGCATCATACAATTAATGCTACACTGATTCTTGTTCACTACGGTGAAATCAGAGTGTACGAGATGTAAATGATTATCAGCCTCTTCAGATGTATCCATCCATCTTGTTTTTACGCTGTCTAACTCGCCTCGCAACTTCAAGTAATCTAACAAGTTCAAGTAATCAGACGAACTTGTCGTCCCATACTGGGCCCTGTTTGGTGACTAGGGCTTGCAATTCGAATATTCGAATATTCGAATTTGTCGAATATTCGTCCTGTTTTGATATTCGAATATTCGGCCGCTCAGGTTTCGAATATTCGAATATTTTTTATTACTATAAAAAAATCTATATCATCCGCTGTAGTTACAGTTTCTGTGTGTTTTACGGGTATTTACAGTGAATGAGGAACGGTAGGTACCCAAATACGAAGGAAATAATATTTTTAGTGTATTCCTCGCGATAGACTTCGTGAATACAGTGAAACCTAACTCAATTTAAAAGAAAACGAAATCAAAAAGTATGTTATTTTTACGGTGCGTGAGTTTTAAGTTAAAGGGTCATTCTGTTTATTCAGTACAAGCGTACGTTAAGCGAATTTTTGAAGTCTAAACCTTGCCACTTATCGCAATTCTCAAATTTAATCATACCAATCCTGCCCAACTTGGTAATCTAACCATGCACCTTTAGCTGACGAATAATCCACCCAGTCCTCAACTAACTTTTTCCCTTAAATAATCCAATATTATATAATTAGCCGACCATTAGGAATAATAACTTGCCAAAACAAATAAAGTCAATAAAGATTCAAAATACAATGAAATTAAAGGCCTTTTTACATGCCTCTGAGTGATTACAAGTTAATTTAAATCGGAAAATAATTACCTACTAAAAAAATATCTTGTGTTTGGATGGTTAAAGTTATATTATTACACGCAACGACGCATTTATAATAAGTTTTATCTAGAAATATTAAATAGGTACGTCTAATTTTCGCGTTTTACTTATTTTTATAAATGAGGGCATCTTATTTTTATAGATGATAAAATTAGTCAATTAAGTGGATTTCTGCCAAATATCCTTAGTTTTAGCAATATGTGAAAAAAGCTTTTGAATAAAACGATAATAAACCGATTTCTCGTTCCTTTTCTTATTTTTTATAATATTCGAATAATTATTCGAATATTCGAATACGTCGTCAGAAAAAGTCGAATATTCGAATATCTGAAAGTTTCGAATATTTGCAAGCCCTATTGGTGACGAAGGGACTAATGGTGTTATTCATAAACGGCTGCTAACTTAATCAGTTGATGATCGTCGTTTGGATCTATCAGTCTTTATGCCATAGAGAGGGACAAACGACGACCATCAGCTTATTAACTTATCAGACGTTTATGAATAAGGGCGTAAGTCGTCAAGTGTTTATACAGGCATTATATGCAAATTGTGCCAACCACGCCTAAATACGCATACATTTGAATATGTAAGCGTCGTGTATGTACCTACCTCATTAGTATCATTACGTTCATTAACGCTTGATGCAGCGATATTTATAGAACTGTATCATTTTATTACTTTTGATTGCTGCTGTTATTGGTAAACCTTTCCCATATTACTCCGTTGAACACAATCCTCTCCCTCTCTCAACCAGAACTGGAACTGGCAAGTTATCAACAATTTTTTGCCGTCTCTAAACCAACAGTAACAGTGAAAAGCCAAAACCATAGTTGATACAGCTTCAGAAGAAGACTAAAGTCAACCATCTTGCGTAGGCAATTGGCATATAGTCATTCCACTTAGTTTAAAGGTGTCCTACCACACTTATCGATCCATAGCCATCTCTACTTGAGAATATATCAACCCGAACGGTTATTGGTTCTGCGGCCAAACACGGCTATTGCCACTTAACTTTGCTTGCTAAAGATAAGCTCAAACAGCTTATCTTTGTCTCAGCTGATGCCTTTACATATTGTATATACAATGTATTATACAAACAATTAAAACTGGCTTCCGTTTCTAGATAATAGACGCGGTTGAGTAAACTTGTACCCCGCCTATACAATTACCATGAACCTTGAGTCTACGTATCACTCCTAATGGCTTGACGTACGAGTACATACGTATGCTAGGAAGTCATTAAGGGCAATTACGGGGTAATTTCACGAACGCAAAAACATGCATCGGCTTTCGTCATTACTATCACAGTTATCTCCTTGGAGCCGTTAGTTTTGTTTCCGCAAATACGTTGGACCTTCCTGGATACCACTAGAATCCGTTTTAATATCTTAATGTATTGTTTACGCGACTCCGGGTTATTCCCATTTGGAATAACCCCACGTTCGAGCGATAAGTAACTTTCCTTTTGTTTCGTTTAGTCTTTTAATCGTATGAGAAATGGAAAATGTATATGGCTCCTTCAACAAATATTACACTGATATTTCTAAGTTACCAATTTGTAACTAACTCTGCAACTAAATAATCTTGTAAATATATGATTATTAGGGCGAGCGAAGCGAGCCCTATCACTATTCGACAAACTATGCATTCTTGTGGTACACTTTACGGAAAAACTATCGCACTTATAGGTTTGAAATTTAACATAGTAATTTAAATTCATGTCTAGATGTGTTATCAAACATAAAAATATCATTTTATCAACTTAATAAAATAAAATAAAGGAATAACACTTTGTATGACTACTAGCGCCATCTATTAGAAAAATTATGAATTAAAATTCGTGTCAATGTACTATGTATTAACAACGATGAATACAAAAAAACCGGCCAAGTGCGAGTCGGACTCGCGCACGGAGGGTTCCGCACCATCAATAAAAAATAGAGCAAAAAAATCGTGTTTGTAGTATGGGAGCCCCCCTTAAATATTTATTTTATTTTATTTTTAGTATTTGTTGTTATAGCGACAACAGAGATACATCATTTGTGAAAATTTCAACTGTCTAGCTATCACGGTTCATGAGATACAGCATGGTGACAGACGGACGGACGGACGGACGGACGATGGACGGATGGACGGACGGACGGACAGCGAAGTCTTAGTAATAGGGTCCCGTTTTTTACCCTTTGGGTACGGAACCCTAAAAAGGGTTAAAATTTTGGATTCAGACCCATTTCGCTTCGCTCGGTTTGATTCCCAATTTAGCAATTAAGTTTCTCTGAATACTGGAACAATAATCTTGCTGTATATTTGTCGCAGTCGGATCGTATAATCCGCCGTATTACATTACGGCTAGCCGTTTTCAAAAACAGGGGTGTTTTGACATGCGGCGGTTTAACTATTAGCCGGATTGAATGCGGCTGAATGAGAATCCGCCGGAATGTATTCGGCGCCATACGTTCTTCAACACGGCTAGCCGTAATGTAATACAGCGAGTCATTAGCCGCCGCTTTGACAGTTTTTAGTTCCCATTTTTAACACTCGTGGCGCTGCCTGACATAACAACAACAAACTATGAAAAACGCTGGGGTGTCCATCAAATCTGGAGTTCGTCGAACTGTTTCTTTTCAAAAAACATTTCCATCGCAACTTAACTAGATGGAGCCCGGCCTCGCGGGGCTCCCATTTCTGAGCGGTTTGCCCTTCGGGCATCTGAAGCTATCTAACGAACCTAACCTACCTACCTATTGATTTAGTGAGACGTCCGTGAAAACATTACACTTTAGGGAAAAAAGCGTAGGTAGGTAAGTAGGTTAGGTTCGTTAGGTTAGGTAGCTTCAGATGCCCGAAGGGCAAACCGCCCAGAAATAGGAGCCCCGCATTTGCGGGGCTCCGTCTATTTAAGTTGTGAAGTAAATGTTTTGGAAAAGAAACATGTAGTGCGGTGGGACCATAGTAAAAATAAATTAAATTGCAAACATTGTCAAACTCCGGTTACGTAGGCGACCGAAAGAACTGGTCACTCTACAATCTAAATAGTACTTAGATACGATGCGGCTACACGTAGGCCGCCTTATTGAAGAACGTATCGCAATGACAATCCGGCTAATCGTCGAACCGCCGCATTTCAAAACGCTCCTGTTTTTGAAAACGGCTAGCCGTAATGTAATACGGCGGATTATACGATCGGACTACGACATATTCACTGCGGAGGTCAATTTACTCGAGGTTCTGTTCTGTGATGCCTATGAACTGATCAGTCATGTTATAATTCGACACGTCTTGATGAGCACTTGGGAGAGCAGTACGATAGAGCTGATGCTTAACCCTGGCTGTACCTAGCGGAACTCAGGTTTGGTGCAACATAGACACACACTGGGTTGGACATCCGACTCGTCATGATGATAACTTGGTAGAGCAGTACCCAAGATAGCTGATGCTGGACCCTGGCATTACCTAGTGGAGCTCGGGTTTAATACAACATATGCACACGCTGTTTTGGTCATCGGACTCGTCTTGATGAGCACTTAGGAGAGTAGTACCCAAGATAGAGCTGATGCTGAACCCTGGCTGTACCTAGTGGAACTCAGGTTTGGTGCAACATAGGCAAACGCTGTTTTAGTCATCCGACACGTCTTGATGGGCATTTGGGAGAGCAGTACCCAAGATAGAGCTGATGAGCTGATGCTAAATCCTGGCTGTACCTACTGGAACTCAGGTTTGGTGCAACATAGATACACGCTGTTTTGGACATCCGACTCGTCAGAATGAGCACTTGGGAGAGCAATACCCAAGATAGAGCTGATGCTGGACCCTGGCAGTACCTATTGGAAGTCAGGTTTGGTGCAACATAGGCAAACGCTGTTTTGGTCATCCGACTCGATTTTTTTAAGCACTTGGGAGATACCTAAAATAGAGCTGTATCTGAACCCTGGCAGTATTTAGTGGAACTCAGGTTTGCAATATAGGCACACGATGTTTTGGACATCCGACTCGTCTTGATGAGCACTTAGGAGAGTAGTACCCAAGATGGCCAAGATAGAGCTGATGCTGAACCCTGGCAGTACCTAGTGGAACTCGGGTTTGGTGCAACATAGACACACGCTGTTTTGGACATCCGACTCGTCATGATGATCACTTGGTAGAGTAGTACCCAAGGTAGCTGATGCTGAACTCTGGCAGTAGGTACCTAGTAGAGCTCGGGTTTTATACAATATAGGCTCACTCTGTTTTGGTCATCCGACTCGTCTTTTTGAGCACTTAGGAGATACTCACGATATAGCTGTAGCTGAACCCTGGCAGTACTTATTTAATGGAACTCACGTTTGTTGCAACATAGGCACACGCTGTTTTGGTCATCTCACTCGTCTTGATGAGCACTTAAGAGAGCAAATTATACAGAGTTTATGTGCGGAGCAGCATGATTACCGCCAGTAGGTGTCCAGACGGGATAGTTTTACGCTCAATTGTGTGGTGTGGACGTATAAATAAATTCAAGGACATTGGCTCACTGACCCAACATTGCCAGAAAAGAAAAGCCAGTTGGCTTCCTTACAAGAAGTACTGGGCGATCGTGTAGGATGAAATAAGGGCTTATGAAATTGTATATTACGTGTGGATGATATTGGCAATTTAATTTTGTCGTCTGGACACGTTTTTAATGGACAAAGTAAAAGTTGTATCAGACAGGCGTACCGGACAGCGACCGAGGGCCAATTAGTAGGTATATTTCTTTCTTGCTCTCACTTATAGCTGCGTCCTTAACGGACTTATTACGTACCCACTCGATTGAACATGGAACAAGCCTCGGACTGGATCAAAGTCGCGGTACGGTACGTTTAGGTAGAAAAGCTCCGCGAGCCCTTACAAAGCTCTGCTTTTTGCTAGTTAATAATCTTTCTTGTTAGGACGTTATACTGCAGTTTTGCAAACGCCAACGTGATACATGAACCGACCGCAGTCATAATACGTTAGGTCGAGGTAACAAGAACAAAACTATTAGAAGTTTCTAAATACACCGCATTCGGTCGGTTGAGGCAAGGCCTTAATATGCGCTTACGTAATCTTGGAGTTTCGAAGCTAGGTTTAATCCTATCTGAATCCGGGGGGAGAGAACGCTTGGCTGGCCGCAGCCGCGCCGGCCACGCCTCGGCGAGCGCGTTGATACCATAATGTAAAAGCACTAGCATTCATACCACTGCCTTACTAACGAAAATAACCTGCCCCGCTGCACGTTGCGTCTGAGACGTGGAGCGACTGCGAACGCTCTGGCGAACGTGATTTGTTTCAAACATTATAGTAATTATCTCCATTCTCTGCCTGTCCAGTTTAATTGCGTATTGTTAAGCGATTGAGCCGGTTAAGATTTAGTCCTGGCTGTTTCACGGTTTAATTAAACATTAATTATCGACGCAATACTGTGAGTTGTGATATAACGTTCAAGCTATTGTTTGTATGTGCTTAACTGTCTACGTTTTGATAAGAAAAGTATAAACGATATCCAAAAGAAAATCACATTGTGATTGAGTTCAGACTTTTACATATCCATACGTTTTTATATATAGTTGACAAAAGTGACTGTCACTTTTATTAATTCGTCGAGAAAAATAATTCGACAAATTGAAATGTGTACGTAAACGAAAGTTAACTGCCAATGACGGTGAACAGTGAACTACTTATTCATCCAATTTTTGCCGGTCACTGGAGAAAAGTAAACACAGCACAATTAAAGTTATGCTCTCCGTATAATTAATTGTATACTAATTTCTCTGGCGTGGTAATGGCTTATCTTGAATAACGGGCGTATACACGTTGTCTCGCTTTCTTGCGTCTTTCGTGATCTTACGTGTTGGACTGCATTATTTATTTTAATTATATGGTTTTGGTCATATCCTGAATAGCATGTGCTCTATTTGGCGCGCGCGCCATGGCTTTTCGCTTGAATGATCGCGCTAACTTGGCTGCACTTTTTTGAAAGTTAGATATGTACTCATATAGAGCAGCAGCGGATCCATGGTTGCATTTTTATCACTTGTCATGTCATGCGTCACTTTCGCACTTACATATTTACATACTTATTTATTTTTCATCTTAAGTTAGGTAATCTATAATATGAATATAAAAGTAAAATATAAAAACACTTACAAAACAATAAAAAATACATATAAACACATTATAAAAAACCTATCCTAGGGTGCAGCCGGCAGCGGGGCAAGGCCCAAGCTACCGGTGGTCAGGGCCGCAGAGAGAGGAACCGGCGGACTATCCGGGCGTTTTCTAAAATAAATATTCATAACTCAGAATCACTAGCATATTCAATCCTGGTGATAAAAAAAATTGTCCCAAAATTTTGTATGAAAATTGTACATTCCACTACGTCACGTTACATACAAGTGATCATTTTTCTCATACTAAAAACGTGACGTAATGGAATGGACATTTTGGGACATCTTTTTTTAATGGTAGGATGGAGAGTGCTGTCGATTCTGAGTATTTCTGAGTAGAATGAGCCCAAGAATGTCCAGATTTGAAAGAATCGGGTTTTCAATATTTATTTTAGAAAAAGCCCATCCGCGCCGTGTCCAAGATCACCGCCTTCTGCATCTGGCCCTTGATCCAACCACCTAGCGAGAGTCTCTCAAGATGTTGGTCGAGACTCTTCGCTATTAGACCGTTCGCTGAAACAACTATCGGGACAATGATCGTCGAATCAACATCCCACATGGCAGTTATCTCGTGAGCCAAGTCTATACTTATTATTATTATGACCAGAGCTCGGCGGGGATTATCTATTTACCTTATAATTTGACATGTCTCACGTATAAATAAACGTAACGTATAAGGAAAATAGCTCACCCCCGCCGAGCTCTGATTATGACAGATTATAAAAAACCAACCATCTTAGCCCTACTGCGCAGGAGAGCCACTCGGAACCTCGCACGGACGCACCTCACCAGCACCTGCTTATCCGACCGACGATTTTCTACGAAAATCGAAGCCGGAACGCGCCCGGCCCCTGCCGGAGTGGAAGCCCAGCTGTACCCAGAACCCATCCACCGATGGTTGCCCTGCCCAACAGGACCGACTGACGGTGACGCGTCGCGCAGGTCCCGCATCATCATGGACAAGAAGCCACCGAAGTCCCCCCCCGTCCCTTCGGGGCGGGTGGGTAGACAAGAAAATGGATTTCGCAATCCACCCGCAGCCACAAGAGAAAAACTCGCGACCCCCCCGGTCCCTTCGGATAGGGTGGGTAGTTCGCAACGCGAGTTTTACGTAGTACCCGACGACGCCAAGACCCCGGAACCCACCTACGGCCCCACAGAGCCGTGGAAACCAGACTTCGATGGCCTCATCGAAGCCCTCGGACGCCCCTACGCACCACCCCCATGGGTAGCCCCAGACCGACTTTCCCCTCGCGGGCAACTTGATCGTGTTCGTATCAAGGCTGCCAGCTTGGCGCAAGTCGGTCACATACCTCCACGCCCGGAAGTATGGCCAACAGCCTTCCCTAGGCTGTTGGGGCACGCCCCTGGGACAGTGGAGCCGTCCCAGGAAGAAGCCCAACCGCAGCGCCACCAGGACGAGCACCCTGTCACTCCACAACCTTCGGCAGTTGAGGAGAAGCCGGAGTGCAGCACGCCCACCAAGCAGGACCAGGAAGGGTCCTGTGACACCACCCCGCCACCGACGGACCCGCGACCCCGCGCCAGCCCCGGAGCCGCCCCGCAGCCCCAACAAGGCCCCACCAACCAAGACACCGCACTTACAGAGGCCCCCAAGCCGGGAGCCACTGTACCTGCCCCCCCGGCCCCCGCGCCGGCATCTACACCCGCAGCCCCTGACACCAACCACGCAACCGCCGCAGCCCCGCAGCTGCGCCTAATAAAAACGCCTGAGCACGCCGAACGCTCGGGCCCCCGCCGCCTACTGGGCATCGCGCCGCTCCATGCGCGCCCCCCGGATAACCGCCGGCAGCGCCAACGCCCCCAGGGCACTGGGGCAAGCCGAAGAAGGAGGAGACACTAACAAGCGGGCACCGCGCCGCTCCACGCACGCCCTCCGGACAGCCGCCGAGAGAGGGAGACAGCCCACAGCAGCAACGTGGCCCCACAGCCACAAAGCCACTGAGAGGCTACACCGAAGAAGATAAAATGCCATGACAGGCCAGCCGGCTAGTTATGGCCATGAAGCCACCGCCCTAGAATAGGGCACTGAAAAGACCCGCCCGTAGTTACGGGCGGCGATTTGAAACCGCCAAAAATCCCCAAAAGGGATGGGAAGGCATCTCATACCTCCCTTCGGGAGGTATGAAAGAAGCAGACGAGCCCTACTGCGCAGCGTTATATTGCCCAAACTTAGAAATAGTAAAGATACAAAGCCGAAAGAGAACGTGTTATGTGTCAGAGAGGAAAATCATGATCCGCGAGCATCGGTTTAGAGAGTGTATATATTATTCTGTACGTAAAAACTCTATTGTCTTTTCTTTAGTGTCATTTTCAAGAGCTTGATTTACTAGATCTTTTAGTGGTAGTCGTTTGGCTGTGATGCGGCGGTGATTTTGGAGCTTCTTGCTTATGCAGTCGTTCTCATCCATCATGTCTACTTTTAAGAATATAGCGCTTGTTTTGCGATTACTCATTTACTTTGAAATTTATATATGGTACGTCGTGGTCAACAATTGATGTCTATATGTTCTATTTTGAATTATGCTGTTATTGCCGTATCAATCTACACCTATGTACATATTATTCAATAACCATAAGGTGGAAAATATTTACATTTTAGTACCTGAGTTTAATGTATAAAATTAGGAAAAACACCGTCATGTGAGTAGAGTGCGAGAAATTGTCTCCTGCATAAAATATGAAGCAGAAATGCTCTTTTGTTTTGTTTACGACAGGCCATTGAGGGCAAGGTGACGAATGGTCCGCACAATGTTCGCGACGAAACGGACTGACACGAATACTACTGACTCACTTTGGAGACCTAGAAAAATGCAGCCATAATGTATGTTCAGCAAGGTTCAGGGGCCTGTTTACTTACACTTTGATTAGTGTTTATTACGAGGTCATATATAGCTGGTCAACCAAATCTTGTCAGTAAAAAAAGGCGCGAAATTCAAATTTTCTATGGGACGATATCCCTTCGCGCCTACATTTTTCAAATTTGCCGCTTTTTTCTACTGTCAAGATCTGGTTGACCAAGTATATTACAAACGCAAGTAGCAAATGTATGCACTCGCAATCAATGTGTAAACAGGCCCCAATGTGAAGGCCAACCACACTTATCCGTATAACACGCTTAGCCGTATTAACCTCAAGTAGTGTTTAGAGCTGTAGGAGACTCGAAAGTTGTAACGATTTTGGAAAATGAGGGACAAAATAGATAGGTAATATAGGGACTCCAGTTCTAAGATTTTAACTTGCAAACATTTTGCCTTTATGCATTCTTCATCTGTCTGCTTTGCCAATTAGCTCTGTAAATTTTTAGCGAAGTTAACTGGAACATGGCAAATGGAGAGATGAGTGGAAATATTTTGTGTAATTATCCCTACCAGTGGAGATAGAAAGCCATAATATTTCCACTTATCCCCACTAAGATGAGAGCGGTCTAAATACTCTAAATATGTTCCACCTATCCCTACCAGTGGGGATAGGTAGAAAAAAATTCCATGTCTCCCTACCAGTGGAGTCCGCCCGGTAGGGATAGGTGGAACAGGCGGAATATTATACTTGAGAGGCCTTTTCCAGATGTCTAATTCAACGTTAGGTACGCCATTACAAGATCGTATCGTCCCAGTAGATGCGACACGGCCTCGAACCTGCAACCCCCGCACAATGAACACAATTGTGTTGTAAATGCGTGCTCAGACGCAGTGCCAACCGTACCGTGGTACCTATTGTAGAGACGCTTGAACGCTTACCGGCACTTGTTGGTTCCTTGATGCGCCAGAAATAGATAGTTAACTATTTTTACTGAACAGTATATGAGCCCTTGATATTGATGACAGTCAACATAGATAGTAACATTAGTAACGTCCAAAGTAGCCAAATTTAAATTAAAAATATCATGTTCAAAAAAAAACCTTTGTTACCATAGAAATAAGGATGTGTACCGACCTATTTGTTCACTTTGGCCGTCGCTATTTGATGCTGCCTGTATGTCAAACCGGCTTAACAAATCCCTTGACCGATCGAACTTTACGAATTGAACTCAATTTGATCAAATTTAAAACTCAAACGCCGCTCCAGAATTCTTTGGCATTTTTTGAAGCTTTTTGCGTAGTTTAAAATAAAATCAAACTACTAGAAATAACTTTATTTTCGAAGTACCTATACTTACACGGATAAGTATGTCATTAACCCCGTCTGACTACGTTTAGAGAGCTCTTTTTACTCGAATTGAGATTCGTACCCAAGTATCTTCTTTTTTTGTCTCCTATTTATGCACTACTGCTATTAAATCTTTTAACTTATTGTTCATAACTTGTAACAAACAACGGTCACTGTCTGAGTCATCTATACAATCGCGAAGAAACTTTCACTGTTAGCGAAGGAAAGATAAACTCGTGCTAATCAGATTTCGTGCGAGCGAATACTTAACGCGATTGCAGCGGCAATTAGAAACTCTTGAGCGTAAATAAATCTTGCTGAAGTAATTATTATCAGCGTTTTGATGATTTTCCTTGAGTGAGACGCCTAGCAACGAATAAATCATTAGTGTCTTTAATTGGGTTGTTGAAAAGAAGTTTGTCTTTATTGTGTATGTTTATTTACAACATAAAAGTCTATTTAATTACGCGTATTTTCCGTGTACGAGTACGATGATTCGATGAAACATGCCCGAACCGATGATATGTAGGTAGTTTTGATTAAATACCAAAGATTTAGTTATTTACATTGCTCCACGCTACTTTGAATGAACTAACTACATTGTAGAAGTGACGACTGTACTGCTATTATACACAACAAATTGTCCTGTAGAAAACTGTCGTTAGTAAATAAGTTTCTCCAATAATTATCTAAATGCATACTTCAGTTAAGACACTAATACAATTTTGAATATCAACTTAAATAAATTAACGTTAGTATATTCATTATTCGTTGGCGTTCCTAAATTACTCTATTAACGTCATTACGATAATATGATGTCATCAAGATCGATATAGTAACGAGTTCGCGGAGTAATTTATCTCCTGAATCATCAATTTGATCTGATAATTTGAATGCTTACGTAATTCATCCGGAAATATCAAATTCGCTAGTCGCTAATGGACTGTTGCTAGTTTTCAATGTTTACTTTCATGAGTAGCATAAAACCTTAATACTTATTTAGTATAAAATAGCTTTAGATTCCTTTAACTTTGCGATGTCTACAGGAAAGATGCGAACGAGCTAAGTATACTATAAAATGTGTATGACCCTTTTATCATTCTAAGGAAATTGCTGACTCGCGAATCTAGAGATACATTTTTGAACACTTAAAATAAAGGCACCAATTTAATTACGATTCGACAACATATGTGACGTTCCACGGCAAAAGGTACCTTATGGCAGTTGGCGCTTACGTCGCATAGCGCCGCAATAATAATAGCGCGCGGCGGCGGAGCGGCGTTAATAATAGCGTAAGCGCCAACGGCCATAAGGTACCTTTACCCGTGGGACGTCACATATTAACCCTGCGATATTGACAACCTAAAATTCCTACTCTAAGTGCCAGTTGCACCATCCGCACTTGACAGACTGATCAACGTCGCCCGGCGCGCCGCGGCGGTTTACTATGAAATTTTCCATACAATAAAATTTAGCGAACTCTTTAACGATGACAAACAGTTTGGTGCAACCGACCCTAAGTCGGTCACAACTTAGCAAATCACACACAGTTGGCTCTCTCTCAATTCTGATCGTAACTGTCTAATAGCTCATCATAAATTATTTAATATTTCCTTGTCCCGAGCACAATTCAGTGGTTAGTGCAGTGGAATGCAGGATAGTGAAAACGCATTCTTGGCGGCGGTTCAAACTGTTCCAGTAAGAGTTGCATCAGCACCGGCGTGAGCGCTGTCATCAGCTTAGGGTACTTGATACCGGACTGTTAATATTAATGATATTATACAAATCCAACTACTAGCACCAACGCTTAACTGACCAACTTTTGGTACCTATATATAACCGTTCTTTATACATTCTGATAAATACGGGATACATTCCATTCACTAAAGAGGAGTCTATTATACAGTGTGTAAATCCAATACGGGCGAATATTTAAACGGTGGTTAGCATAGGACCTAAGAAGTACATTGAGATTAGTGATACCAGACGTCAGGAATTTTCCGGACATGTCAGGAATTTTGGCCGTTTGTCAGGAATGCGGCCGGAATACGAAATTGTCAGGAATTTGAGTGAATTAACATGCTTCTTTTATTATGTTCTAAAAAGGCATTATAAAGGTAGACATTATTTAGATTTACTTACGTAAATCCAAAAATTAAGCATACATAGACGTCCCCGTCCCATCGGTCGCCGATATGAGAGTCAGGAAAATTATACGCAAATCAGGAATTTTGTCAGGAAATTCCGAGTATGTATATGTGGTAATCCTAATTGAGATTTTAACCATACAAAGTAATTCGGCCAGCAATGTAATACACCAGGTACATCACACAAGTTAAGCAATACGAGCTTTTTAAAGTAACTGTCAACGCTTGTTGGGGAAAAAACTAAAGAAAGTGAAACTACAGTTACTTTAATTGATGAAAATGATTCTCAATGGCTTCTAATCCTGAGTAGTAAATTCATATACAAGTAGGTACTGTTATAATAGTCTGACGCATCTCTCGTGTGGGTAGCTTATTGTGATTGGCAATCAAAACAAGTAATTCTTCATTCATTAGATGCTGTGATTGTGTTATTTTTTGTTTACTATAACAGTATTGTATTTCTTTGCGATACAAAATCGTAGATCAAACTTTAATTGACCAACACATAGAATTTAGTTACTCAATATTCTCAATAATTTATTACTCAATCTCATTAAACGTACTTTGCATTAAATACACGTCAAGCACGAATGTAGTAAGAAACTAAACCACGACATGTATAACATGTGCACTAGTTCTGCATTGTATTGCAATGCGCAATAGGTGGGGCGTGCGCGGACGCAAGGTCGACGAACGACATTCGCACGCCGAGAGGTAATACCCCCTACCTAGCCTGCGGGTTTCATCCGTACGGGCTGAGTGAGGTCAGACTTATCGAAAGTAATGTCGAATACTATTTGAATAATTATTTGTTATTGATTGGTCGTAAATGTCCTTTTGCGTTCGAAGGAAATCGCTTCGTGTACTGTGCCCTGGACCTATCTCAAAAATGTTACGGCTAACAATGAAAAAATAATCTTTGAAAAGGTGACACGCCTAGATAGGTATACGTACGTAGTTGCGGGTCTATATATATAGGTACCTTTCTTTTATGAAAAAAAAATTAAATTGACAGCGAGACATGCGACCATGCTTCGTGCAGAACAATGCGTATACCTATAGGTACAGAGAACAATAGGATAGCTGGAATAGGATGAAAAAAGCTTTCCAGGATCAGAACTAAACATGGCTCCAACTTGAATGAACTATGATATTTGGGTTATCTCGTTCTGGTCATTCGCTGACCGGCATATTGCAATTGGTATCTCGAATGTGGGTGTGGGTGTATCTGGAGGCACCCACGTGAATACCTCAATTTTGTCAGCTCTATTTTAGTTACCATCTACGGTATGTGTAGTGTTGAAATTGCAACCTTCTCACATTTTAATGTCTGTTGAATAAAAATAGCCCTACCTATTTTCGAATCAACTTGTTTCCGTCCAAGGTGGAGTCGATTCATGGCGCAAGGCCTCAGGCCTCAATGAAACTTTAAATAGGTACACATGGCGCTATCTTTAGCTATGGTTCATTTAATTTTGCAATTATATCATAATTGGGTCACAGATTAATTTCTTCCTCCGAAATGTATCCAACATTTGCTTCATCATACTCGCCTTGTTACCCATATTTTTAATTCGTTATTGAAATATAGGTTACGAAAACATTGAATCATAAAATTTACCAAATTGCCGAGAACTCGAAACGAGTTTTCAATTATCAGCTGCATCTGAATGTGTCCTCTCGATCAAGTTGACAGAGGGCTGTTACACGTCTCTTGGCTCGTTTGGCAATCCCCCCACGTTTAATTGAAAAGTCCTAAGTGCCTTGGAGTGATAAAAGTTTATTAGTCCTTTTGGGTTTAGTGTAAAGTGTCCGGGCGCCGCAGCGCGACGCGTTATGAGAGTGGGCGCCAGAGTTTAAATTCACATCGTCTACTGAGCGTATTCTTTACGAGTAACCAGTTTAAATGTAATCTCTGATACGCATATCTTGAGTCGACACTTATGCTGGTTCTTTAGGCGATGAGCTATGAAAGTAATGGGAATTACAGCCCAGGAATGAGTTCATTGGACAATCCCGGTATGCGGAACTAGCTTTCATCTTCGCAACTATATTTTTTCCATTGGATTGCATGTCAAAAAATGGAACAGTTGGGCGGATCACGTAGTGTAGCGTGGGTTAATATATGACAAACTTAATTTAGTTCCAACGCCCCTAGCTACGATCGTATAAATAAAACATTGTGTGGCCTACACATTAAATTAAATTAAAATTAAAATTTAAATTCCTTTCACAATTAAAATTCCATAGCCCTTTTTAATCATACAAAGAGACTTAATGAAAATAATGCATTTAATTAATATTAACTCCCCGTTTCGCAGGTAAATCTCAACTGCAGTAAACGCCAATTTACAATCAAATATTTCACAATGCATTTGCATTTACAGTACCGTTTTACTTTATTAAACCCATCATTTTCGAATTGTATTGATAACACCCTGTGTCCCGGTGCACGATCTGGCAGTTAACGATCATGAAATGTAGCAATCGAACGTATTTACCAACCAATGTAACCGCGACCCCTACATTCAAAACATCTACTCGTAAATAGAGACCGCACTTACTCAGGTTTTCCTGAATGTCCGACTCTCGTCACTTGCTGGTGTGCGATTCATGGATCGTAAATTCGTGTTTGAAATCTTTGTGGAATCGCTTTATGAGCTCCGCATTAATAAGTGGATAATCTTTTTAATTCGGCTGCTGAAACGTTCTACAGGATCAACTTTATGGCCAAACGCTACCGTTGATTTGCATATTACAGCATAGAAATGTTATTAAGTATGATACCGATTGTAATTCAATATCAACGTTGTTACATAAGAATTTGAGTCTTTTTTTTTAAAGTTTGTAGGACTTCTTGTCTCCTTCGTGCGCTAGAGAGAATAGTTTAGTTATCCTAATTTGTCCGATAAAAATGTATGAAGTTTTAAGAGGTATGAAAATACCATAAATAATCACAACCATACGTTGGATACGAGGAACTCCACAAGAAATAGTATTCACAGTTATGTTCCAATCTAACAAATAAAAATTCTTAAAACATAAAGATTGGCTCATCAGTCCGACTGTATTGCACTCACGCAGGTTTTAAAACAAATCATATTTTGCTCGTATGATATGCCTGTAGCTAAATACACTATGTTTTGGAACCAGTTGTTTCAACAGGTCATTTCGCTTTATGTGTTGTCTGACTTAATGCAATGAGTGTAATAGTTAGCTTATCGATATGTTACCAAACAACTTGTTAGTCTTATCGATTTTGTATTTGTAATTAATTATGTCGACTATTAGAGACTTTATCAGCGTGTGGTAACAAAACAACGTGCGTGCTCAATAAGTTGGTAGGTAGGTATATAGATATTCGGCGCTTGCTCTTGTGAACCTGTTATATATAGCCACACATTTGCTATTGTTTGTCTTTTCAGCGGTCATATACAAGTTATATAACCCTAGTTATTGTCCCTGTCGCTTTCCAGATTAGATACTGCCGACAGTGTGAATGTTTGCTCATGGTGGTTGTTTGTTCTAGCTCTAGGCCTGTTGACTGTGGCGCCACCGGCGCCGAATTAGAACAACGTACATTCGATATTGTACTCTAATCATTGATAACAAGACTAGTTTTTGAGTGAAAGATTAAGCTCGCAGGTGACGCGTCGCACATGTGTAAACATTGATAAATGAATTTATTTGATTCGTTGTATCAGAGGTCTTATTTGGATCAACTGCATTTGGGAGAGTGTACAGAATTGCACGAGAATGACTAAATTTAACATTCCTTGATCTATCATCTGACATCGACGTGAGAAGCGAAATATTTAGACATGATTTTTTTCTAATCCTAAGTTTTGTAAAATTAACAGATGTAAAATCTATATATGTAGGATACCTTTGTTTGCCCGAATGCAGTGCTACAAAGCTCATGTGCTATTACATTCCACTTCATCGTACATAACAGTGCATTTCCATTCACGATTGCAGCGCAAAGTGCAATAAATCCACCTATCTGGCCATTAGAATGGGAATGTTTTGAAACCTGGAGCGCGGGCACGACGCGTCGACCTGGCGCCGTGGAGAGTTTGGCAGGCCATCGCCAGTGAATGTCAAATATATATTTACACTTTCGTACCTTATTCCCTTGTGATAAGACTTAATGTGTCTACATAGATTTGGCGCTGAATACACTCATTATGGACTTTCGTAATCTACAATTGAAAAGCTGGATTACCGGCTGGTTTTTCGGGTTACGGGTGCTTGACTTATTGTTAGTGTGATTAATTTTTCTGCATCTGGAGTGTCTGGAACTCTGGATGGGGAAGATGGGTAATGAACTTTCAATACAATTGAGGAGTCTCTTTTCAAAAGGGCTTATTTCTCTATGAAAGCCATACAAAAATAAGCCCTTTTGAAAAAACTCAATTGATCTTGAACAGTTATCGCGGTCGCTGATCTTTGATGTTTGAATTTAATGCTTTGTACAAGTGATAAACACTAAAACAAATAGTAGGATGATAATAAAGAAAGGTTTCGAATGCAACTGTATTAATGTTGACGCCTTCAACTCCATATCAATTTGTTACACAATTACATTAATGAATGGTTTTTCCTAAGTTTAGGTCATACGATAAATTCGATATGAACTAGGAATGCAACAGCGGTGCAAAAGTCCAAATACCTGCTCAACTATAGGTAAACCAGGATCTATTGAGGGTGCGCCATGTTGCGGAATTTCACTGGAACTAATTTTTTCATACTACACTGAATTGTCACCCTATACATGAGAATAACAGCGCCCTCTTGACAATTATCATATATTACTGGTCAGGCTATAGTAACAATTCGTAATAGATGTATATATAATAGTGATAAGGATAATGTTTTACTACCTGTCATCGATATCGATTTAGATGTGAAGTAACCAGGTCGCGTGCTGAGGGCATTGAACGTTCAACTTCTTACGTGTTTGTCTGAACTGCTCTTTCATAATTACTTCGGACTTCGGAGCTTCGGTAACAAAAACAAGCGCATTATGTATCTGTTCAAACTTTCGGGCTGTGTTAGGACACTACTTAACGTTGTTCTACCTTCGTTAAACATGATTTCTTTTACTACATTTCATTAGTTATCAAAATACCTGCACATTTTTATCCGTCATTAAAAAAATATTGAAGCGTTTAGCTTGTTTATTAAGGGTGTAAACAAATCAGTACTTTCGAGGGATCGGTATATGGCGTAACTTGGACAATTTCTCTCCAGTCTCCATGTGTCAGCTCTTAATTTGTATGCTGCTATAAATAGACCGCAGAAAGTTTATATTTCTGTAGCAATTCGTTCCCATTAAGTTTGATAGATGCCGCTGCTACCAACCTTAAAGATCTGTTTAAAAAATTGACCGACATTTATAGTAGTGTTTAATATATTAATTGTTATTGCTGTGAGTTTTGAAAGTGAAATTTATTGATCGCAAACACAATTTACTGGCATAGTTATTTGGAAGGAACCATGAACTCACGACTTGATCATTTGACATCAATAATTTAATGTGATGAGTTTGTTGCGTGATCACTGATCACAAGGTTAGTTTCACCCACGTTCCCTATAATGTACCTTTGTATATATGTTTATTTTCATAAACGCCCCTGACTGTGACGAAATAATGCTTTTGGCCTTTTTATACAAGTTTATACACTCGGAAATGTAAAGTTACAGCCAAGATGTCTTCCTGATTGATATTTATAATACTATTCGCTGCTAAATTGATCTAGGAAATCAATGAAATATGTTAAGCTGAGCTTTCTTTGAAGAGTTTCATCGGTATGACAGACTTGGCAGTAACGCGTCGACATTACGCGTCTATATCCTCTTTTAAACACTTTTCATCTGGCATCTTTATTGCACTATTGCTGTCGTGAATGTCTCTATACGTGCATGTGGGATTCCGCCCTGGAAATGTGGAATAACGGTCATTCAATTACAGTTACGGGTTTATACGTCACCGGGGTGTAGTTCTTATTTCGAAAATAGTCTAGCGTGAATAATACAACGCTCAGGACGATTTAGTGTAAGTAAGGAATATCCTGGGGATTTCATTCCTATTCTAGTAGTTTGGGAGCCTATTTTATTAGTCTGTCTTATCCGCTCGTCCAGCCATAACTATAGGGCCTTTCCCTTGAGCCCTAATCCTCCGCCCTGTGTTAGTCTAATCCTGCAATTAGTTTTGCCTTGCCTGAAACAACATCGTGTACAAAATCGACATTCTACTTATCCGCACAAATTGGGATGGAAATACTGTGGGAGCCATACTCCAAATTTTCGGCAAATTTTCTATCACACGCGAAGGCTTGTTTAAACTGTCTAAACGGGAAAATATGTTAGGAATTATGGAGCTGAAACATTGTTAGCACCTTTTTCCTCTGAAAGATCGTGTATATTGGTTATAAAGGAGAGCTGAGCCTGGCGTGACTGCGACGTATAAATTGTGTAATTAATTACGGGCGCAACACTTGTTACTTCCCGCTGTAGGTATTCGTGTACATAACGTTGGCGGGCTATTGGGTTATTACTGGTTACTGTTATTTAGAACCGATTGGCGTTAATTATAACGCTTTTATTTCACACTTGTGTGCAGAATGTTTACTGTAAAGTAATTATTTTTAATTGAAAAATGCTTCAGTCTCAATGTATAACAGTAGGATAGGTAGATACAAAAAAAAAAAATCGGGCCGCTTATCTGTTTAATCAGTACTGATCCGAATTTGACAATACTGGAATTTAGTAAGTTTCAGCTCAAAGAATAGACATAAGACATAGGCTACTTGCTACTTTGTGGAAATCAACAACTTGAGAGGTCGTGGAAACGACATAGACTAAATCAGTAACTTACAGCTCCTTTATTATAAAGTTCAACAAATGGCAACAACCCTATTCATCTGTATCTGTCATTCAGAAATAATGATTATGTCAAACCGAATTATCGTTGTCTAGATGTGTAAACAACCGCATTTCTCCTCATTCTCGAGTTTTATTAATTTTCTCAGAGCTATATTTAGCTTCTGGCAGATTTATACGCAGCGTATAATCTTATAGGTGTTATTTTTAAACGGAATGCGCGTGAGCGGTAATTCAAATGGCGCCAATGTCGATAACCTTTGCGATATCGCAGAGTTCAATATATTGTCAACACGATTCGGACCAACGCATTGTCTTAGGCCACTCGCATACTATCCGATCTGAAAAATATTTCTGCCGTTTCAAGCACTATAAGTGCCACATTCGTGTCCGATGTCCCGTTCTTGTATTTTGAATGATTACCGCGGTAAGGTTCTTGAACTGTTTTATGAATCACAACAGTTACTTTTATTTTGATGGTTCTATTTACGTCTACGTTTTCATTTCTGGTTACAAGACGGATTAGGCTGACGGCATGTAAAACGCCCGTGTTTTTTTTTACCAAAACCGTTACACTGTTTCTCAATTAAGTTAACGTTGTTTCTTTTTTGTTACAGGCGTGACAATGAGAGAAAAAAGGGGAGGCGCAATGAGCAAAATGCAAAAGCTCAGGAAGCGCCTATCCCTTAGCTTCGGTAGATTATGTAAGTATATTATCCCGTAACAAATAGCTTGGAATATTATTTTCCTCTTAATTAATTACAAGGAAACACCTATTTATGTGATTGCACCGTTTGCTCCGAAAGGGAAACTACAGGAAAAAAATATTACCGAGCTTGAGCATACGAACGCACACTTCGAGGATTTCGTGACACTGGCCTTCAGTAATATGGAATTTGCCACATATTGTAATTGGTCAACCAGATCTTGACAGTAGAAAAAGGCGGCGAATTTGAAAAATGTAGGCGCGAAGGGATATCGTCCCATAGAAAATTTGAATGTCGCGCCTTTTTTTACTGACAAGATTTGGTTGACCAGCTATATTTTATAAAGCCAAGGGTGACACTTTGAAATAAAACAGTTCCTTGCTAAACTGTTTGTATAGTCATATCACCTTCAATTTGGGCCACTGAATTACGTTTTGACAGCACATCAACATCACAGCAAGTAGGATAACTATTATAGTCTGTCAAGCAGGAAATGTCAGTAGCAATGTATAGCAAACTAAAGTATGGTATCCCTAGGAAACGAACAAAAAGCAGAAATGTACATCGAACAATGATGAAATGTAAACAAAACGGTTCCACAGATAAGATATAAATGACACGTGATTTTCGAACAATTCAAACGTAGTGTTGTTAACCCGCGATTTTTTAAACTTGCCGTCTTTTCCTACTGACTAGATTTGCTTGACTAATGTAAGGGTAAAAACACCAGAGCACCATTTTAAACAATATTTATTAGGGAATCACAATAATAATCAGAGTTTTGGACTTAGGTAATACGCGACGCCGATCACGCGCAAAAACCGATCTCTAGATGACAGACGTCATAATGCTGCTCCCAGTGTTGCCGGTTCTCGTAGTGATGTCAAGACCGCTGTTTGACGATGCCGCCTTTTAGCTCGGCCATCGCCTGACCCGACCAGCGCCCCGCAGGTCACTGTCATCAGTGCAGCCACTGAAGTCTGCCACAGCCAACGCAGTCGCAGCAAGCTGGGTCTTCACCAGGTGGATGTAGCCTCCACCAGTTCAATATTCTGCGAATTGAACAAGCACCTTTTACGCTCAGCCGATATACAAGCCTTGGTCCTTTTGAATAATTCGACTCGAGTTCCGTTGAAACGGTCTATTTCGTTATTGTCAACTTACACCAAGATATTTAGTTCTATTTCAGTCGAATTGGAGTAAGGGCTTAAGCCGACTGAACCAAATGTAAGAAAGCATGACCAGGCTAGGTACCAAATAATCCGTGGTATGAGAGGTGTTAGGATATGCAAGTCTGCTCAGCACTTGCTTGAAATACACAAAAGGCTTAATTCACGTGCATATGACACCAAGAGGATATAAACACCAATTAATTAATTATGCAAAATAATAAAATATTGCGATGAGCGTGACATCTAGCGGCAGGTAGATAAACCACCCCCTTTTTTTGTAACACCATCTAACATAAATTATTTTCTTGTGAATAACGTCATATAACTTTGAAGGATTTATTAGATTTTGATAAATTTCTAGCATGTATACCCATGCAGCTAACCCAAACCTTCCATTGAGCGGTGCGTTCATACTGACCGCTTAACGTAACAATGACTATTTGTGTCGTTTTAAAAGCAAAGACTTGGAACAAACTCACAATTGGCTTCTCCGTTGTAGGATGTAAGACTCCCTCGCATGCACGCACAAAAATGCGTACAACTCGTGAGAGGCTAACATGGGACACGTCTCATGCATGTGCGGAGCTGCCTAGGCTAGGACACCACTGCCCTTGTAGGCGCAACGACCGTAGAAGTCGGCCCTTCACGATAAGGTTGTCACGGAGCCCGGTGCACGCACTCGCTCCAACTGGGTATTTCGAACAGGCACTCCCTCCAACTCTACTGGATCCGGTACTTCGCCAGCGATCCCTAGAAGGTATAAGTGCAAGCAACCCTTTCAAGGTAACCTTGAGATCATCAGTCTTAAGGTCATTAAAATATCCTTTTGTAAACAAGGTCTCAAGCCAACCTCTCAAGGTCAACAACAAATAGTACGATACGATATAGATAAAACATTCATCGGTAGTAGAAATAATGGTCCTCTTAAGGATAATATCATATCACATGCAATGGTCCGCCTCTTAAAGCCTGCACTGCAGATACCAGGAACAAACTAGCCTGTTAAAGATAGTCTTGTATCACATGCAATGGTCCGCCTCTTAAGGCCTGCAATGCAGATATACCAGTAACAAAATTAGCCTATTAAGGATAATCTAAGCTCACATGCAACGGTCCGCCTTTTAAGGCCTGCATTGCAGCAAATACCAGTAACAACCATCCTCTTAAGGATAGTCTTATATCACATGCAATGGTCCACCTCTTAAGGCCTACACTGCAAATACCAGTAACAACCATGCTCTTAAGGAAAGTCTTATATCACATGCAATGGTCCGCCTCTTAAGGCCTACACTGCAAACACCAGTAACAACCATCCTCTTAAAGATAGTCTTATATGACATGCAATGGTCCGCCTCTTAAAGCCTACACTGCAAATACCAGTAAACAACCATCCTCTTAAGGATAGTCTTATATCACATGCAATGGTCCGCCGTTTAAGGCCTGCACTGCAGATATACCAGTAACAAAATTAGCCTATTAAGGATAATCTAAGCTCACATGCAACGGTCCGCCTTTTAAGGCCTGCATTGCAGCAAATACCAGTAACAACCATCCTCTTAAAGATAGTCTTATATGACATGCAATGGTCCGCCTCTTAAGGCCTACACTGCAAATACCAATAAACAACCATCCTCTTAAGGATAGTCTTATATCACATGCAATGGTCCGCTTCTTAAAGCCTCTGTTGCGATTACCGGCGCCAGGAAGTAGCCTATTAAGGATAGCATCCCTTGCCAAGACTAAAGTAACAGCCCTTCTTAAAGAGCACATAATAATTAAAGCTCTATAGTAGACATTGAAGAGAGTAAGTAATATAAATAAAATAATCACTCAGTTCTCAATCCGAGTGTCTAATAAAATTAATCAAGCACAATGTGTTTATTTTAGTCGGCAAACCCGTTAACAAAACACATAAGTATGACAACAGTAACCCAGTTCTAAATCTGGGATAAAACAAAATCACAACTCGATTCCAAACTCGAGAGTAAGTAATATAAATAAAATAATCACTCAGTTCTCAATCCGAGTGTCTAATAAAATTAATCAAGCACAACGTGTTTATTTTAGTCGCCAAACCTGTTAACAAAACACATAAGTATGACAACAGTAACCCAGTTCTAAATCTGGGATAAACAAAATCACAACTCGATTCCAAACTCGAGAGTAAGTAATATAAATAAAATAATCACTCAGTTCTCAATCCGAGTGTCTAATAAAATTAATCAAGCACAATGTGTTTATTTTAGTCGGCAAACCTGTTAACAAAACACATAAGTATGACAACAGTAACCCAGTTCTAAATCTGGGATAAAACAAAATCACAACTCGATTCCAAACTCGAGTGTAAGTAATATAAATAAAATAATCACTCAGTTCTCAATCCGAGCGTCTAATAAAATTAATCAAGCACAATGTGTTTATTTTAGTCGGCAAACCTGTTAACAAAACACATAAGTATGACAACAGTAACCCAGTTCTAAATCTGGGATAAAACAAAATCACAACTCGATTCCGAACTCGAGAGTAAGTAATATAAATAAAATAATCACTCAGTTCTCAATCCGAGTGTCTCATAAAATTATATCTCAGTTCCTAATCTGAGAATATACTCGTAGTCAGTTCTTAATCTGAAAACGGTACCTGAAATAACAGCATTTGCCCTTAACATGGGAAATATAAAATAATAAGCAGTTGCTACTATGCAACCAATTGTAAATGATCATGTGCAACTTGGCTTGCCTCTTCCGTGCCCCTAAATAAAGGCAACACTCTTACTATACCAACATTGAACTACAGTAGAGCCTGAACAGAAGTTCATGTTATCGAGGTTCCTCTCTTACCCAGGTTCGCCTTATCGAGGTTTCACAAATTGTATTTTTCAACCATCATGAAGTGTATATTGATAATGACCAATCAGTCAAATCATGGCACATATGCTTAAACCATAAAGCTTCCAATCCCAAGACACACATGGTTGATTTTCTCCAGCTGTGCATGTGCATTTTATGTGTAGATAACTCAACACATCATCATCCAGGTTAACTTATACCTGCACAAAACTAAATAATTTTGTTAAATGCCATGCAAGCACACATTGTAAGATAAATGAGTTCATAACATAATAAACCACAATTTATGCATTTTTCAAAACAATGAAATACATACTTAGTGAACCCACAAAATTTGTGAAACATATTATTATTTATAACTTCTGATTTATGAAACCCAGAAGTAATAAAAGTGTACTGTTTATTAATGCAACCGGTACCATAACACACTACAAGTTCAGACAAAAACCGTCAATAACTTCAAACAGTAGCTCATGACATGATATTCTTCGGTCAATGTTCATTAGCAGTGAATGGGTTAAAATAGTTAGCTTTAACCAAGCTATTTACCTTCGTTTAATATTCACCCATAAAACACTTATCGGACTGGAACGTTTAGAGTCCAGTCGCACTTGTATGTAAAAGACATGTATCATGTAGACCGTCAATATCCATATTGACTCCTGAAAGTATTTACCTCGCTTACCATTAGCAACAACCTGCTTTACCAGTGTCATACTCAGCTCAGTAAATATCTTGTTCAATATGTCCATCTCTTTGACAAGATTTTAACCTTGGAAATTCATCAAACTTCATCAGTAATAAAGTTTTGTTATAATGAAATGCATCTGAAACATACTGTTAGATCACAAATGATTATCATTGTCAATAACTCAAACACTTGACAATGTCATGCCAATAACTTTCATTAGTTTGGTAAGTCTGTTTAAATATATGTCTTTGGTTCATTTTATAACATAACATTTTGTGAAAAATATTTGCAATGCAAACTTAAACCAACATCCCAATGAACAAAACAACAACCACAACATACTATAAGCTGTATGCAATTAATTTGTATAAACATTCATAAGATTTTTAATACATAGAACCAATCAATAATATGTACAGACAGAAATTTTCTCAACATCTCAAATGATTTACTGCCTTATTTATCAGTATGTCTGCAGCTTAATGTTAATTGCAAAGATGCAGGAGGTTATATGTGATATGAACTGTCTTTTAAAATATTCAGCCCGAGGAGGCTCCGGAAACATGTAGCGACTACATTTGTCACAGACAATACTAACCAGCTACAAATAAATGTCACCTTTCGCTTATTCATAAAGCGCACTTTACTAACCACACACAGTCAATGTAACACATACTGACCGTTAGTATACATGTAGAACATGAACAAACATTTTATTTCTAAATAAATACCTCATTTTCCATGACATCGGAGTATAGCCACTTATCAACATATTTTCTCCATATATGAATTATGAGCACTAGGACATAATATACCTGGCATCCATAACCAATTAACAAATATTACCCATGTCCATTTGGGTTCATTATAGAGGCCTGACCCGATAGTCACTCTAGTGCGTTCAATGACGGTATGGTCGTTCAATTCAAGAATCATTGCTGTTAAATTTCTGGAAATTACACAAACCAAAAACACACCAACAAAGCATTATTTCAGTTGCAATAAGCATGTGTAATATCACACACACACACACATATGAAACAACAAGTAATTTCTCCTTATCGTTGTTGTAACCAATATTCCAGTGTTTTTGAAAACTTGTAATCTATTTTATTTTGACTGAAAGGATAAAGTATTAAATAGCACTCATTGTTAATCATGAAAGCATAATACCATCATACATATAGCATCAATCAAGGCTAAATTTACATTACCAAACTTGTTTTATATGCTTTTTACTTGAATGTAAATTTTACCACGACACAAACTTTAGAAAATGTTCATAGCATTTTGTTAATATGTCATGTAGACATACTTAATCACATTATGTTATGTATCTGAAAACACATGGATTACAAAAATAACACAACATATAAGTGAGGCAGTGAATATTTACCACTATGGCCCCGGAGCACTGTTAGGTGTTGGATCGACAGACTTCTTACCTGAGTTAACTTTTACCTGAGTTACTCTGTAATCCCAAGGATTTATTTCATTCATACCAATTATCAAAATTCAATTGTACCTAATGGTATCTGTCAGCTTATGTCTTGTGATCTTCTGCTGTGAATATTGTAATACATACATGCCAGCAGCTTTATTACACTGTCAATATGTATTATTTTTGACAGTCATGATCACTGATGTACATAAACTGAAATAGGTATCTGAAATCAAACACAAAACAAGGCAAAGGCACGATAGGTACGCCAGCAGCCAATAGCCGGCATAGGTTAGTTTTGTAGGTTATTCTTGTAGGTATGATTTTGACACCAATCTTGGACTTTGTATGTTTAAGTCCCTAACTGATGAGTGGTGTTGGTGCATTTACTCATTACAATCAGATTAACGATCAGAACAATGAAACAAGGAAGGACTACGCGCGGTAAATTTCGTAATGTCAATTTCGACAAATTATATCGTAGTAGGCGGGAATCCACTATCGCACTTCTGAAGCTGTAAGGGTAAAAACACCAGAGCACCATTTTAAACAATATTTATTAGGGAATCACAATAATAATCAGAGTTTTGGACTTAGGTAATACGCGACGCCGATCACGCGCAAAAACCGATCTCTAGATGACAGACGTCATAATGCTGCTCCCAGTGTTGCCGGTTCTCGTAGTGATGTCAAGACCGCTGTTTGACGATGCCGCCTTTTACTAACTATAGTAACTGTCCCGCTCTAAGTGCAATGAAACTCAGGGGAAATTGTTTCCGTTATAGGCTGATCTTTATTTATAACCGTGATCCAGCCTTGCCATTTTAAATTAAAAAACTTCGCCTGTAATATTAATATCATGCTAATCGTGCTCGTAAAGTTCTATCCCAATTTTTCTATAAGAAGTAAATAGGTACTAAATAATAAGGAGCATGAACATCAAAAGCAAGTCACTTTGTATGGAAATTATATAATAAAGACCCGATACCATTGTATGCGAGTCCACCAGCTATACGAGGGCTGTTTGATAAGTACCCGTTTATGAAAAAAATTATCAGTTGTTTTGGTTTATATGCATTTATTTTTCTTCATAGTCTCCTTTTAGCTCTATACACTTGTTCCACCTATATTCAAGCTTCAATAAACCATCCAAAAAGTATGATTTCGGAAAGTCATTAAAATAAGCCTCTGTGACGGCAATGACTTCGTCATTTGATCCAAATCACTTACCACCGAGCCATTTTTTCAGGTTGGGAAACAAAAATAAATCGCATGGGGTCAAATCTGGAGAATACGGGGGGTGAGGCAATAGGGCATAGCGTAATTGTGTTAATTTAGCCATCACAACTCTAGACGAATGAGCTGGTGCGTTGTCGTGATGAAACAGTACTTTTTTATTTTTTAAATGGGGTCGTTTGTCCTTCAACACAGCGTCAAATTCATCCAATAAATTGGCATAGTACTGCCCTGTTATCGTTTTCCCCTTTTCTAAGAACTCAATATGTATAATACCCTGCGAATCCCAAAAAACGGTCGCCATGACCTTTCCAGCCGTTGGGACGATTTTTGCTATCTTTCGAGCAGGTTCACCCGGTAAAATCCACTGCTTCGACTGCCCTTTCATTTCCGGGGTGTAGTGGTGAACTCACGTTTCGTCTACGGTCACGAAACGACGCAGAAACTCCTTCGGGTTACGTTTGAACATGGCCAAACACTGCTCCGAAGTAGTCAGTCGGTTCCGTTTTTGCTCCTCCGTGAGTAAACGCGGCACCCACCTCGCCGATACTGTCTTCATACCCAATGTTTCTTCTAATATGTTTTGTACCCGCTCGATTGGAACATTTACAGCATCAACGATTTCTCGAAGTTTAATTCGGCGGTCGGCTAAAACGATATTTTCAATTTTCTTAACCATATCGTCTGTAGTCACCTCAATTGGGCGGCCTGGGCGATCCTCATCAAACACGGTTGTTCTCCCCCGCTTTAACTCGTTAAACCAGTATCTGACGGTTGTCATAGAAGGAGCACATTCATGGTAAACAACTTGCATTCTTACTTTTATTTCATCACATGTTTTTCCTTCCAAAAACAAGAATCTAATTACAGACCGATACTGCTCTTTCTCCATTTTCACAATTTTAAGTTCACGCTTTCACTGAATCGCTGTCAAATGAGAAAAAAAACAAAAGAATGCTGTTTTTTTAAAAAAAATCCCACCTCTGAAAAATGGCTTATAACGGTTGTATAGATATTTTCGGCCCGTGATATTAATACATTTGGAAAACGGGTACTTATCAAACAGCCCTCGTAAGTATTCGATCATGCGAAGTGGCTGTTATTAAACGACAATAATATTTAGTTGTTCTACAAATAGACACTTATATCGCTTGATCATCGGATATTGGCGATTGTCGCTTGTCGCGTTCACTTTTAATTGATTACAACACCTGTACGGATATGATGGTCGTTCTTGTCTACGTGACAGCGTGATAAAACGGTGTCCGTCACTTTCTTTCCCACGGTGTTAAACAGTGACAGTTATTTTATCACGTGGATAAAGATGGATAAAGCTATCCATAATAGGCTGGCAGAACTAATCTGAAAACGTGACTGGGTTATTATTATTATAAAAGAACTTCAATAAAAGGACATTCTCAATTTCGTTGACTATGATATAAAGTACATATTTAAAACTTTCGCGATTTGAACACATATTAACTCACATTTATAGACGGGTCGGGAGCGGGACGACCGTTTGACTGGTCGTGGTCGCGGCTCGCGGGTAGCGACCACCAGTGACAGCGGTAAATAAAGGTAATAAAATAAATTTCGCGATAGACCCGTCTATAAATGTGAGTTAATATGATAAACAGGTTTTTGTTTAAGTCTCTTATAACATTTCTATCTTAGTAAGTACCTAAGTAGTTTTGATATAAGATTCTATTCGCCTGGCCTGTATTGTTCTTTAACTTTATCTAGGTATTTTATCTATATATATAAATGCAAGTGTCCTGACTGACTGACTGACTGACTGATTCATCAACGCAGAGCCGAAACTACAAAAGATAGAAAGTTGAAATTTGCACACTAGGTTGCATTTATAAAGTGTACAAGAGATAAGAAGCGATTTTGAAAAATTCAACCCCTAAGGGGGTTAAAAAGGGGATGAAAGGTTGTATGGGGAACAAGTTTTATTTTAAGCTAAGAATTTGAAACTTTGTAAAAATGTATTATATTAAAAAACAAGAAAACTAATTTCAGCGTTTTTGAAAATTCATCCCCCAAGGTGGTGAAAAAGGGGTTAAAATTTTGTATGGTGATCAAATATTTTTGTGAGTGTGGGACTTGAAACTTTGTATGTGGGGATATTATTATAAGACAGGAAAAGTAATTTCAGCGTTTTTGAAAATTCATCCCCTAACAGGGTTAAAAAGGGGTTGAAAGTTTGAATCCATTACAAATGCTTTGAAACTTCTTAGAAAGGCATAATAGCCGATTACAAAAAAAAAGTAATAGCAACGTTTTTGGAAATTCAACCCCTAAGGGGGTTAAAAATGGGATGAAAGTTCGTCTTGGGGTGCAAATTTTATTTTGATCTAGGAACTTGAAACTTTGCAGAAAGGTATTAAATTAAAATACAAGAAAACTAATTTCATCGTTTTTGAAAATTCATCCCCCAAGGTGGTGAAAAAGGGGTTGAAAGTTTGTATGGAGATCAAATATTTTTGTGAGTGTGGGACTTGAAACTTTGTATATGGGGATATTATTATAAGACAGGAAAAGTAATTTCAGCGTTTTTGAAAATTCATCCCCTAACAGGGTTAAAAAGGGGTTGAAAGTTTGAATCCATTACAAATGCTTTGAAACTTCTTAGAAAGGCATAATAGCCGATTACAAAAAAAAGTAATTGCAACGTTTTTGGAAATTCAACCCCTAAGGGGGTTAAAAATGGGATGAAAGTTCGTCTTGGGGTGCAAATTTTATTTTGATCTAGGAACTTGAAACTTTGCAAAAAGGTGTTAAATTAAAATACAAGAAAACTAATTTCAGCGTTTTTGAAAATTCATCCCCTAAGGTGGTGAAAAAGGGGTTGAAAGTTTGTATGGATATCAAATATTTTTTCGAGCGCGGGACTTGAATCTTTGCATTTGGCGATATTATTAGAAGACAGGAAAAGTAATTTCAGCGTTTTGTAAAATTCATCCCCTAACAGGGTTAAAAAAGGGTTGAAAATTCGTATAGGGTTCAAATTTTATTTTAAGCTAAGAACTTGAAACTTCGTAAAAAGATATATTTTTAATATGCAAGAAAACTAATTTCAGCGTTTTTGAAAATTCAATCAAATATTTTTTCGAGCGCGGGACTTGAATCTTTGCATTTGGGGATATTATTAGAAGACAAGAAAAGTAATTTCAGCGTTTTGTAAAATTCATCCCCTAATAGGGTTAAAAAGGGGTTGAAAGTTCGTATAGGGTTCAAATTTTATTTTAAGCTAGGAACTTGAAACTTTGTAAAAAGTTATTAAATTAAAATACAAGAAAATTAATTTCAGCGTTTTTGAAAATTCATCCCCTAAGGTGGTGCAAAAGGGGTTGAAAATTGGTATGGATATCAAATATTTTTTCGAGCGCGGGACTTGAGTCTTTGTATTTGGGGATATTATTAGAAGACAGGAAAAGTAATTTCAGCGTTTTGTAAAATTCATCCCCTAACAGGGTTAAAAAGGGGTTGAAAGTTTGTACGGGTATCAAATTTTATTTTAAGCTAGGAACTTGAAACTTCGTAAAAAGGTATTAAATTAAAATACAAGAAAACTAATTTCAGCGTTTTTGAAAATTCATCCTGTAAGGTGGTGAAAAAGGGGTTGAAAGTTTGTATTGATATCAAACATTTTTTCGAGCGCGGGACTTGAGTCTTTGTATTTGAGGATATTATTAGAAGACAGGAAAAGTAATTTCAGCGTTTTGTAAAATTCATCCCCTAACAGGGTTAAAAAGGGGTTGAAAATTTATACGGGTATCAAATTTTATTTTAAGCTAGGAACTTGAAACTTCGTAAAAAGGTATTAAATTAAAATACAAGAAAACTAATTTCAGCGTTTTTGAAAATTCATCCTGTAAGGTGGTGAAAAAGGGGTTGAAAGTTTGTATTGATATCAAACATTTTGTCGAGCGCGGGACTTGAATCTTTGGATTTGGGGATATTATTAGAAGACAGGAAAAGTAGTTTTAGCGTTTTGTAAAATTCATCCCCTTACAGGGTTAAAAAGGGGTTGATAGTTTGTACGGGTTTCAAATCTTATTTTAAGCTATGAACTTGAAACTTCGTAAAAAGGTATTAAATTAAAACTGAAAAAAAACTAATTTCAGCGTTTTTGAAAATTCATATCTGAAGGTGGTGAAAAAGTGGTTGAAAGTTTGTATGGAGATGAGATATTTTTGTGAGTGCGGGGCTTGAATTTTTGTACAGAGGCATTTATTAGAATACAAGAAAAGTAATTTCAGCGTTTTTAAAAGTACATCCCTTAAAAGGGTTAAAAAGGGGTTGAAAGATTTTATGGGGTTCTCATTTTATTTTAAGCTAGGAACTCGAGACTTCTTAAAAAGGTATTTTATTAAAAGAGAAGAAAACTTATTTCAGCGTTTTTGAAAATTCATCTCTCAAAGTGGTGAAAAAGGGTAAAAAATTTGTATGGAGATCAAACATTTTTGTGAGTGCGGGGCTTGAATCTTTGTAAAATGGCATTTTATTAAAATACGAGAAAAGTAAATTCAGCGTTTTTAAAATTCATCTCTTAAAGGGTCGAAAGGGGGTTGAAAGTTTGTAAAGTTGCAAACAAGCTTGAAACTTCGTAAACAGGTATTTCATCAAAAGAGAAGAAAACTAATTTCAGAGTTTTTGATAATTCATCCCCATGGTGGTGAAAAAGGGGTTGAAGATTTGTATGGAGGTCAAACATTCATTTGAGTGCGGGACTTGAATCGTTGTAAACTTTGTATATGGGCATATTATTAAAATACAAGAAAAGTAATTTCAGCGTTTTTAAAAATTCATCCCCTATAATGGTTAAAAAGGTGTTGAAAGTTTGTATAGGGTTCAAATTTTATTTAAAGCTAGGAACTTCAAACTTCGTAAATAGGTAGTTAAGTAGTAGGTTTTATTAAATAGAGGACATGAAAATCTTCTGGTTGAGAGGGATTATATCGAGAACAATTTTATTCAGTTAGGTAGGGGCTTGAAGCTTCGTAGGTTGTGAAAGACAAGTATCATGCGTTGTAATTTTAATAATTAACAAATGATTAACCGTCCTACTGCGATCTTTTGCTGCATAATGTTCTAAGCTAATGTAGAATATATAACCACCAATATACAAATCCACGCGTACGAAGTCGCGGGCAACAGCTAGTTCATGCATAAGCACCAGAAGTTTTTGAAAGAAAATATAAATAATCAATATAATTTACAATTGTATACCTAGAATTTAGCAAAAATTACGAGTTAATAAAAGTAAATTATCATTTGCAAATGCTTAATATATCAATATTGTCCTTCCTTAATTGAAATGCTAACTAACATTAGCATAATCGGCTTACTTGGAATAACATAAGACCTAAAATAAATCTTGATGATTATTATAGCTATTTAGGCCATTAAGGGAACATAAACTAGACAACATTTTTATATCCATAAATATATCATAATTAAATAATTATATATATGATTTCGTAGGTGTGGTGTACTATATGACTTCTTATTTGTTATTTATTTATTTATTTCAAAAATTAGAAATATATACTAAACTAGAAGACTTTCTGAAGCCTAATATCGATATACTTTATTTCTAATGGTTCATTTAAAGATATATAAATTCCATCTATTTATTCTATTTCATCATCCATTGTGACCTGTAATACCTCATTACGAATAAATTATGTCTGTCTATAAAATATTAAGATTTGCCTTTGTGCCCTTATAGTCATAACCGTTGCCTTGACATGTGTTTTTAGGGTAAAGAAAGGATAGGAAAAAGGAATAAGAGTATAATATCGAGTAAGATACGTACTCAATAAAGTAAACAATACATTATCTATAAGCAATCGTATTGTGATGAAAAATATACGCCTACACTAGAGTTACATGTAAACTTGTATGCGGTACGTAACTCGATATGAAACAGGTATATTGCGTTGTAAGAACAACACTTGAACTTTATGTTATGTCTCAGAAATAAGGTTTACGAACCGTCAAATAACAGTGTTAAGTCGCCATCAGATATATCCGAGCAGCCGAGGCGCTCAAAAATATCTGAACACGCACTCTCGCTTCTTCCTACTTACCTATTGGTGACAATAATGTCTTCGACGTTACTTATGAAAAGATGTTGTAATGTATAAAATTGGGGAATTTACTATAAGAAGGAGGAGTTGAATTTGGAAGAGACGTTACATTAAATACTTACAGATACTTACTAGGTCAAGGCCGGATGAATCTCTGGAGAGCGATGAACCTTTGCTTCAAGGACCGTTCTGTACTGGTATAGGAGGGAGGGTGCTTTTGGCAGGAGTAAAAACAAGGCGAACAATTAATACTTATATTACTGGTCCGCGCACATGGCAGCCATCGGCACTGCATTGTACATAATCTTGCCAAAAGCACCCTCCCCAAATAAATTAAATTCCCCAATTTTATATGTTACAATGTTGATGTCAACTTTAGGCAGTCTTCTCGGAGACCACGGGGACAACGCCGTCCTCGAAACGTCGGAGGTAATTTGAAAACTTAATGTTACGTAAGTGCGGAGTACAATTTAAGAAAACGTTTACAGAAGGTTTGACGACCGTCTTGAAGTTATAGAAATGGTCTAGCCAACTGTAATTTGTAATTGTATTTACCTACAGATGGTATGTAACAGCAGTCTGAAGAATAAACAATCCAGAAGAGCGCAATAACATCTTCAAGAACCAGAACGGATGTCAAATATTATTTTATCCTTTAAGATAAGTAACAATTAAATAAACCCCAGTCACGGGAACAAATAAATATTCATTCCTGTAAGTAACCCGACGTTTATGGATTACATCCTTTAGATTCCGCATTCTTACACGTTTACGACACTCGCTGTTACGACTCATATGTATATAGGCGGCCTTTAACTTGTAAAATACTCTGCCGCTACTACTGAGTTTAACACTACACCTACAATAGGCCACATTTAGCTTTTAATTTTTATTTGTGTAATTAAATCACATAATTAACGTGAAACACACTGTGCCTATAGCAATCTTCTACTTCATTCTTTTACTGTAAATATTTTATAAGTGGAATTAGGCTTTGAATCACTAGGATGCTATATTGGATTAGGTATGTGCTAGTGTCCCACCGAAACCGGTTTTTATGCCGTTCAGTTTCGGCCGAAACCGAAACTTCTTTCGACTTGTTTAAATCGTTGAATAAAATGTCAGTACAGGGCTTTTCATTCCAGACATATGAACATTGAAGCCAAAAAATTTAAACTTCTGCCTTCTTCGGCCAGACGTAGCATCGGAGACCTCTTTTATCCTCTAGCCGCCCATACGTCAAACCTTGCCAAGCAAAATTAAATTTTATTTTGTCAACACAAAGTTCAAATTAGAATGGAACAGGAGACCTTTTTATAGGTCTCTGGGCGGCTAGAGTATATGCTCCATCTAACTGGAAACAGATCCGCGACAGAGCCTAATGTTTATTCTGCCATCTTCTGTTGGCGAACTTTTTGTTGCTCGCCCTCCCATCCGTTCCCTTTTTTTTTCCTCAAGCTCGGGTGCTTATTCCAAACTAGAGACCATTTACTGAGTCGAACGCTCAGCGTAAGAATTGTGAGATGGCAATTCGATTAGTTGTTACTACAAAACAATTTATTGTTCAGTGTTATAATATTGTAGACCAATTAAAATTACTATGTACAGTCAGCAGCAGAAGTTGCTAAGCGGGCGAGGTGTTCATAATTATCTTGACGCGCTCTTATTCTCTTAACACAAAGATTAAGATTATTTTGAACACTTAGCCCGCTTAGCAACAATTGCTGCTGACTGTATGTATAACTTATTAAAAAAACACTACCAGACTGGCTTCATTTAAATAAAATACCGCATTGCAAATTAAATCCACACTCAAACCGCAGTCTGTCACGAGCACACATGATCAGCAAACCAAACCAATGTAGGTACCTATTACATTACACACCGGCCATTTAACTTTTACGCTGTTATCCCAATGCAAAGCTGTACGATGAAAGCAATTCAATCTTCAAAAGCATTTTGTTGCTCAAGGAAAATCGATTAACACCGTTCCAGCCGTTTCCGTAAGCAAATTTGTTTGTAAACGCAATTCCCTAACGCGTTAACGGCCTATCCCGGCAATATTGATTATATGGAACAGCTTATATTTCCCTGGTCCCTTATCTAACTTGGATCTTAAGGCCGCTCGCACCAAACTGTATTCGTAATTAAGTCATTTGCTAACATTTAATTTTATATGAAGACCTCTATTGTGTCGATTTTGGTTTAAGCAACTTTTAGCCTGTTTTAACAGAAATACGATAAATCGTAATATAAGTACCCTAAAGACAAATTCAGTCTACAACTGGATTAAACACCTACTTATCTGCTCCGAAACATCTGGCAGAATCAGATGAAAGACTTGACCAACATTACTTATTGCAAACTTTCACATCGGTTGGTTGATTGATGTACCTATATCGCAAAGAACAGCCTACTAAAAATCAATATCCAAATCTTTGGATACTACCTGAGTAACCTGAGCAAGACATGTCTTTGAATGCAAACAAATGGTTGTTGTCAGAGATCCCGATATCCGGGATCACTATTAAAGTGACATTCCTGGCAGTTCCTGGAAATAATAAATATTACACTCACTCATACACTCATCATACCTAGGTATACTATAGCATGTTGCTTTGCGCAGTACACGATGGGAGTAACATCACACAAGAGAAAATCAATTATAGCTGCAAATATGGCTTATTCTCTTTGAACCATCGAGTAGGGTCCCGATTGGACCTTACTGACACACGCAGGAAATCATCTGTTACTGAAAATGATATCAAGTACGAATCGTTTATTTAATGAGGGTAACTCGATCACGTGAGACAAGCGGTGTGAGTCAGGGGGAACGAGAATTTAATTTTCGGGGCAAGTCTTTCATTTAAATTGTTTATGAGAATTATGAGTCCATTCGCGCGGACAACGAAAATTATGAGTTGTTTATATTCGGATTCTGTTTCTGTTGCATTGCATGAGCCGACCAGATGCATCTATGGGGTTTGCAACTGTCGAAGATTTTTATAGATGGCGCCATCATCCATTTTCTTGATCATCTTTGAAATTAGTTCCAACTGCTTGTAACCTAATACCAATTTGCCATTATAAACGTTGTCGTCATAGTTTTTCAGCAATAAACACCGTATTCCTTATCGATGAATCATTTTTATTTCGCGCAGCCATATCAACAACTGTAACTCTGTGGAATTTAATACATCGCTGGTTAATTCGGATAGACTATTTATAAACCCACACTCATGAATCCGTTGTATGACAGGCCACAAATTTCACGCAAGCCATGCAAACTTGCACAAAACCAAATGAATAGTATGGCGAAGGTATCGTGTATATTGTATAAGAAAGTATAAACTATCAATTTGAAGTGGACCAATTATCACTTTCTTAGGCTGCCTTTCCACCGAGACGGAGATGAGAGGAATCAATCAAGCATTTACTGTTTCCAGCGGAGCAGAGAAGATATGTGGATTACAACTAGGGCTCGCGGTCGAGTCCGTGTTTCGTTTACACGTTTCGAATACCCGTTTCCGAATAACACGTACACGGTTTTCTGGCCCGTTCCACACGTGTAATTAAGATCCGTCTCCACGGATAAACGGGTATTCGAAAAAACGTATCTTATTTACCCGTGGCTCCGGACACGTCCTTGACGAGTAGCGAAGGAACGAACCGGCGTACTTAAGAGCTAAAAATTAATAGACAAAAGATTTATGACGAGTTTCTGTCATATTTAACCTTATTCCGTTGTTCATGGAGTCGAAATCCAATAAACGGTTTATAAAACCCTTTTCTGAGCAGGTAGCTTTTGCTTGCAATGTACGAGTAGAAAATTAGAAATGCAGTATACCTATGCTACTTATCAAAACAGTATTTTATAATGACTTTATGGTTTATTATATAACTTGATAGCAATAAATATAAAGTGCTAGTAATAAAATATAAAAGCAATAAAGAGTAAGTATAAAGACTGTACACGATAAAATCTGGCCATGCATTTTTAATAATCTGTAGATATAAGTCCTATAAGTATATAGTAAAAATTCAATCAATTGTCAATCATATCACTGATATATTACCTACAATGTATATATGAGTTTTCTCGAATAGGTATATTTCATCGAATATATTCTGTCAATAAGAAATGTATATTTATTAGTCTAATTATTTTTTATACGTATATATTTCTTACATCTTATTATTGCTAAGATGATTTGACAATAAACGTCAGTCAGCAATAAACCGGCTTTCAATTACTACAATTATCATATAAAATGAACTTTAAGACTGTACGAGGGGCGTTCAAAATATTCTCGGTATTGATATCTTACGACCTCTTCTAAAATTTCTTTCGTTACTGGCCGCTAAGGTTTATTCATTGACATTTAAAAAAAGTATAATTCGAACCGAGATAGTCTTTTGTTTTTCTGCAATTGCTGAACAAACATGAACATCATGTGCGAATTGACAATGTTAACTAAATTAGAACATCGATGCGTGATAAAATTCTTGACAAAACAGGATAAAAATCAAAAAACCATAAAAGAGGAAATGGATTGTGTTTACCGTGAGTCTGCTCCTTCTTTATCTACCATTCAAAAGTGGTCAAGCGAGTTTAAACGCGGAAGGGAGAGTATTGAAGATGACCCTAGACCTGGCCGGCCTGTAGTAGCTACTTCACAAGAAAATATTGATAAAGTGGAAAAACTTATATTGGAAGATGGTCGAGTGAAGGTAAAATCTATAGCACAAGTAACCAATCTCTCTATTGGTACCGTACATGATATTATACATGACCATCTTAATATGTCAAAAGTAAGTGCAAGATGGGTTCCGCGAATGCTGACTCAGCTTCAAAAAGACATGCGTGTAGCTTGTTGTTCCGATTTTATTGACCTGTGCGGTGAAAATCCTGATGAGGTGCTGCAAAGAATAGTTACTGGAGATGAAACCTGGGTTCATCATTATGACCCAGAGAGTAAACAAGAGTCCATGCAGTGGCACATTAAGGGTTCAGCTCATCCCAAGAAGTTCAAGGTCATCCCTTCAGCTGGCAAGGTCATGGCCACGATATTTTGGGATTGTGAAGGAGTATTACTAATCGATTATAAAGAAAAAGGTGTAAATATCACAGGACAGTACTACGCTAACATTCTACGTCAATTAAAGGATGTAATTAAAGAAAAGAGGCGAGGAAAGTTAACCAAAGGTATTCTGCTTCTGCATGACAACGCCCCCGTCCCGTGTAACGTTAGCGTCTTGACGCTCCTTGAATGATCAATTTTGTCATAAAAATACACTAAGAATAATCTTAAAACTAAATAAATTATATTAGGTAAAACTAAAATATAAGTGCCTAACTAAATAAATAATTCTATAGTAATATTTGCTCGTGTGGTGATGTAGGCGCTTATCCAGCGCGAAACACGTATGTGACGTGTGTATCGTCATCTCGGGGGCGAGGGGTGTCCGTGCATGGAGCTCGGTCATTTGGACTTCCGCGGCGGCGCGATGTGTTCGCTCCAGCTAAATTTTTAATAATGGGCTCGTGCAACCTTTCCAAAATGTGCCGTCGGAAAATTAATTAATTGCATCAGAAACTATCATTTTCTAAATTTATTTTGTGCGTTAGTGTTTTCCCCCGCTCGGGTGAGTGTTGCAAAATTATATTTTATAACTACTTTGTGCTAATTATATCATTAGATAGTTATTTCTTCCTAATAAGGTGTGTGCTTAGATTAATTTGTAGTTAAGATCCTTTTATTACGCTTCGCCGCAGTAATTCTGTACAATTGGTTTCCTTTGTTCCTTGTAACGTAATGAATTTCTACCCTCTTGCCTAAAAAGTGAAATCATGATTTGCAATTTCCAAATAAATGTGTAGATTAAATACAACTAGAGTAAAACTTAATTGCTATAGGCTAACATTATTGTTTTTCAATATAAATTCCACTTTACATGTTTTGAATTTAATAGTTTTCATTGCATAAGTACTTACTCCATAGTACTGAGTTGATTTTGTATGTTTCTACCACATCACTGATCACTATTTAATGCTTTGAGCTTGCCTTCCTGCTTTCTGCACTTTCATCTTGCGCTATTCCTTCACGCGGCGAAATGTTGCAGGCAGTAACGCAAAATCGGACATTTTACTAAATGTCCAATAATGATAAATTCCAGGGTTCCTACCACCTACACTACCAACACTGGCTCCGGAGTCCACCTGCTGCCCTGCTGACCCGTGAAGACCTCAAGGCCGTGACGTCACCACCACTTACATGCGCAACCACCACAGCACCAAGCGCACAGCAGGGAAGTGGCACTCGTTCATAAGTGCGTGCAAGTGAATACGGGCTCGCTTTAAATTGTATAAAGAACCACCTCTGAGATCTACTAATCTACCTACCCTCAACTTTAGTTATTTTTACAAAATCGTTTTCTTTGTTTTTAATATAGTTTTTTTATTATGTACTAGTTGTTTTACTGCCTAGAACATTAAACAACAGCTAAACTGTTACATTGGCGCCCAATAATAGGTTTCGAGCCGTATTCACTTGTGCTTGCTGTAGTATTATCTAGTAATCTTTGGTGTTGGTTGTTTCTTTTAGCTATAAGTCTTTCCTAGTGATCATCAAAATTGTGCTTATACACGTTATTGATATTTTTGTAACTAACCACTTTCGAATTATTCTTCTTCTACCCACATTTTGCTGATCATTGATAACTAGCTAGTTTTTAAGTGATTTCTACTACTTTCTGCTTCTTTCTATTTCTGTGTTCTTCTGAAAATAATTTTCTGCTATTATTCTTAATTGTAATTTGTATATTGCAACACGCACCTACGGGCTAAACATGTCTTACCAAATTAAATATCTGTCATTGCAAAAGGCAGAGTTAGAGTGCGAAGTTGGTGTCAGGGGTACACCAAAGACTTAAAACTTTCTAACTATAGGTCCTAGAGCCTTAAATTGATTTGTTCTAGTATGGGTAAATATTTCTACTCAAAAAAACGACTGCGTCGGTCCCATTCTAGTATCATGCGTTCCTATTAAAACTATCTTCTTTTTTTTTTTTTTACGAATACACTAAGGGTACAGTGTTGAAACCTATACCAGGTTCATTACTATAATCTCTTGGTATTAAAAGAAATACAGTATCTACCTACTGATTTTCTTGTACTATTAAATATATAAAATTTTTAACTAACTAAGGGTACAGTGTTGAAACCTCTACCAGGTTCATTACTATAATCTCTTGGTATTAAAAGAAATACAGTATCTACCTACTGATTTTCTTGTACTATTAAATATATAATTTTTTTTCTAAGAATTAATACTCCAAATAGGACCGCAAAGATATAAAAGATTGAGACCGCTAAATATTTTAACATCTATTGTTGGCTATCAGCGAGTAAAAGTAAAAAAATACAATTACTCTGTATGAAAGAGGCTGGAAGCATACTCTAATATGCAACGGCGTTATAAAAGACGAAGAATGACAGATTGGTACAAACGTGTGTAGAATGTGGCAAATTAGTGCTCAGGGCGGGTAGCCAATGAGTCAGTATAGCGATAGAGGATTTTACCTAGGTAAAACCCTTCCCAAACAAGGGGGGTATGTAACGTTAGCGTCTTGACGCTCCTTGAATGATCAATTTTGTCATAAAAATACACTAAGAATAATCTTAAAACTAAATAAATTATATTAGGTAAAACTAAAATATAAGTGCCTAACTAAATAAATAATTCTATAGTAATATTTGCTCGTGTGGTGATGTAGGCGCTTATCCAGCGCGAAACACGTATGTGACGTGTGTATCGTCATCTCGGGGGCGAGGGGTGTCCGTGCATGGAGCTCGGTCATTTGGACTTCCGCGGCGGCGCGATGTGTTCGCTCCAGCTAAATTTTTAATAATGGGCTCGTGCAACCTTTCCAAAATGTGCCGTCGGAAAATTAATTAATTGCATCAGAAACTATCATTTTCTAAATTTATTTTGTGCGTTAGTGTTTTCCCCCGCTCGGGTGAGTGTTACAAAATTATATTTTATAACTACTTTGTGCTAATTATATCATTAGATAGTTATTTCTTCCTAATAAGGTGTGTGCTTAGATTAATTTGTAGTTAAGATCCTTTTATTACGCTTCGCCGCAGTAATTCTGTACAATTGGTTTCCTTTGTTCCTTGTAACGTAATGAATTTCTACCCTCTTGCCTAAAAAGTGAAATCATGATTTGCAATTTCCAAATAAATGTGTAGATTAAATACAACTAGAGTAAAACTTAATTGCTATAGGCTAACATTATTGTTTTTCAATATAAATTCCACTTTACATGTTTTGAATTTAATAGTTTTCATTGCATAAGTACTTACTCCATAGTACTGAGTTGATTTTGTATGTTTCTACCACATCACTGATCACTATTTAATGCTTTGAGCTTGCCTTCCTGCTTTCTGCACTTTCATCTTGCGCTATTCCTTCACGCGGCGAAATGTTGCAGGCAGTAACGCAAAATCGGACATTTTACTAAATGTCCAATAATGATAAATTCCAGGGTTCCTACCACCTACACTACCAACACTGGCTCCGGAGTCCACCTGCTGCCCTGCTGACCCGTGAAGACCTCAAGGCCGTGACGTCACCACCACTTACATGCGCAACCACCACAGCACCAAGCGCACAGCAGGGAAGTGGCACTCGTTCATAAGTGCGTGCAAGTGAATACGGGCTCGCTTTAAATTGTATAAAGAACCACCTCTGAGATCTACTAATCTACCTACCCTCAACTTTAGTTATTTTTACAAAATCGTTTTCTTTGTTTTTAATATAGTTTTTTTATTATGTACTAGTTGTTTTACTGCCTAGAACATTAAACAACAGCTAAACTGTTACAATACTGCTCATATTGCCAAGGCAGCTATTGTTGAATGTGGGTTTAAAACTGTTACTCACCCACCGTATAGTCCGGACTTAGCCCCCAGCGACTTCTTTTTGCTCCCCAATCTTAAAAAGGATCTGCGTGGAAATAAATTTTCTGACGATGAAGCATTGAAGGCGGCAGTGGAGGAGCATTTTTACACGAAAGATAAAAAATATTTTTACGAGGGATTAAAAAAAATAATTGATCGATCTTTTAAGTGTATGAACATAGGGGGGGAGTATATTGAAAAATAAAAATATCAAACTTTTCGTACTTGTTTGTTTTCATTCTCATACCGAGAATATTTTGAACACCCCTCGTATTAATAAATATTATTTACAATATTTAGCAATAAAACAAAAAGTATTTTAAATTAAAGTAACTTGGAAAGATTGTATTTTATGAATTGATCGACTAAGTGGCGAACTGGAATCATACTAAATACTTAAACACAATATTTTAAAAATCATATTTATTTCTTGTTCATTCTAATTGTTTTTTCTCTCCCTCTTATCATAGAAAATGCTTTTTAGTGTGGTGCGGGCTGTGCGGCTTTAAAACAATGGGAAACATTTACTTCTTAAATATTTGCCGCTGCATTTGTTACAATTTCTTGCGTAGACGTGTTCACCTTATTACACCGTCATAAAGCTTATAATTGGCTGTGGCAGTTCTGATAATGGTTTGGGAACCTAATTGTTTTCGCCGATATCAGACAAAAGGGTATTGGAAAACAACACGTTCTAATGAATGGAACACCACCGCGCCGGTCGGCATTTATTACCTGAACACTCGTGTGAAAGTGACCCACCTGAACATGAATGATTACCAATTTTGAGATCTATCTTAATGTATGTAGCAATATAATCTCAAGGTAACGAAGGTAGCGTTTCGAATGCCGCTTGTGAGTCCTTTTTTTGCGTCGTTGGCAGATTTGCTGTTTTCGCGCAGCAGTAAATTGATAAAAATAACAAATAACCACAAAGTAATTCATAATTATTTTCTAACTGTTATTTTTAACTAATATAGGTAGTATTTGTCTGCACATCTATTCTTCACGAAACTATATTACTTACACCACTGTATAAAATGTGTTTCTTTAATTGAAATATAATTATGTAATGAACTTTGCTTAAAGAATAAGAATCTTTTATTTGCGATAAACATTACCAGCAATCATAGTAAAAAAAATGAAGGTTTTAAACTAGGGACTATTTAGTGTTTTTAATTTTAAACCTACTCTAGGTATTAAATTAAAAATAGTAGACAATATAGAATATAGGGACACATAATTTGATTCATATATTGTATAGTTGGCTAAATATGTTATATCAACACAGTTATAAATAATTTTAAAAAATTCGTACGCCAAACGAGTTCATCTGAAGTCAACATTCAATATTAGACCTTGCATACCCAAACCTAGAGCATTGATTGGGTCAAACTGTTTCGGATCCGTTCGGGCCGGTGTTAAGTACCCGTGTAAACGGAGATACGTATCTGAGAAACGTGTCTTGGGAACGTTTATTGGAGACGTATCCGGATCCCGGCGGTTCCGTGTAAACCGTGTTCTTAGCACCGCCGGGCTTAAGAACACGGGTATTCGTTTCGGCGTGTAACACGGATACCGGGAGCCCTAATTACAACCAATGTTATTGGTTGATTTGTCTCATCTCCGCTCATCTTCACTTAAGTAGAAAGACAGCCAGTGACAATATCCCTCAGTTTAATTGTCATGACAATGACATGTCATTAGTTAAAATAAACGTGACCCAGAATTTACATTGAATCTGTATGCTTATTGCTTACAGATTCAATGTAAATTCATTTACGAAGCCATCACGAAGTAGTTATGGTTAAATGACTTCATAGTCTACATTCCATGGTATAGATGATCACAAGGTTAGATTAGAAGTGATCGTCAATAAACTAGTTCAGCTATTAGTCTTAGGTCAAATTATCGAGCACTGATTTACCGTCTGCAAGTTGCGTGCGAGCGAATAAATTGCGGCTTAGCTTAGAGCTAATTCCACATAATAATCTCCGTCCACCCTCGTAATAAGCGCTCAAGAGGGATTTTTGCGTAATCTCAATAGAGTTCAAGTTTTCAAGCGGCGGAGAACAGGAAAGTTCTATTTATAACGCTTTTAAGGATCGTCGATGGTGAAATTAAAAGGAACACTTACCTTGTTGTTAATATAAAAGTTTTACACGATGTTTTCTTGCGGTGGGGCAGCTTTATCTAAGTTATGTATAGCGCCTTTCTGAGGAACAAGTCGGATTAATGTTCATCGAGTTTTAAAAATGAGTCAAGCGATGAAATATTATTAGGTAATAATATCGTTCGAAATAAGTAGTCAAAAGCAAAAAAAAAAACAAACAATCTGAACTTGTCAAATACCAATATTTGGTTAGGGTTGTATTTTTAATGTTGATACAGTTGTTACAGTGTTTGTACAATTTCCAGCAACTTTCTTTCGTGCATAAATGACAGTTACAAATTATGATTCCCTTGTAACAGTTGTAACTGTCATCTAAGTAATTGCTTTCCCTTTTACCTTTACTCAAATAACATTACTGAAGGTCGTAAATATATTATTCATACCAATATCTGCGGTTTACAGGCAGTAAAGTGTTTCATTTCGATGTAATGCGAGACCAGTTTAACATACTAAAAGTATACGAGTATGGAAATATTAGTACTTACCTCGTCTCCATAAATATGCAATATTCCTGTCGCATGACTCAGGCTTATGTAAGCAAAACATTGGTTATATCCACTTACTCTTAATACTTACTGAAATTTGAACCTAATTTTGTACTACGTAAAGTTGGAATTGCATATCAACATTCATGTAAGATGCGAGCATGTTAAAGTTAGTTATTTACTTTTGTTGTAGAGTTGGGAGTTAGGTTATCCGCCGGGCAGACGCGTCCGGTGTGCCCGGGACGCAATATGGACCTATTGTTGTTTGATTTTACTCTGCTACCAGTAAAGTTTCCCAGTTCATCCATTTGCTGAGATTCACTGCCCGATTCGAACTTTAAGATACGTCAATTAATATAGATACTTAAAAGAGACGTTTGTGTTTGAAGAATATTTGACACTGACATCCATGAATCTATATCGTTTCTAGATCTATTAAAGACGTATCTTAAAGTTCGAATCGGGCCGTCAATAGATACACTCATTATTGTTGCTAGGGAATTGGCGTTATAATGTTACACTAATACGGAATACCTCGATTTTCTTCCAACTAAAGATATCATGTACCCGACAAGAAGAAGCTTATATACGGAAGAACATCGAACATTTCAGCGCACAAATCCACAATCTTCTGTAATAATACGAAGAAAGAGAAGAGAACCTGAGGCCTATTCCGTTTCTAATACCAGGTTATAAATTTGATCTGTATTAATTATTGATATGATCTATCATTGTGAAAAGTGACGTTTCAAATTCATAACCTGTTATTACAATAAGAGTAAGCCTTCCGTAAGGTTCGTGATATTCGAAAAAGCGCCGAGTTTGGTACTTTGATGTAACGCCGATATCGAACAGTATAGAGCCGTTATATACATAGACATAACGATATGTAATAATAAACTGTATATATGATATGTCCCTGGCATACTATTCTGTGATTTAGTTAGATCACATGTAAATAAACGATTGTTAAGCCGGGTTCACATTTATCTGTCGTGTTGTGTTGTGATGCTCTCTGTCGTGATGGCATACTGTTCACATCTATATGACGTGTTATGACGCATTTTTTATCAGTTCCGTCTTGGCTCTCGGAGAGTTCACACTCCTCGTCCATACTTGATGCGGCTCTGATGCGTCATAACACAACACTGGCGCGTGCACACTAGTCTGATGCACTGTGTCGTGTCGCTGCACCGCCCCCTGCACCTCACCCGTCCTGACGCGAACCGGGATCGCTTGTGATGCGACACAACACAAGCCGTCACAACACACGGCATCAGAGAAATGTGAACGCAACCATATTAAATGTATGAAACCGATACCGTTCTGATGCATCACAACACAACACGATAGACAAATGTGAACCCGGCTTTATGCCACGCCGCATCGTACAATTATGTGACACGAACCATCTACGGATCACACACGCAACGCAACACCGGTCATGGGTGTCATGACTCAGTGACTGCACAATCACAAGTTCACAAATAAATACGTTACAATATTATCATTTACAACGCAATAAAGTTTATTGAATAAACAATCATACATGTATTATATCGTCCTTGTTTTGATGCTAATTCGGGAAATATATACGATACGCGGAATGAAGCATTGGCAATGGAATTGACATTTGAGGTGAATGAAAACATATAAGACTAATAGATTTCTCGAGAAGAATAGGGGTAAGGTAACCTAGGTACTACACATAGTAGGTGTTTACGTGCTATTACACAAAAAAAGGTATAGTACATTAACGTCAAATAATGACAGTAAACACGTTATTCCGATGGTAACATAGGTGTGTTGCAGTATATTTGGATTTAAAAATAAATCCGTAGCATAAAGGAAACCGTTCACGAAACGTCGACCGAATAAGAAATAAATTCGTATACTTTCCTTATTGTACGAAAAGTTAACTTGTTTACATTCTTCCCGACATTCTCGCTTGACAAGTAAACAACGTAAGCGGTGGCAATTTATTTATCGAAAAAGCATTGCGAAATACGCGTTCCCCATTAGATTACTATAGAGTTGTTTATATACACAGGCGACTTCAAAAATATGTATACATTTTCAGCCTAGTTTTTTTTTTATTCAATTATTTATTTAGGGACTTTTAATCTTAAAATTACGCCAGTCCCATCGTACCTTAAACTAAGTTACAATCATCTACGGCCTGACAGTAAACTAATATAATTAATTATACACAAATAGATAAATCTCCTTCGCCTCTTCAGAACATGGTGCTGCCAAGATGCTTTGAAATGCGCCTACATCTAACCTATTAAGATTTAGTGACTTCATTAACAATTGTCTATTGCCTTCGTTCCGCACACATTCTACTAATACATGTTGGACATCCTCTACAACATTGCAAGCTTCGCAGTTCGGGGATGGCACTTTTTTCATCAAAAAAGCGAACTTTTTAAGAGGAATGTGTCCTGAACGAAGTCTTAATCCTATCTTAATTAATTTCCTACTTAACCTAGCATTCATAAACCAAGGAATATGAGAAGGTTCACATTGCATAGTCCTGTACCATATACCTTTTTCTTTACAACGCTCATCAAAGTGTTCTTTCCATATCCCACGTACTTTTTTATTGTATTTATGTAACTTTTCTGTAAAGTCTGGTGTAATATAAACTTCAGCTCCAATTCTGCAGGCTTCTTTTGCTAAAATGTCAACCTCCTCATTTCCTCTTAATCCTGTGTGCGGGGATCCATTGAAGTCTCAAAGACATATCAGTGGGTAAAGAGTACAATTTATCAAGCCCAGTGTAAGCTATCGCTGTACCTCTGTTTCCAGAGGCGCAGCGAGCTACATGTTGCAAAGCGCTTTTACTGTCTGTAAAAATTACGATATTTTTGCATTTTAAACTAACTGCATAAGATATGGCCTCTGAGACCGCAAACAACTCCGCCGACATAATACAAATGTCTGAGATTATGTTGTAACAACTTTTTGTTTTAAACAATGGGTCAAAATATGCGGCTCCTATACTAGTCTCGTTCTTTGATGCATCTGTGTAGACTTTGTGCCAATCTCCATATTTTTCACTTATTTCCAATAAAACATTGTTTTTTATATCGCTAGGATGGTATAATTTCTTTGCACATTGCACTAATCTCTGTCCTAATAGTCCTAATAACATCTCTGAAATGTATATTAGAAACCCAAGTATTCAGACTGAACATTTTAAGGGGATTTGAGGTAAATATCCTATCATGTTTTACGTCAGAGTAGACAGTTGCAAGCAGTGGTGGTTTTTTTCTTAGCCAGTACCTACATCTAGAAGATAATTCAAGTACTTCTAGTAATTCAACAGTTTTATTATTGGTCCATGTTAAACATTTTAGACAATATTTGTAAGCTAAATAAGATCTCCGTATGTGTGAAGGTAATATAGTTAACTCAGACTCCATTACATGAATCGGAGTAGTTTTTATAAAGCCACCTACTACTCTTAGGTAGGTAGGTATCCCTAATTTGGCGTTCTATGGGTACCTCGTACCTACCTCTATTCCCTGACTAGCTTTAACGACAATATAAAGTACTAAGTATACATATAAGTTCCTCACTAACAAGTAAGTATGAGTATCTACGGATGTCAGAGATGGTTGAATGCTTATTAATATCGCACATGTACCCAAGTGCTGAAGTCGTCCCTTTCTCATCTTAAAGTTTTCCCTGCATCTTAAAGCCCAAGTTCACTTGGCTTGCCACAATCCTGATTGAGACTTTAAGCCGCCAAAATCTAGTGATGTAAGACTACAACTACGATTAAAAGCTTTATGTACTTACCTACCTCCGAAAGTATTCAAAGGGTTCACCAGCCATTAAGTGACCCAGACCGACGTTGCGCAATGTACAGGCGCCACGAAGCCACGAGCGTTTCTCGCCTCCATTATCTGACTCGTTTAGTATAAATCACACCACATCGACATCCTTAATTGTAAGCTATAAATAGTTTGCGCGTGGTCTATTATCATTATCAACTCAAGATAAGTGACGCAGATCGGGGCCACCGCCAAACAAGCGGTTTCTCCTTGGCTCAGATCAGGGGTGTCATATCAATCGCTGTCCGAACAAGGCTTAAGTGAACCAGTATAAAAACAGTCTCTCATTATACATTGCTGTTGCTGATTGTAGTCAAATTACATTGGCCTGCTCAAAAACTCGACTCGCAGGCGTTATAGGAATACAGGTTACCGGTCCTAACTACCCTTGTGCTGCTGTCACAGATCGATCATGCTCGCCTAGTACTTTATTAACCTAATCTGTGTTAATCTGTAACTAAGTGCCAGTGACACCATGCATCAATGAAGAATTATCGTCAACAAACTTAACTAGGCCTTCCTTCTGTTTGCCTAATCTAATTCCAAAGCAGACTAGTTATCAATGCGTTTGCTCTTCCGCTTCACAAGCTAACATCTTGCGTCTTCTATCTTGATTCAGCAAAACCGTCCTTTAAAATAGTCACAGTCATTTGCCTGGTCCTCATCTAAAAACAATTTATGTAAAACAATGAGTAATCACAACGGAAGTACTACGCCCGTAGACGGGTGGGAGCGACCTTCAAGCGGTGAATCAGCTCGCACGCTACTTAACAGACCCGCCGTATATGGCTCCTGTTAACTTCTTGTCTCCTGGTACTTGCGCCGTAGATTTTAATCCCACTGTCACGTTGATTCATACATTATTGATGTAATTTTTGTTCCATAATTCATACAAGAACCGATGAATAATATCTTCCTTGTGTTCGTTATAGTACATTATTTCTCATGTAATTACCGTTACCTAAATGGCCTGTGAATAGAGCTTCTTGAACCATAACTTGAACCATAGGCAAAGGAATACTAAAACGCTTAAACCAGTGCAGAATATTGTAGCCCTAAATTTGACAGCTGAAGAACAGGTACTGTACGGCGCCGAACGTTTTGTAGTAAATGGATTGTCAAATGTTAGCGCCGTAATGCCGGAACCTGTCACTCTCCCAACTAAGCTATAATTATAGAGCTAACAAATAATGTAAGCAGGAATATACTATTAAACATGTCTTGAATGTAACTTTGAATGAAACATGTGAAAGATGTTTTTAAAGCACGATCCCCAAGGCCACAATTGCATAACGACCAAAATATGACAAGCAAGTCACATTATATCGTCGCCGTGCCGTGATGGATCCATTGAACCCACGCAATATCGCACCGCGTCATCTCCAATATTCTCAAATCAGGTTTTTCCGGCCACAGTTCAACGTCTACATTATCGCAGTTGATTGATAGTAGACTTCCGTCGATAACGCTGGGACAGTCCTGACCATGTAACTACTAACCAGGCGAGTCCAACGCACGGGTAAACCACTGTGAACTGCATTTTATAAAGAACTCTTGAGTTTCTCATTACGAATTACAATAACATCAACAATAGATTAAGGACGTCCACTTTTATCTACTTACACAAAAATTCGATCGGGAACGGGCATAGTTTGAAATGTTGTATTTGCATTCCATTGAAGCCCTGGAAGGAGGTACTGAGGTAGGTTTGGTCGTTGATGATGTACGCTGCATAATTAACTACAATGTTCTTACGAGTAAACATTTCTATAAAGCAGTACGAAGTCAAGCGGAGACCAAGGTTTAAGCTTTCGACTCTTGCTTCATAAAAGGTTGGAATAACTGCCAGGTCCCAACAAAGTACTTTTGCAACTGGCCATTTGCACACTTACGTCAAAGCGAATAAGGTTTACCAATAGCCAGTTTGCTGTTTGTAGAATGTGAACCCTGCCGTTATTGTTTCATTGGCACGAACACGTATCAAGTTGCATCTATTTTCGTCTCCATTTGTAACTCTAGCTGCATTCGAACTTAGGTTGAAATGTTTCGTTATAATTTGTAAGCTTTGTTACCCTAAGTTTTATACCTACATTTTAGTTTGCTTCTGTATAACCTGCATATATTCTGCTTCTAAGTTGTTTTGTACATTTTACAATCTTGTAGCCGTTATTTTTTTTTTTATATTTCGAGTTTCACAGCCTTTAATGATATAAATTTAATTCATTATCCGGGTCGCCGCGATAATTTTAATAAGACTTAATTAATCGCTTTCAAGGCCCACCCCGACCCATGGGAAAAAGGATAAATAAATTTTGAGCGAGTATGCTTCATTTACTTCGCAATATAAATCAGCAATGACTTATTACTCGTATTACGGAGGACAAAGCTTACTTTTAGTAACGATGAATGGCTGGACAAAAGGGCGATTAGTAGAAAGTAAAAATGTAAAGCAGGCTCGGAGAAATGGCGCAGAAGCGATTTATAACCTCAACATCTGCATTTAAATTTAGTTACGCTGTCTGCTTTATTTTGTTATTTGCCTAGGAAATGATATCTGCATAATTCGACAATTAATGTTGGTTTTGTCAGTACAGGCCTAAAAAGGCCTTCTTATAAAAAGTCCTTAATAAGGTTAATTATACCTAAGACGCCACATCTCCTGTTGATAATGTTGTAGTTATATGAAACAAGTTTGTCAAACAACAAAGTATAAACAAAAACAAATTGTCCAAAGTAAAAATTTCGGCTAAGTATATTTAAAAAGTGGCTAAGAAATTTTGTTCGTTGCTATATTGTACTTTGTACTCTGCGTACCAAGTAATAGCTAAAAATATGATATAATGAGGCATGCGGGTACGTTAGATCACTCGACCGCACAGGAACATTGTATTGTTTTTCTACCCTTGTGTTACCATTGCCTCCTGATTGCATAGCGATTCGGATTTTGGGACCAACTACCGTAGTAAATACTTCGAGAGTAGCAACTCTATTGTACTCTGCTCCAAGTTTTAGAACGGTGATATAATAAAGTATGCGGGTACGACATCACTCGACCGCACATGAATATTGTATTGTTTCCCTGCTCGTGTATTAACATTGCCTACTCACTGCATTGCGAGTCGGATACTTAGACCACCCAGTGACTAGGATCTCTAGAGTAACAGCTATAATGTACTCCGCTTACCAAGTTATAGAACTATGATACAATAAAGTATGTCTAACGTAACCGGGATCACTCGACCGCACATGAACATTGTATTGTTTCCCTGCTTGTATATTAACATTGCCTACTCACTGCATAGCGAGTCGTGAAATTAAAGCAACCAGTGTAAGTAACTAGAGTAACAGCAACAACTATATTAATGTACTTTGCTTACTAAGTTACAGAACTATGATATAAGTATACGTATAACTTTGTTGAATCACTCGACCGGACAGGAACTTTGTATTGTTTTTCTGCTCATGCAATTCGCCGAAAAAAGATTAGATTGTTAATCCAACCAGTGCACATTTGAGATACATATTTAATGAATAATAGTTGATCATAGTATATCTTGATCGTTTAAATAGTCTTCTGGATTCCGAATTTCCGTAGCCTAGACGACACGATCAGTAAATACCACGATATTTCTTAAAGATCGAAAAGTTTTGTGTTTCGAATGTTTCCATGAACGTCGACAAACTTTATCACAGTGATGGATTAGTAGTTGCTAAACGTCTAACCATCACCTGAGGGGTTACAGAAAATTTCTGTCGTCGCAAATGTCTGTCACGCCGAATTTCCAGGAGCTATAGAGATGGATTTAAGGTAAATGTGAAGAAGACCGTATATAAGATAAGACAATCTAGAATCTTCTGTTTGTACTCATACTTCATACTTCACTTACAGAAGGTCGGTAGAGCAGAAGGAGCGAAGCTTTCTGACTGTGTCTGAGCGAAGTTCTTGCCCTATGTTGGTCTTCCCAACTAAAAAATGGCCTTTGGTTCGGGTGAGCGTTCGACTCTGCTCTAGAATAAAAGGGACTACTTAACGGCCGTGCACCATAGTAGCGGGTTGGTCGAATGGCTTTTTGCCGACCCGCCCCATTGTGCTCCCTCCTATTCAAATACCACGTAAAGGCGTACTTTTATACGATTCTTTTTGAGTTTTCCGACGGTTCATCTTCTTTACAACACATTTTGATTGCCTTCAACACACTATTCATATGAACTGCGTGAGGCCGTTTATATCTTATCTCCGTTATTATTATAAAACATGAAACGTTAAGATGCCTTTCATTCATTACTCGACTTAGGTAAATTCAATTTAGACTCATTGATTCTAACTTAGCACATTGTTACTGCTAAACTTCCTCACGTTGAATAAAATATTTCTGATATGATTTTCTTCTTTAGAGGTTAGACTGTTTTATAAGGATCATGGTATATTATTTATATTATTTTGGGCAAAATAAATATGTGAAAATTACTCCATGAAATAATCCATAAATAAACTATGAAATGATTGTATTTCAGTGAAATTCCTGAAACCGACGCTGACTTATCGAAGACTTTATTTACTCAACACGAGACAAGAATTACCATTAAAATAACATTAATAGCGATCGTCCACTTGAGCGCTTTCGTCTTATTGCTTCAATTGTCTGTTGCCCAACCGTGGGTCCATGTCCCATTACGTAATCGTCTTGTAATGTGTGGGGTTCGTTGCACTGATGCCACTGATGTAGTGATGTCATTCCCGGGAATATTCCTCAAGCGGGAATGTAACCATTTAAGCGCTTTCGTCTTTATTGCTTCAATTGTCCAAACATGGTTCTATGTTACATATTCGCTTTGTACTCATAGTATGAGATGCCTGTGAGGCTTCGTTGCACAAATGTGACGTGGTGACCGTGGTGTGGTGACGTTTCTCAATATTCTCCTTAGATTCCTTAAGTCTGATGTCTCCAAATGTAATAAAAAATAAAATAAAAATATTTGATCAAAGCAAACATTAAATTCATATTTAATTTTATGATTATGTATTCCCTTTTCTAAGATATATTAATTTAGGAGAATACTTATATATCCCATCACTAAACTGACGCATGTTCAACTCGTTTTGATGTCTAAATAATTATGACAATAAATAAACCCTTTACTGACCAGACACCAAAGCGTCGTAGTTAAATTTTATTGTTGGTATCATTTCCGTATCGTCTAATTCCTAAAATTATGTCGTCGCTATAAAAGCAGCTGCTGCAAGCAAATGCATTCTAGGAACGAGCCATTTATTATTGCACAGAGGCGTGTAATGACTACGACTGGTCCTTACTTCAGCGACAAAATTAATCGACAATTTGTTCCCGTTTATCCTGATTAATTTAAGATGGTACTGGTGTCTTATTTCTATGAATACTCTGAGCCTAAACTACCAGATTTAATTAATTATAACCGCAGACATAATTACGCAATGTCTCACATGATAGGTCATTGGACTGTTCTATTGTTTTCGCTTTCACTGTACGTTATCTATTCGTTTGGCAAGTCATCAAGATACGTAAATAATCTAAACCACTGATGTTAATAGACACTTTTCACACGATACTAGTATACCCAATTAATCCTCGGTTAAATCGGTTTAAGTACGCGATCCAAATACAAAGATTCTTATTACAACTGAATAAGGTACTTTATCTGTTTCCCACAGCTTCATCTTTTTTCACGCAGTAACGCGGTGAAGTGGTCCACTTTAAAGTACGCATTACGAGTGTAACTTTATTGTTTGCATGAGTCACACACGTCTGTCTGTTGGCTGTGTCATGTGTCAGTTTGTTTGTTTACTGTCCCCAACGTCTGATATGGCCTGAATTGTTTAACGACGGGTAAATGACTGGCCCTGACTCCCGTTGAGAAAGTATGTTGACATACTTTTTGTTGTTCGCTAATGGTGCGTCTATCGTCAAATTATGGCTTGAAAAATTTATTTTTAGCTCAAGTCATTATATTATTTATAATCTTCCTTAGAGAAATCTTCGCTTTTGAGGTTATTAGTTACGTGCACATCATCTCATATAGGTACCCGTTCATCTCCGATACATTATCAGCGACGAGTTTCCGATTCAGCGGAGCGTTAAGGCAATGTAAATAATCTTAGGCTGTTAAGGTATATTGTATGCATAAGTAAAATGTCCTCGGCCTGTAGCTGTCTTGAGTTGTGACCTTTTGGTGGATCGATATTTAACCTGCCTCTGTTGTGTCTGTAGTTGTAGCGTCGGTATATCCTAATGGGAAGGTCACTTTAAATAATATAGTCTAGTCGAGAGTAATGGAGGAGGTTATAGTTTTAGGATAAATGTACTCATTTTCACTGGTCTGTAAACCATCTCTTTGAAATCTATTAGTCTGTTGCGAATGTTGGTTCTACGAACAATTGTCTGGTGCCTTTGGAACCCAGTTGATTATGTTACAGATGATTGGTGACCCTCGAATGATCATAACATAAATTCAGCGCGGAGAAGTTCATATTTATGATGCCACCCCCTGCGTTGTAATTGATTTAACTTCATCTTCCAGGCACTGAAACTTACAAGATAGTTACTCTAGAATAGTTCTCAAATGATTCATTCGAACTAGTGTGTATAAAATCTTCGGAACTTGGCTTCTAGTATTCAATTGTAGTATAAAAGCTCCACAAACTCGCGGATCACCCTAAAATGTCCCGATATAAATTCAAACTCCTTCCGACTAAGATATACGATATGAATAACCTCGTAACAGTCTCGGAAGTTTTGAAGATTATGGTAATCATAGCAGGCCGGAGTCGTAACACTAGCGTAGGCGTCACAACGGACTTGGACTTATCCCAATGACTTCATAAAATCCAGTATAAGTGCGCCCACAATAGTTCATGATCTTTGGGAGTCTGAGATCTTAGTTACACTGGTTCATCAGAGTTTTCCACTTGTGCTTTGTAAGCAATGGAAATACACATCCTTGTGTTATATATTGTTGTGTCTATACGAAGTTTGCAGTTCAACCTTTTCGGAGGACGGCTTTGGTCAACCCGGCGGGGAAGTGGGTCGCTTACATTACGTAATAGATTCAGAACTACAGGAAGGAGCTCGTGGGATCCGTTTTCGATGTAAGTTGTTTTAAATCGAATTTCTGCAGAGATTACTGTCCGTCCCAAGGGGTTTGTAGCCGCGTCGGCCGTAATACGCTTTATATCGATCGTACATTTACGGGGACACGATAATAATCGGGTACTTGTTATTTGTTCCATGATTTCAAGTTCGGACTAGAGAAGTTCTTCCATTGGAAGTGCCTAGTGCCTACGCGTAATATTTACACGTTAAGCAATAAAAGACTAAGTAAGTTAATAAAATGTCTATCTAGATTAGTCTGTCGGCATTTTACTTAGATTTTGACAAAAGCTTTTGACGACAAAGTCAAAGGCATGCAATGTTTTAAGGAAACCTGTTTAAGAAATGCGGTGAATCGTTCGTAAACTAGTGGCTCTGTGAGCTGTAGACCTCGCGAGCATAGCTTATTGGGACCGTGCACGATGACAGCGCCACACAGCGGTTTGATCAATCAACAATACAAAGATTTTAATTTATTAAAAAAAATACGAAGTTTAAGGTAAAAAAAATATACAAAAAGGTTATGTCTTACTGGGAATCGAACCCAGACTTTCTGTGTGCAAACAAAAAAAGCGATTGTTTACAAAATGCGCCATGATAGTTCTTAGCTAAGCTGACGAAATTCGGCTACTCATTCTCGAGTACAAACTAAATATCAAAATACCGCCTAAACCAGCAATACAATTTTTCTGTATTTTTTGCCATTTACTATGTAAATATGTCTCGAAAAGAAAATATTCTTATGATATCGATACGACTATTTGTTTAAGCGCGAGGTATCACAACTCCTCCATTTTTGAAAATTTCCAAAAACGGGATCGACAAAAAAAAAATTATTTACTCATAGAATCTGGTCACAAAATTTCACAAAAATCGGTTGAGAATTGTGACCTGTAGAGGAGAACATCCGGACATACAAAAGCAAAATGCCCGAGTCAAAACGTAGACCTTCGCTACGCTTCGGTCAATTAATAAAATGAACTGTGCTAACAAAAAAGGCAAATTACAATGATACATGGTATACTACAAGGCAGTCTGTTTGAAACATGTTATTCCTAGTTAATATGAATGGCCTTACCTACATCAAGAAATAATTATGACGCAGCTGTTAAAGGACGACAAAGCCATAAATCACGTAGCACTGCAAGAAACAGCGACAAAACCTAGCAAATTACCATGCAAATACCCACTGGTCATGAGTTGAACGTGGAATATTTCAAAGCAGATTTCCCTAATGTCAATAACGGACAGGAGCGACGAACTGCGAATGTGAGAAGGGTTAGACACACGTCATCATGTCATGAATGGAGATCCAAGATTTTCTCATTTTACAATCATGGTTCATGTATGTACTTTACGCTGTTTGCATGGATAACCTCACAAGATCCTGCATAATTAAGCATTAAGTATATGCGGACAACACATGCTGCCCGCTTATCATCGCTTTTACGTCGCAAATCGAGTGAGAGGTAATCTGCGCCGCAGCGAATAACGTGATTTCGGAATGCTAATGTCAACTTATACTTACCAGAGCAGGGGTTTAGTTTTCGGCTTAGGGAAAGATTAATTCGCTTGGATTTCGTTCACCTCTACGTGTTCATTGGACGGAGTGTGGGAGATTGGGCGCAGTCCTCGAATGCCTCTGTCAAAGTTGACGAGGGTAGGGTCAGCAGTGCTTGCGATGGCTTATCGACGCTTTGCGGTATCGCTACGGTTCAAGGACTTATTGTTTCACCTGTAGCTGCGATGTTAAGTTTTCATGACAGATAGACAATTGCAGTAAATTTGCATTCATCATAGATAGTTGGGCTTGTTGGCAATATCTATCCCATGCACGTCTGTCTTTTCCATCTTTTTCCGAGATGACATTTGCTTTGTCCATTTCATATTTCATTTGCGTTTATATTGGATTTTGTTATTTGCTTTGCCTTATAAAATGCAAAATATTGTGTCATTTGTGTCCCATCAGGTACTACGAAATTTTTCTCCTTTTGTTCTGCATGGTGCTCAGTAAAATCCCTTTCGTAAAAAAATTATGAAAGAAGATACCCCAATTGAAAATACATGTCATGCTTAATAAACTTAGCGACGATTAGGATTCCACTTTGTATACTTAAATAATCCTATCATGTAGGTTATTAGCCAAATAATTATTACGTCAAGCTTATAAATAACTTTATTCGCAAGGAAAGAGAACATTTCCAGAAAAGGCTCAGTACAAAAATATCTCGACTTTACCGGCTTAGCGTCTCAATTGGGTGACACAAAAAGGCACGAAAAATTTAGCGACGCCGAGGGCGGGATGTAGGTCACACCTTCCAGGCTAGTGTGCCTGGATGCACTCTATGCGTCTCACTTACCACCATTATGTAAACTAACCCCTTGTGCTCCGTAACAGTCGACGTCAAAGATATGTACACACTTTTGCACCTTACTCCTTTGTAATAAGCCGATTTTTTTTAACATATCTTTGATGTCGACTAAACAAAGGAATGGTTAGAGGATCTAGAGCACAACGATTTAAATTAAATAGCGGTTATGTTTTAACCTGCTATTAAATATCTCAGAAGAGCACGAAATACCTGAGCGAATGTCGACGAATGAATAGGTGAAATTCTGTTTGATGATTCATTTAACGTTCGTTTTGGACTCAAGTCACGATATAGAATGTGCGTGTGTATCTTTGAATCACTGACAATTCGATATTTTGAAAATGTACTTTACTTAGGTCTGATGGTCAGTTCAAAAAAATATTGCTGTTAGTACGTGAGTTTTTTACCGACTACATAACTATATTAAGATGTTAAAATTTCCCATTTCCAGAGGGTGCTAAGTGATATAAGGAAATGGCGAATCACTTTTCAACGAGTCCATTAACAAACGGAATTTAATAAGCCTCCTTCGCCACCGGCCGGCAAATCACTTTCCCGTGACAAATGGCCGGCTCAGAAACCACTGACTGTGAACGCGACGAAAAGGGAACCGAAACTTGTTTATAACCGTTGGAATAAATAAATATACAAATATGTACAAATAATTTACTGACAAAAGTATAGTACAGTGGTTGCTCTTAAAGACTAAGAATTTATAAAGACAAGTGGTTTACAAATGCCTGAACTAGGATTCCATGTGTTATCAGGCAGTGAAAGACAATATTAATTAAGGAATAAATATGGATAGTGAGTTTGAAAGCCTGCGTTACAAAGGTAAATCTAGTGCTAAGGATCGGAATTCATACGAATAAACGTCATCATCATACTTTTTCGATTTGAACCCAGTAAAATAGCCGTGGGTGTTGCACCAGTAAATTTCTTATTACTTTACTACTCGCAAGTGAATAAACGGGCTTCGAATAGATTTACTTAAACTCGTGCTAAATGACAACTACGAGTATGACAACTAATTGCTGACGTACCTATATTCTTTAATCGGTACCATGAGTCACAAATTTGACAAATGTCATCGAATAATACCGTAAGTAGGTATCTACTGTAATTACTAAGGTGGCCGTCTATTAATAAGGTATTAAAAGAACAGACGAACGAAACTAACGACTAGACGAAGTATTGATACCTTAATTCGTGTTACTTTAACAAGACTGTGTTAAAGTCGGCAATTTAAGGCTTAAGTCAAATCAAGCAGAATTTATTGACGCTTAACGGCTACCTAGAGACTTATTTTTCTTTATAAAAAAGTGCCTACATCTCAGTTTTATGAAAGGAAACAACAGTGTTCCCAAATCCGGGAAATCTCTCAAGAGGTCGACACATTATTTTATTTTGTCCTGTCCTTTTCCTGAATATAAACGTGACCCTATAAAATATCCTCAGAACCGTGGGATGCCATGTGTATTTATAAACCCAAGTATATTTTTGCGGTTATTTATCACTATTATTCTGTAGACTTGGTTGAAATAGGTAGTAACTTAATGAGGGTATAATTAATTATGGTAATTTCTTTAGACAAATCTTTACTGATAAACACATTATTTCGAATAGATTGTTTACAATTCTACAACTTAATTTGTACGCCTTATGGACGTGGACGATGGCACATTACCTACATATGTCCTATAAGGCGTCTCCTATTTTCTGTCGTTATAACCGGTATGGGTACAGACCTCATAAAAGCAAGGATAGGTTTAACCTAGCCGTTAAGCCATGAGTGTTTTCAACGTACATTCTTCAACCGCAATCTCGGCGAGGTCGTTGCTCATGCGATTAATTTCCGGAACCCGACACCGGCTCCACTTGAAGTCAAAGCTTGTTGAATGCAGTTTTTATGATCTACAGTAGCGATAAAAGTCCAGTAAACTGCTTTAAAAGATTTAAGGCATTTTATGTCAAAACAAACATTTCACGAGGTAAAGCAAAGGATCAAGCCCCGGTATATAGCAGTAGATAATACATTATACCTACTCGTACTTATATTAAATTACGGGTACACTGCTTTGAATGCTTGTATTCTGAGGAATTTCAGAGGTGACGCGCGCACGGTTGGTACACAACACACACTTCTGCTGCAACTCAAAACTTCCCTGGGAGCTCGAGTGCATACTGTACGGTTTTTCTAACACGACCGTCGAGATCGTAGTTCGGTTCTAACCAGCCAAAAGTGCGCAGTTCTCGTAAAAGGGGAGCCGTTTATCACTGTAAGGTAATAAAAGGAAATAAAACTGATGTTCACATACCTACTCTTTTCCGACAATTTGTAAGCTTTGCCTGTCGAACATGGATTTTATCAGACTGGAGCTTCTGCACTATACTCTGTGGCTGTAGGTACTTGGAGTTTAATCTCGCCCGCGGTAAAAGAGTGTGTGTTGGTCCACACGAGTCGTCTGCGTTATGGCATTCCTCGTATTCGCCCGCGCGATATTGGAATCGGAGCGCTCGATTTTTTATCGACCGCAGTCCCGGGTAAATACCTATCTTAGCCAACGTTCATGAAAGAATCTCTACTGAATGTACGAAGGCATCTCGAGTTTTATTCCACAATTAAAAGCAATACCAAAACTTATGTTTCGAGGTTTCCTCTTCAGATATCGTACCTTCATATTTATATCGTTATATCTTATTATTCATTGTCTTGTTACGTTTCTTACTTCAACAGAAAATATCTCGTGTAATGTTCCTTTGTTCCAAATAAGACATGAATAAGGAAAACCTTTACGTAACGGGGACAGCAGAAACACCTAAATTGTTTCCCTGCGCTTATGAACAAATGGCAACAGGTGAGCAAGAAATTTTCTAAGAATTCCCTGCTTTTACCGTAAAGCCCATCGTGAACTAAGTGAACATTCGTAGACCGTATTCCCATGATGTAAAGTATACTTATGGTCAGTTACGTGTTGTGTTACTGATAGTACTTACTGATCTACGCAACATGAGTCACTAACGTCAAGACAGCTGTGTTTATAAAACATTCACTGTTATGGGGTTAGCCTGACTCATAACAACGTGACCCGTACAATACTTCTCTGTGTGACAGACGCTTGTTTATATTTACATATTAAAAGTAATGCTGCCGTTTTGTTTTTTTAATTGTATACTTAACTCTGAAAAAAGTGAAAAACCATTGTTTTAATTGTGTTATCGTAGTTATTTATTTAGGTATGTATCATTGTTTATAAACTCTTTTGTTGAAGTTTATTTTAAGAATAGATTCTAACGTGCCGCGTTAACACGTGTCTTGGCGTTGAAAGACAGTGTTAAGGGTTAAAAGTCAAAGGGTCACATTGAAGAGTTAATGCTGATATTTACCATACATAATTATTTCATTGTGTGCCTTACAAAAGCAGTCTATCAAGTTAAATGTGTGACTAATTTGCATAAAACAATTGATGTTGTAGAAAATTTAGGCTCAATTAACTTACGTACTTATATGAAAATAAATTGATATAAATCCCCAAAATGCTCGCAAAATGACACAAACACGCTTAATGATTTTGACGCGATGAACAAGAGCATTCTAGAAGAATAGCGTCTAATCACTTGTATATTATACAACCCTCGTTAATCTCTATCAATAACAAACTACGTAACTCTTTAATACTTATTTTCCGAACTCTTTCCCTTAATCCATCAAATAATTCAATGAGTTTTTACCCAACACCTCGATGCTGATCTTTTCGCGTGATACTGTTTCGCTGCCGGCATCGTCTGACGTGGAAACAATGAAACAAAAGCTGTTATCTAATTGCATCTAGACGAGCCGCGGAACTTCAGACAGATAGTCTCTTCAATTGTTATACAGCTGTCCCCTTCCTTAACACCCTGTTAGAGCTAGATAGCAGTTTTCTGCAGGCCAGAAAAAGACAATATCTTTTTATTAACCTCATACATTTTTAAATGTATTTCTGCTTTAGCTTAGGCACCAAATTGAATAGGTATACAGGACCTTCACCGTATCCGCTTGTGTAAAATATGTTCTTCGTTGGTTTAATATAGTAGGGAAACATTCTCACCGAAGAATATTGTTTTAAATAGAGATAAACATTTTGCTTCCGAATCAAGTTCTTAAATTTAATCCAGTCTCTTTCAAAACAACTCGGCGCTAACTTTGCAGTTTGTTTTTATTTTAATTACAAACTTTTAACTTCGTTTTAATGCCCACTTTGAGCATCCGCATCCCTCCCTGTTATGTATCTTGCTCTTGCCTTGCCAGCAAAATGAAAAGTTTTATTTAAGTCAGGAGTATTCATGTATAAATATCCTTTTAGCAGCACGATGCACGATTGAAACAAATAGTTCTAGTTGTTTAATATCGTGGTATTTTACTTATCTAGTGGCTTCACCAGTGTTGCTCGACTATTTTTCTTCCATTTCTCCAGGGCATAAAGTACATTGCAAATGTCGTTTTTCACGATCAACGTATAAAAATAAAACCTTTGCTTTGTAGCATCAGTGTGCAAGGATCTACGAATAAACATAAAGTTAGAGTTTAGAAAGAGCCTTGTCATCAGAGAACGGATTTGAAGTAGCGATCTCAATATTAATATGGATATGACTGTTATAATTTATTATTTTTAACTACACACAAAAATAATGTAACTTATCGGAACAAAAAAGTAAAAACCTTTTTGGAAGCCTTTGTAAATATTGGGCACAATTATGATGTGTGTAGAAAAAATAATAAATTATACCAGTCATATCCATATTAATATTGAGATCGCTACTTCAAATCCGCTCTCTGCTTATCATCGACCTGAAACAACAAAACGTGTTTATATCCCACACGGCAAGCTGTATGCACTCGCCATCTCGCCCCACGTCTCTCTAATCCTATATGTACCTTAATCCAACACGGAAAAGAACCGATAACCATTGTTTTGCGTCGATAAACACTGCATGTTTGCACACCATGTGAACACCGCCTTATATAAAGTCGTAACTACACGGCTTACCTCTAAACATGTGGCCTTTCTTAAAAGTGGGGGTGGTATTTAATAACGTAATCAGATTTCCGCGGTCTGCGGAACTTTCCGAGTGCCTCTTCAGTTTTAGTGAAGCTGAGTTATGGACGGTACGTGTGTAGTGTGATAAATACCTAGGTGGAAACATTTTGTTTCTTTTTTCGGTGTTGGTCTCAACTCTATTGGGGTTGCTTTGTTTTGTTACCTTTTATCGTGTTGACCGTCGAATAGTTCAAATACGAGTACGTATGGCATCGACGGAAAAAATGAAAGCATTACGAGTACCTAAATATATTTAGATTCCGCTTTTTGGTTTTTCTATAATTGTCTTTTTATTATATCGGCTGTAGTTTCCTCGTTCAATACACAATTTAGACCTGTTATAAATAACAATGCAAGAGCCCGTATTTCAATAAAATCGATAGCCTAACTTTTTCGATGTCTGTTGTTCAGTGCACTCCCACGAGATTTCGGTAAGAATACTTCCAACCCACCCAACCGCACTAAGTCTGTCGCCGGCTGCCTCATATTGTCTGCATCCTCACAGCTGGCGTAGCCGCTGCATGAACTTTCAACTTGTTACGGCACAATTTAACTTCCAGATCTTTTACTTTTACCCACTAGAATATGGACTGGGCAAATAAGTACGTCACCATCATGCATTAGCGCTTGCGTAAGTTGCTTACTAATAAAAAAATCAACGCGCCCATGAATTTCAGCTGCATTCAGATTTGCGAGCGTTATTTATTGATATAAAGGAAAAAAAATATCAAAGCCTACAAACCTGTTGTTACAACAGTTGTGGTATAAAATGTCATTCAATACGAATAGAGCGCTTCCTGATCACTATAGTCTTCATTATATACGAAATTTAACGGATTGGTTATGCTGCACATGAGCTTCCAACTTATGACGTCATAACTTCCTCTAATTTATTGCACACGAACTCTCAACAAAGCGCGCTCCACAGAACGCGCGCCAGCATCACACACCTGCTGAATTCAAACTTCTCCAAAACCTCTTGGGGCAACAGAAATCTCGTTTAAATTTATCATAACGTAAAACAGCGCATTTACGGTACGTGATTTTAATCATTATAAAGAACGCTTACCGCCCCGGAATAATAAGTAGGCAATTTTGCCTTCGCGAAAGAAAGGACATATTAATGGAGTTGGGCTGCTTTTGGAGATACACAATTAATTATAAGGCATGTGCATTTAATTAAGCAATTTGCAAAGCTGGTCAGGCTACCCTTGGCGACACAAAAGGAATGCATTTCCACAAAGGCCAAGTTACGTCCCAACCGCTTGCCGAGCGTGGACGAGTAGGTACTTTTCGTCTAACTAGTATAAGAAACCTCTTTGATATCGCATAGTTGCTATGTACCCCGCGTTCATGTTACACTGGGCGTTATATAGGGCACTCGTAAGCAATCAGAATACACGGCCATATATCTAGAAAGACTCCGAGAAAATAGAAGTGAACAATACAACAATTTACACCTCTAGACCATTGTTACGGCATTTAAGTCATGTAGACTTTTTGATAATCGCGTGTAGCAGATGTTTTTGAGATTAGAGATTTGCAATTCAAATATTTTCTTTGAATTGAGATCGTTTTGCTGTGTGCAGTGATAACAGCGGGTAAGCTGCTCCTCTTTATTTATTTACTTGTATTTTATATATCGTTTGTCCTTAGACCTTTTGCAGTAAAGTAAAAATATTGTATACAATTCACCTGCTTAACTTGCGAAGCGATAGCCAAATAAACTTTCTTCTGCGGCGATCTGGCAAATAGTTACAACTTTAAAAAGTAACCTCAAAAAGTAATAAATTTAGTACAATGAATGAATTAATAAACAATGCAATTGTTCATTTTCATTATTCATGACTTCCTAACTTTAACTTATCAGCTGCTTAAATTAGAATCCCATTCACTAATTCCGACGCTCGCTTGCGGTGCGTGGGAGTTATAGCTTGTAGCTAATTAAACTTGTGTCCCGGAGCGCCGCTTGTCACCTTCCTGTCTTTTGAGGCAACTTCTATAAGCCCAGTGGCAAGAGGGTGTCATTCTCTAAGGAACGGGCGACTCAAAATCTAAGGCGAACTATTCGTGTGCGAGACTAATATTAGTAGAATTTGTTATTGTTAATAGTAACAGATTGAAGTTCCTACTTTGATGTTATAAGCTGACTTTCACGAATGTCATCTGATCCAGAAAAACGTTTTTGATTTCCTACGACGATTTTAACGAATATTCTGCGTTTCAGCCGAACGAGTGTGCAGATATTCAGTATTCAACTAAATTAATAAATCAGGGATCTTCAGTTGATTGATCTCCGTGCTCACACTAACCCTTGTTACTTAGGAACACATACCAGACTTCATGTTCGTAGCGTAACTAGTCCAAGCGGCATCCAGTATAACTATGGTCTATTCTGCATAATTGTTACGTACCTCTATCAAACTTATGATGAATATATGCTGTGACAGTGTAACATGACCACAGCCTCTACCATCAGTTGCCTGAGTATTTCTCACTTACTTTATGTGAATAAACGTGCCTTATGTCACGTTTTACGTTTCTTTACGGTCTAATGTGCCTAACTTCACTCCGCTAGAAACGATGCTGTCCCTTTCTAAGTACCTATACTAAAAAACAGTGCAAGAATTATATCGGAGGATTATACAGCGCCCCTAGGAGTCACCTAAAGAACTAAATATCAAAGTAACCTACCGAAAACATCGAAGTTTGCAAATTGCGGGCATCTTTCTCTGTCAGTCTAATTACTCCTTAATTAGAGTAAAAGAGAAGCATGCCCGCATATTGCGAACTGTGAAATGTTTTAGCTGTTTCTATGGTTTCTAATAGGGTGATCAAAAACATAAATGTGAAATGAGAGCCAAGTCCAATATTTAGAATATGCCTCGGTATTGATTTTGCGGAAAAAAGAATTGATATCTATATGGGTGCCAAGTTCTAGTTCGCTTGTGATGTAATTAAAGTTCAGGATTTTACTTGACTAGTTTTTACGTATACGCTATATTATATTTGTCTATGTTACTTTTTTAAGAATTTAGTTTGTTGGTATAAAAACTAGACAAGACAAATCCTGAACTTTAATTTCATCCCAAGCGAACTAGGACTTGCACCCAGGATAATTCGCCAGTGACTGGCCAGCTGGCCACCTTAAACTAATGATGAATTCTATTCATCTATAAACAGAATTCAATTTAGTATAGTTTCAATAACTGGTCAGCTTTCAATAACTGGCCACCTAATACTAAAATGAATTCTGTTTATACGTGAATATAATTCATTTTTAGTTTAGGGCCAGTAACTGGCAAAATACCCCGTATAGGTATAGATTTCAATTCGTTTTCCGGCGAAGTCAACAACGACGCATATTTTTTATAAGTACCTAGTATTGAACTTGACTATCATTTCAAATTATTTTATGTTTTTGATGCATTATCATTACTTTTTGTACAGAAATTATTAGTATTCATCATAGTTGATTTCGAAACTAACATTTATTTCTATTTAACAATTATTTCTAGTTAATATAACACATAGCCGCTGAGTCGTCAGTTCTCTTTTAAACTTGGCTTGACACGCTACCCGCCATTCTTGAATTTGTGCGAGCTATTTTGTCACTTTTTACAGATTCAACATTCATTCTACAATTTTTAAAGATTTGACGTTGCCATAGTTACGAAAATATTAAACATATCAATGTTAGTAAACAATGTATAAACAGTGCTGTGTTCAAGAAAAAAATGCAAAATAATATATGATAAATACGTAAACACCATTAATAATCGTGTTAGAATTATACCTTTGCGTGTTAAAAAATATGAAGCAAATTATACGGGCTACTTTTGGCTACATAAATAAGATTATTATGTACTTATGTTAAAAATAGTACACACGTGAGAAGAAATCTGTATTAAAATAGGTATGTATATATGTTAGGTCTTGCCCTGGCCTCGCTTTTGGGTAGGTTGCTGTACGTGCCGGCGTACAAGTAAGTAACATTATACGGCCTTAACAGCGATCTAAATTTTATGGTACCTAAATGATCTCGATCTTAGCACTTTCAGTGCCAAGCGCCCCTTCCCAATACAAAATGAACCCACTCAGCGGGTTTTTGGGCAGTGAATGTGTTAAACCTTATTTTAATTTTCAGATTGTGAACTACCAGCAAAAAATGATAAGTTTTATATTTCCTGTTGCCAAACTGACGAGACATGAAACATCATCACCACACACATGAAACATCGAACTGAACTTGAACATCGGGAAATAATATATAGGTAGTAAAGAAAAATAAATAAACTCACAGAACATTTGTATGTTTTATTTTATTTAAGATATAAAATAATAGGTAATAATATAAAAAATACGTAGGAACTCTCTCTGTGTACATATAAACAACAGGTCTTGCAGTAAGTATGTATATTGTGTTACTATGTGGTATGTGCACCCGGCAACAACAACACAACATGTCTATGTACCGCTCCTTGACATCATCATCTTCCTCAAGTTGTTGTCCCGGCATTTAGCCACTTGCCAACTAATCACTTCTACAATGCATACAACAATGAACGATCTGCTTGCACGCATGTACCGCTGGATGCCATCCGGGTTTGTATGGAAATGTTGTTTTCAATCATAGGTTCATGCCTAAAAGCAAAAACTGCTCGTAAGTAAATGTGATCTTTGCAAATGTACTTAACTAAACAGTAGAAATAGGAGTAAATATAAGTAATATAACTCATTACCTTTGTATCAAATCAGCCTTTTTTCGAGCTACTAATTGATTTATTCCGTATTAGTTTTGCCTGGAGTTCACGTAACTCTTATAAATAAATACATACTACGTTGAAAATTGCAAAGATAATCGTGAAAAATATGTTTATTTGTTGTATTTACAAGTTGACAGAAATGTAACGTCGAAAACGCACGTATTTTTCGATGACATCTGTCACGTTTATTCGCGTAAACGGCGTAAAGTAATTAACTTGTATAATTCTGGCTCAGTTTTCTTTATATAGTTAGAAAGAGAGCGTTTTAGGTGTGAAGTTAGGCATGGATAGAAAACTTACGTAAAAACATTAGGAACTCATGGTACCAGTTGAAATTTTTAGTTCTTTAAGTGACCGGTAGAGGCACTGTACAAATACTCCATACATTTTCCTTAACGTTCTCACTATCGACTGTCATTTACGGAACTCATGGTAGTGCTTCACATCGCTGTGAGCACAAAGTTTACTCAGTTCCTTTAACTAGACTTGTAAAGTTCTCATGTATGACATGTATCACACACGCTCACCAATGTTAGCTGACAACTCCTAAACCTTATTACAAAGATATAAGATCCATCAATGGACAGTTAAGGGTTGCTGTTAGTTTACACTTTTAAACGATTGTGTAAAAATATTCCACCACTAGTTATAAAAATAAAACGTTTTAATACGAGTTAAAAAAGCTTGTAAAACGAAAGCTGAAAGTAACCCTTTGTTATTTTTTACATCGTTCATTCGGGTTTTATTTTTCATGAGTGAACTAAAATTTGTTAAAGCGTACTGTATTGCTGAATAATTTAGCCAGTCTAAATTTAGGATATAAAAGTCCATTTGAATTTAAATTTTACTGGTTAGTACCAAATTGTTGGTTGGTATAATTGACAACGACATTTCTTTAATATTTGTTTGATTGTACCGCCAGTTGAAATACAGGTATATCGATTAATTAAATATGTTAAAGGCTCGTTAGTAACGAGTTGTTACGTTGCGGTAGACCACTACCAACCCACCCACCCACAACCAAAGACAACCATGTCTTATTGTGTTCTATAGTGATTACTCAAACACTAATTGGAACTCACAAATTGATGTTAAAATTAAGTAGGTATCTCATTCGCAACCGTCAGTGAATCTCGCTTTTATTTCTACTTACTTGGTGCGAGCAAAATACTCTGTTACATGTCATCATCATTTTTTATCTTCACCGCATATATTTGTAAATATTTATATGTATATCTATGCTTTTGCTTCTAATTTTTTAACTTAAATTTGTACCACTTTTCTAGTTGATTCATATCGCTTCACTTTTCGATTACGCACGATTGTTACGAACCTTAGGTCACTATAACTGATCCACCTGATCTAGTGATAACAATACACGTTTTGTTCAATGATGCAGATTCAATTAATTAAGCTGGCAAAACGAACCGCGTACGAGACAATCGAGTTGCCGCTCGTGACGTCACACCGTAATTAGATCAGCGCCTGGTGGAATTATCAAATCGAATTTTGTATAAAAAACTTTCACGGAGAATGTGCAATTCTAGTCTGCCATTTTAATTTGATATATGTATTATTTTTTAAAGTTTGGTAAGGATAACTTAAGTTAATGCAGCTATAACGTAAGCTTTTGACATTTATTGTCAGTTTTGTGACTAGAGCTGAATGAGTGAAATAAATTTTCATATGAATGATACATTTTTACAGGCAAATATATCATATTATTCATAAAGGGCCGTAAGAACCCCTTAATATTTTTGTCACTTTGGGAATGCTCTTAAGTATACACTCAGACGGTCTCCTCGACTGTAACAAATAAGTGGGGACAAGAACACTTCTGTGTGTGTATTAATGCTTCAATACCGCTTTTTATAATAAATTTAACATATTTAAATAGAGAAATTATAATTGTATAATTAATGGCAATTTGAACAGGTATATCGATAAATTCGCGATGATAAGTGATAACATACGATTACACATCTACTATTGGGTACTTTCCTCTACTTAAAATTAATTATTTCACACCGTGCACGAAATAAAGCACCAGATAATTATTAGGAAAACATAGGTAGCAGTTATTATTAAATACTATTTCTATTTAATAAATTGGATTGAAATATAAAAAGGAGGCGAGTTGACCGTGACGTCACTACACACGTTTTCATATAAATTCCATATTAGAAAATCGTTTTGACAGTTCTAAAAAAGAAGCTGATTTGACTAGTAGGAAAGTAGCCAATTTATAAGAAAACTGTGTGTTAGAATTAGAATTGCATTGCATGCATGTTTGTTTATTCTTTCACCACTTCAATAATATGGAATACTTTACATTCAATTATTTATTATGTCTAATATTTCTTTCGTGAAAACTAGCCGGGTAGCCGTGATTGATCGCTTCACCGTAACCTTTGGATAAACTATTTTTCAGCTGTTTATTTATATTATGTAATGATGGATGCTAGAACGGAATTACATTAACACTTGCTAGTTTCGTTACGCTTGAATAAATATTAGCTACTTATTTATATTATGTACTGTTACTGCCGCTCGTACTTGCTAATTATTGGTTGTACATATGTAATATTAGGCATCTTTTGTTTTAAAGTTTAATAGGCACCTACCTTAAAAATGTTAAACATCGACTATCGAACAATTCGTAGTACGTGCCGAACGTTGCCTAATATTTAAAGTAAGTACATACTTAAATGTTATTAGGCTTCATATGTCAGATTAACATGACATGGCTAATTTGCTCATTTCTAACCAGTCTGCAATTACTAGATTACTTATGATAGTTCGTTACGTCACTCTTTTTATATTCTAATTAATTTCCCAAAACATAAAACTGTCCTATGATGAAAATGTCAGTGTTTGCAAAATACTAGATAATGAAATTATCATTTAGGTCTTTAGATATTTGTCACGCAAGCAGATTCCCAAAATAATTATTGCCAATTATTCCAAATTGCCCATTCCAAATTGCCAATCCCAAACTGCTAACGCATTCAAAGTTGGATCTCCTGCCATTTATCCACTGCACTGCGTTTAATAGCCACTTCCCGAAGACAACATCGCACCGTTGTTCAATGTCTCGGCGCTATTAATTTCACGTGCCGCAAATGTGCCCCGAACTTTGTCTAATCGTTACAGGGGTGTCTGTCAGTCAGTAATGAATGATACTAATGATGTCTCATTTGAATTCGTTGAGGATTATCTGTGGTGTCAGTCTCAGGTAGGGTTGCCAACCGTACTATATTGTACTATATTTTGGCTCTCTGTACTATATACTTTTGGAAAAATATATAGTACGCTATAATACTATATTTCCGATTAAACGTATGTTACACTTATGTTTAGTATTTTATCTAAAAGTACCATATTTTTTTGAAATGTACTATATTTTTGATGCCCTATTCTGGAAAATACTATATTCTACCAAAAAATAGTTGGCAACCCTAGTCTCAGGGGATTCTGAGGTTGAGTGTTGTCGGTTGTACTGCGAAAGGGCATAACTGCATAACGTAACGTAACTTTAATGTTTAAATAAATAAATAGGAAATGGCACTGGATGAACGCAGTGTTGTATGGAGGTTGTTCGTCTTGAATATTTACTATTCTCTGCTAATGATCACTTATGTTTGTTGCTGCACGTTAATAAAAAAGATTAGAATTCCAACAGTAGTAAATATATTGTACCTACACATTGCGTGTAATCTATAGACCGAGAAGACTAAAAAGGTTATTTACGGCAGTAATTAATATGTCCAGCATTAGTTTATGAGTTTCTTTTTATCCGGTTCTACAAAGAAGTTTTCTTTACCACTATTTCGACATGAGTAATGTAGGTTGTAGACATGAACATTGGTTGCGAGTATACGATCCCACCCAATTTGTTAGCACGCTAATAAGTTTCTATGGGCCAAGTTGCGGCAGACAGACGGACAAGTAGATGCTTGAATGATTCCTGGTTAACTACGGAACCTGACAACCGAGTTCATCTGACAAAAGTCCTAACGGATGTTTATAAAACCCAGCCCCAGCGAAGCTGACAGGGATTATCACTGTAAATGTCGGATACACGCCATTGCGGCATCGCCCGCGATATTCTATGACTGTAAAGCCACAAGCGTCTCGTTGTTCCCAGTCTTACCCGTCTACTCCCCTTCGCGCGACAAAGGATGAAATCGCGAGAACTTGTCTGCTGCCATTATTCTAAGGGCCTACTCGACTCCACTTGCTACAGAAATTGTTTTTCTTGTTTATCCTAGAAGATTTAGATATAGTCTAGTGCGTTTCTCGGCGATAATGCTCAGTTTAATTGGAATTATTCGCCCAAGGCACGTTTAACAAGTCTGTGACTAGTAATGAGATTTTATTATAAGTTTTCCAATTTTCTTTGCAATGTCTCTTTTATATTCTGATTATAATAAGTTTACTTATTCTAGGTTTACACCAACTTTCTGAGTGGGTCGAAAGAAGGTTTATTTATTCGCGTTACGCCAGCTCTAAAACAAAAATAACATGCGTCGTAAGTTTAGTATCACAAAAGCTATGCGCGGTCTATTGCATTTCCGTACTGTTTTACAGTAAGCTTCCTAAACATGTAAACTGGACATTGCATTTTTCTGCATCTCCTACTTACTACTTATACTTGGCTGGCACGACCCAAAATTTTATTAGTCTTGGCCTCCAACAAAAGAGCACGCCACTTTGCTCGGTCCAGAGCGGCATCACGTCAGCTTTCGCCGACGCAGAGCTCACGGAGATCTGCCTCCACTCTGTCCGCCAACAATTCAACAATTTTTCTGCATCTACCACTTTTTAACATATTTTCTTTTTGTTACAGCAACTAAAGACGAGCCGGACGGCGACGCCGGCGAGTGCCGCGGGCGGCAGAACGGCGAACGCGGCAAGCTCACCTACAACGGCTACTCCGAGGAGTGCCTCGACAGGCTCGAGCCCAACGGGAACATACCGCACGACAAGGACTCGCATTACGGTCAGTACATCACAAGTCGGCAATTGCTTCTTGTTGCCTGTCGGCGGCCAGACAGGAGGCTTAAAACAAACCCAACCGTATCTTGTGTCCTTTTTCTGGAACTACAATTAGGGCTCATGTAGACGGTGCGAGAACTCGCATGCGAGTTTCATTACATTGCGTGATTTGATGTAACCTCAATGATCCGCAATGTAACTAAAATCGTATACGAGTTCACGCGCGGTCTAAATGAGCCCTAATTGTAGTTGCAGAAAAAGGACACAAGATACAGTTACGGAAGTAAGCCATGCCACACAGCCATCTGGTTACATACCAATCAAAACTACAAAGTCCGCGTATGGCGGACGCTATAACAATTTCCCAGGTATTACAGTGTTGCCAATAAAAACTGTAATCATCACAGAGACATACGCGTCATTAGTTATCTCTTTGATGCCTCTAATCATCGTTAATCATCACTAATTGCATCTTTCTCGAGTGCGGGCATCATTCCGGGCCTGAAGTATCGTGTGTAGCGTCGTACGCATATAGACTCCAACCGACTAGATGGAACATTCTTTAATACCATACTACCTCATCCATGATAATCATAATCATTTATTTGTTGCAAACCAAAGATGCATCCCATCTAAAACAGTAAATAGAGAGAAAAAACTCTTTGCATTAAAGATACCTATTTGGAACAATGCTTACGATGGCTTTAGATTCATTGATGGAACAGACACCGTTATTGTTGCTGGAATTTATTTTGGGCTCTAAAATCTCAAACTCCCTCGATCTAAACTGCAAATAGGACGTCTCACAATTTTCGTATTAAGAACATAAATATTGTGAGCTTGAGCGCGCAGTCAATCAGAAATGAATTCCAGCCAAAATTAAATTTGACTTGTAGAACAAAAGTTCACGGCTCAATTCCTCAATATTTCTAAGTATCAGAGCATTTATATATGTACGTGTATTATGTGTGGTATAGGTACTTCATAACATTTGCACTATCTTTCAGTATTCGCATTGAGGCATTATCCAGCCCCAGTTGTTGTTGCTCGTTTCCCGCTTTTTATATTATCATCGTATAGGCTGCGTGCGCTTCATACGGAATCTTTTAGATGTAGTCTACGCGCACGCATTAGCTTCGTCGCATTGCGGCGTTATCGTGCCCTTGTCGTTATTCCTCATTTCCCGCTGTATTGTCGTTTGAGGTTCGGAGAAATGTCGTGACGATTCGTGACAATCGTTACCAACGGTAATGTTTACTTCTTACGTCTTAAGAGCATAACAAACAAAAGGTGTACGATTTTTTTCACGAATTGCTTCGAAGCCTGTCTCAAGTGTTTTGTGATTCACGTTTTTCTGTTCTTGAAAGTTAAGAACAAGGTGAAACAATCGCTCTCAATTTCGATACAATCTATAATTCATTAATTAATTTGTGGACAATGTGAGGAGTAATGTTTAAAGGGGCCCACTGATTAACAGTCCGCCGGACGGTATCGGCCTGTCAGTTGTTCGGACCTGTCAACTTTTTGTTCTAACTGACAGGCTGTTAATCAGTAAGCCCCTTTAGTTTTGAATTTTTTCAGTCAGGTTGTATTTCATCGATCTGAATGTAAACCCCATTTAGATAGTTCAAGAATTTGTATGCGATTTTCGTTCCATTGCGGTATTTGGTCGACCGACTGCATTCATTCTACTCTGTAGTTAGCAATGTATCGAATATTGCATGCAAGTTCTTGAACTTTCTAAATGGGGCTTTACATTGAGATCGATAAAACACAATCTGGCTGAAAAAAAAACAACTCAAAACTCAAACATTACTCCTCACATTGTCCACAAATGTTCACTCAAAATTAAAAAGTTTTGGCTGAATGTGTGAAACCGCGTTCAAAAACTAAAAGCATAAGCGCTTAAAAATTTTCGTTGAACAGGTGAGCGTAGTTTAAAGCAATTAAGCAGTTCCACAAATGTACTTTACTTAAATAAGTAGGTACAAAATGTTTAAAACACGCAGAAATAGCATTAAAAACAATCTCTGAACTTCGGTACTAAAGTTAGGCCCGAAATTACCAACAATTTCGTTCAGAAGAGTGTTGTTTTAGTTTAATCATTAATTTTCATTAGCGGTTGCCCTTTATCGGGATCGCGGCACTTGTAGAAGCGACACGACAATAGCAATTAAGACCTTTGATGTAGATGAAACGGTAGAATTATAATAAACAGCAATTTGATTAGAATAATTGTTTTTGACTCAAAGGAACTAATGAGCGTTACGACGTGTTTTTAATTAAACTAGAAATATCTGGGAGACCGAGCTTTGCTCGGAAAACATAAAAACTCAAGAATGCGCGTTTTCCCAGAGATAAGACCTAGCTAGATAGATTTTTCGCCCCCGAAAACCCCCATAGAGTAAATTTCATTGAAATCGTTAGAGCTGTTTCCGAGATCCCCGAAATAAATAAACAAGAATTGCTCGTTCAGTTATGTGAACTCGGCACGCCGGTTGTAAACACACGAATTGCCTAAGTTCAGCGCACTGTTTAGTACCTAATGTTTATAATTATGATACTCTTAGGTTCGGTGAAGGAAAACATCGTGAGGAAACCTGCATACATCTGCGAAGAAATTCAAAGGTGTATGTGAAGTCCCCAATCCGCATTGGGCTAGCGTGGGGACTATAGCCCAAGCCCTCTCGCACATGAGAGGAGGCCTGTGCCCAGCAGTGGGACGTATATAGGCTCAAATTATTATTATTTATTATTTTAGGTTCAGTAATTTCATATTTCCCTCCATCAGTCAAATTTACGTGTATGTAATTATGAAGTCGCGGCACAGATTATATAATAGTTCTTACGAACAGATACTTATCTCTCAAAGAAAACGCAAATACCTACCGTTTTAATACCTACACTAAAATACAATGGAATGACCTTCAACGCGCCGCCGCGCACCGGCGCAACGCTAGGGTTGCCGATGCTTAGAAATGATTTACTAATATAAGATACCTACCTACTTAGGTAGGTACAAATATAAGTTTTAATTGTCAAACTAACATTAGAACTGGTAATATAAAAGCATAGCGTAAAATAACCATGAGCAAGATAAGTTGCAATAAGTAATTACAATATTCCGTTTATGCGTTTCATTCCGACGAGTGACTGCGAGACATTTTAAAAGGTCATATCTCCCTGCAGCAAACACAGTGTTTACGCATTCTACTACATTCAATACCACCTAAGTAGCTTGTAGCCACAATTGAAACTATCGTAAAAATAAAACCAAAAGTACTTGTATTGAGAATGTCTACCTACTTTTCCTATCTATCGGAAGAGCAAAAGCGGTATTTTTTATTAGTTTTGTTGTTTCTGCATTCATCCACATTACAAGTAGTGTTATTTGTTCATTGGTTCAAGACATTTCTTTCGCATACATTTTAGCATATTCGAGCGCGCGGCGACACGACGTGCGTGCGTGAGCGCGCGTGGCAACCAACTGGCTTGCTTTTCTACCGTGAACGGGAACGGATTCGTAGGTATAAAACCGAGCTCGCGCGGAGAGTTCCATAGGCCTGGTCGCGGTACTGTTTAAATCATTGTAACAAAGGCACTCGCTAAGATTTAGTCATTTCCCCTCCGCACTTTCAGCCAAAGGACCCACAATGGCCTCCCGCGATTATGTTATCTCGTTTCTCAAGGAAAATTGTTTTTATCCTCGCCCCTGCATACAATATAAGATTTAGCAGAGTAAATTGTTATTAGAAGCTGTAATGAAAGTGTAAACAGGCTTGCGGCGCCTTGTTTATCTATTTATCTACGTAGTTTAGGATAACTCAGTTGTTTACTACGAAGTTAACCTATTTATCTCATTCGCTACTAAGCTATAGACACTCATACTCATACTTTATTGATAATTGTAAATTACAGGTCAGACTTACATGACTAATAAAGACTGTATCGTTTATTATGCCATAACTTTAACACTAGAAATAGAAATAAGCTTGCTATCAGAAAGTTTCGTGTCCGTAAAGTACAAAAGTCATTCGTTGGGCAATGCATTCATTTTTATAACAAGTTACCTGAGAATGCTTTAAGATTACCCTTTCCAGCTCTTAAGAATTACTTAAAAAAGTCATTGATTTTAAAAGCTTATTACAGAGTCGAGGACTACTTGACAGACAAACATGCATGGTCCAAACCAGAAACTAACTAATAAAAAGTAGTAGCAATTAAAAACATTGTATTATGTATAGAGTTATAGGTGACACAGCTCAGGTAAGCAGGAAAGCACATCAAATATTATATGTTGGTAATTAATAATAATCAATCAGATTTATATAATATGTTTTCCCATTTCTTTTAATAACTTTATTTTCTTTTCCTTTTGTAAGAATTTGATATGTTTTCTGAAAGAGCTACGATTTTGTATGATTCCATGTACATATGTATATTTTCTAAATCAAATTTCTATTACACCTTATGTGTATAATTGCATGAATTCTATAGTAATTTAAATTGTATTTTTTCCCTTATTTTCTCGTAATGCATGTTAATTATAAGATGTAATTATTTTTGAAAAGATGTGTCCCGCCGAGTTTGTTGCCGGTCCCATATTGGGATACCCTCCTCCAATTGAGGGGGGATTTAAATCTTCTCGGGGCAGAGGTGTAGGGTTGGAGCCGGTCTACCTAGCTTTATTTGACGTTCATAAGCGCATTGTAATTATGCCTACTTGAATAAACTATCTTTTATCTTTATCTTTATCTTTTATAAATACAGATAAAACCTGGTCTAACTGTTGACGTGTGTATTATTTTGTATTACTATGTTCTTAAGGTATAATCTGGGGGTATTTTTAAGCCACATCTGATATAAGAATGTTTTACATTTATTTTATTTTAGAGACTTTATGATGATTTCAATAACGTCTAGCAAATATAATTTGGACAAGCCTATCGAGCTAAATTTGAGACTATTTCACCGATTCCTTGGTACGATTTAAAGAAACAAAAGGTTAATATGCTGCCAAAATATGTCATCTAAGTGTCCTTTTCATGATTGCTGAATTGAACATTCACAGAATAAATGTGGTGAATTTTAATTTTTCATGTAAAAAACGAGTTTTTCTGCAACATTTTGGATTCCCGTCAATTTCTGACGCAAGCGAAAGGATCAAACAGCTAAAAGAATCTATCGAAATCCGAAGCCTAACGGACATTCATGGCGTTGAACCATGGCTAGAGCAGGTCGATAGAAACGCTCCATGATGGTTATATTGTATACCAAAGTCGGGGTTGTCGTAAGTGACATACCATGTTCTCTAAAAGGCCACCATGCACAGATCGAAAACTTTTTTTCCAACTAAAAGAAATGATGAAATGAGGGTTGAGTGGAGGAAGGGAGGGGAGGCCTTTGCCCAGCAGTGGGACACTAAACCATGCTAACGAAACCATGTTGTTACTCGGGAGGATTACGTAAATATTGTCCAAACCATATGTTTTACGTCGATCTCCCAGGACGAAATCTGCCCTGCTAAGCCGAAAAGCGCTATCTCAAAAGAAAATTCATTGCTAACTTATACTTTAGTTTCTATAGCTGAGAATTCCATTTTCAAAATCATTTGTTTTTGAGATAGCGCTTCGGCTTAGGAGGGCAGAAATGTTACTTATTATTAAAGCACTAATTAAACTATAATATGTGTAATTTTTAAATAAAAATATAATACCAGAAAAAACGGCTAAGTTTTATTTATAATAAACGATACAGTCCTTAAATATACATTTGGGAACGAAACATACGCTACGCTTACGCGGGATACACTTGATTCTCTCACTTGATTCTCTACTATAATCCCTACTATAATGTTATAAATCACGCTGTCTGCCTTTCTGTCTGTTACCTCTTCACGCTTAAACCGCTGAACCGATTTATGTAGATGAAATTTGCTCTGCAGATAGTTTAAGGACGGGGGAAAGACATAGACTGACAGCCATATTCGAACTTTGAGATACGTCAAATATTAGATATCGAAACGTTATGGACAGGATATGTCAGTGTCAAACAAGTGTCAAAGGTGATGTTTCTTCAAACAAAAACGTCACTTTTGACACTTGTTTGGCAGTGACATATTTGACGTATCTTAAAGTTCGAATATGGCTGATATTATCTTTCTCCATTCACGCAAGCTTTGATGAATTAACGTCGCTCGTAGCAGTCGTAGCCCTACACCGTAGCCCCGTAGTACTTATCTGCCCTACGGTTATCGACAAACGGCAAGGTAAAAATGTATCTGCGGCGGTAGCACGGTTGTATTTTTATCGCTTGTCACCATGCCTGTCACGTTCTAACAAGTATGATAGTGATAGGCGATAAACATGGAACCATGCTGCGCCCGCTGGTCTGGATGACAGATGCGATGAAGTCATGTCTTCATATCCATACATAATTTAGGTTACTATTGGCGTTTTCTGAGAACGATTGTCAAATGTCACTGTCACTAGGCCGGGCCCCATGATGTATAATAAGACTTTAAAAGAAGCGTGACGGTATGTGTCTTGATTAGCATTTGAGAGCCGCCCCTGACCATCCGTAATCTACATATAGTTCGTTTTTTTAGCATTAGAAATAAGGTAAACAATCTTGATGTGTCTTTTAATTGAAAAACACATTTTAAAAATAAGTTATGGCAAATATGTAACAATTATGAATCTAATACGATCATTTATATTCTTCTGCTTTCATAAGTAATAGTTTTTGATTTTTAAAAAGCGTTTTTCAATTAAAAGACATGTCAAGATCGCTTACCTTCTTGCAAGTTCTTTCTAATGCTAAAAAAAAACGAATTATAGTACTCGTACAGTCAGCATCAATAGTAGCGGATAAAACAACGCGCCAAAAGTATCTGCTACGTTACAGTCTAAAGGGGCCCACTGATTATCAGTCAGTTGTTCGGAACTGTCAAATTTTTGTTCTAACTGACAGGCTGATGTCGTCCGGCGGACTTAAATATAATCAGTAAACCTTTAACAAAAAATGTTTATTCAGAGACCATACTTTTATATCCGCAACGCAGGCTTCGTCAGGTAAACACAAATTTACAATTAGCTACAGGCATCGTCACAAAAAACTACAGCGATAAAATCCGCAACAGGCAACCTTTAACTGTTCTACATATAGAAACATATCTCATTTTGTTATGCTGTTAGATAGATAAGTAGATAACCTTTGATGCGTAATCTGATCCGCTACGTTTGATGGTGACTGTACCATCCGCAACATACTTTTTGCGCTTAATAAATAAATATTGGAGGACATCTTACACAGATCAACCTAGCCCCAAACTAAGCAAAGCTTGTACTATGGGTGCTAGGTGACGATATACATGCTTACATAGATAAATACATACCTACTTATATACATAGAAAACACCCATGACTCAGGAACAAATATCTGTGTTCATCACACAAATAAATGCCTTTACCGGGATTCGAACCCAGGACCATCGGCTTAACAGGCAGGGTCACTACCCACTAGGCCAGACCGGCCGTCCAATACCTATATACATACTCGTATTCATCGACGATTCATCTAAAAGACGGCTCCGAGCGCTCACAAATTTTACTCGTTATTGAGAAAAAAGTAAATCCTTTTGATCGTAAGTTCCATTCGGATTAGTCCGGCAGAATGAACTCCCAAATGGTTTCTATTAGTTTATCTCCAACCTGTATTCTACTCTAAGCAATTCTAGCCGAAAGTGGCTTACGAACATTCGAATTATTCAAACTTAGGTATTTGTAGAAAATATTTGTTCAGTAATTCCCAATACGACTTAATCTCCCTTGCCGATTGACAAAAACATATGTTTACCATTTTGTACCTTATTCCTTCGTAATAAGGCGAAACGTGAAAATACGCAGCTTCATTCAGTAACCAACCCCAATCCTGTCGACACTCGATAAACGTACAGCCCTAGCAAGTGGCGGTTAAGTCAACCATAACATACGTTACGCGTGTAGTACAATGTCAAAGCAGTATTTTGACTTTATAGGCAAAATTAATTCATCAAACATTGCAGTATAAATTATAGTCTGGGTTAGACTATTTGTCACTTTCTTAAAGACTATAGTTGACGAAATATAACTTGTATCGATTCGCCATTAAGCTCACATTTACTTTAAACTGATTAAAACTTTTGGATCTAAATTGCTAATTCAAATATCTCCCTTTATGGTATTCAGTTAATTGCCGAGTTAAACTATTGATTTACCATTACTATCTACACGTACGGTTGACACCCGTATTGATATATGTCATGAGTAAATAAACACAGCATGAATATGTATCGACCAATCACGCCGCTCGTACAATTGGGACTTGATTATACGCCAGGGCATATATCGCCTTTGTTTAGGAGATGGACCACGTATGCGGCTGAAACATTTAATTGATGTAACAGGAGGCGTATTCTGATTGCAATAACAGGTTGTGTTATCATTAGAATACGATAATTACTACTAATATTCTTAGCAGAGTTACATACGTGTCATACGCATTTGGTGCGAACTATTGTATATCCTTATTCTGAATAAATATTTTGTAATTAGTTTCGCAACTATAGGCTTATTTACTTTTATTATAAATACGAATGTGTCTTGTATCTCTATCGGTTACTTCTTCATTTTTACCTACCTACCTACTTATTCTACGCAGACGAACGGAAACGCGGGCAAATGCTAGTAACTTAAAGTAAAGGGCGAGTCCACACAGTTAATAGTCCGACAACTCATCAAGTCATCACGAACACGAAAATTAAAATAAACAACGCCTTACAATGGGTCACTCAACTGTTAATGAAACTTTTGAACTCTATTTATATAGTGACAAAGGTTAATTTCGCGACTAGTTCCCTTGGGTTTAATCGGACTAACAACGAGCCTGCTTAGTATGTAAACAAGTTATTGTTTCACTGCCAAGGGGAATCTTATAAAATTTCATGAATGAATAAACAAGCAATTTGGGGTTGTGTTTGTTTTGCTTGGACACGCCTGTTTGGTTTTTTGAGGAGACAAATACAGGGTGTCGGGTTCGGTAAGGTTCAGTTTCAGAGAAGACGAATACAGGGTGTAAGGTTCAGTAAAGATCAGATCAAGGCCCATGACAGAAGGCCGTTTGTGCAAACTCGGATTACACGCATCTAGGACCAAATGAAGGTATTAAAACGATTTCCAGCTTGCTGGGAATTCATTCTTATAATAAAAAAATTATTTGGTCGGCCTATTACGAGTATGCCAATATTGGAAGTACATTATTCCCAATATTGGAATTTACCTTATTCAAACATAATTTTGGCGTGTTTGATCAGTGAAATGGGAAAAATATATTTTGGGCTAAATCTGTACCTGAATTTGTGTTCTGGAAAATATATATTTTGCTAATATTCGTTGTAATGTTTGATCAACTGGTAAACCTGGCGTGTGTATTGAAATACCTTGTAACGATCTAATATTTTGACGCAATCATAATAATGGAGTAAATGGTTTGGGAATTCCATCCTGTCTAGACATTTAGGTGTCATGTGAAACCTTACTTTGTCCTTTGCAGGGTCAGTTTGTACAACTATTTGTATTTTTATATGGTCTCACGGCTGTTGCATACATTCTTCATTCATCTTTATAGAGTCTGTGCGGAAAGAGAAGAGTCTTGGAATGTATTGGCCCACTCTCTCTGACTCTTCTCTTTCCGCACAGACTTACGGTTCTATTTAGACGTAGACCTATTAGGTACCGTCATTAAATGAAATTGGGCGCCATGTTGCGAGGCAGAGTGATGGCAGAGGTGGACCAAAGTTGGTGGTCACTGGTCACTTTCGGATGAAAGAAGCGTCTAGCGTCTATTAGCTCGTTGGGTGGACGACTTTCGGAAGATCACGGGGCACTTCTGGATTAGACGAGCCCAGGACCGGTATAGTGACGTATACGAAGAGAGGTCTATGCTCAGCAGACAGGAGGCTAAAATTATGATATTAATGATATACTTGGTCAACCAGATCTTGACAGTAGAAAAAGGCGGCAAATTTGAAAAATGTAGGCGCGAAGGGATATCGTCCCATAGAAAATTTGAATTTCGCGCCTTTTTTTACTGACAAGATTTGGTTGACCAGCTATAACTATGCATGATGCGGTATCTTCATTGGCTTACTTACATCTTTTATTTTTTCATCGTATTAGCTAATTCTTACCTACTCGGGTCCGATTAATCTTCGTGGTTTTTTGTTTTACTTTTCTACGATTTTAGTCATCCTCTTTTATAAAACCATTCACACAAAGACACACCTTGATCACCAGACTTGACAGCATGAAACAAGCATTTATTTCTCTATCCCCTTTTACCGCCAGCCCTAGTAGCACGGTCGCATTTTTATCGGTGATAAACGATATGCCTGTCACGTTCTAACAAGTATGTAAGTGCGAAAGTGACGGGCATAGTGATAGTGGATAAAAATGGAACCGTGCTGAGCCCGCTGGTTGTCTTTTCGATGTCGACGCTTTCGGTAATCGCTACCGTGAAAGTCAAAACAACCAATTATCTACTAATTCAGTATAAATAAACTGGGCATGCATAGCCACCCTTTTAACCCGTATTCACCACTAACAAATGCCTCACTGAGCACGCACAAATTCAGAGCTTTGTGTGTTAATAATAATTAGGCTAATAGCCATTTGTTCGAGCCTCGACGAAAGACGCCTGTCCATTTTAATTAGTGACATACTGCGGAACTCCGAAATGACGCAGTATTTTCAGGGGTAATAAACATTTTTATTCGGTTATGAAAGACACGGGCCCACGAGTCAGTATGACGGATATCTACGTGCATTCAAACCGTCAAAAGCGTATCGTAAAACACCCCACCCCTGACCTGACATGAAAGTAATGGCGATAGTAAAGCGATCGTACATTTTGATAACATGTGGATGGATGACATACGTTTTTTATTTCCGCCGGGAGACTAAATTAAGTCAATTGAAGACCAATTTTTGAAGTGCAAACTTCTTTACCGGCGCTGTGCACTTTTTGTGATGGGGAAAAAATGAACTCTCGGTCACGTGACCGTAAGACGTAAGACGGACACGTGACCTGATCGGAAAACTGTTACTTCAATGTCATTGAGTTTTTCTTTATTGATTTAAATGCCATCTAGTGAGTTTAGCTCTAACTGGTATTAATATAACTCGAGTACTAACAGTGATGTGCTTAGGGGTTTCAAGTAATGCGACTAAATAACGCTAGATGGCAGACATTTTGCAATAGTGATTGAGTTTTCACTTCTGCCAGCACTCCCGGAGTGCAATCCATTGTTTTTTTATTGAAATTTTATTTAGACTTGTGGAAATGGTTATTTATTGACATCTTATAGTAGTTTATGCAACAGTGATATAATAAGGGTTCTTAAAATTCAAGGGTCGAAGTTACAAAACGAGACGTAGTCGAGTTTTGTAAAAAAAGACCCGAGAATTTTAAGAACCAATTATGAGCTGTTGCATACATTACTTTTTCTATGACAGCTGCAGCAAAAAAAAAAGAGTTATTATAAAAAAAAAGAGTTATTATTTAAAAAAAATTGAGTTATTATTTAAAAAAAAAAGAGTTATTATTGTAAATGAAAACATACCTCTTTCAATCAAGATGATCGGAACTTGTATCTTTAAAAAAAATAAAGCAGTTGTATTATACTCATAAGATGACTGCTAGCAGTCATCTTATGAGCCTATAGACAAATCATTCAAATGACATTGCTTTAGATATCACTGTCAGTCATTTAATTGACACATTTAAGTGCTGGAGTAGAAAAAACATATATATACCTAGGTAAGTAGGTATGGTACAGATGAACTGCTTAATTTATTGAGCCATACAAATTCGTCATGCAGCTCATTGTCATGTTACACCGAGCGTTTTATTGTTCATTTTGCATGTAAGTATGTTTATTTATCTGGCACGACGAATTTCATTATTACCATAGGTGTCGTTAGATTCGTCTCAATTGTGGTACAAATGTTTCAAAAGTTAGAAAGTTTATGTAATTAATTTTATGATTTTAAGTATACATTCTATAATGCTTACGCTGTAATAGGAATATTCTGATTGTAATAAGAGTTTGATCTGGATTTGCTATGGATATAGTCTGTCAGTCTCAAAAGTGACGTTTCTGGTTGAATAATCGTGTTCAAAACGATACCAAATTTATTTTTATAGGTTAAAAGAATGAAGGAAGACTTCGCTCAAATGTTTCCATTTGAAGCGAGTGTATATTACCCGTATGAGCGAAGAGACGGATAATAAGTGAAGTCCTTATTATGCCGTCCCGATGATCGCTCCCTCAACCGTCACGAGGCGCTCAGTCAAGCGAATAACCCGATTTCTATACTAAATTCCAATATATGTACATATGCCTAAATTTAATCTTTAGACACAAAAAACTTTATGATTTATATTACCTATTATTTATATTATTTAACCTAACCTAACTAGCGACCCGCCCCGGCTTCGCACGGGTTAACAAATTATACATAAACCTTCCTCTTGAATCACTATCTATTTAAAAAAAAACCGCATCAAAATCCGTTGCGTAGTTTTACCTAAAGATCTAAGAATACATAGAGACATACTGACAGCGGGAAGCGACTTTGCTTTATACTATGTAGTACTAGTGATATGCAAAATGATAATTGATTAGTGCTAATTTTCTTTAACCTTCGCTTTGATTTCTTTTAAAGCGCCCTTCATATTATTTTCCGAAAAATAATGATCATACTCGTAACCACAGAACAAGTTAGAATGGCGATGCGAGCAGGGTACGTGTCGCCGCCGGTTTTGAGCAAACGCTCGCATGCTACTCGCCCGCGCTGACCGAAAACGAAGTAAACATGCCTTTTTGCGCCACATTAACCTTCAGATTTAGAAGCCAGACATCAAATCTGTCTAAAGGAGGCGTATCCATTCACCAGGCACACAAGTTTTTACTACCATTGCGCGAGTGTTAGTAAATGTGGAGAGGAACGAGCGGCGACACCGGTTCCAATACTAACTGCGCGCGATAGCCATTCTAACCTCTTTAATAATGTTCTGTGCTCGTAACATTCAAAATTTACATCGACAGTCAAAACATTCCCATTTCTAAATGATTAGCAATACCATGACCATGATTTAAATGAAGCAAATATGTGCCTTTATAGTACTTACAGAATAAAATATTCGTATTCGTAATCAGGTATTCATGTATACAAGTGTTTTCTGTAATTTGGCACGTTCAGCCATAACGAAGGACCCTCAGGTCCCTCAGGTCATCCCTCCCCAGTCACCTACATGCTCGCTCGACTATAAAAATAATCAACTCGCACGCGAGCCTCACATTCCACTCATCCGTTATTGCCTATGTAATCGTTATGGGAACTATTAACTTCCCTACGTATTTGATAAGTTATTATTAATTTCGCAAGTTTCTGGGAGACGAGTTTCTGGTAAGTCGGGCAGAAGTTACAGGATCCGTTCAATTTCAACAATAGTTCTATTGGTTATTAATGCTGACTAAACTTCGTCCCTTGCAATATTAAATATACTAGCGACCCGCTCCGGCTTCGCACGGGTTAACAAATTATACTCGTACATAAACCTTCCTCTTGAATCACTATATCTATAAAAAAAACGCATCAAAATCTGTTGAATTTAAAGATCTAAGCATAGGTACATAGGGACAGACAGCGGGAAGCGACTGTTTTATACTATGTAGTGATTGAGCACTTCAATTAAGTACTAAAGTAATTATTTGCGATAGATCTCGTTGAAGATACCAAGATTTTTAAAAGTAACAATTATATCGCAGAAAACCAGTTTTACTTACATTACGAAGGGTACAAATCGTTTTTCTCAAATATGAGAATTGAAAATATTTAAATGTATAGACTCGATATTTATTAAAACCTGTCACGTATCGTACAATCATTCAGTTGGTAATTAGAGGATTCCGTAGCCTTAATTGGATTTAAGCCTATTATTCCCAATATTCCCATATTGATTGAGTTGATCACGTATGTACACCACAGCGACCCGACTGGATTTTCTTTAGCGAACACAAATTTATCTACGAAAGGGCAACTAGGTATAAACATGGGAATTGCCTACGTGATTTCCATAAATTTCTCTTTGATCGCGGACGAATCATATTCTTGTCGGAGCTTAATGAAGTATATTCAGCTAACTCGGTAGTGATTCGTTTATTGTAGAAAAATATCTATTTAAAGTCGTGGATATGGCTGATTCCACATAACAATTCTACTGTACTATACTAAAAGACATTTGGCTGTAGATTTTATTAGTGGCATTTTGGACTTCTGCAGAAGAATTTTACGTTTACATTTTGCAGTTAAAGTTTCAAGTTTTCATAGATAACACTCGTTGAGGAACTATTCTCTGCAGAGTCCAATATTCCTTCTAAATCAATGATGGCATATATTGAGTAACGATCATACATATACAATCAGCTATTTCATCAAACGGATCAAGTGAAGTGACTTAAAAGGCATCCTAATGCTTAAATTACACCCCTAAAAGGTTATTTTCTGGATCGATTATAGCGCCGCTATGCTATCAGCCAGTGATTTATTCACTCTGTTTACTCCGTCGCATCGATATCTCGTCTTTGTGACGCTAACGCGTTCCCAGGCTAATCTCGTCACTTACAGATCAGTAGCTTCGGGCAAACCAGTGTAAAACCGTCTTAGATCTATGTAAAATTACGCTGGTTCGCTAAGAGGATGTGAGTTTGGGAAGTGTTTGGAACAACCAAGAGTGTGCCCCTTGGCGCGAATATCGAGACGTGAAAAATAGCTTCCAAAGAACGTCGCGGTTCAGTCGCCGCGTTTTTACCCTGAATTAATTTGCTTGCTAAGTGCTCGGGAGAAATTGTGTCAGGAGCTCCAGCCTGTCATTGCCGAGCCTCCCAACATTTGTATTTTAGAGTGCTTCGATAATTCATTGGCGAAATATGAGGGGAACAAGTGTGCCAACTGAATTCAGATTCGTTGAATGATCTTTTATTTATGTTATCATCATCAGGCGTCTTTATCTCGGAAGGAACTAAATGTCTTTTCGAACTTTTATAGCTGTCAGACTGCCGATAATGTTTCAATGTTGCGAACAAAGCTGTGATAAAATGCTTGGAATGGAGGATTTGATCAGTTCAATAACGATTTATTCGTATTTACTTTGAATCGTAACTTGTTAGTACGCTGGCATAACATCACAAAGTAAGAGCCACTTGTTGCTGTCGTCATCGGTTCCAAATGGTGTAGTTACGCTCCATGCTGTGTAATGTTTGAATGCTCTTAAACACGAAATAGCGTCGTTGCATTTTATGACATATACTATTTTTTGTAGATCATCTTGTTTCTCTTGAGATAATATTTTAGGAACGTCTCCTGTTTTAAAAATAAATGTTACAAACTATAACATCTTCATTTCATTTACTGACATGAATTATGTATGTCTTAAGTTTTATTTTCCAACCCGAGATATCTATCTTTCTTTATTTAATTTGGATCACTTTGAAGACTATTTTGCTAAAATAACTAGTTTACCTTATAATTTAAGGGATGAACGACAAAACGTCAGAAGCTTTTTTATAAAACTTTAAGTTTTTTCTTATAATAAGCTTTAAGTAACTTGTTTTTTCTTGTCAACAGATTGGAATAGCGGTGCCAACGGGGAGTACCGGGTGCGGAGACAACTATCAGTCTCGTCGGACTCGAAACTACTGGACGAGGGGGCGCGGGAGGACGCGCGGGTAGTCATGAGGCCGAAACGGCCCCCTAGACCCAAGTCCGAAGCGTTCCTCGCGCACGACCACTCCAACCGACGTACGAAGCGGTTTAGTGCCTTTGGGGTTAGTACTCCATTCATTTTAATGGAAGTTGCTTAATGAAAAGTCGCACAGATAATCATGAGGCCGAAGCGGCCTCCTAAACTATACATAACTGAAGGATTTTGCGCGCACAAAAGACCACAAGATCTTGCATTCATTTTGAAATCTTGTTCTGATTAAATAAAATAAATGAAGATATACGATAACGACGTAAATATTACATCTTATAAATCACCTTTAGGTAAGGATTTTACGGACCCGTGTATCGATCAACAGAAAGTATATATAAAGCGTTCTCTAAGAAAATAACAGGACAACTTATATTTATCTCTCGAATAAAGTTTTATCCGGTGAAATATATCGCGCGCACTCTTAGCCAGTTATCCGTGAGTGCGGTCGTTTGTAATGAAAGTCCCGTATTACAGAATGGTGATAGATGGAGCTTTGGTCTCCCCTATATTAGAGACGAGTAAATTGTAAAGACTGTCCAAGGTTGCCACAGCTTCCCTAGTCCGTGTTGACAGTGAGGGACACCGATCGTTTTCCTTTCAGTTACTTATATGCGTAGGTATTAATGTGCATGTAATACTTCTGAAGTGGCAAGCGTGCTTAGACTATGAATACGCTGACCATCAGGGCCCTGTTTCACCACGCTGATATTGTTGCCAGACATTGAAAATTCACCGTACATTGCTAGTCCAACAAGTTATCATTGACGCTATGTACCGTCGTTACTTACCGATCCAGAAATGTACAGGAAATTATCAATGTCAGATGTCAATTGTCAACTTGATGAAATAGGCGCCAAGCGTACGGCGCGTACTTTTTTGTGGCGCTACCTCAATCAAGATTTTTTTATTAAGATTGTCAGTCTTTACAATTGACTAGTGTCTGCCTATACAAATAGGCCGAGTAAGGATCATGGTGACGTTGATCGATCACGAAGTTCGGTCCAATTTGCACTAAATGCGGATTGTCGCTACGATCTTGAACAATTCCCGCGTAAACGATAGCATTATATGCTAAACTACTGCCGCATTCGAACTTCAAGATATTCACAAGAGACGACACGTACTAGAACCATTCTAGATACGTTATAGTTTAGATTTCAACTAGTTCTCTTTTGCAGCGCAATTCGGGCAACCAATGTCACTTTTACGATAGATCGTGTTAGATATCTATTAGAATTTAGATGTTAATTATATCTCCAAGTAATATCTTGTGGAAATCGTTCAAGAGTATCTCCAGAATCGCGGAAATGTCAAATTTGACAGGTTAGATCTTAAACACATCGTTATCATATCTCGGCGATGTCTAAAAGATATCTAATAGATGATAGATATCTATCTATTATAGGTACAAAATCCGAATCGGGTAGTGTGGGTGTAAACTGCCTTGAGGGAATTGTGGTTATCGTACAGTACAGGCGTATACATGCAGTCGTACATATAATATACCTAATAGTACCTACGTACAATCATTTCGAAATGTAATGTGATGATTCATTGTTTTTGACAGCTACATTTCATTAATAACTTCTCGTGTGTAAAATGACATTAATTTTAGAAATATTAGACCGAAATTTGATAATACGACAATACTTATAATGATTTAAGGCAAATTGGTTCGTAATTCTTGTTACACCGAATATTACCAGCTTGCATGGATACTGTATTATTCCACTCCACATACACACAGAGATAAAATATTCGTCTTTGCAAATAAAATTGTCATGTAGACATATTTATGTTAAGCTATTAAAAGTTAAAAAATATCTACATACGTGTTTACTTTCGGGTACCTATGTATATTTCTTTATTTAGACAAGAAACTTAAGTGTCGATATAAACAGTATATCATATTATAAAGTCACAAACAAGCTAAAACACGAGAAGCAATTACCATACCAACATATACGAGACTGTACTTTCCAAAGTGCATCCACATACCCATTAGGCAATTCAAATATTTAGACAGACGCTACCAAGAAAGCGAAACAGTGTTGGGAACCGTTTCCGTAATCGAAACCAGCAAACAAACAGACAATTGTGACTTAACTGTGTTATATTATATAACTCGGAGACACGAAACATACTTTAGCTGAAATCTTCCTCGAATTATCATAATATGCCATTTGACTGTGCTTTTCAGCGAGCATAATCTTCCTGAGGAAACTGGTATAAATTCAAAATGATGTTGGAGATAGAAGGAGGCCATAGGAACTCTGTGATGAAACAACGCAACCTACTTGTGTTAGGGTGTTTTAGAATTGTCTCGATGAGTATTAGTTGTATGTCGTAAGAAAAGTACAGTAAGCGATAAAAGCTCGTACCAAAAATGAAATTTTTGCCAAAAACTTATTTTATATCTTTATACTGAGGTGTGCCAATAAAGAGTATTCTATCTATCTATTTATTCTGCAAGTAGGCCTCAAGGACTCTTTTACAAGTTAATACAATATTTACAGTTAAATCATAGTGTCATGAAAAATACATAGCAACAATTATAAAACACAACAGCGAATACCTCTAGCCTCTGCCCGTGGCATGATGAAGATGATAGATAATTACCCTTTGGGTACGGAACCTTAAAAACTATCCTACGTCCTTCCTAGAGCCTCAAAGAGATGCCAAATTTCATCTAATACACTTTGGCGGTTTAAGCGTGAAGAGGTAACAGTCAAAGTCAAACATACAAAGTTACCTTCGCATTTATAATGTTATTACGAGGGGCGTTCAAAATATTCTCGGTATTGATATCTTACAACCTCTTCTAAAATTTCTTTCGTTACTGGCCGCTAAGGTTTATTCATTGACATTAAAAAAAAGTATAATTCGAACCGAGATGTTCTTTTGTTTTTCTGCAATTGCTGAACAAACATGAACATCATGTGGGAATTGACAATGTTAACTAAATTAGAACATCGATGCGTGATAAAATTCTTGACAAAACAGGGTAAAAATCAAAAAACCATAAAAGAGGAAATGGATTGTGTTTACCGTGAGTCTGCTCCTTCTTTATCTACCATTCAAAAGTGGTCAAGCGAGTTAAGACGTGGAAGGGAGAGTGTTGAAGACGACCCTAGACCTGGCCGGCCTGTAGTAGCTACTTCACAAGAAAATATTGATAAAGTGGAAAAACTTATATTGGAAGATGGTCGAGTGAAGGTAAAATCTATAGCACAAGTAACCAATGTCTCTATTGGTACCGTACATGATATTATCCATGACCATCTTAATATGTCAAAAGTAAGTGCAAGATGGGTTCCGCGAATGCTGACTCGGCTTCAAAAAGACATGCGTGTAGCTTGTTGTTCCGATTTTATTGACCTGTGCGGTGAAAATCCTGATGAGGTGCTGCAAAGAATAGTTACTGGAGATGAAACCTGGGTTCATCATTATGACCCAGAGAGTAAACAAGAGTCCATGCAGTGGCACATTAAGGGTTCAGCTCATCCCAAGAAGTTCAAGGTCATCCCTTCAGCTGGCAAGGTCATGGCTACGATATTTTGGGATTGTGAAGGAGTATTACTGATCGATTATAAAGAAAAAGGTGTAAATATCACAGGACAGTACTACGCTAACATTCTACGTCAATTAAAGGATGCAATCAAAGAAAAGAGGCGAGGAAAGTTAACCAAAGGTGTTATGCTTCTGCATGACAACGCCCCCGTCCATACTGCTCATATTGCCAAGGCAGCTATTGTTGAATGTGGGTTTGAAACTGTTATTTATTATTATTGGGGTGGTATCGGGCCTTTGAGTGTCACGTCGACCAATTATTGATCTATTGTGACGGCCCTTTAAAGTTCATTTCATTTGAAACTGTTACTCACCCACCGTATAGTCCGGACTTAGCCCCCAGCGACTTCTTTTTGTTCCCCAATCTTAAAAAGGATCTGCGTGGAAATAAATTTTCCGATGATGAAGCATTGAAGGCGGCAGTGGAGGAGCATTTTTACACCAAAGATAAAAAATATTTTTATGCAGGATTAAAAAAAATAATTGATCGATCTTTTAAGTGTATGAACATAGGGGGGGAGTATATTGAAAAATAAAAATATCAAACTTTTCGTACTTGTTTGTTTTCATTCTCATACCGAGAATATTTTGAATACCCCTCGTAGTATGGGTGAGGCATAGTTTGCCCTCTGTGTTGGACGGAACGGGATGACATGGCAGTCGGTTTCGTAAAAACTAGTGCCTGTTCCAATTATTGGGATGATGTTGCCGAGCAGGCTAGGGGCTATTCATAAATTACGTCATTTCAAATTGGGGGGGGGGGGGATCTGGACATCGGATGATGGTAGCATGACGATGACGTAGGAGGAAACGGGGTCATTTGAAGCATGATTTTTGGATGATTTTATTAGAACTAAAAATAGATGACGTAATTTATGAACAGCCCCCTACCTAACTGAGATGTGACAAAATTTCGGAACACACGCTAAGAAGGTTTAAGAAACAATTGCCATTTGACTTAAGAAACAAACTTTAGAAGATGATACTTCTTGTTTATCATCGCTCGGCTTTGTTTAAGCTGTTTTCGGTTCTCTTCGCAAGATTTTTGTTACTGGATATACTTTTATGTTGTTGCTCAGAATAATGATTTTCCTTACCCGTCAGTTACCGCTTGTCATCAAAAAATATTACCTCCTGTTTTAAGATTGTCTGTATCAACTTTACGCTTGCTGTTTCGGGTTAAGTTAAGAGTCGGAAATGACGTATTTCCTAATCAAATTAAGCTCCTCGCGAAAAAGTGGCCATCTTAAAATACGTATCCATTAACCAGTATTCCGCAGATAAATGTTTTTTGTCAGTTCAGTATTCAACCTCCCGGAGATGCTGTCGTGGCGCTCCTGTGCTAAGCCTACTGTACTTCCGTTGCCGTAGAATGTTTATCAATAAAATCAGATTTGCTTAGAAATTGCCAACAATTGACATACCGCGAGTTAATGATTAATATTTTGTTAAATATTAATCTAAGTTTTTTTTTTTTTATTAAAAATGGGCTTACTCATGGCCACAGACTAGCCGGGGCGAAGACGTGGCCTACGATGGAGCGAGTCTGCCCAGAAGGTGCCTGTTCACCCTTGATTTGAAGGTTGCCGGGTTATATGAGCTCGGAAATATAAGTATAAGTTAACAGAAATAATACAAAAACAAAAGGCAATCGACTCCTATTCAAGTTAGTGGTTTTCCTAATCGGGCTTTCGTACTTTTCCTTCTAGTCATCGAGTTTTTTAACCGAATAAAGGAGAAGGTTATCCATTCGGCCGTATTTTTTTGTATGTTTGTTACCTCAGAACTCCGTATACAGGGTGCCATTTGAGTTGTGATCAGTAATATGTTTTTTTAGGGTTCCGTACCCAAAGGGTAAAAACAGGACCCTATTACTAAGACTCCGCTGTCCGTCCGTCCGTCCGTCCGTCCGTCTGTCACCAGGCTGTATCTCACGAACCGTGATAGCTAGACAGTTGAAATTTTTACAGATGATGTATTTCTGTTGCCGCTATAACAAAAAATACTAAAAACAGAATAAAATAAAGATTTAAGTGGGGCTCCCCTACAACAAACGTGATTTTTGACCGAAGTTAAGCAACGTCGGGCGGGGTCAGTACTTGGATGGGTGGCCGTTTTTTTGCTTGTTTTTTGTTGATGGTGCGGAACCCTCCGTGCGCGAGTCCGACTCGCACTTGGCCGGTTTTTCTAACTCCATAAACAACGAGCAATTTAATGCCCCTACTCTTACTAAAATCAGACAAGATTATTTTGATTTTTTTGTTTATTTTTTGTCATTTATTTTACTTTTACAAGTGGCAATGTGGTATTTAACCAGCTTTGTAAGATATTTCAAATGAAAAATGAAGTAAATTTTATTTCTAACTGGGACAAATGACAAAATTGATGTCAATGACTGTTCCGATTCAAAGAAGCGATTCAATTTACTAATTTAAATATCTTAATAAGCCGTTGTAATATCCTAAATTCACTTATAAAAGTAAAATAAATGACAAAAAATAAACAAAAAATAAGAAATAAATTGTCTGATTTTAGTAAGAGTAGGGGCATTAAATTGCTCGTTGTTTATGGAGTTAGAAACACATACTGATCACGACTCAAATGGCACCCTGTATATATTTTTTCTATAGTTTCCAATTATATAGTCCTTTTATAAAGTCGATTTTATTAAAGATTATTAACCACTCCACTTTTAAACCTTAGGAAGGCTCGATGGTGAGATTGGCCCATTAGGCTCTTAACTAGTATAAAGTGGGCCATATAATGGACAAAGGTCTGATCCACGTACCACTTAATATGTGTTAAGTGGTACGCTCCCTACTTAGGATTACTTGTGTGGTTCACCCTTAATTCTCATTAAATAAAGAATTCCATTACGGTAACACAATGATGGTTTAAATTGTTTACTGGAAATAGGCTTTGGAAAACAAGAAAGGGTAAATCAAGGGGTTATGCAGTACATAGTTAAATTTACCTAAGGTCAATGTGGCTAATTCCGTCATAGGGGCTATTCCGTCCACGAGCGTATATTTCTTTGATTTTCAATCGTAGGAAAAAACATCTGCTTTTGATTGCTGAAACTATAAAAGCAATCGCTGCTTTCGATGAAATCCGCTGTCGATGAAATTATCAATTTTGTTCGTTGTTCGAGAAAAACGCTAGTAGACGGAATAGTCCGTATGACGGGCTTCGCCACATTGAGCGTAGATTTATTGGCGCATAAAATACTGAATGTTGGCAAAGTTCATTCATGTCGCTGACCACTGATACTGATCAATACATCAAAATGTTTGCACACGAACGACACGAATTGAAACGAACGACCCGTGTGATTGCTGACTTAACTCATGACTTAACTAACTAAATATAAGTTGATTCATAACAACTCTGAACTATCAACATCTTCCTCGCGTTGTCCCGGCATTTTGCCACGGCTCATGGGAGCCTGGGGTCCGCTTGGAAACTAATCCCAGTAATTGGCGTGGGCACTAGTTTTTACGAAAGCGACTGCCATCTGACCGTCCAACCCAGAGGGTAAACTAGGCCCGTATTGGGATTAGTCCGGTTTCCTCACGATGTTTTCCTTCACCGAAAAGCGACTGGTAAATATCAGATGATATTTCGTACATAAGTTCCGAAAAACTCATTGGTACGAGCCGGGGTTCGAACCCGCGACCTCCGGATTGCAAGTCGCACGCTCTTGGTGGCGCTAGGCCACCAGCGCTTCCTCTGCCAATCATGGCAGCTCTGAACTATCAACATTTTCATATAAAATCCGCGCCAGCTTTCGGGAATCATGAATCAACCTATACATATTACAAATTACAATCCATTGATCCATTAATGGTGTATGGGCGCTTATTGCCCTTGATATACTTAACATTAGAAGTAATGGGAATGGATGGCTCTGACAATACCTATAGCTTGCAGAGACTAAGTTTTATACAATTTCATTTCGCCAAATGTTGGTTTTCGAAGTTTCTCGTCATACAAAATTATTATACTGAGACCGTTGCCGTTGTTTTTGTTTTTAGATGGTGATAACCACAGATGTGAATGTCTCGAAAAGTCAGGAAAATTTTCAAAAAAAACGACCGCATTAAAAAAATGAGAGGAGGTTCCGATTTTGTTTCGACTTTCCGACGGCACCTCAGTAGTTATACACAATACACAAACATACCTATCTAATTTACAGGATGGCCTTTTTAAAACTCGTGATAATACGGCTTCAAATTATCGTTAAAAAAATTAAATAAACCTACTCTACCCATAATAACTAGCAGTATCCATCACTTTGTGTAAACATCATTTGTTTGGCATACCATTGTGATAACTCATATCAGTTAATTTAATTTAAAAAAGTGGCAACACTAGCTGACATCCACGGGGCGTCGTAAATTATCGGCTTTTCAGACTTCGCTGATAAATGGTTATTTTTGTTTTCGTCGGCACCGGCGGGGCGACTCCGACCGGGAAATCTGGAAGCCAATTTGAACTTACAAATTGTGTTAATTTGATCCCATTTTTGCTTCATATGTCCTTGCTTGTAATTAAATATTCGTACGCGCGAGATGCGCTGCAAGTAGGTAATAGGTATCATATCAATAATAATTGTTTTTTTTATATTTCAATTTTGCTTCTGAGCGCTATTCTGTGTCACGCCGCCACCTTAAATGAATGCCGTTTAATTGTATTGTCAGAGCAGTTAAGAATACCTACTTTTGCAAGATGCATTGGGGTGTAAGGTATGTATTTCTAAAACGGGGTAATTGTGAAAATAACAAATATCTACTAGTATTTTACACAAAATACACGTTTTAATACGCTTAATTTTTTGTTATCTATTATTAACGAATTAAATGATAGAGTCTTTGCGGAAAGAGAAGAGTCTTGGAATGTATTGGGCCCCATATATTCCACGACTCTTCTCTTTCCGCACAGACTTTAATGTCAAAACACATCTTGTCAACCAGCAGATGGCTCATAAATTGCAGGCTTTTCAGACTCCAGTGATAAACGTGTATTTTTTGCCGGCAGGGTGACTCTCCGTTCGGCAAATCCGAAGCCTACATAAAGCTGGAGCAGCTGGGCGAGGGATCCTACGCCACGGTTTATAAAGGGTATAGCAAGTAAGTATCATGTTTTATTCACTTTAAATATAATTAAGTATGTACAAAAGGTACAGTCGCCATCAGATATATCGGAGCGGCCAAGGTGTTCACAAAATCTGAACACGCACTCTAACGCCTTGACAATAGAGGCGTGTTCAGATATTTGTGAGCACCGTGGCCGCTCCGATATATCTGATGGCGACTGTACCAGCATAGAAAAGCGGACCTGGCATTGCAAAAAATAAATGCTCAATTTTTAAACTGATTGGCCTAAGATCTAATCCAAGATTTCGACCCTAATCTGTTATTTGATTTAAGACATATAAGATATGACACGCATTTATTGGTAAATGCTAAATTGCACATAACTCATGCTTAGAGCAATTACTTCTTTTGAAGCTGTTTGCGATTTCTTTTTCTTGTTCGTAAAATGATTTTCTTTGATAATAGATACAATACATCTCCCCCACGTCTTTTATCCACTCTGCCATATAACTAATCCATCTACAATAAATAATCTTGGTCTGAATCAAACAACAGAAGGGCAAAAATAAAAATCCCTAACACATATTATAACAGATCGTTCCCTATTTATTTACTAGATGCCCGCTAGAAAGCACTCTACGCGACAAATGTACGGCAATAAGTTAAAGCATTGTACGAGTATCTCATCTGCTGAACCGAATACGCCTATTTTGTATTAATTACGTCTTTCACTTTACTCGGTATCTAACGTAACTAAGTCGTGAGTAAAAGTATATTGTAAGGAAAATTATAAAATATGTGCCACAAGATATAAAACGGTTAGCATAGTTATCTATGCTAAAATCCTCTTCCAGTCGAGCTATCACAAGAGCAAAACGTAGGTAGGTACACATAAAAATATTCCATTCGAAAAATAGTGTGTACTTTCTATAGGTACGAAAAACAAAACTCAATCCAACAAAAGGTATAAAACCCGGCGCGGCGGGCGCGGTCGAAAGCTCGCACGCAATCGGACTAGACTGCAAACTTTTTAACAAACCCGGTGGACTCCGTAAGCGGGCCTTGGTCCACTTAGTCTGCCCTGGGGATAGGAACAGGACCACAGATTGGGTGATGCTCTATGTTGCATTTCTGAAATAAAGGAAGAATCCATTAATGAAACTAACAACCCTTATAGCAAAGGTAACGGATATGCAATTTAAGTCCTACGAGGTTGATTATGTTTTTTTTTTTAAGAATAGTAAACAAAACTAGTACATACATATACCAAATTTATGACTAAAATGCTATGTTTGCAACCAATAATTTCGCATGTAGAGGTGAAGTAACACTATTTATGTAGTAACTGGTGCCAGCGACCGTTTTTGGCATAAAGCTGCTATTGCGGCATCTGGCACCTTTAGAATGCAACCGGGAAAGTGCTAAGTTGATGAGTTAAAATACCGCTTAGCCGGGCTAGCACATGATTGCCGCGACAGTATCTCGCCGCGAGATAGACTGGCCTAGCAATTACTTAAGGTGCGATAACAATTACTTAAGGGCGTTGAATACCTAGTTTTAATAATAATAATGTTTATGCATGAATGACGCACGCGTTCGCATGCAGCACTGAACTTGTGGACAGTGTGTGACGTCCGCCGTATTGTAATCTGGCAACAACAACAACAACTGGCAACCATTCAATCAAATTCAATGTTACCGGCCGTTATGGTAGCTTGATGGCATTCCTCTATCGATTGTAATCATTATCATACGCCTTTTGTTACATATTCAAAGGCACTGCTTGGAGCTCGCCATAGATAATGACTGATGGCGTTGTTCATTAGCGCGCTACAAACCTCAATTAGATATTAATCATTTGTCTTAATATTTTGACTTAAGTATTTGAAAGAGAGGGATAAAACGTGAATTAACTTAAGGGATCATCCATTAATTACGTCACACGAATTTCTAGGTTTTTTTACCCCTCCCCCCTCCTTGTCACACTTGGTCACATTTTGCAAACCCTCCCCCCCTGGTGTGACGTCACATTTTAGGCAATTTTGTTTTCAACGAAATCGACAATATTAACTCGGCATTATTTTTTTAATAAAAAAATATTTTTGATATGTAAATATTAGTAATTTTATAACACAACGAAAGTTACATCCAAAATTTCATTATTTAACTGTACAGCGAATAAAAAAATATAAATTAATTTTCGGTTACTGATGAAGTTAAAGTGACATCACAATGTTTGTGACTCCCCCCCTCCCCCATGTCACAACATGTCACATTTTCTTGACCCCCTCCCTCCCCCTAAACGTGTGACGTAATTAATGGATGACCCCTAATGAGGCTTGTAAAGTTTTATGAATAAGGTGGTTAATAAACTACATATGCAATATTATTTAGTCTCTGTCGCAACTTTGTTCGCGTAGAATTAATTGCTTGCACTTGTCATCCTTCTACAAGTATTGTCAGTCTGTTTAGGTACAATGCTGACATCCAGTAATCTGCATTAATGCCGTTAAACTCCATGCAACGTCAAGCAATCATCCCCGGTACTAGGCTCGCATGCCTCAAACTAAGCTCGTACTAATTAGGCTGTCTGCTCGTCGCGCTCTTGTATAATGCCATCCCGATTGACAACGACTTTAGAGCAGGCTCGGCCGTTTTGAAAATGGTCTGGAAATTGGGCCTCACAGAGTTTAGCACAAGCTTTGACATGACAATGACCACTATTGAGAGATTTCTAAATAATTGAAGTGTGATCCTGTAATTGGCTTTCCATTTCTTTATTAATTTGGATACTCTGGGCCCGATTCGGATTTTGAACTAGACTTCTATTAGATGTCTATTAGACATCACCAAGATACGACAACCATATTTTTAAGATCTAGCCATTCAAATTTGTCATTTGTGCGATTCTGGAGATACTCTTGAACGATTTCCACAAGATATTATTACGATATTTTAACATAAAAGTGACATTTGTTGCCCGAATTGAGCTGCAAAAGAGAGCTAGTTGAAATCTAAACTACAACGTATCTAGTACATATCGTACCGTTCTCTTGTCTAGAACGGATCTTGTTTTCCGAATACCGCAGTCTGTAAAGATAGCTGTTGGATCTCCAAAATATAAATAAATAAATTACCATCCGCCTGCCGTATTCAGGTGAAATGTTCATTGACAAGTAAGTTTATTATCCTATTGATCTTCGGAGTATAAATTTACGCTTCAAGTATCACACTTGATTTGAAAACATCTTACACCAAATATTTTCCCTAAAGACTAAAGACACATACAATATTGTATTGGTTATGTAAGAAGCTCGTCTGACGTCACAGGCGTATGTAAAACGTAAATATGTAAACGTGTTGCGGGAGGAGTTGAATATATGTTAATGTACGTTTTATGTGCGAAGTTAAGTGATTAAGGGGAGGGCATCCGAAAAGCCAGATGGATGAGATAGAGGAAAGAAAGAAACACTTTATTTAGACATACGTACGTGTATATGATATAAAAAACTCCGGCTGAAATAAGCCGCTGAAATAGTACAATCTTGGAGTAAAGTTAGTTCTAGTTTAAGATAATGTTAAGTAAATCCATATGTTTAGTCTACCTTCAAATAAAAGGAATATAAAAATAAAAGATTTCGAAAAATTTAGTAATTTCTTTATTGAAAAAAAAAAAACTGTAATGTATTGTTAAATAGCTACAGGTACATAAGAGTTCCTGAATAGTATACGATAATATTAGCAAAAAACGCCTAAGGTTAGGTAGACAAATAGCTATACATCTTAAAAGCTTTCGTATTTATCTAAAGTTTGGGACATGACGTCAATGAAATCCGATTCCAATCCTCTATTTATCAAGAGACAACCCCTTTCCATTACAAAACTGGTATTCAGCATCTATTTTTAGACGCCCAAAAGGTCAACATTTATCAATCGTGTCTCTCCGCCGAGCATTTTCGAACTTTGCAAACACACGAACTATTCACTCAATCGAAACTAGACATGGGTCGAATATAGAGTTTGCCGAATACGAATATTTGGCCTAGTGTTCTGTTCACATCTTACCGAACCGTATATTCGGCCAAATGATTCAATTCGTCTGTATCATTCTAATTAACAATGAGAGTCGCTTCCTTTCCTTGAAACAAACAGATCAAAAGGCAAGATTCTTTGAATATATTCATAAATTTACTACAGTCTCCAAATAGTCAAAACATGTTTTAAATGACAACGGGAAAACGTCACCTGATTGAAGAGATCACAGTATTGCAACGAGACAAATCGAATATTGGGCTTTTTAAACGAATAATTCGGCCGCTCACGAATATTGTAAACCTTACCGAATACCGAATCATTACCGAATATTCGGCCCATCTCTAACCCAAACTATTCTCAAAGTGATTTAGCCCCGGCATTCCTGTACATGGTAAAGTTCCACACAAAGGACTGAAAGTTCTCGAGGCCATGAATACGACAAAATACAATTTGGTTAGTTGCTAGCTCATTAACATTGTACGTACAGTCAGCAGCACTAGTTGATAAGCGGGCGAAATGTTCAAAATCTTGACGCGACTTTATTGTTAAGAGAATAAGAGCGCGTCAAAGTAATTTTGAACGCCTCGCCCGCTTAGCAACTTCAGCTGCTGACTGTACGTACGGGAACATTTCGTGCAATATTCACGGCCCTGTGCCTTGCGAACGAGAAATGAAGTATGAATGAAAGTATATTGTTGCTAGAAATGAAGTATGCATGAAAGTATATTGTTGCTCTTATGAAGGTTTTGCTGCCCGGCTGGAAAATATTTAATAAAATAATTTGATTTGTTCCCAAAGTTGTGTTTACTTTTATTATTAAAAAGTTACGTAAAAAATAGTTGGGTTAAGGTAGATTATTCAGAAATCTATTTCATACATTGAAAGTAACTCGATCCACTCCAAATCTAAATATAACCTTCCTATATAAATTGTCTTTCTTATTGTTAAATGGCATCGAAAGGTTGATCGACATTAATATCGTATTGTAGCTATTTCTAAGGTAGTTGTGATTGACAGATGATTCTCATTTCAATAGGTATTTTTGGTTTTCTATATCAATGCAAACAAAAGAAAATCTATATTTAAATTGATCGTATGAATATGAATATGAATATTACAAAAGGTAGAAAATGGAATGCATTAAAACCATCTTTCAATCACAAATTAAAGGGTTATCTTTAATAGGCAATGTACACCTCTAAAAAATATGTCGCATTTGACAAACGATGAAAATTCCCGACGGCCACAAGACCAAGGTAAGTCTGCAACGATTTTGGTGGCATACGCAGTCCAAGTATTATTTATACGTCATAATTTCATAGAAGTTTGACGTTTAAAGTAACGCTTGCGCTGCGTTTGCTATCGGAATCGTTGCAGACTTATCTTGGACTAACTCTAGAATCCTACGCCTGACAACCCTAAGTCGAGCCTCAACTCTGACCTTACTGACCGTTTTTGGGTCGGCGTGTAAAATTCAGCAGCGTTAACATTGCACTCATACAGTATAGATAGATTGCTAAAGCATTATGCGCTCAGGTATTCGAGCGCGCTCCACGTTTAAGGCCAGATAAGGAATTTGAACAATTGAGGACCTGAATATTGACGCGTAGGTATTTGGAGATCGACCTTTTGTGTTAGGGTAGGTAAACTACTTAATGGCCCTTTGCAGTACCGTCATTGGCCCTTCGTTTTGTTGGTAAGTTAGCACTGCTGACTTTAAAATAAGACATAAGAAGCCAATCATTGGTGGCCCCACACATCGTTCGCGTCGTTCTTGTCATTTAAGCGTATCAAAAAACCGGCCAAGTGCGAGTCGGACTCGCGCACGGAGGGTTCCGCACCATCAACAAAAAATAGAACAAAACAAGCAAAAAACGGTCACCCATCCAAATACTGACCCCGCCCGACGTTGCTTAACTTCGGTCAAAAATCACGTTTGTTGTATGGGAGCCCCACTTAAATCTTTATTTTATTCTGTTTTTAGTATTTGTTGTTATAGCGGCAACAGAAATACATCATCTGTGAAAATTTCAACTGTCTAGCTATCACGGTTCATGAGATACAGCTAGGTGACAGACGGACGGACGGATGGACGGACGGACGGACGGACGGACAGCGGAGTCTTAGTAATAGGGTCCCGTTTTTACCCTTTGGGTACGGAACCCTAATAAAAATAATAAACTCATTATAAAAAAGCGGCCAAGTGCGAGTCGGACTCGCCCATGAAGGGTTCCGTATTTAGGCGATTTATGACGTATTAAAAAAAAACTACTTACTAGATCTCGTTCAAACCAATTTTCGGTGGAAGTTTACATGGTAATGTACATCATATATTTTTTTTAGTTTTATCATTCTCTTATTTTAGAAGTTACAGGGGGGGGGACACACATTTTACCACTTTGGAAGTGTCTCTCGCGCAAACTATTAAGTTTAGAAAAAAAATGATATTAGAAACCTCAATATGATTTTTGAAGACCTATCCATAGATACCCCACACGTATGGGTTTGATGAAAAAAAAATTTTTGAGTTTCAGTTCGAAGTATGGGGACCCCCAAAAATTTATTGTTTTTTTTTTCCATTTTTGTGTGAAAATCTTAATGCGGTTCACAGAATACATCTACTTACCAAGTTTCAACAGTATAGTTCTTATAGTTTCGGAGAAAAGTGGCTGTGACATACGGACGGACAGACAGACGGACAGACAGACAGACATGACGAATCTATAAGGGTTCCGTTTTTTGCCATTTGGCTACGGAACCCTAAAAATGAAGCCAGTTCATTGTTGATCTTATAAAAACAGTTCCTTTTGAAAAGCCTGGATTCTGGCAACTCACCGTTTCTGGCCCTCTTGTAAAATTCAGCCGAATCAACATTGCGCTCACACAGTATGGTTGGTCAGCATAGCTTATACGCTCAGGTATTCAAGCGGACTCCGGATTTCAGGCAAACGGAGGCAAAGTGGGGAATTTGAACAGTCGAATCGTGGACCAATATCGATGCAATATTGTATTCGGAAAACAAGATCCGTTCTAGAGAAGAGAACGATACGATATGTACTAGATACCTGGTAGTTTAGATTTCAACTAGTTATCTTTTGCAGCTCAATTCGGGCAACCAATGTCACTTTTACGTTAAATTATCGTATTAAGATCGTTTCAAAATCGTTTTGAGATCTAAAAATACATAACGAGACGTTTTAGACATTGTGGAAATCGTTCAAGAGTATCTCCATAATCGCGGAAATGTCAAATTTGACAGGCTAGATCTTAAAAACATCGTTGTCACATCTTGATGATATCTAATAGATGTCTAGTTCAAAATCCGAATCGGGCCCATTGATATTGCATCGACTACGGTTCCTTATTTAGATACAGTGAAACCCGCTTATGAAGATTATATATTCATGCAGGGAACACCAAAACACGTCTTAAGCAAAAAAGTGTATTAACCGTGAAAAATGTATGAAAACAAGTTGCAGGGACCAGTGTAAAACGTCATATTAGTCATATTACGCAGAAAATAAAAGTGGGTTCAACTGTATATGTTCTGTAGTATATTTATCGTTAGTGACAAAGTACAAAGGTTCTTGTTATAATCTAATACAACTTCAGGATGATTATTAATTCAATATAGTTCCAATAAACTAGAGCTCAAATAGGTTCACTGCAATCTCACACGCGACCGAGAAATGATTTCAGCCCCATTAGTGAATTACCGAAATAAATCCAGCGCGATTTAGTGCCATGTTTAGATTTAGTTTATTAATTATTACATACAAGGATCAATGACCGGGCAGTGTTTAAGCATTTTGAAGTTATATTTGTATGTTTTATCGATTGCACACGAATATAAATGAAAAAAAAGTCGTATTCTGCATAAAACGTCTAGATTTGAAATGTTTTTACGATACGCAATTAAATTAACATTTATGTTTTCCAGTGGCATTTTAAAGCGTTGCCTGGCATCATAAAGATTTTATGGCACATATTTTATATATGTATTTACTGGGTAGTTAAACTGTAGAAAGTCTAAAAGAAAATTGATTAACATCGTTTAACAATTGTAAATTGAACTTTCTGTGAGAGCTACTGCTATTAAATACGTATATCTAAAACATATAAAACTTGAGCATCATGTATTGTTTAACCCAACACAATACAAATGATGGACGTAAACATTAATTTATGTACAGAGGACTAGCTATTAGCGAATAAATGATTGAATGAACATGAACAAATAAATATTGGTAATATGAATCAAAATATTGGGAAATGTGAAGTAAAATACCTCTTATGCACTTTCACGAAGGCTACTTTTGCATTGAGGTGCGTCATTATTTGGATGGGACTACCTATCTGTACACAGTTTACTGTCTTAATTTCTAACGTTTTGTTAGTATTCAGACCGCGGTATCCAATTGAACATGATTAATTGCTGTTATAATAGGGTATTTGACTGTATTTAAAATAAATTATTTTTCATCATGTATGAAACGAAGCACCAGAAGATTAATAGAGTAACGAAGACAGCAGTTATTTTTAGACACAATTTCTATTTTAAAACCCGTATAAAACTATAAAGAGTAGGTATTTTGATTGTGACGTCACATGCTAGTGTTTCATATAAATTCCATAGTAGCAAAATCATTTTGACAGTTCGAAAAAAGAAACTGATTTGACTAGTAGTCAAATACCTATTCTGTAGCTATTCGAGGTAGATAAACTGAATATAATGTGGCTTCTCCTCCCCAGTTTAACGCAACAAGTGGTAGCGCTGAAAGAGATCCGACTGCAAGAAGAGGAAGGCGCGCCGTTCACCGCCATCAGGGAGGCGTCGCTGCTCAAAGAGCTGAAGCACGCCAACATCGTCACCCTGCACGACATCGTACACACCAGGGAAACGCTCACGTTCGTCTTCGAGTTTGTGGTAAGAATCCGTACCGCGACAAGTGGTAGCACTGAAAGAGATCCGACTGCAAGAAGAGGAAGGCGCGCCGTTCACCACCATCAGGGAGGCGTCGCTGCTCAAGGAGCTGAAGCACGCCAACATCGTCACCCTGCACGACATCGTGCACACCAGGGAAACGCTCACATTTGTCTTCGAGTTTGTGGTAAGAAAATAATCACTTTGAGGCATTACTTGACGGTTGACAAAGAAAGGAAAAATATTTAGAAAACTGCGCTGACCCCAAGTTAATGAGAAGAATTAGTGGATAAGAGTTTCTATGGTTCAAACATTCAAAATATATAGTTATTGTTAGTTGTTGCACACAAATGATGGATACTGTGACTTTCACATCGCGCGATTGAAAGTAATAGGCATTAACCTCTAGCCGCCCAGAGACCTATAAAAAGCTCTCCTATTCCATTCTAATTTGAACTTTGTGTTGACAAAATAAAATTTCATTTTGCTTGGCAAGGTTTGACGTATGGGCGGCTAGAGGTTAATAAGGCCTATGCTATCATACCTATCCGCCATGACAAGACGACGCTGAACGATTTACAGTTTGTCATAACCACATTGCGGTCTACAAAAGTGTCATTTATCAGAATCAGAAAGAAATAAAAACACACCCTCTATTAGACTAAGTAGCTAGTCTTATAAGGAAAATGGCATAACGCAAACCCCCAATAGGAGTATAAACGCGTCCCCCTTTATCTATCCAAACTTATTTCTTTTCCGAACTTTCCTCCTAATCCCGGCCCAACTTCCAACTTCGATGTTGTTTTAATTGAGTACTCGTGTTCACCGTTCACGAATCCATCTCAAAGGCGGAATACGTGAAAAATGTTTTCCGACGCGTCGTTTCTATGGAAAATCCAAATATAACTCATTCAAACTCGTTAGCTCGTTACCTAACTTTAGCGTTTTAATTGAGTGCTCTCGTTCGGGATACGAATCTGCTTACCTTTGTATAATACTTGTTATACCTACAGTCCTACACACTCGAATCTTTTTTATATCTGTGTTTATTGTGGTACACTGTTTGTGTACAATCTATCATCATCATCTTCCTCGCGTTGTCCCGGCATTTTGCCATGGCTCATGGGAGCCTGGGGTTCGCTTGGCAACTAATCCCAGTAATTGGCGTGGGCACTAGTTTTTACGAAAGCGACTTCCATCTGACCTTCCAACCCAGAGGGTAAACTAGGCCCGTATTGGGATTAGTCCGGTTTCCTCACGATGTTTTCCTTCACCGAAAAGCGACTGGTAAATATCAAATGATATTTCGTACATAAGTTCCGAAAAACTCATTGGTACGAGCCGGGGTTCGAACCCGCGACATCCGGATTGCAAGTCGCACGCTCTTACCGCTAGGCCACCAGCGCTATGTGTACAATCTATGTTAAAATTATTTGCTCGTGTAACAGGCCCCACCCGGTATATTATAACGGCACTCAGGCTTTATTTATACCACACCTATGTTCAAATTTGCCTTAGAAACTAGGCTTGTGTCGGTCGCGAACTAAGAACTGTTAGGAATGAAATCCCGTGAAGGATCGAAACGAACTAAATCTTTTTGCGCGCTCTTAATCGATCTTTAGGTCCTTTAGTTCAGTGGGATTGGAGAGCGCTTGACTGAGTGAAACGGAAAACGGACGGAACGATACGGTTCAAAATGACGCTAGCACAAGTGCGAACGAGACAAAGAACGACGTGACACGCCAAAACCCGAAAAGTATGATGGAAAATCAAATATTTTTCTATATACATATTTTTTTTTATTGTGTTAAGGTAATGTTTAATATTGACATAATCATATCATACAATTTGAACTGACCAAAGATTGGAAAAAAATCGAGTATAAAACCGATTCCTATTCATTCCCGGCTCCCAAAAAGTTCAGCGACCGAACTGAACTAAAGGAACTAAAAGAGCGAACTAGTTCGTTTGACCGATTGACCGAGAGCGGAGCGCTCTCTGTAGTGAACGAGCAGGCACAAGCCTATTAGAAACATATTACAATAAACTCAAATGCGACGCTTGGCTGATTTAAGTATGATCGAATGTTTACGTGAGTCACTCATACTGAAACTACCTTAGCATCTCCGTCGTATAATCTAACATTTCACAGCACACAAAGATTTATAAACTGAAATAGCCGCGTTTTTGCGCCCCGTAAGCTGAAGACGCAGGTTCGATTCCCGCTTCAGCCACCGGTGGATTTGGTCACATTTTCTTTGGTGTATGATATCTATTACAGTTTATAATTTAAATATACACACACACACACATTACATTGATGACTACATTGTGACTACTTAAAAAACAAATCAAAATATTTTCATAAAATAAGTTGATTTGCTAGTTGAACACGAAGATTTACTCAATATCGATACGGAGTGATATTCATTTTTTCTATCCCACTGGAGTTAATGGATTGGCTCCAGGAAAATAATTCCTATTTCGTTCCATAATATCTGTCTTATCACGGTTACGTGGAACAAACGGGCATGACTCGGAAATTATCTATTAATGCAGACAAAACCAGAGTAGATTTATATCATAAGTCGTCTATTTCGTTGTGGATCCGCACGATAACCGCAAAAAGTTATCGATCTTCGAGCAAAGGTATATATGCGCGCAAAAAACAAGTGACGATACACGTTACGACGGTATCACAACCCTGGATTATTAGGGTATAAGCAGTGACGTAATTTTTAAACCTATGAAAATATGTAACTGTGTGATAAGACCAATTTTCTAACCTTGTGCTTATTATACAGGACACGGACTTATCGCAATACATGGAAAGGCATCCCGGCGGGCTCAACCACCACAACGTCAGCCTATTCATGTTCCAGCTACTGCGGGGGCTATCTTACTGCCATAGGAGAAGAGTTTTACACAGGTATCTATTATATTCGTCGTTTGCAGTGAAATTTTACAGTTTGGGAACGCAATCACACAGTTTGGGAACGAAATCACACAGTTTGGGGACGTAATCACACAGTTTGGCAACGCAATCACACAGCATTGAATAATTTAACGGTTTAGACTCACTTGTTTTGAATAATTTTACGTTGAATAATTTTACGGTTTAGACTCACTTGTTTTAAGTCACTCGCGCGACATGTTTCGGAGAGCCTAGGTCTCCTTTCTCAAGCACTAACAGTGCGAGCAGCGTTCACGACGGCAGTTGTATGTCTCACAACAGTTTAAATTCGATTAATAATTTTACGGTTTAGAATCACACAGTTTGAGAGATGATGAGGGGCGTTCCTCGAGTTTTACGGATTTTATTGAGATTGCTGCCGTACAATACGTTACGTAAGCGACATTGTGGAATGCCCCTAGGACAGATATTTCCCCAAAATTAATGTAAAATAGAAGGTAATGGCTTAACCAGAAAGTTTCTTATTGTGTTTCTTTTGTTTAATTTAATGTAACTTTATAGTCTATAGGTCATTCGCCGCTTAAGCATTTTACTTGGACCAGATTGGAAATCTAGAGGGGTGAGGGGTGGCCTTTGCTCAGTTATTAGACTAATAAAAAAACAGTTTCATCATTAATGTGCAAAGAACATGAATTTTACTCAAAATAAATACTAAATACTAGTAGCATCCGGTCTTATTAGCAAATTATATTTTATGAATTTTATTGCGTCCAGAGCACTGCCTGACTCTAATTAAAATCCCATTAAGTCAGTTCAAGTTAAAATAGAAGATAGGATGTTAAGGAAGTTCTGAATATGCAAAGATAATATTTATATTCAAACGTACCTAGCAGATTTAATCGCAATTGACTTTTAGCGTTGAGTTTGCTCTTTGCAAAAGTAATTTTATGATAAGCGATCTAGCAAGATTGTTTTTATGTTACTACCACAACTTAGGTAATAGAATTCTCTATAGTTCGTTTTTTTTTAGCATTAGAAAGAACTTGCAAGAAGGTAAGCGATCTTGACATGTCTTTCAATTGAAAAACGCTTTTTAAAAATCAGTAACTATTACTTATGAAAGCAGAAGAATATAAATGATCGTATTAGATTAATAATTGTTACATATTTGCCGTAACTTATTTTTCAAATGTGTTTTTCTATTAAAAGACACATCAAGATTGTTTACCTTATTTCTAATGCTAAAAAGAACGAACTATAGTATAAAGGTATAATATAGATTCGCGAAACATTGTGAAAAGGTGCGTCCAAATCTAAAGTTCGCACGCATATTTGGTAAAGTAAGGACGCTAAGCACAAAGAATTTCAATCATTGACCCGCCTGTTACTGTCTCTATCGCACGCGAATAGTTATGTCGCTGTCCCGCTCGCACAGTGGCATTGACCGCGGGAATCATCTACGAGAGAACAATATAATAATGTGTTGGAATAGATATTAGAACAGGTGGATTAATGAACGAAGTTATTCGTGCTCACCGTCCTTATTTAGTACATTGCGCTCTTTATGCGATACCTAATGCGTAAGTAGTTTGAAACTGGCGCATTTGTCAGATCTAGATGCTAACTAACCTACATAACCCGACAGTTACCTACTTTTCTGCGTATTTTATTTTCTACATGCAATGGATTCATGATTTTTTCTCTGTCACAGGGACGTGAAGCCACAAAACCTTCTAATAAGTTTACAAGGGGAGCTGAAGCTCGCGGATTTCGGTCTGGCGCGGGCCAAGTCGGTCCCCAGCCACACATACTCACACGAAGTCGTCACACTGTGGTACAGGCCACCAGGTAAGATTACAGATTTCTATCCGGCCTCTGGTCGTCCTAGGTACCGCTGGAGAGACGGAGTGTAAAAATACCTCACACACAGTCACATCTGTGAAGCCACGAAACCTTCTAATAAGTTTACAAGGGGAGCTGAAGCTCGCGGATTTCGGTCTGGCGCGGGCCAAGTCGGTGCCCAGCCACACATACTCGCACGAAGTCGTCACGTTGTGGTACAGGCCACCGGGTAAGATTAGTTTTCTATTCGGCCACTGGTCGCTCTAGGTACCGCTGGAGAGACGGAGTGCAAAAAGACCTCACACACAGATCTGAAGCCACAAAACCTTCTAATAAGTTTACAAGGGGAGCTGAAGCTCGCGGATTTTGGTCTGGCGCGGGCCAAGTCGGTGCCCAGCCACACATACTCGCACGAAGTCGTCACACTGTGGTACAGGCCACCAGGTAAGATTACACACTTCTATCCTATATATATAATATTCAATTAGTTACCCATAACATTTCGATCTTACTCGCGATTCATCTTGATATATTATTATGCAGCAGACACCGACAGATAAGCAGTCAGTCTGGCATAGCGCAGTTGCAAATGCTAGCAATAATATCTCGCGTATTTCATAAATAATGGTGGAGTTGATACTGAATTTGCACATAAAACGGGAAAATTGTGTTCTTCAAGGATTTAAATTAATTTTAGGTTGTCTAAGCAACGAAGCTTTATCACAGAATAAATAATAGTACTAAGTACAGAAGACTCACTCTCTAACAAAACGCGTCTGTTACGATCAGCACAGATATGGCCGCTAGGTGGCGACAGCGCCATCGTGGCTTATGACTTTCCCCAAAATTGGGGCCGAACGGATGTACTTTTAGGACTCGCGCAAAGCCACGTAATCGCAGAGTGAGACACGCCTGGCTTTATCTAAAATGGTCGTGTTTCAAAGAGAGTATATTGTCCACAGATGTCCTACTAGGCAGCACGGAGTATTCAACGTCGCTAGACATGTGGGGCGTTGGCTGCATATTCGTGGAGATGCTGTGCGGCGTGCCCACCTTCCCCGGAGTGCGAGACACGCACGACCAGCTCGACAAGATATTCAAGGTATATATCTCATTCTAGCGTCCATTCAGCTGTATCCTTAGCTGTAACGCTCACTACTTCGCACACGCAGTATTCGATGTCAGAGAGACATGACTCACTGACATCCTAGCGTTTAGGCTGTGGTCTCTGGTGGTCGTGGACCTTTCGCTACGTGTAACGTCAGGTTTAGGAATATTGCGCGAAGCTCGAGGTTAATCGCATCCACCATGTTCGCGGAGTCACGCAGAGATGGATTTGCAGCAATATTGCGAAAAAAGACCTAACGAAAATCCTGAAATGTTAACGGTTTCAGTTTTATGACTAATGATAATATGACAAACAATACATTATGACTTAAAACTTTATGGGAAAGAACGGGACCCCTCTCTGTTAAGCAGAACTAGGGATAGCCCAAACAGTATCCTAAAGATGATTGCTGATCATGTGTGTTGTCCTGTAATTAATGAAATAATATTAGATCTAAAATCAATTTAGCTTTTAAGTAATAACATTATTTTTAAGAATGTACTAACAAAAATAACATCACTGTTATCTTTATTAAATAAATTGAAATGAGTTATTCTGATGGCACGATTAGCTTCGGAGACAAGGATCTGCTTTCAGTAATTTGTCTTCTTCGCGTAGTTTCTGCTTTATAAGTAAGACCACACCTCGGACACTGGCGATCAAATGTATGAAACAAACGCGTTCCTACGCACACAGCCTAAGCTCGTGTAGGTGAACGCGTACCATGCTTGTGTGAGTGAGATAAGACATTGTAGGGTAACTGTGAGGTAACCGAGAGCGGGTGGGCGGCACTTTCAACGGGAGGCAGGGAGTGTCCATACTGTACGCTAGTACTCTTTATTATACTGTGGTAAGACAGACCATTGGCATATGATTCTTGGATAATTTAAGATTTCTTAAGCTCTATATTCACAACATCCATATATTGTCTACCAGGTCGTCGGAACCCCAACCGAAGAAAGTTGGCCGGGCGTCACCCGGCTCCCCGGCCTCCGCTCCCACATAGCCCGATGGGGCAGCTGCCCCGCCCGGTCGCTCGGAGCCGCCTTCCCGCGCCTAAGAGACGGCGGGAGGAACGCGGAGCGACTCGCCGCCGCCTTACTACAACCCGACCCGAGGAGAAGACTGGCGGCGCCGAGGGCGATACACCACAGTTACTTCGCGCATCTACCGCCGCGGCTCAACGAGTTGCCTGATGGTGAGTGACCTGTAGATGTTGTACCTACTGTTGGGTTAGCCCCTTCCCGCGCCTAAGAGACGGCGGAAGGAACGCGGAGCGACTCGCCGCCGCCTTACTGCAGCCCGACCCGAAGAGAAGACTGGCGGCGCCGAGGGCGATACACCACAGTTACTTCGCGCGTCTACCGCCGCGGCTCAACGAGTTGCCTGATGGTGAGTGACCTGTAGATGTTGTACCTACCGTTGGGTTAGCCCCTTCCCGCGTTTAAGAGATGGTGGAAGGAACGCGGAGCGACTCGCCGCCGCCTTACTACAGCGCGACCCGAGGAGAAGACTGGCGGCGCCGAGGGCGATACACCACAGTTACTTCGCGCATCTACCGCCGCGGCTCAACGAGTTGCCTGATGGTGAGTAGCCTGTAGATGTTGTACCGTTGGGTTAGCCCCTTCCCGCGCCTAAGAGACGGCGGAAGGAACGCGGAGCGACTCGCAGCCGCCTTGCTACAACCCGACCCGAGGAGAAGACTGGCGGCGCCGAGGGCGATACACCACAGTTACTTCGCGCATCTACCGCCGCGGCTCAACGAGTTGCCTGATGGTGAGTGACCTGTAGTAGTTGTACCGTTGGGTTAGCCCCTTCCCGCGCCTAAGAGACGGCGGAAGGAACGCGGAGCGACTCGCCGCCGCCTTGCTACAACCAGACCCGAGGAGAAGACTGGCGGCGCCGAGGGCGATACATCACAGTTACTTCGCGCATCTACCGCCGCGGCTTAACGAGTTGCCTGATGGTGAGTGACCTGTAGATGTTGTGCCTACTGTTGGGTTAGCCCCTTCCCGCGTTTAAGAGATGGTGGAAGGAACGCGGAGCGACTCGCCGCCGCCTTACTACAACCCGACCCGAGGAGAAGACTGGCGGCGCCGAGGGCGATACACCACAGTTACTTCGCGCATCTACCGCCGCGGCTCAACGAGTTGCCTGATGGTGAGTGACCTGTAGATGTTGTACCTACTGTTGGGTTAGCCCCTTCCCGCGTCTAAGAGACGGCGGAAGGAACGCGGAGCGACTCGCCGCCGCCTTGCTACAACCCGACCCGAGGAGAAGACTGGCGGCGCCGAGGGCGATACACCACAGCTACTTCGCGCATCTACCGCCGCGGCTCAACGAGTTGCCTGATGGTGAGTGACCTGTAGATGTTGTACCTACCGTTGGGTTAGCCCCTTCCCGCGCCTAAGAGACGGAGAAAGGAACGCGGATCGACTCGCCGCCGCCTTACTGCAACCCGACCCGAGGAGAAGACTGGCGGCGCCGAGGGCGATACACCACAGTTACTTCGCACATCTACCGCCACGGCTCAACGAGTTGCCTGATGGTGAGTGACCTGTAGATATTGTACCTACCGTTGGGGTAGCCCCTTCCCGCGTTAGATGGTGGCGTTACTGCAGCCTGACTGGAGGAGGCGAGCTGCACCCAGAGCTGGTACATCACAGTTATTTCGCACATCTATCGCCGCGGTCACGGTGAGTCATCTGGGAGCCTAGCCAAGATGACAATCGAACATCGACAAACGCTAAACGTATTTTTTTTTATTGGGATGACAGATACATTATTTAAGTCAGTCTGGCGTTTTCTGACAACGATTGTCAACTTGGTTCGAGGATTCGGCTTGGTTGGTCGGCGCTGTACGTAATCGTGTGCGCTTGGCGTCTTCTTGCGCTTAAGAGATGGTGGGCGGAAAGCGGTGATAACCACAGTAACAGTTACATCACACATTTAGCATCCGTCGGGTATTTTCCTGATGGTAAATATCACACATACTTACTTGACTAAAGCGCTCCTGGGTCGATGAAAGTATTAAATCGTCGTTTATTTATGTCCTGATGTCCGTAATTAATAATAGGCTGACTAATCGGCCTTTTTTGCCGACTAGTCGCCGACTAATCGCCGACTACAAATGTGGCCGGATAGTCGGCTTTCCCGACTAGTCGGCGACATCCTTAATTTTGACACATCTGGACCGAAAATCTGGTGTTACAATGTAGAAAATGTTTAAGTTCCTATTAGAGTCTGTGCGGAAAGAGAAGAATCGTGGATCGTGGAATGTATGAGGCCTAATACATTCCACGACTCTTCTTTTTCCGAACAGACTCTATCTAATTTCTACTCTTATCTTATATTTACATAGTAATTATTAGGTTATCTAACTGTTTTCAGTTCGGCCCATTAGTAGGCATTTAGTGATTCCCAAACGGATTGAAAGTAAAAATAAACATTACTTAATTACATTCAGATAGCTGTTAAGTTCGGTAATGAGAAACTGATATCCATAGCCTTTCAATTTAACAGATATCTATTACAAAGCCATTAGTTAATTGGCAAGATTTAAAAACGGAACCGATTGGCCACTCTTCTCGTCGAAACTAATTGCCGTTTGGACTGGAGTTTTTATCGGTTTCTAATAATTAATAGATTCGTAGCGTATTTGATGGGTAATGAGGTAATTACGGATCCGATGAAAGTGAATGAATGAACAGACTTATGACGTTCTTCATAAATGTGTGTCAAATCTAACAAACTGTTCATAATCGTTTGTCTCTATCCGATATTTTGATATTCCCATTTGTTACAAGAGACAAAATTTAACAGAGGTTCTCGAAGTTTTATGAATAGGGGGGTTAAACGGTAAAATTATGTGTCTTCACAGAACAAAATATGATTCCTTTGTTTGGCTATATCTTTGTGAACTCGAGAGTTATAAAATAATAATAACACAAATGGGTTTTTATTTTCAAACTCTTATTTTGATTTATCGATGAAAACACTTCAAATATACCTAATTATAAAAGGAGTCTGAAACACATAATCATTAATTCTTTATTTCAGATAATAATTTATCCATAGAATTGTTAGTTTGGCTTATGACTACGTTAAATACTTAACTACTACTACATTAAATAACTATTTAATTATTATTATATTGACCCAAAATTTCAAGAAGGTGCAATCCACCCTCTCTGCTATGACCTTAAGTATACTATTGTGACTGCCCCGCACCTGATACAACAGAGACGCTATTCGTAAAGTGTGAGTCTAAGATCGTAACATTCAGTCGTATAAACATAAATTAATTTACATTTTATTCCCAGAAGACGTGTTAAGTTTTACATATAAGTACATATTGTCTTCGACATTCCGTGGGGGAATCGCATCGTAATCGACTAGAGGCGTCAAGTTTGCTAAGTCAATTCAGCCGACTTAATTGAGTAACTATTGAAGTCTTCCCACGTATGACACGACAAATTCCTTTAGCATAATTATTCAACTGCCAAGGTTTTACGGGAATATCGAGAAAAGTAGAATAAATGCAAGTTTCTTACAGTCTTATCGCTAATGCTCGATCTGAGGAATTTAACCTATAAGAGGTGCAAATATTAGTTATGAATTACCTTCTTAAGGTCACGTAACTGCATCCCTTCAAGGGTGAACGAATTCGCTATAGACTCGAAATATTATATACAATAGTGATATAATCAAGCTTTTCAATTTCGTACCTCACTTAAGCAACTCAGCAAGCTTCGTTGCCTTAACACGGTACTCAACTGAAAAGCTCTCCATTATATCACGATTGTATAAAATACTATTTGTTGTTGCAGAGGTATCGATATTCACAGTGGAGGGCGTCGCGCTCTACCCGGAGACGCGGTACAAGCCTAGTCTCGAAATCAAGTACAAATAGCGGTCAACCGTCTGCGAACATGATTGAGGTGGTACCATACATTAGGGTGTTTCATTTTTCCGAATTTTCGATTTTCATCTGACTTTGCTCGAATTCTGGTTCTTCCTGATTAAAAAATATTATATACCAAAAAAAATTAAAATTGGTGAATGTTTAGAGGTTGCACAACATCAACAAAGTTTTCTCAAATAACCAACGACTCTACATCGGAGAGTAGAAAACGGTTTAAGCGGCTACCATCAAAGCGGTGAGTAGTTTAATACTGAACCTTCTACATATAAATCAATTTTAAAATTAGTAGTTAACATGGATTTTGGTTACTTGATAAATGTTCTAATTAAGATCTTTCAGTTTTTCCACCTGTTTCCAAAGGAAAAGTGGTTTTATCGTGTTTTAGACGCAAAATTCCGTTTTTTCATTAGATTTTAGTATCAGTTCATTATATTTTGTTATAAAAAAAAATTTAATTTTCACGCAATGTATGGGGTTCTCCCTCCACATTTTCAATGTGTGCAACCTTTAAACGTTAATCGATTATTATGAAAATTGAAATAGATAGTTGGTGAGCAAAGTCAGGAAAAATATCACAACTTTTTTTTCTCCATACAAAAGTGAAACACCCTAACATACATATTTTCTATTCAATCGGCACCTGATTCTCTCTCTACACATATCATCAAAATCTCTACACATTATCATCTATTCCTCATGTTTAATATCTAAGTACATACATTGAAATGCGCGACACCACAATGACAGGGACTATTGTAGACGTTGTAGTATGTTGATTACTTCTCTAAGCGCCACTTGCACCATCTCACTAACCCGGGGTTAATCAGTTAAATCGTTAATTCAGTGTCAAATTGTACGGATAACCATGGTAACTTCATGTTTAACCAGTTAGCCACGGGTTAGTGAGATGGTGCAAGTGGCCCTAAGACTCTCCGATTTGCACTTATAGTTTGGGGTATTTGTTTATCGTCATTAGTGCCTTCGGGAGCACAGTCTCTTGTTTTTAGGGTTCCGTACCCAAAGGGTAAAAACGGGACCCTATTACTAAGACTCCGCTGCAGGGCTCGGAACCGGTATTTTTGAAAAACCTCGAAATAGCCCAATATTTTGAATTATTTTATGCTCTTTGCGTAGAACTGAAACATTTATTTAGGTAACAACTTTGTTTTATTAGATTGCCCCATTAAAAAATAAATAATAAACTAAAGAACGAAAAAGAACGTAATAATACCGGTATTTTTGTATGGAGCAAATACCGGTTTCCGACCCCTGCTCCGCTGTCCGTCCGTCCGTCTGTCACCAGGCTGTATCTCACGAACCGTGATAGCTAGACAGTTGAAATTTTCACAGATGATGTATTTCTGTTGCCGCTATAACAACAAATACTAAAAACAGAATAAAATAAAGATTTAAGTGGGGCTCCCACACAACAAACGTGATTTTTGACCGAAGTTAAGCAACGTCGGGCGGGGTCAGTACTTGGATGGGTGACCGTTTTTTGCTTGTTTTGCTCTATTTTTTGTTGATGGTGCGGAACCCTCCGTGCGCGAGTCCGACTCGCACTTAACCGGTTTTTTTAAGGTGATATTACGGACTCTCCTCTGCTCGAGATAGTATTTACAAGCTTGCTTCAATAACAAACAAGTGTTGATAATCTTAGTTCGTAAGAGGAACTCTTATTTTAAAAAGCGAAAGTTATGAGCCTGATAAATGGAATACTGTAATTGAGATCTATTGCATATTGCGGAATTAAAACAGTCGGTATGCTTGAGTTACTTTGGAAGCGCTGGTGGCCTAGCGGTAAGAGCGTGCGACTTGCAATCCGGAGGTCGCGGGTTCGAACCCCGGCTCGTACCAATGAGTTTTTCGGAACTTATGTACGAAATATCATTTGATATTTACCAGTCGCGTTTCGGTGAAGGAAAACATCGTGAGGAAACCGGACTAATCCCAATACGGGCCTAGTTTACCCTCTGGGTTGGAAGGTCAGATGGCAGTCGCTTTCGTAAAAACTAGTGCCCACGCCAAATTACTGGGATTAGTTGCCAAGCGGACCCCAAGCTCCCATGAGCCGTGGCAAAATGCCGGGACAACGCGAGGAAGATGATGATGCTTGAGTTACTTTCTTGTATTATTTGATGAAATGAATTCCCACAAACACTTTTCGATGTTAAAATATGTAAAGTATGTTTTGTATTGTTACAGAGATATCAATATTCACAGTGGAAGGCGTGGCGCCGTGCCCGGAGGCGCGGCACGTAGCCAAGTGAGCCACCGAGCCTAGTTCAATCCGTTCTGCCGCGCCCGACACGTGTGCGTTGTGCGAGCGCGGACCCTAGCCACAGTACAAGAACAGTAGTGAATCTTCATAGAAATGTGCCGCTGCCGGCTTGAATGTGTGCGTGCGCGCCGGGCGCCGTGTACGCACGCGCTGCCACGCACACATTCGCATAATTTACGGGGGAATACGGTGGCGGCAGTGTGGGCCGTACCGCGACTGAGATCGCGCGCATTCGAGTACGCTCGCATTTGCCTGCTTTTACCGGCCTTAATTTATACCTGATTTATGAATTGAGAAAACATTTCATTATATTATATAAATAGAAACCTAGTGCTACTCATAATACGCAAATAATATTTATCTAAAAATAAAAGTGACAACCCTAAGCGCCAACGCAAGAGTAGGTAAATAACTTGCCGAGCGGCCTTAGATTCACTACTGTTCTTAGTGTACTGTGCCCTAGCGTAGGCAAGTTTCAATTCCTATAGTGTTAATCGACAGAAATATGGTTGACTCGTATTCGGTGGACCAACGTTTCGTGATGTGTAGGTTAGGAGCCGACGAACGGGCATCGAATGCCGGGCAGTATTCGTTCCGAGCCGAGGCGTATTATTTGTCGATCCGTCGATTGTTTGTCGAATATTATATTAGCGCTTGTTAAGCTTCTAACGTAATATCCATCCATATAATTCAATTATTCTATGGTGACAAGGTAAACTGATAGGTATCGAGTGTATGAATTTAATGTATAAATATATAAACAGAGCAGTGTGCCATATACCTATAGGTAGGTATATCTATAATTGAGAAGAGTATGACGTGTTATTTTAAAAGATTTTTACGCTGGATATATGCTCATAATTTGAGAAAAATTTTGAAGATGTTTATTTATATTTACAAATGGATAATATCGATGTGATTTAACTCTTGATGCACTGTTCAATGCTAATCCTGTTAAAACGCGGGGCCCTCTAATCTAATCAACATACCGAGCGATGTACCTAAACTCGCACAACAAATAGCAAAACAATTTGCGCATGTCGTTTTTCTGTCGCACTATTGCCCTATTTTATTTCTACTAATTTCTAACTATGCCATACTAGCGGTTTAAAAGTAACAGTGTCTCAGAAAAACGCCATGTACAGTCAGCAGCAGAACTTGCTAAGCGGGCGAGTTGTTCAAAATTACCTTGACGCGCTCTTATTCTCTTAACAATAAAGTCGCGTCAAGATCATTTCGAACGGTTTGCCCGCTTAGCAACTATTGCTGGTGACTGTACCAAAGGTGCATGGAAGCAAAGGCCCCGCGGTACCCTGGCTGTCTAAGTCTTATGCACACTCATTCCTTCCACGGTGCTCAAATAGTTTGATAGGGTAGGCTTGTGTCGGTCGCGAACTTAAGATGTTAAGAATGAAATCCCGCCGAGGACCGAAAGGAGCTAAATCGATTTGCACGCTCTTAATCGGTCTTTAGGTCATTTAGTTCAGTGGGATTGGAGAGCGCTTGACTGAGTGAAACGGAAAACGGACGGAACGAAACGGTTCACAATGTCGCTAGCACAAGTGCGAACGAGACAAAGAACGACGTGACACGCCAAAGCCCGAAAAGTATGAAGGATAATCATATATTTTTCTATATATATGTATTTTACATTTTTTACTGTGTTAAGCTGTTTTAATGTTTAACATCGACATAATCATATCGTGGAACTTGAATTATATTTAGTTACGAAAGATTGGAAAAAAATCGAGTGTAAAACCGATTCCTATTCATTCCCGGCTCCCAACAAGTTCAACGACCGACTGAACTAAAGGAACTAAAAGACCGAACTAGTTCGTTTGACCGATTGACCGAGAGCGAAGCGCTCTCTGTAGTGAACGAGCAGACACAAGCCTATGATAGGGTCGGGGTGGTGGCGTCACAACACGCTAGCTTCGCCACGCACCCGTCTTCGGTTATATGAAGATATGATCAGTGATATGAATGTGAATTGAACGAAGATAGCTTATCTATTACCAAAATTTGTATAATATCACGACAGATCTCAAATTTATGATGTGTGGGACCGTCCTACTGTAAATTGTGATAGGGGATTTGACGATTTGTAAAAACTATACTAAATTTAATACTTTTGTTCTGTTGATGAGAGAGTTAGGCGTAGTTAAAATGTAGTTTCCGTCTTGCTTGAAGACTAGTAAATTAACCAATTTAGTCGAATTTTAGGTCCCTCACGGTAAGGATAGGAGTGCGAAGGTAGTACGCACCGGCACATTGGCAGCGCGCATTAGTACAAACCTACTTTTAAATAAGCGAACGTAAGGACTGAGATCACAGCTATACTTGATAATTGTGGAAGCGATAGGAATAAATACTGTAATTAGACGATAGCTGGAGATCCGAGTCGATACTTATTTGTAATAGAATGCGAAGCCCAATCGTCTTGTCTAGTTTAGTGAATTTTTAAATAACGTCTGTGATTAAAAGTAGTGTTTAGGCCAATTAAGCAGTAACACCAATTTGTGCCAACAGTTTGTTAAACGCTTATAAAATATTCAGTATTTCTATCCCAAGACGCTTCGGGGGTCGCATTCGAGTCCGTTTCTTATTTGCCTCGGCGGGCGTCCCTCACTCGACAAAATATGCAAATCTAGTCCAGCGCTCGCCCGAAGTCGCCGCGGCAAATATGAAAATGGCCTTATTGACTTAAATAGCAATAAAGTCGCTCTCGACTCTAGTAAATTAAAAGTAGGAGTTGTCGTTTCGTATTAAGTTGTAAATCCGTAGCTGTGTTTGTATCGCAGCGTCATTAGATAACTTAAAATATACCATGCCTTGTACGACATAAGTTTCTTAAAGAATCAATGTCTAATTCGCAAACTCACTGCCAGTAAACAAGCTGATAGAAAGGTAGCCGAGTAGCCGAGTTGTCAGTGTGGCCGGAACATCTATTGAGCGTAGATCAAATTGTTAGCGTAGAATACTTTGTACTGAGCTTTAGATACTTATACGATTTCAGCGCAGCGGGGCAGGCGCTTATAAAAACACACTGCTATATACATGCTCGGTTCATTTGTACAAACAGTATGAAATAGTGCTGCCTGTGCATTTGGTTGCTAAATCCCAAATCCAGTTTGTCTAGGAACAGTTTGACTGCAAAGCTCCAACTTTACACACTGACTTCCTGTGAGCCGCATACTGATTGTCCTAAAGTTAAATGTCAAATGTACGTGAGAGCTGAAGAGTGTCCAGTCACAAACCCGCCGCCCCGCGCGCGTTTAAAAATCGGTTCCGAACACCAAAATAGTACGTAAATTGTATAGTTCGTGAAACGCAATATGATCAGTGTAAATGATTTGTTGAATTTTTACCTAAGTTAACTATAAGGAGAGAGGCAAAGTGAATATTACATCCGTTGAGTGAGGCACCTCGTGCGTCTACTTGAATATAAACGTTAGGAATCACGGAGCATTTATACGAGGGATAGTGAAAATTCTATTGTATAATAATAATTTGCATTTGTATAATGAAGAACTGATGTTGATGTCGTGGCAACGGAACGAATTGTGTAAATACGTATATAAGTAAATGATTAGTTATGGTTTGGTTCACGACTGTCCTACGAGTTGCCATTGCGTTGCCCCGCGGGCCCTGAGATTTCGTTTAGGTACTATGTTTATCTAGACTGTAATTCTTATTACTTCACTTTAATTTGTCCTGCTGATCCAATTTATGACATTTTAATAATTTTTAAGTCGGGTTCCCAATGCGGCGCACGCTGCGCACAAATACGTCAAATAACACTTTATGCTTAAGTCCATGTGGCCTGGACCACCGGATGCGTACGCAAGGCTCTGTGCATAGTAGAGTCGCTATCAGATATATCGGAGCGGCCAAGGTGCTGCAAAACATCTAAAAATGCACTTTTAAGTCTTAACAATAGAGCTTTGTACAGATATTTGTGAACACCTTGACCGCTCCGATATATTTGATGGTGTCTGTACATCGCATTCGTTACCTACAAGTACCTGTGCAACGCAGTAAAAGTGCTGCGTTACGCATGCCGTGTGTGTCGGCGTGTAGACGGCTACACTCACAAACGTGCATGCGCGCCGTGCGCCGCAGTGGGATCCCGGCCGTATGTAATAAACAATGTGCTTTTACTCTTTTAAAAGAATGTAAATACGATATTTGAACTGATAATAATAAAAGTTTTTATTTCTTAATGAATTCATGTGTTTTCTTTGATCTACATGTACATGTATTTACAGAATAAGTACAGGTGAGTTTGCAAACATCTTTACAGGCCACCGTTTCAAAAATATATTTACACGCCTCAAAGACACTGACAATAAGGTCGTGTAAATATTTTTGGAGCGTTGACTTGTAAAACCGACTGTTTTACCGACTTTTTAATACCTTCATATGTGTCGTATACTGGTCGTATAAGAGTATTGCATTCTCGCAAACTATTTTACATTTACTATAAGACACAGGTCTGACCCACATCCAGCGCTTAAACCAAAGCAGCTGCATTCTAAAAGTGAATTTCTTATTCACGTCGGAGCGGGCGCCCTTTATCGCTGAATTGGAAAATAACCGATATTCCCTGCTTTCCCGATACACTTGAAAACATTGATTTAAAATGAGGTCTCTATGAGCTTTAGTTATTTACTAGCTTGCTAAAGTGAAAATATGTATGTTAGGGTTTATTTCATCTGAATAAACGATTTTTTTTTTATTTGCATATGGTTGAAGTATCTTGTAGCGCCTGTACGGCTACCATCAGTTTGGCACTGACATAAACGCCGTCGGGAACGTAATTTACTTTCTATAGGTACATTTCGCTCGTACTCGCATATTAGTGCAAACGAGATGTATAGAAAGTACATTACGTTCTCGATAGCGTAAATGTCAGTTTTGACACTGTCAGTGACTCATAGTAGAGGCTCTGAAGATTGTAGTTTTATTGGTAGGTATCCCCTGTACAGAAAATGAGAACGTAGCGCTAAAGGTTAGTTTCTTCTAGGTAATTCTGTTAGAGAAATTGTGAATAAGTACCCAATGGCGTAAATCAACCCAACTATTGTCATCTTCTCCACAAGTTCAACTAATCTTTTAGGTTTTTCCTAAGTTTGTTTTCTTTCCTTTGTGAAAATGTTTTGGCGTGGAACTTTTCAAGCAAAATTTTAATAATATTCACACCTAAACATATTTGAGTTAGTTTTGGGCCATAGTTGGGGGCTTTTGGACTTAGTTGGATGGTTTTTACGTACATTATAATTTGATTTTACGTATATTAAAATGGATTTTTAGGAATTACTACGATATTTACAGCTATTTAGTAGAGTGAGCATTCCACAAAAAGGTCTACTTTTTCGGGGACGTGACACGTAGGGCAGCCACCTAAATAACCTGCAGAAATATGTATTATGTTAAAAAAATAGCGTCACGTACCCGACATTGTCTTGAATGCCCCAGAAAATAACGGTTTTTCGAATCGGGCAAAGAAATGAAGGTTTGTTGAAACTCAATTATATTATATTTATCTAATACAAGAATCCACTTCCAAACATCAATGAATACCGCTGACATCCTCATACAATGGTAAGAGCCCGTGAAGCCTTTCTGGCAATATGCCAGTCTAATATGGAAGATACCGGATACGTCAACACGCGCTTAGCCGTGGAAATATGTGATATTGCGGCGGACGGCCGTTGTTTGGCAAGGTTACGGTTTTGGACATATTTTAGGCCACGTCGGGAGTACTAAGGATAAAGTTTGTGAGGAAACCTGTAAATAAAGCAGCCTGGTGAGACGCACGATAGCTAAATAACATGATTAACACATTCAGTGCCGAAAACCCGACTATCGGGTATTTTATGATTTCGTTCCAAGGCCGGACGACCCGATAGTCGGGATCGTGGTACTACAGCTTTATATTATGACGAATTTTTAGTGGCCTGGGGCGAATATATGTCTTGATTGGCTGGGTGACAATGAATGTGTTAAAATACCGTTCTGATGTCAGTGTACGTTCCAATTGGCCTGCTAGCTTTCGAAGACTGAAAAGACGAGTCAGCAGCGTGACTCTCGAGTTAACACATTTATTGCCAGCGCGAGCTACGTGCTACGAGCGTAGCTGATATCTAAAACAGGAAGATCCGTAGCGAAAAGGGCGTATGAACATAGAAGCCGTCTAGCAGGTCGCTGGCAGTGAATGTGTTAATCAAAGGCTCGTCAAAGTTAAGGTTCTATTTAAGAAAAAGTAAAATTGACGCGCTGGATTAATTTCTATTAATCCCTATTCATCATTCATTGGCCAATCTGGCATCCAATTGGCTGCAAAGCGCGTCAATTTTACGACTTTTTCTTTAGATGGCCATCTATTGGCATTAGTTTTTATCTAACGTCATCATTTTTCCACGCAGACGAAGTCTAAAGACATAGCGTCCGACTGTCTTGAAAGTTGAAATAATTATATATAAATCTCTTTAAAACATTTTAGTTTTTGATTTATTGAAATAAAAAATTCAGTACGTAGTAGATGGTAGTATTAGTCCTAAAATTAAGTCTTCAAATACGAGTCATGCCAACGTTACATGTACTCAGCCAAAATTACCGCCAGTAATCGCGAGTAACTATCCACTTCGTTATTTCCTAAATAGAAAATCCTATCGTTACTGGATCTGCAAGGAACGTGAACAGGGACGCTATTCGACTTGTTTCAATAATTACTCGTTACATGGCCACTTTATTATAAAGTATTTATAAATTTTGTAACGCATCATCACATCACGAAACTTCACATTGCTTTATCAATCTTACTATGAAGATAACAGGGGGCCTAGCCAAGATGTCAATCATACATCGACAAACGCCAAACGAAAAAAAAAATCGGGATGACAGATGCTACGAAAAGTCACGTGACAATTTCAATACATTGTTGTGAAGAAACTGCACTAATGGAAATGGCGACTAAGCCTAACTTTACCCTGCGTTGAAAAAGGTAGTTAAGGCAGTTACCTATAGGTAGCTAAGCGGACTAAGGCCCGGTAGACAACATGCGAATCGCTAACGCTACATAGCGAACGAAACGCAACTATTACTGTCACACTAATAAGAAAGAGTGATAGAGAGACACAAAGCGATTCGATGACGAAGCGCAAGCGATTGTCACTTTGGCTAGGCCGCCTGGACTGCTTAATGATGCAATCGGGAAAGCGATACGAGGAGGAATTTTGTTACAGGTACGAACCGTACGATCGTAGTTCTACGCCGTAGCATGTTAGAGCGCTGAAAGGATAACATCACAAAAGTCTAATGGACATTTAGCCGCTCACGCTATCACGATGATTATAAAACATTAGCAATCAATATCCTCAACTGTCAAAGAGCAATGCGGAATACCGCCTCAGGGAACCTGGCAAGTTCTCAAGTTTGCATCACTTGGTCCCACTATTAGGGGCGGGCGATGCGCCCCTAGCTCTTTGAAACTTCCTTTTAAAAATAAAATTCTTTAAAAATGCCCAGGCAAACAATTTCCAGACAACCCAAATTCACAAAGGAGCTGGGATAATGTTTACTGTGATTTAGCTTACAATACTCTGCTAAACAACTGTACAGGTCCAGATCGCGCGAGGCTTTTGGCGGTCGGAGCCCGGGAAGCCGGTTACTGGCTACATGCCCATCCTTCGCCCAATACTGGTAGGTACTAGGGTTGGCTCCCGGGAAATACCGGTACCGAAAGTACCGGGAATTCCCGGGATATAGAGCCAAGCAAAGAACCGGGATTTCAAAATTAAAATCCCGGTACTCCCGGGATTTTCGGGACTAAAATTTCCGGTACAATATTTGACTGCTTTCTGTTACATAGCATGAAATATCATGTTTTATAAAGAAAATAAATATGTATATTTTTTTCAATCTAAGGCTGATGGTAATATGTACTTTTACGGCTGACCACTACATTAAAATAAATTTTAAAAAAAGTCAATGGGTTTGACAATGCCGACAATATAAAATTGCGTAATTTGATACTTTAAGGGCATAAATGATTGTACGATAAATAATTTTATACGAACAATTAGTTATTTCATATTTGTATACTAACTAGAAGCAAAAATAGAGACAATTTTGTAATTAATAAAATACTACTTTTAATTCAAATTCAAACACGGTGTAAGAAACTCACATATGATAATGATATTTTAAATGAATTAATAATTCTGGCTGAATAATTTCTTGATTTGTCGTATTGATAGTTCTATTATTATATGTTCGAAGGTCCATAGTCCATTTTGAACGCATGCGAAAATTATCAATTTTTTTATCCTTTTTCACAAAACCTCATACATATTTAAAAAAAATAATGATATTACTGAGCCACAATTCAGTTTTTGCCAATCAACAAAGATAGTAAAAATATCATGTAGTTTAGGAAAAAAAAAAACAAATTATATTAATGATTGTGTGACTTAAAGACACATATTATGGTACAAAAGAAGTGTGTACCTTCACTGTGCTACTTTTTTATTGTTTTAAGAAAGATTCGTGGTCGTTTTACGCTTTTTTTTTACTGAAAATTGATGTGAAAACTGATTTTTGAAGGCAGTCCCGAAAGTACCGAAAATACCGGGAAATCCCGGTTCCATTTTTGCCCGGTACCGAAAATCCCGGTTCTTTTAAACAGTACCGGTTCTGCAATCTTTATTAATCTGTAGGTACTTTCTTGGATCCGGCCTCCCTTAGACTGGCGACTGGTTTGCGACTTGGGGTTTCGGTGTGTACGCCACACATATGCTCTTGTGGCACGGACGTGGACCGACTGGGACACCATGGATTATCTTGCCAAAAAAGTGCAGGACGCTTTTCGAGACATGCGTCGCTTAATGACATAATCCGTCGGTCTCTTGCCACCATCAATGTGCCTGCTCTTCTTGAGCCGACTGGCATTTTCAGAGACGATGGCAAGAGGCCCGATGGGGTGTCTTTAGTTCCTTGGAGCTTGGGACGGATGTTAGTGTGGGATGCTACCTGCGTAGACACACTGGCACCGTCCCACCTCCAACGGACTAATGTAAAAGCGGGCGGGGCGGCGGAAAGCGCCGAAATTTTAAAACGTAACAAATATAAGAGCCTCGGTAGAGAGTACCATTTTGTACCATTTGGAGTTGAAACTCTAGGTCCATGGGGTCCCAGCGCGCATAAGTTGTTCGCAGAAATCGCGAAGCGTCTGGTTGTCGTAACTGGTGACCGAAGAGCTGGCGGCTACCTCGCACAACGTATCAGCATTGCGATACAGCGAGGAAATGTCGCCAGCATCCTTGGTACAATGCCTCAAGGGCCTATTTTAGACTTAAGCTAGTTTTTAATTTCTTTTAGTAATACACTGTATATATCTTGTTTGTAAATAAAAGAATGAAAAAAAGTTTTAATATGTTAAATTTCTTAGCACTTGTGACACATGCCGCCATAAATGTGTCTTTTAATGTTTCGGTAATGCATGAAACCTGATGCTGAATTTTTACACATTCTTTTTTAGGATAATATGTAATACTTCATTCATTATTAAGACAATTTAGTTCTTGTTTTTGTAGAATTTAATAGAATTAATGAAGTAAACTATATATATTATAGAGAAGGATCAAGGAAGGGAAAGGACTGAATAAAAACGTACGAAAAAAAAACAAGTAATTGAACGAAATACCTATTAATTAACCGTAGGGGTTAACTGTCTAGAACAAAATAATATTAAATTACTCTCTGTAAATAACATTAGAAATAGTTGTGAAATTTCATTTAAATCCTGCGGGAACTTTGTCAACATTTCAATTAGGTATGAAATGAAGTGGGTTATTTAGATTTCATGAACACTCTAATTTTCAACAAGCAATTCCAGGTATATTACCTATATTCTCCCTTTTTATTATTGGAGGCTTGTATTATTAAGCTGGCCTTACACGGTCTGAATTAAGTATAATATTTATTCGGAATTCCATACAATAATGACACGGACATTCAAAGATTTTTCAGATTATAACCTTCTCAGATTGATCTGTCAGAATGATACTGACGAGCGTTCTGAAGAATATAAAAATTAAGTTTATGAATTTCTGACGCACCACTTTCCATACATTATGTATGGACGAGCACACATACGCCGGATTCAGATTATGAATTTGCCAGCTGACATTAGTGGGAAAGAGTGAGACAGACGTTCGTCATAGCTTCCTGAATACAGATTATGAATTCAGAGAGACATTCCGGCAGAGTGAGGCAGGCCTTAAAGTTGATTCGAGAGCTCTTGTTGTTTAATATTTGGCAAGTTAGGAACAATTGGGGGAATCAATCATAATATTCATAAGTCGGGGCTCGACGGAGGTGGATTATAATTATTACGCCTACAGAGATGAAGGAGCAAAGATTGTAGATAGAGTCGACTTTACGGAGGAAAAACCGGCCAAGTGCGAGTCGGACTCGCGCACGGAGGGTTCCGCACCATCAACAAAAAATAGAGCAAAACAAGCAAAAAAACGGTCACCCATCCAAGTACTGACCTCGCCCGACGTTGCTTACTTCGGTCAAAAATCACGTTTGTTGTATGGGAGCCCCACTTAAATCTTTATTTTATTCTGTTTTTAGTATTTGTTGTTATAGCGGCAACAGAAATACATCATCTGTGAAAATTTCAACTGTCTAGCTATCTCTAGCTATCACGGTTCGTGAGATACAGCCTGGTGACAGACGGACGGACGGACGGACGGACAGCGGAGTCTTAGTAATAGGGTCCCGTTTTTACCCTTTGGGTACGGAACCCTAAAAAGTAAGTCAATTCATATAGGTATATCTAGCTCGATATAAGATGAATTAAATAAGTGTAAGGAAAAAACGTGCCTCGGAAATCAAGAAAAAGTCATTCTCGGATAGATGGCGCACACAACTTTGGCCTAAGCCCGGATAGATGGCGTTGACGACACTGTTTGATATTTAACAATTTTAACACATAGGTAGGTATCAGTGAAAGAACATGGGTCAAAATGATATAAAAATAAAAATAAACATTTATCCATATATAGGTATACATTTGTTGATAGTTTTGTACATTTTCTTTTCGAGTTTTAATAGTGTGTCGATAGATGGCAGTAAATTTACTGTGACTACAAAATTTACTATGACAGGACCCCTCTATATCTATTCTCTTTGATATAGGATGAATACACAAAATAATGACGTGGTATCTATGTATTTGTATGACATGCAAGATATTTGTCCAACCATGTTTGACGTTTTTTTTTAGTAACATAGCTAAGTATAGTGGCAGCGGTAACAGGCACACAGCAGCTCAAAGCGGTCTGCACATGGCTCAAAACTATGCCAAGAGTAAACCTAATTACAAAGTAAAGAGACATATATAGGTAACATTTTCAGATCCCTAACCCTAACGTTCTAAGTCAATTTAATTGACTATGAACTGTAAGAAACAAAATGCTATATAATGCTAGCTGCTTAATAAATAACTTTATCTGTTAACTTAACTGTCATAACCTAAATACGGTTGCGGCACTGCAATACAAATCTGGGGGAACGGCGAGTTATGTTATCATATCATGCACCTACCTCCTTCTGTCGTACCTACTTATTCCTCATTACCCAGGGTCGTGGTGTTATCTAGTAATACAAATACATACAAATAAAACTTCATACATATTGTGGTACAAAGATTCTATGTTATCGGATCAAGTCAACAAATATGTGCACAGATGAGAGAGGTTATTGGTCGGTACGGTACCTACGCGGTTCTATTTTAGTCAATCATATTACCTATTAATAATATGTTTTACATCACGATCGCGTACATAAGGTAACAATCACATAATAAAATTATAAGTATTATGTTTTATGTCTTGACGGCATTCAGTTCAGTCTAGCTAGTTTAATACTATAAATATAGAAATGCGTAAGTGCTTACAGAGAAGGTCGATTCGGACAACTGCAGACAAAACCCGTCCATTGTAATACGGTTTCGCATTCTGAGATGTATGTGGAACTAATAGTGAATAAATAGAATATCATACTACACACACCGGTAAAAACTAGTGGCGTTATCCATAAACGGCTGTTAACGTAATAACAGATGTCCACCTGTTGACGTAACTGGTGACCGAAGAGCTGGCGGCTACCTCGCACAACGTATCAGCATTGCGATACAGCGAGGAAATGTCGCCAGCAGCCTTGGTACAAGCCTCAAGGGCCTATTTTAGATTTAAGCTAGTTTTTAATTTATTTTAGTAATACCACTGTATACAGGGTGCTTCCTGTAACAGGAGCAATAAATTAAACTGTAGGCTGTACTCCTCAAACTGACCAACATTTGTTCAGCAACTTTTAAAAATTATGAATCCGTTAGACTTCCTCTTTTTCATACAAAATGAATATTGCCTTCAATGTACGCTGACATCAGTGTATTTGACGTTGCTTGTCACGCTTTAAACATAACAAAATTTGCAATAAATTACGTCTTAGAATAAACTTTAAAGTGTAATAAAAATCAAAACCTGAGTTATTTTCAAAAGTTGCTGAACAAATGTTGGTCAGTTTGAGGAGTACAGCCTACAGTTTAATTTATTGCTCGTATTACAGGAAGCACTCTGTATATCTTGTTTGTAAATAAATAACAACATATGTAAATGTTAACTTAATCAGTTGATGATCGTCGTTTGTCCCTATCTGTCGTTATGCCATAGGGAGGGACAAAGGACGATCATCAGCTGATTAACTTAGCAGACGTTTATGAATAAGGGGGTAGGGATATAAGAATCTTCAATAAAAAGTAGGTAGTCTTCAAGAAAATGTTATCTCTATCTCGTTATAAACTCTCTAGAGGTATAATGATTTATCAAAGCGCCATATAGAGGCTTCTGTGGTGACCAGAGAGCCAGCCAATATTTCGCTCAGCGGATCAGCATTACACAATAAGCCTTTTTGGGTACCCTACTAACCAACCGAGCATCCTCGACTTAATAGTTTTATTTATTCATACGTCTTTAAATTTGGTAAATGTTTTTATTATGTTTTGCCTACGTACCTACTCGAATTTCGTTGTATCAATATATCTAGTTATTGATATCGATATGTGGGTAATTGTGTGATGGGGTCACGTTCGCCGGGGCGGGCGTGGCCTCATACAACTCCCCAGTTCCTGACAGGAACCAGGGTTTCCTAGTTAGCTCAGAGGAGAGAGGGGTACAGGGTAGCTAATAGAAACACAGATGCAAAATGCAAATCGACGGGCTTTTATGCCGGTTTATTGAATCTAAACTATCTAGGGCGTAAGTCTAGGTATCCTAGGCTAAGACGGCGCGGGGTGACTCCGTTAGTCACTACGGTACGCGATCCCTACGCTACACGCGATTTGGGATACTCGGGATCCCCAAAGGGTAAGGGGGATGAAGACGGATAGGTATACAGGACGGTCCTGGATCTAGGGTGCCTACGCGGAAACCCCAGGCCGGCACAACCGAGACGCAGGACCGGGATAGGCGGGAAGCGGATCGGGTGCCTACGCGGAAACCCCAGGCCGGCACAACCGAGACGCAGGAACGGGATAGGGGGGAAGCAAAGGAACGGGTGCCTACGCGGTAACCCCAGGCCGGCACAACCGTGGGAGAGCCGTGCTCACAGCAGAAGGCGGCGAGGACGACTGCCGACGGTACGGACGCGCGCTCGCGCTTTTATAGTGGCTCGCGGGGTGCGGCGCGCGGAGTGGCGGGGGGCCGATCGTCGTGGGTGGTCTGCGCGGCGGTGAAGCGCGATGGCTCGGTGCGTCGCGTGGCGGTGAAGCGGGATGTTGTGTGCGCGCTGTTACAGCGCCATCACAATTGATATATGTAAATACGTATGTATGTTTATTTTGCTTAATTATTACGTTTAGAGTTTAAACTATGTGTGTTTACTAGCTTCATTTGTAATGAATAAGTACTTGTTGGTTTCCAATTCAATATTGCGTTGTTTTATCAAGTTGATAAATGGGAGAAGATTGTCATTAAAAAGAAAAGTACAGTAGGTTATTAATTAAATGCATATTTTTAAAAATAATTATATACTAAACCTAACTTGGACAATAATTATGAGCGAATTTAAACTGTCGTGAGTCATGCTAACATAAGATTTACGCTCTACGTTTTTAGGGTTCCGTACCCAAAGGGTAAAAAACGGGACCCTATAACTAAGACTTCGCTGTCCGTTCGTCCGTCTGTCACCAGACTGTATCTCATGAACCGCGATAGCTAGACAGTTGAAATTTTCACAAATGATGTATCTCTGTTGCCGCTATAACAACAAATACTAAAAATAAAATAAATGTTTAAGGGGGGCTCCCGTACAACAAACACGATTTTTTTGCTCTATTTTTTGTTGATGGTGCGGAACCCTCCGTGCGCCAGTCCGACTCGCACTTGGCCGGTTTTTACGTATCTCTCGCTGTTTCCCGAGTGCCTAAAATACGTGAGTTAAACCATAAAATTTGCTTAATAATTATGAGGTTTTACGGCAAGTCTAATGTTTCACATATTGTTGATGTAATGTCTCCCAGAATTCGAAATCTTCTTTGTTTGGGTGTGACGCCACCACGAGGTCGTTGCCGATGATCAGGTACTGCTCCTTCTTAGGGTCAAACGCTGGCCATTTGACCCCTAAGCTGCTGTCCGGAGTCGGGTCACTAAAACAATATTTATGAATCACATTTTAGTAATCTAAATTTGTTTGACCGCTATTTTAAATTTTTTAAATAGTCACACAGTCGCTAATTAGCAAAAAATCTTAAGATTAGTTTGATACGCCTTTTACTCGTACTACAACTCACACGGAATAAAACTGGGCCTAAACTCAGTATCAGTATCACCAAAAAAAATCCAAACCTGTCCTAAAAACTGCTTGCACGGCAAAACAGCATTCTGAATATTTGAAGGACGTATTCTTTTTGTTGAGGCACGATAAAAAATATTTAATAAAAATTATGAAAACCTTGATGAAAGAATTGTGGATTGTGATTCTACTTTTTAGGAAGTCATTCCATAAAGGAATAGTTTAGTCACCTAAAACTCTTAGTTTAAAACGAAGGTATCTACGTATTTGCAGGACTGCACATATTCAATGCTCTAATCCACATATTGGGCGCTAACTGATAAGTGATAGCTCACCGCAAGCCGCAAATTTAAGCCGAATGAGTACGTGTACTAATTTTAAATGCTGGTTGTCATGTGCACCGGTATTTAGCATTTAATAAGGTAGCATTGTTAAAGTATACGTACCCGAATTTAGCAAAGTCAGTCCACAATTTTGTCATATTTTTAATAAGTTTAGTACTCTTAGTAGTTAGGTCCGCTTTTACTTTCTCAGTGCTGAACAAATATGTCAAATCATCGCAGTGGCAAACACTCTTCCCGTCGATATATGGCCCTCCTCCAAACCCTTCAGTCCAAATGTTTCTTTCTGAGTACATGTCAAATTGGTAGAAAAATAACTTGTTCGTATCCATCTGAACGAAGAATTTGGCATATTCAATAGCATTATATCCAATCATCTGCATTGACAAGTATTTTATTAGGACGTCGACATTATCTTTTGAGACCGGTTTATCGCCGAAGTAATGCTCTTTCACTTTTTTACCGATAGCCAGTTGATCTTTCGCTGAGCATTTCAGCGATAATTCGGTGGTTACGAAGCACTGCACGTATTTGTTATATTTGTCAAAGAAATTCTCTTTCGGAGAAAAAGCAAATTGAATAATGCCCTCGTCAGTAGTATAACCCATCATGAGTTCGATTCCTTCATGTATACCGTGATGCAGCCGTTCGTAAACATCGCCATAGAAAAATCTTTCAACTCCATCATACTCCTTTTCATCAGTTACAGTTAAAGTTATATTATCACGTAACCCCGTTGCTTCCTCGGCCGTAAGAGGTGCATAGGGATTTGTTAACTTTTCAATTGGTAGGGATTTAAAAAAATCATAGAGCTCTTTGTCGTCCTTGGTGTCTTTACCGAGTGAACGAGCAATGGCCTCAGCTCTTAATCGGGGCTCAAACGCCCGAGCCCAATGGCTCAGATTCGTGCCGCTCTGAGCAATAGCTCGCTTGAACAGACCTTTGGACATGGGTGACACCAGGTGATAGGCGACCGACGCTGCGCCGGCGCTCTCTCCAAAAATGGTGACATTATCAGGATCTCCGCCAAAATTTCTAATGTTGTTTTTCACCCACCTAAGAGCGGCTACTTGGTCCTTCATACCAGCATTTCCTGGCACTTCTTTTGTATGCAGGCACAAGAATCCGACTACAGCTAGTCTGTAATTAATAGTTACAAGGACAACATTTTGGTTGACAAGGAAATCGGGGCCATAATAGCTTGTGTTTCCGCTGCCGCTTAAGAAACCGCCGCCATGGATCCAAAACATTACAGGCAGAGGTTTTTTAGGTTGGAGATCAGGTGAGTATACATTTAAATAGAGACAGTCCTCGCTGCTTGGTTCTGTGCAGAGTTTTCCAGTGAACATGTCGAACTGATGGCAGATCGGTCCGTGGGCTTTAGCGCTGCGGACTCCATCCCAAGGAATGACCGGTTGCGGTGCCTACAAAGACAATTGAAAATGAAGTTGAATAAATAAATATTACAAGACAATCTTACACAAACCGCCCTAGTCCCCCAGCTCAGTACCAGAATCCAGAATTTGAACTCGGGACCTCCAGATTCGTCAGCAGGGTTACCAATACCAACTATGCAAGGACTGCTAGAAGGCCGTTAAAGTTAAGTGAGCCGACTGTTTAATATTACTTAATATATCCTGCCGTGAGTACCTATTAAGTTACTCTTTTGCGAAGCTCAGAGTGAAAATTATATTTACTTCACTCTTTGGTGAAAACGCGCGGTCGTATTAATACGCATCTATCTTATCTATTGTTATAACATAAGTACGGTAAACAAACACGTTGAATAGGTACTCCAAAACAATAGATGGTAGGTAATACGTGATGATGTTTGAGTGAGTACTTGCTATGAATATTATTACGTGTTGTATTGTGTTCATTACATAGTGTTATACTTAGACTTGTCTTATGACATAATTAGTTAATATCTGGGTGACCGAGCTTCGCTCGGAAAACATAAAAAAACTCGAAAATGCGCGTTTTCCCAGAGATAAGACCTAGCTAGATCGATTTTTCTCCCCCAAAAACCCTCATATAGCAAATTTCATCGAAATCGTTAGAGCCGTTTCCGAGATCCCCGAAATATAATTATATATATAAATAAACAAGAATTGCTCGTTTAAAGGTATTAGATTAGATAGATTAGATACATTTTATCTGCGCACATATCATTAGTGCTTTATAAATGCGTTCAGAGACCGTAGGAAATGACCAGCATTATTACAACCAATTTTACTATGAGAACTTTCTTGTCTGTGGTAGTAGGTAAAATCTGTACTTTAATCTACTACCACAATGATTGAAAAAATTATCCAATGTCCTTCTACGGGTCTCAAACTATCTTACCAAATTTCATCTAATTCGGTTCAGTGGTTTAAGCGTGAAGAGGTAACAGAAATACAGACAGACAGAATTACTTTCGTTTTATAATATTAGTAGGGATTTTAAGGCATAAATTGAATGAATTGGTTCACAAATTACGAACGTTTTACCTTAAATCTCAGGTCTCCCAATGGGGGCGCAGCATAAGGGATGCCCTTAAAACTATAGTACTGCCCTCCGAGCACATTGTCCAAAACTTCACCTTCCAACACACCGTCTCCGAGTCGCACTTGCACCATCGTCGACGTACTCAAACACACTACGCTAATAATGATAACACCAGCTATTATACGCCTAGAGACGAGTCAATGTAAAAGACTGAAAGACTGCAAAAAAGTCGCGTTTCTCTCAATGTTGTTAAAAAAAAATTATGATGTAGGAGGCAAATGAGCAGACGGATCACCTGATGGTAAGCGATTACCGCCACCCATGGACACATGCAACACCAGAAGGGTTGTTAGTGCGTTGCCGGCCTTTAGTATGATTTTATATTAACATGTTATCGAATGTTTTGACCGAATTTTTAGCAATCTTTTGCATTTTTTTTCGAGAAAGTTTTTCTGCTCTATACGGCACAACCGAGGTTTGAACCCACGATGCACATATGAAAGGTTAATTAAGCTAAAATTATTTTGCGTCAACCGTTCAAAAAAATGTATTCCCCAGTATTTTAGACTTTTAGACTTTGATAACTACTTTATTGTTTTTATATGAGTTATTTTAATCATAAGAGGTTATTGCATTTATCCTTTCGCCGGACTGTTTCTGCTCTAGGGACAGGGATAACATAAGTATACCCTTTTCTGTCCTTCTCGGTAGAAAGTATCCTTAAATAATTATTTACGACAAAAGTGCGAAAATGTGAAATTCGCACGTGTATCGTACAACGTTTTACAGTACTTAAGGCCCTTTAAATTTTCGACGCAGTAACATAATGTGCATATTATAGCACCGGTGTCGTAATGTAGTACCAGATGTACTGTAGAGCATATTTAATAACTTGTCTGATAAGAATATACGAGTAGGTATAAAATGTCAAGTCCCATTAAGTACCTACACAGTATAGGTACAAATTACGGATCTGAAACCTCATTAAATATATCTACAAAGATATGCAACTTTACTTAACTGGTGATTATAAGTGTTTATTATTAACTCGTCTCTAGCCGTGTTCAACCATACCTACACGTCAAAATTGCCAAATCATACAGTATGCTAACATTGTCACATTACTAAAGAAGTTTTATCTCTCGTTCGCGCCTAACTAAAATATGAATGTGGGAGCGAGACGCAAGTTACCTACCTAATTAGCAAGATAAAGCAAGATGTTTAAAGAATCATCTTGTTATCTTGAGGCTAATTCAGACTAAGTATTGATGTCATTTTTATCTCATTTTGTCGTTATTCGCCCGTGCATCTCGTTCTCGTTCGTAGTTCTCATATTCGTGCGAGCAGGATACGCTGAGAGTAGTAACAAACTAAAACCAGATTTGACATTTTCGAATGCCGCTTCTGCTGTTTTTCTAGGCTTAATAGGTACTAAACAACCGTATCACTTAATATGTAGGTACCTACACTACATGCACATTGCACAGTCATAATGATAGAGTTATTATATCCATTTTTATCGTTTGATTACAGCATAGGTGTGTTGTTTTGAAAATGTATGTATCTGTAATGATAGCTTATGATAGCTAAGCTTGTCGTTATGTACTGTAGTATTTAATCTTTTTTTATTCGACACGTGTACTATATGTAGGTACGAAATAAAAGTGTTAAAACTGATAACATCGTAAGTATGAAGAACTAGCTGTTGCCCGCGACTTCGTACCCGTGGATTAGTATATTTTCTCCATACAAACTTTGGACCCCCATTTCACCCCTTTAGGGGATGAATTTTGAAAAATCCTTTCTTAGTGGACCCCTAGACCTTATAAGGAACCTACTTGCCAAATTTGGACTTTCTAATCCCAGCGGTTTGGGCTGTGCGTTGATTTAAGTCAGTCAGTCAGGTCTTTCACGTTTATATATATATATATAGATTTTGTGCTGTTCTTATATTATTAAGGGTGACTCACGCTAGACCGGGCACGCCCGGGCCGAAGCGCCTGTCTTGTCATTGTCTATGACGGCTGATCGGTGATCACGTGGTGCTTTCCATAGAAAACGAAGCACCGGAAGCTCCGGCCCGGCCCCGGCCCGGTCTAGCGTGAGCCATCCTTTACATTACCTACGAAGCAGGAGGCCTCGGGTTCGAATCCTGCTGGTAATAAGGGCATTTATTTGTGTTTATATTAATGAAACTTCAAGTTGGATTGCAAATGAACTAACGTTTTTTTTAAAAAAACACGTTATTACTTAGTTTACAACAGATGGCGCTAGTGGTAATACATATAGGGCAAACCTTGGCTTATCGGTGATACTTGGTAATTCGGTGATACTGTGTTATAATCTTACACAGTTCTCACCATGAGGAAATGCGAGCTATAAAATTGTTGGCAGCTGTTAGTTTTGATGCTTGCAATTGGGTTGGCAGCGATTTAATTGCTTACATTTCAGCATTGTAAGCTCAGCGTAAGATAACAACGCATCATCACCGAATTACCAAGTATCACCGATAAGCCAAGGTTTGCCCTACTATTATTTTGTTACTATGATAGAAAATTAGATTTACAACATATATCAAGGATATCTGTTCCTGAGTTAAACATTATGGTGCGCGAGTCCGACTCACACTTTGCCGATTTTTATTATTGTATCGAATGCAACCGAATGTTTTCTCAAAAGGAAGTGAATATTTCCTGGCGCTAATCTATTCAGCCAGCAAATCGAATTATGACGTGCGGGGGTCTAGCATTGGCGCCGCCAGGTCCATGGGCGCCGCTAGTGGTGTGGAACTCGAGTAAGTAGTTTAAGTCTATATTTGAAGAACTCGACTCGTTAATCTCTGCGCTTAATAACGTCCCGTCTTTAAAGTCCCGAGTCGTGTCATAATCTTTGCCTCTGCAAGCCTGAATGAGCATCTATAATTTTTTTGGTATTATTTAAGTAATGTAATAGTAAAGAAAATAAACATTCTTGTGTTATTTGTGTAATCTTACACGGTATGCATTTTAAATGAAGACAATTCATTGAATATTTAATTTCTTAATAAATTGAGTGTTTTTCTGAAAAGGATTCAAACTGTCTCTTTAATTAAAAGACTCAGGTCTCTAACAAGTCGAAAAGAGCTCAATTTCGACTTAGTTATTATATTGTACAACGGAACTTAATCGCGTATTAGATACCTATTAAATACGCGATTAAGTCCCATTGTACAATTTAATAATATGTATATAAAAATCGTGAAAGTTTAAATCAGTAGTTATCTGAAATAGGTACAGAGTCGAGTTTAAACTATGACTCAAATGACTGGAGTTTAACCAACACTAGCGCCGCTCCTATTACTGAATCGCGATTAGAAAGGGATTGAGATAGCTGTCAATCCATATTGATTTTGATGTAAGTGTATGGAAATCTGTTATTTCTAATCCCTTTCTGATCGCGGCATGATAATACAAATCTCCGACAGATTTTCACGCTCCGATAAGCCCCTAAAGGCTTTTTATAATCTGAAATCGTCGTATCATATTTTTTCGTTAAGTACATGTTTTTCCGTAATAATTCCGTCGGAAAAGTGAATTTATATTTCCATGAATCAGGGAGCGTCCTGAAACATTGTTTGCACCGGAAAGGTCAATCTATAGCCGCCCCGCCATCCGGAAGCCCGTTTTATTCAAATAATAACGGCCCTTGCCCTTTATACACTTCCTGAGGTAAAATATTTCGTGTAAATTTTACGAAAAAGGCGATTCCAGTGTACAGTAAACAACCCTTTTATGTGAAAGAGTGAATACAACAATTTGCTTGAATGGGAAAACTTTGTTATAAATGTGAGAGTAATCCCATCATGTGATCTAGACGTGGGCGGAACGGAAATCAAACTGCTCGGCGCCTAAAGGAAAATGGATGAGAAATGCGATATTTCATTTCGACGTCCTGTGAAGGAGACTGGAAAGTTATATTAAAAACTTTGATAGATATCGTAGATTTCAAATATTTTTGATATCGTAATGTGTTTCTTTGACTGAATATGTTATCTACTAACATGAAGGTGAATGCCTCAATCATGGAGTTTAAAAGTTATAGGTACCTACCTACTTTACTACCACATCGCTAGCACCTATTAAATATTTAACAGTTACTTCGATGTGTAATTTCGTCATTACATCATTAAAATATCAAATGTAGGCTGATAAATTTATAAGTTGTACCTTTATACAAGCTAACATACTAGTCACAAACTCATGATACTGAAGCATAAGCAACCTTATTAGGTTAGTTACTAAGCGGGGCGACTTTCTCTAACGAGGGCAACTTGGTTTCCGTAAGTTTTGCGAAAGTTGGACGTCTTTTATAGCAGGGTTAATTACTTGCATGCGTGCGGTGGTGCTACTTTTGATCGACTTCTTGGTTGTTCTCAGTTTATTTTGTGCTCGGAAAAGTGATCATTTTCGGGGTTGTAATATTCCTCAAAATTGTCTACCGTTGTCCCGTACAAAGGGGATTTTTCTTAAGAGTGGCAGGTATAGGAGATTTTCTGTCACAATGGATGTATTTAAAAAAAAGCTCAGGAAAATAATCCTCGACCTAGATATTAATATACAAAATAAAATGCGTTTGTCAGTCATTCTCAAAAAATATGTCTGCGGTCTAATTGCCTGCCGTCTATTACGGCTGCAGTGCAGCCAGTATAGCAGTGCGACCATACTGCCGACTGCATTACTGCCGCAAATGTCAAAAGTGTCAAAACCGATCCTGCCCAGATTTTTGACATTTGCGGTAGCCATGCAGTCGGCAGTAATGTCGCACTGGTATACTGCAGCCGTAATGTTAGTGCCGTCTGAATCTGAACGTCACCTTTAATATAACAGTGCAACAAAATTACATGGATTTTAAATTCATTGCTGGCTAAGTAGGTGCACCGAATTCAACCGATCGATCAAATACCGCAATGAAACGCAAATCGCATGCGATTATCGACGACATTTGTAGAGGCCATATGCCAAATTTTCCCTTTAGAGTACAAAGTGTGCGATAACTGTGTTATCGATAAAAATTAACTTAATATAGAAGTGATATTTAGAATTCTTACTCTTTTCGCTAGTTAAGCGCAGACGGCGGATTTTTTCATTAAAAGTTAGCGAGGTTGTTAGTATTTCTCCATTTTTATTCGTTTTATTAATGTTAAAAACTATTGCAGTTAAATTATATTACGTAAGTTTGAATGTTTAGTTATACGACGTAACAAAATGAAACTAATAAAAATATAAAGTGTCTAGCTTACTATAAGTGGGTACCTAATGATTCTCCGAGAAACTTTTAGCAGATTATCGATTCGCCGACAACGATTCGCCGAACATCGTTTCGCAGAGTCATTTATTTGTAAATGTAACTTTTGGTCGACTAACGTTACGTAAACTCTTGGTTCACATACAGTTCAGTTCGCTTATGTGTAAATTAGCTGAACTATTATCGGACGATTTCCATTTAGCAGAGTAACTGTTTCGTTTAAGCAATGTTTAGTCGAATAACGTTTCACATTATACATATAATTTTTTATTTTGACAACAAAAGGATGATATAAAATATTATCATTTATATTTTAATTAAATGCGTTAAGTAGGTATACATATATGTAAGTATATAAAGTAAGTTACGAAGAAATAGCGAATATGTAGTGTCAGACTCGTCGTAAGGCTACAATTGCACTACATCAAATTGGTGGATTTCGGGAGGAAATGCTTGAGTTACTTTAGAAAATACCGAAATCATAATACACATGCCTTTAAAAATTTAGGAGTTCCGTCAATTCCTAATGGATTCCAACATCAGATCAGAACCAAAATTATTATGGGAATGCCACGAAGGTAACTTACTCAAATCGGACCATGGGTGCCGGAGTAATCGCTGAACATATTACTTAAAGTAAATCATCATCATTATCATCAAAACAATCATCATCATCAGGTACACTTTATCAAAATATTTGAACTCTCACCTTAGTTTATAACTATTTCGATTAAAATTTAGTCCTTTCTTCGGAAGTGTGATGAAAAACATTGTGTCTAACTCCGGGGGTAAGAATATTCTAAGTTCTGCTAGTCAATAATATGCCAAATGAACATTCGACCTATTGTGTTTCGACCAATGGTTTCTCGGGTAATTATGACAGTTACTAAATGATTATTCTACGAATAGTAAATATGCGTATCAATGTTCTGCTTACTGACTACTCTCGCAAACGACTATTATGCGTAATGAGATTCGGCCAATCGTTACTCTGCCAAACAACCCGTCGGCGAATCGTTGTCGGCGAAACAAAAATCGGCGTAATTTTTCTCGGAATATCAATAGGGCACCACTATAAGTATTAGGACTTGATAATATGCAGAGTTATTCTCATTGTAATATAACAATGAATATGATCTTGATGTGTTATGAATGTTATGATTATGATCTGTCAGTGTCAGAAGTGACATTTATTTACTTATTTATTTAATCTTTATTGCATATAAGAAAACACACTGTACAAAAGGCGAACTTAATGCCAGAAGGCATTCTCTACCAGTCAACCTTTAGGCAAAGCAGATAAGTTGTAGGCGGTGCAAAAACATGTAGTATAGATGATACAATTAGGTAGGTACCTGCACGGACACAATACAGTCATAAGAAATACACAGACATAAACATACATAAATATATACAAATAATATAGTTAAAAATACATATATATACTTACATAATATACATACATACCTACATATGAATTCAGATGAACTTACAAAGCAGAAATACTAAGATTTATTTTAAACACTAACATTTATTTTGTTCACCGTTACTTTTGACAGTGACCGATCATATCCATACCAAATCCAGATCAGATTCATAACATGTTATTACAATCAGAATACGCCTCATGGACAGTCGAATAGTCCCTATTGGATACGTAGACAAACCGCGGTATTCGGAAAACAAGATCCGTTCTAGAGAAGAGAACCTGGTAGATACCTGGTAGTTTAGATTTCAACTAGATATCTTTTGCAGCTCAATTCAGGCAACCAATGTTACCTTTACGCTAAATTATCGTTTTAAGATCGTTTCAAAATCGATTTGAGTTCTAAAAATACATAACAAGACGTTTTAGACATTGTGAAAATCGTTCAAGAGTATCTCCAGAATCGCAGAAATGTCAAATTTGACAGGTTAGATCTTAAAAATATCGTTATCGTATCTTAGTGATGTCTAAAAGATATCTAGTAGATATCTAGTTCAAAATCCGAATCGAGCCCAAAGGCAAAGGGTATGCAACTGACTGGAAAATACTTTCAGCAGATATAATTAAATTCTTCACGACTATTCCACTATTGAAACTTGATTAAAAGGAATTTCAATCACCCTCATTAACGGTGTCTGCAGTTCAAACTAATTTTGATCTATGACTAGGTACCTACCATTATACAAATGTTGAAGTGAAAAAAATAACACGTTTCAAATATTTTTTATCATTATCGTCAACATAAACACTTCGCGGGGCTTATTTTATGTCCACGGAAATGGATTATGGACCGTATTCGCCGCGATTCCACCGGGGATTATGGTAATCAGGGCGGCTAACACGAAAATCCGAATTCGAATGAAATCTATGTCTATCTTAGTCTTGCAATATTCGAATGACCGTGATGCAGATAATTTTCGAGTTTCGATGTTCGCGGTAACACCGTATCGCAAGGTTAGTCGATATCCGATCCAGGTCGTGCGTCCCCATTGGTTGGGCGAGTGAGGGCGAATCGATATCGAGGGAACTAATATAAGATGACCTTTAGATCCGTAGCAAGTGTACGTAATCGTAAAGCGCGTGTATACTGGTTAGCACGAACGTTTGCACAGTCTACACGCGGCAAGAGTGAATGGCCAGGTCGCCCCACTTTCTGCGAGTTCACTTTAAAACATACGCAGTTCATTTTCCAATTATGTCCGCTAATGGACTCTTCATATTTTTATAAATTAAGGATTAGAGTTAAACCAAGATAACTCTGCAACGATTTTGACAGCACAGACTGTGGAAGTGGTATTTATACGTCATAATTTCATAGAAGTTTGACGTTTAAAATAACACTTGCACAGTCTGGGCTATCAAAATTGCTGCAGACTTATAAATCTTGGTCTAACTCTGGGTAGGTATTAAGTCAAATTCTAGTTCAGCTTTGTGAAGCTTTTGTTTTAATAAAAGTGTTTTTAATAAAAGCGCGCGCTGCCTTAATCCAGGATTGGTAGTTGGTAGTTTTATAAATTGCAGTATTTTTGCTTCATAAGCAAGTTAGGACGGCAGCGCCACACTACGCTAGGTAGGAGTGAGGTAAGTAAATGTATGTACACATATCCGTAGATGATAGTTAGATATGTGATTTAAAAAATCGCGTAACGTTTGTTTCGAAATACCAGTAGAAATAGGAAAAATATTGTAAATTTTAAAATAATGTCATAAATGACTTGACAATATTTTGGTACCTACATCGTGAAGCTATGTATAGTACCTACCATATCTAGTGCATTAGCCGCGTCTAGCGTTGAAGAGCGCACTCAATATTTCAATTTGCTTGCCGGCCCGCCCGAGGCGAGCCAGATTTTTCCGAACCTCTCTTAAAGCGACGGGAAATTCTTGGATCGCAATTTCTGTTCGGTACTATCAGCGCTTTTGTATTGTAACAGTGTGTTATGAAGTCTTGTGACATTTTGTTCAGTTCTGTAAGATTATGAAATTTAAGACAAAAATAGAAAATTCGTTTTAAAACTATGTTTGAAAAATAAAAGGAAAATGGGTAAAGTCACTCGTTCGGTTGAGACCTCTGAGACACCGATGTGATATGTGTAACATATTATAACGATCCGAAATGAAATTAGTAATGTTATCTTACAGTTTCAAAATCCACCATTTGTACCTACTCGTTGTGCAAGGAATCAAAAACAATATATTTCTGGTGATTTATTTATTATTGATGGTCTTTTGACAGCAAAAATGACGACGAAATATAAGCCCTCCTACTCATAAAATAAGTATCAAGTATCGGCAAACACTTCAAGATTTACTCCAAGTTGCTTAAGCCCAATATCTTGTTCACGACAATAATTATTGACTCTTGTTACAGGCTTTTAGCAAAAGATTAACACACTTCATTTTCCATCTTCGACACGCTGTTTTGGAGAAAACTCGAATAATACAAATTGCCGCCGGAGCGTTCTTACTGAAGTGAAATATCTTGTAAAAGTTCAAAACGTGTTGCGGCTTATGTAGGTAAGTACTTAAATTGTTTTACTGCTCTTCGATTTGGTGTGGATGGAGATACCTAGTCTGAGGCTCGGGAAACGACAGCATTGTTTTTTATCAATACCTAATCATCATCATTCCACGCAGACGATGTCGCGGGCTGAATTTAGTCTACCTATAAGTTTATCAATCGCATATATATGAGTTAGCCTAAACTGCGTTCCAAAATTATATAAACTTTACCAATTTTTCTTTAATTTTCACGAATAGGTACATTGGAATTCGACTACACCGCATACCCCAAAACTCGCTGGATAAATCCGAGATAGGAGATGAAATATGGCGGCATAATCAGAAATATTGCGTATGTAAGCACTCGAGAGCGCTCGAAAGGGTGGAAAACTGCACTAAATCGCTTTTATTATTGCATTATATTACGGCCCCTCGCGAATTAATGGCCCAAAAGAATTTGCATATGAAAGCGGCTGCCATCGACGCAAATATTTATGCCGGAAAACTGACACTGTGACACAATAAAGAGTCGAAAACGTCCGGACGTGTCCATAATATCAAAGGGTGATGGCAACTTGTAACAGCCTATCACACTGCCTAATTATTCAAGTAAATACAACTCTGAATTAAGGACTTAAAGGTTCACATTTGTATCATGAATAATTTGGTAATACGATGGTATAAAAGTTAGTTTGATTGTTGTTGAATTGTTGATGCAAATTGGTGGAGTTACAATACGTTTCTGACGTTAATTTACGACTGGATTCCGAAGGGAATTGTGTAAAAATGTTCAGCAAAATGCCTATAATTGGGGAAATTATTAATATTGCGTGATAAGGGTGGGTTTCATTCGTAAACGAATGATTTTATAATTTTGGAATGAAATGTTACGTTGATTATTTTACAATACAGGTACCTACTTAAGGCACATGTGTAATTTATTTAGAGTTTTCAAATTCCAAGTTATTTAAAATAGATATAGTTACCTACTAAGGGTAGCCGTTGTGACTATGTATCCTTTTAACATCTTGTTTGACACGGTAAACAATAAACAAATTCTTATTCTTACTGATTATTTAAATTTGCCGTTCACCTTTCTTGCTATTTTTTTGCTAAATTAGAATGTTTGAGTTTGACAATCTTGAACAATCTACAGGTGGCATAATAATTAAGTAGCTTAACATAAGAATATAATTATCTAACTTTTCTGTTTATTGAATAATTTCTATCTGTTCACCTCAGTTGGATAACAGTAAGACTTCATCTCACTTTTACTGGTATATTAGTGCTTGCGAGATGTATAGAAAGTAAATTACGTAGACGTTAGCGTATATGTCAGTGATGTCACTGTCACTACTGTCAGTGAGTCGTGGTACGGGTACAGGGTACACGTATTTATGTCGTGGGCCATTTTATTTATTCCGCCGCCGTTTTTGCAACAATGGCCAAAATCTGAATGCAGACTGAATGAATATTGCGATCACGTACAGTCATAATGAAAATTTCTCCCGTGTTAATGTAAATAATTTGCTTCTCGCGGGATATGAGGGGACGTTCGGAAACTGATATTAATATTAAACTGGTTGGTAGGTTGTGGTTACTTTCATGCTCGAATGTGACCCACATATGTTTTATAGGGCAGGATTATTTAGCTTGTTCATTGAACACAGTCGTCACTACATAAAGAGTCTAGGTTATCCCGCCATACCCTTTTTGATCAGTTCTTGCCCTGGCCATGTTGGCCCATTGTAGGTTACCTTTGGTGTATACCTATGTACTTATTTCATAGCTAAATTGGGGCATTATCTATGAAAAGGGACCTTATTGTCGATGGCGCTTACGCCATTATTAACGATGCTCCGACATAAATACAATGCCGCGCGACGCTGTGCGGCGTAAGCGCCATCGACAATAAGGTCCCTTTTCATAGATAACGTGACAATTTAGCTAATCGTTCCGGAAGCATTCGGGGACAGTATCCAGGAGTTCGATTCTGATTTAACAATTTATTATGGTTTTGATGCGACACTGACTATCGTCTTGATGATTGGCGCGCATCTAACGCACGACTTTCACTTCATTTCGCATACACCAATCAACGTGAGCGATCTTCAAGGTCGTGTCAAAATAAGATCAAAACTATATCAATTGTTTAGTCTGAATCGGGTTCCACCTCAATCCCATTGACCTCAATACCTAAATACAGTAATCCTTATAGTTCATAGTTGGAAAACATTACCCCTAAATTGGTATCATATTTGGCGTTTCTGAATAAGCCTAAAACGTGGTAATAACGCCGTGTCGAAAAGTTTCATTTGCGAATTAATGTTGTTTTGAGGCTCTGGAATGGAAAATAATACTTGTTTGTGTGTTCTTGTGTTTCGGAGAAGTTATAAAGTGACACATTTTACACTAGCGAGCCACTTCAACTGTTTACTACTCAGTCTAGTCTAAGTTTACTGTATAATTAGCATTTAAGTTGTTATTAATTAAAATCTCAATGTTTATATTATGTCTATCGTCTATGTTTAAAATAAATGGCATACGATAAATAAATAAATGTTTAACATGTGTAGCATGACTGCAAGTGTTAATCTTTAAACAAAAAGAAAATAGGTAAATTAATAAATTGAAATTATCCGGCTGCAATAATTAAACCGAGGCTAGTTTAGTATAGTATAGGAGTATAGTGAAATTTCTGGCAGATTTAGTAGACATAGTTGATTCAAAATGTTCGTGTGAAGCCCAATGGCTAAAATTGTATCTAAATATAAAATGCACCATCATAAGTTACTTATATACGTACTTAGCTTAGTAGCGCAGGTTTAAGAATATTTTTTCGTAAATAAGTAAATCGGGCCAATTCTAACTTTAAGATACGTCAAATACTAGAGATTGAAACGATATGGATTGGATATGTCAGTGTCAAACAAGTGTCAAAAATGACGTGTTTGTTTGAAGAAACGTCACTTTTGACACTTATTTGACACTGACATATCCAATCCATATCGTATCAATCTCTAGTATTTGACGTATCTTAAAGTTAGAATTGGCCCGAATGTCGGAATCTCTCCTTGAACACGTGTCCCTAAAATACGTAAACACCATCAACTCAAGCGGTTGCAGCTTTCATTAATATTCCCACAGCATCGCGAAACGCTCCATGTGGACATTTTATTAACTGCCACTACACTTTTGTCATATCTACAAACTCGAGTACACCACAGACTGGCTAGACGTACACCAAGCTTTAAATCGTGCCGAGAAAAATGACAAGCGCATTGCAATTGCAACCGAATTCTCTTAAAGTCAAGGTTTAGAATAGAAAAAGTCTTTCTCCTCATTTGACGCTCTTTTGGTTTTAAGAAATGGAATTTCTTCGACATTTGCAGTTCGAAGGCTATTTCTTTGGTATTTTATTTAATCTGTGGCGTGTTACTGGCAGGAAGGTAGCGTTGTGTGGTGTGCGCTTTAATAAAGGCAGTTTTTGTCGCCTGAACCGTTTGTTATTGCTGAAAGTAAAGTTATTACATATAGAATCGTTGGGATCTCGAATACATATTTATTCTCTAGGTACCTACTTAAAACTTGAGTGGAAATTATGTAAATGTGATGAGATTTGCGAAGACTTTTTTTCTAGATCGATATCGTTTGTACAGTTTACACCTTCAAGTATAATAAAACATACAAATACAAGAACTCCTTCTTTAAATAATACAGCATTCTGCTATTGCTAGACTTTGGCAAAAAAGTACAATAAGAAATTCCGAACCGTACGTCCTGGAGGGCAATTCATGGTGTTGGCAAATGATCTATTCAGGGATGTACTAAAGCAAATTGCTCAGTGGGTCGCGCGTTACTGGGCCGTTGTTCACCTCGCTAACTTCGGCTGGCATTGACCAGGCTAAGTCTGACCTTATACTGCGTATAGTTGTTACGATGGCGGGGGTCAAGTTTTGTTAGGGGGCGGTATAATAGCTTGTAAATGGATAGGCTGGAGTGGTGTCGTTTGGGGAACTAAACTGCCAAACGATGCTCGATGGCGAGACGAGACGAGTACGTAGGGTAACGTATTTGAAGTAACTGACTTGATAGGTATGTTTTGGAAATATTTAAAATATAAATTATAGATATATTTAACTCCCATTAAATTTGTAAGTTCGCGCATCATCCCATAAGTACCTATTCAGGATTGTATTTATTTTTCTTAACAATTTTCTCTTGACTTAAAGTTGTTAAAGTCCTGTGTCCTAAAGTCCACTGTGGATGTCCACTGGAGCAGAGGGCGGCCATAGTGCGCCGCCATCTCTTTCTGTCTTTGGGCTTCGTGTGCTTCGCCTCGCGCCATGCTAGCCCGTTTGCCGTCAAATCGGATGCCACTGAGCGCCGCCAGGATTTATTGGGACGGTCTAATTTTTCTACTAACTAGTTATTTCAAAGCTCATGTTTTAATACTCTTGCAGCACATTTCAAACCACTTGCTTCACTCTGGATTCAATCCCTTGTTTGCTCGGTTTTCAATTTATCTAAGTACTCACGCAAAACAAGCTTGAAGCCTCGCATTCTGTCATATTAAGTACCTACTTCACAGCGCTGACTATAGCAGAAGGACTTCTTAAACCGAATGATATTTTAACAACCCAGACCCTACGTTGTAAAGATCTTCTGACTGTCGCCTGAAAACTTCAACATATTTTACTTGAGAGATTTACTTAACGTCACAGCGTAATGTGTTTTATTTTATTACATAAATAGATGTAAATAGGTTCACGCACACGGCCCACGTAGAAAGACTTCTGTGTGGGAAGTTATACGCCTACGTATAGGTACTCGAGAAGCAACACAGACTATACCTACTTACATCTTTAGTTTCTGATCTATCTCATTGTATAGTGTACTTATAGACAGATAACGAAAGCTCGATTGTCGATGTCCGGGGTAGCCCTTTGGACGCACGTTTTAGAAAATAGATATACATATAATACGTACGCACATGTGTGCAATCGCGACCTACCTATGACATTTTATTAATATATTTTATCATATTTTCCCCAATAGCAAGGCATCTTGGAGACAAACAATCATTTAAGGAACATAATATGAAGTTCGCAATTTATATTACAATGCAGGCTGCCGCGGCATAAGGATGCTAAGGCATGCCTAGACGACACTGAAATTTCCTAGAAAAATATTTCCCCGAGTTTGCCTTGGCACTTTAGCTTCAGTCATCAGTGCATTTTAATCCGTACCTACACAATAAAGTGTTTAAGAACAAACGGTCGATTTTAAAACGTAACTTTTTAAATATGTATCCTCCAGCAACAGGCAACAATAAGGTAAACGGCCTAGTGTTTGACAGTCTGACTTGACAGCTCGTTTGTCACCTCTATTGCTTGGAATTAATCTATTGCTGTAGGGACAGTGCACAGCACCGGGACCATACGTTAATCCAATCCTAAGTAATTAAAATTATTATGGTTAATGAGTAGCGTTTCCAGTGCATTTTGACCCTCATTGCGTGTCCTTAGTCCTTATCGACGAGAGCGCTTAAAAGTAAATAAGTACTTTTCACCACACCAGCTCGGATAGGATTACTTTGCACTTCAAAAACTGATAGCAAAGTTGCTTTTTATTCACATGTGAGGCAAAGTAATCAAATGCTAATTTTGAGTTGTTTTCTTATGCTTTCTGCTAGAATTGACTTTTAAATGATGATTTTGGATGATAAATATTTAATAGTATTCATTTGGATTTGATTTGGTTTGATTTTGTTTGATATATTACATTTAATATTTGCTTCGGGTTGGTGTGGTCAAAAATTTTGTGTTTCACTCGGGGGCAAATTTTGTTTAACCCTCGTGCTTTGAAACCCTCGCAACGCTCAAGATTCCATTTTTCGAACCACTCGCTACGCTCGCTTTCATTTTTGGAATCTTTCGCTTGCTCGGGTTTCAATATTAGCACGAGCGGTTGAACAACAACTTTGCCCCCTTGTAAAACAAAAAACTATTAGATACTTGTTTAATTTTTCAAAACTTTGTAAGTATAATCACAATAATCAGTCTATTGTCATTTAACGTCTATATCTAACAACCCCCTCTTTTCCCCATGTCTGACCGACGAGAAACAATTTCCTGCCGTCGAACAAGACAATCTGCGGAATGGCGTTCTCAAACTACATCATACCTACTTAAATGTATTTATTGTTTTTATTGTGCGATATCGCTTTTATTGCAGGTAAGCCTAAAGCCCTTGCTACACGGTCGCCGACAAGACCCTCAGACCGCGTGGCCTTGGTCTGGACGGACCGTGTAGACAGTTGTTTCCAACAAAATTTGACCAAAACCAGGTCAGACCAAGGACAGACGGTTAGAAGACTTGTCGGCGACCGTGTAGCAAGGGCTTAACGCTTGAACGATAGCAATAAGTGTTAATTTTGCTAACTATTGTACTAGGTATATAACTAAGTTAACATATTAACAGTAACTATTTATACGTTTACTGTCTGCAACATAAATATGCGAAGCAATTATAGCCTATAAATATGTTATGTTTAAATTTTGCTTGCTCTTTACCTCATTTAAAAAATTTCGATAAATGATTTAAAATTAACTGTCGTACTTTTTATTTTTTAATTCGCCGTTATGATACCGCCAATCAATTAGTTCTGTTATACATCTCAGCGTCGTGCTTAAAATTATCTGGGGGCCTAGCCAAGATGACAATCGTTGATAGAAATGCTAATTGAAACTTTTCGTAGCATTCGTAATCTCGATACATTTTTTCTTTTCATTTGGCGCTTATTGTCGTGAATGATTGTCATCTTGGCTAGGCTCCCTGAACAGCGACTGTCACTGTCTTTATGTATTTTAAGCACGTTTAATAATACAAATATACCTATTTATTGGCGATTTAATTGTACTTTTCACAACAACAGACTCTTGAATCGTTAAATTTTCCTCAAACGTTATGAAAACAATAAAGATGAATTACAAAGACAATTTTCCGATACTTAATTCGTGTCACAATAACATTGAAGTGTTTTCCAATATTGAAGTAAATATCCAGAACTCCCTAAATATTAGCTAAGCGCGACATCGGATAGCTTTAGTGAAATTTCGCCCGTCACGCCTTCGGTGGCAGATTTCATCTCTTTGGTGTAATATTGGATGACGGGCATTTTATAATGTCTATTTTTAGGACTGCGGGCGTATACGTGATAAATTGTGAATTTTAGAACTTTACTCATCGAAACCGATTGATCCATGAAATATTATAATTTTATTTTCTATTACATATTGGTATTAAAGTTTTCAAGATTAATTGTATGTAAATAAATAACCGCCGTTTTATTATAACATGGATTTACGAAAAGCACGTAAGCAATTTCTCTCCCGTTGCGTTGCTCAGACCGTGATCCTACCGAATAGTTTATTAGTAAACCGACTGTGTTGTATGTTAACAGTTCCCAATGTTGCTACAGATACTGTTGGTAGGAACTCGAGTCTTATGAGAGTTATGAGTCTATGTTTGAAGAACTCAATTCATTTATACGAGAACCTCCGCTTAAAAAATTTCCGCGTCTTTTAAGAACCAAGTCGAGTTTGTTGCTCTAAGAACAAATTAAATTAGTTTTCTGGGTGTTTTTACTTAAGCTCAACTCAAAAGGATTCGATCCTCCGAATAAAGACTCCGCCAACATTAATATAAATAAAGGTACTAGTAGCTTTTATCCAAATTAACAGTAAAGAAACTACGCGTTATGTATGATTTGTGTACCAGACTCGTGTATTTTATCTGAAGTATGCGTTTTGAAAAAAAAAATGTAAATAGAAATTGAGACTTGAAAAGAAAAGAAAGAAAAGAAAAGAAAAGAGAAGGACTTAAGTCTTTACAAAAGGCTCTGGTCGCTAACAAATTGAATAGAACTCAAGTTTCGACTCGAAGAGTCTATAAAACTGAGACGAGTTTTCGTTAGACTCAAGCGATTCGAGTGTTAACCAGCACTAGCTACAAGAATGTTGAACTTCGATGTACACTGTACAGTGCAGCGGTCAGCTAGGTGCTTCGCAGTGGATGCATTGCATTCCACGACGACCGCGATGCAATACCTATTAGACAGTTCTACAACCTATACTATAGTTAGGCAAGAGACTCTTACTTAGTAGTGGATAGGCAGAAATAATCACATTGTCTTTTTCTTATGCTAGTATTATAGTCCCAAAAAAAGGGATGAGTATAACTTTTTACTTATTACAACTTTATACTTATTAATCTTAATGTCACATTTCGTGTGTCCACGAAAAAATCTCGCTCAGAAAATCCATTTCAAAGAAAAAGTAAAATGAAATAAAATAAAAGTTGGTCGTCACCTTATTTAAACAAAGCTTCATTTATTTAACAAGGAAGTTGAGGACAAGACTGGGAAGGGTTGATTTTTGTGTCCGAGTACAATTTGCATGCCCGCAGACGAGCATCGCCGCGAGCTGTGGGTGTACTTACGTGCCTGACGGCCTTCCAGGACGGCTACCACCATTTTGACACTGACACAGTGTCAAGTCAGTCACAAGCTCGTGGTAAGGCTACCAGCCAGTCAAAGGGTAAGGCTACAAGTCTGAGATTCACATATACTTCAAAACCAGTACCTAAGTTGGGTTAGGTGACCATACCTAAGCCTGACCTGACCATACATCTTGCGCGACTTCAAGTATGAAGTCGCGCGCGAGAACGCAACTCATGCTAGACCGCCTGAAAAGTGCCGATACTTTTTTAAACGGACGTTTCTAACCAAAACAAGACTCTGTATATTTCTTTCACTTCCGAAAACTGTTTTACATTTTTAACTGACTCGAATAAGACTTAGTCCGAACTTTTTCTTCTTCTTTTTCAAACCCATTAAAAGATACCCCAAACACAAATTTGGATTCCTCCGAACAAATACCAAAACAAGCTGTAATTTAATTACAAATTTTCTGCCAAAAACAACGAAATGTTAAAGAAAAAAAACGTCATATATTCTGAAAAAATACATGATGATGACATTATCACAGTTTTTCATTGCAAATGGCATGCAGCCTAGCAGTTCGCTTGGTCCGACTAGATGAGGAAGAAAGAAATTTCCATTTTAAAATAAAATATTTTTGTCCCGTTGGCAGTGGAGACGTCCGGGTGTTGGTGTGCTGAGGCCAAAATTTTCTTGGGTGAATTGGGGCAGCGTTTAAGGGAGAGAGGTCATGACCCTCGTTCCAAATCTTTCCTGATGCAGAGGCTGTCCATCGCGGTTCAGCGTGGCAATGCGGCGAGCGTGATGGGCATCTTTGCGTCTGGAAGGGCGCGGGACGAGTTGTTTGACTGAGTTGTGGCCTTGCTGAGTTTGGTTTTAATTTAGTTCATATTTTAATTTTAATATAAATTTTAAAATCTACTTAATTTATCTCCAACGATTCGACACAATGCCGTTCTACGGCTACGTCCATCGATCGGCGATAATGACAACTGTTTATTGACTTTCAAACCGCACTGCTAAGCAATCTACCCATGATACCGAGATCTAAATCGCACCTCATCTCAATTAAATATGAACTTTATCACAAGGGGTCATGGTTTAAATTGGACGAATGTGCTGCAAGGAGCCGAATAGGAAGTAATCTCGGGGTGCTTCCCATTAATTGATTGTTACTTTAGTTGGTGCAGACTTTTATTGGAGTTGCGAGTGGCACTCGCGCTGTTATTGTTTGTTTTACGGTTACGTGAGACGGTAGGTTTACGGTGGATGGATGTTAGCTCATAATAAGGCTGCAAATTTATAGGTACGTGGATGTAATGCAGATAGAAAAGTAGAGACTAATCACGAGACATGGTCATTTTTGTATTATCAATTTCGGTATATTGTTGTTGCAGTAAAGGGATTTACATAAGTATTTATATACATAATTGCCAAATTCTTTTGAGTTTAAATAATTGACCTTAATTTATGAAATCTTTAGAAAATATTTTAAGCAATTTCTTTAATGCTGCGTCGAAATTGCTACAAAATTAATGTACGCTAAGAACGTTACATCACTTAAAATGTCACAAAACGAATAACAATACAAAATTGACAAGTATTTCCTACACATGGATTGCCGTTAATACTTGTTGTAGCACAAATCACTATTTAAAAATGAAAACAGCCAGCATACGATTCAATACATACAATAAATGCCTATTTAACACCTAAGCTACAAACTAAAAAAAAGAAGTCTGTAGGCTCATTCCTGTGTATTCCCTTGCATTAAATTAACTAGAAACTCGATTACACTAGACTTCGAACCTACGTCGGCTACGTCCAGATCCGAAACGCATCGTATTAGACATATAATTCCATTACAATAGGCCCCGGTCCCTGGAGCCTCTGTTTGACAGAGATCCCATCCCCTCTAGTAAATAGTATTTCACTTTAATTCACTTCCGAGGCTTTAGGATTTCGGCAAACCGCAAACAAACTTGCTCTTGCAGCTAATAAACTTAAAATCTGTGCGCGTTTTTCAAAAATAAACGCTAATGCGTTGGGTTAGAGTGCAGTGGTATTTTATTCTTATTTTCATGGGTGCATATATGAGTTTGTAATTTATTTTGTATGATATTACTTCCGAGTTTTTGAACTTTTCTGTGAGAGTAAACAAAGTAATTCAATATAATACCGGCAGTAGATTGTAGAGTGGCGTCGCGGCTCTGAGTTCAGTAAGGTCCATTGAAATAACTTCGAAAGTGGGGTAAGTTGAAAAAGTCGATATCTACTAAACTAGAAGTACTTTCTTCTGTAGCAACAGAAACCTACATGCCTGGTATTGGTATTGGTAACCGGAAGTGTTGATAAAGTATGAAGTGCCTCTTGTTTTTACACGACTGCCCTGTTTTATACCTCTAGATATTTGCCATTTCCAAATTACCCCGCTGCGCTGTCGAAGTTTTTTTTTATTTAAATCAGGCAACAAGGCCCATATTACTACATATACCTTAAAGATAACATATTTAATATAAACAAGATATATACAGTGTATTACTAAAAGAAATTAAAAACTAGCTTAAATCTAAAATAGGCCCTTGAGGCATTGTACCAAGGATGCTGGCGACATTTCCTCGCTGTATCGCAATGCTGATACGTTGAGAATGAACCTTAATATAGTCGTTATGTTGTATCTTCTTTCTGTGTAACTTTTATTTAACTATTTGTTCACTGTATGTTATTTGATGTCTTTTTCTTCTTGTCTGTTACTCTCCGTGATTGTTCTCACTTAATGGTCTCATCGGAAGACCAGCGCTGGAAGCCACCAGCAACATGCTGAGATGAGGCCATTTCGTGGCACTTAAATCTTATTTTGTGTTTTCTTTTATATTATGTATTGTTTGTGCTTACAAATAAATTATATTCTATTCTATTCTATATAATTTTATCAACCAGACATACATACATTTTTATATAGTTATCCCAACGCATCATACTAGTATACGAGTATTCAAGTATGGGTCGTATTATGAATTCTGATCCTAAATGTTTGTTTATGTTATTGTTTGATCTCCATGATTATTGTTTATTATTTTCGATTAGTAAAATTTAAGCAGTCAAACAAATATATTACGCGAAAATAACAATTTATTGCAAGCGATGTCCTAGGTACACATCCTACCTAATGCCAAATATAAATGTCTGTGATCTGTCTGACCTAAAAACATGTTACGTACTTACCCAATACCCATTAGGAACGCTTCAAACGGTTAACCAATTTGTTTTTTATAACTTCATCGGTTAGAAAACGCGAAATATCAAAGACGAGGTTCAAGCAAGTTAAATAATTAATCTGGTTGCCAGAGCCGTTCGTTATTTCAGTCTTTGAGCAAGGTTTTATGTAAAGAGCGCTGCCATCAGCGCTTTAATTAGATCCTCGTAACTACCTTAACAGGATGATTATGTATTTGCTAAAATGCATAATCGGCCCTACCAATCAAACTGTAGGTACAACTAAATAGTACATTTAAAAAAATGCCTTTCACGTTTTTTACTTGTACCTTTAAACCACTTTTAACTTGATTTATTAGAAGTACCTACCTACTTAAGGATGACTCACGTTAGACCGGGCCGTGACCGGGCCGTGTCCGGGCCGGAGTTTCCAGCGCTATTACTTTTCTATGACAGATGACGGGTGATCACGTGATGCTTTCTATAGAAAACGAAGCTCCGGAAGCTCCGGCTCGGACACAGCCCGGTCTAACGTAAGTCATCCTTTATTTATACTATCATACATAAGTAATCCAAGAACTGAACTGAACGCTACAGTAAGTAATGAATAAATACATTAAACTATTACTCGTTAATCCCATGACTCCCCATAATCTCACAGCCATGATAAAGAGCATGGCATAATCTGTTCAGAGCCAATAATAGGTCCGGATCCGGTATAGGATCGGTCTCAGTGACTGCACTGATGCGATCTAATGTCATTGTGAACTATCTAGTGTACGTCTATACGTATGACACTCTAACTCTAGGTCTACATCTATATGTAGACCTAGAGTAGAGTGTCATATGTCGTGTTAAGTACAGAGGGCCCTTGGATGACGTGAGGCATGGACGCTAGTCACACCGAAGTGAATCGTTGACGGTACAGTTTCACGGCACTGATGCGGTCTAATGTCGTTGTGAACTACCTAGTGTACGTATAGATGTAGACCATGAGTGTCATATGTCGAATGTGAACTACCTAGTGTACGTATAGATGTAGACCTAGAGTGTCATGTAATTTGTAATTTGTAATTAGCCTTTATTATTGAAGTTTATAGTAGTTACATAGCATATATTAATTTGGTTTAACAAATTTAACTTCAACTCGTCGTTTGACGTAGGCCTCCTCCATAGCTTTCCATTTGATTATTTCCTTTTGTTGTTTGCATCCATTTATCTCCATTCTTGTTTCGACAATCTAAACTTATTATGTCTAGGGCATTGTTCTAACTGCATTAAAGATTCATCTGTTCTACATGTTCTCACATTAAAATTTGCAATATAAATGTTGTAAAGTATTTTACTAAGTATCTGGAGGGTTTTGGTCATTTTCCCCCACGGGGACCAGCCGGCTTGGGGGAGGTTGTTTTTGTTGTTTCAATTTGTGGTGTGTTGGTGCTTGTTTTGATTGTTTTGATTGTTTTGATTTCCGGTTTCTGTTGTTTCTTGTTAGTATTTTGAAGACGGTCCAGGTGTGGGTTCGGCCATTGGTCTTGCTAGGTAGTCTTTCATGCTGCTCCTGTTCATCCGCTTGGGCTCCTCCCTTACTTCTGGCTGCCCAGGTTTGTCCTGAATGTCCTGATTCTGGGGTGAAACAGTACTAACACGCTTCCTTTTTTCGCGAGTATTTCCTGGCGTGTCTGTTATAATCAATTTGTCAAAGCGAATGTAAGCTTGCTTTCCCTTTTTTATCTCTGCCTGTTGCTGTGCTTTAAGATCTTTCCTTTTATTCAATATGTCTTTAGGGTAATCTTCGCTGACATAAACATTTTTTGGTAGAAGTTTCTTGTTTTTAAACAGTTCAAATTTTCTCCATGTAAGGGTTACAGAAATAAGGATAGGCCTATGTTTATCTTTGACTTTTTTAGAGTGTCATATGTCGTGTTAAGTACAGAGGGCCCTTGGATGACGTGCGGTATGGACGCTAGTCACACCGAAGTGAATCTTTGACGGTACAGTTTCACGGCACTGATGCGGTCTAATGTGGTTGTGAACTACGTAGTGTACGTATAGATGTAGACCTAGCTAGAGTGTCTTATGTCGAGTTAAGTACAGAGGGCCCTAGGATGACGTGCGGCATGGACTATGGACGCTAGTCACACCGAAGTGAATGTTTGGCAGTACTGCAGTTTCACGGCACTGATGCGGTCTAATGTCGTTGTGAACTACCTAGTGTACGTATAGAAGTAGACCTAGAATAGAGTCTCATATGTCGTGTTAAGTACAGAGGGCCCTCGGATGACGTGCATACTATGGACGCTAGTTACACCGAAAAGAATCTTTGGCAGTACAGTTTTATGTAGAATGCATAGAATATCCATGCAAAGTAACTTATTTGCATTATACTCTTTAAATAGTGTCAAACGGTAATATAGTCGATGGTCTTTTATGTGTGCAGTATTGTACGTACATAATGCGACAATTAATTTAAACTCAGTTTACCTGCTTTGACTACCTTCTTCTTGGAGGTTCTTGGTGATCATAGGTCGGCAAGGTCAATTTTGGTTTGAACATGAATACCACTCACAAATTTTGATTTCACACTAACACTGGTGCATTTTAATATTTAAAACTTTCGCATTTTGAACACGTACATAACCTGACATATATAACAACTCATTTTCACACGGGTCTATCGCGATTTTATTACATTTATTTACCGACGTTTCGACACAGGCTTCACTGGTCGTGGTCGCACTAATTGATGCCCCAGCAGAGAGTTCAAAACAGAGATTTGTGTCTGTGTTTTTCATACACTTTTCGTCGGGTAGCTGCAGTCGACCCGTCTATAAATGTGAGTTAACACTGGTGCATTTTTACCTCCATCAAACCGGGCTATGATTACCTATAAGATAATAAGATAAGATAAGATAATATTTTGATCATTTAAAACTTATGCTAATTTGATTTATTCAATGGTAATTATCCAATATTATTTATGCTTAAATACTAGTACATTCATAGATTCAACTTAAAATAAGTGTTTATTGGTCTATATATCTAATTATCGAGATATTACGTTTGAGTAAATATATTGTGTACGGTGTAACAGCGGCCACTAACTAGCAGATAGTAGGTAGGTAGGTACCGGCTACAGGCATAGTTACTTAGACGTAATTGATGTAAAGTGATTGTTGCTCCGTCTATCGAATATTGCATGAAATGATGGTCTGTACCTACCTGCATGTATCATGTATATCCGGATCGTACTTTGCTTTTAAAAGAGTAACACCAAGTTCACTCTGCATGGCATTTGCAATGACAAAGTGGGGAATCTCATCATTAACGTCACTATGAAAATATGACGTTTGTAATGACACTTCCACACTTTGTTCTGTTCAAGTCTGCAAAGTTAGCTTAGAAGAACTCTATAACCTAATTACTGAGCTAACCAACCCAACTAAGTTTTAACAGGCCATCGTAAGTATCACTTTCGTTTTTGCTTAACTTTTCGAAATAATAACTAAAACTTTGCCCGACGAGCACGAGTTTTAATAGGTACGTATTCCATTTAACTTTTTTAATATAAGTTATGTATACAAAAGTCTATTAATTAAAATACTAAACTTAAAAATCAATGGGTTTTAATGGAATAGACATCACTAGAGAATCAAAATATGATAAAATATCAAATTCATAACATACCTATAGATGGTCAAGCAGGTCTCGTGAGTAGAAAAAGGCGGCAAATTTGAAAATTGTAGGCGCGAAGAGATATCGTCCCATAGAAAATTTGAATTTCGCGCCTTTTTCTACTGACAAGATTTGCTTGACCATCTATACCTACTTTATTTTGTGAGATAGCTCTAGAGACCTACAGTTACGAGTAAATTCAAGAAGGTACTATGTCAGTCTGTACATTTCTATATATTTCGTCAGCTAAAAAGCAAAGATAGCAATTTCATTTGCTATTTGCACGTACCAAGTGTATTGAAGCCGAACTCCAAACGTATTTGTGCGGAGTTCTATTAAAGTGGGTTGAAATTCCAACCTACTATCGGGCATGGCAAATAAATTGCACTCGACTGTACCGGCCTTGTTGGAGGTCAGTTTAAAAGGATGTATCACAGTTTATGTACGATCAGTACTTGATTTGGTAAATAATCACTACTTATTATTAAGTGAAGGCCGTTGAACGCCGTACGTCATGTATTAAGTTCAGTTCAAGTTCAAAGTTCAAAATATACTTTATTCATGTAGGCCTAGCAACAAGCACTTATGAATCGTAACATATATATTATCTTAAGATAATTATCAGAGCAATTTATTGATGTTATTATTCGATAATAATATTGGATTATTATACCAATCAAATTTAACACAAAATTAAGAATTTCACAAAAGGATCGTCAAACATGAAGAAAAAATTTTTATAAAAAATACTAGTCTAAATGTGTCTAGAATAAAATCTAAATGTCAAATATATTAAAATGCCACTAACAAGATCGTAGTGAAGAATCGGTCGGTAAAATAATAAATAATTAAATAATACATACCTACTGAAGAAAACAAGAATTCAAGTATCCAATTTTTGCTTTTCACCCTTTGACCGTCATCGGTCATATGGAAGAATGTCACGCACACGCCAACATCATTGGTACCTACACTAGCAAAGCATAAAGGCAGTAGCGCCATCTCATGCAACATCCTTGAGAGTGATCCATGTGGGTGGGAGGAATCGAATAATGTATGAGAATTTTAGGACACTTCTCTTGTGATTCTGAGTAGTAATAACAAAAAAAAAAAAACAAATTTGGAAGAAAAAAATGTTTAGTGTAACCACTTTAAATAAAATAGCCTACGCTGAAAAATCAGTACGGTTTTTCGAGCATACAGTTGTTATGCTCGGTTTTTACAAGCAAAAGGCTACTGCCTAATGCATTTACTGTGGCCGCAGTTCAGAATTAGCGAAGTGCTCTGCAAATGTTGGGCTTTCATACGGGGCTTTTTCAGTGCTTTTTCAGGTTGTTTTTATGGCCCTGAAACCTTATTAGCGGGATGTTTTTGTCAGTCGGCTAAACGATGAATTAGTAAGTCTGTTTTTAGTTCCTATTTACTAGATATTAGCTTGTATCATTATTAAGTATAACCATTATTTTAATGTATGATAAACAAAGACTGAATTTATAAACGACAGTGAATACTTATATCTCGTCTCTAATGATAAACATGTACGTACAGCTGAAATTTTTAAAGGTGTCCAAATGTTAATTATTCTTACTATTTAGATACCTTACGACTGATACGAGTAGGTATAACAATAATTACGTAAATCTAATTATAATTTAGAAATAAAATAAAATAGGCCAAGAGTATGTCGGGCCATGCTAAGTGTAGGGTGGTGTAGGGTTCCATAGTAAGCCGTCGTCAGAATAGACCTTGATCGGGTGCTATATATTATCCTGTCCTTTACATAACAAGCAAAAGGGAGTAAGTACTTTCACAGCGCTTTGTACGTCTTTTTGTTATGATGGGATTTTTGCGAAAACTCAATTTTTTTTTGTTTTTATTTTACCACTTTGTCGGATTGATTGATTTAAGGTAAACGTACGAGTGCTCGACATGCTAGTGCCCAATAGATGACACCCTGCTGTCACCTCTATTGATGACAAGTTTAAAGATGAGCACCAGTACGTTTACCTTATATCCATACTTAAACTTAAAGCCTTGGACAGCTGGGCAGACCTATGGGTTGCTAGTTGACTACCGAACCCTAAAAATGGGCACGCAGGGACGCTGATTTCGCAATGCCTTAATGAGCGTGTCATCATGACTATTCGACCCCGCAGAGATTAGCGATCGCCTGGGTTTGACAAATGCGTCCAATTATTGACCCAATAAGGCTGTGTCAGGCAGAAGCCGCTGAATCACTTATTAAGCCCGGGTCAATCGTTATATAGCAGGATATTATACGAGGTTTTTCCGAGGGAACTGGTGAAATTGTGTACCTATGGGGATGTATGGGTGCTATCAGATTACCTATATAAGAAACTTACAGAAGAACACAGCCATAATAGCACTGTTTTACTACAGAGGTAGATGTGTAGTATTGTAAGATTTCCAGTGCTCTAAAGGAGAAATCCTTGTGAGCTTGCATCCAGGTTCGACAACGCGCGTGTATCTCTTATATCTCTACTAGAGTTGCCCATAGCCTGCGGCGGCTGCTTAACATCAGGTGGGTCACACGCTTATTTGCCACCGTTGTGGTAGAAAAATCTGTAAAAGCAAAATACGAACAAATATTGATAAAAGCCTATACTCACTGCACTAAGATCGATAATTTCAGCCTCAAAGATCAAAGGTAACAAAACCAATAAAATTGATACAAATACTAAAAAAATTGCTCTCATTTCACAAATCTTACAGGCAAACGAGAATAAATAATGTAAAAATTAGATTCCCAATATTTCCAATGATCCATTTTACGCAAACCTCAGTGGTTAAGCAAATGTTTCCCCCGTGAACACTGCCTAAACTCAATACTTCGGTCAAAAATTACCTAATTTTTGTCTGTTTGCTCGGGTGCAGGGTGTTTTTCTCATTATGAAGGGCAAATTGAGGACGGCCCGTTAGGAGAATCTGATGAATAACACGGGCCTTTTATCGAGGGGCCCTGAGGATTTCAGGGTAATTTACTTCGATATTTTTAAATGCAGGCTGTATCTGAAATAGGTACGTTATTACGTTTGTTATGTATTTATTTTGTAGTTTCACAGTGCCTTGGTTTTGTACTGTAATGCTGTGTTACTTATTTGATCAATAAATAAATAAAATTACATTTATGTTATTATCGTTTTTCGTAAGGGATTCATATAGACATAGACATAGACACATACAGCCCAGAAACCCACGGCTGTCCGCTCAGTGCTCAGCGAGCTGCGTTCGGAGAACGTGCCAATCGTTAACGCTCCGTAGCGTATCGTAGTCATCTCTCTCTATCACTCTTCCCCACCAGTGCGACAGTGACAGTTGCATTTCGTTCGCTACGGAGCTTTAACGATTGCACGTTGGCTACGCACCCTGAACTCACTGTATCTTATAAATGGAGATTACTCTGCCATTGTCTCTTATACTGTGTAAAAATCTCTGTAGTAAAGTCAGCAGGAAAGACATTCCCCTAATTAATGTCAGTACCTTGGCTGCCGACGTTACGCCACCACGCTAATCTTGTACGACAGATGGGGTCTTAATTAAATAAATGACTTGAGTGGCTGATAAATTATTGTAGTCTAGATTAGGCACTGTTAAAGTAGCAGTTGCTTCCTGAAAGGAAATTGTGTACCTACTTGGTACATTCCGGTTGATTTTAAACTGCCCTGAGAAGATACTATCAAAAACTAGTCTTTTAGAGTTATATATAATCGCCCAAATCAAATCTAAAAGAAAACCCACATTTTCGCGGTTTTTTTTTCGATTTTTGACAAAGTTGCGTTCGGCGCTCGTGGTCTCAAACTTGGATTATTAATTGGGCCAACATAATAAATGAGTCTGCAAAAAATCTGAACTACCGGACTTAACGCAGAAGAGCCACGTTACAAAATTCGACACATTTACTGGATTAAATGTATGATTTGCTCATAAATCAGTGAGATTTAACATAAGGCATTCCATGCAATTTAATTAAACATCAATTCCTTTTCATCCCTGCCGTACGGTAACAAATCACAAGGAAGCCGGAGTTAATAAATTTAAAACGCGGTCCCAAATCCTTCAATGGCCTAAACCGATTTAAACGTAAAGTGGATTGTCTGAAAAATGTCCGTAATATCCCCAGGGTCCGGTGTAGTGATGTGATGTGCAAGGAGTTTACTTCCATTCCCGGTAATACTTATCAAAGGAGCGTACTCCTATCTTAAGGCTACGTCACACAGGCGCGTTTTCCGGGCGTGGCGTGAGCGGGGCGCGCCGCTTTTTCATATAAAACGCTAACGCGCCGCCCGGAAAACGCACCTGTGTGACGGAACAGCCGGCAACGGCGACGGTTACGGCCCAGCCACGACTTTACGCGACCGGCGGCTGGACCACAGGAGGGAACGAAAGGTCCGATTGCTATGTCTCTATGTTTTTGCCACGGGAATAATAAATTCCTCGGGAATTTTCCCGGAACAGCACATCACTAGTCCGTTAATACGGTTCAGTACCCTGTTTCCGATGCATCAGCGGGATTTGTATAAACCCTTTAGACGGGTCCTGATACAAATTTGTATGAATGATGGACGTTTACGGTTATTTGCTTAGTAGCTAACGAAGGGACAGGCAGGGTAACGTGGTGGTGATAGTGTGTTTTCGGTTGTGGTGAGGGGTAAATTAAAATCTGGGTCAATTTAACTGAAAAATTTTACCTTGGGTTTTCTTCATTTGTTTTGACCGATGTGGTAAGGCCACAGGTAGGTAGTAATCAGGAGTTTAGCGGTCAAATTCTTACTGCCAAGTTTGTACAAATTTAGCGTGATCACAGTCGTCTGTCTTGAGAATATCGTGAATTCGCTCGCTTCGCCATTGGTACCTACTTATAAAAAATGTTATGGAATTGAAAACACTCGCTGACGGGTGAATGATAACACCATTACGCAAATTCATTATCCAGCGACCTTTTCGCCAAAAAAGATGATTTATTATAACTTTTTGATGAAACAATTGCGCCCTCGCCTTCCATCGTAATTAAAAGTTATGCTTCAATCCTTACTTTTATAAGTTATTAAGTTAATTTGTCAAACAACCTTGTGCTTTATTCCCTTGGGTTCAAAGCTTTGCAGGGCCTATCGATTCTAATGAAGGGACATTAAATATGAATCTATTGTGTTTTTTTTTGTGGGCGTCATTAATTGCGTTGAATCTTTGGGCCCGAATCAAATGAGTGCTTAATGAGCAAAGTATCAACGTTTGAGTTTACATATATTCCGGCAGTCATTTCAATCTCCTAAGCCTAATGCTGCCACCGTCAACATACTCAAATCAAGTTACTTACAGTTTTTTATTTCTTTATTATTTGAAAGAAAACATTTTTAAGGAACAAACAATAAATTTTATTGTAACACCTAAACAAAATCACATTCCATTTCAACAAAAAAATAATAACTGAAATCCCCAGGGAAACGACAGTTTAAAAACATCGTAATATGTTTAATAAAAAAAAACCTCAGCATGTTGAAGAAGGTATAGGAATGCAGTAAACGCCTCCCCTAAACTCGATTAGTGGCACTTGATAGAAAAACGCAGCCGCTCAGGGCGCTCGGAGAGGTAACCCTAATCGTACCTTGCGCGACCCTACCCTATTCGCGGCACATTTCCTTCTCGAGAGATAGTAGTCTCAACTCTCAAGAGTAGTACTAAAACTGTTTGAAGTCGAAATGATCAGCAGGAACATAAAATGGGGTTTATTTTTATTTGAAATGCGTACTTAGTGAAAAGTTATTTTAGGTACTTTACCTACTCTAGTATGTGAAATAAAAATTAAAGCAGTTTTGAGTAAATTTAAATTATTTTCAAAGGTGTTTGTAGTAAAAACCATTGAACAAAAAACGTTAGTTACGTAACGTAACGCAAGGAATGGCATGCTTAATTTACAATGCAAGCAGCACTCAGCTTGCATCATATAAATAATAAACTTTATGCTTTATTTTGTAAAAAAAAGTATAATTTTTTATTTAATTAATTAAGCAGGTATAAACAAATCCTTTGTATGATCTTATACGTAGGAAACCTCTAGATTCTAGAAGATTAAAACTGCCAAGATTATTTCCTATATTTTTTCTTCATCGAGACTAAAATACTTACCACATAACTCTTAAACGAATCCAGATTGGCTCTGACAGATATGAAACTCGATGGGGAAGTCTTTTTATGGTTTCGTTAATATCACAATTTTCTTTTGGGAAAAATCCAAAACAATAAAATACTTGGCGGTGAAATTAGTTTGAAAGACAAGATTTTCCTCTCAGTCTTAACATTTGGCAACCTCACCTAGCCCACTTACAATTAGGTTGGCCCGAGTAGCGGGTACCTACCTGAATAGTAGGTATACTCGTATATACAACTGTGAACTTTGTACGCTCCGTGTGTACCTATCATAAAATGAAAGTTAATTGTAATTTTAATGATATTGCTCATATTGTATAAGATTCAAAAATATGGTTGTCTGTAAAGTCGTTTTACGGACGATAATTTTGCGTGATAACGTCGTAAGAAAACATGAAAAATTGCATACTTTTATACGTTACCATGGAGATCTGTCCACAACGTTACCATGAAGATCTGTCCACAACGTTACAATTTATAAGACGTCATCACGTCAAAAGTTTTCAAGAAGACGATAAGCTAAACTTTTTATCCGCGATTACCCAAAAAACACTTTTTTAATAATATCCATTCTGCGGCAGAAATGTGATTTATGGTCGCCCTACACCCGCGATAACGGTAGTTTTTACCAGAACACTCGTGTTTCTGCCACTTCCATATTTTTTTATTTATTAGGCTGTATCGGCGCAAATATCAATATAAATAACAGGTCGAGCAACAAATCCGACACCGGCCGTTTATCAATATGTCAAAAGATGCAAACACCTGTGTAGCCGCGACCTAATTCTAGATATGGAATGATAATTTTTACAATTCATCTGAATGAAAATTGTACTTTCGTTGTCTGTGATTAGATTGAATTTAGTTTGGCGTATCTCGAGAAGAGCTGAACACGTAATACGGAGAGGTGGGATCCCAAGGGAAGCGTCGTCATCATATTTCGTGTGTTTTGACAGCTACGTCTGCTCGAGTATCAAGGATTTTCCCGAAACCATTAGGATATTATTTTCTATTCTACTTGAGTGAGTGCTTCCGAAGTTATGAAGTCATCTCACATTTAGGTTTAGCTTAGAAACAAATTAAAAGTGGAAAAATTCACCGTCTTGGGAGGTCTTGGTAGCTCAGATGGAAGCACCGGGCTAGCGATCCGGTGGTCGTGGGTTCAAGACCCACCCAAGACAGTAAATTTTTCCACTTTTAACTTGTTTCTAAGCTTAAATAGCATCGTTTGCAGACGTTTCTGCTTGATACAAAATTAATTTGAGGTATGTCTATTTATTTTTAATTTTACTTACTAAGTAGGTTTTTTAAACATGTGGGTAATTCAAATAACCGCCAAATTGTGTTACCTAAATACAAAAGCGTATTCCAAATACCTTCAACACGTTCGGCGCGCGATAAAATCGTTTCAAGTGTAAAAACAGACGTATAAATTCGTCAAAGCGTATTACTAAAGAGGGGCGTCGAGAGCCTTTAAAATGATTGAAAAACTGATTGGGGTGATTGGGCCCGCGGTACCGCGCTTCACATATACCGAGTACATCGCTTCATAGCACCAATATAACTGAGAGCTGTGATCACGCATAGGTGTTACTAGTTTTAAGGTCGAGTTATACTAGTGACAGTTGACGGTTGTGTGAAAACCTAAACTACCGCCATCGAAAAATCGAGTATCAAAATCTACCTCTCTTTCATTCGAATGTGCAAGAGCGATAGAGATACAGATAACGATTTTCGATTTTTTTGTTGAGAGTATATCAGGTTGTCTGGCGGCGGCGGGAATTATCGCGGCAAATTGCCGGAGACGAGCCTGTCTGGCGCAAGTGCGAGACTGAATCGCGCGGTAGCGCTTCCGTTTCCGTAAAAAGTTGGTATTTTAACCTTTTGGACGCCAATGACCGATATATCCGCACCGTAGGTTTAACGCCAAAGACCGATTAATTGGTCATAGACCACAGAGCAACATCGACCTACGTGCATATACATAAAGTTCAATTTCAGTTTTTGACACTTTAATGATGTGTCTGAGTGACAGCTTTTGTGTTTGACACGGCGTGGAAATGGTTAAGGAGCTGGCCCCGTAGACAACTTGCCAATCGCTAATGCTTTGTAGCGAACGAAAGGCACTGTCATGCACTGTCGTACTAATATGAAAGAGTGATAGAGAGACACAAATCCATTCGATGGCGAAGCGCCAGCGATCGTCATCTTGGCTAGGCCGCCTGGGCCTTTTAAGCACGCACGGTTTACTCGCACAGAAGTCCTATTACAAAATAATCTTTAGGCATACTCGTACACAGAATATTTACTTCAAATAAACTTCTAATAACTAGTCGAATTTTTGTGAGGGTAACATATCTAACCCAACCTGACCAATTTTTCCGGCAATAATTTGTTTTTGTCGAGGTGGCAGTTCTAACTGACCACTTTTTTGGCAACTTAAAGAATAGATACTTGATTAAAGTAATTTTAGTAAAATAAAAATATGAGAATGAAAAAATCGGTGGTTTGTAGTGTTGTAGAACTAATACCCTGAAAAATTGTTTTCTCTTATTATTATTTTTTACCATTTATTGATATAAGTATGCATGCCAAATCTCAGTGTTTTAGCACTAACGGTCAGTGAGCAAAGCCGTAGACGGGCCGACAGACAAACAGACAGACGGACATGGCGAAACTTTTAGCGTTCCTACTAAGGAATCTAAAAAAATGTAACTCAGACTCTTTTATTAAATTTCTTTTTTGTTTTGTAGAAACTTATTTACGGACGATTTAAGTTTAGAACAAGAATAACAACTGTCAAACTTTGTATTACTTCGTCTAGCCGGAACCCTAAAACTTCGGCTTGTAGCTCTGAAACCATTGTTACACAAATGTATTGTGCGTTTACCCCGGAAATTATAGGTATTTGATACGTGCCAAAGTCATTGAGCTTTAAGTATTCTTAAAATCAACTTGACACCTTTTTTATACAGTCGAACTCTTTCTGAACTCGGCTATACAATTCATGGGTTCCAAATGAATACATACATAGATACTTAAACAGATAAACATACTTAGAACTCAAATAAACATGAAGGTTTCATCTAAAAACTTCTAATCCCTTCGCGAAACGCATTAACTTTACGAGTAAGTACATAACTTCTTTTTACGTTTCATAAACTCTCTCAAAGGACCTCACGGGCCGCTGAGCTCGGTACCTAATATTTTATAGCTAGGCTCTTATTTGAATTCAAAATTCGTCCACATAAAAGCATTCACAAAATAAACAAGGGTACCCGCTCCACACTCGGCGTCGATACAGGGGAATTTATTGGGCACCAGTGGCCGCAACTGCGTCCTGCGGGCGCAGCATGGTTCCAGTTTTATCGCCTGTCACTATGCCCGCCACTTTCGCACTTACATACTTGTTAAAACGTGACAGGCATGGTGACAAGTGATAAAAACGCGACCGTGCTACCGCCACTGCGGTGATCGTCGTTGGTTACCGTGCTTGAGCTACTGCGGCAAATCGCGGTCGGTGTGAATCGCCTAAAGAAAAACTAGAATTAAAAATAAATTAAAATATAAATTCACGCCATGGAGCGTAGTATTCTCGGCGTGAAGTTGACCGATCGCATCAGAAACACTATACTACGCTTCAAAACCCAAATAGCTGAACTGGCTGAAACAGCCAGGCTGAAGTGGGACTGAGCGGGACACGTTTGCCGTATGCCAGATGACTTGTGGGCTAAATCAACCACCAATTGGGCCCCAGAAAATCGAACCCGAGGTCGCGGCAAACCTCGACGGCGTTGGCGGGATGACCCAACGCCTTTGACAGGAACTGGTGGGAGACGGGTCAAGACCGGGATACGTGGAAAGGGAGGAGGGAGGCCTTTGCCCAGCGGTGGGATACTCTAGGCTCATAAATATAAATACATAAATTCACGAAACTCACTGTCCTCGTAACATCTATGCGTTATCGGAGATCAGGAGCCTACTTTACCACACGCGAAAATAAACACAACATTTTCTTCTGTCCACATCCAGGTCAATTCTGGTAGGTACAATACCTAATGTCAATACGCCGAATTGTCGCAGGTGACAATTGTCACCATTGTGAAACAGGGATCCAGTACCGTCTTTACCATAAGGGCACACGGGGCCCGTGCCCAGGGCCCCCATCCTCAGGGGCCTCGATCCTCAGGGGCCCGAAGGACAGTAACATTGAGCAACCGGGTTATGTGCATAATAGAAAGTGAGATCCTACACAACATTGACTTATTTTTACTTTCCAAAAAGGCCCCAAATTCATGAGTGCCCAAGGTCCCAGCATAGTTTAAGACGGCTCTGCAGGGACCACGCTATACTGGTTTGTTACAGTTGAACACATGCTTAAGACGTGTTGAGAATATGATCGCTTTTCACACTTCGCGGGCTTAACAGTGAAATGTTATCTCCACCCGGCTAGTAGCTTTCTGAACGAGAAGGGGGGAAAGTAGGTCAGCTTTACAAAATGCGTTGTGACGCACGTAATCTTTTATTTTTATATGTACCAGGTATGTTACGAATATCCGCATCCGCATCCGCAACCGCGGAACTTCCGCATTATTTTCAACATCCGCATCCGCATCCGCATAAAATCGATGCGGATTTAATGCGGATGCGGATGTGGAACAGGTCGGTACAGGAACGTCTTAGCATCGGCGTAAGTTAGCACTTACGCCTACACTACTGCTAGGTAATTTAGTCATTAACATTAAAAGCCCTATTACTACTTGCTCTCTGTTTGGCCCGAGGGTTAACTGGTAGAGAATGCCTTCAGGCATTAAGTTCGCCTTTTGTACATTTTTTACTGTGCAATAAAGTTTAAATAAATGAATTAAATAAATAAAAGCCGCCCGCCCAAAAGGGATGGCAACGCCCACGTGACATTGATATGAGATGAACGAAATCAGGCGGTCTAGCATGAGTTGCATTCTCGCGCGCAACTCCATTCCATACATCTGGCGCGACAACAAGTATGGACTCGCGCGCGAGAACGCAACTCATGCTAGACCGCCAGGTACCTAATCGAAAAACCGCCGATGCCGGGCACTCACGGCCAACTCACGGCTGTCCGCACAATGCTAGCAGCGAGCAGCGACCAGAACACACGGCGCCTTAAGTATGATATGGGGGTAGGGAATGCAAGCGGTAAATATTTAGTATGAAAACTATGAAATATACCGGTTATTTACCGGTTTACCGGTATCACATTTTTACCGGTTTACATTCTCTATATGCCCATAACATGACAGAAAATGCACGTTATAGTCCCTGCACACCGCATCAAGCAAAGTTTATATTTAAAACTAATTGGTAGTTACCAACATGAAATTGAAAACTTTTCGGAAGGGTTGCAAACGCGAGTTCAACCTCGGTGGCAAACAAGTATAACTAACCCAATTCCGTACTAACTTGTACTTCAGTGAGGGCAGTGGCGCCCTCTCAAACCGCAAAATAAAAATGGTTTGGCGCGAGTAATTAGGAAAGTCTAATCAATCCCGCTGGCAACTTGCCGAAACTTGATCCTTTTAACGAGATGCGATACCGAGTGGCACTGACAAGCGATTGTGGACCTTTTAGCTACGTGATAAGAACGTTAAAATATTCCTCATAATATGATGCGGTACATGCCTGAATTTGCGGATCGTGCACATATTGCACATGTAGGAATAGGTTTATAAATGGTTTATAATATCTATCTTTGCGCCCTTTTAGAACGCTAATATTTTTCTCTGATAATTTCCTTCTCTTATGGACACTACAAAATGAAAATGCAGTTTTTAGCATATCTTTTATTAATTAGAATAAAAATAAATTACACACTTACGGCGCGATTCGGGAAATGAATTAGAAATACACTAGATATTAAATAGTAAAGATATATGTGACGTTCCACAGAAAAGGTACCTTATGGCGCTGCAATAATATTATTGCGCCGCTATGCGACGTAAGCGCCAGCCGCCATAAGGTACCTTTTTTCGTGGAACGTCACATATCTTTACTATTTCATATCTAGTGAATCTCTAATTCATTTCCCGAATCGCGCCGCTAGAGTCAGACCATGCTCACTCTGCGTGAAAAAGTGTGGAAGTCAGCTAAGACAGCGATACTGTGGCGCTACTCATTTGATATTCTACAAATACATATAACCTCCTAGAGATCTTCCAAGGAAGAATACACTTAGGCCACTTAGGGTCTTTCTTCATTGGGCTAATGACTTACATTGATTCAATGATAGGTTCACGTGGTTTACAATCGGTAAAGTTATAAAGCCCATTTCACAAACAGGTTTAAACACTTTAATTTGTTTCTATGACAATATAAAAAAAATATTACTTAGTCTAATATCCGTTTGAGAAATGCGCTCTAATCACGCAGCAGAAATCTGTCGGGCGCTGGAAATATTTAAAGTGACGTTTAACTTCATTCATCAGCAGCCAATTCAGACATTCAGACTGTAATGAACCCGTTAACGTCCACATTCGTTTGCTCCGAGTCCTGATCCATTCGTTCCCATTGGTCGAGCGAGCGAAGGTGAGTCCAACTTGTATTTATAAAAAAATAAAAACGTGAATTTGAAACTAAGTATTAATAAGACTTAGTCTATTATCTTTTAAGCGGTATGCATTTATGAAAGTAGGTAAGTCGGGCTATCTTAGTGTAAGTGTAAGGCCTGAGTGGACGCTCGAAGCGGAGCGTTCGGCGGGGCGTGCAGCGTGGCGTCGGGCTCACAAGTGATTTGAGCAGCGTGCACTAAGGCCGCTCCCATACGCTTGCATTTGTTTAACATGCACGCCGCACGCCCATCCCCGCTGCACGCCCAACATGAGCGTCCACTCAGGCCTTACACTAAGTGATACTACATTACACCGAATTAAGGATGACTCACGCTAGACCTGGCAAGGCCCGGGCCGAGGCGTCCTACATGTCATTTTCTATGACGGCTGATCGGTGATCACGTGGATAGAAAACGAAGCTCCGCCCCGGCCCCGGCCCGGTATAGAGTGAGTCATCATTTATAGTGGTTCACGAACCGCCCGCTAGACGATTATCGAAAAAATTTACATACAAAGTCTACTCCATCATCGCACTTGCTATATTCAGGCGAGATTCCACCAGAAGTTCGCGGTAGATGATTTTTTCCAGCTTTCTTTAGGGCTCATTTAGACGGTGCGAGAACTCGCATGTGAGTTTCATTACCTACATTGCGTCATTTGATCGATCGGCTGATCGGCTTGATGTCGGCTCAATGGTCCGCAATGTAACTAAAATCGTATACAAGTTCGCGCGCCGTCTAAATGAGCCCATTTCTAAGCGTCGTGGTATCATTTGAAGAGAGGATGTTGCGTTTGGGTTTAGTTACACTGGTTTCCTGAGGCTTCGGCTCACTCAGCAAGCAATATGAACGTCGCTCTCGTGACAATTCGTTTCACCACCTGCCGGCGACAGAGACGCATGTGTCGGCCGTCGCTCGCCTAATTAACAGCCTACATCTCCTGTCTCCGTGACTCCACGTGTAGGAGACCGCCTACCACGTCTTATTTTACCTTGTGACGTCATTTTTTACCAAATTATATTAATAATAAAATTAATATTATTATGTATGAATTTCTTCTGCACCAACATTTATGTTTCTGTTTGACCCAATGGTTGACTGGTAAAGAATGCCTTTTGGCATTAGTCCGCCATTTGTACATTTTTCTTTGCTCTGCAATAAAGTTAAATTTTAAATAATGTCTTGGGTTACCGCGATAGTTCTCATGAAATAATACTATGTAAGTATGTAGGCGGGCCCGGCTGGCCACAAACAGCTCAGGACAGAGAAAAATGGAATTCTTTAGAGGAGGCCTTCACCTTCACCTAGAGGAGGGGTTCGTGCAAAACAATAAACTTAAAACTAGATAATTAATAATAGGTACACCACTCAATATACCTATATAATATTAACACTTTCTTTTTTAGCTTGTTTCCAAAACAGTGTACTTAACTTATGTTACTTGCATGAAATAAAAGGCTTTTTATTTTATTATTTATATTTATAAGTATGTAAAACGAGGTACCTACGTGTTGGAATGTATTTTAAATTAATTATACGCGATATATTCCGCTTACATAGTTTTATTTTAAAGTAAATTAAAACTAGTCTTGTTACAATGAAATAGAGGCTGACCATGCAGGGTCTTTACTCTTTAGTAGGTACCCTAAGCTAGATTTGAACTGATTTCTTCGTCATTCTAGGCTAACGTCGTAACCATTGCTTAAAGACCATAAAGTTAACCTTTTATAAATATGTATAATGGTCTAGATGGTATTTACGAATAAGAATATTTGTATTAACTCACAAACGTCTCAAAATTGTGTAGTTTTGTGCTAGTAGGGTTAATAAAACCGTAGGAACGTCTGTATTATGTATAACTCCTAGCCGTGTATATCTATAGGTATTTAGTATTTTGCTAAGGCGTCCCACGGCAAGCCGAGACGAGCAAACAGCTCAGTCATAATGTAAACAACTCAAAAATTCCCTTCCGGATGAAATTTCAGCACAAATTGCACCTGCTGTACTGTACCTGATGTTTTAGAAATTCGTTTACGATTAAGCTCGCTGCTTATAGCTCAAAGAGTTACTAAAGGGAATTCTAGCACCTATGTATGCAGACTAAAATAGCTTGTTTACATGTCTAAAAGGATCGATATAACAATTTATGAAATGAAAGTAGGTACTTGCCTAATTGAACAATGGACATATACCTATGTACATTTGAAATGTAAATAAATCTCATACAAAAAAGAGATATCAGCCATTGAAAAAAAATAGTTTGTTTCAAAATGATTACAAAAGGATATCGAGATGAACCTGCTCTGACATTTGTTTAATGGCTCCTCTACACGATGGGCCAACGCCGGCCACTCCAAGGGACGCATTTATGCGTTAGAGGGAGCAAGTGATATTGCTATCTCATTCTACCGCATGGCTGCGTCCCTTGGAGTGGCCGGCGTTGGCCCATTGTATAGAGGAGCCATAACAAACTTCAATAAAAAAATCCAGCTAAGCGCCTTTGAATTCGCGTATTTGTATATAACTTACATGAGACAGAGTTTACAGAATTTCACGAAATAGTTTCGCTTTTTAATGTAAAATACATTTTCTTTCTGTTTGACTTCATGTCGGCGAGTTTTTAAATTAACCCGTAATAAAATCCCGTTACTCGCGCCGCGGTTGCTGATTCTACATTTAAACGTGTAATAAATGAGAACTTTAATGGCATTTCAGCGGGCTCAGCACTGTTCCATTTTTATCGACTATCACTATGCCCGTCACTTTCGCACTTACATACAACTGAATGACATCAGTCAGATCTGATGTCATTCTGATATCAGTGTACGTTCGAATTGGCCTGTTTATTGTAGTTATAATTGTAAGGTTTCGTAGTAAATAATTCAATAAAACATGAAACGTTTTATGCGATGAGTTTTATTAATATATATCAGTCGTAATATGTAATCCGCCTGTTTACGAGTTCCGCACGGCATGTTTCATTTGTTTGCAATTTGGCGAATCACAACACGAGAATAAAATCCGTGATTGTCTAAGGCCCACTTGCACCATCACACTAACCCGGGAATAAGCGGTTAAACCGTTAACCTAGTGTCAAATTGTACTGGTAACCATGGTAACTCCGGGTTAGTGGAATGGTGCAAGTGGGCCTAAAGGTGACATTCGGATTCAGACTGCACCAGCATTACTGCTGCAGTATTGCAGCGCGACATTACTGCCGACTGCATTGCTGCCGCAAATGTCAGAATTCCGGGCAGCTACATCAATTTCGACAATAATGATATTGCAATTTGCCACAATGAGAAATAGCGCAAGTTGTTTGAGTTTTCATAAATCCTTCAATTCTTGATGACGAAGCGCTCAAACAGGTCCATAACTAAAGTCTATTTTTTATAGACTGAAATGACAGTTAATAGTATGAAATGACATTTCATGTTCATACTATTAACTGTCATTTCAGTCTACCGAATTAAAAAATAGACTTTAGTCGGTCGACTGAAATGACAGTTAATAGTATGAAATGACATTTCATGTTCATACTATTAACTGTCATTTCAGTCTACCGAATTAAAAAATAGACTTTAGTTGTGCTGCGGGGCAAACGGATCGCTAATTGATATTTCCATTCGGCCACTGATTTCATAATCGACAATTCGGGACCGAATTGAATCATTCGGACCGGGTAATGGGAAATTATATTTTGCGATAGAATTTTAAGTCTCGTTACGTTCATTGTATAAATTGAAGTTGGAGCCGTATTCATAGGTATTTTTAAACGATGGCGTGCTTCTCGAACCAATTTAGTGCGAACGAAACTAAATCGTATTAGTCTTTCATAAGTTAGCGATATGGTCAAAAGTTATAGTTTCAAACCTCGGTTGACTGCGCAGAGCAGAAAAAGTAGTTTACGAAAAAATTAAATAGATGTCTAAAAATTCGTTCAGGGTCATTATCATTATCAGTCACACACAGACAAATAAGAGACTATACAACGAGGGAATTGCTATTGAATGTTCATTCCTGCGCTGAGTTAAGCCCCTGATTAACAGTTGGAAATTATAGCTACATTTTAATAGGTGGTATAGGTACGAGTTACGATAACCCGATTCCGACCATTGATAGTGCGTATTAATGGGACAAATTCGGTTATTGTTAGAACCGATAAGCGTTTATGATGTGTCGTTGTAATTGATAGGCTCTATTGGACTGTTAGGTACTGTCATTTTAAATTTAGAATTATTTTCCCTATAAGTACCTACTATTTTAACCTATGTACCTATTCATGGTGTGATTCATTTCGTTTATTCATCATTAATTTAACTCGCCTGCCCTCTACTGTTTGTTTTGTATTGTATATCAAACATGTTTGATCCCCATCAGACATTTAAATACACAGCAATGCATATCGATCAAAGTAACATCTGTCGCACATGCAGTCAGTTAGTGTCAAATTCAAAACATTCACTACGCTTGCAACGTTTATTGCCTTAGTCAAGCCGATATAAGTTCTGTTGATCTATTGATTTTTTGACGTGATAACGTCTTATAAATCGATGAACACCGGTAGGCGGTAACATGCACGAAAAAGTTTCACGTTGTGGACAGATCTCCAAGGTAACGTTGTGGACAGATCTCCAGGTAACGTATAAAAGTATGCAATTTTTCATCAATGTTTTTTTATGACGTTATCACGCAAAATTATCGTCCGTAAACCGACTTTACAGACAACCATATTTTTTTGCAAGCTAGATTAATCCGGTAAAGTAATATTAACGAAACGAGATAATAATGTAATTGTTTACATTTTGCCGTTGATACCGACGGTCAATGCCACTCCACTAACTAAAAGCCTTTAACTGCATCCGCATTACTACAAAACAATATAACTACTCGACTCTTATGCATTAAAATACAATTGTCAAAACTTTCAAAATGGTCGCGTCGGCCAGTACAAAAGGTAAAACGGTAGCATGCAGTCAAAGGAATAGCTCCCACAAATAGAGCTGCAGAAACAGATGAGCGCTAACTGCAGTTGCAGTGCGACCCGCACTCGTCACGTGAATGGCCTTTTGATTAACAGCGCGTCAATAGGACGCCGCGAGGGCTAACGCACGCTCAACTGCTGTCATTTGATAAACATTTTCGACTGTTATATCGAATATAGGTTGGATGGGCATTCATGTGAGATCGAATAAAATCTTTAAATTTGTTTAATTTAATGTGATTTTTTTTATTATTTCTTACTAAGTTAAATATTAAGTCATATGGTCCTAAAGAATTATGGATGTAACGTCTGAAATAAATGGTTTCAATTTCAATTAACTGAGAGGCCGAGCTCAATTAGTTTTGTTATTTTTGTGACATGATTATGATACGACTTTCTAGTTCAAGTTATATACAAGTTTTTGCTCGTAAATACATCCGCAATAAAAAAAAACAATGTAGTTACGCGATTTTATATTAAAACATAATGCTTGTCAAAAATGTCCTATTTAATAGACGGGCGTCTATTGATGGGCGGGCTAACGCAAGCTACCTAAATCACTCAAATTCTCGATACTGTTTTATTCTGATTTATTAACTGTTAACCAGGTGCAATGATTCGTATATATTCCCACAGACGCCCACAGCCACTTCATTTGATAGCTCAGCCGGGACGGCTAAAAATAGACCGGCAACAAGCCACGCTGATTAATCCAAAATTAAGTCGCCTTTGTCGTGTCACAGACACTCACCGAACAGATAACATATAAATGTATAAATCACTATTAATTTGTTTATTAACACACAGTACAGAACTAAAAACCAACATAATAAAACTTTGCTAAATAGGTACTTAACTTATACTTCCATATATACTTCATATTTCAGAATAAGCAGCAGCACTGGAGTCTTTTAGGGATATTGTATTATTTTCTCTGTGTGTGGCTGTCATGCAGCAATATTAAATATTATTGACGATTATTTTGTAAGTTATATGTCACTAACCTTAATTAATTTTAAGGTACATTTTTTAGATTTATTTTTGAGGGCGTGGGGACTTATAGCCCAAGCCCTCTCGCGCATGAGAGGAGGCCTGTGCCCAGCAGTGGGACGTATATAGGCTTACATTATTATTATTTATTATTATTTTTAGATTTAATCTCTCAGATTCGAAATAAATAGATAATTTAAACTGGATTATTTTTTAACTTTCTTGAATATTGGTTTGAAAAATGGTGTATAAGATACATGTGTTAAAGGCTAATCCTAACTCTTATTGTTGTATGTACAAAACAAGCCAAAGCGAATGTTTCTTTTTTTCGAACACATACACATTTTTTTTATGTAAGCATCGGTGAAGTAACTGTTATTTCTAAATCTGTGCCGCCGGTCGTAGCCCCCTACGAGCTACGCGTAGCAGCGCTACGGCGTAGCCAGGGCTCGTAGCGTTAATCTTTATGTAAATGTCTGACATAACAATATTAGGGTCGCAATCCTCCTTTATTTGGGTCAGAACGGTTTCTCCATTTGACCAAAAATATGAGCAAACGGAGGAAGCTTATGAACTTATGATCTTAGTCCTAGCTATATTTCTATATATGTCTATGGTATAATATTCAACCACCGTTTTTCTTTTCGTTTATTTATAATAGCATATCATGTACGATGAACGTATTGAAACTTCGGTATTTCTTGAAATAAATATATGTTGAATTTTTGAATGTTTTGAATAAATATATGAATTTCTCCCAACAACAACGCTCCGCCCATTATGGTAAGACGGGTCCTCGTGTTCTCAGCGGCATCGTTAACGAACTGCACGGACAGACACTAGACACTACAAGACTTGAGACAATTGATCGCTCAAGCAAGTTCAGTATTTCACTTATTTATGCGGGCGACCGCTAGGTTGCACGGAGCGGAACGGGTAACAACAAATCGCCGGCTGAGAATACGTTTGTGCCATATCCATTTTTAGCAAAATCGTTTTTTAATGATTTCTAAAATAACAAAATATATGCTATAATTGACACTAATCGGCTTTTGAAAAAACATATTTTTCAAAAATATGCCATATCCATATTTTACTATAGGATAATTACACTCTGTTAACAGAAAATTATCACAAAAATGTGACATATCCAAAACTTTTGTGTCATATCATACATTGTACGTTTAACATTTACTCAAAAACGGATATGGCAATAATAAAAGTGCTTTTATTTCATGATTACCACTATATTCACAATATTTGTTTAGTACTATAAATAGTAAATATATGCGCCTAAATGATAAATAAGTTCAACATTTCCTAAATGTAAAACTTTTCGAGAAATTATTATTTTTTGCTTCTTTTCGCTCTCCTGTAAACCAATGTAAGTGGCGTATGGCACAAACGTATTCTCACCCAGCGAAATATGTAGTATGAGCAACGCTGAGGACCGATTTTGACGGCGCGCGAACTCGCATGCGATTTTAGCTACATTGCGGACTGTTGGTTACGTCCAATTCAACCGACCGATCAAAACCCGCAATGTAATGAAACTCGCATCCGAGTTCTCGCATCGTCTATGAGCCCTAAGGCGCGGGCGCATGCGACGGATTTTACGGATATTATTATGGAATAATAACATCAATAAATTGCTCTGATAATTAGCTTAAGATAATATATATGTTACGATTCATAAGTGCTTGTTGCTAGGCCTACATGAATAAAGTGTATTTTGACTTTTACTTTGACTATGGCACTCGGGTGCGTGCGCCCGCAAAGTGCACCAGCTAGCGGACGCCCTTTTTGGATAGTTCTTGTAGACATGAAACAATAGCATTTGGTTGTAATCCACATCTCTTCACCGCTCTGCTGAATTAAAACGAATGATTTGATTCCTCTCATCTCCGCTCGTCTCCGCCTCAGTGCATAGACAGCCTTATATATGAGAAAAACAATATAAAAAAGTAAAATGTGTTTTTTCGGTAGGATAGTTGCCAGTCCTTTGTTTATATTTCTAGCTAAATATTTCAACCTAATATAACTTAAACACTTTAAAACTAACTTAATATTTTCTTTATAAAGTACGTACAACGTTGCATTTTTATGTCAAAGACGTGCTTCAACACCCAACAAGTGTCAAAGAAAGCCAGTTGCTCAACAAATCCGATGTGCAAGCAAATCATAAGCAAGAGCTAAATGAGTACCGGCAAGTTAAGCACCCAGGCCCTCTGTTCAGCACGACTCTAATCATGAGATTGCCTCCACCATTCACTTACTAACCATCGTATCTCTATAACTGTTCTGATAGCAAAAGCAACCCTAATCCGAGTAGTTATAGTCGATTTTTCGTTTTCAATACGAGGTTATACGAGGTTTTTATTGAATAGTTAGGTAGTAAGTTGCTGCATTTGTATGTACAAAGTAACAAAGCTAGCCGCAAGGCAGGGGTGCTTGTGGTCTTGAGGCCGCATAGGTTTTTATATGTGACGAGTACAGACTAGTGATAAATACAGGAATAAGTAAAATACAGTCACTTTAAGCGCATTGACAAAAACAGGGTTTTAAGACAGCTTCGAAACTCAGATTAAGTTTCTTTTCGGTTTTTTTGTTTCTTGGAGTTGTCCTTTACTGGGCATATAAGTACTTAAAAAATATATAATCCTTTAAAACTACGAAGCTAAATAATGAGACAATTATTTGGTAGTAAAATAAATAATAAAGCTCTTCAAACACTAAATAAATACTTCGAACCTCCATCATATAAGACTTCCAGTATTCAATTTACCCCCTATTTTTAGTATCCGACCGAAACCGGTTTTTTTGCTGAAACCTTCGGTCATAAACTACCAGTTTTTTAATCAACAACGCAATCAACAATTTCTTTGAATTTTTGCTATCTACCGTAAAATGGGGTGAGTAGGTTTCGCAGGGAGAGGTGGGTTATGAATGGGGAGAGAAGGTTTGAGAGGGGGGTGAGAAGGGATTTTAAGGCTACTGCTACAAAAATAATGTATTCCAATTTAAAATGGAGCTATAGTAATACGCATAATAAAAAAAAATCGATCCAACATTCTTCCAAAATCACCTTTGTATGAAAAGCCCTCTCACCCCAAATACGAGGCACTACGGGGTGAGGTGGGTTTTCCTCTTTATCGTCAAAATTATGAAATGGAACTACCCAAAATAAGATAAAAACTAAAATACAAACGTCCGGAACACTTATTATATACACCATTCAGTTTGCATATGTAAAAATAAAATGTTATCGAGGTTTGAATGTCAGTTTTGCGCCTACTCACCCCATTTTACGGTACTTATTTAGTCTGCAATCCAATTTTCGTTCCCAGGCTGTATCTGGTCGGGCTTACACAAATTTGTGTAATGCTCGGACTACTCTACCAATAATAAAGAAAGCAATGTCATAAATTATTTGGTTCGTGTTCTTATTTCTTATTCTAGAACAGGACATAGCACACCGCATATAGTGGCATTTAGATTTAAGAGATCGGCCATTGATTTGATATTTTTATGATATTTATATTAGTCATTGACCGAGCGATCGACAAGCGCGAGCGGTTCGTCTCAATGTCTTCTGCGGCAAAAATGCTATAGTATGTCTGTTCGGCTGAGCGACCGTTTCAATCTCTTCTTGGGCAAAAATGCAATGCGATATCTGGATAATCGGCTTCACCATTCATCCGACGTAGTCTTATTTCTCTCAAACGATTCTCGTGATATTTTGTGAGCCATTTCGATAATTGTGGAATATAATTTTCGAAGTGCGCTTGACAGGTGACAGCTGACAGATTCAAGTCCGAACTCAGGGGCGGGGACACTATGAAGACGGCGGCAATTTAAAAAGAAAGAAAAAGTGCGTTTTGTATTCGAATCAGTTTTTGGATTATTTCCTAAATTAAATGGCGGAAATATTTATTCAGTTTTAAATAGGTAGTCGATAAATACAATGCGAGTCGTACTGTATAAAGGCCACTGTATAATCTTGTCAATATCAAATCAAGAACAAATTTGGAAATCCGAATGGCGGTTTTGGGCTTAAAATTCGCGGCTACAAATATTTTACCGAGCCACGTACTGTGTTATTCTTTTGATTTAATATTTTATTCCTTGCTACAGTTTTGTGGTCATAAGGTTTACAAAATACTTTTTTCTACTCCAGCACTTAAATGTGTCAATTAAATGACTGACAGTGATATCTAAAGCAATGTCATTTGAATGCTTTGTCTATAGGCTCATAAGATGACTGCTAGCAGTCATCTTATGAGTATAATACAACTGCTTTATTTTTTTTAAAGATACAAGTTCCGATCATCTTGATTGAAAGAGGTATGTTTTCATTTACAATAATAACTCTTTTTTTTTAAATAATAACTCAATTTTTTTTAAATAATAACTCTTTTTTTTTTATAATAACTCTTTTAATTTTTTTTTTTTTTTTTTTTTTTTTTTTTTGCTGCAGCTGTCATAGAAAAAGTAATGTATGCAACAGCTCATAATTGGTTCTTAAAATTCTCGGGTCTTTTTTTAACAAAACTCGACTACGTCTCGTTTTGTAACTTCGACCCTTGAATTTTAAGAACCCTTATTATATCACTGTTGCATAAACTACTATTTTCTACTCCAGCACTTAAATGTGTCAATTAAATGACTGACAGTGATATCTAAAGCAATGTCATTTGAATGCTTTGTCTATAGGCTCATAAGATGACTGCTAGCAGTCATCTTATGAGTATAATACAACTGCTTTATTTTTTTTAAAGATACAAGTTCCGATCATCTTGATTGAAAGAGGTATGTTTTCATTTACAATAATAACTCTTTTTTTTAATAATAACTTTTTTTTTAAATAATAACTCAATTTTTTTTAAATAATAACTCTTTTTTTTTAATAATAACTTTTTTTTTAATAATAACTTTTTTTTAATAATAACTCTTTTTTTTTTTTTTTTTTTTTTTTTTTTTTTTTTTTTTTTTTTTTTTTTTTTGCTGCAGCTGTCATAGAAAAAGTAATGTATGCAACAGCTCATAATTGGTTCTTAAAATTCTCGGGTCTTTTTTTAACAAAACTCGACTACGTCTCGTTTTGTAACTTCGACCCTTGAATTTTAAGAACCCTTATTATATCACTGTTGCATAAACTACTATAAAACAACTTTGTTGCAATTTCGCAAGACAGAATGATTTAGATACGATTTGTGATTTTTAGATATAACAGCTGACCTATAAGTGCCTCAAAATAGGTAGGTATACATATTATTATCATACCAAGGGGCATAGCCAATATGACAATCGTTGATAGAAAACGTCCATCGAAAATTAAATATTAGAAATAGTCACGTGACTTTTCGTAGTATCTGTCAGTATCTGTCATCCCGATAAAATTTTTTTCGTTTGGCGTTTGTCGATGTACGATTGTCATTTTAACTAGCTACGTCCCCATATGATTAAGACGGTCCAAAGGGTACCTAGATACGTATTTTTAAAATCGGGCAAGAATATAGTAGTTTATGCAACAGTGATATAATAAGGGTTCTTAAAATTCAAGGGTCGAAGTTACAAAACGAGACGTAGTCGAGTTTTGTAAAAAAAGACCCGAGAATTTTAAGAACCAATTATGAGCTGTTGCATACATTACTTTTTCTATGACAGCTGCAGCAAAAAAAAAAAAAAAAAAAAAAAAAAAAAAAAAAAAAAAAAAAAAAAAAAAAAAGAGTTATTATTAAAAAAAAGTTATTATTAAAAAAAAAGTTATTATTAAAAAAAAAGAGTTATTATTTAAAAAAAATTGAGTTATTATTTAAAAAAAAAGTTATTATTAAAAAAAAGAGTTATTATTGTAAATGAAAACATACCTCTTTCAATCAAGATGATCGGAACTTGTATCTTTAAAAAAAATAAAGCAGTTGTATTATACTCATAAGATGACTGCTAGCAGTCATCTTATGAGCCTATAGACAAAGCATTCAAATGACATTGCTTTAGATATCACTGTCAGTCATTTAATTGACACATTTAAGTGCTGGAGTAGAAAAAAGATATAATATATGAAAGTATGTTCCTAATCTACTGTCACCGAAAGTCTAAATAAATGTGTTGATTTTCGTATTTATTATAAGTAAGTAGTTCATAACACTGCTTTACTAATTTACATTTCCCTGTAGCCCTGTACAGTGGGCCAAGAAAGTGGTCTACCAGTTTTGACAAAAGTTTCTGCGAGATCTAACGATCGCTAAGGTTGACTTTTAACGTTGACGTTCAACGTAAATCTACCTTGTTGTCTCATGACGTTCAAACGAACCTCAACCGTAGGGTGGTAGACCACATTTTTGGCCGACTGTACCTAAACGCGTACGAGCCGTACGAGCGCCGTTGAAGTATTTCAATTGAAAACTCGCTAAATGAGAAATCCGGCAAGTTTAATGATGTGGTGAAATTTTAATGCCGCTCGGCGAAACCTATAACTGCCGGGTAAGGGCGCGTTCACACCAACTCAATATTACATGAAGCGAGGTGAGACTAAATCACGAGTATATACTGGGTTTTTCCTGTAACAGGAGCAAAAAATTAAACTGTAGGCTGTACTCCTCAAACTGACCAACATTTGTTCAGCAACAAATAACTCGATTGTTGATTTTTATTACATTTTTAAGTTTATTCTAAGACGCAATGTATTTGCAAAGTTTGTTATGTTTAAAGCGTGACAATTAAGGAACGTCAAACACACAGATGTAAGCTTACATTGAAGGCAATATTTATTTTGTATGAAAAAGAGGAAGTCTAAAAAGGATACATAATTTTTAACAGTTTCTGAACTAATGTTGGTTAGCCTTTAGTTTAATTTATTGCTCCTGTTACAGGAAGCACCCTGTATAATATATATATATGACACCGTAAAATTACAATCCCGTGCACCCGCTAGTTTACAATCTAATGTAAGTTAGGTTAGTTTAAGTTAAATATTATAATTTAACTAGCGAGATTGTAAACTGACGAGTGTTTACAATTTTACGGTGTTTTATATAACATTAAAGGTCTACTATAATAATGGCGAAATAATCATTTTTATAGTTCGTTTTTTAGCATTATAAAAAGACTACCCGATCTTGACGTGTATTTTAATTGACAAGAAACGCCTTTTAAAAATCAGTAACTATTACTTATGAAAGCAAAAGAATGTAACTAATCGTATATGATTCATAATTGTTACATATTTAAATAAAAAAGACACGTCAAGACACCTCACACTTTGCTTTTCTTATTCATTATGACAGCATTATATTTATTTAAGAATCTCAAATAACATGATAATTAGACATTTTCTGTTTCAAATTTTTTCCGTACAAAGTGCCTGAGGTCTTATCAATCCTATAAAACCGTAGTATACTTTAGGTTTGCCTTGTGTGTCTAATTCTTAAGGCTAAAGGCGTTAACACACGCTCAGCTGTCACAGACAAACGTGAACAGACGCCGCACGACAAGTGCTGTTTAACGAGTACAGTTGGCGTTATTTAGAAAAGGAATTGGGTCAACGATGTTTGGGGGGTGATTATGATAGCTGGCTGTAATGATACTTACTCGTATATATGCTCACGAGCGTAATTAAATGTACCTTTTGTTTTAATTGTAGGAAGTATCATTTGTTTATTGTGAATTGTGACGAAATAAGTCATCTGCTTCGTAACTTCACGAATACTTATTGAAGTAGGTATTCTACTTATTTTACGTAAATTCGGCAAAGTCACCCTTCTTTCCTACCTTCAATCCTTGAAATAATAACTTGTGAGAATTTTCGGTGCTTTTTGCAGTGCAAGTGTAGAATATAATAGGTATACAAATATTCTTTTTTTTATATTATAAAATAATGCAGAAAAACAGGACCACATGTACCTAGAGGTAAACAACAGGCGGTCTTATTGCTTAAAAGCGATTTCTCCTAGACAAACTTTAAGAAGCGGAAATTAAATTAATATTGAGAAATTATAACAAGTATAGTCAGGTCACAAAAAAATATTTTAAGCTCATGCGATAATTCTGTACAGAAAATTTTAATTTTATAGAATTAATAAATGTGAATGTTTCAATGTTAAGATAAACTAAGGGAGTCAGTCAGGAGAATATCCTAATATTCTACATATTCCACGAATAATCTGTCTTATCCTCATTTAGGCTCATAATGGCTTAGCCACTAATACCCTGGGACCCATAACAATCCAAACTTGGTTAACACATGTGGCCGATTGTACATCGCCAGACGTGCTCCGATTATAGGGCCCGATTCGGATTTTGTAATAGACATCTAATAGATATCTTTTAGACATCGCCAAGATACGATAACGATATGTTTAAGATCTAACCTGTCAAATTTGACATTTCTGCGATTCTGGAGATACTCTTGAACGATTTCCACAAGATATTACTTAGAGATCTAATTCACATCTTATAGATATATTATCTAACACGATCTATCGTAAAAGTGACATTGGTTGCCCGAATTGCGCTGCAAAAGAGAACTAGTTGAAATCTAAACTATAACGTATCTAGAATGGATCTAGTACGTGTCGTCTCTTGTGAATATCTTGAAGTTCGAATACGGCAGTAGTAGTGTTACAACACAACGGTAATTTAACTAATTATGGCATGTAGAACCGATTGAGAGGAAATAATTATAAACGTGGCTTGTATACAATTATACATGATGTATATCTACCGGAGGGGCGTTTCACTCTACATTCCAACTATTGATATATTATTGATCGATATAGGTACTATAAAGATAGGTAGGTACTATCAAGGAATATTATTGATCAAACATATACATACGAATTACATAATCGTATTCTCATCAGACGGCTTAGCCAAGGTTACGATTACTTGCGCTTCGCTATCGAATCGCTTTGTGTCTCTCTATCACTCGTCCATATAGTGTGACAGTGACAGTTGCGTTTCGTTCGCTACGGAGCGTTAGCGATTGGCATGTTGTCTACGGGGCCAGATATACCTGACGGTCTAGCATGAGTTGCGTTCTCGCGCGCGACTCCATACATCTTGCGTGACTTTAAGTATGGAGACGCGAGAACGCAAGTCATGCTAGACCGCCTGTTATGCGGTATAGCAGACATTTGACAACCTGTTAGCACCTAATTATCACCGCCATGTTGTGAATCTTAACGTAATGCCCATTAATCATTATCACGGGCCCTTTTGTTTTAACCCTGCCCGAGGCACGGGCTTCCAAACTGCCGGCGGCAGGTGGCCGAAGGGTTAACGCTTTCAGAAAACGGGGTTAAAGTCGGAAAGGAGGTTAATGTTCTCAAATGTTGGGATTAAATTAAAAATCTCGTGTCTATGGGAACAATGTGGTTGGGAACAGGATTTATTATTTGTAAAGACATTTCATTTCCATTCATAAAAATCTTTCCTACGTAATAAATATCCAACGAACCGTAAGACGTACTGTACCAAAATAACAAACATAATACCAAACAATTCACAAAAACTTTAATAACTGAATTACTTACCTCTTTTAAATGCAACAAACAACATCAAAACTAACAAACACTGAGAAACACTTGTGAATCGCATTCAGTGAAAATAAAACGGAAATAACTAAAAACGAATATAATTAACTCATTGCAGCGAATCGCGAAATTCGTTGCAACTTATAAAACAAACAGCTCATAAAGCACCGCAACAGAGATATACTACCGTCCTTGTCTACAAAGTCGTACGTTATTAGTGAATTTGTATAGAAACATCAGTTTAGCTTAAAAGCATTCTCAGCTTACTTGTTCACTTCTTACCGCTAGATTAAGCATTTAAAAGGACGCGCTCACCACGCATTAAATCAGAATATACTTACTTATTGGTAATGTATCGAAAATGCGCATCGTTTACATACGTAAGAGTCTGAGACCTTCACACAATTTTATACTACAACAGCGTTTTTGGCCAGCAAAGAACACCGGTTTTCACTTCATCCTGGATAATGGACATAAACTTCATATTTTAGTACCTAAGTAGATCTTTTCGACGGCCTTATAACATAATATTGTCCTTGCCAATAGGGTCGCGTTTAATGCGGATCTAGAAATTGTAGTAGAAGGTAACCTATGTCGTAAATTCATAATTCAGCTTCGCAAGTAACAAAAGACTGGCAACCGGAGCACTAGTCGGTATAGAGTAGAGAGCGAATTAGTGGAATTAATGGGTTTGTCGCATTCGCGTTTGCACGGTTAATTACTTTGGTTCACAATGGTTAGGCGCGTTGAGCACTTCACCGTTTCGATGCCATGGGACTTTACACTGATTGAATGAATGAATGAGCATTTAGGCTTGCGTCAAATACTTACTAGCAAAAAGTTACGTACTTTACGAGCCGGGTTTCGCTAATAGGTGCTGATGATTACTGAGCTTCTGACATGCCAACCAGAATATTTCTGCGCACATGCTTAATAGATCTTGAAGCAAGCTATCAGCAATAAACTGGCGAGCCAGAGGGGCTACCGCGAAAACCGAAATTCGCAAATTGCGGGGATCTTTCTCTTATACTTCAATGAAGGCGTAATAATTAGAAAGACAGAAACATATGCCCGCAATTTGCGAACTTCCATTTTCGCGGTTGGGCTTATAGCCCAGAACGAAAGAACCGCGAATCCTTCTGTTACGTAGGTACCTACAGGGAGTTTAAACCTTGGGTTAATTAACACTGCATAAGGTTCTTTTGGGAAAGGACTGAATTTTTGTGTGTTGTCTATGGTTTATCTTTCCTGTTATCTAAGGGATTATCCATACTGGCTCTAGTTTGTAAGCTACAGGAATAACACCTGTAAAGTGAGACGTTCTTTGACCGAGTGGTCCGCGCGTATTCCAGCCAGTTTCTGGAACAAAGAGATGCGAGGCTTTGTGAGATTTCTGCAAATTATATTTCATGTTAAACGCAAATGCAAAGTGGCTTGACGCGAACGAAATTACTGGAGGTATGTAGGTACACGTAGAACAGTCCTTTTAGGGTCCCGTAGTGACTGTTAGTGTAAGGTGTTGTACGCCCGAAAAGGGTAAAACTGTTGATACTCGCCAAAAAATGTACCTAGTTATACTTCCTGTACCTACACAGTTTATATAATAAATATTTCTGATTTCTGATTTCTGAAGGCCTGAGTGGACGCTCGAGTTGGGCGTGCAGCGGGGCGGGGCATGCGGCGTGCATGTTAAACAAATGCAAGCGTATAGGAGCGGCCTTAGTGCACGCTGCTCAAATCCCTTGGGAGCTCGACGCCACGCTGCACGCCCCGCCGAACGCTCCGCTTCGAGCGTCCACTCAGGCCTTACACTAAAATCTGGGAAGCGAAAGAAAAGAAAAGGCGTATTTATAACGTGTCTGTGTGTTGAATTGCATCTTCACGACTACTTACAAAGTACTAAGACTACTACTTACTTAGTTTTAATGATTGAAATTTCTTCAATCTGAGGTTGGGTTGGGACTTGTACGGAAACAGATTAACTAAGAAAACCTTGAGTCAACATAATTACGTCGACACCTTTTTTAATTGATCTGGACAGCCGTATTAGTGTAAGGCCTGAGTGGACGCTCGAGTTGGGCGTGCAGCGGGGCGGGGCGTGCGGCGTGCATGTTGAACAAATGCAAACGTATAGGAGCGGCCTTAGTGAACGCTGCTCAAATCCCTTGGGAGCTCGACGCCACGCTGCACGCCCCGCCGAACGCTCCGCTTTGAGCGTCCACTCAGGCCTTACACTTAGGCATCATCTAGTTCAGTTAAAAAGAAAAGTTGCAAGTAACTGGAAACGATTGCATCGTTAGTTTTTATTAACTTTTGGAAGAGAAAATGAAACAGGCAAGAGTTAAGACATAACATAAAAACACGCCAGAGAGTTGGTGTGTAGGTATCGGAATCTTTATAAAGTTGACATATCAATGAGGACTGTAGAGATAAACCATTCATATAATTCACGGCTCTCAGCAGCGCTATTACTGGAAATTGTACCTACAAAAATAAAACAGAACCCAACACAATGCTTCAACTAGCGCTTGACCATTTATACTCAACAAAGGTGTCTACTAGGGACTGCGCGAAAATGAATTTTACACAGGTTTTTTTTTAAACCAGTTGAAATGTTTGGAAATGGTTTTCCTTTCAGATGGAATGGATTGTCTGTTCCGAGAAATCCGAGAATTCATTCCCATTTCATTTAATGAATGATCAATATATTACGAGCATACGGGTAAATGAAAGAGTTTTATGGCTTGATATTTAAAAGTACTGAATTTAATTTTAAAATACACATATTTTCGGAAAATGTTACGTTCCATTTGGCGACGATATTTAAACGTGACAAAATAACATAATAATATTTTTATTGACAATAAAAGTTTAACAGGCACGTTACAGTGAACCCCGCGCTAGGGATGGCTGTATCGCGGGGGTCATATTAGTCATCACGAGTTACCAATAATAACATTTATAATTATATTAAATCTTTCTCATTTGTTCTTCGTTAAAAAAACCTTTGATATATACAAATTATTATATTAAGAAAATACTTTAAGATCTGCATTCTTGCAATACCGAGGGAATACTCTTAACTGAAGCATTAAAAATGAATTTTTAACCTTAGTGCTTTAAGAGAACTTTTAATAAGCCTTCATTTTTCTCTTTTGTTACTTTACTACTACAAATGGAACCTCCCGCTAAATGAAAAATCAAGTGCATCGCAAATACAAGGGGAATTATGGAAAAAGCAACAGCGGAGTCGTTTCTTTGTTCAGTGTTGATTTAGTTCGGCAAAGTTAATGAAGAAAAGTGATTTATTCACAAAGCTTTTTTTCTTTTTTCAATCCGATGATTACGGAATAATTAGTGTCAAAATTTTGGTTAACAAGCAATTTTTGCATGCAATGTCTGAAAGCGTATTGGTTTCACAAAGCTGAACGTTTGTAAACCTCATAGAAAGACGACTAGTCTTGGGTGATAAGAATACTGATAATCAAATGGTGTAATCATTGGATAGCTAGTGTAATTGTTTCGCTGTATACTTACTTAACACGTACCATTCATACTTACTTGGGATTTAAATATCGCAAGTAGGTGTAAGGTAGTGTACAGGGTGTAAGTGATAGTTTATAAGATAAGATAACATTAAAACGCATTATGTTCGATTCATATTTTACTACAAGGAATCTGCCATGTAAAATAACTTAAACATAGTAATTCATAAGTGTACAAAATATTTAATTCAAAATACAAAATACAAAATCGTTTATTTGTCCAACATACGTCATACGTAGGTATGAATAGTACATAAGTACAGATCTTATAATATTACTGTTGTATCACTATGTTGTGCCGTGAGGCGTACAATTTTTTGTCATTAATGGACTGTGACTATATACATGCTGTGGTGCACAGTTACCATTAATTATAGTGTAACAAAAATTCTGATTCTAATTCTGTTAAATTAAAAAAAAAAAACGTAGTACAGGGTAAACGACGTTAGTGGAATACTTTTATTTCTTTACTATGAGACCAGTGCCTGCGGTCGTGGTTAGAGAATAAATGTCAGTAATAAATAATTTCAGTCTCCTTGAGAATATGTAAATTTCACGAACTTCTCAGGAATAAAACAACTGTGGTTGCTAAATGCGGATATATATTTATATTGTAAACCGTGCTACGAATCAGGTCTGAATATGCAATGACGTGTTTAGACTCTATCAAAAGTGAATTGATTAATATATTATTATTAATGAGGATTCTTTGAACCTTTAACGGACTAGATTTTTAAAATACACAATACTAGCATCATTTATATTTCACAGTCCAAAACTTTTACGTATTTAAGATATAAAAACAAAAAAAAAATAACTTGCGACTTACCTACGACACAAATTTCGCCCTATATTTACCTAAATGATAATTCAGTAAATAACCAAAATTGACTAGTTTTCAACCACAAAATGTTATTTTTATTTATTCTAATCCTATTTTGAGTAATTTCAGGGCCCTTATTCGACATGTACAACTGTCAGATTTCGCGTCATTTGAAATTCAACTGCTGAAGTTCATTTGAAGTTCATCAAGTGCTGAAGTTCATTTGGTACAAACAATAATTTAACAGAAAACAACTTTGTTTTATTATTACTTTAAGGTTTATAATGGTTTGGTTTGGTTGTCACCTAACTGTGGATTGCTAATGTCAAATTTTGACAAGTAATGATTCCAAAGGTAGACTTGGTTCTCTATGACCTTCGGCACCATCTTGGAGTTTTTGACGTGCGAAAGGGTAATTTATAGCAAAGAGTAAAACTTTTTTTTTTTCAGTACGTAAGTTTACATGAATTAATGACATCTTGTGAGCGATAGACCAACGAATGCGCTGTAGGCGATGCGGCGGCGAGTAGTGGAACTTACGTGACAATTTCCATCAATCAAAAAGGGACTACATTGCTGATGGTCGATAAAGGCTATTAATAATTGAGTTTTAACAGCAAGAATGCCTTATTGACAAGCGATCTTTTTGTTGAACCCACACCTACACGTCAAATAATGCTTGCTCCACACATTCTCTTATAAACGCTCAAAATTGTAAAAAAAATTAAACAATTTACTCATCACCTCTCTCAACTCAAGCTGCCTATTTCTAATCCACGTTAACAAACCACAAGTTGTACCTTAACACATTTCCTAAACCATATATTAAGAAAAGTCCGTATTTTATTTCTAAGTGGAACATGAATATAGCTGGTTAAGCAGATCTTGACAGTAAAAAAGGCGCGAAATTCAAATTTTCTATGGGACGATATCCCTTCGCGCCTACATTTTTCAAATTTGCCGCCTTTTCTACTGACAAGATCTGCTTGACCAGCTATAGTTTGTATTACCTTTTTGGCATAAAAATAATCTAAATTAGTCAAAATATTTTGACTAAATATTGCACTACTACTACCTACTATATAGGTACCTACATTAGTAACTTGGTAACTTTGTGTCACCAACTATTTTGATGCTACCTACAAAGAGCATCAAAATAGTTGGTGACTGACAGGTCAGGCTCCGGTCTTGGTAAGTAATGTAGCCAAATACTGGTAAGTAATATAGTCATAAGACCTACTGTATTTGGCTATATTACTTACCAAGACCTAAAAGTACCTATTGTTTAATATGTATCTACACAGAGATGATTTTTAATTAAAGGAAATTAAATACATATATGTTATTCAACTACAAATAAAAAAATTAGATCTATACTTGGTCAACCAGAACTTGACAGTAGAAAAAGGCGGCAAATTTGAAAAATGTAGTTGTAGGCGCGAAGGGATATCGTCCCATAGAAAATTTGAATTTCGCGCCTTTTTTGACTGACAAGATTTGGTTGACCAGCTATATTTCAGTTCACACATTTTTTTTTCGTTTAATTTTAATAAAACATTAAAGTTTTTAAGCATTAAACTTTATTTAATTTTCTTCACTATAGATTATTTTCTGATATTCAAGTAGGTATGGTGTTTCAGGTTGGTAACAGGAAATAAGAAAACCACGCTGGTGGTCCACATCTGTAAGTTTAAATATGAAACATGATAAAAACACTTAAATTAAAAACTTAATGTCTTCCCAGCTTTGCTCGAAAACATATAAAAACTCAAAAATGCGCGTTTTCCCAGATATAAAACCTAGCTAGATCGATTTTGCGCCCCCGAAAACCCCCATATAGCAAATTTCATCTAAATCGTTAGAGTCGTTCCCGAGATCCCCGAAATATATATACATATAAATAAATAAATAAATATACAAGAATTGCTCGTTTAAAGGTATAAGATATATATTATTAAAAACTTATAAATAAATTATTTGCCCTAAATCGTGGTAGTGACCTACCAAGTGCGGTAGGGTGCCCAGAAAGGCTGCAGGCTGACCGCTTGCCCCGCTGGATAACAATGCTGATCCGCATCATCAGAAGCATACAGATATAAAGCGCTTTGACAGCTCCTCATAGAGGCAACGCGCGCTAGGCCGCACGCCATAAATCTAAGCTAAAGTCTTAAATTCGAGATCATGAACATGAAATATTTGTTCGCTATAATAGTAAAATCATAGGTCTAATACCTATGATTTTAATATTATAGCGAAAAGTTAGCAGGAGACGGCCGTGCCGTGGTCGTGGTAGGTACAGCATGCGTGGACCAGACAAGCAAACCCTGAATTATTTACCTACCTATTTTACTATACCTTTGTTCACCATTGTGTTCACCTATGTATATTTACTCTTCTTTCCAAGATAATCATTTTTTTTTTCAAGATGTAACCCGTATAATCGGGCTGTATAATTTGCCTCAATTTTTTTACACAATGTTGTATGTAATTTTAATTCGATAATTAATGATGTTTTACATATTTATCATATACTATTTTTCCAATTTTTCTTGTATATTACGTTGTTTATTTCGATTGACGTGTTTATTATTTTCGTTACTATGACAGCGGTTTTTATTTGGCATTTAGCCAGTGTCATGTCGATATAAAAACACTTTAAAAATGCAACGGAAAGGTTGAGTCCTCCATACAATGACATTATTATAACTCAAACAAGAACCATCCAAAGGGGAATGGGGGAAATTGCGATAGGTATTTGCTTCTCTATCACTCTTGCATATCCGAGCGAAATTTAATGGTGGCACATAACGAAATTGGTTTCGCGGAAGGAAACCGCCTTTATTCATCAATGTTATATTTATTAGGAACAAACGTTGACTGCCGACTGTCCTATATATTACACTACTCTTTGCTGCCGACTTCTAGCGCTGGCGGTACACCGCGAAAATCAGTAAAATGCTGCAAATGGTGTTAAAGGTCTGAAAATCGGTACGATTGATCTTTAGGACATTTGAAACAATTTGACCCGAAGCGCCAACAAATAAAAAAAAACGAGAGGAGTTATGACGTCATGTTTCTTTTGTATGAAAAAAAAAAATTAGAAACCTATCGTGTGTGGTATTCAACGAAAGGGCTTTCTGAGCCAATGCTAAAAATATATCACATCGTTACATTTCAGTCATTTTGTTTAAATTATAATAAAAATAGTTTTCAAAACATACCAAGTTTGGGCATCTCCAGATACAATACCGTTAATTTTTTTTTGTAAAATATACCTCAAATTATCCGTAATATCCTCATATCTAACCCTAATAAAGCAATTTTGAATTTATTTACATTTAATTTTTTTTTTAATTTTTCCATTTTACAAAGTGTAATAATAGCCCTGCCGAATATAATGTCCGAATATTATGTCCGAATGAATAAATACGAGTAATAATGTCAGTCGGGTAAAATAAGAGTATTGAAACTTGGTTTTTCTACTCCCGTACTTTTATTTGTCATTTAAAGGGTCGTGCACACACCTTTAAACCCCCTATAGTTCTTATCTTATAGTTAGCAGTATCTTTTTGGCACTTTTACGATACTTCGTGTAATCACCAAATATCAAATATCAAATATCAAATATCAACATTTATTCAGCAAATAGGCCACAAGGGCACTTTTACACGTCAATATGGAATTTACATACAGCAAAAAAAACACGTCAATAATTATAAAATACAACTAAGCCGTAAATATCAAATCAAACTAACATAGAGATGTATAAAGCCTCTAAATGTCGAATTACAAAAAACGCAATAACAATAGTATTGAAAAAAAAACACAAAGATACAAAAACTATAATCTAAAATTATTTAGAGATGTAAATGTCTCTAAGTGTCATCATAACTAAAAGATTACAATATATAGTAGTTAATCAAATTATCCTTAGAGATGTATAGGGTCTCCAAGAGTCAAAATCCTGTATACCTAATTAAAACATTCATTAAATTAAAGAAAATGATAGTAAAAATAAAATAGCATACGAGAACCGAATGAGGTGTGTCCATGTAATTATACTCAAAAATAAAGTTACTAAATATAATAGCTCGTGTTAGCTTAAATAGACCAGTCTCCACAAACAGCACCCGTTCACGAGTATGACGCGTATCTCAGCCATCGCCTCTCTCAACCTTCATTCGGGAAAGTGGCGACCCGATCAACAACGCCACCGTAAGCAAAGACTTTTAAGCGAGCATGACATATTCAAGCTGCCGGGCCATATTAATATTTAAATTGTAATAACGTATAGCTGTGAGACACAACATTTTGTTCTTGTATGTTACATGAAAAACGGTATATCTTCACATAATTACTAAGCAAAATGCCCTATATTGACTAAGAGATGTATAGGTCTCTCAAGTGTCAGAATCATTAAAAATATAAATATGTACAAACAAATTAAAAATAAAATTAAAACTTAGAGATGTATAAGGTCTCCAAGTGTCAAAAACTAAAATTAAATTAAGCAATATAAACAATATACCTAATTAATCGAGAACATGATGGTCTCATGTGTCAATTCTACTGGACACTAGCATGATTAATTCACAATGAAAAGAAAAAAAAGAAAAGAAAAACAATACATATTAACTCTTATTATACTATCGAAATCAAGCTGCCGGCTTAAAGGCATCTCTATCATCTATAAAATCATTTACAGTGTAGTACGCCTTACTCAACAAGGAGCGCTTAATGTGTGACTTAAATTTGTTAAGTGGTAAATTCGCTATATCAGTGGGAACTTTGTTATAAAAACGTGTACAGTTCCCGACGAAAGACGTACTAACCTTACGGAGGCGGTGGGCGGGCACAGCAAGTTTATGTTTGTTTCTAGTGTTATAGTTATGGATATCACTGTTAAGCTTGAATTCGTGGACGTTTTTCCGAACATACATAATATTCTCAAGTATGTATTGAGATGCAAGGGTAAGAATGTTCACTTCTTTGAATTTCTCTCTCAGGGATGCTCGAGCGCCCAGTCCATAGATAGAACGTACAGCTCGTTTTTGCAGCACAAATATTGTCTGAATGTCTGCCGCTTTTCCCCACAACAGGATTCCATACGACATAACACTGTGGAAGTAGCTAAAGTATACCAGCCTGGCCGTCTCTACGTTTGTCAGCTGTCTGATTCGCCTCACTGCATAGGCAGTAGAACTAAGTTTGCCGGCTAGAGTGGCTATATGTGCATGCCACTGCAGTTTTGCGTCTAAAGTGACTCCAAGGAAAACCGTTCGATCTTCGAATTCCAGCGTATTACCTTTTATTTTAATATTGCTGTTGTTTACCTGCTTGACGTTCGGCAGCGTAAATTTGATGCACTTGGTTTTCTTGGCATTCAAAAGTAAGTTATTTGCCGTAAACCAGTCTACTATGGTGGATAGTGCATCGTTAATGTTATCGAAGCTGTTTTCCTTCCTGTCTACTTTAAATATAAGAGAAGTGTCATCTGCAAATAACACTATATCATGTCTATCTTGCACTAGTTTTGGTAGATCATTAATGTATACCAAAAACAGAAAGGGACCAAGAATGGAACCTTGAGGCACTCCAAGAGCTACTGGGGACCCCGCCGATTGAGCTCCATTGATAACTACTCGCTGAGTTCTATCCGAAAGGTACGAAGAAACAAGATCAAGGGCAGTAGCTTTTATCCCATAGCGGCATAATTTTCTTCTTAAATTCTCGTGATCAACGCAATCAAATGCCTTTGATAGATCACAGAAAATTCCAATAGCATCTTGAGCTTTTTCCCAAGCGTCAAAGATGTGTTTTAGAAGTACCGCACCGGCGTCAGTAGTTGACCGACCTCGGGTAAAACCAAATTGATTATTGTCAAGCAATTTATTTCTGTTAAAATGAGACAAAAGTTGATTAAGAATAAGTTTCTCGAAAACTTTGCTTAACGCCGGTAGTATAGAAATTGGTCTAAAGTTGGTGGGGTCTGTTCTCGTTCCAGATTTAAACAGTGGGATAATTTTGCTGTGTTTCATAATATCTGGAAAAATTCCAGTATCAATGCATCTGTTGAAAATCTCGGCTAAATATGGTGCGATCGATTCTACAATAGAATGTAATACTTTTACTGATAATCCCCAGAGATCTTCCGTTTTCTTTAAGTTTAATGATCTGAAAGTTTTAAGAACTATATTCGGAGTGACATAAGAAAATGTGAACATTTCTGTACATTCCGCTACGGTTGTCTTCAGAATTTCTTCAGCGACCTCTGGCGATGAATTAAGTGACTTTGTTGTTTCTACCGGTATATTCGAGAAAAACTGCTCGAAATGATCTGCCACTTCACGGTCGGAACTTACTAAAGTGTCAGCGATTCGTAGGTTGTAATGCGGATCCTTCATTTTACGTTTTCCAGTTTCGTTGTTGATTACTTGCCATACAGTTTTAACTTTATCGCTGGAATTTAGAATCTTTTTGGACAAATAATCAGCTTTAGCGGCGACACACATCATCTTAAAAGATTTTGAAAAATTCTTTACGTACTCTAGAAATTCCGGCCTTTTATCTGTTGTTCTCAAATCATATAAATCATAGAGTTGGCGTCTCTTCTCGTGAATATCCGGCGTAGCCCAGTCGCTAAATTTAGTCTTGATCTTGCCCTGCAACTTCTTTGGAATGAAACAGGCATCAAATTCCTTTTTAATACAGTTAAACAACTCTGAGCTCAAACAGTCAGGGTTATCCTGGGTACATGAAAGATAACATAATCTTCTCTTGATATTTCGATTGAATAACTCCAAACGCCTTTCGGAAATCGGTCTGCACATAGTGTCTTGTGGAATTTCCTCAATTTTCCCGCTGAACGAGGCTTTTACTCCACAGTGGTCAGAACTTAGGGTATTTATAACAGATTTACAAATCGCATCCTGGTTACTGAAGATGTTATCTATACATGTAGCACTGGTTGCCGTGATTCTAGTAGGTTCACAAAATAAATTGAAGGACTTAAAAGTATTTAGTAACCTTCCACATAATGGCGATTTTTCTAGCAAATTAATGTTAAAATCACCACATACAATTATAATTTTCTGACTTCTAAAAATTTTCTGACTTAAAAAATATTGTATGGAATACATTGTTGCCAACCTAATTTTAATTGTCATTTCTGACAGACGAGTGAACCATAGACATGTTTTGGTTACTGGTACGATTTTTTTTTCATCTTTATAGGGCTGTATCTCCTAAACCGTGCGTCGTAGAGCAAAAATAATCAAATTTTCGTTCCCCTTTAAGAAATCCCTAAGTAAGATTTAAAAAACAAAAAAAGGAAGAGAAATATTTACAGGGCTGTATCTCCTAAACCGTGCGTCGTAGCGCAAAAGTAATAAAATTTTCGTTCCCCTTAAAAGTCCCACCCACTGAACAACCTATCACATTAGGACATGAAACAATCATCATCATCCATTTTTATTATTATTTCATTGCATTTCAAAGTAAGCGCTTGGTCGTAGAAAAAGTATTGTATGCAACGTTGTTTAACTTTCAAAAAATACTCGTGGCATCTTTATTAAATTTACTTACTCACGCCACTCGCCTTTTTTGACCTCTCTTAAACAACGGTTGCATAAAATACTACTGCATGTTCCTTTGGTAATATCTAAGCTTTAAGTAAGAAAAAGTTCTAATGAGTGGGGGTGGAGAACTCGGGAGAGGGGGGCGTTAAAGGTGAGTTTTTTCAGTTAATTCTTTCTTAATTCTTACATAGACAATTTTTACTACGACTTATAGATTCCGAGATATAAGCGACTTTCTGAAAAAAACGTTATATATTAATTTTATGCTTTGTTTTTAAATATTTAATTGAGAGATTCATAATCACACTTTGTAAAACTGAAAAATTAAAAAAAAAACCTAAATGTAAATAATTTCAAAATTGCTTTATTAGGATTAGATATGAGGATATTAAGTATAAAATTTGAGGTATATTTTACAAAAATTTTTTTAACGGTATTGTATCTGGAGAAACCCAAACTTGGTATGTTTTGAAAATTATTTATTGTATTATTTAAAAAAAATACTGAAATGTAATGATGTGATATATTTTTGGAATCGGCTCAGAAAGCCCTTTCGTTTAATACCACACACGATAGGTACAATATTTTTTTAAATTCCATAAAAAAAAAGATGACGTCATAACTCCTCTCGTTTTTTTTATTTGTTGGTGCTTCAGGTCAAATTGTTTCAAATGTTCGTACCGATTTTCATACCTTTAACATCATTTGCAGCATTTTACTGAATTTCTCGGTGTACCGCCAGCGCTATATATATTATACTACTCTTTGCCTTTTCTTTAAACTTTTTTTTGACAAGTTTTCACAGACAATTAAAAATTTGACATTGATACATCAAGGCGGTTTGTTTACAAAGGGACCTACCGGGAAGTGCGAAAATCGAAACTCAGCTATTTGCCTCTTTATCGCTCGAATATGCAAGAGTGATTGAGAGGTTAGATAACAAAATTTCGAATTTCTGTCTGTATTTTTCTTTAAATATTTTCAAATACAATTAAGTTGCGTTGTTTTATCACAAAGTTAAAAAGACTTAAAAGACTACTGTCTGTATCATCACCATCAGATCAGCTCGATGGTACCATAAAAATATTGTATTGTCACCCATATTCATGAATCTAGTATTAAACTCACTAAACTGGATTGGGCATGAGTGGTGGGGATAACTGACAGAACGGGATAGACTTATGTATCTTTCAGTAGGAGTAGCAGCGAAAGCGCTATTATTGTTTGTCCTTGTCACAGTCTCACATTTTTTTTTATTCCTCACCGTAAATTAGCATGGATGATTGGTCGAATTTATTTGTTGCCCACCATAACAAATAAATTCTACCTATCATAGCGTCGCATTGCGTATGTTTTGTCCCTCACGGAGGCACGCGTAGACCCTTCTATAGGATGCTACCTTCTATGCCCATATTACATATTATGTACTTATGTAAATTTTCAGCTTCATTGAACACCCGGGAAGTGGGTCAAATTTAATTTGCATGATTTGATTGGAACCGGGACAGATGAAACTAACTAAAAGCTTGTAAAAATGTGGCTTTCCAATTTCTATTGCAACTTCAGATGAAAACGTCCTTATTGAAGCATAAGGACCCTTAATTTATGGAAAGCCACATACAACAACCAATTCGAGGCTACTAGGCGGCAAAATACGACTCAATACGAGTAGGTAGGTCAAATAAGAGTAATAAAATACGGATTTATATTTGGCCAAATATTCTTTATTGTGACAAAGTTATTCTTCCTCGCGTTATCCCGATTTTGCCACGGATCATGAGAACCTATGGTTCGCTTGACAATTAATCCCAAGAATTGGCGTAGGCACTAGTTTTTCCGAAAGCAACTGCCATCTGACCTTCCAACCCAGAGGGTAAACTAGGCCTTATTGGGATCTGTTAGGCTGTTAAAGTTTAAAGTTAGCTACTCGTAAGTCTCGTAACACAACATATAAGTTTCACATTATAACAAAAATTACTTACATATATATTATGTACCTAAACATATTACTTTTCTAAAAAAAGGACTGAAATCTAGTGCTGCGAAGAAACGGTATTTTTGTTCGGCTTTTTTGTTGCTATTTTGGCATATGGATACATGGTAGAAGAAGTAAGTGTATGGAATCCTCCTCCATTTTGCGTGGTCCGACGCACCTGGCCGGGTTTTCGCGATTTTCCGTCAATGTTCAATACCTTATTTCTTACGAACACCTAAAATAATAAGTTTAAAATTAATCTCAATGTCTCCAGTTTGCTGTTCATTCAAACTGACAAAATCCAAATTTCTGAGGCAATATACGACCGCTGTCTTATATAAGCCATTAAATATCAACATGAATAACTCCACGTTGCGTTGTTATAAATTTAATTAAATAAATAATTATTTTATTATTTAATTTATATCAACTAATTAGGCATAGCGTCCAATTTAGAATATGGCACAGGCACTAGTTCTTACGAATTTTACCTTAATTTATTAATCAAAGGACCTGAGGTAAAAGTGAGAAGAGGTTGATATGCAGATGCAACCAGCTAGTCGCCGACGCTCCGCTTCCCCCGGGATTAGCCCTTAAGCCTGCACCTAACAGACTGGCTCATAGGGGGCTATGAGCTCGCCGTTGCGTCAATTTTCATTTTTAGAAAAAAAACTAGTCTACTAACTACTAACAACACAATAAATGCTTATTTTGCCGCATTCTTCACTATCTCTCCCTGTTTCACTGCCATCTAACCCAGAGGACAAAAATATAGCTTATTGTGGCTACTCCGTCTTCCTCATGACTCATGATATTTTACTTCACCATAAAGTAATTGGTGTAATATCAAATGATATTTTTCGCACAAGTTACAAGAAGTTCATTGCTAAGAACCACGACGATTGGTTTAAAATTTAAACTTTATATATAATTGGTTACCTAGTAATTATAATAAATCTGTTTTCTTTTTGACATTTAGTAGTATATGTATTGCTGTATGTTTATTGTCAAGTTTTTTTTAATCCTGGACAATTGTCATATATTCGTTTTCATGATAGATCTACACCAACGCAACTGCATGTCATGTTCTTGCGGTTTATTTTTATAACGCCAAGATCAAAATTTGACTGTTAACTCCATCTTGCTTCGAGTAGAGGAATCAAAAAACTATAGAAAATAGAAATGCAGTTTACTCTATGCCATAGAATCCCCTTTTAAATGTCATAAATCCAAACATGGCGGCCATACCAATAGACAATCAAGTCTAGCGATGAAATGATTTGTTTACATGAGATTCACTGACAGATAATGATCTTTACCTATTCGACAACCCACGATAGTTCAGATTCAAATGAACTTCAACATGCGACGTCAAAATTGGCATGTCGAATAAGGCCCCAGGAAGCTGGAAGCTGCTTATTTATCCCTTCTCCCCGGGGCCGAGATCCATGCAATATTTACACGAGGGATAGAGTTACTCGTCTCGACTCTACTACACGCTACACACAACCATACAGTACTAGCTGGTGCCCGCGACTTCGTACGCGTGGATTTGTATATTGGTGGTTATAAATTCTACATTAGCTTAGAACATTATGCAGCAAAAGATAGCAGTAGGGACGGTTATTCATTTGTTAATTATTAAGTATACAACGCATGAGATTTGTCTTTCACAACCTGGCTACGAAGTTTCAAGCCCCTAACTGAATAAAATTGTTCTCGATAATCTCGATATAATCTCTCTCAACCCCCAGAAGATATTCAAGTTCACTATTTAATAAAACCTACTACCTAACTACCTATTTACGAAGTTTGAAGTTCCTAGCTTTAAATAAAATTTGAACCCTCTACCAACTTTCAACCCCTGTTTAAACTTTTAGGGGATGAAATTTTAAAAACGCTGAAATTACTTTTCTTGTATTGTAATAATATGCCTTTATACAACGATTAAAGTCCCGCACTCCGATAAATATTTGGGTTCCATACAAATTTTCGACCCCCTTCACCACCTTGGGGGATGAATTATCAAAAACTCTAAAATTAGTTTTCTTTTCTCTTAATAAATTACCTTTTTACGTAGCTTCAAGTTCCTAGCTTTAAATAAAATTATAACCTATACAATCTTTCAACCCCTTTTTAACCCTGTTATGGGATGAATTTTTAAAAACGCCGAAATAAGTTTTCTTGTGTTCTAATACTATGGCTTTATACAAAGATTTAAGTCCCGCACTCTCAATAATATTTGATCTCCGTACAAACTTTCAACCCCCTTTTCACCACCTCGGGGGATGAATTTTTAAAAACGCTGAAATTAGTTTTCTTGTTTTTTAATTTAATACCTTTTTGCAAAGTTTCAAGGTCCTAGCTTAAAATAAAATTTGCACCCCAAGACAAAGTTTCATCCCCTTTTTTACCCCCTTAGGGGTTGAATTTCCTACAACGTCGCAATTACTTTTTTTTTGTAATCGGCTATTATGCCTTTCTAAGAAGTTTCAAAGCATTTGTAATGGATTCAAACTTTCAACCCCTTTTTAACCCTGTTAAAGGATGAATTTTCAAAAACGCTGAAATTACTTTTCCTGTCTTATAATAATATACCCATATACAAAGTTTAAAGTCACACACTCACAAAAATATTTGATCTCCATACAAACTTTCAACCCCTTTTTCACCACCTTGGGGGATGAATTTTCGAAAACGCTGAAATTAGTTTTCTTGTTTTTTAATATAATACATTTTCACACAGTTTCCAATTTCTAGCTTAAACTAAAACTTGAACCCCATACAACCTTTCATCCCCTTTTTAACCCCCTTAGGGGTTGAATTTTTCAAAATCGCTTCTTATCTCTTGTACACTTTACAAATGCAACCTAGTGTGCAAATTTCAACTTTCTAGCTTTTGTAGTTTCGGCTCTGCGTTGATGAATCAGTCAGTCAGTCAGTCAGTCAGTCAGTCATGACACTTGCATTTATATATATAGATGTACGATCTAGAGACTTACAATCAAAGCTATTTATTGTATAAGTATTTGTATCCTGTTTCTTCTTCTTTATTTGCCATGCCCTAATAAACGGACGTCGACGACCACCTTTGCCATCTCTCTCCTGCTCTAAGTTATGCTTGCCAGTGTGGCTGCGTTATCCACATTCGTCCATTTACTTAATACATACTAACCTACTTTATCCTGTTTACTTAATACTATTAATTAGCGATGCAACTTATAATACGACATAAAAATCATAATTATTTGCATGTAGCGTACGGAAGTATATAATTTCGGATATAGTTTTATTTGTGTTTTTAGCTATGATAAGAGTACCTATCTAAAAATACACCGTCATCGTCATATTTAATACGCTTGAACGCCTCAACTCGACAATCCAAAAATATCTAGATAATTCGATTAATCCGATTATGCGAATTGAAAATCAAGCGGGTGACAGAAATACTTTTCTCTATGATAGGAGATTGATAATGATTTATTTACATAAATTTGTTTTGTCAGTTTATACGTTAATGACCGTGTGGTTTAGATAAGATTCGGATAAAAGCTTCGAATCTTGTGACTGGTCGTATGCCTATTACATACCTAGTATTAACCTAATTTGTTCATTACAAAACACACAAACTAGAAAGAAATACCTTGAATACTAAAATCCCTTTCAGTCGCGTATTTCATGCATGATTCCAATGAATAATGTCACAATTACAACTTGAAGTGCACGTTTCGTATTTCACCACTTGTGGTTTCATTAAATATATAACCCACTATAAATTTTTTGCTATTTAGATTAATAACTTGCGTAAAATAACTATCACAAGTTGAAACTAACCCAAATATGTGAACTTTTGGCATTAGAATGACAGTGACATTGACAGCGTGACGTTCGGTCGTATTGAAGTCTCAACTCCTAGTACAGAGTTAATACAAACAGTCCAAAACGCCTAAGATTTTAAACTTCCCGCTATGTTTTGAGTATGTTTGCTACTGGTGAACGTAAAATACTTCCACACAGGAGTGTTTTTCGGAAAGAGACTAAAAATATCCCAAAGTAAAATAATGCTTGCAGGTTCGTGCGTGTAGAGGGGCCATAAAGCGTTCCTTTTTATTATAATTTAGTCTACTCAAACTGACTACCCGATTATTGCCTGTGAATGTGTGCGTAGACGTCATTGAGAATATCTCCGTCTTTCTCTAAGACGCAAGCGTGAAAGGGATAGATCTTGGTAGCATCGAACTTTACGACTTTTGACCTCTTCCTCGGTTATGGTAGCCTGGTACTTTTGGTAAACATTTGTCTTGATAAATCACTGGTCGTCGGTTGCATATCGCTAATAGGTACGGGGCAAATGACCTCTTCTTCAGTCATGGTATCCTGGTACTTTCTGGTTAATGTTTGTCCCAGTATGTCGCCATTATGTCGCCAGTATGTCGCCAGTATGTCGCCAGTATGTCGCCGTTATGTCGCCAATATGTCGCCAATATGTCGCCGTTATGTCGCCAATATGTCGCCAGTATGTCGCCAATATGTCGCCGTTATGTCGCCAATATGTCGCCGTTATGTCGCCAATATGTCGCCGTTATGTCGCCAATATGTCGCCTGTCGCCAATACGTCGCCTGTCGCCAATACGTCGCCTGTCGCCAATATGTCGCCATTACGTCGCCTGACGCCAATAGGTCGCCAATATGTCGCCTGTCGCCAATATGTCGCCGTTACGTTGCCTGTCGCCAATATGTCGCCAATACGTCGCCTGTCGCTAATATGTCGCCGTTACGTCGCCTGTCGCCAATATGTCGCCAATACGTCGCCTGTCGCTAATATGTCGCCGTTACGTCGCCTGTCGCCAATATGTCGCCTGTCGCCAATATATCGCCTGTCGCCAATAGGTCGCCAATACGTCGCCTGTCGCCAATAGGTCGCCAGTGTGTCATAAGATCACCAGTAAGTCACATGTCGCCGTTATGTCGCCAATATGTCGCCGTTATGTCGCCGTTATGTCGCCAATATGTCGCCAATATGTCGCCGTTATGTCGCCAATATGTCGCCAATATGTCGCCAATATGTCGCCGTTATGTCGCCAATATGTCGCCGTTATGTCGCCGTTATGTCGCCGTTATGTCGCCAGTATGTCGCCGATATGTCGCCGATATGTCGCCGATATGTCGCCGATATGTCGCCGATATGTCGCCGATATGTCGCCAATATGTCGCCAATACGTCACTGTTATGACCCTAGCCATAGGTCCCCAATATGTCGCCAGTACGTCGCCTGTCGCCAATAGGTCGCCGTTGAGTCGCCTGTCGCTAATAGGTCGCCAATATGCCGCCTGTCGTCAATAGGTCGCCAATACGTCGCATGTCGCCAATAGGTCGCCGTTACGTCGCATGTCTCCAATAGGTCGCCGTTATGTCGCTTGTCGCCAACAGGTCGCCAATACGTCGCCGTTGCGTCGCCAATACGTCGCCGATTGTGTCGCCAATACGTCGCCGATTGTGTCGCCAATAGGTCGCCAGTAAGGGGTATAAAAGGCAGGTGCGCGCCGCGAGCGATTCATTCATTCTTCAACCATCGGCTAGCAGTGACTCTGGTTCTCGGGCGTTTAAATATTCGGTGAGCAAAGTTCCTCTACTACTGTTACTATGTTTGTTTTCGCTTGGAATTATCCTGGTGAATTTAAACGTGGAAATGGTGTCTGTGTTTGGTTTTACGGGGACAATATCGTCGTAAAGCTGATCTTAGACTTTTGTGGAGATTCTTTGTTACCGTGTACGGGATTTAAATATAGTGAAGTTTCCTACGCAGTGTTTTTCTAAGTGCCGTCACGTTATGCAGGGACAATATCGTTGCATAACAGGGACTTGGAAAGCGTGTCTGTGTTTGGTTTTACGGGGACAATATCGTCGTAAAACTGAGCTCAGGCTATTGCGGGGATTCTTTGCTACTGTGTGTTGTTATAGTGAAGTTTTCTACACTGTGTTTTCTAAGTGCCATCACGTTATGCAGGGACAATATCGTTGCATAGCAGGGACTTGGAAAACGTGTCTGTGTTTGGTTTTATGGGGACAATATCGTCATAAAACTAAACTTAGATAATGGTGTCTAAGGGAATTTCACTTCTGTGTTTAGTTAGTTTAATTTTGTGTGGAGTAGTTTGGTTCGTAAAATTGAACCTAGTTATTTTAGTGTTTTACTATGGGGTCTTTTGCTATATAGTTTTAAAACCAGATCATTGTTTGGACTGACTGTTTGTCCGGCTGGACCGCTCACCCCTTGCGGTGTTAAATGTGAGCTGTCTAGGAGTCTTTTGTTCCAAGATGAGGGTTATCTTGGCACCTTCTCTTTACCAACATAGAAGGTGAAAAACGTCTCCCTCCTTAGCTCTCCAATGTCCAGCTGTTAGATGAATAGTGGGGGTGTCACATGCGCACCATCCGGAGTAATCTGGGCCCATTTGAAATCTACAGTATTTGGAGGCTTCGTATATTAAATATATTTATTTATACCACTTATATACATAATAGGGACCTGTCTTACCCATGTTGCCACCCTGCCTCTGTGCAACCCGCCATGGGGGGAGACAAGCCCACGAGCTGTTAGGTTGCATTCTCGGAATCGCTCGCCGAACTCTTACAGTTTCTTAGTAGGGATACACTTGCGTATATTCCAAAGTACCAGGTCGATGGTAAGTACGAACTGTGCTTTGGTTATACTAGAGTAGGGACAAGGGTAGGTTTAGGGTAAATTCACACACTAATTATTCGGAATTTAAGGTTCGTTCTAGTCTTGGTCTGTAAAACTGATGTATTTCTCTTTTTAAGGGACTTCAACTACGGTCTTGCTAAACTAAAATTGTGCGTAAATAGGTATAGGGTTTCAATTGCTTAAATCTTCCAATATTTTAATTCATTTGGGGAAAATAATTAATGTAAAATCTTATCTCTATTTTTATTTATGAAATTCTGGTTTTCTGGTGTAAAGACGAGGTACTGAGTATTAAAATCATGTTTCTAAGGTATTTACACAATAAAATCATAAATATCAAGCTGGGATTAGGAACACAGTCTATTCGGAGATAGAAAATCGACGTCTAGCTGTTTTAGGGACCCTTTGGCAGGCAAGAGTAATCCAAAGGATATTTTGAGTGAAATAATGCTCATCTTGATATTTCAGTCTCATAAAATATAGTATATTTTTAACAAATAAACTTAGTACTTCGTTCATACTTCTAAAAAACTAGAAATACAGTCTATATTTTAGTTCTGGGGAATGGAAATGGGATTCGCATCCCTAGCTTTTGAAATAAAAAAGAATAGTAATTTTGATGACTGATGGATACTTTGACACTTCTTTCCATAGCCATCTAGGTACGCATAGGTTCCGAAGTGTTGGTCATAGCCCGTCTGGCTAAAGAGGTAGGGTAGGAGTTCCAATTGACCTTGCTGATTGGACTAGGAGCCCCCAGTCCTGCATCGAGCGTATGGGTAGCATATTTCGTATAGAAGCTGGTAGTTAATAATATTAACTTGAAATACTAGGGTGTAAATGGGCTTACCCCAGGAGTGCTACTCATATGTTATCCCGGAGGCTTAATAGATTGTAGCAGGCTTTTACCAACCCCATTTTTAAACTCATTTTACCAAATATATTTCTTTTATATCAGTATCATCATATATGCTGCATTTACCTAAATAATATCATTTGAAGTAAAATATAACTCCATTTACATTACACTAATAAATTCTGGTAACTTTTGGTACTATTTCTGTATTTTAATAAATTATTCTAGTAAGTTACTCATTAGCGTCATAATAAATGTGCTTCCAATATCTTAAAATATTTTTCCCAAAGTCCAGGTAATTGTAAATAAAATCAGAGTCCAAAATTTAGCTGATACTCATTAAAGAACCTAGGGTACCGCGGTTCACTTCGAGGGGTCCTAACGCTAGACTAGACGATCACGACTAAATCACAAGGCCAAATTTCAGGGGTAAATCTAAAGGGGGTGTTTATATTATGGTTAGTAAGTTTAGATAGTGGGAGGTGACAATCTCACGTTGACCAAAATTGATCACACAGTTCATATTACATTGTGATGGACACGAGACACTTTGCGACAACTAGTTCTAACTGAAAAATCCCAGTTAAAACTAGTTTTCAACAAGGCACTTTGTGAAAACTGGTTTTGACTAGTGAAAACGGTTTTTGACCAAGGCGTTACAGAAAACTAGTTTTAACTAGGAAACACGCGTTTTGACTGGAAACGGGTTTTTACGGTAACATATACAATTGATATACTCCGTAATATGCCTACGGTTCTTGGTATGGAAGAAAAAGACATTCTGCGGCGACCCCAAGTGAATGGGACATGATGGTCAAACGAATAATGATGGTGATGATATTCCGTAATACGCCTACGGTTCTTGTGTCTTATGTACCTATCAGCGTCCAGTTCAGTCCTAAGAAATCTCCAGCCGGCCCTCGAGCCATGACCTCAGGTTAATTAACACCTGTCCAGCCTTATCTCGCTTGGTAAAACTAACTGCATTTGAAAACTTTTTCAACTATAGACCTTATTCTCTAGCGATAAGTTACATAATTGAATGCTTTTGATGTGTAGATAGTGTGATAATGATAATGCTAAGCTACTCAGCAGGTAATGTGCCGGTTTTTTTTTTGTTAGGTATGCAAAGTTCTAGGAAATATCTCGACTACGGTTGCTTACCGATAACCGGAGATATCTTTAAAAGAAAACTTTTTCTTAATAATATAATTTTATTACGAGAATTATTTTAACCCTGAATTTTTGTAGGTACACATAACAAAGTTAACAGTAGCAACAGGAGCAGTAAGCAATAAGCAACGAGAAAAGTGTTAAAAATAAACAGTCAAAAACTTTGATATTATGTAAGCTAGCACTTTTCGCTAAATAATGTTTACTTCTAACTTTATTCATATTCCTCATGCAATAAGTATACAAAAAACAGAGTAAAAAGTATATCTAAATTGAAGCCAATTAGTAATTGAATCCACAGTTTCTTTCACGTTGAAGCAAAAATAAATGAGTGAATCTGCAATTCGTTTGTACACAGCAATTGCGATGACTCCCCGCTCCGACTCCGACGCAAACGGGCCGGTATAATCAACTTCTAAATAAACAAATGCAATCTATCTTGTAGCGGCTAGCGGCTAGTATAGCTTAAACATTCAGTTTTTAAATTCTCCATCTCTTTTTGATGGGAAAACTTTGAGCGAGAGGTACAGTCGAGGTCATAAATGTGTATACGCCTTATATTCTTTAGCTTACCTAATCCATTGCAACAAGGTGAAAATATGTAGGTATACTTAGGTACATAGTTAAGTTTAGTTCGGCTACCAAAACGTAAATCAAATTCCCTTTTATACAGTCAACAGCAAGTAACTTTAAAATCTTTAAAATTAATCTCAAAGTTTTGGGAGTTAGTAGTGTATGCAGATGATTTTGAACATTAAGTTACTTATCAACTTCTGCTTACATGAGGGTATATGAAGGTATTCTAACATTTAGACAAGTAGAGTCACGGATTTTTCTTCAGCCATTTTTGATTCAATATAATTTGGCCGTTCCATACGTATACGCTATGAAATTTCAAACATAAAGTAATAGATCTTAACATGGTCTGTGTGTGCATCTTAAGTGACTGTACATCTTGATAGTCGCATTTAATACCCTGGCTAATAATAAAATAAAACCAATGCAGTACAAACACATAAACTATACCATCCCAGCGGAATGGCACGGGAAATTGGGGCAGATCCAAATTTAATAAGCCGTCGACCTGCCAAGGAGAGCAAATTTCATTAAAAAATTTATTCCGCTTTTCTCGGCTTCCGTTTGCGTTAGGCCACCCCAACTCTCCGGGGTTTAGGACTTACGTCACGTTTGTTTTGATGATCTTAATTAGGGCGAGCGAAGCGAGCCCTATCACTATTCGACAAACTATGCATTCTTGTGGTACACTTTACGGAAAATCTACCGCACTTATAGGTTTGAAATTTAACATAGTAATTTAAATTCATGTCTAGATGTGTTATCAAACATAAAAATATCATTTTATACACCTAAAAAAATAAAATAAAGGAAAAACACTTTGTATTACTACTAGCGCCATCTGTTAGAAAAATTACAAATTAAAATTCGTGCTAATGTACTATGTGCTAACAACGATGAATACAAAAAAAAACCGGCCAAGCGCGAGTCGGACTCGCGCACGGAGGGTTCCGCACCATCAACAAAAAATAGAGCAAAAAAATCGTGTTTGTTGTATGGGAGCCCCCCTTAAATATTTATTTTATTTTATTTATAGTATTTGTTGTTATAGCGGCAACAGAGATATGTACTTACATCATTTGTGAAAATTTCAACTGTCTAGCTATCGCGGTTCATGAGATACAGCCTGGTGACAGACGGACGACGGAGGGACGGACGGACGGACGGACAGCGAAGTCTTAGTAATAGTGTCTTAGTAGCGCGTAAATTTTGGATTCTGACCCATCTCGCTTCGCTCGGTTTGATTCCCAATTATAGCAATTAAGTTTCTCTGAATACTGGAACATTCAATCTTGCTGTAGGTATATTCACTGCGGAGGTCAATTTACTCGTATGTTCTGTTCTGTGACGCCGATGAACTGATCAGTCATGTTGTGTTAGCAAACTTAAATCGGGTATTTTCAGTTCGAGAAACAGTTTTAGTGTTACTATTGCTTGGAACTGCCAAAATTATAAATAGAGATAAGCATATTAGGCCGACTGTATCGGCCCTAAATCACTGAATTGTTTGTATTAACAAACTACACCCCGACTGCAACTTGTATGGAAATTGCACGCCGACGTTGCAATTGGCGTGCAGTTCAACAAAATGACCCAGAACCCTGGCAGTACCTAGTGGAACTCAGGTCTGGTGCAACATAGGCACACGCTGTTTTAGTAATTCGACACGTCTTGAGTCTTGATGAGCACTTGGGAGAGCAGTACGATAGAGCTGATGCTGAATCCTGGCTGTACCTAGCGGAACTCAGGTTTGGTGCAACATAGACACACACTGGGTTGGACATCCGACTCGTCATGATGATCACTTGGTAGAGCAGTACCCAAGATAGCTGATGCTGAACCCTGGCAGTACCTAGTGGAGCTCTGGTTTAATACAACATATGCACACGCTGTTTTGGTCGTCCGACTCGTCTTGATGAGCACTTAGGAGAGTAGTACCCAAGATAGAGCTGATGCTGAACCCTGACTGTACCTAGTGGAACTCAGGTTTGGTGCAACATAGGCACACGCTGTTTTAGTCATTCGACACGTCGTGACGGGCATTTGGGAGAACAGTACCCAAGATAGAGCTGATGAGCTGATGCTAAACCCTGGCTGTACCTAGTAGAACAGGTTTGGTGCAACATAGATACACGCTGTTTTGGACATCCGACTCGTCAGAATGAGCACTTGGGAGAGCAGTGCCCAAGATAGAGCTGATGCTGAACCCTGGCAGTACCTATTGGAACTCAGGTTTGGTGCAACATAGGCAAACGCTGTTTTGGTCATCCGACTCGTTTTTTTGAGCACTTGGGAGATACCCAAAATAGAGCTGTAGCTGAACCCTGGCAGTATTTAGTGGAATTCAGGTTGGTTGCAATATAGGCACACGATGTTTTGGTCATCTCACTCGTCTTGATGAGCACTTAGGAGAGTAGTACCCAAGATAGAGCTTAATGAGCACTTAAGAGAGCAAATTATACGTAAGTTTATGTGCGGAGCAGCATGATTACCGCCAGTAGGTGTCCAGACGGGATAGTTTTACGCTCAATTGTGTAGTGTGGACGCATAAATAAATTCAAGGACATTGGCTCGCTGACCCAACATTATGTAGGAAAGCCAGTTGGCTTCCTTACAAAAAGTACTGGGCGACCGTGTAGGATGTAATAAACGCTTATGAAATCGTATATTACGTGTGGATGATATTGGCAATTTGATTTTGTCGTCTGGACATGACGTCTTTTAATGGAGAAAGTAAAAGTTGTAACAGACAGCCGTACCGAACAGCGACCGAGGTCCAATTAGTAGGTATATTTTTTTCTTGCTCTCACTTATAGTTGCGTCCTTAGCGGACTTATTACGTACCCACTCGATTGAACATGGAACAAGCCTCGGACTGGATCAAAGTCGCGGTCTGGTACGTTTAGGTAGAAAAACTCCGCGAGCCCTTACAAAGCTCTGCTTTTTGCTAGTTATTATACCTCTCCGTTTGCTCTGGTCTACGTTTCGTAAAAAAAACAAATGACAATAGGATCAGATACGCCAACATTAATTGCCTGATAGTACGATTGACAAACGAAACTGTTGATCACTTCCAGTGCTTGCTCACAATCATTTAAAATTGTACACCGATAAAAGAATCTCATCAAAAACATTTATAAATTAATTAAATAACAACCTATCTCATAAGTATGTCAAACAAATCTCCCTAAAATAAATAGTAAAAACGTAACTATATTTAGCAAATTAATATTAGAATTAGTTGTTATTAGATATTTTCATCCACAGACCCTAATTTCCACTCGATACCACGCGTTCCCGAGATAAAGGGTCTCGACAGATAGATGGGCGGACGGACGGGAGGACGAACGAGCGATCCACAAAATGATCCTATAAGGGTTCCGTTTTTTCCTTTTGAGGTACGGAACCCTAAAATTAACTTTCATATAAAACAACATGAACTCACCCATAATGACTATAAGTAAGTATAACATGCTTAAAAGTCGAGCACAGCTTATAATTCACTGTCAAATAGTAGTTTATGCAACAGTGATATAATAAGGGTTCTTAAAATTCAAGGGTCGAAGTTACAAAACGAGACGTAGTCGAGTTTTGTAAAAAAAGACCCGAGAATTTTAAGAACCAATTATGAGCTGTTGCATACATTACTTTTTCTATGACAGCTGCAGCAAAAAAAAAGAGTTATTATTAAAAAAAAAAGAGTTATTATTTAAAAAAAATTGAGTTATTATTTTAAAAAAAAAGAGTTATTATTGTAAATGAAAACATACCTCTTTCAATCAAGATGATCGGAACTTGTATCTTTAAAAAAAATAAAGCAGTTGTATTATACTCATAAGATGACTGCTAGCAGTCATCTTATGAGCCTATAGACAAATCATTCAAATGACATTGCTTTAGATATCACTGTCAGTCATTTAATTGACACATTTAAGTGCTGGAGTAGAAAAATGGAATAAATTGACTTGACGCGGCGCAAGAGTGACGTTTCATTACTTATAATAGAAAATGTAAGGCGTGTTTATTTCTTTTGAGAAGTTAATACAAGCGGATATGAAGGGCGCTTCACACGGAGGCTTGTAAATGACGGGAAAGACTTATCTACTGAAAAGGGGGAAACGTTGAGTTGTTCTTTGGGTAAGTTTACCAAATATTTGGAGTGGATGGGGAGAAGTGTGCTAAGAAGAGACCGAATATAGAGCGGCCGAGTGGGAAATTCTATACTCGTCCATAGAATTATGAGGAGGATTATGCTATTACCATTCAGGAACCAACATTATACAAAAACCAGTCAGGAGTTAGAGAGTGACTTTCGGCTGGAGATGGCGTGGCGTCGTTAGTTTCCAAATATGTGGTTTAAACCACGATTGAATGAAATATTTACAGCATTCGCACTCGCAGTATGATACATATATGTACATACGAGTGTACATTACCTGCATTGTATTTATGTAGAGCGGAAATAAGCGCGTATAAAATTTGCAAAAATATATACATTTTATACTGTTATAAACTGAAATAGATGTCATAATATTAAAGAAAAAGTGACGAAGCCCTCCAGTGGTGAAGGTCATCACTTTTTCTTTAATATATGACATTTATTTCAGTTTATACTTTATAAAATAATAGTGTGACTACTTAAAAAACACAAATCAAAATATTTAATAAAAATAATTTGAATTGTTCCCAAAGTTGTGTTTATACTTAAGTATTAAATAATTACTTTGTTCAATTTGATTGTAATATAATACAATACGAGTATTCGTCTTGGCGAGTTATTTAAAACTAAGTTCGACATATGGATTTCATATAAGTAAATAAAATGCCCTCTTAAACTTGAACAACTTTAGGCGGAGTTTCAAAGAGATTGTAGCACTTACTTACGTACTTAGTGTCGACTTTCACGACTTTGTTGCTTAACCTACACTCTGACAACAGTTACGTAAATGGGGCATTATCTATGAAAAGGGACCTTATTGTCGATGGCGCTTACGCCGCACAGCGTCGCGCGGCATTGTATTTATATCGGAGCATCGTTCATAATGGCGTAAGCGCCATCGACAATAAGGTCCCTTTTCATAGATAACGTCACAAATGTGTATTTAAGTATAGGTATAGAGGCTGTGAGGTATTGACTGTATCGTAACGTTGGAAATTATTATCACTTTATGTCTAAAAGTATATGTATGTATTTGACGAGGTAAGCTAAGTACATAACGTCAATACGCGTACGCGTAAGTGTGGCTGCTGGATAAGTGTAACTGGCTTTCATACTGGGGTCTAAACAGATTTGTGTAAACAGATCCCAATGTGAACACTTACCCGTATTTACCTTAATGGTTTATATATATAGCTTAGTTATAATAAGACCATAACTGAGACAATGTGAAATGTACTATCTTTAACTTTCGGAAACAGAAAAAGATAATTAGAACCTAAATGTCGGTGCTTACAACCCAAAAATACATTTTGCGGAAATACTTGTTGACTGAGAGACTTAGTGTAAGGCCTGAGTGGACGCTCGAGTTGGGCGTGCAGCGGGGCGGGGCGTGCGGCGTGCATGTTAAACAAATGTAAACGTATAGGAGCGGCCTTAGTGCACGCTGCTCACATCACTTGTGAGCCGAGCTTGTGAGCCCGACGCCACGCTGCACGCCCCGTCGAACGCTCCGCTCCGAGCGTCCACTCAGTGTAAGGCCTTATGGCGTCATTCATAAACGCTGTACAAGCTTCAATTAACTACGAGTATTATTCGTTTGTCTTAATCTGTCATTAAGACAAACGAACAAGTTTGATATAAATTAACTAATGAGCATACATCGGGGTTTTCGGTGCAGGAATGTTTTACACTAGCCAAATAACAGATAAAAACTGTAAAAAACGATACTAATTTAACATTTCTAAGCACATTTGGACCTTACTACCTACGTTTAATTCATAGTTTGGTTATTATTTTACAATAAACAAAGTTATAAATACACGAAATCATTCCCGCACCGAAAACCCCGATGTATGCTAATCAGTGCACAGTGTTGGCCGAAACGTTAATGCAATTGAAAATGTTGGCCAATAACCATTATAAATTGAACCGTAAACTGTAATCGTCCGTTACGGTTTAAGGTTCAATTTATAATGGTTAATGGCCAACATTTTCAATTGCATTAACGTTTCGGCCAACACTGAATTTGCTAATGAGGCTTGTAAAGTTTAATTAATAAGGGGGTTAGACGTATTTACAGTTAAATTCTCCAATGACTTAGCTATCTCAGTCCTGAGATCTCAACAGTCTCTATGGATTACCCGGCTGCCGGGCCTTGTCTTAACTCTCGTTACGATCAATCCAATTGTCTAATTATGCATTTCTCTTAATATCCACCCCACACTAGCGTCTTTTGAGCGTCGGCGTCTAGCGCTATGGAAAATGGCGTCGCTGCGCAGTTGCGCCAACGCTGCGTCGAGCAGCAGCCATAGAGTTTACTAGACGCCGACGCTCGGGAGATGGCTCTTAATTAGTGTAGTTACTACATCTATCCTTTTCACACTTTCCTAAATAAATTCAGACTAAATTCAGCTCTGCCATGCTACTTCAAGGGCGATTTTAAGGATTTTCTGTACTACACTAATGTTTACCGGGACAAGCATATGCACCATTGATTTACAACTCATTTTATTTATAAGTATAATAATCTTATACCTTTAAATGAGCAATTCTTGTATATTTATTTACATATATATTTCGGGGATCGCGGAAACTGCTCTAACGATTTCGATGAAATTTACTATATGGGGGTTTTCGGGGCAAAAAATCGATCTAGCTAATTCTTATCCCTAGGAAAACGCGCATTTTTGAGTTTTTATATGTTTTCCGAGCTTTGCTCGGTCTCCCAGATATTAAGTATTAAGTGGCATAACAAAACACAAAACCATTTTCCGTGCATAAATAAATACCATGTTTATTTTATATACGTGTTTCTCTTATATGAAATTACAAGACAGGTTCCACAATCTTCCGTCATATTTTACTTTCATGCATATTATTTAAGCAGCCGTTGGTTTTCTCGTAGGTCGCCAAGCTCCTAGTACGAGATCTTGCTAGAAAAATCTTGTAGTCATCGTAATCCAGGAGGCCTAGCCAAGGTGACAATCGTACATCGACAAGGGTCAATCGAAAAGAATAAATGTAACGGAACGATAAATGCTACGAAAGATCACGTGACTAATGCCTTACATAATTTATTTGTATTTAAGTTCAAATGGCTTTTTCTATCACTGATTGTCATATTGGCTAGCTGTAAACTACTAAATTATTATTTAGTCTGCCTTCGCGAGGCTCCACATTCTACATCCATCTATAAAGCACTTTTATCTGTAATTTGTGTAAAGCACGGGGTCTATAATCGGTAAAGTACATTCGCCTTCGGCTCTAAGCCTACGATACTCGTCGTACGTCACAAGTTCACAAAAATTAACAGCTTTTGTGACTCTTCGCGAGTCTCTAACTCTTTGAATAAATCTTATCTGTAGGTAATATGTGGGTTGTATAACCGCTAAAGTACAACCGTCTTCGGCTCTAAGCCTACGATGCGTGTACGTCACAAGTTCACAACAACAGCTTTTGTAAGCCTTCGCGAGTCATTGTTCGCGAGACTCTACACCCTGTATAAATCACTTTTATTTCACGCCTCTACCAGCACTCGGTGAAAAATATGCGGAGCGAGAAAAACTAACTTTAGGAAAAATGTAACACATCTCAGGTAGCATAATCTCATATGCTTAGTTGAAAGGTATTTTTAGGCGCATAAAAAGTTAGAAATGTATGACATTTAATAATTCGCGAATAAATAAAAATAAACAAAAATAATAATTCAGTAATATAATTTATAGGTCAGGCAGATCATTATTTAGGCCAACTTAAATTTATTTTAAGTGGTTTGAAAAAAAATTTACGAATCTTGATGATAAAAAAAATGCTTAGAACTTGTCAGCTACCTAATGTAAAAACTTTGCTTGGTTCGTCGCGTGACCTGTTTTAATATCTACTACGTTTATTCTGAAATTCCGAGTACATTTATTTATCTGTGTGATGAATGTGACATTTCATAGTGACACTTTTTTGGACAAGATTGGATTGTGTAGTGATATGAGAATGATTGATGCGTTTGGGACCAAACTTTTATGTATATCCACCTAATATTACCTATATAGTTAGTTACTAGTGCGTCAAAGTATTTATTGTAAAATTTTCTTTGCATTACATTTATTTTACCTACTCCTCAAATACTACGCAATAAAATACGCCGAGATTTAATTGACGTCTATTTAAGTACCTGCTATAAATAAAATGCATTTAGACTGTAAGTACCCGATTTTTAAACCGGGTCAACAAAATTCATACTCTACGTCAAACCTTTTCATAACAAAGCTCCATTGGAACCCAAATAGAGAGCTGACCATTGGTAAATGTCAATTTGGGCCGTGCTATCAGGCTGGAAAGTCTTATAAACACATTCTCCGCGATAACGAACCGATTACCGCGTCCATTATGCTTCCCCAAAACAAACACGGATATCGATGTCAAACTGCCGCAGTAGACACGCAAAATGTATGGACAGTTTGACACGAATGGATACTTGTCGTTTTGACCGAAGGGTGTCAAGTTTCGGCGGTTCCGCGGCCGGTTCCCTGACACTGCGGGGTTGCGTAATGTATCGCAATCATAATGTGTTTTTTAGTGTTTAGTTATATTTTTATAATTATGTATGTTAGTTTTTAAGGTATCATTCAATATTACTCCATCAGGCATTACCTACAGCCGTAACAGAATACTACCGTGTTCTTGCAAATAAAAAAATATAATTTACATTTCAATGCAAGTGTGGAAAGTGTGTTATTATTTAAAGACAGAGGACAAGTAAACAAGTTTTGATTTTGATTAAAAAAAGCTTGAAAAGTAAAAAGCACTATTTCGTAAAAAAAACAACTTTGCGAACGCTAAACAGCTACGTAAAGTAGCACTTTTTGATCAACTATATTAAAAAGCCATTATCATCGTTTAGGTACAGTATTCTCCAACAGAAAATATGGAAATTTGAAAAGTCTGTAAAAGCAAGTCCGATGTTCTAAGTAGTAATGGATATTGTGGTATTTTGAGTTTTATTTTGGAATTTAATTAGGAGAAGAGTCAGTCGCTACAAAAAAAATACGCATGACTTCATATATAAACACTTGGTGGGGTAACGCCATCCGCCATTCCACCGTGCCGTAGCATTCAAATTACAAAGCCTTTGGATAAATCAGGTATCAAACAATTTATTTTTGTAGCTCAAGTGACATCATCTTTTCCTCGACTTCCAAAAAGAAGGAGGTACCTATCGAAAAAAAGTAAAATTTTCAAACATTTTATAACATTTCGTCCATACATGTTTTAGGTCACTGCGTCACAATATATGCAGGCACGTATGTACTTGTACGAGGCAACAAACCGCCACAACAGATGGCCGCATGAATAAAACAGTGGACGGGGCTCTGAATATTTTAGCTGCGGCCGTTTGTGGGATGCGGCGGATAATTGAAAACTAAATTCCTCATACATCGCTGGACCATGGCATGATGTCTTGAAAGTACACTAAAATTACGCAACCTAATTAGTATATATGGACAAGGTTAGAATGCCTGAATGGTGGGAAACTGGTAAAATAATAGTACATTATTGTCGAGGTTCGGAAGTAGCTACTTGCAGGCTGATGATTCGTTTTAAACGGACGACCTTGGGAGTCCGTTTAATTGAATCCAAAGCCAGCAAATAGCCTTCCAGCCGAGTCATATATAGTGCTTTTCTCAAAAATGGTGCAAGAAATAGAAATATTTTACAGAAGCAACGTTCTAATTTTTACAGAAAAAAGTAAAACCATTTTTAAAAAGATTTGCTTGCCTTGCCGCCTTTAAAAAAAAAGTGTATTTTTCTGGTGAAAATACGCCAACGTATTTGAGACACCTAAATAGTCGCGGTACCAACATTATAATAATAAGAGCTGATCATCTGTTTGGCTGTTTAATGGACCTATGCCTTCATTTGATATGGCCATTTAAAGTTTTAAAAAGTTTGAAACTCATTAAATAATGGAATTTGTATGCAACATTGCAGTCCCGAAATCGAGACTTTAACTTTAACTTTTTAATTTTTTGAATGACCATAAACTACGCACTTCGCGACCTATTTTTTAACCGGCAACGTCGACTTTGCCGTTCATTTTTGAGAAAATATTATTGCTGCTAATTTTACATCTGCCGGGCAAGTTTCCCGGGCTCCCCCTACACATACGACCCCGAACATTAACACATTCAGTGCCAGCGCTTGCTACGCTGTAGCTATTAACGCCGTAGACAATAGCGCCGTTGACGTAGCCGATAACATGGGAAAAACCATATGTAGCGAAAAGCGACTACGGATGTTGCACCCGCCTGGCGGGTTTCTGGCAGTGAATGTGACAGAAATTACAAGGATTCAGGTAGTTCCATGCGAATTCGGCTACAGTTTTTACAAACTTACCATTTGGGCGAGTGAGCTCTACTTAGCTTGGGTTCACAATATGCAAACATATATGCTTGTTTATTACGAACGCATATTTATAAATGATTTTTTGTACACATAAAATAAATGTCTTCAAAGTGAGCTGGTAAATATAGCTCGGGAAAGTAACCAGTATACGCGATTCAACTGCGATTGAAAGCAGCTTTACTTTCATACAACGTTGCTTTACCTACTACAAATTGATTTATTCATTTGAAGGAAAAACCTTCTATTTACGCATTCCAAAGCACTTGGACGTGGATGTCTACTCGTTGAATGAATTAATTCTATGCCGGTGGAAACTACTATGCTATATAATTAAGCTAGAATTATTCAATGCTGAGAAAGTATTCCACCAGGGTGGTGTAGAGAGAGAGGGTTGGATCTCAATCCATCAAAAACAAAGCTAGTGTTATTCACTAACAGAAGAGTAAAAGAGATGAAACCTATAAAGGTACAAGGCATAGAACTAGACATGGTAGATGAGTTGAAATATCTGGGCGTTATTTTAGACAGTACGCTTAGGTACAAAACTCACATCAAGGAGCAGACGGCAAAAGCTATAAGAACACTGTTCCAATGCAAAAGGGCAGTCGGTAAGAACTGGGGACTGAAGCCAGGAATGATTCACTGGATCTACAAGGCGATAATACTACCCAGGGTGCTATATGGAGCTGTAACATGGTGGCATAGAGCACATATTAAAGAAAACCAAAGAGACCTAACCAAAGTCCAGAGACTAGCGTGCCTCATGATGACGGGGGCTATGAGAACGACCCCGACACACGCAATGGAGGTAATGCTAGGTTTGAAGCCACTCTGGATTGAGGTTGAGAAAAGAGCCACAGAACAGTGGTACAGAATGAAAGCATGCAAGGAATGGAGAGGAAGCTGCGTGGACAAGAGACATGCGCGGATACAAAGAGAGGCACTATCAAAACTTGAGATGTTGATGGCCAATAATGACCTTATAAAGAGGCAGGAGATATTTGACAAGAAATATAGAATACACATAGGAGACAGAGACAACTGGAAGGTGGAAGTCGGTCACCCGACGACCATTTGCTTCACGGATGGCTCAAGAAGAAGCTCGACTAAACTGGCAGGAGCGGGCATAGTGATCCCCAAACTAGGGGAGAAAATATCAGTACCACTGGGCAGATATGCTAGCGTGTTCCAAGCAGAGGTATGTGCAATAGCGCGCTGCGCAAGCATAATCAAGAAGAGTGTAAAGCAAGAGGGCGCTGTCGTAATATACACAGACAGCCAGGCAGCACTAAAGGCACTAAAGAAAATATCAGTCACCTCCTCTCTCGTGAGAGAATGTCGAGAGGAGCTCAACTTGATAGGCAAGCAAAGAAGTGTCACGGTGGCATGACACCAGGGAGTAATGGGAAATGAGAAAGCAGACGAGCTGGCGAGGATAGGGGCGGAGACGGAATATATAGGTCCGGAACCGGCTCTGCCTATGTCAGCGGATGTCACGAAGGGAGTAATAGAGAAGGTAAAAGAGATGGAAGCACAGAGAGAATGGGAAGAAGAGACTGGGTGTAGACAGTCGAAGATGATGATCAAAGGGTTAGACCACAGGAGAACCAGGTATCTTTTGAAACTAGGTAAGAGCAGTCTGAGACTACTGACAGGTATCATTACGGGTCACAATACTCTCAACAGACACCTTAAGATAATGGAAATTAGTAGAGACGCCTCCTGCCCACACTGTGGTAAGGAGGAGACTAGCTTACATTTACTAGCAGAATGTTCTATGTACGCGGCACCGCGATATAATACATTCGGTAGAGACACACTGAAAGAACACGAACTAAAGGACGTCGAACTCAAAGATGTCCTTCTGTTCTGCAGGAAAACAAGAAGATTTGAGGAGAATAGTGTGGGAATGCCGCCGGGACAGTAACCTGCAGCTCCAACTCCAGGGAACAGGGCTGAATGAACGCGACACGCGATCGACAGCCCGCCTGCATCCGGCCGGGCGTCCCTACACTACATCTACATCTACATCTACAAGTATTCCACCAACACAGGGAAGCCGATTAGAAGTGACAATTTGAAGTCAGTTTGATCTCATCTTAACATCATTCACTGCGGCTGTATCTTCCAACAAGCAGAATTCCAAAATTTGTTTTTGAAACTTCCCAATAAGTCCCACTGATCAATATTACCATTTTAAGTATAAATATCCGGGAGACCGAGCTTTGCTCGGAAAACATAAAAACTCGAAAATGCGCGTTTTCCCAGAGATAAAACCTAGCTAGATCGATTTTTCGCCCCAAAAACCCCCAAATAGCAAATTTCATCGAAATCGTTAGAGCCGTTCCCGAGATCCTCGAAATATTCTTCTTCGTATATATATAAATAAATAAATATATATACATATAAATAAATAAATATATAAATAAATAAATACGCAAGAATTGCTCGTTTAAAGGTATTAGATTTCAGATCAATATATCTGCTTTATTTTTCTTCTCTCTTTTTAACTCACGTTCAAACAAAAAAAGGTATCTTTGATGTATATCAAAGTAAAACTCGGGCAGTTTTAACAAGTACGTCCAAAAATACTTACTTGATTAACTGCCTGAAAAGTAAGTAGAACCACCATCTCTCTACCTTTTTGCGAACGCCGAGCTCAAGATGTTCTCAAACAGATAGATGCCATTTGTAAAGGTCCTCCGCACATAGGGGACTATATGTCACGAAGAACCTTGTCATTCCACGCGACATGCTTGTGCACTTTGTTTTATTTCACGGGAAGCCCGACTGGCCGAGACGGTCACGTCTTTTGTCTCAAGGCGAACTGTTTTGTTATGAGAAAATAAAATATCTTCCGATCTCTAGGAATTTACCTTTGCAAAACGTAAAAGTGACATTCATTGATCATAAGGTCCACGTCTAGGGTTTTCACGACGGATCCGAAATGTATGGAAATATCCGCGGATCCGGCTCCAGATCCGTATAATTTCGGATCCGGATTGTCCACAACATAAGGTTTTTACGCTGATATACGTACGTACAAGGACGGACTTTAATTACTGAGCCCTTTAAGGTTCAAGCTAATTCAATATCTACGCTTTGAAATGTCGAGTTTAAAGTAGGCGACGGTGGTGGGTTAGGGGTGATGGGTCTCTTTTGGAATAATTTATCCCACTAAAAACATTTTCATGTAAAATGTTGCCAAGACGAAACCATAAAGGATGACTCACACTAGACCAGGCTGTGGCCGGGCCGGAGCTTCCGAAATTTCGTTTACTATGGAAAGCATCAAGTCTCGCACCGTCAAAAAGTTATCAGATCTCTTGTAGACCCAAGCTTCTAACTCTACAAGACCTAACTTCACAAAATCTACAACTTAGACAAAATATCTTGGCGATACTAGAGACTGAAAGACTACATTATTCATACAAATAGAATATTAAATTGCCCATATTTAATTTATTCGTCGTGGAGTAAACCTAATTTATAAAGCAAATTATTCATCCCATTTCAATTCAATTTGTAATCACGCAACTACTAGTTACTACATAAATACACGGATTTTCAGAGGTGAGCTAACGACATTATTGGCTTAATTAGTAAAGCTATGGATTAAAACATTACTCTATTCGGCTTCCAAATAAATGTTAAGCTGAATTATGTTCAAATCCCCTTAAAAACCAGATTAACTTCGCGTTGAAAAGACACATAATCCCGTAATTGGAACTGTCCGACTCGTCCGAGACAACTCTGACTCTGAATATTTAAAAGACTTATGTCCGTCCGACTGTTAACAAATTGGTCTGCAAAATTCAGGAGACCGAGCCGAATGCAAAGTGCAGACCATGAGCGCAGCTAGCCATAACTATTAAATTAAAAAACAGCTACGCAAATATGACAAAAAATGCCTTACATCATTTTGGAAAAGAGCTGATACTCTTAAACTGCTGGATAATTTTTTATCAAGCGTACCTAAGAACTACCGCAAGGAAACTCGCTTAAACGCAAATGAAACCGCATCGAAATCGGCCCACCCATTTGAAATCTACGATGCCACAGACAGACATTGGCATCAAACGTATAACCCTTTTTACACGACTGCCCCAAAAAAAGAGTGTATTGTTTTCAGGGTTCATGTTTGTATGTGGGTATGTAAGTTTCTTTGTTACACCGTAACAGCTAAGTGCCTGAACCGATTTAGGTGTTTGAGATATCATTGGAATCCTTACGTCATCCCGAGTAACATAGGCTATGTGACGTCATCACAAAACCAATATGGCGGATTATGCACTGCAAATTGTGCAACCGAAACAAAAATAAAACTTATAAACCTATCGAGTTGGGTATTAAAATAAAGGATTTTGAAAGACGATTCTAAAACTGTACACAAAATATGGTTTAAACTATTCATTTGGTAGGACAACATTTTACAAAATATAAGTATAACGCAAAGATAAATGAATTGTCTAAATCTATTGAATGGGATATTAAAAGAAAGGATTTTTTAAGGCGATCATATGAATATATATAAGTTATATGTTTAATTGTCTCGTTGGAGAGAAAATACGAAATGTTCTACATCGCGCTAATGACATTTCTCTTTGCAGCTATATACGACAACGTCATACGTGGCGCTTACGTTATTTTCAATTGCGAAAGTGTCAAATACGAAAGGAACGGTTTGAACGATTGACTAGGTGAGCATTTCTCAAATAATTTGTACATTTCGATCACATCTTAGATTTCTATAAAAATTGGTATGCTGGTAAAGTACCTACATGAAGCTGAACAATTTCCATCATACGTATTTCCCAAAATGTCCAAGAAAGTTTGTATGAAACATCCTTTTTTGTTAACAGATTTCCTTACACATTTGGTAACAAAAAAGGAATGTTTCATACAAACTTTCTTGGACATTTTGGGAAATATGGTGGAAATTATTCAGCTTCATGTAGGTACTTTACCAGCATACCAATTTTTATAGAAATCTAAGATGTGATCGAAATGTACAAATAATTTGAGAAATGCTCAGGTACTCTGAATAAACATATTGTGCTGTTTATTATAAGATTTAACTTGAGACTTTGAATAGAAGACACTATTATCATGACTGTAGAAGGCAGGTCTTTGATGATGATTTTAATTTTGCACGACAAATTTTGCAAATCCCGGAGCACACGTGCTACTGTTGTGAAACAATATTTTACGAGAAGCAAAGACTGGGAGCTTAAGACAGATGGGCTCTTCCTGCAACTTCCACGAGTATTTTAATAACGAAAGCCGAAGGGCGAACTCCGCATAGGGTCGACGCTCCGAAGCGTAAGGCAGGTGCGTGCTTCCTGTAAATTCCCCAAGTATCTTAATTGCGAAGGCCGAAGGCCGAGCTCCGCGTAGGGCCGAAGGCCCGAAGCTTAAGAAAGGTGCACGCTTTTTGCAGTTTCCCCAAGTTTCTTAATTGTAAATACCGAAGGCCGAGCTTCGCGTAGGGCCGAAGGCTCCGAGCGTAAGAGAGGTGCATGCTTTCTGCAGCTTCCCCAAGTATCTTAATTGCGAAGGCCGAAGGTTCGCGTAGGGCCGAAGGCCCGGAGCGTAAGAAAGGTGCACGTTTTTTGCAGCTTCCCCAAGAATCTTAATTGCGAAGGCCGAATGCCGAGCTTCGCATAGGGCCGAAGGCCCGGAGCTTAAGAAAGGTGCACGCTTTCTGCAGCTCGAAGTATTTTAATTGCGAAGGCCGAAGGCCGAGCTTCGCGTAGGGCCGAAGGCCCGGAGCGTAAGAAAGGTGCACGCTTTCTGCAGCTTTTCCAAGTTTTTTAATTGCGAAGGCCGAAGGCCGACCTTCCCGTAGGGCCGAAGGCCCAGAGCGTAAGAAAGGTGCACGCTTTCCGTAGCTTCCACAAGAATCTTAATTGCGAAGGCCGAAGGCCGAGTTTCGCGTAGGGCCGAAGGCCCGGAGCGTAAGAAAGGTGCACGCTTTCTGCAGCTTTTCCAAGTTTCTTAATTGCGAAGGCCGAAGGCCGACCTTCGCGTAGGGCAGAAGGCCCAGAGCGTAAGAAAGGTGCACATTTTCTGTAGCTTCCCGAAGATTCTTAATTGCAAAGGCCGAAGGCCGAGCTTCGCGTAGGTCCGAAGGCCCGGAACGTAATAAGAAAGGTGTATGCTTTCTGCAGCTTCCCTAAGTATCTTAATTGCGAAGGCCGAAAGCCAACTAATGGGAAATAATTATGTAGTTGTAGAGATATTAAGCCATAGCACTTTTCAATACGTCTGGTTTTTGGGTCCGACCTATTTAGGTTTTTAAGCACGTTTTATGCTAACATATCAAATATCAACATGATGAAAGCTCCTTGAAGCAACTTAAGTGACTTAAATCATATAAAAAATGTGGTTGGTTTGTATGGTCACTAAAATGTATAAAATAAAATAAATTAATTAAAAATTAAAAAGCACGACTGCAGTTTAAGAGCGAACTGAAAAGCTAAAAATAATTTTTAGTTGTGTTAGGTACTCAACTTAATGAATGTAAAATATAATATATAGGTAAGTGTTCTTTCAGGGTCGTAAACAGCAAACGGAAAAGTTTAGGCTCATTTAGGGTCGTGACTGTACCTGTATATTTTATTTCGATGCAGTCGGGGACCTGTGAATGGGAAAAATTCAATATATCAAGGTCCCCGACTGCAATCGAAATAAAATATGCAGGTACAGTCACGACCCTAAATGAGCCTAAACTTTTCCGTTTGCTGTTTACGACCCTGAAAGAACACTTACCTATATATTATATTTTACATTCATTAAGTTGAGTACCTAACACAACTAAAAATTATTTTTAGCTTTTCAGTTCGCTCTTAAACTGCAGTCGTGCTTTTTAATTTTTAATTAATTTATTTTATTTGCATCTAGGGTTAAACATAAAAAGAAAAGTAGCTACAATGATTTGGCACTTAAAAATTACGTCAAAGTATACGGTTATTGAACTTACTGGAAGATTGTCCAGTACCTATTTAATATTACATATTTATTTTATTAATTAATTTTGAAGCCAAGTTTTTGTTTATTCGGACCGCGGAAAACAAAGTTCATTTTAAAAACCTGATAGGTATAACTAAACACGGCCCAGCACGATAAAAACGGAAAATTTCTTTTAATCACTTTCCGATTACCTCTAAAGATCAAATCGAGCCTTTTAAGGGCGCAACGGAATCTTTCCTTAATTACTATTGGCTTAATAATTGTTGGCGCTCCGATAGCCTCTGGCACAGCCAATTATTTAAATTAGCCCTTTGCCCTAAACATTTGGAGCAAAAGCCACAAACCCAAAGTACCTAAAGCACCGGAAACTTATCTTTTTACTTATTTAAAGAAGAGTAGCCATATGATGAGCAGTAGGCACGTCATTGGGACTGCTCAAAGAGACCCCTTAGTACATTTCAACCCCTTTTTAAAGCACCTAATGAAGTATAATAAAAGACTTAATCTGAAGGTGTTACTGCGGTTCGCGGGTGTGTTAACTAAGAAATATTACGGCGGTGACTCTAGTTTATGTAAAAGGGTCAGATTAGAAACAGTCACACGGTACTTTTAATTACTCTCATTAGAATAAATGAGGAAAAAGTGTGTTTTAAGCACGGCAGTGCACATAATATGAACTAATAGTTTTGGCTTTTTTCAGTTAGTACGAGCAGGAATCTCTGTTCTTTAAATCGAAACCTCAATCCAAATGCTATCAACGTTGCTTCAAATAAGTTCATCCATTTAGGTCGGTTCCATTATCGGAGCGAATCCAATCCTGGCTGCAGTGTCGATAACGCACACATCAGTCGGGAAAATGCACTTCTAACTACAACAGAGAACTAGCGTGACTTATTTGTGGTCGGATTTTTAGTTTTAAATGACCTGCCAGTGTTTGGACCTCAATGGTAGAAATTCCTATTTCTATCGGGGGTAATTATCGTGGTCAATAGGTAATATAACGTGTTTTTTTGTTATTTTGTGTTTCTCTTTTAGCTCATGAGTTTGCTACATAATAATGGGTCAGTTCTATGGAGATAGAAACTATAGAAAGTCAATTCACAATCCACAATGACCCATATTCCACATTCAAACAGAATGCTGCATTCCTGATTGCAATGAAAAGTCGGTGGTACTGGTTAGTTCAACACTTATATAGAAATCAACTTCAAAATGTTTGCATAATATGCGCCAATACGACCCGACCCGACCGTAAATTCAAGACCGTTATCAAATTCCAAAAGAGTAAGTAAATTGGAGATAATTATCATATTTCAAGTAGGTACCTACTGCATGTTTAGAAGCATAATGCAAGGTCGTGTAATGAGCGAGTCAAGCGCCCGCACGTCGCGACCCAGTTCCGTCGCAATGCAGGGCGTGTGCTCAAAGCTCATGGCCTAGGTTACACCGGTTACACGGGCAGTGGAGTGTACAGAGCTGAATTAGGACGATTTAAGTTGTGAAGTATTTAGGTGGTTTACACTGACACCGCGACATGTAAAACATGAAAGCTGTGTTAAATAAAAAAACTATTTACCCTTCTGTCTGTTTAAACATTACCTTTCCACAGCTAAGCTACAGAACCAGTTTATATGAGATTAACCTCTGGGCAAAAACATAGTTTATTAAAAAAAAATTGTGGTGGAGGGAACCTTAGGCCGAATCGCACGCAGACTGAGCCGCTGGCACAGCTTTGGTCTCGTCAAATTAAATTCTTTCGACTTACCAAATATTTGCTCGCCAGTGGAATCTGAATGAGTTAATTTGGAAGGTTCGCAACGGAATGGTTCTCGTAGACATAAATCCCGATAGTCAACAGGCAAATACGGGCCCGTATGAGACCTGGACCTAGCCTAACTAGTGCCTATCTATAGAGCTTTGAGCACTAACGTTGTTCTCGGGCATACGGGGATTTAAGTGCCACAGCCCATCACTTCACATTGACGGTTAGTAAGGATTCGGCATCGGGACTAAAGGTGACAGTCCATTTCCAACCGCACTGCACTACTGTTCATTTTAGTATGGAAATTGACAGTAACAGCGACGCGTTCAGTACCAGCAGTGCAGCTGCGGTCAGAAATGGAATGTTACCCTTAGTCTAGCTTTAGTATTTTTTTTTAATTATTAAGCATACTACAAATCCATGCAGATGGACCTTCTATCGCCCTGTAGCTAATAACTTCTTAACCGTTTGAGTTAAGATGTATAATAATTTGTATTGCCGATTATTATAATTTGATATTTAAATACCTATCATAAATCCAGCTTTGTATAGGTATGCTACGTCGGAAGCGGTTTTATGCCAATTTAAGGTTCTAAGGCTGTAAATAAGTACTTGTGCTCGAGGTATATTGTAGATTTAAGTCGTGACTAATAACTAATTATAGCTTTCGTTTAAACGTATCGCTGCAAAAAACCTAGGTTATACTATCTATTAGAATACATAGTGGTCATGTTTGGCATTTCTTTGCAGCCGACAGACCATTCACAAAAACAATTTCCTTTATATAGGTAATGATGGTAATCGTACGATAAAGTTTTCCTTTACATTCGCCGGTGCGGATGAAATGACCCCTGGTGACTTGTATGTTTTCCTGTCGGGGTTGCAAAGGGGTTTCGAAGGGGTTTAAAGGTATTAGTGGTGGTTTTTCGCGACGTATCGTGTGCCAGGTATTCGCATAATCGCACGATGGGGAGCCGCGCGAAGGGGTGATAAAGTCTATTAATAGCGGAGGTAGAGAAGTAAAACACGTTTTATTAGTGCCCACAGAAAAAAAGATACTTATTGTCTGTGTTGCCACCTAGTAGATAGTATTGCTACATAACTACCAAAACGCCTGATTGTGTTCAAATAATAACCTAACCAAAATTGAAAATTTAAAAAACCCCCTAACTATAAGATTATAAGAGCTGATGATCTTCAAACGCCTGAACAGATTTTCATGAAACATGGCTAAGAACACTCGGGATAAAATTATCTATGACACAAAAAAAAACTAAACCAAAATCGGTTCATCCGTTTGGGAGCTACGATACCACAGACAGATACACAGATACACAGACAGACACGTTAAACTTATAACACCCCTCTCTTTTTGCGTCGGGAGTTAAAAATAGAACCCATCATTATATTTTCGCGTCAATTAGAGGGGTAGGTATATATTAGGTATGAAGGTATCTAACTGTTTCAATTATTTTATTTATTTATTTATTTAATTAATAAAGTACAGTGATATTCTTAACTATAATCATAGCCCTGCAAAACTCAACAATGAGTTTGACTGTGGGGTCATCAGTCTCTGGTTAATATGTAACTTAAAGTAGGTAAATTATTAGGTACATGTCTTCCAAGTTAAGGTTTATAGAACTTTATTTTCTCAAAGAAATTAATGCATTTCACTTCAAAGAAATTGAACTAAAACAGCAATAAATATTATAATCACTATAACCATACAAAGCACTACAAAACTTAAAAATAAATAAATATGCACTAGGTAGCCTAAGTAGGTAAAACTTAATTTGAATAACCGTAAACCACTTTTCTAGATACGCTACGATAGGAGGGTTACCTGACGGGTCAGTGCACGCTAAACCTGGCTGGGAAAGTCCACTGCGTCACGGGCTGATTAAACTTGCCCGGAAATGGACGGGAAGTGCAAATTACGAGTCAAATGCAATACTGTTATATCCGGTCTAGACTTCACACGCTAGTAGAGTTAGTGCAGAAACGAGAAACGTATGTAAACAATGTACGAATAAATAGATGAAAAATACTCGTGTACACGTGGGGTTTTCAGCGATAAAAGGATGACATTTATAGTTCGTTTTTTTTAGCATTAGAAAGAAGGTAAGCGATCTTGACATGTCTTTTAATTGAAAAACGCTTTTTAAAAATATTTAAGCTTTTCAGAAGAATATAAATGATCGTATTAGATTCATAATTGTTACATATTTGCCGTGACTTATTTTTAAAACATGTTTTTCAATTAAAGACACATCAAGATTGTTTACCTTTTTTCTAATGCTAAAAAAAACGAACTATAAGTAATTAAACCAATAGATAGTAAGAAATATGTTGCTATTGATTTTTTCAAAGCATCTTGAAAATAGTTTGGACAATCGCGTGCTTTGATGCTCAATTTATTCTTTTTGGTATCCACCTTTATAAATATTAAGTTAAGCACCTACAATTTAAAGAAATTATAAATAAAAATATTTTTCACCTCAGCAGCTCAAACAAGGGTACTTTGCTACTTAAAAACAGTGAGCAAAATCGCATTTTGCTCACTGTTTTTAAGTAGCAAAGTACCCTTGTTCGAGCTGCTGAGGTGAAAACTTAATTGTTGGTAGGTATATCTTAAGAAAACATGAGTGAATAGGTAAGTGATTAAGAAGGAATACATTTTTCGGGTTCTCTAATATGTTCTCACTGCTGAGGTGAAAAGTTTTGTGAACTACACGAGATCAAAGTGATTTACATCTCGTGCGCTTTTGAGTCCCTAACCTACCAGTCATTGTTTGTAAAAAAATGTTTAATAAAAGGTACATTAAATTAAGCATTTTCATTAATCGGTAGCACTTGCCATTTTCACTAAAGTTAAATTAGGTTAAAATAAGCGGAGTTCAAAACCTGCTACCTACGTTTCTTCTAAATCCAGTTATTTATTTATCTCCAAGATTCTCAACTATTCTCAAGACACATCTCCAGTCACTGAGAGATTCCGCCAACCTCAAACTTACTAAACTGCGCACCTTTCTTAATGCCTTGTTTAAATATGAATTTTATTTTCATACAGATAAGGTTGCTTCTCTAAGTGTATCTTTTGTTAAAATACGAGGTTTTCAATGTAATCATTTAGTAACGAGATTATACCGTGGCGCGGCCAATTTAACACAATTAGGTACTCTGGCGATACTCCTGAAGAGAACTTTATACTTTCAGTCTTTGACTCATTATTTATAGAGTCTGGACGTACTTTTTATTGAGTCTGGGGCTTAATAGTCTTATTTTAGAGGCGTGAGAGATAAAACAATACCGTGTTTAAGCACAGCTGCAATGTGCACTATGTGCAGTGGCTACGCCTTTTAGGGCATGATGTATGGGTACTATTGGGTACAATTTAAGTTATTTTACTTCAAGGATTTTCGATCCCCAAACAAAATTCGACGTGTTCCCAAAAAAATAATAATGTCGAGGTTTCGCAATTTCGTAAATTTTCCGACGGCACATTAGCCTGGGAGGTTTTCTGGTTGGTTGTTCATAAAAGGTAAAATTCTATAAAAAAATTATGCGTAGTAGTGTACACAATAGATATTCTAAGTGCCTCCAAGTACGAGTACCTCTATAACAACAGTAAGCAAGAAGACACCAGTCTCGTCACGCTCGTCCCCCACGAAACATTATTCATTCGACAGTATTGCATTACACCATCCCCCGCCGAAGGGACAATGTACTTAGCTCATTTACCTACTCTAAAATGTCCCGTAATTCTATCAACTACCCCCGGTAGGTGCGGTGTAAATGTTGATTAATTACGATAACGTTCCAGAAGTCCCAAAACGAACAGTTTTAATTACCTATGCTTTTAGTACAGGTACATATTTTTAAAAGAGAGCGTAGAGTTACTAGTAGTAAAGTAATAAAAGCATTAAAAGAGGCCTTTAACTAAAAATAACTATATAAGTAATTAAAAGTCACCTTTAACACTTCCTCGGAATAAAACTATAAGTACTTAACCTTTTGGACGCCAATGACCGATATATACGCACCGCAGGTTCAACGCCAAAGACGGATTAATCGGTCATAGACCACAGAGCAACATAGACCTAGGTGCATATGCATAAAGTTCAATTTCAGTTTTGACACTTCGGTGACGTGGCGTCTGAGTGACAGCTTTTGTGTTTGACACGGCGTCGAAAAGGTTAAAAGCTGTAATGATAATTCGCACGTACATTTTGATAGCTGTATTGTCATTTTGTTATTATTATTATTATTGGGGTGGTATCGGGCCTTTGAGTGTCACGTCGACCAAGTATTGATCTATTGTGACGGCCCTTTAAAGTTCATTACTAATGCCCGTTGCATCCAGAAAATTACAGATGCTTTGGGCCGTAACGTTCTGTACCTCATAGGGTTGCAATATATGCCGCCCTAAGTAGGTACTTCTTTTTGACATTAGTGGTCCACAGGAACAGAGAATGTGCATTGCAGTCTCCTCTGACTCCTGGCAGAACCTGCATGTCGCATCTTGTTTCTTGCCAATTTGAAACATGTGCTTGTTCAACTTACAGTGTCCAGTCAGTATTCTAGTCACCGCGCAAGTTTTGTGCCTTTTGAGCCCCAGAAGCTCCTTAGCGATTTTGCTGTTGAACCCTTTGATTAGAGCTTTCGAGTGTACTTGTCCTTTAGCGAACTTCCACCAATCGATTGCTCTCTTTTTTTCTAAGTCGCTGAGCAGAGAATATGCATCCCGTTTTGTGATTCCACAGAACGGTTCTGGGCCGACCAGGGGTGTGTCTGCGCCCTTTCTTGCAAGTTCGTCTGCTTCTTCGTTTCCGTTAATGTCGGAGTGCCCTGGTACCCATCTAAGTGTGACTTTGTTGGAGTTAGCCAATGCATTTAGGTTTGTTTTACAGTTCTGGACTAGTTTTGAGTTTGACTCAAGGGATTCTAGTGCCAGCAGAGCAGCCTGGCTGTCTGAGTTGATGTAGATATGTTGGTGTCTTAGGTTTCTGTCCAGGTTAATCTCCGCACATTTGTTGATGGCGAAGACTTCTGCCTGGAAGATTGAGGCCTTTGTGCCCATGCTGACGCTAGCTCTGAGCTTAGGTCTCTCACCATAGATCCCACATCCTACATCATTTCCTTTCTTTGAACCATCCGTGTACCAGATGTGGCTTCCCTCTTCAACGTACATTTGGTTGTTAGTCCATTTGTCCCTAGGAGGTATTTCTACTGTGTACAGTTTGGTGAAATGACATTCGGTGTGGGCATGCTAAGGGTTTTATTTGCAAAAACCCAGGCCTTTAGTTTGGCTAATGCTTGGGAGCGCCATTTTGGCCTATTTAGCGTGCATATTCTGTAGACGCACTGCTTGGCCTCCTTTTGCACCTGCAGATGGAGTGGTATAATGTCCAGCAGTGCATCTAGGGCCGCCCCCGGAGTCGAGGAGAAGGCGCCTGTCGCTGTTAAACAAGCCGTGCGTTGCAGGCTGTTTAGAGTTTCTATTGCCGTCTTTTGGTTGGTTTTGTTACACCAGACTGCGGAGGCGTAGGTGATAATTGGCCTCACTACCGCTGTGTATAACCACATAGCAATATTGGGTCTTATGCCCCATCTTGCTCCTGCCATTCGACAGCAAGACCACATGGCCATTTTCGCTTTTTGTATAATATTTCTCAGGTGAGGGTTCCAAGTTAACTTTTGGTCGAAGATAACCCCTAGATACTTGACCTCTTCTGAGAATGGTATTATTTGTCCATTAAGTCTTGGTTCTTTAAGCTTTTCGAGCTTTCGTTTCCTTGTGAATGGTACTAATACAGTCTTGCTCGGATTAATGGACAATTCATTTTCTCTACACCATTTGAATATTGTGTTTAGAGCTCCTTGCATTAAGTTGGATATTGTGTGGAGGCAAGGGCCTTTGACGATGACTACAAGGTCGTCGGCATATCCTTGTGTGTCAAAGTCTTGGCCTGACATAATTGCAAGAAGTTGGTCCACTACTAGGGTCCATAATAGTGGGGATAAAACTCCTCCTTGTGGGCACCCTTTTGTGGTATAAAATTCATGTTCTGTAGTATGGAGGGTCAGAGTGGCTACTCTGTTAGAGAGCATGCTATGTACCCATCTGGTGGTGGTTTCGTCTACTCCCTTTGATTTCATACCGTTGAGTATGGTCTCTGTGGGCGTATTGTCGAAAGCACCTTCAACGTCAAGGAACGCACATAGAGCGGTTTGCTTTTCCTCTAGGGTTTTCTGCACCTTGTCAACCAGGTCAAGTAGGGCAGTCTCCGTAGATTTACCCTTTTGGTAAGCATGTTGGTTTACACTAAGTGGTCTTTCCACCAGGTATTTCGCTCTAATGTGCTGGTCAATGATTCTTTCCATCGTTTTAAGTAAAAACGATGTTAGACTAATAGGTCTGAAGGATTTAGGTTGTGAATAGTCCTTTTTCCCTGCTTTTGGTATGAAGCGTACCTTGACCCTAGTCCATTGATCTGGTATGATTCCCCACGCGAAACTTGCTCGGAATATTCTGACCATATGCGGGAGGAGGAGGTCCTGTCCTTGCTGTAAAAGCGCTGGAAACACTCCGTCTTCTCCCGCTGATTTAAATGGTTTAAATTTTTCCAATGCCCATTTAATTTTGTTTGGTCTGAAGATATTAGTTGCCAAATTCCAGTCGATATTGCGTGCCCTGTGGATTTGATTATTCCTTTGGGCGCATAACTGTGTGTTACTGGTTGTGTACGAACCGGGGAAGTGGGTGCCTCTGAGCAAGTCTAGAGTTTCCTCTTCTGTGTTCGTAAAAGTGCCATCTGGTCATTTTGTTACCTATCGTCAGTATCATTAATAGTGAGAAATGATTGGCCTATTAAAATATTTTAGAACAAGTTTAGTGAATTTAGGATACAAATGCTTTTAATACATGCCTGTAAGTAAAATACTTTTCCAACAAGAAAACCTCGTACAAAAGGCTGCCTTATAAATGTAAGGGCTGCTATCTAATCGTCCAGAACGAATCGTAATGCGGGCTCCTATTGGTCAATGGAATGGGCCCGAATAGTGTTGAGTACGTCTATACGGTGGATTCGGAGAGAATTGAGACCCCTGGGGTTACAAGCAATTCAAGCCTTTGTATCGTAAAAGGACGCACGGAAAACCGATACTTATTATATATTTCTTTGACTAGATTCCATATAGACTTTATAAAAACACGATGATCAATGAACATCGAATAGAAAAACAGGTAACCTGATTCAGATTTGTCAACTTGTTACGTGTTTGAACTCGTTTTGATACGACCTTGAAGATCGCCCACGCTGATTGGTGCATGCGAAATGAACTGAAATTCGTGCGTGACATGTGCGCCAATCACCAAAATGGTAGGATTTTTATGGTCTGTCACTATACCTGTCCCTTTCGCACTTACATACCTGTTAGAACGTGACAGACCGTCAAGACTGTTGTGGATACAGTCGAGTTCATTCCAAAAAAATATTTACAGTATTTACACGCCTCTAAGACACTGACAATAAGGTCGTGTGAATATATTTTTGGAACATTAGCTTGTAAAGCTGTTTGTGAACTCGACTGTACGTATTGGAAATGGGCACCTAAACAAATCTGTGCTTACTCGTGTAAGCTCTCTCAGGAATTTCATAAGCTCTATCTCATTGTAGTGTGGCTAGGCCGTAAAATATGTACCTATGTATACAGCCTTGATTAAATTCAACAAGTTGGTAGGTACATAATAAAGCAACTTTCAACATAAAAGAAAAAAATAGCATTTGCCGCTTAATTGAACTATATTATTTATTTAAACTTTATTGCACATTATAATAAATAAAGTACAAATGGCGGACTTAATGCCTAAAGGCATTCTCTACCAGTTAACCTTCAGGCTAAGCAGAAACAGTAGTAGGTGTATTGAATAGAAAAAAAACTTGTGTGTTTATAAAATTTCTGGGATCTTGAATGTTGAGTTTAGCCAAATTTCAGATATTACAAAAAACCGCGATATTCTCTTAATGCAGCTCTCTATTAGGTATAATCGCAGCACTTGTTGTACTCCTAAAACTAACATTTTGAAAATTACGATAGATATAAAAGGTTTAAATCAGGGTCTCTATTGTTTTCCAAAAAGTTTTAAGTCATAATGTATATAATAGTTTGCCCGCATTTTCGTTTGTCATAAGGTCACTGCGGGTAAGACCGGCATACTTTATTTTATTTTTACTTTGGAGTGATCTAGTTGCGTTAATTATTCACCTACGTTACCGTTTGTAATCGCATACGATGAAGAATTTAATAATTAATAGTTTAGCCATAGTGACAGATCATTTTAATCATAAATTAAGCAAAAATATTAGTATTTTTAAAAAGACGGCGAGTAGACGGACTTCCCTTGTAGTTGAAGGGAAGTCCGTCTAGTAATGATATCAGCCAATCTATGGGTGCGTATATGTTTGTAGTCGAATTCCTAAAAAGAATGAATCAAGACAATGAAAAGTGTACTTTCAACTTGTTATTATAGGGTTCAGATTCGAAATAAACGCCATTTTTCTAATATAAAGGCAAGTCCGGCTAATATACTACGAAAATGGGGTGGTAAACCTTTTATGGCTAATAATTACACGTAATTATTTTTTGGATTTCCGAAATAAAAGACCAATAGAAATTTTAAAATGTACTTTATTAGTTTCTTTTAATTTACTGAGATGAAAATTTAGAAAACTAACATCATGCGCAATGTCAGGAGGATTTGTCGATACCTTATCAAATCGTTATAATATTAAAGTCGCAAAAACAGTTGGTAATCTCTGATTTAACGAAAGTCTGATATGACGACGGACTTTCAAACTTAGTCAAATTTTAATGTGATAAACGGTGGAACATATAATTACAAAACTAAGCCAAGTTCTGATATTTTAAACACAGAATAAAGATAACTGGTTCTTATGCTACTTTCGTAGGTACTTTCTGATGCACAATCTTTTCAAAAACTATTTTTAACAATTTTTTTTCGAACGGCTGTCGAACTATGACTTCGAGTTCAAAACACGAAATGACTTATTTAGGCGGATTGCTCTGAAATTGGTTGTCACATCGCCATCTGTTTTAGAGTGAGGGAACTAACGCACAAAACTGATTAATCGACTAGACTCCAAAGCGGCATACGCCTCTTAATTCAAAAGTTATAACGTGTAGACGGACTTGCCTTGTAGACAGTCTTGCCCGCAGTGACCTTAATTTATTTGGTTCAGAAACGCGTCACTTTTCAGGATTGTCATAAAATAAATCTAACCTAACCCAATTATAGGATAAGCTTACGAAAATCCTGAAAAGTTAACGGTTTCAGTTTTAGGACTAATGATAATATGACAAACAATATGTTCATTATGACTTAACACTTTATGGGAAACAAAGGGACCCCTTTAAATCATTATAATAATAGGTTTCTTAATAGTTTTCCAAGCCTGCCCTGTCCTAACCGCAATAACAATTTGTATGAATCAATAACGCACCGCAACTTGAAATCATTATCATATAATATGTACCTAATAGAAGAGACTGGAAACGTGAGCGTTCCCGGCTCTTGATAGGTAATATGTAAATAGAAACATGTTACTTTGGTACACATAGAGGAACAACTGTGGGACGGGTTGCTGTAACTTAAGTCGGAAAAAAAAGTTCACTGCATACAGTAACAACTGTAGATATATATGTTGGTATACGGAGCGCAAACTTTGTATGTATGTTTTTTCTTTCGCAGCTATTATTTCTGAAAGTATAATCTTGGAATTGTGCTACGGCGTAGCACGCTAAGTGTAAGTGTAAGGCCTGAGTGGACGCTCGAAGCGGAGCGTTCGGCGGGGCGTGCAGCGTGGCGTCGGGCTCACAAGTGATTTGAGCAGCGTGCACTAAGGCTGCTCCTTGTACGTTTGCATTTGTTTAACATGCACGCCGCACGCTCCGCCCCGCTGCACGCTCCGCTTCGAGCGTCCACTCAAGCCTTACACTAACACTGCAGTCCGTAGCGGCGGTTAGACAGTAAAGCGCTTCTCCGGCTGTGGAGGCCAAACGAGGTAAATTGTATAGTTTTATATGATAGATGATAAAAGTTTAGGCACCTATATCATTGAAAATACAAAAGTCTTGCGACAAATGAATTTATATTTAAATTCAAAAGTGTTGATTGCGCGTTTACGTAATAGTCTTTAAATGGGGTTGGCAACTGTCAAAAGTTTGCATAGATGGTGCCATCATAGCTTGCCCCTTTCTCTATTCTATGGCACACAGGGCATTAAAAAAAACAAAAATGTTACACAATTCTAGGGATTGACAGGGCAAGCTATGATGGCGCCATCTGCTAAATATTTCGACCGGCCAACCCCATGGGTACGTTTGGTAGGTAAATACATAGTGTATCCTCTGTGTTTTGTTCTGTGGCCGAGCCCGGGAAGGATTACGGATGAGGGTGGAGGGCTCCGCGATTCGAACGACTCATGAAACTTAAAACGTACTTGAATTTGAATTTGCCGAGCGAAGCGGTGAAATGCAAATGGAAACGTAGTGACGGGCTGTTTTAAAATTCTACAGCAGAGTAAGTTGTATTTACAATTAAATAGGAATGTACTCATAGAAGATACCCAGAATGCTTTATCGTAAGGATTTGTACTAAAGTCAACACGGGTAAGTGTGGCTGGGTTTTAAGCATTGGGGCATTGATTGGTGGATTGGGGCGTGTTTATTGCGAGTTCATACATTTGCCACTATAAACACTAATCACATATAATCAATCATATTTATGTCCGAATTACCTTATTATAGTCATGCTGAAGTGTTAGCCGAGCACCTCGACTGTCCGCTCATTAAATATTGGGGACCACAAACAATAATATACAAAGGTATGGCACGCCTAGTTCACTGTACGTACTGTGGCTATTTAGGTACTTACTCGTAATATAAAATTCATAAAAACAACGTTGACGGAAGGCAGTATTTAATGGAGGATATTTATCCGAATTTTTGCTACGAATATTCCAGCTGTTAGCGACGTCAAACACAAGGGCCGTAATGGTCCATCGCAGATAACAGCTCGAAGATAAACAGAAAAGACAAAGTGGCTAATTCTGTTTTAACCATTTTGATATGGTTTTCATCTAATTGTGACACGATCTTCACCGTAAGCACCAATCAGCGTTAGAGCGTTTTCACATTGTCTGATCCGGGATCCGGTATCCGATGTTCGGATAATCCTTGGAGAAACGCAGCTGATAATAGAGAGTAACATCAACCTTCTTTTTTGGTTTAAGGTTATATGTTTTTGGTTGTATGTTTATTGTCTTGTATGTCTATGTGTGTACTGTGTAATAAATAATTACATGAAATAAATAATTTAGAATTTGAAATTTTTGAATAATAAACATTTAAAGAATGAATATAAGGTTATTTTTTTAATTTCTACTTTTTTGTATCTAACATCCGATATCGGAACGGTCAATGTGAAAACACTCTCAAGCGGCTCACGCCGATTGGTGCTAACTAAATGCAAACAAATCAGAGGAGTCGTTTCTTATATCTTCGTTTCGATCGCACTCATTGGTGCGCGTGAGATGCCTGATGACAGGACTTAAGGTCGTATCAAAATAAGATGAAAACTTTACCAAATCGTCATAACAGAATTGGCCTCCAGTTAGTTAAAGAGACAAAGCCTTCAGATTGGACCTGGAGAATGGAAGGTTTTGTTTTTGTAAAAGCGAAATCGGTGCCCTGTAAAGTGATAAGCGGTCGAGTATAACGTTATGAATGACTCGTTTGTGATAAGGGGAAAATTAAATTTCATTATGTTAAATAAGGAAAACCTAAAAGCGTGGTGGCCGAGTGGTTCAGGCATCCAACTTTCAATAAGTACGAAGGTGGCCTGACACGGAATCTCTAAAATATCGGATCTAATATATACCTACTTTAATATATTTTATATATTCTTGAGCTAATTAGGTAACTGTAAGACTGTAAGTACAATTCACAAAAGCCGGTATTAAGGAAACGGTCAACTTTGAGTGGTCAACCTGTCGACAAATACGTCAATATCTTGGATTGAAGCTAGGAACTCTGCATGGGAACTCTAATGCAGTGATAATGATGATGATGCAAAGAGATAAACCTCGCAACAAGTAAGAATTCATAATACATTTATATCCTAAAACTCTCTTTGTGTCTCCAGGTACTTTTTAAAACACATTTTTCACACGCTAACCCTTCCTAAATATATGATGAGCGCCGTAGTTTATCTGGGACGGGTCGCAAACGCATAAATTCGAATTTAAAAACAAAACAAACTTGACCACTTTATAGTCATCCCTAAACCCATCGTGCTAAGGTATAATTTCCATTGGAATTCCTTCGGATGAAGTGTTGTTTTAAATCTAAGAACTAGGGTTGTCTGCGATGCGGCAGGAGCAAACGTGCCTCTATGGAATGCAGGGGCACGCGCGTGTAACCACTACACGTGTATTACGTTGTTGAACACGCTGTGTACGGCGCCGGCATGCATGTAATGTGGGCTAAATATAGTTCCAATACATTTATATAGGTACAGGTAAAACCCACGCTCCCCTTCATATATAATTTAGTTAAGAGTCGTAAAGAGCTGCGATTACATAAAGGAACCGGTTACAATCTTTTATAAAAGTTACTTTTAGGAAATACATTTTTAACGCATAGTCAAATATTTGAGGTAGAATTTCAGTCAATACAAATGTGGTTAAAAATCTACAATACGAGATAAATATGATAGACGTTGCACTCTTATCGTATATTTATCGTGTCCCACTCGGACGTATACATTATTGTTATAGAATATGATAGCCACTGGCTAAGAAGGTATATTTTCCAATTGTCTCAATATAATCCAGTGGTAACAAAGAGCTGACAATGGCCTATTATGGCAGCTGAAGGCTTCTTGGCTGGCCTACTTCGGCTTATCGCGAGCATTTATGGCGACGATGATTTGTCTCAGATACCGCGCGCGATATACTAATTTTATCATTGTTCATATAAGTTGTTTTGAAGTTATATCTCCATGCCATGCTTTTAGCACCTAGGTAGAAACAAAGTGAACAATATTGTTTTATTTCGCCGCTTGGAATGATAGGAAATTGTTTTAATTTTAATCATCGCCGTATTGGATTTATTTTATCAAAAAAAATATTTAAGTCGACAAAGTTTTTTTTTTGTTGGTTTGTATCCATATCTAGCTTATATATAAGACAAAATAACCAAAAAGAATAGTTAAAAACTTACCTACCTAAGTCTAGACGATAACAATAGTAGGCAAAAGCTTCAAGATGTTAATCCATCAATCCGAGTTCCAAAGTTAAAGTAAAAGGTCTTGTTCAACAGAGTTAGATAAGAGCTCCATTTATATTGTTTAAGGCCTCGTAAAGTTTACAATCTAGGCCAGCATTGAGTCCTATTTACTCTAAAATCTCCCAAAACATGGTGAAAATCTTATAAATGTGCTATAAATATTTACGGCGTTATTCATAAACGTCTGCTAAGTTAATCAGCAGATGATCAACGTTTGTCCCTCTCTATGGCATAACGACAGATAGGGACAAACGATGATCATCGACTGGTTAAGTTAGCAGCCGTTTATGAATAACGCCATTAGTCTCTTAGCTTCAATTAAAAAAATCCAAAACAAATTATTTTTAATTTAAAAATTAAAATAATTTGATTTGTTCCAAAACAACTCCGTTATGAGTTCTTCAATGGAGAACAATTAATATTCACTACAACTCCACTTTATTGGGCACAACATACAATAACAACATACATTAAAAATTAAATAAAACTGATCATTAAATTAAACTTTAAAAAAAATGATTCTGAATAGTATTCTAACGCGCTTTCAAACTTCCTAGAACGCTAGAACCTAGAACTGAAGCAATTTTCATTGAAAGATGACATTCCTCTTTAATACGAGTACAATGCTGAAAGCATAACTTTTCAACTCTATGCAACAGAATAAATCAAAATAATGCACAGAATTCCCTTGTGAAGAAATAACGGGCAATTTAGAAGTTGAACTAGGCCAAGAAAAACAACCATTACGGAGTTCAAAGAAAACTTTGACCATCGAAAAATAATATGAAAAGCTCATTAAAAATATTCTTTGGTCGTTATAATAGCCTTTAGAGTTAGGGGAGCTGCTAACGAGCCGACTGGAAGCGGTAGTTCTTTGAGTTAGTGGGGCGGTTAAGAGATATTTAATGGATTTGATACATATAGGAAAGTATACTCCGAAAAGACAATTTTATCAGCAGAAAAAGACGGCAAGTTTGAACAATGTGGGCGCGAAGCTTTGAACTCCCATACAATTACTTACGGACAAATAGGTTTGCCAGACTAATACACGGATATGAGTAAAGACAAAGGCACACGCAAGTTTTTGTAAATAAAACAACACAACGAATGTAAATCTAGACTTCTAATTTTTTTTTTTTTCAAATTAAAAAACTCATTCATCAATACATTGTCGTTTCGCCTTTACAAAACAATATAGTAGGCACATAAATGTACCTCCATTAACTCAAAATGAGTCGAAAAAAATAAGTATTTTGATTGTATTATAATCTCCGTGAATATTGTCCATATACACACATTAGTGCGGCATGTAAATATATACTCGTATGCATGATGCACCAATATTGTGTAGGTACAATTCCGCATAAAATAAAATTTGAATCGTAAAATGCATCATAAGGGGTTTCATCGCACAGTGTCTAACCGCCTAAACCAACGGCTCGCAGACATGCTTTTAATTCTTCGATCGCAGCTTCTTTGTAGACAAAAAATGCAATATTCATCCAGGAAATTGGTCCTGACTCGCTAAGCGCGTAATCGTTACTTTTATTTTCCGGGCACGTGCGTTCTGCTCATTTAGAAAGCCATTACCCTTAACTCGATTTCACTTGATGACCTTTTAAATATGGGGTGTAATATTCATATTCTTGGACGTGGAGGACGTTATAGTTTTGTACAGTCGCCATCAGATATATCGGAGCAGCTAAGGGTGCTCACAAATATCTGAACACGCCTCTATTGTCAGGGCGTAGAGTGCGTGTTCAGATATTGTGAATACCTTGGCCTCTCCGATGGCGACTGTATGAAATAGAAAGGTCGGATGTAGAGAGTAAATTCTAAACTGTTAATTTCTTGTCTAAACTGTTAATTTGTTCCTATCATTCCAAATGCCTACGTAGTACGGGTAAACTCCGGACAGTGCCGCGTCGCACAGTACTGCAAGCAAAAAACGCACGAGTCATAGGGCCGACATACTATGAACACCTACCTGTCGACCTGAAAAAGGAGACTAATGAGGAAACGTTTAGACGCAGACTGAAGAGCCTTTTGTTGGAAAAGGAACTTTACTCCGTAAAAGAATATATATACAAATAATTAAATAAATATTGAACATAATTAGTTATATATTAGTTAGTTGACACTGATGCGTACTATACAGTACTAGATATATTTAATAATTGTTATTATTATGTTATTTTTTTAGACTTAGTATTTATTTTAATAATTTTTATTCACATAAGTTTGTATGATTTGTAGTTTCTAGTACTGAAATTGATTTAATTTTTCTATTGACATTGTTTTATTTTTTAATTTTTTTACTATAGTGACATTTTGACGTTTTTAATTTAATTCTATTTGCTTTGTTTTGATTTGTATGTACTAATTTTATTTTACTTTATATGTTGATATTCAGTTCTATTCTTATTATTATTCTAAAAAAAACGATCATCAATCATCATACGACAAGTAGTACAAGCTGAAATGTATGTATATTTTACCTGTATGAAAATTGTATATTGAGATAAATAAACTAAACTAAACTAAATGGTAAATTTTCCGACTACAAAATCAAGGACAATTATAAGTAAAACTTACGTTTATGAATATAACTAAACAGGACAATCTTAGTAGCATAGTATTTTTTTTTGTTTCTAGCTTCTAATTGCGACTTCGTCTGCGTAGAATGATGATGATGATTGATGAAAACTATTCTATGTCCTTTCTCGGGCCTCATGTTCAGCTCAGTGTTCTAATTGGCGTTCAAAAGGTTAAGATTTATATTATACAGTCCCATGCTCCTGATAGATGTTCGATGGACGGCGACAATTAGCTTTAAGGCAAATTTGGACGGTTTCATGCAAAACTCATTTGGTGCATCTGTGTCGGCTCGCTTTTAACACCAGTCGGATTACGCGCCGGTTAAGAGCCTTTGTGACGCTGACGTCTCACTCCATTAGCGCCGCTGGCTCTATTACAGGAACTAAGTGAGTACATACTAAGTCTATACTCTTTGTGCTAGACTAGAGCGAAAAAATCTAAGAGCGAACTGGTTAACTTTGACGCAAACAAGGTAAAGATAAGGCTAACTTTATTTTTGTAGCAAGAAAGTACCTAAGGATGTTTTTTGCTGATTTTGTTTTAAGAAACTTAAGAGCAAACAAAAAAATATAATACATAAGTAGGTATTTAATTTATTCATCGAAAAATATTATTAAAAATTGCAAGCCATTCCACCAGACAAGTCAGTTACTAAATGAATCAATGTGTATTCCTAGAATAAACTAATATTCTAGTTCTTAACATTTTGTTACACCACGATATAAGTAGATCTTTAGTCTTTAGCGAAGCAAACGAATACTCACGTAGCGTTGTAAGTGCAAAGACTGCAAAGTGCATCGCTCGTCAGAGCGTTGTTAAAATACGTCGGCCCAGCGAATGTCGGCTGCGTTCCGAATAGAAAATGCATACAATACAAATGTAACACGTAAATCTGGGGGCACGGCAGTGCCTCCGCCAAGTCGAGCAAAACAAAGAGGCACGGCCGTACCATGGTCTAATAAAACATGGTCTTCTCTTCCCAGAGTGTCACTTGCCTACGTCACAATAACATTGCCACTTTATTTCAACATAACATGTTACATGGGTACATTATATCTATGGTTAATAAGTTAATTTATTTCTTTATAATTTAATAATTTTCATTTATATGTATTTTATCTTAAATTTTACAATAACACGTCATTTTTAATTATTCATTAGCAATATCTTCCGATTCACGAAAGAAATTTCAGACGTTCGGGTAATTCTGTTTACACTACTGGCAACACAGGATAGCGCTTTCACATTTGACAATCCGCCATTTTGTCCCTGACCGACCGTCCTTGTCGAACGCGTGTTAATTGTTATTCCCTTCTCGCTCAGTGTCAGCAGTCGCAGTGTTTTCCAAACTTTTCACGTCGTAAGCTTCGTAATTAATGTTTTGTTACGAAAATGGTTGGCTGCTCTATTCGGAACTGTAAGAGTAGGAGTGAAAAGTGCAGTATAGATTTGTTTTATTTTACTATGTTTCTACATGAATAACTTAAAATTAATGCCGTTAAAATAATTTTCACTGTTGGTTAAAATTCTCACACATTTTAAAGTTTGAGAACCTGTAAACAGCATGATGACGTAGGCAAGTGCCAGTTAGGTCATTCGCGAATCTCGGAATAGAGTACCAGGCGGAGTATATTATTATACCATGGGCCGTACCATCCTTTTCTGGAAGCGATTCAGGCCATTTTCGACGTCCTGTAATTTTGTACTGGCTGAAGCTAGAACCCTGAATTTTCAGTGACATATAGGGCTTAACATGCTTAAGATACATTCTCAAAAACATTAAATCTGAACTTGTAGTTTAAGAATTATTGTACGTCAAAGTTCCTTAGTTTCGACACTGACACACTTATTCACTCACCGATCATCATTCTCGATCTCATACTTCTAGCATACCCACAAGTTTCAAATTTTAAACATAAGTGTTTTTAGCTTATCAAACCTAAAAATATTGCAATATCAGTCACGTTTTAAAGATTTAAGAACTGCATAAGTAAGTTTGTAATCCCATATAAATATATGATATTACAAAGTTACTGTTGCAGTTCCTACAAATAGTAGGTAAAGTAAAGGTACACAACGATGTACGATGTGAGTATGAATGAAGATGTGTTTAAATATGATATGTGTATACATAGTATGGGTATGAGTACCCGAAAAGAAGAAGAAGAAGATGGCCAAGTCATTATACGTATTACAAATTAAAGATATCTTATTGATACGGTTTTAACACCCCCTGGCACTGATTAAAATAACCGACTTGGTTTCACATTATATCTCAAAACTTTTTTGTAGTTAAAGCGTTGCGAGACTGGCACCTTTTTACATGTAATGTTTTTGATGGGATATGACTTTCGGCCGCACACAATCATTGTGTACTTATTGTGTACTTATCACATGTGCGCGTGTCGCGCGTAAACAAGAAGAAATCTACATGTTATAAAATCACAGTTTTACCTCTCCTTACCTATCTTTAATCAATTTAACACGGTGACCTACCCAACCTATACCTATCTGCTTGAGTGATGGGGCAAGGTCAAGAGGTATTCGATGACGCTGCACCGCCGACCTAACGGACCTTTAGCGGACAGTGTAGGTGTATATATAGGTTTCAGCGACGACTTGAAAGGGCAAGGTCGTCATGACAAGGTTAGCACTAGGTACCGCGTATAAAGAAAACAAATTATTTCATTGCAATACGAGTACTATTCGTTAGATTATCACGTCACTACTTTAAGCTAGGAGTCCGAGACTTGTCAGATGAGAGCAACCATAAGAAAAGTGTTCAAATTATTTTGTTTTTTATTTATTTTATCAGCACTCTAACGAACTATAGCCTGTTTTTTTATAAAGTGTAAATGTTATAAGAAAACTGTAAATAGAAAAAGTAGGTAATAAAATGTCTCCCACCTGGAAAAACCTCTCGGACTGCCCCTACATTCACAAAATGTTAAAATTTCTCTTCTCCTACAAGCATTCCTTTAACTTTAAGGAAACGGATTATCCCAAGTGCACTTTATCGTAAGATGTGTACATTAGTCCATTCGCAGTGTACGGGACGTACGCTAATTGAACCAAGTCGTATGCTTTTACTCGAATGTGCTACGAAATCTAATCCGGCGTAGCTCGTAGCGTAGCGGATATATACTGAAGCAGGGATCGGAACCGGTTTTTTGCAAAAACTTAGAAATAACCATATTTTTCGAATTATTTTATACTCGAAATGTAGGACTCAGTTGTGTTTTTAGGTTACGACTTCGTATTATTAGATTGCTCATTTAGAAATGAAGTAATTAGCAATGAACGAAAAAATACCGTTTCCGTTCCCATACAAAAAATACCGGTATCCGATCCCTGTACTGAAGTACTTATTATAGACTAGTGTAGACCAGGAGGTATGGATTCTAAATCAACATTTTGTTTACAGTTTTGAACTGGTTTTGATACAGCCTTGGTATCAAAACCAGTGCATTGCAATCTTAAAAATACAATCTTGATAATGTTATTAGTCTCAGTGCATCACGTTCGCGCTGATAATTATACGTACAGTGTGATGAAGATGTAGATGCACTTAAACTAATGTCAAATCTAGATAATATTTTTGAAATTGGCACGCGTCTCCCATCCGCTCAATCGAGCGGAGCCACCCTTTTAGGAAATAGGTGAATTGAAATACAAATAAGATACATTAGGAGAACAAATGTTGCGAGTGGTGCGACACCTAATTTGTGTGACCCAAACATGCACGAACTGACAATGAGATTGAGGGTGAGACAGGGACTGCTGAAAACTGCCCAAATTAGCCATTTTTCAAAGAGGCTCAACAGGGGTCGCCTTCCGGCTCATTACGGGTAGCGGGGTAACACGAACCCGGTTATACAGAATAATACAGAATAGACTCGGAGGCATATGCAGATGTTTAAGACGATAGTGGACGACCGCTTGTCCGTACAAACGTCACGTGACTTCTGAATGAAATCTGAATAAGCTTCCGTTATTCAATATCGTCACGTAATATAAACGATATTCAGACAGAGCTCCGCGCGGTTCCCAGTTAAATCCTTAAAATATTACGTTTGCCAAATAAAAGCTTCAAACCTGACAGTGTGCCAATAATATTTTCACCTCAGCAGCTCGAACAAGGGTACTTTGCTACTTAAAAACAGTGAGCAAAATCACATTTTGCTCACTGAGTGAGACAAAATGAGCAAAATGCGATTTTGCTCACTGTTTTTAAGTAGCAAAGTACCAAGGGTTCGAGCTGCTGAGGTGAAAATTTAATTGTTGGTATATCTTAAGAAAACATGATTGAATAGAGGTAAGTGATGAAGAAGGAATACATTTTTCGGGTTCTTTAATATGTTCTCACTGCTGAGGTGAAAAATGTTGTGTACTACACGAGATCAAAGTTATTTACATCTCGTGCGCTTTTGAGTCCCTTACTACGCTCAAGATTCTAAATTAGATTCACTCGCTACGCTCGTGAATCTATTATAGAATCTTTCGCTTGCACGGGACTCAAAATAAGCACTCGAAGAAATATCAAACTTTGATCTCTTGTTGTACAAATAACTATTGTTGATCCAAGCATTTTATTTTTTGTGGTGTAGTTTAGCAAATAAAACTCTGAATAAACTGGAATACCTAGAACGCGCGATAGATTAACGCGTGTTGTTACAAAGTTCCGTACTTTTTTAGTACCAGCTATAACGTCTGTGTTGAGTGGATTTTTGAAAAGATGACGAAACGCAATTCTTTGTAGTCTCATATTGAATCTTAATCACAGGGAGACATTTTGTTACAAACGCAACAATCGTAAAAAGAGCTACCTAGGTAATATTATTAATAGCATGAGAACCACACTTATTGCATAATGACATCCAAAACCTCATAACGCGTCATTACAAATTACAATGCCACCTCTGCCTTTTGTACCTCGGCTGCTGCCTCTGACGCGCACTAATGAGCAGGGACCAGTGTACGCTATAAATAGCCAAGTATCATGTTCCAGTGTTTTATGACAGTGACCCAGAGGTCATTACCGACCCTTGCTAAGGGTCAGTTTGGAAACAGGTCATGTTTGTGCGCATTTGTCTTTGACACAGTTTTGTTTTGTTATATTAAGTTCTTATCTACCCTTTATAAATTAGGTTTTTAAAATGTACTTGTCTGAGTGGACAGTTGAAGAAGGCGGGGCGGGCGTTCGGCGAGCTACCGTTCATATTAACCTTTTGGACGACAATGACCAATATATCCGCACCGTAGGTTCAACGCTAAAGACCGATTAATCGGTCACATATCACAGAGCAGCATAGACCTACGTGCACATGCATGAAGTTCAATTTCAGTTTTGACACTTCGGTGACGTGGCGTCAGCGTGACAGCTTTTGTGTTTGACACGGCGTCGAAAAGGTTAAACGGATGCAAACGGATGCGAGCGGCCTGACACAGAGCTCTTTGCCGCTTGCCACTACGCAGAACGCTCCGCTGGACGCTTGCCCCTCACGCCGTCAAGTTAAGAGACTAGCGTTATCCATAAACGCGCTCCAAAACTCAATTTAGCTATTAATCGCTTGTCTATCACTTTGACTTATGTACCTATTTGTAAGAAAGGGATAAAACATTAAACTAACTAATTGAGGTTGAGGGACCCCAGGGCTGGCGCGTACCTCTCTCAACGTACTCCCTTGCGATACAGAGAGGTAACGCCGCCAGTGTCGTGGGGTCCATGCCGCAGTCAGCTTTGTTGGATGGGGTGTTCTTTTTATAATTGGTAAGTAATTGAGCCTTGTAAAGTGAAAGTGCACACAAAGAAGTAAAAGCACAGAATAAGTAATAGTATTATCATACAGTACGGCCACGCACCGCCCCGCCCCGACTCGGATTACCTCGCCCCGCGACTGGCCGCGACATGAATGTGTGCGTAAGTCCCTCTACTGAGAGCATGCCAGAAGTCCGTCAGATACACAATGACGCGTGTACAGACGTGCCGCGCACACATATAAACGCAAACCATTTTTGATGTATGGCGTGTCCGCTCTGTGGTAAAAGGTTGAAGGAATAAAACCACAATAATATTGCAATATTTTCATATTAACATAGAAAATGTAACATTAATCATGATTCGAGACTCCCGTAATGTCAAACTTAGCAAAAATAAATAATAATTGTATGTACAGCAAACAAATTGTGAGGCAGAAGACCGGCTACCATATCACTTGAATCAGTCACAGATAATAAAGAATACAGCAACACCATTAACGACCTTATGCATTTACAATAAGGTTTACAATATTAAAAATGGTATTTGGACTACTTGGCAATACTATAATACATTATCGTGTTGCAACACTTTCAATAATAATAACGAAATATAAATCTGCAATTGTACCTACTTATCAACTTTTTAGGGTTCCGTAGCCAAATGGCAAAAAACGGAACCCTTATAGATTCGTCATGTCTGTCTGTCTGTCCGTCTGTCTGTCCGTCCGTATGTCACAGCCACTTTTCTCCGAAACTATAAGAACTATACTGTTGAAACTTGGTAAGTAGATGTATTCTGTGAACCGCATTAAGATTCTCACACAAAAATAGAAAAAAAACAATACATTTTTGGGGTTCCCCATACTTCGAACTGAAACTCAAAAAAATTTTTTTCATCAAACCCATACGTGTGGGGTATCTATGGATAGGTCTTCAAAAATGATATTGAGGTTTCTAATATCATTTTTTTCTAAACTGAATAGTTTGCGCGAGAGACACTTCCAAAGTGGTAAAATGTGTGTCCCCCCCCCCCCTGTAACTTCTAAAATAAGAGAATGATAAAACTAAAAAAAATATATGATGTACATTACCATGTAAACTTCCACCGAAAATTGGTTTGAACGAGATCTAGTAAGTAGTTTTTTTTTAATACGTCATAAATCGCCTAAATACGGAACCCTTCATGGGCGAGTCCGACTCGCACTTGGCCGCTTTTTTCTTGTTTTTGCTCACCTTGAACACATTATTTTAGTAAATTGCATATTATAGAAAAAGTTGATTTAAATATACATACATTTTACATTAGGTATAAATTTATAAAAAACGTAGCTTTTTGACAACAGCATAGCGAGACATCCTCTCAATGTATTTACTTCTAAGGTACATCTTGCGCGTATTTACAACCGTGTTCATATTTAGTTGACAGTTGGTTGTATTTTCGAAGATAGATAGGGCCATTCCGCTAGTTTCCGTCCATGCTCTAGTTTTCGTCCACTCTGGACAGATAGCAAATAATATATTTGATTTTTAATTTGCTACTTGCGAATATAATTTTTATGTAGATACATAGATATATTGTTTAGACATTAAGAAGTGCAATAAGTCCAAATTTGTGCAGCAACGTAGGTTTATATTCAACTTTCGTCAAGTGGACGAAAACTAGAGCTGGACGAAAACTGACGCACCTACCCTATAAGAATGAGCGTCCTAAATTAGTGGCTTATTTTAAACACGAGTAGGATGTTTTTTGTCCCTTTTCTTGGCAATTTCTTGTAAGATACATACTTTTACTCCCTTTTTAATTTTTTAGGTAAATTTTATTTGCCAATGAAAAGGTTAATATCGGTGAAATATACAATAAATTCATTGAGGTAGATGTACCACATCATTATTTTAATTAGTTACATGTTCGATACCAATTCAATTGCAAATCGATACATTAAGGGCCTACTGCAGCCGCGTCTGGCGCTTCGTAAACCACGCCCGCTAGTTCTTCCCTCCCCGCTAACACGCACACATGGAAACGCTTCGCGCCGCACGTGAAGTTTGTGTGACCTTTTAGCACCATCTAACGTTACAGAAGTTAACTACCATTATTACGTGGTCGCTGCGGTCGGCCAGAAACTTAAATTCGGAAAAAATTTAAACAGATGGCGTTGTTACTTGTTCATAATAGCAAACAATAAAATAATTAATTCATAAACCTGCATATTTATTGTTATTTTGGAAGATGTTAACATCATAGAAGCAGCAGCGTATATAGCATATAAGTTAAGAGTATTGATAATAAGAAAATAGCACAAGAACAGAAAAGAGATTATTTTTGATAAAATATGATGAAAACAGATTTACTTGATTACGCTCACCTGACTTTGCGGTCACTAAATGCAAATTTCAACCTTATTGTTATGGGGTTACAATAACCCTGGGGTTGCAGGCGTCCATGGTCGTTATTATTATAAATGCTTTGGTTGAAATGCTTTTTAACCCTCGAATTTTTCATAGGTACAGTCACCTGCAATAATATGTTACTCTTCGCCGCCCGAAAAATATGTGACACGCTCTTATGGCTCTACAAATAAGATCTAACATGATCTACCGCAAAACGGCCTTCGGTGTGTAACATATTATTGCAGCTGACTGTACTCGTATTCATTGTTGTATAGGTAGGTATTAATATCTTTTATCCGATCGATTTGCACTTATTTGAAATAAATCACAGTGTTTAGTAATTATATGTTTTATTGAATAAGAGATTATTTAGGTATGTAAGGAATACAGGGTGCCTTTTTGAAACACTCATTTTTAGGGTTCCGTAGCCAAATGGCAAAAAACGGAACCCTTATAGATTCGTCATATCTGTCTGTCTGTCTGTCCGTCTGTCCGTCCGTATGTCATAGTCACTTTTTTCCGAAACTATAAGAACTATACTGTTGAAACTTGGTAAGTAGATGTATTCTGTGAACCGCATTATATTTTCACACAAAAATAGAAAAAAAAATTTTTTTTTTGGGGGATTCCCATACTTAGAACAACTGAAACACAAAAAATTTTTTTTCATCAAACCCATACGTGTGGGGTATCTATGGATAGGTCTTCAAAAATGATATTGAGGTTTCTAACATCATTTTTTTCTAAACTGAATAGTTTGCGCGAGAGACACTTCCAAAGTGGTAAAATGTGTGTGTCCCCCCCCTGTAACTTCTAAAATAAGAGAATGATAAAACTAAAAAAAATATATGATGTACATTACCATGCAAACTTCCACCGAAAATTGGTTTGAACAAGATCTAGTAAGTAGTTTTTTTTAATACGTCATAAATCCCCTAAATACGGAACCCTTCATGGGCGAGTCCGACTCGTACTTGGCCGCTTTTTCTGGATAATTTTGAATTTCAATTGTCAGGGGTGCCTACATTATTTTTTAATACATTTTACAACGACAACAAACAAAAGTTCAAATTCGCCGTATTTTTATTACCCGGGTCAGGTTTATTATAAGGATGTGTGTTTCTTCATGTTTTATGTGTCTTTTTGTACAATAAAGTGTTTTACTGCTACTAATATATCATATTAACGATTAACTAAAAAGGTATTTACATCTAATTTAACTGGTAAATTATTAAAGTCCGCTAAAATTAATATATATTCAAAAAAATATTTGTTAATATGTCCCAAAATCATGGCTCATTTTTTAAGTCTCCTGACTTACCAAACATATCGCAACGAAGGCAAGGGTACAACGCGGCATCGTGAACCTAATAACGTAACGTTTCAGTTACTTTTTTAGTCGCCGACCATTTTATCCGGGGTAGGAAAAGAGGTATTAGATCTATCCTGGGTCTAATATGTTATAAAAACATAGTTTTTTGAAAAATGTTCGTAGGTAGTACACAAAATTTACATTTTCTTTTAAATGTGATTTGGGTCATCGTTCTCCCTGGTGACTTTTCTGGTGACCCAAGAGACATCAATTTTATTATGACAGGAGACTTTTTTCTATGCACTTTGATTTTTTTGATGCGCTAATTTTGTAATCTAAAATAACTTTAAACTGCTGATATACTTATATCACTTTGCTGATGAGTGGAAGTGGAATTTAAACTTAATTTATTGTTCTCTCCCTTGACATTTTGGCATACATTTGACATGCTGCAGTGCACTCCTAACGTTAATAAAGACATAATTTTTAGAAAAAGCTTTAGGAAAACTCACTCTTGAGCTTAAAACGATTAAGTCCTTATCATATTATGTTAGATTTTTAGTACAGACCCCAAATCAGAGAAAATGTGTCTTAGCCAACTAAATTTGTCTCTGGGAAAAGTACGATATCCCTAAAAATTGTACGTACATTTCGCATTTTTCTGAAGGAACGGAATTCATAAATTGGGTTATTATTATTTTTTCAGATTATTTGATTGCATTGACATATCACCAAGATAGATAGAACATTTAAGTTACCAGAAGAAAAGCATTTGTGTTCTTTTATACAGTGTGGAAAAAGTAGGTTCGATTCCCGGGCGCGACTAAGCGAATTTAAAAAAAAAAACAACGTGTTGCATTCCGGGAGTGCCGACAGAAGTGAAAACTCAATGACTAGTCCAAAATGTCTGCAGCACTATGTATAATTGACCCATCCTCCTTTCTATTGAAAACTTTTGGTTCCGAAATTGCTGGTCAGTGAGCTTGTTTAAAATTCGAAATTCAAATTTATACCGTTAATTGTTTAAAATTCGAATAGAAATTGTAAAGTTACCTTGCAGACCTCGCGTCTAAATATATTTGGTCATGATATTTTGAGTTTTATTCACCAGTACTAGAGTTCACTTTTATTAGCGATTTCATCAAAATGTAGCTTTATTGAATTATATTTGAGTGATATAAAGTTATAATACTGTGAGATCCTCGTATTTCAGCCCGTACAAGATTATAACCTTTTTCATGTAATGTCATTGAGTTTTTCTTTATTGATTTAAATGCCATCTAAACCTTCGGGCACATGATCGCCTTACGCTGTCTCGAGTTTATCATTTTTTCCCCACCTCATAAAGTGCCTAGCGCCGCTAAAGAAGTTTTCACTTCAAAAATCTTTGAATGCAGTTGTTTCTTTAAAAAACAATAATGTTTCATTTAAGTAAAATGAGCAAACTTAAGGTTTTAAGGCACTTTCCCTCCAGGGCCCATAATTTTTTTCCACCCGGTAGTAGACAACTATTTTTTTCGACTAAATGAAGTTTTATTAGATAAATCGTTGATCACATGGTTCGTTTCATACATCACATCAAATCGTTTGTCATCACAATCAAAATTTGTCAAAAGTAATGAAATGTATGCCAAAAAAACATAAATAAAACATATAAATTCAACACATTTTTTTAATAAAAATCTTTCTCGATGATATAAAAAAGAACATCGACAAATTATGTTCAAAGAATTAATATCAAAACAGATGTCATAATTAGGATTGGCTACTTTAAGAAAGGGACAGAGAGATTTAATCCTCTCGCTCTGCACGTTTTTCTCATTCCTCCTTGTCAAGCCAAAATAAACTATAAAATGATAGTAACACAGTACATTGTAATATTCACTTTTTCCACGGTATCATGTCATTGTAAATTACTTATGTGAAATTGTAGTGGCGTGCGACTTTCAAACCGGAGGTCACGGGTTCGAACCCCGGCCCGTGCAAGTGAGTGTTTGTAAGTAGAGACCTTTTTTAGTGGTACTTAAATATAATAACTTTTCGTATTATTGAAATAAAATATTTTATTCAAACATACTTAATAATATAATAATTAAAACGAATAATATCAATTAGTTTTTAATATTTATTCAATTATTTTAAATTATTTGAGCATGAAACATACTAGATTTATTTTTATCATTACAATAGAACAAAAGCAAAAAATATATTCTTATAGATATTTTATTTTCAAACAAAAATAAAGCAAAAAGTTACGGTTAGATTCTGATGGCTAAATACCAAACAGCTACCGATACATTTCAATATCTGTCGAAATTTCCTAACCCGTTGTAACTGACAAAGAGTATAGATTTCGACGTAGCATGACGTAGCTATTAAGCAAACACGCACACATGCGTAACGTATAGGCCTGTAAGAAGGCACCATCATAGGTTTACCTCCGATTCCGTTACTACTCAATGGAGTTACGACTCAACGTTTATTGGATATTAAAATTTTACGTAATTTGGAGTGCTGCGCGAAGTGACATAGGTCTTACCTCTTTGAGGCACGACGGCCATCTAACATTACTGGCATAAAGGATGCATTTATGACTTTGACGCATGACAGAAAGAGAAACCGAACTGCGTAAAATGGGCGTTTGCTGTTGAATTCATAAAATCAAAAATCGATAATAAATCCATCGGTAAAGGATAATAAGTTAATATTTAGTTCTTTGAAAGTTAACACGAGATGAAAACCTTTGCTGTAAGGTGGATTGTGCTGGATATGGATGTGTTTTCTAGTTACACGAAGCTAAAACCGAAAAATGAACACGTAAGTTTGGATTTATTTTCTATCGAGAAAATTTTAAGCATTCGTGTTTCGACTACTACGGAATGTCTTATCATATAGTCAAGAAACATATATCCGAAAATCACTACTGTTTGTTTCCGGGGCTAGCCACTGCCACGTTTCTAAGATCCTGTTATTTTTCGATGCACGGCCTTAATGAGTATTTCGTTCATTCGGTCGCAGAAAACTACACTGACAAGCATATCCTCCTAAGGCCCAAGGTCCTGCCTATAGTACCTATTGAGTTCGATATAATTTAAACCATGTTCAATTGGAACAGAGTCGCTTTTGCTTTGTTTCGTTCAATTTTCAAACAACGCAAAATCAACTCTATTTCCTACAATTATTTAAGTTCGAATTTCAGTGGCAAATTTCGGATGTTTATTTTAGTAAATGAATGACATGATCAGTCAGTCAACTTGAGTTGTTTTTGAAATTAATTAATTACCCTTTCAGTCATAAACTCATAATATTTGAGGGTCAATATAAGAGTTGTGACTTGCGACTCTGATACATAAATATCCCGTTTTTTTTTATTATCTCAAGTACTGAAGAAAAATAATCCCGCTCGTCTTAACAGCGTAAAAATTAGCTTTAGATTCCCTTAACTTTGCGATGTCTACAGGAAAGACGTCAACGAGTTAAGCATACTATAAAATATATGAACTGAGCTTTGAAATCAACTTTTAGCGTAAATAAACTAATATTTTTACAATGTTTGGTAACATGGAGTATTATTAGAGGCCATTATGTATTATTAATATCAATTAATTATAAGAATAAGGTAAGACGGGGCTAAAAGATCCGCGTATAGAAGGAAACATTAAATTTGCTCTGAATTTCTCAAATTAAGTATGTTTGGAATTGAAGTGGTTTAGTTTTTTTTAACAACGTCTTTTATCCGCGAAACTTTTAACTCCCCCCTTACTGTATTTCCTTAGAGTTGCGAATTATTATCAATATTCCTCACTCACAAAGAGAATTGTACACTATACATTCTTCATACCACAATTGGTCATTCATGCAATTGGGCGTTTTTTTTAAAGTTGTCCCCTACAGTTTTTTTTTTCAAATTTGGTATTTTTTATGTTATTTCTACTCAGAATCACGAGCTCTTTCTATCCTAATAGGAGAAAAAAAGTGCCCTAAGGTTTTTATTTCCATTCCGTCACCATTTTTCATAGACTTTGTATGGCGGTCGCGGAATGGAAAGATCGAAAAATGTATGGAAATTTTGGGACACTTTTTTCTCCTATTAGGATAGACAGAGCTCGTGATTCTGAGTAGAAATAACATAAAAAAATTCAAATTTGAAAAAAAAGTGTAGGGGACAACTTAAAAAAAACGCCCAATTGTCACCATAGATTCTTGTACATTTTGCTCTAACTTTTTATACATTCTTGAATGTTGTCGTACTTAGAAAAGCTTATCAAGTACAGTCGTATAGATAAACACCACGTTATCAAAAGCTACCCAAAATACAGTCACTTGCATTATCCAATAGCCAACAATTCCTAAGTTATAAACTTTAAATAAATGTCATATACTAAGAAAAAGTGACCAAGGCCTCCAGTGCCCCAGGCTGGAATCGAACCAGCGTCCTCTGCTAACGCGGCAGGTGCCTAATTCCTAAGTTGATAAAAAATTACACTACTGTAGTTTGACTACGTTTACTTCACTAGATTTGAAGTCAGGGCCAAAGAAATGTCAGTAAAAAAAAAAATTACAGACCAGCAAAGACAAAACTATACAGATAAAGTGTTAAAAATTTGGTAAATAGACCTTGTCTCATTGAGAAAAGATCTACTTTCGCCTGACCAACTTGAAAGGTGAATTTAATTTAACTGTACTTTTTAGGGTTCCGTAACCAAAGGGTAAAAACGGGACCCTATAACTAAGACTCCTCTATCAGGCTGTATCTCATGAACCGTGATAGCTAGACAGTTGAAATTTTCACAGATGTATTTCTGTTGCCGCTATAACAACAAATAGTAAAAAGTACGGAAACCTCGGTGGGCGAGTCCGACTTGCACTTGATTTTTTACTGATACTAGCTAGTAAAGCTAATAAGCTTATTTTTATTGACAATTCTTTGTACCTTTGAAGTATACGAGGGTTTAGCACCTCTGTCGTTGAAAACAACTTTTAAGTGAAAAATTTAGTTAAATTTCCATCGTGTATTTTGGACACGTGAAAAATACTATTTCATATTTCACGCAGTTTAAAAAACCGGTGAAATATCTGAAATTTACTAATTACTTTTGAAGCTCATACATTTTAGTTCTGTACTTATTTTAATACTAGAACTCTCATTTATTCAAATTAAATTACATGTTTTGAAGCCAATAAATTTAATTTAATTTTCAACAGCTTGCCAATGGCTATCGAATCGGGTTCGAGTAGACATTCAATGTCGACTATATATTAAAAATAAATAGTCCGTAACGTTTCATAAGACGAGATAACAATTAAGCGAGCTTAGCTATGTACAATAAACCTTAAAGTCCTAGTTAATGTAAGGACGCTAAGCACGAAGAATATCGTTAATTTACCTGCCTGTTCCTATCTCTGTCGCACACGCGTAATTGTACTGCTGCTGTCCTGCTCATGATACCGGCGGTCAAAGCCACTGTGCGACCGGGACAGTAGTATAATAAGGTATTATACATACTGTATTTAAAATTAATTATTTTACACCATGCATAAAATAAAGCATCAGATAATTATTAGAAAAACACGGATAGGAGTTATTTTTAAACACAAGTTATATTTAATAAATCTGATAGAATTATATTAAGAAGTAGGCGAGTTGACCGTGACGTCACGATGTAATGTTTCATATAAATTCCATATTAGCAAATCGTTTTGACAGTTCTAAAAAAGTAACAGATTTAACTAGTAGGAAAATACCGTCGCGGTCAAAGCAACTGTGCGACCGGGACAGTAGTATAATTATGCGCGTGCGATAGAGATAGAGAGCAGGCGGTTATGTCCGAAATTCTTCGTGTTTAGCGTCGTTACTTTAGCTTACGTTAACGTTGAGAACTAAATTACTGTATGACTGGAAAACTCACTGTCCGTGGACTATCACATGTGGACCTCCGGCGCGGGACTCGCGGCCTGAGGCTCGAGACTCGAGACGGGACTCGAGGGACTCGAGTTACTCGCGTCGCGGTCGCTTGCGCCTCGGGCTGCGGCGGTATTATGTGAAATCGCTGAACTGCGCCAGGGCAGTCTTCACTCTAGAGAACAAAAGATCTTATTATTAAATTGTACAACGGGACTTTAAGTTTTAAGATTTACCTCCGACGTTTCGAGGACGGCGTTATCCCCGTCGTCTCGGAGAAGACAATTTAATAATGTGTAAAAATCGTGAAAGTTTAAATCAGTGGTTAACAAAAGATTTGTTTATTATATCTGACAAATTTATAATTAATACAATTTTGTTGCGATAGGCCATGTGGGTTAGCGTCTGTTCGTCTGTTACAGTCATTTTTCTTAGAGACCGTTCGGCGTAGAAAACTGAAGTTTAGGAGTGGAGATAGGAACTATGGGCCTTAATATAATGCTTAACTCAAACCGCTTATCTTTTTTAAGGTGGTAGTTTAAGGGGCTGAAAGGGGCAAATCATAACAGCCGCGCTTGCTTCGTCGCGCCACCTCCGTTGGTGTAGATCAGCGGTCCGCAACCTTTTAGCAGCCCAGGGCCGCGTTAATATTTGTGACTTTATCAGACATTGTCGTTTGCCAATATTACATACAAAATAGCCAGGGAGGCTCGCGGGCCGCCTGTTGGCGACCGCTGGTGTAGATCAACCGCGGAGTGTCGACGGGCGGCGATTCCCACCGAATAACCAATTTAGAGATAAGTGAGCAGACGAAACAAGTTCGGGTTCTGCATCAGGAGGTAGTTTAATGCGCGGCTCCTGGACTGGTATAGTACATAGTATTGGTGGATGGGTACGCACTTGTCGTGCAGCTGGTGGTCCTTGCGCTGGCGCAGCAGCTGCAGCGCGCGCAGCACGCCGAGCTCGGCGAGCCGCGCCTGGCGCGCCGCGGCGCCCGCCTCGCCGCGCCACACCAGGTTGCCTGCAGCTTGCTCTCCGGGTGTGCTCGGTATAGTAGTAGTGGTGGATGGGTACGCACTTGTCGTGCAGCTGGTGGTCCTTGCGCTGGCGCAGCAGCTGCAGCGCGCGCAGCACGCCGAGCTCGGCGAGCCGCGCCTGGCGCGCCGCGGCGCCCGCCTCGCCGCGCCACACCAGGTTGCCTGCAGCTTGCTCTCCGGGTGTGCTCGGTATAGTAGTAGTGGTGGATGGGTACGCACTTGTCGTGCAGCTGGTGGTCCTTGCGCTGGCGCAGCAGCTGCAGCGCGCGCAGCACGCCGAGCTCGGCGAGCCGCGCCTGGCGCGCCGCGGCGCCCGCCTCGCCGCGCCACACCAGGTTGCCTGCAGCTTGCTCTCCGGGTGTGCTCGGTATAGTAGTAGTGGTGGATGGGTACGCACTTGTCGTGCAGCTGGTGGTCCTTGCGCTGGCGCAGCAGCTGCAGCGCGCGCAGCACGCCGAGCTCGGCGAGCCGCGCCTGGCGCGCCGCGGCGCCCGCCTCGCCGCGCCACACCAGGTTGCCTGCAGCTTGCTCTCCGGGTGTGCTCGGTATAGTAGTAGTGGTGGATGGGTACGCACTTGTCGTGCAGCTGGTGGTCCTTGCGCTGGCGCAGCAGCTGCAGCGCGCGCAGCACGCCGAGCTCGGCGAGCCGCGCCTGGCGCGCCGCGGCGCCCGCCTCGCCGCGCCACACCAGGTTGCCTGCAGCTTGCTCTCCGGGTGTGCTCGGTATAGTAGTAGTGGTGGATGGGTACGCACTTGTCGTGCAGCTGGTGGTCCTTGCGCTGGCGCAGCAGCTGCAGCGCGCGCAGCACGCCGAGCTCGGCGAGCCGCGCCTGGCGCGCCGCGGCGCCCGCCTCGCCGCGCCACACCAGGTTGCCTGCAGCTTGCTCTCCGGGTGTGCTCGGTATAGTAGTAGTGGTGGATGGGTACGCACTTGTCGTGCAGCTGGTGGTCCTTGCGCTGGCGCAGCAGCTGCAGCGCGCGCAGCACGCCGAGCTCGGCGAGCCGCGCCTGGCGCGCCGCGGCGCCCGCCTCGCCGCGCCACACCAGGTTGCCTGCAGCTTGCTCTCCGGGTGTGCTCGGTATAGTAGTAGTGGTGGATGGGTACGCACTTGTCGTGCAGCTGGTGGTCCTTGCGCTGGCGCAGCAGCTGCAGCGCGCGCAGCACGCCGAGCTCGGCGAGCCGCGCCTGGCGCGCCGCGGCGCCCGCCTCGCCGCGCCACACCAGGTTGCCTGCAGCTTGCTCTCCGGGTGTGCTCGGTATAGTAGTAGTGGTGGATGGGTACTGTAAGGTGTGGCGTCAATGATACGACTGTTGGTGTCTAAATACGAATATATTCTGTTAAACTAACGCGTACATGCTATTATATACTACCACTACGTACGTGTGTGGGTGAGGCATAGTACACATACTACACCTCCCCCCTTGAAGAAAAAAAAATAATTAAAATATAAAACTTAATCTATTTTTTTTTTACGTAAGCATTGAATACATTGTAGTAAAACAATGATTACAAAAAAAAGGATTGTACATGAAAACAATCAAAGCAGTAAGTAGATAAATTCAAATTTAAAAGAAAATTAGACACAGATGAAATTAATGTGCTTATTAAATCAAAACAATTTAACTTACAATCAAAACATACAATTGATAGCAAAATCATGGCATAAAAAATTATAATATAAGCAAATATTTATGAATGCCTTGATGACGAATCGAACCACTTTATTTTAATTACCGTTATATAACTTACTCTATGAAATATACCTACTTAAATACACAAAAATAACTTCATTTACTTATTTATAAAATATATATTAATTTTGTTAATGATAAACAAAATTTATTAATAAAAAAACTACTAATATATATGTTAACTCTAATAAAAATGAAAACACAAAAAAAAGATAAACACTTAAAAACTTCACTAGACATATTTACTGAACTAAATTCAAAAATTACAAGAACTATTTCCAAATTTGGAAGTGTATTCGTCAATACAATTCGTTTCTTCGTCCTTTTAAGTCTTACTTAGTTACAAACATAGGTTTGTTCCTCGTCATTGGTACCTTATAATATCATTTCTAATTTTTTATTGTACATTCCTTGCAAGTTATTTTATTATGACGTCATTCATTTAAATATATTTTCTTTGTTTTATTTTATTTTATTTATTCATTTATAGTGGCATATTTTATGCTTCACTGAAATCAAAGATCAAGGGTACGCAACGCTTTTACATATGTGGTCGGCCGACCTTACTATAATTATTTATTTATTTGCTCAGGATACAAGGATATTTATTTTTAAGCGCGCACACATACTATTTATTTATTCATACAGGCAGTTCTTTTAACACATCCATACATAATATCATTCCGTGTGTCCAAGGAGTCTCCACGATTGATACTCGACCGAATCATGGTCAGACCTCCAAGGATTCCGTGCCTGCCTTGTATCCTGGCGTACCCTTGCTAACCTAATCGCTCAAGGCCGCCTCTCGGGCCACCGAAGATGCGATAGGTACATATTTATTTTTCAATTAGGTACTTTCTTTCATTTCCCACTCAAAATAAACTATCACTCAAAATGCAGCCACATAATAACTCAAACACCATGAAAACTTTAACATATAAGAATTTCAGCAACTCTTAGTTGATCAGGCTAATCGTCCTTTGAAAAACTTACGTGTTTAAGTTTTCCCATACACTCACACCACTTTTCCAATAACATACAAATTCCATTTTACTAATAATACAATCGACAACCATGCTAACCATTATTTCACATTTCTTACCTTTCTTAAACTTACCACAAACATTCATTTACTAACATTTATACGAAACTTGCGCTCTTTAAAAACCAACGTTAAATCTTTTCTTAAACAAGCCCATACCTACAATACCACAGATCTTCTTTGCAATACCACTATTTACTTTAAAGTCATAATATCCATAATTATAATACTTCGTCATTATTTTCTTTGTTACATATGTCAGATCCGTGAATTAAAAAAAGTCTTGTCCGATACAATTGTAACTCGCTATCATAAAAAACACAATTCGAATTCTAATTAAAAATAAAGTACTTATGGTAAAAAGTCGGTACTGACATACTTTTATATTTTAAGATCTGAGATTTGAAATATTTTAACTATTACTTACTATTCTTTCAATTTAATATCATTACAATAATGTTTAAGTAATCTAAATCAGTGCACGAACTATGAAATTAGAGATGAAATAACAGACGCCGCATACCGATCCCTTTAAGGAGTGCACGCGCCGCCGTTATGTTATGTGCCATATTTGTAAGTTATAAGGAATAAAAGCATGTCATTTTACAAAGTATAAGATATATGAAATTTAATAAATCGAAACTATCACATGTATGTATTTTAGACCACCCATATATTATGGTTTTGTCATCAAGCGGCATAGTTATACTTACTAAAATAGGATTTTATTCAATAGTCTCATTAAAAAAACTAACATACGGACCTTTAATATACAGTCCAACAAAAACGTTAAAATGTAGGTATCTATTATTTAAAAAAAATTGAACTATGGAGCTAACATAAAAAAATAAACAATTAAAATAATTAAATGTCCCTTTTTGCACGGCACAGCACTAAACTACACTTATCACTTTATCGTTTTTCCACACACCAACCTACTCTTTCCTTGTAGTCCCTGGACCTCCAGACGCCACACTCGACCAAGGACACCAACAACTCCCTGCTGCAAACCATCATTATTAGCTTTGCCCCCGTCAGCATTTTACGAGTTTTTATTGGAGTCTTTCTGTTGAAGTATCAAAACTGTCCACTTTTACCGTTTTTATGATACTAATCCGCAATAAAGTCATCCACCAATGTTTTACAACAACCTCCCGCGTGTAAAGTTCGTTTTAAATAATATGTATCTAGTCCTGGCAATTACTGTCCAATTATGCACGATTTTAATATATTCACTTATCCCATTTTCACTTTGCTCTGATTTAATCACAAATGTCCGACACAATTTTGTTTAACATAGTCCTTCAGCTTAAAATTTTGATTTTTCTCCACGTCCTTGACTGGCAAGCGCAGCGCGCTGCCAGTGCAGCGCGAGGCCGCACTGGCAGGATCGCCATGTAAGGTGTGGCGTCAATGATACGACTGTTGGTGTCTAAATACGAATATATTCTGTTAAACTAACGCGTACATGCTATTATATACTACCACTACGTACGTGTGTGGGTGAGGCATAGTACACATACTACAGTACGCACTTGTCGTGCAGCTGGTGGTCCTTGCGCTGGCGCAGCAGCTGCAGCGCGCGCAGCACGCCGAGCTCGGCGAGCCGCGCCTGGCGCGCCGCGGCGCCCGCCTCGCCGCGCCACACCAGGTTGCCTGCAGCTTGCTCTCCGGGTGTGCTCGGTATAGTAGTAGTGGTGGATGGGTACGCACTTGTCGTGCAGCTGGTGGTCCTTGCGCTGGCGCAGCAGCTGCAGCGCGCGCAGCACGCCGAGCTCGGCGAGCCGCGCCTGGCGCGCCGCGGCGCCCGCCTCGCCGCGCCACACCAGGTTGCCTGCAGCTTGCTCTCCGGGTGTGCTCGGTATAGTAGTAGTGGTGGATGGGTACGCACTTGTCGTGCAGCTGGTGGTCCTTGCGCTGGCGCAGCAGCTGCAGCGCGCGCAGCACGCCGAGCTCGGCGAGCCGCGCCTGGCGCGCCGCGGCGCCCGCCTCGCCGCGCCACACCAGGTTGCCTGCAGCTTGCTCTCCGGGTGTGCTCGGTATAGTAGTAGTGGTGGATGGGTACGCACTTGTCGTGCAGCTGGTGGTCCTTGCGCTGGCGCAGCAGCTGCAGCGCGCGCAGCACGCCGAGCTCGGCGAGCCGCGCCTGGCGCGCCGCGGCGCCCGCCTCGCCGCGCCACACCAGGTTGCCTGCAGCTTGCTCTCCGGGTGTGCTCGGTATAGTAGTAGTGGTGGATGGGTACGCACTTGTCGTGCAGCTGGTGGTCCTTGCGCTGGCGCAGCAGCTGCAGCGCGCGCAGCACGCCGAGCTCGGCGAGCCGCGCCTGGCGCGCCGCGGCGCCCGCCTCGCCGCGCCACACCAGGTTGCCTGCAGCTTGCTCTCCGGGTGTGCTCGGTATAGTAGTAGTGGTGGATGGGTACGCACTTGTCGTGCAGCTGGTGGTCCTTGCGCTGGCGCAGCAGCTGCAGCGCGCGCAGCACGCCGAGCTCGGCGAGCCGCGCCTGGCGCGCCGCGGCGCCCGCCTCGCCGCGCCACACCAGGTTGCCTGCAGCTTGCTCTCCGGGTGTGCTCGGTATAGTAGTAGTGGTGGATGGGTACGCACTTGTCGTGCAGCTGGTGGTCCTTGCGCTGGCGCAGCAGCTGCAGCGCGCGCAGCACGCCGAGCTCGGCGAGCCGCGCCTGGCGCGCCGCGGCGCCCGCCTCGCCGCGCCACACCAGGTTGCCTGCAGCTTGCTCTCCGGGTGTGCTCGGTATAGTAGTAGTGGTGGATGGGTACGCACTTGTCGTGCAGCTGGTGGTCCTTGCGCTGGCGCAGCAGCTGCAGCGCGCGCAGCACGCCGAGCTCGGCGAGCCGCGCCTGGCGCGCCGCGGCGCCCGCCTCGCCGCGCCACACCAGGTTGCCTGCAGCTTGCTCTCCGGGTGTGCTCGGTATAGTAGTAGTGGTGGATGGGTACGCACTTGTCGTGCAGCTGGTGGTCCTTGCGCTGGCGCAGCAGCTGCAGCGCGCGCAGCACGCCGAGCTCGGCGAGCCGCGCCTGGCGCGCCGCGGCGCCCGCCTCGCCGCGCCACACCAGGTTGCCTGCAGCTTGCTCTCCGGGTGTGCTCGGTATAGTAGTAGTGGTGGATGGGTACGCACTTGTCGTGCAGCTGGTGGTCCTTGCGCTGGCGCAGCAGCTGCAGCGCGCGCAGCACGCCGAGCTCGGCGAGCCGCGCCTGGCGCGCCGCGGCGCCCGCCTCGCCGCGCCACACCAGGTTGCCTGCAGCTTGCTCTCCGGGTGTGCTCGGTATAGTAGTAGTGGTGGATGGGTACGCACTTGTCGTGCAGCTGGTGGTCCTTGCGCTGGCGCAGCAGCTGCAGCGCGCGCAGCACGCCGAGCTCGGCGAGCCGCGCCTGGCGCGCCGCGGCGCCCGCCTCGCCGCGCCACACCAGGTTGCCTGCAGCTTGCTCTCCGGGTGTGCTCGGTATAGTAGTAGTGGTGGATGGGTACGCACTTGTCGTGCAGCTGGTGGTCCTTGCGCTGGCGCAGCAGCTGCAGCGCGCGCAGCACGCCGAGCTCGGCGAGCCGCGCCTGGCGCGCCGCGGCGCCCGCCTCGCCGCGCCACACCAGGTTGCCGGCCACGAACAGCGCCGCCTCCTGCAGCTTGCTCTCCGGGTGAGCCTGCCACAGACATACACCATTACCTACATGTTAAAGGAAAAAACCGGCCAAGTGCGCACCATCAACAAAAAATAGAGCAAAACAAGCAAAAAAACGGTCACCCATCCAAGTACTGACCCCGCCCGACCTTGCTTAACTTCGGTCAAAAATCACTTTCTTGTATGGGAGCCCCACTTAAATCTTTATTTTATTCTGTTTTTAGTATTTGTTGTTATAGCGGCAACAGAAATACATCATCTGTGAAAATTTCAACTGTCTAGCTATCACGGTTCGTGAGATACAGCCTGGTGACAGACGGACGGACGGACGGACAGACGGACAGCGGAGTCTTAGTAATAGGGTCCCGTTTTCACCCTTCGAGTACGGAACCCTAAAAACGATCTCATAGACGACGAGTTCGAGGAATTAGTGTCGAACACCTGTCCAAATCCTCCGGCCCTGCCCTCACCTCGACCCTGTCAAAAACCGCAATATCTCGCCGCGCTAAGCAGCTAGAATTGTGTAAACGTGCGCTCGAGGCAAGTGATGCGTCGCCTGGCCCGCGACTGCTACCAAGTCACGTATTGCCGGTACCCCTTAACCCCACCCCGCCCGACAACACCCCACAGCAGTCTGTTTGGGGACTTAAACCCCATTTACACAACGCGACAACTTCCATGCAATAATCGATAAATTAAAATTAAAAATTGTAATAAATTGCTACCTACACACTACTTATAGTGAATTCAGTCGTTCGACCAAATACCGCAATGAAACGAAAATCGCATGCAAGTTCTTGATCCGTCTAATTGGGACCTTAAAGGAGCGTCAAAAGTTTGCCGTACACAATATCAAACGTAATACACATTTTATTTCGTGCATCAATGAAAACGGAAAATAATTCTTGTGTGAAATTAAACCCACACTTTCGATTTCCGTAACTAAACTACTGTACTTATTTTGGCTAACTTGACTTCGACTTCTTTGTAAAAATATGAATTGCATTTTTGACCTAAAATATAACGTCCAAACTCCTTAAAACTAATTTAAATTTTTACACAACTACACAATAATAATATATGTAACCATAAGGAACGTAATTTAATATATATAACTGAACAGTCTGTCCGGTCGGTCTGGCTTTCCGTCGTGAACTGATCTTATTTTGTCGTGTCGTTGTCATCTCTGAATTTGAATTTAAATATCCATAGTTCCAAATATGTATGTCAGTTAGCCAGTCCGTCAGTTGGTCTATGTCAGGTCGCCACGGAGGTTGGAAGCCACGACAGTAACCATAAGGAACGTAATTGTATATATGTAACCATAAGGAACGTAATTTATTTACTAACCAGGTAATCGACGAGTTTCCTCAGCACGTCCTCGTTGGCCATGATGAGGTCCTTGGCCTTCTCGCCGTCGCCAATGTTACCGAGTATACACAACGCTTGCTCCTTCACTTCAGCGGGGTACGAGCCTTCCAGTACTACTATCACCGCCTGAAAATAATAATAAATAGTAGAGAGATCCACCGTTAATTGTGAGCCATTACCAGCCAGCCAAGGTTACAATCGCTATCGCTTCGACAACGAAACGCTTTGTCTCTTTATCGCTCTTTCATATTAGTGCGACAGTGACAGTTGCTTTTCGATCGCTACGGAGCGTAAAGATCGGTTTTCCTAGGATAGCGGTGCCGTCATATAGCGACCGTCTCCATACTAAATAATATGGCTAAATATGGATGTCGTAGTATTTGTATGGAAACGGCCGCTATATGACGGAACCGCTTTTGGAGGAAACCAAAGCTTAAGCGATTGGCATGTTGGCTACGCGGCCAGGCGTGGCTTAAGCTTTGGTTTCCTCCGAAAGCGGTGCCGGTGCGATTTCATCGCGTCGCTACAAGTACATGCGGCCCACACCAATTTTGGTGTCTAGCCATAGTAGTTGCCGCGCACCGCTACGGAACGGACGCCTGCTCGCGCTTGCGCCACCTAGCGGTCATATCTGTCGTAATAGACGCGTTTTGTTAGAGAGTGAATCTTCTGTACCTAGTACTATTAATTATTCTGTGCCATGACATAGATGAATTGCTAAAAGTGGTTTATTTGTTACTTTAATCTTTCATAATTTAGCCTTTTGTACCATAATGATAAAGATTTTCGAAGGTAATAATTACCTGCATAACCTGCGACGAATATTCGCTCATGATGGCGTCAATATGTTGCCTTGTGGACAACAGATTCCGTAGCAAGCCCAGCGTTTTCATTATAACCCGTGTGTCCGCATCGCTTAGTAGTCTGAACATTTGCTCTGAGCTTAGGATGGCTTGCTTCACTTATTACTATGTAGACTTTATGTCGTTGCAATAAGGTTCACGAACGGTCAGTTAATAGTGTCAGCGATGGCGTGTGATGTAATAATTACCTGCATAACTTGCGAGGAATACTCGCTCATGATGGCGTCAATATGTTGCCTTGTTGACAACAGATTCCGTAGCAAGCCCAGAGTTTTCATTATAACCCGTGTATCTGCGTCGCTTAGTAGTCTGAACATTTGCTCCGTGCCGAGGCAGCTTAGGATGGCTTGCTTCACTGATTACTATGTAGACTTTATGTCGTTGCAATAAGGTTCACAAACGGTCAGTTAATAGTGTCAGCGATGGCGTGTAATGTAATAATTACCTGCATAACCTGCGAGGAATACTCGCTCATGATGGCGTCAATATGTTGCCTTGTTGACAACAGATTCCGTAGCAAGCCCAGAGTTTTCATTATAACCCGTGTGTCCGCGTCGCTTAGTAGTCTGAACATTTGCTCCGTGCCGAGGCAGCTTAGGATGGCTTGCTTCACTGATTACTATGTAGACTTTATGTCGTTGCAATAAGGTTTACGAACGGTCAGTTAATAGTGTCAGCGATGGCGTGTGATATAATAATTACCTGCATAACTTGCGAGGAATATTCGCTCATAATAGCGTCAATATGTTGCCTTGTGGACAACAGATTCCGTAGCAAGCCCAGAGTTTTCATTATAACCCGTGTATCTGCGTCGCTCAGTAGTCTGAACATTTGCTCTGTGCCGAGACAGGATAAGATGCGTTGTTTGACTTTTTGCTCCGCCTGAAATGAGTTTTTTTTGTTAATTTGATTGATATGATATACTAGACCCGCCTCGGCTTCGCACGGGTTAACAAATTATACATAAACCTTCCTCTTGACTCACTCTATCTATTAAAAAGACCGCATCAAAATCCGTTGCGTAGTTTTAAAGATCTAAACATATATAGGGACAGACAGACAGCGGGAAACGGCTTTGTTTTATACTATGTAGTGATTTAAAAGTTCTAGTCAGAGTAAATGCCGTTCATCTCGCTTCTCTGATTATCTCTAATTATGACACTACCAATTACCCTAAAATGGTTGATTCATAAACGCATGTTGCTTATTCCCCAAAAGTACAAACAAATAAAAGTTTATACAAATATCTGCGATCTGACCTGCCAACTCATCTACTCCCAGGAGCGAAACTTGGTCATATTGGCGTTAGTTAAAATTCTTCACGATGTTTCCTTCACCGAAAATAAACTAACATGATATTTCGGGCATAACTTTGTCCGAAATTCAAACAATGTCCGGCTGCTGAGGGCTTACCGGGTAAAACGAAAATATAAATTTCGTTATCTGCCTCTCTATCGCTCCTCCGTATTCGTGCGACAGGCCCTCTGCTGTTTCGTGACTGCCGTGACATAAAAATTAATTTTACAACTACGCTTATCAAGGTTTCTTTTGGACTTGCCTGAAAAGCCATATTCATTAATGCCCAAATACCGTTCAGTCTTAAAGCAGCTTCTGGCCTTTTCGTCAAATTGCACAACATTTCTACAGCACCTGGAATTTAAAAAAAAAACATTCATATAATAATAGGGAATATTACGCGAAACTCTGCGTAGGGGGCGCCACTCCCACAATCAGTCACAATCTAATGGTCTACCGCAAACGAGAGAGCCGAAATTTTGTTATCTAACCTCTCTATCACTCTTGCATATTCGGTAGGCCCTTTGTAAACAAACCGCCTTGATGTATCAATGTCATATTTTATTGTCTGTGAAAACTTGTCAAAAAACAGTTTAAGGTACAGTACCTATGTACAAGTTACTCTATGGTTTACTAAAGGCGCTAGTGCTGCACTCTGGCGGCAAAACACTGCAGTAATACTCCCTATTGGGCCTATTGATTGCCAATGAAACGTACGTGATAAAAAGCATAATAATAATCCTTGATCGCCGACTGTTCTCTCTCATGACTGAACGTAACTTATTGTAAATTTCATAAAGAAAATTCACTACTCGTTTCTCACTTTTTGCTAAAGGAATCTAGTGAGATAAGATGTAATTACATTATTACTATAGTTACATAACGTTGTTAAATACCTTGATCCAGCATAGGCTCCTTGGCAGGTGAGAATTCTAACAGCAGATTGCAGAGAGTGGACGAGCCGACGGTCAGGAGTTCAGTGCCGGGCGAGTCACTCAGCAGTTGCATTAGAGGTCTCCACACTGCATGGTCCTAAAAATAGTAAAACCAGAGATGGGCATTAATCGATTAACTTTTTATTCGAATAATTATCCGAATAAAAAAGTTAATCGTCAAATTTAAATCACGATTAATTTAGTCGACCTAACACACGATTGAAATTGAATTAATCTGCTTATTAATCGAATAAATTTTCGATTAAATCTCCATTGAAAGTTGACAGTGGGTCATTTTTGTACGTAAAAAATAAAGATGCCTTGCGTGCAGATGGCAGCCAAACACTTTGTCATAAAAGTCGAGATGGGTATCGATTTATAGGTTTTACTGTAATATAGCCTAAAACAATAGCCTGAAAACTTGTAGGTTTTCGAAAAGTTATACTTCCTTAAACAGCTATTTCTTTATAATTAGCTTCATAAAAAACATTTATCGAGACAACCATTAACCTCAAAGGATCGCAGTTAAATGACAATTAAAATTTAATTCTAAGTTTGAAACCGGCGGCGGTCGTTTATTGACTGGCAAATATTAGACCCTTGGGACTCCAGCTAACTTACAGGCGAAGATGTACTTAAATAATTTGTGAAGTACCTTAAGTCTTTGCAATAAGGTTTTGAATTATGAAGTTTACTGTAAGTTTAAGATTTTACCTGAAACGTCGTCCGTAATTGCTGAACTGATCTTGAGAGGGAGTGTAAACATCTTACTGCCGCTAGTCGCACCTAAAATAATCATGAATTAATGTTGTAGGGTCAGTATAATATTCCATACTACTAAAATCAGTAGTACTAACATGAACATTCTTGACATAGAATAGGTTGGATTTATATGACTTTATTACTGCCGCTAGTCGCACCTAAAATAATCATGAATTAATGTTGTAGGGTCAGTATAATATTCCATACTACTAAAATCAGTAGTACTAACATGAACATTCTTGACATAGAATAGGTTGGATTTATATGTCTTTATTACTGCCGCTAGTCGCACCTAAAATAATCATGAATTAATGTTGTAGGGTCAGTATAATATTCCATACTACTAAAATCAGTAGTACTAACATGAACATTCTTGACATAGAATAGGTTGGATTTATATGTCTTTATGATAAGGTTTACGAATAACTGTGTAATAAGTTAACTGTGTGGATGACCGATGACCATTTTAAACTTATTGTGCTAATATTAGGAATAAATATCAGTTCCTGCCAGTCATTGCGGTTGGTAGACTTAAACGGTATACTTGGTCAACCAGATCTTGACAGTAGAAAAAGGCGGCGAAAAAAATGTAGGCACGAAGGGATATCGTCCCATAGAAAATTTGAATTTCGCGCCTTTTTTTACTGACAAGATTTGGTTGACCAGCTATATTTACTAATTAGGATGATGAGTATGATGACACATGTTGAATTTTATAACAATTCTAGTTAAACAAAAAACCGGCCAAGTGCGAGTCGGACTCGCGCACGGAGGGTTCCGCACCATCAACAAAAAATAGAGCAAAACAAGCAAAAAAAAACAAGCAAAAAAACGGTCACCCATCCAAGTACTGACCCCGCCCGACGTTGCTTAACTTCGGTCAAAAATCACGTTTGTTGTATGGGAGCCCCACTTAAATCTTTATTTTATTCTGTTTTTAGTATTTATTGTTATAGCGGCAACATAAATACATCATCTGTGAAAATTTCAACTGTCTAGCTATCACGGTTCGTGAGATACAGCCTGGTGACAGACGGACGGACGGACGGACGGACAGCGGAGTCTTAGTAATAGGGTGCCGTTTTTACCCTCTGGGTACGGAACCCTAAAAATGAACAATTTATTATAAGGGGCGCTTCGCGCGTTGTTACTTACCGCAGGCTCCGGGTTGTTCATCCCATTGACCACATGCACCATGAGCCCGTGCGTCTCAATAATCCTCTTCCTAATGTCTTCATCATTTGCACCGAGGGAAGCGAAGCATTTGAACGCGCCCTGTTTGGCCGCAGCACTGTTGCAGTTGACGATGTCCGCTAGAGAGCTCATTAGGTGGTTCGATATGGCCGCTAGCCTTTGTAATGATGTGTCTACCTGGAAAACAGTTCATATGAAGTTAGAAAATCATATACCTAGTTAAATTAGTAATATTAATTTTGCTAATAATTTACCTATATGGGTAATTGGTTAATAAATGGTTGCCGCAACGGTGCACAAAATAACGGGTATTTGCATATACATTGCATTGAACATGTATTTTAAGCATATATCAAAAATCTCTGAAGGACAAGTAGAATGGCTAAATTATAAACAAAAATTAAGATGTCTAAATTCAAAGACAAAAATATGCGGTAATGCTGGTTGCTGCTGCGGTGGTGACGATTGACAATCCAGTAGCCACAAATATATGGCGCTGTACAGCGACATCTATTTCAGCTATCAAACTAGGCGACACGATTTTTACTTAGACTTCTACTATCCTAATTGGTTATATTAGTTACTAATTAATTTTTTATACGTACTTCTGCTAAATATGCTAATGTTTCCGCCGCCGTGGCTCTGATCTCCTCCGGCATTTCCTTTGTGCATAGACGCGCGAGGCAGGGCAATGCTCCGAACACAACTCTGTAATAGAATATAGATAATCACTTGTAAATAGTCAAGGACGTCACCCGATTGTCGATTCTATTCCAATACTGTTAAGGTTCAAAACGTTACAAGAGCTTTCACGTCGTGAATGCGAACGGGAAGTAATGTATGACCGAAATAGTCTTTTTTTTTTGTCGAAGCCGAAACCGAAATTGAAAGTTCGGTTTTGCTCTAGTTTCAGCCAAAACTGAACATTTGGCCGAAACATGATTTTTATGCAGAAACCTGCCAAAAACGAAACATTGGTCGAACACTAATGAATAGTAGACATGGAAAATAGAGATTTTCGATTTTTATTCAATACGTTTGTTAAGGTTATGGTTGGAAAGCTGTGCATGTCGTGAAGTGAGCAGCAAGAACATTGTTTTCCAATATAATCTTCGAAATCTCTTCAGCAGAGGCCGAAATGCATGAAATTAAACTGCACTTTTTAGGGTTCCGTAGCCAAATGGCAAAAAACGGAACCCTTATAGATTCGTCATGTCTGTCTGTCTGTCTGTCTGTCTGTCTGTCTGTCTGTCTGTCCGTCTGTCCGTCTGTCCGTCTGTCTGTCCGTCCGTATGTCACAGCCACTTTTCTCCGAAACTATAAGAACTATACTGTTGAAACTTGGTAAGTAGATGTATTCTGTGAACCGCATTAAGATTTTTACACAAAAATAGAAAAAAAAACAATAAATTTTTGGGGTTCCCCACAACTGAAACTCAAATTTTTTTTTTTCATCAAACCCATACGTGTGGGGTATCTATGGATAGGTCTTCAAAAATGATATTGAGGTTTCTAATATCATTTTTTTCTAAACTGAATAGTTTGCGCGAGAGACACTTCCAAAGTGGTAAAATGTGTGTCCCCCCCCTGTAACTTCTAAAATAAGAGAATGATAAAACTAAAAAAAATATATGATGTACATTACCATGTAAACTTCCACCGAAAATTGGTTTGAACGAGATCTAGCAAGTAGTTTTTTTTTAATACGTCATAAATCGCCTAAATACGGAACCCTTCATGGGCGAGTCCGACTCGCACTTGGCCGCTTTTTTTAATACCATCAGTGTATTGTTGTTGTAATAAGACTCAGCCCATGGCCACCGGTAAAGGCTTGTCTCTAGATACTAGGTGTGTGAGCTCTGGTATTGTAGACCCTAACACGCAGCCGTAAGGCACAGTTTCCCTTACCTACTGTCGTCGGCGGTGAGCGCGCCCGCCCTGTGCATGTAGGTCAGACAGCGGGCGGCGCCCATGGCCACTGGTAAAGGCTTGTCTCTAGACACTAGATAGGTGAGGAGCTCTGGTATTGCTCGGTCTTTATACCTGAAAGAATAAGTTTTAAGCAAACTTTTATGTAGTGATGACAAAATTGGGGGCAGATATTCGACCTAGGCCTCCAGTTAACGGCTCGGCCACGACATTACGCGACTGGCGACGGCTGCAGCGACAAACATAGGTGGGAACGAAAGGTCCGATCGCTGTGTCTCGCTCCAACCTATCGCTATCGCCGCCGCCGTCGCAAGTCGCTCAATGTCGTGGCCGAGCCGTAACTGGAAGCCTAGGCCGGCGGCGCACAGGGCTTCAGAGAGACAATACGCGGACTAGCTCTGTGGCTCTTTGTCTCACATTCCTTGCAGTATGGTCTAAGAGCTAGCCACGTAAATAGGTATGCAATTTATAGAGCAACGAAATCCCTCTCGTTAGTATGCCATACTATCATTATTAATTAATCCGGGCGCCTGGCAGCTGTCTAGCGGTGGGTGTGGGAGTGGATGGGCTACAAAGTGGTTGTAAAATCAATTGAAGGTGTGCAATTTCTAGAGCTCTGTGTTTGGTGTGATATAATAGCTAATTATGTATTTAATTCAAATATAACAATGCCAGGCGTTTTATTTGGGGGAAAAGTAGTGCCAGGTGATGAAAATACACAATCACTTTGTGCGCCTGCAGGAAGTACTCACAATTGCTTTACGCATAGATTGTGAGTCAGGTGCAATTTGCTCGTGATCTTCCTCACAAGTAATTGTGTATTTTTATCGATTTTTATCACCTGGCACTACTTTTCCCCCAAATAAAACGTCTGGCATTGTTATATTTGAATTAAATACATAATTAGCTATTATATCACACCAAACACAGAGCTCTACAAATTGCACACCTTCAATTGATTTTACAACCCACTTTGTTGCCCATCCACTCCCACACCCACCGCTAGACAGCTGCCAGGCGCCCGGATTAATTAATAATGATAGTATGGCTTACTAACTAGAGGGATTTCGTTGCTCTATAAATTGCATACCTACCTATTGGCGTGGCTAGCTCTCCGGCTAGCAGACACTATATTCATGGCTTGCTGTGAAACGCTGGCGTTCTCAAAGCACATAGCAGCGAGTAGATCCAGTGCGGGTAACGCTCTAGGTGGGGCGGAGTGTAACAGGGCCGCCGCGGCGCCGCACGCGCCCGCGGCGCACAGGGCTTCAGAGAGACAATACGCGGACTACGAGGGTAGTCCCAGAAGTGACCGACCTGACAAAGAAAACAAAAGAAAATCTAAACTTTTTTTTATTATTTTTCTACATAATCTCCTTTTAGTTCCATGCACTTAGCCCAGCGATGTTCGAGAGCTTCAACACCTTGTTTGTAGTGAGATTTGTCGAGGTCTTCAAAATACCCATCAACCGCAGCCTCCACTTCATCATTGCTGGCAAATCTTTTACCACCAAGCCATTTTTTTAAATGAGGAAACAAAAAATAATCGGAAGGGGCCAAATCAGGCGAATAGGGTGCATGAGGAAGTAATTCGAACTTTAACTCGCGGATTTTGGTCATGGCCTTGGCACACGTGTGTACTGGTGCATTGTCTTGGTGAAACAAAATTTTTTTTTTCGCCAGATGTGGTCGTTTTTGACAGATTTTTTCACTCAATTGATGCAAAAGGTTGGCATAATACTCGCCATTGATAGTCTTTCCTTTCTGAAGATAATCTATGAAGATTATCCCACGGCAATCCCAAAAAACGGAGGCCATGACCTTTCCTGCTGATGGAACTGTTTTAGCCTTCTTTGGGGCCGGTTCTCCTCTTCGAGTCCATTGCTTCGACTGTTCTTTCGTCTCTGGTGTGAAATAATGCACCCACGTTTCATCCATAGTAATATAACGCCGCAAAAACTCCGATTTATTGTTGTGAAATTTTGCCAAACACTCGGTCGAAATATCTTCGCGATGTATTTTTTGTTCGTCTGTGAGCAATCGCGGCACCCACCTTGCGCACATCTTTTTCATATCCAAATTTTCAGTTAATATGCGATGTACAGCACTTTTTGAAATACCTGCCATGTCTGCTAGCTCGCGTACTTTCAATCGACGGTCATCTAATACCATTTTCTGGATTTTTTTTACAGTTTCTGGCGTAGTCACTTCATTTGGTCGACCACATCGATGTTCATCTTCACAACTAGAGCGACCTCGTTTAAACTCTGCCACCCAATATTTTACTGTTGTAAACGATGGAGCAGACTCCCCCAAAGTAGAATCTAGCTCCGTTTTAATACTAGTTGGACTAAAACCTTTCAAATGAAAGTATTGTATCACATAACGATGGCCAAATATCTCCATGTCGGAAAATTTGTTCACAGCGTTCACTATTGATGGCTACTAAACAAAAGACAAACGACGCTATGTGTTCGAATTTCAAATTTAAACTTTATAAAGAGGTATTCTGTTTTAAAAAAGTATTTACTCAAAATAAAAACCTCTTTAAGTGTGTCAGGTCGGTCACTTCTGGGACCACCCTCGTAGCTCTGTGGCTCTTTGTCCCACATTCCTTGCAGCAGACACTCACCTAGTATTCATGGCTTGCTGTGAAACGCTGGCGTTCTCAAAGCACATAGCAGCGAGTAGATCCAGTGCGGGTAACGCTCTAGGTGGGGCGGAGTGTAACAGGGCCGCCGCGGCGCCGCACGCGCCCGCGGCGCACAGGGCTTCCTGCTCCGCGGTGCCCGTGCACCAGAGAGACAGCACGCGGACCACGCAGCCGCGAGCGAGGTCCGAGCCCTCGCGGGCTATCTCTGCGCAACGAAATAGATTATAGACATAATCCCCTAAGGCCCATACAAACGAAACATCCAAAACTTGCCACTGAAATTAGAACCTAAATTGTAGGAAATAGAGTTGATTTTGCGTTGTTTGAAAATTGAACGAAACAAAGCAAAAGCGACTGTTCCAATTGAACATGGTTTAAATTACATCGAACTGAATAGGTACTATAGCACAGAATAAATAATAGTACTAAGTACAGAAGACTCACTCTCTAACAAAACGCGTCTGTTACGATCAGCACAGATATGGCCGCTAGGTGGCGACAGCGCCACGCTCGGCTTATGGCTTTCCCCAAAATTGGGGCGGAACGGATGTACTTTTAGCTACTATTAGGTAGGACCTTGAGCCTTAGGAAGTTAGGAATAAAGATATTGACTTAATTACTTTACAAAGTATTAACATAACTTACGTGTCAACCTCGTTAAAAGCATCATGTCCGCCGGCAAGGCTGCCACTGGCGCAGGCGGATAAAGGAACACACTTCTCAGGGCACACAGCACTGCCTCGGCAAGCTTCGACTCCACTGGCACGGTTTTCAGTAACTCCACAAGTACTGTTGCTGTGCCTTGCTCGACTAATGATGCTACGTTCTCTGCTGTGCCTTTTGCTAGAGAACCTGAACAAGTAAACACCAATGGTGAAATACAATTATATTTAAATAGCTTAATTATTATAGGTACAAGGTTTCACATCCACCAAGTACCTTGTAATCGGAAATTTAAAAAAATTGCTAATAGGACTCATTAGGAACAAGACAAATAATAAATTTGGAACTAGAATACTTGAGACAAACAATAAGTAATATTTGCGGATTTACCACATTGTATTGTATGATTGTTGTATTGTCATAACTGTATTAATGATTTTTTTAACTAATAAATAAAATTTGTTAAAAAGTACAGTAGGGCCTTGATAATCCATACCTATGTACGCCTTATCCTATCGCTTATTAGCAGTGATCGGAATAGGCAGAGTATATTTACCTAAACTTGGTAGAACAAAGTCATGAAGTGGAGACTTCCTTGCGCTATTATTTTTTTCCGGGACTTCCCGGATTTTAAATTCGGTAAAATAAATAAAATCTCATAATGTATCCCCAATGTACGTAAAATTAAATAGTAACCACAACACTACAAGTTTGTACTTACTAGTTTACAAGTGATAATATAACATTATTGTATTTATATTATTTCAAACTTGTCCGTCTCTTTTACGCCAATACCAGCTGTGTTTAAGTGAAAGAGGTAGAAATAACAGTATTACTATCTACTATGTTAATTGTACTTTCCATTGTTATTGTCTAAAAGACAAAGCAGATGTCGTTATCACTTATCGCTGTTACCTGCAACCCTTTTTATGCATTAAATAGAAAGTTGACATCAGTTTCTTACTATCCCTTGTCGAGTACGTACGGAAGTGTAGATACTGTGTTTTTTGGATATTTGACATTTACTTGTTTACTGGAATTTCTCCTGCTATACTTGATTACACACGACCTGAACTCGGACACCGATTTTGCTTTGATTGGATTTGGCGATTACTGGATACTGAAAACACAATGGATACTGCAAAACTACCAAGTTTCAAGGTAAGATAATGTATTTATTATTTAACATTTTTATCCTTTTCATTGTGTGTATAATCGAAAGTAAGAAAATAAAGGCTGAAATATAATTATGGTCACGAACTATGACTATTGATTTGAGTCACTTGCCTATGTTCATAATTTGGCCGTGTAATGTATTAAACCTACATACATACATTATTACAAGTGCGGGTAGTTTCAAAAACTCGTATAGCTAGAAAATGTTGACACAACTCCCTACCCGTATGCCTCTGACCACGGACGTAATGTGACATCCGAAACCTTGGGCCAAATATTAAATATAAGTGTTACGCGATTAAGTCCCGTTTTCATTTAATAATACGTATGTGTGAAAATGGTGTTAGTTTAAATCAATATAATAATTTTGTATTTGTAGATTGAGTTGCAATGTTATTTATATTTAGACTTAATAAAATAATAATAACTTTGTAAATAAAGAGAGTTTATTAAAAATAAATATAGAAGAATCCGTTTCATTTTATGCCTATTTATTGTATTGAAGCAGTTTGCATTGTTTTTTGTACTATTCAGAACAATATTAATTATTCGGTAAGTTCCCGGTACTTTAGTCCCGCAAAAAAAATTTGTCGTAAGGAAGTCTCCACTTTTTATCTATGTTCTACCAAGTGTAGGTAAATATACTCTGCCTATTCCGATCACTGCTTATTAGCCTATGCTAATCCAAACGTCCTGTAATCCGAACTGCCGAGAGTGACCCCTTTCTCTGAACTGACGATGAGATCATAGCCCAACTTTCGCAAGAGACTGACGAATCTGGATGTGGCGAGTCTTTTATTGACGATTCTTCGGCTCTTAATGTCAAGTCCGTACAGGGGGTATTTTTTTGAAGTTCGGATTATAGAGGCCCTACTGTAGATGCATAGTTTAAACTTATTTTTAAGGTTGTATATTGTATATAATATATGGAAAATACAGTATAAAATTTTACATAATATTATTATGTAAAATTTTATATTGTATTTTCCGACACAATTTTGAATCTGATTCTGATTACAATGGGTGAAATTAAAAAAGCTTGTCTTTTAATAAACTAATAAGTTTATATCCTGTCGTACATAATACCTATTGGACTAGTACTATACATTTAATTTATTAATACAATTATGGTATTACACATGCAAAATAATCCATTTAGTTTACAACAATAAAGTACCCACAATCTAACTTATATATTACATTTATATATAAGTAATTGATAACCGATTCTATAATCAGGTAGACATTGTAATGTAACATATTTTATCAGTGGTGCTATAAATAAAAGTTAGAAATAATCTTACCAAAATAAATCTACCCGTCATAGCCGAAAAGAAATGTTTGAACTCGTGTCCAGCTAGAAATAGTCTCAATGTTGAATGTGTTGTATTTAATGTCAAAACAAATCATGGTTCAAGGTGTCCAAATAGCTAACCTTCATTCTCTAGACAAACTATGTTTAAACAATTTAAAAACAGTTAAACAGTCAAATTGCTATGTAAAACATACCGATAGTGATTGTAGCCTCCACTCGTATGTTTGGATCCAGAGACTCGTCCGCCATGAGCTGCAGCAAGCGCGGCACGATCCCTTGCTGGATCACAGAACTCTTCTGCCGATTACTCCCGATCACTGTGTTCTTCAACGTCACCAGCGCTTCCACGATCTTCCCGCCATCAGTGGAGTACAACTCGTCGATATATGACCGAGAACTCTCTATGTCCTTTCGGCAAAATAGTAAAGGTTAACAATATGAAAACAGTCGCACAAAATCATTTACACGGTTAATGCTTACCATAAATATGGTTAGTTGCTGCATTTTATATTATGTTCACAATACACTTGTTTTAAACGTTGTGAAATTACGTTTGTAACAAAATAATAGCGTTGGATTTTTTCACAGGCCGATTGCGCTGTCAAGAGCACGCAGTATAGCACCACGAATGACGGCTAGCTGACGCAGAGGGCCTACCGCGAACCACGTTTGACGTGTTGCCTCTCTGTCACACTTGTTAATTCGTACGTAAGTGTGACAGGGAGGCAACACGTCGAACGTGGTTCGCGGTAGGCTCTCAGATCATAGACTACACCATGACTACACCTAGCGAATTGACAGCCAAGCAACAGCCAAGTTTTTCGTGAACAAGGCATGTAACTTCGTATTTTACGCAATTATTGTATTTTAGAATTTCTCATTTACTTATTTGTGCATTTTAATGTACATATTTATTTATTTTGTAATTATTTGAAAAGCTATTAAATAGCTTAGTTATGTAGAGTCTGGCTAATGAAAGTTGAGCCTAAGATTTATTTAAAACTTTTTATATGGCAACTTTTTTTCCTATCAAATAAGCTGTCAGTTTCAAGCTGTCATTTAATTTCATAGTCATTTTATTGCCAGGTCCGGTTTTTATTGAAATTCCCGCGTTATCTCAGGCTCAACTTTCATTAGCCAGACTCTAAAGTTTGGTGACCCATTTTCTGAAAATTACCGAATTACCATGGAATCCGCACTATACGTCAAAATGACAATCAATCGCATTTGACAGGAGAAATTCACAAAGCAAGCAAAGCAAACAAGTTCTGTGTTATTTCTCTATTTGTGTTCCTTTTGAATAAGTAATAAATGGTCACGTTTTAATACACCATTTGAGAAATTAACATATTCGAGAAAAATTACAACTGTGAACCATGGCTGATTCGGGAGTGGATACCAGCAATGAAAGTAGCGACAACCCAATTTTCGACCATTCGCAGTGTGTGCTGGAATTTAATCCTCGAGCAATACCCATCAATCTCGCAGGTCAGCCCATGCCCGTGGAGTTCTTAAGTGAACCCAATCCACACGATCACATCGGTAAAATCAAGTGTTCTACCAAAGGCAGACACTGCAGGCTTAAATATCGTTACGGTGGGACAATCTGCTCGTCTAGAAATCAGAAACTTCGTTTCGCCGCCTCCACAAACAACACAGAGCTCGTAGAGAAATTGTTGCTGTTAGGGGCAGATCCTAATTCGTCAGATGAGTTCAAAAGGAGCCCACTGCACCTGTCGTCGTGCCGCGGCTACGTGGACGTGGTAAGAACTTTGTTAAAACACGGCGCTAACCCGAATATCAAGGATACCTTGGGCAATACTCCTCTCCATCTCGCAGTTTGTATGAATCATGTGAAAGTAGTGATAGAGTTGCTGGATGCAGGCACTGATGTGAGCTCACATGATAATAACGGGCGCAACCCTATCCAGCTTGCACAGAGCAAGCTTAAGCTGATCCAGATGCGCCCCAGTGTAGCAGGACACTTTGAGGAGACCAGGCAATTGATTGCTGACATCTGCTTGGTGGTAGAAATGATGTTAAAGTTCATGAGGATGCAGAAAGCTGATCCTGGCGAGCTGGAGTCTGTGCGGGAGAGACTGGAGCGTGTCAGCACTCGGGAACAAGTCGACTGCGAAGTCCAGAATCTACTTGACAGTCTAGACTCTTTGAAGCTGAGATAAAATTACTTTACAGAATAAGAATGAAGACTGCTTACAAATTAATGGTAACTACTGCCTAACATGAGCTCACAATTATACAGTAGAATAGTGTGACTAATGATGTTAAATAATGTATTGACAAGTGTATGAGGTCCAACTGTAACAAACTTACATTAACTGTATTGAATTTTTTTGATCTCACACTTATTTTAGTATCTCACCATTGCTAAGTCTGAATGTTTGGACATGCATTTGTATACATTGGTCAAATTTGTCATGATTTCATATATGCAAGACACACTACGACGAGACAAGATATCTCATCATCCAATATATTTGCTAATAATATAGTTGGTGTAAGATATTTTAGTAACGTAATAAGATAGGTATTTTTACATCTATTACATGGTGAAACTTCACAACATCAGTTGTAACATGCTATGTTAAAAAGGTTAGTATCAAGCATTGTATTGCCAACTACATTTTACATTCTAAGAGTTTTAGTTCCATGAGCTTTGGGAGCATCCCAAAAACACAATGGCTTTTCATTGTAAAAACTTCCACATAATGATCAATAGATAAGTTAAGCATAACTTAATTGGTAAATAAACTATTTACTTACGGTTAAGCCCCACTTTTGTAAGTCTTACTACTGTAGGTACCAACTTATTAGAATGAGAGATGTATCAAGCATTGTATTGCCAACTGCATTTTACATTCTAAGAGTTTTAGTTCCATGAGCTTTGGGAGCATCCCAAAAACACAATGGCTTTTCATTGTAAAAACTTCCACATAATGATCAATAGATAAGTTAAGCATAACTTAATTGGTAAATAAACTATTTACTTACGGTTAGGCCCCACTTACTTTTGTAAGTCTTACTACTGTAGGTACCAACTTATTAGAATGAGATGAATAATGTGTTTCCTTCTAAAACTTAGCCCCAAGGTCCCTAATCTAAGGGTCCCAAAATTTCCCATTGTACAAATAGTAGTAATTTTTTGGCTGTTTTCTTAAAAACCTACAAAATTCGGTACTTTGTACTAACAATAGGCGGAAAGCAAGTATCATAGACACTATCACTCTAGCTCTAGCACTCTATATCCAAGTGACAGAGGCATAAATAATAAAATTTATATTTTCAATGTTCACAGTGGGAATTCTGGTCCCTACTTTAGTATTTAAAACTTACAGATGTAAGTCTGACCTTAGGATAACAATTATAATTACATATGTATATTTTTAAGTAATGTTTTTAGAAACGCTACAAATTGATGTGAAAAATGACTATTTAAGTATTTAATTACTTTTTATTTGTACACTAGAGTATATTATTCAGTTATCGGATGAATTTAAATAACATTAAAGTGGGATGTTATTTTATATATTATAGTTATTTTAATCATAAATAAAATTTGTTAATAGATAAATACATCGTAATAATAAAGTTTTTGAATTTATTGAATTGCAAAATGTTATTTCAATTAAACCTGATAGTGATATCTGAAGATATACAGGAGATATCTTAAGATATACAGGATGGCCCAAAAATACGTTGAGAACGTTTTTTCTAATTATTTTATTAAGTACTTAAGTAACTAGTACAAAATAAGTTAAATATTAAAACTAGTCTTTTTATGCAACAAAAATTAACCTTTTCCACGCCGTGTCAAAACTTTTTGTATTTGCACCTAGGTCGATGTTGCTCTGTGGTCTGTGACCGATTAATCGGTCTTTGGCGTTGAACCTACGGTGCGGATATATCGGTCATTGGCGTCCAAAAGGTTAATTGTCTTAAAAATTGCCTCCTTTCGCTTTGATACACGAACGCAAACGTTAAGATTTTCAACGAAATGCCGCAGCTCCTCCAAAGATATTTGGTCCATTCTTTGGTAAGTTTTGCTTGCGTTTACACTTTTGTTTTTAGTAGCTCAGGCCCTTGTCTGTAAGACTGACCACAAACTATATTCCATTGCACTATAGTTGGACTCTTATGAAACCGGGAAAATTATCTTTGCATCACTGCTAATTGTTTGTGAAATCAAAAGTACTTACTTAAAAAAAACTCAGAAATTTAGTTTTGAATAATAATTTATTGACAACAGTTTCATAAACTTGGAATTTGAATAACATTTATTCACAAAATCCGATGGTTTTTAAAATTCTTGATTTATAACAATTTGATGATATTTCTTTACTAGAGAAATTACAATTCAAAGTCAACATGACTTTGGTATTGGAACTATATTTATTTGGATGACAATCATCCACAATTCTGGATGAACAAAACCCATTTACCGTTTTAGCATTATAATTTCTTTAACATACCTTTGGAACTAAATTGTTTTATATTTCTTATAAAAATCTAATGATATTAAGCCTTAATTATTATTTCATTAAAACTTGGCTTGTCATAATTTTCAAAAATACATATGTTGAGCTTAATTTATGTTTCCTTTGCAAAGAAGTCCTTATTGATAGTGGCATAAGGATGACATTCAGTTGTCGGCAAGAAGATCAGGAGACGGAGATCTCGGAATTAAGCATTATGCATTTTTCACTTTAGCATAGTTTTGTATTTGTACTAGATTCTTAAAACCCATTTACTTCATACTCTACTTATAATATACATCCTTATGTTAAACATTGCTTAAAATCATTAGGAATATAATGTAGACTGGAAAAACATAACAAAAATACTTAGTGAATTAGCAGTGCTTATAAGTTTCTACGGAAATGTATCAAGAAATGCTTTAGTTGCTTTTATAAAACTTACAAACAGTTTTTGGTCTTTAAAAAGAAATGAATCTAAGTTCATCAATTATCTTAAAGTTAATTCAGCAAGAACATTAACATTACAAACATACTTCAGTTTAAAGAAATTTTTACTGTCTAAGAAATTACAGAAATTTCGATCACTTTTAATATAAAAAGTTATAAAAAACTTTGATTTGTGGCAATAAGAAAAGCTGAATAAACTACAAAAATAACAAAAAGCAAGTATAGGCAATTAGACATATTAACAGGTCTAAATTTAATACATTTGCGCTTACTCTTACGTTACAAAAATTAATACTAAACCCTCCAATAATTTGTAATATGAATTATTAATAAATAAATTAGGCGTCTAACTGGGGTGGGTCTCCCCGCTGCTGTCACCACAACTTGTAATCGATCACATCGATTGAAATAAATCATTATGGCAGAATTAATTATTATCACAGAAAGTTTTAAACATTACATTTTAAATTACACTTAACAAACCTATTACAAACATAAATTAAGTATTCCCAAACATCCCAACCCAAACCATTGAACTAATTATTTTAATTAGGTCTTAAAAAACATAAAATTTACAAAAAGGCAAGTAAACATTACATGTAATTAATTGTATAAAACACATTATTTTTCTAATACGAATAAATTGGTCCTTGTTAAAATCAAACTTGGAATGAGAGATAATAACGATGGACGTTATTGCAGTTCACTTCATTAGCTCATTGATTGCTCATTATTTAACAATAAAAATTCTTGAGCAAACTTGTATATCAATTCCATAGAAAGTTGCACAAGTAAAACATTTAGAGTGCGTCTTTTGGCACTTACTTTCGAAGATTCGAAAATATTGACTAGTTGCAATTTTTAACAACCGATACATGCAAGAAATTATCACATACAGCCGTGGAACCAGTTTTAAAACATTATGTGTACTTTAAAACTAAATCACTAAAGTTCTTGGAATGTTCATATTGAAATAAAGGCTTTGGCGTGGAATAATTTAGACATTTTCTTAACACAACCATCAACGAATACTTGCTGCGAGAGCGTCGTCGACACCGCGGCTCGGTTAAGTAGTTTAGGTAACTAAAATCAGTCATTTTCAATTCGCTTAGGTAAGTAGCTAATACTCGTGGTGTTATTTGAGGTCGGGGACGAGGAGGTTGACTATGTTGGGGAACACCTCGGCCTGGATGGGCCCGTACTCGACCAGCTCGCCGTCCACCGTCAGCGTGCCGCCCGGCCCTTCCGGTACAATTCGAAACGCACTCACCGGGATCAGCTTTATGTACTCGTTGTTACTCTCCGCGTGATTCCCATTGTTGATGCCCAGCAGAAACGAGAGGAGCTGGGATCGAGATATACCGGCTTTGATGATGAGCATCCACATCACTCCGTCCGAGAGCTGCGAACGCGGCGCGAAGAGTAGGTCTTCACCGATGTACGCTTGGTAGGAGACGTGCACCATGACGAATTCTCCCTGTTCGTGCGTCCAGTGTGTGGGGAGCTGGGACATGAGCGCCGGCAGGTGCGGCGCGGGGCCGTGCATGCACGCGTGCACGGGCGAGCGCATCTCGGAGCCGGCGCTCGTCACGCTGTGGTACTCGGAGCCTCGCGTGCTGTAGAACGCGCTGCGGCGGGAGTTGACGGAGTACCAGGAGTCCACGCGTTGGTGTCGGCCCGGTCCGCCCGCGGAGGTCGTCCAGACGGAGTCCTGCTCGTCGCAATCGATGAAGGCTTCTGCGTCGGGCGAATCTAACGCTCCGTCCTGACTGACACTGTGGCTGAGGACTAGGGGCTGTTTAGGCTTGGGAAGGTTACTGATGTCTTTGATGAGCGCGTAGCTGACTGTGCCTTTGTACCGCCGGAGCCCTACGATCCTGGCGAGCGCCCAGAGCGCGAACCTCTGCCCGCCGATGGCTCGTAACCGCTCGCTCTCGATGTCGATGTCCGATAGAAAGCCCCACCCGACCGATAGGAAGGAGAACATAATCTAGAAATGAAAACATATAATTAGAAACACGTAAAAGGAAAATCCGCCTCGTGGGTATTTACGACTTTGTTAGTGATGCAATATGTTTAAAGCGTATTCGATAATGTTGGTCAGATGATCTGTCACATGGGTACGTATTGTATTAAGGCTTTCCTCATACTCTGTTTGACGCAATATCAGCATCACCGAACAAAAAGCTCCGTATCTACGACGATCTTTCTAATATATGTCAATTACAGGTAATCGTAATTAACATATTATATTTGTATTACAAAGCTAACAATCAAAGTGATCTCCTTATAAAAATTGGTTTGCAAACAAAACATGACGCCACTTGATCTTACCGTAGTGACCACTACGTCATCACATGAAGATTTGGTGTCGACAACATTATTTATTTACCTACACACAAAGCGAACCCTGGGCCCTTTTAGGATGCTACCGGGAAAGCGCTAAAATGACAAGGAATATACGTAATGTACAGTAGTGTACCTAACTCGCATCCGTAAACATTCCGGTAGGTACTCGTTTGTAGCGGACGCACTCAATTGAATAGTGTAACTATATCTAACGATGGCTATGATCTTAATCCTTTACAACCTACTTTACGACCGTCATTTCACATAAATCATAATTAGCCCGTGTAAACCATGAACGATAAGATTACACGATTAAGATGAATGCATTTAGTTGTGTTTATCTTTTAGCAATTGACTTTGTAAACTTTATCCGCGTAGAACTAAACTAACAAAGTTTTACCAGCTTAAATGGCAGTGAAAAATACTCGTAGGTATCCGGTTTCATCATCACTACATAGTCGCTTCCCGCTGTCTGTCTGTTTGTATGTATCTTTAAAACTACACCACGGATTTTGATGCGGTTTTTTTTAATAGATAGAGTGATTCAAGAGGAAGGTTTATGTATAATTTGTTAACCCGTGTGAAGCCGGGGCGGGTCGCTAGTACATAATTGTTAAATCGAAAGATTTTTAGATGAAAGTCATGTATTTATGTGAAACCATGAATTGATTGAATCATGGGGTGCTTCAATCGTAGGTAGTACACATGTTGATACAGATGTTGAAGTCGCGAGAAGTTTCCGGAAAGTTCGAAAAGTTCTCAGGAATATCAGGAAAAAGTCACAGGAAACAAAGAAAACTTTACATTTCCAAAATGAAATGTTTAATTCCCAAAAATATGAAAAGATATCGAAATTCTACTACCTACTATGTGGAAAACTCGCAAGTTCTGAAAGTTTCCGAAGGCAAATCAGGTGTCGTAAACATAATGATATATAATTATCTTTAGTTTTTAGGTTCTTAAGTTTATGGCCTTACAAGGAGTTTATGAGGATCTTACCCGTAATAACACCTCAATTAGATGCACGTGAGGTAATTTGAATGGACTAGTGCCGTACCGTTATGTACCTAATAGCAAAAGTATCTTGGGGTCACACTTTTAGTAAGGATGGTTAGAGGTTACACATAGTTCCTCAGCTCATCACTCAGCGTTGTCCCGATTGCAAACTAAGAGCTACCCATCAATCATTTTTAGGGTCCCGTACCCAAAGGGTAAAAAACGGGACCCTATTACTAAGACTTCGCTGTCCGTCCGTCTGTCACCAGGCTGTATCTCATGAACCGCGATAGCTAGACAGTTGAAATTTTCACAAATAATGTATCTCTGTTGCCGCTATAACAGGAAATACTAAAAATAAAATAAATATTTAAGGGGGGCTCCCATACAACAAACACGATTTTTTTGCTCTATTTTTTGTTGATGGTGCGGAACCCTCCGTGCGCGAGTCCGACTCGCACTTGGCCGGTTTTTACTTAACTACTTAGTTTGTTTCTTTCGAACGTCCTGCAGTTCAAACGGTCAGATTTTTAGGTTTGAAATTAAGCGTCGTCTTAGGTATTTGTCTGAACAAGCAAATAACTTAACAAGTTAATTTTGTCAAAATTTAGCCCACTTTTATATTTTTTGATTTTTTAGGTATAGTTGGTCAAACCAATTTGTCAGTAAATAAGAACAACAAAAACTATACTCTACTATACTATATTTTCTTTTGGGAGTTTTGGGTGCTAATATTAATACTAGTGTACGACAAAGATAGTATGATAGTATGATTCTCTCTGTCTATGTTTGAAATGAGACAGTCCTTTGACAAACTATAGCTCTGACAGCCTCCATTTAAGTAGAAAACTTGTAAGTATACCTATAACATTAACAACATTAATTAACCTTGTACCTACTTCATATAATTGTCAACATATTTGAACTAGTTTTACGCGGTAAGATACTATTAACCGCATATCTTAATTGTAACTGGCACTACATTAATTAGCCCTCCAGGTGACACGGTTATTAAAACCAGACAGCTCTTAACAAATGACTGTGCGATTTACTATAAGTAAGTAAGTACCTTTTATAGTTCTACAGTTCTACACCATAAGGCAAAGTAAACTGAGTGTTTTGCTTTTTCGCTCAATATGGCAAACTCCTGTTTTTACTTAACGCTTAATGGTTTTTGAATCTGCTCTTTAAAATAAGATAACGTTTACGAAGCGAAAGTTTTTGGTTGAAAAAATATCACTTTTGACACTGAAAGATCAGTAGAGTAGGTACAGTATCGCTGTGATATTATAAGCATTGTTCGAATCGGGTCGCATATCATACCGGATCTACATCTATCTTAAGCGCCTTTTGCAGAAGATAATTATCGATTATATGTCGCTTTCTCGCCTAACAGGCCTAAAGCATGAACGAAAATGCGTTTCCATAATGCCTGCGGTTTATCGCTAAGAGAAAAGTTGTGCTTACTTGTGTCTTAGTTTCTACTCGAACGACGTCCATAGGCGCCGATTTCCCTCGGGACAGGGCCATGGCCATCCCGGTCAGGTTCTGAGGGATGTACGGCTCGCTGAAACAATGTAATAAATGTGTTAAATCAAATGTATGAACGGTACATTTTTAGAGTACACTTTAGAGGTAATAAAGGACATTTAAAAAAAAAAATACAAGGTGTAATTGGTCTATAGAAGCGCCTTTTGCGATCGCAGGAGGAATTCAAAACACCACATCTCATACAAAAAAATCTAATTCATCACATTTTTGGAGACAGAATAAAGCCCTATCGTGTGATTTTTTGTGTAAAACAACGCTAGTATTTGATCGATCGACAGAATTAATTGCAACTGAGAGGTCCATTACAAAAAGAAAATCGCACAGAAGTAATAGTGGTGCTGCCCTCACACTTACTTTTGGCCGTTTGCCGTAACTATATGTACATATTTGCAATACGCAATACAGGCAAATTGCTGTAGCGATACAATCACATATTGCTGCATTCATGCAGAACTCGCGAGTCGCGACAGTTTCTTGTGAAATCATACGAGTATCATCATAACACGAAATTGTACGCAACACAACAAAAACACATAACAACCGGGTAGAAGTGTAGAGCACAGATGATGATGACTCAAGTTTCATAATTATGACTTATGACGGTCAGAAGAACAAGTACCTAACTACCGCCTGTTGTCTGCCTCTACATTTAATCAATTGTTCTTTTCTTTTGTATCTTTTTACTGACGTGTGCCAATAACGAGTATTCTATCTATCTATCTACCTACGATGCTTTTCGTACATAACTTTACATACCGTATGTATGTTTTATTTCACACGAACATAGTTCTTTCAAAGCAGAGTTCGTAGGTTCAAGCCCCGGCTCGTACCAATGAGATTGTCAAAACTTAGGTATGAAAAAAAATGTGGGAGGTCGTGCCTCTCACGCATCGGCGTCCACAGTCACCAAACCCGTTGTCTAAGCAGCAATGCATAAATCGTCTACAACACACGCAAAGGCCTGTGATGAGGTATCTATGTATGTCATTTGATATTTATGTACAAGTTGCTTTCCGGTATGGGAAACATCGCGAGGAATCCTGCATAATACGCCTGCAAAGAAATTCAAAAGTTTATGTGAAGCCGAGAAGGTCTATCTCGTATAACGAGAGTTCTAAGTATAGTTTGTTAAATTAATACTTGACCCTATCCTATCCAGACACAGTATGTACTACATTGACCAATATAATTCCAACTTTACCACTTCGATTTAAGGTTCAAATATACACACACGATTCTTATCAAGCGGCTATTTTGACGTGTCATGCTTATATGAAGGAGGCGTACGATTATGTCGATTATAGTTAAACAGCTGGAAGTGGTCATTACACACAGTTCAACGTCTTATTATAAACAAAAGTGCACTTATAGTAGTTATACTATGAAGCGTACGAGTGTAATAGGATAATTCGCCAGAATGAGATACAATCAGCCAGGTGAATCACTACTGGCCAGTGTGGCTGTGGAACCATGATATATTGAAAAAGTGAAGATATTTGTACGGTTTTATTGATATTTCCTTTACATATAATTACGAGTATGTGGAAGAGTGTCATTTATCCAGCTTGAATTTTTACGGTCCATTCAAGCCAGGTTTTTCACTTGTCCGTCTGTCTCTGGCCTCTCAAGCAATGGCAAACGGTATGTTTAGCTTTTTGACGGCTTTTAACCTAATCTACGCCAAGTTCGGCTTTTCATTTTAACCTAATCGAAAATTTATTCGGCATTACGTGACACGACTGTTTTTAATGACTTAAGTTAGAATAGAAACTGTGTATCTATTCATTAAAAAAAATCCAATACAATTGTTCAAATTTGGCAGTTTTTATTGAATGATGGGCCGAAGTAGTTAAATATAAGTAGGAAAATAAAATAATTTGACAGCAATAAGTATTGCGAAGGTCAAAATACCAAAGATCATTTAGCAAAGGTGATAGATACATTAAATACTAATGGTGTTTGCCTTTACCTCGTAATGCACTAACTGGTCAATCAGGTTTTATGGTAACAAGGCGAGTTTCCTTTACGTCGTTATGGCTAATTGCTTTGGAAATCTTTGAATATCTAATTGGCTTCATAATCAGATCGATAACAATGAAAGAGAAGAATGCATTCAGTCACTGACTTTTCCCTTTAAACGGTAACCAAGTTTCAGGTATAATATTAAGTGGGGTAAAATAAACTGTGGGACAAGATAGACACTTGCAGGGAAAACAAATTGAGACATCAATCAAAGTCATGGCAAATCAGTTTCGTGTATGATTAGGGTTGATGATTATATTATCAAATGATTTACTAATTATCTCAATTGAACGAAAACCTCGCCAAAAAAATAGGATTTAGAGCCGGATATGCGCGTCACGGCATCATATTCATAATGAATCAGAACCGATCGTATTATAATAACACCTATCGAATAACCGTTTCGTTTATTATCTGTTGTCAATTAAGGTGTTGATAGATTATCACCAGAGCTCGGCGGGGGTGAGCTATTTACCTTATAATTTGACGTGAGACATGTCAAATTATAAAAGGTAAATAGCTCACCCCCGCCGAGCTCTGATTATCACAGCAGGCGCCCCCGTGTTACGCAATGTCTATAATATAGAGAGAATAAAATTCAAAATATTTAGATTCACATATGATAATATTCACAATATTTATCAAGTGTGAGTTACATCTAAAAGCTTTATTGAATCGAAATCGCAGTCACTGGGTTACAAGAAAAGCGAAGTTCGTAAATTTCGAGCAACTCTCTCTGTCGCTCTTATTACGCCTTAATTGGAGTATAAGAGAAAGATGCTCGAAATTTGCGATTTGATTTGTGTTTGATTCGCGGTGTGCCCACTGAAAAATAAATTTGGCCCTATTATCTTTTCGTAGACTCCGAAATCTCAGAATGAAAAAAAAGCAATAGAAGCAATAGAAGAAGCGCCATATAGATCTACAACAATGGTGAGAAACGCAACTTTGTATAGACTACAGAGACAATTAATCTTTACTATACTCGTCTATAATACTTAATGTCAATGTCCATCATTGTTGCGTCTTTATATTGCGGCCGAGTAATTGATTGGTTCATTAACAATTGACATTGTTTTAAAGGCATTGGAATTATTGGCAATATTCTGGTACCATTTTTAAAATATAAATAGTTTCTATGATTCTATAATTATAAATACCTATATTATGGTATTATAAAAACAAAAGTAAACGTCGCGTCGCCATGAATTCATACCTAAGTGCCGTTGGCTTAAATTTCGAATTCCAATAAACATCACACGTGGTCGAAAATTTCTTACTAAAGAACATCTATAGCATATAAATCTCCCAAATGTGTGGTAGGTATAAACATTGGCAATGGAAAACTCCATAGAAATGCCGAGAACGCGCAATCATAGCTCAGGAGACAGGATAGGGGACGGGGCCCCTCTAAACAGATATTAGTCATTACAGACAACGACCAAATAATAGTGGTATAATAGCGACGGAGTAATATGTGTGCTGATGAGTCCAGGTCCAGGCTATGGTCCGGGTGAGAAACGATGACAACGACAAACGACGTTGGTAGCAGATTAGATTTTGTTTGCAAATACAAGAGAACAAGAAGCAAACAGAATTGGTGGTAACTACTGGGATTGTTTTTCTCAGTCGTTTCCACTGAAAACTGGTAAAAAAAAGTCATTTGTTACCACTGGAAAGTATTTCATGGTAACAAGTAGGAATAACCCCATTTAGCAACGTTTAGACATAATAAACTTTTTGCATTCCAACTTCGTAGGACCATCAAACGGTAGTACATATTAGATTTAAAATAAGGATGAAGTTGGAATTGGCCTGCTTCCTAATAGCAAGTAGACCATAAAAATAAATAGGAAGAAACGTTTTGATAGAAATTCAAATTGAACAAGCTTAAACTTTTACTACTTACATAGAAAAGTAGCAAATGTAGCAATCTTATTGAGACTATCGAGACTTTTGGCTTATAATCTAAATAGATCGTTTTACTTTTAGGAATGTTTAGGCCGAGTATTTATACTCGTAGGATCATAGAAATCAACTATAATTATTCGCAATAGGTATTAGTTTTTCACTTTGTCGCAAAACATTTTCGCGTAATTTGCATAAAAACTCAAACAAAAATAATGAATATAAGCTATAATATAGAATTTGTAAAATCCTGTTGATATTTTGGCACACTAAAATCTTATGAGTTACTAATTTCAATTTATGAAATACCTAATACCTATAGAAATATTAAAAACGAAGCTAATTGGCCAGACACACCTACTTTATAAATTGTATAACCCTTAATGGAGTTAATAGTTCAAAAACGACAGTCGAACACCAGACTTACTCATCGAATATAGTACATTTATGTGCCGCTGCCGCATGTGGTCGCTAAATAGCTTCTGCCTTGATAAGGGTTAAAAAACTAGGACACTAAAGCGTTGAAGCACTAGAAGTAAAAGCAAGTTAGATTGTCTATGAATTCACGGCGAAAATGTGTGGCGCCGCGTCAGAAGGGAAATAGGCGAGCACGAAATTTGAAGTGGAAAATAGTAGCGACAAACTTGAATGACATTCACAACCGTTTCGTATCATATTCCGAGATTGTCGGAATGCGAATCGAATGTATATTTAAGATTTAGTAACGGAGCAGAATCTAGAAAGCTATTGCTTTATATTACGATTAATTTTATTGTAGTTTGACATTTGGCCTAGCTCATTTTTCCATGCTAAGCATTTAAGAAACCAATTATTTGTCCCTTTCACTAGCAAGATATCACTCATATCTTAATCTGACACGCTCGAGTAACTACAAAAAAACCCTTTTGGGCTCCTCTATCTTCACGAAAACAAGCTCAGACGGACATCCTCATCCATTAAGGATTCCGAAGATATAATATTTATTTGATAAGATAAAAATTCAATAAGAAAGATTACGAAATTGACTTTACCTCTGATTGTAATGAAACATGGTAGCATAGGCAATTATTTTCAATTTTCATGCATTGCTAGGTGCATTTACGACGCATTTGATTGCATTTATATGGCCCATAGCTAATAAATATTGTTCAAAGCTGGTTAACCTTTAGTCACGCGTGCCATAAATAACAAGTTTTTCTTTTATTAAGCCTATCGTATGACTTATAAATCCCTCTCAAAATTGCTTATTTTCTATCTATTTAACTAGATTTTGTTACGCATTAAAGTATCGGATTGGAGTCGCGGGTTCTTTTTTTGTTTTGCTATTCATATCGCGATTCATGATTTGATGAAGGTCAAGTAGTCAGATCAACCTCGACAGGTCATTTATACAAAACTAAAGTCTTCGCCCCGCGAACATAATATCTATTAAAGATGCAATTTACAATGAAGCGTCTATGTGTTTGTGTATCAATAATATAATATAGCTGTGGTTTTATTCAATCCCTCATGCAATATCAACGCTTTCTGCGTCAAATCTTATACCTCTAATAATTCATTCGCCTCAGTTTCACATGTAATCATTACGTGCATGATAAAAACCAATATATTATACTTTGCATTGCGTGAATTTAAAGTACGGTCAACCAATTGGAATCATCTCAACTTACCACGTTGACGCAGTAAGACCGCCTTAATGTAAATCAATTTCTATATTTCCTATGGAATTTCTTGCAACATTATTAGATATGATGCACTTCGCACTTCCATAGATCCTCTCAGAGTTCCATTTTGCCAAATATGTATGCCTTAAAAAGCTCTGGTTTACCTACACCAAGTATAAAACTATTTTTTGTTATTCGTTCTCTTTTTTTCCACTTTCCTGCTAATCTCCTGTTTCTCTCTTTACTAATTACTGGTATTTAATTCTAGCCTTAGTTTAGGTAAAATGAAGTACCTATCATGAATATATTCGAAGTGCTTCAAATTGTACCTGAACTATGAACATTCATTAACACACAAGGTCGTGTTTTCATACCTACTATATTTCAAAAATGCATTTTAGTGCCTTGATAATATGGTCGTTTACTTACTATTACTATTATAAATATTCCGAGGTAAATTATTCAAACGCAGTATAAAAGCTGATATGCGCTCTAAAATCACATGATAATTACTTTGAGTATAACAACAATTATAGCTCTTATCGATTAATACTGATAATGTATTGTAACTTTCGATCGAGTCAATATCCTTTACTGCCACTAGCCAAGTCGCGCGATAAGATAACCTATCATTATCAATGCGGGACTTATTTATATAGGATTATTTAAAAGTTGAACAACAGAACGAAGAACTGTTTAAATTTCGTAATTAACTAAGATTATAGAATTGACCTAATAGCAACACCGTAACTTGAGCTAGTTTAGATTAAGTAGCAGTGTTGGCCGAAACGTTAATGCAATTGACGATTTTTGACCATTAACCATTATAAATTGAATCATAAACTGTAACCGTACGTTACAGTTTACGGTTCAATTTGTACTGGTTAATGGTCAATTGCAATTAACGTTCGGCCAACACTGTTTCGGTCAAATCAAGCATGTCAAGAATCGTTTAGGTGTGCCACTGCTGTGCACTATAAATGGCAGATATTAAAAATAAAAATTCGTACACGATTAATAAGTGTACTTACTACTTAGGCTGGTTTTAGGCTGGTTTTAGTGTCATGCGGACCTAGGGTTGCCAGATGGTCGGGATTCGGCGGGATTCTCCCGATTTTTAGCATGTGTTCCCGATTCCCGACAAAGTGAAAACTGTCCCGAAAAACAGCATCACGTTATAAAACAATAATTTCAAGTTCTGAACTGTCGTCGAGCGAACCAGCGACCCGCGTCGAGCCCGTCAGCGCGCGCGCCGGGCGCGCGTGGCGAGATTGGGCAGAGCAGCTGACGTAGTGCCAATAATGTAAAATATCGTTGTTTTTAATACAATTAATTTAATATGAATGGTTCATTTTCCCGGCTTAAGGCCCAAAATCCCGAAAAATTTATATTTTTTCCCGATAATGGCGCCTTTCGATCTGGCAACCCTATGCGGACCGTCCGTGCGGATCGCTCCGCACGGACCAATATGTATTAAGCTAAACCAGCCTTAGTGTCACGCGGACCGTCCGTGCGGATCGCTCCGCACCGCCAAATTGTATGAGAAAGCTGTCCGCGCGGACGGTCGTCCGCTCGGACCAATCTAAAACGCTCCCTGATCATAATACATATCGGTCTGGGGCGGAGCGATCCGCACGGACGGTCCGCGTGACACTAAAACTAGCCTTATTCCTTGAAGTGGCAGGAACCGGCTCCCGGACAATTAAAGCCATTTAAGTTTGAAATTTGATGAAAATAAAATCGAAATTAAATAGAACAACTCAAAAATGACGTATGGCATCACTTGAACGGTTATAATTATGGAGAAATAAATTTGATAAATTGATTTGTTTACACCATAATGAGCATTGCTACTTACGTCAACCAATGACAAAGTACTACTTAATGATGTAACCGGTATGGTAATTCATGGGGGCTCGCAGAATATTTCAACTTATTAGTCAATATTATTTTGCGCCAGATCTCGTGAATCAATATGTTCTAAATGTTTATTATTACGCGTCATTTCATTGAACATGTTTTTTAGCACCGCAACGCAGTTTAGATAGTATAGATAAGAACCGATTGTCTAGCATGTTGGTTTTGGTACATTGTATATAGTACTACAAAGTAAACATACAAATATGAATAAAATCAACATATTTACGAGTTATTATTCGGGTACAATTCTGCTACAACATATCTGATCGTCGCGTCGTCGCGTCTGGACTTTGACATGTATCTTTAAAAACATACAAAAAAAATCTTGTTCACGGAAAAACAACTGTTAATTGACCAGTTATTTAAAAAAACGCGGCCAGCTGACGTATTATGTGTATATTTTGGGAATAAAGTGCAGACATTTAAAAATTGGAGTTTTAGAAAAAAGTGTACCATTTATTTTATCATTTTTACCAGACTACGGCTGCATCGTCTGGTGGAAACGCAACCTAATAGGAAATGAAATGCTGCCTATTTTTATTATTGTTCATAATTTATTTTATGGCTTTTATTCCATAGGCTACACATAGGCTAACATATTTTAATGATTTGACAAAAGGAGATACGAAAAACGTAGTCCTAAAAACCCGTAGTCGACAAGATTTTTCATTTTTCACTTATTGATTCTGAGACTAGACTGCTTGTGTGACTTGGAAACTCTCTATAACAAGTGAGAGATTGCCAGAGATGATCCACTGCACATTTATAAAAAAGATTAATTGTGGATTTGTGAGAAATATACGTAATCGAAGGTCAGACTTATACATGCCTCTATTTCCTGCGATAACAAATACACTAGGTACATGTACTATAAGTATATTTTGTATACTGCTGCAAGTGCTGCAATGTGTACAAAAACCATTTAAACCTGACATACTCGTATCCTTTGTTACCAGAGATGCGATTTATTTGAAATACTTCTATTTAAAATGCAAATACAAAATGCAAAATACCTATTTTGTATTTTGCATTTAAATGCCTTTTAGTAAAAACCATTTTGTATTTTATTTGAAATACTTTTCGAGACGTATTTTGCATTTTTAATATTCATTTCAAAATGCAAAATACTTTGTGATTAAGTTTAGCCAACATTACCAGTCAAACAAAATGAAATGAACGAATGACGCTTGTATTGCGGAATTTGACCGATAAAGGCGCCTGCTAGCGCCTGGCGCCAGCGCCAGGAGGCCGATTTTTGAAATTCGACAGCTCGATTTCGTGATTTCGTTCAGTAATATCTCCACTACTAGGCATGTAAATTCTACTAATAGAATCAAAAACTAGTGGTCAATACCACTAAATTCACAATTTATATCGCTCGTATTTCAAAAATCAGCATCTCGCCGTTTTCCACCGATTTTCGAGTGACGAAATCGAGCGATCGAAATTCATAAATCGGCCCCCTGGTATTGTTAAAAAGCGTAATAAATAAAAACTGATTTTTTTTCACTTTTTAACAATACCAGTCCAGTTGTTAATTAATAAAAGAAAAGTGTAATAATAATAAAATAAGAACTAGATGCACAATCAACCGAAATAAATGGCCACAGAAGTCACAAAATGGAGCCATGGCTCTCTTTTCGTTAGTCTAGTTTTTTACATTATTTTAAGTGAGTATTATTTCCTTTATTTATTTTTCTTCTTAGGTTGGTTTTTTACAATATGTATATAAAATTAAAATATAAAAACACTTACAAAAATAATATAAAAAAAATATTATAAACACATTATAAAAAACCTAACCTAGGGTGCCGCCAGCAGCGGGGCAGGGCCCAAGCTGCCGGTGGTCAGGGCCGCAGAGAGAGGAACCGACGGACTATTATTAATACCATAACAGAATTTATTGATACGCGTACTGATAAATATGACCAAAATGTCATGCATAAGGTGCCATGCCATGATATTAGACGTTTTTGTTCGGCTCGGCATTGTGTCTCTATTTCTCATGATAAATACCTAAAATAAATAAAAATATCTGAGATTTGCTCAAAAGGTATTTTATTTTGAAAAAGTATTTTGAAAATACCTATTTTGCATTTAGCATTTGAAATACAAAACGCAAAACTATTTGGTATTTTGCATTTGAAATAGTAAATCTGAAAAGTATTTTGCATTTTGTATTTAAATGCTTTTTTAAAACCATTTTGTACATCTCTGTTTGTTACATTCCTTACAACCTCTCTAGTAGCCTACCGCTTAGAAGTCAATGTTGTTACCAGTCATTTCAATACTTTTGAGCGAATTTATCTCAAAATAATAATCAAAGACCGATTAGTACCGGTACTTCACTCTGGAGGTCATGGGCATGGGTTCAAATACTTCAAATCCTAGCTCGTACCGCCAAGTTTCTCGGTCTCAGTACCTACTTAGGTAGGTATTAGACATTAGTTGTTGAAGGAAAACTTCGTCACTAAACCATTTTAATCGCCACAAGGTCTATAGGTATACGGTTTAACTGAGGTGGTTGGTAAAAATTTATTATGGTTAGCTACGGACTGGTTGAAAGCTTGACAGCATGAAACTCATTTGGGGGAGCCCAGGAAGGGATTTTTGTATTTGCTCGAGCGTGTCAGATTATGATACGAGTGATATCATAACGAACCACTTTTAGCCGTCTCTTTGTGGGTTGGTTGGTGAGCAGTTAAAAAAATCGTTAAGTAGATTGTGGATTGTGGATTTGGTTAGTTTGGTCCTCGTTGATTGAACACAGATACCTATCTTAATCTGACACGCTCGAGTAACTACAAAAATCCCCACGTGGGCTCCCCAACCATTGTTAAGTAAGTAAAAATGTAACATGTAGACTGCCCGCGTAACTTCTTTACCAACTGCCTGAGATAAGTGGTAGATAGACCCATAGTTTCTTCTCTGGGTTAGAAGGTCAGATGGCAGTCGCTTCCGTAAAAACTAGTGTTGACGCTTAATCTTTGTATTAGATAGGCGAATGAAGCCCGTTTTAGGATACTTGCGGGAAAATGAAAAGATTACGAAATTTAAGGAAATTGTGGTTGTTTGTAACATTTGCCCAAGATAACTTTATAACTTTATACACAACATGTTTTTATGTGATGTGAAACAATATAGGTACCTACACAACACTGCTGATGAGCATAGATTTTTTTTCATCCAATTTTAAAATTAGGTAGGTATGCTATATCTATCTATCTAATACCTTTAAACGAGCAATTCTTGTTTATTTATATATATATACCTATATATTTCGGGGATCTCGGAAACGGCTCTAACGATTTCGATGAAATTTGCTATATGGGGGTTTTTGGGGGCGAAAAATCGATCTAGCTAGGTCTTATCTCTGGGAAAACGCGCATTTTCGAGTTTTTTTATGTTTTCCGAGCGAAGCTCGGTCACCCAGATATTATATATATATGTATGCATAAATTGTGGTTGTTTGTAACATTTGCCAAAGATAACTTTATACACAACATGTTTTTATGTGATGTGAAACAATATAGGTACACAACACTGCTGATGAGTATGTGAATATGATATATATATATATAGGTACTCGTATATATGGGTTATAGAGCATAATTTCTAAAATCACATTTCCTAAGTACGAAATTCCTAAAACAGAACATCGAAAATAAAGACGCATGTCCTAAAGCCCTTGCTACGCGGTCGCCGACAAGCCCCCAGACCGCGTGGTCTTGGTCCGTCCCGGACCGTGTAGACAGTTGTTTCCAACAAAATTTTACCAAAACTGACCAAGGTCAGACCAAGGTCAGACGGTTAGTAGGCTTGTCGGCGACCGTATAGCAAGGGCTTAATGCACTTTTAATCGAATGATCTCATTTTCGAAAATCAATATTCCTTTGTACACATACACAATACCTAAGGACAATACTTTGAAAGTCAATATGTTTAGTGCTCAAAGTAGCTACGTTCAAAAAGCCTAATGACAATATATTGAAAATCAATATTTCCGAGAACATTTCCTTCTTACCCTAAGTTGACGGAGCCCCGCTATTTCTGGGCGGTTTGCCCTTCGGGCATCTGAAGCTACCTAACGAACCTAACCTACCTACTTATTGATTTAGTTTAGTGTGACGTCCGTGAAAACAGTACACTTTGGGGGAAAAAGCGTAGGTAGGTTAGGTTCGTTAGGTAGCTTCAGATGCCCGAAGGGCAAACCACCCAGAAATAGGAGCCCTGCGAAGCGGGGCTCCGTCTAGTTAAATTGTAAAGGAAGTTTTTTTGAAAATAAAGTTGCGTACGTTTGACTCGTTAAGCTAAGGTCAGCTAAACGTAGGACAAATGTCGTTAGAAATTTCGCAGTTTACACATTTTAAACTTAGGTCAACTGAACGTAGGAAAAAAGATCGTTAGTATTTTCGTGCACTAGCAGTATTGTACTTTAGACATTTAAATAGTAAGTTGATTAACCGTAGGACATGTATCTTTAGGAATTTCGTACATTACACATTTTGATTTTCGATGTTCTGTCTTTAGGAATTTCGTACTTAGGAAAATTGATTTTAGAAATTATGCTACATAACCTATATATGTATGTATGCTGAATCCATTCTCACTAGTCCTTGAATTTCTTGATGCTGCTGAATCAATACTCAATTGGATCAATAATTTATGTACATACCTAGATTACATATTCGTAAATTTCAGTAAATTTTCGTATTTCTGATACCAATAAAATATGGACAAATATATTTTTGAACAAGCTGTTGTTTTTCAACAAGTTTCTCATTAATATTGTTCATAAATATTTCATTTCAAATTCATAGACAACTTATATGAATAACAATATGTGTTGTTCAATTAAAAAAAAAACAGAAATAAATTAACGAACTTAATAAAATAACTATACAATACATGAATACAGTATTCCTTTCAACTGTCAATTGGGCCTAAAAACCACTAAAAATCCATAGAGCAGTTTAAGCTATTTAGCATAATTTCAATCGACATGGCAAATATGCTTACATTAAGAAACAAACAGCATATTCAAGTGTTTTGTGACTGACATCAGCGCTATATGTGTTGTTTCCCATGACCTTGAAGACTGTCCGTTCAATTGTATAGAAAATGCCTAGTGATGATAAATACTTAGATAAAATTGGTAGATTATTGTGTTGGTTTTTTTAATATGCAATAGTATGTTATGTTATTGGTACAGTTAGGGTTTGCAATCCGGATCTGGATCCGCGGATCTTCCCATACATTACAGATTCATCATGCAAACCCTAGTTACAGGAACTAAAAATGCTAAAACATGCTTTTCTAATGCAAATAAAATACGAACTATAAATCTAATTATTATTTTCCTCATCCAAGTTATTTAATAACTGTTATTATGTAACTTCAACAGTTTTTTTTCCTAATTATGTTTTCCTTAATAAATTTTGTATTAAGCAGAAACATCTGAACGTGACCAGTGGTCGTGGGTTCAAGTCCCACCCAAGACAGTGAATTTTTCCACTTTTAATTTATTTCTCAAGCAAGCTTATGTTTTCCTTGTTGAACACCTTTATTTAAAAAAATATTTTTCCTTATCCTGATAATGATCTATACTTATTATCTTTGTAAACATGAGATTTCTATGCATATTGTTGTTATGTTAATAGTATTTTATGTTGTTTACCTGGCTGTCTGTAAGCTGCCCTAGTAGCACGGTCGCATTTTTATCATTTATCACCATGCCTGTCACGTTCTAACAAGTATGTAAGTGCGAAAGTGACGGGCTTAGTGATAGTGGATAAAAATGGATCCGTGCTGAGCCCGCTGCATAATGCATATTCTATGGCAGTTCATAATAATTTATCTTTTTTCTTAAGAAGTTTGCCAATAGTATTCACAGTGACGGACATACTAACAAATCACAAGACTCAAAGTTGTTTGGCAACTGTGGCTGTGGCATTACCACTGGTAAACATGTTAGGCTACATATAAATGTACTTATCATTTATTGAATAATTATTCTTTTTTTCTTTATAATAAATAATTTTTGAACCTGACAATGTACAATTAATACAAATAAATCTATTCTATTCTACAATAAAAAAATACTTTAACCACAGTCTTACTTAAGCTGCTTCTTACATAAGTTTTGTCAGCAAAAGTGAAAGTCTTCATGCTAGTAATAAACAAAGTTATGCCAGTTATGTGGAATATTATATCCAATTGGATTCTTATTAGATTCTCTGTTTATGCAGAAGAGTCTAAATGTAGATTTTTTGGGTTTTATGAACAATATGCATAAAGTTGTACTTACTTGTATAAATGGCAAATAGTCCTGGCCAGTCCATTGCCAGAGCCGCAAGGCAGGATCGCGAGTGGCACTTCAGCCAAAGCCTGCTGCCAGTCCAGCCTCTCGAACATTCCATTCAGGATTTCGAACAGCACTCCATCGCCGCCCACCGCCACGATCCCGCGCCAACCATACACATTCCTCGTACGGACGAACTCCCGGGCATACTGGGCGTATTTAGTCACGTGGAGATCGTACGGAATCTCTCCCTCCTGCAGAATAGGTGCCACTTTCGTCTGAAACAGCTCCCGCGCTTTCCCCGGCCCCGATTTAGGGTTCAACAATATCAGCAGCTTCTTATCATTCGCGGGCGGAACGTAAGTGATCGGCTGACCCGCTATCAGACACTTTATTGTCGATCTCCACTTCTGCGCCTCTTTGTTATTATCTTCGTACTTATCAAACGATCTGAACCGCAACGTTATTGTTGTTCTCTCCCTTTTCATAGTGCGGCGGCTCCGTTTCAAAATATAGGCGTAGATGTACAGGTACGCGCTGATATCGTTCTCGTCGAGGTCACCGCTGTTTTCCTCGACGACCTTGAGCTGCTGCTGGCTAACGAAACTGCACACGCAGGATCCTGCTCCTGGTCGTCGTCTTTTGCTCCTCATACACTTGCTGCCGACGATGTCGCGCAGCAGAATCGTTTGCTCTTTCGAGTTCCCATCTGTTTCCTTTGTTAACGTTAACCCTTTGGACGTAAGTTGGACGCGAAACACTGAATTTTTTTTCGAAAGAATGTAGAATGTTTCTTCAAGGTAAACATGCTCTTTCGATTCGGCATGCTCATCTCCTACACCGTTTGACACGTCCTTCTCGAGCCTCGGATCCGCCATGACTGATTTTTTTTTTATTACAATTTCAATCAGCAACAAAAACAAACGTCACAGACACAAGAACTGTACGAAAAATATGAATATTACAGGTTAACCAACAAAATAAATTAAGTGAAATCTTAAGTCACAATTGGCACTAAGCGATAGTTCATGGCGGTTGAAACATTACCTCAAACATAACCATATATTATAGAGTTGCCATTATTAGATAATTCCCACAATTTCAAGTTTTAATGCTAACTTAAAAAAAAATTCACGGAAGCAAAAGTAGTCAAAGTGCTTGAAGTTTATCACATTGCAACTCGACGTACCTGTTTTATATTACTTTTAAGAACAATTTAAGTATAAACAATGCCTTTGTAGCATTATTCTAGTACTAGAATGAACAAGCGTTGGTGGGGAAAGTCTGCTGTGATATGTTTATCATTATTCTACATATTTTTAATGACTACTGCAGTAAGGTAAAATTAAAATGCAGGAAAAAAATCTAGTAAAACTACCCAAACTTTTCATTTAATATGGATTTTTTCACTATTTTATCTGGCAACATCAAGAGAACGACTTCTCTGTCACTGTCAGTCAGATTTGATGACACGCTGTCGCTGTACATTCTTTTATTGATATATGAATTTGAAAAATGCCGCACAGGATATTAGAATTATACAGCGGCATCGGAGGCATGCATTGTGCTTGGAAAGGTAATTCAATTAAATAAAAATTAGTTACAATAACCATCCGAGGTTACCTAGCTAACGTGTCATGTAAACATTACAGATTCTGGTCTACCAGGGACAATAGTAGCCGCAGTTGATATAAATACTGTTGCTAACGAAGTCTACAAACACAACTTTCCTGAGACTAATCTTCTGACCCGTAATATCCAGGCAATCAAACCAGAAGAGATAAAGAAAATGAACATAAACATAATACTTATGTCACCGCCATGTCAACCTTTTTCAAGAAATGGAAAGTTTCTAGACAAGAATGATCCAAGAAGTAAATCTTTTACTTACTTACTTGATATATTGAGCCAGTTGGATAGTGTAGAGTATATCCTAATGGAAAATGTGAAAGGCTTTGAGTGCTCCGCTGTAAGAGATTTGTTTATAGAGAAGTTACAGGAATGTGAATTTGTGTATCAAGAATTTCTTATTTGCCCATCTACTGTGGGAGTACCAAATTCGAGACTTAGGTATTATTGTTTAGCAAGGCGGAAATCAACTTGGAATTTCAAACGAAGGGATGAAATAGTAAGTAGCAATGTAAATTCAAAAAATAAAGTAATATATTGATTTGTATTTTAAACTAATGTTTGATATGCTTTTTTCAGATGACCAGACTTCCAAAAGACTGTGATGACCCATTTATGCTCAGTGAAGTTATTGAAGAAAATGTGCCAGAGAGGTACTTGGTACCTGACAAGTTGCTAAAAAGGGCCCACATTTTTGACATATGCTACAAAAACTCCAGAAGGTCATGCTGTTTCACAAAAGCATACACACACTATGTTGAAGGCACAGGTTCTGTATTCACAGACGCGAGTCCAGAAACAGTAGATAAATGTTATAAAGAGGCAAAATCTCATGAAGTTGGCAGCACTGACTTTGTTTGTACTCTAAAAGACCTAAAATTAAGGTTCTTTACTCCAAAAGAAGTGTCACAGCTCATGGCTTTTCCTATAAGCCATGAGTTCCCAAAAAACATAACGATAAAGCAGTGCTACAGATTGTTGGGTAATAGTGTGAATGTCAAAGTGATATCAGAGTTATTAAAGATATTAGTCGACTGATTAATTACTTTTATTTATACAAATAAATATAGATTTACATATATGCTATATAGCTCCGTTACTGAGGGCTATCCGGGCCTTCCGTCTGGCCCTGTAGTTCAGGACCCTGGTCCGTAACATGACTGCTATTGAGGATGCTGATCCAATAACAAAAGACCAAATTGTGAATTTCCAAAAGGCCCTCTCTTCTAGGTAAGCCACTCTGTCACAGCTGGAAAGGAAACTTGTAGTTTATTATTTGGTTCTTATGAAACTGGTTTAGTTTCATATGGAACCAAATGAAGCATAATTATGTTTTGGTTTGGCACATGAAACTTAAGGCATACCAATTTCTTCTATAATTTTATTTATTTAATTAGCAGTTAGAGTATAAATTTATAACACAATAAATGTGTACCAAAATGTTGATGGAAATTGCCCCTCGAAGCAGCTTGGTTAGTGGAAACATGCCTCGGCCAAGGCACATCACAAACCTACTAAATACCTACTACCTAATAAGTAGTATTTGGTGGTCATCAAATTTGGTACCAGCTTTTGCAATTAATACAAGTAGGTATTAAAGTCTTAAAGCTACATTTAATGTAAAATTTAAATATAGTAATAGAGTAGCAACATTACCTTCTGGTGACTGTTTCTCCATTTGCACATTTAAGTATTTCCTTAAAGCTTGTATGTATACACACACCTATACTCTTACTTTTAATTTCAAAGTCTGGAAAAGAAATTGAGTTATGAACAAAAATTTGTATTTCACCTAAGTAGGTACATAAGGTAAGTAGGTAGGTAGGTAGGGACTATAAGTATAGTCTGTTGAATAGGAATAAGGACCAGATTAGTTAGAGCATGACTGTGTTTAATCTTTTATATGCCATTGTAAAAATAGCTTTTGAATTAATCACCTTGAAGTCTTAACTTAAACTTTGAGTCCAAACCTTGACTTAAAAAATAATTATCTTTTACTATAAATCATGTGTCCCTTAGTGAAAAGTATATATTATAATAAATAGCAAAAAAATAGTAGTATGTTTGATGTAAAGAGAAACAGGAAAAGTGGAGCATAATCCTAATAGACTGGTATCCAAGGGGCTGCGAATAGCACCAGAGAAGACCTCTAACAAGATGCGAGGACGATCTTAACCCTTGGTATGGCTTTGTCAAAAATTTGCTACTGAATTAATAATGTTGAAACTGTACACTCCAAATTGTGGTACGTATACGGGACAAGATATACGAAAAGTTAAACTAACAGTGGGCTGAAATGGAAAAGAGTGGCCCATGACAGGCTACAGCGGAAAGAGCTATAGGACTTTGCCAAGCCGCAAACTGAGCAAAGAGATGTATACTCTAGTCTGTTACTCAGAATAAAAGGTATTAGATGGATATATTACCATAAATTTTATTTAAATCATAAAGTTACCTGAGCAAGGATGACATTCCTTAATAATGGAATATTTTTGATGCTGCCAGCATGTTGAGTTATTCTCAGTGGGAAATGTCTTATTCTTCATCTTATGACTGCCTGATAGTGAGTCAGCCAAATGGGACTCCAAAATCAATATAACAATCGTTAATCTAAAGGCAAAAATAATTAAGGATTAGAAAAATGAGGCTGTAATTATTAGTGCAGTATTGCATAAGTCAGCAAGTATTTTCCATTTAAACAACCACTTATTCCGAGATTCCTATGATGTAAAACTAAAGCTTTGTTATGTAATTGGATTTAAAGGCATAAACACTTACATTCCAAGAGAAACTGTCCCAAAAAGCATACATTTCTTAGAACAAGTCTCAATCATTGTGATAGCAAGTTCGGGTATTCGTTCAATGTTAATATGAAATTGTTTAATCGTAGGGACGATTTACTGTAACTCAGTTGAGTTCAATAATATAAAGACATAACTTTTGGTGTTTTTTGTTTTACCATTTTTGTTCATTTCATTCGCGTCAAAATATATAAAAAACTTTCATCAATGTTTCATCAGCACTGACGCCATTGACTGACACTGTGACACTGACAGCTGACAGTCAATACTGCCAACATACTGAAACAAGAAAAGTGTGTTTAGGTACCAAACCAAACAAACCAAAATGTTAATTTAATAAACCAATAAAAAATTAATGACTACCAATTTACAACAAATATAAACAAAATACATTATTTTAATTAATTTTACCATAGCGATGGCATTGGCGACTAGGGGTTTCAATAAATCTGTACAAATTTGTGTCCAACATTGTACATCAATAAGGTATCTGAACGCTCTTCACATTGTAAACTATTTAAGGCATTGTTTTAAACGGAGAAAAAGTCTACACTCGTTTCGAAATACTGATCTACAATAAAAACAAAAATATAAAACTGTAATCTATGGTAGTCTATGTTCGGCGCCTGTGCAGTCTGCCCGCCATATTTGTTGAAAAACGTAAACGGACAACATAAGAGAGCGGCAGTTTTCTTTTTCATAAGTTCTGTTGAAGTACGGTGAGCGCTTCTCTTTTCTAATATAGTTATGTGATTTTGTGCATGATATTAAATATTGTTAGCCATTTAGAAGTTTTATGCAATGGCTTTGCCAGCCGAATCACAAAGGTCTTTTCGACTTTATGTGACCCATGTGGATGGCGAGGGTCCTTTTTTGAAAATTAGCGGCCAGCTCGACCAACAGTCTTCGTTAATGGTCGAGAGCCTATTTGAATCGGCTCGCGGAAACTTGGAAAAGGGAATTGGAGCAGTTTCTGTGGCAGCTATCCATGAAGGTGTAATATGTGCCGCCAAATACAAAGATGGAACATACTACAGAGCGAAGATCATAGACATCACGAATCTGTCTACCGGTTTATTGGGCGTCCATTTTATAGATTACGGTAACAAAGACCGTATTTCTCTCAGTGCTATAAGGTTTTTGGACAAGTATGATCCGATGTTTCTTCAGCTTCCCGGGCAAGCGACTGACTACTACCTAAGTCGTATTATGCATCCTTCCGGTCGCTGGGACGAGCCGCTGCTGCTCAAGCTTCAGAGCTTATTGTGTTACGCAGAATACCCTGCTGCTGTTGAGGGCCAAACCTGCACACTGCCCATTATATCTATTCAATACAAGGGCAATGATTTCTCAACACATCTTGTTTCAAACAGATTTGGTATAGCCATGCCCATAGCAAAACAAGAAGTGATGATGCTGCAGCCTATGGGAACTGACAGGCAACAAGGGCCAAACTGGGCACCAAATTTCATACCTGATTCAACACCGTATGCTGAACATGTACCATTTCTGATGAATCAGAACTTCCCGTCCAACCCTGCATCTGCAATGAGATTGCAGCGGAACACCAGTGTGCCCTTCAATGGTGCTATAGTGCCTCCACCAACAGCCATTAGCCAGAGGCTACTAGTCAATAAGGTTTCAAGAGGCCCAGTGAACCTTAAAGGCCCAATAAGACAGCCGCAAGTGGCTCTAAACTCTCCCCCTATCCAGATATCCACTCCACCTCCAGAGGCAGCCCTTAACAAGAGTTTCTCACCCAAAAAGTCTGCCACTTACAAGAGCCGCTTATTAGAAGTGAATTCGCAGCACAAAGTGTTTGTGTCATTTGCAGAAGAAGGACCAGAACTCTTTGCAGTGCAGCTAGTGACAGACGCTAAGAAACTTCAAGATATGGTGGATGACATAAATAGAAGGCCACACAAGAGCCTCACCGAGCCTCCCATGATAGGAACAGTATGCCTAGGCAGAATGTCTGGAGACCGAATTATTTGCAGGGCAATAGTCATGAACTTATCGGGGTCGCAGTGCAAGCTGTTCTTTGTAGACTTCGGTGATACAGAAATGGTGTCCTACTATGACATCTTCGACATCCCTGAAGAGTTTGTCAAGCCAAATGTATTTGCTATGAGATTCTGCTTATCGGGTGTGAAGAAACTACAGAAGGGACCATATTTGAATGAGGCATTTAAGCAACTTGTGAATGGAAAACTGATGACACTGCAAGTGGTCGCTCCAGAAGGTCCACCGTTAATACAGTATGGAGAGCTGTACTTAGACAACAAGAATGTACTAGACTTGCTGCTAGCCAATGTTAAAGACAAGATGCAGTTCAGGTGGATGGAAATGCTTCCTAATGGCAGCAAGGCTTCGGTACTTGTGTCTTATGTAGACAGCTGCATCAAATTCTACGTCCAACTATCAGACAAGATTGACGACTTGACTGCTGTGATGGAAGCTGTGAAAGTCCACTGCGAGGGCACCTCATCTCCCGGAGAGTTACCCGTTGGCACCGCTTGCTGTGCCAGGTTCCCTGATGATGACAAATGGTACAGGGCCAAGGTTCTAGGGTCTAATAACAAGATGGTCCTTGTGGCATATGTGGACTATGGCAATGAGCAAGAAGTTAATGTTTCGGATCTGAGAACCATAACTGCTGATCTGTTAAAACTGCCAGCACAAGCCATGAAATGTGCATTGAAAGTAAGTATTATAACTTTTCACCTTTCATTAAAAACTATCTCTGAATATTACTTGGTCGTATTAAAAATATTTCAAGCACTATTAACTAACAGAATAAAATAGAATTGAAAAAAAAAGTCAGATTAAACTTTAAATTTTCTTCTAGGGCTTTGAAAACAAACCAGTAGAAAGCAAGACCTCGAATCAGCTTGAAATGCTGGCACTAGAAAAGACGCTGACTGCCAATGTAGTTGGTGTCTTATCCAGCGACACTATGTTGGTATCTCTGGTGGATGACACGACCAGCCCGCCCCTGGATGTGGCCAGGAAGATGAACCAGTTGTCTCAGCCTAGAAGCAATGTTGAGGTAAGTTTAAGTTATATTATCATCTTCAATGGGTGCTCTGAATGTTTTCTATTACATCCCCAATACCCTTAGGTACCTTTTATTTGCTACACTATGATTACCATTGTACCCTCCTTGAGCCCCATAGGATGAAATTCTGTGCCTTCTGTTTTAGTTATCAGGCAGCAGCCAGGGCCATCCTACATATAAAACGAATATTAAAAATTAATTCTTATTCATCTCACAGCAGCAAAGTGGATACAATGCATGAAATTTCAATCATATAATATCTGCGAGAGCTTCACCATTCCCAAATAATGCACAAATTTAAAAAAATGTGTGTATAAAATTTGTGTAAGATTTTTTTATCCTGACCTAGGCTTTTCTATAACAGTAGAGCGATCCTGTGTGAGGGATGATAGCCTGGGGAAAATCCACATTTCCGTAAGGGTTTATTTTATAAGCGTTAATACTTTATCGCCAAAAATGTTGGTGTCGTTTGAAGAATTCATCCTTGACGTAAAACTAATCGTTGATAAAGCAAACAACGCAAAGAAGCATTAGAAGAAATACCTATCGATTCCATGCAACAAAAGAAAAGCTGCACAATCATAACGAGTCTAACGAAGCATTTAACACGCCCAATCAAAATTCATCGACGTCCTGATTAGTGATTACGACAGCGCAATAGACAAAGATAGATTCGGCAGCTGTTTCTTTCTAACCAAATAATTAGTAATGTGCAATAGAGCGCGATAATATGTGCTTACTTTCCCTCTTTTTGCGCATTTCGCATGTCTAATTATTTGCGCAATATTCAACCTTAAATGTCTAGAATTAGGTGCTAAACGGATGCTTATTTGACGTGACCGTACGTTAACTATGCATCTTTTAAATGTTACTTCAATCGCTTTCCAAGTGCAGTAGAGTCGAACGATTATTTTAACCAATATTATAAAGAACTTTACGATCAATCAAATATTCTTAACAATGTCGAGGATAGAATTACAATGGTTGGCACATTGAACGTTCGTCTCATGTGTTGTTGAGCACGAATACGTGGCACATGATTGATATCTCTTCTAAGCATAATTACCAGGTTTCGATATGATTAGTGAAGAATGAAAATTGGCCTACAGGCTACAAGTGGGTTAGATGCCGTTGTAAAAGAAATGCGTTAATCGCCGTTGTTAAACGAAGTTCATTAGATTAGAGATTAGAACATTGTAAATTGTAACTGCTTAAAGTGCTTAACAAAACATTTTTATTGCTTACTTATCTTTATTGCTACAAAGGGTTTATTGATATTCGTTTTAAGTATGCGAAACGTTTGTATTATAGGCATAATAATATTAATAAGCCTACTCTAATAGTACATTAGGATGTGATCAGGATACAAGTGCCAAAAATAGGAAAATCGCAACGAGTAGCGATAAATTAAATCACAATGGCAATATTTTAAATCAACACGACTTGCGACGAATTACCTATTCGCACATGTATTTTACAACGTTTTACAGTACATTTAAATTTTCGACATAGTTACGAAACGTGTTAATTATCGCACTAGTGCGGTAAAGTAGCACCATATGTATTATAATTATAAAGCATTTTATATGACTATGTAGAAGAAGAAGGGATTTCAAACAACACACATCATAATGGAGTTGGTTGTTTTTATAGAAACTTTGTTGAATATGATCTAAAAAAAACTATAAAGATATCTATGTACCTATATAGGTTGATTCAATTGCGTTGGTCTAGTTCGCCGTTAAGTAAGAAAGTTCATGATCACAAGTGCGACCTTTCTACCAGACACAAATGTTATCTAACCGGACATGGTTCAAAGAACTCTTGTCATCGTAATACGAGACTTTCCAATCCATGACTCATGATGTTTAAATTATATGTTAGTAAATAACGGACGCCGATTTGATTTGTTCGTATCGTGAGGTTGTCGTCCAGTACTGCATTGCTAATTGTATTCAAAATTAATACATAGTGACTTGTTTTTATTTTCATTTATTTTAGTTAATTATATTAGGAATTGGACGTCAACTGCGGCACAAAGTGTGACCGTTAAGACTAAGAGCCCAAGGAAATAGAAAATAAAGCATTTCCGTCAGTAGAAAAAACCGGCAAATTTGAAAAATTTAGGCGCTTAGGGTTATCGTCCCGGGTTGCGAATTTCGCGCCTTTTTCTACTGACAAAGTTGTTTGACAGACTATACTTAGGTATTTCGTTGCTAGAACGTCAACGGAACTAAAATTAAGGCAAATAATTACTCAATCTAGCAGTTTGCAATTATAGTTCGGTTTTTTTTTGCATTAGAAAGAAGGTAAACAATCTTGACGTGTCTTTTTATAAAAGAATATTGAAAAACGCTTTAAAAAATTAGTTTATATTACTTATGAAAGCAAAAGAACGTAAAAGATCGTATAAGATTTATAATTGTAACATAATAATTAGCTGTGACTTACTTTTCAATGGTAATTTTTAATTAAAAGACATGTCAAGATCGCTTACCTTCTTTCTAATGCTAAAAAAACGAACTATATAGGCGAGCGTTATTTGTAACGGGTTCGCGATATTTGAAACTGTACACGAAGTAACAGTGAGTTTCCGGCATCAAGTCGTATACGTCGCTGTTTCCTAGACATCTAAAAGTCTATTCTAGTATTTACATTGGCGGTCACGTACCTAATTGCTTACATAAATATGAAATTGGTCAAAACTGCTACTTTCTGTTGATTTCTCGTTCGTGAAACACGAAATTCAATATGGCCCTGAACTTGCGGTAGTAATTAGTGAGTTTTGGTTGTCATCTGACGACATATGAAAAAAACCTTTCTGTAGTTTGTGCGAAAGTAGAGTGACCCTTTAATTTTTTTTTTATTGTATACAGTGCTTATACAGACGGACAGACATCACATCACTGTACTATAATGGTTCCGTTCAATATATTTTGCTAAGGAACCTTAAAAAGTATAATAGGAAAAAAGATCGAGAAGTTTTGTTCAATAGCTTTCTCCAGTGGCAGCCTGCACTTTGCATTATGTTATGAAAACTTTAAACAGAAATAACTAATTTGAAATGTTGTTACTAGAATCTAATACAAACTATTCTAAAATAAAACTAAAGTAACCTAAATCTAAAAAGGCCCCTGCGGCAAGGTCCCCAAGATGCTGGCCGCGTTACCCCGCTGAACTGCCAGACTGAAGCGTTGAGCGAGGTAACTGCCAGCTCTTGGGTCCCCAGTTGCGTCCCTAAGTCTCTTTGAAAGGTCTCCAAAGAGACTCAGAGCGCCAGGACCCCCGACCCCCGGCCCCCGGACCCAGGGTCTCGACGCCGAAGGGAACAAACCTGTGTTCGGCACTGAGACCGCGATATTTTCCCACCTTTGCATTATAGTTGGAATGCTCAGGCGTCGTTTTTGGGGACGGGTCTATTAGCATATCTTACGTTTATATCCCAAGTAGCTCAACATTATACCATCCTTCGCCTTTTTTAATGTTTTAAAAGTTATATTATTTCCTACTTTTATACAAATGATAAAGAAGACAGCTTGCTAGACAAGTAATCTCGCGGTCAGTTGGGTTAGCCCCAGAGATAAGAATGTACACGTTGATACCGCGATGTTCGCGCTCGGCGCGTTTTACTATATCGCGCTAGTTTTATTAAAGAACTGAATTGCATTAAATTCCCCCCCCCCCCCCGCAATTCTGACAAAGAACCAAAAATCCTGACATGTCAGGGAAAATTCTAACGTATGGCAACCCTACCCCTATAGATCTCAATTAGTAAAGTGTCATTCTATAAAACTTGCTAACTATGTAAACCATAGATGGTAGGATCCTAATAGATGTGATATACGCGTGCGTCCGTGAGGGACAAAACATAGGCAATGCAACACTATGATTGGTCGCATTTATTTTGTTGCCCACCATAATCAATACTAATTTATGGTAGGGAATAAAAAAAGTGAGACTGACAAGGACAAACAATAATAGCGCTTTTGCTGCTACTCCTACTGAAAGATACATAAGACTATCGGTCATTTCCCCCCGCCCCTCATGCCTGATCCAGTTAAATACTAGATTCATGATGTAAACAAACCGCCATATTTAAATTGTCTGTCATGATGAATTTACTAGTGACTTTTGTTTACATAGTTAGCAAGTTCCATAGAATGACACTTTGCTGATTGAGATCTACAGGGGTAGGGTTGCCATACGACTAGGATTACGATAGGATATGACTTAGGATTTTCCCTGACATGTCATCATCTTTATGCTGTAACTCGATCGATCCTAATTATTCCCTTGTCTCCAGACTAAGCCGACCACGCCTGTAAGCAAAGCGGCCCCAGAACAGTTCAGCTCGCCAGAGAGCGACCACGGCAAAGGGTTCAAGCGCGAAAAGAGCTTCAGAGAAGACCGGCGGCCAAGAGACGATGACAACTTCGGCCAGCGAGGTGGCAGCTTCCGAAACAGGTAGGTTCTCTTAAGCCCAAGATACACTTGTGTAAGTTTTACGTAAGTAGGGACACAGCTATACTACAGAATGAGAGATGAATATATCACCTTTGACCCTACTTACGTAACTTACAAGTGTATCTCAGGCCTTGATGAATATATCGCCTTTGACCCTACTTACGTAACTTACAAGTGTATCTCAGGCCTTACTTTACCAATAGCAACACTCCTAACTTACCATCGGTGGTACTTACCAATAAGGTTTTGCAAGGGCGGATCCAGATTTATGGACACAGGGGGGAAGGGTCTCGTGGTCAAATTCTAGTTTGTTTTTCGCAAATAAAACATTAAAACCTATTTATTGTGGACCCAGCCCAGGGTGCCCATGACCCACCCCCTGGATCCGCCCAAGGTTTTGGAATTATCAGTTAACAGTGTGGACAATGGACATCGGTACGTCTAGCAAAAGTCGCGCTACTACATACAAACGTGACTTGACATATGGAGTCGCGGCAAGACATACTAATAATGTGCCGACGGCGACTTAAAATCAAGAAATTTTCTCATGAAAAAAACATCTGAAACTTGAATTTCACATAAATAAAATTCGGATGAAAAAATGTATTAATGGTGAACAAAATAGTTATTTTCGATACAAGTGCGAAAAAGAGGAAATTCGAAACGAGTGGCGATAAATTAAAACACGACCGAAGGGAGATATGTACTGTAAATGTCTTTACAGTACATATGGGGCTACTTTTCCGCACTAGTGCGTAAAATAGCACTTTTCGTGCGTATGTCGAAACTTTAAAGTGCCATATGTACTGTAAAACGTTGTTCGATACACGTGCGAATAGGTAATTCGCAACTCGTGTCGATTTAAAACACTCCCTTCGGTCGTGTTTTAATTTATCGCCACTCGTTTCGAATTTCCTCTTTTTCGCACTTGTATCGAAAATAACTATTATGGAAACTCCCTTTTATTTATTTTATAGTTTCCGAGAACTGTCGAACCTTTTGGGAGTATCGTATCTTGCACATGTTAAGAGTGTTAAGTATACTTGTAAAAAAACGCAGACCCCGATGAAGTCAAGTGCGCAGATGACGCCCAAATTTTAATTACATTTTTACATTACATTACATTACATTTGGTTCTGAAGATACTTTCTATAAACTAAACACACTTATAACAAATGATGCGGACGACATATTCAAAATGATCTAAGCATTCTGAACAAAAATGTTACTGGCCCTCTTAACAACTTCTGCTATTGACTGTATAACAGTTACCAAGCCGAATATCTGAAGAATCTAATGAAAATTTGCCATTTAGGTGTATACTTAAATATCAATAGGTAATCCACAAGTGATCTCAGTCAAATACTTAATTAATAGATAGCGATAAATACTCATCTCGTGCCTAGTCAGACGTTAAGACATAATCTGAAACTCGTTAATTATCGTCGCATTCCAGTTTTATCTATCTCTGGGGCTTATTTTCAGAATCGTATTGCATGTTCTCTCTTTAATTTAGATAACGAAATTGATGCAGTGAGAATAAATCAGGATAGGCTTGGTATAAATGAATGTATTTCTAGTGTCGCCGATTACGGTTATCTTTTTATTGGATTTTCACAAGAATTCCATTTGTAACTTATACGATTTATCCAAACTGAACTTATGTCTGTGCTCCCCAGATAAAATACATACTTAGGAACATCGCCATAAACGTTGCAGTAAATTCGAAAGGTCGAATTCAGAGTCTGGCTACTGAAATATTACACAAATGTTTGGCGGGAAATTAAAAAAATCTTAGACTGGTCACACTTTGTGTAGTAGGAATTATAGTTTTGATACTAGAAAATATTTTTGATTTTTTTGTGCACACGTAAGGTACAAGTTGACGTTGACGTGCACTCACAAAGTCAGCTCACATAATTTCTACCACTATGTAAAGTACAGTCAACGATAAACACATATGTTATCACTTTCTCACCATATACCATTGTAACAAGGCGAAAATTGAAATGTAGTGTAAATAAGACCTAGCTCGATAATACCGTAATATAATCCATCACCAAAAAAATTACATAAGTACTATGCCAAATATGCTAAATGCCAAGTACCAAAATATTTATAGAGCACCAACCTCCTAATTTGTTTACATTTGTGTAGGCCTTGTAAACATTGCAGTTTTTCGTTATACAACGCTACACGTCGACTTCGCACATTGTCGTAATTATTTACGAGCTTAAATAATAGTTTGCAGACCTCACTCAGTATAGACATTATTAATATTATTTAAAATAAACCCCTTATAAACCGCAAACAATTTGAATCAATGACATAAATTGACAACTGACTTTTGACTTTTTTTTTAAATCATAGACAATTGGTGATACAACAACGAAATATCTGTCAACTATTTTTGACTAGCCAGACTCTAATTACATACATACTTTTTGTATGTGGTTAAGTACCGCTTTGGTATTTGTAAGTGGCTTAGGTATTTAAGGTGCCCATTCATAGGATGTCATGCATCCTATGAATGGGCATTCGTAAAAAACTCTGGGATACAAATGTTAATATGTAAAACCTTAAAATCTTTGGTCTTGCTAGGAATCCATTATTTATAGTAGAAGTATTTTGTTAAATGGGCGTATGTATTCCAACACACAACTGTATCGTCTATTGAGTAACTCATTGTCATAATGAAATTGACTGTGAATTTTTTTTTATTAAATATTACATATAAACAATAAAAAAACCTCACGTATATAACGTTCTTGTTGGTTACATGCAGCGTAGGGTTCGACAGCTAATTTAAATTATTTACTTCTATGGTGTGCATGTGTGTGTATAAATCAAAGCTCGTAATTTTAACGAATGCATGTTACGCACCAATGCTTTCGGATGCAACGTTGAATCACTAAAGCTAAATGCATAGCAACGTTGAATCACTAAAGCTAAATGCATAATGACTGAGATAGTTTATTAGTCGCATAAATTTACTATTCTAATTCTTAACTTATCTAAATCATGAAAACGTTACATCTGTCTCACTTATATGGAGTTATCGTTTCTAGTCTAGTTGACATAGATATTTAATGTCAATTTTGAAATGGGATAACTCTATCTCAAATCCAATGATAAGAGACAGCGATCATTTCATCCAATTCATATCACACTTAACCCATCTAGAGTGAGAGAGCGAAACTTAATTGTAATGTTTTTCAACAGCAGTTTTTATACCACAGTTTTTTAGAGGCTTGCGTGAGTCACGGATGACCTTGAATTAGGTTCTTTGAACCCCGCTGCTCGCCTAGCGGGTGAATTTTAGACGCTCCTCACTGTACCCTAGGTTACTCAGCTTCAAGTGTGCATGCATAGGACTATTTAGGGTTATTATAGTTGTGAAGTAGTTGATACGTACGCAAATGTGTCTTAGTGTGTGATTTGTAGTACAATGGCGAGAAATTATTATCATTACAGAGACAGAGAGCCGTTCGATCGATCGGGGCCGGGCCGGCATAGTGACAAGTTTGGAGGCAGACCCGATAAGGGAGAAAGGTGGGTGTTTAATTGTTTATGTTCCACAATATCGGGAACATTGTTTGATATATTTTTGCATTTGCATGCGAAGTATTTTTCCCGTTACTTCAGTCGTTTTATTTATCTTTCCAAATTCAGTAAAGCTTTCATATGTTAATGTATAAATGTTTTTCGTTTCTAAGTCCGGAATATGTTTATATTTAATATATCTTTCTTTACAGTATCCTATTGTCTTGCTGAGACTTTTACGTATTGTGATTCAGTTTTTCGTAGACTTTTAATTTAATGCTTATCTTAAACTGCGCCTAATGTTTGACGTATGAGGTCATAACCATCTAAACATTTTCTTTACCATAATTTAATTGTTATGTTAAAAGATCAAAAATATACGAATACATATTTGTGACGTTGATAACGAAACTCCAACACAAATACAACGCCGCGCATTGTAAGTGTAAGCACATCGACAACAATGTCCCCGTTCCATATATAATTTTGATATTTTACAGTGGCATAACCATTGACATATATATCTAGAGACTGGCTTTACGGGCAATAATAATGAGGCATGACAGGGGCCAGTACAGCGGTGTGAAACCGCTACAACGCGATTGGTTGATGAGTTCGCATCACGCGCGCGATTGGTTGTTGAGTTCGCATTACGCGCGCTATTGGTCGCAACTAGTTGCGTTAGACTGCAAGATTGGCTGGAATTCGTGAGTAACACTGCTGAACTAGTACCATTTTTAGTGCCCTTAAAGCCCGTCCTTAGTTATTATACGTCAATGGGCATAACCATAAACAATACCCACAGACGCGGTAAGCCATGGGAGACCAACGCGCAGCCCGCGCCCTCTGGAGACGACTGGGAGGAGGCCCCCGCCCCCGCCCCCGCCGCCCCCGCGCCGCGCCCGAACTTCCGCGACAAGGACAACCGCGACAACAGGGACAGAGACCACAGGTAACTAGCAGCAACCAACAATCTTTAGGGCCAACCCAATGATATTATATAACCATAGATAGGTTATACTCATACTTGAGGAGCACAAAAAATACTTCCATATTTATTTCTCTGTCTACGAAGAAATCTGTTATTTTTGATTAATTTTCTCATTCCATCCATCTTTGTCACACTCGTTGTTAAACATAAGGTCGTATTTTTCTCCTTTGGTGTGCCGGAGCTCGTTAGCACGTGCACATTTCGCGCTTGTCCAGGCGCGTCTAAAGGCAACTTGTCCAATTTGTCACAAGTTAAGCGCTTCAATTTTAGAACGCCTATAACCTATCTCGAGTTATAAATCATTGGGCCAACCCACACTTGCGTCTCCCGAGCGGCGTCTAGTCAACTCTATGGCTGCTGTTAGACGCATTTTCCATACCGCTGACTAGTTACTGTGCGGGTCATGATATCGGAATAGTATTTATAGCCACTTATTTTCTTCTAAGATAAGGGTTCTAAGTAGCTGAAGTGGGGTCACTTAAAAGAAGATAAGTGGCTATAAATACTATTCCGATATTGACAAATTTTTATGTTCAATTTTATTTTATAAACTAGAATAAGTTTGCCTTTTAGGACATCCAAATGGGGTAAACAACCCAGTTCCTGGCACGGTGATTGATATTTCATTGTCGTCATCTATTTTTCACTTCAACGGTTTACCCACAAAATAGATACAGTACAGAAGTCAATCACATGTATGTACTTCACTTTTCATACCTACGCTCGGTGGTCGCTCTAGGGTTGTCAACTATGATTTAAGCACAAAAAACTATCGTGGTAGTGGCACTCGTATCTAGTAGTGGCCGGGGCGGGGTGCATACCTACCTACCTAACTGTTCTGTTTAACGTTAAAACGAACCATCGAAATACAATCAGATACCTACTTACCTCTCTGAAACCACTGGTAGCTTAAAAAACGACAATTCACCGTTTAATGTTGAATTTGAACAACCGATCACTGAACAGTTATAATAACTTTTTTTTTGTTTCTCCATTATTGCACAAAAAAGTTCACAGACGCGTGTCTCAAGCGGATGGCACTCGCGCTCGGACTGGTCCCAACCGGTCCGAGATATCGTGTCCGTGAGCAGTGTCTATGTGTGCGTTGCTCGAGCGCACTTTGTATGTAGATTGATTTCAGGGATGTTGCGGATGCAGATTTTTTGACATCCGCGGATGCGGATGCGGATGCGGATATTTAAAGGCTCACATCCGCGGATGCGGATGCGGATGTCAAGATTAGGTACTTAGAAAACGTCAAATATTACATTTTTAGTATTTTTTTATTTAAGAAAAACGAAACGTTTAGTATTTGAGCAAGAATATAGGTGCATTATATTTAATAAACAGTAACTTGGCCGACTTTTCTGGATCTAGACGATTTCGTTATAGGTAATGACGAAATTACCTAGCACTTACGCCGCCGCTAAGACTTTCCTGTACCGACTTGTTCGACATCCGCATCCGCATAAGCTCCGCATTGATTTTATGCGGATGCGGATGCGGATGTTGAAAATAATGCGGAAGTTCCGCGGTTGCGGATGCGGATGCGGATGTTCGCAACATCCCTGATTGATTTCTGTACTGTATCTGTTTTGTGGTTTACCCTATAAATCTACAGAAGAAAGCCTAGAGCGGACAACGAAAGGCCGGGTCCAAAGCCGGGCTGGAAGCACAAAGATGGCGCCGGCGTGGGCAAGAGGCTCAGGCAGGCGGCCGAAGCAGCGTCGGCCGACGCGCAGAAGGGGGCCAAGGGATCTATACAGGACAGGCTGAGACGGTACCGTCGTGGATGTGGCCTGTTACACCGTTTTGCTTGCCGGTCGTTTAATGCTTACGCCGCGAGTAGATTAATTTAAAATTAGTTTTACCTTTTATCACCCTAATATCATATAACCTGATGAATTTATACATATTTTAGATGTTAAATTAAGTTTGTTGGTAATACAGTCACCTGCGATAATGTGTTACACAACGAAGGCCGCAAAAATATCTGACACGATCTTATTTGTAGAGCCATGTACACTAGTAATGTAAGTCTGTAAATATGTAACTAAAATCTATGGGCAAACTGGCCTGAAATAAAGAATTTTATTATTATTATAAGAGCGTCTCATATATTTTCACGGCCTTCAAAGAGTAACATATTATTGCAGGTGACTGTACAAATATACTTATTGAAATTTAATATGTAACATAATCAACAAAAAAGAAATAAGTAATACGTCGTCCAAAAAGAAGTTAAACATACTCAAATTATTACAAAAGTTTAGATGTCCAAAAAAATTTCTTGTCTATACAGGACAACCGAGTTTTTTTAACTAAAAAAAGTAATCTATAAATGCATTCTGATTCTCACTATTTTTGATCACCCCACACATATGAAAGGTTAGTTAACACAAGTCAAACTTATGAAGTTAACAAGTTACTCGCAGCATTTAGATCTGAATTGAACATTCGTGATCGATAATGAATTTAATGAGCATACTCGATGTAAGCATTATAATTAAATCGGCATCGCACTAGTTTCCCCGCCCTATTTGCTTGGTCACGCTTGGATGTTCTTGTACAGTATTTATTTGACGTTGTGTCGATGTTTTCTCCAACACAAGTAAATTATACAGATTGTTAATTTGCCATAGAAAGTTGAGTGTCTCTTTATTTAATTGGCGATACGTAAAAAGGTCTCAGGTAGGGTTTGCAATCCGGATCCGAAATGTATGGAATTATCCGGATCTGGACCCGGATCCGCGGATATTCCCATACATTTTGGATCCGTCGTGCAAACCCTAGTCTCAGGCAACATACAAAAAATCAGAACGCCACCTAGTGAGCTCTCTGGCACCCATTTCTGATAATGTCACAACTTTGGTCTACCTTGACAACACTAATAATATTAGTGTCTTTGAAAATGCGCCTAAAAAGTGTTTAAACGTATAGTTTCACTTTTATTTAATTAAAAGATATCTCTAACGACCCTATATGGCATTAACAGTCTATAATATAAACTTGTTTTTTCACGTTGTCTTTGCGCACTTTTCAGTTGACCATTCCAGCATTCGGCCTGTTTCGTTAATCCCTTCGTTTTCTGTTGTTTTTTTTGCAGCTTGGTTGTGGTTGTATTTGTTGCACAATAATTTCCAGTTTAATATCACCGTCTTCATCTTTATGGGTGGTATTCCATCTGTCCAATATGTTTGTCCAATCTCATGGCGTCTCATTCCCTCTCTCAAGCAAAATGTAAGACAAAACATACATTGGACGAAGAAATTGTACAGGTGAAATATCACTCTAAGCACTGTAATTCAAGGATACTTCACTTGGCTTATTAATATTGCGGTGGATACTTTTCATTCAAAGAATTGTATTACATAAAAAAGCTACATTATGGTTGGTCTGTTTTGAGCAGACTGAAGTACCCTTATGTTCGCTAATTTTACACATTTATGTACCTAGCTGGTTTTGGCATACTGAACGAGGATAGAGCATTTATCTCTTTTTTAAACCTATATAACATAACCTAACTAAAATAACAGGGATAAGTCTTTATCTTTGTAACAAAATGAACTAGTCATCAGCATAACAGACAATGCTAAATGTAACAGAAGTAACAATTTTTTATTAGTATACAGTCAGCAGTAGATAGCTATGTACTTTCTTAAAGATATATTTAATACAAAGAAGTTGTTTTGTTTGCTAATATTTTTCAGTATTGTTTTCTTCTTAGCTACTTATCTGCTGACTGTACCGCCCAGTTACGAAATTAACATAAAATTCTTGCATTGCAGTGACAATAAATTCAACAAGCAAGACGAATGGGAAGAGAAGAAAGACGACTGGGGCAGCGGCACACAGAGCCGCAACGACCGCTTCGGGCAGAACCGGGGCGAGAAGAAGGACTGGAACCAGAAGCGGGAGTTCCGAGACAGGGGCGAGAATAACCGCGGCGACAGAGATAGAACGAGGAGTAACTTCACACCCCGTGACCGCGCCGAGCGCGCTGACCGCTCCTTCGGCTCTGACTCCGACAAGCGGTCAGAAAGAAGCTTCGGCCGCGCCGGAAATAAACCCCGCTCCAAATTCACACAAGTACAGTACAAGGAACTCCCCGACCCAGTCCCATTGGAATCCCGCTTCGACGAACCAACAATCGAATCCGAAGCCCAACATGAAGTATCCGTCACCTGGATTATAACCCCAAAGAGCTTCTACACGCAACTAATGTCCCTCCAACCCAAGTTCCTAGAGATGATGCACAAAATCCCAGAGCTGTACAAAGGCGTCAGACCTTACTCAGGAAATGTCCCCGTCAGCGCTTCAGTACTAGCCAGATACCCAGCCGATGGAGTCTTGTACCGAGCTACGGTCGTCTCCGCCCAACCGTTCTCAAAATTCATAGTCCAATACGTCGATTTTGGAAATAAACAACTAGTGGACGCCAAGGACATATGGCAGTTGGATAGACAACTGTTAGAGCTGCCTAAAATGGCGATTCATTGCTCGCTGATCGGCGTGGCGCCTGTAGAAGGGGAATGGAAGGCCAACCCCGAGTTAGACCTGTGTTTCAACGCGCCGCGGTACCAGTGCGTGTTCCAGGAGTGTGTGGAAGGGCAGTATCAGGTGTCGTTGTGGAATAACGGAGCGAGTGTTACGGATATGCTCGTGGAGAAACAGTTGGCTGTGCTGTCGGAGCAGCAACCGTCTGTTGCACTCAAAGGTAAATATTGCAGTACTGATCTATTGATCAGCTGACACAACATTTAGTTTCGTGGAATGGCCCCATACATTCCATGACTTCTCTTCTTCTTCTTAAATCAATACCGTGTTGTGGGTATTTGAATCGAAATTCTTAAAAAAAAATCTATTAGGGTTTAGGGCTCATTTAGACGATGCGAGAACTCGCATGCGAGTTTCAATACATTGCGGGTTTTGATCGGTCAGTTAAATTGGACGTAACCAACAGTCCGCAATGTAACTAAAATCGCAAGCGAGTTCGCGCGCCGTCAAAATCAGCCCTTACTCTTTAAGTTGGCGACCCTGTACATAAGAATAATATTAGTACATTATGATTGGTGCAACCGCCCTAAGATATTGACGAAAGTTACTTAACATAACATCTCACCTTGTTTTCAGATGAGGCAATAGACCTGACCATCATAGTGGGTCAGCAGATCCCGTGCCGCGTGACGCACTTCGAGTCGTACGAAAAGTTCTACGTGCAGCTCGACTTGGAAAAGGCAGAGCTGGTCGAGAGCGCCATCGCCAACTTCGACGTCAACTTGGTACGTACAGCAGTACTTTTATTTTCAGTCGAAGTGGTCGCCATGGCCGAAATCCGTCGGAAGGATCATCATCATCATCATCACGTACAGCAAATGTAGCCATACTCGAAATAATGTATACAAAGCTTTTTTGGCAAGAGAATGACAGCGTCATATTTTCCGAAATAATTGTTTCGTAAGTGGAAAATTTAAATGTAAGTATAAAGGTCTAGTTTTTACTTTAAAAACATGAATTCAAAAAATTTAGCATGATAGGGCTTTGATTTTGAATCTTTTTTTACCATGATTCAGATACATGATCTGTTTAACCGTTTTTGATCTTTACCGGAAAACTGCTCACCTAAATAAAAAATCGTAGCACCGTGATAATGAAGATACGCTGTCTTCCATTGCACGTGCACCTTCCGTCGAGCGATAACGTGCTTGTTTTTTGAATGAATATGACCTTGAGTTATTATATGTATTTTATTTTCAGTTGACGCCGCTAACACAGGATACTCTAACGGACGGCGTCCACTGCACAGTGAAACACGAGGGTAAAATCTACCGCGCCATCTTGAACGACACGTCGGACGCAAACAAAGTCGTCGCCGTGTTGCCAGACTATGGCAACACTGTCACCACATCATTAGCCAATGTAAGTCATGTTTATAGTGTTACAATAACACAGGATACTCTAACGGACGGCATCCACTGCACAGTGAAGCACGAGGGTAAAATCTACCGCGCCATCTTGAACGACACGTCGGACGCAAACAAAGTCGTCGCCGTGTTGCCAGACTATGGCAACACTGTCACCACATCATTAGCCAATGTAAGTCATGTTTATAGTGTTACAATAACACAGGATACTCTAACGGACGGCATCCACTGCACAGTGAAACACGAGGGTAAAATCTACCGCGCTATCTTGAACGACACGTCGGACGCAAACAAAGTCGTCGCCGTGTTGCCAGACTATGGCAACACTGTCACCACATCATTGGCCAATGTAAGTCATGTTTATAGTGTTACACTCACACAGGATACTCTAACGGACGGCATCCACTGCACAGTGAAGCACGAGGGTAAAATCTACCGCGCCATCTTGAACGACACGTCGGACGCAAACAAAGTCGTCGCCGTGTTGCCAGACTATGGCAACACTGTCACCACATCTTTGGCCAATGTAAGTCATATAACCTCAGGAGCAATGAAAGAATAACGGCTCACATTACTGAGTTGTTACTGTATTTTTTATATTTTGAAATTGCGTTCATGTAAACGAGATTTTTTTTTCTAAAAGCTTACAATAGAAATAGATGCCTACATTTATCCGAAACTGCGTAGACGATAATTCAAACCGACTTATCCTCTTTGACTGCTCCGACCAATTTAATCGCAATAGTAAACCTTATCGGTATGAATAAAGATTATTAGTGATGGTCAAAAGGTTCACTAGGAATCTTTCAATACTAAAACCTTACACAGTCAAATAAAATTCCAATAGCAAACTAAACATTATTTGCCCACAGTTGATGATCCTGCCAACGGAACTGAGCGTATACTACTACCAGTCCCTGGAGTGCTGCCTGAACAACTACACCGCCGAGTCCAACATCCTGATGCCACTCGAGGAGTTGAAGATCACCCTCACGGGGAACAAGTTCATCGTATACGTAGACAGCGTTGAGGGGATCCGGTAAGTGTCTCGACAACTAAATACAAAAACACCAAGTCTGCAATTGTATATTGTATCTTAGTTGTAAATTTAGTTGTTAATTTGGGGAATCCTAGCTTAAGATCGGTTTTCCTAGGATAGCGGTGCCGTGCCGTCATATAGCGGCCGTCTCCATACTAAATAATACGGCTAAATATGGATGTCGTAGTATTTGTATGGAGACGGCCGCTATATGACGGCACCGCTATCGGAGGAAACCAAAGCTTTAGGTTGGCATTCCACCTGTCCAATATCTTGGCAGGCGTGTCTCACTTCGCGATTTCGTCGCGTCGCTACAAGTACCTATAAGTACATGCGGCCCACACCAATCCACCGTCTTATGCTTTCCTCTTGGCTTTGACGGTACCATATGTGAGACTATATATAGTTGTTCAAACCAATTTGTCAGTCAGTAACAACCAGGAAAACTAAAACTACACTTATCCTTTTCTTTTGGGTGCTAGTACTAGTGTAAGACAAATATAGTATGATTCTCTGTCTATGTTTGAAATGAGACTGTCCTTTGACAAAACCAAACATATTGGGAGGGGATTTAAATCTTCTCGAGGCAGAAGTGTAGGGTTGGAGCCGGTGTAGCTTTATTTGACGTTCATACGCGCATTGTAACTTGAATAAACTATTTTTTTTTTCTTTTATCTTTAAACTATAATCCGATTATTCCGTTCCAGGCTGATGACCACCCTGTACGACATCAGCACGGGTTCTAAGCTGGCAATCTTCGAGCCTGACGAGGGCGCCTTCGAGGAGGTGGTGACGCTGTGCGCGCGCACCGTGTTCAACTACAACTTCGGGCTGTGCAGCGCGCAGCACCTGCAGACCCTCAACGAGATCTACCTGCAGAAGACGGCGGACATCGAGAAGGTGCAACAGCTGCTCGACAAGCTTTATGTCTTCTACGATGAAGGTGAGTCCAAACTGACCTTCTTAAGCTTATTATGGCGTCTCCTGTCATTACCAACGTTGTGCCACAAGGTTCTAACAGATCGAGAGAGTTAACAGTTCTTATATTGGAGTTCCGAATATCAGTTGCCTACTATAAATGTCTATGGAGATATAGTTTTAAAAAGTATATGTGACAGGCCACCTCTGTTTCATATCTGTCTATTGTAAAACTTATCTAGTGACCTTGTATAACTGTTAACCAATTTTGATTGGACTTCGGTATCGAGGCACTATACCCGCCTGGAGAGAGTACTTTCTATTATACCTCTGTACCTTACCACAACTATGTACTTTTTGAGTTTATAATTTTCTGTATTTTTTTTTGGCAAAAATTATTTTTACAGTACACTAGTGCGTAAAATAGCACTTTTCGTGCGTATGTCGAAACTTTAAAGTGCCATATGTACTGTAAAACGTTGTTCGATACACGTCCGAATGTGTAATTCGCAACTCGTGTCGATTTAAAACACTCCCTTCGGTCGTGTTTTAATTTTTCGCCACTTGTTTCGAATTTCCTTGTAGTGTAGTCAGCTCATACACAACTGCTATCAGCTGGCACACTGCTCTTGATACAGCTGATACCTATCTCCCACATATGTACTTTACTACTTTACAGAACATTAAGTTAACGATGCCATAAACCTTGACTTACTGTAATACAATGGTTAATGACCATTTCCATAACTTCCACTCGATCAAGCCTGTTAAAACTTTAGTATATAAGGCCAGCGCTTTCTACCAATATATTCAGTATTTTCTCGACTCTTGTGTTATCATTATAACCCCTGAACGCCGAACACTTCATGGCGACCCTGCCAGGATAACTGCTCAGCAGCCTTCAGAATCTTCGGACTTTCGGAATCATCTAAGTTGCGCCGCCCAGCCAGCCAGCCAGCCACCCAGCCAGCCAGCCAGCCACTACCAACACCGCCTGTGCCCAACAGCAACCACCAGATGACTACAGGGCAGGACGAGTGCGGCATGCGCGCGCCGCCCCCCCGACGCCAGCGTGCCCCCGCACCCGCGCTACAACACCAAGGCCGCCCGGCTCCGCACCTTCAAACACTGGCCCAAGAGCATAAAGCAGAAGCCCGAGGAGCTCGCCGAGGCCGGCTTCTACTACACCGGCCAGAGCGACAAGACCAAGTGCTTCTACTGCGACGGAGGACTCAAGGACTGGGAGGAGGACGACGACCCGTGGGAGCAGCACGCGCGTTGGTTCGACCGGTGCGCGTACGTTCAGCTCGTCAAGGGAGAAGATTACGTCCAGAAGGTCATGAGCAGCCAGCCCGCTAAAACCTCCCAAAAAGGAAAAGAATATGAAAACTAACAAGTAAGCAAGCACACCAACTACTTAAGATTATTTTTTTTTCTCGCCTTATTAAAATTATCAGTTAAAATTATCATTAAGTATAATATTAATCAAATCCATAATTTATCTATCTATGGGAAGATAGATCTATAACCTTAATAATGTATAATCTATTCTTTAAACATGCGGATCCGTCTGCGAGCGATATTCCAAATTCTACTATCTATTTATCTATTAATAAAATTATAATTAGTTTACGATTACTACTTGATGACGGAAAACAAAGCATGAATATATGTTAAAAAATATATATTCACCAGTTGACCATAAGTAATTATTATTAAAATAAAACAAGTAATAAAACATACATATAGATAAAATTAAATATCAACAACTTATTAAAATAAAACAATTAATAACACAAACACATTTTCTAATAACCATCAATAAATTTAACCGATGCATCATTCGTTAAATTATAAAACATATAAACTAAATTTAAACAAACAAAACACATATAACGCGTCGCATGATAAACTCAAACAACTTTATACAAACAGCAATTTTAAATAACAAAGACGGGGGTGCATTCCATTATTTCCATCTTTGCAATTAACTTAACATATATATCTTCATATAGGTATCTTAAAGACCACAATAAAAAAAAAACTACCCCAACAGTAACATTATTTAGCTTCGTTTAAAACAAAACAAACCACTAACCCACCATCCACCACCCACCACAAACACTAACACGAACAAACTAACCTAACATTTCAAAATAAAACCCATTTCCCAACCTAAAGACAAAACCACTAACACGCAAACCTAACATTAACTTGAACTAACCGAGAAACACTAGAATCTACTATTCCACACATTAAACAACATCACTTATGATATTTCAAATGATTATCCAATTTAACGTTCAAAAAGTTAGCTTCCACACCATTTGGTTTTCAATTGGTAACATAATTTAATATATTTTTGCAAATGCCCTCTTAATCAGTTACAGATTAATTTCGTGTTTTTCAAAAGAAGCTCAATCAAATCATTTCACTATTGCAATTAATCAATCAAACTTTTGTTGGTAAAATAGAAGTATTTGATATGTTAACACTCCATTACTGTTAGAAAACACATTATTATTTTATACATGAAAACATTACTTACACAGAATATTATTTTTTTTATAAGGTCAAATAATTTCAACTTACATATACTTTAATACCTTTAATGCGAATTATAATCTATTTTTTATTATTATCTGTTCAATTTACAAATTTGATTTAATTTTTTGTATTAGTTATCGATATAACTTATTTCTATGACATGTAGTCAATCTCAGTAAATATTTTGTTTTTAAATCAAAAATAAAATAAATAACAATCTTACATTAACATACATTAACTTACATTTATATATCAATAATATTCAATCCACGAATCTACTACTTAACTAATTAGTTATTGCATAAAAATAAGAAAATGCCATCAGCCAGTCACCACTCTCATAAACTTATAATAACCAAATATAAGAAATAATACAAAAATTAAATTAGAAAATCAATATTCACATCCAACAAATTACCAATAACAACAAAACATACAAAGTAACACAAACATAACAACAGTAACTACTAATCAACTTAAACATATGATTAATGGAATGCACCAGACTTGTGAAGGCCGCGTCACGCGTGCTCGTCACACGTCACCCAATACGGATGAACAAGCAACACATGCTATGTCATCTCAAATTTCGACTACCTACAGAGAAAGAAGAAAAATAAATAACCATAAACAGTTCATACACTTGACGCATTATTAGAGTTTTAAACTAAAAAATAATTCACAACATATAATATGAAAATTAAGGCGTCAATTTATATACGAGTAGGTATAAAATGAATATAATGAAAGACAAATAAATAAAATAAAAGGGAAGGAAAAATATAAATATCACATTGAGAAAGTTAAATCAGATAAGTGTTGCAACCAACAATTAGCCTGATCAACTAAAAGTTATTGTGACTCTTATATGCTTTAAGTTTTCAAAATGATGATTTCCTTTCAAAATGGGGTAGCTCGAGGAAAAAAAAATGTAAGCAAGGTACACCAGGATACAACCAGGCAATAACCCTTGAAACCTAAACAATTCGAGCGAGCTCTCAATTGCAGCGGTCCTTGGGCACACGGAAAGGTTTTTTGTTGTTCCGATGTGTGAAAACAACTGTCTGGCAATACATATTAACACGTAATATGTATTAGCGCGCTATAATAAATTATAAATTTTTGTATCCTTAATAAATATGTTATATGTAAGAAAAAAAGGTCGGCCGACCGAGAGCGCTATTAAAAGGCGCTGTGTACTTTTTAAAAAGACAGGTGATAGGTATCACAAAGTCAGCTTACAATTATTAGGTCACAATGCAGACATTACAAAATGGCTCATTGGCGATCAATTATTACACTAACAAACAATTTTCTACAAATCACGAGCAAGAATTCTGATGGAAAAAATATATATATTAATAATAATTGAAAACCCCAGAGAAAAATAATAGACACTAACACATTAGAATAACATTTTTCTTTTACAAGCACTGAATCCTTGAGACATCATGATACGGTCGAGTTACCTTGCATGAAGGTCCTTGGACACATAGTATGTTTATAAATATAAACATGTGTTAAAAAAAACAGCCTGTAAAAAAAATTAAGTATACATAAAAATCTGATATAGCATTATACTATATAAATAAATAAAAAAAACAACTATCAATCAAAACAGAGAAGAAAACAAATAAATAATACAATAAATTATGTACTAAATATATTTATGAATAAAATAAAATACTTAAAATACATGTTTTATAACAGAATTCAGAACAAATTTAATATTTATATCTAAAATTACAATTAAAATTATAAATTAAAAACAAGACAACGCTTCAAGTCGTTCCCGGCGCAAAGAACATTAACTAAAAAAAAAAAAAAAACAAAAAACGTAATACCAACATTAAATAAATACCTACAATTACAGTGATAATAATAAACAAATCAATTAAATAAAAAAAAATACATACTTAATTAAAAATAAGTTAAATTAATGAAAAAAAAACCAATTAAATCACAAAAAATACCTTACATGTAAATACAATACACGTAGTATTGTGTCCATAATATAATAATAAATTAATGAGTTAATGACCAGTTTACATGTCGAAGAGAATTCGCAAAGATACCTAACAACCTACTTGCCATATCTACAATAGGTCAATGTAAAAAAAAAAACACATATATATAAAATAAATAAAATAATACAAAACTTATTTCACTCAAAAGAATACCACTTAATTTAAAAGTTTAGAGTATTATATTATACTACAACACGAGTTTTTCGTCACCAATGTAGAAAAACCCTTTAACCACATAGTTATTATTACCCAATGTATAAAAGACCCATACACTGTTATTCAAAATCAGGGTATAAATATTAGCATTAAGTAAGAACATATTGAAAAAAAAAAACAGCCATGCAGCACAAAAACAAAACAACACATATGAATGCAACCTTTACATTGTCAATGACATATTATCAAAATTATAAATCAATTTTTCAAATCATTACACTTTTCGGCATCTAAAAATATCAGTTTACACTGAACCGTAGTTATATATAACAGATAGACCCAATTTATAATTTTACCTCTTATTCCCTAGAACTTAAGTATAGATTACAAAAGTCCCAGGAGGACGCTGGACATAATTTAATTAAGACAAAACTTAAAAAACAAAAATATGAAGAAAAAAAAAATCATGTAACAATAACGTAGGAAACATAATATTAATAAAAAAAGGAAGATAGAGATAAGATGGACCCAGTATTTAACCCTACACAGTATTTCAAGACTAAGGTCAAAATTTAAAAATATTAGTATCAGGAAAAGAAAATATTGTACACCAAAACAGAACAAAGCACTATTACTATTAGAACTCACCTTTTCGGCACACCAGACACAAGAAACACACACACATACACACACAAACACACAAGTCAAATTCAAACGTAATTACAAGTTCCATGATCGACCGACACAAATCCGCGAAGTAAGCGACGGAACTAATCTGATAATCTAACAATCTACATTTCTTATTTTACAAATGCAATTTAAAACCGATCACCTTCAAACTTACCAAGCCGACAAAATCCAAAAAAGGATCTCCATCTTCCTTGTTAGAACGTAAGAAAGCAAGCAACGCATTGTTTACAGTAGTATATCTAATGTTACATAGGAATAATTATAAGTAAGAAACATACTAAATGTCAATACCGCACTTTTAGCTATAAGATAAATAATGTAACAGAAAACCTAACATCCCATCGCATACCACCGTCCATATAAGGAACCACTATCTCCATGACACAGAGAATTAATCTATAATGCCTAACAATTAAATATCATATTAACAGTTTCATGTTAATGCAACAATGTGTTTCATAACCATATAAGGAACATGTAATCTTAGAAATAGGCATGTAAGCAAATTGTATATCCAATTAGCATTAAGATTTTTATTATATTCATAATTTTAAGAACCAATATGTATACCATTGATATAAGTTCACTTAAGCCAAAAAATAATAATAATATTTTTTGTCTCAAAAAAAAAAAAACGGGAAAGCTGTAGTGTAGTCAGCTCATACACAACTGCTATCAGCTGGCACACTGCTCTTGATACAGCTGATACCTATCTCCCACATATGTACTTTACTACTTTACAGAACATTAAGTTAACGATGCCATAAACCTTGACTTACTGTAATACAATGGTTAATGACCATTTCCATAACTTCCACTCGATCAAGCCTGTTAAAACTTTAGTATATAAGGCCAGCGCTTTCTACCAATATATTCAGTATTTTCTCGACTCTTGTGTTATCATTATAACCCCTGAACGCCGAACACTTCATCCTCTTTTTCGCACTTGTATCGAAAATAACTATTTTACTATGTTTTGTTATATTCAATATCGTAATTTCTAATCGGGTGTTATAAGTTTAAACAGATTCAATTCAATTTCATAATTTATTATAGGTACACCCGAACCACTCGAGGAGTTCGAACCCGACACCCTGTGCGCCGCCAAGTCGTCCGACGGCAACTGGTACCGCGCCACCGTCGTCAGCGCCACCGACGCCGACGTGACCGTGCAGTTCCCCGACTACGGCAACACGGAGACCGTCGCCAAGGACACGGCCAAGAAACTGGACCAGGCCTTCTATGAGCCCTGCGCTCAGGCACTCGTCGCGAGCTTAGGCTTGGTCGCGCTCACAGACGACGCGGTCACCAAGTTGTCCGAATGGACCACGGACAAGGAGGTGCAAGTCACGCTCGCATTCGGCTCCGACGGCTGGCTCGCCAGCCTTCATCTGGACGGAGTGGACTTGTCCATGAAACTGGTCAACGAGAAACTCGCCACCCCGCAGGTGACTTCCGAAGAGACCGCACCCGAACCCGCGCCGGCCGCCGAGGCAGTCGAACCCGTGTCCCTACCGCCCGGCTGCACGCAGGTCTACATCAGCCACATCGACAGCCCCGGACACTTCTGGCTCCAGATGGCCGACAAGGTCGACAAAATCGACGAGATCCAGGCCGAGCTCGCGGCCGACGCCGAAAAGTACGAGGACCTGCAGGCGCGCGAGATGGGCACGCTGTGCGTCGCCAAGTACTCCGCCGACGACCTCTGGTACCGCGCCGAGGTGCTCGACCTCGACTCCGACATCACCACCGTGCGCTTCATCGACTACGGCAACACCGACGTGCTCGACAACTCGCCCGGGCTCATCAAGACTATGCCGGAGAGTCTGCGCGCCGTAGAGCCGCTCTGCGTGCGCTCCAGCGTCAACGCCGTGCCCACCGGCACCGGCCAGTGGTCGGAGGCGGCCGGCGAGAGCTTCGAGGCGCTCGTCGGCGACACGGCGCGGCCCGTGGACGCGCTCATCGTGCTCAAGGACGTCACCACGTACGTGGACCTGTTCGTGGCCGGCCGCGACCTCACCGACCGGCTCGTGGCGCAGGGCCACGCCGCCCGCGCCGAGCAGCCCGCCGAGTGCGGCGCCCTGCCCTCCTGCTTCGCCAGCCACGTCAACTCGCCCTCCGAGTTCTGGGTGCAGCTGGAGTCGGCCACCGCGGAGCTGCAGGCGATGGAGGCCGCCATGGAGGACGCCGACCACCTCCCGGAGCTGGCGTCCAAGGAGGAGGGCGTGCTGTGCGCCGCCAAGTACCCCGAGGACGGCGCCTGGTACCGCGCGCAGGTCGTCGTCGACGGCTCGGAGGGCACCGAGGTGCTGTTCATGGACTACGGCAACGCGTCCATCGCCACCGAGCTGCGCACCCTCCCGGACGAGCTGAAGCTGAAGCCGGCGCTCTCGCGCAAGTGCGCGCTCCAGAAGCCGAGGGACATCAAGGCCTGGTCGAGGAAATCCGAGGTCAAGTTCAACGAGCTGGCCGCCGAGGGTCGCACCGTCTTCAACGTGCAGTTCATCGCGTCCGGCGACATCTCCATCGTGGAGCTGTACCTGGAGGGGAAGTCGGTGACCGAGGAGCTGGTGGGGCTCTGCGAGGAGCGGCCGGCCGAGCGCCCCAAGCCCGTGGGCCGGGACCTGCGCAGCGAGGGCAAGCTGTGCTACGTACGCGCGCTGGACGAGTTCTACGTCCACCTCGACGACAAGACCGCGGACCTCGACAGGGTGACCGAGAGGATGGTCGACGTGGACGAGTTCGAGTCGGCGGCGGAGCTGAAGGTCGGCTCCGTCTGCGCCGCCTACTGGGCCGAGGACGAGCAGTGGTATCGCGGAAAAATTCTAGAATTCTGCGACGCGAGCTACCACGTCCAGTTCCTGGATTACGGCAACAAAGCTAAATGCGAGGAGTTCCGGCGGCTGCCCGAGGACGTCGCGACGATCGAGCCCCTCGCCAAGTGCTGCCGGCTGGCCGTTCCCGACGGCGCCGACGACGACGCCGCGAGGAACAGACTCGACGAGCTCATGGCGAACGACTCGACATTCCACATAGAATTCCTAGACAGCACTTCGGAGCCGGCGCTCGTCAAACTCATCCTTAATGGGGAGGATGTTAGTATTATCCTTTTCGCCGCAAGACCCAGTGACACGGAAAAGGCGGAAAGTGTACCTGAAACTGGAACTCCAGAAACTACTCGAGTTCCGGAGGAGGAGACAGTCTCCACCGAACCGACGGATGTACAACCTGAAGAGACAGTAGAAACTGGTTCTGAGGATGTAACCTCGGAAACTGGAAAGGTAGATAAAGAATCGACCCAATCCGTTATAGAGCCTTCAGAAGTAGAAAAACCTGTTCAAACAGGGGAAGAAGTAGCCTTACCCGAATCAGTTGTACAGCCTTCAGAAATAGAAAAACCAGTTGAAACGCGGGAAGAAGTAGCCTTACCCGAATCAGTTGTACAGCCTTCAGAAGTAGAAAAACCAGTTGAAACACGGGAAGAAGTAGCCTTACCCGAATCAGTTGTACAGCCTTCAGAAGTAGAAAAACCAGCTGAAACACGGGAAGAAGTAGCCTTACCCGAATCAGTTGTACAGCCTTCAGAAATAGAAAAACCAGTTGAAACGCGGGAAGACTCACCTAAAACGGGCGAAAAGGAAGTTACCGAATCAGTATTAGTAGGTGATGAAAAGCAAACCGAAGTTCATACAGAAAAAGAGATTGAGGATGAAGATAAATTCGAGGATGCCAACGAGCTGAACTCGTCGCATCCAGATCTGGACGAAAGCTTAGAAAGTAATCACACCGTAATTGAAAACAAATCATTTGAAGCCAACCCGGACAGCTTAAACGACTCTGGTGATCATAAAGCAGAACAACTAGATTCTCCGAAACAGGACACTTCATCATCAACCCTGGAGAGCTCCAATGGAACTATAAAAACTCCAGAAAAAGACAATTCTAAAGATTCCATAAATACAGATACTGGGTACACAAGCAGTGATGGCACCAAAGACGGGTCCCCAATGAAGGAATCCAGTAATGAACCGACCAAATTGGAGTCAGATGTAGGAGAAACAATATCAGAACTGAAAACTCAAAAATTTACATCAGATGTAGAATTAGGAAAAACAATAGCGGAACTCGACGAATCAAAAGAGAACAATACTGAACCTTAAATCGTTAAAGCGTTAAATCAAATGACGTCAGTAAAGTTGAAGAAATTAAAACTATCGATATTGATTAACAGATATATTTTTAGATTAAGTCTTGTACGATAAAAATCTCATTCTTTAATTGTAATATGAATAATGCGATGCCTGATTGTGATAGATACTTAGGAAGGGATTTACTTTGTCTCTGCTTCAGTGAAAATTGTATTAAAGTGTCTAGAGAAGGTTTTTGTAGTAGATTATTTATTGTAGGCGTTTATATTGACTTCCGTCAGTCACCACGTACAGTTTCCGTGTTAAATCGAAACTTCCAGAGACTAGACTGAATAGCCTTATCTTTTGTAGTTTTAGATAATCTCTAAACATTTTGATACTTTATTAAACTTGTTATCCTAGATTTAAGACGTTTACTTGATTAGTTACGTAACGTGTTTATTAAATTTTTATTGATTTGTTACTTTCAAGTGTAAAAGACAGCTTTTATGTTAATTTACAATCCGTTAGTCCCAGTAATTTTTTATGTTTGTTTTCCGATTTGTTTCCGTAAGTCATAGTCATAGCATTTACGTAAACGTTTGAAGACTTTAAGAATGATACTGTGACAATGTAAATACTCGTATTTTTCTATGTTCGACGTTGTGTGAGTGTTTCTAAAGCTTTGGTTTCCTCCGTTAGCGGTGCCGTCATATAGCGGCCGTCTCCATACAAATACTACGACATCTATATTTAGCCGTATTATTTAGTATGGAGACGGCCGCTATATGACGGCACCGCTATCCTAGGAAAACCGATCTTAAAGCTTTGGTTTCCTCCGATAGCGGTGCCGTCATATAGCGGCCGTCTCCATACAAATACTACGACATCCATATTTAGCCGTATTATTTAGTATGGAGACGGCCGCTATATGACGGCACCGCTATCCTAGGAAAACCGATCTTAAGCGCCACTTGCACCATCCCACTAACCCAGTGTTAACCGGTTAAATCTGGAGTTACTATGGATACCAGTACAATTTGACACTGGGTTAACGGTTTAGCCAGTTATCCCCGGGTTAGTGGAATGGTGCAAGTGGCGCTAAGTTAGGTAGGGATACGATTAAAATGTTCTTTGTTTAAATTTGGCACATCGCGTAACACTTTTCGTACACATAGTAAGCAATATAATTATCAATAAGGAATAATGAGTGTTGTGCCTCTGTTAATACATAATATTCAAAAAGCTAATATAGGTATCTATATAGCATCTCTAATAATGCAGCAGTTACTCACAAATAAGTTACGTTTGTGAAATGTTTATTTCTCCAATTGTTTACTGTTTTAAAAATAAATAAAAAAGTTTTGTATAAATCATAGTATTTTTATTTACAACGAGACCAGCTTACTGTACTAGTAAAACAAAAGGATATTAGAGTCCATACTGAATATCGACAAAATACCGTAAAAAAATACGAAATACGCTAAATCAATTATAAAATATTTATACAATCTTCCATTATAATGAATGTATTGAATTGTTTTAAAAAACAAAAAATAGGGTATTTGCACTACCTAGAAAACCTTAGTAAGACCTTAAAAAATATTAAAAATGCAAGTCTATGTACAAATGACTGACACATTAGGCAAATAGGCATACACATAACATACTTCACTTTTTTATCAGACCTACAATATCGAAGTCTTTCAAGTCCTCCCGTTTCTGTAGTATCAAACCCTTTTCATTGGCCAAATGTAGCACGGATAATAAGGCCAGCGGCACACTGAGCGACTCTCGCATGTTCGTAGACAATTTGTTCGGTAGATTGTTGTAGATGGTGGCGAATGTGGTTTGTGTAACGTCTTCTTGGTCCCCTTGCGAGTTTTCTGTCAACATCTTCCACGTACAGTTCTTTAGTTGCTTCATGTCGACTTTTTTGGCTCTCATGGCGTAGGGTATGAAGATTTTAGCGACCTGCAAAAATACTTGTAAGTATACTTGGTACTACATAACCATAAAGGTGATAGAGATATGTCCAGACTATAATCCAAATGTTATTGCGATTGTAATTTGAATTGATTTCAATTTTCAACAGTTGACTGTCGTGATTTGATAGGTAAACTTTAACCTTTTGGACGCCAATGACCGATTAATCGGTCACATACCACAGCAACATCGACCTACGTGCATATACATAAAAGTTCAACTTCAGTTTTGACACTTCAATGATGTGGCGTCTGAGTGAAGCTTTTGTGTTTGACACGGCGTCGAAAAGGTTAAAGATACACTAATGGTGAGATGTTATTACAATGTAATATAGTAGAAAAAATATATCGTCAAACACATTTATGACCGTAATGACGTCGAATGTAGTATGAGGTTCAATTCAATTCAATGTCAAATCCAATGTCAAACCAGGTCAATGTAATGGTTGCCAGGCAAACGACCCAGTGTGATTGTGCCAAAACTCAAACTAGTCATATCCTCCTCAGTCCCGTACCCGATGTCCTTTTAAAAAGTTCTATTTTTTAAGCAAGCTGAACTCCTTTTCTACCCTGTTCCTCCTACAATTCGGAAAAAAAATCTACCCATATCTTCCCAAGGGGCCAATCATTTTTGCAGTTTTGAATTTGGAACCTCTTATTCCATTATAGTTCAAAAATCGATTTGTTTTGTATATGACACCGTAAAATTGTGAACCCGTTAGTTTATAATCTAACGTAGGTTAGGTTAGTTTATAATCTCCCTACCGTCAGTTTATAATTTAACTAGCGAGATTATAATCTGACGAGTGTTTTCAATTTTACGATGACATATACAATAGTCAATGAACAATAATGGGGTTGGCAACTGTCAAAGGTTTGCATAGATGGCGCCATCATATTTCCTTTTTCTATGAGATTTCGCTTAAAGCAGGGCATTAAAAAAAAACCATTCTAGGGACTGACAGGGCAAGCTATGCTGACGCCATCTGCTAAATACCATAGAGAAAAAAATACATAGAGTGCTCACTCCATACATCAGTTTTAGTACCAAAAAGACTATATAGCGGAACTATCAGTACTGCTACTTGACAATAGATGTAGCACCGACCGGAAAGTCTTATGCTGTAGAGATAAGACTTTCCGGTCGGTGCTACATCTATTGTCAAGTAGCAGTACTGATAGTCCCGCTACTCGACGCTAGATGTAGACACTGAAATTAATAGTCTGAACTGATGTATGGAGTGAGCACTCTTGTCTTACTATATTTCTCTAAGTAAATACTTCAACCGTCCAACCCCATTATCGTTGGTGGTAACCACAGATAATGACCACGAGTGTTATGAATATAGTTTGTAGCTTTCTAATAGACCCCGAAGGCTAATCCTATTGTCTATTGTTAAGAAAAACCGCTCGTGCCACGTGCCACAACCACCTGCATAAAAAATCGGTACTTCGGTTACTGAGTGCCGGCGAGTCGAACGCTACAGAACCAGTCTAAAATGTGTCATCGAGATGCGTAACAAAGGCGCGTTATCGGAGAGCGCACCTACACTGGTTTTTTGAGCGTTGGACTAGCCCGCGCTCAGGTGCCAAATAGAATAATTAGGACCCTTTTTTGCAGGTAAAGCTTTGGATTCCTCCGAAAACGGTGCCGTCATATGACGGCCGTCATATAGCGGCAGCAAAAGACGGCCGTCTTTACGGTGGCGACATGTGGAAAGTACCACGGCGTCATAACACACCGTCATCCACCAAGGTCAAAGCGGCAAATTTGAAAAATGTAGGCGCGATGGGATAACGTCCCATCGAAAATTTGAATTTCGCGCCTTTTCCTACTGACAAGATTTGCTTGATCATCTATAATTTACTTGGAGGATGAAATATCATCAGAAGAGGAAAATAATCGTAGTACGGAATCATTTATTCAAATCTCGTGTCATTTATTCAAAATGGCGTCACCGCTATCTAATAAAACGTTCACGAAACTATCGACAAGGTCATGACGGCCGTCATCTTACGTTACGTTGACAATCAACGTAACGTAACGCTGTCTAGGAAACCGCGCCATCTTGTTTACATAGACAACGTTCTAGTGACGTCAGTCAACGCTATATAGCGGCCGTAATATGACGGCACCGTTTTCGGAGGAATCCAAAGCTTTACTGAGTGCCGGCGAGTCGAACGCTACAGAACCAGTCTAAAATGTGTCATCGAGATGCGTAACAAAGGCGCGTTATCGGAGAGCGCACCTACACTGGTTTTTTGAGCGTTGGACTAGCCCGCGCTCAGGTGCCAAATAGAATAATTAGGACCCTTTTGCAGGTAAAGCTTTGGATTCCTCCGAAAACGGTGCCGTCATATAGCGGCCGCAAAAGACGGCCGTCTTTACGGTGGCGACATGTGGAAAGTACCACGGCGTCATAACACACCGTCATCCACCAAATTTGAAAAATGTAGGCGCGATGGGATAACGTCCCATAGAAAATTTGAATTTCGCGCCTTTTCCTACTGACAAGATTTGCTTGATCATCTATAATTTACTTGGAGAATGAAATATCATCAGAAGAGGAAAATAATCGTAGTACGGAATCATTTATTCAAATCTCGTGTCATTTATTCAAAATGGCGTCACCGCTATCTAATAAAACGTTCACGAAACTATCGACACCGTCATGACGGCCGTCATCTTACGTTACGTTGACAATCAACGTAACGTAACGCCGTCTAGGAAACCGCGCCATCTTGTTTACATAGACAACGTTCTAGTGACGTCAGTCACCGCTATATAGCGGCCGTAATATGACGGCACCGTTTTCGGAGGAATCCAAAGCTTTATGGATACCTTGGTGGGCGGTTCGAGCATGTCCCCTATTTCTTCGGGTTCCGTCGCCTTGGCCTGCTCGTGCAGCTCGGCGGCCGCCGTGCCGTCCTCGTTCCCCCACTCGTCGCCGTCCTGCGGGGACAAAGGTCATGTCACAGTAAATAATACTATTAGGTATAGTCACCATCAGATATACGTCATGGATTGATGACGTCACTCTTTAGCTCGCTTCTGATTGGCGTTTCAGTCAAAATGGCTGATTGGAGAATTTTGCACTTTTATTAAATTATACAACGGCCCTTAATCGCGTATCTAAGTTTTAAGATTTACCTCCGACGTTTCGTTTTAAGTACCGTTGTATAATTTAATAATGTGTAAAAATCGTGAAAGTTTAAATCAGTGTTTGCACTTTTATTTTATTGAATATATTAATAATCCTAATGTTTGTACTGAGACATTAACATATATGTTTCTTTGAAACCATTATTTCCATGATTCTTTGTTATTGTCATCAGGCCAATAGGGATGTTGACAATTTTTTGGAACTGGTTTCATTTTGTAGATAGACACGTAATAATTACGGAAAAAAATATAAAAAAAAATTCATTAAGTTTGAATAAAAAAACATGTATAATAAGTTTCGTGTTTAAATTTCGCGCCTAAACGCTCCAAACTGTCACGTGACCTTGATGACGTAACGGCGTTTTAAACAAACTGCTGTCAGTCATTTTTTTAAATTCTTTATATGGCAACTGACAATTTTTTTTTTAAGCCTTAACACACTACCACATCGGACAGCGACCTTCTTTCTCGCTCTAACTTATAGCTGCGTCCTTAACGCACCACCTTACAGACTATCGATTCGTGCGCCGCACCGCACCAAGATCGCGTTTCGCGTACGATAATCTCTAGACACTTAGGCAGGTTTTATAACTTGTCTTTGGTGATTCCACTGTGATTACGTCACGCGCTCCGATTGGCGTTTGCAGTCACGTGATACTGGGCATTATTTTAAATACTTTTGATTATTTTTAATTAATTTATTACGCATATTTACACTTGCAAAATATGATTTTCCGCGTTCTAATATTCCCTGCTATGGTAAAAACATAACATGTTATATATTCGCGATTCATGTCAACATCCCTATTATCGAATGATGTCTGCTACCTGTGCGTTGGCGCAGTACGAGGCGTCGTTCTCATTATTATAGTCGTAGGGCCGCTCGTCGACGGGCTCGGGCTCCGGCGCGGGCGCGCGGTGGCGCCCCAGCTCGCGCCTGCGCAGCAGCAGCACGCTGCCGCGCAGGAACAGCTTGCGGAAGTGGGACTCGTCTAGGCCTCTGTGGAAAAAGGGTTCTTGTAATACAAGGTGAAATTTTATTCACCAGCCATAATCTGCGCAGTGAATTTATATGATCACTAGCGACCCGCCCCGGCTTCGCACGGGTTAACAAGTATAATTTGTAGTGCGCCAGAGTATAACTTATACATACTGTGCCTTAAACTGTTTTTTGACAAGTTTTCACAGATAATAAAATATGACATTGATACATCAAGGCGGTTTGTTTACAAAGGGCCTACCGGGAAACGCGAAATCGAAACTGTGCTATCTGCCTCTTTATCGCTCAGATATGCAAGAGTGATAGAGAGGTTAGACAACAAAATTTCGACTCTCTCGTTTGCGGTAGACCCTTAGATTGTGACGGATTGTGGAAGTGGCGCCCCCTACGTAGAGTTTCGCGTAATATTCCCTATTGAGTGACAAACACAAGTGCATCTCACCTTAAAGGTTTGCAATAATCGAATTTAAACTGTTGTGAGACATACTAACATTGAATAATGTTACGGTTTAGAGTGTTTAGACTCACTTGTTTTAAGTCACTCGCGCGACATGTTTCGGAGAGCCTAGGTCTCCTTTCTCAAGCGCTAACAGTGCGCGCGTACGCGTGTACGACGGCCGTGTATCGCGTACTCGTGTACGCGTACGCCCGTACTGTTAGTGCTTGAGAAAGGAGACCTAGGCTCTCCGAAACATGTCGTGCGAGTGACTTAAAATAAGTGAGTCTAAATCGTAAAATTATTCAATACATCTCACCTATCGATGGGCATTTTGAAGTTGGCCTCGTTCCACGTGTGCCCCGTGGCGAGGGTCTTCCTGCTGATCATGATCTTGGCCGGCAGGGTGGGTTCGTACTCGCCCGTGGGCTCGGCGCGGCAGTCGAACGCCAGCCCGGCGCCGGGAAAGTCGAGCTGGCGTTTCGTGCGCGTCGGCTTTTTCGTGTCGAGCGTACGGCCGGCGGTGGTTTGAGTGCGTTCCGAGACTAAAAAAGATTTAAGATTAACTTTATTCGTACGGTACTGAAAAGTTGTCGGTTTTATAATGCTTTGGTTTCTTCCGAAAGCGGTGCCGTCATATAGCGGCCGTCTTCATACAAATACTACGACATCCATATTTAGCCGTATTATTTAGTATGGAGACGGCCGCTATATGACGGCACCGCTATCCTAGGAAAACCGATCTTTAGACATGAACTTAATGATAACATGCTTACGTTAAATGTAGGGATTCATAAAGCCAAAGAGAATAGAGGTGTCCTGTCATAGTACATTTTGTAGTCACAGTAAATTTACTGCCATCTATCGACACACGATTAAAAATTAAAATGTATAAAACTATTAAAAAAAAAAAACATTTTGACCCATGTTTTTTCACTGATACCTATGTGTTAAAATTGTCAACGCCAGCTAGCCGAGCATAGGCCAAAGGTGTGTGCGCCACCTATCCGAGAATGACTTTTTCTTGATTTCCGAGCATGGTATAATAATATACTCCGCCTGGTACTCTCTTCCGAGATTCGCGAATGACCTAACTGTCACTTGCCTACGTCATCATGCTGTTTACAGGTTCTCAAACTTTAAAATGTGGGAGAATTTTAACCAACGGTGAAAAATATTTTAACGGCATTAATTTTAAGTTATTCATGTAGAAACATAGTAAAATAAAACAAATCTATACTGCACTTTTCACTCCTACTCTTACAGTTCCGAATAGAGCAGCCAACCATTTTCGTAACAAAACATTAATTACCAAGCTTACGACGTGAAAAGTTTGGAAAACACTGCGACTGCTGACACTGAGCGAGAAGGAAATAACAATTAACACGCGTTCGACAAGGATGACGGTCAGGGACAAAATGGCGGATTGTCAAATGTGACAGCGCTATCCTGTGTTGCCAGTAGTGTAAACAGAATTACCCGAACGCCTGAAATTTCTGTCGTGAATCGGAAGATATTGCTAACGAATAATTAAAAATGATGTGTTATTGTAAAATTTAAGATAAAATACATATAAATGAAAATTATAAAGAAATATTTTAACTTATTAACCATAGATATAATGTACCCATGTAACATGTTATGTTGAAATAAAGTGGCAATGTTATTGTGACGTAGGCAAGTGACACTCTGGGAAGAGAAGACCATGTTTTATTAGACCATGATTTCCGAGGCACGTTTTTTCCATAGACTTTATTCATCATATACGGAGTTACATATGTTTTTGCTAAAGCATATCAAAGATTAAGGGGGGGGAGTGTAGTGTCTCACCTCTGTTGTTCTTGAGCCGCCAGTGGCGCGGGCCGGCCCAGGCGCCCACGACGGCGCTGCAGTACGAGTACTCGAGCCGCGAGTCGGGCGCCGCGCCAGGCCGCATGTCCGTGAGGCGCGGCGGCGCGGCGCCCGCGCGCGCGTTGCAGGCCGCCATCACCACGTCGTGCTCCGAGTCCGAGTCCCTTTACCCTTTGGGTACGGAACCCTAAAGATAGTGTCTCACCTCTGTTGTTCTTGAGCCGCCAGTGGCGCGGGCCGGCCCAGGCGCCGACGACGGCGCCGCAGTACGAGTACTCGAGCCGCGAGTCGGGCGCCGCGCCGGGCCGCATGTCCGTGAGGCGCGGCGGCGCGGCGCCCGCGCGCGCGTTGCACGCCGCCATCACCACGTCGTGCTCCGAGTCCGAGTCGATGCCGCCGAGAGGCTCGTCGTCTAAAAAATTTTTTTATTTGAATTTTATCGCACAAAATACAAATGGCCGACTTAATGCCAAATAAAGGCTAAAAAATGTGTTACGATCATGAATCTAGTATAACTGGATTGGGCATGAGTGCTGGGGATAACTGACAGAACGGTATCCCGTGTCGTTCTGTCTTATGTATCTTTCAGTAGGAGAAGCAGCGAAAGCGCTATTATTGTTTGTCCTTGTCACAGTCTCACATCTTGTTTTGTTCCCCACCGTAAATTGACCACCGTGATTGGTCGAATTCGTTTGTTGCCCACCATAACAAATAAATTCGACCAATCATAGCGTCGAATTTATATGTTTTATCCCTCACGGAGGCACGCGTAGACCACTTCTATAAGATAGGACCTTCTATGGTTACGATGCTAAATTGTATAATGAGCGCGGGGCGGGCCGGCAGGATAATTAATCAAAAGTATGATGATGGTTTCTTTTTTTTTTCATTTTTGGAAAACTATTTTTTTTACAAATGGCTACCATTTTGTAACATGGCGATCGACTATATGTATAAACGGCCACGATTTTCCGCTGGCCGCGCCGCGTGCCGCTTGCGTCAGTCCGCGGCCGCCCTAATAGAGAGTGCTACATCGGGATGTATGTAAATAAAAGTGCCGAAAACCCGACTATCGGGTATTTTATGATTTCGTTTCCAGGCCGGACGACCCGATAGTCGGGATCGTGGTACTACAGCTTTATATATGACGAAATTTTTGTGGTCTGGCGCGGAGATCTTGTTTGGCTGGGTGGCACTGAATGTGTTAAAATATCCTAGGACAACTTACCGAAGAGGTCATTATGGGCCTCCTCCTGAGGTACTGGTTCGATTTCAGCATTCACATCGAAGGCGAGCGCCTGTTGCGACAGGTTCAGGCCATTGTTGTCTTCTAATGAAAGACTAAGACAGGTAGACATGATTGTCCCCCTCCAACTCACCGAATAGGTCATTGTGGGCCTCCTCTTGAGGTACTGGTTCGATTTCAGCATTCACATCGAAGGCGAGCGCCTGTTGCGACAGGTTCAGGCCATTGTTGTCTTCTAATGAAAGACTAAGACAGGTAGACATGATTGTCCCCCTCCAACTCACCGAATAGGTCATTGTGGGCCTCCTCTTGAGGTACTGGCTCGATTTCAGCGTTCACATCGAAGGCGAGCGCCTGCTGCGACAGGTTCAGGCGGTTGTTGTCTTCTAATGAAAGACTAAGACAGGTAGACATGATTGTCTCCCTCCAACTCACCGAATAAGTCATTGTGGGCCTCCTCCTGAGGTACTGGCTCGACTTCAGCATTCACATCGAAGGCGAGCGCCTGTTGCGACAGGTTCAGGCGGTTGTTGTCTTCTACCCAGTTGTTGACGCGCACATCCCTGAGTGAATAATAATAGTATAGTTTGTCAAAGGACTAACTCAGTCAAATTGTACTGGTAACCATAGTAACTCCAGGTTTAACCGGTAAACCCCGGGTTAGTGTAATGGTGCAAGTGGCCCTAAGATGTTCATGCAATCAGGTATCTAAAGCTTGATTTGATAATCCTAAGGGGTTAGTCTACCTAGGGTAGGGTGTGGATTTTTTAATCACGTAAACAAAGGGTTGTATTAACATATATTAATTATTACATGTCGAGCTGGGTATCTATACCAAGTGGAGTCCCCCAAGGGTCTATATTGGGCCCACTTCTATTTAACATTTTTGTTAATGACATAAGTACTTGTTTCCAGTTCTCTAAGTTGCTCAGCTTTGCTGACGACATGAAAATTTTTGCTAAAATTACCTCACCGGCTGATGCATACGCGCTACAATCTGATCTAAGAAGACTGGATACCTATTGTATCACAAATAAATTAGATTTAAACCCCTCTAAATGTTTTACAGTAACCTTCTCTCGTAAATCAAATAATATTTGTACCCCATATTCACTAAAAAGTAACATTCTTCAGCGAGTAGCAAGCATGAGAGATTTAGGTATTATTCATGACTCCAAACTTATGTTTAGTGAGCATATTGATAGTATAGTAGGTAAAGCTTCCAGGTCACTTGGTTTTTTAATGCGTAATTCAGTTTGTTTTACCCGTCCCAAAACTCTCAAAATTTTATATTGCGCTTACGTGAGAAGCAAACTAGAATACGCATCTCAGATATGGAATCCCCAATATCAAATTTATGTTGATAGGGTTGAGAGATTGCAGTTAAAGTTCGTCAAATTTCTTTGTTACAAAATGCGAATTAATTATAGTTCTACCAACTACTTCAAGCTGTGTAAGAAACATCATTTGATCCCACTTGTTAAGCGCCGTGAAATTGCAGATATAGTGTACTTAGTAAATATTATAAAAGGTAATGTAGATTGTCCAAATTTGCTTAATAAGATATTTTTTAATGTTCCGTCAAGGAGGCTTAGGCATTTTCGTCCCATTAGTAGTAATTACCAAGCTGCTACTAGATATAGAAAAAACAGTTTCATATGCAGGGCAGGCATGAGTTTAAATAAAGTTCTTATAAATTGTGATATTGACATATATAGTGATAGCATACCAGTAATAAAAAATAAATTAACTAGATACTTCATGGGTGACAATAATTCTGGCGCAGGTCAGGGCTCGGTGCATTATTGAATGTGTATTACTCGCAAAAGGTTTTTTCTTTTTTCTTCTCTTTACTTATTTTTGAAAACATAGATCATATACATATAGATCATCTGTTCTTATGCTTTGTGAACTTGTATGTGTAACTAAGTTGGGCAAAAACTTTTTATAATTTATTGTATTTCTATAAGTGAGAACCTATAATTGGCTCTGTGATTCTATTGTAATTTCTGGATATATGTAGCGCTGTTGGTTTTCCATGTACTAAAATAAAATAAAATAAAATAAAATAAAATATCCCCTGGAGCGCCCCAGAATTACCGTAACATGGAACTCCTATACTAGTTACTAGCACACGTGTCTTGTTAGGGCGCTCCACGGGATATATTGATTGTACATTTATAATATTTAAGTAACTATTTAAGCGTATTATGATTGTTTGTAATTGTTGGATATTTTTCAATGAAATAAATTTTATCTTATCTTATATAAACTCACGTATTCTCAGTCTCTGGATCCCAGTTGTTAATTGAAAAGCCGGTGAAAGGCTCACATATGTGATCGTCGTCAGTAAAGGCGGGCAGCATCTTGGCTGCTAGCGTGATCTGCTCGCTCAGCTCTAGGTCTTCGGGAATATTCTCCTTGATAGGCTCAAGGAAGCGCTCATCAGTTCTGTAGTAAAAAAAGCGGCCAAGTGCGAGTCGGACTCGCCCATGAAGGGTTCCGTATTTAGGCGATTTATGACGTATAAAAAAAAACTACTTACTAGATCTCGTTCAAACCAATTTTCGGTGGAAGTTTACATGGTAATGTACATCATATATTTTTTTTAGTTTTATCATTCTCTTATTTTAGAAGTTACAGGGGGGGACACACATTTTACCACTTTGGAAGTGTCTCTCGCGCAAACTATTCAGTTTAGAAAAAAATGATATTAGAAACCTCAATATCATTTTTGAAGACCTATCCATAGATACCCCACACGTATGGGTTTGAAGAAAAAAAAAAATTTTTGAGTTTCAGTTCGAAGTATGGGGAACCCCAAAAATTTATTGTTTTTTTTTTCTATTTTTGTGTGAAAATCTTAATGCGGTTCACAGAATACATCTACTTACCAAGTTTCAACAGTATAGTTCTTATAGTTTCGGAGAAAAGTGGCTGTGACATACGGACGGACAGACAGACGGACAGACAGACAGACAGACAGACATGACGAATCTATAAGGGTTCCGTTTTTTGCCATTTGGCTACGGAACCCTAAAAAGTGATGTTAGGAAAATTGTTGGTGACCATGGAGACCAGTAGGTGTAGTACGCGAGTAATGCGACAGTATCTCGCCTGTGAGATAAGGATAAGGCTATTCGTCCCTCTCATCTCAATTGGGGTTGGCCCGTCGAGTTACCTGTCAATCCTATGAATAGTGTCAATATCTTTTTTTGGAATTATATGACCTTTAACACATTCAATGCCGAAAACCCGACTATCGGGTATTTTATGATTTCGTTCCCAGGCCGAACGACCCGATAGTCGGGATCGTGGTACTACAGCTTTATATGACGATTTTTTTGTGGTCGGCGCGGATATCTTGTTTGGCTGCGTGGCAATGAATGTGTTAAATCGAATTTCATAGAACAAAACTTGAGACAGATAAAACGTATGTTGGCGCCATCTATAAAAACCTTTGCCAGTTGCCATCAAGAAGTTCCACGTGAGATACCGTTGCAGCGCTCCTGTGCTGGGGCATTCCACGAGAATGTCGCTTACGTAACGACATTATTCTAATACTTCTGAAAATGCTGAGTAAGCTATATTGGGTCTGTTAATATTTCACGACTTCGCTAAGAAATTGGCAGTATATTCTAGAACTTTAGGGATTTGATTAAGGTAGCTGCCGTACAAGGCGAAAGCGTTACGTAAGCGACATTCTCGTGGAATGCCCCTGCTAAGCCCACTGCAACAATGAATGTACGAAAATAACATAAAATAAGAAGAAAAAATAGAGTTATAAGTTATTACCTTAAAATAAGACCCAACGTCTTATCATGTATGGGTAGAGTTGCGTTGAAGGCTCTATTAGAAGATGTTATATCACCAGTCGTTGATGCTAATCTTTCGAAAAAGGGATCTGAAATAAAAACTCATTGATAAACACAGGAAATCTCAAGAAGTATTCTTTAACCTTTTTGTCGCCACGTCAATGAAGTAAAAAACCGGACAAGTGCGAGTCAGACTAGCCTACCGAGGGTTCCGTACTAGAGGGTTTTAGTACTTGTTGTTATAGCGGCAACAGAAATACATACTATCACGGTTCATGAGATATAGCCTGGTAACAGACAGACGGCAACAGAAATACATACCATCACGGTTCATGAGATATAGCCTGGTAACAGACTGACGGACGGACAGTGGAGTCTTAGTAATAGGGTCCCGTTTTTACCCTTTGGGTACGGAACACTAAAAAGTGCCATCGACGCCTTGCAACAAAGTGTACGTAAACAACCTGTATAACATATCAAGTCGTGGTGTATAGGGCAAGAAATGTACCGACTTTATATCAAGTCAATGGCGGCGAAAAGGTTAATGGTGTTAAACTTAAAAGCTTTTAAGTATTACTCTCCATTCCCTAAGTGGCGTTTTACTTATTAGGTATAGCAGAGTTAAATCAAACTCAGATAGAAAGCAACTACGCTCCTTTAAGAGATTACTTTTTAGAGACTAACCCCCTTATCCATAAAACTTTACCGGCCTGATTTAGCTAAATTATGTTTTTACCCTTTCTGACAAATACATAAGTCAAAATAACAGAGGCTCGTGCAAAGGCTGTCCGTGGTGATCCAGCGTCGCAATGCTGCGAGCATCATGGGCACCTTTGCAGCAGTCTTTTATTTAATTTATAATTTTTATTTGTAATTTTAGATATATAATATAGATACTGGGTGAATCAACTTTTAGAACACTTAATTTCGTGTCCCTAGACTGGGATACCAAAGAAAAATTGATTTTTCAAAAACCATGTTGATATTTTTACTTTTTTGTTTATATGGGCGTTATTAGATCCATAAGTATTTAGAAACGCATTAAAATTAACAATTTGATCAGATAAAAGTCACATTTTGTACGGTAACGCAGGAGAAAAAAAGTTATCTCCCATACAAAAATCAGGGACACACCATTTTTGCCTTTTTCTACTGCGTTACCGTACAAAATGTAACTTTTATCTCATCAAGTTGCTAATTGAATGTGTTAATTAAATATTTACGTATCTAATAATGCCCGCGTAAACAAAAAAGTAAAAAAATCAACATGGTTTTTGAAAAATCGTTTTTTTTTTTGCTAGGAAGTCTAGGGACACGAAATCAGTGTTCTAAAAGTTGATTCACCCACTTACATAAATATAATATTATTTATAAAAAATAACAGATAAGACAAACGATTCATAGCTAATTCAGGCCTAATGGCGTTAATACGCGTATGAATAACGCCATTAGACCTCAAATTGTCTTCCATGGTTTACAATTTTTTTATAAGAACAATATAGTTTGTCAAAGGACTGTCTCATTTCAAACAGAGAGAACCATACTACCTTTGTCTTACACTAGTATTGGCGTCCAAAAGAAAAGGATGAGTATAGTTTTTTTGTTCCTATTTACTGAGGTTTGATCAACTATAACTAGTATTTGAACTAAACAAACCTATGCAATCAATAGCTTCGAAGTCTCCGTTAAACACCTCCGGGTTAGGTGCGATGGCTCCCTTGGCCCGCTTCTTCTTCTTCCTAGTGGGTGCTGCATTGTCACCGTCCACCGCACCCTCGTCCTGCGTGCAGCCGTCATCGTCTTTCTTGCCACGTTTGGACTGTCAATAGAGGTTATTATTGGATTAAAAAAAAAACAGTCTTATGAAATGTGTTGACAAACAGCTAAGATGTTAGGCCATGTGTAAGGCTTCTTATGTCCATTCGAAAAGTAAAAAAATTAAGAATAGGTAGTACAAATAAGTATATTTAAAAATTTGATAATTAGTTTAAGTTTGAAGCATTGGTAGGGTTCCGTACCCCAAAAGGAAAGCGTCTGTCTATCCGACCCTTTATCTCCAAAATTAGTGGGTCTACAATTTTGAGAAAAATACACAAAATAGTTCTTTACCTATAGGTGACAGGAAAACCTATTAGGAATGTGCAGTCAAGCGTGAGTCAGACTTATGTATGTAACCCTTGGAACGAGAGTCCGACTCTCACTTGGCCGGTTTTTTTTTTCTTTATTAGAAAGCTACAGAACAGCTACATAGTCACTGTGTGACAAAACCCCTTTAAAAATTAAGATTAAAAAAAAAGCTACAGAACTATACTTTGAATGACTCATTTTATCTTCTGCCGTTGTCTACAATTGCAAAAATATTAACTTAATCAGCAGAAAGTCTAATAACGGCAATAAAATACTGCATACCTGAGCAGCCTTGCTCAATCCTCCGGCCATCTTCAGAACATCATAATGCACAGCGTCCACCCTGAACGAGTATATCCTGGCGGATGCATCCACGACAGTTGACGCCGTCTGTAGGTTGTCCATACGGGAGTCATGCTTCCGCAGCATGGATGTCATGAAGTCAATGAGTTGCAGGTTCCATGCATTGTCCTTATTTATTTTCTAAACACAAAAAAATAATGAAGAAAGTTCATTATGAGTGTATGTACAATTGTAAACTGAGTAACATTTGCCATTACTTTAAATGCTTACGGTGGTATGTGGAATGTCCGATTTCCTGGTCTAATGTGTATTCATGTGTCGTGTAGTTTTTCGGAACTTAATGTAGGTACGAAATATCATTTGATATTTACCAGTCGTTTTTCGGTGAAGGAAAACATCGGGAGGAAACCGGACTAATCCCAATACGGGCCTAGTTTACCCTCTGGGTTGGAAGGTCAGATGGCAGTCGCTTTCGTAAAAACTAGTGCCCACGCTAATTACTGCAATTAGTTGCCAAGCGGACCCCAGGCTCCCATGAGCCGTGGCAAAATGCCGGGATAACGCGAGGAAGATGACATTTTGCTTAGTAAGAGAGTGAGACGCAATGCACATTGGACCCAGAAATTGGACAGGTGGAATACCACCCTTAGTCCATACTACAAACATTTTTAGCCATTTTGTCATTTCTGCAGTAAATTTCATCTTGATTGTAATAAATTTTTTGAGTCAAACTACTCAGAAATTTAGAGATAAATTTTATTGTGCTTGCAGTATTGCTGTACCATTAAAATTTATATTTATGATCTGAGATTGTAGCTAGTACCACATAACCATGACAAAACCTCACAATAACAAACAAAAGTTAACTTATACCCAAACTACTAACATTTTCAGCATACAGCTTGAGACACCCCTGAAAATGCTCTTTCTGTGGTGATGAGGACATGGTATCTCGTGGGCGGCGCGGGGAATGCGGTGTGGAAGTGGCGATCGCCCGCTCCGACGCCACCAGAGACGAACGCTCAGCATCATCATCGTTTCGCTCCTGAAAATAGTTGATCAATAGGAACTATAATGGTTCTGCTCGTCTTTGCAACATTTAGCTACAATTAAGCTGTCTCAGTTCGAATGGCAGTGTAGAAATCATATAAAAAGATCACAAACCTCATCCCGAGGGTTGGCTGCTCGAGTTTGAGGAATCAAACTACGCCGCTTCAATGAGCTAGTACCACTACTCCCACTAAGACTTTTCCTCAACCGCAACAAGTCTGGTGTTGATGTTATAGGGCTTTCCACCATCATGCTGCATAAATATTTCAAAATTCAGTGTTCCTTATGCACTGTATTGTTTATTTACTTCAAATAAGTAAGATATTTATATAATATCCGCAAAAATTAAATCTCAACGGACACAATACACAGACTCAGACAGTCGCTTTTTTTTAAATCAAGTCTGTCTGTCAATCAAACTTTTCACGACTTTGGCAAGAGACGTTCAGCCACGGGATGGCCTCGGTTTTTTTATAATATTAATATCGTGCTATATAAATTGATAAAATATATTTTTAGTGACATTTGATTATAAATATAGATATTATAATAAATATAAAAAAGAGATAAACATTTGCTTATGTAACAAAAATGGAATGCTGTTAGGTTATTTCGGACCATAATTTTCACCTTAAAATATGAATTATTAAATAAAAATCATACAGAATTTTATTGTAAGAAATAAAATCTAATGAATTAGTTGTTATTTTAAAGTTTTCTAGACATTCATAGTATTCTATTAAAAGCTTATTAATAATTACCTTTATTTTAGTTTCGTTTGGACCCTAACAACAGCAATTTTTTTAACCGTTACCTCTGAGTGTTGCCACTTATAAAATAGGTATTTACCTCAGCTGTTTGTAAACGCCGCCAGTTGTTGCCATCTTTTCGTCCGTCACCGTCAGTCATTTTGTTCGGTGGCTGCTATTTCATGGTTGACGAAATCATTGAAAATCTTTGTCATCGGAGGTTAATTTACAAAGTGACATTATGAGTTCTGGTATGCCTGAATTGGGCTCCAAAATAAGCCTAATATCTAAAGCCGATATACGTTACGAAGGCCGACTTTTCACCGTCGATCCTCAGGAATGTACCATCGCTTTGGCTAGTGGTAAGTTTGACAAATGGATTCTGTTGTCGTATACTTCATAGCATTTTCCCTTTTTTTGTCTCGTAATCACTTTCTAATTGTATTTCGAGTATACTGATGATGTAATTTATCGTCCGACCTTTTGCCTACTTCTCCGGAGAGCTCCGAATTTTTTCCCTCCTTTATTATTTTAGAAGCTTATCATTGTTTATTGGCAAACTACGAAATAAAAAAATTACAGCATTCAATAGCATTTTCCTATAAAGAAATGCCGATTCATTGCCTTATAACGTGGCAAATGTAGTTAACTCTACCCTCATTCAGAAAATGTTAAGTTTAGTGACCGCGGCTTCGCTTTGATGACGTTGTTAATGCTGTTAGTTCCCTCTTAAACAACTACTTTCCTTTGTCCAACGGGCCCTTTCTTATTTTACCTTCTAAATAGTTAAAGTTATATATAAACTTGGAAAACCTTTTTTCATAATCATGTTTTTTAGTTACCTGCTCCTAACTAATTACTGTCTCTTTCAGTGCGATCCTTCGGGACTGAGGATAGAGAGACGCAATTCCCAGTCGCTCCTCAGAGCCAGGTGTATGACTACATCCTTTTCCGGGGCACGGACATCAAGGATATCAGAGTTCTGAACAATGTCCCCCCACTGCCTAATGACCCGGCCATCATGCAGATGTCGGTGCCACCGTCGTTGGGCGGCGGCGCCGCGCCGGGCCAGTTCCCGCAGCAGTTCAACCACCCCGTCATCGGCCAGACCCAGTACCTGCAGTACCACCCCATGGCTGGTTTCCCAGGGAGTGTGCACGCTTCACTCAACAAGACGAGTGAGTTGTCTCCGCAGACATCAGTGGAGCTGCCCCTGCATCACATGCCCTTGACCGCTCCTATCGGATCGGGAGTGGTCCATCACAACCAAGTGAAAGACCAAGGTTTTCAACAGATTATTTTCAAGCCACCGCTTTCACAGATGCTACATTGCGATTTTTGTCATTTCTCAAGCAGATACTTTCAGTTTTCTCTGCTTCGAGTGTCTGCTTTGGAACTAACCAATAATAAAACTAATCATGATATGCATGCTCATGTATTACTTAGCTTACTTAGTAGTTAATGCCATTCCCCATTATATTTGTCTACCCACATGTAACTAACAGTAATAATTAGTGATTACTAACTTTACTCACAAGTCATTCTCAATCTTTCTGCTACTAACATTCACTTAGTTACTGTTATAACTTTACTACAGGGTGCCTGGTGTTATGTTTGTATATAAACTAGTGCTTCTAACAAACTAAAATCTGAATAACTAACTGGTATGTTAACCCCTTGAATGCCACAAATATTGGGGCATTAAAATGGGGTCAATGCCACATTGGCATACTGAAATTGTTTTATTACAAAAATACCTTTTAATTCTTGTAGAATTTAAATTTTTTGTGTTATTTCATTATTATAGTGAGTACTTTTACATTGACTTTAAAGGTAACCTTACATTTTTATTCATTCAGATTATGTGATTAGACATTTTCCATCTCACTATTATTGTCTTATAAGAAAGTACAGATTCCAAATACTTTCTAGTTCGGATTTTTGCAAAAACAACTAGGAATTGGTTATGGTATATGAATTGTGGCAATCAAAGGGTTACAATAAAACTAATCTCAATCGAAAATCGCAAAACGCATTTTACTTGGTCTGTTGCTTGTCTGAGGCTCCTTAGTTCCATCGCATTTGCTTTCAAATAAAATAATTAGCCCCCGATATTGTAGATCATGTCATGAGTTAACTTTTTTTTTATTTTTAGGTTCGATGCTTGATCTCATCGGAGGAGGATCTCAGCAGAGCACTTCGAGGTCGGGAACGCCTGCCGTGGGGCATAGGAAGAGCCCTACAGCTGATCAAGGCACTCAGGTAAATGTACAATTCACCTACATTAAGTTCCTTCCGTATCTGGCCTGTTTAATATTTAATTTAGGGCACCTAGGTTGTGGTAATAGAACATAATTATTGTTTATTATTTATTCAGAGTTCTAGTTAATGAACATTGATCTATGGATTACTAGCCTAATTTTCTTTTCTCCTTTCCATAATTACAATTTTGCATCTAAGATTTGTACCACAGTCTCAAATAGTACATAGGTTTTTTGATAGGATAATTCAGATTGTAACACTTATAACTATACATTGTTATTTTCATGTGTACAGGTACACTTGTACTGTCTTTGTGTGGAACTTTGTTAAATGAGCCATGAAAGATCAAATTTCCTGGAGATTAAGTTACTGGAGCTGTGTGTGTTGTCTGTATGTGTAGACTCGTATAGCCTGTTATAATATAACTAGTGACCCGCCCCGGCTTTGCACGGGTTAACAAATTATACATAAACCTTCCTCTTGAATCACTCTGTCTATTAAAAAAAACCGCATCAAAATCCGTCGCATAGTTTTAAAGATCTAAGCATACATAGGGACTTTGTATTATGTATTGGACAACTTTGTTTTATACTATGTAGTGATGATAATACCAGGCTCTATTCTCTGGGCTGTAAAAAATCATTATGCTTATACATATTTGTTTTAGAGATCATAGAGACGCAATAATAGATCTCAAAATAAGTTGACTTATTTCCCATAATTTTATGTGATGTTATTCTTAAAACTCAATGTTGGTTAAAAGCTTATAAAAATACCGTTTTACTTATTTAGCTTATTAGAAAGAGTAAGCTGACAGTTGTGGGGCTGTATTTCATGAGAATACCGCGTTGTCGTATAAATTTTACACTTTTTATGACTTAAAGTTACTTTTATTTACGTTGTTACATCATAGTTTTTACATAAATATATTTTACAATACATATGGGGCTACTTTCCGCACTAGTGCGAGTGCGTAAAATATCACTTTTCGTGCGTATGTCGAAACTTTAAAGTGCCATATGTACTGTAAAACGTTGTTCGATACACGTGCGAATAGGTAATTCGCAACTCGTGTCGATTTAAAACACTCCCTTCGGTCGTGTTTTAATTTATCGCTACTCGTTTCGAATTTCCTCTTTTTCGCACTTGTATCGAAAATAACTATTTCATACTTCCCTCAGAACTTTACTCCTCCTCATTCTGGATATTAATATAGTTACTATAGTTAGGCTCCGTAGCGATAGTGACAGGAATTGTTTTGCTCATTTGCTACAAAGTATTATAGACCTATTGTCTACACCCTATTACGTGGATAAATAGTGAAAAGGTTCACACAATTATCTAAGAATGTCTTAGATCATCAATTGCGTGTGTTACGATTCTGTCTTCGAGTTTATCGAATTTAATTCGATTGATGCCATGCCACCGTTAGTGTTTTGCGGTGATTGGTGATTTCTCCCGTAGCAATTAAATTTTTCATTTCTTTTACAAACAGCTTTCGAGTTAATCAGTAATTTTTTAGGCTTAGAATTCTAAGCGCCACTTGCACCATCCCACTAACCCGGGGTTAACCGGTTAAACCGTTAACTCAGTGTCAAATTGTACTGGTAACTGCAGGTTTAACCGGTTAATCCCCAATTAGTGAATGGTGCAAGTGGCCTTAAAAGTATGTTCTGCAGTGCTCTTCGTTTTACAAAACTTGGACCTATTATCGAAACCTAGATGGATGGCAGGTTAGAACAGACAAATAAATTTCGATTTTGTTATGTTCGCGGTCCTGTTCCTTGATTCCTTCCATCCTACTACTGCAGTCTTTATTAACTCGTGTTTTTTCACCAGGCGGGTTCGATCGCGAGCGGCTCCGGGCAGCAGCGCGACAGCCGCCGCGGCAGCAACCCCAAGCAGCCGCAGCAGCAGCCTCGCAACCGTACTTCCTCGCGCAACCGCCAGCGCTACCCCAGCGGCGGCGCGCCCGGCCCCAACCAGGCCCAGCACCCGCAGGCCCAGAACCATCACCAGCAGAACCAGCACCAGCAGAACCAGCACCACCAGCAGAACCAGCACCCCCAGCAGAATCAGCACCCCCAGCAGAATCAGCACCCCCAGCAAAATCAGCACCATCACCAGCAAGGACATTTCGGAGGTAGGTATCGTTTTATTATTATGTTTTCGACTGTTTATCATTGACCTTATGTTGTACTATGTTTGTATAAGTGCTACGTATGTGGTTATGTGGTACGTGATTGCATTGTGGATTCTACCAGGGATGTTGCGAATATCCGCATCCGCAACCGCGGAACTTCCGGATTATTTTCAACATCCGCATAAAATCGATGCGGAGTTTAATGCTGATGCGGATGTGGAACAGGTCGGTACACGAACGTCTTAGCATCGGCGTAAGTGCTAGACTGATAGGTAATTTAGTCATTAGAAATGAGCAGTCAAGCGTGAGTGCGACTTAATGTACGGAACCCTTGGAACGCGAGTCCGACTCGCACTTGGCCGGTTTTTAGAAATAACTATTTACTAAAATGTAATATTTAACGTCTTTTATGTATCTATCTGGACATCCGCATCGATTCTACATACATTTATTTACATACTTATTTTATTTGAAAGAGATAACTATACTGCATAATGATGGCTGAGATACTGATACCGTTAACGAGCGGCTCAGCCGAGACCCCACTCGGTATGCGCAAGTCTCTTTTCCAGTGCTGCATTTGATTGTAAAGGCCTGTCTCCATATTGCGCGGCAAACTATCGAACATTGGCTCGCGAGGCAGCCGCGCGCAATGGATACCGGGTTGGCTCGCGAGCCAACTCGATCAGATCGCGTTGGCTCGCGAGCCAACTCGTTTGCCGCGCATAATGGAGACGGGCCTTAATGTATGTTCCGTCCGCTAGGCGGCGGTTACGGTCGCGGCGGCTGGCGCGGGCGCTCGCGCGGCACGGGACGCGGCTTTGTGCCGCGCAGCAAGAACCCGCTCAAGTTCGACAACGACTACGACTTCGAGCAGGCCAACACCGAGTTCGAGGAGCTGCGCACCCAGCTCGCCAAGACCAAGATCTCAGATGATGCCAAGCCGGAGGTAATAGGGATGATGACACATGTTTAATTTTATAACAACACCTAGTAAAAATAGATAGCAAATGAGCAATTTGTCACAATATTATGGATATTAAAAAAAAATGGAAATAATACAAAAATACAGCACCTGAAAGTTTCAAAATTTAAGTTTTTGTTTTAACTTTTAAAAACGAAATGAGTAAGGATACCATTCGATTCCTCACATTTTATCCAAAAAAAGATTGTATAGCAACTTTATACATAAACGCAATATTTCACCGACAGAAATGCAATTTTCTTGTTTTGTTCATACTTCAAGATGCGATCTCAGTGACCTTGACGTCACGTTCATATAGCGTCTTGTTCGGGGCGTTTCGCGAGTGAAGTACGACTGTCGGACTTTGACTATCATTTCTGACTTGTATCGCTCATATAGTTCATATACTAGCTTTTGCCCGCGACTTGGTCTGCGTGGAATTAGTTCCAGCAGTTAAGAGTAAGTATAGCGCCTGGATAAAACTATTGCAATAATTTGAAGTATGTATAATGTGCTAATTTTCTTATTTCCACCCCCCTTTTCACCTTCTTTAGGGATGACTTCCGACATAAAAACTATCCTGTCCTTCCCGGGACTCAAACTATCTCTATACCAAATTTAAAATTAAATCCGTTCAGTGGTTTAAACATGAAGAGGTAACAGAAAGACAGACACATTTTCGCATTTATAATATTAGTAATGGATGGATTATTAAACTCTCACTCACTCACTCACGCGCTCATATCTTGCCCACGAGCCTTTCTCTAATTACCTGAAATATTGGTTGAAATGAAATATTAAAAGTTTGTGTTAGAAAAATTATTACACAATTTTTTACTGTCAATACAGTTTTTCGGACCTCATATAGACATATAAGCTGTTTTTACATCAGTTTTCTTTTCACTCGCTCAAATAGAATCTTAAGCCCCGTCTCCATATCGCGCGGCAAACCATCGAACATTGGCTCCCGCGGCTGCCGCGCGAGCCAATGTTCGATAGCTTGCCGCGCGATATGGAGACGGGGCTTTAAATTTCGCTTCCAAATATTTTGAATTTCTGAATACCCTACTTTTTTCTTCAAATGTAACAAGATCTATTCCATCCATTCCTTTCTTCTGATTTCTATTACTAAAGTGTAAAAAAATCATCAAAATCATGTAATAACTATAAAATTCCCTTTTTATACACTCCAATCAGGATCTACAATCAGCGCCGACTGTTCCGCAGGAGCTTGCTGGCGAGCTGGACAAGAAGGATGACTCTGGCAACGAGACCGGTGCTGGTGAGCCCGAAGTTGATGATGACGGATACTCCGGCTATGACAAGACGAAGAGCTTCTTTGATAACATCTCCTGTGAGGCGGTTGAGAGGTGAGTGATAAAACTAGCATCTAATTACATGTTCTGGAGGAGGCCTATGACAAGAAGGCAGACTAAATAAGTAATAAAAAAAAAAAAAAACAATTACATTAAAAAATATATTTATTAAAATTACTTAACAAAAATGTTAAATGAAATGTGAATCAATTTAAATGTAATGTAATGAATTTTTTTTTTTTTTTTGTCAATAAAGGCTATTCTTATCTTATCTTATCTTAATTACATGTTCTGTAAGCTGTTGTTGACCTGATGTTGATGACGATGGGTACAAAACTGCAATGTAATTGTTTGTTTACTTATGTTCAATAGTACATTATTGTCGAGGTTCGGAAGTAGCTACTTGCTGGCTGAGGATTCGTTTTAAACGGACGACCTTGGGAGTCCGTTTAATTGAATCCGAAGCCAGAAAGTAGCCTTCCAGCCGAGCCATATATAGTGCTTTTCTCAAAAATGGTGCAAGAAATAGAAATTATTTACCAGATTTTTATTTTTAGAGCAACGGTCTAATTATCACAGAAAAAAGTAAAACCATTGAAAATATTTGCTTTGCCGCCTTAAAAAAAAAGTTTATTTTTCTGCTGAAAATACGCCAACCTATTTGAGACACCTAAATAGTCGCGGTAATACCAACATTATAATAATAAGTACTGATCATCTGTTTGGCTGTTTAATGGACCTATGCCTTCATTTGATATGGCCATTTCAACTTTTAAAAAGTTTGGAACTCGTTAAATAATGGAATTTGTATGCAACATTGCAGTCCCGAAATCGAGGCTGCAATGTTTTTAACTTTTTAATTTTTTGACTGACCATAAACTACGCAGTTCGCGACCAATTTTTTAACCGGCAATGTCGACTTTGCCGTCCATTTTTGAGAAAATTCCTATACAGCATAGCCACGAGACGGGCGCCGGTGAGCGCCGTTCATACATTGAGCTATGTAATGTATCGATGACCGGGGGCGTCCAAAACGGGTTCATTCAAGGTAGATTCTTATCGAGTCAGTGATTTGATCGAAACGTGTGACGACAGAGGTGGCGCACTGGCACGGTCAGCACTTTAACAGACCGTCATACGGCTCGTATAATAATATATCGTTACACAGTTAGGCTTTATTCTTCGCGTCGCAAAACCTTTTCGAAGACCCCAGACGTATAAGTTACTTTATAATAGCTATGTCAGAAGTCGCTTAGAATTTGCTTCTGTAGTATGGAACCCCTGTCATGATGTACACAGAAACAGAATAGAAAGATTACAAAAAATATTCATAAAGGCTCTTGAATTCCGAACAGGTAGAAATTACGAAAGTTACGCCCCCTCCTTAGCCAGTTACAATCTTCAATCTCTTTCCATAAGACGCTCCTGTACTGATTTAATTTTCTTATTCAAAATATTCAATAATTTAGTAGATGCCCCTGAACTTTTAGAAAATATAGATTTACGCGTACCCCGCAGAACAGAACGTAGTTGTCGAAATAAAATGTTATTTAGTATCAAAAGCAGCAGAACTAAACATGCGCAGCACTCATACATTAAACGCACATGTAGGTTGTACAATGTAAAGTGCCAAAACGTAGACATATTTAGCAGCTCACTAAGATTGTTTAAAAAATTAGTTTTTTCTTCTTTAAGTATGACCACCTAGATTAAGATTTCCTCACATATCTCGTCACACATACTAGTACATATGCATGTCATTTATACGTAGTAATAAGTTTTTATTATAATATTTGTTTACATATAGGAAACTATAAGTCTATTACTAGAAGAATGTTACTCTATATACTTATCTGTTGTATAAGACTCTTTGTTTCTTAATAAATTAAAAAAATATATATATGTTTATTTGGTGCAGATCAAAGGGGCGCAGCCAGCGGACGGACTGGCGCACGGAGCGCAAGCTGAACTCGGAGACGTTCGGCGTGGCGCAGGCGCGGCGCGGCCTGTGGCGCGGCCGCGGCGGCTGGCGGCACAGCCCGCACAACCCGCACGTGCAGCCGTGAGTACACTGTCTACAACGTACATCATGTGGGTTAATCAACTGTGGCGCGGCCGCGGCGGCTGGCGGCACAGCCCGCACAACCCGCACGTGCAGCCGTGAGTACACTGTCTACAACGTACATCATGTGGGTTAATCAACTGTGGCGCGGCCGCGGCGGCTGGCGGCACAGCCCGCACAACCCGCACGTGCAGCCGTGAGTACACTGTCTACAACGTACATCATGTGGGTTAATCAACTGTGGCGCGGCCGCGGCGGCTGGCGGCACAGCCCGCACAACCCGCACGTGCAGCCGTGAGTACACTGTCTACAACGTACATCATGTGGGTTAATCAACTGTGGCGCGGCCGCGGCGGCTGGCGGCACAGCCCGCACAACCCGCACGTGCAGCCGTGAGTACACTGTCTACAACGTACATCATGTGGGTTAATCAACTGTGGCGCGGCCGCGGCGGCTGGCGGCACAGCCCGCACAACCCGCACGTGCAGCCGTGAGTACACTGTCTACAACGTACATCATGTGGGTTAATCAACTGTGGCGCGGCCGCGGCGGCTGGCGGCACAGCCCGCACAACCCGCACGTGCAGCCGTGAGTACACTGTCTACAACGTACATCATGTGGGTTAATCAACTGTGGCGCGGCCGCGGCGGCTGGCGGCACAGCCCGCACAACCCGCACGTGCAGCCGTGAGTACACTGTCTACAACGTACATCATGTGGGTTAATCAACTGTGGCGCGGCCGCGGCGGCTGGCGGCACAGCCCGCACAACCCGCACGTGCAGCCGTGAGTACACTGTCTACAACGTACATCATGTGGGTTAATCAACTGTGGCGCGGCCGCGGCGGCTGGCGGCACAGCCCGCACAACCCGCACGTGCAGCCGTGAGTACACTGTCTACAACGTACATCATGTGGGTTAATCAACTGTGGCGCGGCCGCGGCGGCTGGCGGCACAGCCCGCACAACCCGCACGTGCAGCCGTGAGTACACTGTCTACAACGTACATCATGTGGGTTAATCAACTGTGGCGCGGCCGCGGCGGCTGGCGGCACAGCCCGCACAACCCGCACGTGCAGCCGTGAGTACACTGTCTACAACGTACATCATGTGGGTTAATCAACTGTGGCGCGGCCGCGGCGGCTGGCGGCACAGCCCGCACAACCCGCACGTGCAGCCGTGAGTACACTGTCTACAACGTACATCATGTGGGTTAATCAACTGTGGCGCGGCCGCGGCGGCTGGCGGCACAGCCCGCACAACCCGCACGTGCAGCCGTGAGTACACTGTCTACAACGTACATCATGTGGGTTAATCAACTGTGGCGCGGCCGCGGCGGCTGGCGGCACAGCCCGCACAACCCGCACGTGCAGCCGTGAGTACACTGTCTACAACGTGCATCATGGGTTAATCAACTTTTTCTTGTCACACGTTGCTATGGTTACGGTCTCCTGAGTCACTCTTAAAATTCTAGGTTTTTCGTATTTAAATGAACCAAACTTGCATTTTATGGTAGTTATAAGACCTTTCCATAATGGGACATATACTGAGCATGTTAGTAGAACATGGTACAGCAGTTCTTCTAACAATCTATGCTACTATTGTCTCCTTGCTGATGGGACAGAATAACAACAAGAAATAGTTGATTGACCCATGTATATCATTTCAGCCTTAACCTTTTGGACGCCAATGACCGATATATCCGCACCGCAGCTTGCCATTAAACAAATTTAAATCAGTCGTCAAACAAAAGTTGTGTAAAAAGGGATATTCTAAATTTCAGACTATTTAGAAGTTAACCCTTGGAGTTAATAAATATGCGTATAGTGTACCATAGGTAATATAAATTATGTTATTTAATTTTTAAGTAATTGCTACTGTTTGACGTCATAAAGCGATTGTAAAATCCTATTATGAAAATAAATTATATGATATGATATGATATATATATATATTATATGATATGATATATATGATATGCAGGTTCAACGCCAAAGACCGATTAATTGGTCACAGACCACAGAGCAACATAGACCTAAAGTCTATTTTTTTATTCGGTAGACTGAAATGACAGTTAATAGTATGAAATGACATTTCATGTCCATACAATTAACTGTCATTTCAGTATACCGAATAAAAAAATAGACTTTACGTGCATATGCATAAAGTTCAATTTCAGTTTTGACACTTCGGTGACGTGGCGTCAGCGTGACAGCTTTTGTGTTTGTTAGCCATCGAAAAGGTTAAGGCCGCGGACTGGACGCAAGCGTTAAATCGAGGCCGTTCATGCATTTTCTCCCTTTTTTGCCCAACCACTGTCACACCCACCGCTGAACAGCTGCCAGGCGCCCGGATTAATAAATAATGATAGTATGGCACACTAACTAGAGCCCTAGAGGGTTTTCGTTAAATTGTATACCTATTTCCGTAGCTCTCCGTCTAATTTGCTCGAGCGCAATGTACGAATTGCGCCCTTAGAAAAGCTGCTATGTGGGCCGCGACTTCGTTTTTAATATGCGACCCCTCGTACATATTGCTGCGCGCCGCTACGGTTGCAGCCGCAAGTACATACGTGCCTTTAGAAGCCTACTATTAAGGCGAGGTATGCCCGGGGAAAATTTTCAGATTCTGTCAAATTACCCCATTTCACACACAAGCACACTTCACGCACACTACCTCACTTTACTGGGACAGGTCAGTGACCCAAGCTGTTTTTTTTTAAGATGCAGATGAGAGCATTTTGAGTTTAGTGTTAACCATTGGCCTTTTTAGAGGAACATGAACTGTAAAAGCGTTCCATTGAAAGAAGAAAGAGAAACAATACATTTTATCTTGCTTTCCTTGTCTGTTAATGTCAAACGTGACGTACTTAAATGTAAATAATCTAATTCATTTGATTGTTGTTGAGATGCGCATTGCGCATACTAAATAAACCGAATAAATACGGAAGTCTTCAGATGTAGGTAATACGTTATTTAGGTACCAACTGTATTCTGTCCGGCTTTCGATAAGGCGCAAAATCAATTCAATGACAATTTCAATGAACTCATAATTATGTGTATTCCGATGATGTTATTATTATATATGACTTACCTTAGCTTCAAATTGTATATACTATTATTTAGTTATTAATACAGTCACCTGCAATAATATGTTACACAACGAAAGACCTCAATAATATCTGACACGACCTTATTTGTAGAGCCATAAGAGCGTGTCACATATTCTTGCGGCCTTCAAAGAGATAGATATCTACACCTTTGGGTTCAATTGGCGTAAAGGACAGTTTGACGAAAATGAGTTATACAGTTTTTTTTCAGAATTCTAAGCGTTCTGCATAGTTAAAATTTCGATACCTCGAGAAAAGTTGCTTTTACGACCCAATTTTTACACTATGAGCTTGCAAAAACAGCTTAGCTCAAGGGACGTAAATGACCAGTTAGTTATAAATTATAAGTTCAAAGATAGTATCGTAAAGGTTATTAATTACACAATAATCAAATTAATTAACAAAATTATAATAAAAACAATATAAGTAGGTATATTAAAATTAAAATCAATAACAATAATGAAAAAATATAATATTAAAAATTAAAACTAATAATACATAAAAACAGTCAGTTAGACGCCCTGTGCAGCAAATCCCAGTGTAGCTGGAAAGGGCCGTCTAGGCGCTCTGCCACCGTCTGAAGGAGGCTATTCGGGCTGCCGCGCAGGCGCCTCACCAAGGACGCAACGCGCTTGCGCATTATGGCATGGAAGCCATCCGTACGTCTCTCGCAAAACATCCCCGATGCACTGCAATGGCGCGGCAGCCCCAACAGCATCCTAAAGCTATTATTATATTGGACGCGTAGGGCGCTGAGAGCCCGTTTAGTATAGTTGATCCATAGGCTGCAGTTAATTTGTGGCTTAGTAGTTTTTAGTACATTACCGTAACTTGACCCCCTAGGAAACTATTGATACTGGATAGGAATGGAATCGATTGGCATCCAAAAATAGCATGTGAAAAATAAAAGTTTTCATTGTCATACAAATTGTCTGGGAAAAGTTTTCCTTGCTTTTTGGGATTTTTCTAGCCGGATTTTTTCTCTGATTGCATACAAGATTTTGATTCTCAATAGGAATGGGATCGATTGGCATCAAAAAAAGGTTTGTCAAAAAATTCCTTTTTTTCGCACCCTGTATGTTTTTTTCAAAATCTGTAAAAGCCAATCTTCATTAATTTGAAATCGAAGAAAGGTCTTCTAAGACCGTTTCCTCGTAGCAGCACGGGATCTGGTAGCTGCCCTCACTGACCTAAAAAGAAAATCCACCCTGTATAAGGCGGCTAGCATTAAGCACTGGGATCAGTGGCGGATTTGCAGTCTTTGCCGCCCTAGACTCCAGGCCTTGGAGCCGCCCCTTTCTCAGCATCAGCCCCCATCATATTGACTAAGTACATTTAGGTCATGCAACGAAAAGATATAGAGGGAAATGCTTGGGACACATTTTTAATTTAGTAACTTTATTTGGACTCGTTAGGAGGTGAACATATTAAAAGTCCCCGGCCGTAGCCCTTGAGCTGGTAAGGGGGTTTGGTTTGAAGGTCCCATTTTTCGGTTTTTCGCTTATTATATCTCAGAAACTATGCGTCCCTGTGACATGATCGTTATATGTCTGTAATTTTGCATTAAATTTCCTTCAATACATAATATTTATATATTTACGGTGCTACAAGATTGTAACCAGTTATTACCAATTAAAAAAGAAAACGTCTAAAACGCATTTACGATAGCGATGTTGCCACTTTGCGACGTAGTCTAGGTACATATACTTGGTCAAGCAGATCTTGTCAGTAGAAAAAGGCGGCAAATTTGAAAAATGTAGGCGTGAAGGGATACCGTCCCATAGAAAATTTGAATTTCGCGCCTTTTTTTACTGACAAGATATGCTTGACAAGCTATATTATCCTTATTGATAAATGTCAGAATGTACCTAGTAACGCTTTGCAAAAAAATAGGTTTAAAAAAAACAACTACTTATTCATTTATACATACATAACATTTACTTTTTATGTACAAAAACATTCAAGTTTTTTAAAAATAAGAAACAAGAATAAGCTGTTAAAATCTTTCGGGTTCCTTTCTTCGTAAGCACCGTGAATATTATTAAAGCAAAACCAATGCAAAATTACATTTTTCAAGAGCGGATATCTCGAAAACTATACAAGCCCCCCTCTAAACTATGTGCGTGAATCGCGGCGCAACTTCGCGGAGCGAACATATCGCGACGTTGACGTATGACTCCACACTCGCAAACTTCACAGTGATTTCGCAGTTTAGTTCACGCCAAGATGGCTGAAAAGCATCAGCTGATCAAGTATAACTGTTATTTATCTATGGCCATACTTGCTGTAGCTATTTTTTCATTTTGTTTTGTTGTAAACCGTAAAATATAGCCGCTATATATAATAGGTATAAGTACCTAATTAATATTTATCTTGCAATGCAACTGATGAGCCAAAATAGTGTGTAATATGGAGTCTTGCAAGTTCGCGCTTCGCGCTTCCTTTGACGCGGGCCGAAAAACCGACAAAAGACGGGTAACAAGGCGTGAACATTCTGCGAAATCGACGCCCCGCGATTCGCTTCGCGCCGCGATTCGCGCACAAGTGTGGAGGGCCCTCAAGATATCGAAAAACTTATAGCAAATTTAATCAACTTTCATTTTGTATAATGATCATGTCGTTAGAACGCATAGTTTCCGAGATATAAGCGAAAAACTGAAAAATGGGACCTTCAAACCCCCCTCTACCCCTGACTCAAGACTCAAGGAAATTTTTGATATGTTCACCTCCTAACTAGTTCAAACAAAGTTACGAAGTCAAAAATTGTGTTCCAAGCATTTCTCTCTATGTATAGGTATCTTTTTTGAGAATTCGTTGCCTGGCGTAATTTTGAGTTATTTCTTGTTATCATCAGCGAATTTTTTGTCACAATTTGCCGCCCCTAATATCTCGCCGCCCTAGGCTCGTGCCTACTGTGCCTTATGGGAAATCCGCCACTGACTGGGATATTTAGTTTACCGTCTTCATTAACATGACTACCGTGACTAGTAACTAATACACCCCGAATTTGGAATAAAATAGTCTGAGAATGTCACTTACGACCCCCTACTAAACAAGATACACTAAATTACCAAAAAATGTATGGGTGTAAAAGACATTCATAGTGTTTTTGACCAATTGTAAAGGACATTGAGTAACTTCTTTCGTATTTAATTCATACAATGGCCGCTAATTCAGGGTAAAGTTACTAAAATTTTGAGTACTTTTCTAATACACATCAAAAATGTAGCTTCATAAACAACAAAAATATTATATAAATATCAACATTAAAAAAAATCGCTGTTTTTCGCGTCTTATGAAAACTAAAATTTTGTCCTTTACGCCAACTGAACCCAAAGGTATCGATACTATTCCAGGTGACTGTACCTAGCTAATAAGAAAAAATTGCATGCTTCTACAAGTGAACTGTACGCATCCAGAATTACTACATACCTATCCATCACTACATTTTTGCAAATAAACATTTCTTTATCTTTATTAATAAATAAAGTCCTGGTAGGGTGGAAATTGGTGGGTGGAAAATAGGTATTTTATACATGTAGAAATGTAACCTACCTACTTACTTACTGTATATATTAGGATTGCACATAAATTTGATATACATAGAATGTTGCACTATGCGGGGACTGATTTAGCTACGGTGTAAGCAGTACGGTACCGCTTTTTACACGACTGCCCAAACAAAAAGAGTGTATTGTTTTCAGCGTTCATGTTTGTATGTATTTATTACTAAAGTAAAAAGTAAACTAATCTGAAAAAAAATCTTAAAATTACGCAAACATTGTATATGCATTTATTTGGTACCTAGTAAATTTGTATAATACTGTTTATATGTATCCAAACAACCACAAACACAAACCAGACCGCACCGGTATTGGCTTGTAAGTATATCTCGGTCTCAAAAGCCCCAAAAACTCGCTAGGACTGAGGCTAGACCATAGCCGCTTATTTTTTCTTGGTTAACCGCAACAAAATAGGCCGTAAAAATGTCATCATATAAAGCTGTAGTACCACGTTCCCGACTATCGGGTCGTCCGGCCTGGGAACGAAATCATAAAATACCCGATAGTCGGGTTATCGGCACTGAATGTTAACAGGTAATATTTGAAGAACAAAAGTTCTCTAACATAAATACAAAATCACAAAATTGTCATCTGTCATCACAGTTCATTGACGTACAGAAGTCACGTAGGAACGTTTTTAAAATGACGCTATATTAATACCAGCATAATGAAAATTAATTCCAATCAGTAAAAATGAGTCTTCAAACTTTTTTCATTTTAAGCGGGATTTCAAGGAGCAAATTACTTAAATTATATTGTAATCGTATTGTTTTAAGATAGTTTACTGCGTTTTTCAACCATTATGCCCCGTAAATAACAGCAAATCAAATTTAAAATGAAACTCGAGCTCCACGTGATGATAATTATTTACCCTATTTATTTTAATGCAAACTGTCTACTGGTATACTTTTTCGTATACGTACATGATTTATTTGTCAAGAGTAAGCTGTCATGGAGCTCCAAAGCGCGATGCGTCCACCTTCGTCCGAGGCCAGCGGCCATCTGAATCAAAGAAGTTGCGTGCACGGGACCGCTGATATCATGTCTTTGAATATATTTATTTAATGTTCATTTAAAAAAAAAGGAATCACTGAGTTCCATCAAGAATAAGATTGCGCGTTATTAGAAGCAAATTTCATATCTTTATCTTTTGTGCCAAAATTGTTACGAATATTTCAAGTCCGTTTTAGACCTATGTTCGTGATTGTTTTCTATCGAGCGAAAGTCAAAAACTTAGGGTTCGAATCGTTGAGTTCCCTAGAAAAAGGCCTCAAGATTGCTTATACAACTCATGGCAGCTGTACGGTGATCCAAAAAAGCGCTACGAATATTTTAAAACTCCGTTTTCTGAACTCACTTCACCTTAAGCATGGGGCCCTATTCGATTCCGCCAGCTTAGTCCATCCTAAACTAATCTCATCCAAAAGTGATCTTTAATCCACCGAATGTCGTGCAGTGCTGTACATGTATGAGCTGCAGGTTTGGTTCGGCCAGGCCTGCTGTTTGTACCGATCACCGATTTGAAATGTTTGCACTGTTTATCTTTATGATGTCAACATTAATTACCAATTCATAAGAGTTACTGACCTAAAATCGTTCATTATGAAGCGGTTCTAGTTCTAGGTCACTGATATCTTATCGGTAAATGGCGTTATTCCGCATTGAACCATGAAACCGCAATATCGTGTAGATCTACAAACATCATAAATATAACGAGCCTATACTTCGTTTTTTTTTTTAACATTAGAAATAAGGTAAACAATCTTGATGTGTCTTTTAATTAAAAAACACATTTAAAAAATAAGTTACGGCAAATATGTAACAATTATGAATCTAATACGATCATTTATATTCTTCTGCTTTCATAAGTAATAGTTTTTGATTTTTAAAAAGCGTTTTTCAAGATCGCTTACCTTCTTGCAAGTTCTTTCTAATGCTAAAAACAACGAACTATAACCATCGAAACAAGACAGTGAAATGACCTCAATAAAAGAATATGGTACTGACTTGGACACTAAAACATATACTTGCGGACAAAATAAGCTTCGAGATGGAAGCTGCGTGAAAACCGCAGACGAACCCCTTCGCGAAACGTGCTGTGTGTGTCCGTGTCCAAAACTGATTCATTCAAGTCTATACTATAGTTTAGAATTAAATTAATCTGTTTGGGGCGACGCTCCGCGAGCGTGCGTGTAGTGCGCGGCGTCAAATACTCCGAGTCGTAATTAGATTCCAAAAAAAGTAAGAGAATGTTGCCACTGCAATAATTTGATTGTAAAATAGTAAATTCCTTTTTATAAATAAACACGCTAAGATAATTTATTTATTGGTAATTTTACTCCTACGATTTAAAAAAGTACTTTTATTTACTTATTTTTACATAAATACAAGACGCGCTAGTAAAAAGTGGCAACATTGTCTTACTTTTTTTGGAATCTAATTTTAGTAGGCGCGGCGTGGTTCGGCTTATCCGTGGACCGATCCGCCACGAGTCGGTTTCATGGCGCGGATGACTCGGCACAGCTCGTGGTTTATACGCGCCGTCTATCTCCAGCTTAACTATTAACAAACCTCGCATATATCCGGTAACCTTCCAAGAATCTTGTAGTATAGCGGGGAGCAGTAGACTATATGTAACGTGCAGCATGTCGTATTTCCCCAGTTGGCGACCGATGCGCGGCGGTCGCGGCCGGCCGCACCAGAGCCACCAGAACCATCAGAACCATCAGCCGCCCAGCCACGCGCAGCGCCCGCGCAACCAGCCCTCGCAGCCGCAGCAACCCGCACCCACCGCTGCTGCCGGTATGTACCACCACTATAATGTATTTTTCACCTCAGCAGCTCGAACAAGGGTACTTTGCTACTTAAAAACAGTGAGCAAAATCGCATTTTGCTCACTGAGTGGAACAAAATGAGCAAAATGCGATTTTGCTCACTCAGTGAGCAAAATGCGATTTAGCTCATTGTTTTTAAGTAGCAAAGTATCCTTGTTCGAGCTGCTGAGGTGAAAATTTAATTGTTGGTATATCTTAAGAAAACATGAGTGAATAGAGGTAAGTGATGAAGAAGGAATACATTTTTCGGGTTCTCTAATATGTTCTCACTGCTGAGGTGAAAAATGTTGTGTACTACACGAGATCAAAGTTATTTACATCTCGTGCGCTTTTGAGTCCCTTACTACGCTCAAGATTCTAAATTATAGAATCTTTCGCTTGCACGGGACTCAAAATAAGCACTCGAAGAAATATCAAACTTTGATCTCTTGTTGTACAAATAACTATTGGCGTTATTCATAATTTTCATATCAAACGTCTATCAAATTTAAGAAACCACTGATAATCGTTTGTCCCTGCTTGGCATTTCTGCTTGTTAGAAAGGGACAAAATTATTAGGTTGGAAGAAGTTGGTAAGGTTTTTAACTTTAGTTCGTGAAGAGTCGCTTCGCACGTTGCCCCGGAAACATGTTACCATACATTAATTGCTGAAGCAAACCTGTAAATCTTTGGGGACCGAACAATATTACTTTTATAACACAGCAGTTAATTTTACTTTCAGGGATTGGCTTTCGGGAAACAACCAGACAATCGTTTCTGTATATGCATGACGCAAAAAGTCATAATAGTTATTTACGATACAAGTACGGAAAAGAGGAAATTCGAAACGAGTGGCGATAAATTAAAACACGACCGAAGGGAGTGTTTTAAATCGACACGAGTTGCGAATTACCTATTCGCACGCGTATCGTACGTTTTACAGTACATATGCCCCTTTAAATATTTGACATAGCAACGAAAAGTGCTTATTTACGTGCTAGTGCGGTGTAGCACCATATGTACTGTAATAGTATTTTATGCAACCGAGAGGTCAAAAAAGGCGAGTGGCGTGAGTAACAATTTGAGGCGAAGCCGAAAATTGTTAATAAAGACGCCACGAGTATTTTTTGACTCAGTTAAACAACGTTGCATACAATACTTTTTCTACGACCAAGCACTTATTTTGAAATAAAATTGTAAATTTAACAAGTATTTTTAATTCAAGAAGTAGCAAAAAAACCGGCCAAGTGCGAGTCGGACTCGCGCACGGAGGGTTCCGCACCATCAACAAAAAATAGAGCAAAACAAACAAAAAAAACAAGCAAAAAAACGGTCACCCATCCAAATACTGACCCCGCCCGACGTTGCTTAACTTCGGTCAAAAATCACGTTTGTTGTATGGGAGCCCCACTTAAATCTTTATTTTATTCTGTTTTTAGTATTTGTTGTTATAGCGGCATCATCTGTGAAAATTTCAGCTGTCTAGCTATCACGGTTCGTGAGATACAGCCTGGTGACAGACGGACGGACGGACGGACGGACGGACAGACGGACGGACGGACGGACAGCTGAGTCTTAGTAATAGGGTCCCGTTTTTACCCTTTGGGTACGGAACACTAAAAATGGAGGGTACGGGCGGCAAAAGAACGAATGAATGAATGAAATTAAAAAAACACATGTCTATGGTTCACTTATTTGTCAGAGATGACGGTTAAAATAAGGTTGGCAACACGTATTTCATTCAATATTTTTTAAGTGGTCATTACACGAAGTATCGTAAAATCGCCAAAAAGATACTGCGTGTATGCACAAATTCTTTTTTGGGGCATAGACTAAAGACTTGTCTTGACAACTATAAGGTAGGGTTTTAAAGGTGTGTGCACGACCCTTTAAATGACAAATAAAAGTACGGGAGTAGAAAAAATACTCTTAAGCACATACCTGATTTCATTTAACTATGTTTTGTTTTGTCCACAGCCAAGTAGGAGGAGCGGCGCGGAAAGTGAATCGAATACCGAATCTTTATTTATTGTCGCGAGGACTAATCACAAATGGAAAAGTAACGGAAAAGTGTGTCGGTGATTAAAGTGTTTTATAGATGTAAATTGATAGAAAGGTTAAAGAAAGGAGATTACTGCGGGAAGTTATATCGGAATGAATTAAGTTGAAGGACATTGCTTTGGTGTGATAGTGTTGTATCCAATAATGGAAGGTGTAAGCAGGAAATTCCCGTACGTGCGAGATCGAACAAATTGTCCAGGAGCGCTCGGCGCAGTATGTTGTAAGTATACGAGTGATGGAGTGGAACTTTGGGCAAGCATTGGCATCTATAAACAAAATGCATGGTATTGTCACAAGCTCACTCAGACAGAATGTCAGGTGCTTGTGAGGCGACCGGAACGCCTTCCTGTACATTATATCGAGGCTATGTAGTTTTGAAGCCGACATAGTATAATTGAAGACTATTTATAAACATGCCCAATTAAAATATATATTTTCCTCGAGCTTCGTTTGTGCGCACTTTGTGCCTAAAGTTGTAAAACTTAGATAAATATGAATGTGTTTTATTGTTTTCGAAGGTCATTGCACTTCCACTAAATTTTAAAACTTAGCAATGACTATACAGCAGCCCTACTTATGTGTTAGTGATAACATGTTAGAAAATTGTGAAGGGTTTAATTTTACCATTATCAAGTCAAGTTGATCGGCGGTCGGTCGTCACAGATTAAATAAGGTTGAAAAGAGATCTGCCTGTTGCATGACGATGGTGAAATTAGCTCTAAATGTATGAAAATAATTGGATGACTTAGTGTTTTATTGACTGTTTTATTGTTAGTGATAGAATAAATAAAATGTGATAGTAGGTCTGCTGTCTGCCGGCGGTGCCGCGCCTCTTACCAGACATAGTAAATGTAACGATGATCGTCGCCTCGTGTTTACGCTGTACTAAGGTTTTACTGCAGATTCTTATACTCAATTAAATCAAGTTGAAAGGACAGTTTCATTTCGTGTTCAATTGGTGATTTTGTTAATTGGTCCTTCACAAATTTATTTTGCAAAAGTTGACAATCAACATTATTATAAACTATTTGTAAAAATCTGTAACTCAAAAACTGTACCTGGTGATTGTATTAATATGAAATATACATTTACTACAAACTTCAATATTAGTTTTTATAAAATGTGTTAAAACATTCTTAAGCAGGGAATAATCAAACGAAATATTTGTACCTTTTTTTTATTGCAAATCAAAAAATCTCAGCAACAAACTTGTAAAAAACTGTTGAGAACTTACAAATAATATCGAGTATTAAATTCCACGGTAATTGTTATAGATATTTCATCTCACGAAATACCGAAATTAGACTTTAATGTCAATAATAAAAACATATTCGTCTTTGTGATATGAATTAACTCTAACATTTGCACGTCAACAAAATGTTTGACATCGTAACATACTCAAGCCAATAGGATAGGTAACAAAGTATGTGCTTATAATACATACTTATCTTATTATACAGGGCCTTAGGTATACAGACAATTTCCAAGTATAGGTACACAATACATTGTCTAACATTATTCTTAGCCTACTTATCTATATTTTTGTAAAATATATTTTATAAAATATAAATGCAGCTTCTTACTCAAACACTTCTAATACTAAAGAACTGAATATTTACACAACCACATCACGTATCCATATTGTTACTTTGTGGAGTTTATACGTAGTCATAAGTAAATCCATAAGCATTAGTATAAAACAATTGTCCCAAACACATCGGTCCCAAAAATCATGCTTAAAAGATTTTTAAAGTAAAAAGATCGGCTTTTCCCCATTTTTTTTTAAATAACGCCAAACTGAAGGCGCAAGTTGTTTCTTGGCAGATTTGTGTTGAGTCTTATCAAGTTATACCATTGAGCCAATTTAAATTTAGACCAAGTGGATTATACAGAAAAAAAACAATTATTTAAATAGGATGGATAGGATCACCCACACAACAGTCATTCGAAATATTAGTATACCTATTATAATTATGAGAATACCTTTCACGCCTTTATGCCTCGTGTTAAAAATGACCATACATTCTCTGGTAAAGCTTGATAAATATCTTGCGCTTCCTCGTATAATAAGGTGATCGAAAAAGTATTATTGGACTAGAAATACTTTGGCTTTTCTCCGAACCATAAGTAGGTAATGGAATAAGAGTCGTGACATCACCATATTGCTTACGCTCTGGTTTCCTGGGATAGCGGTGCCGTCATATAGCGGCCGTCTCCATACAAATACTACGACATCCATTTTTAGCCGTATTATTTAGTATGGAGACGGCCGCTATATGACGGCACCGCTATCCTAGGAAAACCGATCTTTAGCTGCATCCGACGTGCGAGCGGGATGTCGCGATAATACGCGCATAGCGTTGTCTCGCTCAAACATCGGTGTGCCATGCGCCTTAAGCTTTGGTTTCCTCCGATAGCGGTGCCGTCATATAGCGGCCGTCTCCATACTAAATAATACGGCTAAATATGGGTGTCGTAGTATTTGTATGGAGACGGCCGCTATATGACGGCACCGCTATCGGAGGAAACCAAAGCATTACAGAGCGGTGTCGCGACATTTGAAGAATGTGCGTTTTAAGTACATACAGTTTAGGATCATTCGCATATCGGTACTAGAGTTCTCTTTTTTGGCGCGCACAATTAAATGAGCCACACACGCAATTCTCCAGTTTCTAAATAGTAATCAAATCATCATGCAAAAGCCCGTGAATTCCGATGTCTGTGCCGTAAGGCTGGTTTTAGTGTCACGCGGACCGTCCGCGCGGATCGCTCCGCACCGGACAAATATGTATTAAGTTCTGCGGGCTCAGCACGGGTCCATTTTTATCGACTATCACTAAGCCCGTCACTTTCGCACTTACATACTTGTTAGAACGTGACAGGCATGGTGATAAATGATAAAAAGGAGCGTTTTAGAGTGGTCCGCGCGGACGACCGTCCGCGCAGACAGCTTTCTCATATAATTTGACGGTGCGGACCGATCCGCACGGACGGTCCGCGTGACACTAAAACCAGCCTAAGTCCGAAAATATCATTGTGTCGCAATGCTCGCAGTATATACTGGAAGGTTGTCGAGTGAAGGTAGTTTAGCCACGCCACTCCCGTGCGGGTTGGCCGTTCTCCACGATCCAAACGGAGCCGCTCTGGCCTTTGGTTAGGATCTCGACTAGAGCGCGTCCTACGTGCTCTGAGCTGTAATAATGAAAATAAATAACTATAGTTTGTCAAAGGACTGTCTCATCTCAGTTCAAACATAGTCCAGAGATAATCATACTATCTTTGTCTCATACTAGTACTAGCACCCAGAAGAAAAGGATGAGTATAGTTTTTTTGTTCTTCTTTACTGACTAATTTGGTTTGACCAACTATATTTGTACTTTGGATGTATTCCCATTAGTCCTCAACACACAATTTCAACCAGCCGATCAAAACCCGCAATATAATGAAAGTCGCATGCGAGTTCGCGCGCCGTCTAATAAATCAGCCCTTAGGTTCACCTTTTTTAATCATGACAGCGATTTTTGCAGTACCACTGTCGCATTTTGATGTGCTTGTAGATAGTACAATTTGAGTACATTTGTTTTGTATTCATTTGACCATTAAATTAACCATAAATATAGTGTGGTCGTGCCAGGGAGTATCTACTCAGCACGACGATTAAAACCTATGCTGCAGCCATCTATACAAACCTTTGACAATTGCCAACCCCATTAACACATTGAGTGCCGAAAACCCGACTATCGGGTATTTTATGATTTCGTTCCCAGGCCGGACGACCCGATAGTCGGGATCGTGGCACTACAGCTTTATATGACGATTTTTTTATGTGGCCTGGCGCGGATGTCTTGTCTGGCTGGGTGGCAATGAATGTGTTAAGTTGGCTGGCGGTATACCTAAAGTCCATTTTTTTATTCGGTAGATTAAAATGACATTTCATAGTATGAAATGACATTTTATGTTCATACTATGAAATGTCATTTTAGTCTCTCGAATAAAAAAATAGACTTTAGTACTCGTTGGCTACGTACCTTTGCGTCTTGGCATTGGCATTGTCACGCTGCCAAGCCGCCTCATACTCAGAAGACATGAGCTGTTTGCGTATTTCCTTGACCAGGCCCGTGTCTGTCAGCCCCGGGCATAACACCAGGCTCCTAACGCCTGTCAGTCCTACGTGGTACTGGTCCTGAAATATGGTGAAATACAGGATTCGTTTCGCTGTCTGCTAACGAAATCACAATTTTTGAATAAAGGTAAGTGGGATAATTTATAGCCTATCTGAGTGTCCCACTGCTGGGGAAAGGCCTCTCCCCTTGATTTCCACGACTCTCAATTTGGTGTTTCCTCTGGCCAGTTGTTCAGGAAGCTGTCCAGGTCATCCCGCCATCTCCGTTTGGGCCTGCCCCGTCCACGTGATGCCTCTATACCGGCATCCGCTTGGTGGCTAAGCTAGCCTAACTCATGTGCATGATGCATGCGGTAGACGTAAACGGTCAGCCCCATAATCTACGTGTTGATAAATAATCAAACTAATCAACTTACTCCGTAGGCCCAGGTAAGTCCCACGACGGCATAGTTGGTGGCTGTATAGATGGGAGTAGACACTTGGGGCCTTGTGAATGCAGTGGAAGCCGTGTTCACGATGGTACCTTTCCCAACGATAACTTGTTATCCAACTGACAATATTAAACTTACCCCGTAAGCCCTGCTGAGTCCCACGACGGCGTAGTTGGTAGCGGTATAGATGGGTGTAGACACTTGGGGCCTTGTGAATGCAGTGGAAGCCGTGTTCACGATGGTACCGCCCTGCCCGCAGCATCCATTCCCAACGATAACTTGTTATACAACTGACAATATTAAACTTACCCCGTAAGCCCTGGTGCGTCCCACGACGGCGTAATTGGTAGCTGTATAAATGGGTGTAGACACTTGGGGCCTTGTGAATGCAGTGGAAGCCGTGTTCACGATGATACCGCCCTGCCCGCAGCATCCATTCCCAACGATAACTTGTTATACAACTGACAATATTAAACTTACCCCGTAAGCCCTGGTGAGTCCCACGACGGCGTAATTGGTAGCTGTATAAATGGGTGTAGACACTTGGGGCCTTGTGAATGCAGTGGAAGCCGTGTTCACGATGATACCGCCCTGCCCGCAGCATCCATTCCCAACGATAACTTGTTATCCAACTGACAATATTACACTTACCCCGTAAGCCCTGGTGAGTCCCACGACGGCGTAGTTGGTAGCTGTATAGATGGGAATAGACACTTGGGGCCTTGTGAATGCAGTGGAAGCAGTGTTCACGATGGTACCTTTCCCAACGATAACTTGTTATCCAACTGACAATATTAAACTTACTCCGTAAGCCCTGGTAAGTCCCACGACGGCGTAGTTGGTAGCTGTATAGATGGGTGTAGACACTTGGGGCCTTGTGAATGCAGTGGAAGCCGTGTTCACGATGGTACCGCCCTGCCCGCAGCATCCATTCCCAACGATAACTTGTTATCCAACTGACAATATTAAACTTACCCCGTAAGCCCTGGTGAGTCCCACGACGGCGTAGTTGGTAGCTGTATAAATGGGTGTAGACACTTGGGGCCTTGTGAATGCAGTGGAAGCCGTGTTCACGATGGTACCGCCCTGCCCGCAGCATCCATTCCCAACGATAACTTGTTATACAACTGACAATATTAAACTTACCCCGTAAGCCCTGGTGAGTCCCACGACGGCGTAGTTGGTAGCTGTATAAATGGGTGTAGACACTTGGGGCCTTGTGAATGCAGTGGAAGCCGTGTTCACGATGGTACCGCCCTGCCCGCAGCATCCATTCCCAACGATAACTTGTTATACAACTGACAATATTAAACTTACCCCGTAAGCCCTGGTGAGTCCCACGACGGCGTAGTTGGTAGCTGTATAGATGGGTGTAGACACTTGGGGCCTTGTGAATGCAGTGGAAGCCGTGTTCACGATGGTACCGCCCTGCCCGCAGCATCCATTCCCAACGATAACTTGTTATACAACTGACAATATTAAACTTACTCCGTAAGCCCTGGTGAGTCCCACGACGGCGTAGTTGGTAGCTGTATAGATGGGTGTAGACACTTGGGGCCTTGTGAATGCAGTGGAAGCCGTGTTCACGATGGTACCGCCCTGCCCGCAGCATCCATTCCCAACGATAACTTGTTATACAACTGACAATATTAAACTTACTCCGTAAGCCCTGGTGAGTCCCACGACGGCGTAGTTGGTAGCTGTATAGATGGGTGTAGACACTTGGGGCCTTGTGAATGCAGTGGAAGCCGTGTTCACGATGGTACCGCCCTGCCCGCAGCATCCATTCCCAACGATAACTTGTTATACAACTGACAATATTAAACTTACCCCGTAAGCCCTGGTGAGTCCCACGACGGCGTAGTTGGTAGCTGTATAGATGGGTGTAGACACTTGGGGCCTTGTGAATGCAGTGGAAGCCGTGTTCACGATGGTACCGCCCTGCCCGCAGCATCCATTCCCAACGATAACTTGTTATACAACTGACAATATTAAACTTACTCCGTAAGCCCTGGTGAGTCCCACGACGGCGTAGTTGGTAGCTGTATAGATGGGTGTAGACACTTGGGGCCTTGTGAATGCAGTGGAAGCCGTGTTCACGATGGTACCGCCCTGCCCGCAGCATCCATTCCCAACGATAACTTGTTATACAACTGACAATATTAAACTTACTCCGTAAGCCCTGGTGAGTCCCACGACGGCGTAGTTGGTAGCTGTATAGATGGGTGTAGACACTTGGGGCCTTGTGAATGCAGTGGAAGCCGTGTTCACGATGGTACCGCCCTGCCCGCAGCATCCATTCCCAACGATAACTTGTTATACAACTGACAATATTAAACTTACTCCGTAAGCCCTGGTGAGTCCCACGACGGCGTAGTTGGTAGCTGTATAGATGGGTGTAGACACTTGGGGCCTTGTGAATGCAGTGGAAGCCGTGTTCACGATGGTACCGCCCTGCCCGCAGCATCCATTCCCAACGATAACTTGTTATACAACTGACAATATTAAACTTACTCCGTAAGCCCTGGTGAGTCCCACGACGGCGTAGTTGGTAGCTGTATAGATGGGTGTAGACACTTGGGGCCTTGTGAATGCAGTGGAAGCCGTGTTCACGATGGTACCGCCCTGCCCGCAGCATCCATTCCCAACGATAACTTGTTATACAACTGACAATATTAAACTTACTCCGTAAGCCCTGGTGAGTCCCACGACGGCGTAGTTGGTAGCTGTATAGATGGGTGTAGACACTTGGGGCCTTGTGAATGCAGTGGAAGCCGTGTTCACGATGGTACCGCCCTGCCCGCAGCATCCATTCCCAACGATAACTTGTTATACAACTGACAATATTAAACTTACTCCGTAAGCCCTGGTGAGTCCCACGACGGCGTAGTTGGTAGCTGTATAGATGGGTGTAGACACTTGGGGCCTTGTGAATGCAGTGGAAGCCGTGTTCACGATGGTACCGCCCTGTCCGCCGCGGTCCTTGCCCATAAACCGGTACGCCAGTAAGGTGCCTCGGATGACGCCGTTCTAGGAACAAAAATCAAAATATATTTATTGTATGGTTATGGGTTTACAAAAAGGTGGTACAAATTTTTCATGTTCTCCATATTTTGAAGGGCAATGGTGCCAATTTTTTAAGGTCTGGGAAGTTTATTGAATAACTTTATACTCATGTACATATAACGCTTTTTGAAAAGAGTGCCGATTTAGGGTTAGCACGTATTATATCGTACATGTATTTGGTTCGGATTGGTTGAATAGTAGATGTTTTTACAGGAAATAAATCTGGATTATTTCTTACAAATATGCAGTCTTCATTTAATATAAAGTGATGGGAAGTTAGATAAAGTGAGTGAAAATTAACCCTTTGAACGCCACGCCTATCGTGTGCGGCGCGTCATTGTGAACCTTATCAGAATGCATGACGGTTGATATCGGGTTGAACACTTTAAATTGTCATCTCGAACATCTTTATATCTTGTGACAGTCTCGACTTTATCTACTACGGCGTATGGTCTAAATTCCAACGTACCAAGTTGACGTCCACCTCCAGCTCCCAAAACCGGTCGTTCATGACTCCAGCGTTGTTGATCACGATGTCCAGCCGGTTGAACACTTTGATCGTCATCTCGAAGGCCTCTGTCAACAAAAACCAGTTGCTAATAATTTTTATCGCACCTGAGGATGCCGAAGACCGGGCAAAGTGGAGAAGATTGAGCATGAAAGCGGACCCTGGCGCTAGGCCGGGAAAACGCTAGTTTGAAGAAGAATTTTTATAAGTATTTCCCGTTGCGGAACTTACGGAAGGTAATACCTTCGAGCTGAAAGAACCCCCTTATCTACTTAAGGTGCCTACCGTGAACTTAAAATATTAGGTACCTATGGAGACGAAACAGCTCATCTTATCTAGCAAATATGCTGCAAATAAATAGCTAGATATATAGGTAACTTTGATACTTAACAGACATATCTGTCAGGCAAAAGTGTATCTGGCGGACAAATCTGTCAATTAATGGCGATATTTATGCATAGGTGTCTCAAACTCAAACACCTTACGCCTATGAACGGGATTGATCACATATAGTATAAGATGTATAGTATGACCTATACCTACACAATAGGTACCTACTACACATTTAATCACTTCTCTAGCTGAGTGACTACCTATTGTGAGTACCTACTTTAATTTAAAGTCGTATACTATATAAATATAGTATTTCTTAATATGCTGTTAATCAAATAGTGCTTTAAAAAGTCCACCATGTGATTATTCGGAAGCTATAAACAACATGTAAAACTGGGGCTCTATTGCATGGGTGCAATAGATCAGTCCCGTATGTTTTGGGATTTAAAACTGTCGCTACAGACTACAGAAATAGCACACATATGCGACGCTAATAGAAATTCGTTAGACTGGTAAAGGAAGTGTAAAGTTGCACCATCCCACTAACCCGATAGGTTAAGCGGTTAAACCGCTAACTCAGTGTCTAATTGCAAACATGTATATTGGTAAACCATGTCAACCAAATTAGTAGAATGTTGCAAGGAGCTGTTATAAGCTACCTACTGGAAAATAAAATTAATGGGAAAATATGCGAATGGTTAGAAATGCTTTCGGGAAAGAAAGCTATTCAGAAAAAATTAAATGGTAAAAATTGCGAATGGCAATCTGGAAAAAACGATTTTCGTAAGAGACTGTGGTGGGCCCGATTCGGATTTTGAAATAGACATCTGTTAGATATCTTTTAGACATCGCCAAGATACGATAACGATATGTTGAAGATCTAACCTGTCAAATTTGTCATTTGCGCGATTCTGATGGAGATACTCTTGAACGATTTCCACAAGATATGGCTTAGAGATCCAATTCACATCTAGGGTTGCCAGATGGTCGGGATTCGGCGGGATTCTCCCGATTTTTATAATGTGTCCCGATTCCCGACAAAGTGAAAATTGTCCCGAAAAACAGCATCACGTTATAAAACAATAATTTCAAGTTCTGAACTGTCGTCGAGCGAACCAGCGACCCGCGTCGAGCCCGTCAGCGCGCGCGCGGGGCTCGCTTGGCGAGATTGGGCAGAGCAGCTGACGTAGTGCCAATAATGTATAATATCGTTGTTTTTAATACAATTAATTTAATTTGAATGGTTCATTTTCCCGACTTAAGGCCCAAAATCCCGAAAAATTGATATTTTTTCCCGATAATAGCGCCTTTCGATCTGGCAACCCTATTCACATCTAATAGATATCTAACTCTATCTAACGTAAAAGTGACATTGGTTGCCCGAATTGCGCTGCAAAAGAGAACTAGTTGAAATCTAAACTATAACGTATCTAGAATGGATCTAGTACGTGTCGCCTCTTGTCAATATCTTGAAGTTCGAATACGGCAGTGTAGGTACACACTCGGTGCAAAGTGGTGCCAAAGTAGAACATATGTACCTATGCAGGAACCAACCTTTCGAGTACCTACATAAGATTATTAAAGTATCACGTAGGTACCTACTTATAGCTTGACAATTCTGTTCAAGGTTTTGAATTCAATTTACAGGCGACACGGATATCTCGGAAGCCAAGCTTTTAATTAAATTCCTTGCGTTGAAAGCAGATGTCGATCAAATTTCAATCTGTTGTAAATATAGCATGACTTCTATTGAGTCACTTCATGACATGTTTTTTCCCTGACGGGTTTCTAAACTTGAAGTTAAAGCTCGGTGTCATGTAACCCTGTGGTTAGTTGGCAAATTAATTAAGATTTATGTACCTAACCTACTAACGATAGGCAAACAAGTTTGAATAATATATTGTAATAAATTAAGGGCCTGTTTACCCATGGATTAGTGTTAAGTGAGAGGTGAGAGTTTATTAAGCGCGATCCTGGACTTGTAGGCCTAGCATATGATTTGCGCGACAGTATAATTATAGACTACCCGACTTTTTCTAACTACTTATGTTAATAAAAGAGGGACGGGTAGTCTATCTCGCCACGAGATACTGTCGCCCCAATCATGTGCTAGTCCGGCTGCGGAATAATTGAGTAAAAGATGGTTGGTATACCTTCGTACTGCGGGTAGTCAGTCACATCGCACTGGCAGAACAGCACGTTCTTGCGTCCGTACTTCGCGCCCAGCTCGTCGGAGATCTGCTCGCCGATGTCGGAGTCGATGTCACATAATGACACCTGAAAGAGGGTACGAATGAGCCAGGGACTGTAGAGTATTTTCAAACTTTCAATCTCAGCTCAACTTAGTTCTATATTACCTACGAAGAGTCAGTGAGAGATGCACTAAGACTAGTGAAAATCAATGCCAATAAACTTCAGTTTCGAAGGCCGAATGCAGCTCCTTATTATACTTAAGTACCTACGTGAGTACTGAGTCGTCAGTTACTGCATGTGCCTGACGACGATTAGAAGTATGTTAGCTGCGCTGCTAGGTCTTATCTCGGAGAAAACGCGCATTTTTGAGTTTTTATATGTTTTCCGAGCAAAGCTCGGTCTGCCAGATTGCTCCCAGATATATTACTGAATTAAGCGGTTTTCTGTGTACAGTGTCATTCTATGGAAGTTGTTAACTATGTAAACAAACCGCCATATTGAAACTGTCACAAAATATGAATTAGGTACTCGTAAGTAACTGGGCGTTTTTTTTTTGTTGTCCCCTACACTTTTTATTCAAATTTGGGATTTTTTATGTTATTTCTACTAAGAATCACAGCTCTTTCTATCCTAATAGGAGAAAAAAAGTGTCCCAAAATTTCCATAAATTTTTCGATCTTTCCATTCCGCGACCGCCATACAAAGTCTATGAAAAATGGTGACGTAATGGAAATAAAAACCTTAGGACACTTTTTTTCTCCTATTAGGATAGAAAGAGCTCGTGATTCTGAGTAGAAATAACTTAAAAAATCCTAAATTTGAAAAAAAGTGTAGGGGACAACAAAAAAAAACGCCCAACTAGTGACTTTTGTTTACATATTAGTTAGCAAGTTCTATAGAATGACACATTGCAGCGCCCGCGCAAGTTGCGCATACCGCATCGCATACCTATGCATGGCTACAGTAGGGTGCTTGCTACGCGCTACGGCGTAGCAGTACCTACGGGTCTACGTCTGCGCCCATAGTAAAAACAAAACGTGCTTGACTCTACTTTTTGAGGTCATGTGCCTTCGGAAATTTTTCAAAATGCGAATTTTTTCACATGGGAAAATTTATGTTTTTGTGTGCGTAACATACTTTTTTCTTTAATTGTCTAAAACTTTTCACCTTTTCGGAAACTACGGAAAAAGGAAAACAATCTTCACTTTTCCTGTTTCCTTTACTTCCTTTCCTTTACCTGCTTTACTTCACGTAAAGATAATAATCTGCCCTACGGTAAGTGTTGGTGCATTAAAATCACGCCACTGACCGCGGGGAAAATCAATACAAATAAGGTACCGAGTCGCCGGTAAGTGCAATCGTAGGAAAATGCCTAAAAATGCACATTTTAAAATAAGATCGCGGTTTTACATGCACTTGGCTAGTTTCCAGTTCCATTCAACTCTCACCTTGAACTCTCTTTACTTAAGTACCTCATAAAGGAAATGCGCGGAAGACAATTTACTATAGGTATTTGGTTATTTCTTTCCGTTAAAAACTAAGAAGAATTATTTCAAATTCGAAATAATACCTACGTCATACCAACACTACGCGATTGTGTTAAAATGTATTCAGAATCTAGTTAAAATAATCAAAATTCTCAGCGTATAAATATAAAATATTTGCGTAAATCTTACCTTAGCTCCATGTTTCAGCAATTCCTCACTATAAGCCAGTCCTATGCCAGCCGCCGCGCCGGTAATCAAAGCAACCTTTCCTTTGAGCTCCATCACTATTTTATTTACTTTTAATTCCCGTCCGACCGCGCCCTACGTGTGGACGGCCCGTTGCCTCGCGCCGGTATTCCGTGTTCGATTCGATCGCGGACGGGAGGGAGCACCCCTCGATCGGTGTTGCCATTTGCGAACAAGCCGTAATATTGGAGGTAATTCGAAAAGGCGTGAAGATGAAATATAGCTGGTCAAGCAGATCTTGTCAGTAGAAAAAGGCGGCAAATTTGAAAAATGTAAGCGCGAAGGGATGTTCGTCCCATAGAAAATTTGAATTTCGCGCCTTTTTCTACTGACAAGATCTGCTTGACCAGCTCTATATAATTCGTTGAAAAAAATAATCTATATATAAACCGAAATACCTATAGCCTATAGGTACTTACAATGTTTTGATTAACATAAATTACTTTTACTCGTATTTCCTTTTGCAAACACTCCAGAGTTGTCGAATCACTGTCGAATGAAATCAACTGCCGATGCCGCGGTATTCTCGAGTGACTGCAATGTGGTTCTTCAAAAAAGGAGTGTTAGTTTTAAAGGAGTCGCTCGACTCCCTGGAGTTAGCCCATATAGGCTACGGTGACCACTACCTACCATCAGACGAGCTGTATGTAGCGCATCTTAGTAATTTTGCTACATAATAAAACATAGTTTAATAGATTACGCGATTTCTATGGATAGATATGGCACTACTCATCCCCCTTTGTAAGTACGCATGGCACTCTCGCTGTCTACACGCTCGTACGTTGATTCACATACGGCAAGTACTATATACCTACCGAAAACTAATTTTCACAAACTCCTATCTACCTTTCTGTTCCATCGACTACAGGCAACCTTATTTCGTGAGCATGAAAACCGAAATTCCAAGCGTTCAATAAAAAATTGCAAGGCAGTGTAAAAACTACATACGTTATGGGAGGCAAAGTTATCTAGGCCGGTCACGGTGTCGCCAAAACGGTAGTGGTCAAAATTGTATACTTATTGAGACGTGTTAGTTCCTAATTCGTATTCCGATTGATCGGACTAGTCAATCGGACCATGCGACCTAAGGGTAATTTGGCAACCGCATAATAAAACGTGTGCCTACAGTTAAATGCACCCATGCTTCGCTCGCTCGTATGTTCGATGGGTTTCAATGAAACATGTGAAACCTACATGTCTAGTATCTTTCATAAGCAAGTACCTATCGAATTATCCTGCGGTATGGTAGAATTTGATAACGGTAGCTGCATTTGATTTATTGTGTATTGTGTAATTGACGTCACAGACCAACCATCTATAAGCGGTTTTCTATGGTTGACGTATAAATAAACTTTTTTTTGCTGGATACAAGTTGGTACAACCTTGGGGATCTGGGTGCAAATGGGAATATTCTCTGGATTTATAGCGCATAAAAAGTCTAGACAGATAAAAGCCGGTAGACATTGTAAACATGTACACAGTCGGCTGCTGAGAAACCTGACCTGAATCGTATAAAAACTCTTTGCTGGGACTTGGGAGGGGTCAGACTGGCTACTGCGAAAAACGAAAACCGAAATTGTTTATCTGCCTCTCTATAACTCTTGCATATGCGAGTGATATCTAGAGGCAGTATAACTAGATTTCGATAGGTATACGATTTTCGCGGTAAACCCGCAGTTTTGTAGGAAATTTAAATTGCAATTCAATAAGTGATCATGAAACTAATAAATTTTAATTACGTTAATAAAAAAAACAGTACCAGTAATGTTTTTCTTTATTTGTCAATTTAACATCTTTCAGTCGGGTACAGTAAATTTTTATTACATACTAGAAATAATTTTTCATTTTTTATAATTTTATTCTGCATCAGTTCCACCACAGGTAGGTCTCTTGACGGTCATAAAAGGTGTTCCATAAGCCTTGTAACATAGGTATGTTATACTTTTTGACTTCGCTGTCAATCTTTAGGTGCAATAACACCGCGGGTAACTTTATGGAGGAACACGGTAACTTTAGGGTCTTTAGATAACTTGCCTAGTTACTTACTGTTGCTCCACATAAGTTAACTGCGCCGTGGATGAACCTTTCCATGCTTGGTAAAATCTAGAGATTCAATAAGAACATAATTTTGGTCTAATGAAGGATTCCGCGCCTAGAGACCACCACAATTAATTAGGCACACCTAGGCCACCGACGGCCTGCCACAATACATACATCGAAAACGCGACCAATGATTTGAGCGATGGACGCGAACTATACAAAAATACCAAATAAAATGTGTCACAAATAACACGCATTAGAAAACTGGAAAATTTACAATGATTTTTTTTAAAAGATCTCTAAAATAGACCTCGATTTCCACCTTATTAAAAACAATAAAATACAAAGAATAAGCGATTCTGATCTGTACAATACAATAACATTATTATAACACATAACATGATTCACGATACAACAATAGAACTTACACAAAACGCTTAGCCAATGAAGTAAGAATAAGGGATTTTTATTAGTTTTATTTCTTAAGGATAAGAGAAATGCTCAGGCATCAGGCTTCAAGTACTTAAACTTATGGACCCTTAATGAAATCTTACCCTATGTTCCCTATTCTTACCCCGCTGACTAGACAATCAAAATATTAATATCACAGACATCAGGTACATTACAACACTAAGCCGCTTTCGTGCAATCTCGATCAGACAAATTTCCTTCAAAACCCCTCCGAAATCGTCCATCCATTTTAAATTTACAATGATCATTCAAACCACATAACGGCAATTTTTATCGACATAAAGCTTTCTTCGCACGTTGGATATATATGGTTTGTAAATGATCGTTAAAACTAGAAAACCAGAATGTAGGAACTATCTACATTCCACCAACATTCCCTGACTGAGAAATATCACTAAACCAATGCTTTGGACATTTTTTTAGCTGATACTTTTTCCAAATTTTTGTCGGTCTCTGAAAACTTTTCAACAACAGATCGGTTAACCTTTGATATTAGTCGAATTGTTATGATAGCGAAAGCAGTTCTGCAATAGCAAGATGACGTCCCTATTTATTTACCTCAAGCTCCAGAAAAATTTCCAGGACGCAATATGTCATCTAAAATCTAAATGGTTCGGGAAGGTTGATGTACCATGTGGCGACTGAAGTTATAATGCCATCCCTCTCAATAGCGCTGGGTCTGAACAAGCATGAAAGGGATATGAATATGACTTCAGCCGCCAATTGGTATTGCTGTTTAAGAATGGTGTGCCTGGTCTGCCCCTGCCGCTGGCACAGCTTTAGCCAGGTAAGAGAAAGATCGGGCGTTAGGCAGGCCGGCTATCACACAGGCGCTTAAAGCAGAGCGATTGAGGTTCATGGGAGCCGCGTCGTACCACTCGTGGGTGTCACCGTCGTAGCATTCCACGTGAGGGATGGTGGTTGAACCTGGCGAAAATTCGTTGTGAAAAACTTTTTTAGCATTAGAAAAAACTTGAAAGAAGGTACCATTTTGTCATGTCTTTTAATTGAAAAACACTTTTTAAAAATCAATAACTATTACTTATGAAAGCAGAAGACCTTAAAAGATCGTATTAGATTCATAATTGTTACATATTTACCGTAACTTATTTTTCAAGTGTGTTTTTCAATTAAAAGACACATCAAGATTGTTTACCTTATTTTTAATGCTAAAAAAAACGAAGTATAGAATGGCCGAATAAGTAACATGATAAGCAGCTTTTAATAAGGTAACCGGGTTAAACGCGTAAAAATTATGTACAATAAGAGTAGATGGCAATGCAATTGAATCGCTCCGATATCTTATCAAACGCCCACATCCTCATTCTTCACCCTCATTTCCATAACGGGATCTAAAACCTCAAACAAGTTTTACCCAAGCCTACGATTTTATAGAAACATCACACTAACCATTAAATCCACCGATGACGAAGATCATATCGTCTAGTAGAACCGTAGCGAAGTTGCTCCTCGCGCTGAACATCTCCGTCACCTCCTGCCAGTCGGACAGCCAGTCGCTGCCGGGGTGTGGGTTCAGGCGTTCCACTTGAAAATATATTTATCTGTCAGTAAAGGTGCTCGGGGTTTATCGCGCCGCGAGGCACGAGAAGGTAAGCTACAATGTCGTAGGATCTACGGATGGTGGAACGTTTTCTGTAGTGACTAACTTCGCTTCAGTATGCTAGAAAGCTTGTCAAAAACTTTATCCCGATTGCCTATTTCTAACAGCCGAGTTCTATTAACAGAGTTTATTCTCGAAGAAATAAAGTTTGGTTGCAGTTCACGGTTGGTTTATTAACTAGGCAGACTGAGCAGAGGACTAACTATCAAACATTTATACATATGCAATTAATGCAATAGGTCGTTCTGTGAGCAGGGGACTAAGCTATGAAACTTTTATACCTACATAAGTAGGTATGCAATAAGTAAGTGACTCTGACTTTGTTACTGACTACCTTCGTTACAACACATTGTATTCTATTGGATTGCAATAAACAAATAACACAAAAACTTACCCGTATTCAGTCTGCTGTAGCCATTAAATCCTCCCAGGGCATACAGACAGTCCCGATACGCGATCAGGCTGACGCCGGAGCGGGGACTCAGCATGGGCCGTATAAGAGTCCATTGTCGGGTGTCCGGGTCAAACATCTCGGCCGAACTGAGGACTTCTTGCCCGTTGAAACCACCTACTATGTAGATCTGTCGGATAGACGCTATGACATGAATTGTGATCCAGTCGGATGGCGTGGAATGAATAATGATGCTCATATAAACATGTTTCTAGAATTTGGGATTTGTTGGATTTATCTCAAGCACAAAATGATGGCGAAGACCAAAATTTCCAAAAAGGTCTACCCTTTGAATACCTTCCATCTTGGAAAAGGATAACTTTCAAGAATTGCAATAAACAAGTATGACAACATCTACTGGAATCACTCTAGAGTGCCTACCCTATCTATACCTCGATGTCTGACATAAGCCACATTGTTAAACAAGTAGGTAACGGATGACGACGAGTAAAGGATGTAAATCAGTAAATTGATTTAAAGAAAATCATGCTGAAGCATCCTGGCTGAAGATAACTCTGTTGTTAGTGTCAAATCAAGACTAAGTTGGTATTACGTTACATTTTGCCAAATAGGTACGCCTTGAACGTAGAACATAGTCCCAAATGTTGACAATGAAACACTCGATTTAATTTACCTTACCGCCCAAAGAGGCGGCGCTGGCGTCTGACCGCTGCTTGTTCATGGGGGTGGTCATCTCCCACTGGTTTTTGTCGGGGTAGTATCGTTCGACGGACGCCATGCGCGTGCGCCCGTTGTAGCCCCCGAGGGCGTAGATAAGGCCATCTAAAAGACGTTGAATAAGTCAGGCTCGAGTAGACTGTAGGATTTTATCCGAGTCTATAAGTACTCAAATCCATTTGCAGGGAACTGTATTAGATTATAAGTATTCATGTATTAATAATAACAAATAAATAAAATAAATAAATAAATAAACATTGAAGGGGTTTATAACATCTTTTCTTTTTCAGGACATTTTATCTTTCTGGTGAGGGACGGAGAAAGGTATACCTATGCTATGTTGTTCCCCTGTCCCTCTTAGCAGCAAAAAAGCAGAATGTGCATGTCCGACGGGAAGATATAGTTATTTTCGATACAAGTGCGAAAAAGAGGAAATTCGAAACGAGTGGCGATAAATTAAAACACGACCGAAGGGAGTGTTTTAAATCGACACGAGTTGCGAATTACCTATTCGCACGTGTATCGAACAACGTTTTACAGTACATATGGCACTTTAAAGTTTCGACATACGCACGAAAAGTGCTATTTTACGCACTAGTGCGGAAAAGTAGCCCCATATGTACTGTAAATTATATTATATAGATACTCATAGTAACTTTTCCGCCGTCGAAAACAGAGAACAGAGCCCGTTTTAGTACTGCCTATATAAGAGGTTAAAGAATTATTTCAGAGCATGTAGTCTACTTATTTATAGCTGGTCAACCAGATTTTGACAGTAGAAAAAGGCGCGAAATTCAAATTTTCTATGGGACGATATTCCTTTGCGCTTTTTTCTACTGTCAAGATCTGGTTGACCAAGTATATCCAAGTATATCTTTGTTCTGACCATCTCAATGATGTGTTGAACGACCGAATTGAAAAGTCCGTCGAAGTTGCCGATCTTGTACTCACAGATCATGCGTGCAGTGTTATTGTCTCAAGAGGTAGGTATATGAGAGTTCTAACCATGCGCGACCACGCTGACGTAACACCTCGCCTGATACATGCAGGCCCGCTCATGCCACGTATTGGCCACGGGATCATAACACCGGACCGTGTTGAAGTGGTCACTGCCATCGAAGCCGCCAATCATGTAAATCAGGTTGTTGAGCGTGCAGAGACCGTGGTACGCGCGCGGTGTGAGGTCCATGTGGATCGAGAGGAACCAGCGGTCAGCCCTGCGAATAAGATTTCATTCAGGCAGTAAAGCCCCCTCCAGACTATGTGCGTGAATCGCGGGCGAAGCCGCGAAAGCGACGTACACCTTCGCCGCGATTCGCGCACGAGTGTGTAGGGGCTTAAAAGTGTATTCCGGTGCACGCACAATTCCACCAGTAGAAAAAGGCGGGTAATAAAAAAATATAAGTTCGAAGGGTTGTCCTCCCAAAATAAATTATAATTTCGCGCCTTTTTCTATTGACAAAGCGAGTTTGTCAGAGTAAAATATGGTAATGTTGCCATACCTTGTGTCGTAAGTCTCCACAAAACTCGTAGGGCTTCCGGCGCTCCAACCTCCCACTGCAAAAAGGACCTCATATGGGATGCGAGGTCTCGCCAACGGGTCGTTCAAGTCTGCTTCGGCCCCCGGTCGGGAGTCCAACACGGTGAGAAACACTACGGCGGGGTACAGCGACTCCTGACATTTCTGTTGAGTATAAGTGTATTTAAAGCCCCCTCCAGACTATGCGCGTGAATCGGGGTGAAGCCACGAACGCGAGTGTGGCGGGGGCTTAACGGCAAAAATAAAAAGTAACAATATAATATAGCTGGTCAAGCAAATCTTGTCAGTAAAAAAAGGCGCGAAATTCAAATTTTCTATGGGACGATATCCCTTCGCACCTACATTTTTCAAATTTGCCGCCTTTTTCTACTGACAAGATCTGTTTGACCAAGTATAAGTAGAAGTTGTAGGTACTGGTACTCGTACAGATACCTAATAAAATATGTGTTCTCTCGCATACTCACGTCATCGTCAATAACTGGCTGCCATTGCAATATTTTCGATTTAAAATAATTATAGCTTATATGGCCGAATCTAATACAAGACAGTAACGACGGAATGTGCTTTCGTCTGTTCTCCAAATCGTGCTCCACCCAAGTCTTCACCGCTTGAAACACAATCTCCTCGTTTCGAACGTTCAACTCGTCATCTCTCAATATGTCCTCTAACTCTTCGAACGAAAGCGACTTAAATTCATTACACTCCTTAAGTACTCTATTAAAGTTCTGCCTTATATACAACTTTCCTTTCTTCTCTAATTCACCGCAGAAGTAATATTTAGCGAATTTGAATATCCCAAGGCAGTTGTGAGGTCTCAACTCGTGCAATAGGAACTGGCAGCATAACTGAATAACCCCAACGACGTCAAATTGGTCCGCATATGGAAGTAAGTGCTCCACATTTTCTACGGTTACTGTACAAGTCCCTGTGTAAGCGTAGTCTAGTATAAGAGACATGTAAATGCTAGGAACGTCTACGAAAATTTCCGTTTCTTCTTGCTCTCCCTTCTTAAGGGAATTTATAAATAACGCTTTGAAGTAGGGACTAACGGCTGATAGAATGGCTCGGTGCACGCGTATTGATTTCATGTCCCGGCACATGATGGTGCCGTCGCAAAGCTGCCCATTCTGGCGCAGCTCATTCCAAATTGCAGGGAACTCTACTACTGAATAATTTTCTGGCAAACACACGCATTTCCGCTTCCGTAGAACTACCTTCTTCTTGCTTAGTCGTGGCTTTGAGACTGCAGGAGTACGAACAGAATTTTTAGTTTTGCATAATTTTCGGTGTTTCGAATGAAATTCCATCCCTTTTGAAAATACGGCGGTCGAAACTTGTTTATCTGTCGCGGTGACAGATATCACGGCAGGCTCTTTTCATTTGTTTTTTCCAGCGGTAATATTTCAAATTTTGAGTAATTTCTGTCAGTGTGCAGCCAGTCTATAAATGAAGTGTGCTAAGATTTTTTTGATAGCTGGTCAACCAAATCTTGTCAGTAAAAAAGGCGCGAAATTCAAATTTTCTATGGGACGATATCCCTCCGCGCCTACATTTTTCAACATTTTTTCAAACTTGCCGCCTTTTTCTACTGTCAAGATCTGGTTTACCAAGTATATATGTATAGTATGCAAAGAGTAGTATAATATAAAATATATATATGAGAAAGAGAGCCCTCTCGTGGAACTTTTTTGTATCCATTATGAAGCGCCATCTGTAAATCTGAACACAAAACATTAACGTCAATTTTCATACCTACAGGGCCTGTTTACACATTAATGAGTTCATACATTTGCTACAAATGTATAAACTGGCACTAAACATTAATCAATGTGTAAACAGGGTCATATATAATTTGTTATACAGGAACGGGCTAGTGGGCAGTCTCATACTTTTTAATACAAAGATATATTTTTTGTCTGACACGTTCATAGCACGGTCATGGTATGATACGGTGTAGTGGGCAGAGACCTTTAAGGTAAAATTTTAAAGTAAAGTAAGGAAACACCTCAGAAATCATTCTAACTTTATTTATTTAAATGTAAAAACCTCGTTTCTAACACTATGCTCTACTCGCACATACATTGACACACATACATATATTCACGTTACTATCCTACATTAGGCACGAAAAAGGTACCATAGCATGGCACTAATACCAATTGCTTATTATCTCAACCACCTATCATCTTATATATCCAAGTTTGTATTTGTTTTTAATAAGTTTATTTTTACTAGTAGGTAGGCCAAATTGTGATTATCGATTTATTTCTAGAAAACTTTACAAATATTTTGAGAATTATTTGCTGGCTGAGAAAGTAAGAGTTTGATATTTAACATGTGACATAACAACTCACTCTAATTAATAGCACATTCATACCTATTGGGCGAATCTCGAAGAAAATCAGTTCAACTGTGCCTTTCATTGTGAGGTTTACCTTAATCGTAAAAATTATATTCAAGTCAAACATTACTAATAAAACTGTATGTATACAATAATAAGCTAACATATTCAACATGATGGATGGAATTAAAAAATAGCATTGAAAAGTCGAAAACAAAAACTTAATTAAACAAACCAAATTCATTCATCAATATCTCACTTAGTTTCTTAATTTTTATATTACTCAATACTCATTGTCATATTTATAAGATATAGTTAATAACATCTCATAGCATTGCTTAATAGCATCGTTCGCAGACGTTTCTGCTTGGTACAAAATTAATTTAAAATAAGGTCAATGTGGCTAATTCCGTCATAGGGACTATTCCGTCCACGAGCGTATATTTTATTTTTTCAATCGTAGGAAAATAGTACCATCTGCTTTTGATTGCTGAAACCATCTGAAACTAAAGCAATCGCTTCTTTATCGATGAAATTATCAATTTTGTTCATTGTTCGAGTAAAACGCTAGTAGACGGAATAGTCCCTATGACGGAATTAGCCATATTGACCTTATAGTTATTAATATTTTCACATGATAATTAAATACAAAGGTATCTATGACAGTTTATTCGTTCCTCTATTAATGGGGCTTAATTTAAAAAATAGTTAAAGAAATATGTTTTTACCTTATTTTTGTTATTTAAATGTTTCATTTCAATATAAATTATTGTACTAAACTTCCAAAAAATGTCTATTAAAACTTCCATATAAAAACGAACTGTCATAGGGACCATCATTCGTACACGCGTAACTTTTTATGATTTTTTTTTATCTCCGTGGCTCCATACCGTTGCAATCACATTTTTCTATAAACCTAAATCAAACATATTTTTTCGAACAACTGTCAGATTACTAGTCTTCGAACCTGAATATCAGTATTTATGTTAGATCCATACATTAATGTTGAGAAATCTAAAATGTCTGTAAACAATTAAATAGATGTCATAAAGCCAGTACCAAATCGCAAACAGATACTTGTATCGATAAAGCTTTGGTTTCCTCCGATAGCGGTGCCGTCATATAGCGGCCGGCTCCATACAAATACTACGACATCCATATTTAGCCGTATTATTTAGTATGGAGACGGCCGCTATATGACGGCACCGCTATCCTAGGAAAACCGATCTTAAGGTCTCACGGTTTTAAAACGAAAACCAAACTTTTATATCTAGGATTAGTTTATAATAATGTAACATCAGAGACAGTAGAATGGCTTCGTGGACCTTATTACCAAGTGATAAGGTCTTATTCTAATTAGCACTTCAACACGTCTCCGTTTGTGCCATAGTTAGGCAAAAGAATACTAAAACTAAAACGCAAATTACAGCTAAGATGGCATTGTAGACAAAAACCAAATATATCGTAACACATTATTTACCATATAAGGTTGTGTTCCCGATATTTGGCCACTTTGACACTCAATATACATGCTGACTGTACATTTAGCAGCAGCACACGTTTTTACTCAACTGGACAAAAAAAAAACAATTCAGATCATTTATCACCTCGACTAACTTCATGGTGCCGTAAGTTTTGTAACTATGTTGACAAAAGTAAGCTAAGGTAAGGTTACTGTTTTCTCTATGGCGCTGGACCACTTAGTTACAGCATTATATTCAGAACCGTAACGCACCATCGAAGTCAGCTAACAAAACTGCGGTTACAGTTGTAGTGTGCATAATCATTTTCCATCGTATTTTCAACGTACGAACGTATCTTGCTATTTCAGTCAGCCTCGGTACAAAAAGTACTGAGGTTGACTGAAGTAGCATGACAAATACGAACATTTCCGAGAATATACGTCGGATAACAATTATGTTCTACATCTATACAATATTTTACAGATCTTACTTTCACTAGACTTATATCGACCGGGATATGAACCGTGATTACCTTTTGTATTGTTTTCGAGCTCCCGATATTTCGACGCCGTGACTAACCGTGAATCATTTAGATCTTAGTCTTAGCCTCTGCCAACAAACTGTCCTGCAGTTTGGCAGAAGAAAAAAATATGTATGTTAGGGTTTATTTCATCTGAATAAACGATTTATTTATTTATTTATTATTTTATTTTAGTATTCTTTTGTCGATGGTTTATACATTGAACTAGTCATTATTCAAGCCTACCAGAAAAGGGTCTTTAAACAGCTACAGCGCTCTTTCGTCTCCGCGTCGACCGCTTAGGCGTCTGTTTCCTGCGCCTGCGCATCTTTCTTCCTTGTAGAGCGTTTTTTCTCCACATTGGTGTCGGACTCTACTAAAGGGGTTTGTGCGCTCTTCCTCGTCCTACGTTTCGGCTGTACCTCGGTCTCTGCTAGGAGGGTTTGAGCGCTCTTCCTTGTGCTACGTTTCGGTTGTACCTCGGTCTCTGCTAGGAGGGTTTGAGCGCTCTTCCTTGTGCTACGTTTCGGTTGTACCTCGGTCTCTGCTAGGGGGGTTTGAGCGCTCTTCCTTGTGCTACGTTTCGGTTGTACCTCGGTCTCTGCTAGGGGGGTTTGAGCGCTCTTCCTTATTCTACGTTTCGGTTGTACCTCGGTCTCTTCTTTGGGGGTTTGAGCGCTCTTCCTTGTGCTACGTTTCGGTTGTACCTCGGTCTCTGCTAGGGGGGTTTAAGCGCTCTTCCTTATTCTACGTTTCGGTTGTACCTCGGTCTCTGCTAGGGGGGTTTAAGCGCTCTTCCTTATTCTACGTTTCGGTTGTACCTCGGTCTCTTCTTGGGGGGTTTGAGCGCTCTTCCTGGTGCCGCGTTTGGTTTGTATCTCGGTCTCTTCTTGGGGGGTTTGTGCGCTCTTGCGTCGGCTGCGGGTCGTGACCGGGCTGGACTGTTCCTCCGCGTTTTGTCTAGACAGCCTGAAAAATATTAATAATACTTAAGGCCAGTTGCACCAACCACATTTGACAGACTGATCAACGTCAGCCGACGCGCCGCGGCGGTTTACTATGAAACTTTCCATACATAAAAATTTAGCGAACTCTTTAACGATACGAACAGTTTGGTGCAACCGACCCTTAATCTAGTCTCAACGCATTGCCACCCAGCCAAACAAGACATCCGCACGAGGCCACAACAATGTCGTCATATAAAGCTGTAGTACCACGATCCCGACTATCCCGTATAAAATACCCGATAGTCGGGTTTTCGGCACTGAATGTGTTAAATGACCTTGACGCTTTTGACAGGAAGTGGTGGAAGACGGGTCAAGACCGGGATACGTGGAAAGGGAGGGAGGCCTTTGCCCAGCACTCTAGGCTTATATAAATAAAATATAAACAAAAAGATGGCCTAACCACGCACAGACGAAAGGTTAATGTAATTGGGGCATTATCTATGAAAAGGGACCTTATTGTCGATGGCGGTTACGCCGCACAGCGTCGCGCGGCATTGTATTTATATCGGAGCATCGTTAATAATGGCATAAGCCCCATCGACAATAAGGTCCCTGTTCATAGATAACGTCACAATTATTGAACTAACCTAGACTTTCTTGCCGATGTTTGTTTCGTCGTAGCCGTATTCTCCTTGTCATCGGCCGGCAACGGCGCTACTCCCGGGTCCACTGCCTCGGTCTTGTCACAGCTGGTGTAAGACGTGGTACTGGAAGCTTGGACTTGGAAAAGCACTGTTTTGTAGCTTATATTCTGCAGTTAATTTAAACTAACCTAGACTTTCTTGCCGATGTTTGTTTCGTCGTAGCCGTATTCTCCTTGTCATCGGCCGGCAGCGGCGCTACTCCCGGGTCCTCTGCCTCGGTCTTGTCACAGCTGGTGTAAGACGTGGTACTGGAAGCTTGGACTTGGAAAAGCACTGTTTTGTAGCTTATATTCTGCAGTTAATTTAAACTAACCTAGACTTTCTTGCCGATGTTTGTTTCGTCGTAGCCGTATTCTCCTTGTCATCGGCCGGCAGCGGCGCTACTCCCGGGTCCTCTGCCTCGGTCTTGTCACAGCTGGTGTAAGACGTGGTACTGGAAGCTTGGACTTGGAAAAGCACTGTTTTGTAGCTTATATTCTGCAGTTAATTTAAACTAACCTAGACTTTCTTGCCGAAGTTTGTTTCGTCGTAGCCGTATTCTCCTTGTCATCGGCCGGCAACGGCGCTACTCCCGGGTCCTCTGCCTCGGTCTTGTCACAGCTGGTGTAAGACGTGGGGCTGGACGGTTCGGTCTTGAGCTTGTCTGGTTTCTTGTTGCTGACCGGGTTCTGCTTGAGGATGCTGCGCGCCGGGGTCGCGTCCAGGTTCACCGTGATGGTTGGAGTTTGCTGGAATTTTTTGAAAGATAATGCTAAAAATAATCATCACTACATAGTATAAAACAGTCGCTTCCCGCTGTCTGTCTGTCCCTATGTATGCTTAGATCTTTAAAACTACGCAACGGATTTTGATACGGTTTTTTTAATAGATAGAGTGATTCAAGAGGAAAGGTTTATATTTTTTTTTCCCGTGCGAAGCCGGGGCGGGTCGCTAGTAATCTAATAATCTAGCTGTAAGTTTTCCGAACAAATAAACAAAAATCAAGCGGAAACTCTTGAGAAATCGAATGAGAATCGAGGAGATTCACGAGACAACTAAGGTTAGTGAGTTTCCAAGCAGTAGGTAGCCAAAGCACATTGATTGCAAAACGGACAGGTGCTGGTGCATAAAGGTTTTTGAGTGGCGCCCACGACCCCGTTCCAAGCAGCAATCTGAATTAATATTGAAGAGACGATTATCTACACTTATGCGCTGCCCTCAATAAAATAGTTTAACAACAAACGGTCGTTGCAGAGATCTTTCTTCAACAAATCCTGAGAATACTCAACGTCACTTACCATGAGAGGAGACACGCCTTCGATGTCCAAGATCTTGCTCATCAGCGATGCTCGCAGCATGGCGAAAGACATAGAGTTCTGGAAGAAAGATATACATCAAAATTGTATGTGTGACACTAACTTTTATTTTAAACTAGCGATTCGCCCCGGCTTCGCACGGGTTAACAAATTATACATAAACCTTCCTCTTGAATCACTCTATCTATTAAAAAACCGCATCAAAATCCGTTGTGTAGTTTTAAAGATCTAAGCATACAAAGGGACAGACAGACAGCGGGAAGCGACTTTGTGTTATACTATGTAGTGCATGTATGTGTTTGTTTGCAACATTTCCGATACTAAACTAATAGGTCTTGATCTCTTGATTTTGTTGGAACAATCTGATTTGTTTCTTAAGTTACAGTTACAGCTGCTCAGGACCTAACAGTTTTTTAACAATTTAATTTTATATATCATTTTAAGGTCAGACTAACTAATGTTGGTATTTCACCCAATATATCCAATTTCTTGGTAGAATGTGCACCTCCAAAACCATCCAAAAATTGTTCATGTCATATATGTAGAAACTAAAAAAATGCTAAAAGGTGATTGAAAAATGTGGTTAGGATTCCAATCAAGTACAAGCAAAAGGTTGAATGTGTTGCTTACCTTAGACACGGACTTCTTAGCTTCACTGGACAGTACAGTTTTCAGCAGACTAGCCTTGTTGTTGGGTGTGCCCGGGGCCGGAGACCCTAGCTTCATCGGAGAGCTGATTCTGAAGAAACCGGCCTCAAACGTTTTGGTTTCAGGAGACGCTGTTGGCTCCGACTTCTCCGATTCAGAGTTTTCGGATTGAGATTCTTGGTCTTTCTTTGCTTTTCTTGCGGCTGAAAATTCAAATAAAGAATGTAGGTCATGCAATAACTACTGTATAACTAATTGCTGTAACTATTTGCTAGAAGGTAAGACACTCGTTCTGAGATCTGACTGATAATGTTAAACTTATGTTTATAGTAAAAAACACTCTAAACACGTCGAGTATATACCCATTAACCTTTTAACCGCCATAGAATACGTCATCGAGCGTGCTCGTGTCGCCGGGGGGTACGAAGTTACATGAAGTTTCGTCTTATTTATCAGACAGCAGCGAAATAAGCTCGATTTTGAAGACATATCTTATCATATATATACAGGGTGGATTTTCTTTTTGGGTCAGTGAGGGCAGCTACCAGATCCCGTGCTGCTACGAGAAAACGGTCTTAGAAGACCTTCCCTCGATTTCAAATTAATGAAGATTGGCTTTTACAGATTTTGAAAAAAACATACAGGGTGCGAGAAAAAGGTCATTTTTGAGAAACTTTTTTTTTGATGCCAATCGATCCCATTCCTATTCAGGATCAAAAGCTTGTATGGAACCAAAAAAAATTTTCCGGCTAGAAAAGCCACAAATCGAGGAAAACTTTTCCCATACAATTTGTATGAAAACGAAAACTTTTATTTTTCACATGCTATTTTTGTATGCCAATCGATTCCATTCCTATCCAGTATCAATAGTTTCCTAGGAGTCAACTTTCGATAATGTACTAAAAAGCCACAAATTAATAAAAACTTTTGCATACATTTACTATGGAGAAAACGTGAAATTTTATTCACAATTTTCTATCTCGCCCATCAGTCTTACAGCAATGTCTTCATACAGTATGATCCTTAAATGTAACAGGACTGATTGGGCAGATAGAAAAATGTGAATTAAATTTCACGTTTTCTCCATAGTAAATGTATGCAAAAGTTTTTATTAATTTGTGGCTTTTTAGTACATTATCGAAAGTTGACCCCTAGGAAACTATTGATACTGGATAGGAATGGAATCGATTGGCATACAAAAATAGCATATGAAAAATAAAAGTTTTCATTTTCATACAAATTGTATGGGAAAAGTTTTCCTCGATTTGTGGCTTTTCTAGCCGGAAATTTTTTTTTGCTTCCATACAAGCTTTTGATTCTGAATAGGAATGGGATCGATTGGCATCAAAAAAAAAGTTTGTCAAAAATGACCTTTTTCTCGCAACCTGTATGTTTTTTTCAAAATCTGTAAAAGCCAATCTTCATTAATTTGAAATCGAGGGAAGGTCTTCTAAGACCATTTTCTCGTAGCAGCACGGGATCTGGTAGCTGCCCTCACTGACCCAAAAAGAAAATCCACCCTGTATATATCAGTCTACGGCGGTTAAAAGGTTAAAAGAAATCTTTGGGTCCAGTTTGTATAAAACTTAATCCCTAATATTGGTCATTCATACAATTCGACTCACCAGCAATCATCTCCCTGAGCCGGCTGGGCCCTCCGGTGGGCTTGGCCACTACTTTCTTGGCCGCCGGCTTGGCCACCACTCTCTTGGCCACTGGCTTCTGCTCCTCGATCCAGTCCCGCAGCCGCAACTCTTCGAGGCTCTTGAAGCACATGTCTACGTTCTCCACCTGTGTAGTTTAGTTGTCGATAAATACCTAAACATCAATATTACTCCAACATATTTAGCAGTTTTTTTTTTACATTAATTCATAAACAAACAACGGCAAAAGTCACAGTCAATTGTGATTTGATATCAGAAAATTCATTTAATCTCGAGCTTTAAAGGTGTTTTAGCTACTAGAAGAATTTAGTCATGCTGCTGACAAGAACTTTTTTAGGGTTCCGTACCCAAAGGGTAAAAACGGGACCCTATTACTAAGACTCCGCTGTCCGTCCGTCCGTCCGTCCGTCCGTCACCAGGCTGTATCTCACGAACCGTGATAGCTAGACAGTTGAAATTTTCACAGATGATGTATTTCTGTTGCCGCTATAACAACAAATACTAAAAACAGAATAAAATAAAGATTTAAGTGGGGCTCCCATACAACAAACGTAATTTTTGACCGAAGTTAGCAACGTCGGGCGGGGCCAGTACTTGGATGGGTGACCGTTTTTAGGGTTCCGTAGCCAAATGGCAAAAAACGGAACCCTTATAGATTCGTCATGTCTGTCTGTCTGTCCGTCTGTCCGTCTGTCTGTCCGTCCGTATGTCACAGCCACTTTTCTCCGAAACTATAAGAACTATACTGTTGAAACTTGGTAAGTAGATGTATTCTGTGAACCGCATTAAGATTTTCACACAAAAATAGAAAAAAAACAATAAATTTTTGGGGTTCCCCATACTTCGAACTGAAACTCAAAAATTTTTTTTTCATCAAACCCATACGTGTGGGGTATCTATGGATAGGTCTTCAAAAATGATATTGACATTTCTAATATCATTTTTTTCTAAACTGAATAGTTTGCGCGAGAGACACTTCCAAAGTGGCAAAATGTGTGTCCCCCCCCCTGTAACTTCTAAAATAAGAGAATGATAAAACTAAAAAAAATATATGATGTACATTACCATGTAAACTTCCACCGAAAATTGGTTTGAACGAGATCTAGTAAGTAGTTTTTTTTTATACGTCATAAATCGCCTAAATACGGAACCCTTCATGGGCGAGTCCGACTCGCACTTGGCCGCTTTTTATTTTGCTTGTTTTGCTCTATTTTTTGTTAATGGTGCGGAACCCTCCGTGCGCGAGTCCGACTCGCACTTGGCCGGTTCTTTTTTTAAGAGAAACACTTTCCAGTGGCAAAATATTCGCTCATCGCTAACCGCCTCCGATTACACATTGATTAAGAGGCTTCGTAACTCTAAGGGCCACCCCACATCTGGCGTCTTTCGGGCGTCGGCGTCGGTCAGCGCTATGGAAAATGACGTCGCTGCGCAGTTGCGTCGAGCAGGGCCATAGAGTTGTAGACGCCGACGAGACTCGAAAGACGCTAGATGTGGGGTGGCCCTAAGCTGCTCGGTCGGTGGAGACGTGCCTCAGCTGCAATTCCTCGGGCAGAAAGACCCGCCTATTGACGTTAGGGCGACTTGCACCATTCACCCGGAGTTAACCGGTTAAACTTGGAGCGCATTTCTCCAGCAGCCCCGCGAACTGCTGCAACTGCTGCTGCAGCACTGACTCCTGGGCAGCTCACCTGCATGAACACCATGTCCCAGAAGCCGTGCAGGTCGGCCGGGGTGACGGGCGCCGCCCCCGGCGTGGGCCGCGCGCAAGTCTCCAGCAGCCCCGCGAACTGCTGCAACTACTGCTGCAGCACTGACTCCTGGGCAGCTCACCTGCATGAACACCATGTCCCAGAAGCCGTGCAGGTCGGCCGGGGTGACGGGCGCCGCCCCCGGCGTGGGCCGCGCGCAAGTCTCCAGCAGCCCCGCGAACTGCTGCAACTGCTGCTGCAGCACTGACTCCTGGGCAGCTCACCTGCATGAACACCATGTCCCAGAAGCCGTGCAGGTCGGCCGGGGTGACGGGCGCCGCCCCCGGCGTGGGCCGCGCGCAAGTCTCCAGCAGCCCCGCGAACTGCTGCAACTACTGCTGCAGCACTGACTCCTGGGCAGCTCACCTGCATGAACACCATGTCCCAGAAGCCGTGCAGGTCGGCCGGGGTGACGGGCGCCGCCCCCGGCGTGGGCCGCGCGCAAGTCTCCAGCAGCCCCGCGAACTGCTGCAACTGCTGCTGCAGCACTGACTCCTGGGCAGCTCACCTGCATGAACACCATGTCCCAGAAGCCGTGCAGGTCGGCCGGGGTGACGGGCGCCGCCCCCGGCGTGGGCCGCGCGCAAGTCTCCAGCAGCCCCGCGAACTGCTGCAACTTCTGCGACATCAGCAGCCGCGCCTGCCCCACTGCTGTCAGCACTAACTCCTGGAACAAAGAGCCCAAATAATACTTTAAACTTTCGCGTTTTGAACAGATAAATCTAATTATTGTAAAAATTCATAGGATATAAAGGAACTAAAGGAAGTCATTTTGGAAAGTCTTAAAAGCTTGAAATTAAATCTTTAAGGCAAAAACAGTCAATACTAATAATTTTTCTACAATCTACGTCTTTGTGACTCAACTGAGGCCTCGTATATTTGTTTCTATGAGTTAGCGAACTATAAGAAATATTTCGGTAATTTTACACAAGCCATTTTTTGGAGTAACGTTTTTAATAGATATAATGTATCATGTAACGACCTAATCATCGACATCAGTTCTCTCCAAACGTAAAGTCCAAGTATAAAGTATATCCCTGATTCCCCACGCACGGTTTATCCTAAATACCCGGGCTCGAAAAACCCGAAAGTTTTAAAACGGAGATACAACACATAATAAGATAAGATAAGATAAAGATAATATTTATTCATTTAATAATAATAAGACTGTGAGCAAACCTGGATAGGCTCCGGCAGTACGGTCTGAGCAAAGATCTGGTCCCAGGTCTCGCACATGGCAGTAATGCGGACCATCTCAGAGTTCAGCTGCCGACGGAAGTGGTTCACGCTTTCCATGTTGCTGTTATCCTCATCCAACAGTCCTGGGCGTGATTAATTAACAAGTTATTATAGGCATATATATTTAAAAAAAACTTAGAACACAAACAGTCATAATAAACATTTTACATATGTTGTACACAATGTACAGAAACTGAGAGGTGATACAAACAGACCTGGAAGTTCAATAAAAAAACAAAAATGGCTTCCCAATAGAAAAATGGAGCAAACAGATTACTATATGGTACCCTATAGGCTGTACTAGAAAGCAAGCACATCCAATTACAAGATGGAAAGATGGCATTCGTCTGACTCTGGGGCCATACTAGATGAGGGTTGCTGCAGACAGCCCAATGGAGACAGTTGAAGGAGGCCTATGCCTTACGGCACACCGAACTGAGAGATATAATATAAATTAATTCATTTATTCAATTGTAATTTATATTTTTTTTTTTAGGAAACAAACAGTCACATACAAATATGTTTAAAGTTGTAGATATACAATAAGACCTATAGTTCCATTAAGTATAAAATAATGATATAGGTAATAACTGTAATAAGTAGAAACAGGGCAAGTTCGGTTATGCCTATTAATAGGAAGATACACAGAGGTACCAAGTGGATACATGACTCACAAAGTACCTTAATTCGATCATGCTTACAAACATACATACACATTTCATAAGACTGTAAAACAATGACTTTTTTTTAACAAAGTATATAATAACATTACATTACACTGCTATGGGAATATTTGGCTCCGCAGACCACTGCTATATTTACCGAAAGACAATGAAAAGATATCTAGATTTATGAAATTAATGTTATAATTTTGACAGGCTCGTCTAAAGAAAGTATTTTTGACGAAATTAGAACTACAAAAGCTGATATGGAATGTTTGGGGGTGGCGAGAGGGAATACGAGGCAATTTAGGAACAATTTTTTCAAGAAGAGTGGAAGAATCAATGAGGCTATTTAGGAGTTTACAAAGAAACATTTGATCTATAAATACACGGAATATTGGAATATTGTTCGGCATAAAAGGCTTTATTATTATAATAGGCATATAAAGAATTTCGTTTTACACTACTACTACCCTTTGACGCGCGCGGCTAAAGGCCAATATCAACCTTCGTGCATTTCGACAAGGTTCACAATGACGCACCGCGCACGATAGGCGCAAGCGCACAAGCAAGGTGCCACAAAAGGTTAAGGCAGGGGTCAGGGTCGGCGGTCCGCCATTTGGTGACCCCTGGGTTAAGGTTTGTTAGGATACAGGATTTTATTCAAAAGAGAAAAGTAGCTGACATAGGGGAACTGACAGTGTGACAGTAAATTAATATTCAGAAAAAAAGTTTCCAACCAAAAAAGTATACCTTCTTCCAGTTTTTTCTTCATCTCTTTCCTAGCATTATCCTTTCCTCGCGACATTGTGACGCATGGACTGATATTCTTAACCGCCTCTGCAATCTGTTCCGGCGTCAGCGGCATATCAACCGCCTTTGGAGAACGAAGCTTCTCTTCCGAACTAGACTCGCTCTTAGGGACCTTGTTTCTGGGAGTACTTAGTTCGTCTTGTGATGACATTGCTTGGGACATTACGGCATCTTGCGAGTCTTGGGATGACACTTGCGAGTCTTGGGATGACATAGATGCATTATCTTGTAAGTCGCAGGCTGAATCCTGGGAGGTGGACGCTTGTGCCATTGGCACTGTTTCCTGAGTTTTAGTAATTGATTTTCGTTGGCTTGGCTTACTTTGTTTACTGGGCTGTTCCATATCACTGCTAGATGAACTGCTTTGGAACATCTGTTGTTTTAGCGGTGGTTTTACTGGGTTAGCTTTGGTTTTTTCAGTTAGCTTTTTCTTGTTATCTATCAGTGGTTTGTTTGCGACTGGTCGTGCTCTTGTACTCCGGGTGGTCTTGGTCTCTTTCTGCAAATTTTTGGGTAGCACAGTGTTATGATGTCACTAAGTCAAAATAAGATAATCGACATCATTCTGTAATAGACCTTATGTCTTTGGAATAAGGTGCAATGGTTTAAGTGCGCTGTAACTGGTGGCCTATTTACGCCCGCTAGTCATGAGTCTTGGTGGCCCAGTGGCGTGCAAGCTTGACTTGTAAGTTGGAGGACCGAGGATCGATTCTCGGAACGTGTAACTTTTTGTATGTTTAGTTTGTGTGTTTGAATATAATAGAATAATATTTGCGGTCATGTCGAGAAAAATTGTAACCGACACTTGAAATTGGAATAGCAAGTCATGTAGACATGTATTCTACACTGGTGCTGTGATTTAAGATTGCAAAAAGGAATTTATGGAAATAATTTGAAATTTAAATCTGGACAATCCTACCAGTGGATGTAACATTAATTTTGTTGTTTTGTGAGTGTTAAATCATCTACACCAAAGGGGTAAGTTTTAGTACCTATCAAGGAAGGAGCTAGGATTAGCTTTGTATAATTTAGCTGTTGACGTTACTTAGTCAATCTAGTAGCGGAGAATAAAGTAGATTTATGTCTTGTTTTAGCGTATCGTCATGCCCTTTTGGTGTACGGCTTAATATGAAAAGCGATATCTGACTGAGCTAGCCTTTACATCGGCAGCGGTTTGGCTGAGTACCTCGTCGGTCACCAGACGGAAACTCACCTGGCGTCCAACTTAGATTAGTTAGCTTTATAGTAGGATTAGTTATTTTAATAAACTTAGTTAGATATTATTTGTGACCTTTATTCGCTGAACCCACTTGTCAACCCGTAACAACAGGTTCAAAAGTTATGTTAGATTTTGATTTGCTGGCTTTTTTTTTGTTTATAGGTGCTAGGGTAGGAACTTCAGTTTTGAAGAAGAGAGAAGGTTTAAAAGCGGCATTACTTGGTGCAAAGGATTTTGTTTGTGCGTTTGGATTTGATTCAGTCTTTTGCCGAGCTTGGGACCTTGTAACTCGTCCCGAAGTGCTCGGCATTGGCTTAGGGGGAGGTGGTGGAGGCCCGAATGTCCTTCTCTGCGACACTGAAGGCAGTGTATTATGCTTTAGTGTAGTGTAGTATACAATTCTGGGGAGCAACTTACGGTTACAATCTAAAAACGGCATTTTTACTTCAAAAAAGAGCCCTAAGAATAATGGTGCGGGTACCTCAGTGGGTTTCGTGTAAAGAATATTTTACAAAAATGGAAATTCTGACTGTGCCAAGTCTATACATTTTAACACTTTGTACGGATTTGGTCAATTCTCTGACAATAAGTGAAACAGAGGATGCTAGGATACGTAGGCTGGCAACAAGGACAAAGAACCTAAACCGCCCTTTTACTCCCAAGATTAAAGTAGCAGAATACTGTGCTCGCTACCAAGCTGTTAAAGTATTTAATAAATTACCAGTTGAGCTCAAATCTATTTGTGACCCCGATACATTTAAAGAAAGTTATGTTATGTGTATTTTTACTTCAAAAATGTTTGTATACTCTTGAAGAATTTTTTCATTGTGATATAGGGAATTAATAATAATATTTTAATGCTGACATACCTTAATTATTATTTTTTTATTTACTTTTTACTCATTGACATTTTTTTCTTACTTAATTTTTTTTTTCTCTTGTTATTCCGATATGTAATTGATTTTTAATGATATTATTGTATTAATTTTACTTTTTACTTGTTGACATTTTTCTTTATTATGTTTAATTTATTAATTCAAACTACAGGATGAATGTACCCCTGCGGGCACATATGATTACAGACCTGTCACTGATACAAGGATAGAACGTTTTCGAGAAAACTTAATGAAAAAACATCTACTTTTATCTAGTGACGGTTCTAAATCAAATCAAACAGCGGATGGCTACTACAAAAATTTACACTGTCATATTGCTGAGGAGTTCGAGAAATCCTTTCCATTAAAAACTAAAAAGAATAAGTTAAAACTACATTTTAATGATTGGGCTACAACAGGAATAAGAGTCAGCCGAGACCATTTATTTGAATTGTATAATTTGAAAACCATTATCTTTGATGAAAGTTTTGTTGAATTTGTAAAGAAATATTCTAAAATCTTTAAAAGAGTATGTACGAAGGCCAAATCAATGTATTTAAGTAGAAGAGTAAAATGTTCGAAAAATGTAATTAAAACTACCTGGGCTGTTATCAACGAAGAATTGGGCAAAGCAAAGTCAGATAAAACTAAAATGCAGCTTGTGGTAAATAATGTGACACTTGACAAAAATTTGGATATCGCAAACTCATTTGTCAACTTCTTTTCAAACATACCTCTAGAAACAACAAAAAATCTTGATTCAAATTGCACTGAAGCTAAACATATTTTAGAAGTAAACGTCGACGAAGGGCCAACTTTTAAGTTTAATCCACGGATTTAGAGTTAATAAACTGGATCGAGTACATTGGCCAAAAAGTGTGTCCACATGAGAAGTCAAACTAGAGCCCTGCATCTCGTTCTAATTAGGGTGACCATAAGACATCTGTATGTGGGATATTAGGATAACATGGAATATATCAGTAGGGTGTGTCATTTTCTAAATAAAGTGAAATTTTAAGTGGTCAGGTTTTTTTTTCATTTGTAGTCGGCCTCTTTCGCACTCACTCATGGTATGTTCATAAAGGTAGGCTTCCCTTTTGTCCACTTCAGCTTTTTTTAAGTGTAAGCGTCATTGAAGATCTGTTTAGCAAATATGACGTTTTTTTAAAGTTGGTGCCTTTTTTCTATTGACGGAAATGTGTCCTACCTATAAAGAATCGATGTCATATATCAATTTGACACACCTAACAAAATATTATGTATAAATGAGAGTCTGTAATGTTTAAGGAGTTAAGCACTTTGGTTTTAAATTTTGGCAATTGAAGGGATGTTTACAAAAACAACATACCTGATTACACTGGTTGACACCTGAAACGATTAACAATGTTCTTAAAAAAGTGTCAACCGGTCTAAGCAGTTATGTTGTTTTTGTAAACATCCCTTCAATTATTCTACAACAAATCTTAAATTAAACATGCCGAAATAAAGACATAAGGTACCTATTATGTTAAACTTACTTTTACATTACCTACGTTAATAATAAGAATTCTGTGAGACCGATTCAAAACGTGCCGACATCATAGTCACCCTAATGAGTTTGACAATGTTGTCTTGTATTGTTATAGTAAAATGTAATAATTGTGGCTTTCTTGTGAAACAATATTCCACAATTAGCAATTATTTCACTCCAACAACCTTTAACACAACATTTCTTCACAATTTTTAAGAAATTTCGCATTCACGTGTTTTGAAGAAATGTCATCAAGTTGGGGATACCAATTAATATTTAAAGTTACTACAAATTCTACCATACTAACATTTAGTTTTTTTTTGCTGTGTATGCGCTTGGTTTAATCAGTTAATAATAATGGCATCATAATTATTTACAAATTACTTAAAAGATATCAGAACTGTAGTCTGAATATAGCACTAAAATTGTATAAGAAGGTAATTAAATTCAGTAGTTGATTGATATAATTTCTACCACAATGGTATCTTTTTAACATTGGCAACATGTGCGAGTGAGACACAGGGCTCGGGTTTTTCTATCTCAAGTGGACCATTTTCTCTAGTCTGGTACGAACAACTTTCTGTCTCGGTGATAAGGTTCAAATTAGTATGGCAAAAAAAGTGACAACTCGCTCCAGTTTAAAAAATATAACTTCATGGTTTACTCGAAATGGTGAAGGAGAAGCCAAATTCGATCCGGATCTACGATGAGGAAGGTTTCCGACGCCGTGCGGCTTGTATATGCGTGCGATCCGACGCCGAAACGGAGGTTAGCGTGAAGAAAATAGTACATTGCATTATTATTTAGCCTTATTTGTTTGTGGAGGTTCACCATTTTGTTTGTTTGGTATGTCATCACAAGAAAGTTTTTTATATTCAACTATTGTAAATTAATAAATGTATAATATTATATAAAAGGCGTGAAATTCAAATGTTCTATGGGACCATAACCCTTCGCGCCTACATTTTTTAAATTTGCCGCTTTTTTCTACTGACGGAAATGGCTTGACAGACTATATTTATTTTTGTAAATATAGCTGGTCAACCAAATCTTGTCAGTAAAAAAGGCGCGAAATTCAAATTTTCTATGAGACGATATCCCTTCGCGCCTACATTTTTCAAATTTGCCGCCTTTTTCTACTGTCAAGATCTGGTTGACCAAGTATAATTTTTCATTTCGTATGATAGCCGTCTATATTTGTCTATGAAAAGTAAGATTGCTCTGGCAACATTAAAACTGTAACTGTCAAAGTTTGTTATTGTCTATGTCTATAGTCTCTTTTTCATCCGGTTGTCAAGATGGTGAGTTTCGTTCAGTGAAAAATAAAAATATAATCAATAAGAATCGCGATGAAACGAAAGTGTTGTGAAAGTCTAAAGCCATTTGAAGTTATCGGAGTGCATTCAGAACGTGTTTCTTTATTTATTTCAGGGTATCGACATCAACCATAAACATGACAGGAAGGTGCGACGCACCGAAGTTAAATCTCAGGATGTGTACCTGAGGCTGTTGGTCAAAGTAAGTATTTAAATTAAATCTTGCAAAATACCATTCCGAACAGCAACCTATAAAACATACTTAACTTTTGTCAGGTTTCAGTCATAACCTAAAACTTGTTTTCTTTCAGCTGTACCGCTACTTGGCGAGACGTACCGATGCCAAGTTCAACCAGATTATCCTACGGCGTTTATTCATGAGCCGTATCAACAGGCCGCCGATCTCCCTGTCCCGCCTGGCGCGTCACATGAAGAAGCCCACTCGCGAGGGTCTGATCGCCGTCGTGGTCGGTTCCATCACCAACGACGTGAGGCTGTACAATGTGCCCAAGCTCACGGTGGCCGCTCTCCACGTCACGGAGAAGGCTCGTGCCCGCATCTTGGCTGCTGGAGGTTAGTTGTTTATGTTGACATGAGATTTTGAGGTTAGGTCAGTTTTCGTTGTGATACATAGTGAATTATGCTTACTAAATGATTGTTTGAAGTGAAACTGACGGCAAATAGGACAGTGAGTGGACTTAATCTGAATATAACTTATAATTTAGTTGTGTGCCATGTTAGACTTTTATTCCTGAGTTCAGAAAGAGGGTGAATGAACTTTTAGAACACTTGATTTCATGTCCTTAGATTCCCTACCAAATAAAAATCGATTTTTCAAAAACCGTGTTGAATTTTTTTAACTTTTTTGTTTACATGGGCATTATTAGATACATAAGTATTTATTTAATTAACACAATAAATAAACAACTTGATCAAATAAAAGTTACATTTTGTACAGTCACACAGCAGAAAAAAGTTACCTCCCATACAATAACCAGGAACACACCATTTTTGCCTTTTTAAAATGTATTAGTTAAAAAAATGCTGGTAACATTTGTATGATGGTGCTGTTTTATTGAAATAATATATGTATGATATATTTTTTATTTACTTCCGAAAATAATTCTTACTGTGGGTCACTGGTGTAATTTTCTTTATCCTGATATACTTTATGGACATAATTAGAGCCTAAAGCCTACTATTAATGTTAATTATTTGTCCTTTTTCCAAGGCTTGAGGGTTTTAACAAATTTCATCAAAATCTGTTTAGAAGTTTAGCTGAGAAATTGTAACAGACAAGATTACTTGACTTGAGTTACTTTAACAGGCCCGTCCACACAGAATGAGCTGTTTAGTGTGAATTTGGTTCGTTCTATCTTTCCTGGGGCTATTTCCTCGTTAAGCCTCTCACATGTGCAACGCCTAGTGTAGTAATTAGACAAGACATTGAACCAATACCCGTGGTTCCAGGAGAGATCCTGACGTTCGACCAGCTGGCGCTGCGCGCGCCCACGGGCCGCAAGACGGTGCTGATCCAGGGCCGGCGCAACGCGCGCGAGGCCGTGCGCCACTTCGGGCCGGCGCCGGGCGCGCCGCGCTCGCACACCAAGCCCTACGTGCGCTCCGCCGGCCACGAGCGCGCCCGGCCCAGCCGCCGCTCCAATGTTTAATTAATATAGGGAGAACAGCTTATTTGGCGTTTTATTTGATGGGGCGCCCTACCCAAAGCTTGGTGGTAGGCCATGTTGCGAGATAGTCGAGCAGCCTTTGCATGAGGTTGAATGAGGCAATCATTGAAGGCTGCATTATACTAATACACTCGGGTGCAAAGAAATCGGACCACCCCAGCATTTTCAACATTTTTTCAATTTGTGTAAAAACTGTAACCTCGATCATGATAATTTAAATACCACGTGGTAGATAATTTTCTGCCCTATCAAATGACATCAATATTCAGGAGTGGGGATGGATATTGTGCAAAATATGGGCCTGGAAATCACCCCCCTCCAACTGCCTCATTAGCGCATGCACTAATTGACCACTTATCATTAGGTATAAAAACAGTCATTATCATTGTTTATGCATCATTCGTGATTGGTACGTCTTCCTGAACACTACTCTCATCGCCTGAACCTGGAAAAACTGGAGAAAAATGGATACTACCTCGACTGAAGCCGGCCAAGCAGTTGCCCTATTGCAGGGAGGGCTTAGTCAACGTGCAGTGGCTCGACAACTCAACCTATCGAAGTCATCGGTTCAACGTGTCTTCCAGAGATTCCGCGTAGATCAGACGTTATCCAGAAGACCCGGAACTGGCAGAACTCGCATCACTTCTGAGAGAGATGACCGTTTCATCGTTCTTACCTCGCTACGAAATCGTCGACTGAATGCCGTTCAGCTTCAGCAGAAGCTCCTAGAGACCAGGAATGTGTCTATCAGCCGATGGACAGTTAGAAGACGACTGAAGGAGAAGGAATTGACAGCTCACAGAGCTGCAAATGGCCCAAAACTCACCCCAATACATCGTGGACAACGACGCGTCTTCGCTCGCGAACATGAAGAATTGACCCTTCAGCAATGGAGTTCCGTACTTTTTTCCGACGAGTGCAGGATAACTTTGTCTGGCAATGACGGACGGGTACGAGTCTACCGAAGACCTGGGGAGCGGTTCTCTCAATGCTGCATCGAGGAACGTGTTGCTTATGGTGGGGGGTCAATCATGGTCTGGGCTGGTATTTCTTTGGAAGCGAAGACGGACATTGTGTTCATCACAGGGTCAGGTACCAGACCGAATTCAGGCGGTTTGACTGCACGTCGGTACGTGGAGGAAATCCTGGCTGATCATGTGGTCCCATTTGCGGGTTATATCGGCGATGAGTTCATCCTCATGCAAGATAACGCTCGGCCGCATACAGCCCGGATCACTAAGGAGTACTTGGAGGAGGTCGGCATCAGAGTCATGGAGTGGCCAGCCCGCAGTCCTGACCTAAACCCGATCGAGCACATTTGGGACGAGCTGAAAAGAAGAATCCGGGCCAGAAATCCCGCCCCTGAATCCTTACTGGAGCTAAAGACTGCGATCGAAGAAGAATGGGCGGGCATCCCTCAAGACACTGTAAAAAAATTCATAAGATCAATGAAAAACCGAATGACTGCATGTCGTAGGGCTAGAGGAGGCAATATACGGTATTAAAATGCTGAAAATTGTTTTAATTTTTACTTGATATCTTTAGAATCGCAGTTTTCCCATTATGCATAAGTTTCACTCCAGTATGCATTTTTAGGGTGACAAAGTTCTTAGCCCTGAAAGCCTGAAAATATTGGAAGTAAACCTGTGAAAAGCACATCAATTTATAGAGGAAAAGCCAACCTTTCATTAGGTATATAATATGTCACAGTAGCACATACAGTTTTTACAGAAATTGAAAAAATGATAAAAATGCTGGGGTGGTCCGATTTCTTTGCACCCGAGTGTAGTTTACCCTACTCAAACCTTTGTCCTTCAAAAAGCAGTTTCTTTAGAGAGCAAATAAGGAAACGGAAGGTAAAAAAATATGTATACATTCTATACCGACGACCGACGACCGGTCTGGCCTAGTGGGTAGTGACCCTGCCTGTGAAGCCGCGGTCCTGGGTTCGAATCCCAGTAAGGGCATTTATTTGTGCGATGAGCACAGATATTTGTTCCTGAGTCATGGTTGTTTTCTATGTATTTAAGTATTTGTGTATTATATATATTGTTGTCTGAGTACCCACAACACAAGCTTTCTTGAGCTTACCGTGGGGCTTAGTCAATTTGCGTAATTTTTTTTTTTTTTTTTTTTTTTTTTTTTTTTTTCGTATGGCTTTTTGTGTTACTCTACTTCAGAGATTTACAGTTTTTAAGTACTGTACCGCTTCTATTGTTAAGGTGGTCAGATCTTCAACTTGCCCTTGGTATTTGGTTAGAGGACAGTCAAATACCGTGTGGTGTACGGTCTGCTCGGCTGCTCCACACGGACATACCGGTGATTCGCACCAGTTCCATTTGTGCCATAAATAAGCACAGTTTCCAACTCCCGTCCTTATTCGATTCAGCATGCACCAGACGCGACGGGGTTCCTCAAAGCCAGCAGGTCGTGTCTTGGTATTAAGCTTGGAAACGTCGCCAGGGAGAGATCTTGATTCCCATTCAGATTCCCAAGAGTCCCGTAGGTTACACATTGGGGCTGGATCATGGAATCTCAGCACTGGGGGATGGCGAGACTTAAGTCGTGTCTTTTTAAAATCATGAAGGTCTTCATGGATGGGTAAGTTTGTGGATGCCCGGATCTTTTGTATTTCAAGGCCAAGGCATCTTTCTCTCCGCATATGAGGTGGCAGTATGTGGGATAGGACTGGTAGCCAATAGATCGGTGTGGGCTTGAGGCATCCAGAGATGAGGCGCATCGTGTGATGGAGTTGGGCGTCAACCAGGGAAGTGTGAGCGCTGTTCAGCCAGACGGCAGAGCTGTATTCGGCTGTCGAAAATACCAGCGACAGTGCCGAGGTCCGGAGTGTAGCTGCATTTGCACCCCAGGTAGTTCCGGTTAGCTTTTGGATGATGCTGTTGCGGGTTTTCAGCTTTGCAGACACTTTCCCAAGATGCTGTTTGAAGTTCAGGCTTCTGTCAAGAGTAACTCCCAGGTATTTGGGGTAGAAGTTATGTTTCAGAGTGGTGTCCCTAAACTTCACATTGAGCTCTTTTTTGGCCATTTTGTTGTTTAAGTGAAAGCAGGCTACTTCCGTTTTAGAAGGGTTAGGACACAAGCGCCAGTTCGTAAAGAAGTTGTCCATGGTAGAAAGGTTCCTTGTTAGCGTTAATTCGGCAGCCTGCATGTTTAGTCTAGTGTGACCAAGGCCAGATCGTCCGCGTAACCAAATTTCCGGCTTGTTGTTTCGGGCATGTCGTGGACGTATAAATTGAAGAGCAGTGGTGCGAGAACCGACCCTTGGGGGAGGCCATTTGCGTAATAATGTCCTATAATAATTATTTATTATTTATTTATTTATACTATCCACAGAGTTTGCCAAGCTTTTTACAGATGGTGCCAGTGTGCAGTATAGGTTTCGCCTGCCAATCCTATTAATACAGTCAAATTGTGTTTTTTTTTTGGAAATTCTGACCCCATCTGGTCCCCAGGCCCAGGCTAACCCTTAAAGCAAAATCCCATAGAACTTCCCATAGAACTAAACTAGACAGATACAGGGGAAACCTACGCTGGCGCCATCTTAAAAAACCCTTTACAGCCAACCCCATTGCCATCTTTAGATCAATTTAGACACTCGAAACAAGGTTATATAAAACTACTGAATTTCGATTCAACAGCGCCAAGAGCTCTTTATGTTGTTATGGCGTACGTAAGTACAGTTGCATTCACAAAAGTTACAGATGTGTTTATACTTGCTACGTTTTACCATCAATCATGCTGGGTACCTACGCGTGACAGTACAAAATATTGTGGTAAGAAAAGAATACACAATTTAACTAGATCCAGTTTTATAATGTTAATATAGAGCAATAACAAATACATTCAACAAGCATAGGCATAATTATTGTTTTCTAACTAGTTTATCAAATTATCACAGATATTTTAAGCCGGACCAGTAAGTACGCTAGCTACAGAAGTTGCTTATCCAATAGTTGACGAGAGTCTCGTCCTGTTGAGTGACGCCCAATACTTGCTTCAGCTTCGTTACGTTGCTAGAACTCTGGCCGGAGCTGGTGATGGCTGCCTTCACTGATTTTGCAATCCTGCAACAAGATAAAGTGGATGTTTCATCCGATTCCCGCGAAATTTTGTAAGCAGGTTTTTTTTTCAATTCAGTTTATGGACATTTTACAAAATGGCGGGATCGGAGGCCTACAGCTCACAGAGTCACTAGCACAGATCACAATTAGATCTTTTTTCTTATGTGATAGCAGACGAGCTGCCTGCCAGTGTTGGCCGAAACATTAATGCAATTGAAAATGTTGGCCATTAACCATTATAAATTGAACCGTAAACTGTAATCGTCCGTTACGGTTTAAGGTTCAATTTATAATGGGTTAATGGCCAACATTTTCAATTGCATTAACGTTTCGGCCAAAACTGCCGCCTGCTTGGGAAGCGGTCAAATAATCTTACTAGGATTTATAACATTATTACCTACCTCCTTTACCTATATCTGTAGCTGTATTTAGGTATTGAAAGCATCAATCTACAGATTAATGTTACAGTAAGTTAGATACTTGGTCTTACCCTTGCCACTCGAGTTGTAAAAATTTGACATGCTGGTGTAATACTGCGTCATTCAATTTTGTGTTAGCAATGGCGGCCTCTATCCTATTCATCAGTGTGGGACCTGAAACAATATTAACGCATAATTAGATAAAATACGATTATCATCATTCAGCAGAAAGACATCCCCTGCAAGATCTCTCGGGGATTTCCACAACGACCTGTCGTGCGCATCCCTCATCAAACGGTATCCAATGATCTTATTCTGTATTCTGATCGTTAGTCTACCTTGTTGGACCCTTGGGGACTTTGCCTATGACCTCCGACTCACTTTCTGACCCAACGCCAACGGTCATCAGTTTTACCAGTAATTAAAAGTGCCCCATTCCATTAACACAATTGCCACCCAGCCAAATAAGACATTCGCGCCAGGCCACAAAAATTTCGTCATATAAAGCTGTAGGACCAAATCCTGACTATCGGGTCGTCAGGCCTGGGAACAAAATGATAAAATACCCGATAGTCGGGTTTTCGCCGTTTTCGGCACTGAATGTGTTAACTACCACTTCTGGCAACTTTTTTACTGTGTGGTGTCCCAATATTCTGTACTTACATTTATTAGGTATAGCGCCCTGCCATTTACAACTGAAGTTGCTGGACTTCTCTTCAAGAACGCAAACATTTGGACTATTCACTTGATCTTCAGTGCTGATTATAATGTGTGGCACTCTGTCGTAGCTGGTCACTGGGAGGACCCGCGACAAGCCTTTTGCAATTACTATCGGGTCGTTGTGGGATGATTTGATGACAATCTGAAAACATGAAAATATTGAAAATAAACATATAGTTTGTCAAAGGACGGTCTCATTTCAATCATAGACAGAAAGAATCATACTATCTTTATCTTACACTAGTACTAGCACCCAAGAGAAAAGGATGAGTAAGTACCTATAGTTTTTTTTATTCTTATTTACTGACAAATTCGTTTGACCAACTATATAAGAAGATTGTGTAGTTATGAGTTAGTGTGACGGTAAGAAACTATCCGGATGCGGCAGCAGTGTGATAACCGCTTAAGTAAAAAAACATTTTAGTTTAAATTTTACAACATGTCTAAAGTAGTATCCAGACAAGACAATTTTTCGCCAATCTGATGAAATTCTCCGATGAATCAGCAGGTGCGGACACATAAATGCCAATTTTCATAGTAATTATCTATGGAATGCAAATTTCCTGATCAAATCGACCGATTTGATCAGTCCCGTCTGGATACCACTTTAGTTTTTACAAGATGTCATTATTAGCAAGGATGTTGGCGTGTGAGAGACTTGGTACGTAACAAACGAACGAATAGCTATTAATAATAATAAGTCTAGTATGGCAAGCGCCACACTAAAAAGTCTAATAGGCATCTTGAGTTAAGATGAGTTTAAAAAAAGTTTGATAACTTTTTAAGTTAAACATCAGGCTTACCTTGACTCCACACAATGTACAGTAAAGCAGTATCCTGAACACCTCTTTACTCATCATGTTCTCTAATGCTCTCAATGATATGCATTCTTCTTCCACTGTACATGCATTTGGCTCAAATATGCTGCCTCTTGTGGCATCGGGATGGAGTTTGTTGAGCATGTCTCGGCTGGTGTAGAGGGTTTCGGAGTATGTGAGGGCGCCGGCTTTGAGCATCCAGGTGAAGTGAGAGTGCATCCTTTTGAATACATTTTCATCACCTAAAATGTAAGTAAGACTATTGATTTTTTTTATTAACCCGCAATGCAAAAAGAGGTTCTGGAACTAGATTGTATGCCTGTGGCATTATAGCTTCCAAAACGATAAACCCAAATTTACATGCAGTTTTTTCTTATCATAGGTCCGTTATGATGGTTCTTAGCCATGTTTAGTGGAAGTATTTCAAATTTTAATTCATATAAAAAATTAGTACTGTCAAAATTATAACCGTTTATAACTACACCGCTTATAAGAACAAACTAGTTATAACAACGAAATTTTGAGGTCCCATATGAATCTTTGATCTTAGTTATAGCACATATTGGTTATAATGACAACAGTTCATTGGTCCCTTCAATGTCGTAAACCATTTTTAACTTTACATACCAGTTAACTGCATGAGTGACCTAGACTGTCCAAAGTCGTTTCTGCCTGTTTTAAGTCTCAATGCTCTTTGGGAACAAACTTTCTGTTCATTGTCATAAACTGCCTCCGCTAAGTCTTGGAGTTCTTTTGATATTTTCTAAAAAAAAGAAATGGCTATATTTTGCAATTTAAAAGTTATACACAACTAAGTAATATTTTATTATACTCCCACTTCCACCTTTTTTATCAACTGTTTATAACATTTGAAATTTGAAATTGCTTCATGTAAAGTAAATAATTACATGCATACCCAATATCCCAACAAGTATAAAAAGTTAATAAAAAAATGAAAAGTTTGCATAAATGGAATATAGTATAAAAACTCACCTGCATATGTTCGGACAATAAAGGAGTTATATTAAGTAGCAACATTTTATCTTTCATGAGCACTACAATGGAGAACCACCGCTTGAGTCCTCTGGCACGAGTGTCTCTGATTTGAAAGCTGAGGCTCAGTACATGGCCTCTAGTGTCACTAAAGTAGACTACACCTCCTTCCTTACTCCAGCTCACCTGGTAAAAAAAACTATAGCCAATACATCAAAAAACAGTTTTTTTAAAGCATATTTTAAGGAATACATACCTCACAAGTTATGCTTCTAATAGCAGCTTGTCTCAAAAACGCTGTTACATCCGCATTAGGAACTGACTCCCTGCTACAGTATATACAACCATCGTCGTCCCGCGACACAAGGACCGTCTCTGGGCCCAGCGAAGTACATCCACTGCACTGTGCAGTGCATTTTGAGGATTCGGTGGTGTGCTGCTCGTCATCGGTCGTGAATGTGCAGAATAACGGTCGGGGCCCGTGAGCCTCACAGAAATGACATAAACCAACTATTGCATTCATTCCAAATGAGTTAATTACGACGTTATTTTTGTTAAAAATATTTAGATACCAAGTCCTTTCGAATGACAAATCTTGAAATGTCACTGTCAAATTACAGCTGTTATTTTTTTTTTGTGTATATTCTGAACGCATCCATAAGTTTATTATGGCAACTAGACGCGATAATTCTTCGCACAATCTGATTAAATCGTTAATTTAATTGTGTAATGTGGACCGCCAGGCAAAGAGTAGTATAATATATATATGAGGCTTGGAGGATACAACTAAACGGAGTAGCCATTAACAGGCTTTCCCCTCTGTCGAAAATAGGCGGCCAACGGTCATACACAATGTATGGACTGACGTTTATCTGACATGGCTATTTTTACGTTACGCATACATTTGACGTTCCCCTCCCCCGCAAAAATCGGCAGACTGTTTTGTACAGAAAATTACAGACATGGCGTCTCCGTTTGATTATATCCTCCAAGATATGAGGCCAGGCCATTTGATTGTTAAAGCCATAACAGACTACCGCACCGCACCGCGACCTTGAAAGCGCGTCTGTACAGTGCGGTAGTCTGTTATGGCTAGTACTACTGTTAGGGCTGGCGCGCACGAGCAACTTTTGTCTCTGCATTTTATCTCTCACATTTTTTGCTCGCAAATGAGTTGAAAAATGTCGTATGAAACGCTTGTGCATTGGTCATTACATACATCGGCTTTCATATCGCTTCGTGTGTAATGTAATGACCAACGTAGCCCATTATTTTGTATCACAGTGTACAACTATTACACAGTGCACATCACATGTATTACATACAGTACAACACACTCATAATAGATTTATGGGTGGTGATTCGGAGGTCGGGGAAGGGCCATGTAAACACCAATATCGATTTTCAATAACTCATTTATTCAACTGTACACCGATTCACAGCTGTTATTCATGGTACACCACAAGCACAGTTAACAATAAAACACTATCTATAATAGGTAATAAGACTGTGCCGACACGCACGATGACGAAATGCCGTTCCGATAGAATTACATAATTATTTATATTATCACCGCCCCATCCTCAGGTAACAAGGGAGGTAAACGTTGAATTACGAAATAAATTAATTTAATTATAAAGAAATAACATGTTACTGTGCCTATCGAAAAAAAATTGTCTAACATGTGTGTTTATGCTACGTTTTTTTTTTTATTTCTTAGAGACTGGTTTGTAAGCTAGCTTCCTGGACTTCATGGTGGTCCACTTGTGCCGTTTGAGGTAGTAGACGAAGGCGCCTAGTATGGAGAACATGCCGATGACCTTGATGGTCATGAGGCGGCGGTCGTCGAGCTCGGGCTCGGAGCACCAGCGCAGGAACGTGGCCACGTCCTTGGCCAGCTGCGAGGCGGTGGGCGGCGTGCCGTCCGTGAACTCGGCGGCCTGGAAACAAAACATTAACAGTGATCATTGGGTGTTCATTATAATTTTTTTTTAGGGTTCCGTACCCAAAGGGTAATAAATACTTAAATATATACATACAAACATGAACGCTGAAAACAATACACTCTTTTTTTGTTTGGGCAGTCGTGTAAAAACGGGCCCCTATTACTAAGAGTCCGCTGTCCGTCCGTCCGTCCGTCACCAGGCTGTATCTCACGAACCGTGATAGCTAGACAGTTGAAATTTTCACAGATGATGTATTTCTGTTGCCGCTATAACAACAAATACTAAAAACCGGCCAAGTGCGAGTCGGACTCGCGCACGGAGGGTTCCGCACCATCAACAAAAATAGAGCAAAACAAGCAAAAAAACGGTCACCCATCCAAGTACTGACCCCGCCCGACGTTGCTTAACTTCGGTCAAAAATCACGTTTCTTGTATGGGAGCCCCACTTAAGTCTTTATTTTATTTTGTTTTTAGTATTTGTTGTTATAGCGGCAACAGAAATACATCATCTGTGAAAATTTCAACTGTCTAGCTATCACGGTTCGTGAGATACAGCCTGGTGACAGACGGATGGACGGACGGACAGCGGAGTCTTAGTGATAGGGTCCCGTTTTTACCCTTTGGGTACGGAACCCTAAAGGCTTCGTCACACAGGCGTGTTTTCCGGGCGCGGCGTGAGCGGGGCGCGCCGCTTTTACATACAAAACGCTCACGCCGCGCTCACGCCCCGCCCGGAAAACGCGCCTGTGTGCCGAAGCCTTAAAAACAAGCAAGCTTTGGAGATCTGTTGGTTAGAGTCACCTCAAAGTCCTTTTGGACTTTCCCAAATGCCAAATGCAAATCCTACCGCAAAAGCCGGAATTCGCAAATTGCGGAGATCTTTCTCTTTTACTCCAATGAAGGCGTAATAAGAGTGACAGAGAAAGTTGCCCGCAATTTGCGAAATTCGGATTTATTTTCGACCAGTTGATTGTGTTGTAAGAAAGGAAACTCACCTCATCGTATTTGGGGCATGGAATTGGCACCACACGGGAAATATGAGTTGTATAGTCTGTCAAGCCATTTCCGTCAGTAGAAAAAAAGCGGCAAATTTTAAAAATGTAGGCGCGAAGGTTTATCTCCCCATAGAAAATTTGATTTTCGCGCCTTTTTCTACTGGCAATAGTTCTGTCCCTCGCGGAGCACGATGCCAACGGATGCGTCCATATCAGGGTTCGGAACCGGTTTTTTTTCAAAAACTTCGAAATAACCATGTTTTTCGAATTATATTGTACTTGAAATGTAGGAATCAGCTGTGTGTTTAGGTAACGACTTCGTATTATTAGATTGCTCAATTAGAAATTAAATAATTAACAAAGAACGAAAAAATGCCGTTTTAGTTCCCATACAAAAAATACCGGTATCCGATCTCTGGTCCATATAGCCAATAGCGAGCAAGACCTGATGCTCTTGTAATTCAAGATAAATACTTGTATTTTATGTCATTTTTCTCATTAAGCGAAATGTAAATTTCTTTGTGAAAATAAAGTTCTTTAAACCTAAGACTGTGGCCACTTACCTCATCGAAGAGTACTTGTGCCATAGAGATGGCACCGCCCGGGAAGTAGGGGTTGTAGTTCTGTCCCTCTCGCAGCACCAGGCCGGCGGGGGCGTCCACATAGCCGGTGAGCAGAGCGAAGATATAGTCCTCGCCTCCTTTGCGGCCCGACACGATCAGGGACAGGTCGGGCGGGTACGCACCTGGAACCAAATTAAACTCATCATTAGGGTCTCCCCAAACTTATCGACGCGGAATCGGCAATGCCAATAGAAATGAAACTTTATGTCCACGCAATAAGAGCGAAAAAGACGCCGACGCGTCGGCCGTCGACGGCCGAACGGAGCCGAACCGAACCTTACCTGTTTATGCTGTTTACTATCGGCTTTCGCCGAATCCGCGTCGATAAGTATGGGGAGACCCTTACACCCCGCACGTTGGAGTGTTTAAGAGCCAACAGGAGCTAAGATTTAAATATTTTAGGTAAATATACCCGTCTCCCTAACGAAGCGGCTCCTAAAACTAGTGCGATAAGGACAAGGCGAAAAATCCTGCGTAAAAATATCAAAAATCGAGATTTCGTACTCGACTGGTTCCTCCTCCAAAACTTAACCAATCGTAACCAAATTTGGAAATCTAAATTATTATGACATTATCTGTGTCGGACCGTTTTGCTTCTTTGACTAATTGATGTCAGTTTTGAATAGCACGCCTCTCATTGCGGCATAGTCAATTAGGCCATTTTGGCCATTTTTGAAGGGCTCTAGCGCCTTAAAAAACAAAAATATCAAAAAAAGCAAAACGGTCCGACACAGATATTGACAATAAAATATTAATCTGTGTTGAAAAAACCATTGCTCTAGCTTTAAAACCCACGGAGGAAACAGTCGAGTACGTTTGTATGGAGAAATGACCACTCCTGTTGGCTCTTAAATCTAAACTGGAAGAGATCCCTCAAAGGGATAAGTTCGCCTTTGTACTTCTTACTAATTGTATGTTATTTTTAATATGTCTTTTTGTACAATAAAAGAGTTTACTACTACTACTACTAAATAGGAAATTTAACCCCTAGAGTCCCGTATACCCGATATCGCGTCCGAAAACGGGATACCTAAGTAGACAATCGTTCATAGAAATTAAAACTCATGTGATATATGTATGTATGTACATTGTATTTTGTTTCTAGATTAAGTTCTCTTTTGGTTTTCTAATGCACCGCCTACAATATTTTCTGCTTGGCCTTAAGGTTGACTGGTAGAGAATGCCTCATGGCATTAAGTTCGCCTTTTGTACATTAAGTTATTCTTTTGTGCAATAAAGTTTAAATAAATAAAACTCCCGATACATAATATTTTCTTTTCGTTTGTCACCTTGGCTAGGCCCCCTGTGCTGCCCCTACAGTTTGTGTAAACTTTAAAAAAGATAGACAATACTTTAAAAGGCCTGCGATGGATCGTCGTCATATGAGACTACAAGAGATAATTTATTATGATATTACTTCATGAATTTGCATCAGCAAAAAATCTGAAGTCATGTTGTACAGTAATGTAATTTTTCCCAACCGTCTCACTCCTTTATTCATAAAAAATCACTCCTTTATTCACTCATTGTTCACCCATAAATGTGTGATGAGTGAATAAGAATCGATCAAATATCTTCTGTAAATCTTTTAATCGACTATTTTTGTAAAAAAAAATACTTTTGTACTGAGTACTCTCAGTACTCTGCTTATCAATACTATAAGTACTTTTTGACCAGTATAACCACCACCAGTACCAGTATAGTAGTAGTAAGTTAGTATGGCAATTGGCAAACCGCCAAGTAAACTGTTGTTATAGGAGTGCATTGCTGTATTGCGCCAAAAATAAAACACCCACTTACATATTAATCGTGATATTTACAAATATTTGCCTTGATTTAATTACGCAATTATCCGTAACTTCCAGTACAGTACTAGTTTCATCCAATCTTATAATTTTATATGTCCAGATTATATGTCCATATTATGTGTCCAAATATCGAAAAACTTCTTTTTCTCTATCTAGATATATATTCGCAAATTTTTGTAGAGGTAAAAGTGCCTAGCTAGATCGATTTTTCGCCCCGGAAAACCCCCATATAGTAAATTTCATCGAAATCATTAGTGCCGTTTCCGAGATCCCCGAAATATATATATAAATAAATAAACAAGAATTGCTCGTTTAAAGCAGCGGTCGGCAACCTTTTAGCAGCCAAGGGCCACATAGTAGTTAAAGTTGACGCGGGCAGTACTTTGTTAATATTTATGACTTTGTCAGACATTGTCGTTTGTCAATATTACATACAAAATAGCCATGGAGGCTCGCGGGCCGCAAGTGACAGGTTCACGGGCCGCAGGTTGCCGACCGCTGGTTTAAAGGTATTAGATTATGGCTCCTCTACACGATGGGCCAGCGCCGGCCACTCCAAGGGACGCATTTATGCGTTAGAGGGAGCAAGTGATATTGCTATCTCATTCTACCGCATGGCTGCGTCCTTTGGAGTGGCCGGCGCTGGCCCATCGTGTAGAGGAGCCCTTACGTTAGTATGCTTACCGTTGTTGGCAGCTCTCGCCGCGTTCTCGTTGGGGTAGGGCGACGGGAAGTAGTCGGACAACTTGCCGGGCCTCTCGAAGTAGTTGTACATTAGGTTAGTATGCTTACCGTTGTTGGCAGCTCTCGCCGCGTTCTCGTTGGGGTAGGGCGACGGGAAGTAGTCGGACAACTTGCCGGGCCTCTCGAAGTAGTTGTACATTAGGTTAGTATGCTTACCGTTGTTGGCAGCTCTCGCCGCGTTCTCGTTGGGGTAGGGCGACGGGAAGTAGTCGGACAACTTGCCGGGCCTCTCGAAGTAGTTGTACATTAGGTTAGTATGCTTACCGTTGTTGGCAGCTCTCGCCGCGTTCTCGTTGGGGTAGGGCGACGGGAAGTAGTCGGACAACTTGCCGGGCCTCTCGAAGTAGTTGTACATTAGGTTAGTATGCTTACCGTTGTTGGCAGCTCTCGCCGCGTTCTCGTTGGGGTAGGGCGACGGGAAGTAGTCGGACAACTTGCCGGGCCTCTCGAAGTAGTTGTACATTAGGTTAGTATGCTTACCGTTGTTGGCAGCTCTCGCCGCGTTCTCGTTGGGGTAGGGCGACGGGAAGTAGTCGGACAACTTGCCGGGCCTCTCGAAGTAGTTGCCTTCTTCATCAGGGCCATCCTTGACCATCACCTGTGGAAATACATCATTTATAAGTATTACTGTATAATTTTTGAACCATTCAATTGAAGTTGCAGGAAGGATGCAGCTTGTCCCCTAAACTCCAACCGTCGCTGTATTGTGTCGCCTCCCGTCTTATACAATACAATATGACAAATCTAAGACGTCTGGGACTGAAGTTTTGACTTTTGACATTTCGAAGTGCTGAGAGACTTCGTCGCTCTCGGCTTCTTGCGATTGTATGGCGTTGTTATTTAAATGCTATTTAACGACTGCTTATCCTTTTGTTTCTTTGATCACCGTAAAATGAGTACTTATTCACTACACTTTGTCTCAGGCGCCGTTTCCCAAGTACCCTATCTCAGGCAGGGCACCGTTTATGGTATAAATCTCTGTGGCAAGGTTTTGTCTAATAAGGAACCAGGAACCCGTATTAGCTTATTACACTATGTCAGCCATTCTCAAAGTGTGTTCCGCGGAACCCTAGGGTTCCGCGACACCCCTGCAGGGGTTCCGCAAGAATTTAGAATAATAAAATAAGCATAATTATTATGCTTATTAATAAAAATATACACTTCTAAAAACTATTGTTTTATTGTAGGGTTCCATCAAGTATTTCGCTTTCCAAAAGGGTTCCATATAAAAAAAAGATTGAGAACCGCTGCACTATGTTGTTCCTGGAGGCAGTGCCTCGCAGAATATATAATATAATAATCTTGAAATCTGTAATGTTGGTCTACGAACACCGTTTTCTATACTGACCTCAGCGGCCTCTGCCTTGGCCTCCTCCTCGGTGTGCGACACGCCGACCAGGTTGCGGAACGCGATGTATTGCAGCGAGTGGCAAGCCTTGCACACCTGCTTGTATACTTCATAGCCTCGGCGAATACTGCAACACAAGCATATGGACCGAGTTGAGTAGCAATACTATTTGGAATTTCCTTGTCAACTTAGAAGTCTTTGGCTAAACAAGATGCAAAAGGCATGTTATGCTGTCATTTTCTAGTCCACAAATCAATCATAGGCAGGCGTGTCTCACTCCGCGATTTCGTCGCTTTGCTATATGTAGCTAAAAGCACATCCGTTCGGCCCCAATTTTGCGCTGTCGCCACCTAGCGGCCATATCTGTGCTGATCGTAACAGACGCGTTTTGTTAGAGAGTGAGTCTTCTGTACCTAGCACTATTATTTATTCTGTGTCATAGGGCAAAAGACTAGACGTAACACTAGAACCTTTAAAGTCTACAAACCTAAAAAGAAATGTTACTGTATTAAACACAAGTATCTAAATTTATAGTAAGAATCTACTAAATACTACTACATTTTTACAACTATATTTCCATTTTAATTGTTTCTAACTACCACTATTACTATTTCATCATTATTACTTTATGGTTTACACTACTGCCAATAATCTGTTAAAGGCACCTAAAATAAAAACCAAAAAAAACAAGTAATTAAAAAAAAACATACACCTTCTGAATGAAAACCTTTTCCAAAGTAGGTTAATAATCATTGTCATCAACTACACCACTTTTCTTCACCACTTGCTTCATAGTTTGATTCTGTCATTAAAACAAAATAAAATGTACAGTCCTAGTGAAGTAATAGGTAACTTTAATGAATTGTTCAATCAACTTTTAAAATGGTGCTGGCAGTTGCAAATTATGCATTTAAATAGCACTGACAATCAATACAGTAGGTGTTGTAGTATTTCTTATGATTTTAAAAGGTCTTTACAAGTAATCTTTGCTAAACAATTGTCAATAGGTAGATAGGTACCAATTATGTTTTAAAAGATAAAAGTATTGGAGTCTGTGTAATATAAACAAGACACTTTTTACCAATATAAAAATAAATATTGAATATTATTTGACAGTCTCATGTCCAATTCTGTAATTGCATAATATCAGGCAAACAACATGAAATTATCACAATAAAAGTTAATATTATTATTTACATGTTACATGCACTATCAATTTGTTAGTTGATAAATGGAACACTCCATTAACTATAGAATTTTAATTCTAATATAACCTATAAGTAAAACAAAAGAAAAATATGTGGATTTTTATATGAGGTTAGGATTAGAACTCAAAAGATAAAGAAATCATTAGATTCTTGCTAATGACATTATTTCACAAATTGGTTTGTTAATGGGTAATAATTATAATGTTGTGGGAAATGTTAACACAACAGAAAAGTCTAGAGGAGTCACAATTCAAATTTCGATTTTGTATTGTTAGAGACCCTGGTCATTGGCCTGGTGGATGTAACAAAAAAATAATGTTTATGCCTAGAGCTTAAGCTTACCACATTGTCCATTAAAAAAAAAGGTTAATTTTAGATTTTTAGCTCTATAAAAGTTGGTTACTTTTGTATTTGGGATATACATATTTTCTATAAATACAAACCTGGCGTGGTCTAATGACTGGAACATTCCATCGTGGCTCCAGGGCTGGTGCGGAGGATGTGCCTCACTGCCGGAAGCCTGCACCGACTGCTCGAGGGCAAAGAGTAGGGCTCCCACTCCTCCTCCGACCACACCCAATGTGGACAGTAACTGCAGACAACATAGATTGTTATAGATACAGAATTATAATTTATTGGTTAGAAAAAAATAAAACACTCTTACTACTCTTAGTATGGACTCATACCTATTTCATTTATTGTCAGTAACTAAGATTCCTTGAGAATGTGAAGGTTGAAGAAATAATAAACTGACATCATTTTCTTATAATGAAATTAATGTTAACAGTATGTAATGGTCTATAACAGCGGTTCTCAATCTTTTTTTTTGACGGAACCCTTTTGGAAAGCGAAATACTTGATGGAACCCTACAATAAAACAATAGTTTTTAGAAGTGTATTTTTTTATTAATAAGCATAATAATTATGCTTATTTTATTATTCTAAATTCTTGCGGAACCCCTGCAGGGGTGTCGCGGAACCCTAGGGTTCCGCGGAACACACTTTGAGAATGGCTGGTCTATAAAAATAGTTGATATTTATATATAAAATACACCTAGTCCTATTAATGCTGGTACTATTATGGAAAACAGATTCCAAAATAAAATATTCAAAATTAACTATGTAAAGTCATCAATGAAAATATTATTAATAAAAAAATACTCAATTCTGCCAAGGCACCAAACAGCAGAACTGAGCTCCTACTGATATGACATTGGATAGTTGTCATGTGTGATATTATGTACAGAGATAAACCAACACTATGAATGATGACCTTGAAGGTATCACTGGAACCAGTAGACTAGCCTCACTTACCAGTTTTCTGTTTCTTGTCCATCCTTGCGCATTCGTGGACAGCTGACAAACCTGCAATGGACGTCTCCATTAGTTTTCAAGAACTTGTTACATAATGTTGGATAGGTTATCACTTTTTCATATTTATTTGATGTCACATTTAAATCAAATCTTGCTTCCTTAACTGTAACACTGCCACCACATAGGTTAAATAGCGATAAGCTATCCCAATTTTATTTTATTTGACAAAATACACCCGTTGCCTGAGGATTTTAAAACTCGTCTACGCCCTTTTTTGTAACACGCAGGAGACACCAAAGACAAGCAATACTGTAGCCCTGAGTTCCAGTCACTATTTAAGGGTTAGATTTAGTACCTGGGGCGTCAGCACACCATAACTTTTCAATAGTCGTGCCCCACAAATCCTGCCTACGGCGGCCGCCATGATAGTAAAACGTCGTAATGAAAGAAACGACTGACATGACATCTACGAGGTTCCTGCCATTGACAAAAATATATTTATACGAAGTGAACTCATAAATTCAAATTATTTTTAAAGTAAAAGGTCTAATTACGAGTATTTTAGTAAAATGATAATTTCCTTAAGGTTCTAATATTTTTGGTTGAAAAATACCAAACTCCATTATATTTTTTCTAGTTTTTTTTTATATGGCAACATAACAAAGTTGTTCAGAAACAAAATAACAAAAAATCTTTTTCTATTTAAGCTTTTTTTACATATCTAAAAAAATAAACTTGCCAACTATTCATATAAAATAAAATTATTTCAAAATAATAAACAATATAAACAATTAGAAAATATTTAACTGATTTGTGACGTACTTGGGAGTCTTGGGAGTCTTGGGACACATCTGAAATTCCTGTAAATCTTTGTATGCTAGTTTCAGAACGAGTATTTTACGTTCCTTTTTACGTAGAATTCCAAATGGTTAAAATGACAAAAAAATAATCACGTCACGTTATGTCAAAGTTGTTATAAACTTCATGCTAAGTTTGGTTATTTCTGAAATATTACAGAAAAGGGAAATGTATTACAAGATGCACTGCAAAATTATTTTCGATAAATGAGTTTTGCTATCTTATATAAAATCCGTAGTATTTTGGTAGTTAATACATTGAAAAGGTAAAGTTTTTTATGATCGGCATTGTGTCATTTCTCTTTACATTTTTCCCTACTTTATGTTAATCTGCGCAGATTTAAAAGCTCTCGACCACTCCCGGATACCTCAAAGATGCAGGTATTTACACAAAAACGTAACCCGATAACCGGGAGCACGGAATGGGACGTTCAACATGAAGACTATGACTACCATCAGGAGATCGCTCGTTCCGCCTTTGCCGACATGCTTCACGATACTGAGAGGAACCAGAAATACTACAGGGCTCTGAAACTTGCTATTGAGAAGATGCATGCGGATGGGAAGAAAGCTAATGTGTTGGATATTGGTATGTTGTGGTAACTTTTAAACATTTGTTGTCGATTGTTTTTTGTAAAACGTTTAACCCCTCGTTATTATGATCTTTTAACTCCCAGCACTTTGAAATTTCCAAATCCACCAACCCTCAGCTGTTTATGATTGTTTATATAAATATATTCTGTGAAATAGGAGAAATATATTACAACAAGTAGGTGAGGTAGGAAGCAGAGGCTAATTTTCTACCAACATATATCAGAATGGTGGGAGTTAAGGGGTATTATCAATATTATTTCAACAGGTTACACACTGACATGGGTAGAATCCACGTTGTTAAAATTAACAAGGAGTTAAAGCCTTTTTATATAAAAAAAACTTATATTTCAGGTACCGGCACCGGACTGTTATCCATTATGGCTGCCCAATGTGGTGCCGACTCCATTGTAGCCTGTGAGGCATTCAAGCCCATGGCCGAATGCTGCCTTAAGATCCTACACAGGAATGGTGTGGCTGACAAAATTACTCTCATACCTAAACGGTCCACGGAGCTGACAGTGGGTGAAGATGGGGACATGAAAGAGAGAGCTAATATTCTGGTTACCGAGGTGTTTGATACTGAATTGATTGGGGAAGGTATGTCATAATACTACATAATAATATATGACATAATTGTACATTATGTCCAGGGATGTTGCGGATGCAGATTTTTTGACATCCGCGGATGCGGATGCGGATGCGGATGTCAAGATTAGGTACTTAGAAAACGTCAAATATTACATTTTTAGTATTTTTTATTAAAAAAAAAACGATAGGATTAGTATTTGAGCAAGAATATAGGTGCGTTATATTCACAGACAGTCCAACCTCTAGACATAGCATAGTCGCGCTACCCCCTCTGCCACATATAGGGTAGCGTTACTCCATCTTCGAGTCAATCCCGTGCCGTGATTGGTCCGTGTCTTTGAACGGACCAATCACGGCACGGGATTCGCTCACCTCGTTCCCCCGCACCCCCGTATTTTTGGCAGCATCGGTTTCATGAAAGAATTGGCCTAAGCTCAGTCTAGAGGTTGGATTGTCAGTGGTTATATTTAATAAACAGTAACTTGGCCGACTTTTCTGGATCTAGACGATTTCGTTATAGGTAATGACGAAATTACCTAGCACTTACGCCGCCACTAAGACGTTCCTCTACCGACTTGTTTGACATCCGCATCCGCATAAGATCCGCATCGATTTGATGCGGATGCGGATGCAGATGCGGATGTTGAAAATAATGCGGAAGTTCCGCGGTTGCGGATGCGGATGCGGATGTTCGCAACATCCCTGATTATGTCTAGGGAATATTGAGAAATGAAATTGAACTATATATTGACACTCATTACATAATAACATCAAACTCCATACCTTTTGATCGATGTCTCGTCCAGCAATGTTAAATAAGATATTAAATAAATGTTAAATTCCAATATTAGAGTGTTTTTTAAACAATTTTATTTAATGTTATTTTTAGAATAAATCAACTTCTAAGGTCAGGGTAATAACTTCCTAAGGCTATTACCAAGTTCCTACCTAATACATACTTGATTCAGTTTGATGAAATTTAAATCATATTCAATTGGAACAGAGTTGCATTTGCTTTATTCAGTTTTCAATCAAAACAAAATCAACTCTATCAACTCAACCCTGCACTATAGAATCAAATTTCAGTGGCTTTTGTATATTTTTGGAAGATCTGGCGATACTTATATACTTCGTTTTTTTTTAGCATTAGAAATTTGGTAAACAATCTTGATGTGTCTTTTAATTGAAAAACACATTTTAAAAATAAGTTATGCTAAATATGTAACAATTATGAATCTAATACGATCGACTTTTATAGTCTTCTGCTTTCATAAGTAATAGTTATTAATTTTTAAAAAGTGTTTTTCAATTAAAAGACATGTCAAAATCGCTTACCTTCTTTCAAGTTCTTTCTAATGCTAAAAAAACGAACTATAGTTGATTTTCGTTTTCAGGTGCTCTCTCAACATTCTCCCATGCCCACAAATTCCTGCTAGAAAAGGACTGCATAGTGGTGCCCGACTCAGCTGTTATATATGTGCAGCTGGTCGAGTGCCCGACCCTGCAGAAGTGGAACAAGCTGAACAATCTGGCGGATGAGGACTGTGAGATTGTGTTGAGGACCCCACAAAAGGTACGTGATATTGAGCAGATATGATATGCCATGCCCAGATCATGGGATATGCCATGATTCTTGTCTTCTAAATTAAACCTTACAGTAGCATCACATTGTTAGTCCAGGGGCCCACCCACTTGAAAACCCTCATCAATCTATAGTTTGTCAAAGGACTGTCTTATTTCAAACATAGACAGAGAGAATCATACTATTTTTGTCTTACACTAGTACTAGCACCTAAAAGAAAAGGATGAGTATAGTTTTTTTTGTTCTTATTTACTGATAATTTGGTTTGACCAATTATGACTAAAGTATTAATCATCAGTCATTGGCTAATGACTGACATTAGCCGGGTCCACACAGAGCGCGCATACGCGCCAGGAAATTGCCTCGCGCGTATGCTCTCTCTGAGTGGACCCGGCTATTGGCAGTTTAAAAAGCCACAAATATTGTTTTAGGCTGCACTTCGACCAGAGATGTGCTAGGGTGTGTTGTGAGGGATGTGTTTTGTGAAGAAACAATAGAATCACTTCATTTGTTTTCCTCGCTCAGCGTGCAGTGATTCCATTAGTTCTTAAAAACACATCTCTCACAACACATCCTCATACATCTCTGTTATGTGTTAGTGTTATGAATCATATCCCGAGTCTTATCCTTGTTAAGTACAATGTTTGAGGTCATTCACCCCAAATGGCACTACCTATTCCGATCATTGGTTATGATCCTCTTATGTTCCATTACCACAAGGAATTTGGAAAGGTAATGGAATGGATAAAAATTTGGGATACTCTCCTAGTAGAATCTAAACAGCTTATGATTCAGAGTAAAATTTACAATATGGTTTATTTCAAATCTAATACTAATTGCAAATTTATTTTTAAATTTCGTGACTATCAAATGGCGCGCTAGAGGCGTATTCATCAGGACGTAATTTTAGTCTCCCTACATTTCTATGAGTCTGGCCTAGTGGGCAGTGACCCTGTGAAGCCGATGGTCCTGGGTTCGAATCCCGGTAAGGGCATTTATTTGTGTGATGAACACAAATACTAAGTTCCTGAGTAATGAGTGTTTTCTATGTACATATGTATTTATCTATATAAGTATGTATATCGTTGGCTAGCACCCATAGTACAAGCTTTGCTTAGTTTGATGTGTGTAAGATGTCTTCTAATATTAATTTCAGATGAAATCCTGTGCCGGTTCAGCCGCCGTCCACGACCTGCAACTCTCCCAGCTGCCGCGGAGCGCCTTCAAGGAGCTGTCGGAGCCCCTGGCCATATTCTACTACGACTGGTCCGGGCGCACACCCATATACATGAAGAGGACGGTCAGACAGGATCTCTCGGTGTTGGACACTGGCGAGGCGCAGATGGTCTTTATGTGGTGGGACCTTAACATGGATACTGAAGGTAATAGCACAATGTTCTGTTATTAAATCTCCCACAACCTCCCTGACCATATTCTACTAGGACTGGTCCGGGCGCACACCCATAGACATGAGGTGGACGGTCAGACAGTCTCTCTCGGTGTCGGACACTGGCGAGGCGCAGATGGTGTTTATGTGGTGGGACCTTAACATGGATACCGAAGGTAGTAGTACAATGAACAAGCTTTAATCTAATGTAGAAGGACGACTTGAAGTTGTTGAAACCTGATTACATGTTTATAAATTTATTATTTTAAGTTTAAGGGGTATGGCACACTGTGTTCGATTCGCACGTCGTCGAGCGGGGTGTCGCGTATAATACGCGCATAGCGTTGTAGCTCAAACTTCGGAGCAACGTGCGAGTCGGACGAAGAGTGCCAAGCGCCTTAAATTTAAATGGCTTTTTTTGTGTTGTATTAATCTAACATTGTATTTATGTTCCATCTGTAAACTATATCATCTGACGATATGTGTAGTCAGGCTTATGAGGTAGCTTTGTTTGACAATCCAGTTACTACAAAATACCTTACAGCCTATCTCTTCTGCGTTCAGTCACTTTGCTGCATGTAATAACAAGAAATTTAAAGTTCTAATTAATTTCAGGAAAAATCTGCCTCAGCTGCGCACCCTGGTGGGCCCATCCCGACGCTAACTTAACCATAGAGCGACCCCAAGACTCCATTCCCTGGCGAGACCACTGGATGCAAGCAGTCTACTACCTCCCCCAACCGGTCTCTGTCAACAAGTCCTCAGAGGTCACCCTTATTTCCTGCCAAGACGAATACTCCCTATGGTTCTACCTAGAAGACCAAAACACCAAATATAAAAACTATAAAAGACCCATCTGCGAATGTGGAGTACATATGGCCTTATCGAGGACCCAAGTCTCGTATTTGAACGATGGAAAACGAAGCAAGAAATTCCTAGCGCATATAAAAGAGGAATTGAATAGCAATTCAGTGGTCCTGGACTTAAATGGGAGCAGTTTTTTAGGATTGGCCGCCGCTAAAATGGGAGCGAAAATGGTTTATATTGTTGAAGATATGAATATTAACTTGGGGATTCTCTCCGATTATGCAACTGAGAACAAATTAACCAATGTTAAGTTTATACCAGAAGTTAATGAAGAAGTTTTAAAAGAATTGACATTAGTTGTTGCTGATCCTAGCTTCAGCAGTGCAATACTGCCTTGGGAGAATTTGAAGTCCGCCTTCATTCTCTACAAGTACAGGGATGGTGTTAAGCCACATGTGGAAATTGTGCCGGAGGCTTGTGAGTTCTGGGCGATGCCTGTGGAGTTTCAAGATCTGCAGAAGATCAGGATACCGTTGGGGAGGTGTGAGGGGATTGATATGGGAATCTTTGATGAACTTGTTGAGGTAAGAGTCTTTTTGTAATTATTGTAACAAGTTGATGACCCTCAATAACTGCTGCTGCTGTATTTGTAGCACCGCTCACAATCTCTGCTTAGCCTTAAGGTTGACTGGTAGAGAATGTCTTATGGCATTAAGTCCGCCTTTTGTAAGGTTTTTCTTTTGTGCCATAAAGATGAAATAAATAAATAACTATCACCATAGGGTGTTATTTATTTAGGTGCATGGGATGAAGGGATTACGAATTTATATTTTTACAAGCTTTTTATTAACTTGCAATGTACCTATGTAACTATGTATGTATTTATATCTATGTTTGTGCCGGTCCAATCTTGCAAGTTAAATTTGACCCCGTTATTATGGTACCATCGAGCTGATGATGGAGACAGGAGGTGGCCATAGGAACTCTGTGATAAAACAACGCAACCTAATTGTGTTCGGGGTTTTTAGAATTGTCTCGATAAGTATTAGTTGTACGTGGAAAGAAAAGTGCATACAGCGATAAAAGCTTGTACCAAAAACGAATTGTCACTTATCATCACTTTCAGAGATCCCGTATAATAAGCGACGCGGAGCTGGAAGCTCAACCGTTGTGGGAGTATCCGTGCCACTGCCGCGGCGCTCCACGCAAACTTATAGAGATCAACCTGCACTGCCTGAAGAAAACATACGCTACCGACGATTCATTCACTTTGTAAGTATAGATCTTGGAGGATACAACTAAACGGAGTAGCCATTAACAGGCTTTCCCCTCTGTCGAAAATAGGCGGCCAACGGTCATACACAATGTATGGACTGACGTTTATCTGACATGGCTATTTTTACGTTACGCATACATTTGACGTTCCCCTCCCCCGCAAAAATCGGCAGACTGTTTTGTACAGAAAATTACAGACATGGCGTCTCCGTTTGATTATATCCTCCAAGGTATAGATGGTCAAACCAATTTGTCAGTAAATAGGAACCAAAAAAACTATACCCATCCTTTTCTTTTGGGTGCTAGTACTAGTGTAAGACAAAGATAATATGATTCTCTCTATGTTTGAAATGGGACAGTCCTTTGACACACTATACAAGGTGTCCCAAGAAGTAGTGATATACTGAAGCTGGGAGGTAGAGGACCTAGAGCGCTATCTGAATCACCCCCATGTATGTTCCGCGATTTTTCGTATTTTCGGAGTTACGATTTTTTTTAATTTTTCACCTATCGCCGAGTACGATGAGATTTTTATTTATGGTGACGTGAATTATTGCGGTAGATGCTTGATTTTTTTTGTGTGCTAAGCTGATAGATAGGCCAATTCAGTATGGTAACATTTACTATCGTTAGATCTTTGAATGGAATTAAAAAAAAAATTTAATGCCAAGAAAGATAAAATTACCCAGTATGTTCACAACTTCAAGGGCGCTTAAAAAAATAAAACATACTGGGTAATTTTATCTTTCTTGGCATTAATTTTTTTTAAATTCCATTCAAACATCTAACGATAGTAAATGTTACCATACTGAATTGGCCTATCTATCAGCTTAGCACACAAAAAAAATCAAGCATCTACCGCAATAATTCACGTCACCATAAATAAAAATCTCATCGTACTTGGCGATAGGTGAAAAATTAAAAAAAATCATAACTCCGAAAATACGAAAAATCGCGGAACATACATGGGGGTGATTCAGATAGCCCTCTAGGCCCTCTACCTCCCAGCTTCAGTATATCACTACTTCTTGGGACACCTTGTATAGGACATTATTTTCACTCTCGAACTATTGGCGCTCGAGAGAGTAAAATAAATATGTATCTCGGATGCAATGGGTCACTTTCTTGTTTTGTGTAACCCTTAGTTAACAATAGGGAGTATTACTGCAGTGTTTTGCCGCCAGAGTGCGGCACTTAGCGCCTTTTGTAAACCATAGAGTAACTTATACATACTGTACATTAAACTGTTTTTTGACAAGTTTTCACAGACAATCAAATATGACATTGATACATCAAGGCGGTTTGTTTACAATGGGCTTACCGGGAAACGCGAAATCGAAACTCTGCTATCTGCCTCTTTATCGCTCGAATATACAAGAGTGATAGAGAGGTTAGATAACAAAATGTCCACTCTCTCGTTTGCGGTAGACCCTTAGATTGTGACTGATTGTGGGAGTGGCGCCCCCTACGCAGAGTTTTGCGTAATATTCCCTATTTACGATTTTGCTCGCTTTATGTGTTGAGCATCTGTAATCAATCATCATAATTAACCTTTTGGACGCCAATGACCGATATATCCGCACCGTAGATTCAACGCCAAAGACCGATTAATCGGCCACAGACCACAGAGCAACATCGACCTACGTACATATACATAAAGTTCAACTTCAGTTTTGAAACTTCAATGATGTGGCGTCTGAGTGACAGCTTTTGTGTTTGACACGGCGTGGAAAAGGCATAGACTAGGAATCCTCTAGACTGAGCATAGTAACGACAGAGGGGGTAGCCTCTGCCACTTATACGGTAGTTTTACTCCATCTTCGAGTCAATCCCATGCCGTGATTGGTCCGTGTCTTTGAACGGACCAATCACGGCACGGGATTCGCTCACCTCGTCCCCCCGCACCCCCGTATTTTTGGCAGCATCGGTTTCATGAAATAATTGCTCTAAACTCAGTCTAGAGGATTCCTAGTCTATGGGAAAAGGCATAGAGAAATATAGTAAGACAAGAGTGCTCACTCCATACATCAGTTCAGACTATTAATTTCAGTGTCTACATCTAGCATCGAGTAGCGGAACTATCAGTACTGCTATTTGACAATAGATGTAGCACCGACCGGAAAGTCTTATCTCAACAGCATAAGACTTCTATTGTCAAGTAGCAGTACTGATAGTTCCGCTACTCGATGCTAGATGCTAATAGTCTTTTTGGTACTAAAACTGATGTATGGAGTGAGCACTCTATGTATTTTTTTCTCTATGGAAAAGGTTAATAAGCGTTTTTAGGGTTCCGTAGCCAAATGGCAAAAAACGGAACCCTTATAGATTCGTCATGTCTGTCTGTCTGTCTGTCTGTCTGTCTGTCCGTCTGTCCGTCTGTCTGTCTGTCCGTCTGTCTGTCCGTCCGTATGTCACAGCCATTTTTCTCCGAAACTATAAGAACTATACTGTTGAAACTTGGTAAGTAGATGTATTCTGTAAACCGCATTAAGATTTTCACACAAAAATAGAAAAAAAACAATACATTTTTGGGGTTCCCCATACTTCGAACTGAAACTCAAAATTTTTTTTTTCATCAAACCCATACGTGTGGGGTATCTATGGATAGGTCTTCAAAAATGATATTGAGGTTTCTAATATCATTTTTTTCTAAACTGAATAGTTTGCGCGAGAGACACTTCCAAAGTGGTAAAATGTGTGCCCCCCCCCTGTAACTTCTAAAATAAGAGAATGATAAAACTAAAAAAAATATATGATGTACATTACCATGTAAACTTCCACCGAAAATTGGTTTGAACGAGATCTAGTAAGTAGTTTTTTTTATACGTCATAAATCCCCTAAATACGGAACCCTTCATGGGCGAGTCCGACTCGCACTTGGCCGCTTTTATTTTAACAGTGAATCAGACGCGCGTGTGAACGGCTTCGCGCTATGGGCGGTGTGGAAAGTGGGCGGCAAGGGCATCAGCGGCGGGCCCGTGGGCTACCCCAGCGTTGGGCAGCGCGTGGAGTGGGACACGCATACCAGACAGGCGGTCAAGATACTGGTCAGTATATATATGTCGGCGGCCGATCGTAAGATCAGGCAAATCGTAATGTTCCTGTGTAATGTTTTGACGATAGTGACATTAAACCAATATATAGGTAGGATAGGTTCGTTAGGTTGCTTTAGATGCCCGAAGGGCAAACTGCCCAGAAATAGGAGCCCCGCGTAGCGGGGCTCCGTCGACTCAGGGAACGGGTCAAAGATTTTCACGTTTCACGATATGCCTGATGTTACGATCGGCCGCCGACATATACAGGGGGTTTGGTACATCGTTTGCCAAATTAAAACGGCAGATAGGTTGAGTCATTTGCTATCTTCTCATGCCTAGAAAGAAAAAAATGCGCACGTTTTTCCTTTCAGCTCTACTCGAGTTTTTTGTAGTGTTACGTGCGCAGCAGTGAGGAAAACCGTGGCCATTTTTTTTCTAGGAATGAGAAGATATGACGACCTATCTGCCGTTTTAATTTAGCAAACGAGGTACCAAACACCCTGTATTACACAACTCTTCATGCCTAGCTACTTATCTGTCACCTTTATACATAAGGATAAAAATATCTGTGTTTTTGGGCTTCAATTTTTGATAGATCGGCTCTTTGACACTTACTTTGGTTTTATTTTTCTAACACACAATAGTAGTTTATGCAACAGTGATATAATAAGAACCAATTATGAGCTGTTGCATACATTACTTTTTCTATGACAGCTGCAGCAAAAAAAAAAAAAAAAAAGACCCTTGAATTTTAAGAACCAATTATGAGCTGTTGCATACATTACTTTTTCTATGACAGCTGCAGCAAAAAAAAAAAAAAAAAAGATTAAAAAAAAAGTTATTATTTAAAAAAAAATGAGTTATTATTTAAAAAAAAAAGAGTTATTATTGTAAATGAAAACATACCTCTTTCAATCAAGATGAATGCTAGCAGTCATCTTATGAGCCTATAGACAAAGCATTCAAATGACATTGCTTTAGATATCACTGTCAGTCATTTAATTGACACATTTAAGTGCTGGAGTAGAAAATAGTAGTTTATGCAACAGTGATATAATAAGGGTTCTTAAAATTCAAGGGTCGAAGTTACAAAACGAGACGTAGTCGAGTTTTGTAAAAAAAGACCCGAGAATTTTAAGAACCAATTATGAGCTGTTGCATACATTACTTTTTCTATGACGGCTGCAGCAAAAAAAAAAAAAAAAAAGTTATTATTAAAAAAAAAGAGATTATAAAAAAAAAGAGTTATTATTTAAAAAAAATTGAGTTATTATTTAAAAAAAAAAAGAGTTATTATTGTAAATGAAAACATACCTCTTTCAATCAAGATGATCGGAACTTGTATCTTTAAAAAAAATAAAGCAGTTGTATTATACTCATAAGATGACTGCTAGCAGTCATCTTATGAGCCTATAGACAAATCATTCAAATGACATTGCTTTAGATATCACTGTCAGTCATTTAATTGACACATTTAAGTGCTGGAGTAGAAAAAAGTACATAACACATCTGCCTTTACGATGTGTGTGCTATCCTTACGATGTGTGCATATTATTGAAGCATTTTCCGAACGCAGTTAAATACTCTGTTCTAGCCGCGTAGCGTAGCGATCGAAACGCAACTGTCACTGTCGCACTGATATGAAAGAGTGATAAAGAGACACAAATCACACAAAGCGTTTCGTTGTCGAAGCGATAGCGATTGTGACCTTGGCTAGGCCGACTAATAGTTGAATCTTTTCAGCAACAGGATTTCACGGTGAACAGCGGTGACTCGTGGAGATACCAGGTGGCCTGCGACCTGCACAAGGGACAGTTCAACGTCAAACTCGATTTGCACATAGCTGAATGATTGTCATTCCTAGTATTACTGCTTAATATATTATATTTTATAATATAAACGGTTTTTTTTTTATTATTTGTTCCCAACAATATCGGCATCAATTAATTAATCGATTGAAGAAAGAAATGGATTGATTGCCTTGCGATTGGTTCAGTTGATTACTTCAACAATATAGCGGCCATTATTTTTTTGTGAATTTGTCATGGTAGTCGATTTCGAGGTTTTTGGGATACGGCGATTTGAAAAGCTCCGGGTACGGGCATTAGTCATAAAACTCATGAATAGTCTAATGTGAAACAGGAGCTGCACTTTGTGTTGGTATCAATTGACGAAATGAATAGATTTTAGTTTAGGTATTTAGAAGATTATATATAATCTATATTATTATTGGAATGACTATAAAGTTTTACCCCTCGTATGCGGGAATGCTTAGTCACAGATCCGTCCGAACCGGAAACAGTTGAATCTTACGTTTTAAATTCAAATACGATTTGCTAATTTTGACGCCCGCATACGATGAGTTTATTATCTTACATTTTGCTGCAAAATGTCTAAACGAATAAACATAACTCCCGCTCCTCTTTAATTGTGTTGTGCAACCTGAAACACCGGTTTGCACCGTTAGGCATTCTAAAATAGCCTTTAAGCCGGTGTAGCAGAGTTGTTGATGGACGTTAGGACAAATAAATCGCTTTACCGACATGTGTCGGGACCTAGGGGCTTGTAACAGGAGGCGTGATATTTACAAGACATCACCCACGCTACGAAGAGCATAGAGACGATATACGATCGTTTTCTGTGGGTTAAAATGTGAGGTTTTGGAATTAAGTTGTTGGCCGTCATAGGTCTGTTTCTTCCCATGCATCTTTGGGTATTCAGCGGGGGATGTAGGGCATTCTTGTCTGGGTTTTCGATACTTGGAGTAGTGTCGTGTGCCAGCACCGTGAACTCGCATGCTCAGAGTTAGTCAAGATGCCAGAATCCCGAAGTGTTACTAACAAGTTACGGAAGCGAAAGTGTTAGAAATTAATTCTAATCGACAGGCGACCAAACATCCGCTAAATAATCGCTAAACGCTTGCATCCGTACGCTCAGACCTACCGCAGAGTTCGAAAAACTCAAATGATCGACCGCTTTTTGGTTTTAGGTTTCAGTACTAGGTAGCTTTGACCACGTTGATATGAATACAGTATATTATATGATGCAACGGCTTTTACTCGCGTTGATCACAAACTTTAGTAGCGCCACAAATAGGTTTTATAAAACACTAATTGTGGCTATTGGCTATAGCATACCTGTAGGTACTTAGCATATCATGTTTTATGCCATAGGTATGAGTAGGGAAGATCAGGCTTATAGTAAAAATCTGGGTACTTGTGTAAAAGTCTAAAGCGGTAAGATACTTTTGTACACATTTTTAATTACACAAACGGGTCTACCGCAGGGACCGGAACCGCTTACCCTGAAGAGGGTTTTACCCCGGGTTAATGATAGAGTGGTTTTTAAAAACCCTATCAATTCGGAAAGCACATCGTTGACTTACCCAAACGAAAAAATTACCAAATTGAATACAGTTAACTCGGGTAAGCGCTTACCAAAACCAAAAACCCTTTATTAAAGTTTCCCTATGAAGTGGGTTTCAAATGCGATCAAGCTATTTTAATCTCTGTGACCAAGGCTTTCGGCTGATTATTGCAGCAACATCCAAGCGCATGGTTGACAATAGGTACAAGTATGGCGGCACGAGCGAGCCTACACACACAAATAAACAGACTTTATGCATTAGCCGTAGCGCTTACGCCTTTGATCAAGATGCTATTATTGCTTGTCCGTGCGCGAAAATATCGTTGTGATTTGCCGGGCGGCGGCGGCGAACAAGTCCGAGCTTGCTGTTTGTGTTTATAGAATTGTTCGGACGGAGCTCGTAATAGTGCGTTGCGGTCGGCGGAATTTTAAATTGCAAAATATTGTGAATACTTACTTCACTTGGTGGTTACATATATATTCTACGTTAGCTTAGAACATTATGCAGCAAAAGATTGCAGTAGGACGGTTAATCAGTTGTTAATTATTAATATTATACAACGCATGAGACTTGTCTTTCACAACTAGGGTTGGCAACCGTACTATATTATATAGTATTGTACTATATTTTGGCTCTCTGTACTATATACTTTTGGAAAAATATATAGTACGCTATAATACTATATTTCTGATTAAACGTATGTTACACTTATGTTTAGTATTTTATCTAAAAGTACCATATTTTTTTGAAATGTACTATATTTTTGATGCCCTATTCTGGAAAACACTATATTCTACCAAAAAATAGTTGGCAACCCTATTCACAACCTACGAAGTTTCAAGCCCCTAAGGTAGGGTTGCCATACGTCCCGGTTCGCCGGGACATGTCCCGGTTTGAAGCACGGCGTCCCGGCCGATAAGGAAATTGTCCCGGCTTAAAAATCATAGTTATTTAGTAGGGGGCTGGACTTGGTAAATAATAATATACCTACATTTCTACGTTTCATATGGCCAAAATAAAAAAAAAATGTTTTTTCTACTCCCGTACTTTTATTTGTCATTTAAAGGGTCGTACACACACCTTTAAACCCCTCTCTTATAGTTGTCAAGACAAGTCTTTAGTCTATTCCTCAAAAAAGTATTTGTGCATACACGCAGTATCTTTTTGGCACTTTTACGATACTTCGTGTAATCACCACTTAAAAAATATTGTATGGAATAAATTGTTGGCAACCTAATTTTAATTGTCATTTCTGACAGATGAGTGAACCATAGACATGTTTTGGTTAATCATCATCATCATCATAAGTTTTCATCTTTATAGGGCTGTATCTCCTAAACCGTGCGTCGTAGCGCAAAAATAATCAAATTTTCGTTCCCCTTTGAAACCCGTCAGTAACATTTAAAAAACACAAAAAACTAAAAAAAAATTAAAAAAAAGAAAGAAAAATGTTTATGGGTTGTATCTCCTAAACCGTGCGTCGTAGAGCAAAAATAATAAAATGTTCATTCCTGTGTAAGAAACCCCTAATTAATATAAAAAAAAAACAAAAAAAAAACAAAAAAGAAATAATAAAAAACAAAAAAAAAACTTTATAATGCTGTATCTCCTAAACCGTGCGTCGTAGCGCAAAAATAATCAAATTTTCGTTCCCCTTTGAATCCCTTAAGTAATATTTAAAAAACACGAAAAACCAAAGAAGAAATTAAAAAAAGAAAGAAAAATGTTTATGGGTTGTATCTCCTAAACCGTGCGTCGTAGCGCAAAAATATTAAAATGTTCATTCCTCTGTAAGAAGCCCCTAATTAATATTTAAAAAAAAATACAAAAGAGAAATAAAAAAAAAACAAAAAAAAACTTTATAATGCTGTATCTCCTAAACCGTGCGTCGTAGCGCAAAAATAATCAAATTTTCGTTCCCCTTTGAATCCCGTAAGTAATATTTAAAAAACACGAAAAACAAAAAAAAAATTCAACCCCTTTTTCACCACCTCGGGGGATGAATTATCAAAAACTCTGAAATTAGTTTTATTTTGATAAAATACCTTTTTACGAAATTTCAACTTTGTAGCTTTAAATAAAATTTGAACCCTATAAAATTTTCAACCCCCCTTCGACCCTTTAAGAGACGAATTTTTAAAAACGCTGACATGACTTTTCTCGTATTTTAATAATATGCCATTTTACAAAGATTCAAGTCGCTCACTTAAAAAAATGTCTGACTTCCATACAAATCTTCAACCCCTTTTTCATCACCTTAACTTAAAGGATGAATTTTAGAAAAATGCTGAGATAGGTTTTCTTCTTTTTTAATGAAATAACTTTTTACGAAGTTACAAATTCATAGCTTAAAATAAAATTTGAACCCCAAACAAACTTTCAACCCCCGCCTTTTAACCCTTTTTAACTGACGAAAAAACGGAGGAGGTTCTCAAGTCGACGCGTATTTTTTTTTTAATGTATGATCACATTTTTTTTTTTACAGAGTAGTTCGATTTTGATAATTATTTTTTTATTGGATTTGGTATACCCCGAAGTTGGTCCCATATAAATTTGGAAAAAAAAATCCAACCTTAAGGGTAGGAAAATAGGGGATGATTGATTTTTCACTCACCGATTGTAACGTATGACCACGCATAACTTTTTACAGAGTAGTCCGATTTTTTTCATTCATGTGTCGCGCTATTAACAATGCGTTAAAACTAAAAATGGAAAAATAAAAACTTTTTACAAAAAAAAAACCGACTTCAAAAAGGATGAAATAAAATATTATCCTTTTTGAAGTATATGCGTTACCAACTGATATGTTTGAAGTCGGTGCCAAGCCAAGTAGTAACAATACCATACCAGTCAAAAATAATCAGCTTTACAGCTATAAATCCCATTTTTAACTGGTATTGTTACTACTTGGCTTGGCACCGACTTCAAACATATCAGTTGGTAACGCATAGACTTCAAAAAGGATAATATTTTATTTCATCCTTTTTGAAGTCGGTTTTTTTTTTTTTAAAGTTTTTAAAGGATGAATTTTTAAAAACGCTGAAATTGCTTTTCTTGTTATCTAATAATATGCCTTAATACAAGGATTCAAGCCCCGCAGTCACAAAAATGTTTGATCTCCATACAAACTTTCAACCCCTTTTTAACCCTTATAAAGGAAGAATTTTTTAGAAACGCTGAAATTACTTTTCTTGTACTCTAATAATATGCCTCTGTACAAAGATTCAAGCCCCGCACTCACAAAAATGTTTGATCTTCATACAAACTTTCAACCCCTTTTTCACCACCTTAGGGGATGAATTATCAAAAACGCTGAAATTGAAATTCGTTTGCAATTACTTTTTTTTTGTAATCGGCAATTATGCCTTTCTAAGAAGTTTCAAAGCATTTGTAATGGATTCAAACTTTCAACCCCTTTTTAACCCTGTTAGGGGATGAATTTTACAAAACGCTGAAATTGCTTTTCCTGTCTTTTAATAATATCCCCAAATACAAAGATTCAAGTCCCGCGTTCGAAAAAATGTTTGATATCCATACAAACTCTCAACCCCTTTTTCACCACCTTAGGGGATAAATTTTCAAAACCGCTGAAATTAGTTTTCTTGTATTATAATAATATATCTTTTTACGAAGTTTCAAATTCTTAGCTTAAAATAAAACTTGAACCCCATACAAACTTTCCTCCCCTTTTTAACCCCCTTAGGGGTTGAATTTCACAAAATCGCTTCTTATCTCTTGTACACTTTATAAATGTAATCTGGTGTGTAAATTTCAACTTTCTATCTTTTGTAGTTTCGGCTCTGCGTTGATGAATCAGTCAGTCCGTCCGGACACTTGCATTTATACAGGATGGATTTTCTTTTTGGGTCAGTGAGGGCAGCTACTAGATCCCGTCCTGCTACGAGAAAACGGTCTAAGAAGACCTTCCCTCGATTTCAAATTAATGAAGATTGGCTTTTACAGATACAGATTTTGGAAAAAACATACAGGGTGCGAGAAAAAGATCATTTTTGACAAACTTTTTTTTTTATGCCAATCGATCCCATTCCTATTGAGGATCAAAAGCTTGTATGGAACCAAAAAAATATCCATAGTAAATGTATTTATTAATTTGTGGCTTTTTAGTACATTACCGTAAGTTGACCCCTAGGAAACGAATGATACTGGATAGGAATGGAATCGATTGGCATACAAAAATAGCATCTGAAAAATAAAAGTTTTCATTTTCATACAAATTGTATGGGAAAAGTTTTCCTCAATTTGTGGCTTTTCTAGCCGGAAATTTTTTTTTGGTTCCATACAAGCTTTTGATCCTTAATGGGAATTGGATCGATTGGCATCAAAAAAAAAGTTTGTCAAAAATGACCTTTTCCTCTCACCCTGTATGTTTTTTCCAAAACCTGTAAAAGCCAATCTTCATTAATTTGAAATCGAGGGAAGGTCTTCTTAGACCGTTTTCTCGTAGCAGCACGGGATCTGGTAGCTGCCCTCACTGACCCAAAAAGAAAATCCATCCTGTATATTCCATGACGTCGTGTCACCAAACTCAGGACGCGAGTAACACGAGTAATTAGAGAGGATTCCAGAATGTGATGTGACTGCTCCAATTCACTCCACTTGTTTCGCTTTTGCGGCTGCCGCCCCCCCGCCCCCCGCCTACCTATCTCTATCTATCCTGTTCTGTTCAATGAGAAAGGTAGAATCGCCGCCTACGTAGAAAAGAGACGGAAAAAGGGTTACCCTATGAAGGGGTAAGCGGTAAATATTATAGGCTTAACTACCTTATCTACACCCTGTTTGATTTGGTAACCACATCTAATATGATTAATCATATTCAAAATGGTTTCCATAACGATAGGGTAAGCCAAACGATAGGGTAACCATGACCTCTGGGTAAGCATTTAATAGGGTTACTTTATCGATACGATTAATCTTTAAAAGGGGTTTTCCGGTCCCTGGTCTACCGCGATATAGTTTCATTGTTTTTCCTTAAATTCCGACGTTTCAGCTGAGTTGCACCAGTTGTGGTAACGGAAAGACTGACGTCTCAGCAAATGTCAACGGAGATATAAATAAAACAACACTGAACTACCCGAAATTAGTTTATAAAAATTTTCGAGGTAGACAAAGAAATTAAATAGTATACCTACTTATATTGTGTACAAAACAAGAGAGTGTTTAAAATAGTTTTGCTCCCAAATTCCCTTTTAAAATACCAGTGAGTTTTTGGCAGTAAAATCAAGAATATAGCTAAACTCTTGATTCTCACATAGGTACCTATCTACTACCTACCGCAGCCCGCAGGCATCAAAAAACCCAACGACACTGGATGCACAACTCACAAGTCTAACAACTCTTTTTGCTTTGACGCGTTGATTACGCACTCTAGTGATTAATTAAATATTTATAGCTTATTAGAACTGGATTAGCATTGGCTGTTGGCAGCACGACCATTACTGACGTTTAGTTTATTTGCACGAGTTACGGAATGTTAGTTTCAAAGTGTGGGATGGCCTGTAGACGTATACATGAGGCATAGCACAGTTCCGGGAGTTTTCTATTTACCTATCTAAAAATAAATAAATATTGGACAATCTTGCTACTATGTACTACCAATCGACTTAATACGGGTGGATATATCGTGCCCCTGACTTTCACTGCTGAAGAAGATGGCGCTTTACGATGCCATATATTTTGTCGTAACTGAATTCACATGCATTAAATAATTATATTTATTCGAAGAACGACTTTGTCTTAAATTTTACACTTCTAACAATAAATCAATCTTTTACAAAGTAAAACTAACGTTATCGGATACGAAAGTATAGTTTTTCTCAAGTATCTGTCACTAATTATGACACATGGCAGACCAAAGAACTTAATAAATGTAGACCGCATCAGGGGGTCGTCCTGTCTCGCGGTACACGTTGCATTATTCACTGTCTTAGCCTAGAGTGCCTAGACTATTCTTCTAAGGACGCGTCTTGCTCACGGCGAGTATGTTTATAGACTAAAGTCTAACCACCACTATAAATAGTGGTAACAAACAATGCTAGGCAAGCCAACGTGCTAATCGTTTACGCTCGGTAGCGAACGAAACGCAACTGCCTTTGTCGCACTAATAAGGAAGAGTGATAGAAATAGATGACTACGCTACGCTACGGAGCGTAAACGATTGGCACGTTGACTAAGCACCCAGGTGGACCAAGACAAGGTCAATTCTAATTTAACAATTTGTTCTGGTTTGAAACTGGTTTTGATACGTCGTTAATAGTCTTAGCGATTGGTGCGCATCTAACGCACGATTTTCCCTTCATCATTGCATGCACTAATCTAATTCACTGTAACAGAGGTGTGTTAATATTTGGCCACTTTGGCTATGTAGAGGTACTTCGCAGCTCGACTTATCTTATGAATCTTATGATGGCTCGTGCCTATATTCTATTGCGCTAAAAACTCCCAACATCCATAACCTCTCGAGAAAAACCGGCGTGGTAGTGTCTATGTAAGCTAACATGACAAATTGTGCTTGGCGCGGCGGCCGCCACGTTTGGTGAGGCCTGCTTACGCTCATAATTTATGGACGAGCTTCCTTGAGGTTCCTTTTTGTGCAGTTAAAACCCGCGACACACGCAGCGTGCTAGGCGATCGTACATTTTACAATTAGGGTAACATTCCATTTCTGACCGCAACTGCACTACTGGTACTGAACGCGTCGCTGTTACTGTCAATTTCCATAGTAAAATGAACAGTAGTGCAGCTGCGGTTGGAAATGGACTGTCACCTTTAAGCTTTTATAATAACTGGCCTCGTTAGTACGAATATGTAGGTATATGTATATATTGTGTATGTTAGTTAGTGTCGGTCAAGTCTTAGAAGCTAAATTTGACCCACTTCTCTATTTAAGATTGAGCTGAAATTTTGATACGTAAAACGGATGATAATGCAATATTATGATGACATAAAGCTGATCTGATGATGGAGACAGTAGATGGCCATGGGAACTCTGTGATAAAACACCGCAAACTAATAATTGTATGGAAATAGTCACGAAACTTTGTACCATTTGTCATTTTAATACATTATTAGTTTTAGTTTGGCATTTGTCGATGTTAGGGTATAAATGCTAGTGGGTAGCGCCAGGCGGGGTTAGGGTTGCCAACTATTTATTGGTAGAATATAGTATTTTCCAGAATAGGGCATCAACAATATAGTACATTTAAAAAAAATATGGTACTTTTAGATAAAATACTAAACATAAGTGTAACATACGTTTAATCGGAAATATAGTATTATAGCGTACTATATATTTTTCCAAAAGTATATAGTACAGAGAGCCAAAATATAGTACAATACTATATAATATAGTACGGTTGGCAACCCTAGGCGGGGTTCACTCCGCGATGTCGTCGCGTCGGTACAAGTACCTACAAGTACATGCGGCCCACACCAATTTTGGTGTCTAGCCATATTAGTTGCCGCGCACCGCTACGGAACGGACGCCTGCTCGCGGTTGCGCCACCTAGCGCTCATATCTGTCGTAATAGAAGCGTTTTGTTAGAGTGAATCTTCTGTACCTAGTACTTTTGATTATTCTGTGGGCTACCATGGTGGGCTGTGCGTTTTGCGTTAGGTAAGTGTGGCGCCAGCTTTAAGAGGGAAAATGAACACCCGACCAAATCAAAAAGTCACTTACTATGTAACAAGCTCGTGTTAGTCTTAGTACCAGCGTTCGTATACTGGGTGCTAGTAGAGCTTAGTTATGCAGTTAGGAATGTCGCATCTTCCGTAGAAAGAGGATTGACACAAAAAACGCTTTGCGTTGGAAGGGCAACTACTAGTATTAAATAGGTACATATGCGAATATTAGACTTTAAACAAATAGCCATGATTTAGATTACCTAATAGAACGACAAACATGGGCGTACGCACGGTGGGGCAAGGTGGCAGTTGCCCCACCCTGCTGTCTGACCCGAAGTTAAGAATTTTTAAAAATTGGACCAAGATTTATAAGTTTATTTACTTTTGCCCCACCCCTTAAGAGCGCTCCAACAAGAAAAGTCAAAATAATGCAAAATTGATGATATTCCTCGATGACATTCAGTACTTTAGGGTCATTATTAGAAACAATGAGTACTTGTTACGGTAAAAGCGTCTTCTTATCTTTAGGAATTACTTTTTAAATATTGGAAAAAGGGCTTATTAAATTAGTAATGATTTTTTTTCTAATGGTTGTTTCCGAAAAACCACGTGAAGCACTAAATTGTGAGCTCGTATTTGGAAATGTTGAGAAGTTTACTCTGGTAAAGCTGGCTATTTTGTATTACTAATACCCTGTACATTAGGAATTACTTTTGACATTTTTCCTAAATACCTTTGAGAAAGAGAAAATCGAAGAAAAACAAACTCAATTTTCTCTCCGAAACAAGTGTCAATTCCTACGAAATTCTACTTAATATCGAAGTCATTTTCATACTCAAGCAATCTGCAGCGTTTGCTTATACTGATGGTATACATTAGTGTTTATGAAATTCTACGAGGGGCGTTCAAAATATTCTCGGTATTGATATCTTACGACCTCTTCTAAAATTTCTTTCGTTACTGGCCGCTAAGGTTTATTCATTGACATTAAAAAAAAGTATAATTCGAACCGAGATAGTCTTTTGTTTTTCTGCAATTGCTGAACAAACATGAACATCCTGTGCGAATTGACAATGTTAACTAAATTAGAACATCGATGCGTGATAAAATTCTTGACAAAACAGGGTAAAAATCAAAAAACCATAAAAGAGGAAATGGGTTGTGTTTACCGTGAGTCTGCTCCTTCTTTATCTACCATTCAAAAGTGGTCAAGCGAGTTTAAACGCGGAAGGGAGAGTATTGAAGATGACCCTAGACCTGGCCGGCCTGTAGTAGCTACTTCACAAGAAAATATTGATAAAGTGGAAAAACTTATATTGGAAGATGGTCGAGTGAAGGTAAAATCTATAGCACAAGTAACCAATCTCTCTATTGGTACCGTACATGATATTATACATGACCATCTTAATATGTCAAAAGTAAGTGCAAGATGGGTTCCGCGAATGCTGACTCGGCTTCAAAAAGACATGCGTGTAGCTTGTTGTTCCGATTTTATTGACCTGTGCGGTGAAAATCCTGATGAGGTGCTGCAAAGAATAGTTACTGGAGATGAAACCTGGGTTCATCATTATGACCCAGAGAGTAAACAAGAGTCCATGCAGTGGCACATTAAGGGTTCAGCTCATCCCAAGAAGTTGAAGGTCATCCCTTCAGCTGGCAAGGTCATGGCCACGATATTTTGGGATTGTGAAGGAGTATTACTAATCGATTATAAAGAAAAAGGTGTAAATATCACAGGACAGTACTACGCTAACATTCTACGTCAATTAAAGGATGTAATTAAAGAAAAGAGGCGAGGAAAGTTAACCAAAGGTATTCTGCTTCTGCATGACAACGCCCCCGTCCATACTGCTCATATTGCCAAGGCAGCTATTGTTGAACGTGGGTTTAAAACTGTTACTCACCCACCGTATAGTCCGGACTTAGCCCCCAGCGACTTCTTTTTGCTCCCCAATCTTAAAAAGGATCTGCGTGGAAATAAATTTTCTGACGATGAAGCATTGAAGGCGGCAGTGGAGGAGCATTTTTACACGAAAGATAAAAAATATTTTTACGAGGGATTAAAAAAAATAATTGATCGATCTTTTAAGTGTATGAACATAGGGGGGGAGTATATTGAAAAATAAAAATATCAAACTTTTCGTACTTGTTTGTTTTCATTCTCATACCGAGAATATTTTGAATACCCCTCGTACTATAATTTTTTGGCAATTTTTTGAAAACGACTCTAATATTACCGATGACGCGCGGTCGTGAGCTCAGTGCCGCGGCAGAGCTTGTAGAGGTAGGACGTGTGTCGGTCGGCTCCGCACGTTTTCAACGGCGACGACGAGGTTTTTTATCATTGTGTGCGGCAGGCGCCGTGTAAAATGCTATACTGTGTGCGTGACAGTGCGTGTAAACGGCGACTGAGAAACTTTGATCCTAGTACTGTGTATTTGGTTTTATAGTATAGTATGTAACTACCGGACAGCATTAAAGATATTTGAAATGATCTGATATTTTATAGGTACTAAATAAAAAAATGGCTGAATACAAATGCTTTTTCTCAAAAATGGACGGCAAAGTCGACGTTGCCGGTTAAAAAATAGGTCGCGAAGTGCGTAGTTTATGGTCATTCAAAAAATTAAAAAGTTAAAAACATTGCAGTCTCGATTTCGGGACTGCAATGTCGCATACAAATTCCATTATTTAACGAGTTCCAAACTTTTTAAAACTTTAAATGGCCATATCAAATGAAGGCATAGGTCCCTTAAACAGCCAAACAGATGATCAGCACTTATTATTATAAAGCCTATAACAGACTATCGCACCGCACCGCGACCTTGGAGCGTCGCACCCATAAGTGAGAGCGAGAAACAGATATCTCTTTCTCGCTCTCACTTATGGGTGCGACGCTCCAAGGTCGCGGTGCGGTGCGATAGTCTGTTACAGGCTTAATGTTGGTACCGCGACTATTTAGGTGTCTCAAATAGGTTGGCGTATTTTCAGCCGAAAAATACACTTCTTTTTTTTTTTAAAGGCGGCAAGCAAATTTTTTTAATGGTTGTATTTTTTCTGTGAAAATTAGAACGTTGCTTCTGTAAGTTCTGTAAAATATTTCTATTTCTTGCACCATTTTTGAGAAAAGCACTATATATGACTCGGCTGGAAGGCTACTTGCTGGCTTCGGATTCAATTAAACGGACTCCCAAGGTCGTCCGTTTAAAACGAATCCTCAGCCTGCAAGTAGCTACTTCCGAACCTCGACAATAATGTACTATTGATGACATGTCAGAATCAGAATATATAGGTCTGATGATGGAGCTGGGAGGTGGTCACCGGTACCGATCAACCATGCAACTAAACCACTTCGTGTTTCGGCTCGTTTGATTCGTCTCAACAAGATCTTTGACACAAGATAGGACTCAGGGTCTGATGATGGAGCTGGAAGGTGGTCACCGGTACCAGTCAACCACGCAACTAAACCACTTCGTGTTTAGGCTCGTTTGATTCGTCTCAACAAGATCTTTGACACAAGATAGGACTCAGGGTCTGATGATGGAGCTGGAAGGTGGTCACCGGTACCAGTCAACCACGCAACTAAACCACTTCGTGTTTGGGCTCGTTTGATTCCTCTTAACGAGATCTTTGACACAAGATAGAACTCAGGGTCTGATGATGAAGCTGGAAGGTGGTCAACGGTACCAGTCAACCATGCAACTAAACCACTTCGTGTTTCGGCTCGTTTGATTCGTCTCAACAAGATCTTTGACACAAGATATTACTGAGGGTCTGATGATGGAGCTGGAAGGTTGGCACCGGTACCAGTCAACCACGCAACTAAACCACTTCGTGTTTGGGCTCGTTTTATTCCTCTCAACGAGATCTTTGACACAAGATAGAACTCAGGGTCTGACGATGAAGCTGGAACGTGGTCAACGGTACCAGTCAACCATGCACCTAAACCACTTCGTGTTTGGGCTCGTTTGATTCGTCTTAACAAGATCTTTGACACAAGATAGTACTGAGGGTCTGATGATGGAGCTGGAAGGTGGTCACCAGTACCAGTCAACCATGCAACAAAACCACTTCGTGTTTGGGCTCGTTTGATTCCTCTCAACGAGATCTTTGACACAAGATAGAACTCAGGGTCTGATGATGAAGCTGGAAGGTGGTCACCAGTACCAGTCAACTATGCAACTAATCCACTTCGTGTTTGGGCTCGTTTGATTCCTCTCAACGAGATCTTTGACACAAGGTAGAACTCAGGGTCTGATGATGAAGCTGGAAGGTGGTCAAAGGTACCAGTCAACCATGCCACTAAACCACTTCGTGTTTCAGCTCGTTTGATTCGTCTCAACAAGATCTTTGACACAAGATAGTACTGAGGGTCTGATGATGGAGCTGGAAGGTTGGCACCGGTACCAGTCAACCACGCAACTAAACCACTTCGTGTTTGGGCTCGTTTGATTCCTCTCAACGAGATCTTTGACACAAGATAGAACTCAGGGTCTGATGATGAAGCTGGAAGGTGGTCAACGGTACCAGTCAACCATGCAACTAAACCACTTCGTGTTTCGGCTCGTTTGATTCGTCTCAACGAGATCTTTGACACAAGATAGAACTCAGGGTCTGATGAAGGAGCTGGAAGGTGGTCAACGGTACCAGTCAACCATGCAACTAAACCACTTCGTGTTTCGGCTCGTTTGATTCGTCTCAACAAGATCTTTGACACAAGATAGTACTGAGGGTCTGATGATGGAGCTGGAAGGTTGGCACCGGTACCAGTCAACCACGCAACTAAACCACTTCGTGTTTGGGCTCGTTTTATTCCTCTCAACGAGATCTTTGACACAAGATAGAACTCAGGGTCTGACGATGAAGCTGGAACGTAGTCAACGGTACCAGTCAACCATGCACCTAAACTACTTCGTGTTTGGGCTCGTTTGATTCGTCTCAACAAGATCTTTGACACAAGATAGTACTGAGGGTCTGATGATGGAGCTGGACGGTGGTCACCAGTACCAGTCAACCATGCAACTAAACCACTTTGTGTTTGGGCTCGTTTGATTCCTCTCAACGAGATCTTTGACACAAGATAGTACTGAGGGTCTGATGATGGAGCTGGAAGGTGGTCAACGGTACCAGTCAACCATGCAACTAAACCACTTCGTGTTTCGGCTCGTTTGATTCGTCTCAACAAGATCTTTGTCACAAGATAGGACTCAGGGTCTGATGATGGAGCTGGAAGGTGGTCACCGGTACCAGTCAACCATGCCACTAAACCACTTCGTGTTTCGGCTCGTTTGATTCGTCTCAACAAGATCTTTGACACAAGATAGTACTGAGGGTCTGATGATGGAGCTGGACGGTGGTCACCAGTACCAGTCAACCATGCAACTAAACTACTTCGTGTTTGGGCTCGTTTGATTCCTCTCAATGAGATCTTTGACACAAGATAGTACTGAGGGTCTGATGATGGAGCTGGAAGGTGGTCACTGGTACCAGTCAATCATGCAACTAAACCACTTCGTGTTTGAGCTCCATCATCAGACCCTGAATATCACCTAGTGTCCAAGATCTTGTTGAGACGAATCAAACGAGCTCAAACACGAAGTGGTTTAGTTGCATGGTTGACTGGTACCGGTGACCACCTTCCAGCTCCATCATCAGACCCTGAGTCATATCTTGTGTCAAAAATCTTGTTGAAATGAATCAAACGAGCCCAAACACGAAGTGGTTTAGTTGCATGGTGGACTGGTACCGGTGACCACCTTCCAGCTCCATCATCAGACCCTGAGTATCACCTAGTGCCAAAGATCTTGTTGAGACGAATCAAACGAGCTCAAACACGAAGTGGTTTAATTGCATAGTTGACTGGTAACAGTGGCCACCTTCCAGCTCCATTATCAGACCCTGAGTGTCACCTAGTGCCAAAGATCTTGTTGAGACGAATCAAACGAGCCTAATCATGTTACTACATGGTTGATTGGTATCCGTGACCACCTTCATCATCATCATCAGGCTTCATCATCAGATGCTTAGTATCAGCTCGTTTCTAAACTTAAGATACAAATTAAAGGTTTTATTATATAGCTAAAATAGTTTCACTATACAACCTATACCATATGCAATGACGAAAAATGTAAATAAGCGAGTACCTAAGTAAGTACGTATAATTTCTTTCTAGTAATAATGACCTACATAAGTATGTATATTTGCACTGGATTTAGTATTTTCGTACCAAATAACATTTTTAGGACTTTGATATTAAAGTACAGTTGGTGTTGTTATGATTGATTTCAATGTGCTTCACGATCGGATCAAGAATGTTTAATCCATCATTGTAGTGCGACCGAGGGAAAATGCGGTGGAAGGGTTCGGCGACCTGAGATCTTGGGGCCTGCCGCAGCGCGTAAAATACCTAAACTCGCTCATCCCCGAAATGTAATAGCACTCTTAACAAATTCTGGGTAATTCTGGGTACGCCCATGCCGACAAAGGTTGCTAGTGCTAAAATTATAGTCTGTGCGGAAAGACAAGAGTCGTGGATGTATGGGGCCCAACTCAATCCACGACTTCTCTTTCCGCACAGACTACATTCATAATTATTGTAAATTCTATTTGTGAATTCAACAACAACATTTTGACTTGATGAAGATTTCTTCTCGGTTTTTTCACGAACTCATCAGCAGAGTAGCTAATAAAATTACTTGATTGATTTTATGACGAAATGAACGGGGCATTTTAATACCTTAATTAAATCAGTCACGTAGGTAATAAACGTAGTCTAAGTATACCTTATACCTAAGTTTATAATAATTTAGTAATTCTTATTCAAAACATATTCAAGTAACACTATTTACTCTATTGGCATATGAATGTTCATTAATTGCGAGACATTTGTTCTTAAAATGCTATTGGCTTGTTGTACCTAAGAAAACAATATGTAGATATTGTGTGTTTTATTGTGTATTTAGGCTGGTTCATTGCAGAGAGCTGCAACCCAAATCGGCTCTATGGAATATTGGGATTTTGGTGAAACTTGTGATTGGGAATTTGAGAGCCCAGGTCTCCATTTTCAAGCACTAACAGTGCCACTGCCATTGCGGTCATCGTGAACGTTACTCACGCCCCGTTACTGTCTGAAAATGGAGACCTATGCTCGTGAGTTAAACCGTAAAATTAGATTAATATTAGTATGTCTCACAACAGCTTAAAATCGATTATTACGGTGGACCTAAATTGTGCTAACGTTCACTCTTAGAACAATTTAGGTCCAGTGTCGTCATCCAGCCACAGTCTAGATCGACATCAATCTCCACACGACTAGACAAGCTTACACAATGATCGCCATATTGGATCTCACGAGTGACTGGGACGATCTACGATTAACCTTTGGGTGCAATGTCTTTGTGATCGCTTCGCTAGCGCGGGCGAGTCGAGGGCTTAAGTGTAAGGCCTGAGTGGACGCTCGAGTTGGGCGTGCAACGGGGCGCGGCGTGCAGCGTGCATGTTAAACAAATGCAAGGGTATCAGGAGCGGCCTTAGTGCACGCTGCTCAAATCACTTGTGAGCCCGACGCCACGCTGCACGCCCCGCCGAACACTCCGCTTCGAGCGTCCACTCGGGCCTTACACTAAGGGGCCTGAGCATGTCTTAAGGGGCCCACAGATTACCAGTTCGTCGGACGATATCAGCCTGTAAGTTAATCGCAAAAGGTGACAGCTCCGAATAACTGACAGGCTACACATGATATCATCCGGCGAACTGGTAATCTGTGGGCCCCTTAAGACATGCTCAGGAATGTAAGTAAACCTGCGGCAAAAGAAAACACGCGTCGAGGAATGAATGTGAACTCTCCAGGGTCAACATCTTCGTACTGTTTACTGTTTAGACCGGTTCCACCTCAAATGCTTGCGTAAGATCATGAATATCAGATGGTCTGACCGAGTGCGAAATACCGAAGTTCTGCGACGAGCCCAGGTCGGTGGAATAGAGGCTTACCTAATGCGTCGGCAGCTTCGGTGGTGCGGTCACGTATCACGTATGGCGGAAGAGAGAGTGGCGAAGCGCATCTTTTATTCTGAACTAGAGGAGGGTAAGCGGAAACTTGGCGGACAACTCCTCCGATACAAAGATGTTCAGAAGCGACACATGAAAAGGAGCAACATCGAGCCCTCTCAGTGGGAAGGTTTGGCAGCACAGCGTCCTGAGTGGCGCAGGCTGGTGCAGGACAAAGTGCGCGATTTCGAGGAGCAACGTAAAGTTGACCTCGACGCTAAGCGCGACGAGCTGAAAACGCGCCAGCCTGCTCCCATTAACTACCACTACGTGGCTGGTGTCCTCACGTGCCCTCAATGTGCGCGGGAGTTCACCTCGAAGATCGGCTACGTCAGCCATCTTCGGGCGCACGAGCGCCGAGCAAACTAGGAGTCGTAGTGGTCGCAATGGCCGAAATCGGCCGGAAGGATCATCATCATCATCATCATCACTGTTTACTGTTAGAAATCAGATATCACACATAGCCAATAAGTTCAAAGTTGTTACGGCTGTTGATGAGATCACGTTACGCTGGTTTAACGACAAACCCAACTCACCTGCACTCGCTTTACAGATTGGAATACAGTATCGCAGATAAATTGAATCCCGGCCTGAAGCGATTTAGTTTAGTAATGTCATATTAGTTAGTAACCTTTTGAACGACAACGCCTAGCGGTCACGAGTGATCTTTTTACCTGACAGTTGAAGATATCGTAGGTAGGTAAGTATTCTAGAAGTATGTTTGTAGGTTTGTATACAGGATGGATTTTCTTTTTGGGTCAGTGAGGGCAGCTATCAGATCCCGTGCTGCTACGAGAAAACGGTCTTCGAAGACATTCCCTCGATTTTAATTAATGAAGATTGGCTTTCACAGATTTTGAAAAAAACATACAGGTTGCGAGAAAAAGGTAATTTTTGACAAACTTTTTTTTTGATGCCAATCCATCCCATTCCTATTGAGGATCAAAAACTTGTATGGAACCAAAAAAAATTTTCCGGCTAGAAAAGCCATAAATCGAGGAAAACTTTTCCCATTCAATTTGTATGAAAATGAAAACATTTATATTTCACATGCTATTTTTGTATGCCAATCGATTCCATTCCTATCCAGTATCAATAGTTTCCTAGGGGTAAGCCAATCTTCAAAATCGAGGAAAGGTCTTCGAAGATCGTTTTCTCGTAGCAGCACGGGATCTGGTAGCTGCCCTCACTGACCCAAAAAGAAAATCCACCCTGTATAGTGCTTGGCAGTGTAGCCTAAAAAAGGCTTGGAAAATTTTAGAGTCCGCAAAGGAATGCAACGGCTATCTGTGTTACAGATTACAGATATGTATGACATTAGAGATATATATGCATTAGAGATATATATGCATACGTACACATGCCAAGTTTGTGCAAAATTAGTGTAATCAAAGTCTACATTTTTTAATCTTTTATTAAAATCAACAGCATCTTTTTCATCATTGCTCGTGGTATCACTATGCACAGCTAATAACATATTCAATATTGCATTGCACAGTTTTTGCCTCTCTTCTGCGAATGAATGATTATACCCCTTTGGCTATGCAGTGGAACACTACCAGGAACTGGCAATTTAATTAGTAGGCAGACGTTGATCGACTGTGTTGCTAGGCGGGTGTGTTAGGGACAAACTTAAATAAATGCTGACAAGTTACAAATAAATACTGTAACTTTACAAAAAAAGATTTTTTTTGATACCTACTTAATTAACCTTTTAACCGCCAGCAATTTTTGATCGAGCGTGCTCGTGTCGCCACCGACAGTAATTGTACCACGCAGAGTAAGGTTGGCATAGTTACGGGAGTTATAAATGTGCTGTAAAAACCAAATCTGTACGGATATGATGGTCGTTCTTGTCTACGTGACAGCGTGATAAAACGGTGTCCGTCACTTTCTTTCCCACGGTGTTAAACAGTGACAGTTATTTTATCACGTGGATAAAGATGGATAAAGCTATCCATAATAGGCTGGCAGATCTTTGTCTTATTTATCAGACTGTGGCGAAACGAGCTGGATATGTAATGTCTTATATATCAGACTCTGGCGGTTAAAGGGTTAATATTGTTTTTTTTTTCTTTCAAATAAATTGAGAGTTATCTGTAAAGAACTCGTATCTCTTAGACAAGACTCTGGTCTTTACAAGTTAAAAAGGATTCGTGCTTCGACTTAATTATTATAAGAGTCTGAAAATCTGAGTTTGAGTCTTAAAGTAGAGGACTCAAATGGCTCGAGTCTTAACTTAACCAATACCAGGCGTGGCTCACCATTCCGCGATTTCGTCGCTTTGCTACAGGTAGCTAAAAGTACATACATCCGTTCCTCACCAATTTTGGTGGCTAGCCATCAGCCGCGCGTGGCGCTCTCGCCACCTACCTAGCGGCCATATCTGTGCTGATCGTAACAGACGCGTTTTGTTAGAGAGTGAGTCTTCTGTACCTAGTACTATTATTTATTCTGTGCCAATACTAGCTGTAACTAACTAAACAACACATTATTTATAATTATAATAATTATAGTCTCGACCAACACCTAGAGAGACTATCGCTGGGTGGTTGGATCAAGGGTCAGATGCAGAAGGCTGTAATATTGGACGCGGTTCCTCTCTCTGCGGCCCTGACCACCGGCAGCTTGGGCCCTGCCCCGCTGCTGGCTGCACCCTAGGCTAGGTTTTTTATAATGTGTTTATGTTTTTTTTTGTATTTTGTTTGTACGTGTTATTGTATTTTACTTTTATATTCATGTTATAAAAAACCTAACTTAAGAAGAAAAATAAATAAAGAGATAAAGAATAATGCCTTAACGTCAGGTCAGGTCTTAATGTCCAACAGTTAAGGTAGGTCCATAAGTTAGACCCTAAAGACCCTGTGTAACTTTGCCTATTACGGATTACTTTATGCAATATTGAAATATTCTAGCGGAAAGGTCACTGGATTCCATTAATAACGGTTTAGCCATTACCGAGATGCATATCGGTGTAAATGATTGATTTAATAAACCATTATGCTAAGATTTCATTGATAAATACCATATTGGTGTATCGTAAAGTTTTACGATGGTTTTAATATTAGTGATGTGACGTTCAGTACGAGTACATATACAGGGTGGCGCATTTAGATCGGTCAGTATGGGAAAATCTGAAACTATAAGACATACGACGATCTCTTCTTAGGAACCATGTCATCGATTTTAGTAACAAGAAAAATTGCATTCAAACATTTAAATTTTTTTTATGTAAAATGTATTGAAAAAAATGGTGGCCATTTCGAAAACATACTAAAATAAATTAAAGGATATGAAAACAATGCATTTTATTCATTTCAGACATCATGTTTCATAGTAACATTTACTGCTTAAGACCTACACAATCGATATCTAAATAGAAATAATTTTAGATTATTTTTTTTCAAAACGTCCGGGTTCGATTCCCGAGCTGAGTACACATTTTTTTTAAATGTATGAATGCAGTTTTTCTTGTTACTAAAATCGATGACATGGTTCCTAAGAAGAGATCGTCGTATGTCTTATAGTTTCAGATTTTCCCATACTGACCGATCTGAATGCGCCACCCTGTATAACTGGTACTGATTTGGGATTTTTTATAGGATTAATAAATTCTACATGACATGATAGATGGCGTAAAAGGTGTTTTATTAGCAATAATAAATACTTATTTACCTATTGGCGCTGTAAAGAAAAAAAACTGTTTCTAAATTCCGAATTGTACTAGAAAAATATTAGTAAAAGTGTACCTAAGTATTTTTCTACAAAGTTGCATTAGTTCAGGAGTCGGCTAAATTTTGGGGACACGAGCCAGCCGGAATAGAAATCACCTAATTACGTGTATAGTGGTTTTAGAACACTGTGTGATTTTTGAAGTAAAAACTTCTTTAGCGGCGCTGTGCACTTTTTGAGGTGGGGAATTTTTTTTAAACTTGAGACAGCGTAAGACGATCACGTGACCGTAAGATTTAGATGGCCACTCATTTAGATGGCATTTAAATCAATAAAGAAAAACTCAATGACATTACATGAAAAACTGTTACATGTAATGTCATTGAGTTTTTCTTTATTGATTTAAATGCCATCTAGTGAGTTTCGCTCTAACTGGTATTAATATAACTCGAGTACTAACAGTGATGTGCTTAGGGGTTTTACGTAATTAACGCTAACCCTAGATGGCGTTAACCTCAATTATACATAGATAAGATAAGATAAAGATAAAAGATAGTTTATTCAAGTAGGCATAATTACAATGCGCTTATGAACGTCAAATAAAGCTAGGTAGACCGGCTCCAACCCTACACCTCTGCCCCGAGAAGATTTAAATCCCCCCTCAATTGGAGGAGGGTATCCCATTATGGGACCGGCAACAAACTCGGCGGGACACATCTTTTCAAAAATAATTACATCTTATTGCATTTTGCACTAGTCATTGAGTTTTCACTTCTGCCGGCACTCCCTGAGTGCAACCCGTTGTTTTTGGATGACTTGAAGAACCGCAATCGTATATCTGCAAAGAGCCACATGCGGCTCGCGTGCCTCGGTTTGTTGACTTCTGCATTAGGTAGGTGGTCAACGTACATACTACATACAGTATAAACGCTTACAATTCCAAGTATTTCGCAATGAGCATTCATTACCAATTTAAAAACCGATTTACTTTTTACAGAATTTGCACTTACAGCAAGTGGTCAACGCAGCTTTAAAAACTTCTAACAAATCTCAGTCAGAGACGAAATATAATATATCTTAATCTGAAATTAAATAACTACATATATCTTTCCCTAACATTACATAGCTTATTTAGCTTATATGTAGTAGCTTTTAGAAACTAGGTTGTAGCCTTAATTTACACATGTATGTATACTAGCCCCACAACATTGTAGGCCTGTGTTAATGGACAGATAAACTCGCGCCGGGAAGCGGCCCGTTATTGCTTATTGCCTGCGAGTTGCGACCATACGTGAACAGTCGGGAAGAAAAGTAGGATTACATAGTAGAATATATAATATATATGTATTACTTAAACAGTACAGAATATAGAGTAAATATTTTAAGAACATCTGTAATACCATGGTTGGCAACAAATAAATGATTTTGTGATTATGATTAATATATGTATTCTGTAGAGTAAACAAACGTTTCTGCGCGTGTAGGTATTAACATTATGAGATTACCGCGTCATGATATACAAATGTAGTTAAATTTTGTACTTTTTGTACAATAAAATATCATTATTACATGTGGTTTTGTGTCACAAAATATTCTTCACTACTGCCAATGTACAGATTGTACTCTTTCTAATTCCAGGTTGCATTAAATGTCATAATGATTAAATCTTAAAATAAAATGACTAAGTAAATTTGGGCTAAATTACATTTTATTGTAAAAAGCTGATACCGTGTCCAATAACGTGGGTTTAGTCCAGAATTCTGGTTGGCCTTTTTTTTTCATAAGTGTTGTTTGGTTAGATTTTATTTAGAAATTAAAATATAAATACCTATCGTTACTTAACTTGTTTACACATGGTCAAAGTGAAAGTAAAACGTAAAAATATCAAAGCTCACAGCCTCGCACCCACTACCGTACTTTTCTCTGATTGTCATCTCTGACAATAGGTATAGTAACAGCACCAGTCATGGGACATTTAAGAGGAAATTTGGAGTATTTGTGATATTTCCCTGATACCGGCAAAAGTTCTACCGCTTAGCGTGTTTAAAGATGAAAATCCTATCCATCTTTTATGTTTCAGGCGTGTTATATCAAAGATACTGCAATTAGTTTCCACATAATTTACAAATTAAAACTATGCCTTTTTTCTCCAGTCATGGACACCAAAGCTCCAGTAATGGTACCCCGGTAATGGACGTGGATCCAGTAATGGGCCCCCTATAATGGACATACCCTATCAGTATAAGATATTGGAACAGGAATAAATTTTTGGCAAAAAACTAGTTATTAGTCATATTTGGTATAAGCTTTTATGTAAGAATGTATTTTTCTTTTCACAGCCAACTAATACTCATCAAGACAATTCTAACAAACCCAAACACAATAAGGTTGCGTTTATTACAGAGTTCCCATGGCCACCTCCTGTCTCCATCATGAGATCAGGTCCATGTTATCATAATATTGCATTGTCATCCGATTTGCTTACGTATCCAAAATTTCAACTCAATCGGAAATCCGAAAGTGGCTCAAATTCAACTTCCAAGATTTGAACCACACTAACTAACAGGCATGTTAAATAAAATTTTGTAAAAACGATATTAATTTTTTCTACTCCCGTACTTTTATTTGTCATTTAAAGGGTCGTGCACACACCTTTAAACCCCTCTCTTATAGTTGTCAAGACAAGTCTTTAGTCTATTCCCCAAAAAAGTATTTGTGCATACACGCAGTATCTTTTTGGCACTTTTACGATACTTCGTGTAATCACCACTTAAAAAATATTGTATGGAATACATTGTTGCCAACCTAATTTTAATTGTCATTTCTGCCAGATGAGTGAACCATAGACATGTTTTGGTCACATCATCATCATCATTATCAGTTTTCATCTTTATAGGGCTGTATCTCCTAAACCGTGCGTCGTAGCGCAAAAATAATCAAATTTTCGTTCCCCTTTGAATCCCGTAAGTAATATTTAAAAAACACCAAAAACAAAAAAAAAAATATAAAAAAGAAAGAAAAATGTTTATGGGTTGTATCTCCTAAACCGTGCGTAGTAGCGCAAAAATATTAAAATGTTCATTCCTCTGTAAGAAGCCCCTAATTAATATAAAAAAAACACAAAAGAGAAATAATAAAAAAAAACAAAAAAAATAATTATAATGCTGTATCTCCTAAACCGTGCGTCGTAGCGCAAAAATAATAAAATGTTCATTCCTCTGTAAGAAACTCCTAATTAATATTAAAAAAAAACACAAAAGAGAAATAAATAAAAAACAAAAAAAAAAACTTTATAATGCTGTATCTCCTAAACCGTGCGTCGTAGCGCAAAAATAATAAAATGTTCATTCCTCTGTAAGAAACCCCTAATTAATATTATAAAAAAAATAAAAAAAAAACAAAACAAAACTTTATAATACTGTATCTCCTAAACCGTGCGTCGTAGCGCAAAAATAATCAAATTTTCGTTTCCCTTTGAAACCCCAAAGTAATATTTAAAAAAACACGAAAAACAAAACAAAATAAAAAAAAAAGAAAGAAAAATGTTTATGGGTTACATCTCCTAAACCGTGCGTCGTAGCGCAATAGTAGTTTATGCAACAGTGATATAATAAGGGTTCTTAAAATTCAAGGGTCGAAGTTACAAAATCGAGTTTTGTAAAAAAAGACCCGAGAATTTTAAGAACCAATTATGAGCTGTTGCATACATTACTTTTTCTATGACAGCTGCAGCAAAAAAAAAAAAAAAGTTATTATTAAAAAAAAAGAGTTATTATTAAAAAAAAGAGTTATTATTTAAAAAAAATTGAGTTATTATTTAAAAAAAAAGAGTTATTATTGTAAATGAAAACATACCTCTTTCAATCAAGATGATCGGAACTTGTATCTTTTTCTACTCCAGCACTTAAATGTGTCAATTAAATGACTGACAGTGATATCTAAAGCAATGTCATTTGAATGCTTTGTCTATAGGCTCATAAGATGACTGCTAGCAGTCATCTTATGAGTATAATACAACTGCTTTATTTTTTTTAAAGATACAAGTTCCGATCATCTTGATTGAAAGAGGTATGTTTTCATTTACAATAATAACTCTTTTTTTTTTTAAATAATAACTCTCTTTTTTTTAATAATAACTCTTTTTTTTTTTTTTTTTTTTTTTTTTTTTTTTTTTTTTTTTTTTTTTTTTTTTTTTTTTTTGCTGCAGCTGTCATAGAAAAAGTAATGTATGCAACAGCTCATAATTGGTTCTTAAAATTCTCGGGTCTTTTTTTACAAAACTCGATTTTGTAACTTCGACCCTTGAATTTTAAGAACCCTTATTATATCACTGTTGCATAAACTACTATTTTCTACTCCAGCACTTAAATGTGTCAATTAAATGACTGACAGTGATATCTAAAGCAATGTCATTTGAATGCTTTGTCTATAGGCTCATAAGATGACTGCTAGCAGTCATCTTATGAGTATAATACAACTGCTTTATTTTTTTTAAAGATACAAGTTCCGATCATCTTGATTGAAAGAGGTATGTTTTCATTTACAATAATAACTCTTTTTTTTTTTAAATAATAACTCTCTTTTTTTTAATAATAACTCTTTTTTTCAGCTGTCATAGAAAAAGTAATGTATGCAACAGCTCATAATTGGTTCTTAAAATTCTCGGGTCTTTTTTTACAAAACTCGACTACGTCTCGTTTTGTAACTTCGACCCTTGAATTTTAAGAACCCTTATTATATCACTGTTGCATAAACTACTATTAAAAAAAATAAAGCAGTTGTATTATACTCATAAGATGACTGCTAGCAGTCATCTTATGAGCCTATAGACAAATCATTCAAATGACATTGCTTTAGATATCACTGTCAGTCATTTAATTGACACATTTAAGTGCTGGAGTAGAAAATAGTATTTTATGCAACCGTTGTTTAAGAGGGGTCAAAAAAGGCGAGTGGCGTGAAGCCGAAAATTGTTAATAAAGACGCCACGAGTATTTTTTGACTCAGTTAAACAACGTTGCATACAATACTTTTTCTACGACCAAGCACTTACTTTGAAATGCAATGAAATAATAATAAGAATAGATGATGATGATTGTTTAATGTCCTAATGTGATAGGTTGTTCAGTGCGTGGGATTCTTAAGGGGAACGAAAATTTTATTATTTTTGCGCCACGACGCACGGTTTAGGAGATACAGCCTTATAAATATACCTATATATATATATTTTGTTTTTTTTAATATTAATTAGGGGTTTCTTACAGAGGAATGAACATTTTATTATTAATTATTTTAAAAGTATTGTATGCAACGTTGTTTAACTGAGTCAAAAAATACTCGTGGCGTCTTTATTAACAATTTTCGGCTTCACGCCACTCGCCTTTTTTGACCCCTCTTAAACAACGGTTGCATAAAATACTATATCCGAAGTCCGAGAAGACTTCCTGACATAGTTCGTAACTACATTATACCTACTTCTGTATTATTTAAACATGAAATTACGCCATGGCAAGCATCATTATGTAAATTGTAAGTTATCCCATCATAGGAGGTATGCAGTTTTAGAGCTCCTATAATGGGATTGGGCAAAATACCATTATTTTTTATACATCTCTAGAGACACAAAATAGTGTGTTGTATACCTTATTTCATGGTAAATGCAATTAACAAAACACATTCTAGTTTACACCAAGTTATAATTAATTACAATTTAATATATGAACTCACCTCTCTTAGCGAAGTTGTTAAGAATTCTTACTAGTTATATTTTTCGGTGACACGACAACTTTTGGGTTGACGCCAATTTCTTAAAAAGTAACCGAAATTAATAAAAATTCAAACTTAAACAGCTCTATGACTCTTATTTATGGTAAAATATTGCCAGTGTTCATAAACTACTTTTAGATACTTATTTTAGAGGATTTGTGGTTTTATGTCCCATTACCGGTTCCACGTCCATTATAGGGTCCATTACATTAAATAGTTATTGTTCGATTGTCAACCAAAAACGGTAGAAGCCTTGACAATGTCACAGCCCACCAAACAGCTTACTTATCTGCCTACACTATGTTACACGGATATCATTGTAATTAATTACGTTGTTTTTCTTTATGCTTAGTGAAGGTTCTTAATTACTGATAGGTGCTTTACTCGCTGGTTCGAACTTATGTACCTACGAAATGTCATTTGATATTTATGGTTTGGCAAGCCATTTCCATAAGGAGAAAAGGGCGGCAAATTAAAAAAATGTAGGCGCATAAGGGTTGTCATCCCATGAAAAAAAGTAAATTTCGCGTCTTTTTCTACTGAGAAAGTGGGTTTGCCAGAGTATACAATGGCCATTTGGTGGTTTGGAGCACTCAAATGGACTTAAGTAAATAGGTACACAAAACTAATCTTATATAAATTAAACATTGGAAAGTAAAAAATATATTTTAAACACCTATTAAATTTTAGGCTTTTATAGCTTGATTTTAAATAAATATTTGATTTTTAACCTTCTTGGTTCGTATGACTCAGTAATATAATTAAAAGAATCCATAACTGCCCAGGGAGTAAAATTGCGCTATAACTCCCGCTGATGGCGTTTGTGAGTATCTAATTAATTCTATTACCACATAAAATTAAGTTACTTACATTTATATAGGTACCTACTTGATTCCGTGCCTTTCCTTCCACGCGGGCGGAGCCGCGGGCACAGCTAGTAAGGTTATATGCCTGAATCAAACAATATTTTATTTACTCTAATTGGGAAAAGGACCTAACAGGCCATCAATGTTGTGTTTAGGAATCCATAGCTGCACCGGTCCTCTGGACAAAAACTCGTCCCGTCGCAATAACTCCCTACTGTAGTTTCTCCATTGCTACGCAAAACTAGCATTGTATTCCTATTAATGGCGCGAGTGCAGGCGAGGCGAGTTCTCGTAATGTGACCTCTAGATCAATTATAACTAGAATTAGTAAAAAAATGATCTCTTGTAACTTATTACTCTAAATTACAAGAATTTATCCCATTTTAACGAGACTACAGTTACTTATTTGACGCTACGGCGGCGTCTAGTCATCGCTATGGAAAATGGCATCGCTGCGCAGATGCGCCAACGTTGCGTACTATTCTGCCGTATTCGAACTTCAAGATATTCACAAGAGACGACACGTACTAGATCCATTCTAGATACGTTATAGTTTAGATTTCAACTAGTTCTCTTTTGCAGCTCAATTCGGGCAACCAATGTCACTTTTACGTTAGATAGAGTTAGATATTTATTAGATGTGAATTGGATCTCTAAGTCATAACTTGTGGAAATCGTTCAAGAGTATCTCCAGAATCGCGGAAATGTCAAATTTGACAGGTTAGATCCTAAAAATATCGTTATCGTATCTTGGTGATGTCTAAAAGATATCTTATAGATATCTATTTCAAAATCCGAATCGGGCCCATTGCGTCATTGTTGTTGCGTCGAGCAGCAGCCATAGAGTTGACTAGACGCCGACGCCCGAGAGACAAGTGTGTCGTGGCCTTAATTTGTCATAGGCGCTCGCCATTCGCTAAGCTATCAGAATAATGAGCCTACATTTTCTAATCTGGATTTACGTCCCAAATGGAAATGGGCTATCGGAGAGACTTGTCGCAGCCCATAACTTTCCTTAACGGTGTTTATAAGTGGAATTTTAAATTTAAATAGGTTTATTTAAAACAGATTTTATCTGCAATTACCAACACTTCCTGGCGGTTCAAGATTTGCGTTAGATTAAGTTACGATTAGATTAGAATTTCTAAGTCTATGTCTAATGTCTATATATTTTTTACTCTTTCATGGTTATTAGGTAATTTTACATAAAGTCTATTTTTTTATTCCGTAGACTAAAATGACATTTCATAGTATGAAATGACACATGATGTTCATACTAAGAAATGTCATTTTAGTCTACCGAATAAAAAAATAGACTTTAGATAGAGCTATAACTATATTTTTCTCTTTATGACAGGTTCTTTTATTTGAAAATAAAAAAATAAAAAACAAGAATTTGACTATATTGGTAGGATTGACAGGGGAAACTTAAACTAGCGATATCCATGCGATATCTGTAAAAATCTTCGATCGCCGAACCCCATTTACATTTTAATTATAACGTTAAAGAAATAAAGCTTCTTTAATATTGTAGGATATGACACAGTCGCGTGTCGAATAGAGGTTTGTAATACCATAACTCGCGCCCGCGCAAGGCACGCGGAAACAATAAATACAAACACATCGACATATTCGCGGACATTTATTAAAATTCAAGCAGTCACAGCAGGCTTCGCAGCAGGCTCTGAAATTCATTAACTTCAAACAAGTGGTACCCGTATTTTATGAATGTAGAGTTTATTTGACAGTTCTAATAGTAAACGTCAGGAATTGTCAATAGATCACGGCTAGTGACTGCTTATTTCCTCGAGATCGTATGAGGGTATTGTGCTGTTGTAAAAACTACTTTCTTGTGTTTCGCGGAAAGTTCAGGTTTCAACGCAAGAGTTAATTTCTGTGGTTAATAAAGTAGTCGATCTTCTTAGTTGCGGGACTTGTGGGTGCATCTAGCGCGCTTTTAATCTACTTGGGTGAATCAACTTTTTAGTGTTCACCATCACACGTACAGAGTCCCTGATCGATAATACAAATTTAAATAAAAGTAATGAGTTTTTTAGTATTCCGTTATGTTCCTATTAATATTATCTAACATTTTATTACAAAACATTTTATTTTGTTTACAATTTACCCGTTCTATATTGGTTGTCCAAAAGACCAAAAGTTGGTTTTCAATAGTAGGACAGATTGTCCCCGTGCAACGGTGCACCATAAAACTTTGTATCATAAAAAAATACTGTTGTGGAATTGCTATTTAAACACATAATCATGTTTATGGATAAGTATAATTAATAAAACATACCGATTTATTATATTTGCGTTAGTTGGTTTATGAATAAATTGCCTTTTAATTTTGTCCCTTTAATTATCCACGCCATGCAGGTCAACTGGACAACCATAAATTAGTTATGAAATCTAAATATAGATAATTTAGTAAAATACTTGACAACAAGTTCAAATTTCTGGTAAGCAGATAGGCCTACCCGTCATTTTGATTACATGAAACTCGCGGCGTCAGTCGGTCGAGTACTGTTGGAGAGCGTGGGTGGCTTTATTGCATGTCCATCGGACCACTGGCACAAATACATAAATACTTAACATATTACAATAAATGACATTGTACCAGATACTATTTTATATATATTTTACCGTAAGGGTGAAAAAGACACAAAAAATCCTTAATATTTATTATACGGCTGAAAGTTTTAGAAAAGTCCCTCAGACAACTAGTCACTTGGACAACGGAAGCGGTTGTCCGTAGGACATTTTGGTTGTCCCTTGGACAAAAACGATGAGATAAGATTTTTTATAAGGTATGAAACAAATTTAATTATCGATCAGAAAGCACTAACAAACATATATAAAGTCCGTCAACCAAATCTTGTCAGTAGTAAAAGGCGGCAAATTTGAAAAATCGCGGGTTAGCAACACTGTGTTCGAATAATTCCAAAATGCGTGTCATCTGTGTTTTATCTGTGGAATGTGGATCGTGAAATTCGTGAACGACAGCCGTCACCTTATTTGTTTTCATTTGGTTTTCATTCTGATTTCTGTTTCAAGAGATATTTCTGCTGTCACCATTAAATACCAATACATTAAATGAGAATAAGCAAAGCTAAGGGGCCTACAATGTACAATCATGCTCGTTGATGGTAAACATTACTAAAAATTGAGGTTATGACAAATACATGGAAGAACTCTTTCGAACTTTTAAGATTATGTTCAGTTTTTTGTTTTAGGGTTAAAAGGCATAAATAAAATTAAAACGTATGCCTAAATCTATCCAACAAGACCATAAATTGTGTCCTGGAAACCGTCCATAGGCCCACCTGTCTAATATTTTCAGCAATCAGTTGTGACTATTTACAAAGATGCAATAGAATACTACAGAGTATTATGCTTGGTTGAAGTGACCCGGTAACATTGGTAACTTCATTATATTTTTTCAAATAATGACCTGAATTATAGTGTAAACCCTTGTCTCTGACTAAAGTGACCCTTATCTTATTTACCTTTAAATTAAATAAACACCCAAATATCAGTTGTTTTATTTTCAATATGTAATCCTATTTTACAATATATACCAATCAAAAAAATTACACAGGTATGTCATATTCATCCAGAAGAGTACACTAATTTACATTAACAAGTGGCATATTATATTGTAAATAACAAATATATGCACCATCTAATTATCTGCATTTTGATATGATTTTATTTTAGTAAACTTAGAAGACATAGATAGGGAACAAAGAGAATATAAGCACTACGACAGGGAGTTGTTTTTGATATCTTCAAATTTGTTCATCATTTTGATTAACATTGATTTAACATCGCTTTTAAATTGTCCGTCCGTTTCAAATTTTTTCAATAAACCGCAAGTGACAATTTGAATTGACGTACGCAGGGCGCGCTCAGCGGAAAAAAAAATTCTTTTGGTTCGACGTACATTGCTGCTTTTCTTAGCGCAATACTGCTCTTTGAGTGTTGCCCTACTTTAGTTTGCTTTACATTGCTACTGACAAGATTTGGTTGACGGACTATATGTTATTGCTTTCTGATATTTTATTAAATTTGTTTCATTTGGGTACTAGATGTCTTTCTGTCTACTACTACTGTGTACTAAATGTTTGTCTAAAATCTTTAAGATTTATTATTAATATTTCCATTGGACAACCAGATATGTCTATGGGACAACTAAGTTGTCCCTTAATTGAAAACCACATATCATTATTTTATTTCTTTTTAAATTCAAGAGCAGTTCATAAATGTTTAAAGATAAAATAACACAATATAAAAGAAAGTAGCAGGAGCAATTTTCTTACATTTTACTATAACTATTTCGCGTTTAAATTAAAAAGTTCCGATTCTGTTAATTAAGAGTTGTCCAGGGGACACTTTTAAGGGATATATTGTGAGATTTCGTGAGATATACGCCATATATAAAGATAACATATTAAACTGCATTGTTTAATGAATGTAAGTATAATAATTTTTAAACAATAATTGATATCTAGTTTGTTTAAAAATACTTTTGGAGAGTGGCCCAGGGGACAGGGCTGATCTGGGCTGGTGAACATTTTTAGCCAAATTCACTAAATTCTTAAAGAAACAGCTCTGCTGTATGCATAATCATAAACAAGAGAACATTATCTTTAGAATAAAATATATAAATATGGAAAATAAGAACTAAAAATAAAAATCCACAATTTCATCATGTGGACATTTAAAAGTTGATTCATCCACTTAGACTTTTTAATTTGATTCTAAATTTGATTGCTTACCTATTTTCACTGCTGCACGAATCTGAAACACAGTTATGGGATAGTGTTTAATATATGTAAACAATTAGTCAGATACCTAGTGCCTACGGCAATTCTTGGGATTAGTTGCCAAAGCGGACCACTGCTCCCATGGGGCGTGGACAAAAAGGCGCGACAAAAAAAAAGTCAGATATTGTCTGCTTGTAGTACTTTTGAATGATTTATTTAACAGAATAACCAAAGCTGAAAATTTAGTGGTGAAAACACTGAAATCTATCATAAAAAGGCAGGGAGAAATTTTATAAAGTATGACTGTATCATCATATAATTGCACTTAAGACGTTAATAATTGTAATCAGCTGGAACTTTAGACGATATAGCAATAGCACTATAGCACTCATTAATGTCGGTCATTAGAGGTTTAGGTGTTATGGCATTTTGGAAATGTAGTACTTATTGTGAGGCAAAAAAATTACTTAGGCATTCTACGATTCTGGTATTTTGTTTTGAGATGTAGGAATTTTGGTAGGAATGGGTAAAACTAAATCCCATCAAAAACATTACATGTAAAAAGGTGCCAGTCTCGCACCGCTTTTACTACAAAAAAGTTTTGAGATATAATGTGAAACCAAGTCGGTTATTTTAATCAGTGCCAGGGGGTGTTAAAACCGTATGAATAAGATATCTTTAATTTGTAATACGTATAGGTAATGACTTGGCCAACTTTTTTGTAGTAAAAGCGGTGGAAAACTTTTTTGTAGTAAAAGCGGTGCGAGACTGGCACCTTTTTACATGTAATGTTTTTGATGGGATCTCATCTCTTTTTGTAGACAGTCCTTCTTTTCGGGTACTCATACCCATACTATGTATACACATATCATATTTAAACACATCTTCATTCATACTCACATCGTTGTGTACCTTTACTTTACCTACTATTTGTAGGAACTGCAACAGTAACTTTGTAATATCATATATTTATATAGGATTACAAACTTACTTATGCAGTTCTTAGATCTTTAAAACGTGACTGATATTGCAATATTTTTAGGTTTTCTATGGCTTGATAAGCTAAAAACTACTTATGTTTAAAATTTGAAACTTGTGGGTATGCTAGAAGTATGAGATCGAGAATGATGATCGGTGAGTGTATAAGTGTGTCAGTGTCGAAACTAAGGAACTTTGACATACAATAATTCTTAAACTACAAGTTCAGATTTAATGTTTTTCAGAATGTATCTTAAGCATGTTAAGCCCTATATGTCACTGAAAATTCAGGGTTCTAGCTTCAGCCAGCACAAAATTACAGGACGTCGAAAATGGCCTGAATGACCTGAATCGCTTCCAGAAAAGGATGGTACGGCCGTGCCTCTTTGTTTTGCTCGACTTGGCCCGCACTGCCGTGCCCCCAGATTTAGGTGCAATGAAACCAAAGTGAGTAGTGCAATGAGTATAAATAAATAGAACGATGGGCCTACTAGAACACCAATCTATCCATTTGAAAGATGGGCCACAATGTGAAACGAGTGAAACGACATTTAGAATTTTATAACGATATAAATTTTAATTTACATGATATTTATACACCTAATAGCTCCGAGGCCCCGATGGTCCATGCTCAAATACAAATCGAAAATAAATTACCACTTAAATACTGTAAAACCGTTATCTACACAGACTGCTACTAAAAGTTATGTGATCCTAAAGTCAGTCGTCATCTTATGCCAATGGAGTAAGGTGAAAATATGTTCACATGTTTATGATCGTCTACATAAACCGTTAGAGCAGGCTGACCAGTGATGGCCACTAATTTTATTAACGTCGTGTTATCTGCGCAGATATATTTTCTTTTGGCCATCTTTCAATGTAATTTACTGTTATCACTTCATACGCTGCCGCTGCGCGGGAGAATATGCATCGCTTGCCGCATCACAGGCGAGTGTTCGTCTACAAATGTCAAATGATACAAACCAGTCAAATATGTAGTTTTATTTATGAAAAAGAGTAAATTCATAAGGTGTTTTAACCTCTGCGTACAACGCCTCCTGCATAGGGTTTGCACGACGGATCCGAAATGGATCCAGATCCGGATAATCTCATACATTTCGGATCCGGATTGCAAACCCTACTCCTGCGTTATCATTGTTGTGGTTGGCGTTGTTTATGGTATACGAGTAAGATGCAAATGAGCAGACGATTCGTCTGAATGATTGATTGCCCGCTGGCAAGCACGCATGGACATACCCAGGAATTGCAAGTGCGTTGCTGGCTTTTAAGATGGGAGTAGGTACGCCCTTTTCTTGTTATGGTTGTGATTATCTAGGTACTATATTTGCTATACTTACTTATTACAATTTTGTAACGTAAAATTAGACTAATATCTCTCTTAAACTTTTGAAAACAAAGATCTGTGTGTCTCGGAAAATTGTCAAATGTTCGCTCGTTCGGATACGACCAGGAAAACATCACTTCAAAAAAAGGAATGTTCAAAAGAAAGCCTTAAGGATGAAACACGCTAGACCGGGCCGTGTCCGGGCCGTAGCTTCCGGCGCTTACTTTTCTATGACAGATGACCGGTGATCACGTGATGCTTTCCATAGAAAACGAAGCTCCGGAAGCTCCGGCCCGGACACGGCCCTGTCTAACGTGAATCATCCTTTAATCCAAAAATAAGAGGACTCATAAGTAGGTATGCTAGAGAGCTAGCAGCTGTTTTTCTCCAAGGGTCACTCAACATCCGATATCGGAACGGACAATGTGAAAACGCTCTAAGCGTATCTTCAACGTATCAGATGTGGGATGATCATTAGAGAAAGGCAGCTGATAGAGAGTGCCCCATGGCATCAAGTCATTTTTGCAGTTCCGTAAATCGGGGTGAGTAGGTTTCGCGGGGAGAGGTGGGTTATGAATGGGGAGAGAAGGTTTGAGTGGGGGGTGAGAAGGGATTTTAAGGCTACTGCTACAAAAATAATGTATTCCAATTTAAAATGGAGCTATAGTAATACGCATAATAAAAAAAAATCGATCCAACAATTTTCCAAAATCACTTTTGTATGAAAACCCCTCTTCACCCCAAGTACGGGGCACTACGGGGTGAGGTGGGTTTTCCTCTTTATCGTCAAAGTTATGAAATGGAACTACCCAAAATAAAATAAAAACCAAAATACAAACGTCCGGAACACTTATTATATACCTACACCATTCATTTTTCATATGTAAAAATAAAATGTTATCGAGGTTTGAATTTCAGTTTTGACCCTACTTACCCCATTTTACGGTTAACGTTTTTATTTCAACAGTAAAAATGTGTAAAAATATATAAAAAATACGCTTTGATAATGTTTCCTTCGTTGCAATGCATTTTGCTCTTGCTCTGGTCGGCTTGAGTCGAGGGCTCGCCTGCTTTTAAACGTCGAGAACACAGCTCGCTGACCTTTCAGCTTTAGTATTTATGGCATGGCTGTAATCGCTTTGAAATATTGATATATTACGAGACACTAAACTTCATGCTAATGAGCTCGCAACACTGTGTGAAGTGAAGGTAGCCGGGAGGTGTGGCATCTAACGGATTGCAACCTATTCATAAAACGATTTCCAATCGTCGATAAGTCTCGATAATAGTTTCGCTAAGCGAAATCCTCCAGTAGCTAGTAAGTAAGAAAACTTATAATCTATATATATAAATGCAAGTGTCCTGACTGACTGACTGACTGACTGACTGACTGACTGATTCATCAACGCAGAGCCGAAACTACAAAAGCTAGAAAGTTGAAATTTGCACAATAGGTTGCATTTGTAAAGTGTACAAGAGATAAGAAGCGATTTTGAAAAATTCAACCCCTAAGGGGGTTAAAAAGGGGATGAAAGGTTGTATGGGGTACAAGTTTTATTTTAAACTAGGAATTTGAAACTTTGTAAAAATGTATTATATTAAAAAACAAGAAAACTAATTTCAGCGTTTTCGAAAATTCATCCCCCAAGGTGGTGAAAAAGGGGTTGAAAGTTTGTATGGAGATCAAATATTTTTGTGAGTGTGGGACTTCAAACTTTGTATATGGGGATATTATTATAAGACGGAAAAAGTAATTTCAGCGTTTTTGAAAATTCATCCCCTAACAGGGTTAAAAAGGGGTTGAAAGTTTGATTCCATTACACATGCTTTGAAACTTCTTAAAAAGGCATAATAGCCGATTACAAAAAAAAAGTAATTGCGACGTTTTATGTAATTCCACCCCTAAGGGGGTAAAAAAGGGGATGAAACTTTGTCCTGGGGTGCAAATTTTATTTTAAGCTAGGACCTTGAAACTTCGCAAAAAGGTATTAAATTAAAAAACAAGAAAACTCATTTCAGCGTTTTTGAAAATTCATCCCTTAAGGTGGTGAAAAAGGGGTTGAAAGTTTGTATGGATATCAAATATTTTTTCGAGCGCGGGACTTTAATCTTTGCATTTGGGGATATTATTAGAAGACAATAAAAGTAATTTCAGCGTTTTGTAAAATTCATCCCCTAACAGGGTTAAAAAGAGGTTGAAAGTTTGTATGGGGTTCAAATTTTATTTTAAGCTAGGAACTTGAAACTTTGCAAAAAGGTATTAAATTAAAATACAAGAAAACTAATTTCAGCGTTTTTGAAAATTCATCCCCTAAGGTGAAGAAAAAGGGGTTGAAAGTTTGTATGGATATCAAACATTTTTACGAGCGCGGGACTTGAATCTTTGTATTTCGGGATATTATTAGAAGATAAGAAAAGTAATTTCATCGTTTTGTAAAATTCATCTCCTAACAGGCTTAAAAAGGGGTTGAAAGTTTGTATGAGGTTAAAATTTTATTTTAAGCTAGGAACTTGAAACTTCGTAAAAAGGTATTATTTTAAAATGACAAAAAAACAATTTCAGCTTATTTGAAAATTCATATCTCAAGGTGGTGAAAAAGTGGTTGAAAGTTTGTATGGAGATCAAACATTTTTGTGAGTGCGGGGCTTGAGTCTTTGTAAAATGGCATATTATTAAAATACGAGAAAAGTAATTTCAGCGTCTTTAAAAACTCATCTCTTAAAGGGTGGAAAGGGGGTTGAATGTTTATATACTTAGGGTTCAAATTTTATTTAAAGCTACTAACTTGAACTTCGTAAAAAGGTATTTTATCAAAAGAGAAGAAAACTAATTTCAGAGTTTTTGATAATTCATCCGCCGAGGTGGTGAAAAAGGGGTTAAAAATTTGTATGGAGGCCAAAATTTTTTTTGAGTGCGGGACTTGAATCGTTGTAGATATATTATTAGAATACAAGAAAAATAATTTCAGCGTTTTTAAAAAGGTATCCCCTAAAATGGTTAAAAAGGGGTTGAAAGTTTGTATAGGGTTCAAATTTTATTTAAAGCTAGGAACTTCGTAAATAGGTAGTTAGGTAGTAGGTTTTATTAAATAGAGGACATGAAAATCTTCTAAGGGGGTTGAGAGGGATTATATCGAGAACAATTTTATTCAGTTAGGGGCTTAAAACTTTGTAGGTTGTGAAAGACAAGTCTCATGTATTAATATTAATAATTAACGAATGATTAACCGTCCTGCTGCAATCTTTTGCTGCATAATGTTCTAAGCTAATGTACCACCAATATACAAATCCACGCGTACGAAGTCGCGGGCAACAGCTAGTTATTAATAGTCGTACCGTAAAAACACAATTAAATATGTTCCACAAGTTTACTACAGTAATAATTTAAGTATGATTACCAATATTCTGTTTGATTTTGTCTGGGGTTTTTTCTTACATAAAAGTACTTTGCCCAGGTACTGCGATTTTCAAATAATAGTCACATTTCAACGAAAATCTTCAGGTTAATTTTGCGCCATAGTTGGGAGCTTTTGAACTAGTACTTTTAGCAAACATTTATCAAGTCGCGACACATATAAGTGTGGAACGTCCTTTACAGGTACCTCCCAGAAAAGTCCCTTAGAGGAAGTTAAATATGTTTTTGCGGCTCTCTCCAAGTCGGAACGGATTTCTCAATTACCTTTATAAGGCAATTATGGATGAGATGCCGTGAATAAATAGTAGCCGTGTTTACAAAGTGTTACCTACACGGATCGGAATAAAACGGGAAACTAATTATTTTCTCATAAAACCACCCATTCCAACTATAGTCCAAAAGCTCCCAACTATGGTTAAAATGTGTATTATATATTTTTTTAATGACACAGTTTTAGGCCACATAATCATTTTCATAAAAGGAAGGAATAACAGGACACAGGCAACACTAAAAATAAAATTGGTACCTATTGATAAATTACGTGTTGAACTAATGGATTACGGTTGTGGTACCAGTCTATAGTTGGTGGTTTTACGGTAGGTAATTAAAAATCTGTTGTTTATTTTGTTAAGATTTTCAGGTATAGGGTACACAAATAAAAATGTTGCAGTTTCAACAAAAAATCTGTTTCAGTAGGTCTAGGTATTTAATAAGGTTACTCAATTAAAACTTCTCTTTTTCATTCAAGTTCCAATAAGGGAGAATAGAGCATGCAAATCCTTTTAATTTATAACAATTTTATAAATACTTAATCGTGAAATACTTTACCTACCTCCTAAATATTAGTAAATAATAACACTTCTATTTCCATACTTTAGCGCAACAAAGCTTCTCATTTCTACAAATGTTTCCTCAGACCGCATACTGCCCCTGATTTATGTAAAATGTTATTGATACCAGCACTTAACATTCTCCACTTTATCACATTCCCTGCTACAATTAACCAAATTACTCTTCAAGTCCTCACATAAATATAGGTACAAAGTATATAATTGCTTGCACCCGTTTTGCTAATTGAACAAAAAGACCTTGCGTTTGTGAAGGAATGTTTGCCGTTGACGTAGAAGGAAGCGAGACGATTATATCGAGATTGCGCTATTATCTAATTCTAATATAATAGTGACTTTGCCAAGAGAATATCTTGTGTACTTCACTATCACTACGTAGTTACGTAGTATAAAACAAAGTAGCTTCCCGCTGTCTGTCCTAATGTATGTTTAGATCTTTAAAACTACGCAATGGATTTTGATGCGGATTTTTAAATAGATAGAGCGATTCAAGAGGAAGGTTTATGTATAATTTGTTAAAACGTGCGATGCGGGGGCGGGTCGCTAGTGTTTGATAAATATAATTTAATAAGTGTTCATCAAACGTTTACCTTAGTTATTTGAAAAATGGAGTCCCGCCTAGTTTCTTGCGCCGGTGTCTTCTCGGGGCTGTGGTTTAGAACCGGTGGTAGTTCCTGACATTAATAAGTGCATTATACCTCTAATATTCCTAAATTTGTGGTTTCGCTTGCAGACGTAGGTATCTGCTTACTAAAAAGTTAGTTTAGGTAATAGTTTGCTCTATATTTCAATATTTTACCGTTTAAGAAAAATAGTACCTAGGTAAAAAATAAAAGTAACGCCAATTACTTAGATCAGGCTTCTAGCTTGAGAACCTTTGTTATTTATTCCCTTCCTTACACAGGATTTTCGTTACAATGTTGCATTCACAGTGAATATCTTAAATTCCTCCTCGGTACCTCTTCCGATTCAAAAGACAGCATTCGGTCACATAGCCATACAGCCGGCAGACAGATAGACAGTCAGAATTGGCCGACAGACAATTTATATGTCTATCGTTTATCTAGCGGCGGTTGGTTAGGAGTTAGCTAAGGACTGGTTGAAGGCTTGGCTGAGTAAATCTGCTTTGTATATCATCAGGTAATCATCAAAACTTACTAATTACAAAAAATAAAATAAACTAAAATCAACCTTGTTTTGTTACTACTAGGTACGGTTCTCAAGGGCTCTGAACTTGTGGTAGTAATTAGTGAATTTTAATAATAAACACGGTGACATATCGGCGCCTTGGTGTACGGAATCATAAAAACATGGAGTCTCCGAGAGCAACTTTCTTGCCTCAGTTAGGTATTCCACGTGTACCCAGCGGTATGCGCAGGATTCTTGGCTAAGAGCGGTGGCGTCAAGCCTCCGTCAAGGGCCAATTACTGGCCTCGGTATGTAGGCGGCAGAATTACACAGATAGGCCGATTATGCGCAAGAGTCGGTTAACTCAACAGTTGTTGCGTGAAGGAATTCCTGGCATTGTTGTAGGTGTCTTGTTATTTTTCCTAAACTGGGGTCTTCTAAAAGGCGACTCTTAATTTAAGAGTTTAATGCATGTCATCAAAAAGTCGTGTATTAGATATGTCTAAGACACGGCAGAATAATATGATAGGAGCCCTATAGTGGTTGTCATTCGTTGTAAATAAGCGATTATTAATCGCTGTAAGTGGCTCTAGGGACATGCGAGAATACTGTACGTTAATCTGCTATTCTGACTATACTAAGCAATCTTACAATCAACATGTTTTACACTAATATAACGACATCTCATTCCCATTTGTTAACACACGCCCACGTTCCTTCGAACATCTCGAAAGATGTGTAGACGGGAACGTCTAAGTTAAAATGGCGGCAATATCAACATCATTACTCAAACTTATTGCCTTTCATTCTCGAGTAACTTAAGCTGATGATCGCATCATCGTCGACTATCACATCGACTCAAGGTTCGGTTGTGCAACCAAAGGGCTCCAAATCGCTTGAAAAGGTCACACCCACTCGTAACCTTTCTATTTGCTCTGCGACTCGACTAGGAAACTGCAAATATAGATGATCATATTAAGAAACCATGTTACCGCCGCATTTTCAACTTTAAAGTCAAGAGCTAAGCAGGGTCCAAAATCGGAAGTGATAAGTCGGACAGTCATTAAGACAGACGTGTAAACACACGCACCAACGCCTATTTGTGAAGCCCGCTTGTATTTTGTTTGCATTAGAAAGCACTCCATCGACTATTGTTTAGTTGAAAGGGAAATGCAAATACTTTTAAGTCGTTTTCCTAACGATTTCCGTTAGCTCGAAACCTGATGTTGTTGGAGTTCCGTACTTGTTCTAATGTATTAGACCGAATCATTTGTATATTTCGTGGGTCTGCTCCGTCTGCTTCATAGTTTTGGTTCGGTTTGGTGCCTCACGCTCACGAATCACGACAATTTGTATCTAAGTCATACCAATACCTACTTTTTTATTAAGCGTTTAGATTTTAGAACCTTATTGATCCAAAACGATAATTTTCATTCTTTGTATATTTTTGTGTTTTTCTTAAAGTAAGTATAATTAACACTGATTTAAGTATAATTATCAAGAAATATTTAAATTATCTAAAAATATAAAACAGTTGCATCAAAAAGTGCCAGTGTCAGACAGATAGTCTAAATCGTTGATGGTAGGTCCTTAATAAGATAAGAAACATATTATTATAACTTATTCTTCAATGTCGTGCAGCTTACTCACACAGGATTTTGCAAGATTTTTTTGAAATTCAAGTCCGAAGGTTGTGGAAATGGGTTTCAAAATTTAACAAACTATAGGTAAGCGGAAGATGTTGCGGGGACGCTAGAAAGAGCGGAGCAAAATACATAATGTCGTATACGGACTGATAAGTACGAGTAGCTAGCTAATTTATCAGACGTGTTAACGACTCGGCCTTATAAGGTCCACCGCTTCGGCCATGTTGACCGCGTCCAACGGTACCACCCGGGTGGCCGCACCGGCCGCCAAGTGCTATAGTTCGTTTTTTTTTAGCATTAGAAAGAACATGAAAGAAGGTAAGCGATTTTGACATGTCTTATAATTGAAAAACGCTTTTTAAAAATCAGTAACTATTACTTATGAAAGCAGAAGAAAATAAATGATCGTATTAGATTCATAATTGTTACATATTTACCGTAAATTATTTTTAAAATGTGTTTTTCAATTAAAAGACACATCAAGATTGTTTACCTTATTTCTAATGCTAAATAAGGTAAAAAACGAACTATAAATGCCCGCGCTTATCCCACAGCGAACTAATCGCAGCGCGAAATGCGAGAAATCTGTTACCGGGTTGACCAAGAACAAAAAAACTTCACGCTATAATCAGATCTAAGTTACTGGCATTTAGGGGCATTATCGTCTGAGAAGCAGAATACATGTTAGTCATTTAGGATCTGGGACAAAGAGTTTCCGCTTAAAAAACTCATCGATTACCGAACGTTCTTTGTACGTTTAGCGATTTGACGCGCGCGGCGGTAACGCGGGAGACGGGCTTTATGGCTGTAATCTTGTTTTTCTGGGGAAATTATCGCATGCTGCGAACCTACATGTGATAAATTGTGGTGACGATTAGCTGGTTAATTGCTGGGATTAAGGTCTTTGTCAAGGAAACAGGTCGTAAACATCGGCCGCTACATTGTTGGTAATGGCCAGGGAAAGGTGACAGTGTGTTTCTCTAGAAAAAAATATTGGTACGAGTAAATACCTCCGTATCCGCTCAATGGACATCACGATGTAAGGACACAATGTTTCAATGAAATGTCAACCTTAATTGAAACAAATAAAGTTGCATTTCTTTAGTCTCGAAAAAAATCGAATAATAGTTATTTGTACAACAAGTGATCAAAGTTTGATATTTCTTCGAGTGCTTATTTTGAGTCCCGTGCAAGCGAAAGATTCTATAATAGATTCACGAGCGTAGCGAGTGAATCTAATTTAGAATCTTGAGCGTAGTAAGGGACTCAAAAGCGCACGAGATGTAAATAACTTTGATCTCGTGTAGTACACAACATTTTTCACCTCAGCACAGTGAGAACATACCTATTAGACAACTTGAAAAATGTAATCCTTGTTCATCACTTAATACCTGCACTCATGTTTTCTTAAGATATACAAACAATTAAGTTTAATTACCGCAATGGAACACAAAAACAAAACGTAATAATAAATTCCATTAAAATAATATAGAAATAACAAACATTAACTGACACTTCAAACTTTTTTTTGTAAAAAAAATCTTTGTAAGATACGGTCCGAATTGCGGATACGTACTATTTGTCAACTATGGTAGAAATTCTTAAAAGTAAAATAATTAATTTTGCGTGATGATCTGCGTATTTTTTGAGTTCGTTATTTTAATTGTACAATAAAATACCTAAAATATAGTATTTTATCAGTTTTTATCAAATCTTAAACTTTATTTTTATTTATTAATTATTAAGAATTCATACTCGTATGTGGTTTGGAACGATGCGGTCTGAAGTTTTTCGGGGGTCTATTATAAACCGTGAATATACTGTTGAATGTCGTTTTAACTTTTTTTTGTCTGTTTCTTTTTGCTAACAGTGTGAAAGGGACAGAGATAATAGAACCCAAGTATTTCGAAGTTTTATTAGACCCCGCATGTTGAAATGACATTTGACTATAAAGGTCACTTGAATGTCATTTTGTCTCACTCAGTGAGCAAAATCGCATTTTGCTCACTGTTTTTAAGAATCAAAGTACCCTTGTTCGAGCTGCTGAGGTGAAAATGAATTTTAACCCAATTAAAAATGCAATTAATTAAAACTTCCTAAGCTATAATTTTGTCAGGAGGGTCAGGAAATTACTAACCCTACCCGGTTGCAAAGAGGAGTGAAGTATATCGAAAAAAAAGAGTCAGAAAATTATTAAATACACTGAGAGAAAAATGTTATTGGGCGTAACAATAAAATTTAAACGCTATACAACCGTCTATGGGGCTTTGTTTGAAGTACAACTTTTTTGTTGTCAAACTCTTATTGTTGTACGAACAACGTTTTATAAATAACATTTTTACTTTGTTATTATTACAATGCTTGATATGTTGTCATTACAACAATATAAATTTTGTGCAAATAACAACTTTTAACCTAGCACGTTCTGGTTTATGTTGCTACCTAGACAAAGTTGCTTTGTACCAATGACAAAGCAACTTTGTACCAATGACAAAGCAACTTTGTAATTGCATTTGCTTACATTTTGTTCTTGTAATAATACTAATAATTGTTATAATAGCAATGTGCTTTATTTTGGCATCAAATCTTTCAGGTCACTATTCTGCTAACGTTGTTAATCTAACCAAATTATACGTTGTATACCTACATATTGTGTATAACATTCCACTAGCCAATTTTATTAGTTACGAGTAGATAACGACACTCTGAAATGCTTCCACAGCCTGCATTGTAGGTATACAAAGATTATATAGGTTGAGTCCAGGGGACCTAGCCAAGATGACGTGCATCACGTCATGAAATAATCACGTTTAGTTAGTAGGTAAGGTTAGGAAGTAGTTTCGTAGCATCTCTCATCCCGATACATTTTCTCTTTTCGTTTGTCGATTGTCATCATTGCTTGGCAGCCAGGTCAGCCATCCCTAGAGTGCAGCGCGTTCGTCGCCGCCGGCTATCGGTTTTTAATCGCAGCAGTAAGGAAAATGTCCAGTGACTAATTATACAGCACTCGCCGTGATGGATGCGGAACATTAGCGAGTCACTGGTACGCTCGCAAACACTGTCTTCATCATTGTACACGTACTGGTGCTCGACGCGGTCCCAGTACCTACATGCCATCTTGAAACTTAAGTCATTGTCAATAGAGGTGACAGCAGGGTGCCATCTATTGGGCATTAGCTTGTCGAGCACTAGTACACCTTACATAGGTTTAGGTTCTAACTTGTATTTCTGTACAAAACGTTGGTGAAACAAACGTCCACAATTTTGGAAGGCCAAAACTATGCTTTGACATCTTTCAGGCGGGAAAAGTTACAATCAGAATTTAGGGACCATTTATCTGATCTCACAGAAACAGAAGTGACTTATTTTATTTTTCCATGTGTGCATGACACTTTCTTTAAATAAGGGTTGCGACTGACGCATGCATCCTGTAATTTGCATGATAAATGCATAACGCGCAGGTAGTGTAGGAATAATCCCATACAGGCTTTAGCTGATATCCAGTACGTACGTTACGACTCTTTAAAATACTCGAAAACTCTAGAGATTTTGAAGCAGTTTTCGAATAATTCAAGACTGCTAAGCGGCACTTCACTTCGGCCACGGGTACTGGTAAACTGGTTAGGTTTTCGTACTTTATCTTAAACGACGGAGTATAAAATATGTGAGACCTGATCTGATTTGATTTCATCTCACATAGTTAAATACTAAAACTACTAAACGTCTACAGAAACCATAGAAGATTAATCTCCTAATTGATCTCAAGTATACAAAGCCACAGTAAAATAAAAAAGCGGCCAAGTGCGAGTCGGACTCGCCCATGAAGGGTTCCGTATTTAGGCGATTTATGACGTATTAAAAAAAAACTACTTGCTAGATCTCGTTCAAACCAATTTTCGGTGGAAGTTTACATGGTAATGTACATCATATATTTTTTTTAGTTTTATCATTCTCTTATTTTAGAAGTTAGGGGGGGGGGGACACACATTTTACCACTTTGGAAGTGTCTCTCGCGCAAACTATTCAGTTTAGAAAAAAATGATATTAGAAACCTCAATATCATTTTTGAAGACCTATCCATAGATACCCCACACGTATGGGTTTGATGAAAAAAAAATTTTTGAGTTTCAGTTCGAAGTATGGGGAACCCCAAAAATTTATTGTTTTTTTTCTATTTTTGTGTGAAAATCTTAATGCGGTTCACAGAATACATCTACTTACCAAGTTTCAACAGTATAGTTCTTATAGTTTCGGAGAAAAGTGGCTGTGACATACGGACGGACAGACGGACAGACGGACAGACAGACAGACATGACGAATCTATAAGGGTTCCGTTTTTTGCCATTTGGCTACGGAACCCTAAAAAGTGCCTTCCATTACCATAGCAGACAGATAAACGGTGGTGGTAACGTGAAGAGGATGTCCCGGCGTGTCGTCACGGAATATGCCGTGCTTTGTACTACCATTAAGTTTCGAGCATGGCGCACTCTATAAATTATGTGCAATCAAAACTAGAATACTTTAGAATTCAAATATGAATTAGATAAGTCTAAAGTATTACCTACCTAATGTTTTTAGGATTGCCATTTCCTAGGGCACATTTAATCTAACAGCAAGTAAAAATATGTTCAGCAAATATTGCAAAAATCAGATTAACTTATAATACGCCTAACACTTTTAATTTTTATTTAGGTAAAATATATTAACTCACATTTATAGACGGGTCTAACGCGAAATTTATTCAATTACCTTTATTTACCGACGTTTCGACGCAGGTTTCACTGGTCATGGTCGCGGCTAACTGATGTCCCAGCAAAATGTCAAAACAGAGATTTGTGCAACTACCCGACGAAAAGTGTATGGAAAAGTTTGGGGTAGACATCACATTTTCAAACCACCCACTACACATAAGTAATGTTAATACCCACTCACACGTAAAAACGTACGTACGTAACGTACGTTTAGGTAAAATATTTTCGAAAGACAAGACTTTATATAATTTAGATTGAAAAAGCCGCAATTAAAACGGAGTGGAGAAACGATTTCGGAGCTACGATGCTACCGACTGACACACCAATACACAATTAAACATAACGCTTATCTTTTAGGCGTCGAGGTTCAGAAAAGCAATACGAACAGGCAAAAAGAAAGTTGGATAAAAGAAGCGCCTGGCGTTCGTTGGCTCGTTGGTGAACGACGTTCGGAAGATTGCGGGTCACTTCTGGATGAGATTACCTACTTCAGAACCGGGATGTTACATAGGTACCAGAAAGAAGGCCTATGTTCAGCAGTGGGCGATAAACTGCTAATATGATGATGATTATAATGAACAGGCAGAGCCTAAGTCAGTGCTCCCTTTACCTACACACAGTTAGAGATAATATCTTTTTTATAAATCGGAAAGCTCTGCAGAAACTTGTGTCTACGGCATTACCAACTAGCGGGTCAACATTCGGATCCTCAGGGGTTTCTTATTACTGTACTACAATCCCCGCATTCCTGGCCGGGCTAGTGCTTAGGCAATTTGTTTATTTGCAGCCTGCCTCGTTAATCAAAGCTTTCCAGTCGTTGTTCGCATCTGACTATTCTGAAAATTAATCAAATGATTAATAATCAGTAACTTGTTAGAAAGGTGGAATCTAGTCATTTATTGGCTTGTCTAATTTGACTACATTTGTTTTTCTAAGTTTGCGTACTTTGTTTTTAGTAAAAGGTTTGGGATAGAAAAGTTTTAAGTCTTATTATTTTATTAAAACGTAAATAGGTGGAAAAAAACTTATTATTTTCCTTTATAGCTCCCAAAGATCAAAAAGTCAAGGGGTTCTAAATGGGTCCAGATAATGACAATATTTATGCACATATGCATAAAAGTGGATTACATTTTTTGTTGTTATTCTGCCCCGTTAGCCAGTCGACAATAGTAGCATAGTTTGTTAGAAGAAATGTTATACGTTGTATTAGTACGCTATTTAAGTATAGATGACCTATTATGGGAACGGATTATAACTTATAACTGTCATAAAAATGTGTGTTTAGTTATTGTAAACGCCATAAAACAGGGGTTTTTAAGAGTGACCCAGGTGACCGTAAGCATGGCAAAGAGTGTCTAGAAAAAGTTGATTTGCCTATAAGTATTGTCATTGTACGTTAAATCTGTGACAAAATGGGCATTGTATGGTAGTTGTCGGCATCGGTCTTCTTTCGGTATTTACATAGCCTATAAATATTTATGTAAAATAATTAGTAAGAAGACAAAAAAAAACAATAATTAACTTAAATAGGTATTACTCAAACTAAACGTAGACTAATTTTACTATACAATTTTAATATCTTTAATATTGTCATGCGTATAATTATGCTATGACTCAATAATAGGTTGTTTGTAGATATTAACATATTTAATTAACATGTACAACACGGATCTCATTACTATTAATACATACTAATTATATTTGTACACCACAAATAAAATAATCTAAAACATTAGTCGTGATTTGAAGTTCAAAATGTCTTTACTTTTCGATGAGTCTTTGAAATCAATTCAGTTTCTCTTTAAATATGTTGGGATATATTTGGATCGTACAATTCTGAATACCGCCGAGCATCTAATAAAATTTCGATCGTTGTACATAATAAACTTCCTTTGGCTGAACACGGATGTTATCGGCGAAATATTATGGTTAATACAGGGCGCTCTTCACGGAAAAAGTCTAATCGAATTGACTTATATTGCACCATGTACAACTATATGTATGCTTGCTAACATTAAATCCCTCTCTCTGCTTCTTAATCAAGATAAAGTAAAGCAATTATTCAAACAACTTCGGAACATGGAGAATATTAATATTGGCGATGAAGAAGTTAAGAAGAAAATGGTTGCTGAAGGAAAAAAGTATCTAAGGGCTGTCATAAAGGCGTTGAGTGTAATCAACGCTGTAACACTGATATTGTTTAGTGTGAGCCCGATCCTGTTCATGGGATTAGAATATAAGAAATCGGGACAGGTTGAGCTGGTGCTGCCTTTCCTGATTGTTTATCCGTTTAATTCTTATGACATCAAATACTGGCCGTTTGTATACATGCATCAAGTTTGGTCTGGTATGTCCAATTTTTTATCTTAGAATTTTTTATAACTGTTGCAAAAAAATAAATAAATTAAAGACACTAGTTAGATGCCAGCCAAAAGGTGAATAGTGCTACTTTCCAGGAAATACTAGATCTACTAATACACCTCTCCCAATGTTTAAGCTACCAATACTTTGGAGACGTATTTTGTGTTATAATATTATTATTGATATACTTATTTAATCTTTTTTTCCAGCATACTTAGTGGTGACCCAAGTCGCTGGAACCGACTGCCTCTTCTATACATGCTGCACTAGCATCTGCACGCAGTTTCGCTTGCTGCAAAACGACATTGAAACTATTATTCCTGAACGTAATTTTGACGAAAATGTTTTTCGGGAAAAGTTTAAGAAGCTAGCGGTTCGTCATGAGGGCATCATGCAGTTTGTATTCTCATATTATATTTAAATATTCTTATTATCTAATCTTTATTTTCCTCTAATGCTTATAGTAAAGACTTCTATAGTCGATGTGGCACCAATAATGAGACGAAAGCCATGAATCTTACATGAATTAGCATTTATTATAGCATCGGTTTTTACGCACTAGCAATATTTTACCATATAAAAGAGTCAAGACCTGTTGATTTTGACATTATTTCTTGTTGTTTCAAAGAAAATGGCACCATAGGTACTGTCCAAAGAGAATATAACCACTACGTACTGTCGTCGTAAAAATAATGGTTTTAATTTGTTTATTAGGTATGTTGTAATCTATTGCAGTATCTTTCGTTTAAATACGTCGAAACACAGCCATATTCGAACTTTAAGATACGTCTTATATTATATATCTATTAGACATCACCAAGATATGTCAGTGTCAAACAAGTGTCAAAAGTGACGTTTCTTCAAACAAAAACGTAAATTTTTGACACTGACATATCTTGATGATGTCTAATATATAACTAATAGATATCTCGTTCAAAATCCGAATAAGGCCCATAACTGGGAACATTACACTTTTAACGCACGAAGCGGTAGAAATATTATATCAGTGAATTATATCAAAAATACTCCAAATTTTCTCTTTAATGTCTCAAGATGGGTGCCATTGTTAACTAGCTTTTGTTTTTCTCAATGGTTGCAGGTCAGTCATTCAATTGGAAAGCATCTATGCAAAGTCGACGTTATTCAATTTCGTGACAAGTTCATTCTTGATTTGTCTGACGGGATTTAACGTCACGGTATGTGTCAGGCCGATTCAAACGCACGAGCCACGCAATGTACAGTCACCAGCATAAATAAATGACTATGGGCAGCCGTGCAAAAATATCTGATGCTCCATTGGAGGCATAAGTATATGACGACACTACCTTGGTAAAAATATGTGATCCTTTGTGACCAGCAAAAATATCGTTAGTCCGTATCCGCATAAATATCGGATCGGGTCGCTTAAAAATATTTGATTACTCATAAAATTCAAAATTATGTCATTACTCTCATCTGGAATAAATATCTCTCCACTGTAAAAGCAAATACATCGGATGGACGACAGACCGCCTATTTATCTGACACGTTGGAAAATCACAAATATGTTATCGACCTTTAAAAACGAACCATACATGTTTGGTATAGAGCCGTAAATTGTATAAAGTGATTTGACAATCCACGAAAAGAGTGCCGACTTGTCATTGTATATGTCTGTCTCACATTATATTCTATCATCGATTTGACGGAATAAACTGGATATAATTTTGAATTGTAACGTATTGCAATCATGAATCTAGTATATAACTGGATCTGGCATGAGGGGTGGGGGAAATGACAGAACGGGATAGTCTTATGTATCTTTCAGTAGGAGTAGCAGCGAAAGCGCTATTATTGTTTGTCCTTGTCAGTCTCACAGGTTGACCTCTTCAACATTCTTTTTTATCTAAGAAGGAGGTTTATTACACATTGTCTATTAAAAGTCTACCTGAATTATGTCACAATTTAAAATTGCAAATGAAATATGTGAGACAGACATATGCAATGACAAGTCTGCACTCTTTTCGTGAATTGTCAAATCACTTCAAATAATGTAAGGCTCTATGCTATCCATGTATGGTTCGTTTTTGCCGATTGATGACATATTGCATAATTTCGTGTCAGATATATAGGCGGTCCGTCTGCCATCCGATGTATTTGCATTCACATTGGAGAGATATTTATGCCAGATGAGAGTAATCACATAATTTTGATTTTTATTAGTAATCAAATATTTCTAAGCGATCCGATCCGATATTTATGCGGATACATAGTAACGATGTTTTTGCCGGCCACAAAGCATCACATATTTTTACCGAGGTAGTGTCGTCATATACTTATGCCTACAATGGAGCATCAGATATTTTTGCACGGCTGCCCACAGTCATATATTTTTGCTGGTGACTGTACTATGTGACATTAAAATGACATCTAAATGATGTCATTCAGCTATCGTGCATTTCGCTCGTACTTTTCCGTACATGTATTGGCGCGAGCGAGACGTACGATAACTAAATAACGTAATACATGCAGTTAATATCATTCTGATGTCAATGTACGTTCGTATTGGCCTGTATGTCATATGTTTAGGTTTTAGCTTATATAATAATGTTCTCTCTTAAACTGCTCGATCATAAAAACCAAATAGTTCACGAGAATTAATTAGTACGGGTCACTGACGTTTAATTTTAATCATAATAGTGGATCTAGAATATCTTACATAGTGCCTGTAAATATGTAATTGTAATAGCAAGTTATGAATTTAAACTGGAATTCTGAAATAATTAATAGAATCAGGCGTTACTTTGCAGAAATTTTGTGGATTCTGGAAGCGTGTCGATAATCGACTTAACTTTGTTACTTACGTGGTGACACGTTTTAAATTAGATCACTCATTGACCTCATTGTTGTTTCATTACCAGGCATCGGAGTTTTTGTCGCATGGTAAGACTAATAGCAAGCTATGGAGTCGACATTTGCCATAAATGTAAACTCTTATTCATACTCATACTCATTTATTTAATTTATCTTAAAATGCCTTTAGAGCGGTCGGTCGTGTATATTATCTTAGTCGAATTATATGTATAAAAAAATATTTTTCTATTACTTACATTATGAATTCATAACTTCAACTATACTTGGCCAACCAGATCTTGACAGTAGAAAAAGGCGGCAAATTTGAAAAATGTAGGCGCAAAGAGATATCGTCCCATAGAAAATTTGAATTTCGCGCCGTTTTTTACTGACAATATTTGGTTGACCAGCTATATTTTAACATACAACTATACAAACTACATCGCTGCGAAAGACCTAATGTCATGTAGGTACTGACCGCTGATAAAATTGATTCGTCCAAATCGCACATCTGATTAATCTTTCCAATTTCTCGTTTAAATAAGTATGAAAGTATAGACGGACACATGTTGAAACGTAAAATATCTTTCAAGTAAACAACTAATCAATGACAGTAGTGATAGAATTAATTCATAACTTTTTTAATTGCGGAAGGTTATTTTCTTAGGTGACAGTTCCATTAACTTTCGGCTCTATTGCAACAAATGAGGTTTAATAAATTAAACTCATATACGTAGTAACTATTTAGTAATCTGTTCTCATATTACATAAAATTAATCATGAGTATGAGTATGAATAAGAGTTTACATTTATGGCAAATGTCGACTCCATAGCTTGCTATTAGTCTTACCATGCGACAAAAACTCCGATGCCTGTTCATTACTTAGTTAAAAATGGCTGCTGCTCGACGCAACGTTGGCGCAACTACGCAGCGACGTCATTTTCCATAGCGCTGACTAGACGCCGACGCTCAAAAGACGCTAGTGTGGGGTGGACCTAAATTAATAATCAAGTAATAAAGCGATTTTTTTTCTAGGCTCTGGGCGACATAGGTTTCATGCTGTCCTTCCTCTCATTTTTGCTGATGAGTCTGATGCAGATTTATCTTCTCTGTTTTTACGGAGACATGATTATGACATCGGTAATATATATAACATTTTAAACTCTCGCGTTTTGTACACATATTTAATTTCACAAACGGGTCTATCGCGATAAATATTCATTGTTTTCTATTTCTTTGTCTACCCCGAACATTTTATAAACTATTTCGGGTAGTTTAGTGGTGTTTTATTAATATCTCCGTTGACATTTGCTGGGTTGTCAGTCTTTCCGTGACCACAGCTGGTGCAACTCAGCCGAAAGGTCGGAATTTAAGGTAAAAACAATGAAATTTATCGCGTTAGACCCGTTTGTGAAATTAAGTAGCGGAAAGAGAATAGTCGTGAAATGTATGGGGCCCGATACATTCCACGACTCTTCTCTTTCCGAACAGACTCTATATATTTATAATTTTTTCCATATTTTATAACGTCTTACAGAATATGATAATTGATTATATTGAATGTTGTTTTATCCGACAGAGCATGGAAGTAAGTAACGCGGTGTATAATTCCAAATGGTATACAGTGAATGCAAAAGCCGCAAAGCACCTGTACGTGGTTCAAATGAGGTAACATAATCATAATCATCATAATCATAAATCATTTATTTTGCTTAAAACATGGTACAATAGATGGTCAACAGTTATAAGTGAAGCACATATTCCACCAGTAGCTGGCATGCAAAATCTACATCTATTTACAACATTTTAAATCAACAAAGTCATAACGAAAACATATAATTAATGGAACTAGGAATCACATAAAAATATTAAAATACATTAGTAATTTACACATTAGTCACAACACACACAACGCAGTAGTAGGTATATTAATTGAAATAATATAAAATTCGACAAATGTCAAGAATATACAAGAACTTTAAACTACATTACATTCCAATTTAACAATTATAATAATCAAAATAATCACTGACACTATAGAAGCATTCGTCTATTAACCATTTTTTTAACCTAGGTTTTGTAAACGATTATAGATACTAATTGACACACATAGCGCATTCTTGTCATACAATTTAGTTTTTTTAGGTGGAATAATAAGTCTATCAGGGTACCTCGTGTTGAAGTTACATATATCTTTTTTTTACTGAAAAATTCATAATATGTATGCGACAAACTTCATAAATATATATGCTAGGTACAGTCAAAAGTTTACAGTCCTTAAAAAGCGGCCTACAAGATGTTAAAATGTTAACCTTTACATATAGGTACGAAAAAAATGTAACTTTATTATTTTTAATTATGCTGCTTTTAAATGTTGTTTCAGGGTTTTTGGCAGGGCTTCTTTCTGAAAAATGTAATTGTTCTTGAAAAATCTTGTTGGTTAATTATATAAATAATAATGTAATGGTGTGGTTTTTTTCCAGGGCACGGAAGCCCTCCAAGTTGACGGCGTTCAGTTACGCCGACGTCAACCTGAAGTCTTTCACAAAGGTAACATTCTCAATTCTCATTACCTAGTTTAGTACATACGTAGATCACGGCATAAGTAAGTCTTGTCGTACTACACTTAAACATAACGCGGCGTCGATTTGTTTACTTTATTATAAAGTACCCTCTTTGTATTGTCTAAGTACAAAATATAAACAACTAGCTATTAACGCAATTTAAACGGTGATTTTTTAAATACATCGCTATGACGTCGTTTCCAACTATCGCTTATCGCGCTATTATTTTCTACAACTTTCGTCGCGGACTATATGCTAAACAGTGTGAAGAGGAAATGAAGCAGGTATTTAGTGAGGATTGTCCGTCCTTAAGAACCATTGAGAGATGGTTCTTAAATTTTAAGAGTGGCTTATTTAATTTAGAAGACGATCCTCGTTCAGGCCGGCCGACAGAAGTTATAACTGAAGAAACCATTGAACGTGTGAGAGAAGCTATAACTAAAGATAGACGAATCACTCATAAGCAATTAGCAGAAACTCTGAAGATTTCCGAACGAAGTATTGGAAGAATTATATCGAACCATTTAAATGTTAGAAAACTTTGTGCCCTGTGGATACCCCACGAGTTGCCCGACGCACAACGGGTGGCACGAGTAATTTGGTGTACAAAAATGTTGAAAGACTTTGAATTGGGAAAACACAGTGGTGTAAATTCAATTATTACAGGCGACGAAAGCTGGTTGTATTTTTTTGATATACCAACTAAATCACAGAACAAAGTGTGGGTCTTCGAAGATGAAGATCAGCCTACACAAGTGAAGAAATCACGTTCGGTTGGAAAAAGAATGATCGTGTCTTTTTTTCGTAAGACGGGCTTAGTGGCCAATGTTGTGCTAGATAAACAGAAAACAGTCACAGCTCGTTGGTATACTGAAGTTTGCTTGCCACAATTATTTACAGCGTTGAAAAATCTCAGACCAAGATCCCCTATGCGCTCGTGGTATCTTCATATCGACAACGCTCCAGCGCATCGTGCTCAGTTAACTCAACAGACTTTTGAAGAATCTGGAATTCGAGTATTGGACCATCCACCTTATAGTCCGGACTTGGCACCATGCGACTTTGGTTTTTTTCCGTTTGCAAAATCACAACTAAAAGGATGTAAATTCACTTCGGAGGAGGAATTAATCGCAGCCTGGGAAACATTATGTGATTCCATTGATAAAGAAAAATGGGAGCATTGGTTTGATGACTGGTTCTTGCGTATGGGAAAGTGTATTGAGTGCGGTGGAAATTATTTCGAAAAACAATAAATACTTTTGTCATACGACAAGACTTATGCCGTGACCTACGTACTTACTAATGTTTATTATTTATGACTATAAAATCTCCACTTGTTACTAAGTTTAGCTGGGAAACCTATCAAAGTGAAAAATCTTTATTGCAACACTATCCATATTTTTTTAAAGTGTATCCCTGATAATATGTTACCTTGAAATCGATTAGCTATAGTTGGTCAAACCAAATTGTCAGTAAATAAGAACAAACAAAAACTATACTCTTCCTTTCCTTTTGGGTGCTAGTAGTTAAAGACAAAGACAGTATGATTCTCTCTGACTATGTTTGAAATCAGACAGTCCTTTGACAAACTTTATCTTTTATTTTCAGATATTGAGCACGGCTTGGTCATACTTCGCTCTTCTGAAAACTATGGAGAGCCCGACACGAGCATAATTCTTCACTCATGTTGTAGTTGTAAAGCACAGATTTTATTAATTTATTTATTTAATCTTTATTGCACGCAACAAAAAACCTTATAGTACAAAAGGCGGACATAATGTTATAAGGCATTCTTTACCAGATTTTCATTGGACTTGTTTACGTTTAGACTCACGAGGCTCACAATGACCAAACGTCAGCGATAACTCAATTGCGGCATTTGCGGTATTTGGTCTATCAATTGAATTCGTGGCTCCTACTTAACCAGCAATTATCTCAATTAGCAAAAATCCATGCTTTTATCCCCTTATTCATATACGCGCTATAAACCTCATTATTAGCTATAGCTGGTCAACCAAATCTTACCAGTAAAAAAAGGCGCGAAATTCAAATTTTCTATGGGATGATATCCCTTCGCGCCTACATTTTTCAAATTTGCCGCCTTTTTCTACTGTCAAGATCTGGTTGACCAAGTATAATAATCGTGTCCTTATCTGTCATTTTGACGTATGTATTTGTAAGAAAGGGATAAAACATAATTTAACTAAATCAGGCCCGTTTATGAATAAGGGGGTTAGACTTAGCGCGCGAATCAAACTCGAAACTTTCGCATTGTGTCGAGCCGATTCGCACGTTTTAGGCCTCATTTCGTGCCTTTTGCTCCGATTATTTTCTATTTTTACGACAACTACCTACAAATGTAAAAAAAATCAGAAATAAAAAGAAAAAATATTAACAATGATGAACGACAGGAGCCATTGTGAAACAAAACAAATATTATCAATTATTGACGCTCTAACAAAAGACGTTGTACATAATTAATAAAAAAATAATTAATAGTTACGGATGTTTGTTTTACAATTTTACGTACATAATTATTCACCAAGTGTATAAACTGATCACACGGCATTTAAAATATTAAAACTATTCTTTTCATTACGTAAGTACCTAATATTTTAAATGTGTTTAGGACAAATACCAAGAAATGACCGACCGGTACTGACATTTTATTTGACACTTAATACATGACGTACGTACATTATTGCCATCTGTAAGCTGCTTGTAACGATACTATCTCAGGGCAGAATCTTGTAGGCTTTAAGATACTGCGCCTTTAAGGAAATAGTTACAACGGGTTCCTTAAGTCAGTTGTATACCATATTCCTTTGTGATAAAAGAGACACATTGTGCGTAGCTCGATTCAAATCAACACTATCTATAATTGTCATAATAACACTATCGTAATGCTCATCAGCGGCAGAACCGCCTTAAACAAACGATTCTCTCTACCTGCCTAGATATAACTTAACCCCTTTATCCGTGGCTATTATTTATGATCAGAGGTCAACTTGTATTGGTAATTCGTAAGTAACAGTAGTCATATGCAGGAAAACAAACGGAACGTCCAACGGGACGGCCGGCATGACGTGGAAATATGCGAGATGTCTGATAACGCGGCCAGCCACAGTCGGTGTTGCCAGTAAATTAAACCTGTAAACGCCAGAAACCCCACTCTTTGCCACACATCCTCCTAGAATGCGATGGTGTAGCTATACAACGGGCTTAGAAGAGCACACTAGCATCATTCAAGCGTCGGTATCTAGACAGCGCTATGGAAAATGGCGTCGCTGCGCAGTTGTGCCAACGTTGCGTCGAGCAGCAGCCATGGAGTTGACTAGACGCCGACGCTCGGGAGACGCTAGTGTGGGGTGGCCCGTATACCCTCGATTCACTAGTTACTCGTACTACCAAGTTGTTAGTAGTGGTAAAAACTGAGATTTTTTTTCTCATCTGTTATTGAACATTACAATATTTATGTGGTAACTATTGAGAAAAATAATTCCCAGTAGTTACCACCACGCGCTTTTGTGGCGAGATTTTTTTTCAGTTGTTCCCAGTGGTAAAAATTGCGAGATAAAATTCAAATTCTCGTTGAAAAAATATATTCGAGAATGGCATATCGACCCCGCACTAGAAGGGGTTGACAGGTCATAAACAATGAAAAATTCTAGTGTTCCATATCTAAATGACCAGTTTTTTAATTCTGATGCTTTTAAGGTTAAAGAAGGCTGAAAATTTCAGAGGATCGAATACTAATAAGGGTGAAGTAAGTTTACAAAATACATGAATTAAGATACTCGCCATATTTATACTGCGTCCCCGTCATTACGGCAGCCAGATAGGCGAATATTTCAATGAATACATTACTGCATTATTCGCTAACTGGGTAATAAAGTCTTATCGTCCATCTGTGCAACTGCTGACAGTCTTCCGAGCTGATGTTTGAGCCCTTGCAAGCCATCTTGTTGCATTTGCGCGTTTTCATATTGTCCTATCCGACTACAAAGAAGCAAAGAGGACAAAAAGGAAGTTATACAATTCATTATTGTTTGTTGTTTAAAATAAAGTTATTTGTTTTACAAGGGGGCAAAGTTGTTGTTTAACCGCTCGTGCTAATATTGACACTCGAGCAAGTGAAAGATTCCAAAATTGAACCACGAGCGTAGCGAGTGGTTCGAAAAATGGTTTCAAAGCACGAGGGTTAAACAAAATTTGCTCCCGAGTGAAAGACAAAAAAATTTCATCACACCAACCTGAAGAAAATATTAACTGTAAGATATCAAACAAAATCAAATCCAAATGAATGTTATTATCATTCAAAATCATCATTTACAAGATAATTCTACCATCAAACATAAGAAAACAATTCCAAATTTGCATTTGATTACTTTGCCTCACATGTGAATAAAATATATGCAACTTTGCTATGACTTTTTGAACAATCAAGAGAGCCTTTACCATTTGGTGTGGTGAAAACAAATATATCATTTTTAATGGGATAATACCTAGAGAGAAAAATCGAAGGTATAAGGGCCCAGGGAAAAGAAAAACAACATGGATGGATAACTAAACATGGATAGTTGGACGGGAATGGACGCTGCCACGCTAGGTAGAAAGACTGCGAATAGAGAAGAGTTCCGGACGTTGGTAGCTGACATCCGTACAGGACCGCACCTGCAGATGAAGAAGTTCAAAATAAAGCGTTAATGCAAAAATAAATGGACTTGATGCCATAAAGCACTCTCTAGCAGCTGTCTTTCTTCAAGGTTCGTTCGACATCCGATATCAGATCGGACAGTGTGAAAACACTCTAACTCTGCACAGACTTTTCAAGGACAAAGTGTGAAAGTGCCACTATAAACCTCAAATTTCCATGAGAGCATGGCGTTTATTGTAGCACCTCCACATTTGTCACGTCACATTCGATGCAAGCTTAGACGAATTCTAGTGCGACATGAGTGGAGAAAAGCTCCCAGGTATTATTGTCAATTGCCGATGTAACATAATAATATTCGCAGGCCCGTAATGTGAAACGGAAATGTGGACATGGGGATATTGAGGACATTACCGTCGAGTTTCCGTGGCTATGGCCAGGAAGTCACGTGTGTAATGAGCGTCGATGTGTTACCTAGATTACCTGGACGTGCCTACTGTAGGTACTTATTATATATAGGTAGGACTTATTAAGACACGTTGAAAAATTGTCTAGATTACCGAGTTGATAAAAATTTAAAGGTAAGTGCATGACTGGTAATTCCATTCCAGATAAGATGAGAGAGAATGAAAAATGGTTCTTTGTAGTTCATTTTGTAGGATGCCATTCAATACAATAATTTATAAATAAAAGAATGAAAGCTTCCATGTAAAACACCTAAAGAGGCAGAGGTCAACAACGCTCGATGGTGTCATTATTCGTATTCTTTCACGTTGTACGTATCGAAATGAAGTTGTTCGCTGTACAACTTCACAGGAAAGATTTCGAATGTCTGGTTTTGTGATTTTCTAAGTCTAATGTTATTTGCAATGAAGTGTAGTGTATACTGGTAGGTAAAGGTACAGACAAAGACACATACGTATACGTAACAGTACAAGTAATGTAAGCTTTTTTCGTCAAAGGGTTGTTTTAATGCATTTACAATTGTTCGTATAATTATTGTAGGCGTTTTTGCTTTCTAATTATAATACCCTATATTGTAAATTTATCTTCAAAAGTAAATTATGAGATTTAGCGTCTCTGCTATTCCATTCGACAATAAAAGCAAGCTTTATGCGACAGTGGTAACCTGCAACCTCCAGTTATTTACGAGTCACTCAATGAAATGTTAAACTTGTATATACAAACGCAGAAACTGCATAGAATTTGCTAATGGTTTCTAAGATTTATTGTTTTCAATTTGCATTATTTATTTGAGTACCATCGTCAGAATCACTGAGTATTTGTGAGCCTTACTGCAACGTAATACGGTTTACGAATGGTCAGCTTTGTTGATGTTACAACGGTAAAGGTCGCAGTGGTGTGACCCGATGGTCTTGCGTTTAATCGGTGACTTCTAAATCTTCTAAATGGCTTTTCAATAATGTAATATGATTTATTTGCTGATTAACGATGATAAGGTTTTTGTATACCTAGTAGGAGAAAGAAATAATCAACTTTATATATATTTTTTTAAATTTCACAAATATAGGTATTTAGCACTGTAGCAATAGTAAACTAAACAAGATACCTTGGTAAGCGTTACAGTAGCTGTAGTAGTGTTGCTAAAGTAGTATTGGTTTTTAGTAATAAACATGTAGGTAGTAATATAGGTAGTAAATAGGTGCATTATACAAAAACACACAGTAAAATGTAATAGTTACGCTAATGCAAGTTAGTCATAATTAGATTAGTTTAGTAATTAAATTAGCATAGTATAAGCATGAAGGGAAATTGGGTGTATCTCATTCGCCAACAAACTGTTACGCAGTTTGGCGAAGTTTTGTAATAGTTGTAAGTGTTTTTTTGTTTATTAGCAATAAATTAAAAAAAAACTTACAATTAAGAAAAGCTAAGTACAAAGGCGAACTTGCACTTGTCAATGCGCTGCTATATGTGGTGTGCTCAAATTATTGCACTTATGGAGGAACCTGGTCTTCAACAGAAGGACATGATGTCACGATCCTTAGCATTGAGGGAACGGAGAAGAAGATACTTATTTGTCGTGATGGAACCCTCGGTGCGCGAATTCGATTTACGCTTAGCAACAACCGCTGGCTTAAAACTTGTTAGGGAGACCCCACACTAGCGGCTTTTGAGCGTCGGCGTCTAGTCAACTTTATGGCTGCTGCTCGACGCAACGAATTGGCGCAACTGCGCAGCGCCGCCTTGTTGTCACAACTGCGCAGCGACGCCATTTTCCATAGCGCTGACTAGACGCCGACGCTCAAAAGACACTAGTGTGGGGTGGCCCTTAGACATATGCATTCATACGCTAATACCAAGATAAACACGCGTAACACAAGCGTTAACCACTGACCTCCGACACCCGGGGCCAAAGCTTTTAAATCGCCATACAGTAGACGACGGGTTAAATGCGCATTATATCGTAATTACGTGAAATTACGAGAAGGGATAGCCGAGACACCTGTCTGTAAGTGCTACATTCGATACGCTGTGCGATGCAAAGATATTGTTGCGTACGTGTATACCGCAGAGGGCCTAGCCAAGATGCCAATCGTTTGCTCAGTAGCGAACTCTCTCTATTGAATTTATCACTTTAACATATTAGTGCGATAGAGAAACACGTCGCGTATCGTTCGCTACGGAGCGAACGATTGGCATCTTGGCTAGGCACGGTAGGTAGCACAAAATACCTACCTTATTACCTTGGGTGGATCAACCTTTTTTATTGTTATTCCGTCTCGTCAGTCAGGCGACCAAATTAGCATATGTAGTTTGTTGGAAGAGACTATCGCTACGTTCTACTTTTAATATGTTAAGTAAAATGTTTGTTTGTTTTATTATATGTATAATAGTAGTTTATGCAACAGTGATATAATAAGGGTTCTTAAAATTCAAGGGTCGAAGTTACAAAACGAGACGTAGTCGAGTTTTGTAAAAAAAGACCCGAGAATTTTAAGAACCAATTATGAGCTGTTGCATACATTACTTTTTCTATGACAGCTGCAGCAAAAAAAAAAAAAAAAAAAAAAAAAAAAAAAAAAAAAAAAAAAAATATTAAAACAAAAAGAGATTATTAAAAAAAAAAGTTATTATTAAAAAAAGAGTTGTTATTTAAAAAAAATTGAGTTATTATTTAAAAAAAAAGAGTTATTATTTAAAAAAAAAAAGAGTTATTATTGTAAATGAAAACATACCTCTTTCAATCAAGATGATCGGAACTTGTATCTTTAAAAAAAATAAAGCAGTTGTATTATACTCATAAGATGACTGCTAGCAGTCATCTTATGAGCCTATAGACAAAGCATTCAAATGACATTGCTTTAGATATCACTGTGAGTCATTTAATTGACACATTTGAGTGCTGGAGTAGAAAAAATACCATTTAATGAGCGTTTCAAAAGTCGCTCGACTGTAACCATGGCAACGTTACGAGTGACAAGAAAAAGATTCTATTACAATACCGAAACGAATCCCGTTGGGGCAGAAAGATTCTAAAAACAACCGTGACACACGATTAGCAATATCACGAGTCGTCATTAAAAAAGTCGTACCTATAACGCTTCAGCGAATAAAAATAGAATTCATAAATATTTCTAACTCGATTTCACGAGTCGGGCCATCATTAGGCGATCCTTTTACGGCATAATCGTTATTCGGTTACAAATCCTTAGTCATTAGTTCAGTAATCCGTTGGTTAACTGCAGAAACGATAATTTATAGCACAGCTACGCATAATGTTGCACAGAATACCCGCAGGGCCGGATTTAGGAGGTTCCTCTTGTCTATTCTCTTCTCACGACACCTTACTGCTCATGAGTTGCGTTCTCGCGCGTGAGTCCATATAATATACATCTAGCTGCTAGCAGGACGTCAAGTATTTGCTCGCGCGCAAGAACGCAAGTCATGCTAATGATATGGTCGCGATAAACTCAATAGCAGTTGAACGTGTGGGGGTGGCATTAGGGGCTCTACGGCAAATTACGTCATCTATTTTCATCCCCCCCTAAAATCATCCAAAAATCATGCTTCGAATGACCCCGTTTCCTCCTACGTCATGCTACCATCATCCGATGTCCAGACCTATAAATAGCCCCTTATATGTAAACGTCATATTTTTATAGAAATATGAAATTAACCGTGTCATATTGCCACACATTGTCATTTCAAATGCATGCAGCTTGGTTCAACTCTATGTTAAGTTTGAGCATCTCAAATACGGCCCTGAATACCTAGCTCATTTCAATAATTACTAAACGTGGTTTCTACCTCATTATCCCGGCAACTTGCAAATTGTATGGCATTCTAGTTGATCTGTACCCACTCGTTCGGTATTGATTAAATTTTATGTAAAATTGCTAAACATAAACATGTTGGTAAGTGCTATGAATTGTGTTGTGTCGGGTATTTTATATATTGATTTGCATTGTTGTTAGAAGGTTGTTCAAGGATAATTATCAATAAGTATTGAGACATTGGCTGACCAGACCAAGTAAGGAATAGAATTGGCTTTCCTTAAGCTAAACTGCGCACAAACGCTTCCTTAACACACCTTAATTTGTACACAGACTAGACGCGAAGATAGTCTGGAGGAACGATAATGATCAGTCACGTCTGAACTTGTAGAAGGGAAGAGAAGTAAAAGAAAAGCGCCTACCCGTATAGGTACAGTAAAAAGGAATATTCAGGACCCAAGACCCAGGCTTGTCGGCAAATGGCGCAGGATAGGAGTGCCTGTAAGAAAGTGGTGCTAAGCGTCTGAGGTAATCACGACCCTCAGCAATGAGGATAAGACTGGAAAGAAGAAGAAGGCTAAACTGTGGAGCCTTGAACACCGTAGAAAAGTATTAGCTTGTCTATTGGTAATCTTCAGGATGGGCATTTTGGACTGTGCGGCGTTTGACTTATTGTCCTATGTCCCCTAGATGGGGCAGAGGGCGGTCATCGGGTCGCTGCCATCTGGATCGGTCTTGAGCTTTGTGCTAGAATTCGCTCCAAGTCTTCCCAATAGCCTTTGCCTCTGCAAGAATAGTCCGGCGCCAGGTCTGCAGTGATTAGGTACATGAGCTAATCCCCCCATCTCCGTTCTGCCACCGTGATTAGACGCGCACCTTTACCTTGTTAATCTGCCACTGCTTCTGCATGGTTGCTGCTGTGTTGTGTGTAGCGTCACACTAAAAGCTTTGCTTCCAGCTTTGTTATGCGGACGGCTAAGGTAAGGTGAGGAACTTCCAGCAAATCTATTCCTAGCCCACTATCCAAGTTAAACATTATTTTCAAACAGATCGTGAATAGATATCGTTTCGGTAAGCACGCTCTATCCTAGACCGCAGCGGCACTTACCATCCGTGGGATTGTAGTCAAATGCTTTCTTTTATCCGATAAAATAAAACACTATCTGCTGGGTACTTGGGATTATTTACTTCAAAATGTTATCGCATATGGGCCACAATCGTCTGCGAAGCTCTTTCTAATGCTAAAAAATACGAAGTGTACGTTGTGTATCATTACGCGCCGGATACGTGCGCGGCGCGGCGCGGGCGCATGCGTAATTGCGCCGCCGCGTGCGCAGCTCCGCTCCTGTCGCCCGCCGAGCACTTGCTTTGGGACTACCAGTGTAGCTGGGACTTTTGTTGGGACCTCGGAATCTGTATTCTGTAGGTACCAGTACCAGATATTTTTTCACCTTTTTTTACTCTAGTTGGGAATGGGAACACTGCGTATACAAATCGTTTACATTTTCTATTTCCAAAACACAGCTCGTTTATAAAGTTTAAACAATTTACATTAGAAGTCAAACAATAACCTAAAAAAAGTGGGCAAGTGCGAGTCGGACTCGTTCATGAAGGGTTCCGTATTTAGGGGATTTATGACGTATTAAAAAAAAACTACTTACTAGATCTCGTTCAAACCAATTTTCGTTGGAAGTTTGCATGGTAATGTACATCATATATTTTTTTTAGTTTTATCATTATCTTATTTTAGAAGTTACAGGAGGGGGGGGGGGGGACACATTTTACCACATTGGAAGTGTCTCTCGCGCAAACTATTCAGTTTAGAAAAAAATTATATTAGAAACCTCAATATCATTTTTGAAGACCTATCCATAGATACCCCACACGTATGGGTATGATGATAATAGTTATTTTCGATACAAGTGCGAAAAAGAGGAAATTCGAAACGAGTGGCGATAAATTAAAACACGACCGAAGGGAGTGTTTTAAATCGACACGAGTTGCGAATTACCTATTCGCACGTGTATCGAACAACGTTTTACAGTACATATGGCACTTTAAAGTTTCGACATACGCACGAAAAGTGCTATTTTACGCACTAGTGTGTACTGTATATGTACTGTAAAAATATTTTTGAGTTTCAGTTCTAAGTATGGGGAACCCCAAAAAAAAAACTACTTACTAGATCTCGTTCAAACCAATTATCGGTGGAAGTTTGCATGGTAATGTACATCATATATATTTTTTTAGTTTTATCATTCTCTTATTTAAGAAGTTACAGGGACACACATTTCATCAAACCCATATCTATAGGTATACCCCACACGTATGAAAAATTGTTTTTTTGATTCTCTTATCTAAGTATGGGGAGCCCCCAAAATTTATTGTTTTTTTTTCTATTTTTGTGTGAAAATCTTAATGCGGTTCACATAATACATCTACTTACCAAGTTTCAACAGTATAGTTCTTATAGTTTCGGAAAAAAGTGGCTGTGACATGACGAATCCATAAGGGTTCCGTGTTTTGCCATTTGGCTACGGAACCCTAAAAACACAAATTACTCCTTACATAAATTATGCCATACCTATGTAGCTACAATGACGAAAAAATCATAGGTAATATTAATAATAAAACTAATTCCCGCCAAAAAAGTCGCCCCACGACCCCTCCGACCCAATGCAATGTGCATCACGCTCGCAATATAGTAACATTATTATCTACTCGTGAAATTTACCAGATTTTTCCCGTCCACTTTTCCTACTCAAATGGCCCAATTCGATTTGTGTCAGTGTCAAAAGTGACGTTTTTGTTTGAAGAAACGTCACATTTGACACTGACATATGTAATCCATATCGTTTCTAGACATTTTCTAGATCTATTAATGGGGTTGGTTGGCCGGTCGAAGTATTTAGCAGACGGCGCCATCATAGCTTGCCCTGTCAGTCCCTAGAATTGTGTCAAATTTTTGTTTTTTTAATGCTCTGGATGCCAGCTCTATAAGCCAAATCTCATAGAAAAAGAAAAAAAAAAAGAAAAACGGCGCCATGTTTGACAGTTGCCAACCCCATTGACGTATCTTAAAGTTCGAATCGGCCCGAAAGTCACAGTTGTGCTAGTCCATGAGTGAAACACTCGTCTACTCTCGAACAGCAACAGCAAGCCCCTAACTTATTTGGTGTGAAATGAGAACGATTTGACTCGCAGAAGATTTATGAGGGAAGATAATGACCTTCTAGGTAGCGGGCAAATTGTTTTACGATGTGTTTGAGCTGATCCGATTTGGTTTTTTTACTTGTGGGTAATTTTGATTGAAAGGGTACAGAATGCCGTGTTTTTTATTTTATTTGTGGCATGAAATTGATAAGATCGCTATGTTACTCATAAAAATAAAATTTATACTATATTTTGTGAGTTTTTCTAAGTAGCGACGATTTCCATGGATTGTGTATTTACGGTTATAGGTATAATATAGAGATTTTTCTTACCTATATTAGATTTTATGATAACTTTACAAGGGGGCAAAACAATATATCCTGAGAATCATGCACCCTGTCTGCGAGATGTATAATTAATATATTTGGCCTAGTGCTAGCGAAGATCTCCGTTTCAGCTTGGGCAAAAAAGCTTTCGTATATCCGGATGTTCTCCTCTACAGGTCGCAATTCTCAACCGATTCTAGTGAAATTTTGTGAGCAGGTATGATGATTATATATAGGTAATGTTTTTGTTGATTCCGTTTTCGGAAATATTTCAAAATGGCTGAGCCATACATTTATTCAGTTTTAAGCTATGCTCCCTAGAGTCCCGAGGTCAACAGCTCTCAGACCCATAGTTATTATTTACTCCTACCCCAAATCGACGATTTTTATTTCGGTTTTTTACAAGTGTATATCCTCGCGTACGGCTAAAGGATGACTCACGTTAGACCGGGCCGTGGCCGGGCCACAGCTTCCGGAGCTTCGTTTTCACCTGTCATCTGTCATAGAAAAGTAAGCGCCGGAAGCTCCGGCCCGGACATGGTCCGGTTAGCCCGGTTTAACCTGAGTCATCCTTAAGCGTTGAATAGCCTCTATACTCGGTATAAGTTGTTTATGTTTATACGAGCTCAAACTTCCAAGTAACTGGACTGCTGCCACTGCTGGCAATGCATTCTTTCAAACGTAATAACTGATAATGATATCTATAAAATGACAGCTCTCTCAGCTTTTTTTAACGACCTATGGAAGAATGTGGCTCGGTGTACCTAATGGGCAAAGTAGCCTAGCTATTTACTAAATATAGATTACTGGGAGATAATAAGTTAAGACATAAACCAATGATTACGTGCAACCTCGAGATACGATTGCTTGTACCGAAGATAAATAAGTAAGGATTGTAGATCAGTGTGCAAAATCATGTTGCTCATGTTGTAGATAACGAACCTTTGCGAGGCGTCAGTACCATATATTTTGAATTTTACGCATCTAAATTGTTTTTTTTTTTAATGTGAGGCCCAAGGAAGGATAGTAAACGAGCAGACGAGCGGTCTGGTGGGAAGCCGGCAGAAGCAACATCGAAGGAGCCACTTCTGCGTTGCGGACCCTTGAATACCCGGATTACCCGCTTCTTGAAGAACCCCATGTCGTAGCGCAAAGGAAATAGGTACCTCAGGTCAGGAGGTAACTCATTCCACATTCTGCAGTTTCTGGGAAGAAACGAGCGAGATACCCGCTTGTTATTGCAGACTCAAACAAATAAAATAGTTACCTAAACGTTTTTGTATAAGCTTCTACGGAGATAGACATTCCTTATTATTGACTTGTCAGCAGACAGACAGTTCGACGAATCATTCTATGTAATTGCATGCACTGCGTAGTCTATTTGTTGCTATCGGTAGATAATTTCGAGCGAAGCGTTGTGCTAGCCCGCGGCGTTGACGGGTAGGATAGTTTAGACATCAGCTGGTTATGCGAAACGATTTTACTTTAGTATTTATGTCTTCTTAAGAACTGTGGTCTGGTCGGTATACTTTGTAGTCAGCTGCAGGTACGCCCTAAAGGTACGCCGTACGCCCGTAGAAGCATGTTTGCAAATGTGCTAAGCTAATATTTAGTATTGCTGCTGACTGAACAACATCAGTATTTTTTTAAGTTGACGTTCGGATTCTAATCGCTACTGCTCTACTAATAGTCCAATACGACATTACTGCCAATTGCATTACTGCCGCAAATGTCAAAAATGATGTCTCAGCCCGGATTTTTGAGATTTGTTGCTGATATATTCTTAAAGTAGATGATATTTACTATCACTGAGTACATAAACATTCACTTCTTTGTGGTAAATAAAAACAATACGAACCTCCCGTTTTGCTAAATTATAATTGTTCACGCCACCACTGCGTGACGACAAGACCGGAGGACGATTCCGGGCTGCGGGGCGCGGGCGGCGGGCACCGGCGCCGGAGCGGCGCGGCCGCTGTCTCCCCACTCACACTCCACGAACGACCGGCATGACACCATGTCGCGTCCGCGCATCAAGCGCCTCTATTTTTACATTTTTTATTAATATACTTCATTTACTGTGTACAGGGTTGTTTTGTTTGCTGCCATCAGCCCCAATCCTGCACAAGTTGGCGACCAGCAACAGGACACGGCCAGCAAGCAATGGCCAGTGAAGTCCACAAGAAAGAATAAAGAAGCCATCCCAGTGCCTGCACTATCACGCACTCGTCGGGCGAGGCCAACATCACGGGTCCAAAGGTCACGCAGCGGATATTTCTCGAAGTCTCTCGGACAGCCATCGCTCTGGAAGACCATTCGCAAAGGAAGTAGCCCGTTCCGTATAAACCTCCGTTTTGATTCCCTTGCACCCCTTTTCGATTTGTTGTGAATAGTGTCGTGAGTTTGTGGATAGGTATAATTAGTGTTAGTGTGATCCAAATTTGCACTATCAAATCGTAAGTAAAACAAATAGTTAACTTACAGTTCAAGTGAATTTAGTTCAGTCGCCGGTAGGTACAGAGAAATCTACCTAACCGGGATTGCAAACATAAAATATAGCATAGATTCGCTAAGTAATTAGCAATAAGTATCTACCTACGTGAATACGTACAGTTGTAGAAATAAGTATTGAATCTTTATTGCCTCCGTCAGACATTTAGGGCGCAGTTTAGGCATAGATTCGTTTAGGTATTTAGTCAGTTGTAATTAATATTGCAACGTGGCAATTATCAACCCGAACAAAGGGTACAGTATTCGTAACTTGTTTACGACATATATTTCGTGTTACATTTGTGCGCCGAGCATAAAAAAGGTTACGATTAAGGATAAATATACTTAAAATTACGATAAATAGTCCCACTTAACCCTTTGATGGTCCAAACTTAGTTTTACTTAAGCGATTGTTTTCATTTACGCATTTTTGTGTTTATTTCAACGGTGCATTTCATCGCTAAATATTCGTTTATACTCATCATAGATAAACTATTTCTGTTTTTTCTTATTAACCCATTCTGCACCAAACTTACAATTTATTTGCGTATTTTGCTTTCCCTGTTATTGCATCCGCAACAATCATAGCACATCGCTTTAGCCCACGCACCGAACATTCCAGGTGGTTGTGGAGCGGCGCTCAGCTACTTCGTTGCCGCGGGCTTGTTGCTAAGCGCTCGGCGGTCAGCGCGCCGGCTACAGCGCCACGTGTCCGCGCAACAGCGCACTCGCTTATCTACTTGCTTCGCCTCGCTGGAATTTGGTTTGCTTGCACATTTTAACCCTTCTCTTCATTTATTTATTTGTGTGCATTGATTCAGTGAATATAAATAAAATGTCGGACACTGATAGCAAGGATAGCGGGGAAATGGACGAAGTGAAACTGAAAATGTTAGTTCGAAAACGCGGTACTATTAAATCGCGGATTACTAAATTTAAGGAATTTCTTACTCCGTATGAACAAATTAGTAAGGAAGAGTTGACCACTAAGAATATAAGCGATATTAATTTAAGACTAACAAAGGTCAACGAACTCTTTCAAGAATTTGAATCTGTTCAGACGAGGATAGAATCTAAAGACAGTGAAGCTAATTTAGATAAACGTTTGCAAGAAAGATTTGAAATAGAAAATCAGTTTTACTCGGTCATTTCCAGCGCTGAGGAAATGGTCTCCAGCCATGAGAAGCGAGTCGAAAGCCCCAGCAGGAGGCTTTCAACTGGAAGTAGTTCTAATCATCATTGCGCTGGTCACTCTGGCCAGCTACGTCTCCCGACGATAAAATTGCCCACTTTTGATGGGAATTATACAAAATGGCTCGAATTTCGGGATACGTTCGACTCGCTGATCAATGGAAACGAGACTATTCCCAATATTAGCAAGTTTCATTATCTCAGATCCTCCCTAGAGGGCGGTGCTGCAGTCACAATAAAATCGATTGAGTTTACGGCCGATAATTATCAAGTAGCGTGGGACCTACTTTGTAATAGATACAATAACAAGAACGTGCTGATAAATAATCATCTCAAATCATTTTTCACACTTGACTCTCTTAACAAAGAATCTCATAAGTCACTAAGATTTATTGTAGACCACGTTTCAAAAAATTTGAGAGCCTTGAATACGCTTGGGGAGCGCACAGAGATGTGGGATACTCTTATAATATACATAGTTGTTCAAAAATTAGACAGCGTGACTAGCATTAAGTGGGAAGAGTACAAAGCCACCCTTGCGGAGTCTCCACGTCTTGAAGACTTTTATCAGTTTCTAAGAAATCGTGCCGACGTATTGGAGACTGTGCAAGAAGGCAGCGCCAGGAGCGCTCAGACAAATAATAATCAAAATAAAAATGATAAATTTAATCAAACAAGATATGGAAAGTATAATAATTACAACAAAGAGCATAGTCAGGTTAAGTCCTTCTTTTCATCAGCGTCAAACAACAGATCATGTGTCATGTGTAATCAGAATCATAGATTGTTTGAATGTAAAATGTTTGCAGATATGTCACCCGAGGTGAGGGAAGTTGAGATCACCAAGCGAAAGTTGTGCCTCAACTGCCTTCGCCCCGGCCATGTAACACAGGCCTGTCGTCTTAGCTCCTGCAGGGCCTGTAATCAGAAGCATAATAGTTTATTATGTAGAAAAAATTATAATCAAAATAATAATAAAAATGAGTCTTACCATGAAAACAAGAACATCAGCTGCGACAAACCTGGTCCTAGTAGTGAAGGGCCAAATAATCATAATTCAGCTACTGCTGGCACTTCGGTAACGTCACTTTCAACATCCATTGACGATAGCGAGGTTCTTCTGGGCACCGCGATCGTTGAAGTCACTGATGATCATGGTAATACTCACCTTGCACGAGCTATGATTGACTGTGGTAGCCAAAGAGGTTTCATAACTGAAGACCTGAAAAGGAAACTAAATATTAAAAGCAACAATTCAAAAAGACAAGTAACTATGCTCAATAATATAACATCAAGTGCCTCTGATTGCTGCACAATTACAATTAAATCTAGATTTAATTCATATACTGTTGACGTAACTTGTCTAATTACTCAAGCGGTCTCTGACAATGTACCCAATGTGGATCTGAATCTAGAAGAATTGAACTTACCTAACAATATTCGCTTGGCGGATCCTCTGTTCTATAAAAGTGACAAAGTTGATATTTTAATCGGGGCCGACATAATGTGGAATATTGTTAAGGCTGGGTATCAAAAGACATTAGGCGAGAACGGACCTACGCTAGTTTACTCAAAGTTAGGTTGGTTGGTAGCGGGACCCATGTGCCCTGCCACACCTATTTTGCCGCAAGGTAAAGTATTGTGTAATTTTAGCCAAGAGATCAAGGATTCACTTTCCAAGTTCTGGGAGTTGGAAACATTTACCACACCCACTAAGTTATGTTCCACTGATGATCAAATATGTGAAGAATTGTTTGTAAAAAACACAATCCGGTTAGACTCCGGTCGATTTCAAGTTTCAATGCCATTGAAAGAGTCCCCAGAGGTCCTGGGAGACTCATTTGCTTTAGCCTTCAGATGTTTAGTTCAGCTTTCAAAGGAATGCACAGATCCTAAAATTGCAGATGTAATTAAAAATGACTTTTATTGCGATGACCTCATTACTGGCAGTGATGATTTGACTGAATTAAAACGCATACGCGATTCAGTGGTTGACAAGTTAGCCGAAGCTTGTCTCCCGCTGAGAAAATTTCGAACAAATGTACCATGTATATTTGCGAACGACCCCACTTCAACCACTTGTGATGAAAAGAATTTATCGCAAGCAAATGACCAATATTCAAATTTACAAAACCAATCATCAGTGCTTGGGTTGAATTGGTGTCCTTCACAAGATAATTTCAACTTTTTAGTTGATTTCGATAATGAGCCCGTGTCCACGAAGAGAAATATTCTGTCAGCTACTTGCAAGATATTTGATCCACTTGGCTTGCTAAGCCCTTGCACAATAGTACCTAAAATGTTGCTGCAGAAACTTTGGCTTTCTGGACTCGGGTGGGATGATCCGGTGCCTTGCGATATGAACAAAGAGTGGAATAATTTCATATCCAATATACATCAAATTGCAGACATAAGGATTCCACGCTTTGTCATGCAAGACTCACCGGCATCGATACAACTTCATTGCTTTGCGGATGCATCCCAGAATGCATTCGCAACTTGCATTTATATACGTTGTGTGGACTCGAAGGGCAATGTTTCAGTAAAGTTGCTCTGTGCTAAAGCCCGGGTCACACCGATAGTAAAAAAATCGACCATTCCGAGGCTCGAATTGGCTGCTGCTTTGCTTGGAGCTCAATTGAGCGCGAAGGTATGTCAGTCACTCACATGCAGTTTTCACAAAAAATACTTTTGGAGTGATAGTACTATTGTATTAGGTTGGGTCAAGAATGTGAATCCAAGCAATCTAAAACAGTTCGTTTACAATAGAGTGAATGAAATACACGAGCTGACTGACAAATCTTCGTGGAATCATGTACCTACGGATATGAATCCGGCAGATATTGCCTCGCGAGGCATCAGCCCGAGCCAGTTGCAAAATGCTAATATGTGGTTCGAAGGTCCTTCATTCTTGATGAAACCCGAGAATGAGTGGCCTAGCACTAAAATAAGCAGCGTCGAGCTGCCAGAATTAAAGGTTTATACTTGCTTAGTCTCAAAGCAGCCGTCATTCGACTTTGATCGGTTTTCCAAGTTCCACCGAATGATTCGCGTGGTAGGATACATTTTAAGGTTTATTTTTAACTGTAGACAAGCAATAAATGTACGTCAAAGCGGCTTTTTATCGAGTGACGAATTAAATAAGTCTACTCGAACTCTCATCAAGGTCAGCCAAAGGGATTCATTCGCAGACGACCTCCAGTGCCTCAAGCAAGGTCGGCCTGTACATCGTAAGTCCAAAATGTTAGCCTTCAATCCCTTCTTGGATGAGCATGACCTGATTAGAGTTGGAGGACGTATACAAGGATCGATTTGTGAATATTCTAAAAAGCACCCAATATTGTTGTGTTCAAAACACCCTTTTACTAAACTTTTATTTAGAAAGGAGCATGAGAGCCACATGCACTGTGGTCCTCAATTGTTATTAAATATTGTCAGAGACCAATATTGGCCTATAGGGGGAAGAAATCTTGCGCGTAGCACTTTTAGAAAATGTATAGTGTGCGTGCGTATTCAAGGCAACTCAATCCAGCCCATGATGGGTAACTTGCCTCCTCCTCGAGTTACACTAACTTACGCGTTTACAGTAACGGGTATGGATTTTGCAGGTCCCTTTTTAATTGCAAATCGTCAAGGCAGGGGCTGCAAGTTATCCAAATGTTGGTTATGTCTGTTTGTATGCCTCAGTACCAAGGCTGTTCACTTGGAAGTAGTGAGCAGTCTGAGTACTGAAGCCTTTCTCATGACTTTCCGTCGATTTATATCACGCCGCGGCAGGCCTCATGACCTTTATTGTGATAATGGCACCAACTTCGTGGGAGCCTGTAACGAGTTGGGTAAAATGTTGCGAGCAAGCCAAAAGGCCATGACTGAGGCCGCCCATGATAAGGGCATCAAATTTCACTTCAGTCCGGCGTATTCACCTCACTTTGGAGGTATCTTTGAAGCAGGGATAAAATCGGCAAAGTCACTTTTAAAACGTGTAATTGGTAATTCTAGTCTGACGTTCGAAGGGTTAACGACGCTATTCACTCAAATTGAAAGTATCCTAAATTCTCGGCCGTTGACCCCTCTGACGTCAGATCCCTCTGATCTGTCTCCTCTGACTCCAGGGCACTTCCTGATAGGGCGTCCACTCACCGCCTTACCAGAGACACCTGTTACTACCAATTGTCCGAACAGATATCAACGAATAGAACAGATGAGACAACACTTTTGGATCCGCTTCCACGATGAGTATCTGAGCGAGCTACAGCTGCGGACCAAATGGAGGGAGAAGCAGAACGAGCTGAAGGAGGGTGATCTCGTCGTAATTAAAGATGACAACGTCCCACCGATGCGGTGGCGCCTGGGACGAGTGCACCAACTGTATAAAGGCCAGGACGGCATCACCAGAGTGGCGGAGTTTAAAACTGCCAGAGGCATGGTGAAGAGGGCAGTAAACCGAGTCTGCCTCCTGCCAGTCCGAGATAGCGAAATGGATGATTCTCTTGCAAGCCAGGGCTTCCAAGGCGGGGACCCTGTTCACGCCACCACTGCGTGACGACAAGACCGGAGGACGATTCCGGGCTGCGGGGCGCGGGCGGCGGGCACCGGCGCCGGAGCGGCGCGGCCGCTGTCTCCCCACTCACACTCCACGAACGACCGGCATGACACCATGTCGCGTCCGCGCATCAAGCGCCTCTATTTTTACATTTTTTATTAATATACTTCATTTACTGTGTACAGGGTTGTTTTGTTTGCTGCCATCAGCCCCAATCCTGCACAATAATAAACTAATTGCTATAAAAAATTTGTTACACAGATCGGAAGAGAAAAACTACTGATTTCAAAGGTAGGTTCGACATTCGTGAGTTTTTATTATTTAGTCTACGTACAGAAGTGTATTTTTTTATATGACTGTGTTTGATCCAGGTTAATGATGGTGATGATCAATACGCGCGGATGGTGGTGAAAAGATCCAGAATTACTTCCTTTCCATATCTCAGCAGCTTGAAATTCACGCTGCCCTTATCACCCTTATGGATACCAGGTGGGATTGGCAGAGGGAAGTTCTTCGGCGGTATTTCCACGTTATAGTAGCGATATGTACCCTTAAAAAAATGCAAACTGTTACTTAGCACTGAAAATATTGTGTCCTTTATAGTAGATACATAAATAATTTATTAACATACAGATTTAACACGTATCCAATAAATGATTGAACTGTAAATCTTAAAAATTAAACTATTTCGCTGAGAGTTCACATCAATTGCCGCTGTTTTGTCGCCTAAATAATGTTTAAGTTTGTAAAACGTAATAACATAACATAATAATTCCACGGCCGACTTCGGCCACGGCAACTGCTGTCAACTCCGTTGCTGTCGCTGGTGTGCTCGCAAGTGGCTGATGTAGCCGATCTTGTTAGTAAAAGTTCGCGGACATTGCGGCCATTGTAAAATATATATTGTTAGTACCTATTAGTAGTATATGGGTCTTTTTATAAATGAATAGGTAATTAAATATGAATCAATTGATACTCACAGGGCTAGTTGGGCATCCAGTCAAATTGGAATGCATCTTCACAAATTCGTACATCCAGGGTTTGTTCAGAGCTTCACAGGTTATGATGCTGTAATCGATTGAGTCGCCACTTGGCAACAAATATGAGAACTTTAGCTGAAAAGAACATATTTTTTAGGCTATGCATCCATTAGGCCACGGACTGTACGCGTAACGTTCTGTCCGCAGCCTTATTAGTTCGCCCCGAATCGAGAACTCGTAGTTCGCGTTCGCTAAAAACTATATAGAGTAGATTCATAGATAGCTTTTTAATTTTCGACGCGATTGAATAAATACGTTTTTGTCAAAATTTTAAAATTTTACAAGTTTTATCGCTGACTGTACTTTTTATTTCTCTAGGCAACTAATACTGTTTCGAGTACTGTATACTGTTTTCAAGTAATACTACTATCGAGACAATTCTAACAATCCCAAACACAATTGTTGCCAAAAGTCGTGTGTATATTAGTTGCAGCGATGTGAGTGAGGTAGGGTTCGGCACCGGTGTTCCGGTGAAACAGTTCTCTCTTGTACTAACAATTTCAATTTCAATACTGTATTGATAAAATATAATTTTACATGTCACTAACCGAAACATTATTACCAAAAGTCGTGTGAAAAGTCATAGTGAGGTTGGTCAGGTAAGGATCGTTGCGCCGACGACGCGCTGTGAACACGCGCACGCCACTTATGTACGCCGGGTTAGAATATTTCACCACGGCTCCCTCTTGCATTATGCGAAGTTTCTGTTTAAAAATATTAGATAGAAATTAACCATAGCTCTTAACTTAATACTTAGGAAGATAACCTCTTGAGATGGGGCATTGGAAGACAAGGTGATACATTTAGCGAGTGTGGAGTCCCCAAAACACAAGTATTGTATAAATAATGTAAATATAATTGTAGTTGTAGTAGTACCTAGTAAATACTTCATTGCACAAAACAAGTATATAACACAGAGAGAATACAGTAAATGTATTGTGTAGTGTGTACAAAGGCGAACTTATCCCCTTATTTTACCGAAAAGTAATTAAGTTAATACAAGAGAAACTTCAAATTACTTACCCCGTCAACCCCTACAGATTGAAGAAAAATTATTGCAAAACTGATACAAACAAAAAGTTTCATGAAATAAACATGAAAAAAATCGTATGACATATTGTTACAAGTTATTTTCAGCTTGTTACACTTCATGTTGGCAATCAAATGAGAAAATTGTGATCATCGGCTATCATTTTTGATGATCACGAATAATCATTAGTGACATCTATATAGGAAAGAGCCTCGGATAAATGATAATCCCATTATTATGTGCATGCCTACCCAATTATTATGTGCATGGTTAACCTAACGATACGTAAGTTCATAATGATGTTATTTAGGGACTAAGCTATATTTTAAAACATTATATGCGTAAAGGATCATACACATACAATTTTTATTTTATGCTCAACAACACATAGTTTCACTAGACTTAGGTATATCGACCGGGATATGAACCGTAATTACCTTATTTGTATTGTTTTCGAGCTCCCGATATTTCGACGCAGTTACATAGCGGGTGGGTGTCAAAGTTGTGTAGACCTTTGGTGTAGACCGCACTCGGTCTACCCTCATTCGTGCGCGTCACATAGGTACATACCAAAGTACATAACAAAATACTGCGTAAAATTTAACAACACACGCAATAACATAAAAGCACATTAGGTACTCAGTCATTACAGCCAGATGCAAGTCTAAATAACATACCAGCAAGCATAAAATTATACTTGCGCCAGTCTATTAGGTATCGTACTCCGCAAACAATAAAATTTTGATTAACAGCTTTTAAATATTGTGAATCCTTTAGACGTCCTAATTTTCATACAAAATAAATATTGTATTCAATCAAATCATTGTAATTAACGTTACTTATTGTCACGCGTCAACTATAACAAAATACGCAATACATTGCGTCTTGTCTATCTATATATATCTAATTCTAATCTATCTATCTAATCTAATACCTTTGAACGAGCAATTCTTGTTTATTTACTATTTATTTATATGTATATTTATTTATATATATGTAAAAAAAAACGATATCGTTTACCTTTTTAAATGTGGCCACACTTTGCTTTGACTTGTCAATGTCATGTCATACGTCAAAGGTGGAAAGTGAGGTTAGAGAGATTGCAATGCCGCTTTAAATAATCGTCGTTATAATTGTTATTTGTTATTGAGAAAGGAGTGACTAAAGCAGGAATAAACTTTAAATGTCGTTTCTTTGTTTACAGGTCGGTATTTTTTGTAATAGTACATACATTGTAGGTTAACATTAAATCTTGTAGTATAAAAAATAAAACTTTGTTTACAGAGCAACACATGAAGTTATTCTTTCGTCCAATTCATATCAACAAAAGTGAAATCATCTTATAAAACGACATTTCTAGTTACGGGTTTCGAAGAAAGATGACGAAGCTTCGTTTTGAATTCACAATACTACCTGGAAGTGACGAAAAAACAAATGTCTGTTGTATAACCTCAATAACCACCGAGGACAACAAGAGTTATGCATTACCGGACGGACTACAGTCAGTTGGTCATCACAAAGAATTGATAAAAACAGCGGCATATAGTAAAGTAAAGAATAGTTTATCAAAAAGGTACCAGACAAGGAGAATCTGGATCTCGCTAACCGAGGAACTAGAGCAAATTTATATGGATGAGGACGGTAATGTGCAGTTTGCAGACAGATACCTGGAAGAATTGAATCAGGACCAATGTGCTTCTACCGCACCCACTGCTGCCGGCACAAAAGGGGCCAATACCTTAGAAAACTTATTAGCAAAGTTAATAGAAAGTACACAGGAAAGTAAACAACAGAGCTTGAAGAATATTGCGGATAAGTTTGTGATCGAGAAGTTTACTAGCAAACATTCGAATGCAGCTCAATGGATGGACATTTTTGAAAAGGAATGTGAGCGTTACCAGATATCGGATGAAAAAAAGATAGAAGTTCTTAGGCTCTTTATGGATAAAAGTTGTGCAGATTGGTACAGTTCCATGATTGTAAAACTGACTATGAATGCAGAATGGTCTGAGTGGAGGAAAAAATTTTGTGAATCATTTGTCAACAAAGGGTGGAGCCCAGTTACATATGCATTACTGTATAAATATAAGGATGGCTCACTGTTGGATTATGCTATAAAAAAGGAAAAGCTTTTACTCGATATGAGGAAGTCAATTGATTCTGGTACATTGGTGGATCTTATCGCAGTGGGTTTGCCGGAGTACATATTAAACAAAATTGATAGAGAAGCGTTGAAGGACACAGTTGAGTTGTTCAATGAAGTAAGCAAGTATGAGCATATGATTACCAAAAAAAGCTACATATTTAAGAAGAAATATGGACCCTCAAGAACAAATTTCAGGAATGAGGAACTAAAGCCATGCAAAATTTGTGAAGGGTTAAACAAAGGCACCCGCTATCACGCTGAGACTGCATGTTGGTTTCGTACAAAAGAAGATGACAAAGTGAAGAAAAACTTCATTAAACATGTTAATAATGCATTGATAGAAGCAGAGTTAAATGAATCAGTTCCAAAAAACGAATACTAACACCACTGATAAAGGTCAAATTACTAATTAATGATAAACATCTGATAAATGCAGTCTATGACCCAGGCTCAGTTGTTTCCATTATAAATTCTAAGCTCTTAAGCCTAAAAGGGAGAGGAAACGAATTAAATGAAGAAAATTTAGTAACAGTTGGTGGTGTTAAAAAAACTGACGGTTTGACCAACCTAAAAATAAAAATCTTTAACAAAGAAGAGAATGTTGATATATCCATTGTGGATGAACAATATTTCAAGCATGATTTTCTGATTGGCTTGGACCTAATAAAAATATTCCGATTAACTCAAGATGAGAATTTGGATATACATCAGGTACTGGGTACAAACATAAAAGATAATGAGAAAGTGGAAGTCTCAAATGAAGAAATAAATCATAACCAATCAAAAGTTCCTGGGAATGATGAGAACACAACAAAAGAATATTATGTCAATTTTAATGAGCATATAAAGGAGGAGGATTTTAAGATAAAAATTGATCATTTGAACAAGGAGCAACAGTCTGAAATAAATACATTGATCAATAAATATAACTCAGTGTTTGCAAGGCATAAATATGATGTTGGGACTGTCAATGGGTATGAAGCCAGAATAGACTTGTTGGTGGATAAATATTGCAGCAAGAGGCCATACAGATGTACCATGGAAGATAAAAAAGAGATAGAAGAGCAAATTGGAAAGTTACTAGATAATAAGTTAATAGAGGAATCCTATAGTCCATTTGCTGCACCGGTCACATTGGCATTTAAAAGAGAGGAGAATAAAAAATCAAGATTATGTATTGACTTTAGGGACTTAAATAAAATAGTAGTACCACAAGCTCAGCCCTTCCCACTGATCGAAGACCTTATGACGAAGACTAGGAATTGTAAATTTTTTTCGACACTTGATATCAACTCAGCGTTTTGGTCTATTCCTTTACGGATTGAGGACAGAAAGAAAACAGGATTTGTAACCCAGGATGGACACTTTCAATGGACCTGCCTGCCTTTTGGGTTGAAGACCTCGCCAGCAATCTTCCAAAGAATTTTAAGCAACATATTGAGGAAATATAAGCTTACGGACTTTGCAGTTAATTACATTGATGATATCCTTATATTTTCCAGAACGTTCACCGAACACATTGAACATTTAACAAAGTTGCTGGAAGCAATCAAGACGGAGGGCTTCAGATTAAAATTTACGAAGTGCACATTTGCATCTGACTTAGTAAAATATTTGGGTCATATAATACAAAACAATTCAGTTAAGCCATTGAAAGATAACTTGACCTCAATAAAGAATTTCCCTATTCCTAGAACGCAGAAAAATATAAGACAGTTCCTAGGGAAAATTAACTTTTACCATGAGTATATTCCGAAGAGTGCAATAATACTAGACCCATTGCATAATCTATTAAGAAAGAACCAGAAATTCATATGGACCGCTGAATGCCAAGATGCATTTGAAAAGATAAAGAATCTCTTATGTTCTCAACCAGTTTTGGAAATATTCGATGAAAATTTGCCGATACAAATTTACACAGATGCTTCATTAGAAGGCGTCGGTGCAATTTTAAAACAAATACAGCCTGATGGTAAAGAAAAACCCGTAGCCTATTTTTCAAAGAAATTAAATCAAGCTCAGAAGAAGAAAAAAGCAATATATTTAGAATGTTTAGCCATCAAGGAAGCGGTACGATATTGGCAATACTGGTTAATAGGTAAATCATTTACAGTATATTCAGACCACAAACCACTAGAAAACATGAATTTGAAATCAAGAACCGATGAGGAACTAGGTGATTTAACTTATTACCTGTCACAGTATGATTTTAAAATAAAATATTCTCCGGGGAAGGAAAACTTAGAAGCCGACTGCTTAAGCAGAAATCCTGTATTAGAACCTAATGAAAATACTGAGGAACAATTGAAGATAGTAAATTTAATAAGTCTCAACGACATTGTAAGGGATCAGAAGGAAAATCCAGAAGTACAGAATAAAAGAGGAAAATTAATTGAAAGACACAATGTATACTTAAAGAGAAGAGGAAAAATTATTTTATCAGAGGAATTTAGTGTAAAACTTATGAAATCTATACATGCTGACCTAGGTCATATTGGAATAGGACAAATGCAGAAGACGATTGGCCCGTTTTATGCAGCTAAAAACTTGATACAAAACATAAAATCAGTGTGCACCGACTGTGAAGTTTGCATTAAAAATAAGTCGAGAGGACACAATAAATATGGATTTATGTCACAGCTGGGCCCAGCTACCAAACCATTCGAAATCATGTCTATAGACACTATTGGAGGTTTTGGTGGTTCAAGATCTTCAAAGAAATATCTGCACCTGTTAGTCGACCACTTCTCTAGATACGCATTCATTTCTACTTCAAAAACCCAAAATGCCAATGACTTCATAAAGCTAATTAAAACTATATCAGATACAGAGGATATTGGTATGATTCTTACAGACCAGTATCCAGGAATCAATTCGAAGGAGTTTAAAGATTTTTTGAGAAGCAACAATATACCTTTGATATTTACAGCAGTAGACTCACCTTTCTCAAATGGATTGAACGAGAGACTGAATCAGACTTTGGTGAATAAAATAAGGTGCAGAATGAATGAGAAAGGCAACAAAAGAGCTTGGACAACAGTAGCTCACGAATGTGTAAAGAACTATAATCAGACCAACCATTCAGTGACCCGTTTCTCTCCTAGTTATCTTCTAAACGGTACAGATGTCACATTATTACCAAAGGAACTAAAGGAGGAAAAATCGCTTAGTGACTGGATCAAGGACAGGGAAACAGCATTAGAAAACACAAGAAGATCACATAACTACAATAAGAAGTTATTTGACAAAGATAGAAAACTCTTTGAATTGAGTGCAGGTGACATGGTGTATGTTGAAAATGGAAATAAACTGAACAGGAGGAAATTGGATGAACTCAGAATTGGACCATATGTGATCATTGAAAAAATCTCAAATTCAATATTTAAGGTAGATACAGGACACAGAAAAACAGAATCCAACTTCTTTCATATTACAAAATTAATTCCATGTCATAGGATACAAGAAGAAGAGGAGTAGTTTAGTAGCGAAAATTTTATATAAAAAAATTTCTCCTTCTAGGGGGGGAGATGTAAAAAAATAAACGATATCGTTTACCTTTTTAAATGTGGCCACACTTTGCTTTGACTTGTCAATGTCATGTCATACGTCAAAGGTGGAAAGTGAGGTTAGAGAGATTGCAATGCCGCTTTAAATAATCGTCGTTATAATTGTTATTTGTTATTGAGAAAGGAGTGACTAAAGCAGGAATAAACTTTAAATGTCGTTTCTTTGTTTACAGGTCGGTATTTTTTGTAATAGTACATACATTGTAGGTTAACATTAAATCTTGTAGTACAAAAAATAAAACTTTGTTTACAGAGCAACACATGAAGTTATTCTTTCGTCCAATTCATATCAACAAAAGTGAAATCATCTTATATATATTATTTCGGGGATCTTGGAAACGGCTCTAACGATTTCGATGAGATTTGCTATATGGGGGTTTTCGGGGGCGATAAATCGATCTAGCTTGGTCTTATCTCTGGGAAAACGCGCATTTTTGAGTTTTTATATGTTTTCCGAGCAATGCTCGGTCTATCAGATTTATTCGTCTTTATCTGTCATTTTGACTTATGTAATTATAAGTAAGGGATAAAACATAATTTAAGGCTCGTAAAGTTTTATGAATAACTGGGTAAGTGTGCAATGAAAGCAATAATAAGGCATGTTAGAGATTATAATTAGGTAGAGTTTGTGCGGAAAGAGAATAGTCGTGGAATGTATGTGGCCCAATACATTCCACGACTCTTCTCTTTCCGGACAGACTCTATATAATATTATATGTTTATTTTTATATATTTTTAAGCCTAAAGACTTCACTATAAAATGTCAAACGGACAACGTCAGTGCTATTGGTAGAACTACATTTTAACATCAAGCGCGTAATTACGTAAGGTGGCAACCCCCTATTAAATTGTAAGGCTGGCAACAAATCGATAAGGCTCATGCATAAAGATGCGCGCGCGCCGTTTCTTTGTGCAGGCGCGCTGCGTGCGCCCGCGGTGGTAAACGTTTGGAAACCATCTTGATGCGCGCCCTGTCACGCTTTAAGGTTCCGTAGAACGAAATTAAAAATTACAAAATTTGTGGGTTTAGAAGACAATATTTTAACCCCAGATAGGTTAAAGGCATTCCAAAATTTAAGAAATGTGGAAGTATTTTAGTGCGCACGAGTAGATATAATGTATGTACTCTATGTTAGTTGTATAATATCATTGTTTAGAAGGAAAAGGTATGAAAATCATGGAAAATCGGAGGATGTGCATATTAGAGGTGCTGTTGGGCACTATTTAATTTATTGTATTAATTATGTAATGTAATTAGTGCAATGTATGGATCTTGTTATCCGATATAAATATGTATATTAAATAATTAAATAAATATTTAATTTTAAGGATGGAAGGAAGTTAAAATTTGCACGTATATAAGTCTGCTATGGCTCTGAATTGATATATATCAGATGTACTTGGTCAAGCAGATCTTGTCAGTAGAAAAAGGCGGCAAATTTGAAAAATGTAGGCGCGAAGAGATATCGTCCCATAGAAAATTTGAATTTCGCGGCTTTTTTTTGACAAGATTTGCTTGACCAGCTATATCTCATATTTACCTTCCATGTTCAACTTGGGTGTATAAATTCAAAAGTCAGGTATTTTTCTGAGAAGATCAATCTAATCAATATTCGATCTTACGACCAACGGGCTCAGCACGGTTCCATTTTTATCGACTATCACTAAGCCCGTCACTTTCGCACTTACATACTTGTTAGAACGTGACAGGCATGGTGATAAATGATAAAAATGCGACCGTGCTACTAGGGCAAATTCTATTAAAATACTATAGTTAATCAAAGAATCCCCTTCAAATGTAAATCCATCTCACGCTTGTCCAGTTTTTTTAGGGTGTCATTATCAAATAATTAAAGCGGAAACAGAATGTATGTAAAAGATAACATTTCTCGTAATCTCTCGCTTTCCGTAACATGACCGTCCGAAAGTTAATTTAGCGAATTAACTAAGCAAGATTCGAATGAAATGATAACGCATCTTGACGTTTTTAAAGACACCGCGAGTTTTTGAACGACAAACTGCAGGTGCTCGAACTACGAACGCACTTTACTTGTCAGTTCACTTGAAACTGAACTTTATCTTGATCTTTACAAGTTAGGGTTTTGATTGGCAAATGTTTTATACATGCTGATTATTTCCGATGGGCATTATCAACTGCTGTGCGCGTTTGCAAGACTACCGAAGCTCGACACGGGAGGAATAACAACATTCTGTATACTTTATATAATCCATCCATCTTGTCTAATGTTAAAAGAAGTGGAATGAATTAGTAATACAGTCTATGATAAAAACGTAAAGTATTATTTAATTTAAAGACAAACGAATGCGCTTCTAAGGTATTAAAGGGGCCCACTGATTACCAGTCCGCCGGACGATATCGGCCTGTCAGTTGACCGTTCCGAACAACTGACAGGCTGATATCGTCCGGCAAACTGATAATCAGTGGGCCCCTTAACGCATTCGTCTTGCAAATTTATTTGTTGAAATTTAAAAATTTATATCTCGCATAATATTAATATTTTAGTAATATTTTACAATAGATAAAGTATATATATTTTTTTACTTATTTGATTTTAATCATTCAGATAACTTAACTATTGCCCGAACCAATTTTTTAATCATTGTATTTTATTTGCGCGTAGCTATATGTTTATTGTGGGTACATTAAAACAAAGGTACACAAACACACATTACGGGAACAATTAGTTAAAAAAAATATATATATATTTTAACTTATCTAAAGCATCCGACATGTTTTTCAATGATGGCTGATTGGTGATCACGTGGTGCTTTCCATAGAAAACCAAGCGTCGGAAGTTCCGGCCCGGCCCGGCCCGGTCTAGCGTGACGCATCCTTAATAGATTTAAAGAAAACCACTTACTTACCTATTCGCTAGGTGCACGACTGGTGCTGCCCTCATTTTGACGGACTTTCTACGTTAAATCTTATGGAGTAAAATTAGTTCAAGCGGCTGCCGCTAGTATACTAATGTCGGGCATTCCATAAGATTACCTGTGTTTGTGACGATCAGCGCCACTTCCCCCTCCACCGACTTCGCACCTTGCCAATTGAAGCCGAAATTTAGCGCAGTGTTTACGACTGTCACCACAAAATCGTTTTTTCAAAATTTAATTGTATGGGAAGTTTCATAAGGTTCACTGTTGACGCTGTTGATCAGTCGGTACGAGCAATACTGTACGAGGAAACCCAAGACAAATAGCTAGTTAAACAAAGATCTAAAATAGTCTGTGTGACAGTGGCATCCTGCCGTCAGGAACCATACATAATCAATTAAGTAATGAGTAGTTAGATAACGCGCATCAGTATGCGCTTGCGTCGGACGCACGCATAATAAGTTACGGGAATTATATAAATACACATTAGAACACAGCGCAGCGTATTTGTAAGTTAACTGACGGGGAATACCAAGCGGTCTATGAAGTTACGTTGCATTTTAAATATTTTTTAGGGTTCCGTACCCAAAGGGTAAAAACGGGACCCTATTACTAAGACTCCGCTGTCCGTCCGTCCGTCCGTCCGTCTGTCCGTCTGTCCGTCCGTCCGTCCGTCCGTCCGTCCGTCCGTCCGTCTGTCATCAGGCTGTATCTCACGAACCGTGATAGCTAGACGGTTGAAGTTTTCACAGATGATGTATTTCTGTTGCCGCTATAACAACAAATACTAAAAACAGAATAAAATAAAGATTTAAGTGGGGCTCCCATACAACAAATGTGATTGACCGAAGTTAAGCAACGTCGGGCGGGGTCAGTACTTGGATGGGTGACCGTTTTTTTGCTTGTTTTGCTCTATTTTTTGTTGATGGTGCGGAACCCTCCGTGCGCGAGTCCGACTCGCACTTGGCCGGTTTTTTTTATATGTACTTACATACTTGCAACTGGGTTAAGTAAATGTAAAAGGGACCTCTTCTTTTTTCAAAATTTCTTGGCATTTTAGTGGGTTAATTTTTAACCGACTTCCAAATCTCAAAAGGAGGAGTGTATCAATTCGGTTGTATGTATTTGTTTTTTTTTAATGTTTGGTACTCCATATCTCCTTCATTACTGGACCGAGTTTGAAAATTCTTTTTCTAACTTAATTTTGCCCTAATTTTGCGAACGTCAAAACTAGCTAAACTAGCTGTTGCCCGCGACTTCGTACGCGTGGATTTGTATATTGGTGGTTATTCTACATTAGCTTAGAACATTATGCAGCAAAATATTGCAGTAGGACGGTTAATCATTTGTTAATTATTAATATTATACAACGCATGAGACTTGTCTTTCACAACCTACGAAGTTTCTAGCCCCTAACTAAATAAAATTGTTCTCGACATAATCCCTCTCAACCCCCTTAGAAGATTTTCATGTCCTCTATTCAATAAAACCTACTACCTAACTACCTATTTACGAAGTTTGAAGTAAATAAAATTTGAACTTTTTAACCATTTTAGGGGATGAATTTTTAAAAACGCTGAAATGGCTTTTCTTGTATTCTAATAATATGCCTCTGTACAAAGATTCAAGCCCCGTTCTCACAAAAATGTTTGAACTCCATACAAACCACCACCTTGAGATATAAATTTTCAAAAACGCAGAAATTTTTTTTTTTCTTTTTTAAAATAATACCTTTTTATGAATTTTCAAGTTCCTAGCTTAAAATAAAATTTGAACCCCGTACAAACTTTCAACCCCTTTTTAAACCTGTTAGGGGATGAATTTTACAAAACGCTGAAATTACTTGTATTGTCTTCTAATAATATCCCCAAATACAAAGATTCAAGTCCCGCGCTCGAAAAAATGTTTGTTATCCATACAAACTTTCAACTCTTTTTTCACCACCTTAGGGGATGAATTTTCAAAAACGCTGAAATTAGTTTTCTTGTATTTAAATTTAATATCTATTTGCAAAGTTTCAAGTTCCTAGCTTAAAATGAAATTTGCACCCCAAGACGAACTTTCATCCCCTTTTAACCCCCTTAGGGGTTGAATTTCCAAAAAAACGTCGCAATTACTTTATTTTGTGATCGGCTATTATGCCTTTCTAAGAAGTTTCAAAGCATTTGTAATGGATTCAAACTTTCAACCCCTTTTTAACCCTGTTAGGGGATGAATTTTACAAAACGCTGAAATTACTTTTCCTGTCTTTTAATAATATCCCCAAATACAAAGATTCAAGTCCCGCGCTCGAAAAAATGTTTGATATCCATACAAACTTTCAACCCCTTTTTCACCACCTTACGGGATGAATTTTCAAAAACGCTGAAATTAGTTTTCTTGTATTTTAATAATATATCTTTTTCCGAAGTTTCAAGTACCTAGCTTAAAATAAAATTTGAACCACATACAAACTTTCAACCCCTTTCTAACCCTGTTAGGGGATGAATTTTAAAAAACGCTGAAATTACTTTTCCTGTCTTTTAATAATATCCCCAAATACAAAGATTCAAGTCCCGCGCTCGAAAAAATGTTTGATGTCCATACAAACTTTCAACCCTTTTTTCACCACCTTAGGGGATGAAATTTCAAAAACGCTGAAATTAGTTTTCTTGTATTTAAATTTAATATCTATTTGCAAAGTTTCAAGTTCCTAGCTTAAAATGAAATTTGCACCCCAAGACGAAATTTCATCCCCTTTTAACCCCCTTAGGGGTTGAATTTCCAAAAAAACGTCGCAATTACTTTATTTTGTGATCGGCTATTATGCCTTTCTAAGAAGTTTCAAAGCATTTGTAATGGATTCAAACTTTCAACCCCTTTTTAACCCTGTTAGGGGATGAATTTTACAAAACGCTGAAATTACTTTTCCTGTCTTTTAATAATATCCCCAAATACAAAGATTCAAGTCCCGCGCTCGAAAAAATGTTTGATATCCATACAAATTTTCAACCCCTTTTTCACCACCTTGGGGGATGAATTTTCAAAAACGCTGAAATTAGTTTTCTTGTATTTTAATAATATATCTTTTTCCGAAGTTTCAAGTACCTAGCTTAAAATAAAATTTGAACCACATACAAACTTTCAACCCCTTTCTAACCCTGTTAGGGGATGAATTTTACAAAACGCTGAAATTACTTTTCCTGTCTTTTAATAATATCCCCAAATACAAAGATTCAAGTCCCGCGCTCGAAAAAATGTTTGATGTCCATACAAACTTTCAACCCTTTTTTCACCACCTTAGGGGATGAAATTTCAAAAACGCTGAAATTAGTTTTCTTGTATTTAAATTTAATATCTATTTGTGAAGTTTCAAGTTCCTAGCTTAAAATGAAATTTGCACCCCAAAACGAACTTTCATCCCCTTTTTAACCCCCTTAGGGGTTGAATTTCCAAAAACGTCGCAATTACTTTATTTTGTAATCGGCTACTATGCCTTTCTAAGAAGTTTCAAGGCATTTGTAATGGATTCAAACTTTCAACCCCTTTTTAACCCTGTTAGGGGATGAATTTTCAAAAACGCTGAAATTACTTTTCCTGTCTTATAATAATATCCCCATATACAAAGTTTCAAGTCCCATACTCACAAAAATATTTGATCTCCATACAAATTTTCAACCCCTTTTTCACCACCTTGGGGGATGAATTTTCAAAAACGCTGAAATTAGTTTTCTTGTTTTTTAATACATTTTTACAAAGTTTCAAATTCCTAGCTTAAAATAAAACTTGTACCCCATACAACCTTTCATCCCCTTTTTAACCCCCTTAGGGGTTGAATTTTTCAAAATCGCTTCTTATCTCTTGTACACTTTATAAATGCAACCTAGTGTGCAAATTTCAACTTTCTAGCTTTTGTAGTTTCGGCTCTGCGTTGATGAATCAGTCAGTCAGTCAGTCAGTCAGTCAGGACACTTGCATTTATATATATAGATTAAAAGTTGGCAACTTTAAGTCAACCATTCCCATCAGTGGCGGATTTGCAGTCTTTGCCGCCCTAGGCTCAGACCCTGTAGCCGCCCCTTTCTCAGTATCAGCACCCATCATACTGACTGCATTTAGGTCAGGCAACGAAAAGGTATAGAGGGAAATGGACACATTTTTTACTAAGTAACTTTGTTTGGACTCGTTAGGAGGTGAAAAAATCAAAAGTCGCCGGCCGTAGCCCTTGAGCGGGGGTGGGGGGTTTGATTTAAAGGTCCCATTTTTCGGTTTTTCGCTTATAATATCTTAGAAACTATGCGTCCTTGTGACATGATCATTATACAAAATGAAAGCTGATTAAATTTGCTACAAGTTTTATACAGTCGAGTTTTTCGATAGGTATCTTGTTTAGTTTTTGAGAAAGCCGCTCTTGAATGTCTATAATTTTTCATTAAATTTCCATCAATAATATTCACAGTGCTCACGAGGAAAGGAACCCGAAAGATTTTAACAGTGTAGCAGATCTGCGAAATTGACTCCACACTCGCGTTCGCGGCTTCGTGCACGAGTGTGGAGGGCCCTATACAAGCCCCCCTTCAGACTATTGCGCGTGAATCGCGGCTCGACTTCGCGGAGCGAATATATCGCGACGTTGACGTATGACTCCACACTCGCAAAGTTCTCGGTGATTTCGCAGTTTAGTTCGCGCCAAGATGGCTGAAAAGCATCAGCTGATCGACTTAACTGTAATTTATCTACGGCAATGATTGCTGATGCTTATGATATCGAAAAACTGTACTAAATAAAACTTGTAGCAAATTTAATCAGCTTTCATTTTGTACAATGATCAGTCGTTAGAACGCATAGTTTCCGAGATAAGTATAAGCGAAAAACCGAAAAATGGGACCTTCAAATCTCCCTCTTTCCCCGGCTCATTAGCTACGGCCGGGGACTTTTGATATGTTCACCTCCTAAGTAGTTCAAATAAAGTTACGAAGTCAAAAATTGTGTTCCAAGCATTTCTCTCTATACCTTTTTTTGAGAATTCGTTGCCTATATATGAATAATTTTGTGTTATTTCTTGTTATCATCAGCGATTTTTTGCCACAATTTGCCGCCCCTAATATCTCGCCGCCCTAGGCTCGAGCCTACTGTGCCTTATGGGAAATCCGCCACTGATTCCCATTTCCATTACCGGTCCGATACGACCTTCAAACTTTCAAGAAAAGAGCGCACTCCCATCTTATAGGCCGGCAACTCACTTGCCACCCCTTCTGGTATTGCAGGTGCTCCTTGGGCGACGCCGCGGTAGTTGCTTACTTTCAGTCTATTCGTCTGCTCGTTTGTTTCCTAAAGTATAATATACTAGCGACCCGCCCCGGCTTCGCACGAATTAACAAATTATACATAAACCTTCCTCTTGCATCACTCTATCTATTTAAAAAAACCGCATCAAAATCCGTCGCGTAGTTTTAAAGATCTAAGCATACATATAGGGAGAGACAGCGGGAACCGACTTTGGTTTATACTATGGTTTGGTTTATAGTATAGAAACAGGCAGCCGCCGATGACTGGTACTTTTCTATGGGCAGTTAATTCCCATATTAAGTGGGCATTAGGCAACTATTAAATGTCAGATATAACTAACTCGATCTAGCAGTTAAAACGTAAATACGAGTAGACCTTTGACCAGTAAAATACCTATATACCTATATTATTACTCTTTATTTGTTTTTAATGAGTCGTTATACTTGCTAGAATTAAGGTACTGTTGGAATTTAGCATTACTGCAGCAGTATTGCAGCGTGACATTACTGCTAACTGCATTGCTGCCGCAAATGTCAAAGATGACGTTGCTGCCCGTAATTTTGATAGTAATGAGCGGCAGCCTAATCTCGCGCCGCAATACTGCTGCAATAATGCTATTGACTGCAATACTGTCACAAATGTCAAATTATATTATTTTCTCGATAAAATTATCTTTTTGACGTTTCATCAGCATTACTACAGCACAGCATTATTGCAGCGTGACATTACTGCCGAATACATCCCTGTCGCATAAGTCAAAAATCCAGGCAGCAACATTCGATTTTTCTACTGCACCAGTAATGGTGTTATAGTCTGAATCCGAACGGCGGTGACGTCCGGATGTCAACTGCAACTGCATTACTGTTGCGGCGTCGTCGTGCCGCCCCTGTATTTGTAAAATGAGTGACGTTACTGCCACATTACTGCCGGCTCATTCCATCACTCATATTATCAAGGAAATTGACAGATACAGCGGCGGCAACAACGACGCCGCAACAGTAATGCAGCAGCAGTTAACAGAACGTCACCTATAAGACTTGACGTTTGACTTATAACATCCTTTACGTAAACGTGCTCTTAGGCAACTCATTAAGCAAAATCCTATAGGTATATTACTAATTTCTCACATCACCTTTGACTCTAATAAATAGTTACAATAATAGCAATTACACGCAAAATATCGGTTTACCGATTGTAACAGAAAATATGGCGGCTATTAAGCTGGCTATTACCGATTCGCGATGGTAACTGTTAATTCATGGGATATAAATAAGCGGGAAATTATCACCTGGACGCGGCGAACGGTAGTACATTCGCAGTTTATAGGCAAACCTAGCACATTTCTAGCATAGGACGATCGCCCACCAGTGGTAAAGCATGCCAGAGGTATACTGCCCCACCAAATAATTATCAATATGGATATTTGAAAACTTTTTCAAGTGAAAACTTCTTTAGCGGCACAGGGCACTTTTTGAGGTGGGGAAAAAAACCGGCCAAGTGCGAGTCGGACTCGCGCACGGAGGGTTCCGCACCATCAACAAAAAATAGAGCAAAACAAGCAACAAAAACGGTCACCCATCCAAGTACTGACCCCGCCCGACGTTGCTTAACTTCGGTCAAAAATCACGTTTGTTGTATGGGAGCCCCATTCTTTATTTTATTCTGTTTTTAGTATTTGTTGTTATAGCGGCAACAGAGATACATCATTTGTGAAAATTTCAACTGTCTAGCTATCGCGGTTCATGAGATACAACCTGGTGACAGACGGACGGACGGACGGACGGACGGACGGACGGACAGCGAAGTCTTAGTAATAGGGTCCCGTTTTTTACCCTTTGGGTACGGAACCCTAAAAATGATATACTCGAGACAGCGTAAGACGGACACGTGACCTGATCGAAAAACTGTTACATGTAAGTAATGTCATATTGAGTTATTCTTTATTGATTTAAATGCCATCTAGTGAGTTTCGCTCTAACTGGTATTAATATAACTAGAGTACTAACAGTGATGTGCTTAGGGGTTTCAAGTAATTAACGCTAACGCTAGATGGCGTTAAGCTCAATTATAGGTAAGGTCACTGCGGGCAAGACCGGCATACTTTATTTTTTTTCTACTTTGGAGTGATCTAGTTGCGTTAATTATTCACCTACGTTACCGTTTGTAATCGCATACGATGTAGAATTTAATAATTAATAGTTTAGCCATAGTGACAGATCGTTTTAATCATAAATTAAGCAAAAACATTAGTATTTTTAAAAAATCGGCGAATAGACGGACTTCCCTTGTAGTTTAAGGGAAGTCCGTCTAGTAATGATATCAGCCAATCTATGGGTGTGTATATGTTCGTAGTCGAATTCCTAAAAAGAATGAATCAAGACAATGAAAAGTGTACTTTCAACTTGTTAATATCGGGTTCTGATTCGAAATAAACGCCATTTTTCTAATATAAAGGAAAGTCCGGCATATACTACGAAAATGGGGTGGTAAACCTTTTATGGCTAATAATTACACGTAATCATTTTTTGGATTTCCGAAATAAAAGACCAATAGAAATTTTAAAATGTACTTTATTCGTTTCTTTTAATTTACTGAGATGAAAATTTAGGAAACTAACATCATGCGTAATGTCAGGAGGATTTGTCGATACCTTATCAAATCGTTATAATATTAAAATCGCAAAAACAGTTGGTAATCTCTGATTTAACGAAAGTCCGGCATATGACGGACTTGCCTTGTAAATAATAGACGGACTTTCAAACTTAGTCAAATTTTAATGTGATAAATGGTGGAACGTATAATTACAAAACTAAGCCAAATTCTGATATTTTAAACACAGAATAAAGATAACTGGTTCTTATGCTACTTACGTAGGTACTTTCTGATGCACAATCTTTTCAAAAACTATTTTGAATAATTTTTTTTCGAACGGCTGTCGAACTATGACTTCGAGTTCAAAACACGAAGTGACTTATTTAGGCGGATTGCTCTGAAATTGGTTGTCACAGCGCCATCTGTTTTAGAGTGAGGGAACTAACGCGCAAAACTGATTAATCTACTAGACTCCAAAGCGGCATACGCCTTCAAATTCAAAAGTTATAACGTGTTGACGGACTTGCCCTATAGACGGTCTTGCCCGCAGTGACCTTACATAGTGCCTTTTGGACTAGTCATTGAGTTTTCACATCTGCCGGCACTCTCTGAGTGCAACCCGTTGTTTTTTTTACCGTATTCATCATCATAATCATGAACCTATTCTCGTCCACTGCTAGACATAGGCCTCTTCTCCTATTGTACGCCATTGAGCACGATTTGCCGCAACTCTGATCCAGATTGCCAGTCGCCCTGCAAAGGTCGTCGCTCCATCTAGTTTGAGGGAGGGGTTTGTTTGAGGGGGTTTTACCGTATTCTTAATACGCAATCAATAATAGGTCAGTATCATAATATTTTCATTTCAAACGCCTCAGTAAAACTGTTTAACGATCCCTGAAGAGTGTTGTACTCTTATAGTATTTAGTTAGTACCTACGAGTGTTTAAGTATAAAATATAATTGTACTATTATAATATGCACAAAATTATAAGACGCTGACATGCAGTATGCATGCGAACCCATTAATCTATCAACAGTGCAGATTATAGCTGCAATTAAACTACAGAATCATCCTGTTTTCTGCGTTGCAGAAGGCAGACAGATTTACAAGGAGACAAGTAAAATGGTCGCCAATTTCTTGCAACTAACCAAACGGCGTATGGACGACGCAAACTTTTTAGTAAGTAAGTAGTTTAATATCTTCAAATAAAAGCCTCACCATGCCGAATGACTTGTGGGCCAAGATAACCACGGAGTGTATGCCCCAACGAGTCAAACCGAGGATCCGGCAGACCTCGTCAGCGATGGCAGGATAACTTGGACTACTTTTTGAGAGACTGGGCAGTTGTAGCTCAAAACCGGGACGAGTGGAAGAAGAGGGGATAGGCCTTTGCCCAGCAGTGGGACACAACAGGCTCGTAATAATAATAAAAGCCTCACCTTACATCATTATCATAATTTACTTTAAGTAAATATGGATATCTATTGAACGCAAGAGCTTAGGGTACTAAATCTAGATCCGGATAATTAAGGATTGCAAACCCTAATTGCCTAATCTATAAACCCAAATATGCCTATTTGGTTGTTTTCGACCCACTGAATAAAAATGCTCCTACTCATGAAATAAGCAGGAAAAGAATGAGATGAGCCTGTAACCTCAATGAGTTCAAAAACAAGTTTCGGGCATATATGGGCTAATGAGTTGACATTGTTTAAAGTTGTGTAAAAATTCAGCAAATCGCGGTTATAAATATTTTTGCGAATTTGATACGCATCTACAAATTGCAGATTACACAGTTAGCAAGACGGTTTACCATTTAAGTGCATTGTTAACTTGTTCCTGTAAGCACAATGTGCGGCGAGAATATAATTGTAGATGAACAATTTCTCGTGAAAACTTGAAATAGGTGTTCGCAGAACCGCCGTGCGTGTGAAACCGTGTGAATTATCGCCCTTGTACGGAAAGACCTTATCATTACGAAAACATTTATAAATAATAGGTATCGTAAAACCACCAAACTATAGTATAGTTCAGTTGCTGGACACGTTCACAAATAGGTACCTATATGTTATCCCCATAGAAATGTCTCATGTTTACGCAGAATGTTTCGCAATTTTGGTCATTTTCCGCATATCAAAGGCGGCATATTACAGGGACGAAAATAGAAATTGCGTTACATAGAAAATACAGCGAAAACAAGTTTTTTATTTAAAACTCTTTCTCGGGGTGTTGGAACTCTGGAAGTTGCTAGAGTCAGACCAAGCTAACATGGCAGCGATTTTGATAACACAGAATATGCAAGTGTTAAACGTCATATTTTCAAAGTTTGACGTTTAAAATAACACTTGCACAGTCTGCGCCATCAAAATCGCTGCCAACAACATAGCTTGGTCTGATTCTATACTCGTATTATACTAGAAACATTGTTAGCAACATCGAAAACGAAACGCCAATCAACATAAACCTTTCCTTTCAAACGCCATACTCGGCATCGCATAAAGCCCACACACACTCAACGACAACCTATCTACAATCAAATTTTAACATCGCTCTTTACAGGTATTAGACTGAGAGCTGGCCCCGCAAAATGGACAAAATGGTACATGATCATAGCCGGGTTTGAAGGGTGCAATTTGGTTTGACGTCCAAAAAGTGCGAAACAAGTGAATAAATAATGTCTATAAAATTATGACGTAAAGACAGTATCGTTATGTATTTTATAAATATTACAAATATTACAATGGCTTTTATAATGAAATGAACTGAATTATTATTAATGTATTTTTTATTGTTGTCAGACTGAGAATAATATAGTCAGATGTCATATATTGACAGTTGCAATAAAAATAAATAAAAGAAATTTACAAAAGATAATAAAGGAACGAGCACTTCAAATATTTCACATTTGTTATTACGTAATGATTTAGATATTGCTTGCCAACGATATTGATAACCCTTGAGTCGATATTCAATTAATCACTAGCCATGGTAATAAGGGTAACCGTAATCCAAAAACCGGACTATGGTAATAAGGACCGGGCCGGGGTAAGGTAGGTTGATGACGAATCAACTGTCCAGTTTTGTTGCAATAATTAGGTAGCATATAACACCATTTTCCGGGGCCAGCTCTCCGCCTATTGCACGGAGGTCACAGAGCAATGGGGTTAGGTTAGTTACGAATGTCGGTTTGATAGCATCGAGATTTACTGAGACAATTATGTCCAAAAGCTGCTTGGTGATTGTGATTTGTAACTGCAGCTTGTTACAAAGAATATTGTCCAATAAGCTTGCGTCTTGCATAAGTGCTGCCGACTTAGGCATTGCCCTAATGAGAAATTTAGACAACTCTTTGATAGATAGTACCTGATCCTTTTTGTGCTTAATAAGTATACTAATCACTACATAGTATAAAACAAAGTCGCTTCCCTGTCTGTCTGTCTGTCTGTATGCTTAGATCTTTAAAACTACGCAACGGATTTTGATGCGGTTTTTTTTAATACCTAGATAGAGTGATTCAAGAGGAAGGTTTATATATATTTTGTTAACCCGTGCGAAGCCGGGGCGGGTCGCTAGTAATGAATAAACAGACAAGTCTACATACAGTCAGCAGCAGAAGTTGCTAAGCGGGCGAGTGTTCAAAATTATCTCAACACGCTCTTATTCTCGTAACAATAAAGTCGCGTCAAGATCATTTTGAACACCTCGCCCGCTTAGCAACTTCTGCAGCTGACTGTACAATACAAATACTGATTGTATTGTATGTAGACCAGGCGGTCTATGTAGCATGAGTTGCGGTCTCGCGCCCAAGTCCATACTTGAAGTCGCGCCAGATGTATGGAGTCGCGCGCGAGAACGCAACTCATGCTAGCAGCTCAGGTACCTATTTAACTTTTTAAACCGCGATAAGACCGCCTGCTGTTTGCCTCTATCTTTCATCAATTGTATTTTTCCTTTTTAAGTTGTAGGTATCTTTTACTGAGATGTATCTATTCATCTACTTACACTGACTTAATATAAAAGAAATAGACACACAAAGCAGAACAAAAACGTCAAGAAATGTGGATCCCAATGACGTTTCGCACCATTCGCATTGATGATAAAAACGCTTACGTAAATTTTGAGTCAAGATAAATGTTTCGTACAGAAAAGAGCTTAATGTCGTAAGCATTAAGTGTCAAATTTGCATACATAAGTACCAACACTGTTAAAAAATTTAGTCCGATGGCACTAAACGTAACGTATTTACGTCAAGCAACGTCAAACGAGAATAATGAACGAATGGAGTCACTTTGGTACACTTGAATAGGTATTACTGTACAGAAAAACCAATTGAAGTAATAAATAAAACAAATTTAATTTAATCGGGAGTTTAAATAAAATTAATTCGTGGTTCAAATTCAAACAAATTAAATTTTTAATAAGTAAGTATACGTCTTTAAATACTAATTTCCTTGAAATAAATTCAACTTATTAAATAAAATAACTGTGTATTTTAGATCTACATTTACTCATCGCACGGGTGCACTGGGACATTTAGGTACTGATTGGATTTTTTTTATAAAGTCCATACTTTATAAAAAAAATCGGGTTGTTCCCACTAGTTACCACCAAGTTGATATCAGTGGTAACTACTAGGATTTTTTTTTCCCACCTTTTACCACTGGTAACTACTGGGAAAAATAATTCCCACTAGTTACCACCAAAGCAAGTTGGTGGAAATAACCCAAAAAAATCCTGTGGTTGTCACTGTCTTCAGACAGGTTTAGCATGTACAGTTAGTCGATATAAGCCCTTATTGGTTGTCGGAAACAGGGAAATGGGCCGATCCCACAAGTGCCGTTTTGCTTTGTTTAAAACTGCATCACCCCTATCTCTTGCTATAATTAAATAGCAGTCCACTTTGCACGTCGCATAGGTTTTCTTGGAAATCTTGAATTTAAACATAATATTATTCCTTATGAATTCCATATAAAAATAAAAATAAATATTGACCTCACATCGACTCATTAGACTTTTGTTCCTTGACATCCCTTCTTTGGTACTAACAAATTAATTTATTCAAAACCATAAAATTACCACCAGATTACATAAATTATGTAATGCTATCCAAAGAACTAACCGAAAGAAATACATTCCATCCTTTTTCCTTGTTTTATCATTGTTATTTTTACATATTTTAACGGCACATTTCGTAATTGTTGACAACTTCACATTTGAGCGTTTCAAACAAGACTAAACGAAAAAGTAACGCGTGATCTGTTTCAACGTTACTTTTGTGGGGCCATTTTTTGCGGCTGATTGGGTATCCAGTTCTTTATTCTATATCAATGTCTACTTACATTAAATTTCGAATAAAATCCGTTATCAAAAAGTCTAGTTTTCTGCAATATTTTCGTCTATGACTGTACCTAAACCTTTTAAAAGTGTAAATGAATTCAGTGTTTTTATTAAAGAAAATAAGCTTTTCTCAAAAATGGACGGCAAAGTCGACGTTGCCGGTTAAAAAATAGGTCGCGAAGTGCGTAGTTTATGGTCATTCAAAAAATTAAAAAGTTAAAAACATTGCAGTCTCGATTTCGGGACTGCAATGTCGCATACAAATTCCATTATTTAACGAGTTCCAAACTTTTTAAAACTTTAAATGGCCATCTCAAATGAAGGCATAGGTCCCTTAAACAGCCAAACAGATGATCAGCACTTATTATTATAAAGCCTATAACAGACTATCGCACCGCACCGCGACCTTGGAGCGTCGCACCCATAAGTGAGAGCGAGAAACAGATATCTCTTTCTCCCTCTCACTTATGGGTGAAACAGATATCTCTTTCTCGCTCTCACTTATGGGTGCGACGCTCCAAGGTCGCGGTGCGGTGCGATAGTCTGTTACAGGCTTAATGTTGGTACCGCGACTATTTAGGTGTCTCAAATAGGTTGGCGTATTTTCAGCAGAAAAATACACTTCTTTTTTTTTAAAGGCGGCAAACAAATTTTTTTAATGGTTGTATTTTTTTCTGTGAAAATTAGAACGTTGCTTCTGTAAGTTCTGTAAAATATTTCTATTTCTTGCACCATTTTTGAGAAAAGCACTATATATGACTCGGCTGGAAGGCTACTTGCTGGCTTCGGATTCAATTAAACGGACTCCCAAGGTCGTCCGTTTAAAACGAATCCTCAGCCTGCAAGTAGCTACTTCCGAACCTCGACAATAATGTACTATTTCTACAAATAATCGGCGGAAGTGTCTTTTACTTTTAAATACCGTCCGTGTGCGCGCACCCTAAGGCCCTTGTCGGCGTAGTAGTTTTCATTAATACATAGTTATTTATATTTATTGAGTGGCAGCTTGACGCTCAGGGCCTGCCATGGGCGTAGGTTCTATCAATCTAATGTATAACCTTATTCAGGTCCAGTCACCTGCAATAATATGATACTCAACGAAAGCCGCAAAAATATGTGACCCGATATTATTTGTAGAGCCATAGGAGCGTGTCATATATTATTGCGGTCTTCGAAGAGTAACATATTATTGCAGGTGACTGTACAATCATCGTCAAACAGGTGAAATGTTCCCGATCCCGATTAAATTTGTATATTTTTGTAAGTAGATTTAATAGCATATTATTGAATAAAGAAAGTGTATCTTCCAATAGAATTGCGATATGATATGCAACGGCAATTTTAATAGTAGTTTATGCAACAGTGATATAATAAGGGTTCTTAAAATTCAAGGGTCGAAGTTACAAAACGAGACGTAGTCGAGTTTTGTAAAAAAAGACCCGAGAATTTTAAGAACCAATTATGAGCTGTTGCATACATTACTTTTTCTATGACAGCTGCAGCAAAAAAAAAAAAAAAAAAAAAAAAAAAAAAAAAAAAAAAAAAAAAAAAAAAAAAAAAAGTTATTATTAAAAAAAAGAGTTATTATTAAAAAAAAAGAGTTATTATTAAAAAAAAGAGTTATTATTTAAAAAAAATTGAGTTATTATTTAAAAAAAAAAAGTTATTATTAAAAAAAAAAAAAGAGTTATTATTGTAAATGAAAACATACCTCTTTCAATCAAGATGATCGGAACTTGTATCTTTAAAAAAAATAAAGCAGTTGTATTATACTCATAAGATGACTGCTAGCAGTCATCTTATGAGCCTATAGACAAAGCATTCAAATGACATTGCTTTAGATATCACTGTCAGTCATTTAATTGACACATTTAAGTGCTGGAGTAGAAAAATTGTATATGAGTAGTATAACTAATGTTTTATGGACACGCCTATATTTACCCTTTGCAGTTGTCTCGCATGTCAAAAAATTAGACAAATATCAACATATTTGACAATATGTAAAAGGTCTTGACCTTCAATTCTATCGACATTTAGGGCGGGATGCACCACGAACTGTCTGATTAGTGTCAAATATATTAGAATAGAATGAATCACTAGATAGGTTGTTGTTAAACTCCGTCCCCGTCGGGCCCGAAACATGTCGCCAACAGCGACTAAAAATTCAAGTGAGTGGCACGGTTGTGGTCTAAACAGTTTAAAATATGTCTTACGAAAGTTTAATTTCGATTATGTTGTTGTTGCTATTGTTAAGAAAACCTAATATAGGCTCTAAGTCCTTAAAACTAGGTACACGTTTTGGTCAACTATCTGTGACTGTACCTTCATTGTATATGAATGTTCCATAACAGCTAGCAAATTATTTATGGACTAGAATATAATGTGAGGCAGTAATAGCCGCGAAGGCTATCAAAGCTGAGATGAAGCAATGATTCGGATAGGCACCTGACACAATACTTGATATCAAGCGTATAGTGTACTTAATACTTATCGATCTATAAGTGTAGTATATACGCAACATAATTTTGCCTTGTTATGTTGGAGTCAGTGCAGATTGTATGGAGTCAGTGCAGATTATGTCGTTGTAGAGATCGTTGGGAGTATTTAGCAAGAGACATGTTTCTATGTTTCTAGAGATATGATGATGAATTATTTATAAAGTAGGCACCTATAATATTAAATTTTTCTCAATCTCGGACAAAAGATTGAGACCGTACCGTTGTGATTTTCACATCATTTGTTCTAGCTTTTCAGTTACATAATTAACATCCGTTATAAATTGCAATTCGCGAATATCGCGATAGGACTATAGAAGTATACCTACTCGTAGAGTTTGTTCGGAAAGAGAAGAGTCGTGGTATGTAATGGGCCCCATATATTCCAAGATTCTTCTCTTTCCGCAGAGACTCTATAAATCTCGTCATTCACCCAGGGTTTTTACCCTTGGTGAAATTACACTTAGAGTCTGTTCGGAAAGAGAAGAGCCGTAGAATGTATTGGACCCCATACATTCCACGACTCTTCTCTTTCCGCAGAGACTACATGGAATTCTAAATTTAAAATGACCACCGTGTTAGGTCTAATAGGTACCTACACAGCATTGTGTGCATGGTCGTTCTGGCGAAACATATATAGACGGGTAGTATTTGTTTATCGCGTGCTTTTCCAAATATGAGGGTTGTAACGCCTAGCGTATGTGTGCCATGCATGAGACACACATACTCACACGGCGACAGCAACAGAAGCGCGGGCGCGGCCCGCGCCCCACTCTTCAACTAACCAGCGACGCATACGTACATATAGTACTTATCTACTATGTAGTTTTTTTATCTCATTAAATATTCAAATTTGAAAAACTCCTGCGTTATTTCTCCACCAAAGTCCACCGCCCGGAACTAGAAGTCGCTCCTGCTTCTTCAAGGGTTCTTGTCATTCATAGTGTGAAATGAAAGCTAACCTGCTCTAAACTTCAAGCGCTCAACTGTTGAAACGCGGACACCAACCTGTCACTAGTCACCGCACAATAATTTTGCGCCACCACCGCAAATTATGAAGCAATGGACAATACAATTGACGTGTGGACTAAGGCACACCTGCCCTAGCCGATAGTTTGCCCACAGTTAGGACAACGACAGTAAGCTATAGCCGGTCAAGCAGACCTTGTCAGTAAAACAAGGCGCGAAATTCAAATTTTCTATGAGACGATATCCCTGCGCGCCTACATTTTTCAAATTTGCCGCCTTTTTCTACTTACAAGATCTGGCGATCTAGCATGAGTTACGTTCTCGCGCGCGACTCCATACATCTGGCGCGACTTCAAGTATGGACTCGCGCGAGAGAACGCAAGTTGTGCTAGACCGCCTGCTTGACCAGCTATATGTAATTATTTCTGAACGTAGAGGAATTCACATTCAGTTTGACGTTTAGAACATGGGACACGCCACAACTGGACAATATTGTCAATAACCCAAAGTTCAGAACAGGGAGATTCCAATTGCACATTAATTCTAATTTTATAATTATAATTATAACAGTATAATTATCCTCGTTCGTACGCAAGACTGAGTGCGGGTACTTCGAGAAACTCGCGCGGCTAGAAGATGTTGATGTCAACATTGTCAACTTTAGCCAGTCTTCTCCGAGACCACAGGAACAACGCCCTCCTCGAAACGTCGAAGGTAAATCTTAAAACTTAATTGTGCGATTAAGTCCCGTTGTAAAATTTAACAGATGCTGTGGACAATGATGTAGTAGTAGTAGTAGTAGTACACTTTATTGCACAAAACAAGTACATAACACAGAGATCATCCAGTAAATGTGTACAAAGGCGAACTTATCCCGTTAAGGGATCTCTTCCAGCTAACCTTTAAGTAACTGAGAGATACATTATGAAATGGTAGTCAAACTAAGATAAATTGTACATGACGGCGAGACTTAAAAGAACTAGCTAACCCTAGAAACATAACTAAATACGATGCGATGCATTAGGTGCAAAGGCATATACATGTATAAATATACGAAACAATTATATATCCATAAAAATAATGATGTTTGAAGATAAACTACTCTGCACAAACCTACTGTGGTGTAGCCTACTCGGTTCATTTCGCCTGTCATTACGTGGCTTCCGCGTTGGAGATAAAGACTTGTGGTTCGTGGAACTGCTGGTTAATGCGTTGTGCAGATAGGATGTGATGAAAGCATGAGAGGCTTTAAGCAACTGTCATACAGACGGATATACAGGTGGGCCCATTTAGATCGGTCAGTAATGGAAAAATCTGAAACTAAAAGACATACGACGATCTCTTCTTAGGAAACGTCATCGATTTTAGTAACAAGAAAAACTTCATTCATACAATTAAAAAAAATGTGTACTCGGGAATCGAACCCGGACATTTTGAAAAATGAAACTAACACTATTGCTATTTAGATATCGATTGTATAGGTCTTAAGCAGTAAATGTTACTATGAAACATGATGTGTGGAATGAATAAAATGCATTGTTTTCATATCCTTTAATTTATTACCACCATTTTTTTCAATACATTGTACATACATGTTTTTTAATGTATGAATGCAGTTTTTTTTGTAACTAAAATCGATGACATGGTTCCTAAGTAGAGATCGTCGTATATCTTATAGTTTCAGATTTTTCCATACTGAGCGATCTAAATGGGCCACCCTGTAGGTATAAAACTTGGTGCAGCGAGAGTTGAAATCACACCATTACACAAGATTTTACAACTATTTGACGACCGGTCAGACCTCGGTAGTGATCCTCTGCCTATTTATTTAAACTTTAATTGCACAAAGTACAAAAATAATGTACCTACTAATGGCGGACTTCATAGCTAATGGCATCCTCTACTAGCCACCTACCAGCCAACCATTGGGCTAAACAGAGACATGTAAAAATGGTCTTCGTCGCGTTGTCCCGGCATTTTGCTTATGGGAGCCTGGGGTCCGCTTGGCAACTAATCCCAAGAATTGGCATAGGTACTAGTTTTTACATGTAGTAATGGTGCAAGGAAAATAATAAGAAGATATTTATTAGTCAGAACTATACCTACCTACCTATTTGTCTTCCCTAAACGTAGGTACATACATATTATCGGGGGTAGGTATTAATTTTGCTTAGGGTATGGGGTAGGTTAGGTTAGGGTAGGGTAGAGTTCCAGGATTAATTTTTAATAATATAATATATACTCTAAGCTCGTTTTTATTTTTACACCATCTAAATATAACTCGAACACTGTTCTAGACAACAACTCAAAACAACTCAACGATATCTCTCCCTCAATCACGAAACTAGATCCAACGGAAAAAACAGGAACAGGCTAGATTGTCATGAGCCAGATGCGGCTGCTGATACAGGATATAGGCTACCAGAGACTAGTCAGTAATAAAGACGTGTCACGTGTTGCTCGCTTGAAAATTATCTTTAATTGGTTTCATTCGCGTAGTCATGTGACTTGACGAACGAATGTTCTAGCGTGCCTCTACCGATAATAGAATATAATAGTTTTTTATTCGTAAACACACAGACAATACACATAATTACACAAAAAGAACATAGTGAAAAAAAAGTGTCACGAAATGGCCCCATCCTTGGAGGATATAATCAAACGGAGACGCCATGTCTGTAATTTTCTGTACAAAACAGTCTTCCGATTTTTGCGGGGGAGGGGAACGTCAAATGTATGCGTAACGTAAAAATAGCCATGTCAGATAAACGTCAGTCCATACATTGTGTATGACCGTTGGCCGCCTATTTTCGACAGAGGGGAAAGCCTGTTAATGGCTACTCCGTTTAGTTGTATCCTCCAAGGCCCCATCTCAGCATGTTGCTGGCGAATTCCAGCGCTGATCTTCCGATGAGACTGGCTATATAATTATAATGTCATCGACGAAGCTTATTGCAGACATCGCAGAAAAAGCGTCTAGCAATCAACTATTTTTTTGCTACAAAATGTAAGTATAGTTGACGAAATATAATTTGCACCGATCTCTCGAACATATATTATATGTTGAATCGATGCAAATTATATTTCGTCAACCATACGTTTAGGTAGATACAGTAAAGCCCCGTGAACTAAAAACGAGATGAAAATGTTGTTTGTATTAAGATAGTCAGTTCATAATTGTCTTTGTCTCTAGCTACAGATACAGTAATGCAAATGGCGAAAAATACCGCGGTATTCGCGAGATCAACAAAATGATACGCAATGTGTCACCGCTAGCCCACGTACCTGTTAAACTTAAACCAACATAAATTTACCATCGAGAAACTTCGCACAAATCCTTAAACGTAGAAGCCTAGTTTCTAAATTCGTTAATTTATTTTTTAATAGGTGTATAAGATAAGTTTGCAGTACATATCGAATATCGGAATGATATGTCGAGAGAGCCAGCCGCATCAGATAGTGTAGACACGCGAATAAGCTATGTCCCGACTGTTTTATTTACGACTGATAGATTCGATTGTTAACGGTTGGTTTTCAAATGTTTACAACATTCTGGAAATGTTTACAAATTCTACAATCACTTACTGTGCTGTGTCTATCTGCAATTATTTGTGCACAGGGTTGCCATATGAAGAAAGAATAATTACTTAAAGCAGATCACGGGCCTCGGAATAATCGGTGAACATACAAGTAGGTACATAAAACAATAGCCACAATTCATTACAGAACTTATGAAATTGAAGTCGGTTAAAAATCGAATATCCTGACAAAAGTCCGGACATCACCCTAAAAATTCTAACATTTTTTGGACATTTCATTGGAAATTCTAAAAACATAATAATAATATAAATAGAACATACGAGAACTGGCGCAAACCTGTGGTACTAAGTACTGCGGATCGCAAGGCGGCATGGGAGAGTAAGGTGCTACACGGGCGGTTCTACAAGGCCCTCACGGGACCCGATGTGGACCTGCTCGCGTCGGTGAACTGGTTACGATTCGGGGACCTCTTCGGAGAAACCGAGGGTTTTGCCTGTGCAATTGCGGACGAAGTAATGATGACGAACAACTATCGGAAATATATCCTGAAGGACGGTACGGTCGACATTTGTTGGGCATGCCGCCGTCCCGGAGAGTCACTCAGGCATATCATTTCCGGTTGCTCTCATCTTGCTAACGGCGAGTACTTGCACAGACATAATCTCGTAGCCAGGATTATTCACCAGCAGCTTGCTCTTCTATACGGCCTTGTGGACCGCGAAGTACCGTACTACAAGGATTCACCTGCGCCAGTTCTCGAGAATGGTCGTGCCACGCTCTATTGGGATCGATCTGTCATCACTGACAGGACTATTGTAGCCAATAAGCCTGACATTGTGATAATAGATCGAGCGCAACGCCGGGCCGTGCTCGTTGACATCACCATCCCCCATGATGCGAATCTCGTGAAAGCCGAGAAGGACAAGTCCAGTAAGTACCTAGACTTGGCTCACGAGATAACCGCCATGTGGGATGTTGATTCGACGATCATTGTCCCGATAGTTGTTTCAGCGAACGGTCTAATAGCGAAGAGACTCGACCAACATCTTGAGAGACTCTCGCTAGGTGGTTGGATCAAGGGCCAGATGCAGAAGGCGGTGATCTTGGACACGGCGCGGATAGTCCGCCGGTTCCTCTCTCTGCAGCCCTGACCACCGGCAGCTTGGGCCTTGCCCCGCTGCTGGCTGCACCCTAGGTTAGGTTTTTTTATAATATGTTTATATGTATTTTTTATTGTTTTGTAAATGTTTTTTATTTCACTTTTATATTCATATTGTAAAAAAACCTAAACTAAGAAGATAAATAAATAAAGAGAATATAAATAGTAATTCCATAACTCTCGACTATATTTTGCTGTAATGTAACCTTCCCTTTCCTCTGGCTAACTCTAAAGTTTTAGCCAGCTTCTAGTGGTTAGTCAGAGGGCCTACCGCGAACCACGTTCGACGTGTTACCTCCCTGTCACACTTACGTACGAATTTACAAGTGCGACAGAGAGGAAACACGTCGAACGTGGTTCGCGGTAGGCCCGCAGGTTTTTTGAAAAACCCTGACACTCGCCAAGTCCTTGCAATCCTGACAAAGGACTAAAAATCCTGACATGTCAAGAGAAATCCTGAGGCATGGCAACCCTATTTGTACAGAAATATCTAGAATCTCTATAGATTCTAACGCCTATGCGTTATAGCGGCAGTCGTTTGTATTTTACGGATGTTTGTAAAACCGTTGTAATTGTGGTTTCCGCGTAGTTAAATATACATTGTTAATAACGATAGAATTTACTAAGTATTCATCAGTGAGTAAAGTTATGTGTGTCAATAGCGTAACCTGTCATATAAATGCAACTGTTTTGGTCTAACAAGTTCATGATGTTTTTTTGTGACCGAACGTATGAACAAGGGCCAGAAAAATAGGTATATCAGAGTCAAGTAAGTTTATGTCTGCTGAATGGCCCAAAAAAATTGCATTTTTACTGTTATTGGCTTTAACAAACGCTTGCGTTTAGCTATCGAAACAATCTAAAAGAAACCGAACCATTTTGAAGATAATAAATAATATACCTAATTAGTTTTAATTTTTAGTATTGTAAGAACGTTTTTGTTAAGGTTCCTAAAAATTCTTGTTCGTCGTATTTTTGGGCTATACACAGGTATGGAATAATATCTTGCACATCCTATTTGTGTCTATAAAATGTATTATACGATACTGCTTAGCCCGAGACATATCATATACTAGCTGTTGCCCGCGACTTCGTACGCGTGGATTTGTATATTGGTGGTTATATATTCTACATTAGCTTAGAACATTATGCAGCAAAATATTGCAGTAGGACGGTTAATCATTTGTTAATTATTAATATTATACAACGCATGAGACTTGTCTTTCACAACCTACGAAGTTTCTAGCCCCTAACTGAATAAAATTGTTCTCAACATAATCCCTCTCAAACCCCTTAGAAGATTTTCATGTCCTCTATTTACCTAACTACCTATTTTCGAAGTTTGAAGTAAATAAAATTTGAACCCTATATATATTTTTTTTTTCCACACTTACAACTATCTTTACAGGTAAACCTAAGACAATAGTGTAACTATTAACCATACATATCTAAAGTAAGCCATTACGTCTATAACATAATATATTTAATGTTGATATTGTCAACTGAATATAAACTTTCAACCCCTTTTAAACCATTTTAGGGGATGAATTTTAAAAAACTTTGAAATTATTTTTCTTGTATTCTAATAATATGCCTCTGTACAAAGATTCAAGCCCGTTCTCACAAAAATGTTTGAACTCCATACAAACTTTCAACCCCTTTTTCACCACCTTGAGATATAAATTTTCAAAAACGCTGAAATAATTTTTTTTCCGTTTTAAAATAATACCTTTTTATGAAGTTTCAAGTTCCTAGCTTAAAATAAAATTTGTACCCTGTACAAATTTTCAACCCCTTTTTAAACCTGTTAGGGGATGAATTTTACAAAACGCTGAAATTACTTGTATTGTCTTCTAATAATATTCCCAAATACAAAGATTCAAGTCCCGCGCTCAAAATAAATTTTTTATATCCATACAAACTTTCAACCCCTTTCTCGTCACCTTAGGGGGTGAATTTTCAAAAACGCTGAAAATAGTTTTCTTGTGTTTAAATTTAATATCTTTTTGCAAAATTTTCAAGTTCCTACGTTAAAATAAAATTTGCTCCCCAAGACGAACTTTCATCCCCTTTTTAAATCCCTTAGGGGTTGAATTTCCAAAAACGTTGCAATTACTTTATTTTGTAATCGGCTATTATGCCTTTCTAAGAAGTTTCAAAGCATTTGTTATGGATTCAAACTTTCAACCCCTTTTTAACCCTGTTAGGGGATGAATTTTCAAAAACGCTGAAATTACTTTTCCTGTCTTTTAATAATATCCCCAAATACAAAGATTCAAGTCCCGCGTTCGAAAAAATGTTTGATATCCATACAAACTTTCAACCCCTTTTTTACCAACTTACGGGATGAATTTTCAAAAACGCAGAAATTAGTTTTCTTGTATTTTAATAATATATCTTTTTACGAACTTTCAAGTACCTAGCTTAAAATAAAATTTGAACCACATACAAATTTTCAACCTCTTTTTAACCCTGTTAGGGGATGAATTTTACAAAACGCTGAAATTACTTTTCCTGTCTTTTAATAATATCCTCAAATACAAAAATTCAAGTCCCGCGTTCGAAAAAATGTTTGATATCCATACAAACTTTCAACCCCTTTTTTACCACCTTACGGGATGAATTTTCAAAAACGCAGAAATTAGTTTTCTTGTATTTTAATATTATATATTTTTACGAACTTTCAATTACCTAGCTTAAAATAAAATTTGAACCACATACAAACTTTCAACCTCTTTTTAACCCTGTTAGGGGATGAATTTTACAAAACGCTGAAATTACTTTTCCTGTCTTTTAATAATATCCCCAAATACAAAGATTCAAGTCCCGCGCTCGAGAAAATGTTTGATATCCATACAAACTTTCAACCCTTTTTTCACCACCTTAGGGGATGAATTTTCAAAAACGCTAAAATTAGTTTTCTTGTATTTAAATTTAATATCTATTTGCAAAGTTTCAAGTTCCTAGCTTAAAATGAAATTTGCACCCCAAGACGAACTTTCATCCCCTTTTTAAGCCCCTTAGGGGTTGAATTTCCAAAAACGTCGCAATTACTTTATTTTGTAATCGGCTATTATGCCTTTCTAAGAAGTTTCAAAGCATTTGTAATGGATTCAATCTTTCAACCCCTTTTTAACCCTGTTAGGGGATGAATTTTACAAAACGCTGAAATTACTTTTCCTGTCTTTTAATAATATCCCCAAATACAAAGATTCAAGTCCCGCGTTCGAAAAAATGTTTGATATCCATACAAACTTTCAACCCCTTTTTTACCACCTTACGGGATGAATTTTCAAAAACGCAGAAATTAGTTTTCTTGTATTTTAATATTATATATTTTTACGAACTTTCAATTACCTAGCTTAAAATAAAATTTGAACCACATACAAACTTTCAACCTCTTTTTAACCCTGTTAGGGGATGAATTTTACAAAACGCTGAAATTACTTTACCTGTCTTTTAATAATATCCCCAAATACAAAGATTCAAGTCCCGCGCTCGAAAAAATGTTTGATATCCATACAAACTTTCAACCCTTTTTTCACCACCTTAGGGGATGAATTTTCAAAACCGTTGAAATTAGTTTTCTTGTATTTAAATTTAATATCTATTTGCAAAGTTTCAAGTTCCTAGCTTAAAATGAAATTTGCACCCCAAGACGAACTTTCATCCCCTTTTTAAGCCCCTTAGGGGTTGAATTTCCAAAAACGTCGCAATCACTTTATTTTGTAATCGGCTATTATGCCTTTCTAAGAAGTTTCAAAGCATTTGTAATGGATTCAATCTTTCAACCCCTTTTTAACCCTGTTAGGGGATGAATTTTCAAAAACGCTGAAATTACTTTTCTTGTCTTATAATAATATCCCCATATACAAAGTTTCAAGTCCCACACTCACAAAAATATTTGATCTACATACAAACTTTCAACCCCTTTTTCACCACCTTGGGGGATGAATTTTCAAAAACGCTGAAATTAGTTTTCTTGTTTTTTAATATAATACATTTTTACAAAGTTTCAAATTCCTAGCTTAAAATAAATCTTGTACCCCATACAACCTTTCATCCCCTTTTTAACCCCCTTAGGGGTTGAATTTTTCAAAATCGCTTCTTATCTCTTGTACACTTTATAAATGCAACCTAGTGTGCAAATTTCAACTTTCTAGCTTTTGTAGTTTCGGCTCTGCGTTGATGAATCAGTCAGTCAGTCAGTCAGTCAGTCAGTCAGTCAGGACACTTGCATTTATATATATAGATTTTTAATATAATACATTTTTACAAAGTTTCAAATTCCTAGCTTAAAATAAATCTTGTACCCCATACAACCTTTCATCCCCTTTTTAACCCCCTTAGGGGTTGAATTTTTCAAAATCGCTTCTTATCTCTTGTACACTTTATAAATGCAACCTAGTGTGCAAATTTCAACTTTCTAGCTTTTGTAGTTTCGGCTCTGCGTTGATGAATCAGTCAGTCAGTCAGTCAGTCAGTCAGTCAGTCAGGACACTTGCATTTATATATATAGATTATTTCACTTGAAGAAGCCACCTTTTCACGTGATACGTATTCAGAGAGTTGGCCGCAAATAAAAATTTAATTCTCGATGACACCGCTGACAACTTCATTCACTTTTTTCACGTGTCAGTGATAACATGAAAATATTATCTATAAATAAATATTTTAGTGTGTAAAGTGTGTATCAAGTTGAGAGTACAGAATTATTGCTCCCCTCTTAATAGAAATGAAAGAAATGGCTTTAATTATGCGACTTTAATTATAATAAGTAACTAACAGTAATTGACACTTAATCGAACAGAGTACAAGAGTAGAAGTGACATATACATGTCTATGCGTAGAGCGATCGTGTGCTAGGTGCAGTTTGCTCCTAGTTTCCAAGCAGGCGCTCGAGTGGTTTGTGTTTACATTCATCATCCTCTCCTGAACACAAACCCATTAAATCAGTGAACATTTTGTGTTTAGGTCCGTGTAGTCCTTTAGTTAGGAGATCAGCGATCATCTCCTGCGTTGGTAAGTACTGCACGGATATTTGTCCGGTGGATATCCGCTCTCGAAGAAAATGGTAGCGGACATCAATATGTTTGCTCCTCGGGTGATACATGTCGTTACCTGAAAGACTAATGGCACTTTGGTTATCACAGTATAAAACCGTAGGAATACCTGAAAGATTAGGCCAAAAATCTTCTTGTAATTGTTTTAGCCAAATACATTCTTGTGTAGCGGATGCTAATGACATGTATTCCGATTCCAATGTCGAAAGGGCTATGGTCTGTTGCTTTCGTGAGTTCCAACTCAAAGCGGCTCCTTGAAAAATAAAAATATATCCAGTGCATGACCGTCTATCTTCAGAGTCACCGGCCCAATCAGCATCGCTATATCCAACAATATTGTTGTGTTGATCACTTTTGTATGTAAGCTTTGTGTATATTGTGCCCTTTAGATATCTTAGCACTCTCTTAATAGCCATCCAATGCTCTTCTGTAGGTTGGTTATTAAATCTGCTCAGTGTGTTTACTATATAGGCTATATCAGGCCGTGTGCCTTGTGAGAGGTACAATAAGCAGCCCACTGCTTCCTGGTATGGCTTATTTCTTATAATATCTTTTTCATTTTTAGCCTTTTTAAATGTAACATTTGTTTCACATGGTGTCGACACCGGCTTGCAGTTCATCATTCCAAAGCGGGTCAATATTTTTTGTATGTAAGCCGACTGGTCAATAGAAATGTCACCGTTGTCTTCCTGTGTGATCCTGTAACCTATACAATGTTTTGCTTTGCCCAAATCTTTCATAAAGAACTTATCTTTAAGTTTATTTTTAACTTCTAGGGCTGTGTTGTAGTTGTTAAAAAAATACAGTAGGTCATCAACATAAACAGTTATAAATAATATGTCACTTTCATTTAAAATTCTAAAATATATGCAGGGATCCAATTTTGATCTTTTCATACCTATCTCAAGTAAAGCAGCATTTAATTTAAGATTCCACTGTCTGCTTGCTTGTTTAAGACCATAAATGGATTTGTTTAATTTACATACTTTTTGTCCATTTTCAAAGTATGGCGGTTGTGACATATAGATTTCCTTATCTATGTCTCCTTGTAGAAACGCTGTTATTGCATCTGTTTGATGGATTTGTAATTTGTATTTTGCGGCCAAACCAATCAAATATCTTATTGAAGTGTTCCGTACAACAGGGGCATATATTTCATTGTAGTCTATACCTCTTGCTTGCTTATAGCCTTTTATGACTAATCTTGCCTTGTGTCGCGTCACATTTCCTTTTTCATCTGTCTTTGTTTTGAATACCCACTTACACGGTATTACTTTCTTATTCTCGGGTAAGTCAACTAAAGTCCATGTATTGTTTTTTAGTAATGATTCATGTTCCTCATTCATGGCTTCTATCCACTTCTCAGCCTTGTCGCTATGAAGCGCTTCATTAAGGTCTTGTGGATCACTGTCTAGTAAACTCATGGCTGACTCACCGTTTATACAAAGATATGTTGTAGGTTCGCGTTCAGCAGGCTCTTCCCGTCGTCGTGGTCTTAGGTTCATTCGACGCGGTGGAGTAACATTTACACTTTCATTAGGTATGTATGTTTCATCAACTCCATCATCACACACTTCATATGTTTCAGATTCAGAAGTAATACAATTGTCAGTGACAGTAACATTCGGAGAACTTGAACTGCTCTGTTCATCGGATTCATCAATGTCATCTGTGTCCTGAACAACGGAGGCTCCGTTATCTTCCAGTATTGGTAAGTATACTACTTTCTTCTGTACACATTTGTCAGATGGTAAGTTATTTATTTTATTTTTATTTATTTCGTTGTTGGTATCTTCACCTTTATTTTTATTTAATTTGTTTTCTTCTTTTTCAGGTGCTGGAGGGACCTTCTTTTGTTTCACGGTGGCTTCTAAGAATACAACATCTCTGCTCATTATGGCCTGTTTGCTTTTTGGGTCTATAAATCTGTAGCCCTTTGTACATTCACTGTAACCCACGAATATTAACTCACGTGACTTTGCATCTAATTTTTGCCTTCGTTCTTTTGGAATGTGAACCATGGCCTTGCACCCGAAGATCTTCATATAGCTGAGGTCAGGCTGCTCACCGGTCCAAACTTCTTCCGGAGTAACGTCATTGAGAGCTCGAGTAGGCGAACGGTTTATGATGTGTGCCGCAGTTGCTACTGCCTCTGCCCAGTAGCAGTTCTGTAAATTAGCATTGAGAATCATACATTTAGCACGCTCTATCAAGGTTCTATTCATACGTTCGCTGAGACCATTCTGCTCCGGTGTATAAGGGTTACTAGTCTGATGCAAAATGCCATATTTTTTCATTGTTTTTTGAAAATTTTTGTTAATATATTCTGTGCCATTATCACTTCTAAAATGTTTTATTTTCTTATTTAATTCATTCTCTACTCTGTTTTTAAACTCTATAAATTTATCATGTACCTCTGATTTACTTTTCATGAAATATACAAATACTTTTCTTGAAAAATCGTCAATGAAAGTAACTATGTACCTGCAACCACTAAAAGATGCCGCCTGCATGGGTCCACATACATCAGAATGTACTAGCTCCAATAACTCTGTAGCTCTGGAACCATTGTGCGGGAATGGTTGCCTCGTCTGCTTGCCTTCTATACAAGTGATACATATGCAATTTTCTTTATTCTGTGACAATTTAACACCTGAAGTACATGCCGGTATTTTATTTACATCAGTAAAATTCAAGTGGCCCATTCTTTGGTGCCACAAGTAGGTATCATCTTCAGTTATAGCTGACATGGCATTTACTGTGTCATTATAGAGTTGTAGCCTATATGTGTCATCTATTTCATCAGCCCTTGCTATTTCTTGGCCCATTTGGTTAAATATTGTACAACCGCCTTTACTAAACTCAATCTTGCAATCAGCTTTTAATATTTTGCTTACTGACAATAAATTGGTAGCTAGGTCTGGGACATAAAGAACTTCTCTCACCAGTATCTTGTTGAATCCATCCTTAGCGGGGACTTTTATGGTCACATCACCGCAGCATTCAGCTCGGAGAAATGTATTGTCGGCAATCCTTATTGATTGTACAGGTGATGGTCTTATATTGTCCAGCCAATCACGGTGCATAGTCATATTTCTGGCTGCACCTGAGTCGACATACCAATTCATGTGATCCTGCAACAAAGCCGCTGAAAAAGCAGCTATGAAACCATTATTAAATTTTGATTTATCATTTGCAGTTTTATTATTCTTTTTGTGCCAGCATTGCTTTCCTAAATGCCCATAGCCATTGCAGTTGTAACAACGGGGACCCTTAGACTTTTTATTTTGTACGGATTGATAAGATGGCTTAGACTTAGACTTGGAGAAAAATGCTGTAGTTGTATCTTGTGCAGATGTAGATTTAACTTCTTGAAGCAATTTTGTTTTTATTAAATCTGCACTTATTTTAACTCCTGAGCTTTCAATGCCCATTATCATAGGTTTATACAAGTCCGGCAAACCAGCCAGCATTAAAGTTCCAAGCCATTCATCATCAATTTCAAAACTAATATTTCTTAATTTATGGGCTGATGTCATAATTTTATTAACATATTCTTCTATACTGTTACTTGATTCTAAGGTGGTGTTAATTAAATCTTTCAATAAACCAACCTTGCGTACTAATCCTGAGTCTTGAAAAGCATTAGAAAGATTGTCCCATACCTGTTTAGACGTAGTTGCATCTTGAATGTGTACGTATAACATGGGATCTACTAATAAAATTATCTTAGACTTAGCTTTCAAGTCTTTCTTTGTGTCGACGACGGTGCCTTCTACATAATCCCATAATTCTTCCAATTGTAGATATGCTTTCACCGCAAAACTCCATGTACACCAATTGTCTCGTCCTGTAAGCTTCTCAATTGACAATAATCCGTTTTGCGAACTCATTTTGGTATCTGAAATGCTGAAAAGAATTCCGGCGACCGCGTGTTTTTAGGTTAAGTACTTTTACTTTTCGAAATACCACTTTATTTTTTAGCCAAATCTTATAACGCACTATTGAGCGTGACGCCCATAACCTAATAGAAATGAAAGAAATGGCTTTAATTATGCGACTTTAATTATAATAAGTAACTAACAGTAATTGACACTTAATCGAACAGAGTACAAGAGTAGAAGTGACATATACATGTCTATGCGTAGAGCGATCGTGTGCTAGGTGCAGTTTGCTCCTAGTTTCCAAGCAGGCGCTCGAGTGGTTTGTGTTTACATTCATCACCTCTCCACCGACCTCTTATAATGAGAGTCAGAGGATCTTATAACAGCTAACTTCACTTACAGGTAAGTTCGTTTAATCCTTTAATTATATAGGTTTCTATAAGAGCGTGTCATATAGATATTTTTACGATCGTCGTTGTACAAGATATAATAGCTAGTGTACCTAATACAATCAGCTATGCACAAAATTGACAGCATGTCATGTGTCACAAAGAATGGCTGACAATGAGGATCGAGTGAGGAACAGTCTTGGCAACCTCCCAAGGGGAGTGACTCACGGCGTACGCGGGGTAAAGTCACCAGTAACAGTCAATAACATCTGTTATTTTGCAAACATTGGTGGTTTCGATTCTCCTTCGATATTATTTGTAAAACAACTCTAAAAAGCTGTAATATATAAATGTCAAAAGATATTATTCAACAGATTCGAAATCTTTTGTATTTTTGGGACACACTAGAGTATTCCACCTCAGATTAGCTAACAATAGCAACAGTATTGATTTTTCTGAAAATAATAAGGAAGCCGAGTCTTGGCTAGACACTGTTACATTTTTAGCAAGCCAAGAAATATCATCAAAGCACTTTAAAAATAATTAAAAGAGTAGCGGATGTGTGTAGTGTTGTCCGTATGTGTTTGTGCAAGAATGCTACCAATATAATACTACCTTCAGTAGCTTCTACCCGCGACTTCGCCTGCGTGGAAGGTAAACGATCATTAAACAAAAACTCTCCATACCAAATTACATGTAAATCGTTTCAGCGATTTAAGCGTGAAGAGGTGACAGACAAAGTTAGTTTCTCACTAAGTAGGGGGATTGGTATATTCCCCAACTGGGGTCTTCACCCCACAATGACGCATGCTCTTCCTTGTTTATATAATCTTGTTAATTTATGATTCAACAAGTGTCATGGCGACGTGTTCCTTTTGGACTCCGGGACTGGTTTACGAGTATGCAGCTACAACTACGGAACTTTGATGGCTCGGTCTGCTATTGTGCACTGCTGTGGGATAAACAATTAAGTTTTCATATTTTGTGGTGGTCAATAATCTTCTTTTTTATCTTTTTTTAACGAGCTTAGTCTAATAGACGATGCCGATCAATATTACACATCAAGAATTCCAACTACAGTTGCGCTGTGTTGAGCCAAAAAAAAAAACGTTCTCGAAAAATATAAAAAGTGATAACAATTTTTTTTGTCGGAATCAACTTATCATACACAAACAAGAGGTTAAGAAATTAGTAGTACTATGAACTGTAGACCTCGCGAACCCCTTTTTCTTTAGCTTCTAAAAACTGAATCAAAAAATATTCTTAATTCTGCCTTAGGGCTCATTTAGACGGTGCGAGAACTTGCATGCGAGTTTCATTACATTGCGTCATTTCATCGGTCGACTGAGTTGATGTAACCTCAATGGGTCCGCAATGTAGGTAACTATAAATCGTATACGAGTTCGCGCGCCGTCTAAATGAGCCCTTATTATCTAACTTAAGTGCAAAATGCGACCATAAATTCGCTCCCATGCAATCAAAGTTACGCTCTCATTTTAAAACGATATGCTTAAATTAGATTTAACTTGGTGGCGACAAAGTTCATATGACTCTTAAGCGACGTTCTTACTAGATACCCACAAACGTCTGGTACTAAACTGTAAAGAACATTTCCTTAAATGCATCCATAGTAAATGCCGTAATACAAAATCGATAGTTGCGATGGCACGACCTAAAATGACTAGAGGACAAATGTTCTAGCACCCTCCTCACGAGAGAGTTGTGTTATTATCACAGACAAGACATCCTCTAGACTGAGCATAGTAACGCTACCCCCTCTGCCACTTATACGGTAGTTTTACTCCATCTTCGAGTAAATCCCGTGTCGTGATTGGTCCGTGTCTTTGAACGGACCAATCACGGCACGGGATTCGCTCACCTCGTCCCCCCGCACCCCCGTATTTTTGGCAGCATCGGTTTCATGAAATAATTGCTCTAAACTCAGTCTAGAGGATTCCTTGTCTATGGTTATTATTGTCACCCAAGCTCAAGTTAGTCCAACACTATGTGAAAACAGTGGAACTGTAACTAAGGTTGCTATATGAAAAAAATGGGATATCCTGACAAAAGTCCAGCCATCCTCAAAATCCTGATATCTCCTGGACCTGGACCTAGTCATTTAACCCTAAATTAATTCCTGACCCCAATTGAAAATCAGTTGTGATCCACTAGCCCCATAACTCGTCACCTTATGCTGTAGCGACACCATAATCCTTCCCTTTCCTTTGCCCAGCTCCCAACTTGTAGCCGACTTCTAGTGGTTAGTTGAGTAGGTTTCTAAAAACCCTAACACTCGGCCCAAAAGACCAAAGGACCCAAAGGACTAAAAATCCTGACATGTCATGGGAAATCCTGATGTATGACAACCCTAACTGTAACCTCAATCGTTATATCAGCTAGTTACATTGCTTTCTGTGTATCAGGTCAGGAATGAAGACACCATCTATCAAGATTTTAACGACTGAAGAATTGATAGAAAATACTTACCAAGACCACCTAAACGTGAGGCGTCCAAACAGGTCGGTTCAAACCCCTGCACGTGCACATGCAAATACTTACGTAATGACCACCTGCTTAGTGCTTTTCGACCTAACTTCAATAAGGCCTAGTTTCCCCTCTGGCTCGAAGGTAGAATGGGATTTGAGTCGGCTTTGGATTAGCGCCCTTAGCAAGCTGTGGCAAGAAGCCAGGACAAGGCCAGAAATAAGACTAGTTTACCTAATTCATCAGCTCTTTGTGGTCTATCGGAACAACACAAACTTATTTATACTAGCTCCAAGCATTACCGGATCACTGGCCTAAATGTTCAGCCCTTAAAAGGCTATGAAATTCAAGTAAATCGCCATATTGTTAAAGCAAATTGGCATTTTACAACACGAAGTTTCGTGTGGCGTACCCTTGTACGGCGCTTAACTTTTACCTTCACGATTTACGGGATTCTAGACCTTAAGCGTTGACGTTAAGGAAGGTTGATGAGTGTGGGTTAAGTTGGTTTTAGGAAAGTGAGTGATGATTGGCGGTCTGGCGGAGCAGTCTTGAAATGTCACACGATATGATCGCTTCGGTGACATCTAGCTTGAGTCGTAAAGACGCCATTTACAGCCCGCCAGCGCATGCGCATCTAAGCCTAAAGCTCTTTAAGGAAACGATTTAGTGTCGTTGACATTGGTTTTATCTCTCGCTAGGTATCTTTACGGGTTTAGTAATCTTGGGTACCGTTGTCTAGACACGTTCGTTGCCTAACGTTGGAGAATCCAATCTATATCCTATTACAATCTGAGCATTTTCCATTTATTCTCTCATCGGCGAACACAAGTGGAAATAGCTAAGATAACGCGAAAGGCCCTTGCACATTAAACTTACACTTCGGTAGATATTGTAGCTTCACACACAATAAGTAGAAACAGTAAAATGTATTGCTCAAATTTTTGGAATTCCGCCGCCATATTTGCGTAAATTCAAATAATTCTAAATTACGTACAATTTATAAATTAGAGCGTAGAAGTGTGAATTCAACTAATAGAGTTATTCATAGCCCAAAGTTTTTAGTCACTTGACTCTTATTACACGACTGCCCCAAAAAAAGAGTGTATTGTTTTCAGGGTTCATGTTTGTATGTGGGTATGTAAGTTTCTTTGTTACACCGTAACAGCTAAGTGCCTGAACCGATTTAGGTGTTTGAGATATCATTGGAATCCTTACGTCATCCCGAGTAACATAGGCTATGTGACGTCATCACAAAACCAATATGGCGGATTATGCACTGCAAATTGTGCAACCGAAACAAAAATAAAACTTATAAACCTATCGAGTTGGGTATTAAAATAAAGGATTTTGAAAGACGATTCTAAAACTGTACACAAAATATGGTTTAAACTATTCATTTGGTAGGACAACATTTTACAAAATATAAGTATAACGCAAAGATAAATGAATTGTCTAAATCTATTGAATGGGATATTAAAAGAAAGGATTTTTTAAGGCGATCATATGAATATATATAAGTTATATGTTTAATTGTCTCGTTGGAGAGAAAATACGAAATGTTCTACATCGCGCTAATGACATTTCTCTTTGCAGCTATATACGACAACGTCATACGTGGCGCTTACGTTATTTTCAATTGCGAAAGTGTCAAATACGAAAGGAACGGTTTGAACGATTGACTAGGTGAGCATTTCTCAAATAATTTGTACATTTCGATCACATCTTAGATTTCTATAAAAATTGGTATGCTGGTAAAGTACCTACATGAAGCTGAACAATTTTCATCATACGTATTTCCCAAAATGTCCAAGAAAGTTTGTATGAAACATCCTTTTTTGTTAACAGATTTCCTTACACATTTGGTAACAAAAAAGGAATGTTTCATACAAACTTTCTTGGACATTTTGGGAAATATGGTGGAAATTATTCAGCTTCATGTAGGTACTTTACCAGCATACCAATTTTTATAGAAATCTAAGATGTGATCGAAATGTACAAATAATTTGAGAAATGCTCAGGTACTCTGAATAAACATATTGTGCTGTTTATTATAAGATTTAACTTGAGACTTTGAATAGAAGACACTATTATCATGACTGTAGAAGGCAGGTCTTTGATGATGATTTTAATTTTGCACGACAAATTTTGCAAATCCCGGAGCACACGTGCTACTGTTGTGAAACAATATTTTACGAGAAGCAAAGACTGGGAGCTTAAGACAGATGGGCTCTTCCTGCAACTTCCACGAGTATTTTAATAACGAAAGCCGAAGGGCGAACTCCGCATAGGGTCGACGCTCCGAAGCGTAAGGCAGGTGCGTGCTTCCTGTAAATTCCCCAAGTATCTTAATTGCGAAGGCCGAAGGCCGAGCTCCGCGTAGGGCCGAAGGCCCGAAGCTTAAGAAAGGTGCACGCTTTTTGCAGTTTCCCCAAGTTTCTTAATTGTAAATACCGAAGGCCGAGCTTCGCGTAGGGCCGAAGGCTCCGAGCGTAAGAGAGGTGCATGCTTTCTGCAGCTTCCCCAAGTATCTTAATTGCGAAGGCCGAAGGTTCGCGTAGGGCCGAAGGCCCGGAGCGTAAGAAAGGTGCACGTTTTTTGCAGCTTCCCCAAGAATCTTAATTGCGAAGGCCTAATGCCGAGCTTCGCATAGGGCCGAAGGCCCGGAGCTTAAGAAAGGTGCACGCTTTCTGCAGCTCGAAGTATTTTAATTGCGAAGGCCGAAGGCCGAGCTTCGCGTAGGGCCGAAGGCCCGGAGCGTAAGAAAGGTGCACGCTTTCTGCAGCTTTTCCAAGTTTTTTAATTGCGAAGGCCGAAGGCCGACCTTCCCGTAGGGCCGAAGGCCCAGAGCGTAAGAAAGGTGCACGCTTTCCGTAGCTTCCACAAGAATCTTAATTGCGAAGGCCGAAGGCCGAGTTTCGCGTAGGGCCGAAGGCCCGGAGCGTAAGAAAGGTGCACGCTTTCTGCAGCTTTTCCAAGTTTCTTAATTGCGAAGGCCGAAGGCCGACCTTCGCGTAGGGCAGAAGGCCCAGAGCGTAAGAAAGGTGCACATTTTCTGTAGCTTCCCGAAGATTCTTAATTGCAAAGGCCGAAGGCCGAGCTTCGCGTAGGTCCGAAGGCCCGGAACGTAATAAGAAAGGTGTATGCTTTCTGCAGCTTCCCTAAGTATCTTAATTGCGAAGGCCGAAAGCCAACTAATGGGAAATAATTATGTAGTTGTAGAGATATTAAGCCATAGCACTTTTCAATACGTCTGGTTTTTGGGTCCGACCTATTTAGGTTTTTAAGCACGTTTTATGCTAACATATCAAATATCAACATGATGAAAGCTCCTTGAAGCAACTTAAGTGACTTAAATCATATAAAAAATGTGGTTGGTTTGTATGGTCACTAAAATGTATAAAATAAAATAAATTAATTAAAAATTAAAAAGCACGACTGCAGTTTAAGAGCGAACTGAAAAGCTAAAAATAATTTTTAGTTGTGTTAGGTACTCAACTTAATGAATGTAAAATATAATATATAGGTAAGTGTTCTTTCAGGGTCGTAAACAGCAAACGGAAAAGTTTAGGCTCATTTAGGGTCGTGACTGTACCTGTATATTTTATTTCGATGCAGTCGGGGACCTGTGAATGGGAAAAATTCAATATATCAAGGTCCCCGACTGCAATCGAAATAAAATATGCAGGTACAGTCACGACCCTAAATGAGCCTAAACTTTTCCGTTTGCTGTTTACGACCCTGAAAGAACACTTACCTATATATTATATTTTACATTCATTAAGTTGAGTACCTAACACAACTAAAAATTATTTTTAGCTTTTCAGTTCGCTCTTAAACTGCAGTCGTGCTTTTTAATTTTTAATTAATTTATTTTATTTAACCTTAAAGGATGACTTCACGCTAGACCGGGCAGGGGCGAGGCCGGAGCTTTCGGCGGTTCGTTTTCTATGGAAAGCACCACGTGATCACCGAACAGCCGTCATAGAAAATAACATGTCGGACGCCTCGGGCCGGGCCCGGTCCGGTCTAGCGTGAGTCATCCTTTATGCCTTTCTTTTTTGACAAACAGAAAAACCACTTCCTATCTCTAAATCCTGCTATTCAGAAAATTGCCCATTCACACGACCTGCTCGTCCATTTATGTACAATGTACAATACTCATCCGGGATAGATATGCGGAAACGGGGTTACGAAAGTTGGCCTTTGACGCCTTAAGGTGACATTCCAGTCGTAAAAGCATCGCAGTGGCGTGAAACTGGCGTTGTCTCTCTCAATTTTCCTTTTAAATGAGTGACGGATTGAACGTTCTAATCGCGTGAGTGATGCGGCAATTTATCAAGATCAAGGACACTGAGTGACATCTCCCGCGTCAACGCCGTAGCAGTAAACGCCGCGAAAGTAACGCTGCTGCAGTCATCATCACACTTTTCGGTCGTTCAAGCATCACTGATCTAGAATGACGCTTACGCTTAAATATAATTGAAGAGTACTAAAGTGACCAGGATAAGGATACGAATGAAAAAACGTGACCACTTTTAAGCTTAAAAGCGGCCGCTTGAATGAACCAAGCGGACTTCAAAATGCACTAAATTGTATTCAAGAGATACGGTGGTATCATGGAATAAACTGTTAGTAAGGTAAATCATCAAATTTTGCGATCACATATTGCTTCTGAATTCAATTTCAATACTTCCAGTGACACTCAAGTGTCAACATCATGCCGATTTTGGTCGCACTTTTGGTATTTGACAGGCAATCTAGTAGCAGCAGCGGTGTTGCTGCCATGCTGTATGCATGAATTACTTGAATTAGCGGCAACGCTGCAACAACGGTGCAATAGAAATGTAACCTTTACCTAATGCCAGCATAGAACCCCCATGTCGACTTATCAGTCATCTGGGGGGTCAGCAATAATGGTGTATTAGTGTTGCCTGTTTACATAAAGACAGGCCGGTCGATGATAGTGCGATCGTGCTAAGATTGTTGCTCTCGAGCTGTAATGATCGGGTATTAGGCAATGTTGGGTTGATGGTGTTTCCACGACTGTCCTATTGCCCTGTTATTGCCTTTCAAATTGAAGCGAAATGCAGGTTTTATTGGTAGGAGGTAAAATGGGAGCGGTGGCTGGGTATGTTGGTCGACATATATGTATAGGTCAGCGATAGAATAGTACCTATATATATAGACGAAGCATTCGGTACATTTTTGATTTCGAAACACGGTCCATATATGTGATTGGTCAATAGTTTTGATTCGCTAAAATAAAATACTATAATATGTCAAACCTCTTGCGCGGTTTATGCATACAGCATAAGACAGCATACGATAGTTATATATGGAGTTACCTATTGGAGTTCTGCGATCAGTTATTCAAGTTTGTTTGGAGTCCGTTATAAGGATACAAGATAAAATTAATTAGGTGTGTGCACTTTTGCTTGGTCATTGGAGGTGATTTTAGGTATGTACCTATGTACCTACCTGTTGATGAGCCCTATATTTGATTAAATGACTTTCATCATTGGCATTGTCCTCTTCCATGGTAATATTGCGATGAAATAATAACAACACTATTTAAAACACCGAAGATTCGCCTCTAAGGGCTCATTTAGACGACGCGAGAACTCGCATGCGAGTTTAATTACATTGCGTCATTGATCGGTCGGCTAAATTGACGTAACCTCAATGGTCCGCAATGTAACTAAAAGCGTATACGAGTTCGCGCGCTGTGTAATTGAGCCTTAAGGGATATGGTCCATAACAAAGCTTTAAATGCGTTCGATCATTAACGCAGCGATGCGACCGTACTGTACTGTACCTTTTATTAGCGCAGTAAAATATACGGTTATAGCATAACCTTTACTGAATGTACTTACCTATACGCCAAGTTCCAATACGATCAGGGGCTCGTTTCTCAATAGTTATTTGTTTTACAAGGGGGCAAAGTTGTTGTTTAACCGCTCGTGCTAATATTGATACCCGAGCAAACGAAAGATTCCAAAATTGGAATCTTGAGCGTTGCGAGGGTTTCAAAGCACGAGGGTTAAACAAAATTTGCCCCCGAGTGAAACACAGAATTTTTCACCACACCAACCCGAAGCAAATCTTAAATGTAAAATATCAAACAAAATCAAACCAAATAAAATCCAAATGAATGTTATTAAATATTTATCATCCAAAATCATCATTTAAAAGTCAATTCTACCAGCAAACATAAGAAAACAACTCAAAATTTGCAATTTGATTACTTTGCCTCACATGTGAATAAAATGCAACTTTGCTATCAGTTTTTGAAGTGCAAAGTAAGCCTTTACGAGCTGGTGTGGTGAAAAAGCTTTTAACTTGTTATACAAGTGGAAGTCCCTTTCTAACAAATGCTGTCAAAAAGTGACATCCGCTTGTATTACAAGTTACAAGCTTTTGAGAAACGGGCCCCTGTGTTTTGCACTACGACCATTCGCTGTAGTTGAACAAGACACGAACAAATTCGCATCGTAGATTTGTCCTCTCGGCTGCACACACGTTTTTAGCTATTCGCGGTCGAACGTGATCCTTTGAAGTGAGGTCCTGTTGAAACTACGTTTATGATAATTTAATCAGCTAACTCGCTTCCTTCTATTCTATACAAAATGACCTTATCAATGTATGAAATTCATATGTGCTTAGGGCGTTTTTGTTTTGAACGGTAGCGCGCTCGCGCGCACGACATTCTGCTATTTTGCCGTACCCTTTTGATCTTCGTATAAATACGACATTATTAATATGCGGAATAGATTGCGCATAAAAGCTTAGCAATTGTTTGGTCTTTTTTCAGAGATCAATAGAATTGGTAATTGGGCAAAGTAACTAAACTTCTGATGGTTTGAAAATAATCTAGGATTTGATGAAGCTCACAAATTAACACGACATGTTTTCATGCTCCGTTTTGGTTTTCAATTTGTCACACAACTAATATACCTTACCTTAATGTCTGCGAAGATCTACTAGGTATATACACTTCTTAAATTGATAAATTTATTTCTTTTATAAATTAGAGTAAAAGCGTCGTTCTTATAGCGATGGATGAAATACTTGAAGACCTTGAAGTCAAAGAGTAGCATAATATATGACAGAAGTTTTTGCCCCGAAACAGAAAAAAATAGGATTTTAGACTATCTGCTCAATTTTGACCCTTGGGCGGAAGGTTTTAACTTATTGACTGTTCAGCCGTGAATGTAAATGGAAACATTCGTAGGTATCGGTAATGGAGTGACATAGAGGCAATATAAATATATGTAGGTAATATCAGTCGGACGTTAAAATCTTACCTTGTCTTAACTACAATAATATATAGGTTATAATTAGTATAACAATAAGCACATCTAGCATTAGCAGTTGTAGGTACATCAGTTGTAGTTTACCTAGGCGCGACCAAAGAGCAACTCTCAATTTTGAAACTCCTATAACATATCTGCATGGAGTTATACTTATAATATCATTGGCTTGCAAAACCTTACTGTTCTTTGTTACTCAGATATGTATTATAAATGTAAACCGTGACGGCAATACCAATGTCGATAGTAAATTGAATGCATCACCACAAGCTCAGATATTATGACACTGCATGAATATTCCACCCGCGCATTGGTATTCAAAACCCGAATAAGCAATATGTCGACTTTGCATTCGAATATAGCTTCCTCAATTTACAATTCAAGGTGCATGCAACTGAAACAAGCACACCGATAATCGCCAGTATCGATACAAAGACGAGATATCGATCTCCATAGCCCGATGCATCGGATGCCCTGACGTTGACAAATTGTATATTAAAGAACTTTATAGTCGACAAATTGAGCTCATCGTATTTATGGGAGGCCGGCAGACTAAGTTGATACGGATTTTTATCGAGCCGATTTCGATCAAACTTACCGACGTTGAAAAATTGCTTCTCTCGATGCAATTCTGCACTATAAATTAGCTCGCAAGTGAATGAAAAAAGCGTGAAAATTTAAATAGCAAACTAAGGATTGCGGGACGTTTTTTGCCGCGTGCCTTTTAAGGTGCGAGGCGGCAGCGCGGTGTATAAATCAATGATAAACCTCGTTCTTACTTCATTGAAACCAAACCATTGAAGGGAAATAATATCAGATTTTATTGACATCTAAGATTATACAGCACACAGCACGCGATCGTAAACTAGAAGTGTCGCGTGTTTTTGTCGGTCTGTGTCACACCAAGCTGATTAATAATTTAACATTCTAGCTAGAGGAAATCTTGACGCCTTTGTGTCCTTTATAGGGTTTGCAATAAAATTAACGCAATGCAATGCAGCAGACTCGTATTTGTACAGATAAATTTCCGCTTACATCCTGCCGCATTTAATTAGGAAGCACAACGAATAAATAAAAAATTTTAATGGTTTATTTTTGATTATTTTTTATATTGAACTTGTTAATAATTTAGCTCATGATGGTGGAATCGCTTGTAGGATACACAAAATTTGGCCGGGGTTGGCTTTATATGTAATTGCAGTCATTAAATAAATCACCTTATTTAAAATAGAAAGTAAGTTGACATTTTCATTGAGCGTATTTGGTTTTGTCGAAAAAAGAAGAAAATAATTTGAAAATTGTGTCATTTTCAGAGTTTAAGTGCAGTGCAAGTACTTGAACGGTTAAATTGTTTTTAGTTAAGCAGGTCGTTTAGTTCATTGTCTTTTTTAAAATCTATTTCTTTAATCATAGACATGAGATGTAGCTACATTCACATATATACCCATTATATTTCTTCACACGATACGCCATAATAAACACGTCTATGGACCGACGTTTAACACTTAAACACGACGCGACAAAGGTTTTTAGAAACCTAGAAACATATTACAGAAACTTTATCTCAGCATCGAAATAGCTTCGGCTTAGATCGGCGTGAAAAACATTGGCTTGATCGTGGCCATATGATAACCGTTGCTATTTCGTTCTACAGGGTTGCCATACGTTCTGAAGAGTTTGACGTGAAGTTTTTTGGTGTATGTAGGTAAGTATTCATTCATCCTGAAGAAGTAAGCTTCTCTTTTTCTCGTTGTCTTTTTGCGACCACATATTATGTCACTCACTAGTGAGGTCCTAAGCCATGTGGATCGCACGGTGAGAGTTACCGTCAACCAACTTATTTGTGTCTATAGATCGCATAATGTGCCCGAAGAAGCCAAGGTCTAGTTCATGCCACGTTGTAGAGAGCCGTGTGGCAATGTAAAATATTCTGAAATCGCTTATAAACATTTGTTATTTTCATCTCTTAGTCATGCCAGCTTTAAGATATCGACTGTTAAACAAAAGTTCTCCCACAAGGACCTCCATAACAGCAGTGGGCCTTCATCGAACGGTTTCATCTGTATGTAGGGCTTTAAAGGGTCAAAGTGTCTATTTAACACTCCTTATTCAAATCAACCTAACAAGAACAAGTACAAAATTTCACAAGATCCCGTGAAACGGTGTCGTGAACCAGGATTGAACTGGCAACCCCGGGTTTGGGCACACATTAGCGCTCACACGTGCCGCTATCATCAAAGGCGCCGCGCGCCGCAAAGGGCTTCTTAGAAACTCACGCGCAGCATTCCGTTTTATGAGGATGGAAGAGTCGAACGAGACTGACCAGTAAGTATCCATACTAACTCACATTTATAGACGGGTCTATCGCGAAATTTATTTAATTACCTTTATTTACTAACGTTTCGATACAGGTTTCACTGGTCGTGGTCGCGGCTAACCGCCGGCGTCGGTAAATAATAAAGGTAATTAAATAAATTTCGCGATAGACCCGTCTATAAATGTGAGTTAATATGTGTTCAAAACGCGAAAGTTTTAAATAGCATCCATACTGTAACCTGTTTGATGTAAATCTGTTATAGTAAGGAAGCTTAGAACTGCAGGGCTATCATTAGAGATGGCATACGGATGTCAACTGCAGTTGCATTATGGATGACTCACGTTAGACCGGGCCCTGCCCGGGTCGGAGCTTCCGGAACTTCGTTTTCTATAGAAAGCATCACGTGATCATCTGTCATCGAAAAGTAAGCGCCGGAAGCTCCGGCCCGGACACGGCCCGGTCTAACGTGAGTCATCCTTAACTGTTAGGACATTGCGGCGGCGTTGATTCCACCGTTGTAGAGTCTGTGCGGAAAGAGAACAGTCGTGAAATGTATGGGATCCCATACATTCTACGACTCTTCTCTTTCTTCTTATGATAAATAAAATGAAACTTGATAAAATTCGCCACCGTATAACTGCCGCGTTAGAATGTGACAGATGCTAAAGGGACGGCTCTCCTGGAGGCAGGCGTAGCTCACTCCTCGATTTCGTCGCGTCGCTACAAGTACCTAAAAGTACATGCGGCCCACACCAACTTTGGTGTCTAGCCATAGTAATTGCCGCGCACCGCTACGGAACGGACGCCTGTTCGCGCGTGCGCCACCTAGCGGTCATATCTGTCGTAATAGACGCGTTTTGTTAGAGAGTGAATCTTCTGTACCTAGTACTATTATTTATTCTGTGCTGGAGGTCATGTTACACTGGCGCCCGAGAACTCGCCTCGCATGCGCTCACGCAACTCGGGAACGATCGGCCAGATCTTACACTCGGTGAAGATGGATCACTCGCCTGATGGAGCATTATGTTCACCTAGTTTCCAGGTAGCGATGAATGCCGCCGTTGACCAGCTTGAGTGAATTATAGTGAAATAGTGTATGGCATTAGCTTCGCCTTCTAGACAAGGCTGCTATTCAAATATGACGACATCAGTATGAACGTACCTAACATATTGTATCCAGGGCATTCAATCTAGGGTCACACCTCGGACACTGGTGATCAAATGTATGAAACAAATGCGTTCCTACGCACACAGCCTAAGCTCGTGTAGGTGAACGCGTACCATGCTTGTGTGAGTGAGATAAGACATTGTAGGGTAACTGTGAGGTAACCGAGAGCGGGTGGGCGGCACTTTCAACGGGAGGCAGGGAGCGTCCATACTGTATGCTAGTACTCTTTATTATACTGTGCTAGGGTTTACAACTAGAACAATAAACTTTTCCGGGTGTTTTTAAAAATCCATAGTGTAGGTAATAGTACTATTTTGAAGATCTGTAGTGTTTACCTTCAGGGCCAATAAATTAATTTATTTTAAATGTTATTGCATAAAAGGAATGTTTAATGTACAATGCGAACTGAATGCAATGAGGCATTCTTTACCAGTCAACCTTCGGGCAAAGCAGAAAAGATGCCAAGGACATACGATCCGAAAAGAAATGGGGCATGTTCAGTAACCGCCCCGGGCCCCGAGTGGCACATCTGCAACCAAATACTCTGTGGTACTAATAGGGTTGCCACATTTGACCACACGTTAAAAATCCTGCGAACGGTTACTTATTATTTATTTTACGAGTTTCTCGTCTTTACCATGTTTACCTACTATTATTATTTTATTAGCCTGTTTGTCTGGAACGGGTACCTTTACCCTGCTGATGGACGCTGTCACCACATTAGCATGGTTATCTTTCTGTCATTCCGTTTTGAATGACATTCGATAATACCTTTTCTTTGAATATACATATTTTAACATTTGAAGCCTTCGATCAACACGGAAGGGATGCGGCATTCGCACTATTTCCCCTCTGCCTAGGTACAAGATCAACTGATCTAGCGCGGGTAATAAAACTAGTTGTTGCGCTCGGATTTTTAACTAGACCGAGTCCAGACGCGCGAGTGAACACAGCAGCAGAAAAAATGCCTAATTGCTCGGTTATTTGTTGTAAAAAGAGGTCGAGGACATCAAATTTACCAAAAGAAGGTGTTACATTTCACATGTAATATTGTTTTTACATGTCATACGTTTAATTAAATTTTTGGCTGCGATTTAAAATAAAATCTTTGTAGGTAAACTTACCTACTCGACGGGTATATGTATAGGTACATCGTTTTCAATTCCAAACACACATTAATAACATGGTTTTGCATGCAGAATACATTAAACATAATGTTTATATTGGTTTATGTAATTGGCAGCTTTGCCAATCATATGTCCAGGTATTATGCTATGCATTTTAGATGAGCTAAAATAGCAATTATAGATGCGACGCCAATACTTTAATAGAACATTTTGCAAAACATGTTTTACGGATGAAATCAAAAATGAAAATAAACTTAACTTCTGGTTCTCTCTTCTGAAAAATCTTCTGGATTCGGAAAGGTTTTCCTTATGAATGGTCTTTTTGGAAGACGGCGTACAGCTTGACAGCTTTGGCATAATACACACTGTAAAATGTTAAACTAAGTATATATAGTAAGTCCCCAATCCGCATTGGGCTAGCGTGGGGACTATAGCCCAAGCCCTCTCGCGCATGAGAGGAGGCCTGTGCCCAGCAGTGGGACGTATAAAGGCTGAATTATTATTATATTAAGTATATGTTATGATTTCTCCAAAACAATTTCACAACTGAAGTTTCTGCCTTCCAAATGAACTTTATTGAATAAAACAAATTATGGCTATTTATAAAATAAAACTAACTAGAAAAAATACAAATATCTACCTAAGATGTACTCAAAAACAAATCGCTTACCCATGCCAAACGCTTAACCTACCTATAGTGTTCATCAGATATGATATCTCAGATAGCTCTCACAAGTCTCACAGTTACAATGTAATGAATGTTATAAATAAAGATTTACATGTGGATTTATAGAGACTTATAAATTTATAATGTACGCTTCCTTTTCAACTTTATGATGCTAGGCAATTTATATTTTAATACGGGTGTCATATAAAGTGAATAACACTATAATCAACAATCAACTAGGTACTTCTACTAGTACCTGCGTAACAGATTCGCATAAATATTCATGTTTTATTAAAATATATCACTCATAAATTTCGGCTCGACCATTTTCCCATATCGACCAGAAGTTTTTTTAATCAATGAATATAAATTTGAACTTTTGATTTCTGGATAGGTAGGTTACTCCTTCGTACGTAATAGTCTTGATAAATAGTAAATTACTGTCTAAACAAAATAGTCTAACAATAAGTATCTTATATCTATCGCGTCTCCTTTTTATTCCTACGACTTCTTCTAGGGATAAGTTCGCCTTTGTGCATTGTTTAATTTCTTTTTAATTGTATCTTAACCTGTCTTATGTACAATAAAGCGTTTACATACATACATACATATTTCTCTTGGCATTAGTGACCGTGCGCTCCTGCATAATAATAATAATTAAAATTATTAGCTGTATCTATTTATTTATTGCATCTAATCTTTAATTGGAAGAAAATAATGTATACCTACACTAAACGGTGTTCAGTTAAGTTTTGCGTAGCGACCAGTATTTATAGTTATTGTACAAATTTATTAATATAATAGCTGCAATCCCGTTTTTGCCTCGCACTGTAATTAGTGTCAGATCTAAGTAGGCTTATACACATGGAATTACAATGTTGCTTACACCCTTACCGGTCAGGTAACTAATTTTTGAATTACTAGGTGCTGATATACTGAAATACGTGCCTCTATCTAGAGATTCTAGAGATAGAAGTTGATGTTTACTGTCGGTTAAAGCGACGGAATGTATAGGTATAGACGAAGCTCTCAATACATTTTTACTTTGAAAGACTGTCCATATGATACTTACCTGATAAATATATAGCTTTGAATATTACCCAATATACCTAAAATTTCCTGCTATTAAAAAAAATTGTAATTGGACAAAGTAAAAATTAATATAATCAATAATAAATTGTTTAATTTAAATCGGTCGGTACGTAAACCTAAATAATTTGTAAACTACGTAAATAGAGAAACATTATTGTTGTACACAAAATACAATCTGGCAGAGAACATAGCACTTAGTTATGTGATTAAAGTGTAACAACAACAAGTTAATGTTGTAAATTGTTTCATTCTAATTATGTATATGTATAGTAACCCATTATAATAATCTACATACCTACTTAGTTTGAATAATAGTTCCCAAGTGGGCAAGCTTTCAAATACGTAACATTCTAACAAATACGTATACCTACTTTAAGCAGATTTGACAGTTATTTCTGTAAACAGTAACACATCACTATTATTATACACCTTCATTGTAACTGTATAACAATCCAACAGACTCTCTCATGACGTGATAAGGTTTATTTTCGAATGCAAATACACATTCATTAAGCAGAATATAGCAACAAATTAAACATAATGACGCCGACGAAAGCGTACCAAACGCATCAAAGTCAAAACTTATTTGTCCATCTAAAATAATTCGTAGTAAAACGGAATAAATAGTAACACTAATGGATGACAATTCGTTCTGGAATGAAATGAAAATGACATAATGAAGAACGAATGCGTTCCGAAAATATCCGAAATGCGATGGCAACACAGTTATTTCTCAGGGGAAATATGGTGAGTGTTGCCACACCTTGGGTGGGCCATAGGTAATTTATTAGCAGGTTAAATTTCTAATTAAGTCCCGCCCATGTTTTTAATATCTGCGGTAGTGATGGGTAGGACATCAATTTAAAATGAGTTTGTATGAGTACCTCAATTTCTAAAATGAGGTGTTACAATGTCTTACTTCAAATGAGGTGAGGTACTAGCATATTTTCAGCGTCGACTATTCCATTCATTCCAACGGCGACACAAATATTTAATGTATATATATATTTATGTATTCATCACTTCCTTTATAAATAAATAAATAGTAACATTTAATTGGAGTGCAATTCTGAAGGTTAAGAATAGAACTTTTAGGAGAAAGATAATTTTAGAATCAAGTAAAATGAATAGAGGAGTGAAGTAAGACATTTTTGCGGTACGAAGTACTGCGACAAATTAACAAAATGAGTGGTACAAATGAGGTGCCTCACGAGTGAGCGACTCAACACTAATCTGCGGTCGGACGGTTGGGTAATTTCTTTGTCGTGTTGTAATTCCTTCCTGTATGCGTTTGCCATGCGGTAAACTTTCATTTGGAAATGTGAGTAGCTAATAATTATTTTCAATAATGTATGCAATAAGATGATTCATACCTATAACAAAAATTTCGCTAAGTTTTCGGATAAAGTAAGTGCTTATTTTGTCACACATGACACATTTGTCATAAAGTGGATAGGGAAATGTATCATGATGCCTCTTTACGTCAGCTGCCGTTCCGTTGGTGGATGAGACTTATTACTTTCTCATATAATTCTGTTCCTAAGCTAAATAACCGGGAAAATCGAAGTTCGCAAATTGCGGGCATTTTTCTCTGTCTCTCTAATTAATTACGCCGTCATTGGAGTAAAAGAGAAAGATCTCCGGATTTTGCGCATTTGGATTTTCGCGGTAGCCCCTCTGGCTGAGGTTCGCAGGTTTTAAAGAAATTATATCAGGTTTTAAGGAATCTTAGAAAGGAGCTCAATCCAGGACCTACATCTAGGGTACAGTTTTGGATAGCCTTGTTACAGTTGTTACCTATTTGTCAAGTCTGGTGACCAGAACTGGTCTGTCTGTCGGACAGTGTCGCAACTCAGCAATAAGTAATTGTTTCGCTGTCATGGTTGGCTTTATATTAATTTGATACATATCACGACAGGATATTTTGGTCTTGAAGTTATTGGTACGAGTAGTTACGTAATTGCAGCACCTAATAGAGTAGATATAGCTATTACATATATAGCTATGTAGTTGTAGGTAGAGATGCCACGAATATTCGGCAACTATTCGGTATTCGGCCTATTCGGCCACTTTGACGAATATTCGGTATTCGGCCGAATGTTGCCTACTATTCGGCCGAATACCGAATATCTGTGAGCGTCAGGATGACAGGACCATGATGGCTATTTATAACGAGTGTTACTCCAAGATTTAGTACCTATTTAGTACTATTTGGTACCTGACATCAAATATTTAGTACCTCAATAGAAATCGAGAAATATTGAAAATAAAGTGGCCAGCCATTCTGACGTCAGGTTGACAGGACCAAGTCGAATTCCCCTATTTGTAGGCGTTATATCGAATCCATCTTTTGACAAAGATTTAGTACCTAATTAGTACTTTTCATAATTATTCTTCTTATTTAATTTCGACTTACCGTAAAAAAGTTACAGCTAGAATAAACTTTGTATGTGCACAGTGGTGCAGCCAGTCAATGTGAACCGGGCCTAAAAGTTTGTTCAAAAGTTATTATTTTTGATTACAACATTTACTTTACGTTGTTTGGCCAATCCAAAATGAACCACGAGCGTAGTGAGTGGTTTGAAAGTGGAATCTTGAGCATTGCGAGGGTTTCAAGCCATTGCGGTTTAAACAATTTTTCTACCGAGTGACACAACATTTTTGACCACACCAGCTTGAGGAAAATACTCACTTAAAATTGAAAATCATCACTTAAGGGCCTACTGCAGCCGCGTCTGGCGCTTCGTAAACCACGCCCGCTAGTTCTTCCCTCCCCGCTAACACGCACACATGGAAACGCTTCGCGCCGCACGTGAAGTTTGTGTGACCTTTTAGCACCATCTAACGTTACAGAAGTTAACTACCATTATACGCGGTCGCTGCGGTCGGCCATAAACTTAAATTCGGAAAAAATTTAAACAGATGGCGTTGTTACTTGTTCATAATAGCAAACAATAAAATAATTAATTAATAAACCTGAATATTTATTGTTGTTTTGGAAGATGTTAACAGCATAGAAGCACAAGCGTATATAGCATATAAGTTAAGAGTATTGATAATAAGAAAATAGCACAAGAACAGAAAAGAGATTATTTTTGATAAAATATGATGAAAAGAGATTTACTTGATTACGCTCACCTGACTTTGCGGTCACTAAATGCAAATTTCAACCTTATTGTTATGGGGTTACAATACCCCTGGGGTTGCAGGCGTCCATAGTCGTTATTATTATAAATGCTTTGGTTGAAATGCTTTTTAACCCTCGAATTTTTCATAGGTACTGCAATAATATGTTACTCTTCGACGGCCGCAAAAATATGTGACACGCTCTTATGGCTCTACAAATAAGATCTAACATCTATCTACCGCAAAACGGCCTTCGGTGTGTAACATATTATTGCAGCTGACTGTACTCGTATTCATTGTTGTATAGGTAGGTATTAATATCTTTTATCCGATCGATTTGCATTTATTTGAAATAAATCACAGTGTTTAGTAATTATATGTTTTATTGAATAAGAGATTATTTAGGTATGTAAGGAATACAGGGTGCCTTTTTGAAACACTCATTTTTAGGGTTCCGTAGCCAAATGGCAAAAAACGGAACCCTTATAGATTCGTCATGTCTGTCTGTCTGTCCGTCTGTCCGTCCGTATGTCACAGCCACTTTTTTCCGAAACTATAAGAACTATACTGTTGAAACTTGGTAAGTAGATGTATTCTGTGAACCGCATTAAGATTTTCATACAAAAATAGAAAAAAAAAAATTTTTTTTGGGGGTTCCCCATACTTAGAACTGAAACTCAAAAAATGTTTTTTCATCAAACCCCTACGTGTGGGGTATCTATGGATAGGTCTTCAAAAATGATATTGAGGTTTCTAACATCATTTTTTTCTAAACTGAATAGTTTGCGCGAGAGACACTTCCAAAGTGGTAAAATGTGTGTCCCCCCCCCCCTGTAACTTCTAAAATAAGAGAATGATAAAACTAAAAAAAATATATGATGTACATTACCATGCAAACTTCCACCGAAAATTGGTTTGAACAAGATCTAGTAAGTAGTTGTTTTTTAATACGTCATAAATCCCCTAAATACGGAACCCTTCATGGGCGAATCCGACTCGCACTTGGCCGCTTTTTCTGGATAATTTTGAATTTCAATTGTCAGGGGTGCCTACATTATTTTTTAATACATTTTACAACGACAACAAACAAAAGTTCAAATTCGCCGTATTTTTATTACCCGGGTCGATCGCAACAAAATAGAAAATCATGTTTTTCAAATCTAAGCGTTATTGTAATTTATCTCAAATAACCAAAAAGTCAATCTGACTAGAACTTAAAAACGAACTGAATTATTTTAATATGTCGATTTTTCTTGGTGACCCAGGAGAATTTTTTTTTGTATCCCATACGAAAAGAGCGTATCCCAATCGCGTATCGGTTTTGGTTTTTACCTATAAGTGTGAAAAATATATTCTACCATATACGAAGGATGTGTTTTTTCATGTTTTATGTGTCTTTTTGTACAATAAAGTTTAGTGTTTTACTGCTACTAATATATCATATTAACGATTAACTAAAAAGGTATTTACATCTAATTTAACTGGTAAATTATTAAAGTCCGCTAAAATTAATATATACCTATTCAAAAAAATATTTGTTAATATGTCCCAAAATCATGGCTCATTTTTTAAGTCTCCTGACTTACCAAACATATCGCAACGAAGGCAAGGGCACAACGCGGCATCGTGAACCTAATAACGTAACGTTTCAGTTACTTTTATCCGGGGTACGAAAAGAGGTATTAGATCTATCCTGGGTCTAATATGTTATAAAAACATAGTTTTTTGAAAAATGTTCGTAGGTAGTACACAAAATTTACCTTTTCTTTTAAATGTGATTTGGGTCATCGTTCTCCCTGGTGACTTTTCTGGTGACCCAAGAGACATCAATTTTATTATGACTCAGGAGACTTTTTTTCTATGCACTTTGATTTTTTTGATGCGCTAATTTTGTTATCTAAAATAACTTTAAACTGCTGATATACTTATATCACTTTGCTGATGAGTGGAAGTGGAATTGAAACTTAATTTATTGTTCTCTCCCTTGACATTTTGGCATACATTTGACATGCTGCAGTGCACTCCTAACGTTAATAAAGACATAATTTTTAGAAAATGCTTTAGGAAAACTCACTCTTGAGCTTAAAACGATTAAGTCCTTATCATTGTATGTTAGATTTTTAGTACAGATTTGGATCAGTGAAAATGTCTCTTAGCCAACTAAATTTGTCTCTGGGAAAAGTACGATATCCCTAAAAATTGTACGTACATTTCGCATTTTTCTGAAGGAACGGAATTCATAAATTGGGTTATTATTATTTTTTCAGATTATTTGATTGCATTGACATATCACCAAGATAGATAGAACATTTAAGTTACCAGAAGAAAAGCATTTTGTTATTTTATACAGTGTGGAAAAAGTAGGTTCGATTCCCGGGCGCGACTAAGCGAATTTAAAAAAAAAACAACGTGTTGCATTCCGGGAGTGCCGACAGAAGTTAAAACTCAATGACTAGTCCAAAATGTCTGCAGCACTATGTATAATTGACCCATCCTCCTTTCTATTGAAAACTTTTGGTTCCGAAATTGCTGGTCAGTGAGCTTGTTTAAAATTCGAAATTCAAATTTATAGCGTTAATTGTTTAAAATTCGAATAGAAATTGTAAAGTTACCTTGCAGACCTCGCATCTAAATATATTTGGTCATGATATTTTGAGTTTTATTCACCAGTACTAGAGTTCACTTTTATTAGCGATTTCATCAAGATGTAGCTTTATTGAATTATATTTGAGTGGTATAAAGTTATAATACTGTGAGATCCTCGTATTTCAGCCCGTACAAGATTATAACCTTTTTCATGTAATGTCATTGAGTTTTTCTTTATTGATTTAAATGCCATCTAAACCTTACGGTCACATGATCGCCTTACGCTGTCTCGAGTTTATCATTTTTTCCCCACCTCAAAAAGTGCCTAGCGCCGCTAAAGAAGTTTTCACTTCAAAAATCTTTGAATGCAGTTGTTTCTTTAAAAAACAATAATGTTTCATTTAAGTAAAATGAGCAAACTTAAGGTTTTAAGGCACTTTCCCTCCAGGGCCCATAATTTTTTTCCACCCGGTAGTAGACAACTATTTTTTTCGACTAAATGAAGTTTTATTAGATAAATCGTTGATCACATGGTTCGTTTCACACATCACATCAAAACGTTTGTCAAAGTAATGAAATTTATGCCAAAAAAACATAAATAAAACATATAAATTCAACACATTTTTTAAATAAAAATCTTTCTCGATGATATAAAAGCGGCCAAGTGCGAGTCGGACTCGCCCATGAAGGGTTCCGTATTTAGGCGATTTATGACGTATTAAAAAAAAAACTACTTACTAGATCTCGTTCAAACCAATTTTCGGTGGAAGTTCACATGGTAATGTACATCATATATTTTTTTTAGTTTTATCATTCTCTTATTTTAGAAGTTACAGGGGGGGGACACACATTTTACCACTTTGAAAGTGTCTCTCGCGCAAACTATTCAGTTTAGAAAAAAATGATATTAGAAACCTCAATATCATTTTTGAAGACCTATCCATAGACACCCCACACGTATGGGTTTGATGAAAAAAAATTTTTTGAGTTTCAGTTCGAAGTATGGGGAACCCCAAAAATTTATTGTTTTTTTTCTATTTTTGTGTGAAAATCTTAATGCGGTTCACAGAATACATCTACTTACCAAGTTTCAACAGTATAGTTCTTATAGTTTCGGAGAAAAGTGGCTGTGACCTACGGACGGACAGACAGACGGACAGACGGACAGACAGACAGACAGACAGACATGACGAATCTATAAGGGTTCCGTTTTTTGCCATTTGGCTACGGAACCCTAAAAAAGAACATCGACAAATTATGTTCAAAGAATTAATATCAAAACAGATGTCATAATTAGGATTGGCTACTTTAAGAAAGGGACAGAGAGATTTAATCCTCTCGCTCTGCACGTTTTTCTCATTCCTCCTTGTCAAGCCAAAATAAACTATAAAATGATAGTAACACAAGTACATTGTAATATTCACTTTTTCCACGGTATCATGTCATTGTAAATTACTTATGTGAAATTGTAGTGGCGTGCGACTTTCAAACCGGAGGTCACGGGTTCGAACCCCGGCCCGTGCAAGTGAGTTTTTGTAAGTAGGGACCTTTTTTAGTGGTACTTAAATATAATAACTTTTCGTATTATTGAAATAAAATATTTTATTCAAACAAACTTAATAATATAATAATTAAAACGAATAATATCAATTAGTTTTCAATATTTATTCAATTATTTTAAATTATTTGAGCATGAAACATACTAGATTTATTTTTATCATTACAATAGAAAAAAAGCAAAAAATATATTCTTATAGATATTTTATTTTTAAACAAAAATAAAGCAAAAAGTTACGGTTAGATTCTGATGGCTAAATACCAAACAGCTACCGATACATTTCAATATCTGTCGAAATTTCCTAACCCGTTGTAACTGACAAAGAGTATAGATTTCGACGTAGCATGACGTAGCTAAGCAAACACGCACACATGCGTAACGTATAGGCCTGTAAGAAGGCACCATCATAGGTTTACCTCCGATTCCGTTACTACTCAATGGAGTTACGACTCAACGTTTATTGGATATTAAAATTTTACGTAATTCGGAGCGCTGCGCGAAGTGACATAGGTCTTACCTCTTTGAGGCACGACGGCCATCTAACATTACTGGCATAAAGGATGCATTTATGACTTTGACGCATGACAGAAAGAGAAACCGAACTGCGTAAAATGGGCGTTTGCTGTTGAATTCATAAAATCAAAAATCGATAATAAATCCATCGGTAAAGGATAATAAGTTAATATTTAGTTCTTTGAAAGTTAAGACGAGATGAAAACCTTTGCTGTAAGGTGGATTGTGCTGGATATGGATGTGTTTTCTGGTTGCACGAAGCTAAAACCGAAAAATGAACACGTAAGTTTGGATTTATTTTCTATCGAGAAAATTTTAAGCATTCGTGTTTCGACTACTACGAAATCTCTTATCATATAGTCAAGAAACATATATCCGAAAATCACTACTGTTTGTTTCCGGGGCTAGCCACTGCCACCTTTCTAAGATCCTGTTATTTTTCGATGCACGGCCTTAAAGTCAATTTTACCAGCCAACATGAGGAAATAATCATCTTCCTCGCGTTGTCCCGGCATTTTGCCACGGCTCATGGGAGCCTGGGGTCCGCTTGGCAACTAATTACTGGGATTATATATATTACTTGGCAACTAATTATTGGCGTGGGCACTAGTTTTTACGAAAGCGACTGCCATCTGACCTTCCAACCAGTTTAAACTTGGCCAGTATTGGGATTAGTGATGGGTGGGACATCAATTTAAAATGAGTTTGTATGAGTACCTCATTTTCTAAAATGAAGTACTACAATGTCTTACTTCAAATGAGGTGAGGTACTACAATTTTTTTTGCATCGACCGTTCCTCCGGCTTCAAAAAACTCCAACGGCAACAAAAAATATTTAATGTATAGACATATTTATGAAAGACATATTTAAGATGTATGAAAGCCTGCAGCGCTTACGCTTGTTGTCTTTCGTGTGTCATTTTCGGCGAGGCGACATTGAAGTTGGGCGTGTGTCTGTCTCACTCCCTCTTTGGATAAATATAATTCATTGTTTCATTTTGAAAAGATTTTTGAGGGAATGTCCCAGTAAGTGACGCGTGAGGCGGTGAGCGAAACTTCAACGAATTTCTCGGTGGACCTTTTGTCTTTGCAATAAGGTTTGTAGTTCGGCAGTTAACAGACTCATTTGAGACTCAAATGAGGATTTGAATGTCGGCGAGTACCGAGCGGCTCGCGCGCTCGCGAGTATCGCGACTCTTGCGAGTTGTGAGTACTTGTGCGCATCGCGCGCTCGCGCGCATCAGCCGCGAGTGGTTTTTTCAAATGAAGTGTTTGAATGATTTGTGTGGTAAGACCTGTTGTGATGCGCGCGAGTAAATGAGTAAAATGAATAGAGGAGTGAAGTAAGACATTTTTGCGGTGTGAAGTACTGCGACGATTTAACAAAATGAGTGGTACAAAAGAGGTGCCTCACGAGTGAGCAACTCAACACTAATTGGGATTAGTCCGGTTTCCTCACGATGTTTTCCTTCACCGAAAAGCGACTGGTAAATATCAAATGATATTTCGTACATAATTTCCGAAAAACTCATTGGTACGAGCCGGGGTTCGAACCCGCAACCTCCGGATTGCAAGTCACACGCTCTTACCGCTAGGCCACCAGCGCTTAAATGAGGAAATAACTCGAATTTATTACAGAATTTATTACATATAATCACGCCTATTTCCCGGAGGGGTGGGCAGAGACCACGGATTTCCATTAAACGGTCGCGGTGCGGTGCACTCTCTCACTCACTTTCATGAAAAATCACAAAATTTAATATTTTTGACTAAAATTTTACCCACAATCAATTTTTCTGAGCACATATGAAAGAAATTATGTCATACAAATGAAATAAATCCTAAAACCGCAACTAAATACTATATTTAAAAAACCTCTTATGCCACTTTAAACTTACATAACAATAACGGTATTTGCGAAAAGAAACACATACATTTAAGAAAAGGTACCTTATGAAAATAAATTTAATAATACATCACTACAAAACATCAATTACATTGAAGTTTATTTTTTATGAATTTAAAATATTAATTTACACTAAACTGCTTCAAATTTAATTAGTTCCTCGTCATAATAATCTTAAAAGTACCAATAATTTATATGTAAAGAAAAGGTACTTTGTGGTTAAGTTACATGATGAGGCATGATGATGATGGAACAGTTAAGATAAACTAATCTTATTTTGGGGTTAAGATAGTATGTATATATCGTCTATTTCTTATCAATAATATATTTTGGTTGCCATTGAAGACAAGCGGCTTTGAGGTTGGATGACCTATAGCAATGCGTTGGATGTTGGCATTTTTCAGCAAAGCAATGGCAGATTTATTGCACCAAATGAAGATTATTCTAGTCAAGAAAGACTTGACGAGAGTAACTTTGGTATAATAGCAGGCTACTTGGATTTGTAATGTAGGTCGATGTACGGTTATAATATTGGCTAGGCCCCCCGACCAGAACTGAAATTATCAAATTAGTTTTTCAGAATGCTAATACAGTTCTTTACTAAACTTCTTTTCGCGTATTGCCTAGGTATTTTTGGAATTTTCAGTCACTCCTCCATAAGCTACCTTTTCTACTAAACTTCGAGAAGACATTACTAGGCTTAGTAGGCTTATAACTTACTTACAACTAAAATAAAAATATGTAAACCAACGTTAAGCATTAAGGTTTTAGATCACATAATAATAAAAAAATAGCATTACTTCAACTTTTAACAAAACATTATCTCCGAAACTAGAAACCCTCATAAGGTACCTTTTCCCGTGGAACGCTACAAATTGACTTTAAGTGATGATTTTCAATTTTAAGTGAGTATTTCCCTCAAGTTGGTGTGGTCAAAAAGGTTGTGTGCCGAGGGGTAGAAAAATTATTTAAACCTCATGCCTTGAAATCCTTGCAATGCTCAAGATTCTACTTTCAAACCACTCACTACGCTCGTGGTTCATTTTGGATTGGCCAAACAACGTAAAGTAAATGTTGTAGTCAAAAATATTAACTTTTGAACAAACTTTTAGGCCCGGTTCACATTGACTGGCTGCACCACTGTGCACATACAAAGTTTATTCTAGCTGTAACGTTTTTACGGTAAGTCGAAATTAAATAAGAAGAATAATTATGAAAAGTACTAATTAGGTACTAAATCTTTGTCAAAAGATGGATTCGATATAACGCCTACAAATAGGGGAATTCGACTTGGTCCTGTCAACCTGACGTCAGAATGGCTGGCCACTTTATTTTCAATATTTCTCGATTTATATTGAGGTACTAAATATTTGATGTCAGGTACCAAATAGTACTAAATAGGTACTAAATCTTGGAGTAACACTCGTTATAAATAGCCATCATGGTCCTGTCATCCTGACGCTCACGAATATCTGTTGGCCCTACCTAAAAATAAAAATTACACAAAATAAATACCAAAAATTAGGTATGTTTAATATTTAAAATGTATTATTGGAAAGTTGTTAAATAGGAAGACCTTTAAGCATTTGTTGATTATGAAATATTTTATTTTTATCATGGGTCTGATTTGATTGACTCTAACTACATTCATTAGTTCTGTTTTACAAAAAATATACCTAGCCAACGTTGTGCCTTGTTGGCGAACAGTTTTCATAATAATTGTGACTCACAATGTTCGCATCTCGTGCCGAATATTCGGTCGCCGAATATTCGGTATTCGGTATTCGGCCAAAACCACTATTCGGGGCATCTCTAGTTGTAGGTATATTGTTTGTTTTTTCCTGTGGACATGGACACATAGGAGTTTAAATATTAAATAAGTAAAAAAAACCTAAACATATATGAACAATATGAATACTTTATTGTTTAAAGTGTACAGTCAGCATCAAAAGTACCTAGTGATAATTAAAGATGCCAAATGTATCGCAACACATCCTAATTCCTAATATTACTAAATGCAAAGATGTGTTGCAATATTATGTACCTATACCTATTGGTCATTTTAACTGTCACTATCAATTCGCTACTGACTGTACCACCTGTTAATGTTACCATCGGTACAAGTGAGAACATATTAACTTTAATTAATAGGTTTCGAAACGCACAGCACTACAGACGCAATTAAGATGTATTCGCAAAGATTTGAAATTAGCGCCCACTAGGTAAGTGTATGGGAAAGAGAAATGTATTCACTATTCACTAAAACACTATCATACTACTACTATCATACTATCATAGTAAAATGATCTTTGTAATGAAGGTTTTACGAGTACCGTATTTGATGGAATCATTGTTTCAATATGTTGTGTGTGCGCGTGTGTATGTGTGTGTGTGTGTGTGTGTGTTTTGATGTTGTTACTAGGTGTAGGTAGATTACAGTTCGTAATTATGTAAAAATCCTAATGTAACTGACCTTGGGCTCCGCAACAATATCGGAGGATGCAACGGGATAAACGCTAAGATGAGAGAGAGACGTCCTACTGTAAAAATGTTGATTATTTGTAGGTAATATTGGTAAATTGACATAAAACAGAGCCCGTACCATGAGTTCCTGACAGTGTCAAAACTGACTTATACGATATCGAGAACGTAACTTACTTTCTATAATCTCGCTCGCACTAATATGCGAGTACGAGCGAGGCGCATTATAGAAAGTAAGTTACGTTCTTGATAGCGTTTATGTCAGAACCAAATAGCCACATAGATAAATATTAAATAAATATTAAGGGACACCTTACACAGATCAACCTAGTCCCAAACTAAGCAAAGCTTGTACTATGGGTGCTAGGCGACGATATACTTATTTATATAGATAAATACATACTTATATACATAGAAAACACCCACGACTCAGGAACAAATATTTGTGTTCATCACACAAATAAATGCCCTTACCGGGATTCGAACCATCGGCTTCACAGGCAGGGTCACTATACCCACTAGGCCAGACCGATAAAGAACAAAACCTTATTGAAAATTATGAAAATCTAAACACGGAGACGGTTCAGGAAGTTTATTATGTCTTTATTCAGTCAAATTCAATGTACTAGTACTTACCCAAGTATCATGCATCGTATTTTCTTGCAGCATTAGAAGGAAAAAGGCAAACGAGTTATGAAAATCGTGCATCCATACATCCTTTCGTCCTAATAGACTTAGTCAGTTCGTTTCACCCGTTCCAACTAAAAATAGTCGTATAAGAGTTTGAACTACAAAGGAGATAAGCCGTTATGAAGCTGCTAGCTGAATACAACTCCTTTAAGCGCCATCGCCGCCACTTCAAAAGAAAGTAGTAGTAAAGTTAAGTGGACTTCGCACGACTCAACCCGGGGTTAACAAGTGCTTTGTGATTGCTCGTCAGATGCTGTGCAACGTCATGTCATGTCTAGAGAAGAGAAGACTTGCATTTTATCGGTATCTGGGCTATAACCGCGAAAGTTATCTCTACTTATCACTCTAATTAATTGGAGTAAAAAAGATATTAGATGCCCGAAATTTCGGAACTCTCTCTGAGGAAAAACTTCTTAAAAGACGTGAAGACTATCTATTCTTCTACGTGATTGAAATATCTGTGTTAGATTAGAGATGGACACAGTTTTTAATTTTATCAACATTTGTGGAAAATAGTTTTTACAAGGAATTCTCCTACGAGTGTGTCTGTCTCTTGTCAGATATTGTGTAGTGCATAGATTAGTATATGTTATTATATGTCTCTCGTCTATGTTTCTTAGGTATGTCGTGCTCAGCTGAGTCTAGTAGACATTTTGTTTAAAAAAAAAAACAACGGGTGGCACTCCGGGACTGCCGACAGAAATGAAAACTCAATGAATAGTCCAAAATGTCTGCATCACTATGTATAATTGACCTATCCTCCTTCTATTGAAAAACTTTAGTTCCGAAATAGCTGGTCAGTCAGCTTGTTTAAAATTCGAAATTCAAATTTGTAGCGTGTAATGCATCCCGGTCGTTGTCCAGCCGCCAAGCCAGCCAGCCACGTCATCGCCCCACTACCACCAGCCCCGCCATGCTGCTTAGCCGAGCCTCGGAGTGGGGGATGATAAGCCAGCCTATAAAAGCCAGCGCACCCTCATTTTTAGTGTTCATTCTGATTGAGAAACTACTAAGTGGAAACTCTGTCCGATTAATCATAATTAATTCTGTCTAATTATAAAATAAATAAATCATCGATCAAAAGTATTTAACTTCTCGCCTTCCCATTTCACCTGCTAATTTACAAGCGTTAATTGTTTAAAATTCGGATAGAAATTGTAAAGTTACCTTGCAGACCTCGCATCTAAATATATGTGGTCATGATATTTTGAGTTTTATTCACCAGTACTAGCTAGAGTTCACTTTTATTAGCGATTTCATCAAGATGTAGCTTTATTGAATTAGGTATATTTGAGTGATATAAAGTTAGAATGTAACTGTGAGATCCTCGTATTTCAGCCCGTACAAGATTAGAACCTTTTTCATGTAATGTCATTGAGTTTTTCTTTATTGATTTAAACACCATCTAAATGAGTGGTCACCTAAATCTTTACGGTCACGTGATCGCCTTACGCTGTCTCGAGTTTATCATTTTTTCCCCACCTCAAAAAGTGCCCAGCGCCGCTAAAGAAGTTTTCACTACAAAAGGCTTAGGTATTAATCTTTTAGATTTTTCTCCAGGATATTTGCCTTATGATCGCACGATTCCACATCACTATTCTTGACTACTTTACGCCCAGCTTTATATGGGGCTTATTGACGGGTGTATTGATAACCTGCACGAAATAAAGCTACCGAGTATAGGGTCACTTCTTACGCGCGACCTACGGCAGGTAGGTACAGTCATCTACAATAATATGTTACTCTTCGAAGGCCGCAAAAATATACGACACGCTCTTATGCCTCTACAAATAAGATCGTGTCAGATATTTTTGCGGCCTTCGCTTTGTAACATAATTTTGTTGGTGACTGTACCTATGTATAGTAGACGCAAGTGCATATATAAGTAAGTACCCACTTTCAGAATTAAATCCAATCATAAAGTGGGTACCTATGTAAAGTCTATTTTTTTATTCGGTAGACTAAAATGACATTTCATAGTATGAACATGAAATGTCATTTCATACTATTAAATGTCATTTTAGTCTACCGAATAAAAAAATAGACTTTACTTTTGCAGCTCGCTGTACGTAGGTAGCTCGCTAGGTAGCTAGGTAGTCGGTGTCTTGTAACAATAGAACGATTACAAATAGCTACAACCAGACGAATCAATTAAAGCCCTGCTGGATTTATTATGACAGCCACAAATCAACTCGGAACCAGGCGAGCATTGTCAACAACCGGTCGGCGCCGATTTATCATTGTACATAATAAGGTCTAGGATACGAGACGCGCCTTGCTAACGTAAACGTACTAGTGCTCGACATGCTAATATTGCTAATACCCAACAGATGGCACCCTGCTGTCACTGTCACCTCTATTGACAATGACTTAAGTTTCATGATGACATGTATTGGGACCGCGTCGAGCACCAGCACAGAATAAATAATAGTACTAAGTACAGAAGACTCACTCTCTAACAAAACGCGTCTGTTACGATCAGCACAGATACGGCCGCTAGGTGGCGACAGCGCCACGTGCGGCTTATGGCTTTCCCCAAAATTGGGGCCGAACGGATGTACTTTTAGCTATACCTGTAGCAAAGCGACGAAATCGCGGAGTGAGACACGCCTGGCACCAGACGTTTACCTTATCTGCAAAATAGTAGGTAGACAAGTTTATGTCACGAAATGATTTCTTAAAAGGGTGAAAAGGGTATGGATACTATAATATCACTAAACAGACGACGTCGCGGATTGAAACTAGTCAGTTAAGTATACATGTCTGGATGTTATAAGCTGAACAAACGTTAGGAAAATAATATTTAATGCAATTTTCATTACCAACAAGAAATACCCCAACATTAGGTGCTTTACACATCCCACAATTTAACTGCAAACTCGCACCTGTGGATATCTCAAATGAGATCTTTGGAAATAAACTTTTATACATTTCATGTACTAACAGGAACACAATTTACCAATTATAGACCTTATTATCTTTGAAACAAAGGTTCTGTCTGAATGGTTATAGTTAAACGTGTAAGGTAGGTACAACATGTAAGGTTATAAGGCAACGGTTAATAGTAAACAGATATCTGATACCTACATACAATATTAAAATTATGCAGCTTTTATACATAAACAAGGAGACAAGTACCTAATTTTTACGACTTGTAATAGTTGTAATCTTAATACAAAATGAATGACAATCCTCATTTTACTAGCTTTCATTTAATTTTATGTAGTTTTGCTTGTTTATTGCCTGCTCTGATGGTATTTCCCTTCACTATAAAGCAACTCTTGTAAAATTTAAATGTACATCATAATTGAGTCATCATAAGTCCCATAAACTCATTATGTACGAACGATCGTTATTTTGAAATACACATCTGTAGGGCTAAGATGGCCGGCTCTTTATCATTTGTCACCATGGCTGTCACGTTCTAACAAATATGTAAGTGCGAAAGTGACGCATAGCATGACAGGTGATAAAAATGCGACCATGATAGCTGGTCAGCCAGCCTATTATGAATAGCTTTATCCATCTTTATCCACGTGATAAAATAACTGTCACTGTTTAACACCGTGGGAAATAAAGTGACGGACACCGTTTTATCACGCTGTCACGTAGACAAGAACGACCATCATATCCGTACTGGTCTCCCCAAATATTTATTTAAATATATTTCTTTAATTTATAAGTCAATAGATAGGTACCTACCTACATCAGCGGGCGCAGCGCATTTTTATCGCCTGTCACTATGCCCGTCACTTTCGCACACACTTTCGTTAGAACATGACAATTGGTGACAAGCTATAAAAATGCGACCGTGCTACCGCCGCAAACCAATTAATTTTATCTGTTTGCCTCTTTGTCGCTCTTACCACATTGAAGTGAGTGTAAAATGAAATAACGAAGCTCGCAGTAGCATATAGTGGTCAAAGGGTTACGAGAGCAAGCTGGAATTACACCTGATTAAGTAATACAGTCAGCAGCAGAAATTGCTAAGCGGGCCAGGTATTCAAAATGATCTGGACGCGACTTTATTGTTAAGAGAATAAGAGCGTGTCAAGGTAATTTTGAACACTTACCTCGCAACTTCTGCTGCTGACTGTACGTAACGATACCGATTGCCAATTGATATGAAACACCAAATTACGGAAGTTAAATTGATATAAATTACACTTCGGTTTTTTGCTCTATTATTACATTCGCTAATTATCGGAGTTCCTATGTGCTTAGAGTAGGTTCAGTTCAGACCATCTTTTAGTATAACCTGTGTTTATAATTAACCTGTGTTTTGCCGTTACTTTAATTGTTAATTGTTAACGTTACTTTAATTGTTACTTTAATTACATTACAGTATTAACTACAATTTCACAGGATTGTGAAGATAAAGGACACTAAAATATTCCACTAGATTTCTACATATTATTTTTAGATCGTATTGCAATATGAAAAAATGGAATATCCTGACAAAGGTCCACTAAAAATACTGACAATTCCTGGAGAGCCGTTACTTAAAAAAGCCGGTCCTTAAATCTCTTATTAACCTAAAACCTTCCGTGGGCCATCACCCCTTAACTCGCTACAATTATGCTGTAGCTATGGTATATAATAGTAACTTAATTTTCCCTTTGCTCTGCCCAACTTCAAACTTAGTTTGCTTCTAGAGGTTTCTAAAAGACCATCAGGCCCCCGCAATCTGACAAAAGACCAAATATTCTGACATGTTTGGGGGAAATCCTGACGGTATGGCAACCCTAGTTTAGTCGGTAGTCTTCTACATAGCAGTGGCGGCGCGTCAAACATATCCATAGGGCTAATTTGGCTTACATATTTCCTTTAGAACTCTGCTCAAACGTCCAAAAACAGGCAAGCCGGTGGGAATCGGCTTTTATGGACGCGCCGCCACTGCTACATAGTCTAGGTAAGTAGGATTATGAAAAGGTAACAGGCAGGCAATTTTGCGCGCTCGAATGCTGCAGCAATTTGTATGCTAGGTTACCTACATTATTTCTCTGTTAATTGTTAATTATTGCTCATAAAAGTCGTAAATTTAACTAGGTATGCCATATAATATATTAATTATCAAATTTATTGGTTGATGTTGCAGGCAAATTGTATAATTACAGTATTTTTAATGGCAAAATGCAACTGATTATATCCATGTTATGACATGATTATCATTGAGTCGATCGTAAAATTGGTGCTTCTATCCTATCCATATAATATTACCATATTTATTTCTGGCGCTGGTCATATTCTCGGTTTTATAATGTTTTTACGATCAATACCTATATAAATACCTATTTGAATTGGGTTGTCTGTCATATATTTAAACTAGTAGGTCTGACAACTCAGATTTAATAACCATTTTCTTATGACTTTTATAATGTTATTAGGGTTCTAATTTAGCAGATACTCAATCACAGATACTCAAGAAACTCTATAAATTAGCTCAAACATATGATGGTTGCACTTCTATATAATATGCCATGCGTCACTCACTTATTTGTTAGACGATCACTTTGACAAAATACAAGTAAGGCCATAGAGTCAGACCGAGAAAAGTCTGCAGCGATTTTGATAGCCCACTCAGTGCAAATGTCATTTTAAACGTCAAACTTCTATGAATTTATGACGTGTAAATAACACTTGCATTGCGTGGGCCATCAAAATTGCTGCAGACTTTTCTTGGTCTAACTGTATTAAATAAACCCACAGGAACCTACCGCGGTTAGCGGTTACCACACCCGTATAGTGAGCAAGACAGCGCTATGTATGTATATATGTATCCATCCATGTCCCGCTCTCACATCAGAGCGGCATGCCAGCACCCAATGTGAAGACCGCTTACATCAATGTTTAAATTAACATCAAATGGTCTACCATACTAAATCACCCGGTTATGATAATTTATGGAAAGAAAATTATGTCGAAACGGCCGACATGGCCAAATCGACGATTTAGTGCCGCGAAGTGTTTTTGATGCGATGCAAATTAGACACCTATCATGTATAATGCATGAGGGGAACCGGGAGCCAATTCCCTGATGGTAGGGTACTTTAATCATAAAATAATTAGTGCGGATAATAATCTAAAAACTTACCTTTTGTTTATACCACATCAGCTCGTAATCAAACTTCAAAAACGGATGAGAAAGTCGCCATTTATCCACAAGAGTGGCAAAGTAATCTGATTAAAATTTTGTGTTGTTTCCTCATGTTGGGTGGCAGGAGATTTAAGGATGACTCACGCTTGACCGGGCCGTGCCCAGGCTGGGGCGTCCGACAGTTCATTTTCTATGACGGCTGATCAGTGATCACTTGGTGCTTTCCATAGTAAACGAAGCGCCGGTAGCTCTGGCGCAGTCCCAAACCCGGTCTAGCGTGTATCATCCATTACATATATGTATAAGTAAGTGTTGATTGTGAATAATAAATACCTATTTAATAACGTTCATTCGAATTTAATTTTACATTTACAGTTACTATATTTCGGTAACTGTAAATCAATGTGTTTTCACTTTTACTTTAAACCCTGGCCTGGCCTATAATACAGTGTACAGTGCGCAAAGTGAGCCGTAATTAAAAACTGCACTCGTAAATCGCGAAAAACGTGAAACAACAACGGGGAATGATTTCTATCTGTTATTTATGGCCCGGTAATTTGAAAAGGTTAGGCGCCTTATTATTTCACTGACAAAGTAAAAGAGTTTATGATGACAGCGCTAATAGGGCAAAAACGGTCTACGTTAGCTATTTACAAAGCTTTCTGCATAGTCAAATAATTTAATTTTCCATACCATGTCGTATATTGTCACAGTGACAATCAATATGAAAGTGGGGGCTATTCATAAATTGCGTCACTTCAAATTGGTGGGGGGGCTGGACTGGTAGCATGACGTAGGAGGAAACGGGGTCATTCGAAGCATGATTTTTGGATGATATTAGGGGGGGGGGGGGGGGGGGTCAAAAATCGTCAAAAATAAATGACGTAATTTATGAACAGCCCCTAGGGTGGTTATGCCAAGTCACTTTCGCACTTACATACTTGTTAGAAGGTGACAGGCATGGTGACAAGTGATAAAAATGCGACCGTACTACCGCTCTGCAGCGGTATCATGGTCGCATTTTTATCACCTGTCATGCCATGCGTCACTATCGCACTTACATATTTGTTAGAAGGTGACAGGCATGGTGACAAATGATAAAGGGCCGACCATCTCAGCCCTACTGGTCTGGCATTCTATACTGGTCTGCCATGACAAAGTAGTCTCTAGTGTTATGAACAACAGCCCAGTTAAGCCTCGTAAGGTTGCGGCATTTAGAAGGGACGCGCAGCATTCTAGATCACGCAGGCGCGCTAATCATTCCGAAAATGCTCGAGTATTCCCGAACGTAGACGTGGCCGAGTCCAACGAACCAGAAAACTAAAATATCAGAGACTATAGTAATTCCAGAAAACTGTCAGTTCCATTGACGTATATCTCAGGACTGGCCTTACGGGCAATATGAATGGGGCATGAATGGGGCTAATACATCAGCGGTGTGACCAGGGCCGGATTAAGCATGTCGGGGCCCCTAGGCAGTGCAATGCTCGGGGCCCCCTTACAGTCAATTCTACATACATAATGTTCAGTTGTTCAGTACAAGGATGTAAGTTTGCGATTTTAATTTCAACCTTCAGGTGTCAGTTGAGCCGATCCGAACATGCCGAGCGATGTCTTTTTCGATCTTATTGCGTGGACATAAATCTTTTTTCTATCAGTTTTTGTCGATTCTTTTTTGCGTCAAGTGTGGGGAGAGCCCTTTTTTTCTCAAATTGGTAGTTTAATATTTTGTCAGGCTGAACAGCGATTGTCCGACCATAAGACCATACGCCGAGCCACATGATTAAAATGAACCTAATAATATAGACTTTCCATGTTTAAATAACACTTCATTCACCAGTCAACCTAGCATGAAGGTACAGAGTTAACCTGAAAAGCAGCAAAAAATACGAGCGCAGCGAGCGCGAAATTGTTTGTGAAATAATTGTGAAAGCGTGTTAAAAAGGCCGGGCCGGGCCTAAAAATCCGAAGTTTCCCAGTGAGGCGTGCTTTCATGCGAGGTCAAAGCCGTGTTTCAGGATAAGCTCAGATAGAGCACAGACGCCAACCAATGTCCATTGTATTAAAAAGCGAGGCCGCAGGCCGAGCTTGGCGCAGCGAGGCCAAAGGCTAAGCTGAAGAAGAGGAAATTTGGAAGACAAACCAAAAATTGAGGTAAAAAGTGAGGCTGAAGGTCGAGCTGATGTTGTTTTAGGCCATTGATGAGGTTTTAGGCCCTCGAGAGCTTGAAATTCGAGCTCGACATTACAGACTTTAAAAGCTATAAAATAACATAATTTAGGTTCATAATCATCTAATGTTTCTGTGTCTGAGAAACTGATATTGGACATTAGGTACGTATGAGTAGGTACCATATTTTTTTTTATGAATTTTGGCTATTTGGAACAAATATTTTTTTTTTGAGCGCGGGGCCGCCGGGGCCCCCTAGCCGAGGCGGGGCCCATAGGCAGTTGCCTACTCTGCCTTAGGGTTAATCCGGCCCTGGGTGTGACACCGCCACAACGTGATTGGTTGATGAGCTCGCATCACGCGCTCGATTGGTCGCAACTTGTTGCGGACTGCACGATTGGGTCGAATTCGTGAGTGACACCGCTGAACTAGTACCATTTTTAGGGTTCCGTACCCAAAGGGTAAAAACGGGACCCTATTTCTAAGACTCCGCTGTCCGTCCGTCCGTCCGTCCGTCTGTCACCAGGCTGTATTTCACGAACCGTGATAGCTAGACAGTTCAATAATTTTCACAGATGATGTATTTCTGTTGCCGCTATAACAACAAATACTAAAAACAGAATAAAATAAAGATTTAAGTGGGGCTCCCATACAACAAACGTGATTTTTGACCGAAGTTAAGCAACGTCGGGCGGGGTCAGTACTTGGATGGGTGACCGTTTTTTTGCTTGTTTTGCTCTATTTTTTGTTGATGGTGCGGAACCCTCCGTGCGCGAGTCCGACTCGCACTAGGCCGGTTTTTAGTGTCCGTAAGGCCCGTCCAGAGATATACGTCAACGACGGGCAGTTCAGTTACAAATTACTGTATCCCGCATTTCCCAAACTATGGGTCGCGAGCGAATATTAAGTGACCCTGAAACTACCAGGAAACCTGAGCGTTGCCAATAATATTTCATGTCCCTTTTAAGATGGTCCTTATAGATACTAGTTTGCCCGAGCATTCGTCTCTGCTTGAGCAATGAGAATGAACACACTCAGGCGCACAAGTGCGCCGCTTGCGCTTCACAACTATATAACAACTACTGATTTTATGGACTTTAATTACACGATAAAATCAAATGGCACTGCGCAGCGTCGGCAGAAAAGTTGAAGTTTAAGTTCCTTATAATTTGTATGTTTAACGAGGGTATATTTTAAGATGTAGGATGTAGGTACTTAAATGCCTAATGTTACAACATCCACTATGCATTGCAATTTTACAGTATGGTCGTTTAAGTCATAAAGTTAGTCACACGGATCCATCACCAAAAAGCCACTCCCTATAACAATCGAAGTTACGCTTTAATTACAAAACTACATGCTTAATTTACATTTAACTTGTTATGAACATTTACGTAGGTAACATATGTATATGTCTGGTACTATTTGTTGTTGGTAAAAGTTACATACAAAGAAAATAGAGCCAGTAAAAGTTTTGTGCTTATATGTTACATATAAGTACCAAGCTTTTACAAGCTTTACAGTAAAGCTAGGTGTAAAATGTTGTAGATACAATACAATACAATACTCTTTATTGCACACCTCACATACACGTAGTTTACAATAAATGTACAATAACATAAACAAAGACAATAGAGGTAACAACAGGCGGTCTTATCGCTTAAGAGCCAACAGGAGCTGAGATTTAAATATTTTAGGTAAATATACCCGTCTCGCTAACAGAAGCGGCTCCTAAAACTAGTGCGATAAGGACAAGGCGAAAAATCCTGCGTAAAAATCTCAAATATCGAGGTTTTGTACTCGACTGTTTCCTCCTCCAAAACTTAACCAATCGTAACCAAATTTGGAAATCTATATGATTATGAAATTATCTGTGTCGGACCGTTTTGCTTTTTTGGCTAATTGATATCAGTTTTGAATACCACGCCTCTCATTGCGGCATAGTCAATTAGGCCATTTTTGAAGGGCTCTAGCGCCTTAAAAAACAAAAATATCAAAAAAAGCAAAACGGTCCGACACAGATATTGACAATATTAATCTGTGTTAAAAAAATCATTGCTAGGAAACAGTCGAGTACGTTTGTATGGAGAAATGACCACTCCTGTTGTCTCTTAAGAGCGATCTCTTCCAGATAACCTTTGGAAAATGTTGTAGATAGGTATTATATAAAGCTTGAAGTAAAAATGTGCCCCTGACTAAATATAAACATTTTGGCTTACGACCGTTCACATTTTGCATCCATTTTGAATTCGTATAATTAGGTATATTATATAATATAATATAATAATATGAGGAACGCGGAAAAAGACTTAATGATTCACATCGCATGATATTTTAAACTTCAGAATAAATTCGCTTCAGAGTCCCATTATTTGAGAATTTTCGTCGATTATTTGTGGATTATAATCAGTAGAGTAGTGAAAAAGATTCTTCTAGAAAAGAAAAGAAAGACTACTCTTTTATAGAATTCAGCTAAAATAGCACAGCCATTTATTCACGAACATCGAGTGATCTACGATAAAGTCATTAACGAAGTATAAAGCTATTCTCATGTACATTTCAGCCCATAGACTAGGAATCCTCTAGACGGAGTTTAGAGCAATTATTTCATGAAACCGATGCTGCCAAAAATACTGGGGTGCGGGGGACGAGGTGAAGCGAGTCCCGTGCCGTGATTGGTCCGTTCAAAGACACGGACGTCACACAAAGACACTTTGACTCGAAGATGGAGTAAAACTACCGTATATTTGTGGCAGAGGGGGTAGCGCTACTATGCTCAGTCTAGAGGATATCTTGTCTGTGTTTCAGCCTAATAGAGGAAGTTGATAATTTCTCCGACACCCATAATCAATTTTAACATCCTGCCGTTAACTTTTATACTTGCTCCTAAACTATACCCAATTATTCCGTCCCACCTCCTGTTTCCTGAAATATAAAACATGTTTAAACAGCATCATTAGTAACATGACGCTTCCATATAATTATTAAACTTAACTAATTTGTTCGAGATCGTTAAGATCTTGTGATAAAATTCAAAATATCTAAGTAAGTATATAGTTTGTCAAAGGACTGTCTCATTTCAAACATAGACAGAGAGAATCATACTATCTCTTTCTTACACTAACACCCAAATGAAACGGCTGGAAGGCTGCGCTGAAGCTACTTAGTTTTAAATTGAAAACGGTTAAATTATTGTAAAATTTTGAATTTTGATTCAAGTGACCACCAGCCAGCCACCACCAGGGGCCTTACCATGATGTCCTTATTGCGATTCTGTTTAGGACCTAAACTGAATCGCTAAAGGACGGAGCTATATAAGTCGCATAGTTTAGGTCCTAAACAGAATCGCAATATTCGCAATAAGGACTCATGGTAAGGCCCCAGTTTTTCAGTTTTGTAACTTCTCAACTGCAGAATAGACGTGTGGTAGCTATCAAGCCATTTTTGCTGTCGCTACACAACACTACACATAAAGCCAAAACAAAAGTCTTAATGAAGTAATTAAATCAATTGTCGCGGCCATCATCCGAACGGCCGTGTGTAGCGGAAACGTGACATCTTTTAGGGTTCCCGGGGCTTTGTAAAACCCTTGACAGCTAAAAGATATTAGCGAGTATAATAAAAACAGAACTATTTAGCGAAGAATAATTTCTCGAATTTAAACTGTTGTGAGACATACTAACATTGAATAATTTTACGGTTTAGACTCACTTGTTTTAAGTCACTCGCGCGACATGTTTCGGAGAGCCTAGGTCTCCTTAGGTAGGTTCACGACGGCGGTGTACGCGATACACCACCGTCGTGAACGCTGCTCGCACTGTTAGTGCTTGAGAAAGGAGACCTAGGCTCTCCGAAACATGTCGCGCGAGTGACTTAATACAAGTGAGTCTAAACCGTAAAATTATTCAATTAATAATTTCTCCTTGCTATATGAATCTATCCCGCACCAACATACTATATGTCTCTGTTTGACCCAATGGTTAACTGGTATTAGAGAATGCCTTCTGGCATATTACATGATACAATTCTAAACTATTATTTATTTATTTATTTGTATTTATTTAAAGCAAAATGTAACTTTACAGGACTAGCCTAAGTCATTACATTTCAGTATGATTGACAATAGAATAGGTACCACACCTTCACACACACATCACACACATCACACACATCTCACATTTTGCTCAATTTTCAAAGTCACTAGCTCTCTAAATTTTAAGAGAAAATGATGATACAAAATTGTAGTTTTTTATATTAAATTTTTACATGTTTTGTTCAAGGCCAGCCTTGAAAAAAATCACACGGAAGACACACTTTAAGCAAAACCTTGTAAGTTTGAAGCTGACTCTATAGAAAAAATCACGAAAACATGTTTACATTTCCGTTTCAGCTGTATGACTTGTATCTACGGAACTTTCATATCAAGCTACTAAGTTGCACTTGACCGAACTTTTTAGGGCACCGTGGGAAGTTAAGAGGAACGCAAAACTATTCCAATGTTCTGTTTAACGGCCTCTTTTTACAAAACCGTAAACTGTTTCCTTTATGATGGCACGGGGAATGCTGTAAGTACTGACAACATGACAAAAAGTCTAGGAATTTAACTTGTGTGCAAATAAGATAAATAAAGCCACGGTAAGTAAGTAATTTTACAGCAACTTGTTTATGTACCAACTTATATTAAAGAAAACAAGGCATGAATTTAGTCCCAGCTTATTCTAGTGAACTAACCATATTGAAGCCGAGTATTGAAGTGACAATTATAGAGTTAGACCAAGAAAAGTTGTGACGTATATATGCTGTCAAAACCAACGATTTTGACAGCATACATACGCAGTGCAAGTGTTATTTATACGTGACGTTTAAAATAACACATGCACTGCGTGTGCTATCAAAATAGTTGGAGACTTAATTATCTTGGTCTAACTTTAGTGCCGCTAATAATGTCATAATATAATTATTTTCAAAGGAATTTGAAGTAAATGGCACTCTCACTCTGTCACTGAATAGTTTGTGCAGCTTTAGCTTGGCATAAAAATAAACTACCCTATTTTTAATTACTGACACAATCTCATGTGATTGACATTGTGTTTGTATCAATTGACCGCAGAAAAAAAGGAAGAATCGAATGTACCTACCTACTTATACAATCGCCATTAGATATATCGGAGCGGCCAAGGTGCTCACAAATATCTGAGCACGCCTCTATTGTCAAGGCCTTGGAGTGCTTGTTCAGATATTGTGAACACCTTGGCCGCTCCAATATATCTGATGGCCACTGTAGTAGGTATCTGCAAATTGAATTTCTGCAAATTCATTTTTAGAACTGGTTAAAAACAATCCGAGTTCAAATTCAAAAATCGAAACCGCCAATCCATCGTCGCGATCGCACGTTCTCATACTCATTACGGCAATCGTTTCTCAGCGATTCGCGATCTCATAAATCCCGCGGACGCCGCGGGCGTGCCGTAACCGATTAGTAGGCGCGCCGATCTACCGAGAGAAACAATTTCCAATGCGAAAATAATTTATGACTTCATCGGAGCGAGGGGTCACGACGGACAATGCTTTTCAATTGTTTTGGAACGGGTCGCGACGGGGCTGGGTTGTGAGTCACAAACTGTGACAAATACAATGTGCAGCGGCGGCAGTACGGTCGCATTTTTATCGCTTGTCACCATGCCTGTCACGTTCTAACAAGTATGTAAGTGCGAAGGTGACGGGCCTATTGACAGGCGATAAAAATGGAACCATGCTGCGCCCGAAGTGGTTTTCAAAGTATAATTAGATAAGTAGATCACTTATAATATAAGCTAATCAGTGGGTTATTTACAATTATTCGAGCGAAGGGTCTCGACAGACAAGGCTTGTCATGAGTTTGTGAGTCACAATCTGTGATAACTTTGCACCAGGTGTTTCTAAAAGGTAATGGGGTTGGCAACTGTCAAAGGCATAAGTTATATAATACCTGTCCCCAGTTTTGTTCTATGAGATTTGGCTTCCAGGGCTCGTATCTAGGCAATAAAATTCCAGAAAAAATCAAGAATTGGACACAATTCTAGGGATTCACAGAGGACAAGTTACAAGTTTTCGAACTGTCAAAACGATTTTGCTACTATGGAATTTATATGAAACACTAGCATGTAACGTCACAATCAAATTACCTACTCTTTATAGTTTTATATGGGTTTTAAAACATAAATTGTGTTTAAAACTAACTGCTGTTTACGTTTCTCTATTAATCTTCTGGTGCTTTATTTCATGCATGGTGAAAATTAATTTATTTTAAATACTATCAAATACCCTATTGTATAGGTAGGCGAAGAACTTTATTAAAGCAACAATACTTCCTCACCAGCCATCTAGGTTTTTTTGTATGTTTATTTTGTTGTATTGTTTTTTCATCATTTTCGCTTGCGAAGTGAGAAAGCGTAGATTGCGCTTAGATTCAAACCCCGGAACAGAACAAGAGAGCATCTTTTCTACGGTTTCTACCGCACGTCTTAATTCAACAGCTGAAAGATAGATGGCGCTAAAGATAAGGTATAGTACTATAGTAGTTGCCTTAAAACTTACAAAATCTCAGATAATGTTTATAGGTCCTCCACTAAGGCCCACCTGCACCTTTCCCCTAACCTGGGGTTAACCGGTTAAACCTGGACTTACCATGCGCTATGCTATGTTATGCGCTTGCTTGCGCTTAACCTAGATAAGATTAAATCATTTTTTATTTTTTAACAAGCATATACGTCTGCGAGCGATATTCCAAATTTTATATTAAGAGCAACACACGGATTGTTATTGGTTAAGAACAACACACGGATTGAGGATGCGGGTTCAAGTCTTGCCGGAAGCGTAACTTTTAAATTTTTTCCTTTAATATAAAATTTAAATAAGATGATTCCTAAAAATGTATTTTCGGACCACCTGTAGTCTTCTTCTTCTTCCTCGCGTTGTCCCGGAATACCCAAAGGGTAAACTAGGCCTTATTGGGATTATGCCATCCTGTAGTATCTGGGATAAAAACAGAGCTTACTCCTACTGTATCCCAGTCAGTTAGACGAACATTTCCCTTCACACACGTTTCCTTTCGTTGACCGACACTTCACGGAGCAACTGGGCCGCAAGCCGCAACTTTCATACCTCAACCCATTCAAACGTCTAACGACCCGATTCTAACAATGCCTATAAGAAGTCACAGCGGTACGATACCGAACTGTCAGTCTCAAAAGTGACATTTCTTTAAGCAAGACTATTGAACTTCACTTTTGACACTGACAGATCGGTGCCGTACCGCTGTGACTTCTTATAAGCACTGTTCGAATCGGGCCGTAAGTTTAAGCTAAGGGAAACGTTATGTTATCAATCAAAAGGAAAAAGAAGTAACTATTATATGGGTTACATACAGATTTACTGCGTTTCAGAAGTACCACAGCTGCGTACCACAGTGTGTTATTCGAGGTTTTTTTAAAGTAGTGCCGATATGTTACGTAAATAAATGATTAGGTATGCCAAGTTTAATTTAATTTAAGCAGTTTTATTAATGAGAACGTAACTTCAATTGTATGGGAGCGCCTTTTCGGCACTTAAAAAGTGACGTTTGCATCATGTTGTTTTCACAAAGCTTACCAAAATCACGCGATTTAAAACATATCCCACGAGTTCAGATTCCGATCACTCCAGGGTCGGATTACGGCGGCGGGAATTAAAAAGCGTCATTACAGAGTATTAATAAGGCGTGCATTGATGGTGCATGAGATTGGCGAGGTGCGGACCTCCCCGGAGCGAGCACGAGCACACGAGGTGCGAGCAGGACCGGATTCAGGAAGGTCATTTTATGAAATTAACTTAGCACTTATTGACGGAGTGAAGTGATACGATTTTTTTCTATCGAACCAACTTTAACGTTTTAAGGTTTTGGTTAGAGTCTGGCCTTCCTTGCAAATATTGTCTAGTTTATAGGTAATTATACCACTACAAAAAATTTTATTCATGGCATTTGCCCTTGATAAAACAATTTGAAGTGTATAAATTCAATACCTACAGATACTACATTTTTGCGTTAGCCCCCTCTTAAAAAGAATATACTATAACTTTAGAAAATTACTGATAAATAGATACACGTGCCTCCGGAAAGTTTGATAAAGTATGTGATCTCGAGCTGTGATTAAAAGTTAACTTGTAATTGTTCCGTCACGCCGCAGGCCGAATGTCACGTCACAAACTTCACCCACGTAGTTACAGACTGCGAAATGTCGGGGAAACCGTGTAGGAGGTAATTTAAAGTTTAAGTGTACAGATTTGACCACGCAAAGTTTTCTTGCCAAGTGCTAGGTCAAGTAGTGTTAGACTCGAGTCTTTAGAGTCTAAATTTGAAGAACTCGATTAGTTTTTACGAGACTGCACTAAAAAAATCCTCCGAGTCTTTAAATCCGGAGTCGTAGTGCAATGGCGCTAATTTTCAGTGGACTCTTAGTTAGACCCCATTTACTAAAATAAGCCAAAACCAAATAGAGTCTGTGCGGAAAGAGAAGTTTCGTGAAATGTATGGGATCCAATACATTCTACGACTCTTCTCTTTTCGCATAGACTCTACAGAACACTGCTTCTTGAAATTGAAGCATTTAAAAAAACAACCACCCACTTCAGCCCTGTGCGATTTTTATCAGGGTAGCAAAATTCAAAAGCATGCTACGAAAAATAATTTAAGATTATAATACCTAATAATTTATAGCTTCATCGTCTCGATCACAATACACGCTCGGTAAACATTGGACGGCAAGGCTATAACCGCGAAAATCGAAGTTCGTAAATTGCGGGCATCTTTCTCTGCCACTCTACTTACGACTTTATTGGAGTAAAAGAGAAAGATCCCCGCAATTTGCGTATTTCGATTTTCGCGGTAGGCCCCCTGGTAATAGTATCACGTATACGGTGAACGATACTTTTAGCGTAATTTACGATCAAATAATTGGTTGGACGCTGGCAAATTGGTTTAATAACAGTTATCTGGTCTATAAGAAAAGAGGTAGGAAATGAGGTGATTTGGGTCTGGGACCGCAGTTCGCTTAAACATTGGTATACTTGTATAAGTAGGTATGGCAATGTACCGATCAAAGAAAGATTCACAACACAAAAGAGTCACACAAACTTAGCCGCCTCCATACAATCGATTTTACGCTCTCATTCTAAAACGGCATGCTTAAATAGCTTATATTGCAATTAACTTAATAAGAACATTTACGTAAATAAAATAGGTACCTATAATATTTGGTTTCTAGCTTTCGTTGCTAAAAGTTTTAATAGGTGCAAAGAAAACAGAGCTAGTAGAAGTTTCGTATGAAAAACTAGTACCAGACATACCTTATATGAGTTATATGTCCTTGAATGTTCATGCTGAATATTCAATATGTACCTATACAGGGTGCTTCCTGTGATAGGAGCAATAAATTAAACTATAGGCTGTACTCCTCAAACTGACGAATATTTGTTCAGCAACTTTTGAAAATAACTCATGTTTTGATTTTTATTACACTTTAAAGTTTATTCTAAGACGCAATGTATTGCAAATTTAATTATGCTTAAAGCGTGACAAGCAACGTCAAACACACCCATATCAGCGTACAGATTGAAGGCAATATTTATTTTGTATGAAAAAGAGGAAGGCTAAAGGATTCATAATTTTTAAAAGTTGCTGAACAAATGTTGGTCAGTTTGAGGAGTACAGCCTTTAGTTTAATTTATTGCTCCGGTTACAGGAAGCACCCTGAATATTATTTGGAAAACTTGCGACTACTCGTATGATTAATGTCTAATAAACGGGAGGTTGAAGAATAAATTGCTCTTATTAGAAATTGTTTGAAAATAGTTAACAAATGTTAAATTTATTCAATTAACCATAAAAGTGCTAGAAAATGCAAAATGTTCTTAGGTGATCGATTACGCGATAAAATTGCATACAAATTGACAAAATAATTGCCCCACTATAATACCACAGTGCGTTTACTACGTTAGAATGTGACACATTGCCTGCCTGCGCTGTAATAACAAACTTGACTCTGTATACAGACACAGTTAATAAATAATCAGTGCCTTTACTCGCTCCGTAGGCCTAGCACAGAGCGGCGCGAAATTTCTTCAACCAATAAGGTCTCTTTTGACACTGACAGATCATATCCATATCGAATCCAGATCGAATATATACTAGCAAAAAGCAGAGCTTTGTAAGGGCTCGCGGAGTTTTCCTACCTAAACGTACCGGACCGCGACTTTGATCCAGTCCGAGGCTTGTTCCATGATCGATCGAGTGGGCCCGTTAAGAACGCAGCTATAAGTGAGAGCAAGAAAGAAATATACTAACCGGACCCCGGTTGCTGTCTGGTACGCCTGTCTGTTACAGCTTTCACTTTGTCCATTAAAAACGTGTCCAGACGACAAAATCAAATTGCCAATATCATCCACATATAATATACAATTTCATAAGCGCTTATTATTACATCCTACACGGTCGCCCAGTACTTTTTGTAAGGAAGCCAACTGGCATTCTTACATAATGTTGGGTCAGCGAGCCAATGTCCTTGAATTTAATTTTTGCGTCCACACCACACAGTTGAGCGAAAAACTATCCCGTCTGGACACCTACTGGCGGTAATCACGCTGCTCCGCACATAAACACACACACACAGTTCCACTAGGTACATCCAGGGTTCAGCATCAGCTCTATCTAAGTGCTCATTAAGACGTGTCAGATGACCAAAACAGCGTGTGCCTGTTGCACCAAACCTATCTTGGGTACTTAATCTCCTAAGTGCAACAAACCTGAGTTCCACTCTAGGTACTGCCAGGGTTCAGCATCAACTCTATCTTGGGTAGGTACTGCTCTCCGAAGTGCTCATCATGATGAGTTGGTTGTCCAAAACAGCGTGTGTCTATGTTGCACCAAACCTGAGTTGCAATAAGTACAGCCAGGGTTCAGCATCAGCTTTATCTTGGGTATTACTCTCCTAAGTGCTCATCGATACGAGTCGGATGGCCAAAACAGCGTGTGCCTATGTTGCAACAAACCTGAGTTCCACTAGGTAGTGCCAGGGTTCAGCATCAGCTCTATCTTGGGTACTGCTCTCCCAAGTGCTCATCATGACGAGTCGGATGTCCAAAACATCGTGTGTCTCTATGTTGCATCAAACCTGAGTTCCACTCGGTACAGCTAAGGTTCGGCATCAGCTCTATAAGTGCTCATCAAGACGTGTCGATTGATTAAGACAGCGTGTGCCTGTGTTGCACCAAATCTGAGTTCCACTAGGAACTGCCAGGGTTCTGGCAATTTTGTTGAACTGCACGCCGACGTTGCAATTGGCGTGCAGTTGGCGTGTAGTTCCCATACAAGTTGCAGTGGTGTATATCGGCCCTAAGCCGCTGAAGTGTGTATTATAATTTGATCTTTATTTATAATTTATAATTTTAGCTGTTCCAAGCAATAGTAACACTAAAGGCGCCATTCATTGATTACGTAAGACCATTTTGGCCAGTTTTTGACCCCCTTCCCTATATGTAAAAAAATAATAAAAATAGGCTGACCCCCCTCTCACTCCTATATTAGCATATATTACGTTAGAATCTTAAGGAAAACATGAGTACACGTTTGGTTTGTTTTAGTGTTTATTATTCAAAAAAAATATTTTTATGAATATTTATTTGTACGTACGTTTGTACAGGACAAAGGTACTTGAGCTCGTTTAAGCTAACTCTGCACCGTGTTTTATAGCATAGAGTGTGGAAGTATTATTATTATTTTAAACGTCATAATTTCGTAGAAATTAAAAAAAACGCATCTTTGTGATCTTACTTACGTAAGAACTATAAAAACCCTCTCCCTCCCCCTAGTAAGAAAAAATTCCCCCCCCTCCGCCCCAAAATCATCTTACGTAATAAATGAATGGCGCCAAAACTGTTTCTCGAACTAAAAATACCCGATTTACGTTTGTTAACTTAACATGACTGATCAGTTCATCAGCGTCACAAAACATATGAGTAAATTGACCTCCGCAGTGAATATACAGCAAGATTGATTGTTCTAGTAGGTATTCACAAAAACTTATAGAGTCTGTGCGAAAAGAGAAGAGTCGTGGAATGTATGGGGCCCAATACAATCCACGACTCTTCTCTTTCCGCACAAACTCTATGCTAAATTGGGAATCAAACCAAGCGAAGCGAGGTGGGTCTGATTCCAAAATTTTAACCCATTTTTGTATTCATCGTTGTTAATGGCGTATAAGCACCATCGACATGAAATTGAAAACACCACATAGGTATCGTTGTCCGAGTACCCACAACACAAACCTTCTTGAGCTTTTCTGGGGCTTAGTCAATTTGTATTACGACGTCCAATATTTATTTTTTTACTACTAACGCCATCTGTTAGAGAAATAAATAATTAACATTAGCACGAATGTTAATTCATTATTTTGCCAACAGATGGCGCTAGTAGTAATACAAAGTGTTATTACATTATTTAATTTTTTTAGGTTTATAAAATGATATTTTTATGTTTGATAACACATCTAGACATGAATTTAAATTACTATGTTAAATCTCAAACCTAACAGTGCAGTAGTTTTTCCGTAAAGTGTACCACAAGAATGCATAGTTTGTCGAATAGTGATAGGGCTCGCTTCGCTCGCCCTAATCATGTTATTAAAATTATAATACGCCTGTGTTGCCTGTGTATCTCGCCCGCAAGATGGATTACCCGTTCCTCTCTTACTAATACAGTCAGGAATAGACGGGTCGCGGGCGAGATACTCGTACTGCATACTGTCGCGCTGCTCCTGTGCTAGGCTTACAGGGAAGTGAAAATGAGACTCCATGCGGTTGTTCTACAACCGACGAAGGAGACGTTCGGATTCAGACTACACCAGCATTACTGCAGCAGTAATGCTGCCGCGTATAAGTATTTTTCGGGCGGCAACATCGATTTTGACATTTGCGGCTCGAGTCTTTAAGCCTAAAAATAAGCGTTATTCACGACACTGCATTTGCGGCAGCAATGTAATGTAATAACAGCAATTACTGCTGTAGTATTGCTGCCAATTGCATTACCGTAAAATGTGCCTACGTTCACTGGGTAATTGTGATTCAACAGTTTTTATACATCAAAACTGTATCATCATCATCAATATTTAAGAGCTATGCTCTTGTCGGTGGAGTAATCGCCACTCTTCTCTTTTCTGGGCCAGCCTTTTAACTCCCTCGTACGACACGACAGAAACTCTATCTTGTCAAAACTGTATCACAATCTCATTTATGCTTTACAACACGATATAATTGATTGACGATCTACTTTAAATCTGCATTATATTCGTATATAGCAACATTCCACAATATAGTAATTTTTAAAAATAAATTTAATTTCAAATTTTGGAGCATATTCTGGAACAAAATTGCCTAGTTTTATGTTTCTCCTTTTATAGTACTGCAGGAAACGACAAAAAGGGTAATTTAATCAAAATAGTAGGAAGTTAAATGACTGTTTTTAAACACATGACTGTAACACAAGATGGATATCGGACCGTACCAAGGAGGGGCAGTGTAGGCAGATACTAATTACAATACCTAGTACGGGTACACAAAATACCTGTTACACGCACCGAGTAATTACGATGAATTATCGCTACAGAAATTAAATTAACTGAAATTAGTTCGTAATAAAAAGTAATTAGAAATGGTGAAAGCTATGTAACGTTTCAATTATTAAGTTAATAGGTAATTGTTGGATACCTATATTATCTGGTTTAAAATGATTAAAGTACAGACGATGATAATGTACTTACGACTTTTTGGTGTGTGATAGCTAATGGTTCGGTATTATAGTTAATCGATGGTGAAATAGAGTCGGTGCTTGAGTTTTTTGTTAAATTAAATTGTATTAGTGTAGATTATCGTATTCGATTATCAATATATATAATCTTTAATGTGATCGCGCCGTCGGCTATTCTTTTAAGGTTTTTTCCATGTACAGGGTGGCCAACTTAGAGGTATACAACTTTTTTTTGCCGCCATTTTATTTTGGCGGTAAATATGACAGTTATTGCATGAAAATTAGTTTGTGTAGATACGGCAAATTTATTATGGAGCGTTTTACGACGGAACAACGTGTTTTAATCATTAAAAACAATAGAAACATTAAAAATAACGTTTCCCGGTCGATTAATTTCGAGAAAGGTGACATTGACTGGCCCCCAAGATTGCCTGATTTAACAGCTCCTGACTTTTTTCTGTGGGGCTATCTAAAGGGACGTGTCTATGCTAGCTAGCATATTGCTAGAATATTTTGTTTTAATTGCTAACCTTCAGCAATTAAAACAAAATATTCGAAACACTGTCGCTGAGATAACGCCAGAAATGTGTGAAAAAGTGATGAAAAACGCGATGAAAAGGGTTCGCATCTGCCATGCTGCTAGAGGTGGACATTTGTCTGACATTATTTTCCATGTGTAATTGCTGACCCTACATATTATATTTAACAAGGAATACTTAATATTTTTTATGTTTTATAGAATAAAATTTCAAAAATAAAGGTATACCTGTTATTTGGCCACCATATAAGATTACTAGATATTAAGAAATATTTACGAGACTATACATATATAGTATGTGTAAAGATGGGAGTAACTTCATTATACGCATTTAAGTCCCGTTTTCTAAATAATTATTTAAAATACTTTATAACGATTATAGGTAAATATACAAATCTATATACAGCGAGTTGCAAGTTTATGGATTACATAAAGATAGATAAAGATATGGATTACATATAGAATAAAAAGGGTATGAAATTTGCAGCTGTGTGTACATTTAGTCGAAAACAAATTGAAATGAACCAAACTTAATCGAACATTTTATTTTTGTTATCCTGGTTTAGTGTCCCACTGCTGGGCAAAGGCCTCCCCTCCTTTTCTCCACTCAAGCCTGTCGTTCGTACTTTCCCGCCAATCCGGATAAAATAATTGAACTTAATCTTTAATTTTTCCCACGTGGGTGGTAATCTGGTACCTATTGGTAAATCACGAGCAGGTGTGGTTAAAGGATGACTCACGTTAGACAGGGCCGTGTCCGGGCCGGAGCTTTCGGCGGTTACTTTTCCATGACAGATAACAGGTGATCACGTGATGCTTTCTATAGAAAACGAAGCTCCGGAAGCTCCGGCCCGGACACGGCCCGGTATAACGTGAGTCATCCTTAATACTGGGCAGTAATGGTACGCTTTCCGGCTATTGGATATTTATGATCTGTCGTTTAAACCCAACATTTAATAGTAACATTAAACAACTCGTAAAATGTTTGATGCATATTTTCATTTAGATGCTCAGTTTGGTTTCATTGATCGCTTGTCTTGTTTTAAAAGTTTAACTTAGAAGTTAAACTTTTTGGGGGGTCTGAAATTCCTACCTTGCCAACTAAAGATAAAAAAAAATTACTTATATTTCTGGCTAGATGTGTTCTTGTAGCGCGCACTCACTCGATATAAATTGAATCTGATTGTTTTGAAAAGATTTTACTACATCGTGACTCCTTACAAAAAAATCGTAGCTTGTTCTGTCAATCAAAAGAAAAATGTGATAACTGTGATGTGGTAAATGTGATGTGTGACTGTGTATTTTTTTCAAAGTGATCAGAGAGTATTGTCACTTCTCTGATCACCTGTAACTTTTATTTATTTATCAGATTCAAATCTACAGAAGCTAGTAATAAATATTAGGTAGGTACCTATTTATGTATACCTACGTCTGATGTGAAAATTTTAGCTAAAGATTAGACTTACACAAGAATTTTAAGAACGTTGTCACCATCATGTTCGATAGTCAAAGGTGTGACTGTACCGTGTATAATGATAAGATTATTAGTGGCAGTGTGTTAATGCGTATATTGTTGTCCTTGTGCTAATAGTTCATTTCCTGCCTGTCTACTTATTATCAACTATTTGCAAGTATTATCGGCGATCGGCGGTAAATATGAAAGGATAACCAAATGTGACATCAGGGGCCCGTTTCTGAAAAGCTTTTAACTTGTAATACAAGCGGATATCACTTTTTGACAGGTTGCTTTTGAGAAACGGCCCCCCCCTGACGTACGCGTTTGCGTTAGGTGTCATTTTTGTATGGGATTTTGAGTTTCCAAAACGTCCCGATTGGCGCGCTGTTCAAAATCCCATACAAAGATAGACATACTTAACGCAAACGCGAACGCACGTCACGCTATCGAATGAAGGTTACACTAGGGTACAGACAGATCATTGATACACTATAAGTAGTTCGTTTTTTTTAGCATTAGAAAAAATGTAAACAATCTTGATGTGTCTTTTAATTGAAAAACAAGTTTTAAAAATAAGTCACGGCAAATATGTAACAATTATGAATCTAATACGATCATTTATATTCTTCTGCTTTCATAAGTATGAGTTACTGATTTTTAAAAAGCGTTTTTAAATTAAAAGACATCTCAAGATCGCTTACCTTCTTTCTAATGCTAAAAATGCTTACGGATGAAAGAAGCGCCTGGCGTCCGTTGGCTCGTTGGGTGGATGACGTTCGAAGTATCGCGGGGCACTTTTGGATGAAACTAGCACAGGACCGGGACAAGTGGCGTACAAGAAGAGAGGCCTATGCTCAGCAGTGGGCGACCGAAGGCTAAAATGATGATGAATGCTAAAAAAACGAACTATAGTTGCCGTGAGTTTAGCCAGTGTTTGAAAATCATTAGGAATATTCCACTACGAGAAGGCGTAGGCTCTAATGTGCATTATTAGGGCCCACGCACACTAAATGCTGATTGAAGATTTAAATGAATCTCGCAAGGGCATGTGCTGGGTAATTAGTAAACATCAATCATATGTCGCTCCGGGCATTGAACATGTGCTAGGGCTTTAACTACCATTATGGCAGTTAGGTGTGAGGTTTAGCTGTGTTTACAAGCTTTTATTTAACTTGCAATGTACCTATGTATGTATGTTTGTACGGGTCAAATCTTACAAGTTAAATTTGACTCACTTCCCGACTTCCAATGAAGCTGAAAAATTGCATACACATGTACAATGCAATATTAGTACCATCGAGCTGATCTGATGATGGAGACAGGAGGTGGCCATAGGAACTCTGTGATGAAACAACGCAACCTAATTGTGTTAGGGTTTTTTAGAATTATCTCGATGAGTATTAGTTGTCTGTCGTAAGAAAAGTACAGTCAGCGATAAAAGCTTGTACCAAAAATGAAATTTTTGCCAAAAACTTATCACAAGTAGGGAACAAGAAAAATTAGTTTATATTTTTTTATGACATAGGAGGTAAACGAGCAGACGAGTCACCTGATGGTAAGCAATTATCGTCGCCCATGGACACCTGCAACACCAGAGTATTACAAGAGCGTTGAAGGTTTGATTTGAAGGTTGTATCGGTCGTAGCTGTGCGAGGCAGGAAGTATGTAATAGTATATTGATTTGTGTTTTTTAAATACCTATCACATATTCACTATTTACCTACCTACATTTCGCGCGACAGCCTGGAGCCTTATTCGACAAGCGACGTTTGACGTCCAATCCACAGTTAGGTGACAACCAGACCAAACCATTATAAACCTTAAAGTAGTAATAAAACAAAGTTGATATTTGTTGAATTATTGGTTGTACCAAATGATATTATCCGCTCTTGATGAACATTTATTTTGTGATTCATTCAACTATTGAATTGAAGTGGACGCGAAATCTGACAGTTGTACCTGTCGAATAGGGGCCCTGGTATATGTAGGTAACGATCTTCTGGCTACAATTATAAATATGTTACAAGTTAAAGCATTTAATCGAAATAATAACAATGATCTCTTTCACTTTTGATCAAAACGATATTAAATTTACCGTCTTTTTAGGATTCCGAATCAAAAAGGCAAAAAAAACCCTTATGGTGCAATCAGTCGAAGTTTGACTGTCGACTTCTGCAAAGTTTTTTTTTATCTAAAAGTAAGTATTACATATTCGTTTAGGTCAAAAATCTTTCGTGTTAACAATGCATGAGATAATGGAAAGGAACGGAACCCTCGGTGCGCGAGTTAAACGAACTCGCACTTGACCGGCTTTTTTAATATGTACTTTTAATAACGCACTACCGCTACTAAGTTGCGCTTACGCACCGAACAAAGGCAATAAAATTAGTCGCATTAGGGCGCCATAATTACCTTTTTCCCCGCATTATCCTTGCACCTTGCAGTAAATATAAATATACTGCCCATTTTGCCTGATTCGGCCGCGATCGCCTTAATTTAAATACCACGGAATGTCATGATACGGACTTTTTACTGCTATAGTGCTTTTATGCAGTGCTGTGACAGCTCGAATAGCTTGAAAAGTAATTTATCTGTGAATTTATTAGGGGTCCTTTACATTTTTCCACATTGTAATGTATAGGTACCATTCTGTTTGAGACTACACTAGCAGTACTTATACTGCTGAAGTATTGCAGCGCGATATTGCTGACTGCATTGCTGCTCATCATATTCCTCGCATTGTCCCGGCATTTTGTCACGGCTCATGGGAGCCTGGGGTCCGCTTGGCAACTAATCCCAGTAATTGGCGTGAGCACTAGTTTTACGAAAGCGACTGCCATCTGACCTTCCAACCCAGAGGGTAAACTAGGCCCGTATTGGGATTAGTCCGGTTTGCTCACGATGTTTTCCTTCACCGAAAAGCGACTGGTAAATATCAAATGGTATTTCGTACATAAGTTCCGAAAAACTCATTGGTATGAGCCGGGGTTCGAACCCGCGACCTCCGAATTGCAAGTCGCACGCTCTTACCGCTAGGCCACCAGCGCTTCACTCATTGCATTGCTGCTCATGATGTCAAAAATCCGGGAGTAGTATCGAACTTAACACAAATGCATTTGTGGCAGTCGGCAGTAATGTCGCGTTGCAACTGCAGTGACGCAGCAGACTGCATTGTTGAAACAAACGTAAAAAGGTAATTATATTACGTCACTTCATTTTTGGCAATTTGACATTTGCGGCAGTAATGCAGTCGGCAGCATTACTACTGCGGCATTATCTAGGTACTGCTGCAAATATATGTCAAAATCGATTATGCTGCCTGAAATTCTGAAATTTGCAGCAGCAATGCAGTCGGCAATAACGTCGTGCTGCGATACTGCCGCAGTAATGTTGTTGCAGTCTGAATCCGAACGGTATCTTAAAGTGGTTAAGGCAGAATGGTTATTGAGTGACAACTGTGTAAACACCTAAAAAAGTGAAAGAGATCGCAGTTTAGCGATAAGGTCGCCTGTTATTTACCTATTGTGTTGCTGTGTTTTCTATACTACTTTATGGTATTGAGGTGTGCAATAAAGACTGGCTACTTTATTTTTATTTGTTGTATTATAAGATGGATAGATGGACTGACCGCTATGAAGGTCCTTTTTCCTCCTCCTCCTTTCCTTTTTTGGCTCCTTTTTCTTTGGGTTGGATAGAGATGTTTTCAAGGGGTAACGCTAAAAGTTTAACTTATTATTTATGTCTTATTTATGTTTGTCGGAGTAAAAAGTTAGCTTTGTTTCTTACTGCTGCAGCGTTGACGCGGGCGGTGTCACTATAAATTTTCTTGAAAATTAATGACAGATTTAACTTTAACACCTACTTAACTTATATGAAAGATATTAAGTCCGCCTTATGGCATGATTTATACCAGTCAACTTCTATATCTCGTATAGTAGGTCAAACCAAAACGTCAGTAAATAAGAACAAAAAAAACTATAAGTACTCATCCTTTTCTTTTGGGTGCTAAATAGTACTAGTGTCGTAAGACAAAGATCGTATGATTCTCTCTGTCTATGTTTGAAATGAGACAGTCCTTTGACAAACTATATAAAACTAAACGTCAAAGTAATCATTAATAATGCAATTTAGTAAAGCTAATACATTAGTCCGGGCTAACGGTGACGCGGTGATCGATTACTCGCCATCCATTCCGATCGCCATACGAGCATCGGGGTTCCCGACTGTATTAGCTAGGACCTAGCTGCTAGGTACTTCGACTGTATTACCGAGATGGCGTTGTACCGCGAGCGGCTATTTCTCGATCGCGCTAATGAAATTTTTATTGCGATTGTAAGTTGTAATTGATTTTGGTTACGTAATTTAATTTATTTTAATTTTGTTAAAATGTATTACATTAAATTTAATAAAATTTAATACTTAAGTATATATTGCTTGTTGTTGTTGTACATGTACATGTAATACCTATGTATTCAAAACGCGAAAGTTTTAAATATTCTACTGGAAAGTGACAAAACCCTCTTAACTTTTGTAGAGACAGTCTCGAGGTCAAGTTAGATTGGTTTATGTTACGTCGACTCGCCTCCACTCATGCACTCCAAAACGACCAGGTTAAGCACACTGCCGGGGTCGAGAGGACGTTTTACTATCTGCGATCTTATGGCAGGTCATTTGTCTATCAATCTTAGTGTCTGTGGTAAAGGATGATTTGATACTGGTATCATAAATTAGGAGCATTAGACAAAATAATGTGCTTATAAATTGTTAGAAGGCACTTAGAAGCGGCCTTCGACTTTGCTTTTGTGCAACTAGGAAACCAATTTATATATTTTATGTAGGTAAATATATTTCTTTATTTTGTTTTTATTTTTATTTGTGTGGTCAACGCTTTAGCCGCGTAACCTGAACACGCCGGTTGGATTTCAGCAGGGTGGCGTACTCGTAGTCTTTAGGGCGTCACTTTTTTTAATAAGTACATACATATAATATATTATATGACATTTATATTCTTATTTATATAGTGGTGTGAGTGTGACTACTTGAAAACACAAATCGAAATATTTAGTAAAAATGGATTTGAAAAAAGAATGAGTTACTTATTCTGAAAATATGTTAAGTTTATTTTAATGTAACTAGATAATATTATAAAATTCAGCATGCGTGTAATCCTTCCTTCCTTAATCCTTATAATATTGGTCAACCACCCAAATAATTCACCACCGTTTCCTATTTTGCATACCCCGATAATCCCGGAGACACTTCAAACGCCGCCATCGGGGCGCATCGGCCAAATCTCCAGCCAGACTTAAAAAAAACCTTTGTATTAAAAATTGCAGCCCGGACAATTGGTCTCATAGCCTCTCCACCTCAGAAAGAGACGGAATCAACTGTCCCCTGACTGAAACCGGGAGACGGAGGAGGATAGCACGATGTGCAATGTTCATTAAAGAGGGTCAGCGTAGGCTTGGGGGTGTAATTTCCCCGCTCTCCCCGTTGTGGTCGTCTTTTTAATTTGTTCTTGAAAATCAGGGCTGTCGATTTTTTTGCGAAAATTGGCGCTTTGTTGCATGCAGCGGTCAACCGATGAGGTTGTGAATTTCGATCGTTGATTCTCGTATTGTCTTGTATGCTTGAGAGCCAAAATTCATTTGGGATTTTAACTTATGTATGGTGGTGATTCAAACATACGTATATTTTTCAACCTGAAGCTTATATGGTCTGCTCTTTGTTTCGATACATGCTGTTAAGTGTGTATATGATTATGTATTCTATGTACTTTGCATTGTACTACCATACATAGAATAATGAGACATGGCTTGGACTGGAAAAGACAGAGAGAGACTAGATTTTGAAATCTGGCGTTGGCGCAGGTTCGAATGATCAGCACAACACATTACGACACTTGGCAAACTATTATACCTAAGTACGAATAGATTGTGTGCAAAGATGTACATTTTCTGCATATTTGCTTTGATGTTACCCAAAATTAAAGCTTCATGAAACGATGCATTAACACACTGCCGCGTGTAGCATAAGAGCAGTAACTCTTTTGAAATCTCTTTCAATTGTAGAACATATCGTACAAGTACAAAGTATAAAATTGAATGACATTTCAAAATGAGTTACTGCTCTTATGCTAAGCGCGCCAGACCTTGCTTGTTCAGTAAAATCAAAGTGTTAATGATTAGCACTTTGATCTAGCCCTCAAAAACCAGGTGTTCACATGAATCGATATTCTCCTCTCAACCTAGTCTTAATTCGTGTCATAAGCCACAATACTAATTATATATTTGCGATCCTTCTGTAGGTATGCCTTGGCATCAATCCTTGCCAACAAACTAGATTAACTAAGTGCCAGTTGCACCATCCGCACTTGACAGACTGATCCACGTCAGCCGGCGCGCCGCGACTCTTTACTATGACACTTTGGATACAATAAAGTTTAGCGAACTCTTTAACGGTGACAGGCGGTTTGGTGTAACCGACCCTAAGTATTACTAGAGCAATGAAAATAAATTACTCCACTGTACTGAGCGCATGTTGACAACATCAAATATACAGGAATTCGACAATTTCGACTTAATTATTACCACCTGAATACCACAGCCTGTGGGTTGGTCCACAAAAAACGAAAACATTTTCAATACTAACCACTTGGTTCAAAACAAGAAATCACAATTAATAAAGTACTGAAAGCTTGGTCTATATACAGGATGTTATTGACCATGGGGCTTCAAATTCAGCGCTCTATTCTACTCGCTAAACGGAGCTACTTTTATTATGGGACCAACCGCGAAATCGCGTAAAAAATGTCTTTTTCATACATTTTGGCTGATCAGATATCGACGACGTTATCTATGGGAAAGTCAAAAAATACTTCGCTATTTTGGGGTTGGTCCCATAATAAAATTAGCTCAGTTAAGCGAGTAGAATCGAGCCCTGAATTTAAAGCCCCATAGTCAGAGACATACTGTATATTCCGTCGCTGGTGCAAGAGTATTGTCATTATTTGAGAAATCATTGCTTTCGAAATCACTGTGAACCTACTAACCTAGAGCGTAGGCAGCCCTGTGATCTCGAGACGTCGCCGGGAGGCGCGGCGTCTTATCAACGAATTAATTCTAGACTAACGAAGACCGGGGGCGGCCCCGCGATTAACACAACCACCCCTCGCGACCGGACTTAGGAACCGGTAGAATGGGCAGATTATCTTGAATTTTAATTAGAAAATTGTGATTGTAATCTGGCTGTTTGAATAAGTAGTGGTGTAGGTAACTATGATTAATTACTCAATTCAATTCTCTGGCAACTAAGAACCTGTTTATCCACAGCCAGTAATTACTGCAGATGGTCACGTATTAAGTACGTATGCCGCGTTGAAGGGAAGATTGTAGTTAGTAAATAACTCTTAAATTAAAAAATTAAACGCTATATGCCAACACAATCCGTTTTAGGATCCCTTATATCCAGTGATCCTTATAGGGATAAGTTCGTCTTTGTAGCTTTATTTTTGTAAATTTTATGTCAATCTGTGTTGTGTACAATAAAGTGATTACTACTACTACTACAATCCATTTTATGCCAAAAATGCATTACATCATTTTGAAAAAGAGCTGATACTCTTCAAACTGCTGGATCTATTTCTATGAAACATAGCTAAGAACTACCGCACGAAAACTCGCTTTCACGTAAAAATTGCATATTTAGTTGTAAGGGACGAGGTGAATGGAAAACATGAAGGGCAGAGGGTGTATGATTATAATCTACAAAAAGTAGGTATGTCGACTGATGACCACAGTCTTTAGCCAGGATGGAACAATCAGAAAAAGAGTGAGAGAGGCAGACTAACTGTTGAAAACAAGAGGTGATAATTTCAAGTAAGACACGTGATCCAGACACGTGAGTCTAAGTGGCCGTATGATGGAAAACAGAAGACTCCAAAGTTATCTAAACATAGCTATGTGGTATTGGTATTATTATAAAACGAGCTGTGTCTGTAAGGAATCAGAAAATTTGTATGGCTTTTGTCCGCTCGGGATTAAATCTCGGCATTTCTTCCTGTCACCTCTATCACATTCTTGGGCCATCACCCCAAGGTCCGAGCGGGTGGCATATTAAGACGAAGTTGGAAGTAAAAAAAGGCGAAAAAGAGTTTTATATTCTCTCTCGAATGGGAAGAAATAGGAGAAATCTTTCTCATTTAGCCACCAGTTCAGAGTTGGGACTTGGAGGAGACGCACAGCTATCTTAACCTGCAGTTTTAATTACATTAAAACAAAACTTAACACAATTCTTCGTTGAGAAAAGTATTTTATGCTCAGTGTCTTTAGCCGTGTTTATTGTGTCTATAAATTTTCAAGTTACAAATAGTGATAGCCAACATTTTGAAAACCTGACTCTGTATACCGTTAAAGTATTGTTGACCGCCAAAGAGTTTCATAGTGACGCGCAACATTTGTGAAAAAACCAACATAATGTGAAAGTAAGTGAGGCAAAAGTGTTCCAGTGTGGAAAATAGAAATTCTTCGTGACAGTGATCATTTATTGCCGAGCCATTGAGCTGTGAATTGTTGCTGAAAGGCTTTGAATTGACGGTAAATAAGTATTGCTTTTGTTAAAGACTGGTTGCGTAAAAGATTTCTCGGCTTTGATTATGATTTTGGAACTTTACTATCTTCTATGTTTATGCGTTAGAGATGAGTCTCACAATTAAATTGTGCAGTCAGCAGCAATAGTTGCTAAGCGGGCGAGGTGTTCAAAATGATCTTGACTCGAGTTTATTGTTAAGAGGATAAGAGCGCGCGCAACTTCTGCTGCTGACTGTAGGTGGTTTAAATAAATTAGATTAATGAAAGGATTCGGTTAAGGAAAACTTTGCGAGGAAACCGGAATAATCCCAATAAGTTTCCCCTCTATATTGGAAGGCCTAAACCTAGTGCCTACGCCAATTTTTGGGAATATGCGAACCTCAGGTGCCATGAACCATGGCAAAAAATCGGGACAGCTCTACGAAGATTAGTCGTGAAAGGATAAACTCCTGAAAATAAAACTAAAAAAACTTACACACTGGAACTTGAATTTTAATATGATTTGTGTAATTTAACTTAACAGTACCCATTTGAATAACAAAACATTAATTTGGTGGAGGCCTAGCCAAGATGACAAACCAGTTGAAACTTAAACAATGTATGGAAATAGTTGCGTAACTTTTCGTGTCATCCCGATACATTTTTACTTCTGCGGGAGCAGCATGGTTCCTATTTTATCGACTGTCACTTTCGCACTTACATACCTACTTGTTAGAACGTGACAGGGATGGTGACAAGCGATAAAAATTAAATTAAATTAAATAACGTTTATTTCAAGCTCGTGGCTCATAAAATGTTAGTTATGTACATTAAAAATAACTTAAAACCCATGTTAGTTAAAATGCGACCGTGCTACCGCCGCTGGTCTTGCGGTTGTCGATGTACGATTGTTATCTGGCTGGTTTTATAATTTTCCAAAAATATCTTGCAGAGATTAAATTTAAAAGTGAAATAATTACTACCTTGGGTGAGAATTGAACTCACGGCCTCTGGATCGATACTCCAGATAGATAGAGCACTGGAGTATCGATCCAGAGGCCGTGAGTTCAAGTCTCACCCAAGGTAGTAATTTCTTCCGTTTTGAAATTTATTCTAATCATAATAGCAACGTTCGCAGACGTTTTTGCTTGTTAAAAAACTAATCTTGCAAACATTGCCTGGTCAAAACCTCAGTAAATCGATAACCATTTAAATACAACTTAAGCGCAAATTCAGGGATTCCATAAAAGCACTTGGAACAATAATCTCCCCGGCGAGGGTCATACTCCTTCGTTATCCCTAAAATCTACGGCGGAAAATTTCATTTCAATACCGGGTAGCACGCGGTAGTACCTCTGCAAATATGGTGTCGTTACCATCGCTACATATGAGTCGATCTATAGATCTATAGTATTTATCAAACACAACGGTGACATATGTCATGTCAATACTATTTTGGGAGATTGGGCGTTTTAAGGTTATATATTTTGACGACCGGTCTGGCCTAGTGGGTAGTGAATCTGCCTGTGAAGCCGCGGTCCTGGGTTCGAATCCCGTAAGGCCATTTATTTGTGTGATGAGCACAGATATTTGTTCCTGAGTCTTGGTTGTTCTCTATGTATTTAAAAAGTATTTGTATATTATATCTATCGTTGTCTGAGTACCCACAACACAAGCCTTCTTGAGCTTACTGTGGAGCTTAGTCAACTTGTGTAAAAATGTGCTATAATATTTATTTATTTATTTATATTGTATGGAAATGATGCATGTCACCGTACTCTTCGTGTTTGAAAAATACTACATATAAGCTAACTTTGCACCGATTTGAATAAAACAAAGTGTCAAACGGAGTGTCATTATAAACGTCATATTTTCAAAGAATTCATGACGATTTTGCCACATTTTGTTATTGCAAATGGCTTGCAAGTTAGCTTATTGATCCCACTGTAAGTGTAAGGCCTGAGTGGACGCTCGAGTTGGGCGTGCAGCGGGGCGGGGCGTGCGGCTTGCATGTTAAACAAATGCAAGCGTATAGTAGCGGCCTTAGTGCACGCTGCTCAAATCACTTGGGAGCTCGACGCCACGCTGCACGCCCCGCCGAACGCTCCGCTTCGAGCGTCCACTCAGGCCTTACACTTAGGGTAGAGTCTGTGCGGAAAGAGAAGAGTCGTGGAATGTATTGGGCCCCATACATTCCACGACTCTTCTCTTTCCGCACAGACTCTAGGCGCGTGCTTAAGACACACACGAACTTAGCAGTTATCAATACGTGTCAGTACATTCTAAGATATACTTACCTAATCACCGACCGTATCTCCTTAACTTTTCGTATTTTCAAATCCGCTAACCTGCTGTTATAAAGCTCATAAGCGGCAATATTTTTTCATTTGTAGTCTGCCTCTTTCGCACTTATGATGTTACACATATACCTGGCTTCCCTCTTGAACACTTCAATTATCTATGAGGGTCAATTTTCAAATAGGCATTTTTTGCTGTCCCACGGCTAAAACTCGAAGTCCCTAGGACTTAGTGTAGGGCCTGAGTGGACGCTCGAGATGGGCGTGCAGCGGGGCGGGGCGTGCGGCGTGCATGTTAAACAAATGCAAGCGTATAGTAGCGGCCTTAGTGCACGCTGCTCAAATTACTTCTGAGCCCGACGCCACGCTGCACGCACCGCCGAACGCTCCGCTTCGAGCGTCCTCTCAGGCCTTACATTTAAAGACTAGATATGTATATACTTTCATTCAGTGTATTGTAAACTTTAAAAATAATTTACAACTGTACCTTAAATATTATTAGTTTTTGACAAAATCGCATTTGAAGGTCCCAAAACGGCGAATTTTGCCGTTTTTCGCGTGTCCCAGTGGCAGCATAGCCCGATAAAAAAAATCATAGCAACGGATGCGCGGATGTAAGCAACGCTAACTAATAGCTTTATATTTTTATAAAGAGCATTTTCTAGAGAATTTATTTAATCATTTCGATAATTTGATACGTTATTTAATAAAACAAGGGAAGCCTTTTTATCGTTATCCCGCGCGGCACTTGTTTTGTTATGACTCCCAAAATCTTCTTTGTCTATTGAATAACGATTAGATTAACTTTACGACGCAATAGTGCGGTTAGTTGGGCGTCTGTCACCATTAAGTTTGCACGCGGAAACGGTTTTATTTATGTAAAAACAGGTAAGAATCTTTTTCGATATATTTTGGCACGACTACAATGACATTTGTATGGACGTTTCGTATGTTGGTACACAATCGAAATAAAAATGTGTATTTCATAATAATAGTTGCAAATATATTGTTAAAATAAATAAGTCAATCGGTTATATATTGTAAGAAATTTCGCCAAACAATATTATTCGCGACATTTGTATGGCTATTTTGACCATACAGATGTCGATTGTGGCATACAAATGTCGACATAGTGCCATACAAATGTCGAAAAGGCGTCATACAATTGTCGTCAGGATCTTACAAATGCCACAAAATTAATAAATAAACATAAACATTTTGATACTGCTATACAATGTCGAAAAAATGCCATATATATGTCAAAAGCGCCTTAAAAATTGCTAATGCCATACAAATGTCGATCTTTAGACGTCCATAAAAAGTAACTAACCTAACTATAAAAAGTAGAGTGGTGCTTCGTTCAGTATATTTTTGTTGTTGTTAAGAATCCTTCCTAAATCGATGATTATAAATCTAATTATACAAAAATAAAAAATTGCCATATAAATGTCGAAAAAACACCCTCTTCAAAAATTCACCCATGAGCGTAAGCGTTAGTCTAGATCAGTGTTAAGTAAAAAGTGAGGTACACTGGTTAGCCTGCGCGTTCGCCTCTCCGACGCCAAACAGCGTTACTAACACTTCGCTGGACCGGGGCTTAATATGCATTAGGGGTATCCCGAATTTCTCCGGAAAAATGTATGAGGGCAACCCGACCGTGACGAATAAGTGGATTATGATCCGCCGTCTCGCTTTAGCGTTGGACGTCCTCTCGCTCGCACGATCCCTGAAAAATGGAAGCGTTAGTATGGAGTGAGATTGTGTTTTGTTAATACCTATTATAAATGAGGAAGTAACTCTTTCTGTATGTTTGTTACTTTTTCACGGTTAAACCGCTGGACCGATTTAGATGAAATTTGGTATGGAGATAGTTTGAGGCCAGGGGAAGGACATAGGGTAGTTTTTATTAATCATCATGATCATTCCAGGCAGATGAATTGGCGGGCAGAAGCTAGTGTTTTTCTAGTCCAACTCTTAGGTACACTTTCGGGATATTAAAACGCCACCGAACATGTCAAGGCAATAGTAATGCAGCGGCAGTTAACATCCAAACTTAACCTTAAATGTCAAATTTCTATTAAAATGTTAGTAATGACACTTTATTCTATTATAGTCTGATAAAATAAGAGTAGAATTTAAAAAGTGGCAACACTGTAGTGTCGTCCCCTTTTGCTTAGATTGATTTGAAAGGGACGCCAATACAGTATTGCCACTTTAATTTCTACACTTTTTTGCCGGACTATAAAGTCACCGTAGAGTCAGCTTAGACGGACTTTAATTAGTTAAGTAAAGTTGGTCAAGCAGATTGTGTCAGTAGAAAAAGGCGACAAATTTGAAATATGTAGGCGCGAAGATCCCTTCCATCCATATCCATCGGCCCATAGAAAATTTGGATATCACGCCTTTTTCTACTGACAAGATTTGCTTGACCATCTATAGCTGTTGCCACAATTTAAAAAAAATATAAAACATTGTAACCATAAAACCCAGAATTCATTAATGTTTACGATATGTCCATAAATTGTTTTATTTGCGATATTTATTAGCCACTCGAACGCGCTATTATTCATGCATAGGTTTTAATAGTTACCTAATTGCGTAACCTTATATTTTTTGAAGTTGGACGAGATAAAAAAGGTGCATTAGGGTAATTATGAAAAAAAAAAACAAAGATCTACTAAACTAGAAGCACTTTCTACTGTAACAACTGTAAGCAAGATGTCTTTGCAAACGTTGTTGTAGCGTAAGGGTAACATTCCATTTCTGACCGCAGCTGCACTACTGGTACTGAACGCGTCGCTGTTACTGTCAATTTCCATAGTAAAATTGACAGTAGTGCAGCTGTCGTTGGAAATGGACTGTGACCTTAAGTGTTGGCAAAGTGCATCTAGTCCAGTATCGTAGATTTTAGTGATTTTCAAAATCACCCCGTTTTCGAATAATATTTAAAAATATATAAAATTTATTGTATAAGGCTAAAAATACTGACTGGCTCATGTTGTAGATAGGTATAGGTACATAAAAATCACGTAAAAGGATTCATAAAACTGCAATAAAACTTAATTTACAGAGACATAAAAATGCGTTTACGAAATTTTTAACTGCCGAGAATCAATTCCAAATACATCCGTAATTGATTAATTTATATTTTTTAAAGTTTTGTTGAATATTTGGATAATTGCTTAAACATTGGGTTTGGAGTTGTAAAATAATAATAGTCTCTGATTGAAATAAATCGCCATAAAGTAATAAAATATACTCGTTTTACTCGCACGGAATGTTTTGATCTTTCGCATTGATGACGACCAATAAACAATATTCAAATTATGTTCCAAAAAAGACATTTGATTTGAATCGCAGGTTTTGAGAAAAACCGCGGCAAGCAGCTGTTTTATAATTGTGGATGGCTAAATCTTGCTGTTGTTGTCTGTACATGTTTTGTGATCGTCACGAATAAAAATCTTTTATATTTTTTTAACACGCTTTTATTAGGTCGACCTGTATGTAACTATGTAATGGAATCTTGCAAGTTAAATTTGATCCACTTCTCGGTTTCCGATTGAGCTGAAACTTTGCATACACATGTAAGTCGGGTGACAATGCAATATTATGGTACCATCGAGCTGATCTGATGATGGAGACAGGAGGTGGCCATAGGAACTCTGTGATGAAAGTACGCAACCTAATTGTGTTAGGGGTTTTTAGAATTGTCTCGATGAGTATTAGTTGTCTGTTGTAAGAAAAGTACAGTCAGCGATAAAAGCTTGTACCAAAAATGAATTTTTTGCCAAAAACTTATTTTATATTTTATCTAAATTTTACCATCACTAATTAATAATTATGGCACAAAAAACTTATTCCTCATTCAAAAGAGTGACACCTGAACCCCTAGTGTAGAGGGTATAGCCGGGTAAGCATGGCCAAACTGCCCTTAGCGAAAAAAATAATTCCCTTTTACTGGATTATTAACCTATATATGTAGTGCTTTCACCAAAAATTAAGCCTCAAATAGTTCAGGTTTAAAAAACAAGCAACAACGGTTGCACTCCGGGAGTGCTGATAGAAGTGAAAACTCACCTCACTATGTTACCGACGCCTGGTAACACGATACATACCTTTAGCGGAGGTATTCTATATTTATATATTATTATATATTATTATCATTCTCAAATAAGATCACACTTTTTCATTGACATGTTTATTTACATACTGCCATGACAACTTATTTGAATATAGGTAAAGAGTCTTGAAAAGGAGTCCGCAACATAAATGTCAAATAATATTGAGTTTTACTTTATTGATTTAAATTTTAAACAACGGTTGCATTAAACTGTAAAAGTAAAACCTATTAAAGTAGTTAGGAAGATTTATAGTGACGCAGAATTTGTAGCCCGATTCAGACTTAGCAACTTATGGATTTGATCTTATTTTGATACGTTTTTGAAGATAGCTCACGCTGATTGGTGCATGTGATATGAAGTGAAAGTCGTGCGTAGGGTCTGCAATGCGGATCCGGAATGTATGAAATTATCCGGATCCGCGGATCTTCCCATACATTTCGGATCCGTCGTGCAAACCCTAGTCGTGCGTGAGATGCGCGCCATGCTCATAAGGATTGTATCAAAACCAGCGAAAAGACACAACAGATTGTTAAATTAGAATCGGATCCATTCACTCCATCCATTTTATCCTTTTATTCTCTGTTATATCTCTTGTTATCTCTTGTTATATCTCTGCTATATCTGTTACATCTGTTTCTATTTTGTGTTTGTGCTCACGAATAAAATTATTTCTATTCTATTCTATTCTAATCTCTCGAATTTGTTACTCTCAATGTAACATATCAATTCCATTCTCAATGGATTTTCTGCGGGCTCAGCACGGTTCCATTTTTATCCACTATCACTAAGCCCGTGACTTTCGCACTTACATACTTGTTAGAACGTGACAGGTATGATGATAAATGATAAAAATGCGACCGTGCTACTAGATGTAGATAAAAAAGTATTAGCACGATAAATCAGGTAAATGTGACGTGAGATATATTTTAAAGTCAAAAGACAAATTTCTAATTAAAGTTGACATCTATTACTAATAGTTTTCAGTCAAAATGTCGCTATAATTTAGTTAATGGTGTCAAACCTTTTAAATCTGACCATACTTTAGACATTATTAACTTTCTTTATTGCGTGTGCGCTTAACCTTTGGTGCTCTTACACATATTTCAATTTATTATGTTAGGAAAAAGAATATCGAACTATTTATAATAGAATACTAGCGACCCGCCCCGGCTTCTCACAGGTTAACAAATTATACATTAACCTTCCTCTTGAATCACTCTATCTATTAAAAAAAACCGTATCAAAATCCGTTGCGTAGTTTTAAAGATCTAAGCATACAGACAGACAGACAGACAGGGAAGCGACTTTTTTATACTATGTAGTGATGAAAGCTAAATGAAGGTTCCCAGAGTTAAAAAACAATGTATCTTCCAATAGCAAGATCAAAGTTTTTATTGTTCCCATACTTACGTAAGAATCAGGTTACCTTGTAGGTCGAATATACAAGAGACTTTATCTTTTTAGATGTAGGTAAATACACTTACAGTATAATATATATATATATATATATATATATGTATTTATATATTTGCCTACACACTAGGTCTGACAGGGGTCACCAGATGGCGGACTGAGGTCCAGATCCGGACCGCCGACCTATTAAATATTTCATTGCTTATTTAATAAACTCAAGTATAGAGACTCAACACCCCTGAAGAAACTAATTCGTGACCCCAGTACGGCTACCATCAGTTTGGCATTGACCTAAACGCCATAGAGAACGTAATTTAGTTTCTATACATCTCGCTCGTACTCGCATATTAGTAATAACGAGATGTATAGAAAGTAGATTACGTTCTCGATAGCGTATATGTCAGTTTTGACACTGTCAGTGACTCATGGTACGGGCTCTGCACTAGGAACCAGGGATGTTGCGGATGCCGATTTTTTGACATCCGCGGATGCGGATGCGGATGCGGATTTTTTAAGGCTCACATCCGCGGATGCGGATGCGGATGCGGATGCGGATGCGGATGTCAAGATAGCACCATAAAAAACGTCAAATATTACATTTTAGTAATTTTTATTTAAAAAAACCTGCCAAGTGCGAGTCGGACTCCCGTTCCAAGGGTTCCGTACATTAAGTCCCACTCACGCTTGACTGCTGATTTCTAATAGGTTTTTTTTTGGTTAATGACTAAATTACCTAGCAGTCTAGCACTTACGCCGATACTAAGGCGTTTCTGTATCGACCTGTTCCACATCCGCATCCGCATTAAATCCGCATCGATTTTATGCGGATGCGGATGTTGAAAATAATGCGGAAGTTCCGCGGTTGCGGATGCGGATGCGGATGTTCGCAACATCCCTGCTAGGAACATAACATAACTCGACAAAAAACTAAAAGCGCACGCCAATTTTTCACCTCTCTATTTTAATGTTGAAAGTTTTTATTAAGTAATTTCAAAGTTGTAAAATTATTTATGAAGCGATCTTAATGTCATGACCAGACTCAATTGAAATATTGTATTAATATACCCGTAGTAAATATTAATGACAGTTGGCCGTTAAAATGTGACAGTAATGGGTGATTTTCCTGCTCCCTGACAATGACTGTCGTGGATATATCATATGTTATTGACAAGTGAACGCCAAGATCATTATTTTATACAATGCTCGTGCATTCTGCTTTAATTAATATTTTAATATACTATGCCAATTGTAGGTCAAGTTAATTATTTTATGATATAGGACGAGGTAAACGAGCAGCAATTGCCGTAGCCCATGGACATCTGTGCAACACCAAGTGCGTTACCAGTCTTACTTTATAACTTACTATAGTTGGTCAAACCAATTTGTCAGTAAATAAGAACAAAAAAAAGTATACTCATCCTTTTCTTTTGGGTGCTAGTAGTACTATTAGTGTAAGACAAAGATAGTATGATTCTCTCTGTCTATGTTTGAAATGAGATAGTCCTTTGACAAACTATATCAGTTGATTTATGTATTTGCCTCATATATCATTAAAAAAAAGCAATTAAAAAAACCCGTATTAAAAAGCCGCCGCCACACTGTCGCGCCCCTCATATCTCCGGTCGGAGACAAAGACTGTGTGATGTAAGCATATTTTTCTGGCCGGACCTGAAATCAATACTTGGCCCGTAAATAAATCCACCCTTAATTTAATGACGGTCATTGTCAAAGTATAACTTTGCGGAGAAAGGACGGGTTTTGGGGTCAAACCATTTGAGGAAAATACAATACCGTTTCGTTGCTGAATGTCGAATTCTACAAATGTTAACGAAAATGTAACTGATAATTTCTGTTGTACAGAAGCTTGAGTGAAAAGAAAATACTTTTCTTAAGCGATTTAGTTCAATAATTTGGCAGGTAATGCACATGGAACCGTAAAAAAGAAAAGGAATAAGAAAACCACGAAACGTATTGATTTATAGATCTAATAATATTTAATAAAATAAGTATATTCCTATTGAGTTTTAGCTTCGCTATTTTCAGATATCCAAACAATAATAATAATTGAAAAATAATAAAATAAATCAATAAAAACGCTTCAACCTGTCATTAATCTAATTATGCACAAAAAATAATTTTCAACGTACACTTTTTAAACATTCACTTTTGAACTATTTGGAAATAAAACAGCCTTCAAATACAAGATGCCGACGCAAATGAAATTTAAATGAAATACCTAGAGACATCAGAAAATAGCCGAGTGGAGGCAGGAATGGCGACAAATGTTTTCTCGTTTCAAGAACTTAATGCTTTTTATTTCTTTGGACAGTCAGCAAGAATATGGTTAGGTTTGTAACTATCGAAATTAGTAGCGTAAAATTTTCAGTGTAACTACTTATATTGCAATGTTTGGTGAAAATTCTGTACTTATTGAATTAGCTTTTGCTACTTCTTGAATTAAAAATATTTGTTAAATTTACAATTTATTTCAAAGTAAGTGCTTGGTCGTAGGTCGTAGAAAAAGTATTGTATGCAACGTTGTTTAACTGAGTCAAAAAATACTCGTGGCCTCTTTATTAACAATTTTCGGCTTCGCCTCAAATTGTTACTCACGTCACACGCCTTTTTGATCTCTCTTAAACAACGGTTGCATAATAGTAGATAAAGATGCTTAATAGTAGAGCAAGTTTCTAAATGGTTTAGTGTGTCTTTCGATTTTCATTTTGACTTCGTCTAAAAGGGCGATAGGCACAATTTATTGTCATTTAAGACAAATTAAATTAAGTAAACTGTACCATGCAATGATTTTAAACTTTCCATCCACGTTGCTGACTGTACATGCTTATTGCTTTGCACTGTACTTAGGAAATCACGGCCGACGAGGTTAGTTCCCCGGTACTTTGTATTTATTCTGAGAACGCTTCAGAATATTAAATTATTGATTCGAGCGTTGAAAACTGTGAAATTGAATGTTACTTTTAACATTAAGTTATACCAAATTTACGCAAGTATAATCACAAATTCATAGCAAATATTAGCAAATGAGTTCAAATTTGGCACATCTCATTACTATTTCCTAATTTAATAAAGGCTGCATTGTACCTAGAGATTTAAAAAAAAACTCGTTTTTTAACTACGATTGATCTTGGCTAGGCCCTCTGGCAGCCTAACCAAGGTGACGATCGCTTGCGCTTCGCTATCGAATAGCTTTGTATCTCTCTATCACTCTTCCATAATATTAGTACCGTGACCGTGACGGCGTGACAGTTGCGCTTCGTTCGCTACGTAACGTTAGCGATTGGGATGTCGTCTACGGGGCCTGTTCTCCTGCAAATGTCGTATTTTTTTGTCGATTCTGTTTTCGAATTAATTAAGAATAGTGGAGCCATAGAGGTTCCCGCGGTTCACAGTTTACCTATTTACAGAACCTAAATTAATTTTGTATTAAACAGAAACGTCTGCGAACGAAGCTATTAAGCTTCGAAAAATTAATATATATATATATACATATTATTTAATTTAGTATGGGATAGCACATCGTTACTGGTGAATTTCCAATATGATTTGGAACTCTGGTAGCCGTTTAAGAAGTGTCGGACTCTTACGGGGTAGATGTCGCTAAGAGCCTCCCTAGGGCTCATATATGGTGGAAATATTTGCTGAATTGGGTACGGTCTTGGTAGCTAAGATGGCAGAGCACTGTACTAGTGATCCAGTGGTCGTGGGTTCAAGTCCCACCCAAGACAGTGAATTTTTCCACTTTTAATTTATTTCGAAGCACTAAATAGTAATTATACGCCATGATGCAGGTCACTACCGTACCATTATAGCATGGTTGTCAGTTGCACAAGGTGGTCAAAGGTCTATTCAAATACCACGGGCCCCGTTTACACAAACTTTGTCTTTATAGGGCGTTGGCCAGTTTGGCTAGTCACGTCTAGGGCATCCAATATACGACACTCAATCACAGAATAAGTAATAGTTCAATACCGGTATTACAATAGGATAATGGATGGAAATGAACTGGAAATAATACCGGTATTGAAAAACACCATTTGAAAATAATTTTTAAGGTGAAATCAGTTAAAATATAGTCAATGAAAAAGGTACATTCTTAGTGTTTTGTAACACCTTGTACTCGTACCTAAAATTTATTGATAATATATGTTTTTGCAACAGACGCGGCTTTCAAAATTATTAACAAATCGCAAATATATAAAAAATGCACATGTTTTGGAAAGCGCAACGACGATATAATCTATGCTATTTCTGTAACAACACCCGTTCTATTACACTAAATGTGCCATTCTCAACCAAAAGGGTACTTATCGTCGGTGTCCATAAGGCGCTGTTTCTATAAAGCTTCAATTTAAAATCAACCTTATCGACAAGCGACAATGTGGTACCGTTTGGTCGAAATCATAACAAATATTTGCAAACATTGCGGTTTAACTTAGGATTAAAGTACAAAGTAAGTTATATAGACAATAAGTTACAATTGCCTCTAGTTGCTTTTATAAAATCATTATCGTTTTTCTGCAAGTTGAACCCCTGACACTTCAGTCAAGTTATTTGAGCGCCCATAGCCGTGAGCTTAAACTAGCTTTATCAAGACAAAGGCAAGGTGGAACGTAAATGTTAGATACTTGGGCAGTGTTGCCAGACATACCGCTTATCACCGTTTTTAAAGTAAATTAGTGGTTAAAAAATACCTATGTTGACTGTTTATTTTCAGAGCGATATTTTTGTGTTTTCCTTACTTGAAATCGTAATATGTACTAATAAAAATTGATACAAAATACTTTTCCAATCGTCGTTTTCGTCATTTTGAATTCATTAAATTCGTTGTCTGTCAACTCCTTCTAAACAGCTTTTTAACAGATTTCGGGTTCTCGTGTTTATTTAGATGTATTTCAGTTAGTCACGTTACAATTACAAATATTACAATCACATCAGGATCTGATCATAGGTATCAGTGTAGGTATGTATGTAAGTAAGTAAACACTTTATTGTACGTAAAACAGGTTCACTAATCTTTGAGCGATTGAGAGAAAAAATAAAACATGATAGACATAATGGTGTCTTGGGGATATATGATAGGTAGAGAGAAGGTTTGAAATATTAAAGCCACACATATCGTGATATTATGTAGTAATTCGTGCATTTTCTCTTGGTAACCGGATACCTATTTCGTAAAAGGAAACGTCAGATATAAATTTCTCTGTAAATTGACAGCAGTTAATGCTGGTGCAGTCTGAATCCGAACGTCACCTTACGACCAATATATAGTTGGTCAAACCAATTTGTTAGTCAGTAAGACCCAGGAAAACTATACTCATCCTTTTCTTTTGGGTGCTAGTACTAGTGTAAGTCAGAGATAGTATGATTCTCTCGGTCTATGTTTGAAATGAGACAGTCCTTTGCCTAACTATAATTAACACCCGCTTTTAAAATTCCCTCACCTGGCAACACTTTGGGCTCTAACTTAAAAGTCAATTACCAGAGCGTTTAGTGATAAAGTTACCAAGTTTCATGTTGTTAAGTTTAACTATTCGTTATTTATCTTGTAGATAATTTCCAAGAATGTCGGTTCAACGAACCGCTATTTTTAAATTGTTATCTTGATATTTTACTATGTAAAATAAAGTTTTGTTGAATGAAAGTTTTGAATCTTTCGTTGTTCATTAGTTTAAGTTCAATGAACTCTGGCTTATTTTTTGTTGGTAATAATGATATGGGAATATATCAGGATAATTGAAGTAAATTATTGATTGAGCGAGCGAAGGTTTTAAATTATATATGGGACACCTCTATCGACAGCACCCCTAGCGACAGTATCTCGCGGCGAGATAGACTACCCGTCTTTTTCTAACTATGTTAAGAAAAGAGGGACGGGTAGTCTATCTCGCGATGGATCATGCTAGACCGGGCCGGACCCGGGCCGAGGCGGCCGACATGTCATTTTCTATGACGGCTGACCGGTGATCACGTGGTGCTTTCCATAGAAAACGAAGCGCCGGAAGCTCCGTCCCGGCCCCGGCCGGGTCTAGCGTGAGTCATCCTTAAGTTCTGCACGTTATTTCATTTTGGTTGCGTACAGCACCTGAATAACTGCCGGTCAAAAAAATATACTTTTGAATAAAAAGTTATCGTTTAATTATCTTCCAACTTTGTCTTGTTGTCACTTTCCAATGACGTATTAATAATTTTGTCTTAACATCAGCTTACATCTGTCAGTTAAATAGTAGCACATTATCGTCGCCGGCGCACAGCTATTAGCAATCATGTTAACATTGACGACAACAAAGAGATAAATAAAAAAAGCGGCCAAGTGCGAGTCGGACTCGCCCATGAAGGGTTCCGTATTTAGGCGATTTAAGACGTATAAAAAAAAAACTACTTACTAGATCTCGTTCAAACCAATTTTCGGTGGAAGTTTACATGGTAATGTACATCATATATTTTTTTTAGTTTTATCATTCTCTTATTTTAGAAGTTACAGGGGGGGGGGGGGGGACACACATTTTACCACTTTGGAAGTGTCTCTCGCGCAAACTATTCAGTTTAGAAAAAAATGATATTAGAAACCTCAATATCATTTTTGAAGACCTATCCATAGATATCCCATATGTATGGGTTTGATGAAAAAAAATTTTTTGAGTTTCAGTTCGAAGTATGGGGAACCCCAAAAATTTATTGTTTTTTTTCTATTTTTGTGTGAAAATCTTAATGCGGTTCACAGAATACATCTACTTACCAAGTTTCAACAGTATAGTTCTTATAGTTTCGGAGAAAAGTGGCTGTGACATACGGACGGACAGACAGACGGACAGACAGACAGACATTATATTTTTAATTTAAAAATAAATAATTTAGAAATAAATAAAAAAATCTCCTTAAAATTTTTTAATTGAAAATGATAAATAACTTATTTTCAATGACGAATCTATAAGGGTTCCGTTTTTTGCCATTTGGCTACGGAACCCTAAAAAGGCATTTAACTTAAAAGTTATTTATTAAGATTAAGTTTAGCCAAGCTTAGTGAAGGGTTCCGTCTTAATACAATGCATATTTACTGAAAGTGCTTTTTTATAGATAAATAATGAGTACAGGCCTACTACCGCGAAAATGAAATTAGAAAATTGCGGGCATCTTTCTCTGTCACTCTAATTACGCCTCATTGGAGTAAAAGAGAAAAATCCTCGCAATTTGCGAATTCCTGTTTTCGCGGTAGCCCCCCAGATCCGCATGGCACGAAACTTATGTATGAAATGATATGTTCCATGTCTAAAGGGTGCATAAGGGCCCTTCAGGCATGGAACGTCACATTTTATCATTTATTATTTATTAGCTATTCGGTGAAGGCTCGTAAGGAAATCTACTGAGGTACACTTGAAAATAATTTTACAGTTAAAAAATAATGTCTAACTCACTTTAGGCCATTGTGGATGATTATATTGATTAATATTAATACTTACCTCAATCCTTCTCATGTGCTAGCATTACCAATATTAGTAAAAAAATGATTTAGATTAGAATTTCAGATTATTTGAATCTTATTACATTTAAGAACTAAATATCTGGGCGACGGAAAGGGTGTAGCAGGATAAGCCTTCAAAAATTGCCCCCAAAGCTTTGAGTTCAAAACTACTACCAGTTGATGCCCCGTCAAATGAAAATAATCCACACCAATTTTTAACCCTCTACTGCCGCCTGGAACCCCGTGACATTCATTTAACCCTAAAAAGTTTTTATTTTTTTTCTCAAAAAGTATAAAACGGACAATTATGAAATTTTTCATAAATGTTGATGTCATCTATACAAACTATCAAAAAAAAAACTAACTCTCTACTTACTTATTTTCCTAGAAAAAAACCTAAATAAAAAAATAAAACACCCTGTATATCAGTTCAAGCTCGTCGTACTATCACCATTTTTGTACTAATTATTAACCAACTACCTATCTACATAATATATAAGTTTCATGTAAATAACAAAGGTGGAACAGTGTGAAAATATAAGTATTGTTCAGTACGTACCATGTATGTAACACGCTTACCAAACGTTGACGACACTAGTAAAAGATATCGGCCCGCCAACCGGGAAGCCATCCGTAATCATTTTTTTTTTGTTAATTTGAAATGGAGGACAAATGAAACTCATTAATACTTATTCGAACAAGTGTTTCTGTTTATTTTACTTTATTGTTTTGTAAAAAGGTACTACGTAATTGAGTTACTTAGCATTTTATGTAAGTTCTTGAGTCCTGCAAGCGAAATAAATTAAAAAAAATGGCCCTCGGCCGTGATGCTGGCCGTGTTCGATTTTCAAATATTTTTTTCGTAATTAACAAAAAAAAAATGATTACGGATGGCTTCCCGGTTGGCGGGCCGATATCTTTTATTTACTAGTGTCGTCAACGTTTGGTAAGCGTGTTACATACATGGTACGTACTGAACAATACTTATATTTTCACACTGTTCCACCTTTGTTATTTACATGAAACTTATATATTATGTAGATAGGTAGTTGGTTAATAATTAGTACAAAAATGGTGATAGTACGACGAGCTTGAACTGATATACAGGATGTTTTATTTTTTTATTTAGGTTTTTTTCTAGGAAAATAAGTAAGTAGAGAGTTAGTTTTTTTTTGATAGTTTGTATAGATGACATCAACATTTATGAAAAATTTCATAATTGTCCGTTTTATACTTTTTGAGAAAAAAAATAAAAACTTTTTAGGGTTAAATGAATGTCACGGGGTTCCAGGCGGCAGTAGAGGGTTAAAAATTGGTGTGGATTATTTTCATTTGACGGGGCATCAACTGGTAGTAGTTTTGAACTCAAAGCTTTGGGGGCAATTTTTGAAGGCTTATCCTGCTACACCCTTTGCTCGGAAAACATATAAAAACACGAAAATGCGCATTTTCCCAGAGATAAGACCTAGCTAGATCGATTTTCCGCCCCCAAAAACCCCATAAAGCAAATTACATCGAATTCGTTAGAGCCGTTTTCGAGATCCCCGAAATAGAAAAAAAATAGATATAAATATATATAGAAGAATTGCTCGTTTAAAGGTATAAGATAAGATATGTGAAGCGAGCTGTAAAATTGAATGTACACATTACGAATGGATTGACTAATCAAGTGGCCATGCAATTTTGCACACCGATGTTCGTGTACACCGACGTAAGCGAATAAACTACCATGGAACCCTAAAAAGGTGTATATAGGACCTTTCTGTAAGCCCCAGTAGCCCGCAGTTTATTGCGATCCCAAATAGGTGAGCCTAATTACTAGTTTAGTGACATTTCGTGAGCTTCTGAAACATCTGTTGTTTTGATCATGGTTATTAAGTGTTTGTGTTGTTATTACAGTAAACATGTAAACTTTTGATAAAAAATATAAATTGGCTCTTCCAGAATATAATAATAGGTATTTATATTAAAATTTATACATGATGGGCAAAAATTTTACTACTTATATAATCTAATATTTGATGGTATTACAATCTATCCGGTTTTATACAGTATGGTGCGCAATAATAGTTATTTTCGATACAAGTGCGAAAAAGAGGAAATTCGAAACGAGTGGCGATAAATTAAAACACGATCGAAGGGAGTGTTTTAAATCGACACGAATTGCGAATTACCTATTCGCACTGTATCGAACAACGTTTTACAGTACATATGGCACTTTAAAGTTTCGACATACGCACGAAAAGTGCTATTTTACGCACTAGTGCGGAAAAGTAGCCCCATATGTACTGTAAATAATATTTTCACTTCACCTATTCGGAAATGGGCTTTTTCTTCCTTGCTAAGATCAAAGTGTAACTTTTCTGTTCTTGGACACGAGTTTGTGTCTTTGGCATAATATTTTTTTGCTTTAAATAATAGTATGCCAAATTATTTCCACCTTGGGCGTTAACACTGAATCCCTCACTACGCTCAGGATTCTATTATTTAATCCTTCTCTTCGTTAGGATTCAATATAGGTATGACCTCGCCGTAAATATGTCATTTGGCTCCCTTGTGATACAATTTACTATTGTAATGTAATGTATTGAAAACCTGGTAGTTGCCAGAAAACTACGTAACGCAAATTCTAGGTTCTGAATTAGATTGGTTGTAAGTACATATTTGGTAGCAACCAACACACGAAATTACCATAATAGTTATGTGATTATTGATTAGAATGCTCGTGAACAAGCAATGTGGGGTTGCCAGAGAGCATGACAAAAGTGACTGCTACGATGACCGATGATAAAAGCGTTTTTTGGGCTAGCTGACCTACAGTAGTGACACATGTCATGTCCAAGTCAACTTTCGGGTCATAAAGACAAACCACGGAAGCTAACTTTGACGCATCAGTAGTCATGTGCCCATTTCATGTTTCGCCGCACGGACATGACACGACACTTACATGACAACGCATACAACCAAAGCTACGTACCGTGACGGTGACTACACGTTGGCTTTTGTTTGAGATGTGGAAAAAGATTGGCGCCATTTCAACAAAACAAAGCTTTGTAAAACTTTAAAAGCCGATGTTAGAACTTTTTTAAATGTTATTTTGTATTTACTACCGATCAGAAAATAAAAGAGAAATACAATTTATTGCCACCTATTGCATTCTTCTTATAAAAGCATAATAAAACTTTACAAAGTCATTGTTCGCGATAAAGACGGAAAGTTTATTTCCTTCCAAAGACAAAGCTTTTCAAAATGTATAACGAATAGTACTCCTTAATAAAATGCACTTTCAAATCAAATCACCTTTTTTAATTCCCTAAACATCTACCAGCATACAAGACACAGACAAAGAATAAACAAACAGAAACGACAGACGTTAATAAATTACGTTCCATAAGCCACGGACCGCATTAAGCACATTTTTTATTCACTTACAAAATTCAAAAGGACAAACATTAAAATCGTCTAGCGTACAGTCTTTAATGCTGGTTGCATTTTTAAAGAGGTGCAAATGAGAAGGTTCAGTTACAACGCCCGGGCAAAACGTATCCTTTGTTTTTACTACACCAACCGTTTTAACTGACCCCTGTCTCAACTCACCCCCCAAGAGATATCCACTAGGCTAACAGATCAACGTTAACTGGTCGAGCCACATAAAGTACAGAGGAACGAAATAACTTAAAAAAGAAAAATTAATACGGTGAAAAAGAAAATGGGAACGCTGAATGAGAAAATGGTACGCCGCGTTGTAATGCTCTTGATACACAAAAATAGCTCTTATTTGAAAGGGATAGAGACAGATGGCAGAGGGCCACTTTAGACAATTCCACAAAGTCTAGAGATATGTACGAAAATAAGCAGTGCTGATATAAAAGTTCTGTGGAGATTGTGATCTTTAATTTATTATGTAGTCTTTGGCGGATAGTAAATCGTATAAGTTTGCTGGGTTATTTGTTGAGAAACAGTTATTTGTTTTACAAAGGGGGTTCGAAAAGTGGAATCTTGAGCGTTGCGAGGGTTTCACGGCCCAAGGTTTAGGTAAACAAACTTTGCTTCTAATTTTTTCACTTATGTGGTGACGTACATACATTCAAAATCATTACTTGAAACTCAATTCTACCAACCCACATGAGCCGGCGATAATTTGAAGTACCTATGCTTTGTGTAGCCTACTTCATTACTTTATTTTATTGGAATAAAAAAACTTCGTAACAAATTAGGAGTGATAAAGAGTATACCTATGGGAAATACATCGACAATTAAGTTTATCGATTTATTAACTCCTTCCTATCATTAAGTTAAAAGACATTAAATAACTGGTACAACGACTTATAGTTATCAGTCGTTGTACCTACCAACTAAACATTAGCATTTTTTGTGGCCGAAATAGATTTTATTCAGAACATATTTTATTCAATAGGGTACCTAGTTACGTATTTATTTTGATAGGTACGTAAAATATTTTATGTCACTCATAAAACACAAAAATGATGATTACACGCAAACCCCCAAACATCACCGTACAATGTATCCGTAATTTCCCAAAGACCCGTAATACTCATTTTCTTGCAAATCATAAAAGCTTAAGCATCCATCAAATCGGTACAAATCCTTGGCAAATCTCGAGACAGTACACACGACGGCAGAAAAATGTAATGGCTATACTTATTTACACCTAAAAAGACGTATTTCTATCTAAAATTGTATGACACTTAAGCCCTTTTTGAATTACGCAGACTTTTCCATTCCTAAAACAAAAACAGCGTATGTATCATCCGCTATCGCGGCGTTTACGTCTTTTCGGAATAAAATGGCTGATACGAAGGGGACGTAACCCCTTTGTCACCCCTACAAATGTACAAAGTTACAAGCCACATGTCTAAGTTCATAATACATTGGGATAAAGTGTATTTTCGCTTGATTTAAATGCATTTGCTCAACTATAATGCAGGTGCTGGCAACAAAGAATGAATATGAGTACTTGTGTTGAAAGAAAATTGAAAAATTTCGACGGAGCTGGGAGCTGGATGAGCATGTCAAGATGTTTGTAGATTATTTTGATATTTACCTAAAGTATTGAAATGAAAATATTAAGGGGTAGGTATTCCTCAAAAAGGTCTGTAGTATCGCGGACGTGACAAGCATGCTACCTTAATAGCCTGCCGAAATCTGTATTATGTTGAATTTAAAGGTAAGCTAAATTATCAATGTTATTATGCAAAATATAGGCTTCTTAGCTTTATCTGAAGTGTTAAATCTTATGTTTTAAAGCAGCTGTTAAGTTTATGATGATGATGACATTGTAAGGTCAGTACCTACCATAATAACAGAAATATCGTATAATAATATAAATGTCGATGCATTGCAATCGTCATGTGGTTATGTTTTAATAAGAGTAAGCACATATACTTACCTAATCCATTTCTTATATAATTTTGATACGACAAATGCATATTTCAGAATTCAACCTTAGATTTTCCGTTGAGTAGTGTCAGTGTATTCAAACATAATTTCGTAGGTATTACCTATTTTCCCACATAATGTTTACCTGGTTGAAAATTATTTCATGTCACAGGTCTCATAAATAATTGAAAATTGTACACACTACGTTCTTTATAATTTTAAAGTGGAGTAGAAGCACGTTGCTCGGTCGTAGGGTTGTCAAACTACGAAACCTATAAGTATTTTATTATATATCAGACTAATTTAGAAACTTGGGAAATAGTCTCTTAATAAAATAGGTAATCTCACTTAATCGAAAAACTAGTGTAAGATTTCATTTATACAATATATTGTAACATAAACCTACCTACTTATTATTATATGTCCTAGGCCTACGATATATCGGCTAAGATTATGTTTTGTTTTGAATTGGACTTTTGACAACACAGATTGTTATAACAGCTGATCAGACTATCTGATTGTTATAACAGGTCAACAATTTGATCTGGGTTTTTAGTCAGAAACGAAAATTTTGAGCCTGACATATCATATCCATAACAAATTCAAATTCATAGCCTATTATTACAATTAGAATACGACTCCAGACGTGCAAAGCGAAGTAATCTAATTAAAATATTCTTATTGCGCAAACACTAACACTAATATTACGCACAAAATTTCGTTTCTTTATAAGTCATATCTTTTGTTGTTTTTAAGAAAAGCCTTGTAGTATTTTGACAACCCTATTAGGACCTCGCTGTCCTATAAGTGCAAAGTCAGGCGCGGGCGTGAGCTTGCATTGAACTCACTCGGGTGGCGTGGGTTTCGGTAACTACAGTATATCTTAAATACTATTTAAACATTTACTTGATTTTATTTTATATTAACATTAATTGACACAGAAATTGCGTTTGATTTGTCACATCTATAAGTTTTGTTCAGATAAACGTTGCAGCATAATTGACAACCCTAGGATATACCCTAGCTAGCTAGGATCCCTCCGTCCTATCCTCGTCCCGGAGTAATTTCTGCAGTTTTGAAATTGGAATCTTCTTTAGCCTCCTGAGAGCCTGAGACCCAGAAGCATTTGTTTTGTTTTTGAATTTGGAACCCTTAGTTACTCAATGAAAGTTCAAAATATTTTTTGGAATATGTACAAAAATTTGTACGCAGGGACTTAGGAGGTTAGTTTAATAAGAGTTGAAAATCCGCTTTGAATTTGTTCTTTTAAAAGGACATCAGGATTTGCGTGGCTATAAGTGCAGTCAGGCGCGTGGACCGAGTGGGTCTCACTAACTAGACTAAGCCTTTCTTAAATACTCATACCTACATATTTGGGATTAAATTTCCTTTCGTTTATGTCATTATTACCTGTAAAAATGGGATTTAAATTAAATACTGTCATATTTAACTCATTTAATCTTTCACGATTTATAGGGTTCCGTACCCAAAGGGTAAAAACGGGACCCTATTACTAAGACTCCGCTGTCATAATTTTCACAGATGATGTATTTCTGTTGCCGCTATAACAACAAATACTAAGAACAGAATAAAATAAAGATTTAAGTGGGGCTCCCATACAACAAACGTGATTTTTGACCGAAGTTAAGCAACGTCGGGCGGGGTCAGTACTTGGATGGGTGACCGTTTTTTTCCTTGTTTTTAGGGTTCCGTACCCAAAGAGTAAAAACCGGACCCTATTACTAAGACTCCGCTGTCCGTCCGTCCGTCCGTCCGTCTGTCACCAGGCTGTATCTCACGAACCATGATAGCTAGACAGTTGAAATTTTCACAGATGATGTATTTCTGTTGCCGCTATAACAACAAATACTAAAAACAGAATAAAATAAAGATTTAAGTGGGGCTCCCATACAACAAACGTGATTTTTGACCGAAGTTAAGCAACGTCGGGCGGGGTCAAGTACTGACCCCGCCCGACGTGGGTGACCGTTTTTTTGCTTGTTTTGCTCTATTTTTTGTTAATGGTGCGGAACCCTCCGTGCGCGAGTCCGACTCGCACTTGGCCGGTTTTTTTTGCTTGTTTTGTTTGTTGATGATGCGGAACCCTCCGTGCGCGAGTCCGACTCGCACTTGGCCGGTTTTTGGACATTATTATACCTACTTATTTGTCTTTTCCGAAACCACAGGGATAATGTCGTCCTCAAAACGAAGTACAGTCGCCATCAGATATATCGGAGCGGCCAAGGTGTTCACAATATCTGAACACGCACTCTAACGCCCTGACAATAGAGGCGTGTTCAGATATTTGTGACCACCTTAGCCGCTCCGATATATCTGATGGCGACTGTACCTAATTTTATACGCGATTAAGACCCGTTTTCGTAAATAACAATCATAAACTTACAATGAGACTGTACCAATGTATCAGAAAGAAGAAAGAAAATACATTTATTTAACGCCACAACATATTACATAATTGAAATGAAAACATACAGGCATAAAAAAAACATTGGACGCTAAAATAGGACCCCCACTCAGCATAATGCCGCGGCAATCCGTGGCGCTGGTTTTCAGTGGGGACCTGACTTAAAACTATGAGACGACACATACGCCAACGACACTCAAAAAATAGACATAAAAAGAGTAAGGTACACAGAAATTTATACATACTAAACAACAACCGAAGAAAACAAAAAGAACATACTAATAACAGAACTATAAAACACACACTTAATTATAAAAATAAAAATAAATATAAAAAATAAAAATAAAAAATAAAAACTCAAGGAATCACAAAGAAAGACTGTAACCTAAAAAACTACTCACAAAACAAATATTTATTATTTTAACAATATGACTATATAAATAAAATGTAAATGTACAGATACTTAACGCCGCACCAACCCAAGGAACTTGTACGAACTTGTACGAACTTATTTGTAAGAAAAAACATTTTTTTTCCAGGTGTACGTGTGTTAGTTATATTGCAGTGACGTTTCAATTTGTGTTTGTAATAAGTGTGACCGACATTTTGACTTGAAGCCACTCAACGACTTCAGCGAACGGATTGGTGGAGGCAGGTCATTCCAACACTTCGTGGCAGCGTACCGAAAACTGCCACGAAAGGCCGCAGAATGATGATGAGGGCAAACAAGTTGCAGATACCTGGATGATCTGACCTCTGAGGATCTGGAGTTATGAGCCTAGGTTAGCTTATCGTAAAGGTACGGAGGCACCCGGTAGTGCACAATGCCAAACATAAGTGACGCTAAATGGACCTTTTGACGCGTGGACATTTTCAAAATGTGGTTTTTATTCAAGTATGGTGTCACGTGCGAGCGTGGAGGGATATCAAAGCAAAAGCGCGCACAGGCATTTTGTACTCTCTGTATTAACCTCTGGGTACTCGCTAGGAGGCGTGGCCCGTATACTGTGTCACAGTAATCAAACCGTGAGAGGACAAGTGCATCGCATAACCTCACCCTAAGTTCAACACTAAGGAAATATCTTATTTTATAAAGTAATTTTAGCCTGTAAAAACAATTTCGAACTGTGCTAAGTAAATGTTTTTCAAACCTCAATTCCCCGTCCATAAGAAGCCCCAAGTTTCTAGCCTCTTTAACATGTTCAAGAATGGTGTCGTTTATTAACACTTGGAAATTGCTCATAGAAAGTTTATCTATTTGTTTGTTTGTACCTAATAACATAACCTTGGACTTTGTAGGGTTTAGTGCAAGTGCGTTTGCTTGTGACCATTCAGCAATGCGCTCCAGATCATTGTTTAATTTACGTATTCCTGAGTCTACGCTACTTGAACTGCACGAAACGTACAACTGTAAGTCGTCAGCATAAATATGGTAGTTACAGTGTTTGATTACATTAATTATATCGCTGCTATATAATATGAATAATATTGGTCCTAAAATGGAACCTTGTGGCAGGTAAAACTTTACTGAACTGTGGGCAAAAGTTCCAAGTAATGGTTTGTAATGAACCCCTTTTTTGTCTGACCCCATTACTTTACTTTATGAATAAGAGTAATTCATGTGCTTAAATGTTACGCTCAAGTTGCCATGTGTAGAGGCGTTTTAGAAAAATAAATGGAAGTTTTTACATTAGTAAAAACTTTAAAAGTGGTACACCGGTGAAGAAATTATAACAGATAGCTAATCTATTCTTAGGAACCTCGAGTTGTATTTTGGGAATAAAAATGGCCCCTGCAGCATAGCACCGAAGACGCTGGCAGCATTTTCTCGCTGAATTGTTAGGCTGATATGTTTAACGGGGAAGCTGCCAGCTCTTCTCTCTCAGCTCTCTCTTTGGCTTCTGTGGCATCTCCGAGTCTTTCCGACAGGTCTTTGAAGGGACAGAGCGCCAGAGCCTCTCGGACCAAGGGTCTCGACGCCGAATGGATAAAATTACCTATACTTCTTTACTTTGGTCTGTGGGCACGGCAGTGCCCCCGCGAAGTGTATAGTTCTTATTCTTCTCCAAACGCGCAGTTACCTACCTAAATATACGCTACGCATACATATAGATACAGATAAAGGCGGATACCAGGAAAAACTCCTTTTTTACGAGCTTCTACGACATACCTTGCTTTCCCGCCCCATACCCACATATCGGAACACCGAATAAAGGGTACATATCAATCTTCCTCCCCCATACATCCACACATGTCACGCAAGACGGGAAAAGTCCTGAAAATCCGCGAATGGAAAGGGTGGTCGCGCGAAGGCGGGGTTTGGATTTCTTGAGCCTATGCCACCCCTTTTCTAAGACATGTGAAGACGTTGGGCTCTTTTACTGTGAATTGCGATTGTTCTTTCAAGAATTAAACTAGAGACATTTTTATTGAACAACAACATAAGCATAAACTAACAATAAAAATTAACCTAAAATTAAAACTACCTACAAAACTAATAGTGCCAAAGATACCGGCAGCAGATACTAAGTAGACATTACACTCTATGTTACTTCTAAATATTATGTCAGTTAAAAAAACTTGGCTATCGAGTGAAACACAACATTTTTCACCACACCAAAGCGAGAAAAATACTAAATACAAAATATTACGTGTTAATGTATGAAATATTTACCATTCAAAATCATAGAAGTAAATTCCACCAGTCAACAAAAAAAATTGCAACAAATTACTTTGCCACTCTTGTGAACAAAATGCAAATTTCTTATCAGTTTTTGACAAATAACTTGCCTAATAACTAGCCTTTACGAGCTGGTGTGGTGAAGAATGTATTATTGACGTCATCGCACCTTGCTCGCAGAAATGTAGGTAGATCCAATTGTTTGAATATTTTAGGTAGGTACAGTCAAGTTCATTAATAAGAGTTTCTAATGATTCACTGTTAGTTTTCACTAGACGGCAAACACGGTAATCATATCCTTGTCGATATTAGTCTACTTCTTTAATAAGTAGATATACATTTTTTCACCCTATTGCAATGGATTAAGGTGAAAACCCGTATACGTATTTACGAATTCGTCTGTACCTAGTCTAAGTGTGGTTACAAGATAAATAGAACAGTCCTTTACAAAACTTTATGTATCTGACTTCGTCTGTACAGTCGCCATCAGATATATCGGAGCGGCCAAGGTGTTCACAATATCTGAACGCGCACTCTAACGCCCCGACAATACGAGTAGGTATAGGCGTGTTCAGATATTTGTGAGCGCCTTAGCCGTTCCAATATATCTGCTGGCGACTGTACCTGGTCCACAGTGCCCACTGCCCCTTGACCTCCGATCCGATCCCACCTCATTAGCCAGATCGCATGCAATGGGTGTTAGCACGAAATAATTTATCAACAATACCGCAATCTTACCAAATATCTTAAACGGCACGGTGCAATAATGTCGCACAGTATAATGTTTTGAATTACAATAAATGAAGTCCATCTTACTAGGTAACATATACATACACAATACAAAATAAAGATATACTTTACAAAAAACATTACAATTAAATATGACTAGGCTAACTAAATAAAATATAGTAAAATAAGATAAAGCAAAGAAAGAAAAAAATACCCACCTATGACAGGTATCTAATAAATAAAAATAAATTGTGACAATTTTTTTCTTTCTTTGTTATTTCAAATTAAAAGCAGAGTGTATTTGGTCATAACTCGGATCAAAGACACCATTACAATTTCGAACTAACTTTCGATTACTAACTTTTATCGTGCGACATAATTATATCAACGGGGATAGTTAATTGGGTACTTTCCTCTACTTAAAATAAATTATTTCACACCGTGCACGAAATAAAGTACCAGATAATTATTAGAAAAACATAGATAGAAGGTATTTTTAAACACAATTTCTATTTAATAAATCAGATAGAAATATAAAAAGTAGGCGAGTTGACCGTGACGTCACTACACACGTTTTCATATAAATTCCATATTGGCAAATCGTTTTGACAGGTTCTAAAAAAGAAGCTGATTTAACTAGTAGGAAAGTACCCAATTGTCATCAATGCCTTAGTGAACACTTTTAATTTTCAATTTAAGAGCGTGATTGCGTGATTGTAATTGAAGATTGCGTGTAAATTAACACTGGCAAAGTTGAAATACTGCTCATATGCCCATCGTACCAATACAGCAATCTAACCAAATATCTCCCGCACAATACCCACCCACGATAGCTATCGTTACCTCGATAATAAATAATAATTCCCATTTCTCATACAAATCAGGCAACAACTGGGCGTGCCTGATAAGCCCACGCTTCTTAGGTGATAATTGACTAAAGTTGTGTCTCCACTAGCGATTTATTGTATGCTATGGATATACTTACTTAATGCTGCTGCTGGACAATCTTACACAAATCGACCTAATAATAGAGAGTACCATTTTGTACCATTTGGAGTTGAAACTCTAGGACCATGGGGTCCCAGCGCGCATAAGTTGTTCGCAGAAATCGCGAAGCGTCTGGTTGACGTAACTCGTGACCGAAAAGCTGGCGGCTACCTCGCACAACGTATCAGCATTGCGATACAGCGAGGAAATGTCGCCAGCATCCTTGGTACAATGCCTCAAGGGCCTATTTTAGATTTAAGCTAGTTTTTAATTTCTTTTAGTAATACCACTGAACTAAATAATTGAATATTATAGTTTGTCCCGATATAATTATTATAGGCATAAACGGAAATAGATGTCTATACTAAAGAAAACACGACGAAGCCTTCCAGTGGTGGAGGCCGGCTTCGAACCGGGGCCCATTTCTCGAATAGTATTAGAGTAATATAGTTTGTTGCCATGGTAACCCACACGATTTGACAGCTCGTGGACTAATAATATTAGTCTAATTCCGTTCCAGGGGCCCATTTCTCGAACCATATTACGAATAAAACGATACGAACGATATGGGTTGCCATGACAACACACTGATAAGATTAGACTAATATCATTCGAGAAATGGGCCCCAGAAATGGGCCCCCGGTGTCTTCAGCTATCGCGGCTAACGTCATGGACTATAATATCATTTCCTCTTGACTTTCATTGACTGCTATTGTATTGAAGCTTGAAAGTTATATGCGGTTCCGACTACAAAGCGTGTGCCTTTCCTCCTACCCTCATTATCCGAAACAACTCCGTTGAAGGATTTAAACACAACAAGAGTCATACATCAGTTTAATCAACCCTTTGTTCTGTGCAGTGTTAGAAACTAGAGCTATTGCTTCTGGTCAACATACATCAGTTGCCTCCATTTATAGAATGAGTAACGTCGAAAGACTAACAGGGATACATTATGATTTATGAAGTAGGAACTACTTAACAAAACTAAGTCAACATTAACTTAACATTGTACAGTTACCTGCAATATGTTACACTGTTATCTGTATCTGACACAATCTTATTTGTACAGCCATAAGAGCGTGTCAGATATATTTGCGGCCTTCGAAGAGTTACTTATTTATTGCAGATTGCAGATGACTGTACTTATGACGGTATGATGCAATGATGTTTTATTGTGATCATTTCCATATCCAAATTGTATTGGTATTCTATTTGCTCACATAGCTATTAGTCATCAACAAAAGTAACGTACTATGGTCAAAAATATCTACCATTACCTAAAAGCTTAAAAAAATGTTTCTATAGGCAGAATAATTAGACTGTGGTAGATAATTTTGAAAGCTTCTTCTTCTTCCACATTTATTCAGCAAATAGGTCACAAGGGCACTTTTACACGTCAACATTGAATTTACATACAAGTAAAAAAAAAAATCGAAGTTATTAGATACTTTTGGCGCCATATTTGTACTCGTAAAACGTTTAAAGCCTTAAAATTAACTCCCTAATTTTCCATAGTTTCTGGGACTTGTATATTTCCGAGATACGAGTAACAGGCCGGGATGCCTATTCAAATTTTACTAAATACCTCATTTTGATCTTATTATGATCTCATATATTACCAACACTAACTTGCATCTCTCTTCTCAAAGTGGTGCCCGCTACATGCTCTACAATTGATGAACAAATAATATCCATTATAAACTGAAATAGTTGTCATATATTAAAGAAAAAGTGACGAAGTCCTCCGTGAAGGCTGGATCTGGCGGCGGAGGCGGTATAATATAGTAAGTAGTGTCACTACTTAAAAAACACATCAAAATATTTAATAAAATAATTTGATTTGTTCTCAAAGTTGTGTAAATAATATCCATATGTAGTTTCACCTAGTTTGAACAGTAAATTCTCAATCCACAATACCTCAAATTAGGTACAATCCAAAACCCAATCTGCCCGATCGATACCTCAAATTAGGTACAATCCAAAACCCAATCTGCCCGATCGCTCTCACCGCCGCGCTACTCACGCTACTCGCCGGGCACTCACTCGATCCTCACCCGATACTCACGAGTCACGAGGTACTCGTGAGGTACTCGTCGAGTGCTCGAGGCGACAGCGGGCTCGGCGATGGAGATAGTGCATGCTCCCAATTTCAGCTCGCTCTCCAAACGCTAATTTTGGAATGTTTGTGCGCTGCATTTTGTGATGGGTTTAAGTCAGCTTTAGAGCTATTTGTGTTCAGGCTATGTTAGCCGACTGCGGAGAAGCTAATGTATTTGTGTGCACAGTGTGTACTAAGTCTATGTATCACTAGACTTATATAGACCGGGATTTGAACCGTGATTACCTAACCCCCAGTGAACCCCCTTTCCCCGTGAACTGACGACGTGAATGCATATAACTGCGTCGAAATATCGGGAGCTCGAAAACAAATACATACTAAAAAGGCAATCACGGTTCATATACCGGTCTATGTAAGTCTAGTGAAACTAACTGTGAATCATTCAAAACTGTTAAGTCTATGTATGTTTAAATCTGGTGATTTTTCAACCCTTACCGTTTGTGTGGAGAATGTTACATTAACCTAAATATACCTACAGTAGATATAGGTTAATTTAACAACTGTTTCTGTGTCCCTTAAAGGGATAAGTTCGCCTTTGTACTGCCTATCCTGTGCCATAAATTTGTGTTTTGTATAAATAAGAGTTTTTACATACATACATACTGCAGGCACAAATTCAAAATCGCAAAATAATGATGACTAGCGATCCACCCCGGCTTCGCACGGGTTACCCTTATTATATATCTAAACCCTCCTCAAGAATCACTCTATTGATAGGTGAAAACCGCCTGAAAATCAGCTTAGTAGTTTTAGAGCTTATCGCGAACATACAAACAGGCAGACGTGGCGGGGGACTTTGTTTTATAAAATGTAGATTTCATACATTTCAGCTAATCACAACAAGCGAAGTAGTCTATGGAAAAGCGACATCTGGTGTGATATTGGGCAACTATAAAACTAAACATTACTACATTAACTTTATTATTGTGTCAATTTTATACAATTACGCCCTGCGGGTTCTAAACGGTATATAGTTTGAACTTTAAACAACCAACCGAATTCTAATTTTAACTCAAAATAACCTTTACAGGTCAATACAGCTGCCTGTCAATCAATTTAATTATTCTATTGTCATTAAACCGATCTCAGATAAGTAACAAACCAGTTATCTTATACTGCAGTAGCTGAGCTACTTAGTAACCTTTTAGAATAACAGGCACTATAAGGTTGGTAATAAACTTAATTTATATTGACAGGCTGTTTGACTCGTCAGGTGACAGGTTGTGATATAGTCACCACGTGTTAACCGTTGGTTTAATAAAATTAACCTCTTGTCTGTCCTGACCGAATTTTTAGTTATTAGTTTGCATTTTTTTTCGAGAATGACTTTTCTGCTCTACCATAAAAACAAAAAAACATCAGTCTAAAATTGTAACAACTTATTGTAACCCATATTCCGCAAATAAAGAATAATATTATTCATTCATTTATTTATAAGGTTTGACCCTACGATTTTTGACCACCACACACATGAAAGGTTAACGGATTAATAATGAGTATTATAATCATTATAATCACTTAACTTCAAACTCGGGTAAATCCACCTGTCAGATTATGCGACTTTGGTATTAAGAAAAGGTAATAGGGTAGATATTTGCCGAGAGGGTCGAATGGATTTACCTGAGTTTGAAGTTAAGCGACACAATTGCCCTTGCCTCAATTAGTGTTTGAAAAAAAAACAAATCTGAGGTGACGCACTAAATTACTGTTGACAAGACCTATATTTGAGGTAATATTAATAATATTAATGCTGAAGCCCTGAGACAAGAGTAGGTACTTAATTTTGAAAATGCCACACTAAAAGATCGCCCCTTCCTCCCCCCTCGTCTCTTATCCACAACTGACTTACATAAATAAGTATTAAAAATAACAGCTTAATCGAACAACGAAAATATAACTTTATCTTATAAGATAATGATTACATACAAAAAGACGGACAACAGACAGCTGTTACAAAAAAATATCTAAATTGAGCCTTGTCCTCTACAAATAAGGTTCATTTTACTTGAGCACGTACACACGTATGTCGGATAGCTACTCTATGTTTACCGTGACATATTCGTCAATAAAGTAGACTCCACCTTCACAGTTAAATCATTGCCATACTCGACTATAATGACTTTAAACACCAACTTAAAGTTTAACGATCGACTAAATCCACAGTGTAAGTATCGTAACCAGTATTTTGTCTTAGAAAAATAAAATAGAAAAATATCGTTAATTTTACGGTTTAGACTCACTGTTTTTAGTCACCCGCGCGACATGTTTCGGAGAGCCTGTCAATGTTAGTATGTCTCACAACAGTTTAAATTTGATTAGAAAAATATCGCCAATATACCTTTAAACGAGCAATTCTTGTGTATTTATTTATATATGTATATATATTTCGGGGATCTCGAAAAGGGCTCTAACGATTTCGATGAAATTTGCTATATAGGGGTTTTCGGGGGCGAAAAGTCTTATCCCTGGGAAAACACGCATTTTTGAGTTTTTATATGTTTTCCGAGCTTTGTTCGGTCTCTCAGATATTGGTTGTTATATGTGTAAAAAGTTGGGTGCATGTTTTCAATAAGCCATGTTTCTTAAGCTTACTTTATATTAGGAATATGTTGATTTTTGAATAATGGGCCCATAATATTTATTACACAGCCTTCCATCTTCCATCATCGGATTATTGTAAGTAAAGGAGTATTTGGTGTGGGTTGGTTCCTGTGTTTGCAAAACTACATCCAGTTAATGTACCGTTTGTCACCTTCCCTGTGTCCCCGCATCCCGATTGATATGTTACCAGCTTTTTAAACGAGTCAAGTGAATGGGAATCATTAATTTACTCTTATAAATGGCTGCCCGAGAAACGGTGCGTTTAGTTAGTTGTAAATCTTATTTAAAACACGTGTTATCTGTGAGTAATGATTAATGAATGTACTTTCTGTTAATTTCAGATTCTGTTAAATTACCCCATTACACGAACAAACACTACCTCAATTTAATGGGACAGGTCATATTACAAATCAGTGACCCCTAATATTTTTTAAAGGTGCTATTTTGACTTTGAGTTTGGTGTTAACCATGCACTGGCCTCCTTTGAGAAATTACAACTGTCAAAGCGTTCCCTGTAAGAAGACAGAGAAAAAATACGTGTTATATAGCTTTCCTTGTTTGTTCATGTCGTATAATGTGACGTATTTAATCAATAGGAATATTACGCGAAACTCTGCATAGGGGGCGCCACTACTATGTACTTCGTCCCGCTTCACGGTTTCACTGATGAACCGATTTAGATAACATTTGCTACGCTAGCTATTTTGGCCAGTTACTTGTTTCAGTAATAGAAAGTATGTACCTTCATATAAAAAAGAAAAAGGGATGTGCAAGTAGGCGGGCAAGGCAACTATGAAAATTATTAAACCTCAAAAAGTCCGTTGAAAAATCCATTACAAAGTTCAGAGTCAAACGTTCCAACAGTACCCATAAATTTCAGAAGAAAACCCTAAAGTAACTCGTAAAAACCTTTAGGTATGCCCGAGACAGCCAATCTCACGAAATCCACATTTACGAGAAACTATTACGAAACGTCCTAACCAGATCAACAAACAAGCTAATATAAACTCTATACACAATTTTTAAGGTTCGTTTTCTTATGTCGTTAGCCGGCGGTTATTACGTTTGGTGATTCGAGTGTCGTGATTTATAAGAATATCATAGGTATGTGTAAGAAAACATGTGGGGAAGTCACGTATGGGCGGGAACGGGAAAAATCGCGATTTTCCGCCAAACTACTATTGGAGAACGTATGGGGACATTAGAGATATCGGTTTAGGGGAAAGGGGGCTTAGGGCTGGGTGTATCAAATCAGATAAATCGAGAGTGAATAGACTGCTTTTAGGTAAGCATGCTATCCTGGACTGCATCTGTACATACCAGTGGTCAAATGCTTACCTTTTTCCAATAAAAAAATGTTAACTAGCTTGATACGTCAACAAGTTTGTCTTACAGTTCTTACACTATATTTTGCTTTAAACAAACGTCTTTTGACCTTTTCAATTTATTTATCATGGACAAACTCTCATAATTGTTTGTGACTGTACAGTCAGCAGCAGAAGTTGCTAAGCGGGCGAGGTGTTCAAAATTACCTTGACACGCTCTTATTCTCTTAACAATAAAGTCGCGCAAGATCATTTTGAACACCTCGCCCGCTTAGCAACTTCTGCTGCTGACTGTACAGAGTACCCGTAGCCTGTATTATAGGTATATTATATAAGAGCGGAACGAGCTATTAAAACTAATTATAAGTTATAAAATCAGAACCATGTTAACAAGTCTCCATAGTTGTAACTTTGTACTCAAAGTTAATTACCTACTTAATTACCTAGTGCTCAGTAAAATTACCGGTATTTTACAAGGATTTCTACTTTAACTTTAGCTTCAAGATTCTGTATCGTGATAAACTAGGGTAGTTGACGACACAAACTTTTTAAACACTAATAACACGACGTAAAAAAAATGTAAGTATAAGAAAACTTCATAAAAAATCCTTTAAACAAATCTTACACCTACTAATTTATATTTACTTTCCTACTAATAAGTTTAACAAGTAATAATAAAAAACTGGACAAGTGCGAGTCGGATTCGCTCACTGAGGATTCCGTACTAGCTAGTAATGTAACTCAGTTATGTACGAAGAACAAGGGGATATTTATTGTTATAGCGGCAACAGAAATATGTAGAGACATCATCAGAGATGCGATTTATTTGAAATACTTCTATTTAAAATGCAAATACCAAATGCAAAATACCTATTTTGTATTTTGCATTTAAATGCCTTTTAGTAAAAAACATTTTGTATTTTATTTGAAATACTTTTCGAGATGTATTTTGCATTTTTATATTCATTTCAGAATGCAAAATACTTTGTGATTAAGTTTAGCCAACATTACCAGTCAGACAAAATGAAATGAACGAATGACGCTTGTAGCGCCTGGCGCCAGCGCCAGGTATTGTTAAAAAGCGTAATAAATAAAAAACGATGTTTTATTTTTTTTTTCACTTTTTAACAATACCAGTCCAGTTGTTATTAATAAAAGAAAAGTGTAATAATAACAAAATAAGAACTACATAGAATCAACCGAAATAAATGGCCACACAAGTCACAAAATGGAGCCATGGCTCTCTTTTCGTTAGTCTAGTTTTTTACATTATTTTAAGTGAGTATATTTATTCATTTTTCGTCTTAAATTAGGTTTTATTACAATATGGATATAAAATTAAAATATAAAAACACTTACAAAAACAATATAAAAATATTTTAAAAAACCTAACCTAGGGTGCCGCCAGCAGCGGGGCAAGGCCCAAGCTGCCGGTGGTCAGGGCCGCAAAGAGAGGAACCGGCGGACTATCCGCGCCGTGTCCAAGATCACCGCCTTCTGCATCTGGCCCTTGATCCAACCACCTAGCGAGAGTCTCTCAAGATGTTGGTCGAGACTCTTCGCTATTAGACGAAGTATTATTATTATTAATAACATAATTTATTGATACGCGTACTGATAAATATGACCAAAATGTCATGCATAAGGTGCCATGTTATTAGACGTTTTTGTTCGGCTCTGCATTGTGTCTCTATTTCTCATGACAAATACCTAAAATAAATAAAAATATCTGAGATTTGGTCAAAAGGTATTTTATTTTGAAAAAGTATTTTGAAAATACCTATTTTGCATTTAGCATTTGAAATACATAACGCAAAACTATTTGGTATTTTGCATTTGAAATAGTAAATCTGAAAAGTATTTTGCATTTTGTATTTAAATGCTTTTTTAAAACCATTTTGTATATCTCTGGACATCATCTGGGAAAATTTCAACTGTCTAGCTATCACGGTTCATGAGATACAGCCTGGTGATAGACAGATGGACGGACAGACGGACAGTGGAGTCTTAGTAATAGGGTCCTGTTTTTATCCTTTGGGTACGGAACCCTAAAAATGAGTGTCACGTTTATTTTCATCCTATTTCTGAGAACTCCAAAATATTAAAATCAGCAATTACTTTCCCTGTGATTTATTAAAAACCTCTTAACTGCTGAAGTGATTTCAATACTTTCATATTTTCATACACTGGATGACATATCACGTTTAATCATAATCTGATTTCCAGCTAATCTAATTTGAACTCTGAATTATAATATTTAGGGTTGATTTATGTTTGGCAGCGCTAACAATCCCTCTTTTGAGATTCCATACGATTTCACCCAGTAATGATTTGCCTCGTAATGAGGGAGACGAAAGTAATAGGTATTCTGAGGAAACCAGGCGGATATAAAACGCTGGATGTTCTATTTTTTATTTCAATACTTACTAAAAATCGTATTTATTTAGAACTAGCTTTGTCCCGCGACTTCGTCTGCGTGGAGTTAGTAATTTGGGTATCTAGCTTATTTTTATCCAATCTGCTTTTTATCGATTTCCCATACAAACTTCTATCCCATATTGCCATAAAACAAAACTAACCTATCTATAGGATACCTAACCTAACGAAAATCCTGAATAGTTAACGGTTTCAGAATTCTGACTAATGATAATCTGATAATACCTTTCAATAATTCTGTCAAACAAAGGGATACGTCCGGCTTAATATGTACAGGGTGTTTCCTGTAACAGGAGCAATAAATTAAACTGTAGGCTGTACTCCTCAAACTGACCAACATTTGTTCAGCTACTTTTGAAAATAACTCATGTTTTGATTTTTATTACACTTTAAAGTTTATTATAAGACGCAATGTACCTATTGAAAATTTTGTTATGTTTAAAGCGTGACAAGCAACGTCAAACACACTGATGTCAGCGTACATTGAAGGCAATATTAATTTTGCATGAAAAAGAGGAAGTCTAAAGGATTCATAATTTTTAAAAGTTGCTGAACAAATGTTGGTCAGTTTGAGAAGTACCCTTTTATTGCTCCTCTTACAGGAAGCACCCTGTAGATATGGCACAGTATATGATCAAAAAATCCTTTATCTTATTAAAAAAATTGAAAAAGAAGGTCCTTCTAGTATACTTTAGATCCGTAGAGGAAAATATTCGTTCTTCCGGAGTTTATTATTGCTGTTATTGCTTCCATACGTCAAACGGAGTTCTCGAATATCCCCGGGCACATATTACCCGCTTTAGCAGATTAACAGACGTATATGTATACCAAACCACCAAACCAATATTATACTGCAAGGCTTTGGAACATGGTCTATTCTCAAGTCGAGACGATCATGAAATCCTACTAATGGCACATACGAATGTATGTCAAAAGGCGTGGAAGAGTGTATTTTAAAAATAATTTACGACGTTTTATGACCGCAAACTACCGACGACCTATGACGACCGGTCTGGCCTAGTGGGTAGTGAGACCCTAGCTGCCTGTGAAGCCGCGGCCCTGGGTTCGAATCCCGGTAAGTGCATTTATTTGTGTGATGAGCACGGATATTTGTTCCTGAGTCATGGTTGTTTTCTATGTATTTAAGTATCTGTATATTATATATATCGTTGTCTGAGTACCCACAACACAAGCTTTCTTGAGCTTACCGTGGGGCTTAGTCAATTTGTGTAAAAATGTCCTATAATATTTATTTATTTATTCAAACTCCCTCTAGCTCAGTCTAAACACTTAACAACTCAACTCCTGACTTGTCCCGCTAATAAGGCATGACAAAACACATTAAGGTACGACCAACCAAGCCTCCGCTCGTCATCTAAACCTACACAACAAGTTTCGTCATCAAAAACCGGGGGCAACTTTCATCTCATTATTGTTAACAACAGTCGCATTGCTTAAAAGCAGCATTGTCACAAAGGCGGTTACATTTTTCATAAAATACTTGTCGAAAGCCCACACTGCTGAGACGCCCGCGGGCTCGGCGTAACGAGTACCCGTGTATGGAATGGAGACTCTTCACACGACAGGCACTCGACTCTATCTCCCCTCTCACTCCAACACCCAAACTAGACAGAGACACAGACAGACTCTCCGTCATATTTTTCCCTTTACCACCCTCGCCATCTCGAGCGCTCTTTTACATAAAAGAGGTTCTTGAGAAAATAATAACGCCGCTGCTCAAAGGGCACCAACTTTCGCCGGCCAAACCTTTGATTTCCAAGTTCGCAAAGAATTCCACCACAAAGGAAACGTTGCTTAATACAAGGATTTAATTTGTAAGTTTACTTTTTCGCTTCATCGAATTGTTAAAGATTTAACGGGCGATATAACGGTGTTTCGAGCGGCTTAAAGCAAATTGGTTGTAGTAGCTTGTAAATTACGCGGCTGCATGCAAACCTAATTGTGCCGCGTTACGTTTGTTTCGCTTCATTTTACAGCAAAAATCCTCATACCTTTATCCAAACTGAACGTTCAAACGCAAAGTTAAAACGTTAATTCTCCGTGAAGCTTACATATCTCTCATAGCTCGCTCCGAGTTTTAGATTTTATGACGACAAATGACAAAAATACTCAACGTTTCATTGTGAAACTTGGGAACGGCTGCGAGAATTTTTGTACACCCTCGACGCTCCCTATACATGTGTACAAGGGCAAAGTTATTTGCCTTCGCTTCTCTTCCGTCCATTTGCCCCACCCGCCTCCCCAGGCTTCCGGTTTCCATATTCCGCCTACCACCCGTCGCGTTAAAATCCTCCAAGCGATTTTCCTCTCTAACCCAACGCACTTAAACCTACTATTGCGAGTGTTTTAACTACAATTTTTTCTTTTACTAAGAGTAACGTGACATCGCGAAAGAAAGAATTGGAACTTTGCGTCTAGCAGAGCACATTTGAGTTTGGAGTAGATTTGGGAGGGCGGATAGGTTGCCGCGTGCGGGCACTGTACGAAAAACATATTTTCCAGATAACGACAATGAGAAAGGAAAATATTCAGATGAGAATTCGCTGATACGGCTGGCGCGGCCGGGTGGAAGATATTAAGGGGCGTGCTACTTAACGATATTTTTCGACATGCTTTACTTTTATTGCTAACTCACGGCTGATATCGGATACCCGTTTGCCGTATATCATACCGTAACTCAGTTGCATTAAAAACGTATCAGGCGGTCTAGCATGAGTTGCGTTCTCGCGCGCGACTCTATACATCTTGCGCGACTTCAAGTATGGAGTCGCAGTCGAGAACGCAACTCATGCTAGACCGCCAGTTGTGAATTTTCCAGACAAAGAATTATCATTGAATGTTTCTGCTTCAATTGTTCTTTTGAACGCAGATTGTTCAAAAGAACATTCGAAGCATCGTGATGAATAGATTTTTCTCAAACGTACGCGAGTTTTTGCGTTTCGAACGCTATGAATGGATTTTATCAGCGAATACCGGCCTTTACTTTTAGTATAGTTTACTATTAATTTGGTTAATGGTCTACGTTGTAGACTTGTAGGGTTACTAAAAGGTCTTATCACACTCGGTGGGATGTCATCACATTGTCGAAATATTTACGACCACGACAAAAGCGCGCGTTAAACGTTTTAGACACACCTTCAAGTCGACACACAAAAACAGTGAAACAAACAACTTACCTATCATTTTCCTAGTGTTTAGTCGCGTTATCACTTATCACTTATCATGCGTATGATGATGATACCAAACTAACACCACTAACACCATACCAAATTTCGTCTAAATTGGTTAAGCGGTTTAAGTGTGAAGGTAACAGACAGACAGATGACAGTAAATTTCGCACTGAAGTCGTTTAGGTTATAATAATGCCTTCTTTCCCGGCCTCTGTCATAACACGCAATTCGGACCTGAAAAAATATTGTTGAACAATGTCCCTGAGGGATATTAAGTAACACGATATTAGCATCCCTCGATTAGAGAGAGACGGAGTGATGGATTAAGCGGTTAATTGGAAAGGGACGGAGGCGAGGGGGCGATCTCGTCTAAAGGACATTGGCCTCTGGGGCACGCGACCGTTGATTCCGACTCCTTTTTAATTCTTTTTATTAATTATAGGAAGACTGAAAAGTCTTGATACTTGTAAAAGTGTGGCGTTTTGTTGGATTCGTATTTGTTTTCGGCTTCTACGGGAACCTAAATAAAAAAAAAATAGTAAGCTTAATAGCCTATAATTAATGTGTATTTACTTAGATTAAATTCACATGCACCGAATTCATCCTTTTAGTGTCATTTGAAGCAAACTCACAAACAACTTCATAGTTCACAAATTATATAGACTATTACACCTATTTATCTATTAAGTAGGTATTATATCGTCGTTAACACAAGACTGATTGAGCTTACTGTCGGATTAGGTTAATCTGTATAAAAAAGTGTCCTTTAAGAAGCTATAAGAGATAGTTATATATCTTACCATTTGGTGAATTTGGTCGTTTACCTATATTATATTATGTCTTGCAAGTACCAACTCCTCCCGCGCCAACTCCAAATCTTAAACGCCCTCTCATTAAGGCTTCTTCCATTTTAAGTGTTCAATATAAACTTGGCAATGAAGGGGCCGAATTGGGTCAGGTTTTGACTTAATTTTTTACAAGGTCGGCATAATCAATACAGGGGGCGTAATTAGATTTTTGGGGTATCGATTTTGGGGTAGGTCGTGACTGTGGGGTAATTATGAACGTGACGATGAATTTGAATTTGTTTTTAAAATGGTTTGTATTGGGATCGCAATTTAAGTGCGAATGGAAAGAATGATTGAGTGAATGGAATTGCATAAACAGATAGGCCGGATAATTGTGATTCTAAATGTAATAAATATGATACAGTTTTATGTCCATAATATTCTACAATCTGTATTGTTATGTACCTCTGTATATAACGCGTTATTGTGAGCTTAGTTTTAAGTATATACCATTTTAGTAGGTACGATTTTTAGGTTAATTGGTCGTGTTTTATATCCGCGTATTTTGTGTGACGATTAACTTTTATTTTACCTGTCGTATTAATAAAAAGGTTATCGATATAAAAGTGTGTTTATTTCATGTTAAGCAACTTAAATTATTTACGTGAAATAAATTATTTAATAAAACTGAATTGTAATGCTAGAGTAACTTAAGTCCAGATAAAACTGAAATAAAAACTTAATCCGGAATACGTCAAAATGATTCGGACTAATCTCGGAACAAACATGGCTACTCAAATTGTCATAAAAGATCTAAACGATGAAGTTAACAAACCCACAAAAAGGAGCCATCGTATTGACTCTGGCACTCCTCATTTCGGCTCCACTCGTCACTCAAGCGACGGCAAAAATCGTTGACATAATTAACCTTTCGTAAACCTTATTATTAAGGCAATAGGGTCTAGAAAAGGTCAGGAACTTGTAGAAGTCAGTACAGCAATGTCAAAAAGCTAAAGTACAATCATTGTCTTTAATGTAAATCTTATTTCAAAGACATAAGGTATAAAATTGGTCAGTTACTTGTGTACATGTTAGTACAATAGAAGGTATAAATACGAGTACTTGTGCTTGTATAATATTTGCTTGGAAAGCGGAATGTAGTAGCTCAGCGGTGTGTAAATATTGGGGAAACGGTCAATACTCTCTACTGACAACAAATTAAATAATTTTAGATGAGTTGAGATAAAAATACAAGTTATAACTATAAGAAAAATAATGATTTATTTATTTTATTTATTTTATTAATTCATAAAATTTACACAGCATTACAGCGGGCTAATACGCTGTGAAATTTATAATAGACAGTATTTATACAAACAAGGTGATACAGTCTAGGAAGGAAAAACAGAACAAATGTCATAAAGAAAAACTAATAAAAGACAGAAGATTCACGCTTATCCATCGCCTCACAGAACTTTATACATTCTTTACACAAATCCATCCAACTACTTACAAATACATCCCATTCCGGTGCTGATGCGAGCGATGATGATCTATTAGAAGGGGCCTAACGCACAATAGTTGTTTAAGTATTGAATTTTTACCCGTTTTAATTAAGGGCAACCGCCATTAAACATTTGACGACAAACTGCATTTGACGACTGGTCTGCCCTAGTGGGTGATCCTGGCTGCGAAGCCGTGGTCCTGGGTTCGAATCCCGGTAGGGGCATTTATTTGTGTGACGAGCACAGATTTTTGTTCCTGAGCCTTGGGTGTTTTCTATGTATTTGTATATCGTTGTCTGAGTACCCACAACACAAGCCTTCTTGAGCTTACTGTGGGACTTAGTCAATCTGTGTAAGAATGTCCTAAAATATTTATTTAGTTATGAAAAACACTAAAACTTTACTAGGTATATTTGCAAAAGCTTGTTTTCTACTGACGTCGTAAAAAATCTTAAGAACTTAAGACCAATTTAATGTTTTATCCTTTCAAACCTCTCATTGGTCGGCCACAATAATGCCTCCAAAAGAACACCTATTACTTGTTTGCGAAGTAAGTCACACAGGCAAATATCACAAAATTAAACATTAGAGATCAAACAAAAATCTAACATAAGCGTAGTAATGGAATGGGAAAATATGTGGAAAGCATATGATGATGTCATTGCGCAAATAGGAGCATTCGACTTTATTTTTTAATAGCGCGTGACATAGCTAATGTTTGACATGACTCACACGCCAGATTACCTTCAAATATTTACTCTTAGAAGGGAAAATCGAAGGGAAAAGGAACAGAGAGAAAGAAAGAATAACTTGGATGGATAAACATAGGAGTTGGACCCAATTTGACGCTGCCTCGCTGGGTAAAAAGATTGCGAATAGATGCTGAGATGAGGCCATTTCGTGACACTTTATTCTCACTGTTATTTTTATGTATGTCTATTGTCTGTGTGTTTACGAATAACAACATTATATTCTATTATATTCTAAAAGAGTTGGGTACTATGGCAGCCAATCTCTGTAGAAGCTTCACATACTCACTTTACGTGAAGTATCAGCTAAAACGAATCATAATTCCCATTGGAAGTAGGACCATTTTAGCTTGCAAGTTTTGAAACAAACAAATAAGTCAAATAACAAACACGTTAAGTTAAATAGAAGCTTGTAAAAATCTTGTACCTCGTAATATAAAAATATATATTACATTTAGTCAATATTTCAGATCATTATACGTGGTAGTTACATACAATATTATAATTTTAATGAGCTGGCGGCTTCCTCGCACAACGTATCAGCATTGCGATACAACGAGGAAATGCCGCCAGATGCATTGTACGAAGAAATCCTTGGTACAATGCATCTAGGGCCTATTTTAGATTGAACCTAGCTATTAATTAAGTTTAATAGTTGTACAGTTACTGTTATACCTCTGCTCTCTATTATGTAAATAAATGTATTTCAAATTCTAATTTTAATAAGGCTGATCTATTTTCAAATATTTGAACTTATGATACTCATTATCGCCACTTCTAGCCATATCATTCAGCTATTATTAAACAAGTCGAATGTCTCTCTGCATCCCGAATATCTTCCAGTACGTGAGACGAAGAATAAGTATAGTAATTCTAAATCCAGTGTTATATTGCAGCCGTCTTTATATATTACAATAGCCAATAGGAACATTTATAACTGGGTACCTATCGATATATATATATATTTTTTTCAGAAAAGATGGAACAAAACCGAGCGACGACTCTTTTTACACTATGAAAGTGCCTACAAGCACAGCTACAAGTATATGTATGAGATGTGTAAAAGTAAAGTTTAATATAACACTGAAGTTGGAGCCAATTTGATCGCCACGCCGTCAAAGAAAGAATTTCTCATAAGGGGCGAACACGAATTGGAGAAAAACGTGGGATATTGTAGGGTTGATGAAAACAGCTGTCTATAAGATACTAGCTTTATTTCTTGGTTTTGCTCTTCAAATCTCATGTACTTTCACATAGGTACTTAAATGTTTCTTATACAACTGATTAACACTGCAACATAAAACATAACTTATATGTAAGTTTATATATGACTTACATAAGTAGGATCGGAATCTAATTATATTTTTGACATGACATGTGTTTTGTTTATTATCGTCGTCGGTCGTCATACATACTATTACGTCGTATTACCTACATCCTACATACTAATTTGTAACTGTAATGATAAATTAGAAATCCTAATGATAGCAAAATTATCTATTTTTTTAAATACTTTCAGTACTTTCACTGCATAAAGTTTTTAAAGGTAATTCAAAGTGAGTAATTTAGCACCGGCATCTTATGTCCATTAGTAGTAATACCCTGAAATCAACGATATACTGATCTACGTTTCTCCTACTGAAATGTTTCCTGAACAAACTGAAATATGTGTTCAACAGCAATAAAATCTCAGAACAGAACGTACATTCATTTGAAACTAACGCGCCAGTTAAGATCAGCATTTAAATTAACTCAGAATTATTCCTACACATTTTACATTAGCATTAACGTTCTTAAACTCTTAGTAATAAGGTCGACTTTTACATGTCAAAATAAATGCGAGTATCTTTTAAAAGAGGTTGCGTCTCAAAGAAAGAATTCGTAATAAAATGTGGCCCCGCCCACCCCACACATGCTCACTATTGGATGTATCGGAAAAACGGAGTTGGGGGTGGGGGTCAAATATGTAATGGAAAATACTGAACGGGGTTATTGCGAATTCTTTTTTTTAAGCCTTTTAATTAGAGCAATGAAATGGTTTTAAGGGCCGGTACAGACGCACTGCAACCCGATCGCAACTTGTATGGAAATTGCCATGCCAACTGTACATTTTTATGTATGTTACTACTGTATATTTGTATGTAATTAGCTAGACCAATGTTTTATTTTCCAACAATCTATCATTTAAAAGCCGCACAGGCTGTATTTACATAGTTGTCTATTATAATTCTATGGTCACGATATTTCAATGCTTTGACCGTGTCAAAATAAAATAATCTATTTTAGTTCTCCCACGCTTCATACACAGTCAGCAGATAGTGGTTTTAGTACTTAGGTTACGCCCTGTTAAGCCTTTTAATTGAGCTAGGTTTACGTACAGTAAAACTACGCACTTAAAAATTTACTTACCACGTCCACGGTAATGATAAAATCTATCCAATTAAACTCAGTTCTGAATTATAATAGACAGGCGAGTATTTTACAATCCTAATTAAAAGTAACGGTGTTTACAATCACCGTATTAAAATAAGACTAAATCAGCTTTTTATAGCCCCTGTTAAAAGTTAGAGTAGGCTCATTTACTATTTATTTTATACTAGAGCCCCGCCCCGGCTTCGCACGGGTTAACAAATTATACATAAACCTTCCTCTTGAATCTCTGTATCTATTAAAAAGAAACCGCATCAAAATCTGTTGCGCAGTTTTAAAGAACTAAGCATACATACAGACAGACAGACAGGGAAGCGACTTTGTTTTATACTATGTAGTGATGATACATACTTATAAATAAAACAATTCCGTTTCTTGGATACTGGCTGGCATCGCACAGCCTTAATAACCATGGCTAGTAGACCTTGAAATTTTAATCTTATGAACACTGATATATAGTTGGTCAAACCCATTTGTCAGTCAGTAGGAACCAGGAAAACTATACTTAGCCTTTTCTTTTGGGTGCTAGTACTAGTGTAAGACAAAGATAGTATGATTCTCTCTGTCTATGTTTGAAATGAGACAGTCCTTTGACTAACTATAGACGTGAGAACACACCTCTAGGTACATTTAGACAATTATTTCTTAGCGTTCATAATAAAAAACTTCTAACAGATTCATATCAAAAGTAGGCAAAGCAATACATGCATTAAAAAGACCAAAAGTCATTACTCAAAAGCCGAAGTTTCCCGCGTGTGTTCTAAAAGCTGTGTTTGAAACTTCACAAGCTGGAATGAAAGAGGTTGAACACAATAACACCCGTTTTATACTTTATGGCAACTAACATAGCGCTTAAAGACTAAGAAACGGTTGCCATACAACTGGTTCTCTATTAGTGAATAATTAAATAAATAATAAATAAATATCAGGGAATATCTTACACAGATCAACCTAGCCCCAAACTAAGCAAAGCTTGATATGGGTGCTAGGCGACGATATACATTTGTACTTAAATAGATAAATACATACTTATATATGACACCGTAAGATTGTGAACCCGTTAGTTTACAATACAATACAATACAATACAATACAAATACTCTTTATTGTACACCTCATTACAGAAAACAATACGGATAATACAGGAAGAAGAGGTTAAACAACAGGCGGTCTTATCGCTAAAAAGCGATCTCTTCCAGACAACCTTTAGGTAGCGGAAATTAATAAATTTATGTCATGTCAGTAGGTGTTTCATATTCAATATAAGAATTTTAGCACAGAAAAACACAATACAAAAACAGTATAACACAAATAAAAATAAAATAAAATAACATACATATACATACACATATACATACACATATACATACACAAATACATACATATATATATAAATATATGTGTAAATATGCCAGCTATAGGGAAAAGGAAACAGGTAAAAGTATTACGGAGCAGATAAAAAGTGAAGTTTAACGAGTCTCTTGAAAGAATTAGGAGACTGGGCGCACCTTACGTCTGCAGGCAGAGAATTCCATAGTCGAACAGATTGGAAAGTGAAAGAATTAGTATAGAATTTAGACGAGGATGACGGGACAGAAAGAAGAAAATTCTGGGAGGACCTAACCGAACGGAGATAGCTGTAACGGTTTTTGAGATAGCGGGGAGTTGCGGGGTTAAAAAGAATGGAATACAGAAGTGACAAAACGTGGGAGTTACGACGTAGGCGAATAGGGAGCCACTTGAGCTGCGACCGGAAGTGGGAGACATGGTCATATTTGCGTAGCCCAAATATAAACCGAATGCAGACATTTTGGATACGCTCAAGCTTATTAAGTTGCTCCTCAGTGAGATCGAGATAAGCAACGTCAGCGTAATCCAGAATAGGGAGGAGAAGAGTTTGTGCGAGGGCAATTCTAGTAGGAATGGGAAGGAAGTTTCGTAATCTCCTGAGGGAAGCAACTGCCGCGAACATCTTCCTGCTGACTTCGCCCACCTGAGGACCCCACGATAAGGTCCTATCCATAATGATGCCAAGGTTTTTTACCTTCTGCGAGTAGGGAATTAAAACGCCATTAAAGTAAATAGGTGAGAGGTTGTTAAAGTCAATTCTGGGAAGCAGTTTTGGGCTACCTATTATAATAGTCTGTGTCTTTGACGGATTAACATTTAGGCCAAAACTGCGACTCCAATTTGAGATTTTGTCTAAGTCACTATTCACTTTACGGATAGCAGACGTGAGTTCGCCAATAACGCCCTGTGAGTAAATCTGAAGATCGTCGGCATAAAGGTGATAATGTGAAGTTAGGTTAGAAGTAATTGAATTTATGAATATGGAGAACAACAAAGGAGACAGCAATCTAACGTAGGTTAGGTTAGTTTATAATCTCCCTACCGTCAGTTTATAATTTAACTAGCGAGATTATGAACTGACGACTGTTTACAATTTTACGGTGACATATACATAGAAAACACCCATGACTCAGGAATAAATATTAATTTAATTTATTTTTAAATTAATACCATAAATGTTATGCGTGTATAGCTTCTTTCCTTTTTCATAAATTAGCTTATATTTAGGATGACTAATTATTATAAAGATTAATCTCTCTTACTACTCTTACCAGTAAGGTAAAATCTAGTTAGTTTGGAGTTTTGGACGGAAGCTAACTCTGCAGTGAATTGGCTAGCGAATAAGGACGGAAGTGCCACCGACATAAAGGTCAAAGTCTTATGAAAATATAATTACGGTCGCCTGAGTCACTCTTAAAATCCTAGTTCTATATAAAAAAAAATAAACATACATTTTTACGACAGTCATAAGCCCTTTCCATAATGGGTAATTTACTTTTAGCATATTAGTAGAACTTAGTAGTAGGTAATATTTCATCTAAAATGCGGTGCTACTTTTGTCGCCCGGCTGATGGGATAAGTTGATCGACTAAGAGCCACTTGCACCATCTCACTAGCCCTGGGTTAACTGGCTATACCTGGGGTTACCATGGATACCAGTACAATTTGACACTGTGCTAACGGTTTAACCGCTTAACCCCGGGTTAGTGGTATGGTGCAGTTGACCCTAATTTATCCTTAAACTCACTAGTCTTTGAGTTCATTACCTATATGAGTCAGCGAATTCAGCGTTCAATACAAAATAAAAATAATAAATAAATCTTTGTATGGAGCATCGCCTCAATTAAGCATTCAAGCGTTAAGTAAAAAACCTACAACTTAGTGTTTTACATTTTATGAATGAAGACTGTCAGACCATCGCGATATTGCGAAACTTTGACTTGTAACTTTTATATTAATGGCCGGGAGTCTTATGTTCTTAGCTGCAACTTAGGTGTAGTGGTACAAAGTTGTTTGGTCTGGTATATTACTAGAAAACTAATATCAGCGATGGAACACGAAGCACTTTGTAGATTTTTGACTTCGAAATACGGTCCATATGACTGATACTTATCACTTATCTGACACGTATCACTGACAATTATCCCTTCTTCATAAATATACCTCGCCTGCAGCTTTAGGTAAATATTACCCGATACACAATTTACCGAATTAATCATTTTATGTGGTACTTATACCATAAATTAAATCATCTTAAGCCTTGGCCATAGAGAAATATAGTAAGACAAGAGTGCTCACTCCATACATCAGTTCAGACTATTAATTTCAGTGTCTACATCTAGCATCGAGTAGCGGAACTATCAGTACTGCTACTTGACAATAGATGTAGCACCGACCGGAAAGTCTTATCTCAACAGCATAAGACTTTCCGGTCGGTGCTACATCTATTGTCAAGTAGCAGTACTGATAGTTCCGCTACTCGATGCTAGATGCTAATAGTCTTTTTGGTACTAAATCTGATGTATGGAGTGAGCACTTTATGCATTTTTTTCTCTATGGCCTTGGCATAGAGAAAAAAATACATAGAGTGCTCACTCCATACATCAGTTCAGACTATTAATTTCAGTGACTACATCTAGCATCGAGTAGCGGAACTAACAGTACTGCTACTTGACAATAGATGTAGCACCGACCGGAAAGTCTTATCTCAACAGCATGACTTTCCGGTCGGTGGCTACATCTATTGTCAAGTAGCAGTACTGATAGTTCCGCTACTCGATGCTAGATGCTAATAGTCTTTTTGGTACTAAAACTGATGTATGGAGTGAGCACTCTATGTATTTTTTTCTCTATGGCCTTGGTTAATTTTTCTTTCTCTTATGAGATTAATTCCTGTTAATATGTAGTTAATTCATAGAAGCAACCAATAAGTAACAAATGCTAACAAACAATATAAAATTTCTACGAATTACGTACGCTTGATAAACAAATGGGTTTTTCATAAACCTAACTCTTTGTTGGATTCCGTGGAAATATGAAAGGCAGCAAACTTCAATAGGAAAATATTTATGGGTTTCTTTCATTACGTTCAGTTTCTAACGAGACGAGCTTTGCGAATAGTAAAATAAAAAAAAAAACTATTTATGGAAAAGCGTCTTGTTTATAAACGAACTAGCGACCCGCCCCGGCTTCGCACGGGTTAACAAATTATACATAAACCTTCCTCTTGAATCACTCTATTTATTAAAAAAAACCGTATCAAAATCCATTGCGTAGTTTTAAAGATCTAAGCATACATAGGGACAGACAGACAACGGGAAGCGACTTTGTTTTATACTATGTAGTGATGATGGAATATATGTAGTTATATAAATGTTAACGCTGGACAGGTAGCCTAATGGTAAGATCATGAGACTTTTAATCGGGAGGTTGTCGGTTCAAACCCCGGCTGGTATAGTCGCCATCAGATATATCGGAGCGGCCAAGGCGCTCACAAATATCTGAACACGCCTCTATTTGCCAGGCCGTTAGAGTGCTTGTTCAGATATTGTGAACACCTTGGTTGGCCGTTAGGATATATTTGATGGCGACTGTACTGATGATTTTTTCTTAACTTGTGTACGATAGGTACTTATACGACTATGATTTTACTATGTCTATCGTATTATGATTTTATATTTACCCAATTATTTTCCAGACTATTTGCGGTGAAGGATAACATCGAAACTGAATTAATCCTTCACCCAGGACCCATTCTCTGGGTTGGAAGATCAGATGGCAGTCGCTTTCGTAGGAACTGGTGCCTATACCAATTCTTGGCTCTCGAGAGCCGTGGCAAAAAGCCGGGACAACGCGAGGAAGATGATGATGATAAATGTTAGAAAATTTAACAAAGTGGGTTTGATTCCAGAAATGTAATATGCGCCTTGCTGACACTAAACCTGATTGTTTTTTTGAAGTGAAAACTTCTTTAGCGGCGCTGTGCACTTTTTGTGATGGGGAAAAAATGTTAAACTCGCGAGAGGTAAGATTCGTAAGACGTAAGACGTATGACGGACACGAGACCTGATCGAAAAACTGTTACAATGCCATTGAGTTTTTCTTTATTGATTTAAATGCCATCTAGTGAGTTTCCCTCTAACTGGTATTAATATATAACTCGAGTACTAACAGTGATGTGCTTAGGGGTTTCAAGTAATTAACGCTAACGCTAAATGGCGTTAACCTCAATTATACATAGTGCATTTTGCACTAGTCATTGAGTTTTCACTTCTGCCGGCACTCCCTGACTGCAACCCGATGTTTTTTTATACCCTTTATCTTAAGAAACCTTCAGAAGTCCTTTCCACAATCGAATTAATAAAATTCCACAAAAAAGTCAATCAGCAACCGAAGCAATCAATAAAATGCCGCAACAATGGCTAGTTTCAATCCACTTAAGGCAATCTAACATAAATAAGCGTAAACAAGCATCGCCCGAGGCATTTGTATTCATGAACGAATGCTTGCTTTTTTCAGGATTAGGCGGAGTGTACACAGTAGAGCGCCAAGAAATTGTTTTAATGGAACAATCATGTTTAATTTCATATAAAATACTAACTAATTTATAAAACTGAACTACATGTATTATAAAACTTAAAATAAACTTATAAATAAAAAATGTGTTATGGTACCCAGAAAGCTGGCAGCGTTACCTCTTTGGATAGACAGACTTAGTCTCTGGCCGAAGTAGCTGCCAGCCCATGGTCTTTTACTGTACCCACAGACAATCCAACCTCTAGACATAGCATAGTCGCGCTACCCCCTCTGCCACACATACGGTAGCGTTACTCCATCTTCGACTTTCGAGTCAATCCCGTGCCGTGATTGGTCCGTGTCTTTGAACGGACCAATCACGGCACGGGATTCGCTCTTCTCGTCCCCCCGCACCCCCGTATTTTTGGCAGCATCGGTTTCATGAAAGAATTGGCCTAAGCTCAGTCTAGAGGTTGGATTGTCAGTGACTGTACCTATATTGTTAGTGTAATTTTATGTCTCAACAAAAAATAATCTAGAGTTTATTTCGTATATCATTAATCAGAATAGGTAATTTAAATCGGTATCATGATAATTGTAGTGTCCAAGTAGAGTTACCTATTCTTCTGTCGGGTATCCAAAATGGGTCTCTATTGTTTCTCAAATAGTTTTAAGCCATAATGTATTGTTTGCCCGCATTTTCGTTAGTCATAATTCATTTGGTTCAGAAACGCGTCACTTTTCAGGATTGCCATAATACAAACTTTTTTTTTAAGAGGGGAAATGCTTTACGCATACCACCCGGCGCGGGGACGGGCCGGGATGGTTATGTGGGACTCCCTGTTGTGGGCTAATGAGACCCCAGGTTTACCCACTAAAACCCCTCTGTTGCCGCCTCGCTGCTATACGGCGAGGTCCCAGGAACGCCGAAGTACTCTTCCGCAACCTCGCCAACCATAATACTAACCTAACCTAACCTATCTATAGGATAACCTAACGAAAATCCTGAAATGTTAACGGTTTCAGTTTTATGACTAATGATAATATGACAAACAATACATTATGACTTAAAACTTTATGGGAAACAACAGGACCCCATCCATAATATATACGATACGAATATGACGAGTGATATTAGTCTAAGCAATCAACTTTATAACCACATTCTTACCAAAATAGGTGGACTATTATTATTTTTGGTTATTCATAAACTTGTAATCTATTATGCAAACAATGAAGAACCTGTGGCTCTTAATTGCATGCTTTTGAATTTTTGGTAATATCATTACGAATACATTATTAAGTGCTCTTTTTTGTTGCCTACTATACCTCCTTCTTCTTCTTTTGGTTTACCTTCTAATGCCGCGCCTTCCCGTATTATGACCAATAATATCACATTTACACCCATTTCACACCAGTATTTTGGGGCCCAATATTATAACATCACCACTATTATCCCTAAAACAACAATGTATCCCCAGCCTAAGTATTTTCATCTCACGCAAACGCTATCTGTGGGCCACTTGTATTTAATGTTCAATCTATGTACCTAAGCTTATGTACATTCGTTTACTCGATATCCCCCGTCTCGTTCTGGCACATTTGCTTTCCCTTTCTCTGGATTTCCAAGCACCAAATCCTACTTATAGCATCTCTTGGCTCAGCTGAAATGGATTTTTTCAGTTGTACTTGGATTGACAAGTTTAGATACTTGGTTTTTCTTTTTTGTATGGTTATGAGGAATGATGGTATTTGTCTATGTGACAGTGTGATAATGACAGTGTTAAGGGGCCCACTGATTACGAGTCCGCCGGGCGATATCGGCCTGTCAGTTAGAACAAAAATTTGACAGCTCCGAACAACTAACAGGCCGATACCGTCCGGCGGACTGATAGTCAGTGGGCCCCTTCAGTATTTCGATGGCGTGGTGTAAAAAAAATAGAAAATTAAACTTTGATATCACAAAGAATTGATTTTCCCGTTTAAAAAAATTAAAATATAAGCATGATAAAATAATAGAATAATTATCACTGTTAATTCACTTTGAATACATTCTTTTTTTATTTAGGTATTGTATTCTTCGCATAATTTTTACTGTTTGTAAATATGACATCGTCCACTGTCCACATACTTTACTCGCACAAACCTTGACTCAGGCAGATTGACTCATCATCATCAGTCAATGATGATAAACATTATTTTTGTCACGTTCAGATAATTCTGAGGTTACGTTGTTAATAGTTTAATGGAAAAAATGGTCGATTCGAGTGCCAAGACTATTCAGTCGCTGTATAGCACGGCGCGCGACGAAACGCACTCAGAGAGATATTTCTTTATACCCGCGACAGCACCACTCCTGGGAAATATACGGCGGAATACTGGAAGCATTCCTACTCTAACAGCCTGATCTTGATCTGATACTTAGTGCCAGTTGCACCATCCGCAGTTGACAGACTTATCAACGTCACCAGGCCCCGAGTTTACTATGAAACTTTCCATACATAATATAAAATTTAGCGAACTCTTTAATAATGACAAACAGTTTGGTGCAACCGATCCTTAATCTAAGAACTAAATTAATGTTAAAATCAATATGGTAAAGCCTGACAAGGAATAAGGTATATGATCACGCGCCATGTTGCGGAATTTCATTGGAACTATTGTTTTCATACTAGGTATAGGTACTGACCTGTCGCAAAATCGTCAAAAATCTGGGCAACTACATCAATTTTGACATTTGCAGCAGTAATGCAGTCGGCAGCATTGTCACGCTGCACTGCTGGCGGGGACATCAAGTGCATATCGTAGCTATAGGTATATTACTTAGTTCAAGCGAGACGCAACTAAACATTTCTAAGAAATATCAAATCAGGTTTAGATTTTTAAAGGATGTGGCTCCTGGCTTTGAAGATCGCTCTATGTATTGATCTTCTCCTAGTTTTTAGTTTTATTTAAGTTTTTCGATTATTCTTCACCTTAAACCTTTTAGGTACCTACTTTAAAATATTTAAAATGAAAGGGGAAGGGGGATTGTAATAATTCTCATTTCGAAAATTTATTTCGAAATGAAAAAAAGTTTATATTATTTTCTACAGTTTGGAAATTCCATGTTCAATTATAGTATTTTATGATTTTTATGCAACCGTTGTTTAAGAGGGGTCAAAAAAGGCGAGTGGCGTGAGTAACAAGAATGAATTAATAGTAAATATTTCAATTATTTCTCTTAAAAAAATAAAAAATATCGTACATACTTGGAAGCTCTAGTGCAGAAACGTATCACTTTCTGCACACCTTTGTTCTAATAATACAACAACACCCTCTTTCAGAGAATGAGAAATGAAAAATTATTACATATCAATACGGTATCGCCATCTTCGTTGTAACGAAAAATTTGTTTTTACGAGGACTGAGTAGTTAATTTTAAAAACAATGGAAAATATGTTTTGCCGATATTTTCATAATTCTACATTATAATTATGTTTGTTGAAAAATGGTCAGACATTCCTGACAGGTTTTACGTAGGTATCCACAATGATTACCAAAAAATGTGAAGTGAATTTAAAGCTTAGACTATGTGATAGAATCTAGGCTTCTTTTTTGTCGCAAGACGAACGCCTACTCAATATTCAAACGATTTTTACATACCCTATTGTCCTAATAGTTAAAAACTCAAATCGTACCCACATCACATTCTAATTACTATGTATAAGCTTAAGGGTCACACGATCCTAACCGGCGGCGCCATACAATTTAAGTTACATTCTGATTTTAAAATTACATTCTGAAATAACATGAAATTTTCATTTGATATGGACATTCAAGTACGTAAAATAGGTACAAAACACAAACATGACAAACAACAATAAATAAAAACAACTTAAAATTACAATTAAACTAAATATTAACAATTCTAAAATAAAAGTAAACTAAACTAAATCTAAAAAAACCCTGCGGCAAGGTCCTCAAGATGCTGGCTGCGTTACCCCGCTGAACTGCCAGACTGATGCGTTAAGCGAGGTAACTGCCGGTTCTTCGGTAAAATACGTATATCTATCTATGTCTGGTACTAGTTTTCGTTGCTAAAAATTGTAATAAGTACAAAGAAATCAAAGTGAAAAGAAGGTGCAAGGGAGGCTAGATACTTAACTTCTACCCGCTTTATTTACTTTGTATAACAGTTTTAACAACGAAAACTAGAATCAAACACGTCCATATATTACGTCAATGTTTCATGTAATTTAATCGTATCGTCTCAAATGAGAGCGTAACTTCGATTGTATGGAACCGACTTTTTAGCGTCGGATTCATGTGACCCTTAACAGTAAGCACTAAACTTTAATGTATTTACAATAAACTAAACCTTAATGTGCTTACAATAAGGTTGAATAACAGTCCGATAACTGTCAACAATGGCACTTAGTTTTCAATGCTTTAGACTGCCTGCCAACTTAGAATTCAAAGCTAATCCTAGACACTAAGCAGTGATTAATATAAATGTTAGGTATATCCATTGCTGCCAAAGTTAGAATGATTTTGAAAGTAATAAGTGTAAACGCGCGATGGATATTGAGTTTTCAGGTTTGTATAGATTGTCAGGAATGGAAGAATTGCTGATTTATTCAGGTAAAGGTTAGCCAGAGACGTGTTAATTATAGACTGTCAATCTCTATCCGAAAACGCGTTTGGTAGAGCCGTTTGTAATGGTTGTAGAGGCAATAGTCAACATAAACAAGGTCGTCTACCGTTTAACTGAGGCTGTTGGTAAGAAGTCACACTGGTTTACTACGAACTGGTTAAATACTTGGTTCCATGAAGCCGATTTGTATTAAGTATGTTAAGTAAATAAGAATGTAATGTATAAACAAGTTTTAGTCCCAAAAATACACGTTGAAACGCTACGTTTTAGATAACTAGCAGGATGACTTCGTAAGTCTAATACAAAACACAAAAAAGTATATTTTTGTAAGTTAACGTTACGCTATATAAGTAAATATGTACAGTCACGCGTCATGATTATTACGCCATTTATTATTTTCAGGTTCTAGCTAAATTAGACATTTCATAGTGCAAGTATGGAACAACAAATTAGCTAAATTGGACATTTCATAGTGCAAGTATGGAACAACAAATTTAGCTAGGACCCTAAATGGCTAACAATCCCGTGTGATTACTTTACCATGAAAGTCGATGATCTAGCAAAATTTCACGGCGCGTTGTGATCTGATGACGACACCGACATACAATGACGAAACGCGGTTTTTGGTATGAAATTCAGTCTTTATTATTTATTTTCTCTGTCCTCAAGTAATTCTCCATCATTCTGCATACGTGCTCGATTACCATGCAACATTGGAGACAAATTTTAGCAGCTACTTATGCAGTATAATGACTTCACCAATTTGTAACCCGATTGTATGCTAATGCTATCGGTTTTAAGGCTTTTATGGGGAAATAAATTAATTCGTTTGGAGCAATCGTGACGTTTGCTGACGTTTTATTGACTGCTATTTGCATTACTGCTGACTGCATTGATGCCGCAAATGTCAAAATTGATGTCGCCACCCGGAGTTTTGACATTTGCGGCAGCAATGCAGTATATCCTCCTAAGTCCCGAGTTCCTTTTAAAAGGACAAATTCAAATCAAATTTTGAACTACAGATACCTAATGAAATAAAAGATGGTTCCAAATTTAAAAACTGCAAATCTGACTCTGAGTCTTAGGAGGCTATAGCAATAGTGCAGCATTAGTGCTGTCTGAATCCGAACGGTACCAGGCGTGTCACACTCCGCGATTTTGTCGCTTTGCTAGAGGTAGCTAAAAGTCACCGTTCGGCCCCAATTTTGGGGAAAGCCATAAGCCGCGCGTGGCGCTGTCGCCACCTAGCGGACATATCTGTGCTGATCGTAACAGACGCGTTTTGTTAAAGAGTGAGTCTTCTGAACATAGTACTGTTATTTATTCTGTGACGGTACCTTAAATCTGGTTATTAGTCAAATTTTTCTTAATTTGCCCTAAATAAGTTAATAAATAGGAAATATAAATATGAGACAAATTGACTCAAATCGACCTAGCCCAACAGTAAACTCAATAAAGGTTGTGGGTACTAGACTACAATTGTATTATAAACACTTAAATACCTACATAGAAAACATCCATAACAGGAATATATGTCTGTGATGGACACAGAAATAAATGCTCTTACCAGGATTTGAACCCGGGACCTTCTGCGTTGCAGGCAGGTATACCGACCTGGCGGCCTAGCCAAGGTGACGATCGCTATTGCTTCGCCATCGAATCGCTTTGTGTCTCTCTATCACTCTTCCATATTAGTGTGACAGTGACAGTTGTGTTTCGTTCGCTACAGAGGGTTAGCGATTGGCATGTTGGCTACGGGGCCTGGTTAGGAGGCCGTTTATTCTGCGCTTCTCTACAAGTTAGAAATGGCAGTAAATTTACAACCACAAACGCGGTTAGGTCTATAATTACAGACTAACCAAAGATCCCAATAAGGCCTCGGACCTGTACAATATGGCCGCAGTTTGCTATACACAGTCACATTATGGACCTTAAATGGCGAAGTACAATTATCATGTGGCATAGACAGTAAAATAATAAAGATTGGTAGCCACCAGGTTATTCCAGGGTTGAATGTAAACGTACGGCAGGGCGATATGACAGATTTGATGAAAACAGTACCTAATGGCCAGGGCCATTTAAAAGGTCACCTTTGTCGAAGACGTGACGCGTATGACAGTTACCTTAATAACTTGCAAAAATCTGTATCATCATCTTCATCTTCCTTGCGTTGTCCCGGCATTTTGCCACGGCTCATGGGAGCCTGGGGTCCGCTTGGCTACTAATCCCAGGAATTGGCGTAGGCACTAGTTTTTACGAAAGCGACTGCCATCTGACCTTTCAACCCAGAGGGTAAACTAGGCCCTTATTGGGTTTCCTCACGATGTTTTCCTTCACCGAAAACTCATTGGTACGAGCCGGGGTTTGAATTGAACCCGCGACCTCCGGATTGTAAGTCACACGCTCTTACCGCTAGGCCACCAGCGCTTCAAAAAAAATAATCTGTATACTGTTGAATTTAAAGAAAACCTTATCATGCCAAATAGCGGCTTTTCAGCTTTATAAGTAATGTTACAAAATACACAGATACACTTTTATGGAATGCCCCATTTACAGTCTTTATCAATAATTGTCCCCGTTTGTGCCGAGGTGATCAATTGTAAGTAGTTCTGTCTCAAAAAGGTCGTAAGTTTCATAGCATTTGTTGAAGTTAGCCCGTTTCCAAGGTATTTCAAATTACCCTCGTATATCCTGTGCAATTTTAGAAAACGTAATAGGCTTAGACGATAGTTGTAGACGGATACAGAAGGTGCTCTTGAACGTAATCTCCAATTTCCGGATGTTTCATATTTTATTTTTGTTTCTTAGATGTATACAGGGTGCCATTTGAGTCGTGATCAGTAATATGTTTTTCTAACTCCATAAACAACGAGCAATTTAATGCCCCTACTCTTACTAAAATCAGACAAGATTTTTTTTTTGTTTATTTTTTGTCATTTATTTTACTTTTACAAGTGGCAATGTGGTATTTAAACCGCTTTGTAAGGTATTTCAAATGAAAAATTAAGTAAATTTTATTTCTAACTGGGACAAATGACAAAATTGATGTCAATGACAGTTCCGATTCAAAGAGGCGATTCAATTTAGTAATTTAAATATCTTAATAAGCCGTTGTAATATCCTAAATCCACTTATAAAAGTAAAATAAATGACAAAAAAAAAACAAAAAATAAAAAAAAACTTGTCTGATTTTAGTAAAGGTAGGGGCATTAAATTGCTCGTTGTTTATGGAGTTAGAAAAACATATTACTGATCACGACTCAAATGGCACTCTGTATATAGTAGCGTAGGCCAAAGTCGAACGTCTGACGGACGTACGTCGAATGTTCAAACACAGACGGCCTAGCCAAGGTGACAATCGCTATCGCTACGACAACGAAACGCTTTGTCTCTCTCTATCACTCTTCCATATTAGTGCGACAGTGACAGTTGCGTTTCAATCGCTACGGAGCGATTGCATTGTCGACAGCAATGCACTCGACACCATGTCGCGCTGCAATAATGCTAGTGCAGTCTAAATTCGAACGATACCTTAAGACTGCTGAACTAAAGTGAATGGGCAGTCTAAATCCTAAATGGTACCGTAAAACTGCTAAACTAAAGCCATTCACTGTCGTAAATATACAGTAGTAAAGTCATTGCCAGTATAAATATTGGTTAAATCTACCGGTATTGTTATTGCCAGGTAGTGTTGTCTAGGTCATCAAGTTGCACCGTTATTTAGTTACCTAGTGCATACCTACTGTAATTCTCTCCTAGCATGTCCGCAAACCACAGATTGTCCTCACTAGATAAAACATATAGCCTCACTAGCGCTGGTCGTAAGCGACCAGTTAAGGATGATTCGCGTTAATTGGACCGTGTCGTGTCCGGGCCGGAGCTTCCGGAGCTTCGTTTTCATGATCACCTGTCATCTGTCATAGAAAAGGAAGCGCCGGAAACTGCGGCTCGGTCTAACGTGAATCGTGGTTTTAATTTAGTGGAAGTCATGTATTTTTTAATTTTAATTTTAATTTTAATTTGTATTGTATATTTTGATATGTGTTTTTGACATTAAAGATATTGAATTGAATTGAATTGAATCATCCTTTACTTTTATTGGGAATATATATTGGGAAATGACAAGCAACATGGATAAAATCCGACTTCAAAAAGGATAATAAGGGAATAAAGGGCCTTTTATACGGGCCAGCAATTTTTATATTTTTTCAAACGTTAATTTGAATTGAAAATAAATGTGCGAGCAGACCACTGAACATCTTTTTTGGCACTGTCTCCTCGTAGCCTTGACCAAAACATGCAGACATCTTGACATTTAAAAAATTTACCTGGCTAAACAAAACACTTACCTATATAGCTTAACTTAAGCTTATCCTTACTTACTACCTAAGTACCTATGTTAATATGAATGCGAAAGTAACTCTGCCTGTCCCCACGCTTAAACGGCTGAACCGATTTGGATGAAATATGGTATTGAGATCGTTTGCGACCCGGACAGGACATGGGACAGTATTTATCAATCATTCATCACCATCATCATTCTCTTTAAATAAATGTCATATACTAAGAAAAAGTGACCAAGGCCTCCAGTGCCCCATTCTTCATTTATTTAAAGTTTATAATTTGTATAGTAGTGTGTCTACTTGAAATAAAAACAAATTAAAATAATTCTGAAAATAATTTATTTTGTTCTAAAACATCATCATTCTCCGCAGACGAAGTTGCGGGGAGAGCGGCCAGTTAATTCAGATTCTGTGAATTAATCGTCACTAGTCACCATTCACAGCAATTCTTTTGTTTCCTGTGACTAGTGTCCGAACACAGGGTAGTCGATAATGCTCGATCTAGCCACAGTTAATCTACGCCACAAACAAGTCTCTAATGCAGTTTCCATCGTTGTAAAAGCAATATGTTGTCGCACAGAAAACAATCAGCCTTCTATGGAAATGTTTGGTTTGCGCAAACGGCTTATGCAAATTGAGAGGTTGAATAGTTTGTTTTACTAGAAAACTTAATGCCCAAATTGTACAGCTTCTTGTGTGGCATAATGATTTCCGTAAATGTTTATCAATAGTACTAATAAATGAAACAATGTCTTAAAGGAAAATTGTTCTATACGGCTACCATCAGTTTGGCACTGACATAAACGCTATCGAGAACGTAATTTACTTTCTATACATCTCGCTCGTACTCGCATATTAGTGCAAACGAGATGTATAGAAAGTAAATTACGTTCTCGATAGCGTAAATGTCAGTTTTGACACTGTCAGTGACTCATACGGGCTGGTGACGGATTGAACGTCATAAACGCGGAGTAATGTGACGGCGAACGTAATCATTAAATTTTATCAAGGAAATTGACAGATACAGTGGCGAGGTCAACGACCCCGCAGTAAAGCCGCAACAGCAATGCAGCGGATGTTGACATTCGAATGTCACCTTTATATTAATTTTTATTCACAAAAATCTTCTTTCTCATTACCATCATGTGGTATTTCAAGTAAGTTTAGAGGAAGTTTTAGTTTTGTTTGTAGTTATATTTTTTAATTGTGAGATTAAGTCATATGAATCAAGAAGATTGTAAGTGAAATATTCATTTAATATTTATCTATCAATGTCCTTTTCTTTAAAAAAAATTGTTTATTATTTTACAAAATGGCGTTTAATTTTTTGTCGATATATTCATACTTGTATGACGCAACCTTTTGAAAAATATAAAATTTTACAACAATACAATCCACATATACCTATGTATAACTCGTATATTTCGCCACAATGGGGTGTTCCCGCGGTGCTATTGTGGAGTTCGATTCCCGGTTGGTAATGAACACCTTTGTGCCCGAGGGCGTTATTTCAATCACTTGCCGAGACGAAGACTCCTTACTACATTATGTGGACCAAAAATACGTTAGTATTTTTTTTAGATTTGTTTCTCTTGCTTGCTTACGAGTATCTTTTACTAAATGTCATTAAAAATTAAAACCACAATTATTCAAATGAAACAAAACGTATTATCATCAAAGTATTAATTTGATGCACAAACGCTTATTAAAATGATCATAAATGTGCACATTAAAAAATCTTTGCCATCGTATTTTTGGGCTTTTATCGCTGAACCGATTTAGATGAAACCTGGTTTCAATATAAGTTGAGGTCCGGGGAAGGACGTAGGATAGTTTTTACTAATAAAATAATCATGATTCCGCGCAGACGAAGATGCGGGTCAAAAGCTAGTTACCAATAGTCTCCTAAACTCAGAATCATTTATCAATTTTTTTGGATCAGTCTTAAAATTTATGTTACAAAAAAATTTAAACTTAAGGAATTTTATCTAAAACTGGTTAGGCAGAGTAATCTCACTCTTGCAATGATAATACAAGGCTAGCACCTGACGGTGCCCAAGATTCCAATGAAGGGGATATAACGATAGGTTCAATGCGAGATATTTTGAGTTGCATTGATAGTTATGCATAGCAATCAGTTTAACCGCAAAGAGTTGGTAGAGAATGCCTCGTTGTAATAAATCCAGTTTTTGCATGTTGAAGTTTCATTTGTGCAATGAAAGTTAAATTAATGCGGTACTTGCGTCCTTTATTTTTGCACGGCTGATTAAATATTTTTGACTTTCGGAGCGATGTTCTAAATTTGTTTACATTAATTACAGTTACATCAAAATCGTAAAAAACTGGTAACGCAGAACGTAGGTATTAATTCAAAACATAACATAACGTAAAATACATTTGATTTTTAGTTTTATAGATAGGTACAAACATTGAAATATCTCAGTGTTCATTGATATTATGTACTTAATTTCTAATACGCTTTCTCAGCCCGAAAATATTTTAAGGGGCCCACTGATTAACTGTCCGCCGGACGATATAGGCCTGTCAGTTAGAACAAAAAGTTGACAGTTCCGAACAACTGACAGGCCGATATCGTCCGGCGGACGGGTAATCAGTGGGCCCCTTTACACTTGTGCGAAATTATTGTTCTGAATATAGTACCTAAACTAGACAGTTAATGATTATTTTTACAGCTCTTTACCTGTAATAACGTGGAAAGCTTCAAAACAAATGGAAACCAGACAACACATGACTCCGAAAAACGTATAAAACAGATATTTCCATTTTGAAAAAGCTATTGTGCCCGTATAAAGCCCTTTCAGGGCTGCGAGCGCCTAAAACTCGAATGAGCTAAAATAAAACCCCTTCAACATACATCTGTGCTCTAGAACAGCGAATGCACTCTATAATTTAACGCTAAGTCATAATGCGAATGCACTATGTTCATTAGGAAATTTGTTACTAAATGTTAAATAAGAAAAGAGGTATAGAAAATTCATTGCGTACAATTAAAAAAAAGCTACGAAATGGTTCGACTCGCATGGTCGAACGTAGTAGGTTTGGATAGTACACAGAAACAAATGTTAGCATGACAGTAATTTAACATATTTTGTTACTGAGATGGGACTTGCGTTTACACCGACCGACATCAGGTCAATTTTTAACTACAAAATCGACCAATACTTTGTAGGTATGCCAGGGGACCTAGATGACAATCGCACATTGATAAGCGCCAAACAAAAAAATTGAATCGAATTGACCGAAGCTACATAAACTCACTATTTCCATACATTATTTAAGTTTCGATTGTCATTTTTAATCAACGATTGTCATGTTTGCTAGGTTCCGTACTTTTAATGTAGTTATCCAGTAGGGCTAAGATGGTCAGTCTTTTATTATCTGTCATCATGCCTGTCACGTTCTAACAAGTATGTAAGTGCGAAATTGACGTATGACATGTCAAGTGACAAAACTGCGACCATGATACCGCCGCAGGCGTTTATAAAGGTGACCACTTTACTGTAAGCTACATTTACCTGAAGGGTTTAAAAGAGCTCGTATCGTGATACTTGGTCCTTTTGCCTCGAGTACGTCTGAAGCCCCCAGGTTTAAGGGATGAACTGTCTCGTTCCTTTTAGTCTTCTAGAGTTCTTGAGTCTTCAAAGGCTGAAATAGTAGACTTGTATACAATCTTGGAAAAACGGTCTAAAACGGAAAAGCATTTTTATGCACTTAACCATGTAGGTACTTTTATTTAAACTTATTCCACCTTCAAAAGTGTACAGTCACCTGCAATAATTCGAAATAAAAATATTGAATTGAATTGCATTGAATAATATGTTACTCCTCAAAGGCCGCAAAAATATGTGACACGCTCATATGGCTCTACAAATAAGATCGTGTCAGATATTTTTGCGGCTTTCGTTGTGTAACACATACTATAGTTATTGCAGGTGACCGTATAAGGTACAAATGTGTATAAGGCGAACTTAATGCCAGGAGCCGAATTCTAATTTACCAATTTGTTATGGGGAAAGGAAACGTAACATAAAGTGTCATTCTATGGAACTTGCTAACTATGTAAACAAAAGTCACTAGCAAATTGACATTCAGAGACAATTTTAATATGGCGTAGATGGTTTGTTTACACAGTTAGCAAGTTCCATAGAATGACACTAGTTACATTTACCTCAGTTGATCTTACCTAACTATCCTAGTCCTTCGCGAATCTATACCTACACTAGCTGTTGCCCGCGACTTCGTACGCGTGGATTTGTATATTGGTGGTTATATATTCTACATTAGCTTAGAACATTATGCAGCAAGAGATTGCGGTAGGACGGTTAATCATTTCTTAATTATTAATATTATACAACGCATGAGACTGGTTTGTTAGCTGTACGTCCAATACGCAGTTCGTCCAAATGATATTTCAATTCGCATTTCGTCCAACACGTATTTGGTCCAACATGCATTTCGTCCAACAGCGTTTCGTCCAACGCGTATTACGTCAACACGTATTTCGTCCAACCGCATGCCGTCCAACATGGATTTAGTCCAACACACATTTTGTCCAGTAGGCATTCCGTCCAACTCGTATATGTAGAAGTCTTGTCAAGAAAAATATAATTATGGGTCTCTCATTACTGCAGCCACTGGTCATTTATGAAAATTCGAACCGTTTGTCTGAGTTACGTACACCTTTGTACGACACACCTGTGCGTGAGCGGCGCGTTTTCGTGAACCTTGTAGGAAGACACGAAGGTAGACATTGGGATTTGGGCTGTAGCCGCACGCGTCAGTTGACGTATTTGGCGGTCAAGGAAACAAAGATTCATTGATTGGCGAACGATCCGAGCGAGCGAAGCGAAGTTCTACCAATCAACATGGAACACACGGCTGGCTAGAGAGAGGCACGTCCCGGCATTTCGATATTTCTTGACTGAACTATCCGAGGATAGTTTGTTACGCTATAACTAAATATAGTATATTTGTTCTATTTCAAATGAAATTAGGTAAACGGTAATTTTACTCAAATGGTACCTTTTCCCTGTCACTGTCACAGATATATGCCGCGTTCACACAACTTTACACGAACGCGACATTTCCAAGCATTCCCTGCGCAAAGTTGTCGGCTCGCTCGCAAATCAAAGGGTCTACCGCGAACAATGAAGTCCGCAAATTGCGGGCATTTTTCTGTTTAACTCCAATTGGACGTAATTAAAGTGACAGAGAAAAATGCCCACAATTTGCGAATTTCGGTGTTCGCGGTAGACCCTCAGAATGGAACTGTCGCATATTTGTTAATCAACATTACGTAACGAACGTCAATGAGGAATTTCACATGCTCAATGTGTGTTGTGTAGGTATTTATTCTTATCCTAGTCTTCCTTAGTCTTGTCCCAGAGAACGGGACGAGCTTCCACTAGTGGAATTAAAAAGTCGACATCTAAATTGTCAGCCATTTTTGTGCATTCATTATCATGTGAGAACTATGCAACAGCAAAACAATAACTACCGAGCGGTGCGCCGTCCGCCGGTGTAGCGGGACCGTGCCGTCGCACCGTGCGCGGCACCGTTCACGGCACCGTGCCGCGGCACGACGCTGGCCGGCGCCGCACCGTGGACATGTGGCCGGGCCCTAACAACAGTAACAACCCGTTAACGGCTCCGACCGCGGGTCCCAGTAGCACCATATCATCGGTGTAGCTGATATTATTGACATTTTCTCATTTCCCATATCCTCTTAATAGACGAATCACGAAATGGACGAACTCCGTAATGATGAATCGCGAAATGGACGAAATGCAGAGTGACAAATCGCGAAATGGACGAACTGCGTATTGACGAATCACGAAATGGACGCATCACCTATGGACAAACTGCGTAGTAGACGAATGGACGAAATGCGATTTGGACGAACTGCGTATTGGACGTCCAGCTAACAAATCATGAGACTTGTCTTTCACAACCTACGAAGTTTCAAGCCCCTAACCGAATAAAATTATCCTCGATGTAATCCCTCTAAACCCCCTTAGAAGATTTTCATGTCCTCTATTTAATAAAACCTACTACCTAACTACCTATTTACGAAGTTTCAAGTTCCTAGCTTTAAATAAAATTTGCACCCTAAGACGAACTTTCATCCCCTTTTTTTTTAGGGGTTGAATTTCCAAAAACGTTGCAATTACTTTTTTTTGTAATCGGCTATTATGCCTTTCTAAGAAGTTTCAAAGCATTTGTAATGGATTCAAACTTTCAATCCCTGTTTAACCCTGTTAGGGGATGAATTATACAAAACGCTGAAATTACTTTTCCTGTATTTTAATAATATCCCGAAATACAAAGATTCAAGTCCCGCGTTCGAAAAAATGTTTGATATCCATACAAACTTTCAACCCCTTTTTCACCACTTTAGGGGATGAATATTCAAAAACGCTGAAATTATTTTTCTTGTATTTTAATAACATATATTTTTACGAAGTTTCAAGTTCCTAGCTTAAAATAAAATTTGAACTCCATACAAACTTTCAACCCCTTTTTAACCCTGTTAGGGGATGAATTTTACAAAACGCTGAAACAACTTTCCCTGCCTTCTAATAATATCCCCAAATACAAAGATTCAAGTCCCGCACTCTCAAAAATATTTGATATCCGTACAAATTTTCAACCCCATGTTTTACCACCTTGGGGGATGAATTTTTAAAAACGCTTAAATTTGTTTTCTTGTATCTTAATTCAATACCTTTTTGCAAAGTTTCAAATTCCAAGCTTAAAATAAAATTTGCACCCTAAGACGAACTTTCATCCCCTTTTTAACCCCCTTAGGGGATGAATTTCCATAAACGTTGCAATTACTTTTTTTTGTAATCGGCTATTATGCCTTTCTAAGAAGTTTCAAAGCATTTGTAATGGATTCAAACTTTCAACCCCTGTTTAACCCTGTTAGGGGATAAATTTTACAAAACGATGAAATAACTTTCCCTGCCTTCTAATGATATCCCCAAATACAAAGATTCAAGTCCCGCACTCTCAAAAATATTTGATCTCCGTACAAATTTTCAACCCCTTTTTTACCACCTTGGGGGATGAATTTTTAAAAACGCTGAAATTAGTTTTCTTGTTTTTTAATTTAATACCTGTTTACGAAGTTTCAAGGTCCTAGCTTAAAATAAAATTTGCACCCCAGGACAAAGTTTCATCCCTTTTTTTACCCCCTTAGAGGTTGAATTACCTAAAACGTCGCAATTATTTTTTTTTGTCATCGGCTATTATGCCTTTCTAAGAAGTTTCAAAGCATTTGTAATGGATTCAAACTTTCAACCCCTTTTTAACCCTGTTAGGGGATGAATTTTCAAAAACGCCGAAATTACTTTTCCCGTCTTATAATAATATCCCCATATACAAAGTTTCAAGTCCAACACTCACAAAAATATTTCATCTCCATACAAACTTTGAACCCCTTTTTCACCACCTTGGGGGATGAATTTTCGAAAACGCAGAAATTAATTTTCTTGTTTTTTAATATAGTACATTTTTCCAAAGTTTCAAATTCCTCGCTTAAAATAAAACTTGCACCCCATACAACCTTTCATCCCCTTTTTAACCCCCTTAGGGGTTGAATTTTTCAAAATCGCTTCTTATCTCTTGTACACTTTATAAATTCAACCTAGTGTGCAAATTTCAACTTTCTAGCTTTTGTAGTTTCGGCTCTGCGTTGATGAATCAGTCAGTCAGTCAGTCAGTCAGTCAGTCAGTCAGGACACTTGCATTTATATATATAGATAAGTCCTAGGTTTTGCATGTCTACGAATTTAATGGTATTTTTATGTTGTTTCAGATCTCGCAATAACAGCGCAGCTCAAGTTTATCCTGGATCAAGAACACATGTTCAAATCATTGAAAAGTTTCTTAATACTAACCCAATGAAAACATTACAATGGGATAACTTTACCTTGCCCTGAAAATAAATAAAAAATAAGTAATATTGACAAAAAAGAGACAATTCAACTAAAAATTTATCTAATGCGAGCTTAATGCAAAGGACGAGTTTTTGCATAGGTACTAATTATTATCATTTTGTAATATTTTAGACGATAAATATTATACTATTTGTTGTATTATATTGTTTTATTTCTACTTACAATAAATAGTTTTAATAATATGCGAAAAAAAAACTAAAATATGAACAGGCTTTCGTGATCTTGGTGTTCAAAATTGTTAATGAGGTAAAATAATCTATAAGCAATTATGATACTATTTCACCCCTTAGAGTTATAGTCTAGGTATACAAAATGTAGGTGGGCGTTTTTTTTTGGTGTCCCCTACACTTCGTTATTTCTACTCAGAATCACGAGCTCTTTCTATCCTAATAGGAGAAAAAAAGTGTCCCAAAATTTCCATACATTTTACGATCTTTCCATTCTGCGACCGCCATACAAAGTCTATGAAAAATGGTGACGTAATGGAAATAAAAACCTAAGAACACTTTTTTTCTCATATTAGGGTAGGAAGAGCTCGTGATTCCAAGTAGAAAAAACATAAAAAATCCCAAATTTGAAAAAAAAGTGTAGGGGACAACAAAAAATAAAACGCCCAGGTACAGCCAGCAAAAAGGTGTGCTAAGCTAATAATTTTGCTGACTGTACGTAAATCAAAATTGGGTTAGGTACAGATGTAGTGCATAATTATTTTCCATCGTTTTCACGGAAACGTACGAACGTGTCTTGCTATTTAAGTCAGTCTCGGTACAAAAAGTACTGAGGTTGACTGAAGTAGCATGACAAATACGAATGTTTCCGAGAAAATATAATGGAAACAATTATGCACTACATCTGTAGTACCTACGAGACCATTAGTCAAACATCAAAAGTACTCAGCACTCACTAATTACCTTTTCGTCCCAGTAGCCCGGCAGAGACGTTTGGTTGTTGGTGCGCTGAGGCAAAAACCTTCCTTAGGGAAGTAGGTCGCCGCCTGCAAGAAAGGGGCCTTGACCCGCGCTCCGGGTTTTTCCTGGTGCAAAGGCTGCCCATCGCAATTTAACGCGGTAACGCAGTGAGTGTGATGGGCACCTTTGCGCCAGGGGTAGCGCGGGGAGGCCTCTTTCAGTAGTTTTTATATTCCTTGTTTTGTTTTAGATATATTTAGGGTTGTTAGTTTTAATTTAGTATTATTCATAGATTTATTTAGTTCATAAGTTATTTATTTATCTTTTTACTGTCTTTTTCAATGAAATAAATTTGATTTCATTAGTCAATCTCCAAAATCGTCCTTACGGCTTCTAAGATCAAATCTTAGGTATAATTTATTGAAATTGCCACTGTCCATCATGTCCGTTCTGTCGCCAAAATAGTGTTTAGTTTTTTTTTTAGTTTATAAAATTATATGTATGTTAAGACTAACAACAACAAGGCCCATATTATATATACCTTATAGACATAAGGTATATGTAATATGGGCCTTGTTTCCTGAATAAAAATAAAAAATAAAAAAAATATATACCTACCTACAGAGATTCAACACAATGACAGTAAAAAACCGGCCAAGTGCGAGTCGGACTCGTGCACGGAGGGTTCCGCACCATCAACAAAAAAATAGAGCAAAACAAGCAAAAAAAAACAAGCAAAAAACGGTCACCCATCCAAGTACTGACCCCGCCCGACGTTGCTTAACTTCGGTCAAAAATCACGTTTGTTGTATGGGAGCCCCACTTAAATCTTTATTTTATTCTGTTTTTAGTATTTGTTGTTATAGCGGCAACAGAAATACATCATCTATGAAAATTTCAACTGTCTAGCTATCACGGTTCGTGAGATACAGCCTGGTGACAGACGGACGGACGGACGGACGGACGGACGGACAGCGGAGTCTTAATAATAGGGTCCCGTTTTTACCCTTTGGGTACGAAACCCTAATGAAATATAAAAATAATATATACCTACAGAGATTCAACATAATGACAGTAAAAACCTGTGGCTTGGCCCGATAAAAAAATGGAGACGTTTCCCTACTAACCACTGGCTTCAGAACGAGAAATCGCAATTAATACCAACAGCTGTTCATAATTATTAATTATACCGACGGGAGCTATGCAAATACTGAGATCTTTATAAGTGTAATTGGTTTCCAGTAAACGATATCTGTCAATTAAGTTTTATCTGTTTCGATCTTACAGAAAACAGGGTGGCTACCATTGAGTTGGCGTTACATTTACGTTAGCGTCTGCGTTAACTCGATTGCGTTTCTCTATCACACCCAATACATCAGTACGAGCGAGATAGACTGCGATCGAGTTACGGAAACTTCAAGAGTTAACTGTGGTATGGCTTCAGGGCAGGGTAGCTGAATTACAAAAAAAAAAACTGCTGTATTGAAATTAAGTTTCGTAAATTTTGCATAATTTACGCGTAGCTTTTCAGCCTGTTTGCCGGTAGTAAGTATATATTATAGTAGGGATGTGACGATACCGATACCGATACGATATATCGGCCGATATATCGGCATCGCCGATTTAAATACACCCGATATCATAACAAAATGTTAACAACCAACAGTAAGGTAAGTATTTAATTGGGCAAGAATATTCTTCACCTCAATTTTAACTTGATGTGTCAACGATATATTACTTACTCGTAACAGTGAAGCTGCTATAATCGTGCTATTTTACTAATATGAATATATTTTTCTATATTTTATTTTTGAGTTTTTTACACTTCTTAAAATCGAGTGTCTATTAAACATAAGTATGCTTTATGCATATAAAGGATATAATTCTTTATTTATTTGATTTATTAACTATAACTACCAGGCTAGCGATATCGGTATCAGTATCGTATCGGCAAAATCATGTATCGTTACATCCCTATATTATAGGGTGACTGCTATAGTTATAGGCCACTACATAGAAATTGGCCTTTTCATAAGAAGGAAACAAGGTAATAGAAGAGACATTGTTAAGAGTGGCCAATTACTATGTAGTGGCCAATAATTTAACAGGCACCCTAGTCAACATCAAAAGTAGCGTAAGGTGGTTTGGGGTAAGATTGAAAGGGTTTTTCATTAGAATGATAAATTGCTCATTTGCTATCTATTTTACTAGATTTTGTTATAAAGATCAACATATGTCAATGTCATTATCCCTATTGTTACAATGTCAAAACACCATTTTGTTACTTATGGTAGGGGAGCCCAAGAGGGGATTTTTGTGTTTACTCGAGCGCGTCAGATTAAGATATGAGTGATATCTTGCTACCCCGTGTAGTCTATCTTTACCTAAAAGGGGTAATGTGTCCATCTATGTTGAGCCCTTGGTTCGTTGGGGGTTGGTGGGGGGTTCAACAAATTGCTAAGCAGATTGTGGATTTGGTCATATTCAGTGGCGGATTTGCAGTCTTTGCCGCCCTAGGCTCAGACCCTGTAGCCGCCCCTTTCTCAGTATCAGCACCCATCATACTGACTGCATTTAGGTCAGGCAACGAAAAGGTATAGAGGGAAATGCTTGGACACATTTTTTACTAAGTAACTTTGTTTGGACTCGTTAGGAGGTGAAAATATCAAAAGTCGCCGGCCGTAGCCCTTGAGCGGGGGTGGGGGGTTTGATTTAAAGGTCCCATTTTTCGGTTTTCCGCTTATAATATCTTAGAAACTATGCGTCCTTGTGACATGATCATTATACAAAATGAAGGCTGATTAAATTTGCTACAAGTTTTATACAGTCGAGTTTTTCGATAGGTATCTTGTTTAGTTTTTGAGAAAGCCGCTCTTGAATGTCTATAATTTTGCATTAAATTTCCATCAATAATATTCACAGTGCTCACGAGGAAAGGAACCCGAAAGATTTTAACAGTGTAGCAGATCTGCGAAATTGACTCCACAGTCGCGTTCGCGGCTTCGTGCACGAGTGTGGAGGGCCCTATACAAGCCCCCCTTCAGACTATTGCGCGTGAATCGCGGCTCGACTTCGCCGAGCGAATATATCGCGACGTTGACGTATGACTCCACACTCGCAAAGTTCTCGGTGATTTCGCAGTTTAGTTCGCGCCAAGATGGCTGAAAAGCATCAGCTGATCGACTTAGCTGTAATTTATCTACGGCAATGATTGCTGATGCTTATGATATCGAAAAACTGTACTAAATAAAACTTGTAGCAAATTTAATCAGCTTTCATTTTGTACAATGATCAGTCGTTAGAACGCATAGTTTCCGAGATAAGTATAAGCGAAAAACCGAAAAATGGGACCTTCAAATCTCCCTCTTTCCCCGGCTCATTAGCTACGGCCGGGGACTTTTGATATGTTCACCTCCTAAGTAGTTCAAACAAAGTTACGAAGTCAAAAATTGTGTTCCAAGCATTTCTCTCTATACCTTTTTTTGAGAATTCGTTGCCTATAGGTATATGAATAAATTTGTGTTATTTCTTGTTATAATCAGCGATTTTTTGCCACAATTTGCCGCCCCTAATATCTCGCCGCCCTAGGCTCGAGCCTACTGTGCCTTATGGGAAATCCGCCACTGGTCATATTAGTCAAAACGCTATAATTGTGCTATTACTAAATCTGATAATTATTTGCACGCATTTCCTTAATCTGACGGTTACAATGTAAAAATTAGGGATCAAACGTTCGTCAGAAGAAAATGCCTACAAATAAGTGTTATATTAAGTTATAGAAAAAATATAGCATTAACGTGGACAAAAACGACCAAACCCACAAACTGCTTAACGATTTTTTAACCCTCCACCAACCTCCCGAAATTAAAAAAAATTTTTAGAAGCTTTCCGGTTCGCTGGAAAAAAAAAATTATAACTTATTTTTCTTCTTATCATCTAATATTTCGATTCCAATAGGTCTGTACGATGCTCGAGTAAGTGTACACATTTAGCATCGTCGCCTCCCTAACTATTATGGAAAGAGTAAAAAGTATGATTAAACAACATTTCATTAAAAGCTTTCGTATTTGCACTGTAATGCAAATAAAAAGTAGCTTCTATTTTTATTTATCTACTTAAAACTAACAAACCGTTTTCTTGAAACGGGCTTCTAAATTGCACCTCGTGTGCAAATACAGCTTTCCAATTAACTGTGGTAAGTGACACTCTTTTTGTCACCCTAAAACACACTCTATATCACAAAAATAAGATTTACACTTGATTGACAGTTGTTGTGGACATCACAAGCTGGTCACCATTGTATTTTCCCACGACAGTCATCCATGTGTGGCTGTTTTACTATTAGAAATTCAACTCTATCTCATTTATTTTAAAGTTGAAAATTGCGAGTTGTATTTAGCTAAGAGATGGCCGTTTTCACCCTATTTTCTCGAAGTCTAAGAGAAGCTCCGTCGTTGTAAAATGAAAAGGAACTAGAGATATTCTAAAGGCTAAGGTATATATTACGTTTTGGTTTCAAATATCTAGGTTGTTGTTACTAAGTGCAGGCTAGAAATAGCCTCTGAAATGCTCATACCTCTACTTTACTTTCTAGTAAGTGTATTTAACATATTACCATAATATTATTATGCATTTAACCCACCGAAACTTCGACTTAATGAGGATTTTAATATTTTATACGTCTTATATACTTTGACACCGGCCAAAAACATGTTAAAAGTAATGGTATAACAAGGATGGTATAGAAAACGTCTCAGTGCCGTATTCCGCAAATCTCTCTTGTCAGGCCTGTGGTAGACCATGTCGGTCTCGCATCGATCTATTCAGCCACCAAAAACGCGCGGTGTTTCTCCGGTGTTACACCATAAATCGTCTGGAATTGACGCAATGGCCAGTGATGATGACGATAGAAAACTTTACTAATGAAGAAATCTGTTAAATTTCCAATTTTTTAAGCAAAAAACTTGAACGGGTCACTAACATGTTCTTTCACCATAGCGAACTCAACATACAACGACGTTGCTACCTCTTGAGATAAACTTATGGAGATTTTGAGAAGGAATGTGAAATTGACTTATTATTTTGAGACACAAATACTGAGTATACAAATACTGGATGGTTTTATGCCAACGCTCAGCCAGCCACAGTAATAACACCGGTGCCTTGTATGGTGGCTAGTAATTAATGGTTAGCCGGCATTTCATGGTCGGTTGCATGGGATCTTGAAAGGAAACTGTCATTCCTCATTATAAAGAAGTTGCTAAGAGCTTTGTTAGTGCAGTAAACCTGGGTTTTATAGGTCTCGCACTTTGTTAGAGTCTAGACTAGAAATGTTAGGAATTGCTTTGTTAAATTGGCAATAACAGTTATGTTTTCAATAGAACTATTTGAAATGTAAGTACGACAAAGGTTATGATGGTTTAAATAGTAACATGTTTTGCCAGCCAATTAGCTTGGCACTAAACAAATTTTACGGTTTAGCTTACGTGTTTTTAGTCACTCACGCGACATTTTATACAACATACTTAGGACAAATGCAAGGAGGTGGTGATTTTTACCATTAGCAACAAGACATGATATTAATTATTATGTCATCATCATCTTCCTCGCGTTGTCCCGGTATTTTGCCACGGCTCATGGGAGCCTGGGGTCCGCTTGGCAACTAATCCCAGTAATTGGCGTGGGCACTAGTTTTTACGAAAGCGACTGCCATCTGACCTTCCAACCCAGAGGGTAAACTAGGCCCGTATTGGGATTAGTCCGGTTTCCTCACGATGTTTTCCTTCACCGAAAAGCGACTGGTAAATATCAAATGATATTTCGTACATAAGTTCCGAAAAACTCATTGGTACGAGCCGGGGTTCGAACCCGCGACCTCCGGATTGCAAGTCGCTCGCTCTTACCGCTAGGCCACCAGCGCGTCCGATATTAATTATTATGTGATAGCTTATATTATGAATGATGATGATGATTGATAAAAACTATTCTATTGATAACCGATAATGATCGAGCTTTCGCGAGTGCAGCCCAACAATCGGTATTGGAAAAGGTCACATCACTATAGGGCGTTTTTTTTTTGTTGTCCCCTACACTTTTTTTTTCAAATTTGGGTTTTTTTATGTTATTTGTACTCAGAATCACGGGCTCTATCTATCCTAATAGGAGAAAAAGAGTGTCCTAAGGTTTTTATTTCCATTACGTCACCATTTTTCATAGACTTTGTATGGCGGTCGCGGAATGGAAAGAACGAAAAATGTATGGAAATTTTGGGACACTTTTTTTCTCCTATTAGGATAGAAAGAGCTCGTGATTATGAGTAGAAATAACATAAAAAAACCCAAATTTGAAAAAAAGTGTAGGGGACAACAAAAAAAAACGCCCTATAGCGCGGCAAAGAATGACAAATGAGCAACGCCGCAATGGCAGCGTCGTAGTGGAGCTTCCCTAGTTATGTCTGTTTTATTGTATTAAATCCTTTATTTGATGATGATTGGTGTTTTAGTTTAACACTATGTACCTATGTCCCTTCCCTGGGCCTCAAACTATCTCTATGCCAAATTTCATGTAATTCGGTTTAGCGGTTTAAGCGTGAAGAGGTAACATATAGACGGACAGTTACTTTCTCATTTATTAAACCCCATTTAGACGGTTCAAGAACTTGCATGCGATATTCTTTACATTGCTTTTGCTAACTACATAGTTCAAATTTCAAAAAATTCATTCGACCGACCAAGCCAAAGTAACGAAAATCGCATGCAATTTATTGAACCGTCTAAAGTAGGGATCTTGAACTTTTGTCATGTATCCACATGTTGTGAATTTCTGTGACTAAATACGCGGTTTTCGAATACAATTTTATTTAAGCGTGTGCCTAAGACATATTTACGTGTCAGCAAAAAACGTAAGATAAGTACCAGAAATTTACAACTATATCTATTCCGTTATTATTACTCATCCTCTCTTAAAAAGCTTAAAAACCGGTAACAGACTGCCAAAATCCTCAATCAATCACTCAGCAAAAACCGTCCTTTTTAGTTTAAGACCAATAAGTGATATTGAACGCTTAAGGGCCCTACACACTATTGTTCCGTAATCCGCGGTTATTGAGTATGCCCCGCCGATTCTGAGTGATTGGCAAACTTGCCTTTTTCCCAAAAAAAACCGCCATGTTGAAAAAATCAATAACAACTCTATCATATGTGGGTTAAGACTGAAATTGCGACGGACGACGAAGTGTAGCGTGCAGTGGTTACCTATATTTTTATTTTATTATAGTTTTTATAGGAATAGTAACTCTGTGAGTGTGGGTTAAGATTGAAATAGCGATAGTCGGAATATTATAGTTTAACTATACGCACATTTAAAAAAGGAATAGCGACACTATGACTATGGGTTAAATTTGAATTTGCGGAGTCGAGATTGGCGGTAATATTTTTGTTTTATTTTTAGGTAATGATTTGTCAGCGATAAATGTATGAGTGCAAAGTGGGTAGCTTTCATTGATAACTTTAGTTGAGAGCTTATAGTTTTGAAGATAGAACTTAAACTTCTTCCCATTAAATAGCTATTGCCATTGCAAAGATTTGCGTGTTGATATCGATTGTTTAGAATTCAATTTTTTGTATAAACATGTATGTAAAGGGGCCCACTGATTACCAGTCCGCCGGACGATATCGGCCTGTCAGTTGTTCGGAGCTGTCAACTTTTTGTTCTAGCTGACAGGCCGATATCGTCCGGCGGACTGGTAATCAGTGGGCCTCTTAAGTATACAGGGTGTCTAGTGGCTTACTGTAAAGACCGAGAAATAATAAATTAAACAATAAACGAGCGAGCGAAGCGAGGCCATTTAATAACTCGAAGCTGGCTATACTTCTAAGAATATATCTGGTTCTTTTTCTACTTAATATTTTCCATGTATTCAACCAAGTTACATTGTATCACGAAGTAATTTTATAATGCCTAGGTACAGCTAAATCGCCTGACAATTAGCATTGATAAACAATGTTTAAGCTAGCAGCTAACATCCATAACTACTTATCACGCAACCAAACCAGTACATTATCTTCATATCACACATACTTTACTTACCATTTACTTACTTTAACTGATCACTGTTACTTAATATTGCACCTAGATATGGGAGAATGAACCTTAATAGTGTAAATATAAAGGTGTGGTTTAAGGTATTGGTATTATGGTTAAATTATTTACGTTATCAGGAGTTGCAAGTTGAAGCGTAATTTGCATTAAGCGCAGCAACTATAGTCTGTTTAGCAGTAAAGAAATATGCAGTAGTTTGACTTCATTCAAATCAAAAGCGTATCAAACATCATACATGTTTTGTACGTTGTGACATAAAATAACATATTTTAGACTAATTTATATTTTATACTACATATTATTACAATAAAGACACCTAAAAATACACATTACACATACTTAAAACTACCTAACCTAAAACCCGTTCTGTGTTTTGCCCGGTCTAAAAGTCCCCATCACACTTACAGCGTTGCCGCGCTGTATGGCGATGGAGACCTGTTGGACCAGCCAAGTCCCAGAACAGGGGTCGTCGGGGATATAAAAACGCAAATCGTTGCAATGGGAAATATAGAACTGCTATTTAATGGGAAGAAGTTTAAGTTCTATCTTCAAAACTATTACTATTTATATTTATATTTTATATTTTTACTACATATTTATATTTTTAGTAGATTTTATTGCAGCGATTACTACGTTCATTCTGTCACTCATTTTGTCAAGAAAATTTACAGATACAGGGGCGGCAACAACGACGCCGCAACAGTCATGCAGCTGCAGTTGCCGTCCGAATACGAATGTCACCTTTAAAGAGGACCTTTATGGGACAGTATCTACATGTAGTATAATAATGAGATACTTAATATCAACACCTCGGAGTTCATTTTAATCCTAAAAAAACAAAGCAAAAACTAAAGCTAAAACTAAAACTACGAGAATTGATTATAAGGATATTTTTATACATGGAAGAAAAAAACTCACACACCACCAAAAATAAGATTGGTATTGATACTTATTAAATTGTATTACGTATTGAACTTTTGGACCATAGTTGTGGTAGGCAAGGCATTGGACTATAGTTGTGTTGTTTTACGGTAAGTAAACAAATACCTATAGTAAATTGAATTTGTTAGTAAACCAATAATTTCGGTGAAGTCGTAGTGTTTTAAGTAATCTCAATTATCACTTTATGTGACATAGTGATAGCTTTTGAAAAAGCATAGAGTGAAGACACTGCACAGATTATGATTCTTTGACTACGACATTGCCGCGGACATAGATTTATAATCAGAAAAATGTCTACATATATTACCTTCGATAACAAGAGTCATAGATTCAATCCCGGTGAAGTTACGGTGTACTAAACCACTTTTAGCTGCCCATATACGGATATGGACCTTATGTAATTACAATAAGGTTTATGTATTATCAATTAACAGTGTATGTACATAATAATATGACAAATATACGTGATGGTTCCTAGCGGGTGGCTTGTACGTAAGATTTAGTGATAGAAGAAGTAGCTGTAAAATCTAGGAATAACATTGCATATTTGACAAATGAAACTGAGGGCGATGTACGGCGCTATAAGTTTTGTGGTAACTGCATTGTCAAATGTTAGTATTTGAAAATCTTTAGAATGCATTAATATTTACGAAAACGGGAATAGTTTTAAGGCATTTATGTTAATATTATGTTGACGATTGTTGCAGTCAATTGTGGAACAAATGACCCTTTCATGTTAAATTTTGCTAATTGACTTGACTTGTATACGTATATCTAAAATTATGATGTAATAAATGTACGAGACGGTACATGAAAAGTGTAATGACATCTGTCAAAAGGTCACATTTGAATGTCAGTACAGAACTTACCTCGTATCTAAGCACAAGCGTTAACGGTATATGAACAATAGATATGTGATGTAGTAGTTAGAAGAGTGGAAATACAGTTCTTTATTTAATTATTAAAATATGTTTCATTAGTGCCTAACAATAAATATTAAAAATGTTTATACTAAATATTCGCAGTTCCATCCAGGGCGGCGAGGCCGAATTTCTAGAGTTATGGTTTTTGTTTAAAAGTTGTACCTGTTTATTTTAGATTTTTATATTTGATAGGTAGGCTATATTTCTTTTTGTTTGTATGATGACTCTGTAATTTTTCAATTATTAAATTCTATTACCGATTCTTTTAAATTTACTAGACCTTAAACATACTTTGTGTTTCTCTAACTTTGTATAAAACGTGCATATACAGAATGATTCAGGAGACGTGAGCAGGATCAAGCCTACGCATACAGTAAGTTATAAACAACTGTCTCCTACCAGTATTTGTGAGATTAATTTTAATTTATTTTATACCAAAAAAAAGTTTTAATTTATTTTACGACATTTATGGTCACCCTTTTAATTTATCCATAACAAGTGCCAAATTGAATGTCATCGGAGTCTGGTTACTTTTGAAAAATCGTATCTCACTAAAGTGTGAGATTTTATTTTCTTCATACTCAAAGTTGTGGTTGAAAAAGTTATATCTTTAAATAAATAAATAATTATTATAGGACATTCTTACACAGATTGACTAAGTCCTACAGTAAGCTCAAAAAGGCTTGTGTTGTGGGTACTCAGACAACGATATATATAATATACAAATACATAAATACATAGAAAACAACCATGACTCAGGAACAAATATCTGTGCTCATCACACAAATAAATGCCCTTACTGGGATTCGAACCCAGGACCGCGGCTTCACAGGCAGGGTCACTACCCACTAGGCCAGACCAGTCGTCAAAATCTTTGTTAATTAAATGTTGTAGGGTATCCATGATTGTAGATAATTAAATTTGTCCTTACCAAAAAGTATAACAACAGAAAAAAAGCCTGTTTGTTTTACTTAAATATTGTGGTGAACGATTCTTTTACATTTACTGATTGTGTAGGCCCTGAAGAATCACCCTGTATGGGTACCTATGAAGTTTATAGTTGGAATTAAGAGCCAAGTTTATACATCCTCCGTTCCGCGCACAGTTTTTATTGGCTCCGTAATTTGTTTACGGCATTTATGATCGGTGTTATTGTTAATAAATAATGGTTTATGCGTCCTGCCACTCCTGCCCTACGATACCACCTGCAGTACGTTCAGCGCCGTCCTAAACCAAATGGACGTATAAGTACTCATACTCATACATTCATAAACCATAATATTTTACATCTCAAATACGGTAGGTACATAAACAATTTATATTAATCAAATATAAAGTAGGTAGGTATCTAACGGGTACATAGGTACTAATTTATTTCTGCATGCATGGCATTATTTTCAAAGTAAAACAGATTCGTAACTTAGATTTAAAAATTTAAATCACTACACGCCTCGACAAATTTGTCAATGGTATATAGCAAGCAAGGTTTGTTAATAAAGTTTTAAGGCGATTTGCAAAAATAACATATCTTAAGAAGAAATTATTTTAAAGATGGAATTTTCAGATGTGTGATTTTTCGCATGACATTTGACCTTGAATAAAACCGGCCAAGTGCGAGTCGGACTCGCGCACGAAGGGTTCCGTGCCATTACGCATAAAATGTATGGGAGCCCCACTTAAATATTTATTATATTCTGTTTTTAGTATTTGTTTTTATAGCGGCAACATACCTACATCATATGTGAAAATTTCAAACGTCTAGCTATCATCACGGTTCATCATATACAGCCTGGTGACAGACAGACGGACAGTTAGGCAAGCAAATCTTGTCAGTAGAAAAAGGCGGCAAGTTTTAATAATGCGGGTTAGCAACACTACGTGAATTGTTCGAAAATCGCGTGTCATTTATTTATTGTCTGTGGAACTGTTTAGTTTACATTTTCATCGTTGTTTCATTTGTTGTTGTTTTGATTCTTGTTCGTTTCCTAAGTATACCATACTTTGGTTTGCTTTACATTGCTACTGTCATATCCTGCTTGACAAACTATAAAATAAGAAGTCACAAAATTTTCTATAAAGGGTTTTGACAATAGGCAGCCACACATGACGAAATCCAAAGACAAGTCAAGTGTGTCGCCCGCCTACGCTTTCTCACAATTTGACAGTCGAAAAACAAAACCCACTGACACTAACTACAGAGTAATGAACGGACTAGAGTCTAGAGTGACAGCTTCATAAATTTTATTAACTGTACGAACATATTATTTAGTGATTTTCATTTAAACGGATCTAACGCGATATTTTTCTCATAATTTATACCTTATCTGACGTTTCAGCTGGTTTGCTCCAGCTGTGGTCACGGATATCTGACGTCCCAGCTCCCAGCAACATGTCAACGGAGATATGTATATGGGTAAACAACACTGTTTGTCATTGTATCTACAGTCGACTTCATAAATATGTATACATTTCTTCACCTTAACCCATTGTAATAAGGTAAAAAAAAGTATACATATTTATGAACTCGACTGTATTACAGTGGACTCGTGCCCGTGGACAAGTGGGCCCGTGCTAATTATTTCATTCATATGGCCGTACATAAATATGAATGTTACTCTGTTCAGTTCAGCCCTCTGTGTTGTAACTTAATAAAAACCTATAGAGGCAAGCATGGCATACCCCTGGGCGGGTAAAGTGAGACCCACGCCATAGTGTCTGATTACCTACGTATCCATTATTTGGAGACAACTACAGAAAATCTAAAAATAGACTTTATTTTGAAAGTCGTAGGGGTAATTTTTACGTGACATAGTGTTCGATTACACTAGGTTATCCATTCTTTGATAGTTTTCCGCGAAATCGTATCACTAGTGGCTTGATATTGAGAAATAAACTTTAATTGATTAGAATATGATTGAAATTAAAACAATGGTAAAGGTAAGATACGCGGTAGTGAAGGTTACAATATGTCAGTGACCGTTTTTTTGTTTTTGTCCCTCATTTCACAGCGATGAATCATTGGCGGCAAATGGATCGCGGCTCTATTTCAAATTCAAACTCGGAATAGCATTTTGAATTACGAATTAAGTAGGTACTATAGTTGGTCAAACCATTTGTTAGTAAATAAAACAAAAAAAGTATACCTGATATATATGGAACCGGGGGCGATAGCAAGTAAAACGACCGTTTGCATTGACGTCTGATTTATTACTGACTCGGTAGGTAGATCACAAAACTAGCATACAGAACATCCCTCCAACATTAATTTGGGAACCTGTTAAACAAACAAACACACTAATTAACAGGTGCTTAAACTTAAAAATACTTCTTAAAATCTACGTTGACCCTGGGACGCAAGCGTTGATGGGCGGACGGCAAATCCTCATTATGATCAGCCGTGTTATCAGAACCGGCGGCTGCCTGCGGCAGAGGTGGAGCCTCCGCTGGCGGCACATGAGGCATTTCTCGTTCACCCTCTGTGTCAGCGCCCTCACAGTCATTCCACTCCTCCCTGCCCTCTGCGGGTTCATTATTCTCACTTAACTCAATTTCTGGAAGCTCTCTGCTCGGTTCAGGTTCAATGGTAGCCGAAGGTGGAGCAGGTGGGGGTGAAATTGATTGTGACCGTGACATAACGGTTTCACTTATTAAATCGGGTTCTGTTTCCTGACGCTTAAACATTTGGTCAACATGACGAATACATTCGGTATTATAATCAGCTACAAATACGTTATACATTCTACGGCCTATTGAATTTAGCACTTTTCCTTTTACCCAACTTTCTTTTCTATCAATATACCATCTAACCCATACTAAATCGCCGGTGCAAAATTCCCGACTAATATTAGAGGCTTCCTGCAACAAAAATGTTGGGTCACTATCTTTTGGCAGTAATAAGTCTAATCGTGTCCTTAATTCGCGACCAAACATTAATTTTGCAGGTGTCGCCCCAGTAGAAGTATGTACAGTATTTCGGTATGTAAACAAATATTCTCGTAAAGAGTCATGTACAGTTTGTATTGGCAAATTTTCTTTTAATATCGATTTTAGGATATTTTTACAAATTTTTACACTTATTTCCGCCTGGCCGTTACTACACGGGTGATAGATAGGTGACGTCATGTGTTTAATACCATTACTGGAACAAAATTCTCTAAATTCCGCGGAAGCAATTTTTACGTCATTGTCAGATACAAGCAAGTTAGGGATGCCAAAACATGAAAATATTTGCTTTAACTTGCCAATTAACGCCTTAGTTGCCGTTCCATTTTCCATATGACAACACTCTATCCACTTACTGTACGCATCTACCAGTATCAAATACGTTCGAGAACCGATTACCATATAGTCGATGTGAACGCGTTGGAAGGGTGCGCCCGGGCGCGGCCACGACGCTGGCGGCGCTCGCGCCGGCGCGGCGCGCATAACGGCGCACGTCGCGCACGAGCCGGCCCTCTGCTCAATATCGTTATCTATACCTGGCCACCACATCCTACTTCGTGCATTACTTTTCATCTTTACAATTCCCAGATGGGAACTGTGCAATTCATCTAATACGCGTACCCTGAGTGCTGCGGGAACTACAACCTTGTGGCCCCGCAATAAGCACCCATTTTCATACTGTAAATCTGCCTTATTACGAAAATAAGGAAGTATCGACGTACATATGATTTTCCTAGGCCACCCCCGTTGCATGTACTTAATAACGGTTTGTAATACATTATCAGTTTCGGTCGCTTGCTGAATGTCTTTATGTAAAACAGCCGGTGAACATGAATTCAAAAACTTTAATGAGGAATAGGTATCATGCTCATGGTCACTTTTGCAACAAGTATCCGCTAACGGTGCGCGGGAAAAATAATCGGCCACTACATTGTTATCGCCCGACGTGTACTGCACATTGTAATTGTAAGCGGACAAAATTATTGCGTACCTTTGCAACCGCAGCGCTGTCGTCATTGAAATTCCCGTTTTATTATTAAATATAGATATCAACGGCTTGTGGTCAGTTTTCAAAATAAATGGATCGCTTCGACCGTACAAATACTGATGAAATTTTTTTACTCCAAATATTATAGCCGTCGCTTCTTTGTGAAGTTGACTATAATTTTTTTCACTAGCCGAAAGTGACCTTGACGCGAAAGCGAGCGGCCGCTCGACTCCGGTGACATCACGTTGACTAAGTACCGCTCCCAAGCCTGAGGGTCCCGCATCTACCCCCAAAACGAGTTGTGCTGTGGGGTCAAAATGGGCCAGGACTCTTTCCGACGCCAACTCACGTTTTACGCGTTGCGCAGCCTCTCGCTGACGCACGCCCCACTCCCACTGAGCCTTCGCTCCGAGCAGATCGTATAAGGGCCGCAACACACTAGACGCATTAGGGATGAAATTCCTATAATAATTAATCATCCCTACCAAACGCCTAACCTCTGCAACATTGGTAGGATCAGGCGAGTCCAATATGGCCTTGACTTTAGCGAAACTACTTTGCAACCCACTTTTACTAATTGAGTAGCCGAGATAAGTTACAGAATTTTGGAAAAACTCGCACTTTTCCTTTTGCAATCTAAGCCCTGCTTCATTTAACCTATGCAATACTTTTTGTAACCGATCCAGATGTGTTATTTTATCGGGCCCGGTAATACAGATGTCGTCGAGCCAACAACTTACTCCATCGATACCTGAAAGTAACATCTCCATAGACTTTTGAAATATAGCAGGCGCATTGGCCAATCCATACACAAGACGAGTATATTTATACAAACCTTTCTGTGTATTGATGGTCGTGAGCTCTTGTGACTCGTCACTTAGTACAAATTGATTATACGCGTTTTTTAGATCTATTTTGCTATAATGCTCCCCTCCTCCTAGTTTTGCAAATACTTCCTCTATTTTCGGTAGGGGATACTTATCGATAATCAGGTCTTTGTTAAGAGTCACCGAGAAATCGCCAGCAATCCTAACTTTTCCGTTTTCTTTCAATACCGGTACGATAGGGGTGGCATATTGTGAATAACTAACCGGTACCAAAATACCTAAACTGACCAATCTGTCCAACTCACGTTCAACTTGCCCTTTTAATGCAAATGGAACTGCGCGGGGCTTAAAAAATTTCGGAACACTGTTAGGCTTTAATTGTAAATGTACTTTTAATTTATTAAACGTTCCTAACTCGTCTTGCCACAACTCAGGATATTGTTCCAATAATGTAGCCACATCGCCGTCAGCTGATAAGTTTTTATTGTTTACATTTTGCGTTAATGTCAAGTTAAATGCGGACATAAAATCCCTTCCTAATAGGGGCGGGCCTCCGTTTTTGACTACAAAAACCCTTAATTCCTTTTTCTGCCCATTATAGGTCAAGTGACATAAAAAAAATCCTAGAGGTTGAATTTTATGTCCGTCATACAAACACATTCTAATATCACTATCTAACAATTTATACTCGGAAAACATGTGATTATATAACTCTTCTGACATAACACAGGTAGCAGACCCGCAATCAAGTTCCATTTGTAATTGTTTATTTCCAATTAATACATTTAATTCTATCGGCTTAGTAATTACATACCTTAAGTTAAACATTTGACATTCCTCACAGTCATCTACCTCGCTGCGATTCAACGACGACGATTCGCCAACGGAAACGTTATGCACTCGCGCACTTTCACCACAAACTTTCTTTAAGTGACCCTTTTTGCCGCACTTTTGACACTTGTACGATTTATAACGACAATTGATTTCCGTATGATTTTTCATTCCGCAAACCGCACACTGCTCGGGCGTCGAACGTGGATCCCGCTGACCGCTGCCGCTCGCGCGACCGCGCGCGCCTCTCGCGCCACCGCGATATCCACCCTCCGTTTGCGCTCGAAAAACTGGCTCCTCCTTAATTGTAGTTAATTTCGCTTCTCGGGCACTCTCCGTCTGTTCTGCCAACTCTAAAGCCTTGGCAAAGGTTAATGATGATGGCTTTTGCTCGAATAGTTTATCGCGCACGGAACCTGAGCCCAGACCGAGCACGAAACGATCCCTGAGGTTCGTCTCCAGGGCAGTACCAAAATCGCAATAACTTGCCAGACCTCTTAGTCTTGCCGCCCATTCGCTCAGCGTTTCGCCTGCACTCTTCATCGCTCCGAAAAATTTCGCCTTATCCGCAAAAGTACACTGCTTTTGTTTGAAATGTTCGTCGAGTAATAAAACCAGCGCGTCATACGTTAAGGAATCTATCTCCTTCGGATAAGCTAAATTGCGCACTAACCGATAACTTTCATCCGACAAATGTGTAATCGTTATAGCACTTTTTTTATCTGCTTCCGATATACTGTTCACTAGAAAAAACTTCGTTAACCGGCTCTTGAATATCGCCCACTCGGTAGTCTTATGATCGAAAATAGGCAAATTTCCTAAATACGACTGCGACATGATTTAAACGCGCGAATTATCCTCGTTAGCCAGATGATATATATGGAACCGGGGGCGATAGCAAGTAAAACGACCGTTTGCATTGACGTCTGATTTATTACTGACTCGGTAGGTAGATCACAAAACTAGCATACAGAACAATACCCATCCATTTCTTTTGGGTGCTAGTACCTACTAGTGTCAGAATGAATGAATGAATGAAAAAAAAAGATAGTATGATTCTCTCTGTCTATGTTTGAAATGAGACAGTCTTTTGACAAACTATAATAGTGTTTTCATGGTCAGAGACTATACCTATTTAAATAAATAAATAAAACAGTTGATTCTTAATTAACGCAGGACAGAATGTAGTCTCTTAAGTGAAAGTAAACAAAAGCTAAATAAAAAGAAAACCCTACTATCTCCGTATAAAGTTGCATTCTAATATTTCTAATATGCAGTCTTGTTTATCTGTTGTTTATGGATTATTCATGTTTGGGCATAGTCTAAAGAATACTAAGACGCGTCGTGTACAATATTTTAGCCGCGAATTGACAACTGAATTGTCAAAAAAAACATTTTTGATACAAGCTTTTCAACAACAGTCAACGAATACTCATCGAGACAATTCTAACAAACCCAATCACAAGTATGTTGTGTTGTTTTATCACAGAGTTCCTATGGCCACCTGTCTACATTATCAGATCAGCTCCATGTCACAATAATATTGCACTGTCATCCTATTTACTTACATAATATGTTTGCAAATTTCCAGCTTCAAAGTGAAAGTGGGTCAAATTTAACTTGCAAGATTTGACCCGTACAAGCATGGTTACATACCTACATTGCAAGTTTAATAAGAGTTTGTAAAAACCCCTGATTTCCTAACTTTACGCCCCTCTTACGGGTCGATACAGACGGACTGCAACACGACTGCAACTTGTATGGGAACTGCACGCCAACTGCAACGTCGGCGTGCAGTTCCCATACAAGTTGCAGTCGGGTTGCAGTCAGTCTGTACCGGCCCTAATTAATATTTAGCACTTCTTTCCATGTCTTTCGGTCACACAGTGCGCAGAGGCGACGAAAGTTTGGAAAAACTCACTGTGATTGGAAACACCGAAGGCAATCACGCGGTCGTTCACCAATAAGATGGACCGAGCACGTTAAAGTTTCGTCATCCTCTGTTTTCTATACGGTCGTCAGAGACGCGTTGGACAGAAACCGGTGGAGGCAGATCATCCGCTCCAAATGCAACCCTGATACTGACCACGATCCCAGTGCGTAGCATGAACCAATCTAGGGGTGGGCGAAAACCCCATCTGCGAGGCCCTTTTCAATGTGTTTTCTCAAGGTAATAAAAAGGTTTGCTTTGCGGGGCCTCCCTAAGTGCGAGGCCGTAGACGAAGATCCCATTCGCCCACGCACAGCTACGCCACTGCACGAGTCCATGTCTTAGTATTCGTTTGTCTATGGTTTATGCCTTATGGTAAAGTGAACTCGTCGCGGAAAGGGTAAAGGGGACCAAAGGCTACCCGAATCAGCCGGTGTGATTGAAAAGCGTAAGGCGAAACGAGGTGTCAGGTTGCAATGCAGTATATCCAAAACAAGTTACTTTCTTGTATCCTGGGATACATATTGAACGGAATAAATTGAATAAACGACAGTGTATGCCAAGTTTAGGCCGCAAAAATATCTGACACGATCTTATTTGTAGAGACATAAGACCGTGTCTCATATTTTTGTAGCCTTCGTAGAGTAACATATTATTACAGGTGACTATACAAACCTTTTAGAGTAAAGACTGTTTAACGCAGTCTTTAAAAAAAAATGAGTAACAATACATAGGTAGGTACATTAAACACTACACGAGCTCTAGTAAAGCAAACAATTATGATAAAAACTGCCCGTGACATTAAAAAGTAGTGACATTAAATCATCTCAAAGCGGGCATCATTGAAATATTTATGATAAAAACGCATCTTGATATATAATGATGAGCCGCTGATATGATATATAATGATATGGCGACGGCAGAAATGACTGCAAATGGGCCCATTCTTGATTCAGCTCCGTAAATCTTCTGGTTCTTTAAGTGTGGACACACGGAGAGATGATGCGTCGTGCAACGCAGCGTTGCGATACCGGGGTCTCTTTGTTTCCCATAAAGTTTTAAGTCATAATGTATTGTCATATTATCATTAGTCCTAAAACTGAAACCGTTAACTTATCAGGATTTTCGTAAGGCTAATCCTATAGATAGGTTAGGTTAGGTTAGATAGATTATTTATTATGACTAACGAAAATGCGGGCATACAATACATTATGACTTAAAACCTTTTGGAAAACAATGGAGACCCTTGCGATACCACGACTCCCAACGCTGTTATATCTTAAAGTGGTGCATCACATCGTGACATGCACGACATACTTTCCTAACTAGCATCCTAACTAAGATCCTCTTATACATTATTAAATTGTACAACACCTCCTCCTCCTCTATACAATACTAAAACATTAAAGAGTGACATTCCGTCTGGGCTGCGATGTTTGTGTACCCCATAAATGTATCTGCGGATCCATTGTGGAAGCAAATTTCCATCACGCGTTGGGCTTCTGTCGTTGTTCAGGGAGATATTCTCGACATCACGCTCTCAACAACATCGTCCGGAAGGCTCTAATATACGCCAATATTCCATGTGTTCTGGAACCACAGGATCGCACCGATGGAGCTTCCGGCGCTTCGTTTTCTATGGAAACCACCACGTGATTACCGATCAGCCGTCATAGAAAAGCCGGCAGCCCGGTCTAGCGTGAGTTATCCTTAAAGGGGCCCACTGATTAACAGTCCGCCGGACGGTATCGGCCTGTCAGTTGGAACAAAATTTTGACCAGGGATCGGAACCGGTTTCTTGCAAAAACTTAGAAATAACCATATTTTTCGAATTATTTTATACTCGAAATGTAGGACTCAGTTGTGTTTTTAGGTTACGACTTCGTATTATTAGATTGCCCAATTAGAAATGAAGTAATTAGCAAAGAACGAAAAAATACCGTTTCTGTTCCCATACAAAAAATACCGGTATCCGATCCCTGATTTTGACAGTTCCGAACAACTGACAGGCCGATACCGTCCGGCGGACTGTTAATCAGTGGGCCCCTTTAGTCATTCAAGATTCTGAATTAAGTAAGGTGCTTTCGGCCAACATCAGTAACGTCGCGGCGCTCGGCGTACCACCGCTCAGTATGTTCCACCCCGCAAAAAATGTGTAAATGCGAGAGTGTTTTGTTTCGGTGAAGTGATGCCGGCCACACGCTATCTTAAGATCGGCCGTTAAATATGATAAAGGAAAGGAAGCCGTAATGGTACAAAGAAACCTGTAGAATTTGGACTGTTCAGACCAGTATCTGAGGCAGTTGTAATGTGGGTTTTATTTTAATTGGGACAGGGGTGGTTTTACCGTACGGGTTTATGAATGTTATGATTTTGTTTGATAAGTAATGGATTGGATGGTTAAGGGACAACATTGCAATGTTAAATTGTAACTGTTGAATCTGTGCCATAGAAATGTTATGATTATTTATTTGGTTCAGGCGGAGTATGTCACTTTCTGAGATCGTCACATTCTGAGTTCGTCACTTTCTGACTTTGTCACTTTCTGAGATCGTCACATTCTGAGTACGACACTTTCTGAGGACGTCACTTTCTGAGTACGTCACTTTCTGAGAACGCCACTTTCTGACTTTGTCACTTTCTGAGATCGTCACTTTCTGAGTTCGTCACTTTTTTACCATAGGTACGATTTAACAGTATAATATACCTGCACGAAAGATGTATACTGCCAGCAACCAGATTAGCTGTTCGACATACGGTCGCTTTTATATCCTACATACCAATACCAATCTCTGTTTGCCTTACGCCTGACTGGTAGAGAATTCCAGAGACGAGATCACCAAGTTCGAGGACCTGCGCTGACTGGTCGGGTGGTTCCGGAACCGCTCGCTGCTGGTGCAAGAGCACGCCTGCAACACTCGCTACCTCGCCGTCGGTGCGTATTAATACAATCGAAATGGGAATCTCAAGAGCAGTCTGACAGTCCTCACCAGGATTCAAATCCGGGACCTAAATAAGTTTATCGTGCACAGTTTCAGTCCCGTACACATGCGTTAGGTACTGTAAAATGTTTTGTTAGGTACTTGAATTTAATTTAGGTAAAAAAGGTAGTTTATTTTTACTTTGCCTGCACTATACCCAAAATAATTTGCCTAGATTAAAACTTTTGAAACCAGGAGGCCGATTCAGATTTTGATTTGTTACGGTTTAGATTATTTTACATAGGTACGAACTTAAAGATCGCGCACTCTGATTGGTGCATGCGAAATTATTTAAGTGAAATTCATGGGTGAAATGCGCGCCAATCACCAAGACGATCGCCAATCCCATATCAAAACCAGCTCAAAACGATAACAATTTTTTAAATTAGAATCTACCTCCCTCTTAAAATTTTGCATATACTATGTAACAGGCTATCAGGTCAAATCCACGCGCACGACATGTCTCGGTATCCGATTACGGCATAATCGATCGGTTGAAGGCTTAGTAAGAATATTATTATGCAGAATACTTGTATAAGTATATATACCCACTTACCCGCGTGTCAACATGGATGTCTGACTAATGTCAAATGACACCAACATGGAGCCTGACTTAGGTTTCATCCATTAATTACATCACACCAATTTGAATTTTTTTTACTCCTCCCCCCTCCTTGTCACAACTTGTCACATTTGGGTTACCCCTCCCCCTCTAGTGTGACGTCACAATTTGGAATTTTTTTTCAACTAAATCAGCAATTTCAAGTAGATTTTATTATTAAAAAAAATAAACATTTTTGACAAAAGTATTGTTAGAGATTAACACGAAGGCGATTAGGAATATAGATATATCCATAAAAACGATAATCATTGCAAAAACTTGTTTAACTGTTTAAAAAAACTTAAACTTGTTTAAAAAAAGTTGTTTAACTGTCAACTCACATAAAATAATAAAAATCATTTTCAGTTACAGATGTAGTTAAAATGACGTTACAAATTTTGTGACTCCCCTCTACCGCTTGTCACAACGTGTCACATCTTAAAATATGTATAGTGTAGTAACAGTGCCAACAAAACTATCTAATCCGTCTATTTAGGGCTATAATACCAGAATTATTAATAAAAAATGTAGATTATCTCTGCCATGCTCTACTCACAAGCGAACTGTACTCTAGCAAAACCATAACACCTGCACTTACGGCTTACGCCGTTATTTTTAGCCTACCTATAACCAGTAGGCCACGAAACCACATTAGTTAAACCTTAGTTAACGAAGCAGAAGTTAGCCGCGAAGCTCAGAGAACGCGTGAAGTGGTTACGGTGGTAACCGCCTGCGGTTTGGGTATGGCTGCCCTAGCGGATATAACTAGGTTTTATTGACAACTAGCGGCCCGCCCCGGCTAGGCACGGGTTAACAAATTATATATAAACCTTCCTCTTGAATAACTCTATCTATTAAAAAAACCGCATCAAAATCCGTTGCGTAGTTTTAAAAATCTAAGCATACATACAGACAGACAGACAGGGAAGTGACTTTGTTTTATACTATGTAGTGAAGTGATAATAATAGGTAGGTCATGTCATGTGCCCCTAGTAAAGTCTAAAGCACACCGGCTGCGCGTGTGTGTAATAGAGATGTGCGCGTGCAACACGTCACTATCTTCATACCAGGGATGTAACGGATGTGGTTTTATCGGAACCGAAAACGGAAACAGATGTTTTCAATTTAGTTTAACGGAATCGGAAACGGAAGCGGAACCGGAAACGGAACCGGAACCAGAGCTATAACCGCGAAAATCGAAGTCCATCTACTGCGGGCATTTTTCTCTGTCACTTTAATTATGTCTTAATGAGAGTAAATGAGAAAGATCCCCGCAATTTGCGAATTTCGGTTTTAGCGGTAGGGTAGGCCCCCTGAATCGGAACCTGAGGCACTAGTCCACCAAGGGCGAGTAAGCGATAAGCTATCGACTATTTTTTCGCTCAAGAAACAAACAAAAGATAAAGATTCCGTGTCGGTAAAAGAGAGAGGTACCTATATTAATAGTTGACCGCTGGCTGTTCACACTGCCCGCGAGGACTCTCTTTACACTCTACTCGCAGCGATAAAAACTATCAACGATAAAATCGCTCAGCGGTACTCGCTTGGCGGTCGGAGAGACCATGCCACTAGCGAACGTTCTACAGTACATGCAGCGTGGATTTCAGAGCAACAAAAGTTTTTTTGGTTCCTAGTTGCGTCGATCTAAATAAGGCGAAATCCTCGTTAACACGAAATGAAATAAAATGCCATTCCCTTACCTTCAAAGCCAAAATCCTCCATAACTCGAAATATTTAACCCCACTAAGATCACAGAATAAATAATAGTACTAAGTACAGAAGACTCACTCTCTAACAAAACGCGTCTGTTACGATCAGCACAGATATAGCCGCTAGGTGGCGACAGCGCCACGCGCGGCTTATGGCTTTCCCCAAAATTGGGGCCGGAACGGATGTACTTTTAGCTACCTGTAGCAAAGCAACGAAATCGCGGAGTGAGACACGCCTGCTAAGATGAAGTAACCAGCGATTCCCTTCACGACTATTCACTACATTTTTTACCTCTGTAACTCGGAAAATAAAATTTGAGCTCTAAAACAAGAACCTCTCTAAGTCGATGCCCTCTATAAGACGAAACCTCGTTAACGTTACCATGAAGTTTTTGACGTTTCCCTTGAGATTCGTGCTATCGAGGTTCCACTGTACTTTTTTTCTGTGATTAAGGTTACAATACTTAATTCTCGAAGGCTGATATTTGCTTGTAATATCATACAAAATTTTAAGGAGAGTAGTCCTTATTAACCTTAAATACGGTGATTTAAAACGTCAAACTCTCATAGGGCGAGTAATCGCCCGTCACATTCGAAAACTCGCTTTATAGCCGAGCGACATATCTATCAGAACTACACTCGCTTCTCGCTGCTCGCCAACTCGTTTCTAGTTTCTAGCTCTAATCGCTTCTCGCTCATCGTTCTTGATGGGACCAGTGCCTGAGTGATAGATAGGTGGACGAGATGTTAAGGGTAGGTCTATTAAAAACAAAATTCAAAATCGAACTTGATTTTGATGTCATTGTTCGTTTTTTACTCACTAACATTCACCACACACACATTCTAGTAGTCTGTAGTGTACTGTCCGTAGGTACACATTACACAACACATACGAATAGGTAGTTTTAATTTCAATAACACGAATAATACAAACAAATTAGTGCAGCACGTCGTGGCAAGCGGGGCGATGAGCGAATGACTGGTATAAACCTGTTTGTTTTTGATGTACGCCGCTCATGTCCCGCCGCCGCGCTAAGCATTGACATCCGATATACTTCCGTTTCAAAAGAAACGGAACCGGAACAGAAACGGAACCAGAATACCAAACGGAAGTTCCGCCTTAACGGAAGCGGAAACGGAGCTCCGTAACATCCCTGCTTCATACAAATTTTATCTGATAAAATAATTATGTACCCGATGCAGTATTATAAATGTAAATTGGCTGAAACTTAATGGCTGCAGAATCTCGGTTACGAGCAAATGGAATCATTCCTATACCGTCCTACATAAGTCTTGTACATAACATAAAATAATAATTCTACTTTGAATATACACTTAAAACACACACACACACACACACACATACACACACACACACACACACACACACACACGCGCGCGAGCGCGCGTGGCACACAAAGTTTTTAAGGAAATAAATAGTAGAGTCTGTTCGCAAAGAGAAGAGTCGTGGAATGTATGGAGCCCAATACATTCCACGACTCTTCTCTTTCCGAACATACTCTAAATTGTTTTTTTTTTATCTACATCGCGCGGGTCAACGGTTTAAGCGCGAAAAGGCAGACTAACAGACAGACAAAGTTACTTTCGCGTTTATTATAATACACAATTATTAGTAGGGATTGTCAGCCGCCCGACACACTAGACATGGTGGAATATTTTATATAATTTTGCGGTAACGCAAGAATAAGTATCACAGATGCCTAATAAAAAACATTTGATGTCACCAAATTTCTTCGGCAGGTAAAATTATACCAATTTAAACGGTATTAGAATAAACCTAAAAAAACGCTTATTTTCTGCCCTTCCGACCTGAAAATAAATATAAAATTATCCTATAAACTCCCACGGTTACCAAACCGCCATAAAATGCGTAAAGTATCGCGAATCGGCGTCTAGACTTACACAGCTTTCTGTCTTTATCGCTCATAAGGGATTGGGCGTGCGCGTGAGCAGGATGGCGGGATGCTGCGCGCGCGCTGACCCAGCGCTACTTATCCGACGACAAATAACCTAAATGGATTTAGAGTCGGGGGTCAAGTGACGACAGTGTCGCCATTATGTCGATTAGGCCGCGAGTCGTGATGGGTTCCACTTGGCCCTTAACATTCACGTATTTTATCTCGTATAACTTTAATTGGGCCAATTAGCTTTTTCTTGTTCCTCGTTGACCTTATTCAACGTTGAAATCGTAGCTTTATTGAGTTTGACACGATGTGCATTTTGTGAAAGTTATTATTTAAACAGATGACCCCCCTACAAGCAAATTTCTATGCAGGGCGGTCACTTAAGGTGATTTCGGCAGTTACGGACGTTTTAGGTGGGTTGATATGTTGGATTTTTTTCAAGTGTAAACTTCTTTAGCGGCGCTGGGCACTTTTTGAGGTGGGGAAAAAATGATAAACTCGAGACAGCGTAAGGCGATCACGTGGCCGTAAGGGGCGTAAGGCGATCACGTGACCGTAAGCCCCGTAAGGTGGCCACTCATAATTTAAATGGCATTTAAATCAATAAAGAAAAACTCAATGTTATTTGACATTTATGTTGCGGACTCCTTTTCAAGACTCTTTACCTATGTTCAAATAATTTGACGTTGTCATGGCAGTATGTAAATAAACATGTCAATGAAAAAGTGTGATCTTATTTGAGAATGATAATAATATATAATAAATAAATAGAATAGCTCCGCTAAACGTACGTATCGTGTTACCGGGCGTCGGTAACATAGTGAGGTGAGTTTTCACTTCTATCGGCACTCCCGGAGTGCAACCGTTGTTGCTTGTTTTCTCAGCTTATGGATAGGGTACGGACATGACTGAAGAGAAGTGATAATAATGAAATGCTCTATGTCATCGATTTTTATTATCTTTCTAGACGTTATAGTGAGTGTGCAGGAAACAAAAAAAAACAGCATTATTTTTTTACCTGTCTGCCGAATGCCGAGTGAGCTGTCGGCCAAGATCGCCACAGAGTGGCAGCCCAGCTCAAAACGAGGTGTTGGCAAACCATGTAGGCGATGGCGAGACGAGCTAGACTCCTTTTTAAAGAAATGGCCAGAGATTGCACAGGATCGGGAAGACTGGAAAAAGTGGGGGGAGGCCTTTGCCCGGTCTAACGTGAGTCATCCTTAAGAGGCCAGAATGGACCCTTTGTAAAGCGGATTGTAGCAAAGAGACACTGGGGTTGCAAGAGGAGTGTACCACCGTCGCAGACGCAGGCGTCGACGGGTCAAACTTTATTATAGGGGCCGGAATTGGCTTAACTGCCCTTTGGGACCCGCATCATTAAACCGATACTTTCGACAATTTGTCTTTGCCAATAAGACGCTTTATAAGGAATTATTTTTATTGGTCGGTTGTTTACTTCTAGTTAAGATACTTAGTTGAGACGTATCTTGACAGTAGGAGTCACTTTCCATGCTCTAAATAAGGTATTTGACATTATCCCCAATCCCCAATAGATGACCTATATACTGTTAAGTTAAAGATTAGGAGTACTGGGACTCTGGCAAGAACTACGAAATTATGCTTAATTTGCACCAATTTGCCATATAATTTTTTGCTTGTGTTTTCCTAACTTTAATAGGATTCTTATTAGTGATATGTTTAAAGTTCTAATTAGTTTGTGACAATTTTGGGTGATACTGTCTCATTCACAGTGCAATTTTGACTGCTCAGTCTGAACGATCCACGTTTATGCTTTATTTCTAAATCTGGACTTTAAGTTAGTTACACATAAGGTTGGTTTCAGAATGAGGAAGTTTAAGAGATGCGATGTTTTTAAAGTTAGTGATGGGTCAACAACACAATAATGGATTAGGCCAATTTTAATCACTTCGGCGGGGTAACGGCCATTTGAAGAATGTGAAGTTCTTCCTGTGACTAAGGTACCTAGGTCAATAACAATAAAACATATAAGTTTCATTAAATAAATACTGTCTGCACAATTTTTCATGTTATTTCATAATGCCGTTTTAAAATGAGAGCGTAACTTCGATTGAATTGTAACTTCGGTGGCAAGGTTCGTGACGGAATAATAAATATACATAGGTAGGTAATTAAGGTAATATTTAAAACTTACTAAGTACAACCGAAAGGTAAGAAATGGCCCAGATCGCAGTTATGCAGGTAGGATATAATATAGGTAAATATAGTTGGTCAAACCAATTTGTCAGTAAGATAAGAACCAGGAAAACTATACTCATCTTTTCTTTTGGGTGCTAGCACTAGTTAAAGACAAAGATAGTATGATTCTCTCTGTCTATGTTTGAAATGAGACAGTCCTTTGAGAAACTATATATAGCCGGATGTGGGTCAGACCCTTTTTTTTTGACGGCTTATTGCCAGGGCACCCTCACAATGCAGGGGGGTGGGGGATCAGAAACGCTTGATCCCCACAGACCCTGCCTACCGCCAACATCGAAAAATCGCATAAATGTAATCTGTCTCTCTGTCACTCTGGCATATTCGAGCGATAGACAGGCAGATAAAGAAATTATCGATTCGATTATCGTTTTCGTCGACAGCCTCTCCTTGGGCTTATAGTTAAACTACATATTTAAAAAAAAATACAAGTCCAGACCACCGCACTGCCCCACTTTCACTGCACATCCGCTCATTATTTATCGCAATAATATTCGGCCGATAATTAACTATACCGATAATTGCACGCAATTAGTACATGATACGAATGACATTTATCGAAATCGGTTTAATTGCGAATCGATTATCTGTTCGTGTTGGGGGCATTCGGTTTAATCGTAATCGATTATTTTGTGGCATTTTGTGGTCTTTAATCGTAATCCATCGCGACTTTTTTATTCGAATAATATAAATTAAGGAACTGGTATTCGTTTAAATGCTGCAATTTGCATGTTGACTAGATTGTTTGCAATTAAGTAAGTACGATATGGGACAAAGCTGGGTCAAAATAATATAGCCAGAAATAAGAGTCGAATAAGGTAAACTTAACTTAATTATGACTGCCTACCAGACCTAACCTAGGTGCCTACCTAAGTATGACTGCGAGATAAGAGTGGCTGGCCTACACATTGGGGCCTGTGTATAATAAAACTACTACAGTAGGTAGGTATATACCTAAGCATCACTCTTTCAATAAGGTAATTCCTAAATAATGGGTCATACCATTTTATTGTATGCTTAACTAGTGACGTCTTTCCTGTAGACATAACAAACTTAAGAAAATCAAACATTAATGTTTACTTGCACCCTTATAGACGTGATATTTTTTTTTCAGTACCTGAAACTCAAGAAAAGCGTGCCATACCTGTATGTACCTAGCGACCCGCCCCAGCTTCGCACGGGTTAACAAATTATACACCTAAACCTTCCTCACGAATCACTATTGATAGGTGAAAACCACATGAAAATCCGTTCAGTCGTTTATGAGTTTATCGCGAACATACAATCACACAAATACACAAAAAGACGCGGCGGGGGACTTTTATAAGGTATGGTGATGTTACCGTTATGTGCAATGTTTGACGTTTATAGAGATGAAGTATCTAAGGTGAACCATCCCATATTATGTTACGTTTTTGCCGTACCTATATATATTATCGAAAGTGTTTATCTGTCACCATGCCTTGTTTGCTATTAAATATTACTATTTGATGTGCTTGTTATTGGTTTTTCAAGAATCCAAAAAAGGAAGTCTTTCTGAATTTGGTTCTAGTGTCCGTTACTTTTTTGCCGCAATTAACATTGCATTAATAACAATAAAAACGGGTCTTGTAATATTCAATTATCAATTCCTCGCGTGTCGTGTGCATTGGTCGTGGTGGTTCAATGTATGACATCTCACGACTGCACCAAATTAGAACCGTCTTTTATTGCACAATTGTGCACGATTACGTTTATGAAGTTAGCAATTATCACGTTGCACGTGCATTTGAAGTGCCGACCCAATTGTAATCAACAACTTTAAACAATCAACTGAGTTTTCAACCGATTCTTGACTTCACTTACGTTTGAATTTAGAAGATACTGTCATTCAAGCAGTTGCTTTCTATAATAAACTGTAACAGTACGCTTATAGAGTACATTCTTGAAGCAATTAATCACTTTACTATGCTTTTGTTTATTAATTAGATAGAAAGTTGGTTGATTTTGTACTTCAAAGTGAACACTTTCTTACAGACATCGATTCGTTCAACTGCAACTATAACTTTGTAAAGACAAAGACCATCATTGACAGGGAAAATAAAGTTTTTACTGCAGATAAAACAATTGCCGATGCCAATTATTCAATTGCAAAGCGGCTTGCAAAAAAGATGTGAAGTGAAATTACGTGAAGGATTTTGCGACGGATGGCGGTTGAAAGTAAACGACTTTAGTGTAATAAAGTTAGTTGCTGTCAATTTACGAGGTACAGTGGAAATATAAAATGAATGTGTCGTAAATAGGAAGAAAATTATGGCCTGTGGTTGCATACGTCTGATTATACAATACCTACTAGATAAACAATACTATTTTCAAGCATGTTCTTGTCAACTACAAGATATAATTACAAATACTTCTATAAAAAATTTAAAACTTGAATTGAAATCCATTGATTATTAAAATCAAATATCTAAAACTTAAAATCGTTTTATTAGTTTGGAACCCATGAAGAACAAGATAAACAAAAGCAAAACTTTTAAAACTATGAGTACTTACATCTATCATTCAAAAAGAAATTGTGCAATAATATGTTCTTAGATACTGCACTTTAATTAAACTCTGAAGTTAATTCTGCATGGACTTTGCAATAACAAAGTGGAGGAGTCTAGGAGTGTCATCTTAAACGTGAAAATTCTATGAACCTATGCAGTTTATAATGCCACTTTCACACATTATTTTGTTAAAAACTCTCGACTGACCGAACGACTTTAATAAGACGAAGTGTAGGTAAAGATGTCACGTCATACGATACGTATATGATATATACGTCTAGGGTTACCAGATACAATTTTAGAATTTCCTGACAAAATTCCTGATTTCCGAATATTTTCCTGACATTCATATTTTATTTTTCACGACGACGGGGGGAGGGGGTGGGGGGTGTCTAGCCGTTAGCGATGGCCATCCGATTGAGCCGAGCCGCGCGCGTCATGTACCTATATGTATGCTTGATTAAAGATTTGTTAATTAATAATGACGAAGTTATTGATAAGTTGAGTGGATCTCATTTATTTGATTCATTTAAGTAAATAAAAAGGTGCTTTATAATAAAGTCTATCAATTCAAAAAATTCCTGACATTTTCGTGTTCCGTCCCCATTCCTGACAAAAGGCCAAAATTCCTGACATGTCAGGAAAATTCCTGTCATCTGGTAATCCTATATACGTCATATTAAGTAAAATATCTGGTAGACCGAGCTTTGCTCGGTAAACATATAAAAACTCAAAAATGAGCGTTTTCCCAGAGATAAGACCTAGCTAGATCGATTTTTTGCCCCCAAAAACCCCCATATACCAAATTTCATCGAAATGGTTAGAGCCGTTTCCGAGATCCCCGAAATATATATATAAATAAATATATAAATAAACAAGAATTGCTCGTTTAAAGGTATTAGATAGATAGATAGATTACATGTGAACCAAGGAGTTAATTATCAATTTAAATGCCCTACACCCTACACCTCAAAGGCTACGGTGGTTAAACTGCAATTTGTAATAATCGATTTTTGATGGAAGCTCAGATTGCTTCGCTTCTAGCTTGAAACAGATTCGCGTAAATTATTTTAGCGCTTAAAATCCGATTTGCCCAGTTCCTTGGAATATTTTCATCTTGTATCGAAGGCTATAGGTATTTTATAGAGAGGGACGGGTACTCTATTCAGTATTCACGGGTGATTATTTGTCGCGGCGCTCCTGTGCTAAAGCCTACTGATAACTTTTCAACTTTAATTTTCCTTCATACTACCATCAACTAGGTATATCAACCACTTTCATGTGACGCCAAATAATTCATAATAGCAGTACCTACATTTTAATGAAATAATGTTTTTTATATGTTTATGTTTAAAACCTTTAAAAGGAACCCTAAAACCGGTAGGTATACATAAACTACGTTAATCTGTTTTTAAAATGTAGACCAGACCCGCAAAAGGTTAAGCTGGAGCAGTGACTGTGATCCATCATTCATAATGCACTTTAAATGATATGAGGATCTAGAGATAATTTAAATAAACGAGGTATTACTTGTACATGAGATATATGGGGGCGGCCAAGGTGCTCAAAAATATCGGAACATGCACTCTAATGCTTTGACACTATGAAACAACGCGCCGAATACCTCGGCCAGACTATGCTCCTCGCTCTGGGCTATATAATCGCGAAAACCTACTGTCTTCTACACGTTACCAAGGCTGTTAAAAACATTTTTATACTAGTGAGTAAATAAGTAAGTAATTTTAAAAGCCAAAAATGACAGTTATTTGGAACAAATTAGTGTTTGTCCAATTTTGGTGTCGGCAACTCGGCACCCAGTTTTTGTGCGATTCAGAGTAATTTTGCAGTTTCGTAATTTTCGCCGAATTTTTGGGTGTTCTTTGCAAGAATTTAACAATTATGATTACCCCGCTCTGCGAAATGTTTTTTTTTTTACTGAGAATATATTTATAGAATATAAAGAATAGTAGATAGGTATACTTTTACGAATTTGGCCATTTTTTTATTTGTAGGTTTTTACTTTTTAGGTAGTTTTAGTTTAGTATGTTTAGTTATTAGTTTAATTTATTTTTGTTAATTTTAATTTCCATAATATAACTTGAACAAGCTTTTACGAATACGTACACATGAAAAAGAATAGTAGGTAGAGTTAGACCAACATAAGTCTGCAACGATTTTTATAGCACACGCAGTGCAAGTGTTATTTATCACTACATAGTATAAAACAAAGTCGCTTCCCGCTGTCCGTCTGTATGTCTGTATGTATGCTTAGATCTTTAAAACTACGCAACCGATTTTGATGCGGTTTTTCTAATAGATAGAGTGATTCAAGAGGAAGGTTTATGTATAATTTGTAAACCCGTGCGAAGCCGGAGCGGGTCGCTAGTACGTCATAATTTCATAAAAGTTTGACGTGTAAACTTACACAATATTCCTAATAAAATGTCAAATTTAACACACATTTCTCGAAAAATGTCGTTTTTGGCGATTCCTGCAGCGAAACAGTCGCTGACTGCCAACCGGTTTGCTGCCGCAAATGTCAAAATCAATGTTGCTGCCCAGATTTTTGACATTTGCTGCGCCAATGCCTCAAAAGATGCTTAACTCGCATCACGTTGGTCATTGTCTCGCCGTAGCGGGTGTTGCACCCAGCATGCGATTCGCGGCATGCTCACTTTTTGTCCCCTAATGGGCGCCGACAGGGACATGATAATATGCAGACTGACGATTGGCTTGAATTCGTGAATAGAATAAAATAGAATAAAACTTTATTTTATATAATGTCTTAGCTTAGGTATCAAAAAGGTCTAATGTAAAGTAAATCGGGCTCAGTTCAGACATGAACTGGCTCACGCTAAAGCTATGTATACATTTAATGACAGGGATACGAGGTGGGGCTATTCGCCTGGATAGTGGTTTTCCTCTTTCTGGTTTACACACACAGTCAATTTTACCAGTACGCAGACTAGGCAACATAGGATTATGGTGGTTCGGCTTATCATATCTGTCCCCAGGTTGCGTAAGACCCGGAATTTGCTGATCCTTTAACTTACGGAGCATGTCTTCATGGAGGTCTCTAGCACCTATGTACAATGGGTCGTCAGAATCAAGCATCTCCCAAATTATTTCTGAACTCGTGTTACGCGGAAAATTAGCAGCTGTTTGCGTGACACTACTGTACCTACCCCCATTCTTATTGCCCGTAAGGGCCATCTTTATATATATGTCAATGATTTAGACGTGAAAAATAATATCGGAAAAAGCTAGGCGAAGAAGAAGATTTAGACGTGCAAAAAGTACTACAGCGCCATGTAGTAAAATATTTGAGAGGTTTAAAAGCAGATGTCGCTGCTTTTAAACCTCTCAAATATTTTACTTAGGGTTCCGTATAGTTTTGTCCGTCTGTCGGTCCGTGTATCACAACTATTTTACTAGAAATCTACTTGGGACTACTTCATTCAGATATAATAAGATTTATATATATATTTTTACGGGGGGTCTAATCTTATCTTAAAAACTCACGTCTGTATATGATCTAGTCCCCGGTGCCACCCGAGCGCCGCGGCACGTCCACCGGTGTAACTAGGTTTTTCTCAATGTGTCACCGGTTCAATGGAACTTGACGCACGGACCGTCCACTTGCTTTGTCTTACGGCTGTTATGAATGTTGCATGCACGTTTTGAGGTTCTCAGAATAAAGTGACACTAATTATGAAATGTAACACTCTTACGGTAGATGTCGCTAGGGTCCCCTTGACCCATAATATGGTGGAAAGATTTGCTGGCTACGGATGAGGTCTTGGTGGCTCAGATGGCAGAGCGCTGGAGTATCGATCCAGAGGCCGTGAGTTCAAGTCTCACCCAAGACAGTAATTTTTCCACTTTTAAATTTATTCTAAGCTTAGTAGAACTTTGTTTTATAGGAGGCAAACGAGCAGACAAATCGCCTAATGGTAAGCAATTACTGTCGTCCATGGACACCTCCAACCCCAGAGATAACTTTGTAAGGGGTTTCTATTGTTTCCCATAAAGCTTTAAGTCATAATGTATTGTTTGTCCGCATTTTCGTTAGTCATAATTTGGTTTTTCTCAGAAACGCGTAACTTTTTAGGATTGCCATAAACCAACGTAACCTAACCTAACCTATCTAGGGTTTGCACGACGGATCCGAAATGTATGGGAATATCCGCGGATCCCGATCTAGATCCGGATAATTACATACATTTCGGATCCGGATTGCAAACCCTAAGGACAACCTTACGAAAATCCTGAAAAGTTAACGGTTTCAGAATTATGACTAATGATAATCTGACAATCATTACATTATGACTTTAAATAATTATGACAAACAAAGGGATCCCCGCTTTGTAAGGCCCTTACAAATAATTGACGGTAGCGCCACACGAAAAGATATTATCTTAAGTGCGTGTAAAACGACCATTACTTTATTATATGTCTGAACTCAACAAGTTCTAAATATGTTTTTAAAACGAAAAAACACGACAGATACAACCATAACAAATCCAAAGTCAGTAAATACTGAGTAGCCCATCTCTATAGGCTCATTTTTAGGGTTCCGTACCCAAAGGGTAAAAACGGGACCCTATTACTAAGACTCCGCTGTCCGTCCGTCCGTCCGTCCATCCGTCTGTCACCAGGCTGTATCTCACGAACCGTGATAGCTAGACAGTTGACATTTTCACAGATGATGTATTTCTGTTGCCGCTATGACAACAAATACTAAAAATAGAATAAAATAAAGATTTAAGTGGGGCTCCCATACAACAAACGTGATTTTTGACCGAAGTTAAGCAACGTCGGGCGGGGTCAGTACTTGGATGGGTGACCGTTTTTTTGCTTGTTTTTTTTACTTGTTTTGCTCTATTTTTTGTTGATGGTGCGGAACCCTCCGTACGCGAGTCCGACTCGCACTTGGCCGGTTTTTTTAACATTATTAACACTAGAAAAAGACTACGCGATCTTGACGTGTCACTTAATTGAAAAACGCTTTTAAAAATCAGTAAATATCCTTTATGAAAGTAAAAGAATGTAAATGATCGTATATTCATTAAATTAAATGAATAAAATAAATAATAATGTACATCAAACCGTGTAAAATATTTTATATAAGGTCAATGTGGCTAATTCCGTCATTTAGGGTCTATTCCGTCCACGAGCGTATACCTATTAGAGCGTACCTATTCTTTGATTTTCAATCTTAGGAAAAAACCATCTCCTTTTGATTGCTAAAACTAAAAGCAATCTCTGCTTTTGTCGATGAAATTATCAATTTTGTTCGTAATTCGTGAAAAACGCTAGTAGACGGAATAGTCCCTATGACGGCATTAGACACACTGACCTTAATGTTAATATCCCGAGAGGACAAGGACCACGGAGAAACGATTGTTCATTTTCCTCTTAATCCAGCTTTATATGGCCTTTGTTTGAAAATGGATTACTTGATTTAAGTACTCTGTTCCTGAACGTTTACATTGTATCATTGCATGAGTCAAGAGTCCCACTTTTAAAACGATACCTATTTGCGTTCCAAAAACTATTGAATAAACTCTATCATCACTAAATAAGATTGAAAATAGAGTAACAATCAGTTTCAGAGCAGCATTATGGTAGATTTTTAGATTAAAACAATTACAGGAAGTGCACAATGCGTCTGCGTTCAGAAAAAGCTTTAGTTAGTTTTGTTGAAACATTTCATGAACAATCATTCTGAATCTTATTCACATTAAACTAAGGTCTAATTTTGTTAAATCACCTTACTTTCGTGAAATGTCATTCATGTGGTGCCGTTTAAAAAGGGACATATGAACAAAAGGCGGTTACGTCGTTTTTACAATGCTCCAATCGAAATACCGCGCTACGCGGCGTAAGCGCCAATCTCCCTACGAGTCCTTTTTTACTAGGAACGACACATATAGTGAATTGGCGTATACGCTATTTTGCAGTTGAGCACAGGGAGTGTTGATAAGTCGGCTCAATTGAGATTGATTAAAACCTCTATTTTTAATACGTAGTAATTAATCTCGCTATTTTCAGATGCTGTTAATTGTTCGTGTCATTGTAAAAGCTGATGCGGTGCCTTTACTCAGTTTAAGATGCTAATGTAGTTAAAATTTATGAAATATTAGGGTTAATTTATTTCTACAGGATGACACAACAACCTGACCAACTTTAACCATATTTTGCTCGCGCGTAAATAATAATACTTATCTGTGATCATTATTTTAAAAACTCAAAAATCCGCGTTTTCCCGGAGACCTAGCTAGATCGACTTTTCGCCCCCGAAAACCGCCGTTTAGCAAATTTCATCGAAATCGTTAGAGCCGTTTACGAGATCCTCAAAATATATAGGTAGGTAGGTATACATATAAATAAATAAATAAGTATACAAGAATTGCTCGTTTAAAGGTATTAGATAGATAGATAGGATTGATGTACCTGTTTGACTCGTCTAATAAATTTAAAAAATAGGTAATTGCAGAAATATGTTTTTACCCTATTTTCATTTAGGTCAATGTGGCTAATTCCGCCATACGGACTATTCTGTCCATTAGCGTTTTACTCGAACAACGAACAAAATTGATAAATTCATCGACAAAGCAGCGATCGCTTTTTGTTTCAGCAATCAAAAGCAGATGGTTTTTTCCTACGATTAAAAATCAAAGAAATATACACTCGTGGACGAAATAGTCCCTACTATGACGGGATTAGCCACATTGACCTTACTTAAAATTTATCTACATTTCTAAATACATAAATGAAAATGCAAAATTTCGCAAAAAAAAATCTACATAATTTTACGTGACAGCTACTCTATATAAAAAAGCGGCCAAGTGCGAGTCGGACTCGCCCATGAAGGGTTCCGTATTTAGGCGATTTATGACGTATAAAAAAAAAACTACTTACTAGATCTCGTTCAAACCAATTTTCGGTGGAAGTTTACATGGTAATGTACATCATATATTTTTTTTAGTTTTATCATTCTCTTATTTTAGAAGTTACAGGGGGGGGGGACCCACATTTTACCAATTTGGAAGTGTCTCTCGCGCAAACTATTCAGTTTAGAAAAAAATGATATTAGAAACCTCAATATCATTTTTAAAGACCTATCCATAGATACCCCACACGTATGGGTTCGACGAAAAAAAAATTTTTGAGTTTCAGTTCGAAGTATGGGGAACCCCAAAAATTTATTGTTTTTTTTCTATTTTCGTGTGAAAATCTTAATGCGGTTCACAGAATACATCTACTTACCAAGTTTCAACAGTATAGTTCTTATAGTTTCGGAGAAAAGTGGCTGTGACATACGGACGGACAGACAGACGGACAGACGGACAGACGGACAGACGGACAGACGGACAGACAGACAGACATGACGAATCTATAAGGGTTCCGTTTTTTGCCATTTGGCTACGGAACCCTTCATTAGACGCGAGAAGTATAAAATAACAATGTGTTTCATTCGCGCACATGTAATTGCGCATAAGAGCGAGCGGGTGCGCGCGCATGTTTATTATGTTGATGCCTACGATAATTATCGAATAAGCTTGCATTTAAATAAGTATTCGTTAATGTCACAATATGACAGGCTAGGAAATTAATACTGCAAGTGATTTATGTACTGGAGGAACTAGTTTTGCGGCGCGGCTTTACTTGGCTAAAACTGAAGGTTTTTAAAAGGAAACTTTTAAAAAACAACCCTTAAGCAGAACTTGTCCTTAATCAATACAGCACTAGTTTTCGCCGGGAGAAACGCACAAAATAGTACACTACGATACAAGTGTGAAAAGTAGAAAATTCGCAACGAGTGGCGATAAATTGAAACACGATCGAAGGAAGTGTTTTAAATCGACATGAGTTGCGAATTACCTTTTCGCACGTGTATTGTACAACGTTTTACAGTACATATGGCCCTTAAAATTTTTGACATAGGCACGTATTGTCCTTAATCCCGCCTAAGGGGGTGGTAAAATAGCACCATTATGTACTGTAAAGACTATTTGTAGTCACTTGAATTTGACAACTAAACGTCAAAGAAATTTGTTATTACATTTACATATTTTTCATTGTGAAAAATACACAACAGCACAAACGGACATACGAGCGCAGTTTCTCACTATCTCATTTGATTAATTCCCTCTCACTTGTCACTATCCGCAATCATATCGTGCGTAAGAGACAAATATACCTTTCGAGCTGTCACGGTTTCTATTTCTGATTCGAACCCGTTTTGTAACATTGTTGCGAATTATACATGAATCTAGTATTTCAACTGGATCAGGCATGAGGGGTGGGGGGAAATGACCGAACGGGATAGTCTTATGTATCTTTCAGTAGGAGTAGCAGCGAAAGCGCTATTATATTGTTTGTCCCTGTCATAGTCTCACATTTTTGAAGTGAAAACTTCTTTAGCGGCGCTGTGCACTTTTTGGGGTGGGGAAAAAATGTTAAACTCGCGACAGATCACGTGACCGTAAGACGTCACGTAACCTGAGCGAACAATGTCATTGAGTTTTTCTTTATTGAATTAAATGCCATCTAGTGAGTTTAGCTCTAACTGGTATTAATATAACTCGAGTACTAACAGTGATGTGCTTAGGGGTTTCAAGTAATGCGACGAAATAACGCTAGATGGCGTTAACCTCAATTATACAGACATTTTGCACTAGTCATTGAGTTTTCACTTCTGCCAGCACTCCCGGAGTGCAATTAACCCGTTGTTTGTTTTTTATTCCCCACCATAAATTAGTATGGATTATGGTGGGCAACAAATAAATTCGACCAATCATAGTGTCCATTGCCTATGTTTTATCCCTCACGGACGCACGCGTATGCCACATCTATTAGGATCCTACCATCTATGGAATTATACAACAGTAAAATTAAAGTTTCGTATTGGTGTCGTTTGGATTCAGATTATACCGGCATTCTCGCTGCAGTAACGCAGCGCGACATTGCTGCCGCAAATGTCAAAAATCCTGGCAGCGACATAGATTTTGACATTTGTGACAGTAATGCCAGTGCAGTAATACTGCCCACTGCTCTGCATTCCTTCTGCAAAATGTCAATGTCAATGTTACTGCCCGGATTTTTTACATTTGCGGCAGTAAATGTTACGCAGTAATGTTGGTGCAGTCTGAACCCGAATGGTACCTTAAGAACGCCGCTTGATACTTACATTGTAGCGTATCACAAGAGAACAGTAAAACTAGTGTACTTATTCCCAACATAGTATCGGTTAAAAAGTTGTAACTTACTTATATAGATTGAAGATTCGACCACACCTGACGCATTAAGGATGACTCACGCTAGACCGGGCCCGGGCCGGATCGGAGCTTCCGGCGCTTCGTTCTAAGGAAAACACCACGTGATCGCTGATCAGCTGTCATAGAAAATGACATGTTGCACGCTTCGGCCCGGGCACGGCCCGGTCTAGCCTGAGTCATAATCCTTTAGGTTTGCATTGAAATGTTATAGTGGATCGTTTTTACGTTGGTGTTGAATGATGGTTGATACATAAATGAATAAATAAAATATTATAGGACAATTTCAAGATCACACAGTTAAGCTCTGTAAAGATCGGTTTTCCTAGGAGCGGTCGTCTCCATACTAAATAATACGGCTAAATATGGATGTCGTAGTATTTGTATGGAGACGGCCGCTATATGACGGCACCGCTATCCTATGAAACCAAAGCTTAAGGCTTGTTTTGTGGGTGCTAGACGACGGTATACCTATGTTGGCGGCTGATCGTAATGTTCCTGTATGATATTTTGATGGTGGTCACATGAAAAATAGATAGGAAGGATTAGGTTTGAATTTACTTCAGAAGCCCGAAGGACAAACTATCCAGTCCAGAAATAGAGTCCCGCTTACCTAAACTGTTCTTTCTCGTGGCATTTTACTTACATTCCATTGAAATAAGTGAAAAATCGAAATGACCAGTTTCAAGTTAGAATAACAATAACTATAATAAACTCTTCTCTTAACCTGACGTGTTACAACTGAGCGTATCGGAATTTCCAGTTTTTGCAAATTGATAAAACGTGTGGTCTTAAGGCGAATAACATCCGCAATGATAAACAATACTGTTTGTGAAATTGTAGAGGTATGGAGACGTCAGAATGGAAACAGCCTTAAATAATAATAAAAGCTAGGAATAGCAGGCGTGGCTCCCTCCGCGATGTCATCGCGTCGCTACAAGTAGGTACATGCGGTCCACACCGATTTTGGTGTCTAATAGCCATAGTAGTTGCCGCGCACCGCTACGGAACGGACGCCTGCTCGCGCTTGCGCCACCTAGCGGTCATATCTGTCGTAATAGACACGTTTTGTTAGAGAGTGAATCTTCTGTACCTAGTACTCTGGACTACATCCTACGGAGAGCAACTCGAATTGCCGGCTGCCAGCATATTTCAGGGGCCTTACCATGGTGTCCTTATTTCGTTTGTGTTTAGGAGTCCTAAATTAGGACCTAACCTGAACCGCAAAAAGACGGAGCTATATGTATAAGTCGCATAGCTCTGTCCTTTAGCGATTCAGTTTAGGTCCTAAACAGAATCGCAATAAGGACATCATGGTAAGTCCCCCGATCGGCTTGACTCCTTGGCATTGCGTAGAGATGTAGCCTCGCTCTGCATTTGCCTACTAGTCAAATCAGTCTCTTTTTTCGAACTGTCAAAACGATTTTGCTTCTATGAAATTTATATAAAACACTAGCATGTGAGGTCACAATCAAATGACCCACTCTTTATCATTTTATACGAGTTTCAAAATAGAAATTGTGTCTAAAAATAACTGCTGTCTACGTTTGTGTATTTCTTCTGGTGCTTTATTTCATGCATGGTGTAAAATTAATTATTTTAAATACACTCAAATACCCTATTGTTTGGATTAACCTGTTGCTTAGTTTCCCCATTTCCATCTCCACAATAGGTTGGTAGTCCTCAACTGTGCGTTTCTCCAGAAACTTTGTGCTGGACACATCTATAAACTGTTGAATGAACTGTCGCCTGCGGTATTTCCGATCGGATACGTCCTTCATCATCATCATCATTGGCCTTAGCGTCTATTGTAGATGATTTATGAAGACATTACACCGCCTAAGGAAACGCAGGGATGCCCAGCACCTGCATTACCCTCTCGGCTTCATTGACCTTCAAACCTTCAAGAAAAGGGCGTACACCCATCTTACAGGCTAGCAACTCACTTGCAACCCCTCTGGTGTTGCAGGTGTGAGACGACGACGAAGTATGTGATGGGCAAACATAATTTTTTTCATCAGGCCGATTCGTCTGATCGTTTACCTCATATATCAATAAAACAACTGAATCTTTGACGTCTTACGGCGTTATTCATAAACGGCTGCTAACTTAATCAGTCGATGATCGTCGTTTGTCCATCTCTATGGTATAACGACAGATAGGGACAAACGACGATCAACAACTGATTAAGTTAGTAGCCGTTTATGAATAACGCCATTGTACGGAGGTGTCGTAGGCACACCCTATCCTACTTACTAATACTTTCTTTTATATTTTACATAAAATTACCTTGCTAAGGACTGAAGGACTTGTAAGTCAAAGCTCGTATGTAAATATGGCTGTTGTGTCCAAAATAAATAAACGTGTGTTGATTGGATCGTTAATAATGATTAATGATAATTATTCAGCAATTAAACGAATATTTGTCGACACTATGCGCCTTAAATATTATATAGAGGAAATAAAACCCATCTCCATATGTTTGAAGGAAGACGTACGACTTTTAAACAACGCGGGCCGCTATTAGCAACAAAGTTGCAAAATTCTCATTGCGTATGCGCACCGCAAGGAAAAACTAACCTTAACATCCAGTCTTAAGGTTGATAATAGATTTGTTCCATTATTTTATCACAAGTCAAAGTGAAAAGAACTTTTTTCGCATTTTATTAAAATCTATAATACCTTGTGTATTTTCCATAGCTATGTCTTTTCAGGTATGACTTATTTACAAGTGTTTCGGTTTGGCACACAATACAATGAGCAAGAAATGCATGATATTTTTCAACGATACCATTCGCTTAATAAGGAGCAAATTACGTGTGTAAATTACGTTAACGCCTTTTGAAATGCTCTAATGGGGATCTGCTTTAATTATCGCATTTCTTTAATAATTTTCACTAGCTTTTTGTATGATCCAAACTTCCAAACAGCAAGGATGAAGGTATAGTTTATCAAAGGACTGTCTCATTTCAAACATAGACAGAGAGAATCATACTATCTTTGTCTTACACTAGTACTAGCACCCAAAAGAAAAGGATGAGGCCTCGTAGACAACATGCCAATCGCTAACGCTCCGTAGCGAACGAAACGCAACTATCACTGTCACACTAATATGGAAGAGTGATAGAGAAACACAAAGCGATTCGATGGCGAAGCGCAAGCGATTACATACCTTGGCTAGACCGCCTGTTTAGTTTTTAGGGTTCCGTAGCCAAATAGCAAAAAACGGAACCCTTATGGATTCGTCATGTCTGTCTGTCTGTCCGTCCGTCTGTCCGAGTATGTCACAGCCACTTTTTTCCGAAACTAAGAACTATACTGTTGAAACTTGGTAAGTAGATGTATTCTATGAACCGCATTAAGATTTTCACACAAAAACAGAAAAACAACAATAAATTTTGGGGGTTCCCCATACTTTAGAACTGACATTCAAAAAAATTTTTTTTCATTAAACCCATACGTGTGGGGTATCTATGGATAGGTCTTCAAAAATGATATTAAGGTTTTTAATATCATTTTTTTCTAAACTGAATAGTTTGCGCGAGAGACACTTCCAAAGTGGTAAAATGTGTGCCTTCCCCCCCCCCTGTAACTTCTAAAATAAGAGAATGATAAAACTAAAAAAATATAATGATGTACATTACCATGTAAACTTCCACCGTAAATTGGTTTGAACGAGATCTAGTAAGTAGTTTTTTTTTAATACGTCATAAATCCCCTAATTACGGAACCCTTCATGGGCGAGTCCGACTCGCACTTGGCCGCTTTTTGTTCTTATTTACTTACTGACAAATTTGGTTAGGCCAACTTTAAATGGGTGATGTCCATGCAAGGGCCAAACAGCGGGTATTGATTTCAGTACCTAACGCATCTAGTCGAGGGATCATATGATGGAATCGATTATGGGGTGGCTATTTAACAAGTGTCAATGTCATATGGCTTCCATGTCGCGATTAGGTTGCATGCCTGCTTGCGTTTCACACACGGTTAGGTAACCGAGACCTATTACTATTCACGGGTTGGCTTAAAGTAAAAGGTCCCGCATCTTCGATTTTTCTTAGCTTACTTTTCACCGTTAGCATCATAGTTTGGACGACATTCAAAAAGGAAAAAAGGGATTTCGAGGGCCGTCGGGTCCAGCAATAAATGCCGACGTGTATCAACGTGACTGCTTACCTATAAGTTCGCCAGTTCATTACTAAGTATCATTCTGATGGTAAATATATATTTTGGCCTGATTTAGCTAGCTCTCACTACGCCACGAGCACACAAAACTGGTTGAAAGGCCATGGCATACATTTCGTACCAAAGGACGCCAACCCTCCGAACGTCCCTAAAGCTAGACCGATCGAAGATTTCTGATCTTGAGTAGACACATGTATAGTGATGGCTGGGAAGCAAAATCAACGCAACAATTGAAACGAAGGATACAAAGTCAATTTAAAAATATTGACTTGAATGTCGTCCAAAATATGATGCTAACGGTGAAAAGTAAGCTAAGAAAAATCGATGATGCGGGACCTTTTGCAATATTATAATATTAAATTAAAACATAAAACACGATTGAGTTTACCATATTAAAATCCTTAAACCTATAGCAATTGAGTTTTTATTGATGTTTTTGAAAATAAAAATTCTCATTACTTTAAGCCAACCCGTTATTAGGGTACGCAGCTATTAGAGTACGTATTTAGGTATAAGAATACATACTACCTAAAACTAGTTGCTTTGTGAACCCCTGTGGTTCCACTATTTTGAAAAATTTACAAAATACCTATGAATCGCCAAAAAAACCTAAATCTCGCAAGTCTTTTTGAAAGGAGTTTCGTATAATTGACTCAAGATTTTACACGATTAACACGAGTCCGTATCAATGTAAATTTCAATCAATCAATTAATTGAAAATTTCAATCGATTACTGGGAGGCTACATTTACGCGTATGTAATAAAATTAATTCATCGAATCAGTCACGAGGTGATCAACACTGGACAAAGTGGTCTATGGCACGCATAGATAGCATACGAACATGTTCATTTCATACTTCATACTTGCATATAAACGTCGTTGAAGCATTCTAGTATTTTAAGTAGATAGATATATCTAAAGGTGACGTACAGATTGAGACTGCACCAGCATTACTGTTGCAGTAATGCGGCGTGACATTACTGTCGACTGCATTACCGCAGGAAACATAAAATTCAATATAATCACGATAAAATGGTCTTTGTAACGTTGCCTGCACTAATTAAGTCGGCATTAATAAGTATTATTGCAGCGCGACATTAGGTAGATATAGCCGACGACTGCATTGCTGTCGCAAATGTCAAAAACAAAAGGCAGCAATGTCACGCCGCAAAACTGCAGCAGTAATGCTGGTGCAGTCTAAATCCGAACGGTACATTAAACGTCATCAAAAAATTCTAGTATTTCAAGTACACGTACATATAACGTATGATGTATCATAGCACAGATTGCGGTGCTAGTAAAGAAATATCTTGAATACCTAGATGGTTGCACTACGGACGTGTAGATATGTATCGCCCTGGACGCACCTGAATAGTGTTGTGAACATATACTGGGAATGTTCCTGGTCCCGGGTATGTAACTATATTCAATAATTAGTGTGAGGAATCGTGGTTTTATTAAGTATGTGAAAACACCTTGGATCACAGGGGACCACCACATCTCGATACAAACGAAGTTCCCATTTTCCTATGTGGATATTATACATTATAGGAAGTACATAGGTGTTTATACAATTTGATTTTATATGATTTTTCATGATTTTTTTAGTGTTCCGTACAAAATTTTGATCACGGAACACTTATGGGATCACTCGGTCTTGTTTTTCTGTCGAGCCTATTTTAAGGTTAGGTTAGACAGAGTTACTTTCGACTTTGTAACGTAATAAGTACAGTATGTATGTATGTATGTATGTATATACTTTATTGCACATGGAAATAAAAACACGAGTAACATAGTTACAGAGTACAGTCACCTGCAATAATATATTACACAACAAAGGCCGCAAAAATATAAGTATGACTCGATCTTATTTGTAGAGCCATAAGAGCGTGTCACATATGTTTGCGGAATTCGAAGAGTAACATATTTTTGCAGGTGACTGTATACTGTAGGTATGCCGTAAAGCCTGGGCTTGTCACATCACTAAACCTTATAAATCACCTTTATTACCAGTGTCTAAGGTCATAATTACTTAACCATTTACACACAGGCATCTTTTAGGTGCGGTCACTAGGTAGTATTAGATTGCAACATTCCAATTTTATTTTCCATTACAGGTTCTAAACGTTATATATCATAATGATAAATGCCCCAAACGGTCCGAATGGCTCTAAGTACGTATAACATATTGTATGGAGGTTTTAAGAACTTTTGACAGATTGTAGAGTTAGGAATACAGAAAGTTCACTCCATTACGTCCATCATTTTTGTACCTACAGGGTAATTCAACAATATAAATTCTAAATTTTCTTGCGTTCTTCTTTTTTTTGGTTGGATGAATACGTCGCTTGAGCACTGCTTTCCAGGCCATCCGATCCCTCAGGATCACACAGGTATCAGGACCACACAGGTCATCATACCTAACTTTTTGGACCGTATGTACAACGTCATCATCATCATCATCTTTAGCCAAAAGACGTCCACTACAAAAATATATATGCATATATAAAAAAAATCCTAATGACATTAAATTTACAGAAAGCGATTCAATGTGCGGAAAGAGTCGTGATATGTAATGTATTGGATCCCATGATCCAATACATTCTACGACTCTTCTCTTTCCGCAAAGACTCTAGTTCTAGACCAAGCATGTTATTCTGTTGATCACTTTATGAACGAAATTATTAAAAAAAACGGATTAACGACTATTGCATGATCTTTACGCCTGCCCACGCTGCGTCTTCCGGTATGCGGTGACCTCTCGAGAGCCTTTCTGAATCTGAGTCTGCAACGTACACTTTCTGTAATATTGTAAGCTGTGTAACGTCCACAAGAATGCGTCAATTTGGCATCTTTTCATACATATTAATCAATCTAAAACCCCATCTTTGTTAGCGTGTGCGCTATTTGAGATAATAATTATTCGGTTAAGAATTTGCTCATAAATCTCTCTCCATTTGAAAGTACCGTCAGCAAAGATAAAGCTTCGTAGGTAGCAAAAAACATAGACTTAATAAATCACTCAAAAGTTCATTCTAATTTTAAATTGTATCTCGGTTTTTCAACGATAATGTTCGCGGATTTACACAAAAAGCGAAAACGTAAATTTTTAAGATTTACGAGTTAAGATTATCTTTTATAATAGTCTAAAAATAAGACATTAAAAATATAAAGTTACGCTTGAAAACATTCGGTTTGTGCTAATCCTGGTATTTAGATTTAAATCAGTTAATGGATTCAAATCCTTATAATTTATGAACGACAGTTACCATAAATAAAGGTTTTGAATAAAACTGTTGTATGTAAGCTCTTTTGAAGGAAAATGTAGATTAGTCGGGTGATTAGCAAAGCCTTATTTAGGTGAATTTATTATAATTATATTGTATTGTTTACTTCCGGATCAGAAAAACCGGAAACCTTAGTTATAAAACAAATACTACATATTTATGCTTGAAGAAACATAATGTGTTATGTATGTTTTAATATTTCAATAATATTTTTAAAGGCGAAAATTTTGTGAGAATGGGATTGGCAACTGTCATAGGTTTTCCTTACTTAGTTTAGCTCAACGGTTTTAAATAAAATAAAATCAATATTGGACACCACAGTAAAACTTTCTTCGTAAATTGCGGGCATCTTTCTCTTTTACTCCAGTTAAGGCGTAATTAGAGTGACAGAGAAAGTTGCCCGCAATTCGGTGTTCGTGTTAGGGCTTCTGATGTCGACCGTACATAAGTACACGACGGTCACTTTTTTACCAATACCGATTGGACCGAAGTTGACCGAACCTGCCAACCGTACTCTCTATAATTTAGCTGTCAAACGCACAAGTGATGTATCGTAGACACTTCAACCGGCATTGTATCAGGTGATTACTTCAATGGCCGCCATTAAGAGAATTATCTAGTTTTTACTTTGAGTTATGGTGAACTGATTGATAACTGGACGCAAGTTTGAGGTTAAGTATTTAACTCATAGAATTTGGTCGCACTTTGATGTTCTCATAACCACTGTTGAAGCGATTTTGAGAAATTCAACCCCTAAAGGGGTTAAAAAGGGGATGAAAGTTTGTATGGGTTTCAAGTTATATTTTATGCAAGCAATTTGAAACTTCGTAAAAAGATGTATTATTAAAATACAAGAAAATTTATTTCGGCGTTTTTGAAAATTCATCCCCTAAGGTGAGAAAGGGGTTGAAAGTTTGTATGGAATTTGGTCGCACTTTGATGTTCTCTTAACCACTGTTGGTCTAACTGAGGAGAAGATGACACGAATATTAAATGCCTAGGTATCCTAGGCAGCCTAGGCTCTCCGTGGCTTCCTGTGATCTTGCACAGGCCATTACGGCGCGTAGAATCGGTGATTGCACACTTGGAACAAGTAATAAATAGATACGAGGTGATACACTGAGTTACGAAGAAATAAAGGCGCGATTTCCAATTTTTTTTATGTATAACTCTTTTATTCATAAAATTTTACAAGCCTAATTTAGTAAACTCTAGGTCCATGGGGTCCCAGCGCGCATACGTTGTTCGCAGAAATCGCGAAGCGTCTGGTTGACGTAACTGGTGACCGAAGAGCTGGCGGCTACCTCGCACAACGTATCAGCATTGCGATACAGCGAGGAAATGTCGCCAGCATCCTTGGTACAATGCCTCAAGGGCCTATTTTAGATTTAAGCTAGTTTTTAATTTCTTTTAGTAATACACTGTATATATATTGTTTGTAAATAAATAAAAAAAATAGACAAAAAAAAAATTTAGTAAATTTATGTTGATCATTTTCTTAGGGCCACTTGCGCGCCAGGGTTAGACAACTAACTCGAAGTTAACCGTTTATGTCACAGTTTAACCCCGTACAAACGGTTAACTACGAGTTAGTTGACTGACCCTGGAACACGCCCTTACAATAAAAGTAAACGCTACCTAATTAGCAATAGGTATGCTAAAGAAAATTTTCCAAAATTGCAAAATATTCTTAACCCAATGTCAAAATGTACTGGTAACCATGGTAACTTCAGGTTTAACCGGCTAACCCCGGGTTAGTGAAAGGTACAAGTGGTCCTCAGTCGTCAACAGTTAAGAGCTTTGAGTAATAATCGATAATCTGAACGGGAAATTTCTGTGGAAACATACATTAAAAATATTCATGAAGGTTTCCAGAAATTTTCAGAATGTTGTGAACATTGTTATGCCGAATCCATAGATTTATGTATTTTGGACCACGTATTTCTCTCATGAAGACTGGTCGTAGCTCGTGACAGTGGCTCATACTATCATTAGACTACTCGTAATGTCATACTAAATTGGCGACTAATCGGAGGTTCAGTAATCATCAGCTGTTGTCAAAGATCTTTGTGAAGACGTCAAACATCTCATATTCAGTGGAGAGATCAACTATATACCTACGGGGTGGTATAAACCTTAGTTAAATTTTGCGAATAGAATATAAAGACCAAACTGACAGCCATATTCGAACTCTAAGATACGTCAACTATTAGATATCTAAACGATATGGATCGGATATGTCAGTGTCAAACAAGTGCCAAAAGTGACGTTTCTTCAAACAAAAACATCACTTTTGACACTTGTTTGACACTGACATATCCGATCCATATCGTTTAGATATCTAATATTTGACGGATCTTAAAGTTCGAATATGGCTATGACCAACTTTTACTTTGGAATTAATCCAGAAATCGTGAAATAAATCAATCTCCCATACAAAACATTGACGACTGACGTGTCATCAGCCAAAATATTTTTCACCCATATAATAGGAAATGTTGTTCAGTATTATGATAATTATTATACTTATTATTCATCACGGAAAATATGAGCGATGGGTTGATAAAACGCCCCTTACAGGTTCTTTTTTTATTTTTTTATTTAACAAAATACAAAGTACAGTGTACTTATAACTAAAGTTTCGCCAAACTGTAAAACAGTTTGTTGGCGATGCGCTCAAATAAACTCAAACTAAAATAACTACAGTACTTAAGTTACCATACATCAACACAGCTGCTTGTAATAAACCCTGACCCTGAGGTTGTGCCCTAATGTATTTTTGGGAACTTTTTGACCACAACAGCCTCGAGAAAAGCTTATAGTTGACGATAATTTATAGTTTACTTACACCGATTTGACATACAAGTTGTTCAAGAGTTCGGTGCTCGGTGCTAAATTTATATTTCGTCAACCATACTGACTACCAACATGGCCATAGAGGAAAAATACTTATAGGATTACTCAAAATTATTCCAAAGTCTGATTACTTATTACATTTTATGAGAAGTGCTCTGAGTTCATACTTTTAAAAGTGCCGATTCTTACGAAACAAAGTTCGTTACTCATTAATTCCATTATTGTTGGGAACAAAAGTTTAATTTTTAGTCCAACTGTGCACACATTTTAAAGTTACAATGACATTTACAATTTCGATCTTGTAGTTTTGAAGATAGGGTCGATATCTGAATGGATTTTGTAGAATATGATCACCTGAAGTAATCAAAATATAGTATAATGAACTAAGCATGCGTGCGCCTAAGCAGCTAATAAACCATTTATCTTTACAAAGCAAATACAACTGAACAATCTTCTAATTCAAATACAAGTTGATACAAATGTGGTTCGGTGAATGCTTTAATCATAGCTATATTTTATTAGAAGAGTGGTGACCTGGCGGGTACGGTTGTATGGTTAAATTTGGTTTTATGTTGTTTGTAATTTTTTTTGTGGTACGAGTATAACTTTGTGGCATATTTTGACGGCCTTCTAGCCTAGTCAGTAGCCTTGCCTACGAAACAGAAGGTCCCGAGTTCGAATCCTGGTTATTCATTTGTTTATCGCAAATATTTGTTCCTTGGTTATGGGTGCTTAATGTGTATATGTCGCAGTCAAAAGTGTGAACTGGTCAAAAGAACTTTTAACCGACAAAAACAGGCAAAACTGTTTTTGGTCAAAAGTAGTTTTACCTGAAAATCATTGGTTAATAGTAATTGTGACTGTTACTATCAGTCAAAAGTACTCGCACTTGACAATTTTTACATAGGAATTTGTTTTTATGTAATTTTGGGCTAGTTTTTAGGATTTGTATGGTAATATTTGGTACATTGGGGTAAAATTCTCTGCTCCCAGAAATAGGTAGGTTAGGGTTATTTTTTTTTGCTACGCCCTAAAAACGAAACTGTTCCCAGAAATAGGTAGGTTAGGATTATTATTTTTTTGCTACGCCCTAAAAACGAAACTGCTGCCAGAAATAGGTATGATTTTCAGGTAAAACTACTTTTGACCAACATGCTCAGTCAAAAGCAGTTTTGCCTGTTTTTGTCGGTTAAAAGTTCTTTTGACCAGTTCACATTTTTGACTGCAACATTTAACTATATAACCTATTTAACTATATATTATAAAGTTGGTCACAATTATAGAAAGTTTCTGGTTGAAGAAAATGTTACTTTTGACACTGACAGGATCAAATTCATAACCTGTTTTTACGATCAGAATACGCCTCCTAGACTTCTAGCCTTTAATGTTTACGATATCAATGTATTGACGTGTGTAGAGGCCGGACATATTAAATGTAAAATAGGTAACTCGTAATTATTTACCGTCTATACAAATATAATTATAAACCAGTATAATGACTCAAATAGAATAAAATTGAAATAATGCATTCGTAAGCACAAACACAGAAGAGAAAATTTGACAAAACGAAAAACATAGTAGAGAAAGTGCTCGAAATGGTTTTATTTCAGCTTAATGCTGGCGACTTCAAGCGCTGATCTTCTAATGAGTCTATCAGGTGAAACAATCAACAAACAAAAAGTATTCACAAAATATATACCTAAAATAGACAGACATAAATTTTCATATTGCGAACTATAAATTAAATAAATGTATACAAAAAAAATATCTTAGCTTATATAAAGTAATTAACACAGTGTGTTTAGTGTTACCTATTTGCAGCGCCTGCTATTTATCTGTGAGTTCCTGTGTTGCTTGTCAAAAAATTAAATATGACAGCTGTAGAAAATGGAATTGTGATTTGCGACCACGTACTGGGAAGCTCAGTAAAGTTCTCCCTGTGGTGTAAACACAGAATGTACCATCGCCCACACTGTTAACCACCAGTTCATAAACCTTATGACAAAAAGCATAAGGTCCACCGATGGACAGTTAAGTGAGTTTCTGTATGTATAACTGTGTTACTTTACTGTCTAATACTTATACTCTGGTTTATTGTTCAAGATAAAGCAAACGTGGAATATTTCCAATTAAACCGCACACGAGGACCATAAAACATAATGTATTGTTGATCTACACATTAATTAGAATAAACACTATTTTGTTTTCCATACAGTCATAGTTATAGTAGTTTATGGACAATATACATAGGTAGTGTTTGCATACAACTTTATTGTTAGATACGTGCAGTAATGGAATATAAATGAAGAAATTTAGTTGACTCACATTTATAGACGGGTCTATCGCGAATTTATTTTATTACCTTTATTTACCGACGTTTCGAGACAGATTTCACGCGGCTAACTGATTGACAATAGGTAATTCAAACCACACACTACACAAAGACATTATGTGTAGGTAGTGGGTGGATTGAAAATGTGATTCGTTGGGTAGTTGCACAAATCTTTGTTTTGACATTTTGCTGAGACATCAGTTATCCGCGACCACGACCAGTGAAACCTGTGTCGAAACGTCGGTAAATAAAGGTAATAATATAAATTCGCGATAGACCCGTCTATAAATGTGAGTTAATAGGTGTTCAAAACGCAAAAGTTTTCGGAATATTAAATTTAGTTGATTACTATTTGATGGAGGAGGTCATACTGTGTTGATTAAGAGTTACACGAACGCGCCACCAAAAACCCGCTCCCATACATTCCAAGTTACGCCATCATAAAGTTTTCGTAGCTAACACTGACTTAATATAAAAGAAATAGACACACAAAGCAGAACAAAAACGTCAAGAAATGTGGATCCCAATGACGTTTCGCACCATTTGCATTGATGATAAAAACGCTTACGTAAATTTTGAGTCAAGGTAAATGTTTCGTACAGAAAAGAACTTAATGTCGTAAGCATTAAGTGTCAAATTTGCAAACATAAGTACCAACACTGTTAAAAAATTTAGTCCGATGGCACTAAACGTAACGTATTTACGTCAAACAACGTCAAACGAGAATAATGAACGAATGGAGTCACTTTGGTACACTTTAATATGTATTACTGTACAGGAAAACCAATTGAAGTAATAAATAAAACAAATTTAATTTAATCGGGAGCTCAAATAAAATTAATTCGTGGTTCAAATTCAAACAAATTAAATTTTTAATTCGTAAGTATACGTCTTTAAATACTAATTTCCTTGAAATAAATTCTACTTATTAAATAACTGTGTATTTAAGATCTACATTTACTCATAGCACGGGTGCACGGGGAAATTTAGATAGATACTGATTGGATTTTTTTTATAAAGTCTACCTATACTTTATAAAAAAAATCCTGTGGTTGTCACTGTGTTCCGACAGGTTTAGCATTTACAGTTAGTCGATATAAGCCCTTATTGGTGGTGTATATGTCGAAAACAGGGAAATGGGCCGAACACACAAGTGCCGTTTTGCCTTGTTTAAAACTGCATCACCCCTATCTCTTGCTATAATTAAATAGCAGTCCACTTTGCACGTCGCATAGGTTTTCTTGGAAATCTTGAATTTAAACATAATATTATTTCTTATGAATTCCATATAAAAATAAAAATAAATATTGACCTCACATCGACTCATTAGAATTTTGTTCCTTGACATCCCTTCTTTGGTACTAACAAATTAATTTATTCAAAACCATAAAATTACCACCAGATTACATAAATTATGTAATGCTATCCAAAGAACTAACCGAAAGAAATACATTCCATCCTTTTTCCTTGCTTTATCATTGTTATTTTTACATATTTTAACGGCACATTTCGTAATTGTTGACAACTTCACATTTGAGCGTTTCAAACAAGACTAAACGAAAAAGTAATGCATGATCTGTTTTGACATCACTTTTGTGGGGCCATTTTTGGCGGCTGATTGGGTATCCAGTTCTTTATACTATATCAATGGTAGCTAAAAATTGTTACCTACGTAAACCTTAAACCGTAAACTCGCTCTTATTGCTTTGTATTAAAATTCAATATCACTTTCATTGCATTTCGCGAACACTAGTCAGCGTGAGCGATCGTCAAGGTATCAAAACAAGATCAAAACCGTAAAACATTGTTAAATCAGAATTGGCTTCCAGTAAATTATCGATGCGAGGTTAGAGTACAGCCAAGTAGATATTCTTTATTTTATTTTTAGGTTTGTTAAATTAACAAGTTTAATTGTCAAGCTACTGTTTTGCGGTTCCGTATAAAAACGTGAACATGAAGGACTTTGGAATTGAGCCAAAAAACTGGGAACTCCTGGCACTGGACAGACTGGAATGGCGTCACTTACTACGCAAAGGTAGAACAAATCACGACGATCAGTGGTTTGAAAAACTTAAGGAGCGTCGCGTCGTCTAAAGAGACAACAACCGGCACCTCCAGCCCTAGTAGCACGGTCGCATTTTTATCGTTTATCACCATGCCTGTCACGTTCTAACAAGTATGTAAGTGCGAAAGTGACGGGCATAGTGATAGTCGATAAAAATGGAACCGTGCTGAGCCCGCTGCTTTACGCTACGTCTTACGTAGGAGAACAACGCGCGAACGCGGCGCGGCCGCCGCGCCGCTTCGCGTGTAAATCGCTCACGTACGAGTAGGACATACCTATACGTATCAACGGTTTGTTTCATCCTCGCCGCGCCGCGCCGCATCGCGCCGCCGCCGCCGCGCCGCGTTCGCGCGTTGTTCGCCTACGTAAGCCGTAGGGCCCGTAGCGTAACGCCAAATTTATTTGTGACCGTTGTGGGAAGCAGTGCAGGGCCCCCATCGGTTTGTTCAGTCACAAGGAAAGATGCGACTCTCGGAATACACAGCTGTAATAAACATCTGAAAAGGATGTAAAGGCCAATGATGATGTTAAAAAAGTAAAGCTACTAATTTTCATTAATTGTGTCAAAGGGGTTTTGATCCCAGTCCAATTATAAGGATAATTCGCTTAAACCTTTGTAGATAATGAGGCGATTCAAAGGTCTTCTGTGAATTTTAAAGAAGGTTCTGGCTGTTTTAGATTCCACCTTTAATTGAAAAAAAAAACATTTTCAAACGGAATTATAGCGTTGACGAGTTAAAAAAACGTACCGATTAATAAAACAGTTTTGTATTATATACATTGATTACATTTTATATAGAAAGAGAAACACTAGAAAAAGCAGAAAAAAAAACCTAACCTCATTACCATGTAAGTAGGTAATTTGATACAAATGAGTTGACAGGCTTACGGGAAGAAGTTGGAAGTTTAAAAATATCACACTTCAGAATCAAAATTGTTGCCGACTTTTTTATTTTGAAATCAACCATTTAAGTATTTTTTTCATGCTACTAAAATTGTCAACTGTAAAATTCATTGCTGTTGCAGCATTACAGCTACTGAGGCAAAGTTGACGCGGGCGATGTCACTGTCAGTTCACTTGACAAAATTAGTTAAGGGGCCCACTGATTACCAGTCCACCGGACGATATCGGCCTGTCAGTTGTTCGGAACTGTCAAATTTTTGTTCTAACTGACAGGCCGATATCGGCCGGCGGACTGTTAATCAGTGGGCCCCTTTACAGACCGATGTAATCGCGACAGTAATGCGACAAAGTTCGTTACACGTTATATTGTAATGTTTAGATAGGTAGGTAGTTATTTCTTCTCTGATATTTTTCACTGTAGCTATAATATGGTGTTAATTAGTTTGTAATATTTCCGCTAAATTGTAAAACATGCTGTGTACACTTGTTTTAGATCTCGTGCTAGATTTAAGCCATAATGTGCAATGACCCATAATATTGTACGATGTCTGTTTAGTGTACTTACCTAATAAAGTAAAATAAAATAAAACAACGACTTGAAGTCAATATTTTGAGAATGTCATATGTTAGGCCGCCGCTGCATGTCATAATCGTGAGAGTAAAGGTAATATTCCATTTCTGACCGCAGCTGCACTACTGGTACTGAACGCGTCGCTGTGGCGAACGTTATTAATTTTATCAAGGATTTTGACAGAGATAACGCAGCGCCCATGTCATAGTCGCAGCAGCAACGCGGGCGCCGTATCTGTAAATTTCCTTGATAAAATGAGTAATGTTTACCGCCGCATTACTGCCGATCATGACGTTCAATCCGTCACTAATTTTATCAAGAAAAATGACAGATATAGCAAGGGCATAAAAGTCGCAGCAGTAATATCGCAACAGTAAAGGATGACTCACGTTAGACCGGGCCGTGTCCGGGCCGGAGTTTCCGGAGCTTCGTTTTCTATGGAAAGCAACTCGTGATCACCTGTCATCTGTTATAGAAAAGTAAGTGCTGGAAGCTCCGGCACGGACACGGCCCGGTCGCCCCGGTCTAACGTGACGTGAGTCATTCTTACTGCAGCTGCAGTTGACATCCGAATGTCACCTTTAAGGTGACAGTCCATTTCCAACCACAGCTACACTACTGTGCATTTTACTATGGAAATTGACAGTAACACCGACGCGTTCAGTACCAGTAGTGCAGCTGCGGTCAGAAATGGAATGTCACCTTTACAGTGTTCTGAAGCGTGTTCTTTAATTCCCACCTTGACACGTGTCACGTCCGTCTGTGTCGCGACACGCGCTTAATTAAAAAGCTGAATTTCCATTCTGTTCACCATTAATCATTCAATAATTACTGCTGAGGTGGAAGAGTAGTAACACAGACGCGACACACCGTTTATGATGACTCTGTTAATCGGATCGTTGGGAGAAAACGAGGTTGAACAAGTAAAAGGTGGCCTAAAGGGGCCCACTGATTAACAGTCCGCCGGTCGGTATCGGCCTGTCAATTAGAACAAAAATTTGACAGTTCCGAACAACTGACAGGCCGATACCTTCCGGCGGACTGTTAATCAGTGGGCCAGTTAACAAAACGTTGAGAAATAATTTCTGACTTTGAAATTGTTTGTTTTTTTTGGCGAAGCATGTTGGGGATACTATTTTTGTGTGTAGCTAATATGACGCAGCCTGCGCTGTGGATTGATATATGTACTGTAGTATTTAATTTAAATTGTTTGTATTTTCAATACTAAATAAAATAGTTTTCAGTTTATAAACTCGATACATTTTATATAAAGTAGTTTGACTAGGTATTTAAAACACAAATCAAAATATAAAATATTTTTATTTGTGTATTTATTATTCAAGGTTCTAATCTCGCGTATTTTTTTTTTCAGGTACCGGGGCGGCGAGGCTGACATTTTACGATAACATCGCGTTACGAAATAGACAATTTATAAGCGCCACTTGCACCATTCCACTAACCCGGGGTTAACCGGTTAAACCCGGATTTACCATGGTGACCAGTACAATTTGAGACTGAGTTAACGGTTTGACCGCTTAACCTCGGGTTAGGAGGATGGTGCAGTGCAAGTGGCCCTAAGTAAACTTTCTGCATTTTATTTATTCTTTGCCCCGACCGAAACCTGAGAAAGTGATGAGAATACTTCTGTCACTCCTCACTTGCTCTTTAATTATACAGGTTAAGTTTGTGACGCGGCTATTTCTGTCTCTTTCGTGTCTCGAATTAACATACCATCCCAGCGATTATGTAAACTGACGACTTTCATCATTAAATAACTCTTCGTAGTAAATATAAAGTAAAATATTGTTGGACATTCTTACACTTAAGTATTATAATTTCCACAGTGAGCTCTATTAAACGGCTTGTGTTGTGGGCATTTAGATAATACTTAAATACATAGAAAATACTCATGACTCAGGAACAAATATCACGTCATCACACAAATAAATGCCCTTACCGGGTTTCGAACCCAAGACTCTCGGCTTCATAGGCAGGGTCACTACCGACTAGGCCAGACTGGTCATCGTATATCGTAATAGGAAAAAATATATGACAAGTTTAAGTGCTCTTTGTCTATGACAATAACTAGACTGTGCGGGGGACTCCTTGGTATACTTTTTAAAATTTTCAACCTTTAATTAGTCCCTCTAAGAGTTGAATTAAAATATTAATCTCAAATGTAACGCATTCCTGTTGCCAACCGCCACCGCCAAACGACAGCTTTGCTACGTGGAAAACAACACAGGGAGTGGCATTAACCAGTTGCTAGTTGCTAGGTACCTATAAATGAATACGTGATCATTAAAAAAATCTTACAACCAAATGAACATGGAACAAAAGCCTTATAAACAAAACACAGGTCTACCCCAATCCGCCATTTCACGGTTACCTTAATACCTAAATAATTTATGAGATTTCTCGTAATTCAATTATCTAATGCATACGATGCCGCGATAAGAGTTAAGTTAATGCATGCTCCATTTGGCCCTCGTCTGTCAAAAAGAGCCCGAAAGAGCGTTACTCCACAAATTAGGCGGACATACGGAGAGTTTGTATAATATAAAACGCGGCGTTCCGCTATCATGCCCCTTGGGACATTGGATGTACCTATGCTCTTTTTAGCTCTCGTCCGTTAAAAAAGTCTAAAAGAGCGTTACTCCACAAATTAGGAAGTAATACGGAGTGTTAGGCAGGTGGAGATCGCGGCATTCCGCCATCATGTGCCTTAGGACATTAGATGTATGCTATTTTTAGCTCTCTCCCGTCAAAAAGAACCTGAAAGAGCGTTAGGTACTCTACAAATTAGGGAGACGAGACATACGGGGAGTTAGGCCGGTGGATAATGCGGCGTGCCGCCATCATGTGCTTTGTAGCAATAATGTATGCTCTTTTTAGCTCTCGTCTGTCAAAAAAGTCTAAAAGTGCGTTACTCCACAAATTAGGAAGTTATACGGAGTGTTAGGCAGGTGGAGATCGCGGCATTCCGCCATCATGTGCCTTAGGACATTAGATGTATGCTATTTTTAGCTCTCTCCCATCAAAAAGAACCTGAAAGAGCGTTAGGTACTCCACAAATTAGGGAGATGAGACATACGGGGAGTTAGGCCGGTGGATAATGCGGCGTGCCGCCATCATGTGCTTTGTAGCAATAATGTATGCTCTTTTTAGCTCTCGTCCATCGAAAAGAGCCCGAAATAGCGTTACTCCACTAATAAGGGGGACATATGGGAGAGTTAAGCCATTAGACATTATGCTTGGGACATTAGATCAGGGAGCCTAGCTATATATCGGGTATCAGGATGTTAGATGCGACGAAAAGTCATGTAAGCATTTCTATACATTATTATTATTACACTTTCGATTGGAGTTTTCTATCAGGTGGCTAGGCGGTTCTAAATTGTGACTCTAGGTGACATTCGGATATCAACTGCCGCAACATATTGTGGTGACTGAGAGGAAAGCTTTGGTAGCTCTGCTAGTATGTTCAGTTTGCGGGAGGTCGATTCTAATTTAATTTTTTTATCGTTTTGAATTGGTTTTGATACGAGCTTGACGGTCGTCTTGATGGTGTGCATCTCACGCATGATTTCATTGTACCAATCAGCGTGAGCATCAAAGCATATATAAAAAAAAACAGTTCATAACCGTAGTAAACGTCCTGAGGGCCTCCCGCGAACACCGAAGTTTGCAAATTGCGGGCATCTTTCTCTTTTACTCAAAATAAGGCGTAATTAGAGTTACAGAGAAAGTAGACCCTCGGGTTTCCTAGAACCTTACAAATTTTAAAACTGCGCTCGGGTCCGTATGTTTTTCACATTAGGAAACGAAATAAATTAACTGGAAACGTAATAAAACCTTTGAAATACACCCTAAAACCCTCTAAACCAACCACATAAGGTTCATTTTCATCTAATCGAGCCGCAGGATAGTGTAGCTAGAAACACGTATGCATTAGAATAATTGCAACCGGCAACTCCCATGGCGTGGTTATTAAAAAAACATTAGACAATGTCATATTAATTAGTTTATGAGGAATATGTTTTGTTTAATTGGGTGTTGGGGAAAATTACGATGTTATGAGCATTTTTAGATTTTATACAGTGTGTAAAGTAAAGTTCGGTATATACAGTGTGAAAATCACACCACACCTTTACTTTACCCCTGAACTGTACCCCTAGTGTCTTTCAATAGCGCGACGTGACGTACGCGTTTGCGTTAAGTGTCATTTTGTATGGGATTTTGAGTTTCCAAAACGTCCCGCTTGGAGCGCTGTTCAGAATCCCATACAAAAATAGACAACGTAAACGCTCGTCACGAATGAAATTTACACTAGGGGTTCATGTGTTTTATTTCTAAGAAGCGCTGGTGGCTTAGCGGTAAGAGCGTGCGACTTGCAATCCGGAGGTCGCGGGTTCAAACCCCGGCTTGTACCAATGAGTTTTTTAGAACTTATGTACGGTACGAAATATCATTGATATTTACCAGCTGCTTTTCGGTGAAGGAAAACATCGTTAGTAAACCGGACTAATCCCAATAAGGCCTAGTTTCCCCTCTGGGTTGGAAGGGCTGAGGCAATCGCTTTCGTAAAAAACCGGCCAAGTGCGAGTCGGACTCGCGCACGGAGGGTTCCGCACCATCAACAAAAAATAAAGCAAAACAAGCAAAAAAACGGTCACCCATCCAAGTACTGACCCCGCCCGACGTTGCTTAACTTCGGTCAAAAATCACGTTTGTTGTATGGGAGCCCCACTTAAATCTTTATTTTATTTTATTTTTAGTATTTGTTGTTATAGCGGCAACAGAAATACATCATCTGTGAAAATTTCAACTGTCTAGCTATCACGGTTCGTGAGATACAGCCTGGTGACAGACGGACGGACGGACGGACGGAGGGACGGACAGCGGAGTCTTAGTAATAGAGTCCCGTTTTTACCCTTTGGGTACGGAACCCTAAAAACTAATACCTACGTCAGCTCTTGGGATTAGTTGTCAAGCGGAACCCACTACTGGGTCACCAATGGGTCATAACACTTCACTAAAACATCAATTTATAAGCAGTTTCTAGCTGAAGTGCTTTTAATGCTAATTTAACCTTTGACCAGTGCATAAAATGACCAATAAAATATGTTTTATTGTTATTAAACCTTTCCTGTTTTGAGTAACTTGTATTGTGATACAAACAAGAAAACACAACTTCTTCTTCCTCCTCGCGTTATCCCGGCATTTTTGCCACGGCTCATGGGAGCCTGGGGTCTGCTTGGCAACTAATCCCAGTAATTGGCGTGGGCACTATTAATTTTTGCGAAAGCGACTGCCATCTGACCTTCCAACCCAGAGGGTAAACTATTAGGCCCGTATTGGGATTAGTCCGGTTTCCTCACGATGTTTTCCTTCACCGAAAAGCGACTGGTAAATATCAAATGTTATTTCGTACATAAGTTCCGAAAAACTCATTGGTACGAGCCGGGGTTCGAACTCGCGACCTCCGGATTGTAAGTCGCACGCTCTTACCGCTAGGCCACCAGCGGCAGCGCTTGTGGTATGAGCTTTTCCGAGGTTTTCTCGAGGGACTACACTTGACTACAGTAATGGGTCCTACGAGAAAGGAGTGTACCTAGGTACAGTTTTATAGGGTCGGGTTGCGGCGCCCATAGGATACGGTGACCGCTTACCATCAGGCGGACCGTGGGCTTGTTTGCCACCGACGTGGTTTAAAAAACCTTTTTACTAATAGCAACAATTGGCAGGCAAAAATATATATATTTTTTAAAGCATTAATTGGTTTATTCTGGAACACTTTTAGGTACAGAAATTAAATTTTATTTAATAATTAATTAATTATTTTAAATATTATAAGCAAGATTTGTGAATAAACGCTTTATTTATTTATTTTATCATCTTACAAATGGTTTAGGTAATTATTAGGTTTTAGTATTGTTGTAGGTAGGTATTTAACAAGATACACAACTGTACGGCTACCATCAGTTTGGCACTGACATAAACGCCGTCGAGAACGTAATTTACTTTCTATACATCTCGCTCGTACTCGCATATTTGTGCAAACGAGATGTATAGAAAGTAAATTACGTTCTCGATAGCGTAAATGTCAGTTTTGACACTGCCTGTCAGTGTCTCATGGTACGGGCTCAGGTCAAAGATGATACATACATGGACAGTAAAAGGTAAAGTCATACACAAAGTGAAGACATATTCCCACACTGAGGTTTATGAACAATTAGGTGTGTCGTCTATGGCAAATGGTCAACGGTCGTAAATTTGCCGAGGCGCAGACCACAGACCATTTAACGACAGTAATCCACTTCTTTGTATTATAAAGCGTCCTTTACGTCCATAAAAGACGTTTAATACGAGCCTTCACTCTATCTGCCTATCTACTTATTTAAAGCCTGACCAGGGACCCGTTTCTCAAAAGCTTGTAACTAGCAGATGTCACTTTTTGACAGCTTTTATTAGAAAGGGACTTCCACTTGTATTACAAGTTACAAGCTTTTGAGAAACGTGCCCAACGTATATATGATCACGCGCCATTATGCGGAATTTCATGAAACTAATGTTTTCATACGTGAACTGTCACCCCATACATGAGAATAACAGCGCCCTCTTGACAATGATCATATATTACTGGTTAGGCTTTACAGCATATGTATACGTATCGATTTTTTTATGATACAGGTGGCAAACGAGCAGAAGAATCTCCTGATGGTAAGAAATTACCATCACCTACGGACACCTCCAACATCAACAGCAAACGGGGTTTGAACCCATAGACTAGGAATCCTCTAGACGGAGTTTAGAGCAATCATTTCATAAAATCGATGCTGCCAAAAATACTGGGGTGCGGGAGACGAGGTGAGCGAATCCCGTGCCGTAATTGGTCCGTTCAAAGACACGGACCAATCACGGCACGGGATTCTGACACTTGACTCGAAGATGGAGTAAAACTACCGTATATTTGTGGCAGAGGGGGTAGCGTTACTATGCTCAGTCTAGAGGATGTCTTGTCTGTGTTTGAACCACAACCTCTGTTTTGCAAGCCACACGTATTTTCCGCTCCACTGCCACTAACTCTTATTTTATAGATTACTAGCGACCCGCCCCGGCTTCGCACGGGTTAAATTATACATAAACCTTTCGCTTGAATCACTCCATCTATTAAACAAGCAACAACGTTTGCACTCTGGGAGTGCCGATAGAAGTAAAAACTCACCTCACTATGTTACCGACGCCCGGTAACACGACACATACGTTTAGCGGAGGTATTCTATTTATTTATTATATATTATTAACATACTCAAATAAGATCACACTTTTTCATTGACATGTTTATTTACATACTGCCACCAGGGAGTCTTGTCAACTCATAGGAGTCTTGAAAAGGAGTCCGCAACATAAATGTCAAATAACATTGAGTTTTTCTTTATTGATTCTCACCTTACGGGCTTACGGTCACGTGATCGCCTTACGCCCCTTACGGTCACGTGATCGCCTTACGCTGTCTCGAGTTTATCATTTTTTTACCACCTCAAAAAGTGCCCAGCGCCGCTAAAGAAGCCCACTTCAAAAAACCGAATTAAAATCCGTTGCATAGTTTTAAAGATCTAAGCATACATAGGGATAGACAGGCAACGGGAAGCGACTTTGTTTTATACAATCTAGTGATGTAACTAGAAGTTTACTGGCTCTAAATTAGTCATTCGAGAAAATATCAGGGAGTGCCGGCAGAAGTGAAAACTCAATGATTAGTGCAAAATGCACTATGTATAATTGTGATTAACGCCATGTAGCGTTAGCGTTAATTACTTGAAACCCCTAAGCACATCACTGTTAGTACTCGAGTTATATTAATACCAGTTAGAGCTAAATTCACTAGATGGCATTTAAATCAATAAAGAAAGACTCAATGACATTACATGTAACAGTTTTTCATGTAATGTCATTGAGTTTTTCTTTATTGATTTAAATGTCATCTAAATGAGTGGCCATCTAAATCTTACGGTCTGATCTTGATCGTCTTAGAGTAACATTCCATTTCTGACCGCAGCTGCACTACTGGTACTGAACGCGCCGCTGTTACTGTCAATTGCCATAGTAAAATTGACAGCAGTGCAACTGCGGTTGGAAATGGACTGTTACCTTTACGCTGTCTCGAGTTTAACATTTTTCCCCACCTCAAAAAGTGCACAGCGCCGCTAAAGAAGTTTTCACTTCAATAATAAGATTTCATATAAGTACTTACATATTAAAGATAAGTAGTACTTACTGTCTGTAGAATTTCCCACGAAGATCATAAACAAACGGGTACTGCCTACCTGTTAATTTCATACCATTTTCTTACCTTTTGTAACGCAAGCAAACAATAACCTGACATTTATAACTAAAACCTTTAAGACAACTGCTATTTACCTATACTTTCTACTCCACTATTAGAAACACCTTTGACATTACAGTAAAAAATGTATTTTAAGAAAAAAGGATCCATAAAACAATTTAGGCTGCCATAAATTCAGTTCTAAGTAATATAACATAGAGTTAATTATTGCAAAAACGTCATTTGTAGTTACAGCATATTTTATTTGATAGTTTGCGAGTGTGAAGAGCCCAAGCCCATCAGTTGACAGCCACGAATGACTGGTCGCTATTGACCACTTTTCTGCAATAAAACAGTCACATTTCGAAAAGGTCGTACGTTATTTGACAGATAAATTTGCGGTAGGCAGGTTAGAATGTCGCTTACGATATTTTGGTTTTCGGTCTATAGTTTATGGTGCCCTAGGTGAAGATAGTAAAAGCTTAGCCTTTTGTATCTCAGTTAGTTTTATAGCTAGTATGGTCACACGGGTGAGACTTTTGGGGTCATCAGTTAATACGCAGAATGTTAAGCGATACGTACCTATTAAGTTGGATTATACATTATGCGAAAGTATGTTTGTTTAGATCTTTAATCCCGTGAACCGCCGCGTAGGCTGTCTTTAATAGCATTGCTTGTACCTAATCCAGGGGAGCGGAGAAAAGATGTGGAATTGTGGATTGCTAAAGCTATTGATTAAGATTATTAATTCCCGCACTTCACCTCTCATCTACACATGAAACAGGGAATCAGCCTTATGAGATGAGATGGGGAATACTTTCAATTATTCGTTAGTTTATGTACCAATTGTACTAACAAATAAAGCTATTAAAAAGCGGCCAAGTGCGAGTCGGACTCGCCCATGAAGGGTTCCGTATTTAGGCGATTTATGACGTATAAAAAAAACTACTTACTAGATCTCGTTCAAACCAATTTTCGGTGGAAGTTTACATGGTAATGTACATCATATATTTTTTTTAGTTTTATCATTCTCTTATTTTAGAAGTTACAGGGGGGGGGGGACACACATTTTACCACTTTGGAAGTGTCTCTCGCGCAAACTATTCAGTTTAGAAAAAAATGATATTAGAAACCTCAATATCATTTTTGAAGACCTATCCATGTGACTAAACACGTATGGGTTTGATGAAAAAAAAATTTTCGAGTTTCAGTTCTAAGTATGGGTACCCCCAAAATTTATTGTTTTTTTTCTATTTTTGTGTGAAAATCTTAATGCGGTTCACAGAATACATCTACTTACCAAGTTTCAACAGTATAGTTCTTATAGTTTCGGAGAAAAGTGGCTGTGACATACGGACAGACAGACAGACAGACAGACATGACGAATCTATAAGGGTTCCGTTTTTTGCCATTTGGCTACGGAACCCTAAAAACACTTTTTAAAATACAGTTGCTCAAAAAGTGCTACTTTACGTAGCTGTTTAGCGTTCGCAAAGTTGTTTTTTGCGAACTAGTGCTTTTTACTTTTGTTAAGTTTAATTCTGACCGTAATCGATAAGTACTAAGTACGTCACCACCAAAAAGTTTGGATGATCAAAAACTTTATAAGTAAGTGAGTTCGGGTAAGTTTCGGACGTTTTTAGGTGGGTTGAGATGATGTTGGATTTTATTTTTTTTCTCAGCTTGTGGATAGGGTACGGACATGATTCAAGTACAGAATTGATAATAATGAAATTCTCTATATGATTGAATTTTATTATCTTTCTAGACGTCATAGTAAGCGTCCGTCCGATCTTACACCATGCGCTCAATATTCAAGAAATTATGGTTGTCAAACTTTTAGATGTGGGGTCAATGAACCCATGTGGGGTCAATGAACCACGTGGGTTCATTGACACCATAAGCGCGGTAGGTTGAAAGAAGGTGATGAAAGAGGACATATGGATAAAATAATATGAAAATGGAGGAATTAATACGACCAAATCTTAATCAACCAAATTTTAATCAGTCTGCTATTATTAAGATAGATTAAGAAAATTTAAAATAAAGAAACTCTCATACATACATGCAACCCTGAACGTTGAAATCAATACACTCATATTTTAGGCAGTTGTATAATTAATTAACTATGTTTAAAATTCGTTTCATAGCACTTAAACCTACTTCTCATTTAAATTTGCGGTTATGTAAAAAAAACACCATTATATATACGTCTGTTAGAGAAATTTAATCAAGCATCGTGGTGACACGTATTAAAGTTTGAGTATCCCTGAGAAAATAAGATCGGATGAATTGCATCCGATCTTTGACCACTTCGAGTAAGACCAGATCTCGGCCTACAGGCATCGTATCAAAATTCCAAATATACAGATTTGTCACAAATTTAATAAAAATAACATACAATTTATAAAAGAAACAAATAATGCTCAAACTTACCAGTTATTGCAAAAAAACTAGCGGAAGGTATATCCGGATGCGAAATAAAAACTCATTTTTTGTACTTTTTTACTTAACGGCACAATGCACGCGTCTGGTCTGTCACAGCAACAAGTGCGGACTGAAGAGGGGTGCGGAACAAAATGGCGCATCGCATCACCTTGCCAGCATTAATAAATATCCCCACAATAGGCGGAAATTTGAATCATACGATCTTACCCGATGTCCGATCTTAGTCGAACTCACTTACATTTTTATTTTGACATTAGACATATACTAATAAAAAGTATTGTTACACGATATAAATTAAACATTTATTTATGTGATTAATTTTTGCAATGTAAATCAATGCTGAACGTAGTTTATAGTGCTGAATAATATATAAGTAATATAATTCCAATTCAAGCAAAAACTCGTAACTGTAACTGTAAGTACCTACTCATGTAAGTAATATTTGTTTTATTGTGAATTTTTCGCAAATGTATTAAAATACGTCGTTCAATGTACGTGTGAAAGTGTTATTATTTACTTGTCCCGTGTCTTTTATGAGCCGAAGGCGAATCTCGAGACTCGTCAATAATAACACACTTTTCACACTTGCATTGAAATGTAATAATATAAAGATATATATGTATAAAGAAACCCTAATATCGTTAACCATTACATTTATCTAAAGGAAACTAGCCTTCTAGGTCCGTATATTCTCCAATAGCACATTAAAAAGCTCCCACCACACATACATTTTTATTCCACACTTAATACCTAATCAGTAGCTCGCCTCCATACATCACGGGTCAAAGCACGTCGAGCAAATAGAAGTCAACACTAGCCGTGATTTATTATTTAATTATTGGCTTACACGGCTAAGTATAGACCGGCTATTTCGCATTCGCGTCACAGTTTGTCAAAACGGCGATCGGTACAGTAGGCCAGCATGAAAGCTGATATAATAGGGAGTATTACTGCAATGTTTTGCTACCAGAGTGCAGCACTAGCGCCTTTAGTAAACCATAGAGTAACTTATACATACTGTACCTTAAACTGTTTTTTGACAAATTTTCACAGACAATCAAATATGACATTGACACACAAAAGGTCTACCGGGAAATGCGAAATCGAAAAAAGGGTTAGATAACAAAATTTCGACTTTCGTTTGCGGTAGACCCTTAGATTGTGACTTATTATGGGAGCAGAGTTATGCGTAATATTCCCAATTATTATGCCTCAGTATCTATTTGACGGTTGTCACTGCTGGCCGGTGCCGGCGTTTGACCACCTCTAATGTGTGGTGTCCTGGACTAACATTTCTGAATGGACACCGACCGGTATAACCGAGGTTTTGACTCTGATTTGGAATACACCGTATTGCTAGGCCAGTCAGAAGAAACTGACCTACTGTCTCCTCGTATTTTGTGCGCCAATTTCCATACAATAGCGTTTGGCGCGCCACTCGCCGTCACTCCGCGCTACTGCTTCAGAATGCTTGTGGATATCTTCATACGTGCGGTGGATTATGGCTTTATGTCCGAGTAGTTGCATTGATTGCATCTCATTTTAGCTAGTTCCTAGTATAAGTTAGATTATTTAAACTTTTTTGAACAAAACATTAAAGTTTATAATTAACAAGAGCAGCTAAAAACGAACAAAACTAGCGCAGCTGAAAGGTCAACTTTAGCCAGCCTTTCTCCGAGATCACGGGAACAATGCCGTACTCGAAACGTCGGAGGTAATTTTAAAGTTTAAATAGGTATACGCAATCAAGTCACGTAAAATAAGATTGGCTTTTTTACTGTCGCCATTTAAAAAAGGCAAACTGAGCGCTTAGAATTTACAGTAGGTAGATCAAATTGACATACATCTAAGGACAGGGCTTACTTACTAAGAATGGTGCTAGTTCAGCGCTTTCACTCACTATTTCGAGCCAATCGTGCAGTCTACCGCAACTAGTTGCGACCAATCGCGCGCGTGATGCGAGCTCATCAACCAATCGCGTTATGGCGTTAGGCTGCACGATTGGCTCGAATTCGCGTCCGTGACACCGATGTAGGTAATTGCCCCATTCTTATTGCCCGTAAGGCCCGTCCTAAGATATAAATATGTCAATGCAGTAGATACTTTTAATTCAAGTCATCCATTTCTCGTGTTATTCAACAGCCTCATTCGAACCTGTCATTTTTAATAGCCGCGATAGATTGCGCCCTTATGGGCTAAATGTCAGATAATGTCATTTATTACTATGACTATATTCCTATTTAGGGCGCGAGCTTTTACTTAAATGAAATGATCAATCCAACAACTTTGGATAAAAACAATAAAAATAAAAACAATACAATAACATCTTTGAAACTTTGAAACTTAGGTGCTAAATTTATCAACATTTTTTTATGATATAGGAATTATGAGGCAATCGCCTGATAATAATAAGCAATTGGCCTGATGACAAATTTTGAAATCCCTTTTATCATTGACGGTACACTTGTACTGGTTCCGGAAAACACAATATTTCAGCTATACTCATAAGATTTAACATAAATAATTTCATTTTTTTATAGCTAGTTTAAACCTCGCGCGAAAACGCCTCGCAAGCCATTTGTGACGTCATTAATCAGTTGGTGGAAGGGTGATAGACATTGTTTACATACTTACAGTTACGAATTTTCCCTTGAATCCGAATGATATTGTTAATTCAGCACCATATATTACGATTAGGGATGATAAATACATTACAGACATTAATTACAATAACTCATTTTATACAAAAACTCTCACACGGTTGCAATTTAAGATGAACTATTTAGATACATGTAAATTCTGAGTGAAATCACCGAGCGCCGGTTTTACTTTTTCATTTTTCATTTTTTCTGGTTCCGACAGCCAACATGGCAATGATAGGAATTCCATTCAGCCAAATAATTAAAAAAGTTTTTTGGTGAAATATCGTATTATTTAGCATTTTATTTATTTAATTACAAATAAATATTTACATCGTGTAATAATATTTTTTGGGGTGCCCTATTGATATTCCGAGAAAAATTACGCCGATTTTTGTTTCGCCGACAACGATTCGCCGACGGGTTGTTTGGCAGAGTAACGATTGGCCGAATCTCATTACGCATAATAGTCGTTTGCGAGAGTAGTCAATAAGCAGAACATTGATACGCATATTTACTATTCGTAGAATAATCATTTAGTAACTGTCATAATTACCCGAGAAACCATTGGTCGAAACACAATAGGTCGAATGTTCATTTGGCATATTATTGACTAGCAGAACTTAGAATATTCTTACCCCCGGAGTTACACACAATGTTTTTCATCACACTTGCGAAGAAAGAACTAAATTTTAATCGAAATAATTATAAACTAAGGTGAGAGTTCAAATATTTTGATGAAGTTTACCTGATGATGATGATTGTTTTGATGATGATTTACTTTAAGTAATATGTTCAGCGATTACTCCGGCACCCATGGTCCGATTTGAGTAAGTTACCTTCGAGGTATTCCCATAATAATTTTCTTCTTTAATCTTTATTCTGAGGAAATGACGGAACTTCTAAATTTTTAAAGGCATGTGTATTATGATTTGGATATTTTCTAAAATAACTCAAGCATTTCCTCCCGAAATCCACCAATTTGATGTAGTGCAATTGTAGCCTCACTACATATTCGCTAATTTCTTCGTAACTTACTTTATATACATATGTATACCTACTTAACGCATTTAATTAAAAAATGATAATATTTTATATCATCCTTTGTTGCGAAAATAAAATTATATGTATAATGTGAACCGTTATTCGACTAAACATTGCTTAAACGAAACAGTTACTCTGCCAAATGGAAATCGTCCGATAATAGTTCAGCTAATTTACACAGAAGCGAACTGAACTGTATGTGAACCAAGAGTTTGCGTAACGTTAGTCGACCAAAAGTTACATTTACAAATAAATGACTCTGCGAAACGTTGTTCGGCGAGTCGTTGTCGGCGAATCGATAATCTGCTAAAAGTTTCTCGGAGAATCATTAGGTACCCATTTTTTGGACGTAATAAATGTTTAGTGGCGAAATAATATTTTTTTTGAACCTCCAAACTCTTTGGTGAGGATGTATGGATTACGGTCAATGAGGATTGATGACGTCACTCCTTAGCTCGCTTCTGATTGGCGTTTCAGTCAAAATGGCTGATTGGAGAATCTTGCACTTTTATTTTATTGAATATATTAATCATCCTAATGTTTATACTGAAACTGGGCCATTTTTTAGAACCATATTAACATATGTTTCTATGAAACCATTATTTCCATGATTCTTTGTCATTACCGTCGCTCATGGACACCTGCAACACCAGAGGGGTTGCAAGTGCGTTGCCGGAATTCAAGATGAAAGTAGGTACGCTCTTTTTATTATGATTTGAAGGTCGTATCGGTCCGTGCCTAATGCCCGCCGCCCGCTAAGTTCAAGTCACGTCACAAATTTATGTCGATTTTTACTGCCATTAAATCAATAATGCTCTTAAATTTCTTCTTTATAATAAATATAATATATGTATATTTATTTCCTTGTGATGATTCCCATAGGACCCATAGGTATATTTAATAAATAGCCTCGTTAAATATACAATGGTTGGCGTAAACCGCTCGGTAATCGATCACAATCACACCTGCATGACAAAACGGTTGCATGGCATGACAGTAATTACCCTTCGTTTTGACAGTTCGCCATTCTGATGCGCCTGCGGCCACTGTTTATTCCACATCTATGGATCTATAAATCTTCGTTTTGTGGCGTTTTGACGTGACATTTTGTTTTTAAACACAATTAGGTGATTATTAAGCTTTTTTTCTACTCCAGCACTTAAATGTGTCAATTAAATGACTGACAGTGATATCTAAAGCAATGTCATTTGAATGCTTTGTCTATAGGCTCATAAGATGACTGCTAGCAGTCATCTTATGAGTATAATACAACTGCTTTATTTTTTTTAAAGATACAAGTTCCGATCATCTTGATTGAAAGAGGTATGTTTTCATTTACAATAATAACTCTTTTTTTTTTTAAATAATAACTCAATTTTTTTTAATAAAAACTCTTTTTTTTATAATAACTCTTTTTTTTAATAATAACCTTTTTTTTTTTTTTTTTTTTTTTTTTTTTTTTTTTTTTTTTTTTTTTTTTTTTTTTTTTTTTGCTGCAGCTGTCATAGAAAAAGTAATGTATGCAACAGCTCATAATTGGTTCTTAAAATTCTCGGGTCTTTTTTTACAAAACTCGACTACGTCTCGTTTTGTAACTTCGACCCTTGAATTTTAAGAACCCTTATTATATCACTGTTGCATAAACTACTATTATGCCACTGCACTTTACTTATTTTTCACTATTAATATCTCATGAGAAACTGTGACATTAGCAATTTTATTACTATTATTTAGTATAAGGTGTTATGAGCATGCTGTATTTCAGATGTTCCATTGATATTTAATATGAACTGTATTTGAAATAAGAACTATTTACTACCGTAAAATTTTTGACGTGAAATGCTTAAACAACATGGCGACAATTTAGTATGGATTTTTTTTAGTTCTATTTTATTTAATTTCTACTATTTTATGTCGCACTATAATTCCGTCTTGAGGTAGTTGACCATCATAGTTAGCTATATGTAATTGAAATATAGGTACTCACTCGATTTTGGCAGAATTGTGCTAAACTGCGCGGTAGCCATAGACAATTGAGTGAAGTGAAGTAAAGTGAAAAATGAAAGACATATCTCGTTGCTCCCAAAAACGTGCAGAATGTGGAATGAGTTACCTCCTGAGGTATATACGTACTTGATTCTTTTGCGCTACGACATGTGGTTATTCAAGAAGCGGGTATAAGGTTCTCAAGGGTAGACAACGCTTAAGTGGCACCGCCGATGTTGCTTATGTCCATGGGCTACGGTGACCGCTTCCCATCAGGCGGCTCGTCCGCTCATTTGCTCACTATTACATAAAAAATCATAGGAGAAAACATAATCAAAAGGCTCATACACACTCAACCGGTCGGCTGAATTATCATAATGCGGCGATAAATATTCGATGTTCGCCGAGCGAGACATCTGCATGCTGATTGCATGCCGGCCTGTGTGCACTCTTTAAGACTGTGACTAACAACCCAACATTGACTATGAAAACAATCAACCAACATGGGAAATTAAGTTAAAAATAGATATCGTAATTTTTAAACCCCATTCTCATTTCTCATGCGTCGCACATTGTGGCTGTCGCCTGCGGTATTTCCGGACCGATACGACCTTCAAACCTTCAAGAAAAGAGCGTACTCCCATCTTAAAGGCCGGCAGCGCACTTACAACCCTTCTGGTGTCCATGGGCGGCGGTAATCGCTTACCATCAGGTGATGCGTCTGCTCGTTTGCCTCCTATATCATAAAAAAAATATCGTCTCTCGAAAAATCCTCGGCTTGCCTTTGCTTTGCTTGTGGCTAAACTGTCTTGAGCACTGAAAATATTGGCAAACGTTTTTCTTGTGACATACCTAGTCTTAAACACACTATCTCTAATTACATTAGGAAATAACTAGAAGTGCTAGCTCAGGCACGGATCCAAGCAGCCCGGAACAGCGTGAGAACTGTTGTTCCTAGCTTGTTGGTACTGTCCACACAGAGCTGAGTGATAAGCGATTAGCGTTTAATGTTCGTCTAGAACCAGCAGATCCATTGCAAGTGCGCACGCATATTATACGCTCTTCTGATGAAGTATGAAGAAAGTACAGGATCCTATAACCTTCTTTTTAGGGTTCCTTACCCAAAGGGTAAAAACGGGACCCTATTACTAAGACTCTGCTGTCGGTCCGTCCGTCCGTCCGTCCGTCCGTCCATCCGTCCGTCCGTCCGTCTGTCACCAGGCTGTATCTCACGAACCGTGATAGCTAGACAGTTGAAATTTTCACAGATGATGTATTTCTGTTGCCGCTATAACAACAAATACTAAAAACAGAATAAAATAAAGATTTAAGTGGGGCTCCCATACAACAAACGTGATTTTTGACCGAAGTTAAGCAACGTCGGGCGGGGTCAGTACTTGGATGGGTGACCGTTTTTTTTGTTGATGGTGCAGAACCCTCCGTGCGCGAGTCCGACTCGCACTTGGTCGGTTTTTATTAACGTAACTAGATACAAGTACCTAACGTTTAGGTATTTGGGAAATCTATACAAAAATATGTGTAGCCGCTTCGGCTGTATGGTGCAGTCTAAATCTGTAACCCTAATAAGGTTACAAGGCAGCGCAGTTATAAAAGGGCGTAAGTTCCAGGTAACACGTATGCCCTTTTAAACCTAAGCTGCGCGAGACTTGTACCCTTTTTCACTAGAGCCTCAGAAATGTAGGTACGGGGAGCCATGCCGTATGTGTGTGACGTCATGTGTCGTCAACCAGTCTTCGTATGAGTAGGTACTTAGATATGATGCGTCAACACTTATGTTACCACCATATGGGTCTCTATTATTTCCCAAATCGTTTTAAGCCATAATGTATTGTTTGCCCGCATTTTCGTTAGTCTTAATTCATTTAGTTCAGAAACGCGTCATTTATAAGGATTGCCATAAAACAAACCTAACCTATCTATAGGATAACCTAACGAAAATCCTAACGGTTTCAATTTTATGACTACTGATAATATGACAAACAATAGGTACATTATGACTTAAAACTTTATGGGAAACAACGGGACCCCTACCACCATTCTCTTATCCCTTGGACTGTAGGCGTGTTTGTTCCCCGCGTTGACTTAAGGCCAGCGACCCTTCCGGCTCCGTCCGCAAATATCCACCACAAATATTTTGAGAGTGGACATTCTCGAGCTTTCCGAGCCTGAGAAATGTCTAGACCAGGGATGTTGCGGATGCAGATTTTTTGACATCCGCGGATGCGGATGCGGATGCGGATTTTTAAAGGCTCATATCCGCGGATGCGGATGCGGATGCGGATGTCAAGATTAGCTACTTAGAAAACGTCAAATATTAAATTTTTAGTATCTTTTTATTAAAAAAAACCAAACGTTTAGTATTTGAGCAAGAATATAGGTGCGTTATATTTAATAAACAGTAACTTCGCCGACTTTTCTGGATCTAGACGATTTCGTTATAGGTAATGACGAAATTACCTAGCACTTACGCCGCCGCTAAGACGTTCCTGTACCGACTTGTTCGACATCCGCATCCGCATAAGCTCCGCATCGATTTTATGCGGATGCGGATGCGGATGCGGATGTTGAAAATAATGCGGATGTTCCGCGGTTGCGGATGCGGATGCGGATGTTCGCAACATCCCTGGTCTAGACTACCTATGTCGGTACGCAACTTAACGTTTTATACCTAACTTGTTTATTTCTGCTTTTATAAATCAATAGAAATTGAAGTAAATAGGTTTTTTTTTTATTAAATTTTATAACAATAAAAACATAGTTCGGGACACATACACCAAATGGGGAGTCGTGGAAATCACGGGAGAGGCCTTTGCCCAGCAGTGGAACACTCAGATAGGTTAGGAAAAAAAAACATACCTACTTAAGTAAAGTTGACTTAAGTTTTATAATAAGTAACGAAAACTATAGATGGTCAAGCAAATCTTGTCAGTAGAAAAAGGCGCGATATTAAAATTTTCTATGGGACGATTTCCCTTCGTATACATTTTTCAAATTTGCCGCCTTTTTAGGGTTCCGTACCCAAAGGGTAAAGACTCCGCTGTCCGTCCGTCCGTCCGTCCGTCCGTCCGTCTGTCACCAGGCTGTATCTCACGAACCGTGATAGCTAGACAGTTGAAATTTACACAGATGATGTATTTCTGTTGCCGCTATAACAACAAATACTAAAAACAGAATAAAATAAACATTTAAGTGGGGCTCCCATACAACAAACATGATTTTTGACCGAAGTTAAGCAACGTCGGGCGGGGTCAGTACTTGGATGGGTGACCGTTTTTAGGGTTCCGTAGCCAAATGGCAAAAAACGGAACCCTTATAGATTCGTCATGTCTGTCTGTCTGTCCGTCTGTCCGTCTGTCCGTCCGTATGTCACAGCCACTTTTCTCCGAAACTATAAGAACTATACTGTTGAAACTTGGTAAGTAGATGTATTCTGTGAACCGCATTAAGATTTTCACACAAAAATAGAAAAAAAACAATAAATTTTTGGGGTTCCCCATACTTCGAACTGAAACTCAAAAAAAAATTTTTCATCAAACCCATACGTGTGGGGTATCTATGGATAGGTCTTCAAAAATGATATTGAGGTTTCTAATATCATTTTTTTCTAAACTGAATACCTAGTTTGCGCGAGAGACACTTCCAAAGTGCTAAAATGTGTGTCCCCCCCCCTGTAACTTCTAAAATAAGAGAATGATAAAACTAAAAAAAATATATGATGTACATTACCATGTAAACTTCCACCGAAAATTGGTTTGAACGAGATCTAGTAAGTAGTTTTTTTTTATACGTCATAAATCGCCTAAATACGGAACCCTTCATGGGCGAGTCCGACTCGCACTTGGCCGCTTTTTTGCTTGTTTTGCTCTATTTTTTGTTGATGGTGCGGAACCCTCCGTGCGCGAGTCCGACTCGCACTTGTCCGGTTTTTCTACTGACAAGATCTGCTTGACCAGTTATAGTAAGTCATGTAAAATTTTAGGTTATTTCAGAATTTCGTTTTAAACTGAGAACATAACTTGAATTGTATGGCGGCTAGATTATTTTTTAAGTTGTCAATATGCCTGCGAAAAATAGTTGAGATCTATTTATTTCTTTCAAGCAGAATTCTAGGTATTCATTATTCTGTAATTTTAGTAGTGATGGGTAGGACATAAATTTAAAATGAGTTTGTATGAGTACCTCATTTTCTAAAATGAAGTGTTACAATGTCTTACTTCAAATGAGGTGAGGTACTAGCATATTTTCAGCGTCAACTGTTCCATTAATTCCAACAGCGACAATTTTTTTAAGATGTATGAAAGCTTGCAGCGCTTACGCTTGTTGTCTTTCGTGTTTAATTATTAACGTATTTTCGGTGGTGACGCGAAGCGATATTGAAGTACGTCGCGTGTCGGTCTCACTCCCTCTTTGGGTATTTCTAATTCATTGTTTCATTGAAAGGATTTTTGAGGGGTTCATGTCACAGAGAGGCGGTGAGTGGACCTTTTGTCGTTGCAATAAGGTTTGTAGTTCGGCAGTTGACAGTGTGGATCATTACTCGTTTCTTCATTTGAGACATTTGAGTTTTGAGTGTCGACGAGCAGGCGAGCACCTAGCGCCTCGCGCGATCCAGGGACTCTGTTGCGAGTTGTGAGGAGTGTATGAGTTTTGAGGGTCGCGAGACTCGCGAGTGAATTTGAACGGATAAGAGTTTTTTGAAATTTGAAGTATGTGAATGATTTGTGTGGCAAGAGGTGTTTGTGATGCGCGCGAGTCTTCTTCTTCTTCCTCTCCTGGTCCCATTATTTGGGGTCGGGTCTCCTCACTGTCCTGCGCCAAGTCCTACGATCTTGGGTTGTCTGTTGGGGCACCTGGCCTTTCTTGAGGTCTCTTTCTATACTAGTCCACCAGGTATATGGCGGTCGGCCGCTGCCTCTTGCGGCCTCTGGTAGATTAAGGGCTACTTGTACTACGTGATCGTTTTCCCGTCGTTTTTAACGTGGCCATACCAACGAAGGCGGTTTTCAGTAAGTTTGTCTGCGATTGGTGCAACCTTGAAGCTACCGCGTATATATTCAATACGGATTTTGTCTAGCCGGGTTATGCGCGCGAGTAAATGAGTAAAATGAATAGAGGAGTGAAGTAAGACATTTTTGCGGTACGAAGTACTGCGACAAATTAACAAAATGAGTGGTACAAATGAGGTGCCTCACGAGTGAGCGACTCAACACTAAATTTTAGTTCTGAGGTGTGAAAAACTTCCTTTATAACTCGAAGGAATCCTGATTATAATAGTTACCTACGCCGATCAACGAAGGCCGAATGACAGCCTGATATACTAATAAATATGTAGGTATGGTCATTTTTATGACATGTAGCTGAAAATCTTAACAGACCTATACCTATGATTAGTGAGTAAGTACTATAATAATACCCAATTACCAAAATAAATATATGTCGAAGTTCAGTTAATGGCCCTAATCATATTATGAGCGTAACCTGATCTGATCTTATGCACTAGAAAATGGAGATCTAGGCCCTTTGAAATGCGTAGTGGCTAAAACACTTAGTACTTATAAAAGTATAAAACTAGGGAGCAAGTCAAATTATTTTATAAAATATTTTTATTTGTGTTTTTAATGTTATTAGTCACTCTACTATAATAATATAAATTATAAACTAAAATAGATGTCAATTATTAAAAAAGTGCCCAAGCGGATTTCTGCCTCGGCTACCGGAGGGCTTGGTCAGTTTTTCCTACACGTCTATTTTGCTTTTTAATTTAAAAAGTTATTATAACGCAAAGTTATTATAAATGGTCATCTCGTTGACTGTCATTGTGAAGTGGAACTAGCAAGTAGCAAGCAGACATATAGCTAGACGAACAGACAGACGGACGAATGGACGGACGGAATGACTGACAGACAGCCAGACAGACGGACAGCGGACGGACGAACGGACGGACGGATGGATAGACGACTGGACGAATGGACGAATGGATGGATGGACGGATGGACGGATAGATGGACGGACGGATGGACGGATGGACGGACGGAAGGACGGATGGACGGACGGAAGGACGGACGGACGGACAGCCTCTTTGACTGAAGTTGTGAAGTGGAACTAACAAGTAGCAAGCATTTAGCAGTGGGTCGAAAAACTCACACTATTTTTAAACCTTGTTATTCGCAACGGGAGTCCCCGGCGGAATGATAATGCCAAGGAGGCCGCTGCGTGAACACGATACCCACATGTTAGCAGTACTTTGATTATTAAAATAAAATGATCTGGGAGAAAGAGCTTTTGCTGGGAAAACATATTTAAAAACTCGAAAATGCGCGTTTTCCTAGAGATCAGACCAAGCTAGATCGATTTTTCGCCCCCGAAAACCCCCATATAGCAAATTTCATCGAAATCGTTAGGGCCGTTTCCGAGATCCCTGAAATATATATACTTACATATAAATAAATATACAAAAATTGCTCGTTTAAAGGTATAAGATTTATGCGAAAATGAAAATACGTGGGAAAATATGTATGGCAGCCTCAAGACACCAGAAGGGATTGTAATTATTTGTAATGTACTGTATTATAGGAATTAAAAATAAGAAAGTACTTGTTTGACGCCTAGATTTAAGGGATTAGGAGAAATGCCTGCGCACATATCTGATGATCTCGTTGTATGATGCTAGCTGGCCAGCACTTCGTAAAACTTTCCCCAAACTTCAGCAGCAGTACACGTAAATCACTTTCACTCCGTTTCAACAATTTTTGCTAATTTCTTTACATTTTGATTTATTCACATTAAAGATAATGCTGTTAGTCGGGCATCGATTCGGGAACTGATTTCGCCAAGATGGCGTCTCATATAACTGCCGTAAAGCGAGACGGCTTTGCGCACGTTGGCAAGGGAAAGGTAGCTTGGAAGGGTAGAACGTTTCAAAAGTACCTGCATTTAAAATATTAGGAAAATACTACCTTAAATAAAAATATCTAATTTGAAACTGAACACATTTAAATATCTGGGGACAATCTTAATTAAACAGATCAACCTAGCACCAAACAAAGCAAAGCTTGTACTATGGGTACTTAACTAAGCGACAATATATATAATAGATAAATTAATAGGTACTACCTACCTACTGATTTTGTGAGGTTTGGTACCTGGGTACTTACTAAAAAAATAAAAGTGATATACAAAAGTACAAGTGATATTTTACGAGTCGTTGAATACACGTCCGAGTAGGTACTTCCGTTGCAATTGCCTTTCCTTTTTAGGGTACCGTACCGTACCCAAAGGGTAAAAACTGGACCCAATGTTACTAAGACTTCATTGTCCGTCTGTCTGTCATATATAGCTAGTCAGTTGACATTTTCACAGATGTTGTATTCCTTTATAGCGGCAACAGAAATACAACAGTATTTGTTGTTATCAACAAATACTGAAAACAAAATAAAATAAATATTAAGTGGAGCTCCCATACAAAAAACGTTATTTTTCTGCAGTTTTTTGCGTAATAGTACGGAACCCTTCGTGCGCGATTCCGACTCGCACTTGGCCGGTTTTTTTAAAGAACCCCAACATAGCCCATTACACGCATCTCCGTGTTGTACGTAGTCAAAATACTGGTTACCCCTAACCGTGAGAAGTCAGTCGTGTTGCAAAAACCTATCGGCTATAATTATGTTGGAGATTTTCAACTATGTTGGAAGGATCAATTGGCATAAGCGTTTCGCGGTAGGCGATAATTGGCATGGAAACTAAATGCCAATCATTAAAATGCCAGGAAGATTGTCACGATGTCCAAAATCTCTAGATCTCCGATACCTAAAACCAGTTCATTATATTACGTGCCTTAGTAAAATGGATAAGGAAATATGAAAATTATTGTATTTAAAATGCTAAAGGTCGTATATATTATAAAACCGATACAAAGTTAAGTCTGTTTTGATGCTAAAATAGATCAAATCGTGCGCGATATTATACATACAGAGCTAAACTATCAGTTGTATTGTCATTTTGTTCTTGTTAAGTAGGTAACGATCGGACTAGGTTAGTGACCTATAATATACCAGAAAACCAATTCGACTTGTTTTATCGTTAGCCTGTGACATGCCGAGCATATGTCCACTTCTATGGCAACTGGTAATGTCGGCTAACAGTTAACAGTTTGCTACATACATATTTAAATTGTCTCAATAGTTCGCGAGCCAGGAAGAGATATCCAAGCGATAATTCGTAAAGTGGTTAAGGACGATGTGTAATGAATTCTCGTGGACGTCAGCTGCCGCTCCGTTGGTGGGTTGAGGAATGGCAGCTATCCAAACACGTTAAAAAAATATCAGAACAGTGTCACGAATTATTGAATAATCTTTAATAGAAAAAAAACCGACTTCTCTAACTACTAGCCTAACCCACTTAACGGTGCTTATACTTTATTTGGTAATATGTATACATTTTATGGTAATCATAGTGGTTGATTTAGTTTAGGTATCATAGTGGTTTTCCGGGTCAAGGTCCGGGTCTGGGTCCGAGTCCGAGTACGGGTCCGAGTCCGGAGTCCGGGGCCCAATCCAAGTCAAAATCGAAATTGAAAATCACAAAATGTGTACTATGCGTCGTTGAGTTCTGTTCTGATCATCATCAGCAGTTCCACTTCATCAAATGCCACAGTTTTTAATGTAAATGCTTGATTTTCTGATGAAAATATATAAAATTCTATACGGATGCCTTTAAGATTTGAGAAGTTCCCTCGATTCCTCATGGATACCATGTTCAGGACTTGAGATTGACATAAATGTGCCTAAAAACCTAACTTGCTTAACAAACATAACGAAAAGGACAAATCGCCAAATGCGAGCTATGCGTCGTTGAAGAGTTCCGTTATGATCATCATCAGCAGTTCCACTTCATCAAATGCGACAGTTTTTAATGAAAATGCTCGATTTTCTGATGAAAATACAAAAATCTCTATACGCATGCCTTTAAGATTGGAGGAGTTCCCTCGATTCCTCGTGGATCCCATCATCAGAACTCGAGCTTGACAAAATTGTGGCTTAAAAACTGAACTTGCTTAACAAACATAACGAAGAGGACAAATCGCCAAACGTGAACTATGCGTCGTTGAAGAGTTCTGTTCTGATCATCATCAGCAGTTCCACTTCATCAAATGTCACTTTTTTTATGTATATGCTTGATTTGTTGATGAAAATACAAAAATCTCTATACGCATGCCTTTAAGATTTGAGGAGTTCCCTCGATTCCTCATGGATCCCATCATCAGCACTCGAGCTTGACAAAAATGTAGCTTAAAAACTTAACTTGCTTAACAAACATAACGAAGAGGACAAATCGTCAGACGTGTGCTATGCATCGTTGAAGAGTTCCGTTCTGATCATCATCAGCAGTTCCACTTCATCAAATGTCACTTTTTTGAATGTATATGCTTGATTTGTTGATAAAAATACAAAAATCACTATATGTGTGCCTTTAAGATTTGAGGAGTTCCCTCGATTCCTCATGGATCCCATCATCAGAACTGGGTTTTGACAAAAACGGGACCAATCTGTATGCATATACATACAATCAAAAAAATAATTTTCAAAATCGGTCCAGTAATGACGGAGATATGGAGTAACAAACATAAAAAAAAATAAAAAAAAAAACATACAACCGAATTGATAACCTCCTCCTTTTAGATTTGGAAGTCGGTTAAAAATAATGTCAGTTTACGTACAGAATACACTTAATATAAACAGCGATTTCTAAAGCAGAAACATTGGATTAAATTAAAAATTATAACATCTCTGTACATACAGGTTTTTGAATTAAACTAAGTAGAAAATTATAAATGAAAGACTTAAGGGGTGCAATAGCATTAGCATTTGATACTTAACACGGTATGTATAATCAATAAAATGTATCCGTAAATAGTATTCAAGTATTTAATATTCAGTATCTGCGATTCCGAATGAAATTAATATTGAAATCAAAAATGAATGGATAGTTAGCTACATCAAAGGTAGAAAACGTTGAGAAATCTTGTGGAATGTACTTTGTGCTAATATTGATCCATATTTTAAGTATAAAACATGTTTCAATCCGTTAAGAGATCCACTATATACACTACAGAACCCCTAAGCCTACGGGCTTACGGGCTAAGGGCATGGTACGCCATGAGTCACTGACAGTGTCAAAACTGACATTTACGCAATCGAGAACGTAATTTACTTTCTATACATCTCGTTTGGACTAATATGCGAGTACGAGCGAGATGTAGGTATAGAAAGTAAATTACGTTCTCGACGGCGGCGTTTATGTCAGTGCCAAACTGATGGTAGCCGCACTAGTGTAAATTTCATACATTGCGGGCCGAATTATTTAGTATGGTTAAAATTTTCATTGTATTTCTAAGCAAAATCTATCTCAATATACTTCATAGGTCCTGTGCTAATCACCGTTTAAATATTTTCCCGTATTGGATTTACACACTGTATAAACCGTTTCCCATTTAAACCACGTGACATTACCTAAACAGTAACATAAAGTATTGCTACCGAATCTCGATCCTGGCCATATTCGCGGACAACCAATGATAGACAACTCAATGTACCTACGTCAGTCTGTGGCCAGCCCTTTGTGGATGTCAATCTTGAGGTCTGTATAGGCCAGATAGATCTGATAGTATGAGTTAGGTAACAGGTGGTATACATATATGTAGACAGCATGTAAGCGCTGTACTAGCGCACTCGTAAAGCGTAAGTACAGTAGATAATAGTATCTTCTTTCTGTGTAACTTTATCTTAAACTATTTGTTCACTGTATGTTATTTTATGTCTTTTTCTTCTTGTCTGTTACCCTCTGTGATTCTTCTCACTTGATGGTCTCATCGGAAGACCAGCGCCAGGCGTGGCTCACTCCGCGATTTCGTCGCTTTGCTACAGGTAGCTAAAAGTACATCCGTTCGGCCCCAATTTTGGGGAAAGTCATAAGCCGCGCGTGGCGCTGTCGCCACCTAGCGGCCATATCTGTGCTGATCGTAACAGACGCGTTTTGTTAGAGAGCGAGTCTTCTGTACTTAGTACTATTATTTATTCTGTGCCAGCGCTGGAAGCCACCAGCAACATGCTGAGATGAGGCCATTTCGTGGCACTTTATTCTTATTTTGTGTTTTCTTTTGTGTTATGTATTTTCTCGTTTGGTTGTGCTTACGAATAAATTATATTATATTCTATTATAATAAAGCTAAACCATGAAAATGCCCAAAAATTGTAAAACATTATTCAGTTTTCTGAAGGCTCGCAATGCAGATATTACATACTTTTAAGCGAAAATGGGATAAATATTGGTCTGATCTTCTTTTGACACGAATTCGCCCGAAAATGATTGTGGAAGTTTAATTTAAAATGGTAATGATTTCGACGGAAATCCATCGAAAATTGCAAATATTCGTTGCGTTTTATGCTATATAGAGAATAAGTATGAGCATACATTACAAAAAAATAAAAAATTTGGTTATTAAGGCTACTCGACTACGATCTGGAAAAAATGGAGTGTTGTTTCCTGATTCCTGAGACCTGAAATAATCAGTCCTAAGTAAAAACTGTCGCGGCTGTCTTTGACCAGATTTGATAAAAATGACTTCGGTAATAAGCAACTAATATATTTGTGTCTCCTCCTTAACTTTTTTAAATATGTTTCTGCATTTACCTGTGGCGATCAGCTTAATATGGAAATAACGGTGCTTAGTATACCTACTTGTACAAGGAACATCTAGTAAGACAAACATACAGATTTTAAATACATATGGGTCAATTTCACCAAACGAGCATTTTTGTCTAATTCCCATGGAATTTTGAAATACCAACATTACACAAAAAAAATTATGCTGATAATTTGATAAAAAATATAATAAACATTAATTTTCTTATGGGGTAAAAATATTCATAAAACTATAAAAGTTATTTCAATTTAAAATTTTGGTCAGGGCACGGGAATTAGTGTGTCCATGGGAATTAGATTTTAATAGCACGGAAATTACAACATGGCACAGGAATTGTTTTCTTAACTTATTTTGGTAGTTAAAACTATTATTTATGTATATTTTAATCTACAATAATATACTTCAACCATACTGAAGCGGCATCGAACATATTTACCTTCTTTAATTTTAGTTTCGGACGACAAATCTACGAAAGTATGATACACTAAAAACTACGTATTTGACTAATCGTTTCCTTGATTTTAATGGCAACTAATCTCTCTTTCTTAGTAAAATATACATATTTCAAAACAATACTTTGAGTAGTTGCGTAAACTTGTCCGCCTTATATACAAAACTATTCATTAAAAAGTGTCATTATGTATCTGCATGTAGATAGGTACAAGGTGTATGATCTGGTATATGGCCGTATAGGAAATGATACTAAGAAATAAATAGGGGCACAGAGAGAAGTTATTGTGTAAGTTAATCTGAAGAAATCGAATATGCTGCCTTCATAAATTCATAACACAAAAAAATTGTTTAACCACATATGAGGTAAGGTGGGGTAAGACTATCACCGGGGTAAGACTATCACAGACAGACAGACATGACGAATCCATAAGGGTTCCGTTTTTTGCCATTTGGCTACGGAACCCTAATAAGGTATCTAATAGTATTACGGTTTTAATACCCCCTGGCACTGACTAAAATAACCGACTTGGCTTCACATTACATCTCAAAACTTTTTTGTAGTAGAAGAACTGCGTTGCGAGACTTGCATCTTTTTACATGAAATGTTTTTGATGGGATCCCTTCTCTTTTTGTAGGCTGTCCTTCTTTTCAGGTAATCATACCCATACCATACTGATACTATGTATACACATATCATAACTATACACATATCATAACTATACACATCTTTATTCATACTCACATCGTAAATCGTAGTGTACCTTTACTTTCCCTACTAATTGTAAGAACTAAAAGGTAACGTTGTTATCGCATATATTTCTATAGGATTACAAAGTTATTTATGCAGTTAGATCTTTAGAACGTGACTAATATTGCAGTATTATTAGATTTTTATTGGCTTAAAAAGCTAAAACCTAATTACGTTTCAAATTTGGAACTTGTGGGTATGCTAGAAGTACCTTAGAATAATGATGATCGTGAGTGATTGTGTCAGTGACAAAACTAAGGGATTTTAAAGTGCATTAATTCTTAGACTACATGTTCAAATTAAATGTTATTTTGATAGAATGTTATTGAGATTTGATGGTGTGGCCGTGTCACTTTGTTTTGCTCGACTTGGCGGCGGCACTGCCGTGCCCCCAGATCCTTTGTCCTTCCCCGCGCCTCAAACTATCACCATGCCAAATATCATCAAGATGATATTGGTTCAGCGGTTTAATTTAAACGTGACGAGATAACAGACAGACAGACAGAGATACTTTCGCATTTATAATATAGTAAGAATAGGATATATTTATTTTTTCTTGTATTAGAAAAGCTAATTTATAACAACTAATCTATTAAACGAGCAATTCTTGTATATATTTCGGGGATCTCGGAAACGGCTCTAACGATTTAGATGAAATTTGATCATATATGAGGGTTTTCTGGGGTGAAAAATCGATCTAGCTAGGTGTTATCTCTGGGAACACGCGCATTTTTGAGTTTTTAGGTAGGTATATGTTTTCCAAGCAAAGCTCGGTCTCCCAGATATTTAAACTTTATACGGCATACGCTGTCAGCTGTCAAATTTACTAAACATTGCAAAAAAATCATTGCAAATTTGATTAATTTTGTTTCATGTAACCTTAGGTACTTACAAGTATTAATGTGTAATAATTCCAGAAATAGTTTTATGTTTATATAATATTTTAATGTTATAATATGATCAATGAATAAGGTAAGGTGGGGCAAGACTAACAGTACAAGGATTCCATACAAGTGATAGTCTTACCCCGGTGTCGTCTTATCCCACCTTACCTTACGTATTAAAATTGCCCGGGTTATTCGGGTCCACCCTGTATGTACTATAGTACTTATACTATAAAACCGTTCACGGATTTTTGTACATTCTTTAAGATTTCCTTAAATGTAAAATAGAAAGATATACGTCATATTATGATTACATATAATATATATTCAATGCCAATATATATGTCGGAGCGAGACACCAGAAAGACGTATTGCAGCATTACAGTTCATAGTTGGACGCCTGTATAAAATCGATTAGCAATGTTTGGCGTATTGTTGAACTAAAATGACAGGTAGAAGGCTTTGGAACGTCAAGATGACGTAGTATCTTGAGTGAAAGTAGGCACGAGCAGGCATTTTTGTCGTTATGTTGGTAGACTGGTCAGGCAGGTTTACCAACTTGAATTGGAGGCGGGAGCGGTTGGCTCCGCCGCTGGAACTGGCTTCTTTCTTCTTGATCGGACCGCGCTAGAGATCGGACGTTAGCCAAGCTCGTGCCTAATTCGCTACGTTCCTGAAGGCTTACACCTGAAGGATTATTCTGAAAGCTTATAGATTCTCACGTTCTTTAACCGTTTAGCTAAGTGTTTTATTCCAAGTGTTATTTTGATTTCTTATGTGCCATTATAAGCTTACTTTTGTAAAATAAAGAAACTATGTGTTGTTTTGAAAAGATGTGTCCCGCCGAGTTTGTTGCCGGGTTAAATCTTCTCGGGTCAGAGGTGTAGGGTTGGAACCGGTTTAGTTTGACTTAAATAAAGATTTGAACGATTTCATGTGATCTTTTTATTTTTATTGGATTCCGAATCCATCGTAAGATCGTTTAGTTATTTTTATTGTTTAGTACTGAAATAATAGTAGGCACTAGTATGGTTAATGAGTCCGAATGTTTATTTCATGCGTAGGTAGCATACCTACTATTTTGGCTGTGAAGTAATACATCTAGGTACTACCCCACGCGCCCACCGCCGTTAGGACCATCCTTCGCCGACATCAGCAAGTGGGATAGATGCGGAGTTTCATGTATTGCTTACACAGCCACCTGGGAGCGTGATGTATTTCTGGTGACCTACATTCCATAATCTGGACACTTTGTAATGGTAAGCTCACGTGTCTAACCTTGATTGAATGGTGAGTGTAATTCATTGTTATTTGGTGAGAATTATTGTGAAATTGTGAATTATGATTGAGGCAGTCGAGCATAGCGGTCGTTACGTGACGTCATCTCTGGTATCGCCGCGTTTCTTTACAATTAATTTTTGTAATCCATTGAGATCGAGGCGATCTCGAGTTATTTTGATTTGAAATCCATACTGTTAATTAAAACCAAGTATTAGCTATCACGACGTGATATTATTTCATCGCTCACTTGTGAATCTACCCTCAATAATTGATTTGAAAATACAATTAATTTTTAAAATCCGTTGAAATCTAAGTGATCTTAAGTTATTTTGATGTGAAATCCATATTGTTAATTAAAATCAAATATTGGCTGTCGCGACGTGATATTATTTCATCGCTCACTTGTGCATCTACCCTCAAAAAATATTTTTTTTTTCATAACAATACAATGCACCGTTAGAAATTGATCCTGCTGATTTGCCAATGCAAGCATTATGTAATCTTTACCCTGTAATGTTTAGTAATTAATAAAATTGCGACAAATTATTGCTCGTAATGCCGTGATAGATCAAAAATAGTGCATACTATGGAAATATGAGCTACGCATATGAAAATTAATGTTACAGTGTCCTGCAGCCAGAGCCGAGCGAACTTGCAGACACCATTACGCCCGTAACACAGAAGCAGCTGTGCAGTATCTTCTGTGCTGGAGATTTGGAAATAAAAGGACAGGTTTCGTTCTAATTGTTTATTAGTGAATTTTATTTTGAGTGTAATGGCGAAGCATAACAGTCGAACGTAACTAATAAGGTGTCACTTTTCGTATTGGCCCATTTTACCGTGCTACTTATTTTTGGAACACGTGTTTGGTTGTTCATGGAATTAAATAAAACGCACTCATTGAAGTTTAAATTTTATTCTGAGATTTTTGAAGTCCCGTATACATTGGAAACATGTTTTTTTGTGTCTGCTACCTTGCATTTCATAAACCTTTTGAGTTTAGCCTGCATACATGATAAACCTGATACCGTGCAAATGATTTCAGTAACAGCCAGCTATGTTGAACCACATCGTGTCTCTCGCAATCTGCCGCAGCAACGGCAACGGCAAGCGGAAAGGATCAGCCTCCGTGCTTGGGTTGGACCTCACCACCACCACCTTTGACTTGGTCGCGTGCATCATACTTTATTAAGCTGGTGAGCAGTTCCCATTTCGTTGGGATTATTTTGAGATGTTTTACTTCTGCATAGAAGTCTTGAGCGAGTTTCTGTTGTTAAAGCTAAGGAAGAAAGCTATCTTTAGTGATTTTGATCAGTAATGTTCAGTTTCAGTTGATCAGTTGACGCTGATAGTACCAATGGTTCTGAGTAACATGATTTAAAGACCTGTTTTTATTTTCTTTTTTTTGGAATTCACTGTTAACATTGTTTTGCTTTCGACGGACTGAAAGCTTGTACTTTCGTATGGGCTGAAATCACGCCCGATGGACTGGGCAATACTGTCATGCTTTCGATGGACTGAAGGCACGCCCGATGTACTGGGCAATACTGTTTTGCTTTCGATGGACTGAAAGTATGCCCGATGGACTGGGTATTGTTTAGTGACCGCATCAGAAGTGCCGGAGCATGTAAGAGGTGCACGTGGTCTGCTTTTTATGTGCAGAATGCTCTTTGCGAGGAGTAGCACTTACGCGGCTGAGATGGTTACTTCTGACGAGGGTCTGGTATCTGCCGAAGGACTGGCAATGCACCGAAGGACTGGTGTTGTTTTGTTAAAAATGAATTCCCGTTTATGTACTGTGCTCATATGAGTAAAATTGGAAATATCAATTCAGAATGTTATTTATTTTAGGATGTCTTACAAAAATTTAGATCACATATGACCAATTTTTTTTTTAATGCCAGATAATTTCCCCGTAAATTGATATTGACGACAATAGTAGTGATACTGTCGAGCAATGAATTAGAGCTGTTGTGATTTGTGTTTGGGATTGTTCTGTTTTGCACATAAATTTGAGAATATCCGCCAGATGGAGGCGATGATTATTGGAGTGTATCCGTTAGATAGCGGCGATGATTACTGATGATTATTTTTATTTAGTCGTTGCTCGATGGACTATTTTTGACTAGAGAATTGAGAATTGTTAAAGTAATTTTGAACAATTATTTTTTCTGGTTTGATTGAAAACAAAGTTTGATTTTAATAGTAATTTGAGTGAGACCCAAATTGTTGGTCAGGAATGACCGAGCGATGAGATACTGTGCTGAGTATTTTGTTACAGAATCAAATGCGTACACCCACACACGAGGACGTGTGTAGCGCAGGACGGCCGTGTCGGAGCGAGACACCAGAAAGACGTATTGCAGCATTACAGTTCATAGTTGGACGCCTGTATAAAATCGATTAGCAATGTTTGGCGTATTGTTGAACTAAAATGACAGGTAGAAGGCTTTGGAACGTCAAGATGACGTAGTATCTTGAGTGAAAGTAGGCACGAGCAGGCATTTTTGTCGTTATGTTGGTAGACTGGTCAGGCAGGTTTACCAACTTGAATTGGAGGCGGGAGCGGTTGGCTCCGCCGCTGGAACTGGCTTCTTTCTTCTTGATCGGACCGCGCTAGAGATCGGACGTTAGCCAAGCTCGTGCCTAATTCGCTACGTTCCTGAAGGCTTACACCTGAAGGATTATTCTGAAAGCTTATAGATTCTCACGTTCTTTAACCGTTTAGCTAAGTGTTTTATTCCAAGTGTTATTTTGATTTCTTATGTGCCATTATAAGCTTACTTTTGTAAAATAAAGAAACTATGTGTTGTTTTGAAAAGATGTGTCCCGCCGAGTTTGTTGCCGGGTTAAATCTTCTCGGGTCAGAGGTGTAGGGTTGGAACCGGTTTAGTTTGACTTAAATAAAGATTTGAACGATTTCATGTGATCTTTTTATTTTTATTGGATTCCGAATCCATCGTAAGATCGTTTAGTTATTTTTATTGTTTAGTACTGAAATAATAGTAGGCACTAGTATGGTTAATGAGTCCGAATGTTTATTTCATGCGTAGGTAGCATACCTACTATTTTGGCTGTGAAGTAATACATCTAGGTACTACCCCACGCGCCCACCGCCGTTAGGACCATCCTTCGCCGACATATATATGTAATAATAATATGACGTAAACATTGCCAATTAACTTACAGTGGCCCCAATAAAAGATTTGTTGACAATATATGTAATACTTTCTAATTCCCGTGCCACTTAATCAGCTGTTTTAGGTAAATTTGCTATGGGAATTAGGGCACGAAAATTAGAATTCGTAATATAAAAATTCGCTAAAAATTTAAATCGTGTTTGACCAAACTGTTATGTTATCGCTTACGAGGGGCGTTCAAAATATTCTCGGTATTGATATCTTACAACCTCTTCTAAAATTTCTTTCGTTACTGGCCGCTAAGGTTTATTCATTGACATTAAAAAAAAGTATAATTCGAACCGAGATGTTCTTTTGTTTTTCTGCAATTGCTGAACAAACATGAACATCATGTGGGAATTGACAATGTTAACTAAATTAGAACATCGATGCGTGATAAAATTCTTGACAAAACAGGGTAAAAATCAAAAAACCATAAAAGAGGAAATGGATTGTGTTTACCGTGAGTCTGCTCCTTCTTTATCTACCATTCAAAAGTGGTCAAGCGAGTTTAAACGTGGAAGGGAGAGTGTTGAAGACGACCCTAGACCTGGCCGGCCTGTAGTAGCTACTTCACAAGAAAATATTGATAAAGTGGAAAAACTTATATTGGAAGATGGTCGAGTGAAGGTAAAATCTATAGCACAAGTAACCAATCTCTCTATTGGTACCGTACATGATATTATCCATGACCATCTTAATATGTCAAAAGTAAGTGCAAGATGGGTTCCGCGAATGCTGACTCGGCTTCAAAAAGACATGCGTGTAGCTTGTTGTTCCGATTTTATTGACCTGTGCGGTGAAAATCCTGATGAGGTGCTGCAAAGAATAGTTACTGGAGATGAAACCTGGGTTCATCATTATGACCCAGAGAGTAAACAAGAGTCCATGCAGTGGCACATTAAGGGTTCAGCTCATCCTAAGAAGTTCAAGGTCATCCCTTCAGCTGGCAAGGTCATGGCCACGATATTTTGGGATTGTGAAGGAGTATTACTGATCGATTATAAAGAAAAAGGTGTAAATATCACAGGACAGTACTACGCTAACATTCTACGTCAATTAAAGGATGCAATCAAAGAAAAGAGGCGAGGAAAGTTAACCAAAGGTGTTATGCTTCTGCATGACAACGCCCCCGTCCATACTGCTCATATTGTCAAGGCAGCTATTGTTGAATGTGGGTTTGAAACTGTTACTCACCCACCGTATAGTCCGGACTTAGCCCCCAGCGACTTCTTTTTGTTCCCCAATCTTAAAAAGGATCTGCGTGGAAATAAATTTTCCGATGATGAAGCATTGAAGGCGGCAGTGGAGGAGCATTTTTACACCAAAGATAAAAAATATTTTTATGCAGGATTAAAAAAAATAATTGATCGATCTTTTAAGTGTATGAACATAGGGGGGGAGTATATTGAAAAATAAAAATATCAAACTTTTCGTACTTGTTTGTTTTCATTCTCATACCGAGAATATTTTGAACACCCCTCGTACATAAAGATACATAAAGGGCTCCTAAATATGACAATTGTTATTGAAAAGCTATGTGGAAAATAAAATTTATAAGGGGCATCGAAATTAGAAAAAAATTGTCGCCCACCCGGATTCCGAAATACTTACGCGATTTGCTCGAACACGCCGCGGCTTGACTTACATCCACTTGCTTTGAGAGACAGCCGAATACTGCCAGTACAGGTGAGGCGGGACACGAGGCGGTTAAAATACAAACGGCGGCTGTCAGAGCCCTTTGAGTTTTGCCGACGAAATTGTACTCGCGCGCTCGGACAAAATTTAAACATCGATCACGAGTTATTTACCACAATGAAGTTAATAGTGTATGTGCTCAGTGATAGTAAATATCATATAGTTTAAGTATTTGACACTAAATTAGTGGTACTAATGTAGAATTTTTCTTAGGATTTTTCATTATGCTCAAAAGTAGATTCCGGACAGGGCACGGGAGTAGTAATTTGAGCCTTTAAGTATTTTTATGTGTACTCTAAATACCAACTAATCAGTGAATTGATATGGAACTCGGTGTGAAAGTGTGACTTCTTTATGTAAAAAAAAAATGGTAAGTATTATCTGATGCTAACCCGCGATTTTCATCACGGACAGAAAAAAAATCGTGTTAAGAAATTGACCCATATGTCCTTTTTCTTTCAAAAGCGACAGTGGGCGGCAGTGGGCCTTATTTGTATTAACAATGTTGATGTTATGACAGTCTCGTTTAATATATAGCTGTGTTTGTGAATTGGTTGTGTAATGCCACAGAAAGAGGTATTACGATTGTAAAAGTTTTGACACTGTTATGATACGATGCGACTTGACTTGTGGTTCTCGACTCTGACTAATATATTATTATAGTTATCATAAAATAAAGGCACGTTTATTATCTAAACACAAAAAAAGTACAGCAATGGAAGAAACAGAAACAATATGGTAACTTGAACTAAAGTAGAAAGTCGTAGAATGTATTGAGCCCCATACATTAGTGTTGAGTCGCTCACTCGTGAGGCACCTCATTTGTACCTCTCATTTTGTTAATTTGTCGCAGTACTTCGTACCGCAAAAATGTCTTACTTCACTCCTCTATTCATTTTACTCATTTACTCGCGCGCATCACAAACACCTCTTGCCACCATCACACAACTCATTCACACACTTCAAATTTCAAAAAACTCTTATCCGTTCAAATTCACTCGCGAGTCTCCCAAAAGTTCTATTCTTTACCTCCAGAATTGCACTCCAATCTGGGGGCACGGCAGTGCCCCCGCCAAGTCGAGCGCGAAGCAAACACTGCCGTACCATCCTTTACTGGATCCATTTCGCCGCATTTTCAGGCCCCTATTTGAGAACCTCTGGATAAGACCAGAACGCAGAAATTTTCGTCATCCAGTAAGCTATAATCACATACTTCAAATCCAAAATTTTAAGTCTGTAGGTCATTCAGTTCCGAAGTTAAGCGAAAGCAAAGTTTCGCATTTATGACACTCACTCACTCACTCATGATCATCAGAATGGAACTAGTACTTCCCATAAACTCAGAGAGCTGAAATTTGGTACAGAGTTAGGGTTTAATGGCCACATAAAGGGAAAACCTAAAAATATTGCAATATCAGTCACGTTTTAAAGATCTAAGAACTGCATAAGTAAGTTTGTAATCCCATATAAATATATGATATTACAAAGTTACTGTTGCAGTTCTTACAAATAGCAGGTATAGTAAAGGTACACTACGATGTACGATGTGAGTATGAATGAAGATATGTTTAGTTATGATATGTGTATACATAGTATGGGTATGAGTACCCGAAAAGAAGGACTGCCTACAAAAAGAGATGAGATACCATCAAAAACATTACATGTAAAAAGGTGCAAGTCTCGCAACGCTTTTACTACAAAAAAGTTTTGAGATGTAATGTGAAACCAAGTCGGTTATTTTAATCAGTGCCAGGGGGTGTTAAAACCGTATCAATAAGATATCTTTAATTTGTAATACATATAATGACTTGGCAATCGCACATAATGCTTTACTCGTACCGTACTTGTAAATATGTGTATTGCTCAAACTGCAATTAGCGCTAGCGTTATGTTCAATTAGAATTATTTTTAATATTTGACGATGATCCTTTTGTCATTATGCAGCCGTGCGATGGCCAAGTCATGATACGTATTACAAAATAAAGATATCTTATTGATACGGTTTTAACACCCCCTGGCACTGATTAAAATAACCGACTTGGTTTCACATTACATCTCAAAACTTTTTTGTAGTAAAAGCGTAGCGAGACTTGCACCTTTTTACATGTAATGTTTTTGATGGGATTAAATATTACTATTTATTTATTTATAAAGGAAGTGATGAATACATAAATATGTATATACATAAAAAAATTGTCGCTGTTGGAATTAATGGAATAGTCGATGCTGAAAATATGCTAGTACCTCACCTCATTTGAAGTAAGATATTATAACACCTCATTTTAGAAAATGAGGTACTCATACAAACTAACTAACTAACTAATAAAAAGTAGTAGCAATTAAAAACATTGTATTATGTATAGAGTTATAGGTGACACAGCTCAGGTAAGCAGGAAAGCACATCAAATATTATATGTTGGTAATTAATAATAATCAATCAGATTTATATAATATGTTTTCCCATTTATTTTAATAACTTTATTTTCTTTTCCTTTTGTAAGAATTTGATATGTTTTCTGAAAGAGCTACGATTTTGTATGATTCCATGTACATATATATATTTTCTAAATCAAATTTCTATTACACCTTATGTGTATAATTGCATGAATTCTATAGTAATTTAAATTGTATTTTTTCCCTTATTTTCTCGTAATGCATGTTAATTATAAGATGTAATTATTTTTGAAAAGATGTGTCCCGCCGAGTTTGTTGCCGGTCCCATATTGGGATACCCTCCTCCAATTGAGGGGGGATTTAAATCTTCTCGGGGCAGAGGTGTAGGGTTGGAGCCGGTCTACCTAGCTTTATTTGACGTTCATAAGCGCATTGTAATTATGCCTACTTGAATAAACTATCTTTTATCTTATCTTATCTTATCTAAACTCTTTTTAAATTGATGTCCTACCCATCACTACCATACATTCCACGACTCTTCTCTTTCCGCACAGACTCTAATAGGATAGGTAATATTTATTGCACAGCACATTATAGTAAAAAATCGCAGACTTAATGCCTTACGGCTCGGCCACGACATTAAAGCCGGGTTCACATTTGTCTGTCGTGTTGTGTTGTGATGCTCTCTGTCGTGATGGCATACTGTTCACATCTATATGACGTGTTATGACGCATTTTTTATCAGTTCCGTCTTGGCTCTCATTCAATCAGCAGCTCCTCGTCCATACTTGATGCAGCTCTGACGCATCACAATACAACACTGGCGCGTGCACACTAGTCTAATGCGCTGTGTCGTGTCGCTGCACCGCCCCCCGCACCTCATCCGTCCTGACGCGGACCGGGATCGCTTGTGATGCGACACAACACAATCCGTCACAACACACGACATCAGAGAAATGTAAACGCAACCATATTCAATGTATGAAACCGATACCGTTCTGATGCATCACAACACAACACGACAGACAAATGTGAACCCGGCTTGAGCAACTGGCGACGGCGACAGCGACAACCATAGGTGGGAACGAAAGGTCCGATCGCTGTATCTCGCTCCAACCTATGGTTATCGCTGCCGCCGTCGCAAGTCGCGCCGCAACGCCATTCTCTACCAGTCAACTAATGGGCTAAAACAAAAAGATTAGGTACTTTGAATGTAGGGTCTTTTAAAAACGAAAAAATGTACGGTCGGCGAGCATGAAGGCTTTGAGCTATTTTGTGCCAAGGCATAAGCGCAAGAGTGCCCTGTGGGGCCTTACCAAGATGTCCTTATTGCGATTCTATTTAGGATCTAAACTGAAACGCTAAAGGATGGAGCTATGTAAGTCGCATAGCTCCGTCCTTTGACCGAGACTGTTCGTATCATATCAACATCAAAACAAATACAATATTTTAAAATCTGAATTACACTCACGTTTATGTTATCGTATTATATTTTTGTATAGTATCCGTATTTTATGTTTAAGTGTCTATTATATGTAAGGAAATGCAACCAATATACAAAAATTGTACATCGTAATAACACGAGACCCGAGGTTGATGGTTATGGTGTATGGTTATGACACTCGAGGTCGAAACTTGGTCGAATAGTATAATAAATTAGGGTTCCATACCCAAAGGGAACCGGGACCCTATTACTAAAACTTCGCTGTCCATCTGTTTGTCTGTCCGTCTGTCTGTCACCAAGCTGTATCTCATGAACCGTAATAGCTAGGCAGTTGAAATTTTTCACAGATTATACTGTTGCCGCTATAACAACAAATACTAAAAACAGATTAAAATAAATATTGAAGTGGGGCTCCCATACAACAAACGTTTTTTTTTTTGCAGTTTTTTGCGTAATGGTACGGAACCCTTCGTGCGCGAGTTCGACTCGGACTTGGCCGGTTTTTATTTAAAGAGTTAAGGTTATGCGACTTTCCCGTGGCGTGGACATCATAAAATAAACGGTCTTAACCCAAAATTTTACATTGTAATACTAATACCTACCTATACTCGTATATATGTATGTTGGTTCATCTACTTTCTCATAATCGTACTTTATCCGTACCTTTATATTAAAACCTTCTATTTCTTTAAATTTGTATGATGAAAATATTTTTTATGATATAAACACCCGTAACACCAGAGGGGTTGTAAGCGCGTTGCCGGCCTTTAAGATGGGAGTACGCTCTTTTCTAGGAGGTTTGAACTAGTTTGAAGGTCGTATCGGTCCGGAAATACCGCAAGCGACAGCTAGTTGCATTTACCTCGGTTGACCTTATATTTAACAAATTCAGTTTCATGAACTTACAGTGTTTTTAAAATGTAAACGAGCCCACACACAAAGGCTTTTATTAATTAACACAAAGTAAAAAATAACGATAAAGGTATTAAAAATAAAAAAAAGGTTCACGTTCCATGCTGCATGCAATGGACGGTGTAGTGAAAACTTTTTAATAATTGAACCGCGTAGAGTTAAAACAAAATATCTGTCAGAGCCAGGGGTGCTCAGGTGCGAGCATAAATCGCGCAGGTAGAAATGCATGCCTACCCCTTTCAACATTCAGGGGTTGGCAACTTGCACAGGTGGACAGATACTAGGATATTAGAAACTACCCCTTTCAACATTCAGGGGTTGGTAACTTGCACAGGTGGACAGATACTAGGATATTAGAAATACTGCTTTTGAAGACATAATGTATCTTGAATAGGTACATTTGATTCGCCAGGTCGACAATAAGTACTTGTATGCCTACTCGTAAGTACTGTAATGATTTCATAACTTGTATTTTATATCCTATTTTAAGGTTTGTGTAAGGTATGTGTGTTGCTAGGTACGTAGATATATTAAGTATATCTAGATCTAAATATATTTAAATCTGATCTCGTATGATAAATGTATTCATCTACACAGTACACATATATCATAAACCCTCTATGATGCGTTCAAAAACCGCAAATTACGACCAGCTTAATAGATAAACCATTAATTAGAACAAATTTCTTATCTATGCAAATGTTATTAATATTATTGCTATCTATGCAAATGTTATTAATATTATTGCATAATTATTTTATAACATCAGCATCGATTTCATAATTATGTATAAGTACCTATTCAAATTTCGAACAACTCTGAAAAACAAAACCATTTGGTTTGAATTGAAGTATGTAGGTGTAGGTAGTGTAGGTACCTTTATTCTTATATCAGTCGAGATAACGTTGTATTCGAAATGAAGTGTCAATAGCAAACTATTTTGACAAATCTCACGTTTTAACGTAAACCAAACATTCAAACTCAAGTTATTAATAACTCCCGAAACGGAAAGGTTCCGCGCCACTGCGTTTTTTCGTCGCCACACGAGTTCACTATTTTCGTGTAGCGTCGTTTTTTTTATCACTAAATTATGGTATAGACGCACATTCCCGCGTGATTTAAATGAGAGGGCGGCAGATTTCGGTGTGAGATAGCTTTTTGTACTCGTGCTGACACAGTGCCGTTTGGTTAGGGCAACCTTAATAATATACATAAGCACCTAGTTTTGTAGAAAAATCCTGTTTAAAGATCGATGTTTCACAACTAACCTAGTCACGCCATACAATCTAAGTTATACTCTAATTTTAAAACGACATTCTGAAATAACATGAAATTGTACATTTAAGTTCTACGCGAACACCGATTTTCACAAATTGTTTACTCCAATTAAGGCGTAATCAGAGTGGCATAGAGAAAGATGTTCGCAATCTGCGAACTTCGGTGTTCGCGATTAGGCCCTCTGAAGATGCCGATTCAAATCCGGCCTCCGCCACTCGGCTTTTTTACTTCTTTAGCAATGATATTATATAACCATAGATAGGTTATACTTATACTCGAGGAGCACAAAAAATACTTCCATATTTATTTCTGTGCCTACGAAGAAATCTGTTATTTTTGATTAGTTTTCTCATTTCATCCATCTTTGTCACACTCGTTATTAAACATAAGGTCGTCTCTTTCTCTATCGGTGTGCGGGAGCTCGTTAGCACGTGCACATTTCTCGCTTGTCCAGCCGCCACTAAAGGAAACTTGTCCAATTTGTCACAAGGTAAGCGCTTCAATTTTGGAACGCCTATAACCTATCTTGAGTTATAAATCATTGTTCTTTAGTATGACATCTATTTCAGTTTATAATTAAAAAGTTATGTTTATATGTTAAAAATATCGTCCATTCAAGCCGGCAGTGTGTCAGATAATAGAAACAGGTTATTTTAGATAGAGCTATTGCCCGGGTCAGTGGGTAAGATGCACGGGGCGCATTCTTAAACATATATGCTGTTACGAATTTTGAATACATACGTGCCTACATGTTCCATGTAGTAATAAGACTAGAGTCAGGAGAACCTAACCCTCGTACCGTAAAACGGGGTGAGTAGGTTTCGCGGGGAGAGGTGGGTATGAATGGGGAGAGAAGTTTTGAGAGGGGGGTGAGAAGGGATTTTAAGGCTACTGCTACAAAAATAATTTAATCCAATTTAAAATGGAGCTATAGTAATACGCATAATAAAAAAAAACTATCCAACAATCTTCCAAAATCACCTTTGTATGAAAACCCCTCTCACCCCAAATACGAGGCACTACGGGGTGAGGTGGGTTTTCCTCTTTATCGTCAAAGTTATGAAATGGAACTACCCAAAATAAAATAAAAACTAAAATACAAACGTCTGGAACACTTATTATATAGGACACCGTAAGATTGTGAACCCGTTAAGTTTATAATCTAACGTAGGTTAGGTTATGTTAGTTTATAATCTCCCTACCGTCAGTTTATAATTTAACTAGCGAGATAATAATCTGACGAGTGTTTACAATTTTACGGTGACTTATAGGTACACCATTCAGTTTTCATATGTAAAAATAAAATGTTATCGAGGTTTGAATTCCAGTTTTGACCCCACTCACCCCATTTTACGGTAATCGAAGTTGGGCGTTTTCTAAAATAAATCTTGAAAACCTGATTCTCACAGATCCTCGCGTTTTTGGGTTTCTTTATATTACAATTCCTAGCATCGAAAACTAGTCTGTCTGACACATACATATTTATATGTTACTTTGATGTCCGTGTTTAATCTCATGTTATTTCGGAATCTCATTTTAAAATGAGAACGTAACTTCAATTGTATGGTGGCGGCTAAGTTCGTGTGACTCTCTAAACCTATAATTCACTCTATCTCCTTATTTACACCCTCATACTAACGCTATCTTCCGAATAACTAAACTAAGGGCCCGATTCGGATTTTGAACTAGATATCTATTAGACATCACCAAGATATAACGATATCTTAAAGATCTAGTCTGTGAAATTTGTCATTTCCGCGATTCTGGAGATACTCTTGAACGATTTCCACAATATCTAAAACGTCTCGGTATGTATTTTTAGATCTCAAAACAATTTTGAAACGATCTTACTACGATAATTTAAAGTAAAAGTTATTAGTAGTATGCAGAGTCGATGGTAAACACAGTTGGATAGAAGTGAAATATTTAATGTATATTATTATAAAATTACATGTGACATAATGTTTACAATGAGAAAAATTGTTGCCGAGTGACAAGTAAAACAAACACAGGCCTAGACATATTAAAATTTAAACTAGATTCTAAAAATGGCCAGCGTTATACTTCAACACCCCCCCATAACGTGGGCATCATCATGGCTTCATGTCACACCAAGCTGACGAGTGAACACCTCGTGCTTGACACAGCCCAGGGGCTTAGTGAACACATCTGCTAACATTTCACCCGTAGGGATGTATACAATTTCAACGTTAAACCTATCTATCATATCTCTAACGTAATGAAATCTTATTTCTATATGCTTGCTCCGTCTGTGATGAGTGTGATTGGTAGCAAGCTGTATAGCAGATTGATTATCACAATACATTACTATTTTACAACTAGTCGTCATTAACAATTCCTTAATTAAAGCTTGTAGGAACACCGCTTCTCTACTCGCTTGGCTCAAGCTGCAATACTCCGCCTCGGTCGACGAAAGCGATATGCACGACTGTTTGTAGCTACCCCAAGATACCGAATTACCGGCGTATTTAAACACATACCCCGTGTACGACTTTCGATCAGGATCAGCCGCCCAATCTGCATCAGAATAACCCTCAAGAACGGGATCTACATTCGACTTCTTAAATATCAAAGCCTTTTGCTTAGTGCCTTTAAGATATCGCAGTATACGCTTGGCTTGATTCCAATGGAATTCCGTATAACAACTGTTAAATTTACTTAAAAATGACACGGCAAACGAAATGTCAGGTCGCGTAGTTACGCATAAATACATAAGACTACCAATCAACTCTTGATACGGAAACTTCGTTACAATGTTATTCGTAGCATTATTAGAACTCTCAACGACAGAACTAACATTAGTTATCATGGGAGACTTTACAGGCTTACAGTCTGTCATGCCAAAACGATCTAACATATTGTCAATCCGCTTTTCCTGACTTAGTTTGATGGAAGTTGCATCACGTTCTACCTTTATACCTAACATGTTTCGTACCGGGCCTAAGTCTTTGAGTTTAAAAACCTTTGACAAAGAACTTTTTAACGTCTCAGCCAGACGTTTGTCATTATAAAACACGAAAAAATCGTCAACATACAGAGCGATAAAAACAATCGACTCACCTGATCTCTTAGTGAAGATGCAGTCCTCTTGTTTACACTGTCTGTATCCCAAAGAAAGTAAGACATGTTTTACCTTTTGGTACCAGGATCGCGATGCTTGCTTCAACCCATAAACAGCCTTTCGTAATCTATATACTTTGTTCTCATTGCCAGGACATATGAAACCTTCCGGTTGTTGCATAAAGATCTCCTCCTGCAAATCTCCATTCAGGAATGCTGTCTGCACGTCTAAATGATCAATCTTAAGATTCATTTCCACAGCCAGAGATAACAACAATCTTATAGAACAGTGACGAACGACCGGCGAAAAAGTTTCTTGGAAATCTTCACCATATTTTTGAGTAAAGCCTTTAGCTACCAACCTTGCCTTATAACGTGTAATATTCCCATCTGAGTCTCGTTTAAGGGTAAAAATCCACTTATTTTTAACGACGTTCTTGTCAACCGGTTTATCAGTAAGTTCCCAAGCTCCGTGTAAGACAAAAGAATCAATTTCCTCTTTCATGGCCTTCTGCCATAACTCTTTATCTTCACAACTCAAAGCTTCTTTGACAGTACGCGGCTCTATGGGTTCTGTCACATTACACACGTTAGTTATGTTACAAGTTGTCTTAGGCATACGTGGGCGTAGGTTATATCGTTGACCAGTAGACTCTGGAGCCAATTCAGGCAATCTTACCGAATCTTCACTAGCCTCGCGTTCACACTCCAACTCAACAGGATGATGTGGTGATTCGGCAGGAACTTTATCTGGCTCCGCCTCAAGAGGATGATCTGATGACTCAGCCAACAGGTACTCTGGCTCCGCCTCAAGTGGATGATCTGACGACTCAGCCAACGGGTACTCTGGCTCCGCCTCAACCGACGTAGTCTCCAGCATCTCCCTCTCATTATCACCTCCTGTAAGATAAATAGGTTCAAACACACGTTTTGGCCCTATTTTAGAATGTCTCCCTGGAAACACAGATTCGTTGAACACCACATCACGTGACACAACGATCTTATTATCATCAGGATTGAACAAACGATATCCTTTCACGTTATCATAGTAACCTAAAAAGATTAGCCTTCTACTTTTGGGGTCTAACTTTTTACGTTTACAGTCATCTACATGAGCAAATGCCTCGCAACCAAAGACACGCAGATTTTTAAGGCTCACTTTCTTACCACTCCATACCTCTTCAGGTAACCCTTGAAGCATAATAGCAGCCAGAAATTCATCATCAAGAGGTTTCTTCATGCTACTCAGTTGTTCAGCAAGTGACAAGATCTCGTTGACATAAATCTCCATGCTATCGAACTGTTCCAGCTTAATGGAGCATAAAGTTCGCAGACACGACAATCTCCTGTGCAACCCGGTGTCATCGTACGCCTTTTTCAAGGCATTCCACACATCTTTAGCAGTTTTCGCCTGCGTGATGTGAGGATAGCACGATTTTTCCACGCTCAAACAAAGCCTCGCTCGAGCCCTCTCCTCTTTACGAGCTAATTTGGTAGCGTTCTCACCTTCGGTTTCTTGTTTTCCCGTAATGCATTCCCACAGATCCTCGAATACGAGTATATTCTCTATCTGGAATGCCCAATCGCGATAGTTAATGGTACCTTTCAGCTTTTCCAAAGTAACTTTCGAATTAGTACGAGGGGTATTCAAAATATTCTCGGTATGAGAATGAAAACAAACAAGTACGAAAAGTTTGATATTTTTATTTTTCAATATACTCCCCCCCTATGTTCATACACTTAAAAGATCGATCAATTATTTTTTTTAATCCCTCGTAAAAATATTTTTTATCTTTCGTGTAAAAATGCTCCTCCACTGCCGCCTTCAATGCTTCATCGTCAGAAAATTTATTTCCACGCAGATCCTTTTTAAGATTGGGGAGCAAAAAGAAGTCGCTGGGGGCTAAGTCCGGACTATACGGTGGGTGAGTAACAGTTTTAAACCCACGTTCAACAATAGCTGCCTTGGCAATATGAGCAGTATGGACGGGGGCGTTGTCATGCAGAAGCAGAATACCTTTGGTTAACTTTCCTCGCCTCTTTTCTTTAATTACATCCTTTAATTGACGTAGAATGTTAGCGTAGTACTGTCCTGTGATATTTACACCTTTTTCTTTATAATCGATTAGTAATACTCCTTCACAATCCCAAAATATCGTGGCCATGACCTTGCCAGCTGAAGGGATGACCTTCAACTTCTTGAGATGAGCTGAACCCTTAATGTGCCACTGCATGGACTCTTGTTTACTCTCTGGGTCATAATGATGAACCCAGGTTTCATCTCCAGTAACTATTCTTTGCAGCACCTCATCAGGATTTTCACCGCACAGGTCAATAAAATCGGAACAACAAGCTACACGCATGTCTTTTTGAAGCCGAGTCAGCATTCGCGGAACCCATCTTGCACTTACTTTTGACATATTAAGATGGTCATGTATAATATCATGTACGGTACCAATAGAGAGATTGGTTACTTGTGCTATAGATTTTACCTTCACTCGACCATCTTCCAATATAAGTTTTTCCACTTTATCAATATTTTCTTGTGAAGTAGCTACTACAGGCCGGCCAGGTCTAGGGTCATCTTCAATACTCTCCCTTCCGCGTTTAAACTCGCTTGACCACTTTTGAATGGTAGATAAAGAAGGAGCAGACTCACGGTAAACACAATCCATTTCCTCTTTTATGGTTTTTTGATTTTTACCCTGTTTTGTCAAGAATTTTATCACGCATCGATGTTCTAATTTAGTTAACATTGTCAATTCGCACAGGATGTTCATGTTTGTTCAGCAATTGCAGAAAAACAAAAGACTATCTCGGTTCGAATTATACTTTTTTTTAATGTCAATGAATAAACCTTAGCGGCCAGTAACGAAAGAAATTTTAGAAGAGGTCGTAAGATATCAATACCGAGAATATTTTGAACGCCCCTCGTATACTCATCCATATTTCGAGTTATATAATAATATTTTCACAAAATATTTTACACTTCACATGTAGCACATAACCTATTAGTAGTATGCAGAGTCGATGGTAAACACAGTTGGATAGAAGTGAAATATTTAATGTATATTATTATAAAATTACATGTGACATAATGTTTACAATGAGAAAAATTGTTGCCGAGTGACAAGTAAAACAAACACAGGCCTAGACATATTAAAATTTAAACTAGATTCTAAAAATGGCCAGCGTTATACTTCAACAAAAGTGACATTGGTTGCCCGAATTGAGCTGCAAAAAATATCTAGTTGAAATCTAAACTACCAGGTATCTAGTACATATCGTATCGTTCTCTTCTCTAGAACGGATCTTGTTTTCAGAATACCGCGGTAAGCTTCGGGCAATAGAATATTTTATTCGGATCTTTAATCGGAATTTATCTTAATATACTCATACGAATTCAACCCTAATTTACAAGACTTTAAAGACTAAAATGTATAATGTAGATATATAACTTATCGTCGCAATCAGCAGTGGAGATAAAAAAATCATTTAAACCGTATAATGTTAGTTAATTGAAAAGGAAAGGTGCGTTCCTTGGACTGGTTGTTTGCTTTTAATTAAAAACGTCAACATTATTATTAATTAGTTCAAATTGTACGTGTACATACATGTTACTTACATGCATAAAACATTAGGTAGACGATACTAAGTATTGCTGGGAACGAAGTGGTTTCAAATATAAGGAGTTAGCAAAGATATATCTATGTACATTGAGTAAGATGCGTAAAATCTAAGACAATTTCGTGCTTCGATTTCGACAGGTAAACGAGATGGCGCTGTACTGCATTGTCAAAAGTTGATATTTGACAATTTAGTGACCGCAAAATATATGGCGCAGTACAGCGCCATCTGTTTTGGATGCGGTCACGTTTTTTTCTTAGACTTTACCTCTATCTTACAATCAATTCTCTTTGGAGTTGGTCATTGAATGAAACGACCTGTGGAAACGACAAACGCATGCGATCTGTTGAAAATAGGAGAGTGAATGATGACAGGTAACTGATATCATTTAAATGTCATTCTAATATCAGTTTGATGTCTAGTGCAGGTTCGAACTGGCCTTTTAGACGAACTTTAGTAATGTTTTATGGATAAAAATGATTAATTCGTTAAAACGGATTTATGTTAAGTAAATTTATCTTCCAAACTGAAAAAATATGCCATACACTTAAAGCAGTTTACTTAATATAGCTTGTGCTACCTTCACGCTTGTTTTATATGTATTTTTGTACCCCTAGTATAAAGTTCATTCGATAGCGCGACGTGACGTACGCGTTTGCGTTAAGTGTCATTTTGTATGGGATTTTGAGTTTCCAAAACGTCCCGCTTGGCGCGCTGTTCAAAATCCCATACCAAACAGACATAACGCAAACGAGAACGCTCGTTACGGTATCGAATGTTTAAACGAATGGTTCTGAGACTTAAAAATTTGGTATTACTCATTAAAAAAAACTATTCTGTAACCTAAGGATTTGTTATGTTTGCATATAATATTTGACATTACTTATATTAATACTTATATTAATGCTAGAATTTGTAGTTTTTTATAGTTAATTATACTTACATATTATGTATTCCTAACTACGTATTGTAAACTAACCGCGTGTAGTGGAAGAGCGGTGTTCTCTTAGCACAAGACATTAGTGTCTTCTCACTTAAAAAGAGGCACCAGTGCAGATATTGTAATTTGTTTTTTTTAAGCTACTGAATATAATATTTTTTTTATTATTCTCTTTATTTATCTTCTCAAAGTTAGGTTATTTTATAATATGGATATAAAAATAAAATACAAAAACATTTACAAAAACAATACAAAATACTTATAAACATATTATAAAAAACCTAACCTAGGGTGCCGCCAGGAGCGGGGCAAGGCCCAAGCTGCCGGTGGTCAGGGCTGCAGAGAGAGGAACCGGCGGACTATCCGCGCCGTGTCCAAGATCACCGCCTTCTGCATCTGACCCTTGATCCAACCACCTAGCGAGAGTCTCACAAGATGTTGGTCGAGACTCTTCGCTATTAGACCGTTCGCTTTTTATTATTATTATTACGGTTAAATTTCTCCTTATAAGTTATGAATCTCTGCACCATCACATATGTTCGTACATTTTACTGTCCGCGATTAGGTACTACCTTTTTTTTGTTTTTGCAATAAAGTTTAAATAAATAGATAAGAGTACCTTTTTCTTCTCCTTGTCCTTTTCCCATTATTTTGGGTCGGCTCTCCTAGTTATGTTTCGCCAGGCTTCACGGTCCTGGGTCGACTGGTGTGATTTGGGCTTCTTCCATATCCCTATTGACTGTTGCCAGCCATGTCAGTCATAAATAGAGTACCTATGTCTAAATAAGTTAACTTTACACATATTTACTTTCAAGTGTGGATGTGTCACTATAAATATAACATTTTCACAAGAATTTCACGTTTATGTCGTTTGTCACTGCAAAGTTTGTGCAGGGTGAGTTTGGTCCGATTATTTTGCCCCAAAAGCTACGTTGATGGAGTCGCCATCTACATGCAACATTTAAACTGACTAAGGGTAACATTCCATTTCTGACCGCAGCTGCACTACTGGTACTGAACGCGTCGCTGTTACTGTCAATTTCCATAGTAAAATGAACAGTAGTGCAGCTGCGGTTGCAAATGGACTGTCACCTTAACTGGATCCAACACACTTCAAAAAAAAGCGGCCAAGTGCGAGTCGTACTCGCCCATGAAGGGTTCCGTATTTAGGCGATTTATGACGTATTAAAAAAAAACTACTTGCTAGATCTCGTTCAAACCAATTTTCGGTGGAAGTTTACATGGTAATGTACATCATATATTTTTTTTAGTTTTATCATTCTCTTATTTTAGAAGTTAGGGGGGGGGGACACACATTTTACCACTTTGGAAGTGTCTCTCGCGCAAACTATTCAGTTTAGAAAAAAATGATATTAGAAACCTCAATATCATTTTTGAAGACCTATCCATAGATACCCCACACGTATGGGTTTGATGAAAAAAAAAATTTTGAGTTTCAGTTCGATGTATGGGGAACCCCAAAAATTTATTGTTTTTTTTCTATTTTTGTGTGAAAATCTTAATGCGGTTCACAGAATACATCTACTTACCAAGTTTCAACAGTATAGTTCTTATAGTTTCGGAGAAAAGTGGCTGTGACATACGGACGGACAGACAGACGGACAGACAGACGGACAGACAGACGGACAGACAGACAGACAGACAGACAGACAGACATGACGAATCTATAAGGGTTCCGTTTTTTGCCATTTGGCTACGGAACCCTAAAAAGGTCTGTTCTGTAGACAATATAATAAAAATTAACGACCCGATCTTATTTCAGTCACAAGTTTTAATTTGCGAAAATCAGCGTAAAATTCGATAGTTTGACGTCCTTCGCGTTTGCGTTATGTTTTTATTTTGTATGTAATTATGAACAGCGCGCCTAGAGGGATGTTCTGGAAACTCAAAATCTCATACAAAATGACATTTAAAGCAAACGCGTAGGTACGTCACGTCACGCTATCGAATAAAAATTTACATTAGGGGTACTTTACAGAGTCATCTATGAGTTACTTACCTACTATAATTATTAATTACTGTGTCATATATATAATTAATAACGAAGTACTTACGTAATATCTTCAGAAATCAATATAGTCGATTACGGCACGGTCATTAGTATATGATTTATGATAAGTTGCAACCTTCAGCAACGATATAAAAATAATTACGTAAATATAGGAAACAACACATAATGGAGTAGGCGTATCGGGTAATGCTTGTGTTTTTGTACAATCGCCTTTAATTTAGTTTGGCATGTTTGTTAACCAATTTTACTTCATTGATTTTAGGTAGATAACTTAACCCTTCGTATGTATTAGCACTGATCAGTGTGAACGAATTTAAACCTTTTGTATTAAACAATGGACTTAAATTCGTGCGCACAGTTCAGTGCTTAGACATACGAAGTGTTAAATAAGGTCAGGTGGAGTCAAAGTCAAAGTCAAATCATTTATTTGCAATACGTAAGTACACAAGTATACATGTTAATATACAATAAAACAGTATTTACATTAAAAGAATGTTTACAATAAGTTACTATTTACAAAAAAAAAAGAATACATTAAGCATTTGGGCGTTTTTTTTTTTGTTGTCCCAAACACTTTTTTTTCAAATTTGGTTTTTTTTATGTTATTTCTACTCAGAATCACGAGCTCTTTCTATCCCAATAGGAGAAAAAAAGTGTCCTAAGGTTTTTATTTCCATTCTGTCACCATTTTTCATAGACTTTGTATGGTGGTCGCGTAATGGAAAGATCAAAAATGTATGGAAATTTTGGGACACTTTTTTTCTCCTATTAGGATAGAAAGAGCTCGTGATTCTGAGTAGAAATAACATAAAGAAACCCAAATTTGAAAAAAAAGTGTTTGGGACAACAAAAAAAAACGCCCATTTACAGCCGCTCGTCTTTAAAAAAAAATATTTATCATGTCAAATAATGAATGTAAAACTAAATAAAAATATAAAGTTGACGTTCGGAATATCGCAGCAGTAACTCTTGTGGATAAAATGCAACTTTCTCATCAGTTTTTAAAGTATAAAGAGAGGCTTTATGAACTGGTGCTGGTGTGGCAAAAAAAATAGTTATTAGTATTTAGAAAAATTTACCAACCAGATTTCCAGTTATTAAACACTTTTTAAATTTACGTTGTAAATGCTTCTTTGCCAACATCACTTTACACTTTACATCAAGTAAATGTTAATTTAACTTTTACCACCTTTACTAAACAAACGTCAACATGAAACAAGTATATAATTAATTGACAGAATACCAAGCAATTTGTAACCTTTTTGTCGACGTCAAAGGCGGGCAATCCTGGATTCCCGAATCACGTCCTAATACTTCTCTTTAATTTGGTGCTCGCTGGCTGGCGAGGAACGCCTACACCGCTCCGGCGTGGCGTCCCGTCGTCCCTGCAGAAGCTAGGCCTTCCTAAGCCTGCTGTGATGCTGATGAGGACCCTGGCCGCTACGGCTTTGGGTGTCTCGGGTAGGTGTGGCGATAGAAAGAAACGCAGTATTTTCACAAACGCGTATAATCTACGTTAGCCTACACTTAATTCGTTCGTACACTTACGCCTGATGCGCGACAATCGTGATACGACGTTGACTATCCTTACAATTAACAATACACTCAGACACACGCGACGTGGTCAAAATGGCTGCTCACAAGTCTAGCGTCAAACCCGGCAGTAATGCAACATACGTGCGTTCGCTACAACGTTTTGGATCGGCCTGGGGCGGAAATAGAATCCATCGATATGAAGGTTGACCATAATGAATGTAGTGACATACCATTTAAGTTACTCTTTAGACTCTAGGGAATTGGCCTGCGATTATTGCACGCGGCACATGTGAAAGATGCTTGCACTTGGCGTAAACACTTTTCAAGTAGCCAATAATACTGTTAATAGGTCATTAGACAAGACTATTAGATGTCCCGGCCGTACGCAGCCTATCAAAAGACACCTTTTACGGATATGATAGGACATTACGGAACATTGTACTTGTAGAAACGCAACCAAATGCAGAGTATATTTTTCTTTTTCTACTCCAGCACTTAAATGTGTCAATTAAATGACTGACAGTGATATCTAAAGCAATGTCATTTGAATGCTTTGTCTATAGGCTCATAAGATGACTGCTAGCAGTCATCTTATGAGTATAATACAACTGCTTTATTTTTTTTAAAGATACAAGTTCCGATCATCTTGATTGAAAGAGGTATGTTTTCATTTACAATAATAACTCTTTTTTTTTTTAAATAATAACTCAATTTTTTTTAAATAATAACTCTTTTTTTTAATAATAACTCTTTGTTTTTAATAATTACCTTTTTTATTATTCCTTTTTTTTTTTTTTTTTTTTTTTTTTTTTTTTTTTTTTTTTTTTTTTTTGCTGCAGCTGTCATAGAAAAAGTAATGTATGCAACAGCTCATAATTGGTTCTTAAAATTCGCGGGTCTTTTTTTACAAAACTCGACTACGTCTCGTTTTGTAACTTCGACCCTTGAATTTTAAGAACCCTTATTATATCACTGTTGCATAAACTACTATTATAAGCAAGTCAAAAACTTCTAGAAAACCATTTATAGATAAAAGATAGATATTACGTTTGTCCTAACATAAATGTTGTATTTTTAATGCGAGGCAAGAAGTTTCTGGAGAAACGAACAGGAGCCCTAGTGTAAATTTAATTCTATAGCGTGACGTGACGTAAGCGTTTGCGTTAGTTCTCATTTTGTATGAGATTTTGAACAGCGGGACGTTTTGGAAACTCAAATTCCCTTACAAAATCTTGTAAGGGAATTTGAGTTTCCAAAACGTCCTGTCTTAGCGCAAACGTCAAGCGGCGTCAAGTACGCTATCGAATGAAATTTACAATAGGGGTACGGTTGAGAATTGCAACTAATAAGATGTAATTATTTTTGAAAAGATGTGTCCCGCCGAGTTTGTTGCCGGTCCCATAATGGGATACCCTCCTCCAATTGAGGGGGGATTTAAATCTTCTCGGGGCAGAGGTGTAGGGTTGGAGCCGGTCTACCTAGCTTTATTTGACGTTCATAAGCGCATTGTAATTATGCCTACTTGAATAAACTATCTTTTATCTTTATCTTTATCTATCTTTAACTAAGTGGTGAAGCAAGGAAAAGCAAGTGTAAGCGAGGTTCCTTCCATTATCGAGGTTTTGAGTTCTAATTCTGGCTCGTACCAATACTCATTGCTATTTACCACTCATCATTCGATATTTAGGTAAGTATTACAAGCTATTCGGCATATATCCGGGAAGAAGAAAGAGTCAGATTAACTCAAATCTAGGTTTCGATTTACTTACACTCTTTATGATTTAGAAAACAAATACCTAACTTATACCTACCCTGTCACTTTCTAGTCGGTTACCAACCTAATCGTAGGTTACTTTGGAATAAAAAAGCATTTACTATTGTAACAGCTCTTACGTAAACGTCAACATTTCAAGATTCAAGAGCGAACTGTACTCAAGATTCCAACGCCCGTGTATCATGTCGCAACAGCCTACGTCACATTAGCATAACAATCGGGGAACGGACCGTTAATCGTCGAATTAAACGACAAATATATGGAAAACAGGCGAAATCCTATACAACTACACAATCTAGTCGATGGTCGTTAATACGTACTTACGTGCCTGTGCCCGTTTCATGGGCATTAAAAAGTTGGACACCTTTGTTTATGGTGTGTTGCGTAATTTTTTTTTAATGGTGCACATTCTATAGTGGAGGAGGCTTAGCCGAAAACTATTATGTATAAAATAGATACGTATCCTTGGACTATTGCTTTGTTATTTTTGCTCGTTAAGCGTAGACGTGAAGCTTGAAAAAGTTATCGTGGTCGGAAAAATGGAAGGCGGAAGGCTAAAGGCTTGGTCAGACCATCCTAGTTGGTGGGGCAACTAGGATGGTCTGACCAAGTTACGAAGCGGCGAGGGCAACGGGACTGACCGGTGGAGACAAATTACAGGAACTGCAAAACCAAGTGGTCATGGTCCTCAGTAATGAGGATTCGACGAAATAGGAGAAGAAAAAGAAGTGGCGTATTCAAAAGTAATTTATTGTTATGAAACTGTTGTGGATATGATCTATCGATTCGTAACAAGATTGTAAAGTTCGAATCGCCCTCCTACGATGCTAATGTGCTCCAATTTCACTAAATCATACTTTAAGGTTACATTCAGATGTCAACCGTAGCTGCAACTGTTTCGACATTACTGCAGCGGCGTTGATCAGCCAGTATCTGTCAATTTCCTTGTAAAATGAGTGACGTTCGCCGCGCACTACTTTTGTTAGGGCAACTTGCACCATCCCAATAACCCGGGGTTAATCTGTTAAACGGTTAACCCAGCGTCAAATTAACCTGTATAATTAAAGAGCAAGTTAGGAGTGACAGAAGTATTCTCATCACTTTCTCAGGTTTCGGTCGGGGCAAAGATAAATAAAATGCAGAAAGTTTACTTAGGGCCACATGCACCATCCCACTAACCCGAGGTTAAGCGGTTAAACCGTAAACTCAGTCTCAAATTGTACTGGTAACCATGGTAACTCCAGGTTTAACCGGTTAACCCCGGGTTAGTGCATTGTGCAAGTGGTCCTAGCGCCCACAGCAAGAACGCAGCAGTAAAGGCTTGCCATCCGAACTTACTTAACCCTAAATTCGGTTTTTCCAAAGACATTTGTTTAAAAAACAACAGTCACACAGACGTCTCAAATAAAAACATAGATTTAATCCACATCTAAAACGAAATAACTGACGCGTTTCTCCAAACAAATGAGACATTTACATACTAGGCGGCCGTTTCATGGGAATCTGTCACAATCACAATTTGTCGTCAACGTTATAATTTAATTCGGTCAACGTGATTGGAGGTCGACGACATCTTATGTCATCATATTTTGGAGATACGCTGGAACGAAATAAAGTGACGTTTGAGGGTTCCGCACCTCAAAAGGGAAAGTAAACAAATACTTAACTTATCCTTCCTTCTTTCAAGGTCCAACAAACACTCACTGGCCGCCATAACATACTGTAAGAGAAACACCAGAACACCATTTAAACCAATATTTTTTATTAGGGAATCACAAATATGAGAGTTTAGATCAATTTTTTAACAAGCAGATACGTCTGCGAGCGATATTGCGATGAGAGTTTAGGTCTTAGATATATTAATACGCGACGCCGTTCACGTGCAAAACCGATCTACAAGATGGACGACGTCACTACTGTCACTAGTGATGTGAAGCACCGATAAATGACGATTCCGCCTTTACCTAAGGGTAACATTCCATTTCTGATTGCAGCTGCACCACTGGTACTGAACGCGTCGCTGTTACTGTCAATTTTCATAGTAAAATGAACAGTAGTGCAGCTGCGGTTGGAAATGGACCTTTAGTAATACGGAACCCTCTGTACGCGATTCTGACTAGAACTTGGCTCTTTTTAAACACAAGCATGTGGTATAAAGTTGAATCAGCTGCGTAATTGCTACAGAGGTGCTATTATAAATGGTATATAATCAAGTATGGAATCAAAAGTTCGAGCAAACCAATATATGGGGGCTGTCTGATTATGCATGATTATTACAATAGATAATATCGTCAGGTGACAAGCAAAACTCACTAATTAGGTACCACCACAAGTTCATAGCCATAGTGAACCATATTAGTACAGGAAGAAGGTTGATTTTTCTTTAAATATTTTTCAGTAATTAATTAGTGAGTTTTGCTTGTCACCTGACCATAATATATCGGTTAGTTCGAGAACTCTGCTCACTATGGTTCTGCAAGCAATGAAACTGAGCTTGAGTGTACACTGTTTCTTTGTTCAAGAGTTTGTTTCGTAATTAGGTTGGGATAAAGATTCATATTTAATTACTTCATCTCGAACGCACTTGAGATGTGCCAGCAATGTGAGACAAAAATGATTGGCGTCGGCAAATAGGGCATTCCAAAAAAGTGTCGAGTACGTGACGCTTTTTAGGGTTCCGTACCCAAAGGGTAAAAACGGGACCCTATTACTAAGACTCCGCTGTCCGTCCGTCCGTCCGTCCGTCTGTCACCAGGCTGTATCTCACGAACCGTGATAGCTAGACAGTTGAAATTTTCACAGATGATGTATTTCTGTTATAGCGATAACAACAAATACTAAAAACAGAATTTCTTTTAGTAATACACTGTATATATCTTGTTTGTAAATATAAAAAAAATATATAAAACAGAATAAAATAAAGATTTAAGTGGGGCTCCCATACAACAAACGTGATTTTTGACCGAAGTTAAGCAACGTCGGGCGGGGTCAGTACTTGGATGGGTGACCGTTTTTTGCTTGTTTTGCTCTATTTTTTGTTGATGGCGCGGAACCCTCCGTGCGCGAGTCCGACTCGCACTTGGCCGGTTTTTTATAAAAACTTATGATAAGGCAATATTTGGCATGATAACTATAATACAGATTTCTGCAGCTAGCTGCCATACGCTTCACGTCCCCGACAAAGAGCGTGCGACATTCAATCCGGAGGTCGCGGGTTCATTCAAACCCCGGCTCTTACCATCAATGAGTTTTACGGAACTTATGTACGAAATATCATTTGATATTTACCAGTTGCTTTTCGGTGTAGGAAATCGGCCTAATCCCAATCGGTCTAGTTTCCCCTCCGGGTTGGAAGGTCAGATGGCAGTCGCTTTCGTACAAACTGTGCCTACGTCAATTCTTGGGATTAGTTGTCAAGCGGTCAAAATCGTAGCTTCTTTGGGACATAATCAGGAATGCGCTAAGATGGGGACGGGTCGATAATTCATTCCATGGCCCGTGTAACCCAGCAGTGGGAAGGGCAGCTGATGGTGGCAAATGGCCGTGGGGGCACTTAACCATTTGATAGCTTCTTCAGTGTTTGTACGTAGATACGTGCGGTTGGTACAGTGCGGGGATATCACTACATAGTATAAAACAAAGTCGCTTCCCGCTGTCTGTCTGTCCCTATGTATGATCTTTAAAAGTACGCAACGGATTTTGATGCGGATTGATAGAGTGATTCAAGAGGAAGGTTTGTGTATAATTTATTTATTAGCCGGGGCGGGTCGCTAGTACTATTTAATTCGCACTGGGCGTGCGACACACATCTCTAACGTGGGCGATTGATTGGGCGATATAGAAAACATAGATACTGATTCACTGAAATGTATGAAACGGCAGATTTTTTCCAAAGTAAAAGTTGTTAAGTAAGTATGACCTACATATTCACCCCTCAGAGTTTGGTCCGAGATAACGACTTAACCCTGTATATGGCGGCTCGTCTGCTCGTTTGATCACTATAATAGTATAAAACAAAGTCGCTTCCCGCTGTCTGTCTGTCTGTATGTATGCTTAGATCTTTAAAACTAGGCAATGGATTTTGATGCGGTTTTTTTAATAGAGTGATTCAAGAGGCAGGTTTTTGAATCATTTGCTAACCCGTGCGAAGCCGGGGCGGGTCGCTAGTATCACATAAAAAACTAGGAGGGCGTCGGTCCACCAAGGTAAGATGTTTATTGTTATGTAGTCTCAAACCTGAGTCCAGTAACTTTCTAGCATTCTAGCCCATCCTATCTAGTCTGGCCATACATCACCGCGCCTACAATTGTGAAAGTTCGCACACTCTAAAAAATGAAGACCAACTAAGAGCAGTTTTCTCTTAGTTGACGTTAAGTTAATTATAACAATAACGATCTTATATAAATCAAAGAAAGCTGATTACTTAAAACAATAAGTGTATCTGTGATTGAACTAATAAAGTAGGTATGTTATTAATCCTAACAATTGTATACTTTGCATCTATCATTAACTTGTTGGCATAATTATGTAACGTAGGTTGATTCAATCCTTAACAAATTAATTAAAACAGATAAATATGTTAATAGTTATGAACATTTTAATAGTTTATGTGATTATTTTCTCTTTGTTGATTTACATAAGACTTGGTATTTTAATCAACTAAACATATAATATTTAGAACAACGAAGATAAAACATTCAATCCCATTATGATCAAGTTATTGTATTAATTACGAAACTAATATTCCATTCTATTAAGAATTATTTGTTAAATCGATTTTCTTCATAATTAAATTAAATAATCAGTTAATCCGTTCAATCAAGAGATAAGTAGGGGGGCGCCGGTGCACCCGCGGTCCTCCCCGCCCACGCCCCTGCGGCGCCTGTGACCGTGCGAGTGGGGAGTCAGTCTCAGCCTCGACATTCAACATTCAACTACTTAGTCATTCAAGTACGCGTCAACGAAATAAACTTTACTTGTGCCTTTATTTCACGGCAAGCCTGGAACAGTGAACGTGTTACCTTTGCTTTGTGTACCTAATGTATAATAGTGTATGTGCAACATGGAGCAAGTGCTAATCGCGGCGACGGGAATAAAAGGCGCGGGGACGGGCCGAGATGGTTATGTGGGAATCCCTGTTGTGGACTAATGAGACCCCAGGTCTACCCAGTAAAACCCCTGTTGGCCGCCTCAAGGCTTTAAGGCGAGGCACGGGAAACGATCGGGACCATGCTTCCGAAACCCCGCCAGCGGCTGTCCGAACTGCGGACTCGACTTCGGAGGAACTGTTTCCCTTTACTTCTCTAAGAGTGCGCCATTTTTTGCGCATTGGCCATCCCAGGGACCCTCGTGTAGGCGACAGACGTCCCCGAGCCTGCCGCCAACGGGTACCCATAAGGGGGAAATCGACGGTTGTACGCCAAACGGTCATTATATTTGTAGCCCGTTTTAAATGTTAATTATAATATATATGTAAGGTATGTAAAAGAAAGTTCGATTTTTAAATGTAAAACGTTTAGTTTTCTAAATGTTTAGATGAATAAATAACATCGTATTATATATATTTTTTGTTTTATTCACTTACCCCCTTTTCATAAAACTTTACTTTGTTAAATTTGAATCTCAATTGTTTAATCAGTTCAACTATGAAGCTTGTTGTTTGTTGTTGTGTTTTATTGTACTAGTACAATTGATGAAGAATGGTATATTGTACTAGACAAGCTTCATAGTTGAACTGATTAAACAATTGAGATTCAAATTTAACAATTTCTTAGTTCTGGCTAATAAGATGCATAAGTCGATGCAATCATGTTCTTAGTTGAACTTATTAGGGTCAAATAGTTGATACAGTAATTCTTCATGTTAACATTGATTTACATCTTAGTTGAAATGATTAAACAATTGAGATTCAAATTTAACAATATCTTAGTTCAGGCTAATAAGGTGCATTAGTCGATGTAATCATGTTCTTAGTTGAACTTATTTGGGTCAAATAGTTAATACAGTAATTCTTCATGTTAATATTGACCTACATCTTAGTTAAACTGACTTGTTTGTATTAGTTGGTACAGTAACTTATCATGATAATAATTATCAAGCCCTTAGTTGATCTTGCTAGGATCAATTAGTTAGCATAATTATTTTTCGTGTAAATATTGAACAAGATCTTAATTGGTTCAGTTACATAGATATAGTAATAGCAATCAGAATTACCTTATTTGATGTGTCTAAGTTCTTGTTAGGCTCGTATGGAATCAAGATGCTTGATTACGACTATCAAGATATTGATAGGGCCAACCAAATTTTTTTTAGAGTGCAGTTCGCAAGTTCGCGCTGTTTATACGAGGCGGCCGCGGTCGCGGCTCGTAAATTGTGCGCGATTATTATATGTGCGTTCGCGCACTCGCAGCTTAAGGCGACGCGCATCGCATACGTAAAGAGCGTACTCCCATCTTAATTCTCCTCTCTCTGAGGGCCTACCACGTTTGACGTGTTGCCTCCCTGTCACACTTACGTACGAATTTACGAGTGCGATCGAGAGGCAACACGTCGAACGTGGTTCGCGGTAGGCCCTCTGGTATTGAAGGTCTCTACGGTAATTGTTAGCCATCCTACTTTCGTGTGCTCGGTTACCTCCTTCGTATATCATTGAAACTATACTCATAGAGCACCACAACGAGCTTCTCCGAGTATGTCCGAGTCTCGGAGTGGGCCGTCGCCCACGGCCTCGCACCCCAAGGGGGGGTCTCGCGCGAGGCCCCTTCCGGGTACAGTGAAAGAAAAGGGCCTCGCAGATGCGACTTCGCCCACGGCTAAATTAGTTCACGCTACGCCACTGCTCCGAAAGTCCGAATCGAGGAAAAATCATGAACGATTTCAATTGTTTGGATAACTGTTTACGCAAAATTTAGTTGGTTATCACACAAAAGGCGCACTTAATGCCATGAAGCATTCTCTACTAGTCAACCTTAGGGCAAAGCAGAAAATATTGTAGGCGGCGCTTTTAAATTCTTATTATTATACTCCTAAATATTTAATTATGTACCTCCTTCTCCTTTCTCCTTGAAACCGAATGGGCTTAGACTAGATACCTACTCGTACTTTCCGAAACCGATGGCTTCGCCTTAACCAGTCTTGGGCCCGGCTATACGACCTGACCACACTTTAAGACTTAGTTATTGTGCAACGTTAGTTAATTGCGAACTAATCGATGATTTACCGACGCCTCTACTCGCCGAGCCAGAGGTCCCGGGTTCGATTTAATTAAACATGAATTGTGAAAGGTAATTATTACATTTATATATCTTCATACTTGCTATCACTGGTGAAAGGTATTTTGAATTTTATGGATGAATATCGTAACGGATGGAGGGCTATTCAGATAGTAATTTCTTGTTATGAAATGGTTTTAGAAATGTCACTTATCATTTCAGCTGGCAGACAACCTTCTGGCAAATTTGATAATCCGCACCATTAATACGCAAAAAATTTGCAAAAAAATCACGTTTGTTGCATGGGACTTTAATATTTATTTTATTCTGTTTTTAGTATTTGCTGTTATAGCGGCGACAAAAATACATCATCTGTGAAAATTTCAAGTGCCTAGCTATCGCGGTTCGTGAGTTAGGTACCTACAGCCTGGTGACAGACAGACAGACAGACAGACAGATGGACAGCGAAGTCTTAGTAATAGGGTCCCGTTTTTACCCTTTGGGTACGGAACCCTAAAAATACCTCCATGAACCGTCTTAATTCATTTTTCAATTTTACAATACGCCAATTCGAATTAGCGTTCGAAACAAAAGTAAAGCGCGCGAAATGTAATTATTGTTTTGAGCCCTATAATAGGAGCTGTAAGGTTTAGTTTAGACTACATTGGACCCATTTCGCAAATTAAAAGTAAAACGTACGAATTATCGAAAGCATCGTCTCGTCTCATCAAATTAATATATACGTCATCCCTTCACGGTATTCGAAAACCGAAAAAACGTCGTTTTAAAATTTAACGGACGGTTAAAAAAACACAAGGTGCGGACGTGCGCACCTGCTTTTTTTACACTATTGTATGGATCTCAAATTTATTGAAACAGGTGTATGTATTGGTTGGTTTATTCTAACAGATAATAGTCTAATTAAAATAAAGTTACGAGAGGCTTTATCAATGGATACGACGAGTTACGATTCCTGCTTCGGCTTTTGTCGTATCTAATCGGATGAAGTAATCTTTGAATTCGAATTTCAAATGGTTTATTCGTTTGTTTATAGTTAGATACGAAATAAGCTGGAATAACTATCATTATACAGGTTGCCCCAAAAATACGTTTAGGTACTTTTTTTGTGAATCTTGTTAATGAGATAACACATGAAAGTGTGATTGTTATATACGTAGGTAATCTACAGCGCTATTAATATACGGGACAAAAACGAGACAGGCATCAAAAATACGGGACGCGATACATAAATACGGGATGTATGGCAACCCTATTTATTCACAGTAGGTACTTAATTGATAAACAGTTATAGTTATCTCGCTAGGTAGTAAAATAATTGTCATATTGTTTATTGAATTACGGTGCTCACATAACAGCCGTATGTGACATTGTAAAACTAGTTTGGATTTGTACTTTACTGCGCGGACATAAAGTTGAGAATTGAATGATTTTTTAAATGTTAAATTCGGTCAAGAGTTGGGATGGATTGTAGTGAATGGCAATTGGAATGCTTAATTAAATTAATAACGAAGGTAGTTGCCGGTATAAAGATATTTTTTTATAAATATGTATAATAATATTAATTATAATGACACTTATAATTAAAATACCTAAAGCATTTAACTACGCACTTGTAAAGCGTGTAAAACATCAGAATGCGTAGTAAAATTAATAAAAAAGCGGCCAAGTGCGAGTCGGACTCGCCCATGAAGGGTTCCGTATTTAGGCGATTTATGACGTATAAAAAAACTACTTACTAGATCTCGTTCAAACCAATTTTCGGTGGAAGTTTACATGGTAATGTACATCATATATTTTTTTAGTTTTATCATTCTCTTATTTTAGAAGTTACAGGGGGGGGGGGGGGGGGACACACATTTTACCACTTTGGAAGTGTCTCTCGCGCAAACTATTCAGTTTAGAAAAAAATGATATTAGAAACCTCAATATCATTTTTGAAGACCTATCCATAGATACCCCACACGTATGGGTTTGATGAAAAAAAATTTTTTGAGTTTCAGTTCGAAGTATGGGGAACCCCAAAAATTAATTGTTTTTTTTCTATTTTTGTGTGAAAATCTTAATGCGGTTCACAGAATACATCTACTTACCAAGTTTCTTATAGTTTCGGAGAAAAGTGGCTGTGACATACGGACGGACAGACAGACGGACAGACGGACAGACAGACAGACAGACATGACGAATCTATAAGGGTTCAGTTTTTTGCCATTTGGCTACGGAACCCTAAAAACCGGCCAAGTGCGAGTCAGACTCGCGCACGAAGGGTTCCGTACAATTACGCAAAAACGGCATAAAAATCACGTTTTTTGTATGGGAGCCCACTTAAATAAACAGACTAAACCAAAAAAGTACCTACATTATTTTTTGAACTGTGGACCATAGTCGTGGTACTCGACTATAGTTGGGTGGTCTAAGAAACAGTCTTTATTTTTATCTTCTTACTCATATTACTAAGTAAACTTATATACCAACGTATGCTATAACAGTAAAAATATAAAATACAAGCTAAAACCTGCATTGCAGCATAACCTTTTAGTTTTCTGATCTGCGTGGGTAGTTATTAGGTACACATATCAGATTCAAAGATCCTGATAGTACACAGACTATGGAGGAAACTAGATGCCTCAAAACAAAGCTTGTTGATTTTTTGTTCATAGCCTAACGTAAAGAATAGGTAATTTATGAATGGGAAGAAGTTTTTTTGGGGCTTTGGTTCAGCTCAATTGCGTATTCTAATGCTGCAGCCTCAAAAATACCGCGCTGCTGCCTTTAGGGGAAGTTTTAGGTATAGTGCTATAAAGTGTTGGAATAACATACCTCCACCAATCCAAATATTAAAAAGTAAACCTCAATTAAAAAAAAAATACGCGAATACTTGCTAGAAACACGAAAATGAAGTGCTTAAACTAACCCCACCTCTCACACCATTACCTGCCGTTACCTATCGCTGCCTGTCCACTTGCGTTCACATCATGTAATATAATACTAAATTATTAACAAATAAGTACTAACTTATGCGTCATACTTTGTTTGTACCCACACTGTTACGCGACACATATTATGTAAATTCTATTTTTTCAAATATTTATAGTATCTACAAATACAAATATACAAATACATATAAATATATACGTATTTCATACATACATCGACTGGCGCTGCACTGGTCGTTCATTACTGTAGGTTTATTTAAGGTTCTGACGGAAGATCAGCGCTGCGGTCTCCGCAGTATCTATGCTGAGTCAGCGCCTATTCTTTACCACAGCACATGACCCTCTACTTATTTAAAATAAATATGTAAATTGCTATTACTGCTATTAGTGTCAAATTGTATGTTGCCTTCTCCTTTTTGTATCTTGTTATTATTTATTGTGTCACAAAACATGTAAGTTGTGGTTGAATAAAGATTTTATCTATCTATCTAATTAACATAATAATATGCCATTTAACATATGGAAATGAGGCATTTTTATTTAACTATACCTAATTTGGTATGAAAAATACTTAAAATATTTACAAGATAAAAGAAAGATACTAAAAAATATAACTAACCTTATCTATAAGATAAAACTAAAATAATGGGCCCCATTGGCATGGTGCTGCCATTCTCCGTGCTGGCAGCATTTCCAGGATAAAAAGGAAGCTGCCAGTACGGCTACCATCAGTTTGGCACTGACATAAACGCCATCGAGAACTTAATTTACTTTCTATACATCTCGCTCGTACTCGCATATTAGTGCGAACGATATGTATAGAAAGTAAATTACGTTCTCGATAGCGTAAATGTCAGTTTTGACACTGTCAGTGACTCATGGTACGGGCTCAGGTCTTCGGAATCTTCGGATAATGTTGACTCGCCTTTTAACTATCTCGTTTACCCGTGAAGCGCCCCAAAATTACTGTAGTATGGAACTCCTATACTAGTTACTAGCACACGTGTTTGGTTAGGGCGCTCCACGGGTTAAAAAACGGAATGGGGAAAAATGGCATGAAGGAAAGTGAATATTGTGTGAGTCAAATGTTTGTCGGTAACGGGAAATTAGTTTTGTCGCTTAAACCTACTCGTAGAAAACTAGTTCTGAAACTACCAAAATAATGCAAGTGGCTCTTTCAAAACCTAGCTCTTTCATGCCATTTTACCCCTACTGCTAGGATTTCACGAGCCATTCTATTTCATTGGTTAAAACGGAGTTAGCACTAGGTACTAAATACTAAATAGTAGGACACGCAAAGTACGAGCATTTGCGGAGTCTAGTTTAAAACATGGTCTGTGCTATAGTAGGTACTAAAATAAGTAATATAAACGCTACAGGAATATTTTATGAAAAAGTTTAATTTGTAAAACAACCGGTCATTCTAGTTTACTCAGATGCATTTTTTTTATGTAACTTAAGTACTTGGTAGGTAATTCATAAGTTGTTCGCCCCGAACAGTTAGCTTACGACTCGCCAGAATCGTGAAATTGAAAAAACTAGTCTTTTGACCATAGATATAATTATATTTATTGAAGTGAAAACTTCTTTAGCGGCGCTGCAGCGTAAGACGATCACGCGTGACCTAAGATTTAGATGGCCACTGATTTAGATGGCATTTAAATCAATAAAGAAAAACTCAATGACATTACATGAAAAACTGTTACATGTAATGTCATTGAGTTTTTCTTTATTGATTTAAATGCCATCTAGTGAGTTTAGCTCTAACTGGTATTAATATAACTCGAGTACTAACAGTGACGTGCTTAGGGGTTTCAAGTAATTAACGCTAACGCTAGATGGCGTTAACCTCAATTATACATAGTGCATTTTGCACTAGTCATTGAGTTTTCACTTCTGCCGGCACTCCCTGAGTGCAACCCGTTGTTTTTTTAATTTTAATTTAATTTTCGACACGATGGAATAAAAAAAATTGAAAATTGCATCTATTTTTGTATAATTTAATAAGGGCCTTTCGGATCCTCATGTAGGTATCAATTTTCATTGTGATCAAACAAATGATATCAAAAGAAATTATAGTTAATGGACGTTTTTACAAGTTAGACTAACGATTCTCATCATGATCAGCCCAAAAATGAAAAATCTGTATATCGTGACTATAATAAAAGGTATAGGTACGATCCCTCAATTCATCTCCAAAATCCGGGAGTCCATCTAAGCCGACTTTAACCGGCTTGAACAGGACAAAGTGACGGAGTGTCATAACGTCATATTTTCATAGAAATACCTACCTAATGATGACATTGGCATACTTGGTCATTGCAAATGCCATGCAGAGGTAACTTGGTCCGACTCTAAAGGGGCCCACTGATTAATCTGTTAACAGTCCGCCTGTCAGTTAGATCAAAAAGTTGACAGTTCCGAACAACTGACAGGCCGATACCGTCCGTCCTGTTAATCAGTGGGGCCCCTTAACGCAGCGTAAATACTACGTAGGCGAACAACACGCGAACGCGAAGCGAAGCGATGCGGCGCGGGGTTAATCAATCCTTTGGTACCTATAATAGAAGTGTCTTACGTGCGATCTTGTTGCGAACGCGAACGCCGTAGGCCCGCTGCGTCGCGCCGCGCCGCGTCGCTTCGCGTTCGCGAGTTGTTCACACTTAAGGCCTGAGATACACGTGTAAGTTTTACTTACGTAAGTAGAGACACAGGTATACTACAGAATGAGAGATGAATATCATTATCTCATTCTAGCAAATAGCTTTGCCCCTCTACTTACGTACTTAAGAGCCAACAGGAGTGGTCATTTCTCCATACAAACGTACTCGACTGTTTTCTCCGTGGGTTTTGAAGCTAGAGCAATGATTTTTTCAACACAGATTAATATTATCAATATCTGTGTCAGGCCGTTTTTATTTTTTTTGATATTATTGTTTTTTAAGGCGCTAGAACCCTTCAAAAATTGCCAAAATGGCCTAATTGACTATGCCGCAATGAGAGGCGTGGTATTCAAAACTGATATCAATTAGCCAAAAAAGCAAAACGGTCGAACACAGATAATTTCATTTTCATTTAGATTTCCAAATTTGGTTGCGATTGGTTAAGTTTTGGAGGACGAAACAGTCGAGTACGAAACCTCGATTTTGGAGATTTTTACGCAGGATTTTTCGCCTTGTCCTTATCGCACTAGTTTTAGGAGCCGCTTCCGTTAGCGAGACGGGTATATTTACCTAAAATATTTATATCTCAGCTCCTGTTTCGTCGTCTTAAGTAAGACTTACTAAGACGCAGAGTAACAAAGCAACAGGTGTTCCTGCCTCGAGCGATTTTGACACCATCGCCGCCAAATTAACTTGCCACAAAAACTACAAAGCGGGCTAAAATGGCGAGCAATAACCATCATGTTCACCTGGTGTGAAAAGAAGATAGAAATTCGTCGTTTCTTTCGATGTTTTGATTGCAAATTATAAAATGCTGACGATAATTTGTGTAAAGGGTTTGAACATAGAATATAAGTAGGATTTTTTGTAGATGGGCCATAAGCGTACGCCCGTGATGGCTCCTCTACACGATGGGCCAGCGCCGGCCACTCCAAGAGGGAGAGGGAGCAAGTGATATTGCTATCTCATCCCTTGCACGGCTGCGTCCCTTGGAGTGGCCAGCGCTGGCCCATCGTGTAGAGGAGCCATGAGGGACAGAACAAATGCAATGCGACGAAATTAAAAAGACGTTTAAACATTCTTAATATGTAACACCAAAAACAAGCTACCAATATAATCGGGTTCATTGCTACCAACCAGGCACAGGTGTATAAGAACAATATCTCTACCGTTTTAACCTCCTAAGTCGGTAAATATAAACATAGTAGGGGTAAAGAGGCATTTTGACGTGTCTTAGGACTTTTTAGACGTAGGCAAACAATAACAACACTATCTCTGCCGCTCCTACTGAAAGTGCTATTACCATTTGCATTCCGTTCGGTCATTTCCGTCACTTTCCATGAGATAAGGTACCATGGGTTTGAAGTAGACCGACGTTAGATTAGATTACTGTTCATCCCGTATCCATTTCAACTTGACACCAAAGCAAACTTCCTCTTAATAAAACATTACCAAATCTAAAATAACTGTTCCCCAAAAAATTCAAGAATCCAATTAATTTCAAAACGAACTGATTAAGTAATTGCATTGTTCCGTAATATATTTTATACTAACGTTAACGATTTATTGTAACTCTTAAAATGTCGTAAGTTATTAGTCATCCTATGGCAGTTATGGCCTTTTAATTTTGGGGTGTGTGAAACCCTAACATTCTATTGTAACTCATAGAATGTCGTAAGACTCGTAAGTTATTAGTCTTTCAGTGGCAGTTACGACCTTTTTCAGTTTGGGGTGTGTAAATGCATGTGTTTTTCGTTAATGTTGAGTTGTTGGCCGACTTGTAAAATGTGAGAAATGTGTTTGCGTCATTATTATGTCGACGAAACTAAGACGACGACGAATGTATGGACAACGGTCATAAATATCGAAATAAGTAATGATGTTTCGGAGGGTTGAAATCGTGTCCGATCTTGGACAATTATCAATTAATAATTTTAATAACAACGTCCCGTGTGACTCAGACATATAATAGTATTTTATGCTGAGTGGCCTAAGTAAGGTACGACATTGAAAAGCTTGATAATATCATTACTCATATTTCTCTTTAAAATACTTTTACTACTATACAACCTCAATAATTATTAAGTAGGTATCTACTAAAAAAGGCGATTGGTCAAGTTCATTATAGTTTACTATAGTGTTTCGTAATGAAGTCCTTTTTTATTGTGTCGGGACTCGGGATCCTATAGTGAAAAGTATGTGATTATAGTTTGGTTTACAAAGTCTTAATTCAACCATAAAAGTCAACAAGTAGAAAAATAAAATAAAATGAGTCACTCAAGTTTTCTTTTTTCAAAGATTGCTCGACCTGCCGGGCTAGCACGTGATTGGCGCGACAGTATCTCGCCGCGAGATAAACTACCCGTCCCTCTTTAATTAATACAGTTAGAAAAAGACGGACTATCTCGCGGCAAGATACTGTCGCGCCAATCATGTGCTAGGCCTACTGATCCTATGATTTTAAAACAAATTAAGGGTCAATAATAGCAATATCCTATTACCTGGTAATCGTTGCATGTTTGAACAAAAGGTCAAACAAGGATAGCTTTATTAAAAATGATCTTTTCTGTAAAACAAACAAATACAAAAGAGACCTTATTCGAAAGTCAACAGAGTTCATATCAGACTAACACGTACTGCGGTTAGTTAATATACCTAGCCACTAATTGTTTCACGTAGTATGTTAGTACTAATTTCACCACTTTATTGGTTAATAGTAAAGGGTTTTTAGAATGGACCTTTCGTGACGATCGGAATAATTGATATCCGCATTTATGACTCGCCCAGAGGCCGGCAAACTTTTTAAGATGAAGTGCGCCTAGGGTTACCACTAGGGAATGCAATCTCGATCTCGCAATTTCGAGATCTCGCGAGATCTCGCACGAATTTTTGAGATTCAATCTCGTTGATAGGGAATCTCGATTTACGCAATCTTGGTCGAGATCTCGATTATTACCACATCCATACTTGGAATTTCCTGACAAAATTCCTGATTTGCGTTTAATTTTCCTGACTCTCATATCGGCGTACGGGAACGGGGGAATCTATGTACCGATGCTTAATTTGATACAATGTTTAAATTTGATTTGTTTTGGATTTACGTAAGTAAATCTGAATAATGTCTACCTTTTTACAACATAATTAAAAAAAGCATGTTAATTCACTCAAATTCCTGACATGTTCGGAAAATTCCTGACGTCTGGTATCACTAAAGGCTTTGGCACACAGGCGCGTTTTCCGGGCGGAGCGTGAGCGCGGCGTGACCGTTTTGTATGGAAAAGCGGCGTGCCCCGCTCACGCCGCGCCCGGAAAACGCGCCTGTGTGACGAAGCCTTAAGTGCGCCAGTAATCACCGATTTTAAGAACCTTAAGGAGCCGCTAATGCCTACTCTAGTTGCTCTACTCTAGAAACTTGCAAGTGAAATAACGTACAGTAAGCTGCATAGATAACTGACCCCCAGTATTTTAAATTTGATTGCTGGGGGCAGTGGCGTAGCTAGGCGTGGCGTGGGCGAAGTGGGCCGTCGCCCACGGCCTCGCGCCCCAAGAGGAGCCTCGTGCGAGACCCCTTCGGGCACAGTGAAAGAAAAGGGCCTCGCAGATGCGATTTCGCCCACGGCTAAATTAGTTCACGCTACGCCACTGGCCGGGGGTCAGTTATCTCTGCAGCTTACTGTACGTAATGGCGTGTGGGTAGACCACAAATAAATTCGCGGTACGTTAGAAACTGTCAAAAAAAAATCAATTAAATAAATACCTCGTTCTATATAAGAGTATTTACATATAATGTAAATTGCCATGTTAGTTGATGTTAGTTTGTAAATAGTACATTTGCATAAAAAATTAAGGCATAAAACAGCACATACCTACGGGTCCCTACAGTAGGTAAGTATTATCTTGTACTAGTTCTGTCTCTGAATATCCAATTATTTTTTCCTCTACAAGTGTTCAGTTTGCATTCAAATAACCTAATTTTGATATCGTATTACACCCAGGTAGTCTAATTGTGATGTTCTTTACAAAGGTCTAAATGTCAGAGTAATTTTGCTACCGAGTTTCAAGCCATTTTAAGTGAAGTCTGCGATTATATGTAGCTGGTATGAACATGGAGTTCAGGTTATATTGGCTATTATGAGACTGAATGTTTAGCAGGCAGGGATAAGTGAAAAATAAAGACACAAAATTCCTTCCTTACATTTGTAAAAGTTATCAAAATCATGCGGCGGTAATAAAAAAAATAAGTAAGTATTTTGTTTTTAACCGAAAATTTATAATATCGACGTTTGGGAACTTCGGTTTTGGACGGTATCACAATCACATAGGTATATTCCGAATCTGCATACTCATTCATTAATAATATAATTACATACATATTACACGTCAAAATGGAAATTAAATTAGATATTTTTCTTGAGTAAGGGGCTTTAAAGCTAAAAACTTTGTATGGTGATTTCTAGTCTAATGTGTTCTTTAAATTTTTACAAAGTTGTACAGTTCTGCAGAACTTTTTAAATCGAGAAATTTGTACTAGTTCCTCTTACCGTATTCGGAATTATTAGACTGATTGCGTTTTTAGGGTTCCGTAGCCAAATGGCAAAAAACGGAACCCTTATAGATTCGTCATGTATGTCTGTCTGTCTGTCCGTCTGTCCGTGTATGTCACAGTCACTTTTCTCCGAAACTATAAGAACTATACTGTTGAAACTTGGTAAGTAGATGTATTCTGTGAACCGCATTAAGATTTTCACACAAAAATAGAAAAAAAACAATAAATTTTTGGGGTTCCCTATACTTAGAACTGAAACTCAAAATTTTTTTTTTCATCAAACCTATACGTGTGGGGTATCTATGGATAGGTCTTCAAAAATGATATTGAGGTTTCTAATATCATTTTTTTCTAAACTGAATAGTTTGCGCGAGAGACACTTCCAAAGTGGTAAAATGTGTGTCCCCCCCCCTGTAACTTCTAAAATAACAGAATGATAAAACTAAAAAAAATATATGATATACATTACCGTGTAAACTTCCACCGAAAATTGGTTTGAACGAGATCTAGTAAGTAGTTTTTTTTTAATACGTCATAAATCGCCTAAATACGGAACCCTTCATGGGCGAGTCCGACTCGCACTTGGCCGCTTTTTTGGTAAACGTACACTACAAAATAAATAGATAACGGAATGAGACCCCGTTATGTATGATGCAGCCACTTTCGGAAGAAAGAAGCGCTTGGCATTAAGCTCGTTAGGTGAATGAAAATCGGAAAATCTAGAGGCACTCCTGGATGAGACTAGCCTAGGACCGGGATAAGTGGCGTATTACCTAGAGGAACGTATCTAGACGAAGAGTGACCTATGCTCAGTGGGCGACAGAAGGCTAAAATGATGATGATGATGTAAGATTCGTTATAAGCGTCACGCACGTACGAGCCTAGAATAAAGATTGGCTGTTTATAATATTTACTAGTCTTTGGCGTAGTCTGGTAAAAGCGTCACGTACGGCGTTAACGCTAATCAACACGTCAATGTTCAACGAAGCCGTTGTTAGTCGATTGAGTCATTTTACGAAAAGGTTAATGTACTATTTTATAGGGTGTACATGTTACATGGTCTATGAGTTACATGACATATTGTCTAGGACCTAGAAATGGGATGTAATATGGTAGGACTTAATTGTTAGAACGCATATGTCTAGAATGACGCTTACGCTTAAAGATCATGGGGGTCATAACCTCCCGTGGGCCTTGGCTGGGTATATTTTTAATGGCTCCTCTACACGATGGCCCAGCGCTGGCCACTCCAAGGGACGCATTTATGCGTTAGAGGGAGCAAGTGATATTGCTATCTCATTCTACCGCATGGCTGCGTCCCGTGGAGTGGCCGGCGCTGGCCCATGATGGGTAGAGGAGCCATAATATTTATATGTGTATAATATTTTTCTAAACTTGACTTAAGACAGGTGACCCCAGTCAATTAATATTGAAGTGATCCTTCTTGTTTCCACTTCTAACGAGTTGCATTTAACATGCGAAATCGACGCGGGCAATCTTAGCAAAACCTTGATATTTCAAGTTTTTTCTCGCGATCCAAATTGACAAAAAAGATGATTTAAGAATTCTGTCTCCAAAGAGAGGAGGCAGTAGGTAAGATAAAACTCCTTTCATAGTTTTATTAGAAAATTCCGTTTTATATCAAAAAGTGGGCAAAGTTGGCTAGTTCGACGGTAGTATTATCTTACACATAGTCGCGATATGTCAAATTAATATAAAGTTTATCACGCGAACGTATTAGCATAGTAAACTAGGACTAGGTGCAATGTTTTATTTAATTTATTATTTTTTAGAATTCCATCGCCCGGCGGGGGTGTCACGCGAAGCAAAGTTGTCATCACATATGAAAGTGCAACGAACTTGGGGTCAATTCTCGAATAACTTGACAATCATGTGTGATTGGATCATATAAAAGGCCTAATACATACAGGGTGCTTCCTGTAACAGGAGCAATAAATTAAACTAAAGGCTGTACTCCTCAATAAGACCAACATTTGTTCAGCAACTTTTAAAAATTATGAATCCTTTAGACTTCCTCTTTTTCATACAAAATAAATATTGCCTTCAATGTACGCTGAAATTAGTGAGTTTGACGTTGCTTGTTATGCTTTAAACGTAACAAAATTTGCAATACATTGCGTCTTAGAATAAACTTTAAAGTGTAATAAAAATCAAAACGAGTTATTTTCAAAAGTTGCTGAACAAATGTTGGTCAGTTTGAGGAGTACAGCCTACAGTTTAATTTATTGCTCCTGTTACAGGAAGCACCCTGTATATGAATAATAATAAGACTCTGAATAAACACGTGTTTAAAGGCAGTCATATTTTATTTAATTATAAGGATTTAAATCGTGATAATTAAGACTTTGAAATTTTAGCTAGGTATGTCATTTTAATTACAAAACATCAATAAAACTAATAAGCCATAATATATACTTATATATATACGAGAATTTGTAACTCACAATCCGGAACACTAATGGCTCTCGATAAAGCTCCTCGTAATGAATTGAAACATTTTGAGCATTTATTGACATTAAAAACGTGGATGATCCGTTTATAAATATATACATGTATACAACATATATCGAAAGTTTTAAGAGGCCTTAAGGTCACCCTCGCTTGGGTAAACGAACGCTTCCATACAAAACGAAACCAATAGGTAATAAGGTTGCGTTTTGTATGGAATTTAGAACAGCGCGTCGAGCGGGACATTTTGGAAACTCAAAATACCATGAAATTAATGTACCTACCAATTTGCATCTCAAAACATACTAAAAAAAAACAAAAAAAGCACCATTCTAACACCGTTTAAAAATAACACACCCGTAAAAATCCCATGAATGTTGCAACTGTCAAATCGTATATCATACTCCACTATACGAAACACTACTTTCAAATACTCGTATCTTGCCAAAGCTAACAAGATTAATTAAACTTTATGTATATATAATTAAGGATCGAAATGGAAGTTAAGGGTAGTGAGTCAAGTGGTTTTGAAGGATATTTTTCTTGATTATGTTAAAGTGATGCAGTCACACAGAGAACGTTATTAATTTACAGTTATTATGGGTCGTAAAGTTTTATGTGTAATGGCCCACTTATTTTAGCTGTTTTGATTTATATGTCATCTAGTGTAATGGGTTCTGTAAATATGCATGTTGATGAAATTGGGTGTGTGTGCTTTATTGTTTTTTTTTTAATTGATCTGTTTATGTTAATTAAAAGCAAACCTACATCTCAGTTGCTTAAGAATCTAACGAACTTCTTGTCCTTACCGCCATTGATATTAATACTTCTATGTTTTTATGTGGCTACTGTTTAGAGATTGTAAGATATTAGGTAAATATCTCCGTCGCGCTGACGGGGACGACTCCTAAAATTAGTACGATAAGGACAAGTGCAGCTTAGGCAAAAAATCCTGCGTAAAAATCTCAGAAATCAAGCTCAAATTCGTTCTCAACATTTTCCTCCTTCAATACTGGCCGCGTAGCCAACATGCCAATCGCTAACGCTCCGTAGCGAACGAAACGCAACTGTCACTGTCACACTATATGGAAGAGTGATAGAACACAAAGCGATTCGATGGCGAAGCGATAGCGATCGTCACCTTGGCTATGCCGCCTGAACACATGGACTAGAATTCAGTAGGTACAGTAGGTACCTACATCAAATACGGTTAAAACCCTACCTTTAACCAGTGGTCGGCAACCTGCACTCAGAGCCTCTGTTTCAACCCTGGTACACAAAATGTTTGCTCAAGAACGTGCACAAAGCTTTGCTTTACGCTCCGTTCGACAAAGGCGATGCAATTTGATTCCCAAATGTAGGGGGTATTCTGATCGTTTGGTAAAGGTATCGCCTATGTCCTGTCCTGAAAAGCATACGAGTATCTATGTAACCATAAGTCAAATGGCGTTCTAACAGTTTTAATCTTCTGCCGAAAGATGGCAGTAAATTGACTGTGACTACATAATGTTCTCTGACAATCCGCCTCATTTCAAATTCTCTTTGATGTAAATAGGTATGTCTTACGTATTGTTACGGATATCGAGTTCCCATTTTCATAGTCCGTCTGAGGCAATGTGTTTTGTAAGCCGTTAGGAATAACTCAGGGTTCCTGTTCCACCTTTTATTGGAAAAAGGACGTATGTTACTATGACAGTCATATAGAGCTACGCCATTTGTATATGATGTTTCCAGTCCAATGTTTACGAAGATTGCACCAGTAATCCCTTACAGTGGTTCCTAGTCCTTCAATCCTTTGATTGTCGAATCCAAAGGTATTAATTTACAGTGGCAGCACATCATAAATTCAGAGTGATTGTATTTTGTCTGACCATAGTACCTATTCTCCTGCAGGGGTCTTCCAAATGGCGGACCGCGGTCCAGATCCGGACCCGCCGACCTATTTTGTGCTTATTTCACTTATTTGATAAACTGATCTGAAAGGGAAAAGATCATCCGGACGAAGACGTAACTCATGGTTCAAAAATCTCCGAACATGGTTCAAGCAGAGCACACGCTCATTATTCCGCGCAGCTGTGTCTAAAGTTCGTATAGCCCTCATGATAGCCGACCTCCGGTAGGAGATGGCACTGGAAGAAGAAGAAGTTAAAACGGACCGCAATGGTTATTTTATTTTAAAAACCCCTGAAGAAACTAATTGGTGATCCGAGAGTCTGAAAAGTGTACATGTACTTATGTCATACTGAACAACTTTTACTATAGGGTCAATCTCGAATTCGCAAAAAATATCTGCTGTCTTTATACATTTCGGTGAATCATATCATTTATGTCAATGTTTTCTATGGAACAGCAGTTTTTTTCGCGATTTCGAGATTGATTCCACAGTAAAAGTTGCAGTAAGATCATCTCGTTTTTTCGCTAAGTACCCATTTAGGGATTCAGTGTACTGGTACTGTAAATTTTTAAATTAAATCCCTATAGCAAATCATCTAGTAGTTAATGGGTATTATTTGGCTATCAAACCACACGGCAGCGTCGCCAGTTCTCTTCAAAAGAAGAGAACTGGCGACGCACCGGCCGTGTTATATTATATACCATTATACCACATACACTACACAGTTACACATCTTACCTTTGCGTTCAAATAAGAGAATCCAGATATTTCTTGACATACGCCAACGCCAAGCCAATTTAACGACTGTCATGCAAACACTAGTTAATGATGTTTTGCTAGCGGTAACGGTCTTGTTTAAAAAACTAAGGCAAATAGGATATGATCGTGTGTTCACAACGGTGCGCAAACGCAGTTACAGATAAAACAAAACTATTCGCTTCACACGCTCGTAAACTTTGTGTTTAAGTCGCGAGTAAGCGGCATAAAGTTGCGTTTTATACTCTAGAGCATTAAGTCATCTATTACGATTCTTATTGACTTAGCAATGAATTCCAAAAGCTGCCATACAAATTTCTACTGTTACAGTGGCACTGTAGCTGACGGCTGGCGCACAAGCCCACTCATTTCTTTACTCTAGAATAAATCATCATCATCATCATTTTAGCCTCTAGTCGCCAACTGTAGAGACACACTGAAAGAAAACGAACTAAAGGACGTCGAACTTAAAGATGTCCTTCTGTTCTGCAGGAAAACAAGAAGATTCGAGGGGAATAGTATGGGAATGCCGCCGGGACAGTAACCTGCAGCTCCAACCTCAGGGAACAGGGCTGAATGAACGCGACACGCGATCGACAGGCCGCCTGCTTCCGGCCGGGCGTCCCTACACTACATCTACATCTAGTTGCCCACTGTTAGGCATAGCCCTCTCTTTGTGTACGCCACTTATCTCGGTCCTGGCCTAGTCTCATACAGAAGTGCCCCGCGATTTTTCGAATGTCATCCACCCAACGCGCCAACGGACGCCAGGCGCTTCTTTTATGCGAAAGCGGCCACCATGCAATCTATCAAGTGCTTATCAACATTTTGGTCCACCTGCTATTTAATGCCTTCACTTTGCCTGGTAACATATATGTCAGGGCCAATTCCATTTAAGCTAAAAACTAAATACGGTACATAAATAATTTAATAATAATTTGAGCCTATATACGTCTCACTGCTGTGGGCACAGGCCTCCTCTCATGCGCGAGAGGGCTTGGGCTACAGTCCCCACGCTAGCCCAATGCGGATTGTAGACTTCACATACACCTTTGAATTTCTTCGCAGATGTATGCAGGTTTCCTCACGATGTTTTCCTTCACCGAAAAGCTAGTGGTAAATATCAAATGATATTTCGTACATAGGTAAGTTCCGAAAAACTCATTGGTGCGAGCCAGGATTTGAACCCGCGATCTCCGGATTGAAAGTCGGACGTACCGTCCGGATTGAATACGGTACAATTTATTAAATATTTGTAATTTCTATATATTTCTCACGCAAATGAAGTACCTACTCGAAGCAATTGGAATAACATTTCTGTGGTAGGTAAGTACTTAAATACCTCACGACTTTTTAATCTGCATTTTTGAATATTTAACAAATCATTGTTTGTTTAGTTAAATGCTCAGGTTTTGGTAGTTAGGCTACGATAGGTATCTACACCTAGGTAATAGGCTAATAGGTTTCAAGATAGGTAAACAATAAGAATCAAGAAAGGCGAATTGGTAATGTGTTGGCCATTAACGCAAACGCGTACGTCACGTCACGTTATCGAATGAAATTTACACTACGATTAGTTAAGTTTTGGAGGAGGAAAATGGAAACGAAACCTCGATTTCTGAAATTTTTACGACGGTATTTTGAACGGAGCTGCAGTGCCCTTATCACACATTTTTGAGGCTCCACCCGTGCTTGTGGTCTGGGAGTCTACCGCAAAAAACAAAATTCGCAAATTGCGGGCATTTTTCTCTAATTACGCCTTCATTAGAGTAAAAGAGAAAGATCCCCGCAATTTGCGAATTTCGAGGATTTAAATTTCTTCTAAACTTGGACGTACCTATTCGAGTAAAAAGGTCTGCTAGCGTTACAATATCTTCCAGTCTTACGAAGTCTGTAAGACTGGGAGACTAGGCTGTAAATAGTAGTTTAATACATAAATCCGTGTTTGTCGGCTGCCGTTCCTTTCAATATCGTATATTGTCGGCTTCGGGAGCGTCCGCGCATGTATAGGAATAACGCACACTGGATAATCCACAAAATAGTTTATGAAAAATGTAGACAAAGACAAAGAAAGAGAAAGATAATATCACAATTTTATCATCGACTTATATCGTCTCTCGCCTCTTTCGGGTAAATTTGCATCGATTTGAAGCGACAAAATGTGGAAGCACCACTAGTAAAATAATAAAAAAAAATCAACGTCTTCCTCAGACCTCAAAAAGTCGAACACGGACCCAGGAACGACCCAAAAAAGACCACACTGGAGACTAAGGATAAGGAGAGACGACCCCAAAAAGAGATGGAAATAAGGCCTGAGAAAGAAGAAAAAGAGTAAAACCTACGTCGTCCCGGGACTTGTCTGCGAAAAAGCTTAAGAATTTTCAACTCTGTTTTCAAAAATCGTTTCTTAGTTAAAATCTTCTTCCTGTAAAACATTTCAAGAATAGGACCTTTCAAATTTGATCCTGCAATTAGGCTGTTATATCTCTGTCAGAGAGGCGTATTCTGAACAGTGATCGTAATAACAGGTTATGGATTTGATCCGGATGTTTTTTTGTGGATATGATTTGTCAGTGTAAAAAGTATCAAAATAAAAATAAAAATAAATCTGATCATCATACACATATCTTATACCTTTAAACGAGCAATTCTTGATGTATATTTATATATTTCGGGGATGTCGGAAACGGCACTAACGACTTCGATGAAATTTGCGATATGGGTGCGAAAACGCGCATTTTTGAGTTTTTATTTGTTTTCGGAGCAATGCTCGATCTTCCAGATATTAATATTGTATTCTCGTTTAGAAAAAAAATCACCAAAATTCCGAAAGTTTGGTGTCCAATGAGCGCTCATCTTTAGGCTTGCGTCACGTCAGCGGGGACAAATTGCACGCCAAATGAATGCGGACTGAGGTGACACCGCGACAGCCAATGGAGACAGTAGGCCCGGTCGGAAACATGAAAATTTTGAAAAACCCTTTAAAGGTGCAGCGTAGGCTCAGAGAACGGAGTTAAAACCCTTTTAAGGTATTTCAAAAATCGTAAGCGCTTTTTTAGGACACAATATGGTTGCCAATAATTTAATTAGCAAACTTGAGTCCTTTCTCTAGGGACTTCAGCGATTCGAATCCTAAGTTTTTGACTTTCGCTCGATTGAAAACAAAATACCTTGAGTTACAATATGTCATCGATTTTTTTCAACTTAAATTCTATAGGAACTGACAGCCATTAAAAATGTCTACACTTTTAGACGCTCTTAAACAAATTCAGCAACAGATCAAAAAAGAAAAAAACTAATGATATCGAAACCTGATGTCTATTATCCGACTATTTTAATCTCATGGCAACAATGTAAGCTGTACTATTATAAATACGGCTGCTGATATGAACCTAATGAGTCCATTGATTGGTACAAATGTTTACAAATAGCAGCAACTTTGTAAGAAAAGTCGTCTAATGCCATTTAACTTAGTTCGTTCAATTATCGATTATCATAGATAAAATCGTTTTGATGACTATAGAAGACCATAAAAAAACATTAAGTAAAGAAGGTTAAACGATTTAGAGTTATATATGTATAAGTGTTCCGGGGCATATTTATGATCACAGTCACACGCATAATTTTATGTCAGTTTCTTTACGTTATACGGCTGTATCTAATGTTCTGTCAATAGGTTCTTTGAGTTTATTATAGAAGTACGTAAAATTGATGATAATTGATACGAGCCTCATTTATAGACATAGTTTGTCCTGTGACCACGGCGGTTGTAGCATGGTCGCAGTTTTATCGCCTGACACCATACCTGGTACGGTCTAACAACTCTAAAAAGTATGTAAGTGCGAAAGTGACAGGCATCACTATGCCGGTGACTACAGGCGATAAAATGCTACCAAGCTACAGCCGCAGGTCTAGGAGGAAGCTGACGCTTTAATGATAAGCATAAGCATGCATGCATAAGTGCATGCAATATCATGAGTACAAATGAAAGCTTGAAGCACAACGGCTGCTTGAATGTACCAAACACAGTACAAGTGCTAGGAGTCAGGATTCCAGTATTAACCTAAATTTCTATGAAATTATGACGTTTAAAATAACACTTGCACACTCTGTGCTATCAAATTAAGCCTACCTAGTCAAATTGTACTGGAAACCATGGTAACTCCAGGTTTAACCGGTTAACCCCGGGTTAGTAAATCGTGCAAGTCGCCAGATGTTTGTTCATCTTAACAAATCGCGCCTACTGTACGTCCCTAACTCTTATATCTCTGACGGCCCTTTCTCCGCAAACTGACCGTAAGCACGAACACAAGGAAACATGCTCAATGCACATTTGAATGCGATTGCAAGCCGATTGCATAGACAAATTGACAGCCCATAGAAGCTGGGGTGGTCCTGTCTGCGTATGGTTTGACAGGTAGGTATAGAAATACAAAGTAGTAACATTCTACTGAATACAGATTGGAATATGTATAGTTGGTCAAACCAATTTGTCAGTCAATAAGAACCCGGAAAACTATACTCATCCTTTTCTTTTGGGTGTAAGACAAAGATGGTATGATTCTCTCTGTCTATGTTTGAAATGAGACATTCCTTTGACAAACTATATTTGGTTAATTGGCTAATTTAACTGTCAATACTAATAGTTTTAACTGTTTAGTGTATAAAATCTTCTTTCTTAAATTTATATGTGTGGTGCTGTATGTAGATGGTTTTTCCAATAAACGTTTTTCTATTCTATTCTATTCTAATTTATCTGGTAACTTTTTGCTAAAGAGTAGTAAGTATAATATTGAAGTGAAAACTTCTTTAGCGGCGCTGTGCACTTTTTGAGGTGGGGAAAGAATGTTAAACTCGCGACAGGTCACGTGACCCACAAATTCGACAGATTGAAAATTCGTAAGACGGACACGTGACCTGATCGAAAAACTGTTACAATATCATTGAGTTTTCACTTCTGCCGGCACTCCCGGAGTGCAACCCGTTGTTATATAGCTTTTTGCTCATTCTTTCATCTTTCATTTATTTTGTCGTTCACGATGACCTCCCATCACAGAACCTATACCTAGTGTCAATTTCATTCGATAGCGTGACATGACGTACGCGTAATGCGTTAAGTCCCATTTTGTATTGGATTTTGAGTTTCCAAAACGTCCCGCTTGGCGCGCTGTTCAGAAACCCATACAAAATAAGACTTGGGTAGGTACGTCATACGCTAACGGGTACGTCCGTCACGCTATCGAATGAAATTTACACAAAGGGTTCGGTAATGGAAGGTCACCGTGATGGCTCCTCTACACGATGGGCCAGCGCCGGCCACTCCAAGGGACGCAGCCATGCGGTAGAATGAAATAGCAATATCACTTGCTCCCTCTAACGCATAAATGCGTCCCTTGGAGTGGCCGGCGCTGGCCCATCGTGTAGAGGAACCATGAACGACAAAATAAATGGCAGATAGAGCAAAAAGTTACATGATCATTTCCGTACATTATTCGAGTCTCGAATGTCACTTGGTACCTATTTGTAAAATATAGTACGGTAATAATAATAAATATAATAATAAATATTCTTTATTGTGCACCATACAATTAAAAATACACAGAAATTAAATACAGATTAAAAGCTAGGTAACAACAGGCGGTCTTATCGCTAAGAAGCGATCTCTTCCAGACAACCTTTCAGTAGCAGGAAACTAAGGACTAACAACATTGAACGGGTAGTGCCGATATACATTTAATAAAAAATAGAACTAAAATAAAACAAGACGAAAACCATTACATACTGACTGGTAATGTTAGGTACCTATACAACAAAAGCTTGAAATTAAACGACAATATAATTTAATTAAACGATTACTTTTATATGGACCTGGCATAATGAAATTAAACGAAACGATTACTTTTATTTGGACCTATCAATTTAACCTCTATACGTTTCGTCGACCATAAGATGATAGCCTCAAGTGGTAACTGTCTTTGATTGCTTTCACCATTTATATTGATTTTAGAATCAGAGATACCTAATCAACGAGATGGCTCGATAAGATAGATTACTAAGACACGCTGGCGGCCTAGCCAAAGTGACAATCGCTATTGCTTCGCCATCGAATCGCTTTGTGTTTCTCTATCACTCTTCCATATTAGTGTGACAGTGACAGTTGCGTTTCGTTCGCTACGGAGCGTTAGCGATTGGCATGTTGTCTACGGGGCCTGTCCATTGATAGCAGAGGAGACTCGGCTTTCAATCTGGCTGCGTAGCCAACGTTTTCGCTTACGCTCCGTAGCGATCGAAACGCAACTGTCACTGTCGCACTAATATGGAAGGGCGATAGACAGACACAAAGCGTTTCGTTGTCGAAGCGATAGCGATTGTCAGCTAGGCTTGGCCGGCTGGTTGAGAAAATCTTGATTCGAACGACTAGGTACCTATTGAAGATGCTAATAGTTTTTCCATAATTGTTCCCAATCCGCGTTTGGTTAGAGATACAAAAAAAATATTTTACATACCATTGCCATTGGGGTAAACCTAGGTCACAGTGCGATTTAATGACCTGGTCTAGAATACATACCTATATTGAGGTCGCTAATTTATTTACAAATTTGCCCCGTTTTGACACCGATGACTCATTATGACTCACTACTTAAATCCCAACCCAAAAACACTGCGACATTGATATTACGGTTGATTACATGTACATTTTTTTCCTAGATTCCATTGTCTGCTAAATAATTTAAATTGATTAGGAAATAGGCCAATGTTGTTGACTTATTTAAATGTAATTCATTTTAAAACGGTTTAAGTAATCAAGAACCGATAGAAATGTATATTGTTTTTGATTTGGATGTCTTAATAGTAAAAGTGATATACATTCAGTAGCGTTGCAGTAAGTCGTATTGTTTACTGATGTGCCAGACTTCCAGGCCCCGTTTTACTACTGTGACCTTAGAGGATAATATAACCAACGGAGACGCCTTAATTGTCCGTAATTTTAGGTACAAAACAGTCTGCCGATTTTTGCGGGGGAGGGGCACGTCAAAAATATGCGTAACGTAAAAATAGCCATGTCAGATAAATAAACGTCAGTCCATACAATGTGTATGACCATAGGCCGCCTATTTTCGACAGAGGGGAACGCCTGTTAATGGCTACTCCGGTTGGTTATATCCTCTAAGACTGTGACAATTGTCCTCCGACACCCGGTCTTCTCACACCGGCGCGTGCTCATGCTCACACGCACTCACGCGCTTACATACGCACGAAATAAATGAATAAATAGATAAATATTATAGGACATTCTTACACAGATTGACTAAGTCCCACAGTAAGCTCAAGAAGGCTTGTGTTGCGGGGCAGACAAATATCTGTGCTCATCACACAAATATCCCTTACCGGGATTCGAACCCAGGACCGCGGCTTCACAGGCAGGGTCACTACCCACTAGGCCAGACCAGTCAGATGTTGAATAATATTCGATTTTTTTTTATTGAATTCTACGTTGCATTTGTAGTGCCTGTTAAAATATTTATTTTAGTTTAAAAACCGCTGCTTGCTCTGGGATGCAACCTGCGTGAGTACTTTTGCGCCTACTCATCTTGCTCCCGGTAGCCGGCTGGCAGGCGCAGCCGCGACAAATGCCGCGAGGCTCAAGCGTTTAAAATACGCTAACCTGGAACCAGCGTACGATTTTGTCCCGGTCGCGGTGGAAGCTGCTGGGCCGTGGTGTTCGGAGGCGAAGAAGTTGGTTGGAGACTTGGGGCGGCGTCTACGTGACAGAGGGTGCGATCCACGTTCAGGCTCCTACTTAGTCCAACAGATATCGCTTGCCATCCAGCGCGGTAATGCCGCTAGTATCTTTGGCACTTTTGGGCTGGGTGGGGGTCGGAATGGGGGCGATAAGTAGGTTATTTTATAGTTTAGTGTGCTTTTTTATTTTAAGGTAGTTTTAGTGTTTTTGTTTGTGTTTTTTTTTTAATTGTATTATTGTATTTATATTATTGAAATAAAATTAAGTTTAAAAATAACTTTAATATAATAAACCATTCAGTAGAAATATGCAAAGTTAGTCGCAAAACGGCCTGTCGTAATGTTGCTTTTTTGGAGAAACTATAAATCACAGCAAAAAATGTAGATTCATAATTTTTTTTTCATACTTTTGTTTGTTTAACCGTTAATAAGATATATACTCTAGAAAGTAGGAGTTTACGGCCAAAAACGACAGATGATCACGCCTCAACCTCTCATTTTCCTATACCGGCCCGTACTACTGACAGATGTTGTCACTATCAATTTCGATTATAGCTTTCAATCCGTCACTTATATTATCAAATACATTGACGGAGCAGTAACACTGCAACACGCCATCTCAATATTCCTTCAAGCGGTTATCTAAAGCCTAGTGATTTTTTTTAAATCTACTTATTTAAAAGAAGCCTTTATCAAAAAGACATGTCGGCTCCGTTGGGGCTCTATAACAAAAATTTCAACGAGTGTTACTAAACAAAAACATCAAAAAAACTGTACACAAAGCCTAGTGCTAAAAACTCATTTATAGGAACTACTAAAACGTTAATTTCATTGCCATTTTGCACAAGTACAAGCGAGGATTATAATAAAGTTATCTAACAATTATCTGCTATGTAGGTAGAATAATATGGACCACTTTGTGACAACACGCGCTAATGTGTAACGTCCCTGCCGCGGGATCCATCACCATGTAATGCCCGTGCACGCCACAGATCTAGAGAATAAGAATGGATCATAAATAGTTCAATACAGAGAAACACAAAAGATATTTTCAACGCAGAACCTATTTGATGTATGTACATATACATACATAGTATAACATGGACCACATATAGTATAACATGACTTTGTGACTACGCGCGTTTTCGAGTATAATGTCCGTGCGTAATTGAAATGTATGGAAATTATCCGTAAATATACATGAATAAAACTCTAGATTCTAGTCAGGACAAAAAAAATATTTTTTCTAACACAAGACATTGTCACGTCATCGAACATCATAGACTTAACGTGCCGATAGTCATCGTCGCCATGTGAAATGTATGCAAATTATCCGTAAATAAACATGAATAAAACTCTAGATTCTAGTCAGGACAAAAAAATATATTTTCTAACACAAGACATTGTCAACGTCATCGAACATCATAGACAACCAAGGCGGGAGGATACATACCAGTAATACTACACATATAATGTGACATAGCCATATATAATGAATATGGACACTTCAGCCAAGCACTTCATGCGTAGTATTATTTGTTATAATACTTATAATATGGACCACTTCGTAATAAAGCGGGCTTATTTCTTATCAATCAACGTTAGGTAATTCATCAAATCAGATTCAATGATTTCTAAAATATTCGTGCTCTAAGCATCAGATTGCTTAGCATGTTCTATTTTTATTGGCTATTATTGAGAATCACACGAATCCGCTGCCAAAATCCCTCTCCCATACAATCTCATACAATTTAAAACGATCTTTTTAAATTACTTATACGAAATTTGGCATGAACATAGAACAACATCCAGCAACAATATATCCATGTAACGTGTAATAGAGGAGGGTAGAGCCAGCGACCCGCGATAGAGTCATTTCCTGATTTTGATGTCGCAACAATGTCACAAAGCAGGCAATCTCATAACGACGTATGGACCAATTTTATTGCTAAGGTATTTTTAGTTTAATGGTTCCATTACCTTGAAACCCCGGCTCGTACCAATGAGTTTTTCGGAACTTATGTACGAAATATCATTTGATATTTACCAGTCGCTTTTCGGTGAAGGAAAACACCATGAGTGAACTGCACTAATCCTAATAAGATTTACCCTCTGGGTTGGAACCAGATGGCAGTCGCTTTCGTAAAAACTAGTGCCCAAGCCAAGTCCTAGTATTAGTTGCCAAGCGGACCCCAGGCTCCCATGAGCCGTGGCAAAATGCCGGGACAACGCGAGGAAGATGATGGTTCCGTTCCCTACTAATGTACGAACGAAATGGTACGAAAGTAACCTTTTATAGTGTTAGAAAAGTGTGAATACGTTCCAAACGAGTAAGCGGTTACCGTAGTCTATGAACAAACATGGAAAAGAAAGGCAAGTATTCAATTAATTCACAGGTTACCCAATTTGTAATTTAAATACAATTTTGTCAGTGAAATATCTACATTGACCGCGTTTTTTCACACAAGTGTAGGCGTAGCATAATGAAGCGGCACTTCATTTTGTCACGTGTCTTCTACGGCTATCGTTTACTAAATGGCACATTAGAAATGACTAATGAATACAGAAACAAGCAAAAGGAAGGCAAACGTATTCAATTAATTTACATCAGGTTACCCAATTTATAATTTAAATACAATTTTGGCAGTGAAATATCCATATCGACCGCGTTTTTTCTCGCTAGTGTAGGCGTAGCATAATGAAGTGGCAAGAGCGTCTCTAGACGGTATTGCTAATTTGTACGACTAAATTACCATAAAGCTAAGTCACTACTGACGCTCGGATATCTAGATAACAATCTTGATTAATTCAGAATAACTGTATAATTATATTCCAGTGTGGCTACCACCAGTTTCGCACTGACAGAAACGCCATCGAGAACGTAATTTACTTTCTATGCATCTCGCTCGTACTCGCATATTAGTGCGAACGAGATGTATAGAAAGTAAATTACGTTCTCGATAGCGTTTATGTCAGTTTTGACACTGTCAGTGACTCATGGTACGGGCTCTGGTAAAGTATACGGCTTATACCTACATCACTACATAGTAAAAAACAAAGTCACTTCCCGCTGTCTGTCCCTATGTATGCTTAGATCTTTAAAACTACGCAACGGATTTTGATACGGTTTTTTTTAAATAGATAGAGTAATTCAGGAGGAAGGTTTATGTATAATTTGTTAACCCGTGTGAAGCCGGGGCGGGTCGCTATAGTGTTCCTACAAAACTTTTATTTCTGAAAATCTATTATGAACCTTTTATACAATTAATGGAACACACAGTTGATGTTTGATGTTTAATTCTTTTTTTTATTATTGAATAATCATTTGTTTACAAACAAGATATATACAGTTAAAAAAAACTTTATAATTTAAGTATCTCGGATTGTCCAACGGATATGTATAGGTACCACATCGCTACCGGTACTTATTACATTATACTATGACCAAACCCATGAAAGCAATTCTAATCTACCTATGAATAAAACTGCTCTGATTATGTTAAAGTTAGTCAAATTGACAATGGGGCCGAAATCATTGTTAACGTCACGGGCCATGGCTGACGAATATTTGGTGATAGTGGCCCCGTAGATTACCTATCGGTACATTACATTCGATGAGATATGTCACCTAAAGGATGACTCACGTTAAACCGGGCCATGTCCTGGCCGGAGCTTCCGGAGCTTCGTTTTCTATGGAAAGCATCACGTGATCACCGGTCATGTGAAAAGTAAACGCCGGAAGCTCCGGCCCGGGCACGGCCCGGTCTAACGTGAGTAATCCTTTAGACAAAACCGGATAAGTGCGAGTCGGACTAGCCCACCGAGGGTTCCGTACTGTTTAGTATTTTGTAGTTATAGCGACAACAGAAATACATCATCTATGAAAGTTTCAATCACGGTTCATGAGATACAATACAGCCTGGTGACAGACGTCAGACAGACGGACAGTGGAGTCTTAGTAATAAGGTCCCGATAGGGTAAACCCTTTGGGTACGGAACCCTAAAAAGGATCCCAAACGAATTACCGCACCGCGTTTGACGTCACTGTCCTTTTGTCATTTTTGCAGACGTGTAAAGTTGGTCAGCAAGGTAGATTTATATACATATGTCGGCGGCAGATCGTAGTATCTGCCAGATCATGATATTCCTGGGCATGTCGTGAAACGTGAAAATCATAGTTTCGCTACGCGGGGCTCCTATTTCTGGACAGTCTGCCCTTCAGGCATCTGAAATCTGAAGCAACCTAACGAACCTATCCTACCTATATATTGGGTTAATGTGACTACCGTCAAAACATTACACAGGAACTTCGTGATCGCCGGATCTTTTTTTTTTGCGAATTTTCCGGATTTTCCGATAGGCCACCGAAAAATACTTGAAATCACGCATATATCTGATCTGATGTATGTGCCTAAGAACGAAGTTGCGTATCTCACCTACCGATGCACTTAACTAATCTGCGACTTTGTGATAGTTTCGAAAATAAACGGTCTATTGTGATTCTATTTATTGGACGGTTTGCGGTACATTTACACTGAGATATAATCTTTATTGCCGTGATGACAAAACGTAATCTGCTTTTACGACGTTGATAATATTGAAAATTTCTCATCATTTATATGATGAGAAACAAACAAAGTCCCCCACCGCGTCTGTCTGTTTGTGTGTATGTGTATGTTCGCGATAAACTCAAAAACTACTTAACGGATTTTCATGCGGTTTTCACCTATCAATAAATTGATTCTTGAGGAAGGTTTAGGTGTATAATTTGTTAAGGTTTTGTGTGACCCGTGCGCAGCCGGGGCGGGTCCCTAGTACCTAGGTCATATGTAGGTGAGTACCTAGTGTTCCCAATTAAAAGGTACTTGAGTCTTGACGTTTTATGAGGTTTTGATACATAGTTTGTATTTATCGTCAAGGAAATTTATAAGTCGCAAAAAAAACCATAAATATATTTGAACAAAAAGTGATTCATTCACGTTTTTCTGCAAACGTTGTAAGTATAAGCATCATCAGGTTTTGTATTTGTATTTATTTATTTGCATAATTAAGTATGTAGGTACATTACATTACGCAGATGTTAATATTTGCAAAGTAAGAGGCACTCATACCCTGGTAGGGCATAGCAAATATCTTACACACTAACATTAAAGTTCCGGTGTGGACGGCCCTTTAACTGCTAATAGTCGACGAATTGCATAACCGTAAGCGGAAGCGAGAGCGGTAATGTGTGGGTGAGTGCTAATAGAAAGAGGTAGGTAAACAATAATTTGGTTAATGGCGTTAGGCGAGACAATAGCTTTTTGTTTGGCGCGCGGTGGCCACGGTTTATAGTGAAATATAGTTTGTCAAAGGACTGTCTCATTTCAAACATAGACAGAGTGAATCATACTATCTTTGTCTTAGACTAGCACCCAAAAGAAAAGGATGAGTATAGTTTTTTTGTTCTTATTTACTGACAAATTGGGTTTACTATATTAAACTATATTACTAAACGTATTAAGAAATTTATTAAGGTTGGAAAGAAAAAGAAACGAAACGTTAAAATTAAAACTAAAATAAAACAAATCTTAAACAAAACTTATAAGTAAAGAATGCTCCCCAGGTCACCTTCATCATGCGATATGGTGCCCAGAAGGCTGGCAGCGTTACCTTTTTGGATGGCCAGGCTTATCCTCTGTCCGAGGTAGCTGCCAGCCCTCCGGTCACCTGAGGTGTCAATGAGACGCTGGGACATTTCCTTAAAGAAGCTTTTTGCGCTAGGACCCCACGGTCCCAGAGTCTCTACGCCAAACGGCGGAAATATGTAGCCCTCGCCGAGGACAGCATATTTGCGCCGCTTGTTCTGTTCAGCGGTTGTAGCCGCAGCTCCCGCCTTGACGGAGGTCGCCTGTAGGTGGGACGGTGCGAGCGTGTCAACGCAGGTGGCGTCCCACACAAGCGTCCTCCCCAGCCTCCAAGGAATGAGTGTCATCCCGTCGGGCCGCTTGCCGTCGTCGCGTGCGATACCGTTCGGCTCAAGGATGGCCGGCACGCTAACGGAAGCAAGCGCCCTCCGGATGACATCATTCAGGGAGGCGTGGCGAGAGATGCGGCCCAACTATTTTTTTTTAGTAACTTCAGTCAGTAGGGCCGATACATACGGACTGCAACCAGACTGCAATTTGTATGGGAACTGCACGCCAACTGCATCGTCGGCGTGCAGTCCCCATACAAGTTGCAGTCGTGTTACAGTCCGTTTGTACCGGCGCGTACATAGTATTTGTTACGCTTTTTTAGATCACAAGACGGTTGTCTTATAAGCAATCTTTCTCAAGTAACTTCATCAATTCGAAACCTGGCTCCGTAGACAACATGCCAATCGCTAAGCGCTGACGCTCCGTAGCGAACGAAACGCAACTGTCACTGTCACACTAATATGGAAAAGTGATATTAGAGAGACACAAAGCGATTCGATGGCGAAGCTATAGCGATTGTCACCTCGATTATGCCACCTGGTCTCTTGACTTTCACTCGATAGAAGAAAATCACGAACATAGGTCGCACGCACTTTCAAAATTTGTAGCAATTTAAGCACAAAAACTAATAATATGATTTGAACGATGCTAAGTCACAGGCGTCACAGCGGTAGGTCACTGACAGATCGGCATCGTGTCGCTGTGTGTGTGTGTGTAAGCATTGTTCTAATCGGACCGATATTCATATACTGAAAACACAGTGATAAACTCACAAATAAATGTATCAGGATTCGAACCCAGGACATTCTGCTCCATAGGCACCAGCACAGAGACACCATACACACAACACAGTTTTCACAAACTACAAACACACAAGAAAGAAGCCGTTTAGGAAGTGTAACGCTCTTACGGTAGATGTCGCTAGGGTCCCCTTGACTGTATATGGTGGAAAGATTTGCTGGCTATGTATGAGGTCTTGGTGGCTCAGATGGCAGGGCGCCGGAGTATCGATCCAGAAGCTGTGAGTTTAAGTCTCACCCAAGACAGTAATTTTTCCACTTTTAAATTTATTCTAAGCTTAATAGCATTGTTCGCAGACGTTTCTGCTTGTTAAAAATGACAAAAACACAGTTTTCTGATGAGTTTTACGCGTCATTTCAAACGCAGTGCATCTCGCTTGCACCAATGCCAGTACGGCGAGTTATTTTACGCAGTCGCTAGCGAATATGTCAGTGACAAACTCGTGGTAAGGATACTAAACATATCCCAAAACTCAAACCCATGGGCACCCTCCACGGCAGAACCTTTTTGAATGACAATGAACTCAGCGGACCGCCCACGGTACATCCGGTATTTTGTCTCACTGTCGGGACCCGATTCTGATTTTAGTAGTAGTAGTAGTTACTAGGCGCTAAGTCAATCCCCTTATTACCCTATGTGAGGGACGAGGGTTGGTGCTACTCTAAAGCCGGCTACCACACGGCAAACCTCTACCTGTAATAAACTCTTTACTGTAGTAAAAAGTTTACTATTACTAGTTAGTAATAGTAAACTTTTTACTACAGTAAAGAGTTTATTACAGGTAGAGGTTTGCCGTGTGGTAGCCGGCTTTAGAGTAGCACCAACCCTCGTCCCTCACATAGGGTAATAAGGGGATTGACTTAGCGCCACTTGCACCATTCCACTAACCTGGGGTTAATCGGTTAAACCTGGAGTTACCATGGTTACCAGTACAATTTGACACCGGGTTAATGGTTTAACCGCTTAACCCCGGGTTAGTATGGTGCAACTGGTGCAAGTGGCCCTTAGTTTACAAACGGAGCAAAAAGCTGAGGGGCTACTGCGAAAACCGAATTTCGCAAATCGCGAGGATCTTTCTCTTTTACTCCAATAAAAGCGTAATTAGACTGACAGAGAAAAATGCCCGCAATTTGCGAACAGGGGAGATGGACCTCTTAGCATTGGCTTGCCATTAGTGATGTACCGTACCGACTATGGTTTTGGCCGACTAGCCGACTAGCCGACTAATCGGCACTCGGATGGCCGATTAGTCGGCTGACTAGTCGGCTAGTCGGCCAAATTCATGATCGTTACTTCACGATAAAGATTACATTCGTATGGCAACTGTAGTAGCTTTATTCAAGTTCGGATGCATTATTAAAACAATTTTTTTGCTCCTTGCGTCGTCGCGCTTTTAATATCAACTGTAAGATGTTCCCTGCTACTGCGACGATACACCTACATAATTACGCGGACTAGTCGCCGACTAATCGCCGACTACAAATGTGGCCGGATAGTCGGCTTTCCCGACTAGTCGGCGAGTAGTCGGTACATCCCTACTTGCCATCCATTTAGGAGAAGGATAGGTACTCCAAAATTCAATCTCCAGTGTTACACCATAAATCGTCTGCAATAGACGCAAATGGCAATGTGTTGTATTGTAGAACAACACATAATAAAAGTAACTTACAATTAGGAAAATCTAAGTTTAAAGGCGAACTTATCCCTTTAAGGGATGTCTTCCAGTTAACCTTTGAGTAGATGACAGGAGAGAGTGAGAAGAGGGTGACAACTGACAAATGCTGCAACATGTACAACAAGGTACCAGAAAGGGGTCTCTATTGTTTCCCAAATAGTTTTAAGCCATAATGTATTGTTTGCCCGAATTTTCTTTAGTCATAATTCATATCGTTCAGAAACGCGTCACTTTTCAGGATTGCCATAAAACAAACCTACCATGCCAAGACAAAGGGTATAAATGCATACAAAATAGGAAAAACATAATTATTTTATACAATAAAGGAATGGGGAAATTACGCTAAAAAACTAGAAAAAAGTGGAAAATTAATAAGCAATTGGCTACTTTCCTACTAGTCAAATCAGCTTCTTTTTTTAGAACTGTCAAAACGATTTGCTAATATGGAATTTATATGAAAACATGTGTAGTGACGTCACGGTAAACTCACCTACTTTTTATATTTCAATCCGATTTATTAAATATAAATTGTATTTAAAAATAACTGCTATCTATGTTTTTCTAATAATTATCTGGTGTTTTATTTCGTGCACAGTGTGAAATAATTTATTTTAAGTAGGAGAAAGTACCCAATTGTAGGCACATTAGATTTTTTTCAAAATGGCGGAGCTGTGCTTAGGGCTAGGTCGGTCTATGTAATTGTCCGAAAATATTTATTAACCTTTTTAGGGTTCCTAGTTGACTACGGCACCCTAAAAAGTTTGATGTAACATCATGAAGGTATTGAAGATGACATATTTTTGGCTGGTATTACGTTTACTTTATTTAGATCCATTGAAGTCTTCGTCGACCTCATAAAATCATTGCCAAGGTAAGTATGTAGATATCTGGGGGCACGGCAGTGCCCCCGCCAAGTCGAGCGCGAAGCAAACACTGCCGTACCATCCTATACTGGAACCATTTCGCCGCATTTTCAGGCCCCTATTTGAGAACCTCTGGATAAGACCAGAACGCAGAAATTTTCGTTATCCAGTAAGCTATAATCACATACTTCAAATCCAAAATTTCAAGTCTGTAGGTCATTTAGTTCCGAAGTTAAGCGAAAGCAAAGTTTCGCATTTATGACACTCACTCACTCACTCATGATCATCAGAATGGAACTAGTACTTCCCATAAACTCAGAGAGCTGAAATTTGGTACAGAGTTAGGGTTTAATGGCCACATAAAGGGAAAACCTAAAAATATTGCAATATCAGTCACGTTTTAAAGATCTAAGAACTGCATAAGTAAGTTTGTAATCCCATATAAATATATGATATTACAAAGTTACTGTTGCAGTTCCTACAAATAGCAGGTATAGTAAAGGTACACTACGATGTACGATGTGAGTATGAATGAAGATATGTTTAGTTATGATATGTGTATACATAGTATCGGTATGAGTACCCGAAAAGAAGGACTGCCTACAAAAAGAGATGAGATCCCATCAAAAACATTACATGTAAAAAGGTGCAAGTCTCGCAACGCTTTTACTACAAAAAAGTTTTGAGATGTAATGTGAAACCAAGTCGGTTATTTTAATCAGTGCCAGGGGGTGTTAAAACCGTATCAATAAGATATCTTTTCGTTCAATCAATTTCGTTATTTCTCGAAATGTAAGATACGAGGTATTTACAGCGATTTTGATTTTCAACTTACAGGCGATGTCACGAACCCTTATGAATCTTATTATGATGGGCTTAAGGTTTCAATTCCCTTGACATATAAAGATAAAAACTGCTTACCTATGTATTATTATTTTGATTAACATTTTATGAATAGGCCTGGTTAAAAACTATTAAACTCCGGGCCACCTGCCATTTAAGTTTAACAGCCTTCAAGTGGCATTTAATTTTCAAAAATCTGTTCTTGATATTATATTACACTATTTTCGGCTCGTACGCACCAATGAAGTGGGTCCGAGATGCAATGCAACTAATATCAAGTCAAGTTCAATTTTTGAAGATCAAATGCTTTTCCGATGGATGGAAATGACATTCAGTTGTATATTTTTATTATCTACTTGTCATACATATGCATGGTTTGTATTATAATACTAGCTTTTGTCCGCGGCTTCACTCGCGCAGGAGAGTTTTTGAATTTTCACCCCTTTAGGGGATGAATTTTGAAAAATCCTTTCTTAGTGGACCCCTAGACGTTATAAGGAATCTACTTGCCAAATTCGGACTTTCTAGTCCCAGCGGTTTGGGCTGTGCGTTGATTTAAGTCAGTCAGTCAGGTCTTTCACGTTTATATATATAGATGAAATAATATTTGGTTAACAGTTTCTTAGTACAGAGTACGGCGACAATACAGAGTATTTTTCTTATAAGTAAAAGTATTTTTTTTAAACAATAAACTGTTTATAACGGACTACCAAAGGAGGGGATTTTCAATTCATTGGTTGACATTTTTACTATTATTTGCTTTTTTGGACAGTTTTGTCAAGGTACCTAGGCGGTTTCTTTTTCTTTTTTATCTTGTTATTTTATTTATTTTATTGAATACTAGCGACCCGCCCCGGCACGGGTAGTTCAACCAATTTAAACAAAACCTTTACAAATTATACACCTAAACCTTCCTCAAGAATCACTCTAGTGATAGGTGAAAACCGCATGAAAATCCATTCAGTAGTTTTTGAGTTTATCGCGAACATACAGACGGACAGACGTGGCAGGGGACTTTATTTTATTTATAATATGTATTGAAGATACAAACTCAAATAGGTAATCTTAAATATAATCACTGTCCCACAAAACTCGACAATGAGTTTGAGAGTTTGACTGTGGGATCATCCAATGGATCATCAGTCTCTAGTTACCAACCTATATAGTTTGTCAAAGGACTGTCTCATTTAAAATATAGATAATTATACTATATTTGTCTTACACTAGTACTAGCACCCAAAAGAAAAGGATGGGTGTAGTTTTTTTTGTTTCTATTTACTGACAAATTGGTTTGACCAACTATAAGTAGCATTAGTTAGTTACTGCAATGTGTGGACTTTACTACAGAAATCAAAAAACTACTCTAAATTCCTATCCCGCAACAATTTGGACGTTGAACGATGAGACTATTGCTCCCATACATTTCCCATTCAGATCAAGTTTCTATTAGAAAAACATATTTCGCACTTGTCTTAGATGAATAATACATATTGCCTAGCGATGTCACACTGGAATAACAATGATTTAACAGCCAAGTGACTAGGCTTCCTAATAACTTGATTGCCATACCCATAGGTTTGCCTAGTTGGAGCTAGGCTAAGCCTAGGTACCTAGTTCCTAGGCTTCAAGAAATCCGATATTACCAGCTCCTTGAAATTCCCTCTTACAATTCTCATACTTACATTAGCTGTCGAAAAAATCACAGCTTTTTTCAGTCAGCGAATCTAGCTCTTAGTGTAAGGCATGAGTGGACGCTCGAAGCGGAGCGTTCGGCGGGGCGTGCAGCGTGGCGTCGGGCTCACAAGTGATTAGAGCAGCGTGCACTAAGGCCGCTCCTATACGCTTGCATTTGTTTAACATGCACGCCGCACGCCCCGCCCCGCTGCACGCCCAACTCGAGCGTCCACTCAGGCCTTATACTTAGCGTACCTAGTTGAGCGTTTTTTTTATTTTTTGTTATTTTTATATATTGTGACATTTTTTGCCACTTTTGTGTTATTTCTAGTCAGGATCGCGAGCCCTTTTCATCCTTATAGGAGAAAAAGAGTGTCCTAAAATTTCCATACATTTTTCAAACTTTCCTTTTTGTTACCGCTATACAAAGTATATGGGGAAATGGTAACACAATAGGAAAAAAACTCTGGGACATTTTTTTATCCCATTAGGATCGAAAGAGTTTGTGATTACTGATTAGAGATGCCACGAATATTCGGCAACTACTCGGTATTCAGCCTATTCGGCCACTTTGCCGAATATTCGGTATTCGGCCGAATGTTCCCTACTATTCGGCCGAATCCCGAATATCTGTTGCACCTACTTAAAAAGAAAAATTGCACAATAAAAATAACCAAAAACTGTAGGTATATTTAGAATGTGTTCTTGGAAAGTTGTTACATACGAAGACCCATTTTTTGAGCATTTGTTGATTAAAAAACATATATTTTTATCATGAGTCCGTTTTGTTTGACTCTAGATTCAACAAAAATATATCTTAGCTAACGTCATCTCATCTATTAACGTTGAGCTTTGTTAGCGATCAGTTTTCATGATAATTGTGACTCAAAATGTTCGCATGTCATGCGGAATATTCGGTCGCCGAATATTCAGTATTCGACCGAGAGAGGGGCCGAATATTCGGTATTCGGTATTCGGCCAAATCCACTATTCGGGGCATCTCTACTTGTGATTCTGAGTAGAAATAACACAAAACTAGCAAAAAAAAGGTATACAATACAATATATACAATTATGACTAAAAATTAAAAAAAAACGCTCAGTTGCACTACTTAGCCGATTGATATTGGTATCATTTTAAAGTAGTTTAATAACCTTTTGACTGATATATTTTGTAGAGTTTTAAGTAAAATGTTCTATTAAAACATAGTTTAACTGTACACCTGTTTGACTGATGGCTTCTGTGCTATCATAAAAATATTTTCGCGTCGCCGTCTCGTTAATAAAGGACTTATCGTAAAAGGAAAACCACGGCACTAACGCCCTTTTGTTTCGAGTAAGTTGCACTGCGCCGAGCGCCCGCGCAATCGCGCATCCACAAAAGCATACTAAGTAACGATAGAGTAGACTTTAGAATATCAAGCGACAGTAGCGACACATATGAATTACTTTTTAGGGTTCCTTCTTTTGGTAATAAGGATTGATATCAAACGATTAACAACTCGATTTATCGGATCACTACATACTCGTAGTATAAAACAAAGACCCTTCCCGCTGTCTGTCTGTCTGTATGTATGCTTAGATCTTTAAAACTACGCAACGGATTTTGATGCGTTTTTTTTTAATAGATAGAGTGATCCAAGAGGAAGGTTTATGTATAATTTGTTAACCCGTGCGAAGCCGGGGCGGGTTGCTAGTGACTTATAATTTAAAGTTAATTGAGCCTGTCCGTCTTCAGTCTTGGTTTTGCTTTCAGGCTGCAAGTAAAATGATTTGAGATACAGACTCTTGGAAGGTCAGATGGCAGTCGCTTTCGTAAAAACTAGTGCCCACGCTAATTCCTGGGATTAGTTGCCAAGCGGACCCCAGGCTCCCGAGCCGTGGCAAAAATGCCGGTACAATGCGAGGAACATGATGATGTCATTTAAATACCCGTACTGAAACACAATTTCCACGGAACCCTAATCGCCTTAGCTTAGGGCATTCACTGTCCATTTTTTAAATATTTATGGGCTATTGTAGTCGCCGTCGGTTAGCGTACGGCCTATTATTTTGGGGACGCGCTGTGAATCCCAAACTGTCGCACAGGGTCAATAACCTCGTTTGCACCTTCATACATTCCATATTAGATGTCATAACCAATAAGGCCCACTTGCACCATCCCACTAACCCGGGGTTAAGCGGTTAAATCGTTAACCTAGTGTCTAATTGTACTGGTAACCATGGTAACTGGATACACGGAAGTTTGTTCAGGTGGATATGTTCTTACTTGAATAAGAGGAGCCAGCTTGTAGCTATCAATGGTTCTATGTCTGCCCCTGTGCCCATTACATCTGGGGTGCCGCAAGGGTCGCATCTGGGGCCATTACTATTTTTAGTTTTTATAAACGATTTGGCAGATAACCTCTCTTGTCCATCACTCTTTTATGCAGACGATCTGAAGGTGTTCACGAAGATACACAATACTGATGATTGCACTCAGCTCCAAAATGACTTGCATACTATTTCTGATTGGTGTCTTAGTAATCGTATGTTTTTAAATGTTAGTAAATGTTTTATAATATCTTTTTCTAATAAAAAACAGAAACTTTACTATGACTATGAGCTGACCGGTCAGAAACTAGAGCGTAGGGTTGTTGCTAAGGACCTGGGCATTTGGTTCGATGAACAACTTAATTTTAGGTACCACTATGAATATATCACTAAGAAAAGCAACCAAATGCTGGGATTTATCCTTCGTGTTACCAAAGATTTCAAAAAACCGAGCAGTCTTCTCTGCCTATTTCAGAGTCTCGTACGCAGCGTGCTCGAGTATGGTTGCATCGTCTGGTCGCCCCATTACGATGTGCACTCTAACAACATTGAGCGAGTACAGAAAAAATGCCTTAAACTCGTGTCCTATCGCTACAAACCTGATCTCATACGTCATAGTTATGAACAGAGACTACATACACTTTGCATATCCTCCCTTAAATCTCGTCGTCTCTTACATGACTTCTTATTCCTACACAAACTTCTTCATCATAATATTGACTCACCTAGCTTACTATCCCTGGTTACTTTCAATACCCCTCGATTCAGATCCCGTGCTCCTAAGACTTTCGCCCTTCAAGTCTACAAAAATAATACTTCTTTTTATAACCCAATTGTTAGAATGTGTCGTCAGTACAATGATTTAGCATCACAACATAGAGACATCGACATTTTCAACTCACGGCTAGCGGTTTTCAAGAGGCAAGTCGTTGAGGTTCTTGGCCACCATACTACACAACAACAATAGTAAGCAATTTAACATGTTAAGATCATTTATGTAATTTAATAATTAAGTCGGTTTAAAGATATTTTTATTTCTCAAAAAGAATAACAGAAGTAGTTAAGTAGTAGTGTTTTTTTTATAATTTTATAATTTTAGGATAGTTTTTGCTCGTTATTATTTATTGTTCTTGCTGTGCTCACTTATTTTGGGTGGCATTTCTATACAAAGCCTACCACTTTTATTGTATTCATGTATTGAATGTCGTCTGTAAAGTGTGCCTTATAAATAAAATAAAAATAAAAATAAAAATAAAACTCCAGGTTTAATCGGTTAACCCCGGGTTAGTAGAAATGGTGCAAGTAGGTCTAAGTTGATTTGAGGACACAATCCTACCCTCATAAGGTGGCATTACGATTGTAACTGCAGCAGCATTAGGGATGAATCACTCTAGACCGGACCGCGGGAGCGGCCCGGTCTAGCGTGAGTCATCCTTTAAGAAGTTGTTCAAACCCTCATAAGTTTTATGCGGCCTTAAACAAGTCGCTAGCGAATACGTTAATGTCTTAAACTCGTGGTAAGGATACTGATGTCAACTATTTTTGTATTACTGTTGCAGTGTCGTTATTACCGTCGCTGTATCTGTCAAATTCCTTGATAAAATGAGTGATGCAATTAATGTCACCATCGCGGTACTCGGCGTCGTATGTGGGGCAACATTCGTCTGGGCGTCCCAGGTACCGCTGGAGTGACGAAGCCCTAAAAGACCTGTCCGCCCTCGGAGTACCCAACTGGCGTGAAGTGGCGCAGGATAGGGCAGAGTGGCGCTCTCTTGTGTCAGAGGCTCCTTTTTGGGTCACTGAGCCAATGATGTATGTATCGCGGCATTAATGCTGCGGCGAACGTGTCGTGTTGACTTGTCTCATATGAAGTCATGCTTGAAAGTCTAAGAAAAATGTACCCGAATCGTTAACTTTCGTAATGTCCATAGCCTCCTGAGACCCAGAAGCATTTGTTTAGTTTTTGAATTTGGAACCCTTAGTTACTCAATTAAAGATCAAAATATTTTTTGTAATATGTACGCAGGATCTAAGGAGGTTAAAAAACACGCCGGTTTTCCCGGACGTTTTTGACCCACCCGTGTCCGTAGAATGCAAGGTGCGATGCCATAAACTCGGTTTACAAACGGTGTATTCGAATGGCTGGTAAGTTAAGTTATAAATTTTCATTACAGTTAGAGATTTCTAGCGTGAGGTACCTATACGGTTTGCACCAGCAACCAGCAATGTGCAAGTTGCAAAATATGCTTAAATTATATACTGAAATAAATGTCATATACTAAGAAAAATAGACCAAGGCCTCCCAGTGCCCCAGAGACGGACAGAGAGGACGCTGGTTCGATTCCAGCCTGGTGCACTGGAGGCCTTGGTCACTTTTTTTTAGTACAGCGGTTCTAAATCTTTTTTTTTGACGGAACCCTTTTGGAAAGCGAAATACTTGATGGGACCCTACAATACGGTGGCGGCATAGTAAAATTTTTCGAGGCGACTAAAGCATAGTGTTCTAAATTCTTGCGGAACCCCTGCAGGGGTGTCGCGGAACCCTAGGGTTCCGCGGAACACACTTTGGTATGGCTGTCTTAGTATACGACAATTATTTCAGTATATAATTTATATAGATAGATAGTGTTTCTACTTGAAATAAAAACAAATGAAAATATTTTCTGAAAATAATTTTGTACTAATGATTAAAATTTTCGAAAATTCTGCAAACTTTCATGAGAAAATTCTCATGCAAGTTACCATTTAGGTGCTTAGCCAACGTCCTATCGTTAACGCTCCGTTCCTAAACCCTAAAAATCGTTAAAAGTTAAACGTAACGTTCGTTTATGTTAAATAATACACATAAATGGTGTAAAAATATTTCCAGAATGTCAATATCCAGAGAGGAAAATGGGGAAACGTTTGTATGGAGAAAGCGTCCACTACTTGTCGTGTTATGTCGATAGATTTTTTCGAACAAAAAAAAAGTGCGTCATCCTACACGCCCGTGTGTCACCAATTTTAACTAGGTACTAAGTTGGTGTGAACGTTCCGATTCTAAGCGCGAATGGTATCCATACAAATTGTCTGTGTGTATGGAAGCTAAATCTTTGTTTAGAAACTAGGAATGTCTGTTTAAAGCGTAGGCAGCTAATATTATACACGCAAGGCTTACCGTAAAAATGATGTGGGCAATTTTGTGTGAACCGACTTTCTTATGTGAACCGAATATGTACCCCAAATGTAAATTTAATTCGATAGCTTGACATGAACCATACCTACACGTTTTTTGACTTTTATCTCAAGTATTTTTTTAATTCAACAACTAAATGATAAGATTATTAAAATGCAACGGAAATAACTCTTATCCACCTACGGTGTTTACAAAACAATTTAAATATATTTCCAACACGTTTCTGTATAACATTTGAATTTTATGCATTCGATTATCCCACACATTCGAATTGTAACCGTTATTTGTCTGGAAAATACTCATTTAAAAAACTGACCGGGCGTTATTCAGAAACGTATACAATTCAATATTAATGTAATACCATTTTTTTTAAATATTTGGGGACATCTTACACAGTTCAACCTAGCCTCAAACTAAGCAAAGCTTGTACTATGGGTGCTAGGCGACGATATACATACTTATATAGATATACATAGAAAACAACCATGACTCAGGAACAAATTTAATACCTGTTTTCATCACACAAATAAATGCCCTTACCGGGATTCGAACCCGGGACCATCGGCTTCACAGGCAGGGTCACTATCCACTAGGCCAGACCGGTCGTCATCATTTTGACATAAAAAAAAAACGAAAAAAACTCATGATTCGAAAGAATCGAAAATGAATAAGCGTAGTCTAGATAAAATTGGTTTTAGAGTTCCTTACCAAAGACGCAAAAAGGATGGTGCGACTCTTGTAATGTCCACAGAAAAGACATCGGTTTACCCGAACGTTTTGATTTTGACCCACGAGCAACATGCACTATTTAAATGGGGTCGGCCGGTCGAAGTAATTAGCAGATGGCGCCATCATAGCTTGCACTGTCAATCCCTAGAATTGTCAGCCCTTTAAGTCAAATCTCATAGAAAAAGAGGCAAGCTATGATGGTGCCATCTATGTAAACCGTTGACAGTTGCCAACCCCATTTACATTATATTGACATGTAACGTTTGTGTCTAAATAGCCCCTGACAGCTTTCGCTTTGGCTATGGATGAGGTCTTGGTGGCTCAGATGGCAGAGCGCTGGAGTATCGATCCAGAGGCCGTGAGTTCAAGTCTTACCCAAGACAGTAATTTTTCCACTTTTAAATTTATTCTAAGCTTAATAGTCTCCCCTTAGTGCAGTACCCAGAAGGGAGGTGGTAGGGGCAGCTGGGTCTGTGTGTACTACTAAAATTACAGCAAATCAAGTAAGTAAAGTAATTAAAAATATGAGGAGGGGCAAGTCCCCTGGGCATGATGGGCTTAGCATTGAGCATCTGCAACATGCCGGGCCACATCTGCCCAGGGTTCTTGCCATGTTCTTCTCCCTTAGTATCAGCCATGCTTACCTACCACCCGATATGATTCGCACTGTGGTTGTTCCTATTGTAAAAAATAAGACAGGTGACATAGCGAAGCTGGCCAATTATAGACCAATTTCTCTAGCAACTGTGGTGGCTAAAGTGTTTGACGCGATGCTTGATGCTCAGCTTGATAGATATATACAAATCAGTGATGCGCAGTTTGGGTTTCGACCCAAACTATCTACTGAGAGCGCGATACTGAGCCTCAAGCACACCGTCGAATATTATACACACAGGAAGACTCCTATATATGCATGTTTCCTGGATCTCTCCAAGGCGTTCGATCTGGTTAACTATGAGCTCTTGTGGGCCAAGTTAGAAGAGGCGGGGGTCCCTATGGATATTGTGCATATACTTAGGAGTTGGTACTTGTGTCAAGTTAATGTTGTCAGGTGGGGAAAAGACATGTCAGAGGAATACAGGTTGGAGTGCGGAGTGAGACAGGGTGGGAGAACGTCTCCGAAGCTCTTCAACCTGTACATAAATGCTCTCATCGAGGAACTCAGCAGCATACATGTCGGCTGTCATATTGGCGGTGTATGTATGAATAATATTAGCTATGCGGACGACATGGTGCTGTTGAGTCCCTCACCGGGAGGACTTGAAATATTGTTAAAACTATGTGAGAAATATGCATGTAAACATGGCCTCAGATATAATGCTCTTAAAAGTGAACTTATGGTTTTTAAGTCTGGGACGAAAAGTCCATCTCTTGTACCACCGCTATATCTAAATGGCACACCCCTTAAGCGAGTGACATGTGTCAAGTATTTAGGCCACTTAGTCAATGAAAATTTGCGGGACGACGCAGATATAGATAGGGAACGTAGGGCGCTGGCGATAAGAGCGAATATGATAGCACATAGGTTCAGAAGCTGTACGGCTCAGGTCAAAATTACACTCTTTAGAGCCTACTGTACCTCTTTTTATAGCTGCAGCCTGTGGGCTAATTATTCGCAAAGATCGATCAGCGCCCTACGGGTTCAGTATAACAACGCCTTCAGGGTGCTGTTGCGTCTGCCACGCTTCTGCAGCGCGTCAGGCATGTTCGCGGACGCGCAGGTAGACAGTTTCTCTGCTACAATAAGAAAGCGTGCCGCCGCGACGCGTCGCAGAGTGCTGGACAGTAGCAACAGTATCCTGAGTGTGATAGCGGGTAGGCTCGATAGTAGCTATATGCAGCACTGGTCGAACCTGCACCATTCCTTAGCTCCCTATGAAATGTAGTAGGTAGATAAGGTAATAAGTTAATTTTAAGTACTAACATAGTCTAATTTACAAGCTCCTGCATGTACATGTTCAACTAACATATTATGGATTTTTTGTGGTCCGAAATAAATGATTTTTATTTTTTATTTATTTATTTAATAGCATCGTTCGCAGACGTTTCTGCTTGTTCAAAATTAAAGTTATTCCAATACCCTTGGAGGAATGGGGCCCAGAACGTGCAGAATGTGGGATGGGTTAGGTACCTTCTGAAGTGATACGACATGGGGATCTTCAAGAAGCGGGTATCCAATCCAGGCGGCTTAGTCAAGCTGACGATCGCTTGCGCTTCGCTATCGAATCGCTTTGTGTGTCTCTATCTCTTTTCCATTAAGTGTGACAGTGATAGTTGCGTTTCGTTCGCTACGTAGCGTTAGCTTTTGGCATGTTGCCTACGGGGCCTAGTCCTCAAGGTCGGCAACGGATAAGTTGCTCCTCCGATGTTGCTTATGTCCATGGACAACGGGGATCGCTTCCCATCAGACAGTTCGTCTGCTCGTTTGCTGGCTATCACATAAAAAAGCTAGTTTCCATTGATTTCAAAAATAGCAGTTTATAAAGCATGTCACCATCTGCGATATAAAAATGTGGAATAGTGCTGCTCTTTCATCGCTGTTATGACTAAGAATGATGTATGCCAGTTTTCAGTCTAGTCTAGAACCGGTCTATAAAAAATAATATTAATGTGTCTATGAAATCACAACAAAAAAATAATTGGTACAGTCAACAAAACTATTCGCATACATATTTTTATGCAGGAGTGTAATTCTAATAGTTTTTCTGACTGTACATATATTTTCCATATTTTAGCCCGAATAGGTTCGTTTGCAAACGTTTCTGATTAATACAAAATTGATATAAAGTCAATGTGGCTAATCCCGTCATAGGGACTATTCCGTCCATTAGCGTTTTTCTCGAACAAGCAACAACATTGATAAACTCATCGACAAAGCAGCGATTACTTTTAGTTTCAGCAATCAAAAAGCAAATGGGTTTTTGTCTTATGATTGAAAATCAATAGTTATTTGTTTTACAAGGGGGAAAAGTTGTTGTTTAACCGGTCGTGCTAATATTGATACCCGAGCAAGCGAAAGATTCTAAAATTGAACCACGAGCGTAGCGAGTGGTTCCAAAAATGGAATCATGAGCGTCGCGAGGGTTTCAAAGCACGAGGGTTAAACAAAATTTGCCCCCGAGTGAAACACAAAATTTTTCACCACAGCAACCCAAATGCATTAAATGTAAAATATGAAACAAAATCAAACCAAATCAAATCCAAATGAATGTTATTAAATATTAATCATCCAAAATCATCATTTAAAAGTAAATTCTACCAGCAAACATAGGAAAATAACTCATAATTTACATTTGATTACTTTGCCTCACATGTGAATAAAATGCAACTTTGCTATCAGATTTTGAAGTGCAAAGTAAGCCTTTCCGAGTTGGTGTGGTGAAAAGAAATATACGCTCTTGGACGGAATATCGCCCTATGACGAAATTAGCCACATTGACCTTACTTATAGCACAGTTTAAAATTTAAGACTGAGACTAATAGGGTATCAAGATTTTTTTAGTGCCTTCAAATTCCTAACAATATTGGCAGCATTTCACACACTAACATTCTTTTTTGGAAGAATTGGACCACATTGCCAAAGGAGGTTATTTGCAAAGTGCGAATTTGTACCGGTTTCAGATAATTTAGGGGCCAGGCAATTCGATCATTTGGCAGTCCCCAGCAGCGCTACACGTCTTTATTCTGTTGGGCTATTCTGCAATCCATTTCGAGGAAAATTTAATGTGAGAGATTTACCTCTTAGGCACTTGCGCCATTTCACTAACCCGGGGTTAACCGGTTAACCCCTCGAATGCCAATGTCAAAAATTTGCTACTGAATAACCTTTCAACAGTTTCAACAGTTAATTACAGTCCAAATTTTCTGGGACGGATACGGGACAAGACAGTTGAGGGGTTAAACCTGAAGTTGCCATGGTTACCAGTACAGTTTGACACTGAGTTAACGGCTTAACCGCTTAACCCCGTGTTAGTGAGATGGTGCAAGTGGGCCTTTACTCGACAACTTCTACACTTACATGAATTCTTGCCATTTTTCTTAGTGAGTGCTTAAGTAACTGTACTGTCTATCAAAGAGTAAAGTAAGTATTGCTGTCTATTGTCAATTTGTCATACTGTGACACATCTCTTTATTTGCCTATTTACTATACTTAAAACTAGGGTAGGCTGAAATATTCGCGGCCTAAGCTAGAAAAAATAAATAAAAAGAAACTATGCTACTTTTTTCCCCGCCTCTTTGGCAGTTTAAATATTGCCGCCATTACTAACGATTAATAACTAACATTTACTTTAATACTCTCTTTAAATTTTTTTCTATGGCCGCGAACTTTTCAGTTGCCCCTTGTAGGTTTTGTCTTGCAATTTTTTTTCATAGACACACGACAAGTTTGTTGTTGTAGGATTTTCCTACCTCAGAGCATAGAATAATTAGAATACTATATTCATGTGCCTATGATTCCTACAGTAGCTACAGCACAGAATAAATTTATAATAGTATGTACTAGGTACAGAAGATTCACTCTCTAACAAAACGCGTCTATTACGAATTTACGACAGATATGACCGCTAGGTGGCGCAAGCGCAAGCAGGCGTCCGTTCCGTAGCGGCGCGCGGCAATTACTATGGCTATTAGACACCAAAATTGGTGTGGGTCGCATGTACTTGTAGCGACGCGAAGAAATCGCGGAGTGAGCCTGGCCTAGGTAACTCGAATCTCGATAAGGCGAAATCGATTCACACAAAACAAAACAAAACACCATTCCCTTTCCCTTCAAACTCCAAATCCTCCATAACTCGAAATGTTTAACCTCATTATGACGAAGTAAGCTACGATATCCTTCACGCTTATCCCGTAAATTTTTTACCTAGAAGTAACTAATACCTTAGAATAAACTGAAATTTGAGCCCTAATTATAACACGAAACATACCTCTCTAATAAAAAATCATGCTTTTCAGGTACTGTTAATGTATGTAACTGCCAATTTAGACACCGGTATTTAAAAAAATCAGAATACCCCCCCTCATTGTATGAAGTGCGTGTGCCGTATCACGAACTCCATGTTCGTCAAACTTCGTGACGCGTCGTCATTACTCGGGTACATTCGGCCACACCATTCCAATCGGGAGTAAGCGCCTTACAAATCACATACACCTACGACCTTTCCTTCCAAGCGGTTGCACGTGTCGTGAGCCCCGGTTTTGGAAGATTGTTGGCGTCCTGAAGTAATGTGGACTTTATTGGGTATGTTTTAAGGTTGAAAATTGATTGATAGCTGTCAAAATGTCAGTTGATGCATATATCAATATCTGCAATGATAGATGTGTTGCAATGTTTTTGTTTGGTCTAGATTTGCAGTGGCACTATTGTTGTAATACTAGTCTAATAAGATTGTCTATGAAAAATGTCATAAGTCATAATCATATAAATGTCGAGAAGTGTTAAACGATCACGTAAATTAAAGATACTTAATGAACGGCATAGGTAAAACGATACAATTCATAGAAATATAAAGTATTGGAATGTAGTGAGGTTGACTGCGACACTTTCCAATTCAAATTTCTCTGACTTCTTCCTCTTCCACTCAGGATGCCATCTCATTTCGGGCTGTCTTCCAAATCAGCCAGGAACCAATTCATTAAAGCAGTTGTTCGGGTCATTCAAATAAAAGTCACTGTATCGCAGTCAAACACACTCAAGCATAGACTACTTCAATACTTGGACATTCCATAAAACGCAGCTGTCATAAAATCATAATAGACCTGCGACATACTTACATATTCTTCCTAGTAATGTCCCAGCTTATTGCCAAGGTCCAATACCTATATTACGAAATGTGGAAACTAGACCTTATTAGGATTGTTCCAGGATCTTCACGATGTTTTCTTTCACCAAAAATCGACTGGTAAATATCAAAAGATATGTATTTTAAATAAAAACCTTAAAACAATATCTGTAACCTTAGAATTTTAAATTATTCGCCAGAATTCAAAATGACACGCTAAACTAAACCGTTAATTTGACAAAGTTTAAAATTTTCCAAACGACTCTGTTCTTAAATTCCAAATTTGAAACCAGCCTATTAGAGATAAGATCTTATTCTTATTGGTTGGCTCGAATTGGCTAAAAGATCGAACGACTCAATAAGAGATAAAGAATTCCAAGTAGTTTCAATAATACAACACATTAGGTATGTATTCACAAATTTTATTGCAACTAAATATGGATTTATGGAATTTTGAATTAGCACTTATACAGCTATGGGATCATATTACATATGTACGGTATTTGACAAAGTTATAGGTACATATATGAAATACATTATAATCGGATCACTTAAGATTTTTTTCAGTCGAAATCATTAGGCCAAATAAAATGTAGGTACCTACATTTTGATATCTAAATGGTATCATTTTGTTTTCATTCACGCGTATTACTTTTTGCTTGAAGATTGTTCGTATATGTAACCAACCGTATGAGTACGCAGTGACAAGTGACTACTACTAGCATCAAATAAAAATAAAATTTTAATAAGATTTAATGCAAACTAACATCTGTCAAATAACACTTTTAATATTATATATACTTGAACCATAATAGTTTTATTATAAGAGCTCTTTTATCTAAAAATATTAATAAAACCACCGTCTTCTGATCTCAGAAACTATTAAAAAATATCAACGGAGCAAAAAAAAATTGACAGTAGAGGGGTGTCACACTCCTAAATCGACAATATTTGTAAACTTCGGGTTGAAAGCATGAAGAAGTGAAGTGAACCAGTTCAACCCAAAAAAAGTAATATGGGGTGAAATTTCAGAACATGTTTCATCAAATCAGTGGGAATTTTCATACATTTTGTGATTATTCCGACCAGAATCAACTTTTCAAACCTACCAATTTTTATCAAAATTTGACAAAAAAATAAGTACATAGTGATCCCACAACGCTTTGTACGGAACGTTTTTGTACGGAATTTATTTATTTATTACTTTACATATTATTATCCTTCTATATTTTAGCTTAAAAGGCATACCTACGTTTTTTTTGAAGAAAACTGGTACTTACTACTAGTAATTGGGTTAAACGAGTAAATACAACAAAATCGGCAAAATTTTAAATCACAGCAACAATTTCTTAGCAAAAAACATGCAATTTCGGAACGCGCCAACCCTAGATCTATTTCAGAGTACATAAAACTTTTATTACAACACTTGCATACAAAAAAACAAAATGTCGGCAGTCACCAAATTAGTTAAATATGACCAATCCTTATTGACCTCTCGAATTAATGGAATAACATACAATTAATTCTGTATCCCGGGAGCGTGGAGGACCAACTTAAAATGGCCGACATAGCGTTTAATTAAAATTTATGGTGCCTTTGAACCTGCCACTTAATTTCTAACAAAATTAAAGTACTCAATAACGTTTAGTTTTTCTTAGAGTTATTTCTGTGTTACCATTAAGGTTTTATGTGAATTTTATATTCTAAGAATGACATTAGATTAGGACTGTTGAAATAGTTAGGATAATTCTTGTGATACTCATTAGTGATTTGGGGCCCGATTCTGATTTTGAAATAGACATCCTTTAGATATCACCAAGATACGATAACGATATTTTTAAGATATAACCTGTCAAATTTGACATTTCCGCGATTCTGGAGATACTCTTGAACGATTTTCACAATGTCTAAAACGTCTCGTTATGTTATGTATTTTTAGATCTCAAAATAATTTTGAAACGATCTTACTAAGATAATTTAACGTAAAAGTGACATTGGTTGCCCGAATTGAGCTGCAAAAGATATCTAGTTGAAATCTAAACTAGTGGTATCTAGTACATATCGTATCGTTCTCTTCTCTAGAACGGGTCTTGTTTTCCGAATACCGCGGTTGGTCTTAAAAGATTTGTTGTTTCGGGTTGTTCTTAAAATGGGAGGTAATAAAATAAATAATTCCGAAGTAGGTATGTCGTCGGCGGAGACGATGTTTCAATCCGAAGGTAAATAAATAAAAAAACCGGCCAAGTGCGAGTCGGACTCGCGCACGGAGGGTTCCGCACCATCAACAAAAAATAGAGCAAAACAAGCAAAAAAACGGTCACCCATCCAAGTACCTACTGACCCCGCCCGCGTTGCTTAACTTCGGTCAAAAATCACGTTTGTTGTATGGGAGCCCCACTTAAATCTTTATTTTATGCTGTTTTAGTATTTGTTGTTATAGCGGCAACAGAAATACATCGTCTGTGAAAATTTCAACTGTCTAGCTATCACGGTTCGTGAGATACAGCCTGGTGACAGACGGACGGACGGACGGACGGACAGAGCGGTGTCTTAGTAATAGGGTCCCGTTTTTACCCTTTGGGTACGGAACCCTAAAAATGAATTTGAACCATAAATGACATTTCTACTTTTTCTGATCAATGCTGCGGTGAAGAATGAGTCAAAATAATTCAATTGCAGAAATGTTTCAATCTACTCGTACCTAAGGGTGGTATTCCATCTGTATTTTATCCAATGTGTATTTGGGCCATTTTATTTAAAGTTGTCCCCTACACTCTTTTTTTCAAAATTGGAACTGTTTAGGTATGTTATTTCTACTCAGAATCATGAGAGGAGAAAAAAAGTGTCCCAAAATTTCCATACATTTTTCGATGTTTCCATTCCGTGACCGCCATACAAAGTCTATGAAAAACGGAATGGGAAAAAACCTTGGGACACTTTTACTCCTATTAGGATAGAAAGAGCTCGTGATTCTGAGTAGAAATAACAAGGAAAGTCACAAATTAAAATAAAAGTGTAGGTAGGGGACTTTAAACAAAACGGCCCATTTGCGTCTCACGTTTTGCTTAATGAGAGAGTGAGATACCTTGTACATCGTACCAAGACTCCTGTGCCAGTCCTACTGGACTGGATCAAGTCTACGAGTATCACGGAACCCTGCTACAATTAGGAGGCCGCTCTAAATTACGCACATGTCACATTTAATAAAGTTCGTAACCTCCGCCGTAAACTATTTTATGGCCTAGCAGAAACTTGTCGTGTCGGGTCTGCACCAACCACAACTGATAAGTACCTAAGTACATGAAAATTAAAAAATGTTTATTCGGTTTAAGAATTACTTATGCAGTTGTAAGTGTTGGCGCTTTTTTTTTTAAGTAACAAATGCCTGTGTTAAGAGGGCTCTTCCTTAGTTGGTAATTGAACAACAATTTTTTTTTTATTAATAGAGAGAAGTCCATATGAGTGTAGATATGTGTGTGTGTGTGTGTATGTGTACATGTGTGGAATAAAGGTAGTTCCAAAAATGGCGAAACTGTCAACATGGCCTTCCGTGTCTTTATCTCTGATCTATGTTTAATGTGTATGCATTTTTCCATAAAAATTCGAGAACTTTAAAAACTGGTCACTAGAGTTAGACCAAGGTAAGACTGCAACGATTTTGATAGCACACGCAGTGCAAGTGTTATTTATATGTCATAATTTCATAGAAGTTTGATGTTTGAAATAACACTTGCACTGCGTGTGCTATCAATATCGTTGCAGACTTATCTCGGTCTGGCTCTATAAGAACAGGGTAATAATACCATGTAAGTGTTTTGGTGTGTTCCTAATAGTAGGTATTTATTTAATATTATAAATTACCTTGCTATCTTTAAGTCGCATACCTAAGTTGCTACTCTAACGTCAGTTATCAATGTAATAGCTAATATTAACCTGAATCATATTCTAACTTGCAATTCTAATCCCATCAAAAACATTACATGTAAAAAGGTGCAAGTCTCGCAACGCTTTTACTACAAAAAAGTTTTGACATGTAGTGTGAAACCATGTCGGTTATTTTAATCAGTGCCAGGGGGTGTTAAAACCGTATCAATAAGATATCTTTAATTTGTAATACGTATAATGACTTGGCCATCGCACGGCTGCATAATGACAAAAGGATCATCGTCACCTATTAAAAATAATTCTAATTGAACATAACGCTAGCGATAATTGCAGTTTGAGCATTACACATATTTACGAGTACGGTATGAGTAAAGCATTATGTGCGATTGCCAAGTCATTATATGTATTACAAATTAAAGATATCTTATTGATACGGTTTTAACACCCCCTGGCACTGATTAAAATAACCGACTTGGTTTCACACTACATCTCAAAACTTTTTTTGTAGTAAAAGCGTTGCGAGACTTGCACCTTTTTACATGTAATGTTTTTGATGGGATCTCATCTCTTTTTGTAGGCAGTCCTTCTTTTCGGGTACTCATACCCATACTATGTATACACATATCATAACTAAACATATCTTCATTCATACTCACATCGTACATCGTAGTGTACCTTTACTTTACCTACTATTTGTAGGAACTGCAACAGTAACTTTGTAATATCATATATTTATATGGGATTACAATCTTACTTATGCAGTTCTTAGATCTTTAAAACGTGACTGATATTGCAATATTTTTAGGTTTACCTTTTATGTGGCCATTAAACCCTAACTCTGTACCAAATTTCAGCTCTCTGAGTTTATGGGAAGTACTAATTCTATTCTGATGATCATGAGTGAATGAATGAGTGTCATAAATGCGAAACTTTGCTTTCGCTTAACTTCTAAGATAGATAAGATAAAGATAAAAGATAGTTTATTCAAGTAGGCATAATTACAATGCGCTTATGAACGTCAAATAAAGCTAGGTAGACCGGCTCCAACCCTACACCTCTGCCCCGAGAAGATTTAAATCCCCCCTCAATTGGAGGAGGGTATCCCAATATGGGACCGGCAACAAACTCGGCGGGACACATCTTTTCAAAAATAATTACATCTTATAATTAACATGCATTACGAGAAAATAAGGGAAAAAATACAATTTAAATTACTATAGAATTCATGCAATTATACACATAAGGTGTAATAGAAATTTGATTTAGAAAATATACATATGTACATGGAATCATACAAAATCGTAGCTCTTTCAGAAAACATATCAAATTCTTACAAAAGGAAAAGGAAATAAAGTTATTAAAAGAAATGGGAAAACATATTATATAAATCTGATTGATTATTATTAATTACCAACATATAATATTTGATGTGCTTTCCTGCTTACCTGAGCTGTGTCACCTATAACTCTATACATAATACAATGTTTTTAATTGCTACTACTTTTTATTAGTTAGTTTCTGGTTTGGACCATGCATGTTTGTCTGTCAAGTAGTCCTCGACTCTGTAATAAGCTTTTAACATCAATGACTTTTTTAAGTAATTCTTAAGAGCTGGAAAGGGTAATCTTAAAGCATTCTCAGGTAACTTGTTATAAAAATGAATGCATTGCCCAACGAATGACTTTTGTACTTTACGGACACGAAACTTTCTGATAGCAAGCTTATTTCTATTTCTAGTGTTAAAGTTATGGACATCAGAATTCTTAGTGAAGGAGTCTAGATTCTTAATAACATAAATAATACTATCATATATGTATTGGGAAGCTACAGTTAAAATATTAATTTCTTTGAAAAGTTCTCTTAATGATTCACGCGCTCTTAAGTTATATATAGAACGAATGGCTCTCTTTTGTAAGACAAATATAGTCTGTATGTCAGCTGCTTTGCCCCAAACCAGAATACCATATGACATTACACTATGAAAATAACTATAATAAACAAGGCGAGCTGTTTCAACATTAGTCAGTTGTCTAATTCTCCTCACGGCGTAAGCGGCCGAACTTAATTTGTTAGCTAGTGTTCCGATATGAGGACTCCATTGTAGATTTTTGTCCAATGTTAAACCAAGAAACAGAGCTTTATCTACCATCTCTAAGCATTCATTATTCAAAAGTATTTTAGTATCGACTGGTTTAACATTCGGCAAAGAAAATCTAATACATTTGGTTTTCTTAGCATTAAGAAGCAAATTGTTCATAGTAAACCAGTTAAGTACATTAACGAGTGTGCTGTTAATTACACTATAATCGGTAGATTTCCGATCAACCTTAAAAAGTAATGATGTGTCATCAGCAAAAAGAACTATTTCACAAAGATTTTCTACTATACATGGCAAATCATTTATATAAACCAAAAACAGGAATGGACCCAAAATAGAACCTTGCGGCACTCCTAATTGGACTACAGCTCCGCTAGACTGGGTTTTGTTTACAACAACTGTTTGTGTTCTATTGCTAAGGTAAGAAGACATAAAGTTTAGGGCATTTTCTGACAGACCATAGTGTTCTAATTTCAAAATGAGCGTTCCATGATCCACACAATCAAATGCTTTAGAAAGATCACAAAATATGCCAATTGCATCACAAGAATTTTCCCAAATATTATAAATATGTTTAATGAGTACCGAAGCAGCATCGGTCGTGGAACGGCCCTTTGTGAAACCAAACTGATTGCTTGTAAGTAAAGTATGTCTGTTGAAGTGACCCAGTAGATCATTTAACATTAATTTTTCAAAAACTTTACTTAGTACAGGAAGTATTGATATTGGTCGGAAATTAGCCATATTACTCGAGTCACCAGATTTAAAAAGAGGAATGACTTTACTATATTTCATAAGATCTGGAAAGACGCCTTGTGAAATTGAAATATTATAAATTACGGCTAAGTAAGGCGCTATTACGTCTATGACATGACTAATGACTCGAACTGATGTTCCCCATAAATCTTCCGTTTTCTTTAAATTGAGTGACTTGAATGTTTTAACAATATTTGCTGAATCTACTTGACTAAACTCAAAGTTAATATTACATTTCTTAACATTAGCGCAAAGTAAGGAACTACAGTTTAGTTCGGAACTAAATGACCTACAGACTTGAAATTTTGGATTTTAAGTATGTGATTATAGCTTACTGGATGACGAAAATTTCTGCGTTCTGGTCTTATCCAGAGGTTCTCAAATAGGGGCCTGAAAATGCGGCGAAATGGTTCCAGTAAAGGATGGTACGGCAGTGTTTGCTTCGCGCTCGACTTGGCGGGGGCACTGCCGTGCCCCCAGATTCCTAGTTAGAATCCAATTAAATATAAATCAGCCCAGGATTTCTAAGCGAGCCATGGCTAAATGCGAGTAAAAAGATGATACCTATTGCATTGCTGTTAAATAAATAAAAATCTCGTATACTCTAAAAATCTATAAAATAAAACAAAATGTTTTTGTACAATTGGCTTATGTAGGTACCTACTTTATTAAATCTTATATGAATAAATTTAATGAATTGACAAGTAAAAGATAGAAAAAAATATGCGGTAGGTGCAGACCCGGCTGCGCGGACAGACATGCGGCTAGTTTTTGACAAAGGTCATTGAACTTTACTCATTATACAGTGAACATTTACATATATGCTGTTGTTAGGCCATCTGGTTTTAAGCCTATCCTATTAACTACCTATAAATTATAGTTAACAAAAAAAAAATAGTTTAAATTTTTTGCCATTTAGCTGAAAGATGTTACTTATATTACTTTTATATAGTTAGGTACTTTATCATGAATAAAAAATAAAAAAATAAAACTGAGATTTAATAAAATAATTTGAATTGTTCCCAAAGTTGTTTAAATTATTTGGTTTTACAAGTTTTTATTTATCTTGCCCTGTTTAAGTACATACATAGATATATTATAAGTACATATACTTATTATTCGTTTGTTAGCTAGTGTGGGTCAAATCTTGGAAGCAAAACTGGACCGAAATGGAATGAAAAAACTAAACAGTTCAGGTGTTCAAAATGATCTGCACACGCTCTTATCCTCTTAACAATAAAGTAGCGTGTAGATAGGTACTTTAAATCACTATGAACATGGCTATTTCTGCTGCTGGCTGTACAGTCACCTGCAATAATAGGTATGTTACATAACGAAGGCCGCAAAATTATGTGACACGATCTTATTTGTAGAGCCATAAGCGCGAGTCACATTTTTACGGCATTGGAAGAGTAAATAACACATATAAGAATATCTGAATACGCACTCTTAACGCCCTGACAATAGAGGCGTGTTTAGATATTTGTCAGCGCCTTAGCCGCTCCGATATATCTGATGGCGACTGTACCTCCGTCTAGTTGATTCTGTATTAGTCTTATTACTATTACTAACACGCACACTGTCCATAAAACGGTTGACACTCGCACGTACTGACTGTCAACTGTCACGTTCTACACATACGACTAACTGTATCTAGTTAAACTGTAAATAGACGGATCAAATATACCTATCATGTTATTCTGTCCTGTCAGCCAGGTGACTTAATAGTCTGTTAGAATTTAGATGACCCGGTGCGGCTACCACCAGGTTGACACTGACATATTTGCTAGCATGTAAGTTTTACAAAATATCAGGCTCACCGAGTACGTACGAGTACTAATGTAATCCTAATTACAGCTAACGTTTTTTTTTTATTATTGTATTTATTGTATTTTTTGACATGTGTGGAATATGACTGTATTTGGAATTATAATTTTAACACTTTTATTAAGTAACCTATTTACTTTTCATTACAGCTATTACAATTAAATAATGAAAATCAGGTAAGTACATAGTTTATAAATAGGAATTGTAGATGGCAAAATATAAAATGTCAAAATAGAAGAATGGCCATTTTTTGCCCTCGGCATGGCAAAAATGTGAATTTTGGTGGGTACCTAATTCTTATTTAGGTACTTCTTCATCTTTGTGCTTTTCTTGCTCTTTGGAAAAGCTCTTCTCGATCCATTTTATATACCTATACCTACTTACAGCACATTTCCTATATAGTAATAGGTAAGTACATGTTGTGATTAAGACACGATATAATAAATAATAACTGTCTAATTAAATGTTATCAAATTCTTATCTTTCGCTGCGCGTATTGGTTCGGTTCTGTTCTGTAGGTGAAAGACCAACACATTCTGTTAAAGTTTTGTAAGAAAAAAAGCGGCCAAGTGCGAGTCGGACTCGCCCATGAAGGGTTCCGTATTTAGGCGATTTATGACGTATAATAAAAAACTACTTACTAGATCTAGTTCAAACCAATTTTCGGTGGAAGTTTACATGGTAATGTACATCATATATTTTTTTTAGTTTTATCATTCTCTTATTTTAGAAGTTACAGGGGGGGGGGACACACATTTTACCACTTTGGAAGTGTCTCTCGCGCAAACTATTCAGTTTAGAAAAAAATGATATTAGAAACCTCAATATCATTTTTGAAGACCTATCCATAGATACACCACACGTATCGGTTTGATGAAAAAAAATTTTTTGAGTTTCAGTTCGAAGTATGGGGAACCCCAAAAATTTATTGTTCTTTTTTTTCATTTTTGTGTGAAAATCTTAATGCGGTTCATAGAATACATCTACTTACCAAGTTTCAACAGAATAGTTCTTATAGTTTCAGAGAAAAGTGGCTGTGACATACGGACGGACAGACAGACGGACAGACGGACAGACAGACATACAGACATGACGAATCTATAAGGGTTCCGTTTTTTGCCATTTGGCTACGGAACCCTTAAAATCATAGTTCTCGATGTGAAACTTGCACTGTGTGCAGTGGCTGTGATTTATACTTGGTCAAGCAGATCTTGTCAGTAGAAAAAGGCGGCAAATTTGAAAAATGTAGGCGCGAAGGGATATCGTCCCATATAAATTTTTAATTTAGCAACACAATTTTTAATTTTTGAGCAAGCTTGACCAAGTATAATTATTAATTATTGCAGTAATCGGACGAAAATGCCAGATTTTAAGTAACTTGTATCAAGTGAACAGATATTTCGGTAAGTGATAGCAAGTTTCCGTAGTGTAGCGGTTATCACGTGTGCTTCACACGCACAAGGCCCCCGGTTCGATCCCGGGCGGAAACAGTGCAAATTTTTGTATTTTTATTTTACTTTAATATTTACTAACTTTTATGATTTGGTTAGGATTTTAAAATAATACTTGGTAAAATAAAACAGACAATAATTACATATACATAAATCAATTATTTTTGCCATACTTTTTGAAGTGAAAACTTCTTTAGCGGCGCTGGGCACTTTTTGAGGTGGGGTAAAAATGATAAACTCGAGACAGCGTAAGGCGATCACGTGACCGTAAGCCCCGTAAGGAGGCCACTCATAATTTAAATGGCATTTAAATCAATAAAGAAAAACTTAATGTTATTTGACATTTATGTTGCGGACTCCTTTTCAAGACTCTTTACCTATGTTCAAATAATTTGACGTTGACATGTCAATGAAAAAGTGTGATCTTATTTGAGAATGATAATAATATATAATAAATAAATAGAATACCTCCGCTAAACGTATGTATCGTGTTACCGGGCGTCGGTAACATAGTGAGGTGAGTTTTCACTTCTATCGGCACTCCCGGAGTGCTCCGTTGTTGCTTGTTTAATATATTATGTATTATTAGGTATGTGTATAATTATGTATACATATGTAAGTAATAACTATTGGCAAATATATGGCAGTTTTATTTGATTTTTTATGCAGACATTAAATTAATTGTTTTCATAAAAAACATAACGTTTTAAAAACACAATCACAAAGCAAATTGACATTTCGTATTTGAACTTCGTCAACAAAACAGTGTTTGAAACAATAAATAATCAGGACAAAGTAATCCCAAAAGTTTTCAACTTTTTTCCGGCGACATACTTACCCATATTCAATATTTAAAAAAGCTAAAGAACATTGCACACGTGTTCCGAGCCCGCATGAACTTTACGAAACAAAAAACTTCAATAAAAATGATTTGCATAAAGAATAGTGGAATCTTGGCGGGGCGCCCGAACAATTAAACCATTGTTCCGCTCTTTATGTTTTAAAACAAAAGGGTCTAGTGTGCATGCCGCTTTATAATAGCGTCAGTGACAAAATGTAGTAACTTAATATGATTTTTTTGTGAGTTAAGTACTTTTTGGGTGGGAGGGTATTGTAATGTTGCTTGCATGCGGGTTGGGTTAAAAATTGGGAATATTAGTTCATTTTTAAGCTGATTATTTTATTAAAATTGATGTAGTTAATTAGTTTTTTTGTTAGTATTATCAATTAAGAGAGTCGTCAACAGAGGTATTTCCGTTGTTAATCTTGTTGTTCGTTTATTATTCAAAAATATTAATTTGTTTCTTATATCTAACGTTTGTCGATTTCCATAGGTAAGTACAAAGGAAATCAGTAGAAAATGTAGTTTTATGCGATAGAATTGAAATTAGTTTTGACTCATAGGTATACTTTATATACGGTTGTGCAAAAAAATAAATAAGCTAGATTTTTAAATATCATTCTAATAATAAATTTCCAAATAATGCATGAATTCTACAAGTATCCTACCCGGAAGTAGGTAAATTGGAAAAGAATAACCCCGTTTTTTTTAAAAACAAGTATCAACTAATTTATTTTCTGTGATTAACGACATTTTCGCTCACAGTACTTTGTGTATAAGTATATACATGCTAGAATCATGATATATCCGTTACTATAAATATCAGCTATAGTGTGTCAAAGGACTGTCTCATTTCAAACATAGACAGAGAGAATCATACTATCTTTGTCTTACACTAGTACTAGCACCCAAAAGAAAAGGATGAGTATAGCCAATTGGCCATACCACCGGTCCGCAAAATGACTGGAGCATTAGGTATTATCATCCTCTAGAACTTAATGTTGTTTTAATTTTACTGACTCAGTTAATCCAGGGGCGTGATTTCTCGAAAGTGTTAGTCAGTACGGACTTTATAAAAATTAAGTACATCGTTTTCGGCTTAGTCGTTATAGCGATTTGTTTCCAAGTAAATGATTATACACTGGTTGTTTGGTTTGAATCTAATTATGTACTTAATAAAAACCGGCCAAGTGCGAGTGGGACTCGCGCACGAAGGGTTCCGTTCCGTGCCATTACGCAAAGAACGGCAATAAAAACACGTTTGGTGTATGGCAGGCACTTACATATCGACTACCGTAGGCTCAAAGGGCTTAACGGACAAAACGCGATTTTTCAGGAGAGCCAAAAAACAGTTTTTTTTTTGAGAAAAAAATCATAACTTTTTTGTTTGTTTCAATAAACTGATGCCTGTATGTGGCTTATTCTTAACTTTTTGAGCTCTTTTAAACTGATTGCATGAACTTATAATACAATGCTTAGTTACGAAAATAGCATGTCCGTTACGCCAAAAAACACGACTGTTTTTAAGAAGGGCGTCTCTTACGCCTCTTTTTTTATGGATTATCTTATTCGAAAAAGGGCGTAATTTACAAAAAAAAATACTATTTCTGTACCATTTGGCGTAAATCCAACAATTTCGTTGCAATATGGCAACTTGCATTTAAGGAACACTATACTTCTAAGTACTATAATTTACATTTTTTTTTTTTTTCAAAACTTATAGAGATGTATTCATTGTTAAGTTTTTTCCCCATTTTTGTTATTTTGAATACTTAAACGTGGAAAAGGTAGTTTTTTTAGCCACAAAACCAATGTTTTATTTTTTATTTGTTTATATTACTTCATCAGAATAACTTCTGTCCTACCATCTGTATCTATTTATGTATATCAAAACAATTTATAGCAATTACTTTTACTATAAAAATATGTATGCGTTATTTCTGTTTGTAATCTTAATTTGATCATAAATTTTACTTTTACATACCATAATAATATTAGGTACAATAGTATTTTTGACATCTCGTATGTCTGTTGAGTAAAAATATCTGGGTAACCGAGCTTCGCTCGGAACACATGTAAAAAACTCGAAAATGCGCGTTTTTCCAGAGATAAGACCTAGCTAGATCGATTTTTCGCCCCCGAAAACCCCCATATAGCAAATTTCATCGAAATCGTTAGAGCCGTTTCCGAGATCCCCGAAATATATATATATATAAATAAATAAATAAATAAATAAACAAGAATTGCTCGTTTAAAGGTATTAGATTTAATGAATAAGTATGTGATTATTTATGATATAACATCAGAGTAGATAGCAAAAGAGACAAATGGCCAGTACGGATATGATGGTCGTTCTTGTCTACGTGACAGCGTGATAAAACGGTGTCCGTCACTTTCTTTCCCACGGTGTTAAACAGTGACAGTTATTTTATCACGTGGATAAAGATGGATAAAGCTATCCATAATAGGCTGGCTGGCCTACGTACTTCTATGTAAACGTTTATAGTACTAACTTTCATAAGGTTAATCCTATAAATTAGGGTTTAAACCTGGTTTAAACAAAAAAGTATTAATATTACGTCTAATCAAAATTGCAAATGGCCCAGTCACATACAAAACTAAAAGTTATCAGTCTAATCTTTATCAATCGCCATAATTATCATTTGAATATACTTAGTCGTGTTTTATTATTTTCATAAAACTGATGAAAGAAGTACCCACTAGTTCAGTTTAAATTGTCAAATTTTAGTAAGTAAGTAATAAGCACATGAGCAGGCACTGCAAGTACCTACTTAATAAAAAAATGACAAGGAAAGTACTAGGTCATCCCATATAATAAACTCGAAATTGTACATAGTATGTTGGCGTAACTCTTACATTGAATTCTCTAACACTCGTATAAATATCCACTGGTTGTGGGCGTAACGTACATTTAGAACTCAAAAATCTACTGCAAATAGGCGTAACTGTCAATAAAATAGCACAAATTTAATAAAATTTCCGATGCAAAAGGGCGTATCGTACAAAAAGTTGGGAGTTACGCCAAAATGTCTCACAACATTTATTTGAATTGGCAGATACGGCAAAATGCGTTGGAAAATTGTGTTCGCGCAATGATTTTTCATAGGGCTTAATTTTTTCAAGTTATGGAGACGTTAAATATACCAATCGATAGAGAAAAAAATACTGAGTATAACTGCATTCATAACTCATTTTCGTCATTTTGTCCCTTACGCCCTTTGAGCCTACGGTAGTCGATATCTATTTAATTCTGTTTTCAGTTGTTGTTATAGCGGCAATAGAAATACACATCATCTGTGAAAATTTCAACTGTCTAGTATCACGGTTCATGCGATACAGTCTGGTGACAGACAGATGGAGTCTTAGTAATAGGGTCCCGTTTATACCCTTTGGGTACGGAGCCCTAAAAATCATCAAAATTCTTCTTATACTTCCAGTAATAAACAAGAATCTCAGTACCTAGGTAATTTATTTTCTCATAAATATTTTCTTAATGAAAACCTTATTAAAAAGCGGCCAAGTGCGAGTCGGACTCGCCCATGAAGGGTTCCGTATTTAGGCGATTTATGACGTATTAAAAAAAAAACTACTTACTAGATCTCGTTCAAACCAATTTTCGGTGGAAGTTTACATGGTAATGTACATCATATATTTTTTTTAGTTTTATCATTCTGTTATTTTAGAAGTTACAGGGGGGGGGGGGACACACATTTTACCACTTTGGAAGTGTCTCTCGCGCAAACTATTCAGTTTAGAAAAAAATGATATTAGAAACCTTAATATCATTTTTGAAGACCTATCCATAGATACCCCACACGTATGGGTTTGATGAAAAAAAAAATTTTGAGTTTCAGTTCTAAGTATGGGGAACCCCAAAAATTTATTGTTTTTTTTCTATTTTTGTGTGAAAAATCTTAATGCGGTTCACAGAATACATCTACTTACCAAGTTTCAACAGTATAGTTCTTATAGTTTCGGAGAAAAGTGACTGTGACATACGAACGGACAGACGGACAGACAGACAGACAGACATGACGAATCTATAAGGGTTCCGTTTTTTGCCATTTGGCTACGGAACCCTAAAAACATGCGTGAACATTACCTATGTTACAAACTACATTTTAAATAATTAACCCGTTGTTTTTATGTTGCATAAAATAGTAATTTAAAGCCTCGTTAACGGATAGTTGAGGTTTTTTCAACTAATTGCTGATTCCGAGTAGTGTTCAGGAAATGAATACAACATTTTATAGATTCATCTTCCTCGCGTTTGTCCCGGCATTTTTTGCCACGGCTCATGAGAGCCTGGGGTCCGCTTGGCAACTAATCCCAGGAATTGGCGTAGGCACTAGTTTTTACGAAAGCGACTGCCATCTGACCTTCCAACCCAGAGGGTAAACTAGGCCTTATTGGGATTAGTCCGGTTTCCTCACGATGTTTTCCTTCACCGAAAAGCGACTGGTAAATATCAAATGATATTTCGTACATAAGTTCCGAAAAACTCATTGGTACGAGCCGGGGTTTGAACCCGCGACCTTCGGATTGCAAGTCGCACGCTCTTACCGCTAGGCCACCAGCGCTACGCACAACATTTTATAGATTATATTATATTTATTGTTGATACCTACTTAGTAAGAATAAAGTGTTGTTTCGAGTTGCAAGTATTATGGTAGTCTCTATTTAAATGTAATTAAGTGTTATCTAATTCGTTATTGTGTAGTTACCGTGGAATGCGTTGATATTTTTTTTTATTCCTACTAAAATTATGTTTTTTTGGTACAAATAGCAACACTCTTAACTGTCCATCGATGGACCTTATGGCTTATGTAATAAGGTTTACTGATGGACAGTTAACAGTGTGGGCGATGGTATGCAGGGATTGCAGAGTAACGATATACAACTGAAATTATATGAAATTAGACATGTTTTCTTGGTTTTTTAGCCAAAGTTAACCTTTTAAGCTTTTGGTTGGAGTTTACCCTCGAAAATAGTTAAACTAATAGTTTCCGTGTTTTTTTAATTAGTTAATTACATTTGACTTTGTTAAGAGGCCAATTCAAACGTGCACCTGACATCAAATCGTATTAGAATAATATTGGAATCATATAAGTTAGCTGTCATTCGCGTGTTTATTAAGGTCAATGTGGCTAATACCGTCATATGGCCTATTCCGTCTACTAGCGTTTTTCTCGAACAATAAACAAAATTGATAGGTAATTTCATCGTCAAAGCAGCGATTGCTTTTAATCTCAGCAATCAAGCAGCAAGCAGATGGTGTTTTTCCTACGATTGAAAATCAAAGAAATATACGCTCGTGGGCGGAATTGGCCCTATGACGGAATTAGCCACATTAACCTTATTGCGAGCGAGACGCCCCGCCCGCGCGAATGACATCTGACTTGATTCCAATCTCTTCTTCCTCGCGTTGTCCCGGCATTTTGCCACGGCTCATGGGAGCCTGGGGTCCGCTTGGCAACTAATCCCAGTAATTGGCGTGGGCACTAGTTTTACGAAAGCGACTGCCATCTGACCTTCCAACCCAGAGGGTAAACTAGGCCCGTATCGGGATTAGTCCGGTTTCCTCACGATGTTTTCCTTCACCGAAAAGCAACTGGTAAATATCAAATGATATTTCGTACATAAGTTCCGAAAAACTCATTGGTACGAGCCGGGGTTCGAACCCGCGACCTCCGGATTGCAAGTCGCACGCTCTTACCACTAGGCCACCAGCGCTTCTCTTACCACTAGGCCACCAGCGCTTCTCCACTCCATCCATCCATCCATCCATCCATCCATCTCCATCTGACTTGATTCCAATATTATTCTAATATCGGTTTGATGTCAGTGCACGTTCGAATCGGCCTGCTAATAACATGATTCAAATATAATTCTGATGGCAGTGTGCGTTCGAATTGACCTGTAAATCAGGCTTTATCCAGCCAATAAACGCATTCAGACAAGCGTCATGCGCGCGCGCCTGACTCATGCCACCTACGCCATTTGTAAATCATTCAATTTGAATTTTAATGCATCTGCATCCTTAATCCCGGGTTCGTGTTCTTATTTCAAACTGTCGGTTAGTTATTACTTTATTAATCATGTGGTTGTATTCATATGCAACAAAATTGTTTTATGTATAACATAACATCATTGTTATGTTATACATAAAACCATTTTAGAGCGCAAAAACTAGCCAAAGAGGCCAATTCAAACTTACTTTTGATATCCAAAATGATATCTAAATGGTGTATTTTTGTTACCAATCACCCGTGCGTCTAATCATAACTAAATGACATCATTTTTATGACAAATGCACGTTCGAATTGGCCTGAAGACAATGAGTTCAAGCCTCCTTGACGGTGAAGTTACTGAGTTTGGTTTGGAAAAATAATAAAATTATGTTGTTTATAATCTACATAACATAATAAAGGGTAAAAAATACAAAAAAAAAACATCTGGCAACACACTTAAAAACGTTCTTAACATGGCTTCTTTAAGTAGATAAATATTATTAATAATACTAAGTACTTCATATTCGTAAAACTGCAAAGACTAAGTCGATGTTCATGTATTATTTATTCGATTTACAGTAATTTTCTAATAAGAATGAATCACAGTAGGTATGTTAAATTATGACTCATTGGAATACACAATAAGTGTAAAGTATCACAATATTTTATCCTTTACCTTGATGAGTAATATAATAAAATAACACATAACAACGTAGATGAATAATAATAATAATAATAGGTATTGGGATCGATCTATTATCACTGACAGGACTATTGTAGCCAATAAGCCTGACATTGTGATACTCAGGGCCGGATTAACCCTAAGGCAGAGTAGGCAACTGCCTATGGGCCCCGCCTCGGCTAGGGGGCCCCGGCGGCCCCGCGCGCGCCAAAAAAAAATGTGTTTGGCAAGTTTGGCATATGGCCAAAATTCATCAATATTTTTTTATGTTACCTACTTATACCTAATGTCAGTTCAAGTTCAATCAGTTTATCAGACACACAATCATCAAATTATTAAGTAAATTATGTTATTTTATAGCTTTTAAAGTCTGTAAATCGAGCTCGAATTTCAGGCTCCCGAGGGCCTGAAATCTCATTAATGAAACTTCGGCCCTGCGAGTAACTCTTGTATGACACATATATTATTGTTGAGTAACATTTGACGATTGGTTCGTATCAGAGCGCTGCTTTGTTCATTGATTTCAGAAGCTTAGCCTTTTGCCTCGCATGAAAGCTCACCTCGCTGGTTATAAGTACGCTTCGGGCTTGTTAAGTATGTGGAGATTGCTGAGCTCAACCTTCAGCCTCACTTTTTACCTCAATTTTTGGTTCGCCTACCAAATCTCTTCTTCAGCTTAGCCTTTGGCCTTGCTGCGCCAAGCTCGGCCTGCGGTCTCGCTTTTTAATACAATGGATATTGGTTGTCGTCTGTGATCTAGCTGAGCTTATCCTGAAGCACGGCTTTGACCTCGTATGAAAGCTCACCTCACTGGGTAACTTCGGATTTTTAGGCCTTTTTAACACGCTTTCACAAATTTTTCACAAAAAATTTCGCGCTCGTTGCGCTCGCGATTATTGCTTTTCCGATTTACCCTGTACTTACAATACTTACATGCTAGTTTGACTGGTTAATGAATAATCATTTAAACACATGTAAAATCTTTATTATTGGGTTAATTTTAATCATGTGGCTCATATGGTCGGACAATCGCTGTTCAGCCTCGCAAAATATTTAACTACTTATTGAGAAAAAAGAGCTCTCCCCACACTGGACGCAAGGAGGAATCGGCAAAAACTAATATAAAAAAACCTTTATGTCCACGCAAGAGCGAAAAAGCCTGTACTGAACAACTGAACTTCTGTATGCAGAATTAACTGTAAGGGGCCCCCGAGCATTGCACTGCCTAGGGGCCCCGACATGCTTAATCCGGCCCTGGTGATACTTAATAGATCGAGCGCAGCGCCGGGCCGTGCTCGTTGACATCACCATCCCCCGTGATGAGAATCTCGTGAAAGCCGAGAAGGACAAGTCCAGTAAGTACCTAGACTTGGCTCACGAGATAACCGCCATGTGGGATGTTGATTCGACGATCATTGTCCCGATAGTTGTTTCAGCGAACGGTCTAATAGCGAAGAGTCTCGACCAACATCTTGAGAGACTCTCGCTAGGTGGTTGGATCAAGGGCCAGATGCAGAAGGCGGTGATCTTGGACACGGCGCGGATAGTCCGCCGGTTCCTCTCTCTGCGGCCCTGACCACCGGCAGCTTGGGCCTTGCCCCGCTGCCGGCGGCATCCTATAGGTTAGGTTTTTATAATGTGTTTATGTGTATTGTTTATTGTGTTGTAAGTGTTTTTATATTTTACTTTTATACTCACATTGTAAAACCCTAACCTAAGACCCTAATTGAATAAAATAATAATAATAGGTATAATTGTAACTAGGTAATTTATTATTAAGAACGCACACCGTACACATTTTTGTGACATGAAAACCAATTTACTTAATGTTTTCTGTTTTTCTTCCACTGTATTTGTGTATATCCTGTATTGTTTATGTATTAAATAAATTATAGCAATTTAATGTACATTTATTCTGTTCCAGAACTGCCGACACAAAAAATGTAGTCCGAAAAAATGATTTATCATAAGAAATAGTCGTGCAGTAAATTTAATTATTCCACGAACTTTAAGCAGATGTGAAACATAATTGTTTAACTATAATTCAATGAAAATATGCAAATTATCGTTAACAACGACCTACATAATCACAAACCAATAAATATAACAATAAAAAATGGCAGATGTGCTTGAAACAAAAGTGGAAAAAATAAAAAACACAATGACAATTACATTTTTTTCCAATTACGCAAAAAATTACCCTCTAAGATTTTTTTGCTATGGCAGAAAAGTGTTAAGAAAAAACACACAGGGTGAACTTAACTGAACGGTATGCAAATGAGTATATTCGAGAAATTGTATAATAAAGGGTGCAGCTTAGGGTACAGTTTTTTTTGCAACTTTTTTTGGAGATTGTTCGTAGTTTGATTTTATATTCCGGTTTTAAACCGTGCAGTTATAATAAAAGTATATTTGATATTAAAAAAAACCGGCCAAGCGCGAGTCGGACTCGCGTTCCAAGGGTTCTGTACATTAAGTCCGACTCACGCTTAACTGCACATTTCTAATAGGTTTTTCTGTTATCTATAATATAGGTAAAGATCTATTTTGTGTAGTTTTTCAAAATGTTGACCCATTCGTTTCGAAGATAAAGGGGAGGATGGTCAGACAGACAGACAGACGCACGATTGATCCTATAAGGGTTCTGTATTTTCCTTTTGAAGTACGGAACCCTAAAAAATAATTTTAACCCTTGAACTTGCACAAAAATGCCAAGTGAGTTTAAAGCCTTCTTGAAACATTAGGATTTTATATAAAATTAAAATTTGGTAATTTTGAACCGCTCCTCATTCTGAGCGGAATTAATACAAAATCCCAATTTGTATTTAAGAGTCGTTAAAAATACTATACTTACGTTTTCGTACCTCAGAGGGAGTAAGCTGCTAGAGCAGCCCCAAATGATGGGCTCGCAAGAGCAACGCCGACGGGGTATCGGAGGCCTACAACCGAGTTCCTGAAACCCCGCCTACAAAGCGCACGGCGGAACACCCCAGGGGGTTTAGTCCGTGGAAGTTGGACATACCCACTGGGCTTCTCCCGGGCCAGTCAGATCCATAACGGATTCCCCCTGGGTAATCAAAAAAAAAAGTTCTGTATGTCATACTTACCTACACTAAGATTGCGCTTATATTGTAGAGGGTTCATAGGGAACTCTCTTTATAGCAAATATTACCGAATTTTATATTATCAAAAATTAATCGTCAAAAAATATAAATGTACTTAATGAACTTTTCTTGCTTAATGTGGCCTAAAAAGACTTCTCAATTAAATGTCAGAGTTTGTTCTTTACATCTAAGTTAGTCTATTTAAACCTATTATAAAAATCGCCCTTTCTGACTAATAGGGTAAACTATAAAATACCTATTACTTAACGGCCGAGCCGATGACGAGTCATCAGATCGAACGAGGATAGTATGTCCATTGCTAATGCTGGAGAGTCGAGTATTCAGGCAACCAGTGTAACTAGAGGCGAATACGATTTTAAACGACTTCAAAAAAGGAGCTTAGCAATTAGGCTGTTTTTTTGTATGTATATTTGTTACCTCAGAACTCTCACATTTGTGATGTGATTTCAATAATTCTTTTATGTTCAAAATTAAGTATGTATTTAATTTCTAGTTGGTCCCATTTTTGTCAAATCCAACTCTTCAAATCTTACAGGCATACGACCTACATATAGCATTTTTTGTATTTTCATCATCAAACTAAGCATTTGTGTTTAAAATATTGCCATTTAATGAAATGAAACTGCGGATGAAGACCAGAATTGAACTCTTCAACGACGCGTATTTCACGTTTCGTGATTTGTCTTCTTCGTTAAGTTTGATAAGCAAGTCACTCCCCTTAGGTATCCGTGGGACACGGCACAAATTCAAACCCATCCAACATTTCTTCGGTCTCAATGACGGTGCAGCCATACCTAACCCGTCTACCTCCACCCTGCACTAGCGCCATGTTTTTGTTGGTGATCATTCTGTTTTTTTATAATTTTACATTTTTGGTAAGCAAGTACCTGACATAAGTAAGAAATATTTTTATCAAGATCAATTTCTGATGATGTGTTCCATCAGGAATTTAGGGAACTCTTTAAAATTGTGTAGATTGTGATAAAATTTTCTAACTTTTTCTAATAAAATAAAAATTTTGAATTCAGATTTTGAAATTTGAGAAGTACGCGAGATGTAAAACTGTTTAGTGACATGACTGTTTGACAGAAATGCATTTTCGCAGGCTCCGCAGGGTACATCTCAACAGAAATGGGTGCGATATATCCCTTGGTTAACAATAACACTCGTAGAACTCTAAATTGGTTTTCCTGTTTGACTCACGTGGGCGAATGGAACACGTGAAATACATCATACCATCAGCGGCAGCTGTCATTGGTCAACTAATGACACGTTATTTTCCTTGACGTACATTTATAAAGTGGTTAGTGATAATGTTATGGTGATTCTACGATTGTGAGTACTAATAAAATATCTTTTTGTTTGTTAACTTTCTGGCTATAGATAAAGTTATGAATATACAGTATGTATCAGAACGAAAGGCCAAGAAAGAGACCCATTAATGTTTAAGTCATACTGAGCAACTTTTACTACGGGACCAGCCCCGTAATCGCGAAAAAAATTGACTCTCCCATAGGAAATTTCAACATCAGACCAGCAAAATGTATGAAACATCCATTTTTATTCCGCGTTTTCGGGGTTGGTCCCATAGTAAAAGTTGCTCAGTATGACTTAAACATTAATGGGTCTCTTTCTTGGCCTTTCGTTCTGATACATACTGTATATTGTTAACGAGAAAAATATATATATTTTAACAATAGTTTTGGCATACACATCTTAATGTACATTGTTCAATAGTTGTTGTTTTTATGTAGTAGTACTAAAACAAATATGTAATTAAATTTTAAAAATAGATATCTATTTATTCGTGTTTTTTTCAATTACTGACTAGGGCTAAATAATGCACTCTTGGCCTGCGTTATCGGCGTTATCGCACAAACCCTAATATACCTAACAATTAATGGGTTGCTTGATTTTTGTAAGCCTTCAAAAATTATTTAAGATAGTGGTACCAGTGACCTACGGGAAACCAATAACTAAGGTCCCACCGGAATCTTGGTCTCGGTCTAAAAATACAAACAACTTTTAATTTGCCTCCGATCCCGGTGGAACCCGCTCAATATTCAAATCTCGAATTCCACAATAAAAAGTTGCGTTTTGAATTTGAATATGTTAGCTTCCGGCCCGATATGATTTGCATAGTTTTTGCAACCGTGAGAAAGGAAAGGGTTGACATTGACACACAGATATTTGCTTTTCTTTTGCTACTGTCTAAGATTATTTTTGTAGACAGAAATCAATATCTACTTATTTCATTTTAAATTATAGTCTGCTAAAGCACTGCACGAAATTTAAAAATTTTGTAGGAGATCAACCGTTCGTACCTATTTTTTTTATTAAACTTTAACATGTTCAGATCAGAAAAATAATAATATAAAATTGTAATAATATTAGCTTCCGTGGCCGGTGATTTGCATAGTTTTTACAACTACCGAGGGAGCGAAAGGATTTGGCAGATCGATGTTTGCATGTCTTTGCTACATTTGAAAGATTGAATCAGCCCTTAAGCGCTTACAAAGTGTGCAAGTGAGTTAGTTGTTGGCCAAGTCAGAAACCGCTTAATTCTAGTACTGATTCTGGTTGAAAAAAATGAAAGAGTTCTTGTGTTGTTCCCCACCTACATTGCGAGATAAGGGGTTAAAAAAGTAATAGGGATTAGTAGCTGTATTTCTTTGGATGCATGGTTTAAATTTTAATGTAAAGAAACCGTTGATATTCATTTGACTAACTTATTCATTAGTTGCCTTCGGTTGACCGTCCAAGATGCTTACAATATTTAAGTAGGTTGCCTTTTCACTTAGGCGGAGTAAACGAAAATGAGAGGAGACGTGCGGGAATTAACCAACTTTTACTAAGACTTCGCTGTCCGTCTGTTTGTCTGTCCGTCTGTCTGTCCGTCTGTCCGCCTGTCTGTCACCAGGCTGTATCTCATGAACCGTGATGGCTAGGCAGTTGAAATTTTCATATATATGTATTTCTGTTGCCGCTATAACAACAAATACTAAAAACAGAATAAAATAAATATTTAAGTGGGGCTCCCATACAACTAACGTGATTTTTTTGCTGTTTTTTGCGTAATGGCACGAAACCCTTCATGCGCGATTCCGACTCGCACTTGACCGGTTTTTACATTAAGAGAGTGTCAACGAACAATAAATAAAATGACGTGATATAGTCCAATTTGAAACAACATAAAACAAGTCTGATACAATGTACTAATGAGACACGCATATATATCAATCTTGCAACTTTTTAAACTCTCAAGAAACTAGACACAAACCGCGAAAGAACGTTGAATTAATTCAAGTTGTGTTCGTTTTTCAAACGCACGCACTGCAGTTTCTCACATTCGACTACAATGGACACGCATTTAGAAAATCGATTGATTATTCGAATATTTATGTTAATTCGAGTCTTCAGAATCGAGTACTCGTATGTAAATTTGTCGATTCTTATTTTTAATGCATTCAGACCACGGCGTTGTTGTTGCTTACCAACAGGGGAGTTGGGCAGTAAGATGAACCAATATACGAGGGAGCTTTTAGTTTTTACATAAAAATTTTACTCATTTTAATGCCACGCAAAACATCACACGGAAGAAAGACTACCTAGGTATATTGCAAGGGCAGACTCCTCGATAGAACAAAATCACGAAAACTTGTCTAATTTTTATTTAATTTCAGTTGTATAAGTATGTCGACACCCTGCATGCCATAGCAGTAAATTTTAATATAAAATAGCTAATGATATTGCCGAAGGATCGAACCAGGTTCTTTTTAAACCTATATTTTCGGAGTTGTTGAGATAACAGGTAACCCATGACTCGACGGCTAAGCGCCACTTGCACCCCACTAACCCGGGGTTAAGCGGTTAAACCGTTAATCCAGTGTCAAATTTTGGTAACTCCAGACCTGCTAGTATGAGTTGCGTTCTCGCGCGCGACTCCATACATCTAGCGCGACTTCAAGTATGGACTCGCGCACGAGAACGCAACTCATGCTAGACCGCCAGGTTTGCTCCAGTCGCGCTAAGTAGTGAAAAAATTTCCCCATGCCGGATTATTGGATTTATATGGAAAATGGCAACATATTGGGTCTCATTATGATTATATGTTGTCACCTTGACTATTCCCCCTCGTTCGACTCACTCGCCAGCACAGGGAACACGCAGCAAGTTGTCAGCAATATTTAAATCGTGCGAAATAAGACTGTCAGTGTTATGTTAATGTATGGTAGCATGTTTTAGAATTACTGTCCCACGGAGCTTCCGTGTTTCTGACATTGATGGATTAGACACGTATACATAATATCGATAGTAAATAATAATACATTTATAAATACATAAAAGCTTATGTGCTGATGGAAAGTGCCAAAATTGCGAAATTTTCTACATGAGATATTCGGTAACTTCTCGTTTTAGGGGAACATATTTGTTCATTATTTAATTGTACAACGGGACTTAATCGCGTACTTATCTAAGTTTTAAGTAGTAAATTTTAGTCTTCTCCGAGACCACGGGGACAACGCCGTCCTCGAAACGTCGGAGGTAAATCTTAAAACTTAGATATGCGATTAAGTCCCGTTGTACTTAATTTAATAATGTGTAAAAATCGTGAAAGTTTAAATCAGTGTAACGTATTTGTTTATTGTGCTTTTGATGTTTTCCATATATATCAGGGAAAACATAGAACTTTTTGATAACATACTCGTGGCATGGCATATTTGTACATATTTAATTGCTATTATTAGCTAAGAAACTTAAAAGTATTTTTTTTTACAGGAACGCAAAAAAAGTTTAGTTACAAATTTTTTAATTACTTTAGGTGCTGTAATCCAGTATTTTTTGGGTTTCTCTAAATTTGTCCATGAGTACTATTTTTTTACACCTTATTGTATGAAACAAAAAGTAAACTAAATTTATCAGGAACATTTTCTATTTCCGTATTCACATTTTTGTACAATCAAGCCAAGTTACTCAATGATTTATATAACTCAAGATAGGTTATAGGCGTTCCAAAATAGAAGCGCTTACCTTGTGACAAATTGGACAAGTTGCCTTTAGTCGCGGCTGGACAAGCGAGAAATGTGCACGTGCTAACGAGCTCCCGCACACCGAAAGAGAAAGAGATGACCTTATGTTTAACAACGAGTGTGACAAAGATGGATGGAATGAGAAAATTAATCCAAAATAACAGATTTTTTCGTAGGCACAGAAAGAAATATGGTTATATAATATCATTGAAGTTACTCCAGAAAATCGAAACGTAAAACAATTATTATTTCATTATTGCGATTACCCGTCAATCAATCAAAAATCCGAATTAGAACCACAAAAGCCATTCGAAATACAAACGTCAATCGAGAATTCAATTTGATTGGACGATCCCCGCGGGACGCCGGTGACGTCACGAAATGGGGGAAATCGGGGGAAAATAAAAATTTTATCGCATCACATGTGCCAGTGTATGTTGAGACGTGATGGGGAGAGCATGGGAGATTCGGTTGGTTTATGTATTTGGGATGCTGCCCTATTTGTGGACATAGAATGCTTAATTTATTTGTTCTATTCTATGTTTTTAATGTTCCGTACAACATTTTGTTCACGGAACACTTATGGGATCACTTTTCGGTCTTGCAAATCGTTTTTTTTTTTTCTTTTTTGTTTGATTATTTTGTTACCGGTCGTGAATAAGTCGTGATTGTTTCACCTGATGGTCTCATCGGAAGATTAGCGCTGGAAGTCACCAGTATCATGCTGAGTTGGGATTTCGTGTATCTTTCTCCTTCCTATGTTATTCTATTATTTCTTCTGTGTTTGTGCTTACGAATAAATTATTTCTTTTTCGATGAATGTCATTTTGAATGTTTGTTGAATTTTTTTAACTGTTAAATTTGTCCTCAGCTTTAAAATACTTTTTTCATTATTCATTACTTAATAATACGTTAATTACTGACTAAAAAAACAAAATACAGTACAAGTAAGTATATTATTTTCCTTCATTTAAAAAAAAAACTTCTGAAAAACCTCGCTCGAACCATTGTGATCCTTTTGAAATCAAATCAAAAGTAGGTTTGTTAAGTTCTGTACGTATGTTATTACACATTTTAATGTGCATAATAATTTGTATTACAATACAATTATTTATCTGATTAAGGTAGCTACTTAATACTATTAGATATTACTATTAGATAACATTCTCCAAAACATATATCAAATTTATTTAAAACAAGTACCTATTAAAGTACACGAACCTTCTAACACAAAATATTACCTATCTAACTTGTAACAGAAATGTAATTTCAATTATTTCCTAATATTCCTAAGCTTTTACATACTTATTCCAGGGTTCATCATACCCTGGCCCGCTTCGCGCGGGGCGGCCAATCGCGGGTCCGTAGGGCGTTCGGCAAATGCCGATATTGTGATCGTGTGGGGCATGTGTTGTGTTATACCTACACTTTCGTTTGGCGAATAAATAGATACGTTTGCCAATATATTGAACAATTTTTAAAACCATAGATATGTAGGTACATACATAGGCGTCTTCTTTGAGGTTTCAAAAGTGTTGTAAGTGCTGCCTACGATAATAACACAAACGTGTATTATAGCTATTGTTATGTTATCTTCTTCCTCGCGTTATCCCGGCATTTGCCACGGCTCATGGGAGCCTGGGGTCCGCTTGACAACTAATCCCAAGAATTGACGTAAGCTCTGGTTTTTACGAAAGCGACTGCTATCTGACCTTCCAACCCAGAGGGGAAACTAGACCTTATTGGGATTAGTCCGGTTTCCTCACGATGTTTTCCTTCACCGGAAAGGAACTGGTAAATATCAAATGATATTTCGTACATAAGTTCCGAAAAACTCATTGGAAAGAGCCAGGGTTTGAACCCGCGACCTCCGGATTGAAAGTCGCACGCTCTTACCGCTAGGCCACCAGCGCTAAGTACTTGTAAAAAGCTTGAAAAAGTACTCAGTATCACTTCGGCCAACCCGCAAATCCCCGTTACCCGCAAGCATTAAATTTAATGCCTTAGCACCATTGGAATTGATCACACCATTTCAAGTGACATACTACCATGACCATTAACTTTATCAACGACCATTACGATTCACGAGTGGACACCGTGGGAATAACGGTGTGTGTGTGCCTTTATGTTTGCCTACGAGTTTGAAGTTGACACACAAACATAGTTTGAAGCCTTTGAAGTAGACACAATATACACAATTACACATGGTATGTGTTCTCAGACAACTTGAGACATGCGGCCCGATTCGAAGTCAAATATTAGGTCTAGATACGATAATAGGGATCAGATATGTCAGTGTCAAAAGCGACGTTTTTATTTGAATAAAACGTCACTTTTGACACTGACATATATCCGATCCATATCGTATATATACCTAATATTTGACGTATCTTAAAGTTCGAATCGGGCCGATAGATACAGTCAGCAGTTAAGCGGGTGAAGTGTTAAAAATTATAATACACGTGCACACACACATATTTATACCTGTAGGTAAAGCTCTGTTTAGAATATTTTACACATGTTATCCGATTAGCTGATATGCTGCTAACTGTACGTAGGTACCTGTATAATTGACATAATTGTGGCTCTTTAAAAAAATTAAAATTGATGCTAGACACCAAAAAGTAGAAGTCTAATGTTAAAAACCTTTGCCATTAAAACAGTAGTATTATCTGGGTGTGTCCGGTCAATTTTACAAGAATATAGGGTAGTTTAGCGGGTTGTCGGCCAGTTATGCAAAAATTCGTATTCAACTGAATTTTATGAACAATATATTCGACAAATCTTGGTCATTTTATGATTTTCAGACTAAAAATATAATACACTTGCCATATTTGAATCAAAATCCATTGTTAATTGAAAAGTTTTATTTATATAATTAAAATATGAAAAAGTAGCAATTTAGCTGGTTTTCGGCCACTTTTTTTGGTTCTCGGCCGCTTGTTTAGTTAGTTGTCGGCCACGGTTATTAATGTTTTTAAATGACTCTTATTTCACAATCAATAGGATTTATTTTTGAACAAAACAACAAATACTATTCAAATAGTATGTTACAATGTATCACAAGTAATAAGGAACGTTAATGGGAACTTTTGTGTTGGTACCTACTGAATTATCTCGTAAATAGTTTACAAAACATACTCAAAATATTCAAATAAGACATTTTGTAGCCTAATTATTAGCGACTTTTAATACGGAGGTTTTTGAGGTTAGGATAGGCAATGAGTCTCCTTTCGGTTAAGGAAAATTTTATAAATAAATCGAACTAATTCTAAAATAAGCAATACTTTGAATCTCGAGCCCAATAAAAATGATTTTTTGTCAAGGCCGAAAACTAAACAAAGTTTACTTGTTTTTCGGCCGTCATAAGTTAGCTAGGCCGAAAACGAACTTTTTTTAATACTGTTCTCGGCCGCCAAATACAAAAGATTTTAAACCATATTTTAACCAAGTATTTGTTAATTAGCATGCGGCCGACAACTAACTACATGAATTGCTTTGATACAAATAAGTATTTTTTGAAATATTTATTGTTTTAGCTTTAATTTAATAGGGAAGATAATCAATTAAAAATGACGTGCCCCAAGCCCGTTCTCGGCCGGGCGGCCGAAAACTAAATGTTGTTGTGAAATTGCATTTAGTTACCCGACCATCAAATTTAATTGAATTATATCAAATATTTTTTTTACATTTAAATCAAAATAACATCAATTCAACTTATCCACAATGCACATTAACATCAATAATGGTCTCAAACCCACGAAAACAATATTTTTTCTTACCTCGAAAAAATCATCAATCACAATTTTTTTAACAAAATTGACCAACATCCACACTGTCTAAATTGCTTTGGTGCACTGACGAGCCAGTCAAAACGTCATCAAGCAGACAAATTTAGAAAATGTTAATGTCAACTGAATTTATCCGATTACCCTCATTTTTTCATTAAATACGGTAATGTTGTCATGTTATACTACGTAGTGGCCGAGAACCGGAGGTGGCCGGTAAACCGGCTAAACTACCCTACTTCAATTCAATATTAAAACTAATTATTGCTACTCAAACCTAACCTAGCTACAACTAGATAAAAGTAAAACAATAACAAATTATTAACTAATTGTAAAAAAACTCCCTTAAATCACCCGCTTCCGGGCAACTCCCCAAAAAACTCAATTGTTTAATCTAGAAGTACGTAGTACGTATCCATTACAATATTTTCTTCAAGTCGATTATTTATGTATTTCATATAAAATATTGTAAGGTTTTATAAAACCACATTTTTTTTTTAATATTAGCATGTGAAATACTCAGTGTTTATTGCATTATTTACTTTATGTGACACAATTTCTAACTCGGTTAATAAAATGACAGATAAAACTAATCCTCACCGTCCGTTTTGTTTCTAACCGGAACTAAAAAAAAAAGAAAGCACAGCCGCCATTAGATCACCTAGGGTCGCACCCCTAACCCTTTCGATTCATTACCAGCGTGGCATTCACCGGTTTTTCTATTATTTTATAGTGCCACATTGTGCTGCGACCGACAAGTCAAGATACTTGGAGATGTGGTATAATTTAAATAAGGGTAATAAGGGTGGATTTTTAATGTTATTTTAAAAGTAATAGCTAATGCTTGTCGGTTCCAATGCTTTGTAAAATTATTGATTGCTCTATTTTTACAAATACAATTGTAGATAAATAAATATACGTTACGGTTAGTCAGTGCACGTCATTTTAACTAAACACTAATAGTTACAGACATCCTTTTTTAATACCCACCTATATACTTTTACATAGGTAGATATACTATTTGAAGACGATCGCACTCACACACCTCCAAACAAAAAAAAAACATATATTTCAATAAGAACTCTTAAAATTAATGTAAGTTAATTTAACTTTCAAATCTCAAGACTATTAAGCATAATTATTGGTTGCAAATCAATGCCCTTGTTTTTACGGTGTTTTAATTATCACATTCGTATAATAAAATCGTTTAATTGGTTGATTTCCATCGGACACAATATCTTTAGCTTATAATTAATGGTGAGATCTTCGTATTAAAACCGTTTGGTTTTATTGTAAAAGACAGCGAATGCACTTAAATCCAGCAATTAACGGCTTTACCGCTGAGATTCGACAAAACTTCAAGTACATCTTTATTACCTATTTCTTCAATTTAACGATCAATCCTGCCATTTACGATTTAATATCGCACTTCAAACCTCAGTTGCTTGGGTATATATCATTTACTTTAAAATAAGTATGATAATATTGACATTTTCATATGCATGTTTGCAAAAAGTGCATGCTTTTTATACCTGTACAATTGCCAAACCCTAGGACTTAATTTTTTTTCGATACCTTGGAACACCGGATTACGAAAATTTCGATTTTCACGGTAGGCCTTCAGATCATCACTCTACGCAGACGAAGTCTTTACCATAGTTGTAAAGAATATTTAAAGAAAACCCGACAGTCGAATTAAGATACATAAAATTGACCAAGTATCAAATACTTTAGATCGCGCTGTCCGTTCCAGCATGACGTATCATCCAGTATGTTAATTCTGCGTTTAGTTCTATAATAATAATTCCCAATACACCCCTTTGTTTTAACGGGCTCAAAGCGTTTTGTTCGAAACAATGCAGAGGGAATTCGTTTGACGATTTTTTGAATTTTTAATTACTTTTTTTAATTGTTAGAGCTGTGTTAGAGCGTTATGAGAAGCGGCCGTTAGATTTGAAAGTATTCTCTGAAGCTTTAAGTCAAATAAAAATCAGAACCTTTGGTATACAATTATGACCCCGTAGTTTTTTTATTTATTTACCGAGCGGCAATGTAACATTTTCATTGTATTTCTAAGCAAAATCTATCTCAATATAGGTACTTCTTAGGTCCTATTCTAATTACCGTTTAAATATTCGCCCGTATTGAATTTACACACTGTATATATGGACTGGTATTATTAAATAAATAGGTAGGAACTTACGCGATTATTTAACCACGATATTTTTTGAAATAAATTTAAAGGTGCGTTTTATAGAATAGGGAATATTACGCGAAACTCTGCGTAGAGGGCGCCACTCCCACAGTAAGTCACAATCTAAGGGTCTGCCGCAAACGAGAGAGTCGAAATTTTGTTATCTAACCTCTGTATCACTTGCATATTCGAGTGATAAAGAGGCAGATAGCTGAGTTTCGATTTCGCGTTTCCCGGTAGGCCCTTTGTAAACAAACCGCCTTGATGTATCATTGTCATATTTGATTGTCTGTGAAAACATGTCAAAAAACAGTTTAAGGCACAGTATGTATAAGCATAGAGAAAAAAATACATAGAGTGCTCACTCCATACATCAGTTCAGACTATTAATTTCAGTGTCTACATCTAGCATCGAGTAGCGGAACTATCAGTACTGCTACTTGACAATAGATGTAGCACCGACCGGAAAGTCTTATCTCAACAGCATAAGACTTTCCGGTCGGTGCTACATCTATTGTCAAGTAGCAGTACTGATAGTTCCCCTACTCGATGCTAGATGCTAATAGTCTTTTTGGTACTAAAACTGATGTATGGAGTGAGCACTCTATGTTATTTTTTCTCTATGGTATAAGTTACTGTATGGTTTACGAAAGGCGCTAGTGCTGCACTCTGGCGGCAAAACATTGCAGTAATAACTATATTTTGCTCACTTCTAAAGTAACCTTACTGAACATGCGCTATTGCGCAACACACTGCAACACACACAAACGGAAAATAATACCAATTTCTTTCTTTTCATTTCTCATGCTCTGAAAGTGGGTCATTGTTGTTCTAAGAAGTGTGTAGAAAATGACATGTTTCTGCACTAGATCACTGTACTTTCTAAGTACGTTTTTTTCTATTTTTTTACGATATGCAATAAAAAAATTGGTTTGAAATGGATTTGTTGTACAATTTCCATTCTGATAATTAAATAACTCCCCATTCCATAAATAACGATGTTTTTACCTGAATTTAAAAAAAAATACCCAAGTACTACTGAAGTTTGTACTTAGCCGTGTCTTTTTAAACGCACATGTAAGTATTTTACTTTGTATTCGAAATGAAAAGTAGAGTGTTCAGCTAGGGTAGAAGGCACCATATAAGTCTCGGACTATAAAACTAAACTCGACAGAAATGGGTGCCTTTTATCCCTTGGTTAACAATCTACTATTATTTGTAGGTAAATAAATTATATTCTTTTCCTTACCTTGTTTATTGTCATTACGAAATTCTTGGAAATAAATACGCGGTTTGTATTAATTTTAAAGGAAAATCGCAAAAAGTCTATGGGTAAAACGTTTACAAATTTTCAGTAAATATTGTGTTCGATTGTTTAGTACACGTAGTAGTACTTATAGCTGGTCAAGCAGATCTTGTCAGTAGAAAAAGGCGGCAAATTAGTAAAATGTAGGCGCGAAGGGATATCATCCCATAGAAAATTTGAATTTCGCGCATTTTTTTACTGACAAGATTTGCTTGGCCAGCTATAGTACTTACACATCACAGGTTCATATTAAAATTTTAAATCTAATCTACTCGTATCTAATACCTTTAAACGAGCAATTCTTGTTTATTTATTTATTTATATATATATATATATTTCGGGGATCTCGGAAACGGCTCTAACGATTTCGATGAAATTTGCTATACGGGGGTTTACGGGGGCGAAAAATCGATCTAGCTAGGTCTTATCTCTGGGAAAACGCGCATTTTCGAGTTTTTATATGTTTTCCGAGCGAAGCTCGGTCACCCAGATATTTAACATCCAATTAGGTATATTTAGAACTCTACCTCTTTATTCAATATTAAAAATATTTATTTAGGACATGAATCTAGTATTAAACTGGATTGGGCATGAGTGGTGGTGGTGGGGATAACTGACAGAACGGGATAGTCTTATGTATCTTTCAGTAGGAGTAGCAGCGAAAACGCTATTATTGTTTGTCCTTGTCACAGTCTCACTTTTTTTAAATTCCCCACCGTAAATTAGTATGGATGATTGGTCGAATTGATTTGTTGTCCACCATAACAAATAAATTCGACCAATCATAGCGTCGCATTGCGTATGTTTTGTCCCTCACGGAGGCACGCGTAGACCACTTCTATAGGATGCTACCTTCTATGATTTAGGACTTTCAGTTCTAAAGAGTTTTTATTTCGCGATTTTATTTGTAATAAAAAATGTCACTGTCACTTTGAAAGCCAAATGCAATGTAAACAAAATTAAAATGTAAAAATCAACGTATCAGCTAAAAATAATATCAAAATAAGTCTAAAATGTAATCTTTCTATTTTCAGTTTTCATTGTAGGATGACCTGACTCTGATGAAGGCTGAAATCAGGCACTCTACAGAGGTAACTCCTGCAATAGAAAAACACGGATATTCATCATGGAAGTCGACTTTATCCCATGCTGCCCGAATTGCGGTCATAAACTCGTTACACCCTCTAAAGTCAGATTTAAACCACCAAACAGCTGGGAACGTCGGTGGAGAAGCTGCTCTCGCTTGTCTAATCTCCTAAAAAGGAAACTATGTGAAGCAAAAGATGCATTGCAAAAGAAAGAAGAGCCAATCGTATGTGGCGGCTGCGAACGCCGTTCCAAACAATCCAAACAGTACGTGGAACAGGACTTGTGCGTGAGAACGATTCTTGCACAAGAATCCCCACGCAGGCTAGCCAATACATCCGTACGCAGGAAGCTAATGCATGGTACGCGTTTTAAAAACTATCTTTGCGACGCAATTTCAAAGGAACTTTTAAGCGATGCGGATTCCGAGCGTTTTGTAAGAAATACCGAATATACTGTTGTAAAGATCGAAGATATTCTTAAAGAGAGGCTTTTGGAGGAATGCTTAAAATCCGAGAGCATACGATATCGTCCCATGAACTTACATCGCTTAAATCACAGTTCTGATAAACTACGCATGATCTTTTTAAACGAAGCTATACACAACTCACTACAGCGCGGTTCCAGTAATTTTAGTTCCTTAACTGTAGAAAAGGAAAGTAAAGTGGATGTATCATCATCTCAAACAATGTTAACACAAACGTGTTACGACGGTTCCTGGAAACGTGGGCTAATCAAAAACCACCCTTTTCATTCTCGGGTACGCAAAGTCGATAAAAATCCCTATATTGAATCGCACGATAATCTATTGCACATGAAGTCAACCTTTACAAGATCAAAGGACGAATTGACTGCAATAAAATCTGATGCACGTAAACACTTAAACATACAAACACAGTGCAGTTTAAGAGTACTTAAGGCATTTAAGAAAAAGAAGAAACATAAGTCGTCAGTCGTGAAAAAGCATTCAAATGATATGTATGAGAGACACAAGCAAGAACAGCCGAAAGAATCAAAACCGTTGAAAGAGCAACACTCAAATTCCAATACACGAAGGAGAAAAAATTGGATGCTGATGGTCAACAAACCCAAGACGCTTCAAGAAATGGGGGTGTCGGAAAAGTTAGACGGAATACAAACTATTCTAGAAAATACTCGAAAATTATTGTTCCCTACGGAGGGTATAAGACAGCAAGCCGTGTACATGAATCCATCACGACTCTTGAAAAGCTTGTATATAACCCGCGAAAATATAGACACGCAATGCGATATAATAACTGTAGCAAAACCTATAGCAACTTGCAAATGCTATCCGAAGCGTTTTTGTGATAAAGCCAATCAGTGCTCTGAGCAAAATATGAACATGGCACATACGAGGTTTGGTATGATGAATCAGCATGAGAGGATGATCTTCCAGTGCCATCACCATCAATCAAAAATGATCCAAAGTCCTTGCAATCACTATCCTCCCTGTGAGCTGGTGCCTTCCTGTTTCCAAGCGTGCTACACAGTCAACTATTGCCTGCTAACCTACATGGATGGTGTAAGGCCCAAGATATACCTGTAAGTTTTACTTACGTAAGTATACACAGCTATACTAGAGGATGAGAGTAGAATATCGTTATCTCATTCTAACAAAAAGCTTTGTCCCTACTTACGTAAGTAAAACTTACAAGTGTATCTCGGGCCTAAGAGAGATGTGTTGTCAAAGTCAAGAGTTGGACTGTGATCTGCAATTGAAAAAAAATCGAAACAGGTACCAAACGTTATTTTAGTTATGTAATTTAAATATTATTAAATTTGGTAACAGTTCAGTTCAGTTTAGTTCAGTTCAGTTTGGTTCAGTTCATGATGATCGTCGTTTGTCCCTCTCTATGGCATAACGACAGATAGGCACAAACGGCGATCATCAACTGATTAAGTTAGCAGCCCTTTATGAATAACGCCATTAGAAGATGTTATCCTGCCGTTTGGTGATCTGTCAAAACTTGTGCTTGAAAAGGTAACTGTCAAATAAATGTGCAAAGTAACATACCTACGTCTTCTGGTTTTCCTGTTGTACAGTCTCCGTCAGATATATCGGAGCCGCCGAGATGCTCAAAAATATCTGAACATAGACTGTAGCGCCTTGACAATAGAGGCGTGTTCAGATATTTGTGAGCACCTCGCCCGGTCCGATATATCTGATGAAGAAAATTTCTTAGTATAGTAATTTCACATAGGTTCGGTGATAGGTTATTATGAATTTTGCATGTAGGTGCTTATGGGGGAACCACTCAAAGGACATTTCTTCTTTTAATTTTTTTTAATACATAGGCATAGAGTATGGGTTTAGAATCTTAATAACCGCTTCTGAATATCCGATCTTACGATTACATTTTAATAGGCAAAGAAAAGTAATTCACAAAAATCACACTAATAAAAAAATACACGCATGCGCCATTTGTACGGAAATTTATTACCTAAATGACACTTGCCTTTGATACAAATGTAGATAATTGTTTTCCATCGTATTTTTTCGGAAACGTTCGTATTTGTCATGCTACTTCAATCAACCTCAGTACTTTTTGTACCGAGACTGACTGAAATAGCAAGACACGTTCGTACGTTTCCTTGAAATGAAAATACGATGGAAAATAATTATGCACTACATCTGTAGGTATTAATTATAAGTGTGTGTGTGTGTTCAGTAATATTAATGTGACCTACTCCAATAAAAATCAGTAATATATTCTAAAACCATCTAAAAGTACACCAATATGTAAATTATACCAAAAAAAACGTGTATCTATTTATCAGTTTTGCCACAACGCGTCCCATATAAATGAATCACCGTAGGTACCAGTCAGAATTACCAGTATGTAAAAAAGCCCTATAAACATATCAGCCTTATAGTTATAGCTGGCGTAAAAATTTCCTAATCCCAAGAGAGGAATTTTATTATTTCGAACCATCTAGTAATAATTTTAAAAGTAGAAAACCAGTTGGTGACCCTGACTTTAAAAAAATATATCTCGGGTCCGCTCCATTTAAATTTTAACCTTAAGTCTCTGTCTTAAAGTTCACTTTGGTTTAGAGGTGTTTGTACGATTTGGTCGTTTTTAAATGGTTAGGGTTGTGGTCAAAAACTAATGAGTGGGTTCGTTGAACGGAACCTGTTTGGGTTTCCACGAGGTTTTAGGAATCCGTGGCTGCGAGATAAAACTACGAAACTTTGTACGATGTGATAAAAACTTATGGAGTTTTTATGGTAAGAGAGGTGTTGCCGAGCAGATAAGTGATTCAATTAGAATACTTAATTCTAGTTTCTAGTTGATATGATATTACAACATTTCTATTACTATTAACTACGGGATATTTATGTTTTTCCTGTGGACACATCAAACATCAAGGGCATAAAGCCCGGTTTTGACAATTGGGCCATTTCTTATACACACTAGGTTTTTTTACACTTAAGTATTATGTTATTTCTACTCAGAATCACGAGCTCTTTGAATCCTAACAGGAGGAAAAAAGTACCGTTTTATTTTATTTCCATTCTGTTAAGGTCAACCGAGGTAAATGCGTCACTTGAGGTAAATGCGTCTTTTAAAGATTTCTTCTAAACGGAACATTTTAGACCTAATATTGCACTCTGTTTGAAGTGTGGTCTCAGTGACCACACTTCAAACTTTTAATGCAGATGGCTATAATAGTTATAATATGTTGCGCTTCGAAGATATCTTCAAATGACGCATTTACCACAAGATACGCATTTACCTCGGTTGACCTTACCATAGATTTTTTATAGGCTTTGCATGACGGTAATGGAATAGAAGAATCGACAAATGTGTGGAAATTCTGGAATACTTTTTCTCCTATTAGGATCGAAAGAACTCGTAATTGTGAATAAGAACACATAAAAATTGGCACATGTGAAAAAGTGTGTAGTGTAGGTACAGTCGCCATCAGATGTATCGGAGCGGCCAAGTGCTCAAAAATATCTGAGCACGCCTCTATTGTCAAGGCGTTAGAGTGCTTGTTCAGATATTGTGAACACCTTGGCCGCTCCGATATATCTGATGGCGACTGTATAATTTTAAATAAAATGGCCCAATTGGCCCAAAACCTGTTTGATAATGATTACCTACTAATATGCACACAGCCAGTATCGTATCGTGACATCAACCCCTAGTGTAAATTTCATTCGATAGCGTGACGTGACGTATGCGTTTGCGTTATGTAAGTCTCATTTTGTATGGAATTTTCAACAGCGTGCCAAGCGGCACGTTTAGGAAACTCAAAATCTCATACCTACGAAATGAAACAACGCGTCAACACTGGTAAAAAATGAACTTACGATATACGGTCAAAATGACAGTTTTATACAAATACAAATACAAATGTTTATTTCTTAGAATATGGTAGATACAATGATGTCAAATTACAATAAGTGCGTCATATTCTGCCTCTACCGGCGTAGAAATATTACAATTAAGTTGCTATACCTACTTGATTATTGCTAACATGCATATCCAATACACAACGTGATATCTTATCAAAAATGCCGAATTTATCAACGGCCCAACGTATATTTTGTGGACGTATACACCGTATATACATCTCAGGACCCATCACTGCCACTGGAGCCGTGTGGTCATTTGTAACCTTCTGATTAAATTCCTGGGCGGGGTATTCACATTTAGACTGCACGTTTGGTTTTGGAGATAAATGGGTATTGACAGGCCAACTAAGAACAAAGATCTTACATTTTTAACAAGCAGAAACGTCTGCGAACGATGCTATTAAGCTTAGAATACCTTTAAAAGAGGCCAGAAGCCGTGAGTTCAAGAATCAGTAATTTACCACTTTTAAATTTATTCAAAGATCTTAATTTTTTTTACTGGAGCAATAGTGAATATTACGCGAAACTTTGTGTAGGGGGCGCCACTACCACAATCAGTCACAATCAGGGTCTATCGGAAACGAGAGAGCCGAGAGAGAGTTGAGACTGAAACTTCACAAACGTATGTAAGTTGGCTGACAATTTAATGCAATTATGTATTATGGTGCCATGGAGCTGATCTGATGATGGAGATAGGATAGGAGAGTATTAAGTGCCTGTTGAAAGAAAAGTACAGTCAGCTAATACGCATAAAAATTAATCATTTGACAAAAAACTTATTAATTTTTGTAAACGCGACGAACCGTTACTACCAACCTAATAAAAACGTCAACTTCGACAATTACCGTTGTATATAAATTATATTTAATTACAATAATAACACGAAAACTAGGAATATACATGAATCAATTAAAATGATTACAACTTTCTAAAACTCCAGAATGGACCCACTACGAATATTCATTGAGTTTTGACATCAATAGGTACGTGCTAAACTATAAATTTTAACAGAAATATATGTAAACTGCTTTATAATGTAAAATAACGGATATACAGTAGGTCAGCTTGATGAGAAACAATTTTAGTCGCAGGTTTACGGTTTTAGGAATAAATTGAATAGAACCCGATGAAGAATACCGTTATTAATGCGCACTAGGTGGGTTGACTTCGTGTAGGTATTATAAATTCGTAGGTATTATAAATTCATAGGTATAGATGGTTCAGCAAATCTTGACAGTAAAAAAAGGCGCAAAATTCAAATTTTCTATGGGACGATATCCCTTCGCGCCTACATTTTTCAAATTTGCCGCCTTTTTCTACTGACAAGATCTGCTTGACCATCTATAGTTACCCCGGGGTCTCGGGTGCGGGAATACTTTACGCTAGCCAAAACATAGTTAAAAACCGTAAAGGCAGAAATTTCAAATAAATTAAGAATTTACGACAAAATCTGATTACAATGAAAAATGTGCAAAACACCATCTTTTATTTTAGTCCTACTGTCAGTTTTTCGCCACAACATAATACTGTGGTATTAATTTTATTTTTTATCAATTGAATGAGACATCTGACGCCGGGTAAAAAATATAAGTTTTTAGAATATTCATCACATAAAACGGATATGAAGGATTAGCACCGTTTTACATTAACATCCAAGTTGCGGAATGTTTCTAAAAAGTTGAAAAGTCTTCGCGAAATTTGTTTTTTTTTTTTTTTACAGGAAGCTAAGCAAACTTTCATTATGGAAATGGAAACTAGAAACTAAAAGCAATCGCTGCTTTGTCGATGAAATAGTCAATTTTGTTTGTTGTTCGGGAAAAACGCTAGTAGACGGAATATTCCGTATGACGTAATTTGCCACATTCACCTTATTCTAAGTTAGGAGCTTTTAGAAACTAGTATGGAATTTGTGTTTAACTCCAAGCTTTAATAAATAATAATACCTAATAAAAAAAGTTAACGAACGGGTATAACTGTGGTCCATTTTGTGTAGTAATATTTTCCACAAAGCCAATAAGTACTTTCATAATAAGAAAATTTGCCCTGCGTAGGCATCATGGTAGGATTTTTATCGCCTGTCACTTTCGCACTTACATACTTATTATAACGTGACAAGCATGGCGATAGGCGATAAAAATGCGACCATGCTACAGCCGCAGGAAAGGGATTGACGATAAACCTCGTTTGTTCAAGTGTTTTTATTTATTTATTTATTTAAACTTTATTGCACAATAAATGAAGAGTACAAATGGCGGACTTAATGCCAGAAGTGTTTTCTCTATGAAAGGTTTAGTTTAAAGTTAGAATTTGATAAGCTTACTTGTTGCCCCAGACCATATTTTAATAGAGTGCTTAGATTCCGAGTAACAGGCGATTTTTTAAAGGATGAAACACATTTACCTACCAAGATGGCGGCGCTTGCTTGAGGTCCCCAAACGTTAGATAATCTGGACATAAAAGGACCTTTTATTAACATACTAGCGACCCGCCCCGGCTTCGCACGGGTTAACAAATTATACTAAAACCTCCCTCTTGAATCACTCTATCTATTTAAAAAAAACGCATCAAAATCCGCGTTGCGTAGTTTTAAAGATCTAAGCATAGGTACATAATACAGACAGACAGACAGCGGGAAGCGACTTTGTTTTATACTATCTAGTGATATACCTAATATCAGGACTGTTCTAGAGATTTCGAGAATCCTAGTTCGATTATGCTAGTGTGCTACAGGATACGCGGGTAGGTAATCTTGTTTTATTTTCTTTTCTTAGTATTTTGCTTGTATCTTGCACTTTATCTATCTCGTCAAGGTTGTCAGGTTGGCTAGTAATCTATGTTAAAATATTCAAATTGTTGTTATTCTTAGATCCACTTATTACACCTAGGGTCTGTAATTTTTCCTGTACGGTTACCACGATACTTTAGCGACTGCGTGAACTCGATCGCAGTCCGTCTCGCTCGCACTGATGTATTGGTGCGTATGCGCGTTTACGCAGTTGCTAGCGTAAATGTCTAATGCTAATAAGTCATGGTACGGCTACTCTTCAGCGTCTGTTCGATCCTTTACCCGCCTGATGGCAAACGTGGTAAACTGTGGAATTAAATATCGCCCGCGGTATTTCCGGACCGACACCTTCAAGGACTCCCATCTTAACTGCCTGCAACGCACTTGCAACCCCTCTGGTGTTGCAGGTGTCCATGGGCGATGTTGATTGCTTACCACTAGGTGATTCGTATGAGTGTGGATGAACTATTTCTGGTTGTTATTCTGTCCGGTCAGCCAAGAGACAATAGTAGCATAGTTTGTTAGACGACATTTATACCACCTTCTTCTGACACGCTTGCTAGACAACCCTCAATGGAAAGGGTTTATAAGTATCACAAAAAAGCCTGTTTGTTGCTTTTTAATGCCTAAAAATCAGATTTTAAAATGTGACCCAAGAGAACGTAACCATGGCAACGAGTGTCAAGAAAATATTGATTCACCCACGATCGTCTGACTCCTATATCTTAACGCTATGAAACCAGCTCGAATAAGGCCTCTGACTATGTTATGTGACTATTAGTTTAGCATAATAATTTCTCTCAAGCGAATGTGAAACATTAACACAGTAATAATTATATCACGAAGCCAAATTAATAAATCTCGAATAAAGACATAAATAGCAGACATACAACTTAATTACTCAACGTTACATTATGTAAGCGATAACACACGTAATAAATTATAAATAATTATACACTGGGCACAGATACGATAATAACTGGACACAGTTCTGTTTTATTCTAGAAGGTACGTTAGAGCGGTATGTGTGAGGCACGTAAGGTCCTATCAGAGCCGATCCCAGCGTTTTCCCGCTTTGTAGAGAAAAGCGACTACGAACAATTGCGAAATTCATTTTATTACCTTTATTTACCGACGTTTTGACACAGGTTTTACTGGTCGTGGTCGCGGCTAACTGATGTCTCAGCAAAATGCCAAAACAGAGATTTGTGCAGCTACCCGACGAAAAGTCGCTGAAAAATTTTGCTGGGACATCAGTTAGCCGCGACCACGACCAGTGAAACCTGTGTCGAAACGTCGGTAAGGTAATAAAATAAATTTTAGCGATAGACCCGTTTATAAATGTAAGTTAATGTGTTCAAACGCGAAAGTTTCAAATATTATAGAACAGAAAAATATAAAAAAAAGCAAAAGAGTCCGACACAGATATTAATAAAAATAATCTGTGTTGAAAAAAATCATTGCTCTAGCTTCAAAAACCACGGAGGAAACAGTCGAGTACGTTTGTATGGAGAAATTACCACTCCTGTTGCTTCTTAATATGGAAAAGAGGTCCCATTTCATCATAAATAAAATAAAAAAATAAAATAAATAAAAATGTTTATTTACTTTCACAATAATCATCAAGTTAGTGATTGGAACCTCCTTTGAAGCTTTAAAGCCTGTGCCTGGCACAGAAGGTAACGCTCTTCCTTCTGGATCTGGAGAATGTTAATAAAATTGTGCTACATTTATGAGTAGGTATGTTAAAAGGTAAGTATTGCATTTGATTAATTTACGCCACCCTAGGCAAGACGTAAAACTTTACACAATAAACCACGGGCGGTAATTCGTAAAGCACCAAATCTCATATTTATGGCTCTCACCTTCGGTTCGGGCCACAAACACCTGCGATCTGCAGCATTCACGAATTCACCTCCCTAGGTATATAATGTACGAGTACTATTAAAGCTACAATTACGGAAAAGCTATATATGTATAGAACATGCTAAAGAAAAAACAGATCAATATAAAAACGCAAAAATCCCCCGTGTGTATGTGTCATAACCTCATAACTACGTCCATTTAATGAGTTCTGTAAGACGGTAGTAGTTTCTGTGTTTCTAATTACATATGATTGATTGCTCATTTACTGCGTGATTCGAAAGCTGCGTCGAGAAATGTAACACATTTGAATAGATAACGTGTAATTTATATTGAAAGGGCGCAACTCAAAACACGTTATTGTTGTAATGATTAATTGATGTTACATGCTATTAGATAAATGAAATCATGTATATGTATATTATTAGTTAACAAAGGCTGATAAAAACAGAGAAGTACATATTCAAACTTATACTTAAACTTATACAGATTTATCAGAGCGGCCGAGGTGCTCAAAAAACCTTAACAATAGGTAGGAACTTCAAAATTAAAAAGGTATTTGGCTCAAAATTCATTTCGTTATCTCGTTTCTGGCCACTCTGTAATAACACAATATATTTTTGTCTTTTATCAAAGTATGTAATAAAAAAAATTTAGTGCTATTGCATGTCTTGTAAGCTGTAAGATTATAATTCTCTTGAGAAAAAATAAAAACTAAATTTCACCCCATACAAAAAGCTCGACCGCGTCATATTTTTATTTTTTGGGGACAAAAAACAAGACAACGAAAAATATTTTGACCCATTTAAGAGGATAGTGGAAGAAGGCTTCGCCACAGTACAGTCACCTGCAATAATATGTTACACAACGAAGGCCGCAAAAATATCTGAAACGATATTATTTGTAGAGCCATAGAAGAGCGTGTCACAAACTTTTGCGGCCTTCAACATGTCCACATGTGTACCACATGTCAACCCCCATTAGCCTCCATTAATTCCATTCATCCTAAATAGGGAATATTACGCGAAACTTGCGTAGGGGGCGCCACTCCCACAATAAGTCACAATCTAAGGGTCTACCGCAAACGAGAGAGTCAAAATTTTGTTATCTAACCTGTCTATCACCTGTCTGTCTATGTGTGTTTCCATGTACATTTATTCTGAGGTTGTGCAATAAAGAGGATTTGTATTGTATTGTATTGTATCACTCTTGCATATTCGAGCGATAAAGAGGCAGATAGCTGAGTTTCGATTTCGCGTTTCCCGGTAGGCCCTTTGTAAACAAACCGCCCTGATGTATCAATGTCATATTTGAGTCTGTGAAAACTTGTCAAAAAACAGTTTAAGGTACAGTACCTATGTATATGTTCCTCTATGGTTTACTAAAGGCGCTAGTGCTGCACTCTGGCGGCAAAACATTGCAGTAATACTCCCTATTTCGCGGGATAGGTACCGTCACCAGCAATAATATGTTACTCTCCGAAAGCCGCATAAATATGTAACACGCTCTATAGGTTACGTGATCGGGTCTTCTAGGCCCTAGAATGTACCTAGGGGAAAAACAATCTAGCAAACACAAAAACAAGAAAATAATTATCAATGCAAAACTTTTATCTAATCTAATACCTTTAAACGAGCAATTCTTGTTTATTTATTTATATATATATTTCGGCGATCTCGGAAACGGCTCTAATGATTTCGATGAAATTTGCTATATAGGGGTTTTCGGGGGCGAAAAATCGATCTAGCTAGGTCTTATCTCTGGGAAAACGCGCATTTTCGAGCTTTTATATGTTTTCCGAGCGAAGCTCGGTCATCAAGATATTGATTAATTAAGAGCCCATCAACTGCCCAGTGGTGTAGCTAGGCGTTGGCGAAGTGGGCCGTCGCCCACGGCCTCGCGCCCCAAGTGGGGCCTCGCGCGAGGCCCCCTCGGGCACAGTGAAAGAAAAGGACCTCGCAGATGCGATTTCACCCACGGCTAGTTTAGTTCACGCTATGCCACTGCTATCGCCGCAGCTAAATAATCGCGATTATTTAAATTTAACGAAATATATTTAAAAAAGGGGGCCGCTACGTACTGTATCTTGTATTAAAGTACCTTTTGAATACATCAAACTACTTTATATGTTGCTGCATTCGTCAATCTATAAACTCAAAACAAAAACGGCCGTTTTAACTTTGGACGCATAGATTGACGAATACAGCAACATAGAAACTAGTTTAATGTATTCAAAAGGTACTTTAATACAAGATACAGTACGTAGCGGCCCCCTTTTTTAAATATATTTCGTTAAATTTAAATAATCACGATTATTTAGCAGTGGAGCTAGTGTGCACGTTGATGGGCTCTTAATTAATTGTATAAGATGTGTAAAACGTGAACTCTTGGCAATCGGGGTTACCGCTGATGTCCGTTCAGCGCCATCTACATTGGATGTCAAAATTGGAAACATTTCGTCTTAGATGTCTAACACAATCAACAAATCTTCGATACAAACAACATGGAACCAAATGATAAAATTAAATATGAATAAACAGTACATTAAACAATCTTCTTAGTCACGCTGATTCTTGATCTTCTCTTCTAGAACGAGACCGTAGAAGATTGGCGAACCCAAGAGCACGGTATGAAGTTCCTACAGGCCAATATACGTAGGAACTCTATACCTCGCTAGTGGCTATCACCGGTTGGTGAAACAGTCTTCTTTACTTCTTTCTTCATTTCTGTTGCGATCCTAATTATTTTGATGCGTTCTTCCTTTTTCCTTCTTTCCTATATTCTTCCTTTACTTTCCTTTTTTTTCCTTTTTCCTTTTTTCTTTCTGCATCTGAAATGGGCTCTTATTACTATTACATATTGTATACCTACATATGACACTTCTGTTTATTAAAAACTACAATACAATACAAATCCTCTTATTTGCACAACCTGAATAAAATATTTACAGAGAAACACATAATACATGAAGACAGAGGTAACATCAGGCGGTCTTATTGCTAAAGAGCGATCTATTCCAGACAACCTTTAGCTAGGTAGCTACTTAGGAATCACACGAACAAATTAAAATTTCATATTCCGGGTAAACTAAAAACCTTTTAAAAGCAGTTGTTTAAAAGATAAAAAATTATACGTCAAGTTAATAAGTCAATCCTTCAAAAATCCTATAATTTACTAACAATTATCCCGAAAGCCCTCAAACGACCTTCCAACCCATTATTACCGAAAAACTAAATTACCATTTGAATAAAACTCTTTAATTACAGCTGTTTCCTATCTGCATAAAGCCATCCTCCGAAAACCCCAAGCAATCACGTAACTTCGTCACGGAAAATTATACACTAAATGGAAGGCATAAGGTTCATTTTGGTTTATAATTATTTCCCAAGATACATCGTTGTTAAAATAACATCTCATAACCCTTCCTTATGCTAATCGTGTGAGTCGTCTCAACAAACCATAAGTTTGTTGTCCCTTTTTAACCATTAGTAGAATATGGAAATGGGTATAGGAAAGCGAAGTAAGATTTTAAAATTCAAATTTTGAATAAGATTGCAATTTTGAATTTAAATGTACCTTTTGAAAATATGTAAATGTGGCTGACTTTTGTAACATCTGATACCGTGAGAAAAGATACGTTTGAAATATAATCTTATTACTACTATATAAATTTGCCTTATAATTTCAAATCATTACCTACTAGAGTTGCTACATTTCTACAACAACTTTAGTATGCCTTTCCTGCTATTATATATTTATTGCATGCAGCTTATTACAAAAACGTTAATTTATCGTAACAAACTAAAACTATAAGCACTACTTACCTAGAATCTAAATGTATGTATTTGTATTCATCGGAGTACTTATTAGTATTAAATTAATCTTGTGGTAAACTGCATATAAATATTAACAACATTGAAGAAATTGCCAAACCATAATTGAGATATAAAGGCGCTAAACTTCCATATAAAACATCTGCCGTCTAAAAACAAGTGAGAAACTCTAATGAAAGGCCAATTTCAAAACATTACACACAAACTACAAACTTATTTTACCGTCGGCGAAATGCTAAATTACTTATATTGTTTAACATTTGTTACTTTTTTAGCTGCAAAGGTAAGTTTGTATAGAACCCTTAAGGCGATGTACACACATGTTCTTTAAAAGTTCATTTTTAATGACCCGTAACTTGAGCTCAACTGGCTACAAACTGACGTCTGTGCCTGGCCTTATAATTAGTTTGACAACAGGCGGGCTGTACAAGAAACTTTGGTCTTTGGCATTTTGGTACTAACTTTAAGGCTAGATCTAAAGCCTATCTCAGTAATTGGATAATTTAATGTTTAATATTATTAAACAGTTATAGAACGCATAGTTATAATAAATATAAATGTGAATTGAATATCATAATGCGAAAATGTTTTGGAATTTATAATTACCAACTATTATATTAGTAACAAACTAAATATCAAATATGTAGTTTATTTGCTGAAATAACGTCAAATGGGTGTAACTATATTAGACTAATAAATATAGGTAAATGTGACAGAACGCATTCTTAACACTAAAATGTTTTGGAATTAAAAAACACCAAAGTAATATTTAGTTTAGTTAGAAATTAACTCAAACTTTGATAGTATTTGACGATGTATAACCTTATTACAAAATATTACCGTCCAGCTACAAAATAATCCTCTTGTCTAATTAAATTAACGTATCATTGTACCTTATCGTAGACCGTCATCCTTTCATATTTCAATTGTCAAATACGACAAATAGGTATAAAAAATTTATATACATAATGTAATAGAGTTTGTCAAAGGATTGTCTCATTTCAAACAAAGACAGAGAGAATCATACTATCTTTGTCTTACACTAGTACTAGCACCCAAAAGAAAAGGATGGGTAAATTTTTTTTTGTTCATATTTACTAACAATTTGGGTTGACCAACTATATACAGGGTACTTCCTGTAACAGGAGCAATAAATTAAACTGTAGGCTGTACTCCTCAAACTGACCAACATTTGTTCAGCAACTTTTAAAAATTATCAATGCTTTAGACTTCCTCTTTTTCATACAAAAAAAATATTTCCTTCAATGTACTACGCTGACATCAGTGTGTTTGACGTTGCTTGTCACGCTTTAAACATAACAAAATTTGCAATACATTGCGTCTTAGAATAAACTTTAAAGTGTAATAAAAATCAAAACCTGAGTTATTTTCAAAAGTTGCTGAACAAATGTTAGTCAGTTTGAGGAGTACAGCCTACAGTTTAATTTATTGCCCCTGTTACAGGAAGCACTCTGTATGTTTCACGAATTTCAAGAAACTTAAAATACAAATAAAAAACACTTACAAACATTACTTAAAAGAACGCGGGTCAATGAAAGCTGGTTGCTAAAATTAGATGATATCTCCGTATTTATTTTGGCGATTAAAAAAACGCCTTAATAGGGTTGCCAGCACATTATCAAAGTTTTATCACGACATAATGCTGCCAGCTCTCTGGACATGATTGCGGCAATTTTAACAATTAATTAGCTGCAAATGTGCAATTAATTTAATTAATGGTACAAACTACGAGTTTCAAGTGTAGCTTTGAAGTAATTTTCTTGTGTTGCTTGTGTTTGATGTTATAATTAATAAGTTGCTGGTGATCTTTTACATAAATATGTCCAAGTGATGAGGGGATATATTTTTGTGTGTATAATGTAGGTACACACAAAAATATTAATAGTAATGTTTTATTAGGATTAAAAAAAGCTAACCTAGCCATTCTAAAATCACAAAATTATTTAGTAAAAAATATGAAAAAAATTACGTAGACACACTCCGGGACACTTGCCCAAGAGAAAGGCTTGAACCCCATTTTATTTGAAAAAAAAATGGGAAAATTATAATTTTAAGTATTAATTTCATCGGGACTCCAATATGTTCTAACCTAACCTGTGTTTTTTTGGCATGACACAAGCGTGCCAAAAAATAAATATAACAATATTAAATATTTTAGTTTATTTTACAAAACGGTTAAAATCTCCCACCTGGGAAGCCCCCCATCCCCCTACTTGTATTTTTTTCCCTGTCTACACATTTGGAAGCAAATCCCTCATTCGGAGGCTTACAGTTGAAATTAGTTGCAAATCCCCGACTTACGTATGGGGGACGGATAAATAAGGAATCTGTTTTGACGTGCGCTTGTTTCCCTTTACTTGCTTGTAACTTGTAAGTTGGAAAATACTTGGAGAAGGGTAATTCCGGGATCCATCAACAAGACGGAACAAAGTTAGTATGGTGATACGTTTTGTTACCATTTATTAAGATACTAGGGACCCCGGCTTCGCACGGGTTACACAAAACCTTAACAAATTATACACCTAAATCTTCCTCAAGAATAACTCTATTGATAGGTGGAAACCGCATGAAAATCCGTTCAGTAGTTTTTGAGTTTATCGTGAACATACATGCATACAAACAGACAGACGCGGCGGGAGAGTTTGTTTTATAAGATGTAGTGATTATAACATAAAAGTGACCAATAAGGTCATCTATTTGTATTTTTTCTTAAGCCATTTTTTTTAAAGTAAGGTGGCAAAGAGGCTTGTATTGGGGATTTATTATTATGGACCGTTAAAGTGGGCCATATCGTACCTACTTAGTCTGATTAGCAAAAAATAAAAATAAAACGCGAGAAATATTGTGACTTAAAACCAAAAAAAAAACTTACCTATAGGTATGTCTAAGTTTTTATGACAAATTTTCACGAAAAAGTTCACCTACGCACAATAAGCGCCACTTGCACCATCCCACTAACCCGGGGTTAACCGGTTAAACCGTTACACTCTTCGGTTTATCGGTTTACACTTTTATTCATCAACATTTGATATTTAGTCGGCAAATAGGCCACAAGAGTACTTAGTCAACAAAATATAAGCTAGTCTCCTAAGATTATTTTTGCGTGGATGCCTTAGTTCTGGTAGCAGTTCATATCAACTTATTCTTACTCAGCTAAAATAATTTGAATATAGTTTGTCAAAGGACTGTCTCATTTCTTGGCTTTTTTATATAAGTATTAAAATGTTTCTTCGTGTCTTGTATCAATGATTCATTTTATAACGTAGTTGCATACAAAAAGTGCAACGAACGCATCGAGCCATAATATTGGCAAAGCTACGCAACGCTTGAAAAACGCAATTAACCCTGTGTGATATCATTCATCAACTTTCACAGTTAACAATAGTCCGCATACACGTACGAACGCTTCAAAAATAACTACACATTTATCGTCGTATTGCGATGTAATAAAGCTGCTAATTGTGTAGGTGTTTTTGACGCCGGCGCACACGCAATGCATCGCGTGTCTTAAGGCAGTAGCAATGTCCAATGAGCGTCGATGGTAAGATATTCGCTACTAAACTCTTATTAACGTAGGTATCTACAATGTAAGAGTGACGATACGCTAAGTGGCAAGTTTGATATATATCGGATAAAAAAATGGAGCCGATGGAAGTATAGTCAGCATCAATAGTAGAGAAAAGTGACTGTCACAGTTTAATGTAGAGTTATAGACACATTTTTAGGGTTCCGTAGCCAAATGGCAAAAAACGGAACCCTTATAGATTCGTCATGTCTGTCTGTCTGTCCGTCTGTCCGTCTGTCCGTCCGTATGTCACAGCCACTTTTCTCCGAAACTATAAGAACTATACTGTTGAAACTTGGTAAGTAGATGTATTCTGTGAACCGCATTAAGATTTTCACACAAAAATAGAAAAAAAACAATAAATTTTTGGGGTTCCCCATACTTCGAACTGAAACTCAAAAATTTTTTTTTCATCAAACCCATACGTGTGGGGTATCTATGGATAGGTCTTCAAAAATGATATTGAGGTTTCTAATATCATTTTTTTCTAAACTGAATAGTTTGCGCGAGAGACACTTCCAAAGTGGTAAAATGTGTGTCCCCCCCCCTGTAACTTCTAAAATAAGAGAATGATAAAACTAAAAAAAATATATGATGTACATTACCATGCAAACTTCCACCGAAAATTGGTTTGAACGAGATCTAGTAAGTAGTTTTTTTTTTATACGTCATAAATCGCCTAAATACGGAACCCTTCATGGGCGAGTCCGACTCGCACTTGGCCGCTTTTTTTAAGTTATAAGAGAATAATAGATATTTTTGACGCGTAGTCTGATCCGTTACTTTTGATGCTGAATGCGTAGATGTTGATGCGGCATTCACTTTATTTGGTAGTTACAATCTTTTATAATGAAGTACAGCAAAACTTGAACAGTTCAAAGTGTGAAAGTGTCATTATAAACATCATATTTACATAGAAATTTTACATTAATGATGACACTGTCACACGTTGTCATTGCAAATAGCTTGGGCTGATTCTAACGCAATATAATTAAAATATAATACGAGTATATTTCTATAACATTAACAAGACAAGGCCTCGTAAAGTAGGGTTGCCATACGTCCCGGTTCGCCGGGACATGTCCCGGTTTGAAGCACGGTGTCCCGGCGTCCCGGCCGATAAGGAAATTGTCCCGGTTTACAAATCATAGTTATTTAGTAGGGGGCTGGACTTGGTAAATAATAATATAGGTACCTACATTTCTACGTTTCATATGGCCAAAATAAAATAAAAAATGTTTTATGGTACCTACTTTTAGCTAATGTCCAATATCAGTTTCTCAGACACACAATCATTTGATGATTATGTAAATTATGTTATTTTATAGCTTTAAAAGTCTGTAATGTAGAGCTCGAATTTCAGGCTCCCACAAATCCAAAGGTTTTAGGCCCTAGCCTGAAACCTCATCAATCAATGGAACTTCGGCCCTCCGAGTAACTCTTGTACATATGACACATATTACGAGGGGCGTTCAAAATATTCTCGGTATTGATATCTTACGACCTCTTCTAAAATTTCTTTCGTTACTGGCCGCTAAGGTTTATTCATTGACATTAAAAAAAAGTATAATTCGAACCGAGATAGTCTTTTGTTTTTCTGCAATTGCTGAACAAACATGAACATCATGTGCGAATTGACAATGTTAACTAAATTAGAACATCGATGCGTGATAAAATTCTTGACAAAACAGGGTAAAAATCAAAAAACCATAAAAGAGGAAATGGATTGTGTTTACCGTGAGTCTGCTCCTTCTTTATCTACCATTCAAAAGTGGTCAAGCGAGTTTAAACGCGGAAGGGAGAGTATTGAAGATGACCCTAGACCTGGCCGGCCTGTAGTAGCTACTTCACAAGAAAATATTGATAAAGTGGAAAAACTTATATTGGAAGATGGTCGAGTGAAGGTAAAATCTATAGCACAAGTAACCAATCTCTCTATTGGTACCGTACATGATATTATACATGACCATCTTAATATGTCAAAAGTAAGTGCAAGATGGGTTCCGCGAATGCTGACTCGGCTTCAAAAAGACATGCGTGTAGCTTGTTGTTCCGATTTTATTGACCTGTGCGGTGAAAATCCTGATGAGGTGCTGCAAAGAATAGTTACTGGAGATGAAACCTGGGTTCATCATTATGACCCAGAGAGTAAACAAGAGTCCATGCAGTGGCACATTAAGGGTTCAGCTCATCCCAAGAAGTTCAAGGTCATCCCTTCAGCTGGCAAGGTCATGGCCACGATATTTTGGGATTGTGAAGGAGTATTACTAATCGATTATAAAGAAAAAGGTGTAAATGTCACAGGACAGTACTACGCTAACATTCTACGTCAATTAAAGGATGTAATTAAAGAAAAGAGGCGAGGAAAGTTAACCAAAGGTATTCTGCTTCTGCATGACAACGCCCCCGTCCATACTGCTCATATTGCCAAGGCAGCTATTGTTGAATGTGGGTTTAAAACTATTACTCACCCACCGTATAGTCCGGACTTAGCCCCCAGCGACTTATTTTTGCTCCCCAATCTTAAAAAGGATCTGCGTGGAAATAAATTTTCTGACGATGAAGCATTGAAGGCGGCAGTGGAGGAGCATTTTTACATGAAAGATAAAAAATATTTTTACGAGGGATTAAAAAAAATAATTGATCGATCTTTTAAGTGTATGAACATAGGGGGGGAGTATATTGAAAAATAAAAATATCAAACTTTTCGTACTTGTTTGTTTTCATTCTCATACCGAGAATATTTTGAACACCCCTCGTATTGTTTAGTAACATTTGACGATTGGTTCGTGTTAGAGTGCTGCTTTCTTACAGCTCGACCTTCGACGTCACTTAATTTTTAACAAATATAAACATTTGTTTCAGAAGCTTGGCATTTGCCTCGCATGAAAGCTCACCGCGCTGGTTATAACTGCTATAGGTACGCTTCGGGCTTATTAAGTAATGTGAAGATTTCTGAGCTCGAGCTTCAGCCTCACTTTTTACCAAAATTTTTGGTTTGTCTTCCAAAAGTTCCAAATCTCCTCTTCTTCAGCTTAGCCTATGACTTCGCTGCGCCAAGCTCGGCCTGCGGTCTCGCTTTTTAATACAATGGACATTGGTTGGCGTCTATGCTCTAGCTGAGCACGGCTTCGACCTTGCATGAAAGCTCGCCTCTCTGGGAAACTTCGGATTTTTAGGCCCAGCCCGGCCTTTTTAACACGCTTTCACAATTTTGTCACAAAAAATTTCGCGCGCTCGCGTTTTTTGCTGGTTGACCCTGTGAATCTACATGATAGCTTGACTGGTCAATGAATAGTCATTTGAACACATGGAAAAATTATCTCCGAAACTACTGTGCTAAAATTTTGAAAAAACAAAAACACAAAATAATTCTTTACCTATCGATGACAGGAAAACCTATTAGGAATGTGCAGTCAAGCGTGAGTCGGACATAAGCCCTTGCTACACGGTCGCCGACAAGCCTTCTAACCGTCTGACCTTGGTCTGTCCTTGGTCAGTTTTGGTCAAATTTTGTTGGAAACAACTGTCTACACGGTCCGTCCAGACCAAGGCCACGCGGTCTGAGGGGCTTGTTGGCGACCGTGTAGCAAGGGCTTTAATTACTTAGTTTTTGATGGTACTCCTACGGGTTTTTTATAGACATTTCACTCACGTTTCACGTGAAAAAATACATTGTTATAAATTGTGTAATGTACGGAACCCTTAGAATGCGAGTCCGACTCGCACTTGGCCGGTTTTCTTTAAATGTCCCGGTCTGAGTCCCCACACATATGGCAACCCTATCGTAAAGGCCAATACTGGCCCGTTGTATAGCTCAACGCTTAGTTATTCAGTACATACGACTTCTTAAACCTAACGCTATCAGGCCAACAAATAAATAATTCACTGTGCGTAACTAACAAGAACTAAGTAGAATAGATATCGCGCTAACTCGCTGCGACCGGCCAGCATTCCAAGCGAGCTAAAACCCATATAAGGTCTAAACGCTGCAACTTAATTTCTTATAAGCCATTTGAGAAGTAGGCGCTGCCAAAAGTCCATGCATGCGTGCCTTTATGGCACTCCCGGTTCTATATTCAAATTTTATAGCCGATTAAAAAAGCAAGGGCAGGGTTACCATTAACGCTAGTGTAATTATGTGCGAAGTTGCACTCTTGTTTTGTTTTCGTTTTGAACGAGACTATTTGTCGGCTCGCTAAATTTAAAGTCGTTTATTTCAGGGCGTTTAATGTCTGCATTTTAATGCGCGTTTTGTACGTTTATGGACGCTAATAAAAATGTTAAAAGTAACTTATGACTGTTTACAAAGTACACGACAGCTTAATATTTTTCACTTGTGTTCAATACGCGAATTTTAGTAGGTATAGGAGGGATCGGAACGGAAATACACTATTATCGTACCCTCCGACACACATAAGTAGGCCCGCACACACTACCGTGCACATATCGCATTGGGGCATCACATATAGGGTGCCGGCCCTACGGATTACCCTCGGGGGTAATTTTTACCCCATCATCAATGCGTCGCCACCCACTCGACTCATCATTAGATATTTGAATTACTTATAAGCAATTTCGTAATTCGAATTTGGAAATTTAATTTTAGCGGCCAGTGTTCGCGTGTTTATTTTTTTTATTTTACCTACTGTTACTGTAGTGCTTGTTCTAGTTATTTCTAGATTTTAATTAGTTCTCTTCACATTTTTACCTGTTAATTCCTAGATTTGCCACGCTTATGACTACAATAACTGTTTCTTTTAAAGTTTAATTAATTACTGATTGGTGTTGGCGTGTTGTCTAAAGACTCAATATTTTAGTTATAACTGTTTCTAAATGCCGTTTTATACACCGGTAAGAAATAGTGACATCTTTTAAAAAAGTTATATAAACGCACATTTCAAGCTTGGAACATTTATTGGCGGTTGATTACATCTATGGCTTTATTTGATTTTGAGCTTGCATTTCAGGGGAGGGGGGTTGCGTGCTGCGATAATTCCTGCGGCAGCCATTTCGTATGTTCGGGATTTGAGGCAATTTAAATAATTGTACTGGTGGGAATACAGCGTCAACATACTTTAGTTTTAGAGTTATAGCTGGTACCAAACTTAGAATAGAACGTTACCAAACGTCGTAGGTAAAATAAATATGTATTTTTTACAAGCGCTCATAAAACAAACTATAAAAATTTAACGAGTTGTAAAATTTTGAAAAGGCACTTAAAAACCTATTACAAAACCACACTTTTGTACATCTTCGCGCCATACTCGCGTCCCACGCGATTTCTTAACAAAGCGCTAAAAACACATATAACCTATATCTATCTTATTCGCACGTGCTAAATCGATGTGCGATAAAATAGCGCAACTATACAGCTACACACATGCACACAGCCACACATGGGCTAGCATCTCTCTAATTTGTTTTGACATTTTGCAAACGAACGACCACTTTTTCCCGCCTACATAACGATCGAACTTCGAAAAGGGGATTCCAAATTTGAAAACTCAATTCCTATTCTATGGGGCATAGAGTATGAAATGGTAGCAGTTTAAATTTGGAACTCATTTTATTTTTATTGTTGGTGTTTTCGCATATCTTTTTTTTATATTCAGCCAGACCCTTTGCCCTTTGTTGTTTGGAATAGAATGTTAGAGGGATATCCCCTAAACGCGTGCCGTATGAGATAGGTCGCTCTCACATAATAAAAACTCATTTTGCGGCAAATCAATACTTAAAACTTTACAAAAAACTGTATTTACTCTTTACGACCCTAAGCGGCGTTTTTTCCTAAACAAATAGGTAACTTAAGTAGTATGAGGACAAAAAAGTTTACCTTTTTAGGATAGTTGTATAGAGTGGATTTTAGACCAACTTTTTAAATTGCCTGTAAAGCTTATTAATCCTAAAATAAAAGTAATAATTTATGTTTAGTTTTAGTTACATATAAAATACATTTTGAAACAAGTAACTGCGAATTATAGTCAATAACAATGGAATAACTGTTAGTTATTCCAGAATAAAAGTTATTGAATCTCCGTACAGTCACATAACTTAGCACTAATTTTAAAAAAAGCGGCCAAGTGCGAGTCGGACTCACCCATGAAGGGTTCCGTATTTAGGGGATTTATGACGTATTAAAAAAAACTACTTACTAGATCTCGTTCAAACCAATTTTCGGTGGAAGTTTGCATGGTAATGTACATCATATTTTTTTTTTATCATTCTCTTATTTTAGAAGTTACAGGGGGGGACACATTTTACCACTTTGGAAGTGTCTCTCGCGCAAACTATTCAGTGTAGAAAAAAATGATATTAGAAACCTCAATATCATTTTTGAAGACCTATCCATAGATACCCCACACGTATGGGTTTGATGAAAAAAAAAATAGTTTCAGTACCAAGTATGGGGAACCCCCAAAAAAATTTTTTTTTTCTATTTTTGTGTGAAATCTTAATGCGGTTCACAGAATACATCTACTTACCAAGTTTCAACAGTATAGGTCTTATAGTTTCGGAAAAAAGTAGCTGTGACATACGGACGGACGGACAGACAGACAGACATGACGAATCTATAAGGGTTCCGTTTTTTGCCATTTGGCTACGGAACCCTAAAAAACCGTGGCTCGTTTGTTGCAAAGACCTATAATTTAATGACAGGCTATACACGTTTCCCATTAACATTAATGCGTACTAACATGGCAATGGAATCCGTGCGTAATTATTTAGTCCGGACAGAGACTTATAAATAATATATACTGTCAATCAATACGAAGTCACGTTTCTCGTCATTGTATACGCCATTAGCGGGATATCTGACGGCAAGTGGCGTTTACAATAGTTTTCATTTAAATATAATAAATTGAACTGTGTATTTATTTACCACCATTTTAGTAATGCAATATTGTAAATGCACCAAGAGGGTTAGGTTATATATATTATAGAGTTGGACCACGCTAAGTTTTAAGTTTAAATGCACCAAGAGGGTTAGGTTATATATATTATAGAGTTGGACCACGCTAAGTTTTCATGTCATACGTTAAGTATGGAGTACGCATTCTTACAAGTTTGTGCAAAGTTAGCGTCGTCCTGACCACCTACCAACCTAAATTAAAATATGTAAAGTGTACATGTAGTGTCTTACAAAATATGTAAATATGTACATACATATATATGCAGTGTATTTACTATTTACAATATTGCAATACTTGCCTTATTATGTCACGCATTTTAATGTAATAAGCTAAGCTTTTTAACGTAAGCGCCAATTAGGTTCCTTATTCAAAAAAATGTCTATGGTCCTTTAGGTTACATAATTAATTTTATATCACAACACCAGCCTTAATGAGCTAAGGTCGATTTGTGTAATCTTACACAAAGTATCTACTAAACTAATCTATCTAGTCATGCTATTTATTTATTATATTGTGCTTAACCAATTTAATTAACTGGCTAAAATTTTAGTTTATATTTATACTAATAATACTTATGTAAGTAGGATCAGTATAAATATAAACTAAAATTATTCGGATCAACATTTAACCAGTCTATTTTCAAATCGTCTCCCGTTCCGATTGAAAGTCGACTAATTATTTCAAAATACGTAACACCGGAGCCACAATGCACAAAGACTATTGTCAGACAATGGAGTGACTCACGCACTGACGGACGGAAAGACAATGGGATTTTCTAGGGCCCTGGTAAGGCCGTATGCAGATATCGACTTGGTTTAATTTATCTTAAAGTAAAAAAACACAGGAATAAAGTACTTAGTCAAACATTATTCAACGGGAAGAGGTAACTATAGAACAGCTAACAAATTTCACTCACAGGTGTATTCTGATTTTAATAACAGGTTATGAATTAGATCTGAACTTAGTTATGAATTTGATCTGTCAGTGCCAAATGTGACGCTTTCGGTTGAAGAAATGTTGTTGGCAAGTCCAACAGAACTTTTTATTACGTTACTATGGTAACCGTAAAAAAAACATTAATTTTTAATTTTCTTTTATATAAAATATATTGTTGTGGCTACAAGACGCAGTTTTGTTCTTCAACCTCTACGAACCAGCACTAACCACCGCACCGCTGAACAAATGTCACTTTTCACATTGACAGATCCGATCCATAACGACCATAACTAATCTAGATCTAATTCATAACCTGTTATAAAATCAGAACACGCCTGTTAATAATCTTAACATCCACCTACAATGACACTGTAATCCCTAATAGTAGTTTATGCAACAGTGATATAATAAGGGTTCTTAAAATTCAAGGGTCGAAGTTACAAAACGAGACGTAGTCGAGTTTTGTAAAAAAAGACTCGAGAATTTTAAGAACCAATTATGAGCTGTTGCATACATTACTTTTTCTATGACAGCTGCAGCAAAAAAAAAAAAAAAAAAAAAAAAAAAAAAAAAAAAAAAAAAAAAAAAAAAATAAGAGTTATTATTAAAAAAAAGAGTTATTATTTAAAAAAAAAAGAGTTATTATTGTAAATGAAAACATACCTCTTTCAATCAAGATGATCGGAACTTGTATCTTTAAAAAAAATAAAGCAGTTGTATTATACTCATAAGATGACTGCTAGCAGTCATCTTATGAGCCTATAGACAAAGCATTCAAATGACATTGCTTTAGATATCACTGTCAGTCATTTAATTGACACATTTAAGTGCTGGAGTAGAAAAAAGAACAAAGAATTTACATGCACTCATACAAAAAACTGCAAAAAGGAACGCAACAAAAAAACAAAAGTGAATCAATCGTGTGTCATGAGCCCCCATCAATCAAATGCAACATTCTAACGAATCCTTTTTTGTTCCAAGTTCAAAAACCTGACCTTGCCTCGGTCAACGCGAGATGGTTTGGCGTAGTCGAATTGTTAATGCTAATGCTATTTTTTGTCAGTGTTTTTGATGCTAGTTTTTGGCGTTGTCAGGCTACTTTTTTGCTTTGCAACCCAATTAATAGCAAACCTTGGACAATAGATAGAAGCGTAGATTAGGAACAGCTCAAAAAAGTTACTTACAAACAAAAAATATGCTTATATTTGAATTTAAAAATATATGTGTCGTTGCCTCTTAGGAACCGCGATCAGGCTACAGCGAAAACCGAAATTCGCAAATTGCGGGGATCATTCACTTTTACTCCAATGACGGCGTAATTAGAGTGATAGAGAAAAATGCCCGCAATTTGCGAACATCGATTTTCGCGGTTATAGCTCAGAGTTTTCGATGTAAGTGCCATTCACCCTAAGCGTTTTTATACAACAATTTATTTACAAAATCCGTGTTGCAAGTAAACAATTCGCACAAAGATACAAATTACAATTAAGGTTCTTGTACCGGCCGTGTCACATTGTGCGACAAATCCCTGCAAATATTTACCGCCTTATCACAATGGAATAAAGTACAAAATTGCGCATTTTGCGCGAACAACGGCCTTTTTCAACAAATTTTCTTTATGAAACGTGATGAGTCATGTGTTTTTGCGATGATTCGCATTTTGCGGCGTGCAACGACCGTTTGACCCGGTCTTTGTCGCTGCCCTCTACGTTTTTGTACAGTCGCCATTAGATATATCGGAGCGGTCATAGTGCTCATAAATATCTGACCACGCCTCTGTTGTCAGGGCGTTAGAGTGCGTGTTCAGATATTCACGAAAGGCGGCCAAATTTGATAAAACGCGGGTTAGCAACTACGTTTGAATCACGTTTGAATTGTTCGAAAATCGCGTGTCATTTATATGTTATCTGTGGAACTGTTTTCTTTACATTTCATTGTTGTTCGATGTACATTTAAAAGTACAGTAAATCATCACATTATGACACAGTTATATAATGAGATGTTACTGCACGCGATATTTCTATCCTATAAAAAGTTAATAAAACAATTTACGCCAAAACCGCAGACCAGAATATAAAAATATATGTCGATAAAATTTCAATCGCAATAATAGCGCTATACGATGATACTAGTATTTATAGTACAATAATATTATGATGGACTATAAAACTATGGAAACAACTGGCACATAAGGCATTAAACCTCTAATAGTGCGCGGCAAAAAGCGCGCAAATTAATGTGGTCGGCCACATGTGGTATCGTAATGCACGTTTAAATTCAAAATAAACGCATGTTGCAAATTTAATATATTTTTTGCAGTGAACTTACATTGAATTAATACATGACGTGCATTTAAATTTGCAAACGAGCGATGACAGGAGAATCTTTTTAACTAAACAGTTAACGATAACTCGTTATTAAAGGAAAGTTTGAATTTAGAATAAGAAGAAAAATCTTAACCGATTTAATCTATATATATAAATGCAAGTGTCCTGACTGACTGACTGACTGATTCATCAACGCAGAGCCGAAACTACAAAAGCTATAAAGTAGAAATTTGCACACTAGGTTGCATTTATAAAGTGTACAAAAGATAAGAAGCGATTTTGAAAAATTCAACCCCTAAGGGGGTTAAAAAGGGGATGAAATGTTGTATGGGGTACAAGTTTTATTTTAAGCTAGGAATTTGAAACTTCGTAAAAAGGTATGCTATTAAAAAACAAGAAAACTAATTTCAGCGTTTTTGAAAATTCATCCCCCAAGGTGGTAAAAAAGGGGTTGAAATTTTGTATGGAGACCAAATATTTTTTTGAGTGTGGTAGTTGAATCTTTGTATAAGGGCATATTATTAGAATACAAGAAAAGTAATTTCTGCGTTTTCAAAAATTCATCCCCTAAAAGGGATAAAAAGGGGTTGAAAGTTTGAATCCATTACAAAAGCTTTGAAACTTCTTAGAAAGGCTTAATAGCCGATTACAAAAAAAGTAATTAAGACGTTTTTGGAAAATCAACCCCTATGGGGGTTAAAAAGGGGATGAAAATTTGTCTTAGGGGTTCAAATTTTATTTTAAGCCAGGAACTTGAAACGTTGTAAAAAGGTATTATATTAAAAGAGAAGAAAATTAATTTCAGCTTTTTTGAAAATTCATCCCCGAAGGTGGTGAAAAAGGGGTTGAAAGTTTGTATGTACATCAAATATTTTTTTGAGTGCGGGACTTGAATCTTTGTACAAGGGCATATTATAAGAAGACAAGAAAAATAATTTCAGCGTTTTTAAAAATTCATCCCTTAAAAGGCTTAAAAAGGGGTTGAAAGTTTGTATGGAGATCAAAAAATTTTTTGAGTGCCGGACTTGAATCTTTGTATAAAGGCATATTGTTAGATTAGAAGAAAAGTAATTTCAGGGTTTTTGAAAATTCATCTCTCAAGGTGGTGAAAAAGGGGTTGAAACTTTGTATGGAGAACAAACATTTTGGTGAGTGCGGGGCTTGAATCTTTGTAAAAAAGCATATTATTAGAATACAAGAAAAGTGATTTCAGCGTTTTATAAAATTATCCTATTAAATGGTTAAAAAGGGGTTGAAAGTTTGTATGGGGTTCAAATTTTATTTTAAGCTAGGAACTTGAAACTTCGTATAAAGATATTTAATTAAAAGAGAAGAAAACTAATTTCAGCGTTTTTGAAAATTCATCTCTCAAGGTGGTGAAAAAGGGGTTGAAAATTTGTATGGAGATCAAACATTTTTGTGAGTGCGGGTCATGAGTCTTTGTACGAAAGCATATTATTAGAATACAAGTAAAGTAATTCCAGCGTTAAAAGGGTTAAAAAGGGGTTGAAAGTTTGTATGGGGTTCAAATTTAATTTTTAGCCAGGAACTTGAAACTTCGTAAAAAAATATTTTATTAAAAGAGAAGAAAACTCATTTCAGCGTTTTTGAAAATTCATCCTTCAAGGTGGTGAAAAAGGCTTGAAAGTATGCATCGGGCGCGATTTTTTAAAAATAGTGGACATGAAAATCTTCTAAGAGCCACGCAAGAGGGATTATATCGAGAATTTTTTTTTTAGTTAGGGGCTTGAAACTTCATGAGTAGTTTGTGACAGACAAATCTCATGCTTTGTATAATTATTAACAAATTATTAACAGTCCCTACTGCTATGTTCTTTAGGTGGTCGCCGAGATCCGTTAGGGCATGGCAATTAAAGAAAAAGAAGAAGACTAATATATTTTGCCGCATTAATGCTCTCTGCTCATGTAGAATATCTTACCACCAACATACAAATCCACGCGGACGAAGTCGCTGGCAACAGCTAGTTTGATATAAATTTCACATAAAAATACGGCATAAAGATATTAAAGATCACGTTTGTTGTATGGGAGCCCCACTTACATATTTATTTTATTTTATTTTTAGGTATGTGTTATAGCGGTAACGGAAATACATCATCTGTGAAAATTTCAACTGTCTAGCTACCACGGTTCATGAGTTGCAGCCTGGTGGCAGACAAACAGACGGACAGGCAGACAAACGGACAGACGGACACACAGCGGAATCTTAGTAATAACCCGTCCCGTTTTTACCCTTTGGTACGGAACCCTAAAAAGTAACTTGAGAAAAAACACGTCTGTCGGGTTATACCTTAAATCCGATGTGTGTTAGTTTCATATAAAAAGAACCTTATGTAGATTGGCGCTTAAGTTATTTGTAGCTCTTAAAAAAGATCCGACGTTTTGTGACGTAAGCGACAATGACATTAAGTATTATTTTAGAAATGGAAAATTTTTGATTTTCGAACGAAATCAACTGGCGACTATTCTACGATTTAAAACCAGTCCCGTAGAAGGGCTCTCCGATTCGTAACTTAATTAACAATTTAATTAAACCTTTAAAAAAATTCTACGGAAATTTCCAAGTGTAATGTTACTTTAATGGCGTAGATACACTAATAGCTAAAGCCGTTGAAAAGTAATTATAAGAAATAACTGCTAAGGGCATTAGTTGTATAAGATTGCGACATTCTATAGGTAGAAAATGTAGAAATACGTGTTCTTAGATACTAAGTTGCTTTTCCGCATTCGTTGTATGGGATCTATGATTCATTGAGTGCCTAAGCTTAATGTGGCGTTTCACGGGTAAAGGTATCTTATGGCAGTTGGCGGTTATAAGAGCGTCGTAAATAACAACGTAAGCTTCAACCGCCGTAAGGTACATTTTACCAGTGGAACGTTACATACGTGTATGTATGTGTGTATTAAACGTGTATATCAAATAAGTAAACAATATAATAGAGTTACAAATGATGTCAAAGTTAATTTAGTAAATTACGAAATACCTAGTAGACTGATGAGCACTTAAGTATTAGCGTTTATTTATGGTGTTTTTACATAATACGAGTAGGTAGGTATATAACAGATATAAGAAAACACTTTAAATACTTAACCTGAATTATACCAGGTTTAAAGGAAGTTAGGAGAGCTATGTTTTAATTTAAAACGACTTTTTTTTTCAATATTCTCTCGGTGGAAAACAAGCGTACGGCCCACCTCATGATTAGCGGTCTCCGTAGCCTACGGACGCCTGCAACTCCAGAGATGTTTGACCCCAACACAAATATTGCTATGCACAATGCGGCATGCATTGCAATTTGTTCTGTAGGGCAGTGGAGGCTTCAAAAATATATTAAATAACGACCTTGAGTGCTCTAACCTAACACTTAATGTAATTGATACCTATTAAATAACAAAATTAAGTTTTTTTCCCCATCTCACTCAACACCGTAGCGAATTTCGTCAGAACGAAACCAAATATGGAATGGAACCGGTTCCGAAATCGCTAAATATTCGATGCGAGATGTTCAAAGTTACGAATTGGCAGTGGCACTCGAATTTAAACTTGTAATTTGGGTTCGGTAATACATATTCTGCTTAGGGTTTGCAATCCGGATCCGGAATGTATGAAATTATCCGGATCTCGATCCGGATCCGCGGATCTTCCCATACATTTCGGATCCCTCGTGCAAACCCTAATTCTGCTATACGTAGAGGAACGGGTCTCTATTGTTTCCCAAAACGTTTTAACTTTTAATAAGTCATAACGTATTGTTTGTCCGCATTTTCGTTAGTCATAATTTATTTGGTTCAGAAACGCGTCAGTTTTCAGGATTGCCATAAAACAAACCTAACCTAACCTATCTACAGGATAACCTTACAAAATTTCTGAAAAGTTAACGGTATCAGTTTTTTATAATTAATGATTATATGACAAACAATACATTATGACTTAAAACTTTATGGGAAACAAAGGTAAGTACCCCACTACAGAACATATTAAAGAGGTTAGAACGGCTATCGCGCGCAGTTAGTATCGGAACCGGCGCGGTGTCGCCGCTCGTTCCTCTCCACATTTCCACATTTCTCGCGCAACGGTAGTAAAAACTTGTGTGCCTGGTGAATGGATACGTCTCCTTTAGACAGATTTGATGTCTGGCTTTTTAATCTGAACGTTATTGTGGCGCAAAAGGCATGTTTACGTTTTTCGGTCAGCGCGGGCGAGTACGAGAGTGCGAGCGTTTGCTCATAACCGGCGGCGACACGTACCCTGCTCGCATCGCCATTCTACTTGTTCTGTGTACCCCACAATCCACATATTCTGATATACGTAGAGGAACATTTGAGTAATAAAAATGGTTTAACACGTTCTCTGTGGAATGGGGTCAACATAGACTAGGAATCCTCTAGACGGAGTTTAGAGCAATTATTTCATGAAACCGATGCTGCCAAAAATACGGGGGTGCGGGGGACAAGGTGAGCGAATCCCGTGCCGTGATTAGTCCGCTCAAAGACACGGACCAATCACGGCACGGGATTGACTCGAAGATGGAGTAAAACTACCGTATAAGTGGCAGAGGGCGTAGCGTTACTATGCTCAGTCTAGAGGATGTCTTGTCTGTGGGGGTCAATCACTCACGCATAGGCACAGGGTAAAATTAAAAATCTGTCTTAATAATATTTTATCCCAATTTTATTTGTATGCCAATAGGCACGACATAGTGATACTGAAATATTTATTTAACATACCTATGTTGAACAAATAAATCTTTGAATCCCGGAATTGGGGATAAAACGGTAGGTACGAGAACACTCAAGTAAGAAAAGGGGGCGATTCATGACTTTTATGTATATGTATTTACGAGGCTAGTTATTAATATAAGTGAAACGCCCATTACTAAGCGCCACTTGCCTAGTGCAAGTCACTAACCCGGAGTTAAGCGATTAAACCGTTAACCCAGTGTCAAATTGTAATGGTAACCATGGTAACTCCGGGTTTAACAGGCTAACCCCGGGTTAGCGGAATGGTGCAAGTGGCCCTTCGACACACACACATACTTTGTTATTCTCTAGTTGTAAACAGAATAGCATGTTTACGCCACCGGAACCATAAACAAAGTGTACACTCCCACGGTTCGTTTTTTCGTATAATAGTTGTTTATAAAAAAAACTTGGACCTTTTTCTCTACACCGGTCTTGTAGCAGGTGTCGTGGGACTCGTGGGTCGTGTTTATGCCACACATGTTAAGTATTTTAAATATTGTATCAGTTTTATTACACTGTGACCAAGACACTGTGACAAGAAAGTGACCATTCCTCGTGCATGCATGCATGTTCCGTCCTAAGCCTTGCCTGCACTTTTTCTTTACAGGGCTCGAATTGAAAACATTAAGTTAAAAAAATAACAACTGGTTTAATTAATTACTTCTCGAAAGCGAAAGTACATACCTTACTAGAAATGCTTTATAGAGTAAATACGGTATTTAATCTATAAAGCAATTCAACTATTTTCTGACTTATTCAATTCTAATTTGTTTCCAAATGATTGCTATTGTGTTCCGTATAATATAAAGAGAGTTCTTAAGTTGACCGTTAGATCATAAAATGTCGCATTGATATGTATAGCATTTTTAGTGGCGTAAACGCCAACTGTACTACGAATTCCTTTATACTAAACAACATTTACACCTTGCTTACACTTCACGGTGGAAGGAAATAAATTTAGCTTTACGCTTTATCGACTATTAAATCTATTTCACTTACTGTTAAGGTATTGCAAAATACATAAATCTTTAACTCAGCCATAAAATCTAGTAACATTCACGACAAATTTATTTCACACAATTATAGGTATAATTAATAACGAGAGATAGACAAGTACTAAAAGTCATATAAATTATTGCATAAAGCGGTCCACATCTCGAATTCACATGCACTTCTTCAGAGCGCAACCAAAATCATTTAAAAAGGGACCTTAATTCGTTTTATTTAAGTCTAATTTGGATTGAATATCAATAACAGCTAGCTCGCCGTCGAGAAATACACAATTTAATTCATAGAGTTCATAGAGTATGTGCGGAAAGAGAAGAGTCGTGGAATGTATGGGGCCCAATACATTCCACGACTCTTCTCTTTCCGCACAGACTCTAGTATTGCTAAATGTATGCAAGCGGTAACCATGAATGAACCATTTCTGAGTTCACTGTAAAATTTTGCGTAGTTTTTTATTTCTTTTAAAATTGCGTTTTGGAAAGTAAAGTCCGATCGCTTTCGTGATTCGATGCAATAAAGTGTGCGTTAAAATTAGCGTTACACACGAGAAACTTAGTTGTTACTAATTGAAGATGCTATTTTAATGAAGTGCATCTAATAATAACGCAAAAATGTTTCGTATAATCACCACAAAGGCCCCGGCTGCGCCTGTCTGTTTGTGTGTATGGATGTTCGCGATAAACTCAAAAACTACTGAACGGATTTTCATGCGGTTTTCACCTATCGATAGAAATTCTTGAGAAAGGTTTAGTTTAGATGTATAATTTGTTAAGGTTTTGTGAAGCCCGTGCGAAGCCGGGGCGGGTCGCGGGTATGGACTAACTTGGCGCTTACGTCATAGCTTTTTTTATCGGAATGACACGTTCGATCACGCTTAGTCATTCCTTAGTGCCAAATGTAAAATGGAGATCATTGTTACCAGTACAATTTGATACCCGGTTAACGGTTTAACCCGTTAACCCCGGGTTAGTGGGATGGTGCAAGTGGCACTTAGTAAAATCAGTTTTTCCGGTTCCTAAGTTATAGGCTGCGCCTAAATTAGGATTGACGAGTTAATATGTTAATTGAAAAATTCCAGTTCTACCCTTTTAAGTATGTTGATTATCTATTAAGTTTCAATTTGTAAACATATTCTGATAAATAAGCTATTTGTATTTCTAAATTTTTGCATTGTCTTGATGATGCTTGCCCTTTTTGCTGCCAACGTGAATCATTGTATACCTATGAAGTTTCAGCAACGCACATGTGACTCCCTAAGCGTCCATAAGCTACAGTGTTGGCTAACACAGGCAACTTTGCTAACAGAGGCCATCTTGTTCACCGCTGTGTAAAAACCAGAATTGACCTCGATATCCAACCCTGCATATGGCTATGTTTATACATCTTACCAACCCTTCTCAACCCTTAATCAACGTTTATCCTGTCCCCAATTTAAAAAGTAAAATAAATAGGTTATAACCTATTTCGGGTCGCAAAAAAAAAAGAAAAAACGTGGAGATACCTGCACTTAAGTTCAAGCGGTTGGGTTCGGATGGGGGTACACGGGGTGTAGGGTGTATTTAATTTTGGATTAAACGGTTAATTTAATGAAGAAAAAAAAACTAGTGCCCCAGCTCCCATGAGCCGTGGCAAAATGCCGCGACCACGCGCGGAAGATGGTTAATTTCGGTAATGTTGTTGAGTAAGTAGTTTTTTGATTTTAGAATCAATTTAAGATTTAATTGTTAAGTACTCACAATTTTTTTGAAATAGATTGATATATGTATAGATTACCTAATAATTTTTATCGTATGTACCTATGTATATTTCTTTGGCATATAATACAGACCAAAGGGATTGAAAGATTCCCCGTGTTTTAGCACAGACGTAAGCTATTTTTCTACCTAGATAATTAGTGTTTTTTTTATAATTTTTCCCTTTATAACATTAAAGAAAAACTATAAAAAAAACTATTAACATACTACTTTTATAATAACTATGAAAAATTATAATGAATAAACTAATAACAAGCTAAGTTGTGATTACAATTATATTGATAATAGACTTAAGCCTTAGACAAACTTGTGAAAACAATACAAAATTTAAGTCGTAATAAAACTGTCTTTCAAAAGCCGTTTTAACATGAAATACGAGTACCTAATTAACACTGAAATGCATTTGTTTAATTGTCAGCTCATATCCTTAATCAATACAAGATAAGTCTTATCGATAAATTCGACAGATGTTATCAAAAGTTAAGGCTACCGTTTCAAAATTAATTAACGATTAAATACGCTGTAATGATTATACGCGTATGCGATTATTTGTGAACTAGCGACTCGCCCCAGCTTTGCACGGGTTAATCCGCTTACTTACATAAGTAAGTAAAGTCAATATTCCACAAACAAGTTCTAAATTTAAACTCTCACATAACGATCAAATACCTCGCCTAAGTGTCCCTCAAACTTTACCCCACTCGTATCTCGACGGTTTCAAAAGAACGTATTATTTACATTTTTTACCTTAAAAAGTGGTACAAAAAAGGGTAAAGAATGAACGAGCGCTCACCAAATGTCCCACCGACAGGTTGCCTTCCAAATACGATCTGTAAAGAAAAAAAACGTTAATACGAAGTTGAATTTCGAACGTTTAATTAAAACTAAAATTGTTATCATTCTGCCGATGCGTTCTGTTTAATTCGAAAAGACAGTTGCGTTCCTGTTTCCAATTTTTTTTAACGGTCGGAGGTGCAAAATGAATGCTAAAACTTTATAAGGGATAATTTAAACTTAATACCTATTGTCTCCTTTTTCAGATTATAACGGTCATTAATCGAATCGAATTTTAAATACAGCATCCATATAAAAGATAAAAGTTAAGTGGCTCGAAGTTAATTTTAACCAAAGAATCGATATAGGACCAACAAAATCGTAGGCCATTTATATGATGTAAGATGCCGTCATTTTAGACACGCACGTCAATTTTAATTACAAGATGGCGATTCGAAGTGATTTATCACTTTTTGATTTTGTCTTGTTTTATTTGATGAGTCATAACATATTATTGTGTCGCGGTAAAGACTACTGGCGTTATTCATAAACGCGTTACTGGCCTGAATTAGCTATGAATCGTTCGTCTTTATCTGTCATTTTAACTTAAGTATTTGTAAGAAAGGGATAAAACATAATTTAACTAAATCTGTAACATTAAATTTAAAGATAAGTAACGTGACGCAAAGTCTGATACTCTGCTTTTGATGCTGACTGTACAAGATTCCTTGTAAATTTGACTGACCGTTTTTATATCATCATTAATATTTAACCTGACCGAACCTAAGCTTTTTTACAGTTTTCATTAAAATTTTACTATATTTGGAGGTACTTCTTAGTTTTAGCGTTAGCATACTAAAGCAATTTGCCAAAACAAAAACACAACTCAAAAACATAATTCGACCTTAAGCCTTCGTAAAAAAGTTCAAATTCCAATGGCAATACTCGGAAACAAAGATGGCGTGCCATCGAACTATATTGCGCGCGATCACGTATCACAATTAACAGCCGGTTATGGATGAATTTAAAACAATATTCAGTAATTACGGTGCATCAGTCACAGTAGCTTAATTTCAAGTACGATGACTCCTTCGCCGTTCCTATTGGTTGGTCAAAACTTTCCACTTAAAAATATTCGTCTTTAAAAAAAGGGTTTAATTTTTATGATGATTTCGCCATTTTCGCCAATGTCAAAAGTGTGCTAGTAAAGCATGAGCATGACGTTATTGGGTAGAAGTTTTTAGTAAATTGATAGCTGGTCTATATACTAATAGCCACAATGGATTAATTGATGAACATTTTGCAATTGCCACCTGACAAATGAACAAAAATGTGTCACAGATATGTCACAGTACTCAAGCACAATATAATCAGAATGTAACTGTACTTATTCTGCTTATACTGTGCTTGCGCATAATGACAAAATTAATTATTACTGTAGGCTCGGACATGTTTCTATGATTATATTGATTGAGTGGGGATTTAGAACGCGTACAAAAGGCCATACATAGTACATAGGTACATATAGCTCATTTCTCACATTTCCCAGTTACAGTCTGTCTGCCTAAAGTTCGTTCAATTCATGTTTTGCATAGTCCAATGTTCCCACGCTGAAGACCGTGGCAAGTGGAGGCGATTTCGAGGGCTGCATTATCCACCATAGATACGTCACATCATACAAACACTCTGTCAAGACTGAGGAGGAACGTCAGACTCCAAAGCCTCTGTATATGTGAGTAAATGATTTTTAGGGTTCCGTAGCCAAATGGCAAAAAACGGAACCCTTATAGATTCGTCATGTCTGTCTGTCTGTCTGTCTGTCTGTCTGTCCGTCTGTCTGTCCGTCCGTATGTCACAGCCACTTTTCTCCGAAACTATACGAACTATACTGTTGAAACTTGGTAAGTAGATGTATTCTGTGAACCGCATTAAGATTTTCACACAAAAATAGAAAAAAAAACAATAAATTTTTGGGGTTCCCCATACTTCGAACTGAAACTCAAAAATTTTTTTTTTCATCAAACCCATACGTGTGGGGTATCTATGGGTAGGTCTTCAAAAATGATATTGAGGTTTCTAATATCATTTTTTTCTAAACTGAATAGTTTGCGCGAGAGACACTTCCAAAGTGGTAAAATGTGTGTCCCCCCCTGTAACTTCTAAAATAAGAGAATGATAAAACTAAAAAAAATATATGATGTACATTACCATGTAAACTTCCACCGAAAATTGGTTTGAACGAGATCTAGTAAGTAGTTTTTTTTTAATACGTCATAAATCGCCTAAATACGGAACCCTTCATGGGAGAGTCCGACTCGCACTTGGCCGCTTTTTTAAAACCTATTGTTATTTATTAAGTTACTGCTCACATGTTTACCTTTCCCAATAGTTCAAGGGGCCCCGTGATTACCAGTTTGCCGGACGATATCAGCCTGTCAGTTGTTCGGAACTGTCACCTTTTGCGTTTAACTGACAGGCTGAAATCCCCCAGGGCCCCTTTAGAATATTGGAATTATAATTAGTTTGTTAAATACTTTATTTACACGTCTCATCGATAACATTGTAATCTTATGTCTTATCATAGGCGTACGCACGGTGGGGCAAGGTGGGGCTGTTGCCCCACCCTGGTCTGTGACCAGAAGCTAAATTTTTTTGGGCACAATACATGTAAATATCTGGGAGACGGAGTTTTGCTCGGAAAACATATTTAAAATAAAAACTCAGAAATACACGTTTTCCCAGAGATAAGACCTAGCTAAATCGATGTTTCGCCCCCGAAAACCTCCATATAGCAAATTTCGAGCTGTTTCAACCGTACCCTGTTTCAACGTACCTAGCCTCTCCTACTTCTGCCCCACCCCTTAAAAAATGCTGGGTACGCCCATGTGTCTTATTGTGTTTTTTGTCATTAATTAGTGTTCAATTATATCAAATGGTCCTGAGACCCTAATATGTTTAACGGCGCGCGCTTTATTTGATTTGATTATTTTTAAATTGTCAAATTAATCGGGTAGTTGTGATTGTTATTTGACATTGACAAGTTGATTTATTTTAAGAGCGGGTAGTCCCGAATGGAGTTGTAAGTGTCATGGCGGCGCGGGACGTCATTCCGTTGACAGCGCCCCGCACGAGATGGTCGCTTACAAACCCATTGGCTCTTAATCGTGTTTGATTTTTGTAATCATCGGATATTTTTGGTGTTATTTAATTAAAACAAATAATACAGTGATTTGATTGTATTGTGAGATTGTTATTTCGTGATAACCTGCACGTGCACGCCCACACGACATCAATATGTCAGACACGCCTTCAAAGACGCCTGTTCGGCCTCCCGATACCCCGACATCGGAAGTGAGATTACCAGAAACGGCGCAGGATCACCCTACAGGTCAGAGTGATGTTATTTTAAATAGTACAGACAATCAAATGTGGAAAATGTTGTTTGAAATGCAGCAACGTCAAATGATGGAATTGATTCGTACAATGAAGGAACCTGGCAAAGATGCTAAACTTGTACTTCCTGAATTTAATCCTGAATCTCGAGACAGTGATGCTCGGGCGTGGTGCGCTACTGTGGATTTGTGCATGCAAGAAAAACAGATAACTAGTAGCAACCTAATTATTGCCCTGAGTCGAGCTCTTAAAGGTACGGCAGCGTCATGGCTGGCCCAGAATAGTTTTGCTGGGATAACCTGGACTCAGATAAAAGATTCTTTTCTCGCTCGATTTGACTACGTCGAAACACCTGCTGCTACATTATACAGGCTGCTCAATGAGAACCCAAATGACGGTGAATGTTTAGCATCATACGCTAATCGATTTTTAAGCACGCTAATGAATAGATGGAGTAATTTATCAAATGAGCAGATAGCGATAGCTGTAACGTTAGCACATGCATCAAAAGCTGACCCCCGATTACAAAGACTGGCTTTTACTACGGAAATCGATACGCGAGTGAAAATGCAACAAGAACTGATGGCCTATACTTATCGTAAAAGAGGGCCGGCGACACAGGATAAACTGTTGGCACAAAATGATGCTAAAAGACCCCGTGTTGATTAATTACGGAGGTGTTACATATGCAACAAGTTGGGACACTTGGCAATCCATTGCCTTGCTAAAAATGAATCAACACAAGCATCGACATCGAAGAATACGGCTGATGTTCCAACAAAACCATCTTCGCTCACGTGTTTCTCCAGTGGCGAGAAAGGACACATATCGACGCGCTGCACGAAGAAAGAAGACAAATCAAGCGAAGCGGTTGTGGAGCGTCGAGTGAATATCTGCACTGTCAAGCAAGCTTCGGACCAAATCTCTACTAATAACGGTGAGAAGTATTCATTCTGTTTTGATTCGGGCGCTGAATGCTCTCTGATTAGAGAAAGTGTAGCTAAGAAATTCCCTGGTAAGCGACAACAAAACATTGTAAATTTACTGGGCATAGATAAACGATCTAGTGGTTTACAGTGCAATAATCAAATTTTAGCCACGGTCAACATACAGGGCTTCTCAATGCAATTGCTTTTCCATACTGTACCTGATGATTGCATATCTCAGTCTATCCAAGTGGGGCGAGATTTATTGGCGTTAGGGTATTCAGTAGAAATGACTGAGGATCAACTTATTGTTAAGAAATTTAAGACAGTAGCGGTTTGTGAAATAGGTTCTAAAGTAAATGGTTTTCAAAACATTAACACCGACATTCCTAGCGACTTCCGGGGACAATTACTGACGTTACTCGAAGAAAACGCGGATCATTTCGTGGAAGGGACGCCAACTGGTAGAGTTAGCACCGGGCAATTAGAAATCAAATTAGCTGACCCAAATCGTACTGTACAAAGACGTCCGTATCGGCTGAGTTCAGATGAGAGGGAATTAGTACGTGATAAAATTAAAGATCTTTTGGACGCGGGCATAATACAAGAAAGTTGTTCACCATTCTCGAGCCCCATTTTATTAGTTAAAAAGAAAGACGGTACCGACCGACTTTGCGTAGACTACCGGGAACTTAATAATAACACTGTGCCCGATCGTTACCCACTTCCCATTATTTCTGACCAAATTCAGCGGCTAGTAGGAGCCAACTTCTTTACATCACTTGACATGGCAAGTGGGTACCATCAGATACCAGTTCATAAGGACTCGATAGAGCGGACTAGTTTCGTGACACCGGACGGGCAGTTCGAATATCTTACTATGCCATTTGGCCTCCGGAACGCCCCTGCGGTGTATCAACGTGCTATAAATAAGGCGCTAGGTCCTTTAAGTGAGACGTTTGCCGTAGTATATCTGGATGACGTCATTATTCCCTCCCGTACAGTAGAAGAAGGGTTAGATCGGTTGCGCCAAGTGTTAGGGGCCTTAAGTAGTGCGGGTTTCTCGCTAAATTTAAAGAAATGCGCTTTCCTGAAGACGGAAGTAGAATATTTGGGCTATCACGTTTCTGCGGGTGAAATACGGCCTAACCCCAGAAAAATAAAAGCGTTAACAGATCTTGCACCACCCGAAACAGTTACGCAGTTGAGACAATTTATTGGGCTGGCCTCATATTTTAGGCAGTTCATACCGGGGTTTTCTCAAAAGACGGCCCCTCTTTACAGACTGACATCCGGCAAAGGGAAAGTTGTTTGGACGCCGGAATTTGAGAAAATTAGGCAAGAAATTGTTGCTATTCTGACTGATAAGCCAGTCCTAACTATTTTTGACCCTGATCAGTCGATTGAGCTGCATACCGATGCGAGCGCTGAAGGCTATGGCGCTATACTGATGCAACCCGTCGATGGTAAATTACGCGTGATCGAATACTATAGCCGCCGAACCTCCAGCGCCGAGTCTCGGTATCACTCATACGAGCTAGAGACCTTAGCCGTGGTAAATGCCATAAAACACTTCCGGCACTATTTGCACGGGCGTAAGTTTAAAGTAGTCACTGATTGTAATGCCGTCAAGGCATCGAAATCAAAGGTAGACCTGACACCACGTGTCCACCGTTGGTGGTGTTTTCTACAAACTTTTGAGTTTGATATCGAGTATCGCCAGGGTAAAAACATGAGTCATGTTGATTTCTTGTCCCGCAATCCTGTTCCTGTGTCAACACAGCAAATTCCAAACGTAGAACAGAAGCGTGTTTATTTGACAGAGATCTCTGATTCTTGGCTTCAGGCAGAACAACAAAAAGACGATGAAGTTAGGTCCCTTATCATGAAACTCAATAGTAATGAGCTTAATGACGAAATTGCTAAGACATATGAAATAAGGCGAGGTGTTTTGCACCGCAAAATAGAGCGCAATAATAGAAGTGTTTGGTTGCCGGTCGTGCCAAGACCGTTTCAATGGGCAGTCATAAACCATGTGCATGAGAGCATTATGCACTTAGGATGAGAGAAAACATTAGAAAAGGCTTTTTGTCATTATTGGTTCCCTAATATGAACAAGTACGTAAGAAAATTTGTGGACAATTGTATAACGTGTAGGGTTTCTAAATCGCATTCCGGGAAAGTTCAAGCTGAACTCCATCCAATTCCTAAAGTAACCACTCCTTGGCATACTATTCACATGGATGCAACCGGGAAGTTGAGTGGTAAGAGGGACACAAAAGAGTATGTATTCGTAACAATAGACGCATTTACAAAATATGTACTCTTGCACCATTCATTAAATATTGACGCTAAAAGCGCTATTAAAGCTTTGCAAGCAGGCCTTTCTCTGTTCGGTGCCCCCACTCGCATTATAGCAGATCAAGGTAGATGTTTCGCTGGAAAGGAGTTTAAAGATTTTTGTACGACCCATAACGTAAACCTACACCTTATAGCAACGGGCAGCAGTCGTGCTAATGGGCAAGTAGAACGAGTGATGTCAACTTTAAAGAACATGCTTACAGCTGTTGAAACCGGAAACCATAAGTCGTGGCAAGCAGCATTGCCAGAAATACAACTAGCCATAAACTGCACGTTTAATCGCACTACTAGGGCTAGTCCTCTCGAACTGCTGATAGGAAAGGTTGCTAGACCTTTGCAATTAATGACTTTAGATACAGATGACACCGAAATTGATCTGGACACTATTAGAGAGCAGGCGACCCGGGCCATAAACACGAATGCTTCTATAGAGAAAGATAGGTTTGATAAAGGGAAAGCTAAGGTAAATAATTTTGAAGTAGGCGACTATGTTTTGATTGAAAATCACGAACGTAATAAAACTAAGTTGGAACCTAAATTCAAAGGTCCGTTTCGAGTGGCTGAGTTGCTTGATGGTGATAGATATCTGCTAAAGGCATTGAACTCTAATCGAACGTACAAATACGCGCATGATCGTCTACGACGAATGCCCGAGTGTTATGTTCCATTGGAGTTGAATACCGCGTTAGAAACAACCGAAAGTAGCAAAGAGTCAGGATGCCCTAACGGCGCTGGTGAGTACGAACAAGTGGTGTTGCTATTTTTGTATGTTGGTTTGTGTGTATTATGGTAAACGACTTGAGCAGTATGATAATCTTGGTGGAAATTAGCAGCTTAGATGCCATAATGTTACCTTGGTGGCTTTAGTTGGCCTTGGTGGCATTAGTTTAGCCTTGGTGGCATTAGTTGGCCTTGGTGGCATTAGTTTAGCCTTGGTGGCATTAGTTGGCCTTGGTGGCATTAGTTGGCCTTGGTGGCATTAGTTGGCCTTGGTGGCATTAGTTGGCCTCGGTGGCATTAGTTTGGCCTTGGTGGCATTAGTTAGCCTTGGTGGCATTAGTGGCCTTAGTGGCCCAGACTGGCTTGGTGGCGTTACATGCTACCTTTTCCAGTTGTTACGATGGAAATAAGGAGATTGAAAAAAAAAATGTGAGTCAGTGACATGGTTGAATTAGTATGTTCATTGTTCATGTTGTATAGCGGTCAGAATGACCGAGCAGGTTGCTGTGTGTATATTGGTGGTTTTATTGTTCACAGATGAGCCTGAGAGCAGAGATGATACACACGAGGACGTGTGATGATGCAGGACGGCCGTAACGGCGCGCGCTTTATTTGATTTGATTATTTTTAAATTGTCAAATTAATCGGGTAGTTGTGATTGTTATTTGACATTGACAAGTTGATTTATTTTAAGAGCGGGTAGTCCCGAATGGAGTTGTAAGTGTCATGGCGGCGCGGGACGTCATTCCGTTGACAGCGCCCCGCACGAGATGGTCGCTTACAAACCCATTGGCTCTTAATCGTGTTTGATTTTTGTAATCATCGGATATTTTTGGTGTTATTTAATTAAAACAAATAATACAGTGATTTGATTGTATTGTGAGATTGTTATTTCGTGATAACCTGCACGTGCACGCCCACACGACATCAATATGTCAGACACGCCTTCAAAGACGCCTGTTCGGCCTCCCGATACCCCGACATGTTTATTGTTTATTAACTATATCCTAATGAGACTTGTCTCCCGTATAAGCAGGACGACTACTAAATACTAATATTTAAAACTTTCGCGTTTTGAACACATATTAACTCACATTTATAGACGGGTCTAACGCTAAATTTATTCATATACCTTTATTTATACCGAAACGTCGGTAAATAAAGGTAGGTATGTGAATAAATTTCACGTTAGACCCGTCTATAAATGTGAGTTAATATGTAGGTACTAATACTAAATCAATCTAGTTTGAAACGTCGAACCGCAAAAGTCAAAGACTGTTCCTGATCTATTGTAATCGCCAACAGTTCTCGCCGGTAAACCCCTGCAGCTTCGTACCGAATCCTTTTGATTTCAAGAATCTTCTCTCCGGGGGTAATAACGTTCAATTAGAAGAATGGAGAGATTGGAGTTCGTGGAAAATCGAAGAAATTCTGCGTCATCCATGAGGATTCCTCTGTTGATATTTGCGATGCGATAGTAATCGTCATAATGCTGTTTATTTTGTTAGTGATGGCCTTCTTAAACTACAGTACTTCTGTATGGCTACCACCAGTTTGCCACTGACATAAACGCCATCGAGGACGTAATTTACTTTCTATGCATCTCGCTCGTACTCGCATATTAGCGCGAGCGAGATGTATAGAAAGTAAATTACGTTCTCGATAGCGTAAATGTCAGTTTTGACACTGTCAGTGACTCATGGTACGGGCTCAGGTTGCGAACATCCTAAACAGAAAATAAAATTGCGAGTTGCGTTGAAATTGCGTTTTGGAGGATTTGATGAAAAAACCAAGTCTCAGATCCATGAAGTTGGATTGCGATTTAATGCTATAAGTATAACGGCGAATTATGTGACGGAAGTATTATAGTGGAATGTACAGAAAACCCTAGTGTCATTCCAAATTCAACGTTTCATTTTCGAGTGTTGTTAGGGAGTTTTTTGATATTTTGAACTTTAATTTGTGTAAACTACATTAATAAAGCAAATTTTTGTGTTAATGTTCATATCACACTAAATATGTATCTAGCTACTAATTTTTTTTCAATATCAAGGAATTGCTTCTTTGCTGGCGGAAAAATACTAGATACTATTGTATTCGATGTTCCTATTAATAATTAAAAAATAAACGGCAAAACATAAAAACACATAGTTATCGAACTGTTTCGTGGAACTCGTTTTACTGTTTACAGATGTGGCAAACTACATACATACATATGTATATATTATTATAATTAAAACTGGCAATTTATGGACAATTTACTAAAGCACACGTGTTTCATTATTATTCCATTCATAAGATTGTTTGTGGCAATATGTATCAATAATACATTTTATTGCGTTGTTGCTCTGCGTCAGGGGGGCTACCGCGAAAACAGAAATTCGCAAATTGCGGAGATCATTCTCTTTTACTCCAATGAAGGCGTAACTAGAGAGACGGAGACAGATGCCCGCAATTTGCGAACTTCGATTTTCGCGGTTATAGCCCTGTTATCGTTTTATAAAATTAAATTTGCTGGCTTTGGATCTAACATTTTGAGTCAATTTTCATAACACAGTAGAAATGACGTTTAAATGGAAATTTTAGGATGTAGAATTGCATCTATTCTCGACTAACTCACCATCAAAACGAGGTGTGGCGACCCTGTTTGCATCCGAAACGTACTTAATATAGTTATTCAAAGAACTGTCTCATTTCAAACAAACAGAGAATCATACTACCTTTGTCTTACACTAGTACTAGCACCCAAAAGAAAAGAATGAGGACAATTTGGTTTGACCAACTATAGTTTCTTCGATCATCGAACAGGCGGCCTAGCCAAGGTGACAATCGCTTGCACTTCGCCATCCAATCGCTTTGTGTCTCTATCACTCTTCCATATTAGTGTGACAGTGACAGTTGCGTTTCGTTCGCTACGGAGCGTTAGCGATTGGCATGTTATCTACGGGCCGTAATATTCTGGAGAAACTCATGATCGCTGGGAGAATGGTAGGAAGCGTAGGAATGGACCATGGCCACGCGTTTGGTTTTCTTCAACCAAATAAATATCACATTTGACACTGACAGATCGGTAGGTATCGCGCTGCTGTGACTTCTTATAAGCATTGTTCAAATCGGGCCGTATATCCACATTATAGGCTAGCATACAAACAAATGAAACTAAGGTATGTCTGTTACGTATAACCGTTTAATAAATAAGAAATCGCACACGAACAACTAAGTATAATTTAACTTACTTTACGATGGTGGACGGTAGAATAAGTTTTCTGACAACAAACTGCTATGCAGTTTGGCAGATAAGTAACAATAATTATGTAACTTCTCTTTTAATAATTAAAAAAGAATACCTACACCGGGCCCAAGATGCCGGCATGGAGAGCATTAGTGAAGAGTATCAATAGTCGTCACGTCCTTCAGTCATGAGGATACGACAAAGAAGAATTCACCGCGTATTCTTTAGAAAGCACGACCGGAAAAACACTCATGAACCATGTCGGAAAGAACTGGTTTAAACAGAATTCCTTAAGCAACCGTTCAAATTTCGTGGACTGTCGGCACGGCCAAAGATGTTTTTTCTTATAAAAACACAAACCTGTACATTTGTTGCCATCGCTGCGCGAGACCGGGCGTATCGGATATTCAGACGACCAGTGTAAGTAAAGGCAGACCGTTATAAGTATGCGTAAGTATGTTCACGTTTATACTGGTCTTCCTGAGCGCTCAAGTCGCCTATGTATGGTGTGTGATTGGAATAAGACTCTTGTACTTGAGTAAATGCGTGGCATATCGCACCGCGGCATCATTCTAGTGCGGTCTTATGTTTTTTTAAACGGTACTGGATAACTGTATTGTGGTCTTTTGGGATTAAAAATTGTTTTATTTTTTCAACTTTTGAGATGCGACTTAAATGTCATTTGTCACCGATGAAGTGTGAAATTTTGTGATACATAGCTCATCAGAATAATGCTGAGGTCGACGAATAACTTGTAATTTCTATGTTTATTAGTCATAATGGCGCGGCTACACATTCCACAAGTAGTACGGGAGTGGTGAGGGAAGTATGCACTTAAGCAGGGCAGTATGGCGACCGATGGTACCTAACGTGGCCACATCCACACTAGGTCTCTGCCTACTTCACTCGCTACTTCCCATACCACTCGAGTGATCTCATCAGCTTTTTTACTGGGTAGGTATCCATTTACAATGTGTTTTTAAAATGGCATTCGTTAACCAGCTTAAACTACATTTATTTCTTATAAAACGATTGCAATTTACCCTTCATATACATGCCATTTCTCTTCGTTACTATTGACGCCTAACAAGACATCCTAATGAGTACTGGCCAGTTGCAATTGCGCAAAATGAATAAAAATTTGAAAAAGGAAATCCAAAATGGCGTCGTATCTATCAGCGGGGGAGCGATTAGTCCACGTCGCTCGCCACGCCCGCGCTATGATGGATCGAAGGGTTGCTGGTCATGTTCCCATTGACTTAACAAGTCGATTGCTCTATCAACCATTTTATTGTGGGATCTGTGATAACTATGTATTATTAAAGAGGGTGCTTACACTGGTTAGACGAAACATTCGACTCTCGCGCGCTTAGTATGCGTTTGGAATAAAAACACTGGCTGGTTGTGGCGTGACGCCATATAACCAACACCAATTCTCATAAACTCCTACATGATTAAATTTTATATTTGACTCTGAACTTTATTGCAAAAGCAAAAGGTCCGGTGTCGCAGCGCGTGAATTTTAGATGCGATCTTGCAAAACTAACTAATCAATTATTTATATTAGTCTCTTGACCGGCCAAATGAAGTGCTTACGTCTTCACCGATGACAGGTGATAAAATTTGATCAAAAAAATGAATAATTTGAATTGCGAATTAGAAACGCTCGAAGCGGTGTTCCAGTTTGGTATTAACGAACTTTTAAACGTTCAATCGATCACCAATTAAATTGATTATTGAGTGATTGTTAATTAAAAAGTTTAGTTTTAATTGATCTATGTTTTGAAGTATGATTGAGGCCGATACGATCTATGAGTCGTTAAATATTTTATTCATTAAATTGAAAAATACCTGTCTGTGTCTTAGTAACGAGCATAGAGTTTAGAAAAAATACTTTATAATTTTTTTTTGACAAAGTATATGATATACACAACCAACAATCTTATCTTGTCTTAAATAGGTACTGTAAAATAATTATTTATCATCAGTTTAAACCCTGGCAACATTTTACTTAAAACAAGAGCCATAGAGCTACTTAAGTTTGAAGTTATTATTTTTTGTGTTATTTGTTAATTATGTTCATTAGCGCTGACTAGACGCCGACGCTGTGTGAAAAGTGACGTTTCATCAAAAAAAAAACATTCTTTTGACACTGCCATATGTAATCAATATCGTATATAGACGTAATATTTGACGTATCTTACAGTTCGAATCGGGCCGATAATCTCGTAAAGCAGAATAAAACATTAACTCAAGATTTGACGCTCGGTGTGGTCCGTTTTTACACTTTTTCATATAATTATCACGTATAAAATTTTATTAAGGAAACGGATACATTATGGACGAGGCGTCGGGAATTGTCACAAAACATTACAATTTAAATACTTGCCACATACATTCGGACCACATAAGTACATACAACGTGGGCCTATAGTGGCCTATACCTACCGACAAACAACATTTTGCTTATGTAAATCCTCTTGGCATATTGTTACTATTTAGTAATATATGTACCTACTTACACATTGTTGACAATAATATTAAATTTTGTTAAAAGATTTGTATGTAGGTAATTAGTTTTAATTTAATATGAAAGAGTTTTCTAAGATCGCATCTAAAATTCCAGCACCAAATACTGCAATGTAACGAAAATTGCACGCAAGTTCTTGAACCGTCTAAATGGGACTTTAAATCTGTAAATCTCTGAAGTAGAGTAACACAAAAAGAATGGGACTTTAGGTATAGGTACCAGGTTCAGCAAAGGAAGTGAAAAATAAAGGTAACTACACAACGTCCGTGTAACTCTTTGTTAAGTTCTATAAAGCTGGCACACACAGATGGCCGGACAGCTGTTCTATTTTCATGCAAATGTCTTTGTAGCTACGTGTGTAGTGTACACTGTGTACACGGGGGTCCGAATTCGAAAATTCTTTGATTAAGTTTGATTTTTAATTTGCCGGGTTAGTGTGGAACACGTTTTTAACCGTGTGCCTGGCGATGTGTCTCTAAATGCACATTTTTGTGTAATTTTTTGCATATTTTTTGTTGTGTAACGAAATCTACTTGTATGTGTTGCTAAGTTGGAGATCCCATCAGGCTTTTTAACCAACTGGCAAAGAATGTTAGAAGCTAAGTAAGCTATAAAGTTATAAGTTTGCAATTGCATATAGTTTTTACAATTCTTTAAAGTATTCTTGATTGTTATATTAACAACTTCCTTTATGCACTAGCTAGGCTATAGGCAAATTAATATGTTGTATGTAATGTGTTGATAATGATTACATCCGGCAAGTTGCAACTTAGCAAAAACAAGACAAATGGACATGTACTAGTTTTTGCAATTCCGACTTTAGGTTTCAAGAAACATAAATACTTAAACAAAACGTTAGGGTATGTTCTCTACATATTCTACGAAGTGAGGATTGCATAGTTTTTTAATTACTTTGTAGAACATTTCTACATTAATTGATCATTCTTATTTAAAAACAAAAAATATAATGTAAACCGGTTTTTTATTGTATGTAAGAACCGGTTAATAACAAATAAAAACCTGTTTACATTCCCTAGTTCCAACAATAGGGGAAAAATTTCAGGTATTACTTTCGTCTTCAACTATCCCTTTCGTAATCCTAGTTACGTCATCAGTCAAGTATAAGTGGTTGTTATCGATAAGTGGAGAAAGTTAATCTTATCGGTGACTGATGAGGAATGTCAATGTGACCTTTCCAATGCGATAAACATCGACAAAACGACAAACAAATGAAAGGCTAAATTCTAGAATAACAAGGTTTTTATTGATTTTTTTTATAAATAACTACGACGCCCAGGATCGCGCAAAGTGGAGGAAAGCAAGTCGGAAAGCGGACCCTGGCAAAGGCCGGGATAACGCTTAGGTAGAAGAAATAATTACGAAATCTCAACTTGTCCCGAAAAATATGTGTAATTTTCCGTTGCATTGCGAAAATTTTATGTTTTCGTAACTCACGAGTTTCGAAACACGACAAAATTGCGATTATTGTATAGAATAGGGAACTCTATATAATGTTACTGCATAGTACCTAAGCGGTTGGTCAATATAAGCAGAGTCATAAAAATTTAATCAAATATTTACAATTTTCGAATTTAAGCTGCCGTGAGTCATACTATGTAACTTATTAAGCTAATAAAAAGATTAAACTCACCAACTACTCTCGAAAACACATCGCGCAAGTGACTAAAAATACGTGAGTTAAACCGTTTTGTCCGTTTTATAAACTTGAATTTAAAAACGTTTTAGCCAATAACAAGTAAACATTCAAAAGAGTATTTTATAGTAAACAACTTTAACAATGAGCCAAGGTCATAACCGTAATAAGGGTAATAACGTATATTTGACAAAACAACCGCAAATCTACTCAACCACGGACATGTGGTGTCTAATATCCATTATTATTTAACATAATAAATTGCATCATAGTTCCCGCGAAGACAAACTACGAAATTATAAGCCACTATAAAAAGCCTATATAATTCATCCTTTAACCCCTTCGCTGCCGTATGGTGTCTTCGAGACCCCACTTTCACATCCTTCCTGTTTTAAACGTATTCATAAAGCAAAAAACTAATGCGTATCATTTGACGGTTTCTAGACAAAGGTCTATTGTGTTTTTTTTAAATTCGAAAGTGCAACGGATACTTTGGATGGTTAATAGGTTTTTGGATGCGCCGGATTCGGTTTTTAGGGTGTTTTGCACGTGTGATCTAATTTATCAGTCGGGATTTGATTTCATGCAAGATTTTAGAAGATATATTTGGATGTGAGAGCGAGATGCTTTTTTGCATGTGTTATTATTATCTTAGTTAATTTTTGTATCATAAAATACTTGTAGTTATGAAAAGTAATAGGGGTTGGGTCCTTTTTTGACCCCATAAAACTGAGTCTATGTAAAAAACATTTATATTGCAGTAGGGCGTTTTATTAATACTTGTGGTTACTCTAAATATTTTAATTCTTGCAGTCTTTGCTGTGAGTTTTTTTTTGACAATAGTATTTAAACTTATGATTTATATTTGAAGAAACGGCCGGTGTAACTATAACTACTTGATCCCCTTAACAAGCGTCTTACAAACCACTATCGTGACTCCATTGTTAGGACCCTATCTCCACAACAATACGGCTACCGTACATTAAACAGCGACACACATCTAACTTACTTTGAATACACCATCCCATTGTCAATATTATAAATATTATGCTAATGCGATAAAAAGAAATTTTTGACTCCGAAACGGCCAGGTGTTGCATTCAAAGGGTTATGAGATTCAAATGTCTTGCGCCCCTACGGTACGTGATCATTTATTAAGATTTATCCTTTTGTTTAGCGTTCCCATACTACACACGAATAAATTTATGTGAGAGAGTGATCCTTAAAATATTCTTATTCACGGTTCGGAATTCAAAATTAGAACCGTAAATTCGGATTAGGAACGAACTTTTAGACGGGCAGTTTTTTGCTGGCCGCTTGTAACGAATGCCCTTAAACAGATGAGTAATTTAAAAAGAATTCGGACCGGCCAACATAGATTCGAAATTTAAAATTTCAAACTGGCTGGACGGAATATTAAATGCCCTTAGTCGGTAATGTTTTAAATTACCGACATTTCCGTTCGACAACTAATAGTGTCGACAGTTAGACCAGAAAAAAAGATGTCAAATTATATAATTTGGACTTATCGTAAATCTGTATAATTTTAATGTCGTTTAACCGCAAACGCAATTTATTTTCGAGTTTTTTCTTTTTTATTGACGTTGGCCCGGGAATGAGTTTAATTATAAAACGCAGCGGGTTTTCTTATCCGTTGCGTTCAATTGATACGTCATCTGTTACCGAAAAAAAGAATCGATTTCTAATTCCTTTAAGACAGTTATCTTTTGCCTTTTTTTGCGCCGCATTGTTAGGTTTGCGTGAGTCAACGAACTAAGTTTTCCTGTATTTAAACCGATTTTACCTCAAGGCTCATTTAATTATAGACATCATAACATGTTGGCACTGGCACTGTTATCTTCATTATGTGGTTTGGTACTTGCGCATATACCTATTTTTTCCTTAGTCTAGAATACTGTTATTTCAGTCGTCGAGTGACATTATTATATAGCAGATACCCCTCAGTTAGACTAATTAAGGGCAAGAGACCTAGAGCACATTCAAGGTCTAAGGTATTATGAGTGACATGAACCTAGCCGCCGCCATACGATCGAACTTCCGTTCTCATTTTAAAACATCCTTAAATTACAAGAAACATGGCAAGATCTTTTACGTACCTAACATATAGGTTGAAGTATATGTCTGGTGCTAGTTTTTGTTGCTATAAATTGTAATACATACATACAAAGAAATTAGTGAGAGTCGAAGTTTTACATTTAGAGTGATGATTTGTTCATACATTATTTTTGCCAAAAAAAGCAAATTAAGTAACGCAAATATTTTGTAGATACAAAATATTAGATACTTACCTACATGTATTTTGATTAAAAGATAAACATAACATTTATTTCATTGAAAAATATCCAAAAAATTACACTGTTTATATACTATTTTCTTGTAAACAAATTAAATGTCGTTATTCTAAAGTTAATAATTCCCCAAGTACGCAAGATACGAGGTTGCGGTCGGACTGGTCGGCCGACGTGTCGACCGACAAGTTGTGTTCTCCGCATTCAATTCTCGTGTCGTTATGCAATTACTGCGGTTTCGACGATTTTGCACTTATGGCTTCGTTAGGGCAATTTATGTAATTTTACTTCTCGGGACGTTTTATGTTTACTGAGAAAAATGTGTTATTTGTGTGCTGTTAATAATAAGGATGTGTAATTATTTCAAAATATGTTTTACAGTACATATGGCCCTATTTTCACGCACTATTGCGATGTCAAAAGTTTAAAGGGCCATATGTACTGTAAAACGTTGTTCGACACACGTTGTTCGACACACACACAAACTCGTGTCGATTTAAAACACTCCCTTCGGTCGTGTTTTAATTTATCGCCACTCGTTACGAATTTCCTCTTTTTCGCACTTGTATCGAAAATAACTATTACAGTAGGTACATATGGTGCTACTTTCCAGAACTAGTGCGGGAAATAGCACTTTCCGTGCGTATGTCAAAAGCACTAATAACTATTTACTTATATTCGTATAATATGCTAGTTAAATTGACTACAATTGACATATTTACATTATTTTAATTGAGTCTATAAATTTACAGTTGATAATTAATAAAAATGTAAGCCCCGTTTGGTAATACGGTAAAGACACAAGTCCGAGCCGCGACCGTACGGGGTTCATACTATAGGCCTTTTTTGACTATCATAATCTACAGAGAACACGTAGCTTCGAAAAGGCCCGAAAACATACAAAAACTGCCGCGGCGGGATTTGAACGCAGGTTGACAGCGCGCAATACTTTAAGCAACATGTTAGACCGCTGGGCCACGCTGTATAATCTTAACTGGACGAAAATTGGCAATGGTTGGTATAAGACACAGTCAATAGCTGGTACTAGTGGTACTTATGAGATTAAAATAAAGATTTTGGAATGTATGCCTGTTGCATTGTAGATGTAGTATTATGATATTATATTGTTTACCGGTATTTTAGTTTGATATAAATTGTACCAAATGATTAAGCAATAGAAATACCGCCAATATAAACAAAAATCCTTATCATATTTTATGTTTTTTTCAGAGATATTAATCGAGGAAACATACAATATGTATTTAGCAAGCAGAGATAAACAACCTACTGTCCATAAATAGATTTATTATCCATTATATTACTTGCAAAACGGATACATTGTGCTTTCCACAGTATAAACAGGACAGGAAGCTATAATTATAGTTACGCCATTATCTTAACCATAAATACTACAGTAGGTAGCCATAAGTCCTAATATAATAATACTATGGTAGAAACATGTTAAAAAAGTCGTAACTTTTTTTATTCTTAACAACACTTTTAGTTTTACAGAAAATTATTCAACTTTGCCCGTTAGGTTCAACTTTGCCCATGTTTTGCAGTTACCTTTTAAATCAAACTCTACTTAAACGACGGAGACCAAACTTGGAGTAAATATAATCAAAAACACACAATACGAATTAATTTGTAAACTATGCAAAAAAGGAACCATATTATACATAGGTAGGTAAGTATAGTTTAAATGTTTGAACTGAGCTTGTTTACTCAAAGAGTCTCAAGAATACAATACCATTGAGTGGTAAACCACAAATTAGGACAGCCATACTCTAAGTGTGTTCCGCGGAACCCTAGGGTTCCGCGACACCCCTGCAGGGGTTCCGCAAGAATTTAGAACACTATGCTTGTACTATGCCGCCACCGTATTGTATTTCGTATTGTATTGGGCTCCATCAAGTATTTCGCTTTCCAAAAGGGTTCCGTCAAAAAAAAAGATTGAGAACCGCTGAATTAGGATAACTACCTCGTAGTAAAAGCAGATTATAACCGCCTTGAAATATAAGTATAGATTAACGACTCTATTTCTTTAAACAATAGACTACAAAATACACTAACTAAATAATGGCTAACATAACTTTTTTTGCATTTTGCACCAGACTACTTCCCTGTCGTGGCTAAGGTGGATATGACTTTACAAAAGATTGAATATGATATTATCTTTTTATACCATTCTAACCCCATTCAACAAGGAATAAGGTCAAAAATTCAATATATGTACATGCAATGTACTTCTAACTTATTTTTGTAAGTAATCTCCATAATACCTATCCATAATTCATGAGTTCTATGCATTTCGTTCAATACGTTAAAAGATCTAATTATTATTTTAAACTCATTCTTTTATTTTTACGATCTTTTAACATGTTTTTTCTACTCCCGTACTTTTATTTGTCATTTAAAGGGTCGTGCACACACCTTTAATTTAAACCCCTATCTTATAGTTGTCAAGACAAGTTTTTAGTCTATTCCCCAAAAAAGTATTTGTGCATACACGCAGTATGTTTTTGGCACTTTTACGATACTTCGTGTAATCACCACTTAAAAAATATTGTATGAAATACATTGTTGCCAACCTAATTTTAAATGTCATCTCTGACAGATGAGTGAACCATAGACATGTTTTTTTTATTTCATTCATTCTTTTCCCGCCCGTATCCTCCATTCTTTGCTACTTCTTGAATGAAAAATATTTGTTAAATTTACAATTTTATTTCAAAGTATGTGCTTGGTCGTAGAAAAAGTATTGTATGCAACATTGTTTAACTGAGTCAAAAAATACTCGTGGCGTCTTTATTAACAATTTTCGGCTTCGCCTCAAATTGTTACTCACGCCACTCGCCTTTTTTGACCTCTCTTAAACAACGGTTGCATAAAATACTATAAATACATGAAGTGCAAAATTGCAGCAAGTTTCAAACGGTTGTGCGGTTCCACTATTCCTAACAGTGTAAGCGTACTGTCTACCGTGCCCGTTCAATAGGTACTACATCAACATAAATGTCTGCTTAATTACTAAATGCCGAACATGTGCATGGCGGGACATAAATCTAAAGGGTACTTATACTTACAGTTCTGTTCTCTCACGACTTGGCGATCTGTAACAATGAAATACAAATATAAGTTTAGTTTATTAAAATTTAAAATAATACCAACTTACGCTATGTCGAAAAAAAATTAAGCAATTGCTAAATGTTACTGGATATAAATTGTATTTTATTTTAGTACTCATGGATATATGTATTACATTTTAAATTTTGTTTTAATATACATACAGTGTAAACATAGTGTAAACCGTTGAATTAAATATACATAATTGTTTACAAAATACAGGTTTTTTTTCTCGTTCGATACAATTTGATTATCTTTGGATTGAATAATCTATTTTAATGATGTTGCATAATGGTAAAAATAAATAAAAAAATGAGCGTATAATAAATTCAATGAGAGACATGTTATGTATTAGGTGTTGAACATGCAGTTAATTAATTAAAAAATAAACTCTTGTAAGATAATCCGACATCATTAGATCACTTTTGAAAGCTATCTCCTTGTTATTTTTTTGACAGCAGAAACAAGTTAAATACAGACATGTCAAATTATCTTCCAGCGTTATCAAAGTCTTAAGCTGTTCAATGTTAATGCGACCCGACGTCCCGTACAACGCAACATTGTTCCAAAATCGAAAATATCAGGTTGCTAAACTGGCCCTTAGTCACCGTCGCTTGAGCTAACGGGCAAAGTTACAAACCAGTATAAAATAACCTTGATATCCTTTACAACTTTGCCCACTTAGAGATCACGCTTTTTACTGGTTTGGCTCAAATGGGAATAACGGTTCTGGACTTCGTGGAACGGAACGCAATATGGCCGTAGGTATACTGTAAAATGATACTGCGTTCATTTTGCGTAGAATCCTTACAGTTTGCTAGCCTGAATTTGGAGTGGAATTGAAAAATAGTTCGGAATTTTTAATTGAAGGTTTCTACGAAAGAATTAAATTAAACTAGGCTGTATTCTTTTTTATCTTAATTTTAATGGTCATTTGTTTTGAACGGGTATTCTGTGAGATTATTGTACAAAATATGTAACTTACTTTTGGTGTAGAAAAAGCTATAAAGCATACCAATTAATAAATGTCACTTAATGGTTACAATGTGCAATTGTTACAATTCTCCAAAAATGTAACAAGAACAACCCCTTTTAATAAAAAGAGAACTTATAAAAACTTAAACAGCCCATTGATTGCTTATCGATACAAACCCCAAGAAAAAAAAAGTTTTTATAAACTGTCAAAATTGAATAAGCGCATGCCCTTGCAAAAACGTCTTCAAATTGAATTACATCGTAAGTAGCACTTCTATTGCATTGTCGGCGTCTATACGTCCATTGTGCGGTGGACGTAAATGAATTGCTGTACTTTACGACCTTATATTTTGACAGCCTACAGCATTGACGGAAGGCGATTACCGTTTTTTGTACGTTTAGATGTTATTGAGATATTTGTTCTCTTAAAAATGTCCTACTATTCATTGTTGTTACTGTATTAGATTATTTTTAGAAAAAGTTTGCCTCAGAGTACAACCTTGTCAAAAATATGAAAAGGTTAAAAATAAAAAACATTCTGAATCCATTTATAAGTGTCATGGTTGCCCTTTACGACCACAGACAATAAATTTATTTCAACATCGCATCTTTGTTTAATTAACTGTCAAAAGTGACGTCTAACCTTTTTGGAAATAAATTGTTTGATTCGTATAATAGAATAGTGGTATTGGGGTCAATCAGCTGGATTCACTTTGACCATTGAGGTGAAACAAGGTGGATTATATAATAGTTTATAATTATCGTTGACTGAATGTAAATTATAAATATATTTTTGAGTACATCATCATCATCATAACTTTGCTCATGTCGGTGGAGTAATCGCCAATCATTTCTTATCATAAAGAAATCCTAAGTATGATAGGAGAAAAGCGATGCTTATTAAATACAATAAGAAATAGGAGAGGTATGATGGTAGGACACCTGGTACGGCATGACAACTTTTTCCTAAACATCTTGGAAGGCAGGATTGAAAAGACATGAGAAGAAGGGAAACCTAGAATTACTTATCTCGGCCAAAATAAAAAATAATGCGTCGTATGAGGAAATTAAAAGACTGGCTGACTGATTTTAGAGTAAGGTATCCTATATAACCTTTGAAGAAAAAAGATTTTTGCTTAACATTGTATTATTATTGAATTGAATTATGCACATGTCGTCTCTAGTAATAGTTAATACACGAGCGTCTGTATTGACATAGTTATATGACAGCACAATTGACATTTAATAAAAAGCGAGTTGACTCGTTAAATTAATAACTTCTTCGAAATTTTAAAATTCAACGCCATTTTGATGTTTGTAAGAATGGTCTCGTCACAGTCGTATAAAACATGTAGGTAACTACAATCGCAATCAGATATATCGAAGGGGCCGAGGTTCTCTAAAAAATCTGAACACGCTTCTATTGTCAAGGTGTTAGAGTGTTCAGATATTTTTGAGCACCTCGGCAACTCCAAAATATCTGATGGCGACTGTACCATAAAATAACCCAAGTCTAGCCCAAATACAACCAACTATGGTACAAAACTAAAATGTTCGAGATGTGACTCTTATCTCATTGACGTAGTTTGAAGGTTATAAGTGGGTTAAATATTTTTATACTTAAGTGGAAGAAAAACACAGACAAAACAAATAACAATATTGGTAGTGTACAGTGGTATAGTTGGGTGTTTTTTATTTTTTTATGGTAAACACATAAAAAGTGTTATTTACAATATTTAAATAATTTTGATTATCTATTATTGACCATACGCAGATGTAACACATACATATTCAAGATAAACAACGTGACAGTAAATACTTGTTTTATTTAGAACGCAATAGCATATTTTTAGCAATATTTATTTATTATATAAATGTTTAAATTTAAAGTGTCATACTATGAAACTTGCTAACTATGTAAACAAACCGCCGTATTGAATTTGTCATTTTACTAGTGATTTTTGTTTACATAGTTAGCAAGTTCCATAGAATGACACTAGTAATTTGTCCGCCCATGCGTTGTCAAAACTTTTTCTATTCATTAGGCAATAATATCAATTGACGGCGATAGTCATCTCGACTGTCACTTTATCACGCCTTTGTCGAGGTGTCCACTTGACAGTTGACAGTTGACACCTTCGAGTAGCACCGCTTTGTTGGCTCATCGATACCGGCCAGTGACACTGCTATGTTAATAAGGCACAATTGTAGATTTGACAAGTACTTGCCATTAAAAATGATAGGTGTCACTTGACACTTGGATAAATAAGTAATTTCGTATAGAATCTGTTCGGAAAGAGAAGAGTCGTGGAATGTATTGGGCCATACATTCCACGACTCTTGTATTTCCGCACAGACTCTATTAGCATTTACTTTATTTTACATGGAATAATTAGAGGGATTAAGCTTTATTACGTTTTTTTTTTCAATAATTGGAGGGATTAAACTAATTTACTTTTTTTTAAGAGGTTAACTCGCATATTTTGAGTGCCTTAGTCGCTCGATATACCTACCTAATCTGATGGAGACTGTATTGCACCAATAAATGTATTGTTAGAATAGCTTTTTTTTTTGACGAAGCTGTTGTAGATAAGTTTACATACTTACTGTTTTTGTGTGTAGCAAATATGACGAAGTCTGCGCTGTGGATTGATATTGTATTTTGGATTGTTTGTAAAGAACATGGGTATGATATGTAATATTGTCTTCGGTTACCGCGATAGTCAGTCAGTTATATACGCGATTATAATCCGTTTTAATAGTTTTATTTCATGAATACCTATAGGTATCTTTAAATATGAACCCCAGTTTGTTATGGACATAATTATTTTATAACATTTGTATTACCTACATATAACTAACAATAAATAAATTGAAATTTGATCATAAATGTATGTAAACTTGTAAAGCAATAAAATAAATAAAATAATTGGACAGTCCCGCCGACATCAGTGACCAATTTACCTGTAAACTATGATATTAGACCAGTCCGACCAGCGTTTATTCTGAGCCGTGACCACTCGTGACTCACGGCCACAATGTAACAAACATGTTTGCTTACTTCCTTGTTTGGCCAACATTTGCTGAGTGCTGACCGCTGGCCAGGCCAATAACATTGGAAGCATTTTGGCTGGGCAGGATTCGGATTTTGTAATAGATATCTATTAGACATCGCCAAGATACGATAACGATATGTTTAAGATCTAACCTGTCAAATTTGACATTTCCGCGATTCTGGAGATACTTTTGAACGATTTCCACAAGATATTACTTAGAGATCTAATTCACATCTAATAGATATCTAACACGATCTATCGTAAAAGTGACATTGGTTGCCCGAATTGCGCTGCAAAAGAGAACTAGTTGAAATCTAAACTATAACGTATCTAGAATGGATCTAGGACGTGTCGTCTCTTGTGAATATCTTGAAGTTCGAATACGGCAGGCTGTCCCGTGCACTTTATTTCGTTTATTAGAACTTTTTTTGGCATTTAATGATTTTAAAGCCTATAATTATGTATTTCTAGCATATTTTTGACCATGCATTTGTCACAAAAACACTCATGTCCAAAAGTGTAAAAATATGGGTGCATACAACTTACTCAAAAATATGTTCCATAGTTCTTAATTCGCTGACATACGAGCCATGGGACATATTGAGTATGATGAGTGCACCCATATTTTTACACTTTATTGTACCTACAAATACAAATCTACAGAAAATTCGCGTTTGTAAGTACCTACCCGTACGACCGGTACGACACAACGACAGTTTCATGGAACACAGCTCAGAGTTTCAGTTTCACAGCTGGTGCAACTCAGCTGAAACGTCGGAATGTAAGGTAAAAACAATGAAACTATATCGCGGTAGACCCGTTTGTGTAATTAGGTACCTAAGTAATTAAATATGTTTCATGGAATACGCCATTGAAAGATTAAGGCGTATTCGGATTTTAATAATTAGATCTGGATTAGTTATGGATCTGATCTAATTATTAAAATTAGAATACGCCTGTTTGACCAATGTTTGGCAGCAATGTTTGCATTTGGTAAACAGGATAATGTTGTTAGGAAACAAGGCAAGCTTAAGAATGTTGAAGTTCGAAAGCGTTTGTGGTCGAAAAATTATTGTTAAGAGGCAACAGGAGTGGTCATTTCTCCATACAAACGTACTCGACTGTTTCCTCCGTGGGTTTTGAAGCTAGAGTAATGATTGTTTCAACACAGATTAATATTGTCAATATCTGTGTCGGACCGTTTTGCTTTTTTTGATACTTTTGTTTTTTAAGGCGCTTGAGCCCTTCAAAAATGGCCAAAATGGCCTAATTGACTATGCCGCAATGAGAGGCGTGATGTTCAAAACTGATATCAATTCGCCAAAAAAGCAAAACGGTCCGACACAGATAATTTCATAATCATTTAGATTTCCAAATTTGGTTAAGATTGGTTAAGTTTTGGAGGAGGAAACAGTTGAGTACGAAACCTCGATTTTTGAGATTTTTACGCAGGATTTTTCGCCTTGTCCTTATCGCACTAGTTTTAGGAGCCGCTTCCGTTAGCGAGACGGGTATATTTACCTAAAATATTTAAATCTCAGCTCCTGTTTCGTCTTAATTTTTTTTTCTTGTTTATGCTAAAAGAAGGTCGGACCAAGGTTACTCTGCATGGTATTTGGAGTGACAGTGTCATCATTAATGTCAAATGATAATATGACTTTTTAATGACTTTCCTACTTGTTCTGTTCATGTCGGTGCAAAGTTACCTTAGACGGAAGGATAATATGAAGAAATGGCAAAAATAAAATAGAAAAAATTGTAAGTATGTCGTAAAAAGTCAAAAGAACATTCTAACTGTACTCGAAAAATGTATTAAGCTTATTAACTTAAAATAAGTGCTCACAGTAAAGTTTTCTTAATATGGCAAAATTACATCTTATTTTATGACGATGCCTTCATGATATAAGTATGATACTATTTCTTTATTAAATACATACGGACTCGATACTTGGCAGTCTTAAATACATATGGACTCCCTACTTGGTGCAAAGTTATCATAAAAATGGTTTAATTCATTCGGGTTTTAAAGTACGGCAAGGTGATACGAGTCGATGGAGGCAAGTGTACCCCGTTATTGAAAATGCATTTAATATATAGCATGCAATTTGCACTTCTCTGTAATGCATAAAATACGTGCACAGTAGCGACCATTAAAATGCAAAAAAAACTCACTTATACTTTATTTTATAAAAAGTAATGTTACGTATTAAAAATAAATAAGTTTCTTGAAGGGCGTCGACTTTGCCCACTAGTTACTCGTATTTTATTTTATTGCGCTTTACGACGTTAAATTGATTTTAAAGATGTTAAGTAAGTATTACTTTTAAAACATAATGCTACTTTATTTATTTCAGTTAAATGTTTTCCGCCGGTTTATAGGTTTTTAATAGCTTTCTTTGCGGCAAACAATAAAACTTTTAACTAGTGACTTTTAACAGCTAAGGGAACTTAAGGCAATACATATTAATTATAAAATATAATACAAAAGACACCGAATCCTATATTTAAGTAATAAAACATGATCAGAATCGATTACGACTAAAGTACAGTTCAAATTACTGCTCAGTAGCCCTAATGACTAGAGTATTATACAGTATTATAGAGTATTTATTATACGCTGCGTCGGTAATATACTGTAATACTTAGTCACAAACCGATATTTTGTGGTCATTTCAGGTCGTGACGTGATCGACCGTTGAGGATTGTGATAACTATTGCTTTTTAGTACTTATACTTAGGTATAATATATTGAGTTACACTTATATAAGGTAAATCGAAGAATTAATCTTAAATCACCTGTTTTGTCTCTATAAAATTCCTAGTACTTGCAATATAGTTAGGGAGGCGAGGTAGCTAAATGGCGTAATTCAACGGCGCCGTCGAGACCTATCAAAATCGAAAGATAAAATAATTTCGAAAAGAAAAGCTCGTATGGCAAAAACCATTTTAGCGGTGGGTTTGGCGTGTACGGTTTTTCAAAAATGTTAAAAAAAAACAGTTACTTGGGCATTCTCGAGCGCGTCAGATATTCATACTACGTATGCCCCGAGTGCCTCTGATAACAACGGTATACTAATCTGCCGGTTTGCGTGGTGGGGGTAGGCATATAAAGTAGTCAAAAATGCAAAAAAAAAAAATTTACTCGAGCGCGTCAGATTTTCGGAAGGGGTGTTAAGTAGGCCCCAAGGAAGCTTCTTTTAAAAAAACTGACGATTTCGGCGTGACAATAAGTTACGATGAATTTTTGAAAATGCAAAAAATAAAAGTTTTTTGAAATACTCGAGCGCGTCAGATTTTCATAGGGGAGGTTTATCTCGGTATCCTGAAAGCATATTTTTTTAATCTGACAAAAATGTTGGTTGGTTCTCTTCATCTGACCGAAAAAGGTTTTTTGGTTCAAAAAATTCCGTGGCCGCGCTTTTTATTTGGACAAAAATGTAAAGAGAACTTTTTTGTGTAAAATAAAATTACCTTTTTTGTTTATTTAAACTTTTTTTTTGTAAAATGTATCGTTCGCGACTTATATGCCGCAACGCGTTCTTAGGAAGACGAAATGGCTCCTCCACACTTCCGGTCATGCGGAAACCGGCAGATTTTGTATTTTTAGTAAGTTTTAGATTATATTCTTCAAAATAAAATAAAAAAAAATCGCGCTTGAGAATGCCGGATTAACGTTTTTTTTTACAAGTTCGCGACCCTATAACTCGGCGGCGTCAAGGACTTATCGTCAGATTAGTTAAATTTAGTCTTTAAACACTAAAATCAACCCCCAATATCTTAATCTGACGCGCTCGAGTATTTCAGACTATCCATTTTTTTTTACTAATCTGATCGTCTATCCTAGGCGCGCGTCACTACATATAGAGCTAAATACTTTACAAGGTTGTTCTATTAGGTCTAAGGTATCTCTCATATCTTAAACTGCCACGCTCGAGTATTGCCGAAAATTCCCCTATTCGCCTCCCTAACTAATAGTAATGGCGTAAAATAAATATGGATGATGACACATGTTGAATTTTATAACTATATCTAGTAAAATAGATAGAAAACGAGCTATTATCACAATAATGTGGATATTAAAATAAAATATTGAAAAATTACAAAAATACAGGACCGGAAAGTTTCAAAATTTAAGTTTTTTTTTAACTTCCAAAAACGATAAAAGTAAGGGTACCATTCGATTCCTTACATTTCATCCAAAAAATATTGTATAGCAACTATATACATAAACGCAATATTTCACCGACAAAAACGCAATTTTCTTGTTTTGTCCATACTACAAGATGGGCTCCCAGAGACCTTGACGTCACGTTCCCTTGTCGTTTTGTTTAGGGCGTTTCGCGAGTGAAGTGCGACTGTCGGCCTTTGACTACAATTTCTGACTTTTGTGTTACTTTAATGCAATGGGTCCCATATAGACATTTGATCCTAAAAACAAACCCGATCGATTGATACCATAAATTAAAATTAGTCATGTAGCCTATTCTGTGGATTTTAATTAGGTAGGTATATGTGTAGTGACAGACAATAGTTATGCAGGGTGACCAAGCGGTTTTTATAAGAAAACTATGAATAATAGACTATGAAGTAACTATAAAAATAATTAATTCTATTAGCATGTATTATATAATTATGTCGTCATTAATTAAAATGACATAAACTCCCTCAACAGCCTACAATATCCAACATACTTGAGAAAACAGAGGCTCTCTACCAAACAGCCGACTACATTGTCGGCCGAACACATTAATAGGTCGTTAAAAACATACTGTTCAAAATACCATATTAAACACACCAGTAATAGCTTTATTGTTATTAATAACAATACAATTCAATTATTATAATAATTGTAAAAAGTAAATTTAAAAAAAGAGCGACAATGAACTTTATAAGAAGTTGATGAAAAGATCGTTAAATGAGAATACAATTCAACATAACACAATGCTGTATTTAATTTGCAAAAAAGTATAGGTGTATCATTATGCTTAAAATAACTCGGTTGCATTTTATGACATCATTCAATGTAAGACCAAGATTTGTCTCTCGCAAATGAGGTGTTACCCGCGAAAATAATTGCATGTAGGCGTGCCAAGCTATATCTAAGCGGTAAAAACCAGACATCATGTTTCTGTCTCGCTTACACGGGCTGGGAGGGAAAAAGACGGACGATTATGATTGTAGATGATCGTTGCACGTAGTGATGTGACGTTGGAAATTTACCGTTTCGGTAAGATTCCTTAATTTATTAATACAACTAGCGACCCGCCCGGCTTCGCAAGGGTTAACCAACTATACATAAACCTTAGCTTTTCCTCTTGAATCACTCTATTAATATCATATTTTGTTCTATTACAAACCGACATGTTGGCCGGTGTAAGGGTGTAACTCATAGTTCGCAAGTCCCAATTTTTGTTAAGTTAAACATTTTTTTATTGTTAATGCAAACATTTCTTTCAGTGTATCTTAACGTATATTTCAGATTACAATTAAATTTCTTCGATATTAATTTAATTCGACAATAGAACATCACTAGTTGCAACTATATTTTGTCTGTATGCGTTTTGAGTGTGTTAATATTGTAAGCCAGTTCTGAAATAGGTCTCAAGGCCGGTGATTGGCGCGAGTTAGCGCTTGTAAATGGAACGTGGATTCAAATTTGGAATTTTAAGGGTTTTCGAATTCGCGGCTTTACATTTCGAATTACAATATAACTTCAGCACAGTTTTTGAAGTGAATACTTCTTTAGCGGCGCTGGGCACTTTTTGAGGTGGGGAAAAAATGATAAACTCGAGACAGCGTAAGGAGATCACGTGACCGTAAGGCGATCACGTGACCGTAAGGTTTAGATGGCCACTCATTTAGATGCCATTTAAATCAATAAAGAAAAACTCAATGACATAATTCAAAAAAGCTACATCTTGATGAAATCGCTAATAAAAGGGAACTCTAGTACTGGTGAATAAAACTCAAAATATCCATATAATATGACCAAATATATTTAGATGCGAGGTTTGTAAGGTAACTTTACAATTTCTATTCGAATTTTAAACAATTAACGCTACAAATTTGAATTTCGAATTTTAAACAAGCTCACCAGCAACCAGCGACCAGCAATTTCGGAACTAAAGTTTTTCAATAGAAAGTAGGATGGATCAATTATACGAGTACATAGTGCTGCAGACATTTTGGACTAGTCATTGAGTTTTCACTTCTGTCGGCACTCCCGGAGTGCAACCCGTCGTTTTTTTATTTGATTTTGTATTGACGTGATACCTATATAAATAATTACATATTTAAAACTTAAACAAAAATTTATAAAATATTAATGTATATGTAATAATTTAAAATAGGCTAATATTAACATTGTGAGACTCGAATATTAAAATAATTTGTAAAGATCCCAATATATTCAATTAGGTATTTGTCTTCTCATTTTAATATTATTAATAGTGTGACATTTAATAAAAATGGCGTCTGTATTTGTGGCCAATGACATCACCGTAACGCATCAACATTGCCCATTACCATTTCCTTCCGCCAGAGACAATTATTGTTCTAATTTGTACTATTTATAATTCTAATATACATTCAGTTGGCAGAGTTATATACTAAACTAACGTAATCATTTAAAATTATTTAAATCCATTATTAAATTTTATATTAACGTCTGACCACGATACTCATAAATATCTGACCACGTCTGTATTGTTCGATGCATTAGGTGGCGTGCTCAGATATTTTTGAGCACCCTGGCAGCTACTAAATCTCTGAAGGGGACTGCGCCTACAAATTATTAAAAATCAGGTATACCTACAATAATAATGTGGTCATAAAACTTAGCAAACCTTCGTTAAATTTTGTCCCTTTCTAACACACACAAATGACAAAATGACCGATAAGGACGATTATCAAGGATTTGTTAGACTTAACAGGCTTTTATAAATAGCCCCATTATCAAGTTTTTGTATGAAAAAAACACAACAGTGCTTAAATTAAGTACCAAGAAAAGCGCCTTCTAAGGAATATACATTCTTGATAACATATTCCCATCAACAATAATTAGTATCAAGAATACTTAATTAAATCACCACATCATCATTAAGCAGGTAATTGAAATAATCAATCATAAGAACAGTAATCAGAATGACGCGTATACATTTCCAATACATAGTTGCTTTTTTCAACTCCCAAAAAGGAAGGGGGTTTATGCTACCGATATCTCGCTTATTTATAACTTAAACTAGGTATTTTGAAAAATTGATATCTTATAAGAAGATTTAGATTATAATTTATTAATTATTTAATCTTTATTCACATAAGAAAACACACTGTACAAAAGGTGATCTTAATGCCATAAGGCATTCTCTACCAGTCAACCTTTAGGCAAAGCAGATAAGTTGTAAGCGGTGCAAAAACATGTAGTATAGATGATACAATTAGGTACCTGTACGAACACAATATAGTCATAAGAAATACACAGACATAAACATACATAAATATATACAAATAATATAGTTACAATACAAATGCATATACTTACATAATATACATACATACATATGAATTCAGATGAACTTACAAAGCAGAAACACTAAGATTTTCCAGTACTGCCAGCAAAGTACTCACTTAACGATTTCTTATAAGCGAACCTGTTCGGACACTGTCTAATTTTGACAGGGAGACTATTCCAAAGGCGAGCTGCCTGAATAGAGAAGGAATCGGACATGTGACCAGTTCGGTGAGACGGTATAGAATAGACAGAGAAAGATTGCCAGAAGAGCGAAGCTGACGGACACGAGAGACACCATAATAGTGGAAGAAAGATTTGAGATATTCGGGGGACTGAGGGTCGTTAAGAACAGAAAAGAGGGTGCAGAGCATGCGAATGTTGCGACGAATCCGAATAGGAATTTACGCTGTCAAAAAGAAAAATAAATATCGAAAATCTGAGTAAGTACAGGTAATTAAGTCTTATATAAGAAGCAACTAATTTTGTTTCTACGAAATTGGAACCCTCTTTAGGGACGGAGAAAAAATAAAATTCACTTTAATTTTTTACAAGCAGAAACGTCTGCGACCGATGCTATTAAGCTTAGAATAAGTTTAAAAGTGGAAAAATTACTGTCTTGGGTGAGACTTGAACTCACGGCCTCTGGATCGATATTCCAGCGCTCTGCCATCTGAGCCACCAAGACCTCATCCATAGCCAGCAAATCTTTCCACCAATGGGTCCCCCCCTTAGCGACATCTACCGTAACGTAAGAGAGCGTTTTCCAAAGAAAGTGTACATTTCATTCATGTCTTCAAAATATTGACTTCTTGGGCTCATTTTACTCATAGTTAGGGAGGCGAATAGGGGAATTTTCGGCAATACTCGAGCGTGGCAGTTTAAGATATGAGAGATACCTTAGACCTAATAGAACAACCTTGTAAAGTATTTAGCTCTATATGTAGTGACGCGCGCCTAGGATAGACGATCAGATTAGTAAAAAAAAATGGATAGTCTGAAATACTCGAGCGCGTCAGATTAAGATATTGGGGGTTGATTTTAGTGTTTAAAGACTAAATTTAACTAATCTGACGATAAGTCCTTGACGCCGCCGAGTTATAGGGTCGCGAACTTGTAAAAAAAACGTTAATCCGGCATTCTCAAGCGCGATTTTTTTTTATTTTATTTTGAAGAATATAATCTAAGACTTACTAAAAATACAAAATCTGCCGGTTTCCGCATGACCGGAAGTGTGGAGGAGCCATTTCGTCTTCCTAAGAACGCGTTGCGGCATATAAGTCGCGAACGATACATTTTACAAAAAAAAAGTTTAAATAAACAAAAAAGGTAATTTTATTTTACACAAAAAAGGTCTCTTTACATTTTTGTCCAAATAAAAAGCGCGGCCACGGAATTTTTTGAACCAAAAAACCTTTTTCGGTCAGATTAAGAGAACCCACCAACATTTTTGTCAGATTAAAAAAATATGCTTTCAGGATACCGAGATAAACCTCCCCTATGAAAATCTGACGCGCTCGAGTATTTCAAAAAAACTTTTTTTTTTTGCATTTTCAAAAATTCATCGTAACTTATCGTCACGCCGAAATCGTCAGTTTTTTTAAAAGAAGCTTCCTTGGGGCCTACTTAACACCCCTTCCGAAAATCTGACGCGCTCGAGTAAATTTTTTTTTTTTGCATCTTTGACTACTTTATATGCCTACCCCCACCACGCAAACCGGCAGATTAGTATACCGTTGTTATCAGAGGCACTCGGGGCATACGTAGTATGAATATCTGACGCGCTCGAGAATGCCCAAGTAACTGTTTTTTTTAACATTTTTGAAAAACCGTACACGCCAAACCCACCGCTAAAATGGTTTTTGCCATACGAGCTTTTCTTTTCGAAATTATTTTATCTTTCGATTTTGATAGGTCTCGACGGCGCCGTTGAATTACGCCATTTAGCTACCTCGCCTCCCTAACTATCAGAATCATTTGTACATTCACGCCTCATACATAAAAAAATGTGTCCAAAAATTTCCTTTCCTGATCGTCACATTCTTGTATGAATTTTTTTTTATTTGTATGAACGTGACGCACTGGAAAAAAATTTTTTCATACAAAATTTTGGGACACATTTTTTCATGTATGAGGCCTGAGGCGTGAATGTACAAATGATTCTGAGTAAAATGAGCCCAAGAAGTCAATATTTTGAAGACATGTATGAAATGTACACTTTTTTTGGAAAACGCTCAAGAGCGTTACACTTCTTAAACGGCTACCGGAGTTCCAAGTCATATTGGAAATTCACCAGTTACGATGTGCTACCCATACTAATTTTATTTTATTCTAAGCTTAAAATTCACTTTATTTTTAATTTCATATCAACTCTTAAAGTGTTCGATTTTGAATACTTTCGAGCCACTTCGGCAAAGCGGCTGTAAATTATAATTATAGCTTGAACCCTGTACGCTGCAGGCGACGTATATGGATAACTACGACCAACTGATTTATATCTTCATAACGATATCTTGTGAGATTGATTTGATGCAAGCAACGCGCAATTACAAGCCAAGATGGATTGCCTAATTACAGAGCTGACAGGCCAATTCGAAACAACTGATATCTGAATGAAATCAGAGTCCTATTATTATACATTGTATTCGATAGAGTAACGTGACGCGTTTGCGTTAAGTGTAAGTAATTTTGTATGGGTTTTTTAGTTTCCAAAACGTCCCGCTTGGCGCGTTGTTAAAATCCTATACAGAAATAGACAACGCAAACGCTCTCGTCACGCTCTCGAATGAAATTTAAACTAGGGGTACTGTGGGTACATTTCAACTAACGTTGAACTTTTTGACACTATTTCTTACTTTCAAAAAGTACAATTAACAAAGAAAGTGTTGAAATATTCTAATTACATAAGAGCATTAAGGGTCAGTCGTACCACATCGATAACCCCGGGGCCAAATAGACCGATTACTGTTAATAGCTGTTTTTGTGCACCCAGCCTAAAGTACCGTTACACCTGGATACGTTTCAACTAAAATTTCTCGACGCAACTTAGGAATCAAATCATTATTTTTTATTAAAAATATTTGGAATTGTTTTAAATATTCACACTACTAAATATAAATTATAAACTAAAATAGATATCATACTACATAAAAAGATTAAAAAGTTACCAAACCCACCATTGGCCCAGGTTTACCAAAATTAAGAAAGTACAATAAACAAAGAAAGTTAAAATTACCTGAGAGCATTGAGGGTCAGTCGTACCACATTGATAACCCCAGGGCCAGAATTACCGATTACTGCTAATAGCTGTTTTCGTGCACCCACAGCGAGATAACGCGTGGGCGTGAGATTGCATATCGGTACACTCCTCTGTATTTACAGCTTATTTTTACTGTAAGTACTAAGTACAGAATGCATTACATTTTTGTTGAACAGAAATTTATTGGATACCCAATTTACATTAATTTATCGTAGCATTGGTAGCTAATCAGAATCTTAGCCCATAATACTTCTATTTTTACTATTTTTAGACATATAATTGGCCTTGTTGTAAACTGAATAAATTTACACATTCGAGGGTAAAGTATGCCTACTAAATATATGAAACTTTAAGTTATAAAAAATATAAGATAGGGTTAAAAACCTAACAACCTAACGTACATTTCAAAATAAGTAATATTAGAGTAGAATTGTACATTTAATCATTCGAACGTACCTATAAATAGCAATTTGTTATACCAACGATTAACTATTGTTGATGACGGTTAATCACAGGTTCGACCGGCCTGCCGACGTATTTTTGCATGTATAGTGGAACCTCGATAACTCGAACCTAGAAATTCTCGTCAACTCGAAATAAAACGCTGTATAGGTATATAGGTACGCTCTTCCCTTCCAAGCTAAAAAATCTTCTTAATGTTTAACCTCATTAAGACGAAGTAATCACGGTTATCCAGTACAATTACCAATACCTCTAAAACTTGAAAAAATAGGCATATTGTTTCATTGCCTCTATATCTCGAAGTTATTTATCTACTAACAAACCTCTGTAACTCGAATAAAAAATAGAACTGTACTATGTTAAAGTATAACTCTGGCCATTTTTAAAATCTAGTATAAATTTTAACATGTCTAGGCCTGTGTTTGTTTTACTTCCACGCTACTACTATACGCTTGTACAATTACCTCTCCACTACGAATTTTTCATTCATTTTACTCTCTGGAAACGTCTTTAAGACCAACAAAAACCTACAAGAACCTAAGTCGATGCCCTCTATAAGACGTTATCGTTAACACAAACATGTTGGCGTTTCTCTTGGTTTCTTTTATCGAGGTTCCACTGTACAGTCAAGGTGATTTCCTAGGCTAATCCCGTCTAATAAATTCTAAGCATACTATATTAATTTTATATCACATAAAAAGTTATGACCGGTTTAGTCCTAAGGGCATTTTCAATGAAGAATGAATGTGAAAAAAAGTTTATTGGGATAATAAATATTTTATGCAGTAAAACGTCATAGTTTATGATGTTTTTGACGTTTCCTGTAACGCTATTACCTATTTTTTTAATTATTTATAGTTTTACATTGTACATCACTTTACTGCAAATTGAACACGTAAAAAATAAAATCAATTAACTTCCATTCCATATATTGTTCATAATCACTAGACTGCAAAATTACACTTATGTGCTTAGAATAGAAATTTAATTTATACAAGTTAATAGGCATTGTTAAAAAAAATTAAATGGTAAAAAATGAAAAAAAAAATTGCACGTATCATACATATCATACAAATCATGAACTACTGAAAATAATACGGAGTGTACCGTCGCCGTCAGATAGGTATTATAACGGAGCGGCCAAGGTGCTCACAAATATATAAGCACGCCTCTATCGTCAAGGCGTTGAGTGCTTGTTCAGATATTGTGAACACCTTGGCCGCTCCGATATATCTGATGGCAACTGTACATAGTACTCCACATAGCAACAGAGCGATAATAACTACAAAAACAGTGTGTTGTGTCTAACGAACGCTGCTGTGATTAGCATTTTATTATTTTGTTTCAGTCGTTATTTCTACATATATATGACATACATACATTTCGTGTAACTTACATATATACGTACCTAATTTAATTTATATATATACAATGTTGATTTTAATACAAATCTTTAAAACTATGGATTTTGATGCGGTTTTTTTTAATAGATAGAGTGATTCAAGAGGATGGTTTATGTATAATTTGCTAACCCGTGCGAAGCCGGGGCGGGTCGCTAGTTTAATTTATATATACAATGTTTATTTTAAAACTATATAAGTACTGTATAAAAACTTATGGAATGATATAACATGATTCATGGTTATAGAGTCACAGACTTAAAGAGAACATAATATGAAAGTCATTGTAAACGTAATTTCATAGAAATATGACGTTTATGATGACAATTCCACACTTTGTCTTGACAAAGTCCTTACAGAGTTTGCTTAAGTAGTTCTCGAGAATCATAGCAAAAATTACTTTTTACCTATACACTTAGCAAAATATTTTTTATAACCATTCGTGATCAACCACGCATTGTTTTTTCGAATTATTAGCACAAAAAGCGAAATCACCTCTAAGTTAAAGGTGGCGATAACAGAGGGCGCACCGATCACAGCCGAATTGACAGATATGATATATCGATTCTATTTTTAATTATTTATCACACTAAGCAGGCGATAACGGCGTCGGATAGAAACTGTTTTATAACCTAGCTAGAGTCTAGGTCCTTATAGCGAAACCCCAATTAATTAAATGTCTAATTGTATGTACCTAGTTTTAATAATTCTCACATAAAAAGTATTTTCATTTATATAGGCCAGAATCACTAAATGGAGCATTTTATAGACCCAATGGCATATCAGTTCTAATTGCAATAATCCAAAAAGTGTTTTTTGTGATAATATGTTTTTGCGTTATTTTTTTATATCTTACAAATTCAGCTGTTTAACAATTATAAAAAAAAACTATTGAAACCTTTTGGACATTTCGTTATATTTAATTATAAACTCAATCAACCAAATAAAATTGGCCATAGTTTCGTAACCTCCAAATAGTTTGAAGTAAGATTACAATTACTGTCTTCATTGTTTTTAAATATAGAATTTCAATGAATTGCGGTTCTGTAGCTAACTTCCGTTTTAATCAGTAAAAAAACAGTACCTGTCATAGTCGTCATTCAACGTATTTCTTAATGAACATGATCTTATATCAAGAAAGGGCTGACCAGATAAGGGATAATTACTATGAGAAAAAACATTTTATAGCAGAAATAAAAGCATTTTCTAGTTTACCGTAATTAAAATGTTACTATTTAAAGCCTGCATCGTAATTTTATATAATAAACCTTATCAAATTGAATTAAAATAATAGGCGATTCCATAAATGTCTCGTTTTATAATCACTATTTACAGTACTGTCTTGTCATAAAATAGATAATTACAGTACTTGCTGGTTTCAATTAACGATTTATCTGTCACAAATTGAAAAAAATCGGGTCTTTGAAAAAACGACGAAGAAATATATTATATTTTTGTAAAATATGTGTACAGTATACCTACCTATATTCCTAGATAGATGTTTTATAATTAACCTATTAGGTCAGGTCTAACACCCTCATTTTACCGTTTCTTTGTACAACTGAATGACATATTTTTGATATAAAATATATGTATTATATTATATAAACGGTGTCTTCGCATAAAATATAATACTATATAATATATTTGTACAAAATAACCTATAAGTATATTTCTGTAGGTATGTATTCCGGTTTCACGCCAGCAATGTAACATTTTTTTATGAAACTGAGTGCCATATTTTTTATTTCAATGTCCGCGATAAGGACAAGATATCATGGCAGCAAGATAAAATGTGTCGGTTTTAGTTATGCTGTTGCTATGCCAGCATACCTACCTACTTATTTTAAGTGATATGTTAGTATTTATCTAAAGTTAAGAGTAGGGTATAATGTTAAATTAAAAGTACTTATGCGCTAAAATTCCAAAAAAAAAGATAGATAAAAATAATGTCACAAAAATATTTTAAAATATTTAAAATAATTACGTGACCTAAAATAAAAAAATCGTTTTATATGCACTAAAAATGAATATATGTATAATTGTGTGTTTGTAGTATCTAGTACCTACAAATAATGTACGGTACTTAATATAAAAAAAAACCGTTTTAATAGACTCCAAAAACCGGAAAAAACTAACGTACCTATTTCCATCTTCACTAAAAGCGAAGAGTATCTAACTGTAAGGAATGTCATACCTTAATGAACCGAATCGAAACGCGTACAAATCGTGCTCTATGAATGAGCCGCTAAATAAACCTTTTTGTACGAAAACATTTTATACAAAAAACGGTTTTTGTGAAGCGTTTAAAAGTTACAAAAAACCGATGCGTGCGGCACTGATTAAAGAGATAGCCTTTTTTATTGCTCTTTTTTTTAATCCGTGACGTGAGTTTATTGGTGGTTGTGGTTTTATATTTTTAGTTTGTTTTTTTTTGGTATTTTAAATTTATGAAAAGAAGATTATACCAATATATTAGTTCAATTGACGATTATTATGTTTACTTACTATACGTGTAGGAACCTATTTATAAAGTTAGCATTTCTCAAATAATTTGTACATTTCGATCACATCTTAGATTTCTATTTCCCAAAATGTCCAAGAAAGTTTGTATAAAACATCCTTTTTTGTTACCAGATTTCCTTACACATTTGGTAACAAAAAAGGAATGTTTCATACAAACTTTCTTGGAAAATATGGTTTTTGGGAAATATGGTGGAAATTGTTCAGCTTCATTCACTTTACCAGCATAGGTACCAATTTTTATAGAAATCTAAGATGTGATCGAAATGTACAATTTTTTTGAGAAATGTTCAAGTAATAAAAACTATTATAAATTATTGCTGTTTACATAGCCGTCGGAAACGACTACCAAAGATTAGCAAAAATAAGTGTTTTTTTTCCAATAACTTGAACACTCACCATTGAATGATGATGTTAGATGTAGTGACGAACTTCATACTATTCTTTTTTATTAATTTTCATTAAATTGTATTCCTCTGCACTAATAGCGCCTTTTCTTCTTTAACATTCCGACACTGTAGCACTGCTCCTCACTTTCAGCCGAAAAACTTCATCACATTTTTTTTAAAGCCCTAAAAAGTGCTATCACTAATGTTAGACACTAAGCCTAAGCTTCCAATAAGTTCTAGTCCGAACGCTTCTTATAAGTTGGGCCGAGCGCGCTAAGTCCGTAGGCGAAGTTGCGTGTTAAAAAAACAATAGGGGATACGTGTACGCTCGGCGCGCGCCGCGGGCCGGGTGCGACCGCGCGCTCTCGGAGCCAACGGATTGTGTAAACGCCGCGGCGTCGGCGGGGCGCGGGGGAGGGACACGCACACACACACCCCGCAATATACCTCGCATCCATTACTAACGTTCCTATTTTGAATACGCGACGCGCCAATCTAGCTCCTATGCGGTAGGTTTACGTGACGAGCGGACCGCGACCGACATCGCGTCGTACACTAGAGCGAGTGGGTGTTACGCGCGCGAGCGAGAGGCGCGATGATCGGTAGTTGAGCCGCGTAACGCATGTGTGTCCTCTTGAATCGCTTGCGAGATAGTGCCGTAGTGCTGGCTATAAGTACGCCTCGAAGAGAAGTGCCGCGTCTTAAAATTTTAATAAAGAGCGTTTTGTACTTTTTCGTTTCGGCCTACCGATACGACATGTGGCGTAGCTGCTGTTTTTTTTTTCGAAATTATTAATTGATAGGTACGCGTTCACGGACCGGTGGACATTATTGGGTTTAATTTACTCGACGTGGAAGCTCACGTCCCATCTCAGTCGATAAATATGTCTAAAATATCCGTTTTGACGACGTTTATTTTCACGTGTGAACGGGCATAGGGAACGTTCGTTTAGCGTTAAGCTAAAATGGGCAGCCAACACATTGCGAACGTAGATTTATGATACCATAAAAGTTTCACACCCATCATTCTAATGACTCGGCGGTCGAACGAGAACATCTTAAACACACAGTGACTCAACGCCATTATTAATTGTTAAAACAGCATAGCAACAGCGCGATTAATATGAGGAAATCGATATAACCTGAAATGATCTTGAAAATATAACCGAATCGATAAAGTTTACACAGTTGGCAGCGAAGCACACCCACTTGTACCCACGCTCGCAATTTGAATTTAGAAATTCGAATTCGGACAGTTCATTACCGGGCATTTCTATGACCAGCTTTATGTTTATTCGACCAGTTTTTATCTGTTACCAATTTTGATTTGAAGTGTGTCGAGTGTTGGGAATAATTTATTTTTAATGCGTCTTCGACTCGGTTCGAGGTTAATTTGTACACTTTTGATTTATTTCGGCTCCCTTCCCTGTATCGTAAAGTTAATTATAATTAGTAGTAAACGTGTTTTTTTGGAAAGTTTTACCGTTGGAGATGAGTTTGTTTACATTGGACGAAGAAAGGAAATGAACGAGAATTATTGACACATATTATCGCCGCGGGCTGTTGGGTCGTTTTTTAAAATCGTTTTTGTGGTAACGAGCTAACGAGACCTTAAATTTATTGGAGTTCTGGCTTTTGAATCAATTTGACTAAATTAAGTGTATCGTGCGGTGAAAATACTTTATACGTATTTCCTACGTATAGGTATAAATAACAGGGTAGCGATATTTTATTTTTATTTATTGAATGCACAAAGCAAAATAAATTAATGATAATTAAAAGCCTAGTGCGCGTCACGTACCAGTTTTTCTTATTTAATTTAATTAGGTACTTATTACCAACCCGCTTTTTTATTAGAAAATTACAACTCCATATTTATTTCCAGTAATAATAGTGTTTAAAAGGATAGTTATACGTACAATTTATTATACATTAAAGCGTTTCTAAGAAGGTCTCTATTTATTAGTGTATTTACCTACGTGTTGCGCATAAGTATACTTATTACCTATTTGTAAAAGTAAAAGTTTAAGGTTTCTGATTTCACCATTTTAGCTACGACCCACAGACCAACTGTGCTACGACCTAACCTTACAACCGACTATCTAAATTGGAACGCGTAACTTAGGCAAGTAAAACTAGGTACATATATGACAACTGCAAGATCTGCGACACACATATTAGACATTTTTGAATTAGGATATATGGAAAAAAATCACCGCTTCGGGCAACATTTTCCCAAAAATGTGTTTTTTTCCAATATTATTTTAGCTTAAAATATGTCGTATGACTTGCAGAAGTACCTATCTGCTTGATAAAACACTTAATCGAGTTATTTATATCGACCGGGATATGAACCGTGATTACCTTTTGTATTGTTTTCGAGCTCCCAATATTTCGACACAGTTACCCCGGTCTCAGTCGATATAAGTCTCTGAATTAAGTGAAACTAACCGTGAATCATTTAAAACTGTTACACTTAATAGAGTTGTGGGTGTGGGAGATACCATAGGTGGACATTGCCATATTGTCATCTCGTAACTGTAGGCTACAAGATGACAATATGGCAATTTTACCGTTTATACGTATATATCATAATTATTTTCTAATGAATTGTATGTTTATGGTGGTGTTGCTAAGTAACTACGGTAAAAATTATGTAGGTAGAATTAGACCAATATAAGTCTGCATCGATTTTGATAGCACACGCAGTGCAAGTATTATTTACACGTCATAATTTCATAGAAGTTTGATGTTTGCACTTGCACTGCGTGTGCTATCAAAATCGTTGCAGACTTATCTTGGTCTAAAAACCACTACCACCACCAACCACCACCAACCACCACCACCACCACCACCACCACCACAAACCACTAGTTGAAAAAAAAGCAATGCAAAAATGACAATATGGCAATTTCACCGTTTAAATATCATATTTTCTAATGAATTACACGTTTATGGTGGTATATTATTAAGTTAACTCTACTCCAATCCAGTAAAAATTTGGTAGAGTTAGACCAAGAAAAGTCTGCGACAATTTTGATAGCACACGCAGTGCAAGTGCTATTTATACGTCATAATTTCACAGAAGTTTGATGTTTAAAAGTTTTAAAACACTTGCACTGCGTGTGCTATTAAAATCTTTGCAGACTTATCTTGGTCTAACTCTACCACCAGTTGAAAAAAAGTAAATGCAAAAATCCGTTTATAAAAACAAAATATTATAGTCAGTTACTTTAATAAAATAGCAATCTAATGATTAATTTAACTAGTTTCGACACAAGTCGTAAAGGTGAACGCCTGTGAGATTTTTTTTAAATAGGTAATTTAGCTATACCTAAACCACTGGAGATGTTTTAAAGACATTTAATTGAGGAAACAAGTTGTGAAATGTATAATTTATGATAAAGCGTTGTCTTGTAAAATAATACGTATTGATTTCATCATATATTATCTGGGAATTTATATTGAGTGGGCACTTACTGATTCTGTAGGTTAAGGAATTATATTTTTTAGTCACACGACAGTTTTATTTTTGGTTCAATATTATTTATAAGTATGTATAATTAGTTTGGTCATTAGAGCAATCATGTTTAAGTTTAGCTTGAATTTTTCAATTTATGAATACTGTGTTTTATATTTATTAACACGCGGAATGCAAAACTAAAAGCACAAACGAATTAAAAACACATATTCTGTTCTAAGTAGGTCTAAATCTATTTATTTACATTTCCATTACACATCTCACTATTTATTTGCAACCGTAACTGATAATTACTTACATATTTAACGGATAATTTTACATAGGTACACTAATTTATTTAATAGGCAAGTTTCTAAATATTTTTGTATTTTTAGATTATTATTATTTTTTACATCGATAATCTGTACGTGATCTGCCCTAGTAGCACGGTCGCAGTTTTATCATTTATCACCATGCCTGTCACGTTCTAACAAGTATGTAAGTGCGAAAGTGACGGGCTTAGTGATAGTGGATAAAAATGGAACCGTGCTGAGCCCGCTGGGTTCTAGCAGAATTATCAGTGCTTCACCCGAAAGAGTGGAGCGTATTACTGAGCCAGAACCCTTTTGTTTTGCTGCAACGCACACAGCACATTTATTAATACATCTTGTTCCTGATTTTAGTTTTAGTTTGATATTGTTATTGTTTCTGGTTTTCTTTTCTGTCAATGTGTGTATTGTGGCAAGCGAATAAATGGTTTATCTATCTGTCTATCTTTAATAATTGGCTGAAAAATCTTCCTCTTAAGTACAGGAATATTTTAGAGGAAATGGAGTAGCCGATTCACCAGGCTTGTTTTTATTACTGATTAATTGAACTATACTTAAGACCTGGGACTACCGGAAAATCTTTATCTGTATCTTTATCGCTCGAACATGCAAGAGCGATAGAGACAGATAACGAAATTTCGATTTTCAGTTTTCGTGGTATTCTCTCTGAGAATTTATTATCTAATCTTACATATCTAGTACATATGTACTACTCGTATATGTAGTTAGGATACCGTGCCTAACAGGAAAGGAAAAACTCCAAAAAAACTCGATAGGTGTATTTGTTAAGTAGGTACTAAATATTTGCAAGTATTTACAGTATTTTCTAAAATGTATTTTAATCCTTGTCGTCTTACGTAATTCTTGTTAGGAAAAAAATTCTTATACGATTCCAATTCGTGCGAAACTAATGAACCTATAGCTTGCACATGATCACTTTTTTTTTCGTTTTTGAGCCTAATTTTACCAGTAAAAAACTAAAAATTGGTACCTACATGTTATATCTGGAACTGGTTTCAAATTAGTTCCAAAAAGACAATATATCATGAAATTGCCCTGTTATCGCCTGACCGAAATTTTAGTTAAATTGACGCAATTTTTTCTAGATTTTTTTTTCTTTATAGGTACAGCACAACCAAGGTTTGACCACTAGGTACACTTATCAAATACGTATGACACGTTAAAATAAAAAAAAAACTGCTTTTCTTAAAATAATAAAATTCGGACTTACGTTTGCATTAATCCAAAGGCCACAAGACTGATAGCCTATCTGTCACCTGACAGGGCTATCTACTTATCTTCTGATACGGAGACACTGACATTCGTTTGAGATAACTATAATTTTATATAACATTTCCTTTTACATTTAATTTTAAAAACACGTCCACTTTTGTATGCCTTTTTTTTGTTTTTACGCTCACTCATAAATTTAGCCAGCCGCCAGCTAATTATAAATTTTATACCTACATTTTTTTTTGCATATTACGTTACCTACCTTACCTACTACTTACTGAGTTTCTAGTGTACTTGTAAATGGATATTTTTCTACGCTACGGTATCAAATGACAATATTTTATTTTTCGAATGACAATATTATGTACCTATTCTTAGCGAAATATCGGTTTTTTTTATGTTAATTGCATTTTTACGTTTATTGCCAATAAAGATGCTACTTGTAACTGAGATTAGGAATTCCCATCACATTATAGAATGCAATAAATTCCTCATCGTCTATTTGGCTCTAACTCCCATAAATTCCATTTAACAACTTTATTTACTGTAGCGTGTTCAGATATTTCAGTCATGCCCGCAGAATCATAAAACCAGCTCGTATCTACAGATAGGTATCACGACAATCAATTTTAGCGCCAAAACGCGCGATATCGGAGCAACACTGCAGAAAAAAAAAATTGTCGTTGCGCGTTGACATTTTTTAAACACTCACACACTGAAAAACATTCTGTTTTCAAACGGCACTTGTTTCGCACTGTTGTTACGCCGTAATTAGCACTCGGTGGCGACCGCTCGCGGCACCCTGCGATACTGCAACTCACATAGCGAACGTCTCTTTCCCCCTTTACTTCCGCACCGGCATTCGACTAAGGGCGCATGCCCGGACATTTTTTAAACCGCGCCCATGTTCTAGCACGCGCACCTTATAGTGAAAATAACTTTTTTCGGGCATTTTTTCGCTACATCCCTCTCTAACGGTCACATTCGCCAACTCGCCATCCCCCTCCGTCTAACGGTCATTCTTTTACGCTGCTCTAACGTAGCGGTGTGGCGAGTTACTCACTCTTTCTAGTGACGCCGCGACGCCGGTGACGCCAATTATTTTGCCATACTCCGCCGATAAAAGGCATCTAAAAATACTACTTTTCTATTTACGACCTTATCACTATGACATAGAGTCGAAATAGTTAAACTTCTAATGCAGTTGCGACTTTCTAGTCTAACGCGAAACTTGGTAAAGTTCCGGCCATTTTTGCGATAAAAAAAAGCGTTCGCATGCACGTAACCACGCCTTTGTATACACATATTGCTGTCTATTTTACTCCTTTTTTATTTTCTATTAGCGGTCTCGCTCCGTCACGCACACACATGTAACGCATGATCGAATGCTTCGGGATGCTAGGCCGCCACGCGCCATCTAACGGCGAGTAGCTGAACTTCTTCGGGGTGTAGTGAAAGGGGTTCGTTCCGACAACTTTCTCCCTGGGTGGCAGCACAGGAGAAAGCGCATTTGATAAAGGTTCGGCTAAACTCCGCTAGATGGCAGGGTTGCAACAATGTCAAGAAACTTGACTAGTTTCTGCGCATATAAAATTGTTTTGCAATAATAAATTAAATGGCATATTAATACGGTAGAGATTCAATTATGAACCGGCTCACGCTGTTGCTAAATAAATATATCATGTCAATTTACAATTTAATTAAAATAGATTTTGCCGTGAATTAGCATTTTATTTGCGCATTTTGCCGGTTCGCACGGCGGGGGGCTCGGATTAAGCGAGTGCCACCGAAGAAAAATGGTGACAGAGGAAATTTAATGAGGCTAGTCAATAAAAACGTTTGTTTTACTAGTTTAGTTAAGACCGGTGCCCACTGGAGAGTTATAGTGGCTAGAGGCAACTGCCTTACATAAATTCAGGGCTAAGAGTTGTTTTGCCATTACTGTACTTGTAACTTGAGCTGAACACAATCATTTATTTAATGAATATGCGTATTTATTTAATGTTTTTCTATTTTTGCACCTTATTGAAGACGGGTAACAAGCTTGTCCACTTTTTATGAAGTAAGTTAGCATATATTACCTAGGCACATACCCAGAACATAGTATGTAATATGAAAAAACTTTTATAGTGTAGGATGTTGAATTAAGTCAAAATGGTCACAGAATATTTAAGTTAAACCATCCATAGTTATTCATGTATCGAATTTCTGAAAAAAAAAACAACTTAGTGTCAACTTAGTGTGTGATGTGCCGAAGATTGGTCTTTTGTGAAAATTGACAGTGTGTCTATGGTTTAACATAGGTGACATGCTTTAAGCCCTTGCTACACGGTCGCCGACAAGCCTTCTAACCGTCTGACCTTGGTCTGTCCTTGGTCAGTTTTGGTCAAATTTTGTTGGAAACAACTGTCTACACGGTCCGTCCAGACCAAGGCCACGCGGTCTGAGGGGCTTGTCGGCGACCGTGTAGCAAGGGCTTTATAAATACGTTACAATACAAACGCGAGGCAAACTGGCGTGGCGATTAATTCAAAATGCGTAAGCGCAGATCCGATACGTGTTCGATTTGAAAGTAGATTTTTCTTACTAAATAATGTGTGTTTAGCTTGTACAGATTAATTGCTACATTTAACGTTATTTATCATATCTGTTTTATTAATTAGGTTTGTGGAACTCAATCTAGTTCGCATTAATCAGTGTTTCAAAAAACGTTTTCTTATTAATCAGTGTTTCAAGAAACATTTTCTTGTTAGTCCGCTTTAATTTGTAGCTAAATAGACGGGTTAATGTTTACCGCACTAGTACGATAATTAAGAAGCACATTACGTAACTATGTCGGACCATAATATATGATGTACTGTAAGACGTTGTACCATACATGTGCGAATAAGTAATTCGCAACGTGTGGCGATAAATTAAAACACGATCGAAGGGAGTGTTTTAAATCGACACGAGTCCTATTTTTCGCACTTGTATCGTATATGTAGGTACTATTGCTCTACAAGTAACAAGTCTGTCCTTATTTTACAGATTAATTAATATTGAGACTGTCAATAGTATCAATCAATCAGTCAATCATTATTATTCATTAGTAAGAAGTTTCCTACATTTCATGGACTATCCTGGAGTCCGATTTTTGAATTTCGATCGCTCGATTTCGTCACTCGAAAATCGGTGAAAAACTGCGAAATGCAAATTTTTGAAATACGAGCAATAGAAATTGGGAATCTAGTGGTATTGACCACTCGTATTCAATTCTATTACTTAGTAGCAAGATCGAAGGCCGCAAAAATATATGACACGCTCTATTATGGCTCTACAAATAAGATCGTGTCATATATTTTTGAGGCCTTCGTAGTGTAACATATTACATATTAAGCGCTGGTGGCGTAGCGGTAAGAGCGTGCGACTTGAATTCTGGAGGTCGCGGGTTCAAACCCGGCTCGTACCAATGAGTGGAATGCTCTAATAGTGAAATTATTTTCATGAATACCGTAAATGTATGATTTTGTCCTGAAAAATGACCGTGTATTGACATTATTAAGTAAATTGTGTATAGACGCTAGCATATCCTCGCAATATTTCTGACCGCAGTAGATTGTCGGTTCAGATAGCTTAATAACTCGTCAATAGAGAGTATGCACTGTCATCATCACGCGTTGGTCACGAACGTTATGAGTTTAAGGCAGCTTGAGACTGTCAATCCGTCAATAATATTGAACAGTAAATAAAAAATAAAAAAAGATTTGTGGGAACGTCATTATAGGTACCTAATAGGTACAATATCGATTGAAGTCGTGTCTATCGATGAAACAGAGGTTGTTCTAAAAATACTCAGTCACTGTTGCTTTGAGAAGAACAATTACATAAAAAATGTTAAACTCGCGACAGATCACGTGACCGTAAGAGATACGTGACCTAATCGAAATGTCATGGCGTTAACCTCAAATTGTACAGTATTGCAGACATTTTGCAGTAGTAATTGAGTTTTTTTTAAGTGGGCAGAATTAAATGTTTATTTTTCTAAAAATAACTATACACACAGAAGTCAATTTCATCTCATAGAGTGTACTTATTGACGGCTTGGCTCAATATTTATTGACAGTTATTGGGGTGGTTAACAGCTCCATAGTGACAATGAGAGTAATTAACACTGTTAATTGAGGTCGGTTTCATTGACCAAAATAGCTGCATTAGCTCCGGTTATTCACTTTTATAATTAACTGGACAGTAACCTTCGAATATATGTACACGTGCAAAGTGTTCAGAAACATCTACACATGCTAATAAAGTGTTGTATTAGAGGAGGTTAAATTGCCACTTTTAAAAGTATGAGTGGACAGCCACTCAGATACTTTTTAGCGAAATTTAATAGTGCCGGATATATTTACACGGACTAAGTACTCAGAAATATCTACACAAACGCATGCCGTTAATAATGCCCGTTGAATTGGATCTGGTTATTTGCCATTTCGAAAAAAAAAACTGAATGGATTGAGGAAGTTAATATATACGGACAAAGTGCCCAAAGTATCTACACATGCCTCTTTTTAAAAAGAGCTGCATAAGCTCCAGTTATTCGCTTTTTAATTAATTGAGACAGTTATTGCCGGATATATGTGCAAGGACAAAGTTATCTGAAATATCTACACGTGTAAAATGGCCGCTGCATTAGCACCGCGCGGTTATTTATTTTTGTAATAAACTAAGTGAAGAGTTAATAACGCTCAATAAAGCTACATTGATAATTTGCTCAAAAATATACATAGATTAAAAATATATACAAAAAATATTGCTGCTGCTGTAGTGGCAGCTATTTAGTAAGCTTACTGCTCTACACACACACGACTGTTTTAACTCGCTGCGCTCGTGGTTCACTTTCGGAATCTTTTTGCTCGGGTACCTATCAATTTTAGCACGATCGGAACAAAAACTTTAATATTCTTATTTTATTATTCGCAATATTGCAAGAAATACTCTTAACATACGGAATACGGAATACGGTGGGAACCACTACCCACTGTTATACCTACCTAACCTAATATACTTCCCTTCCCAAAAGTACGTGTCATTATGACTTCCACATAAACTTATGCTCTTTTGGTTTTATAAAATAGTAATTATTTGTACATGTATATGTTAACTGTCCATTGTGGACCTTATTACAGACACAGATGGACAGTTAAGAGTGTTGTTGTTTGTACATGAACAAATGGCAGCGGCGTCTTTGAGCGTTCGCCGCGATTAGCGACGTGGGACGTCAAGGTGCAATAGAGCTAGTAGAATTGGAATTATATACAAGGTGTCCCAAGAAGTAGTGATATACTGAAGCTGGGAGGTAGAGGACCTAGAGCGCTATCTGAATCACCCCCATGTATGTTCCGCGATTTTTCGTATTTTCGGAGTTATGATTTTTTTTAATTTTTCACCTATCGCCGAGTACGATCAAGATACCACAGTGGCGACGAGATAGACGAACCAACAATAAATCACAGTTTTAATTAATAACGAAGTGTATTTACCAAGTGAAAAGTCACAATTGCAATATAGACGCCGTGAAATCGATCTGCTTTTGTCTCTGTGTAATGGCGGCCTCTTGAGGAAAATGCAAAATCTTGAGAACGCGTGCCACAATAATTTTTGTTTAAAAGCGAAGAAGTTAACTTTAAATTAAATGTCGGACACCGAGCACAGTGATTCTACAGACAACAGTGATAAGAGTGTTGTAAACATAACATTTGACAAAACCGGATGGATTTACAAATTGTCAAAAATTGAATTACAAGAATACTTGAATAAGTTAAATATCACATTCAACGAAAACCAAACCGTCGACGAATTGCGGCAAATATTGGTGAAATATTGCAAAGAAAAACAAAATAAGAAAGTGAGCCAACCTAAGATGTCACACGCACACATAACCCATTTAAATCTACAACCCTTTGATGGCACTAAATGGGAATGTTTTGAACAACAATTAGAATGCTATATTACATTGAATGACGTGCCAGAAGAGAAAAAAGTGCCTCTCTTGTTAACAAAGATAACACCGCAGGTTTTCGAAATTTTGTCATCACTGTGTAACACAAAAAAACCTGCAAGTCTCTCTTATTCTGAGCTCACTACGATCTTGAAAAACAAATACGTACCAAAAAAGTCCATTGTTTTGGAACGCGCGACGTTCCGAAGTCGGAATCAGCTTCCAAATGAAAAAATAGAGGATTATATTACAGAACTTCGGAAGCTGGCTGGCAAATGTCAATTCAAGGACTCCGAGGATCAATTAAAAGAAAAGTTCATTGACGGTGTGCACTCCAAACTCATTAAATTTGAATTACTAAAGGCGGATACAAATCAGACATTAGAGGATTATATCACTTTGGCTAGAACTGTAGAAGCGGCATTAAAAGAAACAGGGCAAAAGGCAGAAGTGGAAGCCAATGTTTACTATCAGCAAACTAACAGAAATAAATCATTTCAAGGAAGACCAGCAAGAGGGAAGCCAAACATGAATAAAGGTACTAGGTGTTATTGCTGCGGTGGTGATAATCATCTGCGTTCAGAGTGTACGCTGCGCCAAAAATATTGTTCGGAATGTGGTCAACAAGGACACATTTTTAAGGTCTGTCCCAAGAAGAAAAGTTTCAAAATTAACTCTATACAGAAAGAGGAACCCGAGGATGCATCAGAAAACAAAAAAATAGATGAGTACCAAATGTACTATGTAAATGTAAGTAAAGTGCCTCCTCATATGTTAAATCTTAATGTTGAGGGTTGTATGGTGGAATTTCAGCTCGATACAGGGTCTGATGTTACTGTTATTCCATTGAAACAAAAACAGATGCTATTTCCTGATAAGGACATAAAAAAATGTAATGTTTTATTTAAAAATTTTGATCAAAAAATATCACAACCGTTAGGAATATTGGATAGCTTGACAGTAACATTGAATAATGTAACTAAACAATTAAATAGTTTTGTAACTGAGAACACACCATGTATTATTGGAAGAGACTGGTTACAGGAGTTAGGATTATGGCCGCCCAAATTTGTAATGTCAAATGAAGCAAATGTAGTAAATAAAAAATTTAATAATGTTTCAGAAGCCAGAGCTGCAATAAAGGAAAGGTTCGCAGAAGTATTTAGTGAAGGATGGGGAAATTTTAAAGGTGAAACCATCAGCCTCAAATTGAAAAAGGATGCCAAACCAAAAAGCCTGCCGGTACGCCGAGTTCCATTTGCACTTCAAGACAAGGTAAAAGCTGAAATTTCTAGACTTATTAAAAATGGTAGAATTGAACCCGTGGAAACCAGCCAGTGGGGTACACCTGTGGTTCCAATTTTAAAGGGAGATGGCTCGGTAAGGTTATGTGGAGACTACAAATTAACAGTCAACCCACACTTAGAGGTGGATCACTTTCCATTGCCTCATGTAGAAGAAATATTTAATTCCCTTAATAATGGAAAATACTTCTGCGAGCTGGACCTGAAAGAGGCATATCATCAGGCACCATTAGACGAAGCCTCAAAAGATTGTACAGTTATTGTTACTGAAGTGGGCACATACAGGTATAATTACCTTCCTTATGGTGTGAGCACAGGACCAGGCTCATTTCAGCGGCTCATGAGTAAAAAATTATCAGATATTCCAAATACTGCTGTATTTATAGATAATATTTATATTAGTGGTAAAGATCTTCAGGATACAGTAGACACTTTATCCAAGGTTTTAGAGAGGCTACAACAAAGTGAATTTAAGTTAAAGATACAAAAGTGTAAATTTTTTGAAAATAGCATTGATGTGTTTGGTTTTACAATTGACAGTAATGGTATACGGGTAAATAAAGATAATATAAAACCATTGCTGCAGGCTACACCACCCATAAATGTAACAATGTTGAGGTCATTTTTAGGCAAAGTTAACTATTATTCTCGTTTCTTAAAAGATATGGCAAGCATATTGACACCATTATATGAATGTACCAAAGAAAATAAATTCAACTGGACGCACCAATGTGATAATGCCTTTGTTATGATAAAAAATAAGCTGGCTAACATGGAAAATCTAACTCATTACGACCCAAACTTACCTTTAATTTTAAGTTGTGACGCATCAGACACAGGCTTGGCTGCAGTAATTTCAAACAGAGACAGGAACGGAGTAGTTAAACCAATTGCTTATGCAAGTAGAAAACTTAATGAGACAGAGATTAAATATTCTACTATAGACAAGGAAGCTATGGCCGTAGTGTTTGGTGTGACAAAATTCTATAATTATACATATGGTAGGAGTTTTGAGTTGGAAACTGATAGTGCAGCTTTAGTACGCATTTTTGGCCCAACTAAAGCCATTCCTAAAATGGCAGCAAAAAGGTTGCAACATTATGCAATTTTTTTGTCAGCATTCAACTACAAAATTCGACACATTAAAACTGATAAGAATCCAGCAGATTTTTTATCACGCACCCCTATGCTAATCAATGAAAATACAGATTCTATGCATCCTATCTGTACCGATGCAGAGATAAGTAATATTTATTATATTCAAAATTGTGAAATTGAGAATTTGGACTGGAAATCTATACAAGAGGCAACCAGAAAAGATGTAACATTAGCCAAAATCATTAGATATACCATGGACGGATGGCCTGACTTAGTGACGGAGAAAGAATTGTCAACCTATGGTAATAAGAAAACTGAAATAAGTTTTGACAGAGGTTGCCTTTTCTGGGGTTATAGAATCATCATACCAGAGTCATTAAGACAGGCAATCTTATTAGAACTACATAAAAGTCATTTCGGTACTGTACGTATGAAGCAGCTGGCACGCTCTTACTTCTGGTGGCCAGGCATAGATGCAGAAATAGAAAAAATCACAAATGATTGCCTTACTTGCCTTTCAGTTCGAAATAATCCCACTAAGGGGCACCAGAAATCGTGGCCAGTGGCCCCGTCTGTATGGTACCGCATTCATGCGGATTATTGTGGACCATTTTACAATAAAATGTACTTAGTAGTGGTTGACAGTTACAGTAAGTGGCCAGAAGTTATAGAAATGAACTCGATAACCTCATCTCGTACAATCGAGGTTTTCAATAGTCTTTTTGCACGTCATGGCTACCCTGTCCACTTGGTAACTGACAACGGACCGTCCTTTACATCTTCTGAATTTAAAGATTTCTGTAAGCTGAAAGACATTAAACATACCTTTACTCCCCCATACCACCCTGCGACCAATGGAGCAGCAGAAAGATTTGTGGATATATTCAAAAAACATGTGTTAAAAATTAAAGAAAGCAGAGGAAATACAATTCAATCAGCAATTAATTTATTCCTTTTTGATTACCGAGTAACGCCACATAGTACAACAGGAGTGACGCCTGCTTCGCTCATATACAATAGAGATCTCCGGTCCCGGTTCGCTCTGCTACGACCGCCGCCGGTTATAGAAAGAGCACAACATATGCTAGAAAAGCAGAGGGAACAGGCATCGGGGAGTAGAAACATAGAATTTATGGTGGGAGAAAAGGTAATGGTTAAGGATTATAGGAAAAACAGACAACCTTGGATACAAGGAGTAATAGTGGAGGAATCGATTCCTAACACTACGTATATCATAGACGTGGAGGGGTGTAAATGGAAGCGACATGTTAATCAAATGTTGAATTGTAGCCTTAGTTTATTAGAATAAGATACTCGTAGGACATCCTAGGATGTGCACGTATGTGTGATGCCAAGAGTAAACGTAGAAATAAGTATGTTATGTGAAAAGTTAACTACAATAAATAAAGTCTGTTCTTTTAGCTAGCGAAAGAAGTTGTTAACTAAGTACAGTTCCTTAAGCTTATATTGTTTTAAGAATAAGTTCTAGTGTAAGATAGAGTGTAACATTTCACGGGACTCTTTAAAACTGTTGGGGGAGAGTGTAGTATACCGACTCGTGTATGTCAGCCTTTACGGCTGTCTGTCTCGCCCTTGCCCTCCAACCAAGATGGCGTCTAGTTTTGGTAAGACAATAACGAAGGAATACAGCATTAATTAATTGTGTAACCTGCGTTTTATTTCAAGATACCACACTAACTATAGTAAATGTTACCATACTGAATTGGCCTATCTATCAGCTTAGCACACAAAAAAAATCAAGCATCTACCGCAATAATTCACGTCACCATAAATAAAAATCTCATCGTACTCGGCGATAGGTGAAAAATTAAAAAAAATCATAACTCCGAAAATACGGAAAATCGCGGAACATACATGGGAGTGATTCAGATAGCGCTCTAGGTCCTCTACCTCCCAGCTTCAGTATATCACTACTTCTTGGGATACCTTGTATAATAAAAATAAATAAATAAAAATAATATTAAATTAAAGGATATCCTTACACAAATGGACTAAGCTAAGCCACAGAACAAGTTAGAATGGCGATGCGAGCAGGGTACGTGTCGCCGCGCCGCCGGTTTTGAGCAAACGCTCGCATGCTACTCGCCCGCGCTGACCGAAAACGAAATAAACATGCCTTTTTGCGCCACAATAACCTTCAGATTAAGAAGCCAGACATCAAACCTGTCTAAAGGAGGCGTATCCATTCACCACGCACACAAGTTTTTACTACCGTTGCGCGAGTGTTAGTAAATGTGGAGAGGAACGAGCGGCGACACCGGTTCCGATACTAACTGCGCGCGATAGCCATTCTAACCTCTTTAATAATGTTCTGTGAGCTAAGCCCTGCAGTAAGCTCAAGAAGGCTAGTTAGTAGGCGGGTTCGATTCCCGCCTCGGGCACCGGATGTCATTTTTTAAGGGTTCCGTGCCCAAAGGGTAAAAACGGGACCCTATTACTAAGACTTCGTCTGTCTGTCTGTCACCAGGCTGTATCTCATGAACCGTGATAGCTAGAGAATTGAAATTGTCACAGATAATGTATAATGTTGCCGCTATAACAACAAATACATACTAAAAACTGAATATAATAAATATTTAAGTTTGGGTCCTATACAACAAACGTGAATTTTTTGCCGTTTTTTTGCGTAATGGTAAGGAACTCTTCGTGTGCGAGTCCGACTCGCACTTAGCAGGTTTCGATTCTTTAGTGTATGATATATATTTCGGTTTATAATTTATATATATAGTAGTGTGACTACTTAAAATACAAAATACGAATCAAAAAAATATTTCCTCTTCCCTAGTTGGAAAGAAGGTTAGTGTTGGTATGAGGTACTCAGACAACTATGTAGGTAATATATTAACAATTATACAAATACTTAAAAACATAGAAAACAGCCATGACTCAGTAACAAATATCTGTGCACATCACACAAACATGGGTCATACTGAAAGTTTCTGGATTCTGATATATGAGAAAACTTATTTTTTCTAAGTGGCCAGTCCAGGAATTTTCAGTATCGCCTAAGTAAATGCACTTACCAAGATTCGAACCCGGGACCTCCGGCTTCCTACCTCACTACTGACTAGGCTAGCACTGCTAGCCATCAGTCATTAAATAAAACCAATACGAAACATATATTAAGGTATCTCTACATGTAGTTTCTTAACTCTACGTGCATTTACGTGTAGGCGGACCTTTATATCCGCACGTTATTATTATAAAGTATGTAATTGGCCTTAATTATCTATAATGAAATCTAATGCATTCTACGTCAGTTAAGTTTATTGTGAAATTATTATTTGTCCTAAATATTTCAATGGAACCTTAGAAATCTAGAGGGACATTTACCGAGATCTCACTGTTTGAGGAAATAGGTCAGAAAGTCGAAATAGTTATTTTCGATACAAGTGCGAAAAAGAGGAAATTCGAAATGAGTGGCGATAAATTAAAACACGACCGAAGGGAGTGTTTTATTAAATCGACACGAGTTGCGAATTACCTATTCGCACGTGTATCGAACAACGTTTTACAGTAGGTACATATGGCACTTAGTTTCGACATACGCACGAAAAGTACTATTTTACGCACTAGTGCGGAAAAGTAGCCCCATATGTACTGTAAAATATATTTTAGAAAGACGTCAACATAGCCCAGCATTGTGTACCTACAAGTTCCAAAGGTTGTCTGGAAGATATCACTTTTTAGCTATAAGACAGCTTGTTGTTTTTCTACTACCTATTATATCTTCCTCGCGTTATTCCGGCTTTTTTGCCACGGCTCATGAGTCCGCTTGGCAACTAATCCTAAGGATTGGCGTAGGCACTAGTTTTACCAAATATGATAAGCACACAAATAAATTACCTTATTAAATTGTACAACGGGACTTAATCGCGTATTTAATAATGTTTAAAAATCGTGAAAGTTTAAATCAGTGTTAATAAATGACCTTACCGGGATTCGAACCCGCCCTCCGGCTTCGTAGGCCAGTTCACTAGTGTCATTAGTTCACTAGGTACAACCCGTGCGAAGCCGGGGCGGGTCGCTAGTTATTGTACCTACCTATATTTCGGGGATCTCGGAAACGGCTCTGACGATTTCGATGCAATTTGCTAAATGGGGTTTTTCGGGGGCGAAAAATCGATCTAGGTCTAATCTCTGGGAAAACGCGCATTTTGAGTATTTATAATTTTTCTGTCTCGGTCTTCCAGATACTAAATAATTAAAAGCAAATGACATAAATAGTTAAAGTGCAACTTTATAGCTAGTGCTGCTAGACAAGGATAAACAGAGACCAGATAAAACGATATTGAATAACGCTTCATAGATGGTTTATTCGTATTTACAGTGTTGAGTGTCTATTGAATGATGCTCTGTGTGCATAGATTACCTCGTATAGATACCGCTTTACTCGCGAGCATTACAAAAGTAGGGCTAAATTAAGACTATTTTTAAATGACCGAATTCAAATGATCAATCATTGGGTAAAGGTAGTCCATCATCATCTTTCCTGCCGTTGTTCCGACTTGTTTCCAGGCTCATAAGAGCCTGCAACTTATCCCAAAAATTCGCGTAGGCACTAGTTTTTTACCAATGCGACTGCCACCTCATCTTCCAATCCAAAGGGGAAAATAGGCCTTATTGGGATTAGACCAGTTACGGAAAAAGCTTAAGGCTAATGACAATAAAAACTGTGATTTTCATGAGATCGACTTTTATATTATAATTACATATACATTAGAACATCTAAAAAGTAAATATCTCAAATTCTGGCTACAATAAGGTTTTGGCAAAAATTTAATTTTTGGTACAAGCTTTTATCGCTGACTGTACTTTTCTTACGACAGACAACTAATACTCATCGAGACAATTCTAAAAATCCCTAACACAATTAGGTTGCGTTGTTTCATCACAGAGTTCCTATGGCCACCTCCTGTCTCCATCATCAGATCAGTTCGACAGTACCATATTGTTGACAGTATGTATTGTACCAGTACCATGACCCTTGGTAGATGGTTAAATTAGTTACCTTAGATTCCATTACATAGTTACATACAGGTCGACATAATAAAAGCTTGTTAAAAAGGGTAATATGTGACTTTTCGAAATTTCTATAATTTTTTCTAATATACCTATTAGGATGTTTTAAAACATAAGGTGTATTTTTCAATGTATTTTTTTTAATACCTCCCATAAAATCAATGTTTTAAGAGCGGCAGGAGACCCATTCCAACGCGAGACAAGAAAAGTTGATTCGCCCATGCTCCATCTAGAAGCAGCGATCTGATGAATGTGTAACTCATCTCATCAGAGCTCTCATGTACAGTGTTAACTAACACGACAGGCACTTAGCTGGCGAACTAAAGGCTGATTGTTCTTAATGTTTGCTGCTAAATGCGATACAAGGCAGAAGTATGCTATGCATCTGTTTGGCCTAAAGGTTGACTGGTAGAGAATGCCGTGTGGCATTAAGTCCGCCTTGTGTCACTGTATACTCTTTACCAAATTTTGCGTTTAACTGACAGGCCGATATCGTCAGGCGGACTAACAGTGGGCCTCTTTAGACCAAGACAAGTCTGCAACGATTTTGATAGCACACGCTGTGCAAGTGTTATTTATACGTCATAATTTCATTGAAGTTTGATGTTTAAAATAACACTTGCACTGCGTGTGCTATCAGACAGACAGATAGACAGACGCACGAGTGTTCCTATAAGGGTTCCGTTTTTTCCTTTTGAGGTACGGAACCCTAAAAAGTAGGTACATACGTGACTTTACGCATGTCATATGTACCTAATGAAATTAATGACGTTACAGTTATCATGACATGACTACGTGCGGTAGTTTACCACCACAGGATGTAGCTCTGAATCATTCAAATATACCCTAAGTTATCCTTACAAAAAGTCCCTGTGGGTGCCTAGATGTATTATTGGGTTGGCATTACTCATTTTGTGTCTATGCTTACTGGTACCAGAGACTAGTAAATATTCAAGACGAACAACCTTCACCTATCGGTTTCATATGAATTTCATAGTAGCAAAATCGTTTTGATACCTAGTCCAAAAAAAGGAACTGATTTGACTAGTAGGAAAACACCATATTGTTCCATCTTGTTATTGATTGGTTGGTTTACAACATTTACAGACCCGATTAGGTGTAAAGTTATTGTATTTTAAGGTTAAATCTAGTTTTGACAAGTTATCAGCCTCCATGATACTAGCCCCTTCACCGGTCGCGTAGATCTTTTGTTAGATCCGATAGCTGCGCAGGGGCATTCCGGCAGCGATCATGATTGTGGCGTACGGTCAGCAAATAGGTAGATTCAGAGAAAATTATACTGGCACTTTGAAATAAATAATATCTGCGAGAACGCGCTTTGCTCGGACACCATATAAAAACTCAAAAATGCGCGTTTTTCCAGATATAAGACCTAGCTAGATCGATTTTTCGCCCCCGAAAACCCCTGTATAGCAAATTTCATCGAAATCGTTATAGCCGTTTCCGAAATCCCCGAAATATATTTCAGTAGTTACGAGTATCTATAGGGGAGCGTGGGCTTAATGTAACAGGGGTAAGTTGTAACGCTCAATTTTGACGGGGAATTAAAACATTTTTTTTTGTTTAACGACTTTCTAATAACTCGAGGAATAACGTAAACACCGCCATTGCCCCGCCAGAAATCGAAGCGATGGACTACATATCTATCTGTTACGCAGCGTTCTACTTAGGCGAACAACACGCGAACGCGAAGCGAAGTATATTTTAAACGAATGAAAAGTGTCAACTGATCATAGGTATTACTTAATGTATAAAATTCTCTTGACTTTTTTAACTGTATGACATCAAACTTCAAAGTTTGTTGAAACGCAAGAGATTAAGGTTTTTTTTTAGTTTGTATCACTTGTGTTGTGTGAGTCAATCGGTCCTCGCTAGAAATACGGGCGGCCGGTTGCTCTTTGTTGCATAGAGGATATATGTGATGTCAGTGGCGTAGCTAGGCGTGGGCGAAGTCGGCCGTCGCCCACGGCCTCGCGCCCCAAGAGGGGCCTCGCGCGAGGCCCCTTTGGGCACAGTGCAAGAAAAGGGCCTCGCAGATGCGACTTCGCCCACGGCTAGATTTGTTCACGCTACGCCACTGTGTGATGTGTCGTAGGTGCATATTGCTGATTTGTTGAAGATTATGTGGGTATGTAATAAAATAAAAGTTTACGCCCGTTTGTCTGTCTGTACATTGCTGGAGCCGCATGCCTTTCCGGATTCTATCGCCGGGTAAATCTCAGAAACTTTGTTACCTAGAACAAAGTGTAACTCAGCGCTAAGGGCACGTCACTGCACCAGCGGAGCGACTTTTACATAGTAGATATTTCTACATTATAGTAGAAATTCGCAATACCAAAATTATCGTCATATAGGTAAGCCCTTTGTAGCCCATTGCCGAGCTTAGGCCAGTCTTCTAATATGTATAGGTACACGCCACGTGTTCCGGTCCTGAGCTAATATCATCCAGAAATATGGCAACGCACATGTATCACCTCTGGAGTTGCAGGCGTCCATAGGCTACGGTGACAGCTTACCATCAGGCATACGGCCCGTATGCTTGTTTGCCACCGACGTGGTATTAAAAAAAATGACCCGCAATTTTCCCAATGTCGTCCATCCAACGAGCGAACGGACACCGCCCTAGTAGCACGGTCGCATTTTTATCATTTATCACCATGCCTGTCACGTTCTAACAAGTATGTAAGTGCGAAAGTGACGGGCTTAGTAATAGTCGATAAAAATGGAACCGTGCTGAGCCCGCAGGCGCTTCTTTCAACCCACCGCTAACGCTAACGGTGTGGCCACACCTCTCAGCTGACCACATCAATTTCAGGCGGGGCCATAAAACGCACCCGTTTCGGAGGCTTGTTACCGCCGCTCCTAGTTGGTAACCCGGTTTTATGGCTTCATGTGTAAGGCTGTGTAAGGCCCGTGAATGTATTCATTACGGGTGGAAATATACTTAGTTGTATTTGTTGTACGGTGAATAGGGAATACGTCGGTGACATAACGGTTAAGGTACCGTTCGGGTTTAGACTACACCAGCATTGCAGCTGTATTACAGCGCGACATTACTGTCGACTGCATTGCTGCCGCAAATGTATAATTTTGAACTTTTGGAAGTAGCAATGTGCCAAAGAAAATTTACAAAAATTGTAATGCTCCCATTAAATGATTTAGATAGATTTAGATTTCTTTATTTCAAGATGAAAATTACACTATAAATTTGCTACATTCGTCAAATTATATTTATCTTCTCATCATGATCGTCAAAAAATACATTATAAATTTAATATAAAAAAATAATAAGATTAATAATAATTGTGTCTCCCAATAAGGATCGTCATGTACAAAGAAAAAACATGCCAAACAATTGAATGTGTTTAATAGTAGTTTATGTGACTGTACATAATGAAGGGCATTAAACACGAGTGTGGGTTTAAGAAACGAACGAAGTGAGTTTCTTAAAAGGATCACACGAGTGTATTAATGCCTATAATTATGTACAGTATGTACATACACTACTTTATCTACCCACATACCATAAGCCTCCATGATGCATTCAGGAGCCGCATATTATGACCGGCATCGCGGCGTTGTTCAGGGCCACTAACAGTAATTATTAGTAAAATAAAACAGAAAACAAATGCGAAAATGAAGAAATTTATTTAGAACAATTATAATTATTTACAGTTTGGATGGTGCAATTATTATAATTCACTTGCCCAGCTCGGACAGAAGTACATATGTTCCTTTGTATTGTTTCCTTGACTTAGCTGGTAATAAGTCATTTATAACGTTAGTTATTGCTTTGTCACGGATATCAGGAGGCGTCGCCGAAATATCTATATCATCTTGATCGCTCATTTTATGGTTTAAATTCAACAAATTGAACAATTTTATGCAACAAAACAAATTTTAACCGGTAATGGCGGTATTGAAAAGTTTTCTGGCAGCTATCATAGTTTTTTTAAATTCAGAGACAAACTAGAGTCGGCCTCAACTATCATATCGTTCGATATCTTACTTAAGTGCGACATTTGTCAAATTTGTTTGCAAATTAACAATTCATTTCGAACTAAACGTCATCTCGACTGATATTAGAATAGAGGTCAAATCAAATTTGTTTGTTTTTCAAAGATGTTCGAAATTTGAATGCATAATATTATCGAAATCGATGTTATTATTTAGCAATAATAACATTGTTACAGATAAGAAATTTGTTCTAATAAAACAGTCTATTTTTATGGTGGTCATAATGTGTGGTTCTTGAACGCATCATGGAGGGTTTATGATATTTGGGTAGATAAACCAAGTAAACATTAAAGTCAATATCAACGTAAATGATTTGTAGTGTTATGTCATTAAAATGTCAAATAAAGATAAAAATAATACAAATGAACAAAAGAACTAAATGTCAGGTTTAAAATAAAAATCAACAATTTAATAATAAATAAAATTACATATGTCGTTACAAATTCAATTCCATTCAATTCAATGTTCTCGGTTTTTTTTCCAAGCGTTTATTGCCAAACCTTCTTACAGTTAGTTTCGATTTCTATGACACTTGAAATATACACTAATGAGAGTAATGAGTGACTAGGCAGATGTTAAAGGATGACTTATGTTAGACCGGGCCGTGTCCGGGCCGTAGCTTCCGACGCATTGTTTACTATGGAAAGCATCACGTGATCATCTGTCATGTCATAGAAAAGTACGCCCCGGAAGCTCCGGCCCAGACACGCCCGGTCTAACGTAAGTCATATCCTTAAAGGAAACAGTCGTCAACAGTTAAGAACATTGAGTAAGACTCTCTTCTTCCTTGTAGTAACCTCATGGCTGAGGGACGTGACGATTCTGGGCACTCTTCACCAGTGCTCTCCAGGCCGCTCTGTCTTGGGCCCAGTGCATGCTAGCCTGCAGTGTGGCGTTTGTCACTTACGTTATTCTGTCCGCCCAACGTGTGGACATAAGTCCATTCCCTACGCTTCCTTGCCATGCGGCCAGTCATAATGAGCTTTTCCAAGCTATCTGGCCCTGTTCTGCTCAGATAGCCGAGCCAAGTACACGTTGGGAGCATTGCGTAACTAATAATCCCTAATCTGAACGGGAACTTTCTAAGTGGAGAAATGCGTATGAGAATTTTATCATGACGCTCCAGATTTTTTTTGAAAATGTTCTGCAAATTGCACATTGCTATAAGCCGCCTTACTACTAAAAATACCCACCGATTTACCGAACAACTATCACTCACTTGCTATGCTAATCTAACAATAACTTGCCCGTAAAATGACATAGTTATGCAAATCTAGACTGTTACATTAAAGCCTAGGTATCCTAATTTGGTAAAGCCGGTAGCAGCAATTAGCAAGACAATTAATAGCCCGTGCTAAGACAAGGCCGTTTAGTCGTTTAGTGTATACAACGTGTGCCTGGTTCACTTTAATACTGATTGACTTTTAAGTCTGACTTAAAATTTCACTGGATATTAGTGTTTTTGTTAAGAGAAACTTTAAAAAAATGATAGTTTATTTATTTAACATTTGCAAGTTTTAATCAAGTGTAAATCTAAACTAAATACTTATTACAATTTTTTTTTTCATATTTAGGTACACGAAAAAAAGGGAAAATTCCAACCAATAATTGAAAAGGGTAAGGAAAAATCACGGTACCGTAAAATGGGGTGAGTAGGTTTCGCGGGGAGAGGTGGGTTATGAATGGGGAGAGAAGGTTTGAGAGGGGGGTGAGAAGGGATTTTAAGGCTACTGCTACAAAAATAATGTATTCCAATTTAAAATGGAGCTATAGTAATACGCATAATAAAAAAAAATCGATCCAACATTCTTCCAATATCACCTTTGTATGAAAAGCCCTCTCACCCCAAATACGAGGCACTACGGGGTGAGGTGGGTTTTCCTCTTTATCGTCAAAGTTATGAAATGGAACTACCCAAAATAAGATAAAAACTAAAATACAAACGTCCGGAACACTTATTATATACACCATTCAGTTTACATATGTAAAAATAAAATGTTATCGAGGTTTGAATGTCAGTTTTGCGCCTACTCACCCCATTTTACGGTAATATAAATTAAAAAATAACTGTTGTGTACCAACTACCAATCGTTATCCAGCATACAAGAGCAATATTTATAATTTTAGTATAAAATAGCTGTGATGTAGCTGATGGATCTGCAGTGGCAGCATGGTTCCATTTTATCGCCTATCACTATGCCTGTCACTTTCGTACTTACATACTTGTTAGAACGTGACAAGCATGGTTACAGCAGGTGATAAAAATGCGACCGTGCTACCGCCGCTGATGAGAAATGTTTTAAAGAGAAATATATTTTCAGGGTAGTTGAGATAAATATGAAAACCCACGCGTGACCATATCTTCCGTCGCAAGTTTAGCTATAAGACAGCTTGTTGTTTTTCTACTACCTATTATATCTTCCTCGCGTTATTCCGGCTTTTTTGCCACGGCTCATGAGTCCGCTTGGCAACTAATCCTAAGGATTGGCGTAGGCACTAGTTTTACCAAATATGATAAGCACACAAATAAATTACCTTATTAAATTGTACAACGGGACTTAATCGCGTATTTAATAATGTTTAAAAATCGTGAAAGTTTAAATCAGTGTTAATAAATGACCTTACCGGGATTCGAACCCGCCCTCCGGCTTCGTAGGCCAGTTCACTAGTGTCATTAGTTCACTAGGTACAACCCGTGCGAAGCCGGGGCGGGTCGCTAGTTATTGTACCTACCTATATTTCGGGGATCTCGGAAACGGCTCTGACGATTTCGATGCAATTTGCTAAATGGGGTTTTTCGGGGGCGAAAAATCGATCTAGGTCTAATCTCTGGGAAAACGCGCATTTTGAGTATTTATAATTTTTCTGTCTCGGTCTTCCAGATACTAAATAATTAAAAGCAAATGACATAAATAGTTAAAGTGCAACTTTATAGCTAGTGCTGCTAGACAAGGATAAACAGAGACCAGATAAAACGATATTGAATAACGCTTCATAGATGGTTTATTCGTATTTACAGTGTTGAGTGTCTATTGAATGATGCTCTGTGTGCATAGATTACCTCGTATAGATACCGCTTTACTCGCGAGCATTACAAAAGTAGGGCTAAATTAAGACTATTTTTAAATGACCGAATTCAAATGATCAATCATTGGGTAAAGGTAGTCCATCATCATCTTTCCTGCCGTTGTTCCGACTTGTTTCCAGGCTCATAAGAGCCTGCAACTTATCCCAAAAATTCGCGTAGGCACTAGTTTTTTACCAATGCGACTGCCACCTCATCTTCCAATCCAAAGGGGAAAATAGGCCTTATTGGGATTAGACCAGTTACGGAAAAAGCTTAAGGCTAATGACAATAAAAACTGTGATTTTCATGAGATCGACTTTTATATTATAATTACATATACATTAGAACATCTAAAAAGTAAATATCTCAAATTCTGGCTACAATAAGGTTTTGGCAAAAATTTAATTTTTGGTACAAGCTTTTATCGCTGACTGTACTTTTCTTTCGACAGACAACTAATACTCATCGAGACAATTCTAAAAATCCCTAACACAATTAGGTTGCGTTGTTTCATCACAGAGTTCCTATGGCCACCTCCTGTCTCCATCATCAGATCAGTTCGACAGTACCATATTGTTGACAGTATGTATTGTACCAGTACCATGACCCTTGGTAGATGGTTAAATTAGTTACCTTAGATTCCATTACATAGTTACATACAGGTCGACATAATAAAAGCTTGTTAAAAAGGGTAATATGTGACTTTTCGAAATTTCTATAATTTTTTCTAATATACCTATTAGGATGTTTTAAAACATAAGGTGTATTTTTCAATGTATTTTTTTTAATACCTCCCATAAAATCAATGTTTTAAGAGCGGCAGGAGACCCATTCCAACGCGAGACAAGAAAAGTTGATTCGCCCATGCTCCATCTAGAAGCAGCGATCTGATGAATGTGTAACTCATCTCATCAGAGCTCTCATGTACAGTGTTAACTAACACGACAGGCACTTAGCTGGCGAACTAAAGGCTGATTGTTCTTAATGTTTGCTGCTAAATGCGATACAAGGCAGAAGTATGCTATGCATCTGTTTGGCCTAAAGGTTGACTGGTAGAGAATGCCGTGTGGCATTAAGTCCGCCTTGTGTCACTGTATACTCTTTACCAAATTTTGCGTTTAACTGACAGGCCGATATCGTCAGGCGGACTAACAGTGGGCCTCTTTAGACCAAGACAAGTCTGCAACGATTTTGATAGCACACGCTGTGCAAGTGTTATTTATACGTCATAATTTCATTGAAGTTTGATGTTTAAAATAACACTTGCACTGCGTGTGCTATCAGACAGACAGATAGACAGACGCACGAGTGTTCCTATAAGGGTTCCGTTTTTTCCTTTTGAGGTACGGAACCCTAAAAAGTAGGTACATACGTGACTTTACGCATGTCATATGTACCTAATGAAATTAATGACGTTACAGTTATCATGACATGACTACGTGCGGTAGTTTACCACCACAGGATGTAGCTCTGAATCATTCAAATATACCCTAAGTTATCCTTACAAAAAGTCCCTGTGGGTGCCTAGATGTATTATTGGGTTGGCATTACTCATTTTGTGTCTATGCTTACTGGTACCAGAGACTAGTAAATATTCAAGACGAACAACCTTCACCTATCGGTTTCATATGAATTTCATAGTAGCAAAATCGTTTTGATACCTAGTCCAAAAAAAGGAACTGATTTGACTAGTAGGAAAACACCATATTGTTCCATCTTGTTATTGATTGGTTGGTTTACAACATTTACAGACCCGATTAGGTGTAAAGTTATTGTATTTTAAGGTTAAATCTAGTTTTGACAAGTTATCAGCCTCCATGATACTAGCCCCTTCACCGGTCGCGTAGATCTTTTGTTAGATCCGATAGCTGCGCAGGGGCATTCCGGCAGCGATCATGATTGTGGCGTACGGTCAGCAAATAGGTAGATTCAGAGAAAATTATACTGGCACTTTGAAATAAATAATATCTGCGAGAACGCGCTTTGCTCGGACACCATATAAAAACTCAAAAATGCGCGTTTTTCCAGATATAAGACCTAGCTAGATCGATTTTTCGCCCCCGAAAACCCCTGTATAGCAAATTTCATCGAAATCGTTATAGCCGTTTCCGAAATCCCCGAAATATATTTCAGTAGTTACGAGTATCTATAGGGGAGCGTGGGCTTAATGTAACAGGGGTAAGTTGTAACGCTCAATTTTGACGGGGAATTAAAACATTTTTTTTTGTTTAACGACTTTCTAATAACTCGAGGAATAACGTAAACACCGCCATTGCCCCGCCAGAAATCGAAGCGATGGACTACATATCTATCTGTTACGCAGCGTTCTACTTAGGCGAACAACACGCGAACGCGAAGCGAAGTATATTTTAAACGAATGAAAAGTGTCAACTGATCATAGGTATTACTTAATGTATAAAATTCTCTTGACTTTTTTAACTGTATGACATCAAACTTCAAAGTTTGTTGAAACGCAAGAGATTAAGGTTTTTTTTTAGTTTGTATCACTTGTGTTGTGTGAGTCAATCGGTCCTCGCTAGAAATACGGGCGGCCGGTTGCTCTTTGTTGCATAGAGGATATATGTGATGTCAGTGGCGTAGCTAGGCGTGGGCGAAGTCGGCCGTCGCCCACGGCCTCGCGCCCCAAGAGGGGCCTCGCGCGAGGCCCCTTTGGGCACAGTGCAAGAAAAGGGCCTCGCAGATGCGACTTCGCCCACGGCTAGATTTGTTCACGCTACGCCACTGTGTGATGTGTCGTAGGTGCATATTGCTGATTTGTTGAAGATTATGTGGGTATGTAATAAAATAAAAGTTTACGCCCGTTTGTCTGTCTGTACATTGCTGGAGCCGCATGCCTTTCCGGATTCTATCGCCGGGTAAATCTCAGAAACTTTGTTACCTAGAACAAAGTGTAACTCAGCGCTAAGGGCACGTCACTGCACCAGCGGAGCGACTTTTACATAGTAGATATTTCTACATTATAGTAGAAATTCGCAATACCAAAATTATCGTCATATAGGTAAGCCCTTTGTAGCCCATTGCCGAGCTTAGGCCAGTCTTCTAATATGTATAGGTACACGCCACGTGTTCCGGTCCTGAGCTAATATCATCCAGAAATATGGCAACGCACATGTATCACCTCTGGAGTTGCAGGCGTCCATAGGCTACGGTGACAGCTTACCATCAGGCATACGGCCCGTATGCTTGTTTGCCACCGACGTGGTATTAAAAAAAATGACCCGCAATTTTCCCAATGTCGTCCATCCAACGAGCGAACGGACACCGCCCTAGTAGCACGGTCGCATTTTTATCATTTATCACCATGCCTGTCACGTTCTAACAAGTATGTAAGTGCGAAAGTGACGGGCTTAGTAATAGTCGATAAAAATGGAACCGTGCTGAGCCCGCAGGCGCTTCTTTCAACCCACCGCTAACGCTAACGGTGTGGCCACACCTCTCAGCTGACCACATCAATTTCAGGCGGGGCCATAAAACGCACCCGTTTCGGAGGCTTGTTACCGCCGCTCCTAGTTGGTAACCCGGTTTTATGGCTTCATGTGTAAGGCTGTGTAAGGCCCGTGAATGTATTCATTACGGGTGGAAATATACTTAGTTGTATTTGTTGTACGGTGAATAGGGAATACGTCGGTGACATAACGGTTAAGGTACCGTTCGGGTTTAGACTACACCAGCATTGCAGCTGTATTACAGCGCGACATTACTGTCGACTGCATTGCTGCCGCAAATGTATAATTTTGAACTTTTGGAAGTAGCAATGTGCCAAAGAAAATTTACAAAAATTGTAATGCTCCCATTAAATGATTTAGATAGATTTAGATTTCTTTATTTCAAGATGAAAATTACACTATAAATTTGCTACATTCGTCAAATTATATTTATCTTCTCATCATGATCGTCAAAAAATACATTATAAATTTAATATAAAAAAATAATAAGATTAATAATAATTGTGTCTCCCAATAAGGATCGTCATGTACAAAGAAAAAACATGCCAAACAATTGAATGTGTTTAATAGTAGTTTATGTGACTGTACATAATGAAGGGCATTAAACACGAGTGTGGGTTTAAGAAACGAACGAAGTGAGTTTCTTAAAAGGATCACACGAGTGTATTAATGCCTATAATTATGTACAGTATGTACATACACTACTTTATCTACCCACATACCATAAGCCTCCATGATGCATTCAGGAGCCGCATATTATGACCGGCATCGCGGCGTTGTTCAGGGCCACTAACAGTAATTATTAGTAAAATAAAACAGAAAACAAATGCGAAAATGAAGAAATTTATTTAGAACAATTATAATTATTTACAGTTTGGATGGTGCAATTATTATAATTCACTTGCCCAGCTCGGACAGAAGTACATATGTTCCTTTGTATTGTTTCCTTGACTTAGCTGGTAATAAGTCATTTATAACGTTAGTTATTGCTTTGTCACGGATATCAGGAGGCGTCGCCGAAATATCTATATCATCTTGATCGCTCATTTTATGGTTTAAATTCAACAAATTGAACAATTTTATGCAACAAAACAAATTTTAACCGGTAATGGCGGTATTGAAAAGTTTTCTGGCAGCTATCATAGTTTTTTTAAATTCAGAGACAAACTAGAGTCGGCCTCAACTATCATATCGTTCGATATCTTACTTAAGTGCGACATTTGTCAAATTTGTTTGCAAATTAACAATTCATTTCGAACTAAACGTCATCTCGACTGATATTAGAATAGAGGTCAAATCAAATTTGTTTGTTTTTCAAAGATGTTCGAAATTTGAATGCATAATATTATCGAAATCGATGTTATTATTTAGCAATAATAACATTGTTACAGATAAGAAATTTGTTCTAATAAAACAGTCTATTTTTATGGTGGTCATAATGTGTGGTTCTTGAACGCATCATGGAGGGTTTATGATATTTGGGTAGATAAACCAAGTAAACATTAAAGTCAATATCAACGTAAATGATTTGTAGTGTTATGTCATTAAAATGTCAAATAAAGATAAAAATAATACAAATGAACAAAAGAACTAAATGTCAGGTTTAAAATAAAAATCAACAATTTAATAATAAATAAAATTACATATGTCGTTACAAATTCAATTCCATTCAATTCAATGTTCTCGGTTTTTTTTCCAAGCGTTTATTGCCAAACCTTCTTACAGTTAGTTTCGATTTCTATGACACTTGAAATATACACTAATGAGAGTAATGAGTGACTAGGCAGATGTTAAAGGATGACTTATGTTAGACCGGGCCGTGTCCGGGCCGTAGCTTCCGACGCATTGTTTACTATGGAAAGCATCACGTGATCATCTGTCATGTCATAGAAAAGTACGCCCCGGAAGCTCCGGCCCAGACACGCCCGGTCTAACGTAAGTCATATCCTTAAAGGAAACAGTCGTCAACAGTTAAGAACATTGAGTAAGACTCTCTTCTTCCTTGTAGTAACCTCATGGCTGAGGGACGTGACGATTCTGGGCACTCTTCACCAGTGCTCTCCAGGCCGCTCTGTCTTGGGCCCAGTGCATGCTAGCCTGCAGTGTGGCGTTTGTCACTTACGTTATTCTGTCCGCCCAACGTGTGGACATAAGTCCATTCCCTACGCTTCCTTGCCATGCGGCCAGTCATAATGAGCTTTTCCAAGCTATCTGGCCCTGTTCTGCTCAGATAGCCGAGCCAAGTACACGTTGGGAGCATTGCGTAACTAATAATCCCTAATCTGAACGGGAACTTTCTAAGTGGAGAAATGCGTATGAGAATTTTATCATGACGCTCCAGATTTTTTTTGAAAATGTTCTGCAAATTGCACATTGCTATAAGCCGCCTTACTACTAAAAATACCCACCGATTTACCGAACAACTATCACTCACTTGCTATGCTAATCTAACAATAACTTGCCCGTAAAATGACATAGTTATGCAAATCTAGACTGTTACATTAAAGCCTAGGTATCCTAATTTGGTAAAGCCGGTAGCAGCAATTAGCAAGACAATTAATAGCCCGTGCTAAGACAAGGCCGTTTAGTCGTTTAGTGTATACAACGTGTGCCTGGTTCACTTTAATACTGATTGACTTTTAAGTCTGACTTAAAATTTCACTGGATATTAGTGTTTTTGTTAAGAGAAACTTTAAAAAAATGATAGTTTATTTATTTAACATTTGCAAGTTTTAATCAAGTGTAAATCTAAACTAAATACTTATTACAATTTTTTTTTTTCATATTTAGGTACACGAAAAAAAGGGAAAATTCCAACCAATAATTGAAAAGGGTAAGGAAAAATCACGGTACCGTAAAATGGGGTGAGTAGGTTTCGCGGGGAGAGGTGGGTTATGAATGGGGAGAGAAGGTTTGAGAGGGGGGTGAGAAGGGATTTTAAGGCTACTGCTACAAAAATAATGTATTCCAATTTAAAATGGAGCTATAGTAATACGCATAATAAAAAAAAATCGATCCAACATTCTTCCAATATCACCTTTGTATGAAAAGCCCTCTCACCCCAAATACGAGGCACTACGGGGTGAGGTGGGTTTTCCTCTTTATCGTCAAAGTTATGAAATGGAACTACCCAAAATAAGATAAAAACTAAAATACAAACGTCCGGAACACTTATTATATACACCATTCAGTTTACATATGTAAAAATAAAATGTTATCGAGGTTTGAATGTCAGTTTTGCGCCTACTCACCCCATTTTACGGTAATATAAATTAAAAAATAACTGTTGTGTACCAACTACCAATCGTTATCCAGCATACAAGAGCAATATTTATAATTTTAGTATAAAATAGCTGTGATGTAGCTGATGGATCTGCAGTGGCAGCATGGTTCCATTTTATCGCCTATCACTATGCCTGTCACTTTCGTACTTACATACTTGTTAGAACGTGACAAGCATGGTTACAGCAGGTGATAAAAATGCGACCGTGCTACCGCCGCTGATGAGAAATGTTTTAAAGAGAAATATATTTTCAGGGTAGTTGAGATAAATATGAAAACCCACGCGTGACCATATCTTCCGTCGCAAGTTTAGCTATAAGACAGCTTGTTGTTTTTCTACTACCTATTATATCTTCCTCGCGTTATTCCGGCTTTTTTGCCACGGCTCATGAGTCCGCTTGGCAACTAATCCTAAGGATTGGCGTAGGCACTAGTTTTACCAAATATGATAAGCACACAAATAAATTACCTTATTAAATTGTACAACGGGACTTAATCGCGTATTTAATAATGTTTAAAAATCGTGAAAGTTTAAATCAGTGTTAATAAATGACCTTACCGGGATTCGAACCCGCCCTCCGGCTTCGTAGGCCAGTTCACTAGTGTCATTAGTTCACTAGGTACAACCCGTGCGAAGCCGGGGCGGGTCGCTAGTTATTGTACCTACCTATATTTCGGGGATCTCGGAAACGGCTCTGACGATTTCGATGCAATTTGCTAAATGGGGTTTTTCGGGGGCGAAAAATCGATCTAGGTCTAATCTCTGGGAAAACGCGCATTTTGAGTATTTATAATTTTTCTGTCTCGGTCTTCCAGATACTAAATAATTAAAAGCAAATGACATAAATAGTTAAAGTGCAACTTTATAGCTAGTGCTGCTAGACAAGGATAAACAGAGACCAGATAAAACGATATTGAATAACGCTTCATAGATGGTTTATTCGTATTTACAGTGTTGAGTGTCTATTGAATGATGCTCTGTGTGCATAGATTACCTCGTATAGATACCGCTTTACTCGCGAGCATTACAAAAGTAGGGCTAAATTAAGACTATTTTTAAATGACCGAATTCAAATGATCAATCATTGGGTAAAGGTAGTCCATCATCATCTTTCCTGCCGTTGTTCCGACTTGTTTCCAGGCTCATAAGAGCCTGCAACTTATCCCAAAAATTCGCGTAGGCACTAGTTTTTTACCAATGCGACTGCCACCTCATCTTCCAATCCAAAGGGGAAAATAGGCCTTATTGGGATTAGACCAGTTACGGAAAAAGCTTAAGGCTAATGACAATAAAAACTGTGATTTTCATGAGATCGACTTTTATATTATAATTACATATACATTAGAACATCTAAAAAGTAAATATCTCAAATTCTGGCTACAATAAGGTTTTGGCAAAAATTTAATTTTTGGTACAAGCTTTTATCGCTGACTGTACTTTTCTTTCGACAGACAACTAATACTCATCGAGACAATTCTAAAAATCCCTAACACAATTAGGTTGCGTTGTTTCATCACAGAGTTCCTATGGCCACCTCCTGTCTCCATCATCAGATCAGTTCGACAGTACCATATTGTTGACAGTATGTATTGTACCAGTACCATGACCCTTGGTAGATGGTTAAATTAGTTACCTTAGATTCCATTACATAGTTACATACAGGTCGACATAATAAAAGCTTGTTAAAAAGGGTAATATGTGACTTTTCGAAATTTCTATAATTTTTTCTAATATACCTATTAGGATGTTTTAAAACATAAGGTGTATTTTTCAATGTATTTTTTTTAATACCTCCCATAAAATCAATGTTTTAAGAGCGGCAGGAGACCCATTCCAACGCGAGACAAGAAAAGTTGATTCGCCCATGCTCCATCTAGAAGCAGCGATCTGATGAATGTGTAACTCATCTCATCAGAGCTCTCATGTACAGTGTTAACTAACACGACAGGCACTTAGCTGGCGAACTAAAGGCTGATTGTTCTTAATGTTTGCTGCTAAATGCGATACAAGGCAGAAGTATGCTATGCATCTGTTTGGCCTAAAGGTTGACTGGTAGAGAATGCCGTGTGGCATTAAGTCCGCCTTGTGTCACTGTATACTCTTTACCAAATTTTGCGTTTAACTGACAGGCCGATATCGTCAGGCGGACTAACAGTGGGCCTCTTTAGACCAAGACAAGTCTGCAACGATTTTGATAGCACACGCTGTGCAAGTGTTATTTATACGTCATAATTTCATTGAAGTTTGATGTTTAAAATAACACTTGCACTGCGTGTGCTATCAGACAGACAGATAGACAGACGCACGAGTGTTCCTATAAGGGTTCCGTTTTTTCCTTTTGAGGTACGGAACCCTAAAAAGTAGGTACATACGTGACTTTACGCATGTCATATGTACCTAATGAAATTAATGACGTTACAGTTATCATGACATGACTACGTGCGGTAGTTTACCACCACAGGATGTAGCTCTGAATCATTCAAATATACCCTAAGTTATCCTTACAAAAAGTCCCTGTGGGTGCCTAGATGTATTATTGGGTTGGCATTACTCATTTTGTGTCTATGCTTACTGGTACCAGAGACTAGTAAATATTCAAGACGAACAACCTTCACCTATCGGTTTCATATGAATTTCATAGTAGCAAAATCGTTTTGATACCTAGTCCAAAAAAAGGAACTGATTTGACTAGTAGGAAAACACCATATTGTTCCATCTTGTTATTGATTGGTTGGTTTACAACATTTACAGACCCGATTAGGTGTAAAGTTATTGTATTTTAAGGTTAAATCTAGTTTTGACAAGTTATCAGCCTCCATGATACTAGCCCCTTCACCGGTCGCGTAGATCTTTTGTTAGATCCGATAGCTGCGCAGGGGCATTCCGGCAGCGATCATGATTGTGGCGTACGGTCAGCAAATAGGTAGATTCAGAGAAAATTATACTGGCACTTTGAAATAAATAATATCTGCGAGAACGCGCTTTGCTCGGACACCATATAAAAACTCAAAAATGCGCGTTTTTCCAGATATAAGACCTAGCTAGATCGATTTTTCGCCCCCGAAAACCCCTGTATAGCAAATTTCATCGAAATCGTTATAGCCGTTTCCGAAATCCCCGAAATATATTTCAGTAGTTACGAGTATCTATAGGGGAGCGTGGGCTTAATGTAACAGGGGTAAGTTGTAACGCTCAATTTTGACGGGGAATTAAAACATTTTTTTTTGTTTAACGACTTTCTAATAACTCGAGGAATAACGTAAACACCGCCATTGCCCCGCCAGAAATCGAAGCGATGGACTACATATCTATCTGTTACGCAGCGTTCTACTTAGGCGAACAACACGCGAACGCGAAGCGAAGTATATTTTAAACGAATGAAAAGTGTCAACTGATCATAGGTATTACTTAATGTATAAAATTCTCTTGACTTTTTTAACTGTATGACATCAAACTTCAAAGTTTGTTGAAACGCAAGAGATTAAGGTTTTTTTTTAGTTTGTATCACTTGTGTTGTGTGAGTCAATCGGTCCTCGCTAGAAATACGGGCGGCCGGTTGCTCTTTGTTGCATAGAGGATATATGTGATGTCAGTGGCGTAGCTAGGCGTGGGCGAAGTCGGCCGTCGCCCACGGCCTCGCGCCCCAAGAGGGGCCTCGCGCGAGGCCCCTTTGGGCACAGTGCAAGAAAAGGGCCTCGCAGATGCGACTTCGCCCACGGCTAGATTTGTTCACGCTACGCCACTGTGTGATGTGTCGTAGGTGCATATTGCTGATTTGTTGAAGATTATGTGGGTATGTAATAAAATAAAAGTTTACGCCCGTTTGTCTGTCTGTACATTGCTGGAGCCGCATGCCTTTCCGGATTCTATCGCCGGGTAAATCTCAGAAACTTTGTTACCTAGAACAAAGTGTAACTCAGCGCTAAGGGCACGTCACTGCACCAGCGGAGCGACTTTTACATAGTAGATATTTCTACATTATAGTAGAAATTCGCAATACCAAAATTATCGTCATATAGGTAAGCCCTTTGTAGCCCATTGCCGAGCTTAGGCCAGTCTTCTAATATGTATAGGTACACGCCACGTGTTCCGGTCCTGAGCTAATATCATCCAGAAATATGGCAACGCACATGTATCACCTCTGGAGTTGCAGGCGTCCATAGGCTACGGTGACAGCTTACCATCAGGCATACGGCCCGTATGCTTGTTTGCCACCGACGTGGTATTAAAAAAAATGACCCGCAATTTTCCCAATGTCGTCCATCCAACGAGCGAACGGACACCGCCCTAGTAGCACGGTCGCATTTTTATCATTTATCACCATGCCTGTCACGTTCTAACAAGTATGTAAGTGCGAAAGTGACGGGCTTAGTAATAGTCGATAAAAATGGAACCGTGCTGAGCCCGCAGGCGCTTCTTTCAACCCACCGCTAACGCTAACGGTGTGGCCACACCTCTCAGCTGACCACATCAATTTCAGGCGGGGCCATAAAACGCACCCGTTTCGGAGGCTTGTTACCGCCGCTCCTAGTTGGTAACCCGGTTTTATGGCTTCATGTGTAAGGCTGTGTAAGGCCCGTGAATGTATTCATTACGGGTGGAAATATACTTAGTTGTATTTGTTGTACGGTGAATAGGGAATACGTCGGTGACATAACGGTTAAGGTACCGTTCGGGTTTAGACTACACCAGCATTGCAGCTGTATTACAGCGCGACATTACTGTCGACTGCATTGCTGCCGCAAATGTATAATTTTGAACTTTTGGAAGTAGCAATGTGCCAAAGAAAATTTACAAAAATTGTAATGCTCCCATTAAATGATTTAGATAGATTTAGATTTCTTTATTTCAAGATGAAAATTACACTATAAATTTGCTACATTCGTCAAATTATATTTATCTTCTCATCATGATCGTCAAAAAATACATTATAAATTTAATATAAAAAAATAATAAGATTAATAATAATTGTGTCTCCCAATAAGGATCGTCATGTACAAAGAAAAAACATGCCAAACAATTGAATGTGTTTAATAGTAGTTTATGTGACTGTACATAATGAAGGGCATTAAACACGAGTGTGGGTTTAAGAAACGAACGAAGTGAGTTTCTTAAAAGGATCACACGAGTGTATTAATGCCTATAATTATGTACAGTATGTACATACACTACTTTATCTACCCACATACCATAAGCCTCCATGATGCATTCAGGAGCCGCATATTATGACCGGCATCGCGGCGTTGTTCAGGGCCACTAACAGTAATTATTAGTAGAATAAAACAGAAAACAAATGCGAAAATGAAGAAATTTATTTAGAACAATTATAATTATTTACAGTTTGGATGGTGCAATTATTATAATTCACTTGCCCAGCTCGGACAGAAGTACATATGTTCCTTTGTATTGTTTCCTTGACTTAGCTGGTAATAAGTCATTTATAACGTTAGTTATTGCTTTGTCACGGATATCAGGAGGCGTCGCCGAAATATCTATATCATCTTGATCGCTCATTTTATGGTTTAAATTCAACAAATTGAACAATTTTATGCAACAAAACAAATTTTAACCGGTAATGGCGGTATTGAAAAGTTTTCTGGCAGCTATCATAGTTTTTTTAAATTCAGAGACAAACTAGAGTCGGCCTCAACTATCATATCGTTCGATATCTTACTTAAGTGCGACATTTGTCAAATTTGTTTGCAAATTAACAATTCATTTCGAACTAAACGTCATCTCGACTGATATTAGAATAGAGGTCAAATCAAATTTGTTTGTTTTTCAAAGATGTTCGAAATTTGAATGCATAATATTATCGAAATCGATGTTATTATTTAGCAATAATAACATTGTTACAGATAAGAAATTTGTTCTAATAAAACAGTCTATTTTTATGGTGGTCATAATGTGTGGTTCTTGAACGCATCATGGAGGGTTTATGATATTTGGGTAGATAAACCAAGTAAACATTAAAGTCAATATCAACGTAAATGATTTGTAGTGTTATGTCATTAAAATGTCAAATAAAGATAAAAATAATACAAATGAACAAAAGAACTAAATGTCAGGTTTAAAATAAAAATCAACAATTTAATAATAAATAAAATTACATATGTCGTTACAAATTCAATTCCATTCAATTCAATGTTCTCGGTTTTTTTTCCAAGCGTTTATTGCCAAACCTTCTTACAGTTAGTTTCGATTTCTATGACACTTGAAATATACACTAATGAGAGTAATGAGTGACTAGGCAGATGTTAAAGGATGACTTATGTTAGACCGGGCCGTGTCCGGGCCGTAGCTTCCGACGCATTGTTTACTATGGAAAGCATCACGTGATCATCTGTCATGTCATAGAAAAGTACGCCCCGGAAGCTCCGGCCCAGACACGCCCGGTCTAACGTAAGTCATATCCTTAAAGGAAACAGTCGTCAACAGTTAAGAACATTGAGTAAGACTCTCTTCTTCCTTGTAGTAACCTCATGGCTGAGGGACGTGACGATTCTGGGCACTCTTCACCAGTGCTCTCCAGGCCGCTCTGTCTTGGGCCCAGTGCATGCTAGCCTGCAGTGTGGCGTTTGTCACTTACGTTATTCTGTCCGCCCAACGTGTGGACATAAGTCCATTCCCTACGCTTCCTTGCCATGCGGCCAGTCATAATGAGCTTTTCCAAGCTATCTGGCCCTGTTCTGCTCAGATAGCCGAGCCAAGTACACGTTGGGAGCATTGCGTAACTAATAATCCCTAATCTGAACGGGAACTTTCTAAGTGGAGAAATGCGTATGAGAATTTTATCATGACGCTCCAGATTTTTTTTGAAAATGTTCTGCAAATTGCACATTGCTATAAACCGCCTTACTACTAAAAATACCCACCGATTTACCGAACAACTATCACTCACTTGCTATGCTAATCTAACAATAACTTGCCCGTAAAATGACATAGTTATGCAAATCTAGACTGTTACATTAAAGCCTAGGTATCCTAATTTGGTAAAGCCGGTAGCAGCAATTAGCAAGACAATTAATAGCCCGTGCTAAGACAAGGCCGTTTAGTCGTTTAGTGTATACAACGTGTGCCTGGTTCACTTTAATACTGATTGACTTTTAAGTCTGACTTAAAATTTCACTGGATATTAGTGTTTTTGTTAAGAGAAACTTTAAAAAAATGATAGTTTATTTATTTAACATTTGCAAGTTTTAATCAAGTGTAAATCTAAACTAAATACTTATTACAATTTTTTTTTTTCATATTTAGGTACACGAAAAAAAGGGAAAATTCCAACCAATAATTGAAAAGGGTAAGGAAAAATCACGGTACCGTAAAATGGGGTGAGTAGGTTTCGCGGGGAGAGGTGGGTTATGAATGGGGAGAGAAGGTTTGAGAGGGGGGTGAGAAGGGATTTTAAGGCTACTGCTACAAAAATAATGTATTCCAATTTAAAATGGAGCTATAGTAATACGCATAATAAAAAAAAATCGATCCAACATTCTTCCAATATCACCTTTGTATGAAAAGCCCTCTCACCCCAAATACGAGGCACTACGGGGTGAGGTGGGTTTTCCTCTTTATCGTCAAAGTTATGAAATGGAACTACCCAAAATAAGATAAAAACTAAAATACAAACGTCCGGAACACTTATTATATACACCATTCAGTTTACATATGTAAAAATAAAATGTTATCGAGGTTTGAATGTCAGTTTTGCGCCTACTCACCCCATTTTACGGTAATATAAATTAAAAAATAACTGTTGTGTACCAACTACCAATCGTTATCCAGCATACAAGAGCAATATTTATAATTTTAGTATAAAATAGCTGTGATGTAGCTGATGGATCTGCAGTGGCAGCATGGTTCCATTTTATCGCCTATCACTATGCCTGTCACTTTCGTACTTACATACTTGTTAGAACGTGACAAGCATGGTTACAGCAGGTGATAAAAATGCGACCGTGCTACCGCCGCTGATGAGAAATGTTTTAAAGAGAAATATATTTTCAGGGTAGTTGAGATAAATATGAAAACCCACGCGTGACCATATCTTCCGTCGCAAGTTTAGGATGGCGTGCCATTTTTTTTTCCTTTCTTTCCTGGCCTTACACCCCCCCTTTTAAAATAATAGGGAAGAAATCACTCTGCCTATTGGGGCCCGCGATGTATGAACTAATATCTTATCTTTTCGTCTGATATATACTAACTCTAATTTCAAAACACGAAGCTTAGTTAAATATCAAAAGCAGAGTACTTCATTACGGCTTTCACATAAATAAAACAGTTTAGGCTATCTAGCAAAGAGGTTTTATCTTACAACATTGAAAGCATTCCGACCACAATCAGACGGCCTTTTAAGAGAAGCATAGACGTAAATAACTTCTTTAAGGAATGGCAGGAAATGTTGAATCTGCATATTAATAAATAGCTTTGAAAAATTATTTTAGTTGTTCGCTAGCGCGTAGCGATAAACTAGAAACAAACAAATTAATATAACACTACGTACATAAATGTCGATCATAATAAAAGACTTGTTAATTTAGCCATGCGTTTGCGCACAAAATGAAGGGCAATGTACGCGGATCAACGCTCTGACTCACTCACTGTCGCAAAAATAAGTGTGCCTGTCTGTGTGTCTGTTTACTTCTACCATAGCATCTTTTCACTTATCCAGATTCCAATTTTAAAAGTTTTAAAACAGATTTTGTTTCTATTCACCTGAATATTAGTAGTTGTCGATTCGTTAGTAGTAAGTGTTATCGCTCACGAATTTTTAAATCTATATATCCCCTAAAAATATAGTTTGTCAAAGGACTGTCTCATTTCAAACATAGAGAGAATCATACTATCTTTGTCTTACACTAGTACTAGCACCCAAAAGAAAAGGATGAGTAAGTACCTATAGTTTTTTTGGTTCTTATTTACTTACTGACAAATTGGTTTGATCAACTATAGTACCTCCAAACCTTTTTTAATGAACTCCACATCTTAATTTATCAGAGAAAACCTTGGCAGCTTACAGTAAATTGCAGTCATCCATAGCACATAGCTTTATTTATGTCTAATGAATCATCCTAATTAATATAACTCTTTGTGTTTGCCATATAGTACCTAGGCTATGTACAATGTTATTCACACTTAGCATTCAGTCGGTGCTAATCTTGTCATTCAGAAACCCGTGGTTTCATTTGTATTCCTGTCTCTGTTTTATGTATTATGTAAATAGCGATGATACATTACAATACTTAATAGCTATATGCGTTTGTGTTATGGCCCTAAGGGCCACCCCACAAAAGCGTCTTTTCAGTCTAGTCAGCGCTATGGAAAATGGCGTCGCTACGCAGTTGCGCCAACGTTGCGTCGAGCAGCAGCCATAAGCGGGCCACTCACACACCTGCCGCAGGGGCAATACCGGTCGCACGGCGGTCGGAGCAATTTTAGGCTGTTTTCTACACACTAGCCTGCCACTCAGTGTGTAAGTGATAGTCCCGCTGAACGCACGTCGACGAGAATGGCTCCTGTGTTATCAAAGCAGTCGGTAGTCGCCAATGAACTGACTGGAATTGTCCCAATCGTACTACACATGTAACAACCTAGCAGGGCGGTAGATACAATCTAGGGAGCTAGGAAGGTCTTGCGCCCCTGCCGCTGCTGCAGGCCCAATCTAAAAATTGCCCCTGCTTGTCTACACACATCACATTTAAGGAGGCAATTAAGGGTCCAATTCCAATATTGCCCCTGCGGCAGGTGTGTGAGTGGCCCGCTATAGAGTTGACTAGACGCCGACGCTTGGGAGACGCTATGGGGTGGCCGAAGGTACCATTTGGATCAGACTGCATCATGACTGCATTGCTGACGCAAATGTCAAAATCGATGTTGCTGCCCGGATTATTGACATTTGCGGCTAGCATTGCACCTAGTTATCTGGACTTGTCTGGATTACGAAAAGTTGCAAAACTATTTTTTTGGTCCGTTTTTTTCATAGGAATTTGTTTCTTGCATAAAAATTATTAAAAATGTACGGCGTAGGTAATAGTACTTAATATTTAAAAAGCAAGCTATAGTAGGTAGGTAAAATGTGTTATTTACCCCTGATATCACTACAAACTTGCCTACATGTATGACACATTATGTTATGTGGTTTATTTTAATTTGTGACGTTCCATGGCAAAAGGTACCTTATGGCAGTTGGCGCTTACGTCGCATAGCGCCGCAATAATAATAGCGCGCGGCGGCGGAACGGCGTTAATGATAGCGTAAGCGCCAACGGGCATAAGGTACCTTTATCCGTGGGACGTCACATTTAAATCAGGTCAGTATGTAAATCATCATCATCATCTTCCTCGCGTTGTCCCGGCATTTTGCCACGGCTCATAGGAGCCTGGGGTCCGCTTGGCAACTAATCCCAGTAATTGGCGTGGGCACTAGTTTTTACGAAAGCGACTGCCATCTGACCTTCTAACCCAGAGGGTAAACTAGGCCCGTATTGGGATTAGTCCGGTTTCCTCACGATGTTTTCCTTCACCGAAAAGCGACTGGTAAATATCAAATGATATTTCGTACATAAGTTCCGAAAAACTCATTGGTACGAGCCGGGGTTCGAACCCGCGACCTCCGGATTGCAAGTCGCACGCTCTTACCGCTAGGCCACCAGCGCTTGAGGTCAGTATGTAAATGTATACCTATTATGTGCATACCACGATAAACGGGAAAATCCCTGATATAATAAATTAATAACCGCTAGGAACATATTCATACACCTACTCGTAGGACGACATGGTTTACATATTTAATAAATAATAAAATACCACTCTAGGTCGCTAAGAATAAGTTACATGCATGTTTTTGCATGTAACAACACGAAGTCAATGCGAAAAATATGTACTTAATCCTCTATTTTTTCGTAGCATTTTTGTAAAGATATTCGAGCTTATAAACGTAAAATTTCTACATATTTTTGCTGGTTGCTGTTGGCATTAAGGATGAGTCAAGCTAGGCCGGGGCCGGGCCGAAGCTACCGGCGCTTCGTTTTCGGATGCCTGGGCCGGGGCACGACTCAGTCTAGCGTGAGTCATCCTTTAGGTACCTTTATTACACTTTTATGAGATTCGATGTCTTATAACGAGAAAAAAATGTAGCTATAGCAAAGCCGCAGGAGTAACTAACTTTATCGCAGTTGAATGCTCACCGCGATCCTGCGGTGGCACTCGTTGGGTTTTTAGATGGTAGGACCTCGCTCTTTAGTCCGTCATACCCGTCTTGCTCCCCTCGAGACGGGATGCGTAAAAGCATTTTCCCAACGTAAAAAAAAAGGAGTAACTAACTTTACTAACTTAAATAATGAGTCAGTCATATTCAGAATGCGAGGATCATCGGGCCGCCGCAAAGATGCGATTCACGCGCACCAATGGACTCGAAACTGCAAGTAATAGACTGCGTCGGGTACACTCGGATTTAGTTTCGACCACAAATCTATAATGACGCCAGAGAATAGGGTATTTGACTGTATTTAAAATAAATTATTTCACACCATGCATGAAATAAAGCACCAGATAATTATTAGAAAAACATAGCAGTTATTTTTAAGCACAAGTCCTATTTAATAAATCGGATAGAAATATAAAAAGTTGGTGAGTTGACCGTGACGTCACTGTGTAATGCTTCATATAAATTCCATATTAGGAAACCGTTTTGACAGTAACAGTTCTAAAAATAATCTGATTTGACTAGTAGGAAAATACCCTATTGTAGTGTGCAAAAGGGAAGCCATCTCGTATATAAACATTCCATGAGTGCGAAGGAGGCAGACTACAAAAGAAAACACGTGACCACTTTTGAGCTCGATAGCGGCCGCTAGCGGCTGCCTTGAATGTACAATAAGCTACAGAGATAACCGACCCTCCCTGCAATCAAGTTTGTATGTAGGGGGGTCAGCTATCTCTGCAGGTTACCGTAAAAAAGCAAGTAATTTACGCAATCACATATTAATATTGTGATTCTGAATTCAATATTCTACTTACTATCTGTCGATGAGTGTACTCTGTGTACCAAATAAGAGCAAGTGGCAAAAATGACTTGCACTTTAATCCATCAAGAATTTTATAAAAGGCAAAGCTGAGCACTTCATGATGACGCGTATCACTTGTTACATACATTGTATGTAACTCAATGTTAAAGAAATTATATATGATAATGATAAGTGAGAGGAATTAGTAAGATAATCTTAAAATGGTTGTTTACTTGAAATTTTGCACGTAATTGTAATATTTGTTATTGTAATAATTAAGGTTTATTAAATTGTATAATATTCTGAAAAAAAAAATAAGTACCTAGGTATTGAGTAGAATGTTAAGAAAAAACTGTCTGCAACCTCCATTAAGATAAAACAGGTAATTGTATATAGATTTGGATGATTCTTAAATACAGTATTGAGGCATGAACCCTCTCTCAAGACTTTCTCGAGGAGCAAGCTAATACCATTACTACGGTAACCGCTTCCTATCACGCGGGCCGTATGCTTGTTTATCACCGACGTAGTTTCAATTAAAACACTGTTTTCTTGCTGACGTCAAATAAGCTGCTAATCTATAGTCAGTAAAAACCATAAGTACTTCGATCAAATTATTTTGGGAACACCACAACTTACTTTACCAAAATATAAAAATGCACCTTGTTACAAAATTATAGCGTTCAATTTTCAAAAGCAGATAAGTGTAGATAGGAGTTTGTGTAGGTTACTTCGAAATGTCACAGTATAAAATAACTTGTATAATAAGGAGCAGTCAATGTCACAGTTTACAAAGTCTTTAAGTGGTAAGTAATTGTGGAACGTGGACAGATAACCGATTAGCGGAGGGTTAGCATGATGATAATGTAAAGGAGCAATGGGCCAAAGAAAATTTTCAAAAATTGCAAAGGACCCCGCAGCAAACATAGGAAAAAAGAGGTTTCAGTTAAATGTCACGAAATTTTTGTATGGCAATCGAATTTTCCATTTCCAAAATAAAAAGTTTCCTTTGTTTCCTGTGGAATTTTCCTGAAATTTCCGAGAACTTTTTGGAAATTTTCCGCAATTTGCACATGTTGATGTACAATAAACGCCCATGCTAGAACGATGCATTCATTATCACCGTGTTTACCCGCTTACACGTGTAGGTAGTGCTGGGATTAACGTGTAAACATACACATAGGTATAGGTAAACAGTAGTATGTAGTTATAATAGTTATTAATTACAAAACGAACTAGAATAACTTTAGACGTCTGAATAGAGCTCAAAAATTACCCCACGACACAGAATAAATAATAGTACTAAGTACAGAATACTCACTCTCTAACAAAACGCGTCTGTTACGATCAGCATTGATAATTATGGCCGCTAGGTGGCGACAGCGCCACGCGCGGCTTATGGCTTTCCCCAAAATTATAGCAAAGCGACGAAATCGCGGAGTGAGACACGCCTGCCCACGATTTGTGTCGCGAGGCGACTAGCACAATCGGATTAGGTCTAACCTCGATATCTGTAGAACAATCCTGAAATTTGCTATGTATGTTAATTCAAGGTCTCTTTTTCACGTCCACACTATTTGACGTTTGGGGATCTCGAGGAATCGCAGCCATCTTGGAAAATGTGTACCTACCTACCATCCTGGAGAAAATTTCGTTTTACTCTAACTGCCGTATTCGAATTTCAAGATATTCACAAGAGACGACACGTACTAGATCCATTCTAGATACGTTATAGTTTAGATTTCAACTAGTTCTCTTTTGCAGCGCAATTCGGGCAACCAATGTCACTTGTACGATAGATCGTGTTTATATCGACGTACGTTTGTACGATAGATATCTATTAGATGTGAATTAGATCTCTAAGTAATATCTTGTGGAAATCGTTCAAGAGTATCTCCAGAATCGCGGAAATGTCAAATTTGACAGGTTAGATCTTAAACATATCGTTATCGTATCTTCGCGATGTCTAAAAGATATCTAATAGATGTCTATTACATAATCCGAATCGGGCCCTAAATCTAAGTTCTCTATGAAAATATATACAAGTATATCGTGTAAGTAACTGCCGCAACCGCAACTGTAGTTACTATCCCGTGCAAGAGGCTACTTAAACCTAACATACATTGAGATTTTAGTTAGTCAAAACTTTGAGTGACGAATCATAACTTTTTTTTTATAGCGGGAAATTGTGTATTGGGTAATATTCAAAGCTGCGAGCAGGGTACATTTACGGAGAAGGGATAACGAAACCAGGGATCGGATACCGGTATTTTTTGTATGGGAACGGAAACGGTATTTTTTCGTTCTTTGCTAATTACTTCATTTCTAATTGGGCAATCTAATAATACGAAGTCGTAACCTAAAAACACAACTGAGTCCTACATTTAGAGTATAAAATAATTCGTAAAATATTGTTATTTCTAAGTTTTTGCAAAAAACCGGTTCCGATCCCTGAACGAAACTATAAAGGAACTTATTTTTTCTTTTTTTGGGCCACTTATGGATTATTTAATCGTATTAGTATCTGATTATTTGAGTCGTATAAATGGTGGAAAGATTTGCTGGCTATGGATGAGGTCTTGGTGGCTTAGATGGCAGAGCGCTGGAGTATCGATCCAGAGGCCGTGAGTTCAAGTCTCACCCAAGACAGTAATTTTTCCACTTTTAAAATTATTCTAAGCGTATTATTACATTTTCAATTAATTCATAATTATAAGTGTGATAATTTGAAGCGTCCCATCACTGGGAGTGACATTTCAGTGCGCGTGCGACGCCAAGATTTACGAGATAATAACGTGCGACCGGATTGCGCAGTTAGGGTTCTGCTAGCCCTTTATAGGGCACAATTAGATATTATATAGCAAAAAGGGCTACCCTAGAGGTAACGTATATACGCGACTAGGTTTGAATCGTGTATTTTTTAAAATCTTCACCACTAGATTCTGGATGAAATGTAACAAAAATCAAATATAAAAATATGTATACAAGAATTGCTCGTTTAAAAGTACAATATAAGATAAGCATAGAATTAATCTATAAATGATCGCATCGTATCGTACAACTATTATTTTATCAAAAGATTCGAACTTTGCTATCTTACTAGGGTTTGCACAACGGATCCGCAATGTATGGGAAGATCTGCGAATCCGGATAATTTCATACGTTCCGGATCCAGATTGCAGACCCTATATCTTACACTTGGCGTGATGGACAAGATTCCACGGATCACCTTGCGTTTTCTAAAAACTTGATCAGCCAGACAATCGTCTGCAGAGACTTGAGCTAATTGTCGGCAATTTTCTAGTACTTAGTAAGGATGGGCTGTTAATCTTAGTCACAGAAGACAATAGTCATTTATCGAACAATGAAGAAAAGTAGAGTAGATTGGAGCAATCAAAACATTGTACATTAAGTATACCTACAGTTTAATATATAAAACAATAACAATTGTACCTAGTCTAGCCATAAATTCTGATACAAAGACTATACTTGGTCAACCAGATCTTGACAGTACAAAAAGGCGGCAAATTTGAAAAATGTAGGCGCGAAGGGATATCGTCCCATAGAATATTTGAATTTCGCGACTTTTTTTACTGACGAGATTTGGTTGACCAGCTATTATGTATTTGTTTTACATGTTTATTGAGGTAATTTACTGAGTCTCTGTAAGCCAAAATTTGATTCTCTAGATAAAAAAAACTTATGTATATTAGCTGCGAGTTTTTATAATTGGTTGTAAGATTTACCTACTACAAAAACTTTTTACAAAAAAATAAAACCGACTTCAAAAAGGATGAAATAAAATATCCTTTTTGAAGTCTACCAACTGATAAGTTTGAAGTCGGTGCCAAGCCAAGTAGTAACAATACGAGTCAAAAATGGGATTTATAGCCATAAAGCTGATTATTTTTGACTGGTATTGATACTACTTGGCTTGGCACCGAATTCAAACATATCAGTTGGTAGACTTCAAAAAGGATATTTTAATTCATCCTTTTTGAAGTCGGTTTTATTTTTTTTGTAAAAAGTTTTTATTTTTCAATTTTTAGTTTCAATCGGTGAGTGAAAAATCAATCATCCCCTATTTTCCAAATTTATATGGGACCAACTACGGGGTATATATACCCTTTCCAATAAAAAAATAATTATCAAAATCGAACTACTCTGTAAAAAGTTATGCGTGGTCATACATAATATATATATATATATATAAGTAAGTGTTTTAGTTGGACGGTTAGAATAATTCATGCCTAATAATTATCTGTTGCACCGTTGAATAATAGATAATTATTATGCATTTATTATTCTAACTTTATTATCCAACTAAAACATTTATAAAACAATAATTCCGTTCCTAATACGGTAATCTTAATAAAAATTATGTTAACATATTCATGTACTTATTATAGATAGGTAAAGGTATTAAAGTAAAAAAAACTCAGTTTCTTGTAAAACAAAGTCGAATAAAAAACTGTAACAGAATACCTAAAGATGGCGCTGTTTTGCGCTACGCAACAACCCTTTAACGGAAAAAAGAGGAACTAACGTCTCAGGACAAAAGTTTGACATAGACAGTCGCGCCACAGTCGGGTGCGGTAAAAGCGTGAACTAGATTACTTACCGCGCCACTCCACTAGATGGCGACTGCGGTTATCGTAAACGACGTCCTGTAACAAAAAAATGCATGTTTTAGTTTTTTTCCAATTTAATTTTATAGTATATGTTTTTGGCATTTTTTTACATGTCTGCATATTTATGAACATACATCATATACGCAACACACAAGCATAAATCTTTAAATTGAATAAAATGATATTATAATATATTATATTCTTATGTTAGTGTGAGCTGTCTATTCGCCTTGGGTATTTATGGAAATAACATGCATAATATAGCTTTATTTAATCAGTAGCTTTTTATTACTCGTTCCTTTACTGATATATTTGGCAAAGTTTAGTTAAGATTAATTATATTTAAATCTAAGTTAATAAAGTTCGTTGACATTTGACATTGACAGAGTAGCGGGTAACCCTCGGATCTCCTGCTGTGTCAAATTACGTCAATTTGACTCATAGTCAAACATGTCGCTAAATAGAGAACGAAATAACGATAACGGTAAAAATGAAAAACCGTTATTCAAATAAGAAAGTATGTTCTAAGAAATCTTATGAGGTTACGTACCTAATGTAATACTGATAAAAATACATTGTAAAATACTCTCTTACTATTAATTAAATAATTACAAATTAAAATTAGGTTAGTTAAAATACAGCATAAAATGCTCAAGAAGGATTCGTTTATAACCATACATCGGGGTTTTCGGTGCGGGAATGATTTCGTGTATCTATAACTGTTTATTGTAAAATAATTACCAAACCAAAGAGTATAATAACTATATATAGTAAAAGAGAGCCAACTCGCGATAAATGTCAAAAAACGTCTACACAAACGCTCCAAGCGGAATTTGACCAAACTAACCTTTACGTTTGTGTGCGTGCACAGTGCCCACATGCATACTAATAAAACTATGGCACCTTTTTCCTTGACCGTTTACAGTGAACTACAAATTTGAGGTTTCCATTCTTTCACCTTATTGCAAAGCAATCACGTGAAAAATGAATACACCTCATTGTAGTACACTGTACACGGTCAAGGAAAAAGGCGCTAATATATTATGTAATACATAATTACCTATTCATGCAGTGACGATTTACGACAACCTATTTATTTAGTATTTTATAAATGTTTACACCAAAGAATATTTTAGTCGCAAAAGTAAAAACACGGATGTGTAAAAATGTCATTTATTTTTCATTACTTACATGCATAACAAACCATAAAAATTATATTTTTTACGGGTACCACTTATAGTAAATTAGTTCGAAATATAACAAATCCACTATTAAAACTTAGACCACACTTGGACGTAAATTTGACTAGCTATAGTACATGCCACGAAGAATTGACGCGTTTTGGAGTAATTTTGTTTTGATTCGCACAGCCGATAAGGCAATATCGTTTTTTTCTCCCAGGCGCACACATTTTCATCAATTTATAGTGATTAAATTAAATTATTAATATATAATTTCAGAAAATTTAAGTTTTCTGTTTGACTTTTATAGTTTGACGGTTACTATGTTTTTTTGTTTTAACGTTTCCTTTCACGTAGGGCACTTGGCGAATCTATTTAGTTAGTTGTTGTTAATAAAAACGATGATATTATGTTCATATAAATAAAATGATATTAAAACGAATCGTAAACGATATAAAAAATGTGAGGTACTAAAATTACAGAAAATTTTAAACGTTTTATACTTGAAACGGAATTTGTGTCAAAAATGCAAAGACAATTTTTTTTTCTTTTTAATAATTATGGGTTGGATGCGAGTTTTTTAAATACATGTTTTTCCGCGGTGGCGCCATCTGTTTGATTCATTTGGAAGCATCAGGTGAGGAAATATTGCATTGATATGATGCTACTGCGGATACAGCGCTGATTTCCATACATAAGGTTTAAGTTTCCTGCCCCTGTACCAAACTATGAATTAAACGTAGGTAGTAAGGTCCAAATGTGCTTAGAAATGTTAAATTAGTATCGTTTTTTACAGTTTTTACCTGTTATTTGGCTAGTGTAAAACATTTCCGCACCGAAAATCCCGATGTATGTTTATAACACTGCTTTAACAATTAATTAGACAGTAAAAAAATCTTGTCATTATTACATTTATGTGCAAGTGCAAGTAGAATGTAGCTTAGCAATAAACGGAACGAAAAACGGTATGTATACGATATTTTGGTATAAAATTAAAATAAACTTGTATTTTTTTTAATCCAAACACAATTATATTTTTTTAATGTACTTAGCTGTTTTTGAATGTAAAATAGGTGCCTACTCATTACATTTTAAACACCACTACGCAGCATTTACTATTCAACTAACGACACATTTTTTAAGTTCTAATCAAGCTATTCACTATTTAATACCCCATAATTAGAAATAAAACCGGAAAAGCCAACTGGACATAATTCCAATACTTCCGTTAAGACTTATAAGAAGCAGCTGTCCTAAGGGTGCAACCGCCCCTCTACCCTACCGACCCTAGGGGCGGGCCCAGCGGTGGGGCGCGTGGGGTCATTCGCAGGCCCATCTCCAATTACTACCCTTATGCCAAATTATGGGGTAGTATTTTTTAAAGTGGCTCGGACTTTTTTTTTAATTTGGTCGCGTTTTTAGTGAGTGCTGTTTTGTGAGTTTTACGTGATTTTAAGTTGGGATATTAACGTTTTTATTTCTTTCGTTTTTTGTCACTAAGGTGTCATTTTAATTATTATGTGTGTAATGGTACCGGTCTACAAATTTAGGGTGTTATTCTCGGAAATTATTTTTTTATGTAAATACATAAGTGACCGAAGAATGAACAGTTTTAATGTGGGTAAAGCTATTTCGTTTACTAAATATGTAGGTTTGGTGGAGCTGCAATAGTTAATTCATTATTGTAGCTTTTATAACGTAATTACTAAATATAAAACAAGGTGTGGCATAAATTGAGCGAGATAGATTTATGTATGAATAAACTTTAGTAGTTGTTTAATTCTCTAAGTTTTTATTAGTGAGAGATTACGAGTAATAGGGATAAACTGTTCTTTTATACTATCTACGAGTATAATTGAAGGTAACTTTTCGAAATTTCAGCTCTTTCTGTGTCAAGTAGGTAACTAATTAACTAATATACAAGCACCTATATCACTCACCTGAAAGTGTATAAAAATGTGTATGTAGGTACCTATGCTTTTTTCCTAAATTAATTTTTTAATGGATTATTATAGTAAATTTTGCTAATATTTCTTTTAAACATATTTATGTTCTTTTAATATAATACATATATGTAGCTGGTCAAGCAGATCTTATCAGTAAAAAAGGCGGCAAATTTGAAAAATGTAGGCGCGAAGGGATATCGTCCCATAGAAAATTTTAATTTCGCGCCTTTTTTTACTGACTAAATTTGCTTGACCAGCATTACTTATATCAATTTCATATGTATTCAAGCGGCCAACCTAATATATGTTGAATGACCATTTCTAGGGAGGAATAATTCTTTCTTTTCTGCTTTAAAGAGGAGCTTCAACAAGAGCCGAATAAAACGCTTTAATACATTAAAAATGACAATTTAAATGAAATTCAATTCATAACAAGCGCCTGCGTTCATTTCCAAGATGGCGGCTCGCGCCCCGCCCGTTCCCTGTCTCGCCCACGCATGCGCAGTCGCTTGAATAATCGTATTGTCAGTTATCCGTATGGCAATGTTTTTGGTAAGTAATTGTATTGTAATTGATAATTGTTTCGTTACAGTTGTCTTCAAATTAGGGTCAGCAGTTAACCGTTAGGATTGTAATGCACACGTCATAAAAATTTCGCGGTTTCGTACATAAGTAAACTCTAGTACCTAATGAACATTGAACAGAGGTCATGAATATAATTTAGAAATTAATTATAAAATACTGTAATGAACGCGTCTTTCAACATCTAGTTCTATTTTCGAGTTATAGGTACAGGTACCTGACTGTTTCAAATTGCTATGTCCGGTGCTATGGGTAAGTACTCGTACGTCTGGGAAGACATCATCAATTAAACATACAAAATATACATCTAACAAAATTTTAAATTAATCTACCACTAGGTTTCAAGCGCCAGGGTGGTAGTTATTAAGAATGATTGAAAATATATTTGAAACAGAAATAGGACCATATATTTATTGGACAGTTGGATGTATTTACGGTATTATATGTCACCGTAAAATTGTAAACACTCGTCAGTTTATAATCTCGCTATTTAAATTATAAACTTACGATAGGGAGGTTATAAACTAACCTAACCTACGTTAGATTGTAAACTAATGGATTCACAATCTTACGGTGTCTTATACAAACATTCTCGTCAACAAACATGTCCTAAAACATGTTCAGAAAAACAAACTACATAACTACAAATCATACTCGAGACATCCGCAAACAGATTCCAAACCCTTATAAGCCAATAAATCACTCGAGAAATCAAAAGGCGTATTGATCGAGTCGATTGTGATGTATCGATTGTTCGGTGCATTTGCATCGCAATGCAACCATTTGCATATTGGGTTACGATTCTGTATTTTGCATGACAAAATGTGCCATTCAATTTGGTTGCAGATTTTTACCTGGATGTGTACAGGGTGCGATATTTTTTCAAGATTTTTAAATTGATGATTGTATTTTTACCAATTTTTTTTTTTCAATTAGGTCGTTTAACAAAATAACTACTACTACCGTAAAATGGGATGAGTAGGGTCAAAACTGAAATTCAAACCTCATTAACATTTTATTTTTACATATGAAAACTGAATGGTGTATATAATAACTTATCCATACAAACTTAACCTTCATTTTCTTCTTTGAATATTGACATTATGGAAAATGATCTAAGGAGCGAAAAAAAATTGTACGAAGGTAGGTAAGTAACTATTTTCAAAGAAATACATACATAAGTACATAAAAATCATGATCTCATCTTTAGTATTGTAAACTATTGTTTATTAATTGTTTTTTGCTAATTCTTTTATACTAGCTACAAACAAATAAATACATATCAATGTTTTAGCAAATTCGCTTAAATCAATCAATCAACAAATCAAATTGCTTAAATCATATAAACAATTCAAAGAGATATACTTTTACAGATAATACCTACAAAACATCATATTCACAAAAACTACGAAAATACATCACCTACCGCACGTCGCAACGTAAAATATGAAATCCTAAATCATACTGTATCAGAATCCATACATTTTAGGGTTGCATAAAAAGTTAACGATATGCAAATCATTATTGTACAGCCCTGAACAATGCCTAAAATGGCGGGTATTACTTGAAACAAATCTCAAACGTATTTGCACTCTAATGCCTAGTAATAAGGTTGTTTATTTCATGGCAAACCTAGATTAGTCACAGGGTTAGATTAGAAGTACAGCTTTTTACGGTATGCGTATAGCGCATCTGTCATTTGTCCAATCGCCATCAGATATATCGGAGCGGCCTAGGTGCTCAAAAATATCTGAACACGCACTCTAACGCCTTGACAATAGAGGCGTGTTCAAATATTTGTGAGCACCTTGGCTGCTCCGATATATCTGTTGGCTGACTGTCCTATAGGTACTTTTGGAGCGAGATTGGTTGGCCACGGGTGATTTGTGGCAGTTTCAAATAGATTTTACCTATACCTATATGTATATTGCAAATCGTGTATGAAAATCAACAAGCAACAGAAAGCAACGGAACACCGTTACAATACCTGATCACAAATTTATACTTGATGTTATGTGTAAATGTTAAAGTTATAAGAGTTTTCAGTTTATTGAATACACGGGTGTACAATGAATTACCTAATATTGTGAAACATTGTGAGTCTCTTAGTGCATTTAAAGCCAGATTAAAAATACACATACCTACATAACAATGTGACATAAACCTCTAGCGATCATGCTGTTTATGTTAATTTTAAGAAAATCAAATATTTAAATTCATTTTTAGTGAACTGTATTGTTCTTATGAGTAATAAAGAATCTCTAAACCTATTATCCCGCCTGTTATCCCTTATTGTCCCTTTTTCAGCTTTTTCGACTAAATTTGCCTGGGTCAACCAACCCAAAGTACAAAAACCCAAATAATGTCGAATGTAGGTAGTTATTTTCGCTCAATACATACCTATTTGAGAAGAATATGTTATTAAGACTGTGGTAGCGAACCCCACCGAATGGCACCGAATCAATCCTCTGCCTTAGTCTGCAGCCCGATAACTTATGATCGATGTCGACGTTGTGACATTGTGCGGTGAATAACCTTATCACCTATACGTAGATGTTTGCAATACATTTTTGCAGCATCAGTCGCCTTTTTTGTAGATATTTGATATACCTACATAATATAATACGTAAAAAAACTTAGAAGGAAACTAACGCAAAATTGGAGTTTATATAATTAATTTTTAACCATTTCAATCAAGGGCATTTAAAATGTACACGGAATATATACTACACGGATCTGACTAGCAAAAGTAATTGAAATAAAAAGTAAAAACTCGCGCGATGGTCATTTCATTCGTCGCAAGTTTCGCGTGGCGTGCTACATTTTTTGCCTCCTTCCAATATCCTTTACGCCACCTCTTAAAAAGCGGCCAAGTGCGAGTCGGACTCGCCCATGAAGGGTTCCGTATTTAGGCGATTTATGACGTATTAAAAAAAAACTACTTGCTAGATCTCGTTCAAACCAATTTTCGGTGGAAGTTTACATGGTAATGTACATCATATATTTTTTTTAGTTTTATCATTCTCTTATTTTAGAAGTTACAGGGGGGGGGGGGGGACACACATTTTACCACTTTGGAAGTGTCTCTCGCGCAAACTATTCAGTTTAGAAAAAAATGATATTAGAAACCTCAATATCATTTTTGAAGACCTATCCATAGATACCCCACACGTATGGGTTTGATGAAAAAAAAAATTTGAGTTTCAGTTTGAAGTATGGGGAACCCCAAAAATTTATTGTTCTTTTTCTATTTTTGTGTGAAAATCTTAATGCGGTTCACAGAATACATCTACTTACCAAGTTTCAACAGTATAGTTCTTATAGTTTCGGAGAAAAGTGGCTGTGACATACGGACGGACAGACAGACGGACAGACGGACAGACGGACAGACAGACAGACAGACAGACATGACGAATCTATAAGGGTTCCGTTTTTTGCCATTTGGCTACGGAATCCTAATAAAAAAAAAAGTGTTATAACTCTCATATACATATTATTATTACCTATGCTGTCCCTTCCTACTTAAACTTCCGAAACCTACATAACAAGTCTTGACAAATGTCATTATAATGTAGGTACTGCGATTTGCCCATAAACCCAGAAAAGTAGAACAACCCTCAAAACTTCGCTCAAGTTGAATCTGTGAAAATTTAATGGTGATATAACTACATATGTATAATTGTATATTACATATAAAGGACGTGGTTCTTGAGTTGAATGTAGTACCTATTTCGTCTTGGGGTTATAATGATAGAAATGATAGAGGAGAAATAAAGCAGGAAGAAAATCTAGGCTAAAGGTTTTAGTTCTAAACGACCCGTTTTTTTTCTGAAATCTGGGGGCACGGTAGTGCCCCCGCCAAGACGAGCAAAGCGAAGCGCAAGGGCACTACCTACCTTTTCTCGAAGCGCTTCGTCGTTTTTTTGAACCCTCTTAACTTGGGTTTGGATTATACCAGATAAACAAAACTCTCGGGATATGATGTCAATAGTGGACTTATTAAGCATAAAAAATTTCAATTGCATAGCTCTTATACTTTGGATTTTATTAATGTCTAAAAAACCCCAATTTCGTCACTGACTCATTCACTCACTGTTGATCATCAAAACCTCTAGGGTACTTCCTGAAGTCCTAGGAAGCTGAAATTTGGTATGTGAGATAGTATTAGTCCACAAACAACAAAATAATTCAAAAACTTGAAATTATTAGCCCCTAAGGGGGTAAAAAGGGGGGTGGAATTTTGTATGGGAAATCGATAACCGCGGAACCGATTTAGTTGAAATTTGGTATGTAGATAGTTATTGTTATGGGGAAGGATATAAAATAGTTACAACCCCAAAATCACTCCGTAAGGGTGAAAAGGGGTGGTAAAAGGCATTAGGGGAAAAAGGGGGTTGAAGTTTGTATGGGGAATCAGTAAAAAAGCAGATTGTATATAAAAGATGCCCCCCAAGTACGTATTTCAGGATTTTTAATAGTAAATCACCCGCAACCCTTTAAATCAGAAGATTGTCATAAGCAACTTACAAAAAGATGTGAAATCCCACCAAAAATATTTTCATGTAAAATGTTGCCAAGACGAAACCATAAGACTCGCACTGACAAAAAGTTATCAGATATCTTGTAGAGCCTAGCTTCTAACTCTACAGGCCCTACCTTCACAGACTCTACACCTTAGTCAAAATATGTGGCTTGGCCGTTTCATTATTACAAGAACTATTTTATAATAAAAAATAATTAATAGTGAATACATATTTCACCTTACGCCCATGTGACGAAGCGGTCAAGCCACATATTTTGACTAAGGTGTAGAGTCTGGGAAGGTAGGGCCTGTAGAGTTAGAAGCTTGGCTCTACAAGATATCTGATAACTTTTTGTCAGTGCGAGCCTTATGGTTTCGTCTTGGCAACATTTTACATGAAAATGTTTTTGGTGGGATTGAAATTACAAAAAATACTAAATGTTTAATTTCAAAGCATATTATTATACCTTCACTGGGTATTCCCCAAATTGAAATTAAAGAATATTTTCACTAAAATGGCAAACATCTTCAAGAGTAAGTAGGTAGGTAGATGAATTTGTTAATCAGATCTTAATAATTTAAAACACGCAAAAATAACGTTATTTCTAGAAAAAACTTAACGTTTAAATTTTACAAGCATTATGGAGGCTTAAAATCTTGCCGGTGAAGAAATATTAAAAACATATTTAAAAACCGAATCGACATTTTTAAACATGGAACATAATTTAATTAAAGAATACCCGTCAACTCTTTACGGAGCATTCATCAATCGTTTCGATTCAATCGCCCCTTACTAACGAATGCAATACAAACCAAATGTAACTAACGAAAACTCGGTTATAATCCAACATACACATTGAAATTTCAACCTTAAGTGTTACGTATAAAGTTGGTATTTGACTGGGTATAAATAACGCTATAAGTGTTTACCTTTTCAATGCGCAAAGGCATATGCAAATATAAATCATCTTATCACAATGGCGTGACTCAGGTGTGTCACGAGGGCCAAAAAAATTCTTCACATCATTGTCGTGTAAGAATGCTCTATTTAATATTCGTGTGAACTTGTAGTTATGTTTTTTCACGAAGTGTACCGACTTTGTCGCCTGGTGAATGTGTAGTATGTGTACTAGTATTTGTAGTTGGGAAATTTTATTAGACAATGTGCTAAATGGTTCATTCGTTACTTAAGTCGATAAAAAGTTTGATTGAAAAATGTTAATCCTTTATTGTATGGTTTCAATTTGAATTATGTAGATCATAAATACATATATAGTTACGCAAAATGTACATGACGATTTGTTGATTTATCAGTCATTTCATTTAGGTACCTACTATACACTCCTACTAGGACACGTGCCTAATTTCTTTGAGATATTTATTATTTCTTGATATCATTATTATCATTAGGTAAACCATTCTTCTTCATAAATCCATTTTTATTTAGAATAAAACAAACAAAATAAGCTTTTTCCCGTTGGGATTTTGTTTAAAACTATTATAGCTGAAAATTTAATAGTCAGCAGTTTGTAACCACCAGCACATAAGTTTAGTCAAAAAAAATACTTAATCGAATATAAAAAATACAAGGGCAAAATATAAATATCAAAACTAGCACTTCACCCAATTATTATAAACAGCAAAACTGCATCTCACCTTTCATGTTAAATTTCGAACCCCTATATTAAGATACCCTTATTAAATCATCCCCATTGTATAAAACTACCCCGATTCACTTTCTACGCAGGTGTGGTAACTTCCTGCAGCAGCGAAAGGGTTGAACAGACAAGCTTCTTTAGAAATCACAGGTGGTTTAACTGACAATCTTTAAAAAAGTTGGTTAAGTGTGAGTTGGATTGAGAAACCTAGGTTCAAGGTAATTTTAACAAACTTAATTTTTAGTGTTCCGTACAAAACTTTGTACACGGAACATCGCACTTATGGGATCACTTCGTTCTTGCAAATCAGTCAAATGCGTTTTTTTTTAAATGAGTTTTGATTACAGCAGCAATTATTTATTTTTGGCCCTTACAATATCGGCTAGCCAAAACTTTTATGAAACTTCTACTCCTTTTTTAGGGTTCTCTAATCAAAAGGGTAAACAATCCTGTGCGACTCTGTCCGTCTGTCTATATGTCACATTGCTATCGATTTTAAACTTGGAATAGTTATTTTTATAGATGTTTTCGCTATGTAATATGATAATAGTTTTTTTAATTTTTTAAACGAATATAAACGAAGTTTAGCAAAAAATCGTAAGGTTTTTTGTGTCTATGTAACCCCAGAAATCACAGGTGGGTCCCTTTTTTCTCGGCTAGAGAAAGTGAAGCACTTTTTGCAACGGCGTTTGAGGGTTAACCCAACGCCGACTACGAGTATCAGTTTAATTTGTTCTTTTATAACGTGTGCTTAACTTTTTCGGCAAATACAGCTGTCGGGCTTAGAATCAAGGTGAGGTTTTTTATAATTCAGTAAGGTACCGAGTTTTTATAAAATATCGAAATTGACGTCTATGAACTTTCGGATTTATATTAACAAAATGCTGCTTCAGAATGTCTCATTTAAATTACGGTTCTAAACATTCTTTAACGCTTATACTATCAAATTTAAAAAAATCGTTGTATTCAAGCCTCTTTAACGTTCTAAAAATTCTGCATTTGAAAAAAATATAATAAGATGATGTACCTAAGTAATTTCACATGATGGGTGGTAATTTTAGCGACATAACAAGTGTGCCTTATATTAAGAAAATTATATTATACATATATTACATTATAAATGGTTACATTATAAGTGTTATGTTATACGTTATCCACTACCTACTTACTTACTGGTGGTAAAAACAAATACTGACAAAAAAAGGGAATGTATTGACAATATTAAAAAGCTTACGGAACAATCATATTTTGCATAAGTAGATTATTAAAATACATATATGTAATTGCAAAAACCTGCATGCCACGTGCAGATTATGTTTTTTTCAATATTAATGAGAAAAAGGTGTAAGCGGGTATTAATATTAATATTACCAGTTGGCTGGCAACTCGTTAACGCAAAACGAAATAAAATAAAACGTTACATGAGCATATAGCATTTAACGTTTTTTTAACGAGTGAACAAAAAGGTTTATTAAAGTGTAGCGAAAAAAAACATGTCATAGCAGGCAATAGTTTTGTAATGATAGGTTTATAAAAGATCACCTGCTCTAGTTAGTATCACACTACCACAAATGGTACGCTTGATCTAATTATTCATCATTTATTTCTAACTAGCGACCCGCCCCGGCTACGCACGGGTTAACAAATTATACATAAACCTTCCTCTTGAATCACATTATATATTTAAAAAAACCGCATCAAATCCGTTGCGTAGTTTTAAAGATCTAAGCATATATACAAACAGACAGACAGACAGCGGGAAGCAAGGGATAAAAAACCAGCTCTTCTATGTCTGGGGCCCGTTTCTCAAAAGCTTGTAATTTGTAATACAAGTGGAAGTCCCTTTCTAACAAAAGCTGTCAAAAAGTGACATCCGCTTGTATTATAAGGGACAAGCTTTTGAGAAACGGGCCCCTGGTCCACAGTTCAAAAACCTTGGAGGATATAATCAAATGGAGACGCCATGCCTGTAATTTTCTGTACAAAACAGTCTGCCGATTTTTGCGGGGGAGGGGAACGTCAAATGTATGCGTAACGTAAAAATAGCCATGTCAGATAAACGTCAGTCCATACATTGTGTATGACCGTTGGCCGCCTATTTTCGACAGAGGGGAAAGCCTGTTAATGGCTACTCCGTTTAGTTGTATCCTCCAAGTCAAAAACAGACAAACGAAAATGTTTAATTTGGAGCTCCGGTCACCAAAACAGTTTGACAATAGCTGAAATAATTAATCACCTCATGAAAGTAATAAGTATTATTAGAAAGTGCATTGAACGAAAGCTAAAGTGTAACTTAATACATATAATAGTCGACTTTTAATTAAAATTACGCATAAAATTGACACAACGCAGTTCAGATGGCGATATTTCAACGTGAAATATCGCCCGCTAAGCTGTTTTCATATTTAAAGTGTTATTACGGCCCAACCATACTTGGTAGCAACATGGTTGATGTTATTACTGGTGAAGTCATCAATCTAGGGATATGCTTTCATTTATAGTGAACTAGCGACCCGCCCCGGCTTCGCACGGGTTAACAGATTATACATAAACCTTCCTCTTGAATCACTCTATCTATTAAAAAACCCGCATCAAAATCCGTTGCGTAGTTTTAAAGATCTAAGCATGCATAGCGACAGACAGCGGGAAGCGACTTTGTTTTATACTGTAGTGAAGACTACTCCTTGTATGTATTATGTACTCTGCTACAACCTAATGCTAGAGCTTTGGCCCGTACCATGAGTCACTGACAGTGTCAAAACTGACATTTACGCTATCGAGAACGTAATTTACTTTCTATACTTACCAGTGGCGGCGCGTCAAACATATCCATAGGCAAGGCGGGGCTAATTTGGCTTACATATTTCCTTTAAAACTCTGCTCCAAACGTCCAAAAACAGGCAAGCCGGTGGGAATCGGCTTTTATGGATGCGCCGCCACTGATACTTACATCTCGTTTGCACTAATATGCGAGTACGAGTGAGATGTATAGAAATAAATTACGTTCTAGACGGCGTTTATGTCAGTGCCAAACTGATGGTAGCCGTATAGGACCACCACTAATAAGCATCAATTCCATTAGCAAAAGCCCAGCATTCTCTTTAACCGGCAAAGCCCTCACCTATTAGATTAAGGTAAATTCATAGCTAAACGCATTAACCTTCTCGCCACAGGGTAGCGGTGCCAATTAGGGACCGGGTTTCTGAGACTGGGAGCTAGGCATAAATATATTACTTTATTCAGTCGAACCTACAAGGTGTTACACCAGCTATTGCCAAAGCCACGTTGTGTAGGTCATACTGAGCAACTTTTACCTTGGCACCAACCCCGAAATCGCGAAAAAAACAAGACCAGAGTGATCCCATAAGTACTAAAAATTGACTCTACCAGGGGCATGGCACACTCCGCGATTTCGTCGCGTCGCTACAAGTACCTATAAGTACATACATGCCGCCCACACCAATTTCGGTGTCTAGCCATAGTATATTAGTTGCCGCGCACCGTTACGGAACGGACGACTGCTCGCGCTTGCGCCACCTAGCGGTTATACCTATCTGTCGTAATAGACGCGTTTTGTTAGAGGGTGAACCTTCTGTACCTAGTACTATTATCATAGAGAAATATAATAATACAAGAGTCACTCCATACATCAGTTAGACTATTAATATCATGTATGATGATTTTCACTTCCACCTCCCAGTATTGCCGGAGCCTTGTGCGGCCGTTTTTGTCCCCGGCCGTATAATTTATAATTGCATACTTCATTGTTGGACAGTGTCGGATTCCTGGCCCGTAGCGGTAATGAACTAAAGGCATCCCGGCTATTCATTAAGAGGAAAGGGGTCGTCACATGACCGATACTCCATACAAACGTGGTCCCCATTTTCCTCTGGATATTAACATTATAGAAAATAGTTTTACTTCACCCTAGGCCCGTAAGTGGCACTACCTGGCCAAGGCAAGACGTAAAACTTTAGACAAACCACGGGCGGTAATTCGTAAAGCCCCAGATCGCATATTTATGGCCCTCATCTTCGGTTCGGGCCACAAACACCTGCGATATGGAGCATTTACGAATTCACCTCCCTAGGTATGTAATGTACTAAACTACGCCATTAGTTGTATATTAAGCACGTCTAACGAAGGGTTTTTTAAATTATTATAAGAGTTAGGCGCTGTTAAAATGTTGTATGCAATTTGTTATGCGCTTCTAATTCTTATATAAATAAAAAAACCGGCCAAGTGTTCCGTATATTAAGTCCGACTCACGCTTGACTACACATTTCTGCCATCTATTAGGTAAAGAACAATTTTGTGTTAATTTACAATAAATTGGATAAAAATATTTTCCATAATGTCAATATCCAGGGAGGAAAATGGGAACTACGTTTGTATGGAGAAGTGGTCGACCACTATCCTCTTAAGGTAAGTGGTTTAAGGAGCCGGTGATAGTGTCCTTACTTAATAAATACTGAAATAATGGCTACTAAGGGCCAGTTGCACCAACCACAATTATATAACTAATCAACGTCACTCAACAGAGAACTATGAAATATCCCATACAATAAAATTTAGCGATTTTTTGTCAAAGACGCCTACGTCGACGCCGTCTTTTCGTTTTATTGTTTTTTCGGATCCGGTCCGGATCCGGTAGGTCCTAATAAGTACAGTACCGGATTGCAATCCCTACAAGCGACGGACAAGTGCCCACACCATGAGTCACTGACAGTGTCAAAACGGACATATATATTACGCTATCGAGAACGTGAATTAGTTTCTATACATCTCGCTTGCACTAATATGCGAGTACGTTCATTACGTTCTCAATGTGACAAATTGTCAATGACACCACAAGCAGTTGCCGCGGCACCTTAGTATACAGTGTGTAAATCCAATACGGGCGAATATTTAAACGGTGGTTAGCATAGGACCTAAGAAGTAAATTGAGAATTGAGATAAGTTTTGCTTAGAAATAAAATGACAATATTAACCAAAATAATTCGGCCCGCAATATGTAAAGCAACACACAAGTTACGAGCTTTTTGTAACTGATGTCAACGCTTGTTGGTCGTTACTATAAAAAGCTCGTATCTCGTAATGTCATGTTATGTCTCGTAATATTTGCAGTAGGTACATTACTGCTCGGTAAATTTGCAAATATTCATTACGGGATCATATTAAGTGTAACTTTAAAAAAACCTCTTAATTAACGATTACACGGATAAATTCTATTCTTCTGGTTTTCTGGTTTAATTTGTTGCCGATATTGGATTTACACACGATATTTTCATTAGATGATTGTCAAGATTAACATAATGAACTGCGCAGCGCCGGACTTCGCTGTCCGTCCGTCTGTCACCAGGCTGTATCTCATGAACCGCGATAGCTAGACAGTTGAAATTTTCACAAATGATGTATCTCTGTTGCCGCTATAACAACAAATACTAAAAATAAAATAAAATAAATATTTAAGGGGGGCTCCCATACAACAAACACGATTTTTTTGCTCTATTTTTTGTTGATGGTGCGGAACCCTCCGTGCGCGAGTCCGACTCGTACTTGGCCGGTTTTTGTACCTGTCATTGATGCTACATTATTTTGCATTACCCTCGTACTTTACGCCTTTGTCTATGACGTAGCCATGACAGGCAACACAATTAATGCACATGCGTAAGCGCAGGTGCAAGGTGCGTTAGCACATGATTTCAGAGATAACGGCGATCGGAGTTATGAGAATTGCTTTAAGGTCAGTTTAATTTGTATGCTTCCTTTGTGTTTTAATTTGTTATACATTTTAAGGGTGACTCACGTTAGACCGGGCCGTCTCCGGGCCGGAGCTTCCGACGCTTACTTTTCTATGACAGATGACAGGCGAAGCTCCGGAAGCTCCGGCCCGGCCACGGCCCGGTCTGACGTGGGTCATCCTTTATACAGGGTGAAATTTTACCCACCGTTCATATACTCTATGTAGTGACAGTGGCTTTATAGTTCATACTGAACACCTTTTTAGAAACCACAGTGCCGAAATCGCGAAAAAAATTGGATGTTTCATACATTCCGGCTGATGTGATGCCGCTTGTTTCTATGGGACAGCCAAATATTTTTTGCGATAAAGGCATTGGTCCCATAAAAAAAGTTGTTCAGTACCTATGACTTATAAAGTCAGTACGCAAAGTATGAACGGTGGTTAAAATGTCACCCTGTATTTAATAAGATGGGTATCCTCTACATAGACGAAAAACGCTGTTTCATTGTTTCATCCGCTACTATTGATCCTGATCCTGACTGTACAGTCGCTATCAGATATATCGGAGCGGCCAAGGCGCTCACAAATATCTGAACACGCCTCTATTGTCGTTAGAGCGCGTGTTCAGATATTGTGAACACCTTTGCTGCTCCGATATATCTGATGGCGACATCCCTGATATTTTTGAAAGTATGTAGCTATGACTGCTAACGGAACAAAACGTAATATTTCTATACATTAGCCAAGTAACTGTAATAGGATAGCCTGCATCCAATTTGTATCAAGCAAAACAGAGGCAGTCACCAGATCGTAAACTAGGCATTGGTAGCTGTAGAATGTAGTGCAAGAGCCCGATTCTGATTTAAAAACTGGTTTTGACATATATGATTGGCGTGAACGCACGACATTAACTTCATTTTGCATAGGCGCTAAAATACTGATTTAAAATGTAAACCCGCGCGACTACCATGTCTTATTTTGTTTCCTTCTAATTTTCTGATTTATGTTAGGTATGCCCATTCTTGACGGAATATAATATAGTATTTCTATACATTAGCAAAGTAACTGTAATAGGATAGCCTGCATCCAATTTGTTGCGAGTAAAACAAACGCCAGATAGTAAACTAGGCATTAGTAGCTGTAGAATGTAGTGCAAGAGCCCGTTTGAAATTTAACAACTTGTTACTGTTTAGAAATTAATCGAAATTAAACTTTCGAGAGACATATTTTAAACTGTTTAGACGACAACGGTTTCACTCACTTAGATTTTGTTACTGTTCGTTACAGCTGTTACTGTTTCGAACTGATTTTGATACGATTGGCGTGCGTCTACAAATCTACACGGACGACTTAAACTTCATTTCACATCTAAAATACGAATTTAAAATGTAAACCCGTGCGATGGCTATATCTTCTTTTATGTCCTTTTAATTTCCTGATGTACGCCGCGAGACAAAGTTTTTCGGCTGGTTCGTTTTCGACTTTCGACAGTCGATTTTTTTTAGGATTTCGGGATTGCTCTTTGTACTCTAGTGAATATTCCCTTCGTAGATCGAAAGTATCGAAGAAAACAGAATGTCAAATGCCCTCCCTTTTTCCCATTAAGCCCCCAGACTATATCGAAACTTATGATCTTGGCGCCTTTACAATATCTATGAGACTAAATCAGAGCTAAATGGATATTTGGCAACGATTGTTAAAGTCGCCTGTATGCTTTATAGGCTTTTAGCGGAATGACTGTTGCTGCCGTAAACTTGCTCCGAACTAAAGTGATTAGAGAAATATTCGGATACAAATCAATTGAACTAACGGCCTACCCGTTAGTTCAATTGATTTGTAACGAATAACCTAAGGCGGGATTCAATATCAAATTGTATTGTTAAAGTAGTTGAGAAGCTTACCCTCCCTGATACGTGTTTTACATAAACTTTATCTGTAGGTAGATTAACTAGAACCCCTAGTGTAAATTTCATTCGATAGCATGACGAGTGTCCGCGTTTAAGTCTATTTCTGTATGGGATTTTGAACAGCGCGCCAAGCGGAACGTTTCGGAAACTCAAACGTCACGCTATCGAAGTATCGAATGAAATTTACACTAGGGGTAAAGTTTTCTACCTCGCAAGTGTGTAGGAAAATATCGTACCTTTGAAACACGTGTGCACATATACTACATCGGCTTTCTTATTGCGCACAATATCGCCTCGGCCAACAACCGCATCCGCAGTTCCGCACCCAGGGCTCTTTATAGATTTTTAGTTTTTTTAAGTGGTAGTTTTAGTTTTGTAGGTAGTTTTAATTTTAGGTTACTTTTTATTGTTAGTAATTAAAATACGGTAAAAACATATCTATTCAATTGTTTTTTTAGTTAAGCCCAACTTGGCCCAACTAAAAGAGACTTGAGAGAAACTGTCATAGGGACCATCATACGCGAGAGGTATAAAGAGAGATATATCGGTATCTAATCTCAAAAGTACAAGCTATATTGTCCAACCGGATATGTTAGGGACCATCCCCAGTTTCAAATATAGACTTCAGGTAAACTAAGGGACCCTAGGGGCGCGGATATCCCGTCCAGACGATCCGAGATACCGGTTCAATGGCCAATCTAAGCCTATACCAGAGACTAAGTATAAGGAAGACTGACAGCCCCCTATACAACGTGAGAATCGTCAATGTTACGTATTAGAACAAATTAAATTATTTACCTACAGAAAGGGTATAGCCGGGTAAGCATGGCCAAACTGCCCTTAGCGAAAAAAACAATTTCCTTTTACTGGATTATTAACCTATATATAAGTAGTGCTTTCACCAAATATTAAGCCTCAAATGCTTCAGATTTTAAAAAAAAATGCAAAAAAAGAAAAATCATTTTTATTTTATTACAGCCAAAGTACTAATCCGATTTCTTTGTAATTTGGGTATGTTGTATATACAATTAAGGTCGCTTTCTGAAAAAAATTATATTGAATTATCTCTTAAAATAATAGTAAAAAATTGAGATGAAAATTTTCAGAAAAATAAAAAAAATACATGCGAGATAGCGACAGTTATCAAATTTACATATTTTATGTAGAATTTAATAATGTTTAACATATATTTTTTTCAAAAATTAAAATCGGGATTAACAGTGTGAAAAACTCGAATTTGTAACATCCCATAATACTCTCTCTTCATACAAGCAAAGCTAAGTAGTCATAAACGAATGAAGTATATTGTGAACGCAGTCTTTACGAATTTGAATTTAGAATGTGACGTATTTTATTCATCAAAGGAACAGACATTTTTCAATCGTTAACGCTCTCTATAAAATTCGTGCCTATTTTCCTGTTCCCGCGCTGTTCCCGTTCCTGTTCCTGTTTTTAGGGTTCCGTACCCAAAGGGTAAAAACGGAACCCTATTACTAAGACTCCGCTGTCCGTCCGTCCGTCCGTCCGTCCGTCCGTCCGTCCATCTGTCACCAGGCTGTATCTCACGAACCGGATAGCTAGACAGTTAAAATTTTCACAGATGATGTATTTTTGTTGCCGCTATAACAACAAATACTAAAAACAGAATAAAATAAAGATTTAAGTGGGGCTCCCATACAACAAACGTGATTTTTGACCGAAGTTAAGCAACGTCGGGCGCGGTCAGTACTTGGATGGGTGACCGTTTTTTTGCTTGTTTTGCTCTATTTTTTGTTGATGGTGCGGAACCCTCCGTGCGCGAGTCCGACTCGCACTTGGCCGGTTTTTTTTTAAATCTCTGAATGCCGTTCGCCCTAGCCGCATACAGCCACGGAGTTTAAGGTCTGCGCTCAGCAAAATAAGTCGCGTTCTAAATTCAAATTGCGTTGGGAATATAACTTTCTAGTATAACGTACAAGTTATTTTGTATGAAGAGAAGGTATTATGGGATGTTACAAATTCGAGTTTTTAACACTGTTAATCCCGATTTTAATTTTTGAAAAAAATATATGTTAAACATTATTAAATTCTACATGAAATATGTAAATTTGATAACTGTCGCCATCTCGCATGTATTTTTTTTATTTTTCTGAAAATTTTCATCTCAATTTTTTACTATTATTTTAAGAGATAATTCAATATAATTTTTTTCAGAAAGCGACCTTAATTGTATATACAACATACCCAAATTACAAAGAAATCGGATTAGTACTTTGGCTGTAATAAAATAAAAATGATTTTTCTTTTTTTGCATTTTTTTTTTAAATCTGAAGCATTTGAGGCTTAATATTTGGTGAAAGCACTACTTATATATAGGTTAATAATCCAGTAAAAGGAAATTGTTTTTTTCGCTAAGGGCAGTTTGGCCATGCTTACCCGGCTATACCCTTTGTCATGTTTTTGTACCATAAATATATTTACAGAAAATATTTTAATTTGTTTTTATTTCAAGTAGAAACATTACTAGGTATATAAATTGTAAACTGAAATAAATGTCATATGTCTCGTACTAAGAAAAAGTGATCCAGGTCTCCAGTGCAGTTTCCAGCCTGGGGCACTGGAGGCCTGGGTCACTTTTTCTTAGTAAGTATAATATATCACACTTATTTCAGTTTATCGTCAACTAGCGACCCACCCCGGCTTCGCACGGGTTAACAAATTATACATAAACCTTCCTCTTGAATCACTCTATCTCTTTAAAAAAAACCGTATCAAAATCCGTTGCGTACTTAGTTTTAAAGATCTAAGCATACAGACAGACAGACAGACAGCGGGAAGCGACTTTGTTTTATACTGTGTAGTCTGTGTAGTGATGTTGTAGATGACAGATGACATTGTTATAAGGCAGCCTCCGTTGGAGTTTTGAAGAAAACTCTTGAATTCAACCCAAACAGTTTATTCAACCAAAATACACTGCACAAACTTACACACTAAAAGATTTAGAATTAGAATGTTATTAGATCTATGTTAAAGAGTAAATTACGAATGACAATGTTTTTACTATTATTCGAATTTTTATACAGTAATATTGCTGTCAATGCTTCACCTACATTTTAGTTTTACCTGGTAAGCAAAATAATTATGAGTGTATATAACAACATTAAGTAAATATTTGTTATTTGCGTATGAAAAGTTTAAAACGACCATATTGCTATTTATAATTTTAAAACGTATAATTAAAGTTGACTTATAGCAGTTATAGTCGCAAAAGTAGATTTATAACATAAAACAGCATTTTGAGCCCTTAGATAAGGCTTTAAATTATATAATATATAAATTCTTTCGCGTTTCTAACACATATTAATAGGTTTTAAAATGTTTACTAGATGGCGCTATTAAATACAAATATGTATGCCTAAATTGCTTTTATTATGCTTTAATTGCACTTTTATACATATGACAGCGGCCATCAGGATATTGGGATTTTTCGTTGAGAAGCCGCAAATATGTATATAGTGACATATTTTGTACATACGTATAAAACTAAAGTGGAAAAATTGTAAAAAATAAATTAATTAAAAATTAAAAAACACGACTGCAGTTTAAAAGCGAACTGAATGGCTAGAAATAATTTTTAGTTATGTTAGGTACTCATCTTAATGAATGTAAAATATAATATAAGTGTTCAGTCAGGGTCATAAACAGCAATCGGAAAAGTTTAGGCTCATTTAGGATCGTGACTGTACCTGCATATTTTATTTCGATTGCAGTCGGGGACCTGTGAATGGGAAAATTTAAATATATCAAGGTCCCCGTCTAGAATATTTACTTGTCTCTAGTAGAAACGTAAGCATGCATTGATTTGGTTAAGGCGACAAGGGCCTAAATTGTTTCGAGTTGGTTATTGTTGAGTTTTGGGATTTGTTTTAGGGGAGATTAGGACCTTGAGAAGGGTTCGGCATGTTGATATGATATTTATCAGCACAAACCAAAACATCACAAAACATTATTCAGTACCTACAAAACGGTTGTTTTCATAACTGGCTATGTGACTTGCGCGGGAACAAGTACAACAAACAATGAGTCAACAAAACTGTGCTATGTGTACAAGCATGCATTTACAAGCGCAAGGGAATATACTTATAAGCGAATTACCTATTATCACAGAATAAATAATAGTACTAAGCACAGAAGACTCACTCTCTAACAAAACGCGTCTGTTACGATCAGCACAGAGATGGCCGCTAGGTGGCGACAGCGCCACGCGCGGCTTATGGCTTTCCCCAAAATTGGGGCGGAACGGATGTACTTTTAGCTACCTGTAGCAAAGCGACGAAATCGCGGAGTGAGCCACGCCTGCTATTATAGCCTCCTGAGACCTAGAAGCATTTGTTTTGTTTTTGAATTTGGAACCATTACACAATGAAAGTTCAAAATATTTTTTGGAATATGCATAAAAAATTGTACGCTATAGGAGGATAGGATATTCTTACACAAAATATCTAATCCCCACAGTAACCTGAAGAAGGCTTTATTATAAAAACTTAAACCCATCAAAAACATTACATGTAAAAAGATGCAAGTCTCGCAACGCAATTCTTCAACTACAAAAAAGTTTTGAGATGTAGGCAATGTGAAACCAAGTCGGTTATTTTAGTCAGTGCCAGGGGGTGTTTAAAACGTATCAATAAGATATCTTTAATTTTTAATATATATAATGACTTGGCCATCGCACGGCTACTACTTAAAAATAATTCTAATTGAACATAACGCTAGCGCTAATCACACGCAGTTTGAGCATTATACATATTTACGATTACGGTACGAGTAAAGCATTATGTGCGATTGCCAAGTCATTATATGTATTAAAAATTAAAGATATCTTATTGAGACGGTTTTAACTCCCCCTGGCACTGACTAAAATAACCGACTTGGTTTCACATTACATCTCAAAACTTTTTTGTAGTTGAAGAATTGCGTTGCGAGACTTGCATCTTTTTACATGTAATGTTTTTGATGGGATCTCATCTCTTTTTGTAGGTAGTCCTTCTTTTCGGGTACTACTTCTTGTACGTCAGCGACCACTTTTCTCAAAGCTCATACTCATACCCATCCCACATTATACTCGTACTCATAACTATACAACACTCATGGCCATACCAAACTATACTTGTACTCATACAATACTCATACCCAAGTACCCATCCCACAAATCCCACACCATCCCGCACTCATACGTACTTATGCCATATTCATATCCTTACCATACTCATACTTTACACATCTTCACTCACTCACATCTCTACTCACATCGTACATCACAGACTTTACCTACTATTTGTAGGAACTGCAACAGTAACTTTGTTATAGCATATATTTATATAGGAATACAAACTTACTTATGCAGTTCTTAAATCTTTAAAACGTGACTGATATTTCAATATTTTTAGGTTTTCTATGGCTTGATAAGCTGAAATCTACTTATGTTTAAAATTTGAAGCTTGTGGGTATGCTAGAAGTACCTTAGAATTATGATGATCGTAGGTGAGTGAATGAGTGAATGTGTCAGTGTCGAAAATAAGGAACATTGACGTACAATAATTCTTAAACTACAAGTTCATATTTAATGTTTTTGAGAATATATCTAAAACATGTTGAGCCCTATATGTCACTGAAAATTCAGGGTTCTAGCTTTAGCCAGCACAAAATTACAGGACGTCTAAAATGGCCTGAACCGCTTCGAGAAAAGGATGGTACGGCCGTACCTCTTTGTTTTGCTCGACTTGGCGGGGGCACTACCGTGCCCCCAGATAAATACAATTTGAAAGGCGACATTCGGAAGTCAAATGCAGCTGCATTACTCGTACTCTTGCGATATTACTGCGAATTAGCGTATCGCCGGTCAGTTTCCTAATTCGTCAATTTTGCTGATTCAACAGTTTAATGATTAGACTGTTTCTTAATTCGCCAATTTCCTTTTTTGCCAGTTTCACTAAATTGTCAGAGCCCCTATTAAGCCAGTTTCTTGAGTCGCAAACTTCCTTATTCCTCAATTATCTTAAGTTGTCAGTTTTGCTATTTCGTCATTTTCCTAATCCGTTACTTTCCTTGTTCATCTGATAGTTTAGTTTGTCAGTTTTCCCATCTCGTCATGTTTATGATTTGCTACTTTTTTGGGGTTCCGTAGTAAACTAGGAACCCAGCTGTTTTTAAGGCGATCTTAAGGCGATACAAGACATATTTTTGTACTCAGCTAAAAGTCACGAAATGTATGTTTAATATTTTTAAACCACATTGCCGTATTCTTTTAAAAAAAAAAATAGTCATGTCTTATTTTACACTAAAACTGATGGAATAATAAATAAATATTAAATAGCCTTGGTCTCTTGCTACTTGCCACACGACCCTGAAATCACCTTGTATATTTGATACACCGAAACACGACTATAAGACCCTGGCAACTAGTGAAACTGGCGAATATAGAAACCGATTATCTAGGGGAAATGACCATTTGACCAAACTGACGAATAATTAAATTAGCACATAAGGAAACTAGCAAATTTACGAAACTGAAGCCTAGCAAAACTGGCGAAAGAGTAAACTGAAGGTTTAGGAAAATGACCCACTAGCGAAATTGTCAACCTAGTGAAAATGACCAGAAGGTAAACTGTTGAATCAGCAAAATTGACGAATTAGGAAACTGACCGGCGATACGCTAATTCATTACTGCAGCGGTGTTGATGTCTATTCACAATTTTCTATCTCACCCATCAGTCCTACAGCAATGTCTTCATACAGTATTATGGTCCTTAAATGTAACAGGACTGATTGGCCACATAGAAAAATGTGAATTAAATTTTACGTTTTCTCCATAGTAAATGTATAGAAAAAGTTTTCTTTAATTTGTGGCTTTTTAGTATTTTACCGTAAGTTGACCCCAAAGAAACTATTGATACTGGATAGGAATGGAATCGATTGGCATACAAAAATAGCATGTGAAAAATAAAAGTTTTTATTTTCATACAAATTGTATGGGAAAAGTTTTCCTCGATTTGTGGCTTTTCTAGCCGGAATTTTTTTTTTAGGTTCCATACAAGCTTTTGATCCTCAATAGGAATGGGATCGATTGGCATCAAAAAAAAAAGTTTGTCAAAAATTACCTTTTTCTCGCACCCTGTATGTTTTTTCCAAAATCTGTAAAAGCCAATCTTCATCTTTTATAATAAATAAATAAATATTATGGGACAATCTTACACAAATCGACCTAGTCCCACGGTAAGCTCATAAGGCTTGTGTTGTGGGTACTAGACGACGATATATGTAATATATAGATACATATAAGTACTTAAATACATAGAAAACATCCATAACTAAGGAACAAATATTTGTGATGAACACACAAATAAATGCCCTTACCGGGATTCGAACCCGGGACCTCCAACTTCGTAGGCAGGGTCACTACCGACTAGGCTACGGAGGCCGATCTTTTAAATCGAAGGAAGGTCTGGAGGAGGTGGAGGATCTGGTAGCTGCCCTCACTGACCCAAAAAGAAAATCCACCCTGTATACCTACTGTATGTCGAAATGACAGATAGGATAGAGTCAAACTATTATCGACGGTTTGTTAGACTTGTCAAACGGTTTGTTAGACGTGACTTGATAAATCCGCTATAGAGTCTGTGCGGAAAGAGAAGAGTCGTGGATTGTATTGTGCCCCATACATTCCACGACTCTTCTCTTTCCGCACAGGCTCTACATGTTAACAAAACTCAGTTGCCTAGAGAGAATGCAGAATAACCACAAGTTACTTTAATGAGAGTGAACGTGTTTTGTTGTGTGAAACGTGCGAAGTTGGGAGTTTGTTTGTCTTACTGAAGGGTAGTGAGGTTTCACTTTCAGGATACTCCCCTTTCTATGCAAATGCTGAATTTATACTGAAAGAAATGTTTGCATAACAGTAACACAATATTTTGTTACAAGACTACAAGTTTACCTATTTGTTACAAAATCGGTTTTAATATATTGAGCAAGATTGATTTCTGTAGGTACCTATTAGGTATAGGTAAATAAGTTCAGTTATTTTTTGAATTGCCTACTCAATGACATCGACATTTTTTTGTTCAGGGTTCCGTATTAAATAAACTCGAGGCGAATTTTACCTATGTAAGTTAATGTAAATTTTCTTTAAAAACAACTTATTTATATAAATATCGAGACGATTTCAACCAGCCCAAACTCAAAAAGGTTATAGTAATTTTCAGGTGCGAAAATCCTTTGCATACCTTTAGGTAGTATTTATTTATACATTTATCAAATAATCCTATACATTTATTAATATAATAACTAACTATAAATTAAATATTTAAAAACTAAACTAAAATTAAAATAAACCTACTTAAAAAATTAAACGAATACTTACAATATTATATAAAAACTAAAATATACTAATAAAAAAAGATGAATATAAAAAGAAGTTATAAAAAGAACACCCCTTCTAAAACGTCCGCCTGCGGCATGGAGCCCATAACGCTGGCTGCGTTACCTCTCTGTATAAGTAAAACTTTAAATAACTACCTAAAGGTATGCAAAGGATTTTCGCACCTGACGAGGATTGCAAGTTGATAAAAATTAAAACAACAACAAACAAAAAAATATATGGTTAAGCTGAATAAAACCGTTTAAGTCAAGTGTTAATATAAACCTTATCGTTGTTTTTACCCATTTGTATTGTATCCAATAAACTTATAAATTCATCGCCTTTCCATCTCTCATAAAATTACAAGCATAAATATGCTACTTTGTAGCATTACATAACATTCTTTATGTCGATCAAGTTTTTACATATTGCAAACTTAATTCTGCGGCTACTTGAGTCAGTGTCATCGCTAAATAGAAGCAAATTCATACGCAACAAAGTTAGTTCTTTATTTATCCAACTGCATAACCTAACATTGTTACATGCGAATCGGCAAACTTACAAATGCAGGTAATAATGTCGCTACCGTCACATATTAATATGTAGTTTTCAGTTTCAATTGCGGCATTGTTAAGTTGGCAAGTTGCTACATACGAGTTGCTTTATGGTTGGCAAGCACGGAAGTCGAGTTAATGCTCGTTCGCTTAAGTATTTGGTTTCTGAGGCTCGTTTGGATGCTTGCACGAGTACTTGCTACTTGATACTTGAAAGTATAGTTTGTCAAAGGACTGTCTCATTTCAAACATAGAGAGAGAGAGAATCATACTATCTTTGTCTTACACTAGTACTAGCACCCAAAAGAAAAGGATGAGTACCTATAGTTTTCCTGGTTCTTACTGACTGACAAATTGGTTTGACCAACTATAGCAATAGGAAAGAGGGCAGTATGTTAGCATTTTGTTTCTGGCGACGCCGCTTGACGTGATTGTACCTACGGCTACCACCAGTTTGACATTGATATATTCGCTAGCGTGTGCAACTTACTTTCGAGGGATCTCGCTCGTACTCGCATATTAGTGCGAGCGAGATGTATAGAAAGTAAGTTACACAGACGTTAGCGAATATGATAGTTTGACACTGCTAAAGCAGTGGTGGTAAAGCATGGGACTAACATCTGAATACCTCTTAAAAAGGAAAGGTAAAAGCCCGTTCAGATGACTTCAGTCTACACCCTATTTCTACCAATCTATATGTATCAGGTCAAGGTTGTTTGGTAGGTATTATTTCCGTATACATTAAGGTTGAATAATTATTTTATGAAATAATCGTTTAAATTATTTCAGGTAAAACGTTTCTTGTTCGTGCTTACGGTTTAAGAGTAGATAAATATTTTTGTTTTGGTTTGACAGTGTTTGAATAACAACTTCAATGATTTGGTAAACGATATTAAGTATCTATAAGCGTACTTCGTGCAGTTCATTGCTAGTCCATTCCATATAAAACTCAGTCTCCAGCAACTCGCATGCCACTAAGCCATGCCAGTAACTAATCTTCCAGTATACTAGCACGTGTAAACGCATAGCACGCCGGTGCCGTGTTTAGTCACATTTAGCTACTTGAATACCGTGTGATATGTTAATAAGCATACTTCGTGATTTGTGCAGTTCTCGACATCTTTATGTGGACGGGCAGGCATATATCAAACGATTTATATATACCAGCATTTGACCCTGTCTGTGAAGCCGTGGTCCTGAGTTCGAATCCCGGTAAGGGCATTTATTTGTGTAAAGAGCACAGATATTTGTTCCAGAGTCTTTGGGTGTTTTCTATGTATATTCTTGTATATTCATATTATATATATCGTTGTCTGAGTACCCACAACACTAACATTCTTGAGCTTACTGTAGGACTTAGCTTAGTCAATCTGTTTAAGAATGGCCTATAATTTATTTGTTCCCAAACAGGGGTCGCGACTCGCGACACTTATATTTCAGGCCTAAGTAGGAACACAACTATACTATAGGTATAGAATGAGAAATGAATATCATTATCTCATTCTAACAAGTAGCTTTGTCCCTACTTTCGTAAGTAAAACTTATTACATAAGCCCGTTTCTACACTTGTAAGTTTTACTTACGTAAGTAGGGACAAAGCTATTTGTTAGAATGAGATAACGATATTCATCTCTCATTCTCTAGTATAGCTGTGTCCCTACTTACGTAAGTAAAACTTACAAGTGTAGAAACGGGCTAAGTGTATCTCAGGCTATCAAAACTTTTACTTAGCGTTACTTTTTTTTTTCTCTTAGATTCAACGTTCGGGTTTTCCACGAAACATAAAGATATGTCTCTCCTTTATTATATTCAATCCGCACATGACTTGAGCCAATAAAACTACGTGCCTACAATATTGCAAGGTTCGCGCGTGTGTGCGCTAGGGCTGTCACTCGCAAAAAGTGTGCAGAAAAAGTATTATAGGCTAATCTGCTTTGCCGAAGGTTGACTGCATGGTAGAGAATATCTTAAAGCATTAAGCCCGCCTTTCCGTACGATTGTATTTTATTTTCTACAGTAAATAAATTATTTGTAGGTATTTTGTATTTTCCCTTTTTGAGCAATAAAAAAACCGGCCAAGTGCGAGTCGGACTCGCGCACGGAGGGTTCCACACCATCAACAAAAAATAGAGCAAAACAAGCAAAAAAACGGTCACCCGTCCAAGTACTGACCCCGCCCGACGTTGCTTAACTTCGGTCAAAAATCACGTTTGTTGTATGGGAGCCGCACTTAAATCTTTATTTTATTCTGTTTTTACATTGATATAGAATAAAGAACTGGATACCCAATCAGCCCCAAAAAATGGCCCCACAAAAGTAACGTTGAAACAGATCACGCGTTACTTTTTCGTTTAGTCTTGTTTGAAACGCTCAAATGTGAAGTTGTCAACAATTACGAAATGTGCCGTTAAAATATGTAAAAATAACAATGATAAAACAAGGAAAAAGGATGGAATGTATTTCTTTCGGTTAGTTCTTTGGATAGCATTACATAATTTATGTAATTTGGTGGTAATTTTATGGTTTTGAATAAATTAATTTGTTAGTACCAAAGAAGGGATGTCAAGGAACAAAAATCTAATGAGTCGATGTGAGGTCAATATTTTTTTATATTTTTATATGGAATTCGTAAGGAATAATATTATGTTTATATTCAAGATTTCCAAGAAAACCTATGCGACGTGCAAAGTGGACTGCTATTTAATTATAGCAAGAGATAGGGGTGATGCAGTTTTAAACAAGGCAAAACGGCACTTGCGTGTTCGGCCTATTTCCCTGTTTCCGACATATCCACCCATAAGAGCTTATATCGACTAACTGTAAATGCTAAACCTGTCTGCTGAACACAGTGACAACCACAGGATTTTATAAAGTATGGACTTTATAAAAAAATCCAATCAGTACCTAAATGTCCCCGTGCACCCGTGCGATGAGTAAATGTAGATCTAAAATACACAGTTATTTTATTTAATAAGTTCAATTTATTTCAAGGAAATTAGTATTTAAAGACGTATACTTACTTATTAAAAATTAAATTTGTTTGAATTTGAACCACGAATTAATTTTATTTGAGCTCCCGATTAAATTAAATTTGTTTTATTTATTACTTCAATTGGTTTTTCTGTACAGTAATACCTACTAAAGTGTACCAAAGTGACTCCATTCGTTCATTATTCTCGTTTGACTTGTTTGACGTAAACACGTTACGTTTAGTGCCATCGGACTAAATTTTTTAACAGTGTTGGTACTTATGTTTGCAAATTTGACACTTAAGGCTTACGACATTAAGCTCTTTTCTGTACGAAACATTTATCTTGACTCAAAATTTACGTAAGCGTTTTTATCATCAATGCAAATGGTGCGAAATGTCATTCTGCTCCACATTTGTTGACGTTTTTGTTCAGCTTTGTGTGTCTATTTCTTTTATATTAAGTCAGTGTGTTTTTAGTATTTGTTGTTATAGCGGCAACATAAATACATCATCTGTGAAAATTTCAACTGTCTAGCTATCACGGTTCGTGAGATACAGCCTGGTGACAGACGGACGGACGGACGGACGGACGGACGGACGGACAGCGGAGTCTTAGTAATAGGGTCCCGTTTTTACCCTTTGGGTACGGAACCCTAAAAAGATTGGACAAAAAAGTCTGCAAAGTTATTTAAATTATAATATACGGTTAATGACTGTGACGTAATGGGAGATATAGTTTGTAGCTTTCTAATAGACCCCGAAGGCTAATCCTATTGTCTATTGTTAAGAAAAACCGCTCGTGCCACGTGCCACAACCACCTGCGTAAAAAATCGGTACTTCGGTTACTGAGTGCCGGCGAGTCGAACGCTACAGAACCAGTCTAAAATGTGTCATTGAGATGCGTAACAAAGGCGCGTTATCGGAGAGCGCACCTACACTGGTTTTTTGAGCGTTAGACTAGCCCGCGCTCAGGTGCCAAATAGAATAATTAGGACCCTTTTTTGCAGGTAAGTAGCACGTGCGGTTTTACTGAACAATAGACAATAGGATTAGCCTTCGGGGTCTATTAGAAAGCTACAAACTATACTTACAATTTTTTTTTATAGAACATAGGTACCTAACCAAGTTGTATGGGACATATCCGTCTTATTATTTAGAAACTCTACATCTCTAACGTGCACCGTCGCATCTCTACAAATGGAACCGTGATGTTTGACCGAATAAACCTTAATTACATTTAACGTTGTCAAATAAATCCAATCAATCCGCCGTCGCAGGGATCTGCACATTCTTTCTCTTCTTTTTAATGTTCTTTTTATTCCTTCTTCTCCTCTCTATCTCTTACAAAAATTCAAGTTTTTGGCAGATGGTAGTGGCCATCGCCTTCGATCGAGTACCAATCTTGCACTGGCAACACCTCATCACAAATCTCGTGCGTATGGTAAATCTTTTGCAGTACGAGCTGTTCAACTTTGGAATGAGTTGCCTCCCTCCTTAAGGCAATCGCAGTCCGTTGCGTCGCTTAAGGGGCAGTTAAAAAAGCTGTGGCTATCGGACCGGAATTAACTTGTTCGTGACTATAGATATTTTATATATATATATTTTATATTTATTATATATAACGTAGGTATTCTTTATATTTGAAATATTGTTACTTCTAATTTTTATCTTATATTATTTATCTTCGCCCTCTTTTATAATTTTATTGACTTTCCTCTAGTCTATTGTACTCAGTGCTATATTTGTCTACGTTCTTCATCAATTCTCATCTACTCAAAGGTTAACTGGAAGAAATCCCTTAAAGGGATAAGTTCGCCTTTGTACTGCCTATCCTGTGCCATAAATTTGTGTTTTGTGTTTGTACAATAAAGAGTTTATACATACATACATACATAAATAACTTTAGACTCATAAAATAAAATTATAGGTTTTTTTTTATGATAAACTGATCGGCGATTGGCTCTAGACACACCTGATGGAAAGTGAAGACAGAGCCTAAGATGGAGCTCACCGGTTCAGTAATAGCCTATTCACTCTAGCTTTAAAGAGATCGAGGTCATATTTCTCAGGGAATACGGATGACGGGAGCGCATTCCATTCCTTAGCCGTCCTTACCAAAAAAGACGAGGCAAATCGTTTTGTGCGGACAAATGGGATGTTAACCACGAATGGGTGCATTCGCTCCCCGCGCCTGGACGTCCGATGATGGAAAGGGGAAGGTGGGATCAGGTCATGCAGCTCTTGTGCGCATTTGGTAATAATAAAGAAAAGTATTTACAGTAGGTAATTAAGTTTTTCGTTATTTCGGTCGACATAAAACTAAATTATAGCTATTAATTTTATTCAGAGCGAGAAAGAGCTACGTCGTAGCATGACGTAGCAAACTAATAATACCATCTCTCTCTCTCTCTCTCTCTTGCAAGCTATATCTCCCACATTGTAATGGGGTCAGCTTTCCGGGTCTCTCGCTTCCAATTCGCCCTATCCTAAACTAATGTGTAATACCATATGGAGAGTAAATTTGTCGTAGATTTTTAAGAAAAATTATTTCATTAAAAATTTTTCGAGGTATACTATGTATATGAATAAAAATAGAAATCGTTTTCTTAAATGGAAAATGAATATGTAGTTATGTATCTATATGTCAGTTGTGCTGGCAGTGTATTTTAAATAATTTTCCTGTATTTTGTTTTTTTTTTCTTGCTAATAGGAGGATTGAACTCTATATTTGTCAAAAAACTTGTTAAAATGTGTTCCACTTCCCAAAAACCCAGACGCGTCAACCCTACGCTACCCAGGGGTACTATCTCGAGAATCACACACATGGAACAAAACAAGATTGTCGCATGTACAGCTGTGTGCGTGATCTAAGCATGTCGCCGTGTGCGTTCTAAGCCCGCTGCGCTTGTGTGCGTGATTTCTTTACGGCTGATCTGTGGCTGTGCATGTGTGCGTGTACTTAGGCAGCAACCCTTTTGTTAAGGCAAGACGCAGTATGTTTTGGAGACACTTTCTTCGGGAAATAAGAAAATGTGTCCCGGCATTTTGCCACGGCTCATGGGAGCTTAGGGTCCGCTTGGGAACTAATCCCAAGAATTGGCGTAGGCACTGATAGTTTTTATGAAAGCGACTGATGTCTTTCTGACCTTCCAACTCAGAGAGTAAACTAGACCTTTTTGGGATTATTCCGGTTTCCTCACGATGTTTTCCTTCACCGAAAAGCGACTATCAATAGTTATTTGTACAACAAGTGATCAAAGTTTGATATTTCTTCGAGTGCTTATTTTGAGTCCCGTGCAAGCGAAAGATTCTATAATAGATTCACGAGCGTAGCGAGTGAATCTAATTTAGAATCTTGAGCGTAGTAAGGGACTCAAAAGCGCACGAGATGTAAATAACTTTGATCTCGTGTAGTACACAACATTTTTCACCTGAGCAGTGAGAACATACCTATTAGACAACTTGAAAAATGTAATCCTTCTTCATCACTTAATACCTGCACTCATGTTTTCTTAAGAAATACAAACAATTAAGTTTAATTACCGCAATGGAACACAAAAACAAAACGTAATAATAAATTCCAGTAAAATAATATAGAAATAACAAACATAAACTGACACTTCTCGGCAACTTTTTTTTGTAAAAAAAATCTTTGTAAGATACGGTCCGAATTGCGGATACGTACTATTTGTCAAGTATGGTAGAAATTCTTAAAAGTAAAATAATTAATTTTGCGTGATGATCTGTGTATTTTTTGAGTACATTATTTTAATTTTACAATAAAATACCTAAAATATAGTATTTTATCAGTTTTTATCAAATCTTAAACTTTATTTTTATTAATTAATTATTAAGAATTCATACTCGTACGTGGTTTGGAACGATGCGGTCTGAAGTTTTTCGGGGGTCTATTATAAACCGTGAATATACCGTTGAATGTCGTTTTAACTTTTTTTTTGTCTGTTTCTTTTTGCTAACAGTGTGAAAGGGACAGAGATAATAGAACCCAAGTATTTCGAACTTTTATTAGACCCCGCATGTTGAAATGACATTTGACTATAAAGGTCACTTGAATGTCATTTTGTCTCACTCAGTGAGCAAAATCGCATTTTGCTCACTGTTTTTAAGAATCAAAGTACCCTTGTTCGAGCTGCTGAGGTGAAAATGATATTTATAAGTCCCGAAAAACTCATTGGTACGATAAAACTCATTGGTACGATCCGGGGTTTGAACCCGCGACCTCCGGATTGAAAGTCGCACGCTCTTACCGCTAGGCCACCAGCGCTTCCAGGTAACCGAAGGTAATTTATTATACACAAATTCATAGGAAAACTCATAATATTGGAAGATCTGTACACAACCCGCAACGATAGGACTTCTTAAAAAGTTAACTTGCATCCAACTCGCCGAAGTTCCCGACTTCCCATATTTGTGTGACTGTACTTTTCCACTTTTTAAGATTTATAGGATACCAGCTTCTAACCGCGACTTCTTCTTCCGCGTGGAATTAAGGATGACTCACGTTAGACCGGGCCGTGTCCGGGCCGGAGCTTTCGGAGCTTCGTTTTCTATGGAAAACATCACGTGATTAGAAAAATAAGCGCCGGAAGCTCCGGCTCGGACACGGCCCGGTCTAACGTGAGTCATCCTTAATCCTTCCTCAAGAATCACTCTATTGATAGGTGAAAACCGCATGAAAATCCGTCGATTAGTTTCTGAGTATATCGCGAACATACATACACACAGACAGACGCGGCGGTGGACTTTGTTTTGTAAGATGTATAGATATAGATTTCACAATCCCGTACCTATGTAAAGACATACCTAAAAGAGTAAATGTACAAATATTTTAAAATACGGGAAAACAAACTAGAGTATTTATAGACTTTTTATTATGATTAAGTTATTTACCAACTATGATCTACTTTTCCAAAATCCCACCATCGCCTTAACAATACTACATCACACACACACGCTCACTCCCATTCAATCTTCTTTCGTTCTATTTTGCAAGGACATTTGATTTCTCTCTCCCTCCTACTCACATATACATCCATCCTTTTCTATTCCTAACGGGCTTAGAACCGTGATATATTGTATTGGTCGGGTTTTTCGTTGGAAATGGAATTTACCTGACGAAGTTGGATCAGACCACAATTTCCGTCTTAATCTTATGAAATTCGATAAATGTTTGCTTATTTATAAGTTTACGGGATAAGTAAAACAAGGTATAACTTATATAAGTAAACACGTAAAATGTTTTAAGTCAGAAAATGTAAAAAAAAAATTGAAAACTGAGCGTATATTTTATTTTTTGCTATTTTTATATATTGTGACCTTTTTTGCCACTTTTGTGTTATTTCTTTTCTACTCAGAATCCCGAGCTCTTTCGACCCTAATGGGATAAAAAAATGTCCCAATTTTTTTTCCTTTTGTGTTACCATTTCCCCATATACTTTGTATGTCGGTAACAAAAAGGAAAGTTTGAAAAATGTATGGAAATTTTAGGACACTTTTTTCTTCTATAAGGATCAAAAGGGCTCGCGATCCTGACTAGAAATAACACAAAAGTGGCAAAAAATGGCACAATATATAAAAATGGCAAAAAATAAAAGAAACGCTCAACTAAGTACCTATAAGAATGCTGCAAAGGGCTATGAACAGCTTAAATAGCAGCTGCTTTTCTCCAAGGATCATCCGAAGAGTTAGACTAAGCTAAGTTGGTAGCGATTTTGATGCACAGACTGTGCAAGTGTCATTTAAACGTCAAACTTCTACATAATTATGACGTTTAAAATAAAACTTTCATGTTTCATAGTCTGTGCTATGAAAATACCAGCTTGGCTTGTTCTAAGTCTAGAACAATTTTATTATAATGTCCTTAGTTTTTAGAGTTCCGTACCAAAAGGGTAAAAACGGGACCCTCTATTACTAAGACTCCTCTGTCCGTCTGTCACTAGGCTTTATCTCATGAACCGTAATAGCTAGACAGTTGAAATTTTCACATATGATGTATTTCTGTTGCCGCTATAACAAATAGGTACTAAAAAGTACGAAACCCTCGGTGGGCGAGTCCAACTCGCACTAGTTAGGGTTCCGTACCCAAAGGGTAAAAACGGGACCCTATTACTAAGACTCCGCTGTCCGTCCGTCCGTCCGTCCGTCCGTCCGTCCGTCCGTCCGTCCGTCCGTCCGTCCGTCCGTCCGTCCGTCCATCCGTCCGTCCGTCTGTCACCAGGCTGTATCTCACGAACCGTGATAGCTACAGTTGAAATTTTCACAGATGATGTATTTCTGTTGCCGCTATAACAACAAATACTAAAAACAATAAAATAAAGATTTAAGTGGGGCTCCCATACAACAAACGTGATTTTTGACCGAAGTTAAACAACGTCGGGCGGGGTCAGTACTTGGATGGGTGACCGTTTTTTTGCTTGTTTTGGTCTATTTTTTGTTGATGGTGCGGAACCCTGCGCGAGTCCGACTCGCACTTGGCCGGTTTTCATAAATTTCAATTCAGTCCAAATCTCAAACCATCACAAAAGATGAAAAGATGAAAGACATTACTCAATCCTTTTGATAGCTGGACGTGCCATCGGCCAGGAAGGTTTTCGTTTCAATTTTTCCGGCCCTTGTGAACAAAGAACTACAATGTATACCACATTAAGGGCGGATTATCTTGTGTTCGCAGGGAAACGTATTCTGGGATCGGAACAAGGGTTTGGAAAGGCCTTGGTTAAACAACTTCGCTTTTAAATATTTAGAGGGACATGTTTGAGGAAAAAAATATGTGTGTTGGTATGTTGACCAACGAAAAAGATATGCAAATAACAACTAAAAGAACGAAGGAAGAGTTGCTACACTAGAAGCACTTTCTACTTTAGTAAGTTCTAAAGCTAGATGCTGTGGCAAGCGTTGCTGCAGTAGCGTAAGTATTGCCAAAGTAGGAATAGGAAGTGCTTCTGGTTATATAGGCATCGGCCATATTCAAAATTATTCCACTTTCGAAGTTATCCCACTGCAACTTACACATGCCTAAAAAACATAAAATACATGTGCAACTATGACTTCTAAGTTTACCTACCTCACTGGTTCTCTTGATGTAGTTTGGGCCTGTAACAAAATAAAGGTATTTAGTTTATTCCTGGAACCTACATCCTGAAATACCTAGTTTGCAAGTAATGATTTAAGGTCATTATCGCGCGGAGGCGAAAACCTTTCTCGGGGAGCTGGGGCGTCGCTTGCAGGAGAGAGGTCTCGACCCCCGCTCCGGGTCGTTCCTGGCGCAGAGGTTGTCCATCGCGGTTCAACACGGAAACGCAGCAAGCGTGATGGGCACCTTTGCATCGAGGGCGATGCGGGGTGGGTTGTTTGATTAGTTTTTATGGGTTGGTTTAGTTGTATTTATAGTTAAGGTTATTGCTAGTTTATTTCTTAGTTTTATGTATATTTGATGATTGCGTTTATTTATTGTGTGTAATTTTTGTAGGTCATTATCTCTACATTCTCTATTTTTATCTAGATAGTGTAATTATAGACCTATCTATAATTATGTACTTAATTCATTTCTTCAATTGTTACTTACTATGTTCATCTTGCATCATAAGGTGTATTTAACTTACGTAAGTTCAGTAAGTATTTACACTAAGCTACGTAAAACAAATTGTCATCTCAGTTTTTTTTAAGGAGACTGCGTTTTTGGCTTTAAAAGACGATTTAGCATCACACAGGGTTTACTCTACCTACGGCTACTATAATCATTAATAAATAACAATACATATTTAAAGTAACTAACCTACATAATATTTACGCTTACTGAACTTTTCATAGATAAGTGGTCGATCCTTAAAAACTCCAAACCAACATCCTTTTAAAAATATACGCCCATCAAAACCACCAACAACCAGAATAAGCCTCCACACATACATACAATACACGTGCTACTTGGTAAATCCTTCACAGGGTGGCCCCCTTAGGGGGGATGTCTCTGCGAGGAAGGGTTACCGGGAGGATAGAAAATAGTACCGTCGCCTGATGATATATCGGAGCGGCTAAGGCTCTCACAAATATCTGAACACGCCTCTATTGTCAGGGCGTTAGAGTGCGTGTTCAGATATTCTGAACGTCTTGGCCGCTCCGATATATCTGATGGGGAATGTACATAATAAAATTCAAAATGTACGGAGGCACCAATTTCGTGGAATGCCCTGGGGGTTGTTTTTGATGATGTGACTTGATGTATCAGGTTTAAGTATCATATAAGGTTTCTAAGAGGTATAGTTGATCACGTTGGGCGCCTATTACGTAAAAACTAGTACAAAGTTACGGTACAAGTCTATTAAGGGCTTATATAAAAGTATTTGGGCTTATTATGAGTCTATAAATCGAGCTTAGATACTAATGGGTAAGTACTTTTAACCTCTAGCCGTCTCCACCCATAAGCCTGTAGAAAAGATCTCCCATTCCATTCTATTTTGGATCTTTATTATGACAAATCAAAACCGCATTTGTCCTGGTTTTGATGTGATATAGCTTTAGGAAGCGTAGCTACGTCGGTAAATTATATTCTACTTACATTATAGTTTTTTACTTTACCTACTTTATTTATATTTTCATCGTCATCATCATCATAATTTAAGAGCGTGGCTCTTGTCGGTGGAGTATGCGCCAGTTTTCACGGTCCTCGGCCAGGTTCTTTAGGTCCCTGTAAGACACGACATTTGCCTTTGTTTTTATTTATTGTGTATAGCTTGCTCGTGGTTTTCCTCTTCTTCTTCTAGCTTCGATCTTGCCTTCTAATATAGTTTTAAAGAAAGTGTCGTGTCTTATATTATATTTTTCATATAGGACGAATAAGATTTGTAGATGAGTGTTCAAGAATTTTATTTCTTGATTTGAATTTATGCTTTCATGGGGATATTGGGACATTATTATTCATCAAAAAGGGTTTTATAAAAGCTGTAAAAACGATTTTATTGTACCATCGTAAAACGTGTTTAATGTTCTCATGAACTTACGATTCGTTCAATTTAACGATTATTCTGAATCATTATCAAAAACCAATAAATATTCCATCAACCTATTTCAAAACTTAAATTAGAATGGTAAGATTTATTGTCCCATGGCTTCTGATACGTTAGAAATAATAAAACGTTTCAAAGCAGTGGATTATGACTCCTTTCCTTTAGGATTCAAAGAACTGATATTGGTTGTAAATATGTAGTCGATAAGTATCACAATTTATTCGTGTTGGGTAGAGTTAAGAAAGATGTGAAGATATTAAATACCTTGAAAATGAGTGATGAATTAAACTTTCTAATATTCTAATCGCAACAAAAATACGGTAACGGAACACAATAGTTGCATTTGCTATAGTTAGTCGAAATTCGAACGTCACCTTTAGCCAAAATGTGGACATACCATGAGTCGCTGTCAGTGTCAAAATGGACATATAGGTACGCTAACGTAATTTACTTTCTATCGATTTTTTTTACGATGCATAGAAAGTAAGTTACGTTCTCGATAGCGTTTATGTCAGTGCCAAACTGGTGGTAGCCAGACTGATGCTTAACAGAAGGTACCTAATGAACCCTACCCTATACTAGCTATCCACATATGAATGTGATGACTGTCAAGATTCTTCTGATAGTAAGATCTGGCCCAAGAAACAAGTAAGTACTTGTTAATTTAACTTTAGTAGTACCTACATAAACTAGTGGCTCTGTGAGCTGTAGACCTCGCGAGCATAGCTTATTGGGACCGTGAACGATGACAGCGCCACACAGCGGTTTGATCAATCAACAATACAAAGATTTTAATTTATTAAAAGAAAAATACAAAAAGTTATGTCTTACTGGGGATCGAACCCAGACTTTCTGTGTGCAAACAAAAAAGCGATTATTTACAAAATGCGCCATGATAGTTCTTAGCTAAGCTGACGAAATTCGGCTACTCATTCTCGAGTCCAAACTAAATATCTAAATACCGCCTAAACCAGCAATAAAAATTTTCTGCATTTTTTGCCATTTACTATGTAAATATGTCTCAAAAAGAAAATACTCTTATGATATCGATATAACTATTTGTTTAAGCGCGAGGTATCACAACTCCTCACTTTTTGAAAATTTCCAAAAACGGGATCGACAAAAAAAAAATTATTTACTCATAGAATCTGGTCACAAAATTTCACAAGAATCGGTTGAGAATTGTGACCTGTAGAGGAGAACATCCGGACATACAAAAGCAAAATGCCCGAGTCAAAACGTAGACCTTCGCTACGCTTCGGTCAATTATTTTATATGATATTAATGACAAACAAGCGTGTGATTCGTCTGAAAATAAGTGATTGTCGTAGCCTACCTACTATAATTTGAGTATTGTTCTCTTGCTTACAAATAATGAAAACAACTCCTAATTTTTCTATTTTATAGTCTCAATCCGCGTCTCATACCGCCATTTTGTCTCGAATCAACTACCGTTTCCGTTTCCAATAATGTTTTGTCACGATATTACCTTTTATTGCCGTTTATTGCTATTTGCCGGTACCAATAATAGCTAACGGATAACTGCTCAAAATGGCCGACGAACAAAATGGCGGACTGCGTTTGGAAATTCTTAGCACTTATGACATTATTTAAATGGAGAGCTCTCTGTAATAGCTTTTGCATATCGAGAATTTGCCTCAAGAGAACCAGAACAGTAGAACCTCGATTACTCGTAAGCTGACTTATTTTCGTTTATCCGAGCCCTCAATTATCCGAACTTTTCTCAGATATTTTATACTTATCGTTAATTTGTATGTCATGTTTAAATATAATATACTGTTTTTATATAAAAAGGGGTTGTTTTTATACTGTCTCAAACCCACACTTCGATTAGATATCCGAATATTTGATTATCCGAACCAGGAACCAGATCCCTAAGTTCTACTGTATAAATAAGCAATTGTACTAGCGACATGTAACAACACTTGTAAGTTTTAATTACGTAAGTAGGGACAAAGCTATTTGTTAGGATGAGATAACGATATTCATCTCTCATTATGTAGTTTAGCTGTATCCCTACTTACGTAAGTAAAACTTACAGGTGTAATTTTAGTGTATAGGAATATAGTAATAGTGGCTAGCTTGAAGCAAATGTTTGCTCGCGCTAAGCAACAGGAATAAACGGTTTGTTTTAAGTAAATTATCGGAAAAAGGCTTTTATTAACTACGAAAACGTTGTCGGTTACAACCTTTATGAATGAGAACATTAAATCTAAATACTGTCGTGTTTTAGAGAAATTAGGGAAGATTTAGACCCGGTAATGTCATTATCGTATACCTACAAATTAATGCTTTGTTATGACAGTGATCTAAATTGATGAGTTTGGCTACTTTTAATGTATCATATTTGATACAATTGTCTTTACAAACGTAACCTTTACAAAAAACTAGGTAAGGTTATGGTAACGTCAATGTGGCTAATTCCGTCATTGGGCCGGGCCTATTCCGTCCACTAACGTTTTTCTCGCATAGGTAACGAAAAAAATGGATAAATTTATCGAGAAAGCAGCGAGATTGCTTTTAGTTTCAGCAATCAAAAGCAATGTTTTTTCGTACGATTGAAATCTAAGAAATGTTCGCTCGTGGACGGAATAGCCCCTATGACGGAATTAGCCACATTGACCTTAAGAAGATTTGACTAAAAGTCTCTACTACTCTAATAGCTTTAAACCTTTAAACGAGCAATTCTTGTATATTTATTTATTTATATATATATATTTCGGGGATCTCGGAAACGGCTCTAACGATTTCGATGAAATTTGCTAATATGGGGGTTTTGGGGGGCGAAAAAGCTCGGTCACCCACATATTATTATAGTTATATCCTCCTGAGATCCAGAAGCATTTGTTTTGTTTTTGAATTTGGAACCCTTAGTTACTCAATGAAAGTTCAAAATATTTTTTGGAATATGTACAAAAATTTGTACGCAGGAACTTAGGAGGATATAATATCTATAGTTAAGCATATAATATTGATCGTATGGTGGTAGGTCACGTTTTAAGTCTCAAGAAAGGGAGCGTAAATAAACGGCCCGAGGCGTTCGCTCCATATTTAAGTCGGAAAAGTAATGATGGTGATGGCTTTATGCTGAAGTACGACAGTTTTTAACTTTTTTGCTATATTCTATCTTTCCTAGTGGATTTGGATTTGGAATAACATAACCTGGGTCAGCGCCATGTTGTCATTAACGAATAATCATTATTTTAGAAAATAATTTTAGTCCTGCTCTTTAACAACAGTATTATTTTTACGGTCGTCTCGTCTGTCTCCTACAAATTTAATCAACCAGAACTGTGATTTCCATAAAAAAATATTAGGAAACGTGAACTACCTACCAATGTAATATGCTAAGGTAAAAAATAATAATAGAAGAACAAAGCGACAGTTTTGAATTGGATTATTTGGATCACGATTCGCAAAAAATCCTTTATACGTAAGCACAAGCAGATACAGTTCGAATTAAATAGTAAAAGTACAAGAGATTAGAGAGGCATTAACAGAGGTAAAACTTAAACTTTCCTACAACCCAACAATGCTATCTATAGACGACATTCCCAACTATGTTCGCAAAGTCCAGATAATTCCCAACTAGTTTGACCCACATCCAAACACTTTCCCGCTTTCCCTTTCCAATCAAACTTCCGCATGACACCATCCCGGCATAATTAAACCCATGAATGGGAGCGAAAGGGACAGACGTGCGATAAGGACGGAATTGTCTGGTGTAATCAGTTCACAAGCGCAAATTATGTCGCGGGGTGAATTAGCAAGGTCGCCCGACAGTCGATTGTTTTTATAATGGAGCTTTTGGAATTTGAAATTGGAACAGAATTTAAATTTGTTTGTAATTTGTAAGTGTGTCACTGGCTGATTTTATAATGTTGGGTTAATGGTGGGTTGGAATTTGAAATTGGAACAGGATTTAAATTCGTTCGTGTGTCACTGGTTGGTTTTATATATAACGTCGGATTGATGAAGGTTTTAATATTTATGGCGATGATAACTTTACATGAAATGTACTTTTATTTAATTTTGGTTATGTTAGGTGTTTTATTTTGATTGGATTCTCGGTCAATATAAAGATATGCATAATGTGACTTTAATATGCATATTTAAACAAATTCCACATTCAGCGTGTTTACCCAACTATTTAATAAATTTATGCCTATTATATATATAACTTCAATTGTATTTTGTATGGGTGATAGAACAGAAAAAACTAGGTAGGTCTAAAATATCAAAAGATATTTCAATGCTTGTTTCGCAAACTCGTTACAAAAGACTCGCAAAAATAACGAGGTATCTCCCTAAAAGGGGTTACGAAAATCTATAACTTGCAGAAGTTTGTACCTAAAGCGAATACTGTCAAAGGAAAATCATCCGCATCATGTACCAAATAATGCCTAAATTAATTAACGGACCTTCAATTAAAAATAATTAAAAAAAAAAGTTAAAACAATGAACATTTTTTCTATTCTTCATAAAGGCATAATACACCAATAAAAAAAACTCGGGTTAAATTATACGGTTCGCCAAAAAGCAAACTTAACCGTCAAATTACAAGTGGAAACAAACGACAAAAGGAAAAATCGAACGCGCAAATTTAAATAAAGAATCATTTCTTTTTTCGTGAGACGTTTTTCCGCTGTCAATCATTTGTCGGGGACACGGCGAATCGCTATTTTCTTTGTTGATAGATGGGGTTTTTTCGAGACGCTGGGATGAGTTACGTAGTGTGCGTAGTTCGTTTTTTCCTGTATAAAATAAATAGGTGGGTGTGCTGGCTGAATTTTGAGGACTGAAGAAGTAGGTATATGTAGACACGAGTAAAGACTCTTGCTTAATATTCATAATGTAACTTGTTGACATTTACCTAAGTACTAAACATTTTTTTGCTTGTAAAATTACATTAATTACAAGACATTTGATGATCTAATTTAAATATATAGAGTTAAAATATCACGCAATAATCCGTTTTTCCCCAACCTTTTTGTAAGTTTGTGAAAAACCAGCCTACATTTCAACTTAGTCAAAATTGGTATCTGCAGAACTTTATTTGAAATTGGATTCCCTAATGGAACATTCCAGTAAAATATCGAATTCGATACATGCCTCATCATACATACATCATACACATCTGATACATACGCAATACACCAGTCTTATTGCATGCAGATTTGCCGAATCGTATGGTAATGCCTGTTTTCTCTGCCTACCCGCATAATACGACATTTCTGGCTGACGGGGCTAAACGGCTGTGTTTTTTTAGGTTTCTGGTAAATGATATGCGTGAGAAAATATTGATGTAATAAGGAACAATTTGAAGAATCTTGTATGAATAGTATGGCTATTCGACTTTTCATTTTTTAAATTCATTTTTGTCAAGAAATAAAACTAGTATCAAGACAAACGCGCTTTGGGTAATATATACCTACTTCTTAATTTAAGCTTCCTATGAATAGACTTAGCAAGTGATAGAGCGTGGAACACCACCAGGAGCATCAAATTTCTATAAAAAATGTGTCGTTTATGATTGCGCTGCCGTACATTGTCGATGTCAAGTGCAGAATTAGCTTAGACGGACGTACCAAAACAATCATAATTAGGAATCTATATACATATACCTATTCGCTGAAGAATGGAAGCAAATGTATTTATTTTCCTGAATATACCTTTTTTTATGTGATAGTCAGCTAATTAACTGACGAGCCGCCTGAAGGGAAGCGGCTACCGTCGCCCATGGACATAAGCAACATCACAGGAGCCACCTAAGTGCCGCCGATCCTTGAAAACCCTAAATACCCGCTTCTTAAAGATTCCCATGTCGTACCTTCGGAAATCCTTCTAATAGTTAATCTACCCACGGATATAGGTATACGACGCAAAGCGCGACAGAACCCTTTCCATAAATAAGTATTGATCAACGATGTTACATGATACGTGCGACCAAAAAGCCCATAAGATCCGCCATCAATACGTACCATCGATCATGTACTCATCACAAATTCAGCCTTCGTACCATCGCATAACATGCTTACAAAACGTCTCGAATGAGACGTCTCGCCGCATAGTTACAATCCAACCAAAATGACGTAAACGTCAACGAAATTGTATTTTACCGAACCCTATTTCAATTCTCTGTAGTTATGCTCGTAAGCCAGCGCTCGGTGAAGGCATATACTTAGAATACATGTGCCTTTTCAAATTTGGAATAGACTTATAGATCCTAAGTAAAGACTCAAACCACGTTAGGCTTCTAGTACGCCCGCCCGACGGTAGATGGCGGTGTCACGTAGCGCGCGTGTTCGGAATTCGAAATTCAAAATCCAAAGGCGTTTTTAAACCTGCAGCTCTTTAGCAAATATAACGGGATTGTGACCGGAATATGGCGATTGTTCGTTGTAGGTATTTTTAGTGTTTGAACAGAACAGTAAGGGTTGGGGAAATTTATAGGGGAAATGTGTGGTTTCCTTCGCCATTGTATCGACGTCAAACATGGTTATTCTTTCTGCCTTCTTAGTACAGTGAAACTATGTATAAAAATCTTACTCAATACAAATTACTTGAAAGTCCATATAAAAAAAACTGTCATGTAGACCATCATTCGACGCGAGAGGTATAATTTAACGGCTTTATTCATAAACGTCTGCTAAGTTAATCAGCTGATGTTCGTCGTTTGTTCCTCCTCTCTATGGCTTCACGACAGATAGGGACAAAGATAATTATCAACTGATTAAGTTAGCAGCCGTTTATGAATAACGCAATAAGTATATACATAGTGGTAGTAATAATTTAAGTAGGTTTAAGTGTAGTAGTCAACACTACAAGTATAAGAGATAATAACTGTCAATTTAAAGCTCTGTGCTCTCTCTAAGTTCTTAAAAAACTACTTTACCCGAAAACTAACACATCATGAAATCGTAACAAGCCAAGCAATATCAAAAGTTACCATAAAATTACGTGGTCGTAATGCTGTCATTACAGTCACAAGCGGTAACAACATAACAAGATCTAATCCGAACCCCCTCCCATCAGTACCAACGTAACACGAAAAATCATAACACGCGTGAGCTCACGATACATTCTTCATATCCGTATTCCAAATGAAAAATGCGCAAAGAGTTGACTGCTTCAAACGAGTCTTCCCACCCCAAGGGGGGTAACTACAAATCCACCAGAACGAGATAGATGTAGCAGGAAAAAGGTACGGAAGAATGAGACGGCGCGCTAAACCCGAAAAGATGGATGGCACACAATGTCACTGCACGCTGCGAAATTGTATATTTTATATTCGGTATAAAAAACAACATACGATATTAAAAAGGCTCACATTTTCAGCGGAAAGTAGTTATTTTGTTGAGGAATTTAATCTCGCGGAGTATTAAAGTAAAGGATTATTGGAATGTGGGGTTTCGGCATTTTTGAGGACGGTAATGACGCGTGGGAATTGCCTTTGAGCTGACGTTGAATTATTATGCTGTTTTGGGGTTGATATGGTAACTATTTGGAATTTGTAACGAACATTAAACGTATATATGTAGGTTTATTTGTATAAAGTATATGTGTAAGACTAAGTTTATCAATATAGTTTATATTCATAAATAGTCTTGTTTACAAATTCATTTACTTTAAAAGACACTGTACGTACTTAATATTTCTGGTTTAACCTGTTGGTTGACTGGTAGAGAATGCCTTAAGTCCACCATTTGTACCTTCATGTACTTACAATAAAGATAAAAATAAATAAATAACAACGTACCGAAAAACAACTAATAGTCCAGTACTATAACTAAGTATGGTCCACAACTTAAATAGGTAAGTACAGAATTCATTATCAATACCAATGTTCTTTTTAGTTTTGTTTGATTTTGTTTCTGCCTTCATAAAAATATTTTATCGATAATATTATTGGTATAAAATGTAGGTATCTAAAGCAGAGAGGGAAAATCTGAAACTATCTTACTAATTTACCATATGTCCCACCTTTTTATTGCATTATTTATCAAAAAAAGTTGGTTTTGAGTCAAAAAGCGTTCCATAAAAAAAACTTGCGTCGCCCGCGCGCTATGTTGGTACAAAATCAAATACATGACCATGTTTTCGTTTGTAAAGGTATTTTGTAAGTTGATACCCCGTTAGTATTATCTGTGCCGATATCGAAACGTCAACGTTCGTATCATCCGCCATTTTGTCGGAAATGGCTCTATAACGTTTGGCTTATCTGTGCAACTTTGTACCGCGTTAGGTAAAAGGCATGGAAAAGGGTAGGCAAGAATGTAGGCACTGTGATGGTTTGTCATATTTTTAGGCAAAAGATACAAAATTGTCAGATGGTAGAGATTACATCCTTATGGCAGAAAAAGCCTTTAAATATTAGGCACTAAGTAACTAAAAAGTTGCTGTTTGATGTGAAAACGGCACATATTCCATGGGTTAGAAAAATACTACTATTATAGTCAACGCATTAGTATTTAATAGTAGTACCATTAAATACTAATGCGTCCTAAAAGTTGAAAACTAAAGTACCTATTCAGCTCAGGATTTTTAAACACGCCCGCAAACATCATTTTCTCTATCTAGTCCCTCTTAATATTATTATAAATGCAATTGTACCTAACTTTGTCCGTCTGTCTGTTACCTCTTCATACCTACTTAATAAACCCCCGAACCAATATTGTTGCGATTTGGTATAGAGATATGTAGTTCAAAATCATCATTTCACGATGACAAAATCACGGGCAGAATAAGCTACTGGATAAAACTGTACGGTTGCCATCAGATATGTATATCGATCGGAGCGGCCAAGGCGCTCACAAATATCTGAGCACGCGGCGCCTCTATTGTCAAGGTGATAGAGTGCGCGTTCAGATATTGTGAACACCATGGCCGCTCCGATATATCTGATGGCGACTGTAAAATCGGAATCAAAATATTTGAACACAAAAAGCCGCACGAACGAGTAACCGCCAAGTCCGCGAATGTTCGATAGACTTAGTTTCTTTGTTAGGCAAATAGGGGCAGATGCACATTGCACAATCCCTTCCACTGCAACACAGCTAATTGGAACGATTTGCATTATAATGCACTTTCCTATGTATGGGGTTTTATTAAAAATATTTTTTAGGTTGCGAATGAAAAAAAGCGAATGAGTTTGTTAGGAAATTAAATTTTGCTAGTACCTACCTACTTATTCTGGGCGGAATAAATACGAAATCACAATTTGACAAAAAAGTCATTCTCCGTAGAGTTAAAATACCATAAGTAGGTTATTTTTTGTAAGTAACTCAGTGGAAGATTTTCAAGGACACACGGTAAAGTTGCGCTTATATTGTACAAAATAGGGAACTCCAAAATCTGACGAAAAAAAAAACAAAAAATAATAATTAAGTATATCGCCAAGTCTAGTAAAAACGATTCAACTATGTAACATTCTCATTTTTACATACCCATTCTTTAATACTACGTTTCTTTATAAACAACTCGCGATATTTTTAACAGAGGCGCGAAACATAAATCCTTTGCCGCCTGTCAACCGCACGCCTAGTGGGTAGCCAAATGTTACGAGGAAATGATTTCCAGAGGAAATGTTTAGCACCCCTGCTTTAGGTGGAAAGATTTTGAATTTTGTAAAAATGTGGATGACGTCACTGCGGTGAAATCTTGGTGAGTGACAAAAATACCTAGTTTGTGAATTAAGTTCTTGTAAAAGAACTAGTTGGTAAGGAATGTTTTGTACTTTTAAACTTTATAAAGGATTTTAGTTTAAGCGTATTTAATTTTCCTAAAAAACGGTCATTATGGTGACTTCTTGATTATAATCGAAACAAAGATATCACTTAATTTTGATGTACCTACAGAATCAGACAAATATCAACTAGGTAAATAAGTTCAAACTTATGCACTCCTTTCATTGTAATAAATAAGGAAAATAATGTCTGTCAACTCTGTCAAACAACTTTGTCGGAGGAAAAAGGCGCAAGTTTAAAATTTTCTCATCATCATCTTCCTCGCGTTGTCCCGACATTTTGCCACGGCTCATGGGAGCCTAGGGGTCCGCTTGGCAACTAATCCCAAGAATTGGCGAAGGCACTAGCTTTTACGAAAGCGACTGTCATCTGACCTTCCAACAGTTCCGACAGTTTTCTATACAACGATAACCCTTCGCGCCAAAATTTTTATTATTTGCCACTTTTTTGTACTGACGAAAATGACTTGACAGTCTAATACAGGGTGCTTCCTGTAACAGGAGCAATAAATTAAACTGTAGGCTGTACTCCTCAAACTGACCAACATTTGTTCAGCAACTTTAAAAAAATATGAATCCTTTAGACTTCCTCTTTTTCATACAAAATAAATATTGCCTTCAATGTACGCTGACATCAGTGTGTTTGACGACATTGCTTGTCACGCTTTAAACATAACAAAATTTGCAATACATTGCGTCTTAGAATAAACTTTAAAGTGTAATAAAAATCAAAACCTTAGTTATTTTCAAAAGTTGCTGAACAAATGTTGGTCAGTTTGAGGAGTACAGCCTACAGTTTAATTTATTGCTCCTGTTACAGGAAGCACTCTGTATACTTACAACGTAACGAAATTTTTTGCTTTTTTCAAAACATTAAGATCTTGCTGGCACCATTAGAATATATTCCAAATTCAAAATATTAAAGCCGTTTAAAAATTAACCGACGCGTCTGCATCATTATCACCACGTTCTGTATTCAAATGAAAACGGAAACGCCACATTTTCTACACCGCATCGCGGGAAAATATGCCCTAGCCACATTCCCAACGCTCACCAAACCATCTACTTTAACACACCAGTGTAACTGAGACCTCAAGCTCCTTAATAATTAAAAGAAGGAAAGTATATTGGTTTGGATCAACTTAAGAATTGTGCGCGCTCGGTAGGCGATGAGAATATTCTCTGGCACTGCTTCAAGCGCAAGCGAGATAGATAGATAGTTTGGCGCATAAAATAATGATCAATCAGAGAGGGATGACAAGGCGTTTATTGGTGCCGCTGTTTGGCCTTTGACGCCGTTTTCTTGGCTCGTGGTGGGATTTTTATTGCTAGTGCATTTTTGTGGCCAACTTTGTGTGCTCATTTTATTAATGCTAGTAGTGTTGATATTGAAGATTTTGTATGGAGATGTTTACTAGTCATACTAAAGTTTGCGTTAAGAATACTATTAATTTTAAAGACAGGGTCATTGCGCTAGTATCCGTCCATGCTCTAGTTTTCGTCCACTTGACGGATTAGCAAATAAAATGTTTCATTTTAAATTTTCTGCTTGCTGAATGTCATTTTTATGTATATAAATATATTGTTTAAACATTAAGGATTGCAATAATTCCAAACTTGTGCAGCAATGTAGGTTTTTTTTTAAATTTTGTCAAGTGGACGAAAACTAGCGCAATGACCCTAGATCGTTAACCGAAGAAGTATCGCTTTAATCTACACATCAGAACCAGAGTCCGCGCACAGAAAAAACTTTGAAACAAGAACCAGATAATAATGTTTCAACTGATAAAGGTCGGTACTTTTAAGTACAGTCGCCATCAAATATATCGGATCGGCCAAGGCGTTCACAAATATCTGAACACGCCTGTATCGACAAGGCGTTAGTGCGTGTTAAGATTTTGTGAACACCTTGGCCGCTCCGATATATTATGATGGCGACTGTGTGGTGTTCTAATCTATATGGTTGCGTAGGCCGCTTACAGTCTTCGGAGGAGGGAAATCTCGAATGACCTCGATCCTGGTATCCAGAGGGCGCGTACCTTGCTCCGATATGTGAAAACCCAGGAAGGTTACCTCGCGCTGACCAAACACGCATTTCCTCTCGTTGATGAGCAGGCCATACTCCGCCAGGCGTTTGAAAACCTGCTCCAGGTGCTCCAGGTGCTCGCTGTGGCTTCTGGAATATATCAAAATATCATCTATATAAGAATAGCAGCAATCCATATCGCGAAGTACCTCGTCGAGGAAACGCTGGAAGGTCTGCCCTGCATTTCTTAGGCCGAAAGACATAAAAGGAAACTCAAAAAGTCCGAACGGTGTGGTTATAGCAGTCTTGGCAATGTCTTCATGGAAAACCGGGATCTGGTTATAAGCTTTGACTAGGTCAATCTTGGAGAATATTTTGCAGCCTGCCAGACTGTGAGCGTAATCTTCGATATGCCTAATGGGGTACCTGTCCGGAATTGTTCGCGCGTTAAGCGCGCGGTAGTCCCCGCAAGGTCTCCAGCCGTCCTGTTTTGGAGCGAGGTGAAGCGCAGAAGCCCAAGGTGAATCGGAGCGACGAGCGGTGCCGTCTCTAACCATCTCCTCGAACTGCTCTTTAGCCACCTTCAGCCTATCGGGAGCCAGGCGGCGTGGTCTGGCAAATACTGGAGGCCCTGGTGAGGTACGGATAAAATGAACGGTGTTATGCTTCACTTGACGTGTGATGCCTGACGGTTTGGTAAGTTGCGAGTACTTTGAAAGCAGGGCGTGGTACTCGCTGTCACCGGAAATCGTCTTGATGCTGGAGATGTCGCATTTCATCCGTATCGCTGCTGTGGAGAGAGTGGTTAGCTTGTCTATCAATCTACCGTCCTGACAGTCCACGAGCAACCCATAGTGTGCGAGGAGATCTGCTCCGATGATCGGCTTGCCAACGTTAGCTACCACGAAGTTCCACACGAAGTCTCGCCGTAGGCCCAGGTCAAGGTGCAGTGTGACGGTCCCATATGTCTGGATAGGAGTGCCGTTGGCAGCGGTGAGGCTGTACTCAGTCGGTTTGCCATCGGGCCAATTCCCACGTGGTACCACGCAGAGGTCGGAACCGGTATCAATAAGGAACTGCAATTTAGACCTTTTGTCGGTTATGAAGAGGCGGCTTGTGGCGCGGCAATCAGTCGCCGCGTTTACTGAGAGCCGCTTGCATTTCCCGACGAGTAGTTGCAGGGGGTAGTGCATTTCTTCGCTTTTTCACCAAAAATAGAATGATACCAACACGTACCTGCAGTTCTACTTCGGCTCCGACCCCTGCTCCTCGATCTCGCGTTGCCTCCTCGACGAGATGTTGAGCGCCCTCGGCCTTGATGCATGGACATTTGCGCAATTTGCTTAATCATCTCGGACTGTGCACGTGTCAGGTCGTCGATGCGTTTCAATAACCCGCCGAAATCGGACGTCGCGGCCGCCACGTGTAATGGCGGCGACGGTGACGTGGCCTCGCAAATTCTGTCGGCGAGATCCGCTAGCTCCTCCAAACTGGCTGAGGCCTGCGAAATTAAAATAGGTTGAACATGCGTCGGTAACCTTTTCATCCACATACTTTTCATAAACTCGTCGTTCATTCCGCCGTCAGCCAGATGTTGTAAATGGTGCAGAAATTGCGAGGGCTTGCGGTCCCCCAGCTCCTCGTTAGAAAGCACCTGGGTAATCTGTTGCTGACGGGAAACACACAGGTACTTAGTTAATTCAGCCTTTAACTTTGGGTATTTATCAGTAGCTGGGGGATTCTTAATAATACCTTTAATCTCTTTGGCATACCTGTGATCGAGTTGAGCAACGACGCAATAAAATTTCGTGGCGTCGTCCTTAATACCTGACACGTGGAACTGCGCCTCTGCTTGTCCAAACCAGACTTCGGGATCGTCCGGCCAAAATGGCGGCAAACGTATTGCCACGCGGTTAACGGCCACCGGCGCGCCAACTTGTGCATCAGCAAAATCATCGGTCGCCCGAGGCGGCGGCGCCGTGCCCGCGCCCGACGCGCCCGCGCCGGTATCATTCTCACCCGCCATAATTATAACGCGAAAATACTTCCCGCGGTCCGTAAGCACTCTCGGGTCACCAATGTGGTGTTCTAATCTATATGGTTGTTAAATCAAACACGAACTCCACGTATAAACTATAATCTAAAATTCTACAAAGCGCTATGAATTTATGCAGTAGCGAACAAGCGATGTTGCGTTGGCGTAAGCGTGAGCGGCGGGGGCTGAGCGGCACAGGTTCGGCGTCGAAGGCGATCGGATGCGCTCTGAGGCTCCGTGCGGCGATCTGGGAGCCGGTCCGCAGTGGTTTTCCCCGCGCGTCCTCTTCAGCCCGCTGTCGCCTGGACGGGTTTGCGGCTAGTGATGTGCGCATGTAGCTTGAGTGATGCGCCACATCACCCAATACAGGTTGTCACAACTGATCAAGGACGCCAATTTAATTCACAACTCTTTCAGGCGTTGACGCGCCTCTGCGGCGTACATCTGCGCCACACAACGGCGTACCACCCAGCGGCGAACGGGCTCGTGGAACGCCTCCATCGCACCCTCAAGGCCGCCATCATGGCCCACGACGAGAAGAGCTGGACTGACGTGCTCCCCGTCGTGTTGCTGGGGCTGCGGACGGCTTGGAAGGCGGATCTGCGGTGCTCGGCTGCGGAGATGGTTTATGGTGAGCCATTACGGATCCCGGGTGAGTTTTTCAATTCTAACACACACCCTCACGACATGTTGCAGCCATCTGACTTCGTGTCACGGCTTAAAGAGCACATTTCTCACCTCAAACCGCAGCCGGCATCTCATCACACAACAAAGTCGATTTTCTTACACGAGGATCTCAAAACAGCAACATATGTTTTCATTCGCAAGGACGCCGTCCGCCGTTCCTTGGAAAAGCCTTACACTGGACCTCACAAAGTACTCTCAAGAACAGACAAAACAATCACAGTGGAATCGAATAGAGGACCTGTGACAGTCTCTATAGATAGAGTAAAGCCAGCTTTCACTTTAGCCGAGCAAGACGGTCGTCAGCAAGCTGCTGTCCCGTCTTCCGAAACTAAGCAGGAAGACCCTGTTAGGAAAACACGTTCTGGTCGCATTGTCAGATTTCCTAATTTGTTTTCCGCAGATGGACCTTAGCACTCCCAGGGGGGTGATGTGGCGCATCACTCAAGCTACATGCGCACATCACTAGCCGCAAACCCGTCCAGGCGACAGCGGGCTGAAGAGGACGCGCGGGGAAAACCACTGCGGACCGGCTCCCAGATCGCCGCACGGAGCCTCAGAGCGCATCCGATCGCCTTCGACGCCGAACCTGTGCCGCTCAGCCCCCGCCGCTCACGCTTACGCCAACGCAACATCGCTTGTTCGCTACTGCATAAATTCATAGCGCTTTGTAGAATTTTAGATTATAGTTTATACGTGGAGTTCGTGTTTGATTTAACAACCATATAGATTAGAACACCACAACTGTACTAAATCAAATAAGTTACGCAATCATGTATTATTTCTGAATTCTATACTTTCAGTGACATGTGACATTATTCCGGTTTTGTTCGCACTTTTGATACCGTAAAATGGGGTGAGTAGGGTTCGCGGGGAGAGCTGGGTTATGAATAGGTAGAAGAGGGTTGAAAGGGGGGTGAGATGGACTTCTAAGGCTACTGCTACAAAAATAATGTATTCCAATTTAAAATGGAGCTATAGTAGTACTCATAATAAAAAAAATCGATCCAACAATCTTCCAAAATCACCTTTGTATGAAAACCCAACTCACCCCAAATACGAGGGACTACGGGGTGAGGTGGGTTTTCCTGTTTATTGTCAAAGTTATGAAATGGGGCTACCCAAAATAAAATAAAAACTAAAATACAAACTTCCGGAATACTTATTATATACACCATTCAGTTTGCATATATAGAAATAGAATGTTATCGAGGTTTGAATGTCAGTTTTGCGCCGACTCACTCCATTTTACGGTATTTGATATTTAACAAGCAATCCTGTTCATGTACTTCTATGCCTCTATGGTAGCATTAGCTTTATCCAACTCTACATAAATATTACAGTCTAATGGCGTTATTCATAAAAGGCTACTAACTTAATCAGTTGATGATCGTCGTTTGTCCCTATCTGTCGTTAAGCCATAGAGAGGGACAAACGATGATCATCAGCTGATTAACTTAGCAGACGTTTATGAATAACGCCAAGACAACATTTGAATAAGTCAAAAAGCAAGACGAAGATACCTGTATGAAATACTTTAGAAAAGAAACGTAAAGGTATATATCACTATCGCAAAGAAGGCGCACTAGATCAATACTCGCTTTATACCACATGTGTCTTACGCCGGGAGGTGTGGAGTCGCCTTTATAAATATTTTCACTAAACTTGGTCAACCAGATCTTGACAGTAGAAAAAGGGGGCAAATTTGAAAAATGTAGGCGCGAAGGGATATCGTCCCATAGAAAATTTGAATTTCGCGCCTTTTTTACTGACAGGATTTGGTTGACCAGCTATAAAAGATTTTAAGCGAAATACGAAATATCACGCCCTAACTTTATACGTAGGTTGGTCACACCAATTTGTCAGTCAGTAAGAACCAGGAGAACTATACTCATCCAGCTCATCCTTTTCTTTTGGGTGCTAGTACTAGTGTAAGACAAAGATAGGATGATTCTTTCTATCTATGTTTGTAATGAGACAGTCCTTTGACAAACTACATATATATCAGGCGGTCTAGTATGAGTTGCGTTCTCGCGCGCGACTTGTATTTGAAGTCGCGCAAGATGTATGGAGTCGCGCGCGAGAACGCAACTCATGCTAGACCGCCAGTGATGTACATAATACAAAAAAACAAGGACAAAGGTCGAAATCCCGAGAACAGTCCTGAAATACGTCAAGAAATGTAAAGGTATCACTATCGCAAAAAGGCGTTATACTTAGATCAATACTCGCTTATTTATTACCATATTATACTTGTACCATTAGGCCGGGAGGTATGGAGCCGTCTTTATATATTTTACGTCATAACATTTAACGTGCCTGATAATAATTTTACTTAATTTGTAAAAAGAGTTCTATTAGGTTAGCTAGGGAAATTGCAACTATGGCGCAAAGGTAACTATAGTAAAAATTATTTATGTGATAACATTAATTATGTACTGTTACAATACGCAAGAGTTTAAAGTGTTATATTGTAAAAATAATAGAATTGAGTTAGAGATAGTCAGCCAGGGAGGGTCAGTAATAAAAGAGAGTTTACCCAAGATACATATAATTTTTATAAAAAATTCAAACATGGCGTCTCCACAGCTTCCTGTTCCTGTGATAGATAATGTGTTACTCGGGAGGGTTTGTCAGCGCGATTTCTTACACATATGTGCGCCATTGTGTTTCAGACATTACACACATCACACGTATGAACGTATGGTCTGTTCTCTCATAAGTTTATGAAGGATAAAGGGAGCCTTTACGAGCAGGCACCGTAGACAACATGCCAATCGCTGAGGCTACGTAGCAGGGATGTTACGGAGCTCCGTTTCCGTTTCCGTTAAGTCGGAACTTCCGTTTGGTATTACACATCCGTTTCTGTTCCGGTTCCGTTACTTTTGAAACGGAAGTTATATCGGATGTCAATGCTTAGCGCGGCGGCGGGACATGAGTGGTGTACATCAAAAACAAACAGGTTTATACCAGTCATTCGCTCATAGCCCCGCTTGCCACGTGCTGCAGTAATTAAATGTTCTGGTTTATCCGTGTTTTTGAATTTAAAGTACGTATTCGTATGTGTTGTGTTGTGTAATGTAGGTATATCTACTGATAGTACTGACTCAGGCTCCGGTTCTGGTTCCGGTTCCGTTTTCGGTTCCGATTCCGTTTCTGGTTCCGATAAACTAAATTTAAAACATCTGGTTCCGCTTTCGGTTCCGATAAAACCACATCCGTTACATCCCTGCTACGTAGCGAACAAAACGCAACTGTCACTGTCGCAGTAACGCCTTGGCCACGACATTGCGCAACCGACTTCGGCTAAGGCGATAACCATACTCGTAGGTTGGAGCGAAATACAGCGATCGGAGCTTTCGTTCCCACCTATGGTTGTCGCTGCCGCCGTCGCAAGTCGCTCAATGTCGTGGCTGAGTCGTAATATGGAAGAGCGAGAGAGACACAAAGCGATTCGATAGCGAAGCGCAAGCTATCGTCACCTTGACTAGGCCGCCTGATCTTCTTTAACCTAGCGTTTTCCCGGCCTAGCGCCAGCGGCCGCATGGTTCCATTTTGATCGCCTGTCACTATGCCCGTCACTTTCACACTTACATACTTGTTAGAACGTGACAAGCGATAAAAAATGCGACCGTGCTACCGCCGCTGGGACCGCTTTCCAATCTTCTCCACTTTGCCCGGTCTTCGGCATTCTCAGGTGTGACTTGTGAGATTATTCTCTTCCATGTCCGATCACGACGTCTAGTTTGTGCGCGACTGGGTTCGGCTAAGGTCACAACCAGAGGTGGGAACGAAAGGTCCGATCGCTGTCTCGCTCCAACGGTTGTTGCCTTAGCTTAGCCGAAGCCAGCCCGCAATGTCGTGGCCAGCGCGTTAGACGACCCCGATACGCGGACAGAGCGATAAAAAAATTACTTACGTAAAAAAAGTCAGAAATCCAGGGAGACGAGTATAAATAATACCTTTATAATTTAATATCTTATTATTATTTTAATATTGTGTCTTGTCTTATGCCTACATAATCCCTACTTAACCTGAAGTTCACATAATAATAGAAATAAAATAGGTTAAATAAAGGCGTTGCCAACACCCATAAAAAGGAAGAACTATACCGCAACCTTTAAAATTCTCTCTAACTTCCTTATCTGCCGGCAAAAAGGCCATAACTTAAATAACATACGTTTTACGCAGCAAAATATATTGTTGAAAACTTCTCGCTCTTGGAGTGGCTTCGGAACTTCTGCGTCGTAAGTTTGCCATCCGACTGTTGTGTACTCTTGAGGCTTTGAATTTCGATTTTGTTACTTATCGGGTTTTGCCTTTTTGCTGTGAAGTAAGTTTTATAAGACTGATTTTCTTTATGGTTATTTACACATAGGTACCAAAACAAGTAGTAACCTACCTACTTGGTGGGTCATTTTATTAAAAAATAAATAATTTTGGACTTTGTTATTTCTATTCAGATCACGATCACGAGTTTTTTAGATCACATGAGAAACAAGTCCCAAGATTTTCATTTTCATTTCGTTTCCTTTTTTCATAGACTTTGTATGACGGTAACGTACTGAGTAGAAAAAACTAAAAAAGTCCCAAATCTGAATAAAAGTCTACTGTACCCTGTAGTGATGTCACTAGTATTGTGTCGCATCAAGTTAAATAGAGCTTGATAAAAAGTCAAACACATGACCCATAATGCAAGCACTAATAAAAAATGTAGAACATTTTTAACACTGGCAACCAATAAATTACAAAAACACAATGACAACGCACATCCCTTTCACGAGTGCCACTCAACGGATTACGTTCGATATCGCGTTCCATATTCAAAAATCAGCTACAATTGATTGGTTAATCTAACTAAATAGGGCTTTATTGCCTGTACGATTCTAATGTCATTTGAAATTAGAACAGCGAACTTTAAAAAAAACTCAAGGGCGTCGTCAAAAGTGAAAATGTCGCTGGCTGGAAACTTAAAAACACGTACATCTTTGCAAGAAAAGAGGTATAAAAGAAACTCCTCAGGGAAAGTGCATTAAAAATAAGCGGGTGTAAAAGGGACGGGACTATTACTTGGTACTGTCGTCCCGCTTTGGAGCTTCTAAGAAAATGGTTTTATGAATGAAAATTACTTTTTTTTTTCACGCCATTTACTCAGTTCAGGGACGTTAGTTTTGTTTTTCTCTAAGATAGGTGAAAGTTGTTTCAGCTTAAGTTTAAAAAGTGGGACATTTCCACCTCGGTGAGGTATAAAAAGAGGTATAAGTTTTTAGTGCTTTCTTTTTACTAGGGTTTTACTGTAGAGCTTGCAATATCTATTTCACGTTTTATACCTGTATATGCGTTCTGTAGCATATTTTTGTATGCAAAAGGCTAAGGGCCCGATACGGATTTTGAAATAGACATCTATTAGATATCTTTAGAGACATCACCAAGATACGATAACGATATGTTTAAGATCTAACCTGTCAAATTTGACATTTACGCGATTCTGGAGATACTCTTGAACGATTTCCACAGGATATAACTTAGAGATCCAATTCAAATCCAATAGATATCTAACTCTATCTAACGTAAAGTGACATTGGGTGCCCGAATTGCGCTGCAAAAGAGAACTAGTTGATATCTAAACTATAACGTATCTAGAATTGATCTAATAGTACGTGTCGTCTCTTGTGATTGTGAATATCTTGAAGTTCGAATACGGCAGTAAGACAACTAAATTCATGACTTGAACAAAGTGAGGGAGTGTAATGACATATTTTCATAGAAATTTGACATTAATGATACATCGCCATACTCTGTCAATGCCACACAGAATTAGCTTGGTCTGACTCTAACCGACATTTGATGGCTAATATTATGAACGTTCACCTAATAAATAAGTAAACGAGCTTTGATTCCTGATTTTTTTTTCTCTAGTAATTTATGAAAAATTCCTTTAACTTTATACAAAACCAACATTCATTTAATTACAAATCGATTTGACTATACTTTCAACCGCAGTGAAAACTACAATTATTCAGTAACGATATTAAAAAAAACTGATCAGGTGATCAGTTGATCCCTCTTTATAAAAACGAACACATTCAATAGATAGACAGTATAATTGCCAGTATTAAGACCCCTAGCTTCCGCTAAGACCATTATACGGCTATTGACAACAAAAAAGACATTTACACGGCCATTATAAGTGTCCTGTGGATAAACTTCCGTAGTTTGATATCAAAACGTATTTTTTTTACGATTATACTTTATAGCGTGGCCACAGATAGTACAACTACAAATGTTGCTTAGTTTGGGAATGTTTATAGAATTATCTTTATGCAATTATTTTTATCTTTTTTTTTGCTATCAAGCTGAGTTGATTGTCTGTGATTACCTAGTTAAATTTGGCCTCTATCCCATTACCTATACTTGGCAAAAAAGCTTATATTATGTACACCCGAAAATATTATCAAAAGAATTGAAATGGATTTTATTTTCTTATTTTTTTATTTCAAGTAAGTAAATAAAAAATATTCTTTACGTCACCCTAGGCCAAGGCAAGACTATTACACCTTCAATTTGACAGTTGTGCCTTTTTTATTCGATAGCTCTCAGCGCCATCTTTGTCGATAATAACGATAAATATCTCTAATGTTTCCCGTAGGTAATTGGTACTTGGCGACAACCACATTTAATTATAATTATTATTAGGTGAATAAAATAGAAAACGTGCTCATGTCACGCAAAGTAGTGGTGTCACTGTCAGTCTAAGATGTTGATGTTACCCACCTCTCTAGCGTCGCCGTCGAAATTGCGGGGATCTTTCTCTTTTACTCCAACGAAGGCGTGATTAGAGTGATAAAGAAAGATGCTTGCATTTGCGAACTTTGATTTTCGCAGTTATAGCCCAGTAAAGTTCCTTCAAGTCTCTTTGGTAGAATTTAATAAAAAAAATGAAATCATATGTTTTACCGTCTTTTATTACTTAAATGTTATATTTCTAAATAAATTAAAGTGCTATATTTCAAAACAAAAAACTAAGTACCAATATTTTACGTAACCGCTACTCTATTATAATAAATAATGAACTATCATAAAGACCATATTATCATTCAGTGGTATAAAAATATATACGTAAGTACCTATACACATCCTCAAAATTACTATAATAAAATTGTGTAAGTACAAGATAATTTTGCCAAGTTTGTCATATTGGTACCTTAGTTCGATCTTTATTGATAAAAAAAATGGAAGGCCACATCATGATGTAGAAAGCCAAATAATTTTTGCATATCAGTTACTTAATAGATACTTCGTATACGTATTTATTAATTAAGAAGATAATTACAACATAAGATATTCTAGTAAATACAAAAAAAACAACAAAAAACATCAAAGCGCCCGTATATTTTACATTTTATTCAACATATCGAGTTTTTAATGTTGCTTCCGAAACTCCCCGCACCTTTACTGCCACCGCATAAAATATTACCATAGCATTTATACCGAATAATAAGCATAAATTTATCTATCATGCGCCAAAGAAAGGGTTTAATAGCCTATAAATCAGCATTTTAAACAAAGAATAGTCAAATACCCTACAATGGGAAGATCTTTTGTGCGTATGCGTTTTTTGTTGTCCCGACCCGTGAAATGCTTGTTTTGTTTGGCTTGTAGTGTTTTTTTTTGCCTATATTGCGTATAATAGGTTTGTGTGTGAAGTGCGGGTTTGTGTTCGCAAATATTTAGAAACTTGTTTGTTTGCATGTTCCCTTTTTTTGCGACGTTTTCGGCGAGATTGTAAATTTTATGTTCTATTAATATGATATGAATTTAAAGATATGTATGAAAGTCTAGTCTAATATAATATGAAATTTTAGAATATTGTCTAAAATCTCTCATGCATCTATGCCTACTAACAGATCTTACAATGCTAAAAAAGTAGTGATTTTATTACGATTTTTGCTGTCGCTAGGTCGCTAGGGGCTGTTCATACATTACGTCATCGATTTTTGACGTTTTTTGACCCATCCCCCCTCTAAAATCATCCAAAAATCATGCTTCGAATGACCCCGTTTCCTCTTACGTAATGCTACCATCATCCGATGTCCAGACCCCCCCCCCCCCCCCCTAATTTGTGAAGTGCGTGAAGTGCGGGTTTGTGTTCGGAAATATTTTGAAACTTGTTTGTTGGCAATTTCCCTTTTTACGCCGTTTTTTGGCAAGTTTATTAACCATTTTCTTTTAATGTTTTACGTTCTGTTACGAATTTATGATGCATACTTTTAGAATCTTAAGTGCATATATGCACAGAAAGAATTTAGTCTAAAAGCGCTCATGCATGCCTACTCATAAGTGCATAAAAACTAGTGAATTTATTACGGATTTAATATATAATAGCACAAGAAACTAATAAATAGTTTAAGTAAATCACTTCAATAACTATAAATTGTGGTCTTTTTAATGTTTTTTTTAAGACTAGAAAATATTACTTATATCACATTAATATTTACTTTTATCTGCTTAATGTTTTTATTACTTTATTAATTACTGCTACATGCACTGTTAAACATAATTTATACTAAATCTAATAATGATTGTAAATATTTGTAATGTAACAGTGTTGAATATTATCACTTGATATTTTAATCGAGATTAAAAAAAATACGAGTTATATATTTTTTAAACAACAATGCCTTGTATCTTGTAAGACAAGTGTCTTACAATATCTTTAATAATCTAAAAAAAAACATGATAAACGGGGGTCAAAATATGAATAGAACAAAACGCTTCAAAGATCACCGGAAGGGTTCGAGCGGCCATCGACAAAAGATGTGACTTCCGGTTGATCGGCTGCATTATGGTTAGAATATTAATAATAGATAATAAGAAATATGATCGTATCTGTTTTATAGCGTATGAAAAACGTATGGGAACTTTTATTATTAATTTATGAATATTTTGCATAAGAAATGTCTTTTGTGAGACGATTTTATTTATGAAGTTAGATTGTACAACGGACATACAGTATCTATTGTTAATGTAGGTATTAAAATATATAATTCTAGGTTATGTTGGTTAAATGTTTTGGGTTACGTACACAAAAGGAAAAAGCGAACCCTTATGGTGAGACTTGTCCGTCTGTCTGTCACATCGCTAATATCTCGAATACTTATGAAATTTGGAAAAGTTTAAACACTCACCCAGACGCATTGAATTTCTTTTTTATCCTTTACGGAAAATGATGATATTTATGTAATGACTTTGGTGACGAACAAACACATAGCCTACTGACGCTAGACACTCTAAGCCAGCGGTTCTCAATCTTTTTTTTGACGGAACCCTTTTGGAAAGCGAAATACTTGATGGAACCCTACAATACGGTGGCGGCATAGTAAAATTTTTCGAGGCGACTAAAGCATAGTGTTCTAAATTCTTGCGGAACCCCTGCAGGGGTGTCGCAGAACCCTAGGGTTCCGCGGAACACACTTAGAGTATGGCTGCTCTAAGCATTACAAGAATTACCTACAACAAACAAGTTAAAGTTTTTAAACACATAATTATGTGAATAGATAAATTATAATCTTTACAACATTTTGGAATTTTAAAGTGCAGGAGGCGTTTTTGTATTTTATTGCACAAAAAATGTACTTAATGGATAAAGTGAAAATATACCTATACCTTGGGTATGTTAGATTTGACTTGAAAACAACGAAACAGCTATAACTTTGCGCCGATTTGAATATAACAAAGTGTGGCATTATAAACGTCATATTTTCATAGATTTGACATGAATAATGACATTACTACACTTTGTCATTGCAAATGCCATGCAAAGACTGCAAAGTTAGGTTGGTCCAACTCTAAACTGTCATTTTTCAAACCAACATCACGGCATAATAACCAAACCTACGAACCTACAGGCCCAAACCTCCATAATCCTTATTAATATACCCAATTCATCAACGTTCGGCAACGTTCAGCAACAATAGCACCCCTTCAAATATAAATAATAAACTAAAAATTATATGCAAATTCACGAACCATAAGTTCCTATAGAAATAACCCTTTGGAGGGGACAAAAAGGTATAATAATTTATTCAGGAAGATAGTCAGATCAGTTTGCGAACGCATTCTAAAAAGTTTAACAACGGTGTGTAGACGTGTTCGATTCTTTTGATTTCTAATTTGAATTTGGAATCGTTGTGAGTGAATCGTGTTGCGAAGTGAGTTTTTTGGTCAAAGATTTTTTGTTTTACCTTTTATTAATAAGTTAAATGAGTAAGTAGTTGTACGTAGCCTACGTAGGTAGGTACTAGGTAGCTTAGGAAAAGAAAGATGAGACATTTAGTAACGGTATTTTGTGTATCATCGAATTTCTTAGCACTCTTAACCTTGTAGGGCTAAGATGGTCGGCTCTTTACCATTTGTCACGTTCTAACAAATATGTAAGTGCGACAGTGACGCATGGCATGACAGGTGATAAAAACGCGACCGTGATAACGCTGTTGGGCGGGTCCGCTGTTCGCAGCGTTTCTCTACAAAGCGGGAAAACGGTGGGATCAGCAATGAAACAAACCAAGATATTCGTTTTGCATCTTACATCTCTTTCCTTCATATATCAAATGAAAGAAATGCCACCATGTTTGTACTAATACGTTGCCGATGTGTGTTAGTAACATTAAACGCATACAAACATTTAATTGGCCAAATTAATAAAAACCCTATTCCATCACTCAAAAATGCTCCAGTTTAGACATTATACATTAAATTAAAGAACTAAATAAATTAGAACAAACAATATCTTAATGGAAGTAACGCGATATCTGTCAATACATTCTTATATACGAGAAATATGTTTCAACTAGCAAACAGTCAAAATAATGCTGAACACACAAAAAACTCCCACAAACAAAAATACACCTTAAGTTATACAACATAAGTTTGTTTTTCAACTGTAGTATTTTTGGATTTACGCCCTTATTTCTACCTAGCCAGTATGTTTGCACATGTTTGATCGATTGACATCGGGGGTGGGTCCAAACCGTTACTATGAAAACGTCGTATGTGCACAATTTATCGTAAACAGATACGACCTGTTTATCTTAAGTCGTGATGTGTAATATAACCCCCGAATCCACTAACAATGTGTTAGTTTTACATGATTACTTATATTTCGGAGTCTTTTGAAGTTGTTTCGTCTCTGTCATTTTCTGTATTTCTTTGTATTAGGTTTTCTGTTGAATTATCTATGCTTTTTGTTGAAGCATGTAATAACGCTTTGTTATCAATGATCATTTTCCTAATAGTTATTACATATAAAAGTAATTTAAATATTCAAGTCGTAAAATTAAACGACAACAATAAAATTCTACAATAGTTAATTCGTAAGCAGGTAATCAAAACACTAATAACAATACATTTGATTCCCTATCGCTTGAAATTAACGTTAAATTCAAAGCAACATTAAATGTAATGACAATTACGTTAGGAATTAGGACTGATGTTAACGGTTTCGAACATTCTAATGCCCCAATAATAAAATGTCAAACCCGACTCTATCAAATTAATCGGTCATTCAAACATAATGATACTGGTTGGTAAATTATAATCCGATATTAATAGTCATAAACGGCTATAACCGTTAGAAAAAAAGAAAAAACTAATTTCGAATTTCCGAGCGTCAAAAACAAAAGACATCGTGCGTGATGACGATAAGTTCCAAATTTAGAATGATCCAATTTAAAATTTCCGAAACCCGTCCGCGGAGGCGTTTTATAATCGTCGGTAGCGATCATGATCGATTAACCAGGGTTTTTATTAGGCACCATTTAAATACAAACAAGAAAATAAAATTTTATGACGCCCTTCAGTGAAAACACTGTTAAATAAATAACTGTTCGTGTGGGCCGCGTTTGGTCATGCCGCAAATTGAGTGCATGTAAAAAAATATGAACGGAGTGGTTTTTAATAATTAAGTACAAGACTCCTTGCTAAAATAGGCGCGCGGCCCAATTTTTTTTTTTCCGTGGCACCGGCAACTTCATAGTGGCCAGTAGGTACTTGTTACTGCGATTGAGATTCAGTCGTTACAGCTCTTAATGAAGATGTCGTTTAATATTTCGCCCGATACGGTTTTTTTGATGAATTTGCATCGCGTGGTAAAACTGCGTAAGATGAAATTTTAATATTCAGGGTTGATTGTTGTTTAGATATATTAGTTGATCATTGATCTCAACTAGATACGGAGACAAATTTGAAACATGAATTCAAAGATTAAAAGCGTGAATTTACCATTAGATTTTTTACTTACTACACTACATAATATGCGTACTATCGATTTTTATTCATCTTTTTAACGCATGTAGTTTCATACAAGTTTTATATCTGACCCATATTCAAACAGGTCTTAATTATAATCATACCAGTAGCATAATTATACCCTTTTCCAATCTTCCTAAGCGAACCATGGTTATCTCAAAAATGATCGAAATTTATGACTTTATCAGGAATTACAGTGTAAATTACGCTTTTGCTGTTTAACTTGTTCAGATTTAATCTTTATCTTGTAAACCGGCTCTTATAAGGACAAAATGCATATTTGTTTTTGAAATAAAACTAAAATAAGTGTGGTTTTATATTTACAAGTAATGGTTGTGCCCGTGGCGTCAACCGATTAAGATTGGTCGCGCCTGATAATATTAACCTATGTCCATCCTTAGAAAACTTTCATGCCAAAAAATTTTCAATCGTTTTTTTGTTTGTTTTAGGGATAACTTAAAAGTAAATTGACAGACGGACTTAATTTTGCATTTATATTATTAGTATTAATGAAAAGATAAGCATCTTCGTTATTCTAGTTACTTATAGTAAAGTGATAAAGGTTTTTTTAATAATAATTGTTAAAGATAAAGCTCTAACGTATGCCTTATTATGTAACAATTTAACCCGACAACCAGATAGGTAATAAAAAATCTCCTTTACGCCCAAAATGTATTTCAATAGTTTGAAAGTATTCAAAATACACTATAATTTAAAACACCGTTTACAAAAACCACCTAACTCACAAAACACCAAAAATTTGACAGTTCAAAAATTCACCAAACCAACGATAGGGCTATCGATTTTGTCCTCAGCCCTACGTATACATAATGTACATGTGTGTGTCGGAGGGTAAGGTAGAGGGTGGAATAAACTATTCTGCCTATACCTATAACTTATATAAATTATATGTCATTCACCCCATATCAATCGTAATGTATGGAGATTCGATATTGTGTGGTAAAGTTGGATGCATTTTACGTTGGATAGGTATTAGACGTTGAGTGATGGGCTGATGGGTATTAAATTTGGTTTAGGTCGCATTTTTTGAGCGTTTACTATGAAATGTTGCTGATGTCATTTGAATAATATTCTCCTGTAATGTACCTAATAAAATATATAGCTGATAAGATTTTTTTCATTCAAAAATTGATTAAAAAAAAACATTTTAATTCCATAAACAACTATAAAAATGAGTATGCTCCTATAAGACCATTATTATAAATATTAAAATAACTGTTTCTGCTTTTTGTCTGTTTGTTACTGTTTCATGGGTACGCTGTACTGAATTGATTTTGATTTTAGTCATAGAAATCGACACGAAGCTTTATTTTTGGAAAATTACACGGACAAAATCAAAAGCAGGCAAAGCCGCCGGCGTAGCTAGCGAGAAATTAAATATTTCTTTACGCTGTATTTTTACGGAAAATTTAAATACCTAATAAAGTAATTGATGAGCAAAAATACCTATTTTCACATTTAGTTAAGGATTTTATTATATTACATGTTAGATTTTTTTTTGTTCTTAAGTACCCATTGCATTCTTATTGGACATAAAAATCCTATAAGAACTCCCATAAACAGATACTTATGTTTCCAACAACAACTATAAAAATATTATTACTATTGTAGTAATTTAAAGTATGTCTGTCTATTGAATCTAACAGTCATCCTGCATGACACAGATCTGAGTCATTGACAAGTCATCGCTTGACATTGACATGACAGAATGATGACTCGTGATTTCTCGGTGCATAATTGTTGCAAATGGTGAGTTATGGCTCTTTGTCCGGCGGCGTCGGTAAAGCGGCAAATTAATTATTTAATTAACTTTGTTGCTACAATAGCAACAAAGTTGTTTAACAATTTTAATTGTTTAAATATGTTTCAATAAATTACATTAAGTTTTCATCAAGCATCAAGTTCTAATATAATGAAATCATTTTAAGAAGTGTTTAATAACGATTTTAAATCGTCACGTAATTACAACCAAAATAAAAATTCACCTACTTGAAATCTGTAAAAAATTGCATGTATGTAAGTAAATAATTCAAATAGGTATAATATACTGCTTTATCAAAAGTATGCAACTTGGACGTACCTAGATACTGCTATGAGTTTATGAACGATAGTATTTTTGCTATACGAATAAAGAAAAGTATGCGAACAAATTTTCCAACCTTCAAAATACAACTTAGTAACTATTAAACCTTAAAACTTCTACTAAAACTAAAACCAATTTATTCACGTCATAACCTGAAGAACCATCACTTAAACCGCCAAAGTACTCTAGTATAAGAAATCCTGTCAAAAACGCCAACTTCTTTGTTCTTACCTTTACGATGCCCGTAGTAAAGTTTTCAAGTTACGTTTTACGCGACGCGGATTTACTTTTATTTTAACACAGAAAAAACATCTACTGTCTTCCTCCCCAACGCACTGGCATAATAGAAAAGAAAAAAAATCAAATTGCAAATTCAAATTTGGAAACCGGAGACGCGTCCCGAAGGAAATTCGAGAAAAATCGTCGTCTCCATTCGGCTGACGGCAAGCGAATGTCCCGCTCAAACTCCGCTACAATTTTCTCAGCGAAAACCGAATCGACTGCGCTGGCTACGTATAGGGAAGGGTGGTTTTTCCTTCGAATTTCATAAGTATCTACCTTTCTTTATATCTAAGCGCAAGAACTACGCTCACCCCTTGAGAATACCTCGTGAGACTCGATCGCGCGTCAACCCCGCTTTACGACCAAGCGTCGCTTTCGAAACATTCCAAATTCAAATCGTTGAGCGAAGGAATACGATTCAAATTTGGAACACTCTCGTATTTCGTTGCGTCTTTTTTGAAAATTTCCCATTCTAGTAAGGCAACGGTAACATAGATAAAATGTATTGGGTGGTGAGTAGAAATATATTTATGTATGTAGATTCGTGTGTTCGAGAGCAAGATATGGTGTGGGCTTCGTTTCATATATGATTGTGAAGCGTTACTTTATACGTGGAGAAGCAGCGTGTGTGGTAAAAATGTGAATTTTGATATCTGTATTCCACCTCGCAATTTGTCACAAAATGAAATTGTTTCGTCTTTTGAAGGACTTCTCCTTTGTCTGTTATTTGTTATGAGAGAAAATATTCGGAGCTGTTTTTAGACGTATCAGGGTTCAATAGAGGTAATGGGTGGAAGGTTTATAACGTGTTAATTTTTACGCCTAAAACTGAAGCGTTCACGTGAAAATATGTACGGTGTAGTAAACTTCACGGGTAAATGATGATGATCAAAGTGCCATTCTTGTGTGAACGCGCCAGCAAATTAGCGATGCACCGTTTAAAATTGGAACACAATCTTAAATGCGAAATGATTCGACGCAACAAGTTTCATTCACGGGCAACAGAGAAGGCAATCCAATTAGAAAGGGAAAGAGAGGAATTTAAAAAGTGAACGCCCGGGAAGTTAGGCGGGAAAGCTCCGGTGCTAATAACCTGTTGCTTCCGCGACTAAATTAAATATGAGACCGGGGTGCGCGCGAACATCGACTGTCGACGTTCCGAATTTGAAAATTAAACCTCTAACAATGCGCGAAATACAACTAGCCAGTATACAACGCACCTAAATTACAAAAAAAAACTTTATTAAAAGATGAGCCAAAAACCAAATCGGCCAGTATTTGAAAATTTAGTCTTCAGCGTCTTTTATATAACTGAAATAAAAGACGCGCATAAAAACAACTTGCCAGAATTCAAAGTAAAGATTTAAATGTATTGCTACGTCAGACTTACTTCATAACGAAGACCCCGCCCGTATTGTGCTTATTCTTATTGATATATGATAAATTTGCATGGAACGAGTCAATTCCATAAATTGCATACATATATCACTCCACTATTCATAACCCGCCCGCCCCTTCTAAAATTTCTAGCTATCGAGAAATATCGATAAAGCGAAACGCTGACGCGGCTAAGGTACACCCCTACGCGCTCCCTGACATTGAGCGAGAAAGGGAAAGAATTATACGTCAACTATTAGTGGAAGCGAGACGAACGCAAGACCACGACGAGATAAGTGTTCTAATTTATACACAAATTGCGAACGTCGTCACGAGAAGCACGTGCTAAATAACCGTTCCGTATTCAAACAGCAACAACCACCCACATTTAAATACTATATTTTGAACTTTATGTCTTCTATATAAAGTTTACTTTTGTTTTAAAGCTATCAAGAAGTAATATTATCTTGCAATTTTCCATTTTTGAAAACGAAACGTTGTACTCAACGATTGTTGAAAAGAAATGAATCCTTAAGTTTGAGATGTAGGGTGTATTTTTGTATGGCACGAAAGTTTGCAAATTAATACATCAGATTTTAAAAGAAAGCCTGTGCATACTAACTAGGGTAGTCAAGGTTAAATTGGTGTAGGTATTATATTAGTAGGTTAGTGGGTTAACGTTTCTTGGGGTGAGTTTTCCAATTCGCGGCCGTTACGCGATTAAACGTTCTTTTGGGGGTGTGTTTGGTAATTAAGGGAGGGTTTGTTTTGAACGGGGATGATTAAGTTGTTAGACTTGATTGACTTTTGATTGGGTAGGTAAGTTCTTTTGGATGTTCGGTAACAATATAAAATGAAAGATGTAGAACCAAATTTTATGCTTTCGCCATGTTGACGGATTTTCAGTGATAGTTAAAAAAATCTTTAAAACAGACCCTGAAAGGTGCTGAAAGTCATTGAATGTCATTTAAAAACTACTTTAGCATGAAAATTATGTTTTTTTTTATACAATATAATATTTACCTACATCCATACCACCATACCATACTACCATATAATAATCCTTCGTGGATTGCATTAATTGCATAGTATTACAATAAACATTGTTTTGAATTCAGTATTTGATATGACCGGTAGGTACTGACATTTTATTTGACTGTGACGTAGTCTCAGACCAAGCTAACTCGGCAGCGATTTCGATAGCACAGCCTGTGCAAGTGTTACTTTAAACGTCAATATTCTATGAAATTATGACGTTTAAAGTAACACTTGCACAGTCTGTGCTATCAAAATCGCTGCCGAGTTAGTTTGGTCTGACTCTACAGCTACACACACTCTTGTCATATGCAGGGTAGAGTCTGTACGGAAAGAGAAGAGTCGTGGAATGTATGGGGCCCAATACATTCCACGACTCTTCTCTTTCCAAACAGATTCTAGTCGTAGCGACACGGGCTCATTTAGACAGTGCGAGAACTCGCATGCGAGTTTCATTACATTGCGTCATTGATCGGTCGGCTGAATTGACGTAACCTCAATGGTCCGCAATGTAACTAAAATCGTATACGAGTTCGCGTGCCATCTAAAATTCTAAATGAGCCCTAACTTAAGGGGCTCACTGATTACCAGTCCGCCGGACGATACCGGCCTGTCAGTTAGAACAAAAAGTTGACAGTTCCGAACAACTAAAATAGAGTCTTGTCTTTAATATACTGTCAAAAGAGTGACATCACAACACACACGTATTCGTATATAGTGAATTTTTGGCACTTGTCATACGCGGGGGTGGCACCCTTCTGGTTTACCTTGCTTCCTGCTTCGGACGTGCTTATTATTGAATATATAACACGTGTTGGTATATCTGGTTCTTCTTTCATATTTTATAGAAAGCGTTTGAAAAACTTGCGTTTCAAAGATCAAGACTTTTCCACATTATCTTGGTAAGTCAATAGTTTCAATTATGCCACTAACTAAATAATAAATTACATAATCAAGCTAAAAGTATTACTAAGTCAGGGAAATTCCGCAACGCAGGATTTTTCAATAAGTATATAAAATCACGCAAACGTCAATTTACAATTTGGGCTCAACTTATATTTAATATTTATTTAAGAATTCGTACCTATTATTTTATTTTCGAATGTTTCTTTTGGGTCCCTTTTCCCAAATAGTTTTAAGCCATAATGTATTATTGTTTGCCCGCATTTTCGTTAGTCATAATCATAATTCATTTGGTTCAGAAATGGACTTTTCAGGATTGCCATAAAACAAACCTTAACTTAACCTAACCTATCTATATTAGGATAAATAACCTAATGAAAATCCTGAAATGTTAACGGTTTCAGTTTTATGACTAATTATAATATGACAAACAATACATTATGACTTAAAACTTTATGGGAAACAACGGGACCCCGTTTCTTTTATTTTCGCGTTAAATTAAAAGTTAACTAAAATACAAATACTCGAATATCCCATGAAACCCTGAACCTGCATTACATTCTTCAAAATACCGACCACGGTCCACCCAGACATCAAAGCTCGTTTTATTTCTTTCCAATTCCTTTGCCAAACTAAATTTGCCGATAGTGAATGGATCCAAGATGGCGGGTTAACCCCACGCGTGCTTGTTATCCAGTCTTTCTCGCATATTTCGTTCTTACGGCTCAGAAGGAAAAGGTAGACTGGTTTATAAATAAATAAATAAATGATAAATGATAATTTATGTGCATTAAATATGCTAACATAAACTGGTCTTAATAATTAATTAGAACCATTATATTTAACCGTGAAACGCAAACGTGATTTTATCAGCAAACTGTTTGTAGAAGTGTTTTTAGTCACCCGCGTGGGTTAAACCGTTTTGTTTATTCTTAATTTTTAGGCTTCTGTACATTCGTGGCGACGATGCCAGCCTCATAGGAGAGTTCACGTGTGTAACTAACCCTCAGACATACTTTTAAACATACACAACATTATTTATATTTTAAATATGTAAGTTACTATGACCCACGGGTGTTTAAATTAAATTCGATTGTTTGTAGATGGTTTGTAGTCGTATTTTAGTCCATTGAATTATAAGTGTGCCAGGCAAATTTGGGCCTGTTCGTGTTCACACATTGATTAGTGTTTATTACGAGTCTGTGTCACTTTAGAGTTACTTAAGTATTACAGAGTGATGTAAGAGGTGAGGTGATGATGACGTTAACTGTTTTAAAAATATATAATGACTAGATAACCGTAAAACATCAATTGTTTGCTAAACAAATTGTGCCAAAAAAGGTTTACTATAGACGGTCAAGCAAATCTTGTCAGTAGAAAAAGGCGCGAGATTCAAATTTTCTATGGGACGATATCCTTTCGCGCCTACATTTTTAAAATTTGCCGCCTTTTTCTACAGATCTGCTTGACCATCTATAGTTTTTTTCTATAGGTAAATAAAAATATGATAAAAGAACGAGGGTTAAAAAAATGTATAGGTACTTCTTGATCCCAGAAGCTTTTTTAAGTTTATGAATTTGCAACTTTTTATTGTAGAGTTCAATTCAATAAAAAGGAAAATTCACTGCCTTTGGCATAGCGATTGGACCGGGTGTTCCGAAAAGTCGCAAGTTCGACTCTAGCCCGAGGCGGAGAATTTTCCCATTTATTTATAAAAAATATGAATAAAATTCGCAAATACGTCCTCATGCGCCTCGCCCGCAGCCTCCCCATCGGCTCAGGAGGGTTGCTTGTTAGACGACAATATGGGACCGTATGTGGAAATATTATTTACTCGCTATCGGAGTTTCAAATGCCTCATTTGGGCAGGTGAAGTGGACGCGGCAGGCTAGTTTTAACGTGGAACGGAACGTTGGATTTCTTGCGTTGAATGTTAACGGATTTTTGGAATTCGATACTTTCGAACTTGAATTATGGCATTTTTCATAAACGGCTGCTAACTTAAATCAGTTGATAATCTTTGTTTGTCCCTATCTGTCGTTATGGCACAGAGAGGGACAAACGATGATCATCAGCTGATTAACTTAACAGACGTTTATGAATAACGCAGTTAGTCGCTCGCGGGTTATTTTGGATATTTTGGATAGGTCGCCATTTTCAAACTCTAACAGTGCATAAGTAACGGTCGCGATAGCGGTCGGTACTTTTTTCTGCTTTTAAAAATGAAGTTTATTTTAAGTAGGTACCTAGTAAATTCGTGTAATTACTTGTAAATAATATATTTATGGAACGTTGGCTTGTAAAGATGTCTGTGAATTCGAACTTTAGAGAGGGTTTGTTGGTTCACGGCGTTATTCATAAACGTCTGCTAAGTTAATCAGCTGTTGATCATCTTTTGTCCCTCTCTATGGTATAACGACAGATAGGGACAAACGACGACCATCAACTGATTAAGTCAGCAGCCGTTTATGAATAACGCCATTAATGTTTAGTGATAGCTCAAACTGTTCCATAATCAAAAGTAACGAATGTTTTTTTTATGGCCTGGTTACGAGACCTTTAAGCCAAGTAACTAATGATAACCATACACAGGGTTGCCAGAAATAAACTGCAGTCGTTAGTAAAGGGGAAATTCTCTATAAAAATTACCCTTACGCCCGATAAAGCTGCGATTGCCAGGGAAAGTAATTTGTTCTTCGATTTAACACAGTGCTGGCGATATTCCGATTACATACTGAGCAGAGTGTTCAACCAAACTAGTGTAACTGAGACTTTCAAAATGTACAGCCCAATTCGAACAACGCTTATAAGATGTCACAGCGATAGGATACCGATCTGTCAGTGTCAAAAGTGACGTATGCAACATTTGCAACATTTTACAACCTACAAGATTTGCAACATTTTACACCAAAACCTCATTTCGAACGCATTCTAAATTTGAATTTTGGCTTTCTAAGTCCAGATATGGAAAACCAGTTAAAAAAAGCACACCCACGATGGTTTAGTCGAGATTTTGCGTTTAGTAGCAAAGGGAACAGTAGGCTCTGGCTTTGGGCATCGCCAGAAAGAGTGGAATCGACTACCGACTTGAACAAATGTGTTGTTTTCGCGATAGTGATGGGACACAGTCTGTGGAACTTTATCGATATGTTTTGAGGTCGTTGTAAGTTATACCGGTTTTTGCATTGCTTGTAGATGATCTTATTTTACCTACCTATAAATATGCTGGTGTACGACATACGCGGATCTTTTTAAAACATTTTTGGAACAGGAGTTTGTCTCGTAAAAACCATTTGTTTAATTTAGACACTCGTTCTTTTCAAATAATTGTAAATTAATTAGATAGACATTATACGAAATGATTCCAACGCACACGTTTTATTGAATGGAATAAACTGCTTACATTGTTATTACCTAATGTTTCACTGCTAAATTTTGTCTTCGTAATCGTAATTCGGAAGGAATACCAGCGCTGGAAGCCACCAGCAACATGCTGAGATGAGGCCATTTCGTGGCACTTTAATCTTATTTTGTGTTTTCTTTTATATTATGTATTGTCTCGTTTGTGTTTACGAATAAATTATATTCTATTCTATTTTTGTTACTATGGATGAGTAATTTTAAGATCTAATAGCTGACATTGTACCACGCACCAAAAACCTATAAATTAACAGAAACGCGTCATAAACCAAGTTAAAACGACAAGATTGACCACACTGGCAACTAATACATCATGATGTAAATACTTCTTTTCTCATTTGGGAGATCTTATATCAACACAATAAGGTTCAAAGTTGTAGCTCAAGAATTGCGGATTTGCATTGCGCACCTTTATCATGATAATGAGCTGACATGATAATTGCGCATACGCATGCGGGGAGCAATGCAAGAAATGCGTATAATATTGTAATTGTGCTGTTAATTGTAGCGGTACTCTTCACTTTATACAATACAGTAGACTTAAATCGATTTGAAGCGGATGTTTAGTGTTTACTCACTACAGATAAACAAGTGTGTTAGGTGGTTCTGTAAAGACCGTGTTATTCAGTCAATAAGAACCGACAAGTATTTCCTCTAAAGTGTAAAAAATGATAATGATGCTACTTGTTTATTCATTACCTACAAGAAGTTGTGCACTCTTACATTAACCTAAAATACAAATTTAGGTTTGGTTAAAATATAGTACCTACCTACATAGTTCAACAGGAATATCTGATTGTTAAAATTAATTTGTTTGTTTAGCAAACGACCAAATATTATTTCTTAATTCTGATAACTATGCAAATATATTTAATTAAATAAGTTGGTAGATAATTCATTTTGAAACTTCTTACTACTATAATATACTTAAATTTTGGCGTACCTATTTCGTTTTCGAGTATTAAAATTAGAACAAGGGGTTAACCAATACCTTTACCTCAAATAACTAAGTTCAACTCCCTCACTGCCCGTGAAACTCAGCCGTATAATTTCAGGGCGTTATGCCCACAGTTATGACAACACAGTATGAACCTTAAAAAATAGTGTCAAATTGATCAAGTTATTGATAACGTCCCTTTCAATGCTCGTGAAATTCAACCGTAGAATTTCAGGGCACTATAAATGCGCAGTTTCGGTAACACGTAAATCTTAAAAAAATTAGAAATTGAAAAAAAAATCTATTTTTAATCCTTTCACTGCGCGTGAAACTCAATCGAATTTCAGGCACTAAATATACGCACACAGTTTTCGTAACATGACTGTAGACATTTTTTTTAAATAATTTATAGATACTATTTCGTTGTTAAGCCCTTCACTGCGAGTGGAACTCAGCCGTAGTATTTCAGGGTAGGTATTGTAAATGCGCACAGTTTTCATAACATAATCTTCTTCTTCTTTAGGTGCCATATCTAGTGATGGGTAGGACATCAATTTAAAATGAGTTTGTATGAGTACCTCATTTTCTAAAATGAGGTGTTACAATGTCTTACTTCAAATGAGGTGAGGTACTAGCATATTTTCAGCGTCGACTATTCCATTAATTCCAACGGCGACAAAAATATTTAATGTATATAAATATTTATGTATTCATCACTTCCTTTATAAATAAATAAATAGTAACATTTAATTGGAGTGCAATTCTGGAGGTTAAGAATAGAACTTTTAGTAGAAAGATAATTTTAGAATCAAGTAAAATGAATAGAGGAGTGAAGTAAGACATTTTTGCGGTACGAAGTACTGCGACAAATTAACAAAATGAGTGGTACAAATGAGGTGCCTCACGAGTGAGCGACTCAACACTAGCCATATCCTCTACGGATGTCGGCTACCACAGTCCGGAACTCTTCTCTATTTGCAGTTTTTCTGCCTAGCGTGGCAGCGTCGATTCCCGTCCAACTCCTAAGGTTATCCATCCAGCCAGCCTATTATGGATAGCTTTATCCATCTTTATCCACGTGATAAAATAACTGTCACTGTTTAACACCGTGGGAAAGAAAGTGACGGACACCGTTTTATCACGCTGTCACGTAGACAAGAACGACCATCATATCCGTACTGGTTGTTTTTCTTTTTCCTCTGCCTTTTCCCTTCGATTTTTCCCTCTATTATCCCTTTAACAATATTAGATTTGTCATGTCTGTATATATGTCCAAAGTAAGCGGTTTTTCTTTTCATTATTGTAAGTACTAATTCTTGTTTCTTTTTCATTATTTTTAGTACTTCTTGATTGGTAACTTTATCTCGCCAAGATATCTTAAGCATGCGTCTGTATAACCACATCTCAAAAGCATCAAGTTTATAGAGCATTTTTTTAGAAAGAGTCCAACTTTCCGACCCATAGAGAAGTACTGACAATACATAGCATTTAACCATCCGCCATCTTAATTTTAGATTTATTTTATTTATTTATTTATTTAATTTTTATTGCACAAATGAAAATACAAACGTACAAAAGGCGGACTTAATGCTAAAATGCATTCTCTACCAGTCAACCTTCGGACAAAGCAGATAACTTGTAGGCGGTGCAATATCATGTTGTAATTACAAAACAAAGTAGGTACCTACTTTTACACAACTAAACAAATACAATGAATATAAATAATAAATAGATATAATACATACATAATACATATAACATATTAGAATACATATACATACATATACATAAGAAATCTGATGAAACTAACAAAATAGAGACGCTAAGAACTTGCCATTTTGCCAGCAAAGTACTCACTTAAGGCTTTTTTAAAAGCAAATCTATTCGGAGACTGTCTTATTTTAACAGGGAGACTGTTCCAAAGGCGAGCTACCTGAATGGAAAAAGAATAGGACATGTAACCTGATCGGTGAGATGGTATACACAGGGAAAGGTTGCCAGTAGAACGAAGTTGACGGACGCGAGAAACACCATAGTAGTTGAAGAAAGCTTTCAAATATTCGGGGGATTGGTGATCATTAATGACAGAAAAAAGGCTGCAAAGCATGCGAATGTTGCGACGAACTCGTATAGGAAACCATCCAAGTTTAGAGCGGAAAGAGGAAACATGGTCGTATTTCCGGAGACAGAAGATAAACCGAATGCAATTATTTAGTAAACGATCTAATTTGTTCAAGAGCTCTTCATTTAAGTCTGGATAACACACATCACCGTAGTCAATTATGGGTAAGATTAATGTCTGTGCTAATAGTATTTTTGTTTTAACAGGTAAAAAGTGTTTCAGTCTGTTAAGGGCATGTAGAGAACCAGTGACTTTGCGGCTTATTTCAGCTACCTGAGTCTTCCAACTCAGTGTGCTGTCTAGATAGATGCCCAAGTCTTTTACATTTTGACTGTAAGGAATCGGAGTGCCATTGAAATATACGGGAGGTGTAAAATCGATTTTCGCAAGCTGACGTTCGCCGCCTATGACAATGGCCTGACACTTGGTAGGATTAACAAACAGACCGAACTTCTCAGACCAACGCTGGATATGCAAGAGGTCCAGATTTAATTTGTCGACAGTAGCAGCAAGGTCAGTAACGCTACAGTGATCATAAAGTTGCAGCATTTATATCCTTGTTTAAGAAAAATTACTTCATTTTCATAAATGTGCTTCGGGCAATTTCTATTCTAATTTTGATTTCTTTGCTGGGGTCCCATTCTTCGTTAACCCAGCAGCCTAGGTATTTATATTTTTCTACTCGTTCTATGTAATCACCGTCAATTTTCATTTCATTTTCACCGTCATAACATACCCACACACATAAACTATTTCGTCATACATAAACTATTTTTTTTTATAATTTCTCGATACCATTTCGTTGTTAACCCCCTCACTGCGCGTGGAACCCACCCGTAGAATTTCAGGGCACTATAAATGCGCACAGTTTTGCCGCTGACGTGCGTCCATCAATTACGCACTCTTGGAGTTCCCATTTGTTTTTATTTATGACCCCACCGTTACACTACTTTATACAATACTACGGAGTAGCATAATCCAGGGATTTACATATCATACAGTAGCCTACGGCCCAATTCGAATAATGCTTATTAGATTTCACAGCGATACGATACCGATCTGTCACCGTCCAAGGTGACGTTTTTGGTTGAAAAGAATCTCACTTTTCACACTGACAGATCAGTATCGTATCGGTGTGACATCCTATAAGCATAGTTTGAATTGGGCCGATAGTCAGTAACAGACGTTAGTAGTTGTAAGTACAATGCTCTGTTTCGATTATGAATGTAGGTACATGCAATCGGTGATTTATGTAATTTACTTATGTCGAATTTCAAATACGGAACGTCAACTTTAATTTAAGGGCACGATTCTGCTACGAATATTCTAGTAAAACAACTGACAAATATCCAGAAGATTAATAGAAACACGTAGACAGCAGTTATTTTTAGACACAATTTCTATTTTAAACCCCGTATAAAACTATAAAGAGTAGGTAATTTGATTGTGACATCACATGCTAGTGTTTCATATAAATTCCATAGTAGCAAAATCGTTTTGACAGTTCGAAAAAAGAAAATGATTTGACTAGTAGTCAATTAAGTACCCTATATAACCCAACCTTTGATTCTTAATTTAAGTACCTAAATAAAAAGTTAAAACTATGTCATTGAGAATAAGAATGGCTTTGACATTGTTTTGTCAGCTTTTGATTTAATAAAAGAAGTCTCACAAAATTGCTCTTTTACTACCTATGTATTTATTTTGTCCGTATTTCAATGGAAAAGAAACTTGATTTAATATCTCTATTGAAATTGGAAGCTCGAAACAATATCACAGACTGACAATGAAGCCACTTATTGTAATATTCCACATTTTCAAACAACATCAAATTGGCTTACGCTTCGGAATACCCAGAATACCGGCAGCCAGTGACATGGAAAAATGAATATTATTAAAATACACGCACACGGGCACATCTCGCAAATGTATGCTTATTCGAATGAAAGTCACATTCATAGGTAAAAATTCAGCATAGAGATTCTAACGTTACCCTTTCTTTATCAAATACTTACACTAACGCGATCATAACAAGGTTTCCTCTTGTACGTACACGAAATATCTGCACACATACGCAGTTTCTTTACTTTGAAACTCACAATGAAAACTCAACCTTAACTTTATAAGCAAACGTTTCATTTTCGGAATAGCTGTGACAGAATAACTTTTCCTAACTGCAATGAAATATGAACTCTATTTGAATACGACAGCATACAATTTATAGCAGTTGGTGTCCGCCGCTTTTCTTCGCATCAGCATTTCGTTTTGGAATAAAATTGTACTTCTCCCTGCCAAATAGAAAATAACTTTAGCTCTATCGCTTTAGAGTGCATATTGCAGTGTAGGGTTTCTGAATACAGAATATAGCGTGGGTGAATTCACGAAGCAACAATAGTGTCCAAAAGGGGTACGAGTTTTCGGTCCACTGCGCATCAGCTTGCGCCGAAGGAAGATGGCGGCCGTGTTTTAGACGCACGCCACGCGCCATTTTGATAGTATTTCCATTGTAAATCTGCTTGGAAAATTGTCACGTGATTGTCAAATACGAATGAAAAGGTGAAAATACAGAAGTAGATGGTTTTTCGGCATAATTTGTTGAGAAACTCAGTGGATTTTAGGTTTGTAACAGTTTACTGTGTTTGAAATATTAGAATTAAGTACAACCTGAGGTAAGTACTACTAATTAACCAATTTGAATGATAAAGGTACCTTTTGTATTATTTACTATTTTATTTAGATGCAAGGCGAATGTTTTAAAGGGCAATCAAAAGGATCTTTATATAGCATGTAACTTTTCTTTTCTTGTAACCTTTTCAAGTTTGTATTCTTAAATTTCTTACATAATAAAAACTGGACAAGTGCGAATCGGACTCGCCCACCGAGCGAGGGTTCCGTACTTTTTAGTAGGTATGTAGGTACTTAGTGGCAACAGTCATGTCAACTATAATTATCACGGTTCATGAGATACTGCCTGGTGACAGACAGACAGACGGACCAGACGAACTAGTGTTAGTATGACTCACGACCGTTTAAATTCGATTATTTTAATAGTGTTTTTAATATTATTTTTCTTTTGTTACAGATAAACATGAAGAAAAAGAAGAGTTGCCATAAGTTTAGTATAAAGGCTCAGTTAGACGGCGCGCGAACTCGTATACGATTTTAGCTACATTGCGGACCATTGAGGTTACAACAATTCAGCCGACCGATCAAACTACGCAATGTAATCAAACTCGCATGCGAGTTCTCACCCCATCTAAATAGGCCCTAAGTGACAGAAATAATTAAAAATTAGTGATGATTATTAAGGGTTAAAATAACTGAAAGTTTTAATAGTCGTTTTATTATTACAAAGAGTATTTTCGTGAGTTATATTTTTAAATTCTCTTATAACTGAAGCAGGTACTAAAATCGTTATAAAAGTACTTTACATAGATAGCTACTTATGTAGGTACATTTTATAACATCTGTGTTTATTTAAGTTTCTTTTTATTTTCGTAAAACAAACATTCAAATATACAGTACGAGTACAACACTTAAATTAAGTTTATTTGAGTATGATTAAAATGTGACTTGTATTAAATTAAAAACAAACCTACCTAAATGGAAATGGCAAATTGACATTGTTTTTTTTTTTTAATTGAACATACTTATTTAAATAAATAAGCTTAAAATAAATTTCAAAGTGGAAAAATTACTGTCTTAGGTGTCTGAAGTGACCCAGACGCCGTGAGTTCAAGTCTCACCCAAGAAAGTAATTTTTACACTTTTAAATTTATTCTAAGCTTAATATAATAGCATCGTGCCCAAACGTTTCTGCTTGTTAAAAATTTAAATAGCTAAATAAGTATTTTTTTTAAACCAACACAAAACACAAATCAAGCCACCTTATAATTTAATTCATTTGTACAACACTCGATCCAAAGAAAGAAATAACTTGTTAAGAATCAAAAGTAACAAAAAATAACAAGTTATCGGCGCAGTTGCATAAATTATTAAATTACACCTCCTTTTGTGCTCGACTTTGAATAAATTATAACAATTGTTATTCAAATAGTTCCCAAGGTCGACAAAGGGAAAGGGTGACATCTTAGATAAAGGCAGGTAAGGGGTTAACAAAAGTTGTAATTTTGTTTATGGCTCGGTTTAGTATTTGGGACGGTGTCAAGTTGGTTGACAAATTGGTTTGCATAGATGGAGCTGTGGGAATTTAGATTATTTTGGTCTATAACTGTTCAATAATTAGGGTTCCGTACCCAAAGGGTAAAAAACGGGACCCTATTACTAAGACTTCGCTGTCCGTCCGTCCGTCCGTCCGTCCGTCCGTCCGTCCGTCCGTCCGTCCGTCCGTCCGTCCGTCCGTCCGTCCGTCCGTCCGTCCGTCCGTCCGTCTGTCACCAGGCTGTATCTCATGAACCGCGATAGCTAGACAGTTGAAATTCTCACAAATGATGTATCTCTGTTGCCGCTATAACAACAAATACTAAAAATAAAATAAAATAAATATTTAAGGGGGGCTCCCATACAACAAACACGATTTTTTTGCTCTATTTTTTGTTGATGGTGCGGAACCCTCCGTGCGCGAGTCCGAGTCGCACTTGGCCGGTTTTTTTTTAAATAATTTTTGACACTATTACTAGACTAATTTACTATTGTAGGTAAAAAAAATGGATAACATCAAAAGTTGTACTTTTGTTTAAAACTTAATTTAGTATTTAGGACGGTGTCAATTTGGATAAATTGGTTTGCAAATAGGTAAATGAAGCTTTGGGGAAAAAATATATATACTTAAATACCTATAATATAATAGTATAAATAAATGCGAGTATAACTCTGTCTGTCTGTAACCTCTTAACGCTCTAACCACTGAACCGATTTAGATGAAATTTGGTGTGGAGATAATTTGAGGCCCGAGGAAGGACATAGTTTTTATCAATAATCATCATCAGTCCGCACAGACGAAGTCGCAGGCAGAAACTAGTATTTAGTAGAAGACATGATTCTTTATTGTAACGATGTTTGTACAAAAGTGGATTAGTACATATAATATTATGGGTCAATAATTGTTTGATTTGCAAAGTAGTATTATTATTATTATTTGTATCTCCGTTTTAAAACTCTCGGGTCTTTCGATCCCGGTCAATTAATATTATTTATTTATTTTCACAAGACACGGTACATAGAGTTACATTCAAATAGGACTCCCAAACTGCGAAACCGTTTGATGGCAGTTAGTTTAGCTCTTGATATACATTTTTGAAACAATGAATATTAAATTACTTATTTTATTAAGACTGATTATAGAAATATAAATCATTTGTCATTTAAACGGACTTTAAAAAAAGATGGAGGTTTGTGATTCACTTGTGTTTTTCACAGACAATAAATGTTTAAAAATATTATTTTTTGTCGCATAAAACTTCTTTCTTTTTTGGAAGTCGGTGTCAATGTCAATGTTGTCTGTATCACGGACTATAAGTAAATATGAATAGAATTATAAAATAAAATAATTGATCCTTAATACGTCTCACTGCTGGGCACAGGCCTCCTCTCATGCGCTTGGGCTATAGTCCCCACGCTAGCCCAATGCGGATTGGGGACTTCACATACACCTTTGAATTTCTTCGCAGATGTAACATGCAGGTTTCCTCACGATGTTTTCCTTCACCGAAAAGCTAGTGGTAAATATCAAATGATATTTCGTACATAAGTTCCGAAAAACTCATTGGTACGAGCCAGGATTTGAACCCGCGACCTCCGGATTGAAAGTCGGACGTCATATCCACTCGGCCACCACCGCTTTGGAAATATAATTATATGTTTATAAAATTAAGAAAAAATGTATTTTAATGTAGTGTTAGGGAAAGATATATGCTGTTATTATTATTAAGAGATTGTATGATTTTGTCTACATATAATTAAATTGATTTCTTAAATTTGCGTTACCTAATTAAGAAACTATTCTATAGGATATTTGTAGTACCTGCGCATCAGTTACTTAAGTAACGGAATAAAACTAAGTTTACATAGCTATTAATAGCCCTATATTATAATTCTGGTCACACAACAACTGCCCTTATAAAAAGTCTGGGAAACATCTAAACAGCCCATACATTAACCCACCCTTCACTTTCGATCTTACTTTTTTCACTTCCTGATCGTCACACATCTGTGTCGCACAAAAAAAAACTAATTATGCATACCGGTCTTTGACACGGAAAAATAAAAAGGTCGCAGTAAAGGGTTAACTTTTTGCCGTACAATCGAGAGCGTAATATTATGCAAATGCGGTATTAGCATAGAAGTTTTTGTCGAGAAAAAAATCACGCACATCTGTCGTTGGACTTCCGTTTTGTCATAGATAAAAGGTTTGTATGTTATTATTAAAAGGGTTTTATTACCAACGCTATCACCTTACCTGCAAGGCTGAAAAATGAAGATATGTAGTTCCTTAACCCGTCGTATGCGGCCTGTCAGATTTGATAATTAAAAAAGTGACCTTGACATTTAAAACGATAAATTTCGATTTCCACGCACGGCACGCACGGATCCTTATCTAAAGCAGACGAAGGGTTAATTCAGCTTTAGTTACTTATACGCGTTTGGGGATGTAATATTCACAATAAGATATAATATTCGCCTATTACACAAACTATAAGTACAGCTATTACCTTTTGCTTTTGCTACTTGAATATAGTCTCTTAGTTCCGGTTGTACCAACCAAAATTGACGGACTGATCAACATCAATCGGCATCGGCAGTGAACTAGGCACCGTCCCATACAATAAAATTTTGCGAAATTTTTGATGATGACAGACGGTTCGGTGCAACCGAGGCTTACACTATCAAAAATACATAGCTTTATCTTTAGTGTTTCGTGATTATTAAAAAAAAGCAGTTGGAGAAGAAATTTCGGGAGGCTCCCGTTAATAGCGATAAAATCTAATTAGTAACATTTGAAAAAAATTGTTACGGAAGTTCTCCCTCAAAGAGGTTACTTAGTAGCGAGTGATATTTACAATGGAAATGGGATATGGAAGTACTAATTCTAGTAATTTTAAGACCCTAGTAGTTTATAAATAATATAAAAATAAATAAATCACATCATATCAATTAAAAGGTAGCCTACTAGACAAGAACAAAGACTCCTGTCTTCACACTTATGGATATACTGCGCTACGGAAGTATATTTTATTATGCGTGTTAATTAATTTTTATCGTTTTCCATTTACCTTAGCGTAACAGAAGTACAATACCAAACCAATTAAATAATAAAAAGAACATATAATTTATATCGGAATAACGTTAATACCTAATAATTATAACATGTATAATAATATGTAAAATATCTTGGAAGATGTTATCCACGCCATACTGCGTAGACAAGTAGATGAACAGATAAAAATGACGTACCATTATAAGTATTATAACCAATTATTCAGTCCGTAAAAGAATTACGAGCGGAAGTAGATACGATACGCACTCAACGGGTTAAAAAAGCAGACGATCAAAAAGCAACCTTATTTCTATAGAGTTAAGATCCACTTTCAATTGGAATTTAAATGGATTTGTGACTTTTTAAATTTTATTTTATCTATGACTGTCTAACACTTTTAATACTATCATGGCTGTTTCCTTAACATGTTTTATTGTAAGTACTTATTAGGGTAACGGAAGACCCTAAGGGTCTAACGATCAGATACAAATGCCATAAATGGACCTTAAGTGTTAACAGTCTGTGGTTAACGTTATTAGTATCTTTGATCGATTTATTGTAATTTGTTTTAATTGTAATTTAATTTAATTGCTGTTGTAAATATTACGTTACGTGTTGTTTCAGTAATAAATGTTTATTAAAAACATATTTTTATTATGATTATTATCGTTGTTTTATTTACTATCCTAGTTACCTCCTCCCCTGTTAACATGTAATATTTTAAATTAAATGGTTTTATAAAACCAATGGGTAATGGTTACGTAAAATTGTATTGCTGACTAAGGTAGTCTTGACTTATATCGACCGGGATATGAACCGTGATTACCTTTTGTATTGTTTTCGAGCTCCCGATATTCACAGTTCATATCCCGGTCGATATAAGTCTAGTGAAACTAACCGTGAATCATCCAAAACTGTTACTATGGACCCGATTCGGATTTTGAAATAGACATCTGTTAGATATCTTTTAGACATCACCAAGATACGATAACGATATGTTTACGATCTAACCTGTCAAATTTGACATTTGCGCGATTCTGGAGATACTTCGTGAACGATTTTCACAAGATATGGCTTAGAGAGAGAGATCCAATTCACATCTAATAGATATCTAACTCTATCTAACGTAAAAGTGACATTTGTTGCCCGAATTGCGCTGCAAAACAGAACTAGTTGAAATCTAAACTATAACGTATCTAGAATGGATCTAGTACGTGTCGTCTCTTGTGAATATCTTGAAGTTCGAATACGGCAACTTGTCTTGAGTTAAATAAATATTTTGAAGAAATGACAGATTATAGACTGAAATGTATGTCATATAAATATACTCACGGACAAATTTACAGGAACCCAAAAAGAAAGGTTTATTACTGGATTACAGTAAGTACCTACCTAAAGCAATTTCAAAAATAATAATTATGTAGGTAACTAATACTTTTAATATGCCTGTTTATTTCATAAAGCAATAACAAGTTAATATAAAAAAAAACTAAAATTAAAAACTAGGTAGGTATTAAGTAATTAAACTTTTTTTTGCCTTTCTATAAATCTTTCCATGAGTGTAGGTAGGTACCTATATGATACATAACTGCTCAGTAAATTCTAAACTAAATGTTCCAGCAATAATATAACTCATTCCGACGTCATTCTTGAAAACAGTTACAATATTGACATTAAATTAATATTAAAGGTGCCAACTAAAGGGACAATGTCAAGCACTAGACATTTTACTGTCAACCAAAAAAATACAATTTTAAGGCATTTATATTTTACTCAGTAAATCAGCAACATTAAGCTAATTTTACGGTTTGACTCGAGTATTTTCTGACACTCGACATGTAGGCCCATGCTCATGTACTGTTAGTGCTTAAATAGGAGACCTACCCTAGTAGCACGGTCGCATTTTTATCGTTTATCACCATGCCTGTCACGTTCTAACAAGTATGTAAGTGCGAAAGTGACGGGCATAGTGATAGTCGATAAAAATGGAACCGTGCTGAGCCCGCTAGGCTCTCCGTAACATGTTGATTGAGTGACTAAAAATACGTGAGTGACTAAAATCCGAAAAATTAACTTTAAGTTTTAAGTCTAAAGGATCACGTTAGACCGGGCCTGGCCCGCGCCGTGGTGTCCTACATGTAATTTTCTATGACGGCTAATCGGTGATCACGTAGTGCTTTCCATAGAAAACGAAGCGCTGGAATTTCTGGCCCGGCCCCGGCCCGGACTAGCGTGAATCATTCTTTAATCGGTGACATGTAGATAAGGAACTAAAGAGGAATAAAGGTAAGATAACATGTCATTGGATGCCTATACAAGTAAAGCAGATATGGAAACTAGCGGAAATGGTAAGATGGTTAATGGTAAGTAACTAGAAAATAATTTCAGTCTGTATACTATAAAACAGTAACACACAATTACCTACTACATAGTATAAAACAAAGTCGCTTCCCGCTGTCTGTCTGTCGCTATGTATGCTTAGATCTTTAAAACTACGCAACGGATTTTATGCGGTTTTTTTAATAGATAGAGTGATTCAAGAGGAAGGTTTATGTCTAATTTGTTAACCCGTGCAAAGCCGGGGCGGGTCGCTAGTGTACCTCTAAGTCATTCGATTTTATACCATGTTCTTGCGCATTATATTTCAAATTCAAACTGGTTTTCCTATTAATGTTACGGCTGTTATGATATTGCTGATTAACGTAATTAAATTTAGATGAAATTTAGAATTTGGTTACCTACGATACAGGCAAGCCCTAGTGTAGGAACCAGCTCTGTATGTAATGTGAATATGTTGGGTAAATAAATATTCTTATTCTTATTCTTATTCTTATTCTTATTGTTAGATAGTTCAGTCCAAAAGTAAACAAATACTGCACCAGTTATTATGAATGAATCTACCTATACCCGTGTCTAACTCAGGAACAAAATAAATACAGTACTGAAAAGTATGATCCAACAGTTAAATGTTGGATCATACTCATACAGTTCTAAGATATGGCTAAATATTTGTATTAGTAATCAAATAAAAAAAATCCGGCCCATCAACAAAAAAAAGAACAAAACAAGCAAAAAAAACAAGCAAAAAACGGTCGCCCATCCAAGTACTGACCCCGCCCGACGTTGCTTAACTTCGGTCAAAAATCACGTTTGTTGTATGGGAGCCCCACTTAAATCTTTATTTTATTCTGTTTTTAGTATTTGTTGTTATAGCGGTAACAGAAATACATCATCTATGAAAATTTCAACTATCTAGCTATCACGGTTCGTGAGATACAGCCTGGTGACGGACGGACAGCGGAGTCTTAGTAATAAATAGGGTCCCGTTTTTACCCTTTGGGTACGGAACCCTAAAAACTGGCGACCATAACAGGGACCGGGACACTAATCTAGTAACACGAGATTCGTATAGCAATCTACCAAATAGGCTTCATAAAGAGGCAAATAATATGACAGCTATATTTAAATCTATGAATATTATTACCTAGCTACATGCTGGTAAATCGTATTTTCAAAATGTTAAACGAATAATTTACATGAGTTCGAACATTATATATTTTTAAAAGTAGTTCTAGGTAAGTACATAGATACTTGATATTCAATAGTCTGATCAAGGTAAGAATATAGTTTACTGTATAGGATTACCTACGCTATGATTGTTAAGCAGTACATCGCTGCCTAATATCCTTGGTTACAGTCGGTGACAAAATGGTTTTAGAAGTCGAAGGAAACTAAATTTTTTGAAGTGAAAACTTCTTTAGCGCCGCTGGGCACTTTTTGAGGTGGGGAAAAAATGATAAACTCGAGACAGCGTAAGGCGATCACGTGACCGTAAGGGGCGTAAGGCGATCACGTGACCGTAAGCCCCGTAAGGTGGCCACTCATAATTTAAATGGCATTTAAATCAATAAAGAAAAACTCAATGTTATTTGACATTTATGTTGCGGACTCCTTTTCAAGACTCTTTACCTATGTTCAAATAATTTGACGTTGTGATGGAAGTATGTAGGTAAATAAACATGTCAATGAAAAAGTGTGATCTTATTTGAAAATGATAATAATATATAATAAATAAATAGAATACCTCCACTAAATGTATGTATCGTGTTACCGGGCGTCGGTAACATAGTGAGGTGAGTTTTCACTTCTATCGGCACTCCCGGAGTGCAACCGTTGTTGATTGTTATTTATTATTACAACAATTGGTAGTGATTTGGAATATGTAATATAAATAATTTATTCGTGAGCACAACAAACACAGGAGATAAATTTAGGAAGGAGAAACTGATACATGGTTTCATCACAGCATGATGCTGGCGACACGACAGTGGCGACTGTCAGTGGTAACACTGGTAACCTTCCTATGAGACCATTCGGTAAAACAATCACAATTTACAATTTAGAGTCTGTTCGCAAAGAGAAGAGTCGTGGAATGTATCGGGCCCCATACATTCCATGACTCTTTTCTTTCGTTTTCTAATTAGAATATCTACTAAATAATTTAATGCAAATTATAAACTAAAATAAATTTTTCATCAGATGGTAGCAAATAGCAATATAAATTGGCCATGAGAATAAAAATTCTTATAAGTAAATATGAATTAGACATTTTACTGATAAACAATTACGTGTATTCTTGTTGGATATAACCGTTACTTTTCCTAGTAGGACAAAAAATATGAGAGTTTTTTTTCTGCACGGTCACGAACTGAACAACTCCTAAGCAATTTAGGGCTATGAAATGTCAAATGTCACTACACTAAGTGCCACTTGCACCATCCCACTAACCCGGGGTTGACTGGTTAAACCTGGAGTTAACCATGGTTACCAGTACAATAGACACTCGGTTTAACAGGTTAACCCCGGGTTAGTGGGATAGTGCAAGTGGCGCTAAGTAGTTTAATAATTAAACTCCTAGTCTGGTAGGTACTTACGCTACGTACTAATTAAAAAAAATATTTTTTATGCAATATTTTTTAAAACCATTAGTTACGATGTGACTGTCGAAGCATTTTAAGGCCAAGTACATACCATATACAATACATAAGATAAATATAGATAAGTATTTCATTGATGAATGACAGATGTAAAATACCTTTGAGAGTTGGCACTAATTTTCGTCAAATGCTCACTGATGGTCACTTTTAATTGCCTCTTATTCTAAACTACATAATTCAGTAATTTTTCAAATATCAAACAACGCCTCAAAACAAAATAAACAAACGCGCCACAACACTTCCGCGCGCGACTGTACAAACGTCGTTTTATGCAAATCCGCGAGGGCGTGCGATTGAACATGCATGGCGCCGCCAGCGGGCCCTTGTTATCTTGCAACTTGTTACAAGGCACGAGTTGCAGCAAAAATGTCATTGAATAAGCTCTTAATCTATTTCATGGTTCTTTACACTTTTAAATAGAAAGTATACAAAACAATCAGGCTTTTAAATTTATAGATCGAAATAAAAATGAAAACCTAGTGTCATTTTTCATATTTTAAATGAAAACATAAATATATTCTCCAATTATGTTTTAATCGTAAACATTATTTATTACCTACATAAAACTAAAAAAAAAACGCATATTTATTTTAATTAACATCAATGGTGACATCTATTTTGTATTTATGCACTTATTTGGAATCAAGGATACAGTGCCATCTATGAGACGGCGATGTAATTACGAAAAACTTATTTAATTTTGAACGTGTTAAAATCTTCTTTTAAAAGTAATTGAACGACATATGTATTATTCTTATTTAATTTATAAACTCACACCCGTACAACTAGCCATTTGAATTTGCAATTGAAATATGTTTCTAACTAAATATTCTTATTAGATTTTTGCGCTTAACAGACGTCTAGCGCCACCTATCGCCGAGTAGACAAACTAAATATCTCATGTCGGTAAAGCAGTACACCGAATGCTTCGGGACGCAAATTTCGGCATAGAGAATTGGAGAACAAAAGTTAAACTTTTGTTTCATTGTCAGTAAGAACTCTGTGGAGTTTTTAAAGAGGGAATGGAACCGGTCCAATTTTACATTAGGTCTCTTTAAAAACTTTTAAAATCCTTTGTGTAGTTTGGAGAACTCCGGAAGTCGGCAACTTTCTTTTGATAGAGTAACATTGGTTGCCATGCTTTTAACTGGCTATTGTTTATTTTTCTTTTAATAAATTATTTTTATGTAAGTAAATGAAAATTTTTGACCGTAGATTTATAATTTGAATGCTACTTACGATAACTATTACGAATCATAAACTTATACTTCTTGTTTGCTCACTTAAATTATTATTAGTTATTTAATTTGTAGTTTGATTGTTTTGTTATTAAAATTACAATTTATGACACATTCGCATCTGACTTGAATTTTATTGGTGTACTTAGCTATCGAAACAATTGTAACAAATCGAAACACAATTAGATTGCGTTGTTTTATCAGATATCGCAGAGTTTATATTGCCATCTCCTGTGTCGGCTGTGTCCATCATCAGATCAGCTCGATGGTACGATAATATCGCATTGTCACTTAACTTACAAGGTATGTGAACTTTCAGCTCAATCAAAAAATGAGAAGTGGGTCTAATTTCGCTTTCCTCAAACACACCTACATACAAACATTGCAAGTTAAATAAAAGCTTGCTTGCTTTTGAAAATGAAACCACATCTTTGAGATCAAAGTAATTAAGAAATAGGTAATTGGTAAACATGTACCTACATTTAAATGATAAGTTTAGAAAGCACATTCAGCAATATATATTTTGAAAAATTTCATCTTCTTTTGGAATTTAATTTAATGCCATTTGCAAAGAATTATTTTTAGACATCTTGCGCATGTACTACAAGTAGGTACGGCAGTTAAATACTTTACGTAGGTCTTTAAGTAAGTACTTACATCAAACGGGGAATTCGGAGCACCTTTTTGGGATCACTTCGCTCTTGAAAATAATTTTTAAATATAGGTAGTTAGCCTGTTTTGCTCTTTTTAAATTGGGAAAGCGTCTACACGCGCCTCTTCTCTGTACATAGAACCTTCGAACATCGTTCACTGTAAAAGCAAAACAAACTGCAACTACCCCCCAAAATCGAAAAATTCGTCCTAATGATAATAACATATTGGGAAAGATCAGACAGCCGCCCTGGGGGTGGTTTTACCGGTCCTATTTCACTGTTTATACAACATCTATAGACTGAGGGGTGTGCCGTGAGCCCGTGACATGGCTGGCGTGGTCGTGGTTAAGGTATCGGGTTTTTAAACATACAACATAGTTTAGTAGTTGTACTTCAATTCAGATAATATTAGAATTTAGAAGATCACAGAATCAAATAGATATTCTAAACCTTTTCTGTGAGGTTGTACAGCAAACAAGTTCGGTCTCGATACAACGTGAACAAAAGCAAATCGGAAGACAGTGCCAGTTATGCAATTATAAAAATATACAAGCAGGTAGGTACCTATAACGAAAACATATAAGTGAGGTTTATCTACTAACGAATCCTTACATGAAAATAAAGACAGTTAATTTTTAAAAATAAGTATCGTAAAACCACCTAACTAAATAAGTCCAGTACTGAAACTATGGTCTACAAGTTCAAGACAAATTCTTAATCAAAATATAATTACAAATGTCCTAATCGTTTTTGTCAGTTTTTTGTTCTATTCATATAAATATTTAGCCATAGCACTACTACATTCAAACAATAGTCCCATCGAAGTTACTCAAGTTAATTTTGGACGAAAGTTGGGAGCTTTCAGAAATTCGGACCATTTGCAAGTATTTTTTCCTACCCGAAGCGCTTCGCTACCTCATAATTAATACAATTATATCGACCTATAATACTATTCGTGACCAGTAAATTGTATTCGAAACTTGAAAACGCAACGATACTCATAGTATAATTTTTAGGACACATTTGACGTCTATAGTTACACAAAAGTTTTAATACAAAAAAAGTTTTAGACAGTTGTCAAAAGTTTTAATTTCCTTTCGCATAAATTTCGCATAAGTATTTTATGCAACCGTTGTTTAAGAGGGGTCAAAAAAGGCGAGTGGCGTGAGTAACAATTTGAGGCGAAGCCGAAAATTGTTAATAAAGACGCCACGAGTATTTTTTGACTCAGTTAAACAACGTTGCATACAATACTTTTTCTACGACCAAGCACTTACTTTGAAAAAAAATTGTAAAAACAAATATTTTTCATTCAACAAAAATAATACTTATCAAGTGGAATCATATAGGACATATATGTAGGTAAACAAACCAAACCCGGCCACCGCGCCCCGCGCCCTACGGCCGGTTGGTCCGCGACACCTTCTTGTAACTCATGAGGCCCTGGTACTTGCTCTTAGTTATAGTGTGTCAAAGGACTGTCTTATTTCAAACATAGACTGAGATAATCATACTATCTTTGTCTTACACTAGTACTAGCAGCCAAAAGAAAAGGAAAAAAATATTTTTTTTTGTTCCTATTTACTGACAAATTGGTTTGACCAACTATAAATTACAATTTTGGATAGTTTTTTTTTTCTCGATTTTGGCCAACCGCGCCCCGCGCCCCACGGCCGGTTGGTCAGCGACACCTTCTTGTAACTCATGAGGCCCTGGTACTTGCTCTTAGTTAAATTACAATTTTGGATAGATTTTTTTCTCGATTTTGGCCACAGTAGCCTATGGAGACTAACAATATTTTTTAAGTGGTGATTACACGAAGTATCGTAAAAGTACCAAAAAGATACTGTGTGTATGCACAAATACTTTTTTGGGGAATAGACTAAAGACTTGTCTTGACAACTATAACATAGGGGTTTAAAGGTGTGCGTACGACCTTTTAAATGACAAATAAAGGTACGGGAGTAGAAAAAGAATTTAACGGATCATCTTGTCTTTTTGCCGGAAGTTAGAAGATTCTCGGGAAAAATATATAGTTTTCTTTTTTAACAATTATTGTTTCGGTAAGTCTTAAATTAAAGACAGATTTTACTTTAGGTACCTACTTACTTACTTACCCTAACTTATTCCAGTAGACATCGTAAAGTTAAAAGAATAAAAAACTAATTTTAAATTGCACCCTTACAGGCCGATTTTTTTTTCATTACCTGAGACTAAAATAAGAAAAACGTGATATTTATATTATAGTTGCAAGTTGGTCAAACCAATCTGTCAGTAAATAAAAACCAAAAAACTAGGTACTCATCATTTTCTTTTGGGTGCTAGTACTAGTGTAAGATAAAGATACTATGATTCTCTCTGTCTATATTTGAAATGAACAGTACTTTGACAAACTATATTTATGTACCCGGGTCGTTAACTTTTGACGTTTTGTCCACAGAAGTGGCCTTCCTCTGAAATGTGTTTGACCACATTTGATCCAAATACATGTTGTAATTTCATTGTGAGCATAATAAAACAGCACTGCAAATAAACAAAACATTTTAATAACCATTTCTTAAACATTCACATATTATAATTGCAATAATTACTCAAATTTATTCATACAGGTGCACATTATCCATTTTCATAACAATTTAATATATTGTAAAATTACAAAGAATAAATGTAATTTAAGGCAGTTTGAGCGACATTTAATAAGTAACAGTTTGTGAAACATGTAAAGTTGTTGAAGGAGTTAATTGTCAGGCTTGTCGCTGGCAACATTGTCGTTGTTATCTGTAACAGCAATAATAACACATATTAATTTAATTACGAGTTTGTGATCTGTTTGCAACTTTGAGTACTTGGAACATGGTACACAACATGGGAGTACTTGGAATTGAATATGAGTCCCGTCTTTCGACATTATAAATTAAACACAATATTTAAAGGATAAATACAGCCATCAACATTATTTTTTGGCACATACTCTTAAGGTAGGATCGAATAACCTCCTTAAGACCCTGCGTACAAATTTTTGTACATATTCCAAAATAGTAGTTTGTGTTACAAGGGATCAAAATGATATATTTCCGTCAAGGGCGTAGGTACATTGAATTCTGAGCGTAATGAGGGATTCAAGTGTTAACGCCCAAGACGAAATAATTTTCATAACGTGTGTGCTTTTCACATCAACTATGAGGAAAATAAAAAAAATCGTGTAATTCTTTTTGTACGTAATATATGTCTAATGTCAAAATAAAAATATATAAAGTTTTTGATCATCCAAACTTTTTGGTGTGGACGTGTCGAATTACGGTCAGAATTAAATTAAAAAAAACTCGAAAAGTAAAAAAGACTTTTTGAGCAACTGTATTAAAAAGTAATTTTTTAAATCTTGAAATAAAAAAATCAGAAAAATAAAATTAAATGAAAGAATAACTGTAAAACCACTGACCTAATAGTTAAGTCTTACAACTATGGTCCACAAGTGGTGTCACCCTATTTCACAGACAGAAATTTCATAGAATATCGTTTCTCAGAAATTATTTCATATATTATTTGGTTCATATACTTTCAGTTCCAATATTATTGTTTCATAGACTATTTACTTGGTTGAAACATATTTCACAGAAATTCAGTTGAATGAATATTACTATCAAACTTTTTAAATTTAGAAACTTATCAAACAGTAGAATTATGTTTCGTGTATTCTTGTTTCGTAGACACAGATTTCATAGATTGTTATTTCATAGGAACTGTTTAATATAACATTTAGTTCGAGTATTTTCTTTTCAAATATTATTATTTCAGAACTTATTCACTTCATTTAAATTTATTGAAAAGAAACTCGATGCAAAGAATTGTAATATTAGAACTGCGACCCCCGCAGAAACAAATTGTTGCTAGAAAAGTAGGTTAGGTTAGAACTGCGAGCCCCGCCGAAAAAAACTGTTGCCAGAAAAGTAGGTTAGGTTAGGTTGCTAGAAAAGTAGGTTAGGTTAGGTTAGAACTGCGACCCCTGCGGAAACAAACTGTTGCCATAAAAGTAGGTTAGGTTAGGTTAGAACTGCGACCCCCGCAGAAACAAACTGTTGCTAGAAAAGTAGGTTAGGTTAGAACTGCGACCCCTGCGGAAACAAATTGCTGCCAGAAAAGTAGGTTAGGTTAGGTTAGAACTGCGACCCCTGCGGAAACAAACTGTTGCCAGAAAAGTAGGTTAGGTTAGGTTAGAACTGCGACCCCCGCAGAAACAAACTGTTGCTAGAAAAGTAGGTTAGGTTAGGTTAGAACTGCGACCCCTGCGGAAACAAACTGTTGCCAGAAAAGTAGGTTAGGTTAGGTTAGAACTGCAAGCCCCGCAGAAACAAACTGTTGCTAGAAAAGTAGGTTAGGTTAGGTTAGAACTGCGACCACCGCAGAAACAAACTGTTGCCAGAAAAGTAGGTTAGGTTAGGTTAGAACTGCGACTACCGTAGAAACAAACTGTTGCTGGATTAAATAAAATTAAATAGATTCAATAAAATACATTAATAAAAGACTGAATGTTTTAATGTAATTTTCATAATCATAATCATAATCATAATCATTTAATCGCAATCCATGGTATTACAGGTGTTAACTTAGATTAGGTACAGCATGGACCCTACAAGGGCGTGGCAACATAATAATATTATATATAGGTATATAAGGGAAATAATAAGCTGAATCGATTACAGTTTTACATGTATTTATTTAGAAGACTAATTCAACAAACATCTATGATTTAATTTCTGACAAAGTAAGTATTGAGTTACTGAGCCTTCTATGACATTAAAATATTAAGTTTAATAAAATGAGAAACACAATTCTATGAATATGCAGGCTTGGAAACAAGTTTTATATAAACGTAATATTATAAGGAATAATAATATGTGACCTGAAATTTCATAAAATGAATCTCGAAACATTAATTTTCTGAACTATAAAAAATATACAAATAGAGCTTCTACAATGTATGTGCACTGGAAGTTGATCATTCTATGAAATGATAATATGAGAAACATTTTCTATGAAGCGCAATTCTACGAAAATGTAGTATATGAAACAACGTACAACCTCCACAAGTTCATTCAAATCAACTTCCAGTTCGAACGGTAACTTAACTCATGGTAGGTATACCTACTCGTACTGCGTACGGTTCTGTTGTGATACGGATTTTATTTAGCACGGGGGGTCGCCATAGAAACGCCTAGTTTGCTAGTCTCGTAACAGTGTAGACTGCGGTAAAATATACACGGAATCGCGATCGACCATAAATAGCATTACGCTGCTTTTAAAATATGTGACGCAGTTAAAAGCGGAAACTTTTGAATTTTAATTTAAAACTAGTTTCTATAGTACCTATAACTCCTAGGTTATTCGAAGAGGAGCTACGAACAGAGTGGCGGCCTCAGGCCGCGTAACCAACGTGCCAATCGGTAACGCTCCGTAGCGATCGAAACGCAACTATATCGCACTAATATTGACGACCGGTCTGGCCTAGTGGGTAGTGACCCTGCCTGTGAAGCCGCGGTCCTGGGTTCGAATCCCAGTAAGGGCATTTATTTGTGCGATGAGCACAGATATTTGTTCCTGAGTCATGGTTGTTTTCTATGTATTTAAGTATTTGTATATTATATATATCGTTGTCTGAGTACCCACAACACAAGCCTAGAGCTTACCGTGGGGCTTAGTCAATTTGTGTAAAAATGACCTCTAATATTTATTTATTATATATTATATTTTATTATTAATATGGAAGAGTGATAGAGAGACACAAAGCGTTTGGTTATCCAAGTGATAGCGATTGTCAACTTGGCTAGGCCGGCAGGGCGGAAAGCGAGCTCGCAAATGCCCTGTACACACCAGCCAGCCTATTATGGATAGCTTTATCCATCTTTATCCACGTGATAAAATAACTGTCACTGTTTAACACCGTGGGAAAGAAAGTGACGGACACCGTTTTATCACGCTGTCACGTAGACAAGAACGACCATCATATCCGTACTGGAGCGAGCTGACAGCCGTAGGACTGAGCTGGAACGAGGCCAAGACGGTTGCTCAAGACAGGAAGGCGTGGAAGGACCTTGTGGAGGCCCTATGGACCTCCGGGGTGCCCTAGGACAACAACATAGTACCTATATCGAACAAGCATTCACAAGATAATATGCTCGTCTATGAACGAGCTTAGAATGCGCAATGAGTAGTGGGGCTACGCAATTATTTGAATTATAATAATCATGCAAGACTGAATAAGTAACTTATTTAAAATTGGAACTAGTATAAAATACTATGCATAATCTATCAATATTATATGCAACATAACATAAATGCGCAAAAAAATAAACAAATATTCTCTAGACGACTTCTCAATTTTGATGTTCAACCAGAAATAATCTTGAACGTAGAAATACGAAACACAACGCCATTGCCATCAACACTTCGATTTTTCACCTTTTCTACCTTATCCCCCCTCCCCCCCTTTTCCTATCCAACGTATTCTAATGCGTTTAAACTTCGTATCTGTCAATCACGTATTACGCCGCACGCATATACGAACGGTCTCCCGAGGGCCAGGACCCCACGGTTTTATATTGAGGGTGGCGCGCCTCCATATTTTTTGTTTAATCGATCTTTTAGTATTGGGCTGTTTGGCGTATTTATTTCATGTGACTGTTATGTGTAAATTGAGAAATGCGGAGACAGCGATCGCGACTTTTACTCGCTATAGTTTTGATGTGAAGCAATGGGATCTCTATTGTTTCCTATAAAGTTTTAAGTCATAATGTATTGTTTGTCCGCATTTTCGTTAGTCATAAATTTTTTTTTTAGAAACGCGTAACTTTTCAGAATTGCCATAAAACAAACCTAACCTAACCTATCAATATGATAACCTTAGGAAATTCCTGAAGAGTTAACGGTTTCAGAATTATGACTAATGATAATCTGACAACCATTACATTATGACTTTCAATCATTATGTCAAACAAAGGGATCCGGAAGCAATGAGATAGAAATAGTATAAAGTTAATCAACTAGTTAATTGAACAAATAGAATAAGACCAATTTTTAAAACGCAATTTCTTCAATAGGTACGTAGTTACTCTCACAATATTCATGTATAATGTCAATGCTGAGAGGTAAAGCTTCTAATTTCCTCTACTTGAATATTTACTTTCAAAAATTTTTTTTACTGTTCCTATGTAAAAATTCCTCTGTTTGCAATCGCGTACTTATAATACTAAACTGTCTTTTACCTTTTCACGCTTATACTTACAAGCTAGTATGTAGACCAAGATAAGTTTGCAAAAATTTTGATAGCACACGCAGTGCAAGTGTTATTTTAAAAATTTAAACTTTTACGAAATTATGACGTATAAATAACACTTGAACTGCGTCTGCTATCAAAATCGTTGCAGACTTAACAGTATACCTCTAATTATATATTTTTACTACTATCTTTGTCTTTCACATTTTTTGTATTTCTCAAATTGGGCATATCCAAGACGAGGCAAGCGTCCGATCCCCAAAAGATCCAAATCTCCTAATAAAGACCACAAATGTCTTTGAAACTCAAGCCTCTTATCTTCAGACAATGCGTGCACACGAGGGGCACAAGCAAGGGGCACAACCATTAATAACCGGATTAGGGGGCAGAAAGAATAAATTGGGAAGAAACCGCCGGGGGCAAGATTTATCGGGTGCTTAGCATAAGTTGCGCCGAGATGCGTTTTTCATTAATTTCCTATTGGCTGTCGGAAAATGGCGGATACGGGGCTGTTTAGGCCTCTTAAATTATTTATGAGGTTTAAGATTTGGTGATTTTTGACGAAACATCGTAGAGTAAAGCAGCAGCCTTATGGATTTAAGATACGTCAAATATAAGATAATGAAACGATAATGGATCGGATATGTCAGTGTCAAACAAGTGTCAAAAGTGACGTTTCTTCAAACAAACACGTCACTTTTGACACTTGTTCGACACTGATATTTCAGTATCACAGATTGGATATTTCCAATCCATATCGTTTCATTATCTAGTACCTATTTGACGTATCTTCAAGTTTGAATATGGCTGTAGGATTCTGATTGTGGCTTCATAATCCTTCGTAAAAAATTAAAAATGAGATCGCTACTTTAAGATGCAACCAAAGTGCAAGTTCAGTTTGAATTCAATCCGTAAAGGTAAACAATTATCGTTGGCCATGGACACCTGTACAACCCTCTGGTGCGTTGCCGGCGTTTAAGATGGAAGTATTTAGCTGTGCGAGGCAGGGAGTATCAGGCAAAACGCACTTTAGAGAGTAGCACAAATAGGTAATCTTCTAAGTTTAGCTGTTGACCATGATAATTACAAACTGTTGATTAAAATAATTCAATTTATCGAAAGTCTAAAAAAATGCTATTTTTTTGTTATTCACCGAAATAGTGTTTATAAATAATATACACCATAATCATATAAAAAGGCTGCTATAATATATTATATGCACCTATTTTATACCCCCTATTTTACCAATCATTGATTTGGCTTCAGCAACCCTAAGAAATCATAACATAAACCAAACAGCTCAAATCCTTTCAGTCTACAAACAAATGTCGACCTTAAAAGCAAACAGATTAAATTCTAATCAGTATTGATTGAAATGTTAGTTGTTACCTTATAGTTTAATAATGGAAATGGTAAATCAATCTACGTTTAATCAAATCGTAATACGCCTCGATCCCTGCGATGATTAGCATTAATCAAATCGAGCTGAAGATGGGATTCTATAGAGATGATAAAACCCACTTTTTTTATAAATGCTACTCGCGGAAATTTAAACTAATAGCATTTATTAGTAAACAGACTCCTAGCCTATTCGGTAGTGATCCTGCGTATGAAGCAGGATGTCCCGGGTTCGAATACCGGTGAAAGCATTTATTTGGTTAGCACAGATTGTCTGCGTCATGGAACTTTTGTATTTCAGTATTTAAGTAGGTAATTTAAAACTATCTTTTATGTTACATCGTCGTCTAGTACCTACACCCTTATAGAGCTTACCGTGACACTAGGCCGATTTGTGTAAAATTGTCCCACAATAAGCTCAAAAAGGTTTGTCTTGTGGATACTAGGTACTTATAGACGACGATATACCTAGGTACATCAGTGTCTGGTTAATTCAGGAACACATCAAATTCCAGTTCCAACGGTAGCTAGGTATTTTAACTCATGATAGGTATCTACAGGTTGACAAACACATAAATAAAAGCCCTTTCCAGCATTCGATTCTAGTACCTCCTGCTTCGTAGGAATAGGCTACATGACTAATTTTCATTTATGATATCAAACGATCGGGTTTGTTTTTAGGATCAAATGTCTATAAGGGACCCATTGCATTAATGTAACACAAAAGTCAGAAATTGTAGTCAAAGGCCGACAGTCGCACTTCACTCGCGAAACGCCCTAAACAAAAGGACAAGAGAACGTGACGTCAAGGTCTCTGGGAGCCCATCTTGTAGTATGGACAAAACAAGAAAATTGCGTTTTTGTCGGTGAAATATTGCGTTTATGTATATAGTTGCTATACAATATTTTTTTGGATGAAATGTAAGGAATCGAATGGTATCCTTACTTTGGAAGTTAAAAAAACTTAAATTTTGAAACTTTCAGGTCCTGTATTTTTGTAATTTTTCAATATTTTATTTTAATATCCATATTATTGTGATAAATTGCTCGTTTGCTATCTATTTTACTAGATTTTGTTGTAAAGTTTAACATGTGTCATCATCCCTATTAGGCTAGAAGGCCGTTAAAATACATTTCAAATATTTCGTTGCACAGCTCTATCTAGTTCCACCTCAAGAGACAAGCGTCCGAGATAATTGTTAATTACCGGAATTAGCCACTCGCGGGACCGGAACCGAGTCCGGGATTACCGCTCTATTTACCAAGTTATTGGTCGGGAAGGTTACTGCACTTTTTTAGGGTTCCGTACCCAAAGGGTAAAAAAGCGGCCAAGTGCGAGTCGGACTCGCCCATGAAGGGTTCCGTATTTAGGCGATTTATGACGTATTAAAAAAAACTACTTACTAGATCTCGTTCAAACCAATTTTCGGTGGAAGTTTACATGGCCGGATGGTACATCATATATTTTTTTTAGTTTTATCATTCTGTTATTTTAGAAGTTACATGGGGGGGACACACATTTTACCACTTTGGAAGTGTCTCTCGCGCAAACTATTCAGTTTAGAAAAAAATTATATTAGAAACCTCAATATCATTTTTGAAGACCTATCCATAGATACCCCACACGTATGGGTTTGATGAAAAAAAAAATTGAGTTTCAGTTCTAAGTATGGGGAACCCCAAAATTTTTTTTTTCTATTTTTGTGTGAAAATTTTAATGCGGTTCACAGAATACATCTACTTACCAAGTTTCAACAGTATAGTTCTTATAGTTTCGGAGAAAAGTGACTGTGACATACGGACGGACAGACGGACAGACAGACAGACATGACGTTTCTATAAGGGTTCCGTTTTTTGCCATTTGGCTACGGAACCCTAAAACGGGACCCTATTACTAAGACTTCGCTGTCCGTCCGTCTGTCTGTCACCAGGCTGTATCTCATGAACCGCGATAGCTAGACAGTTGAAATTTTCACAAATGATGTATCTCTGTTGCCGCTATAAATAATAAATAAATAAATAAAATAAATTTATTTCAGACAATTAAACAGTCCATATTTTTACATTTTTAAATTAAATAAAATTCAAATTAAATTAAATTAAAATTCAAATTAAAATTAAATTAAAATTACAATTAAATTAAAGATTAAAATTTAAAATTTAACAAACAACAAAATTAAAATATACCTCACTTTATATTATTATTTACATGTATTAGCATGCAGTGGTTCATGTAAGGGCAATCAAACCTGCTGGAGATCATGCTCAAGATGATGTTGGGTTGGGGCTAGCACGCACTCTGCAGAGCAAGGACGCGCACCGCCTGCTATAACAACAAATACTAAAAATAAATATTTAAGGGGGCTCCCATACAACAAACACGATTTTTTTTTCTCTATTTTTTGTTGATGGCGCGGAACCCTCCGTGCGCGAGTCCGACTCGCACTTCTTTGGCTCTGTTGGAGGCAATTTTATGATTAACTTTAACTTGTTTGAGCTGCGTATTGTCTTCGGTTACCGCGATAGTTACTCGTGAAATAAAACCATGTAAAGCATCACTCACGCTAGACCGGGCCGTGTCCGGGCCGGAGCTTCCGGCACTTACTTTTCTATGACAGATGGCGGTGATCACGTGATGCTTTCCATAGAAAACGAAGCTCCGGAAGCTCGGGCCCGGACACGGCCCGGTCTAACGTGAGTTATCCTTTGAACGGATTATATCGCGTACCTATTATTAATTAAAAATACAGATGTCTCCTGTTGGCCACGAATGCTGTAAAGGGCGAATGATAACAAACAGACATTTTTTGATGTCAAAACGTTGGTTCGAATTGGCTTCTAGCACTTTATAACAAATTTTGGAGAATGTTATGAGTACAGCATAAACACATTCGAATAATTTGCTTTGAATTACATCGACTTACTAACTTTAAGTAAAAATAAAACGTATATATTATAGAAAGGCGATTATAAATAAATAATATAATAAATATTAAACAATTTGACATAAATCGACCTAGTTCAACAGTATTAACACACAAATAAATATAAATGCCCTTACCAGGATTCGAACCCGGGACCTTTAGCTTGATAGGCAGTCACTAAGGACTAGGCTACGGAGGCCTTATATCTATACATAAATATAATCTTTATTATATCTAATACCTTTAAACGAGCAATTCTTGTTTATTTATTTATTTATATATATATATATATTTCGGGGATCTCGAAAACGGCTCTAACGATTTCGATGAAATTTGCTATACGGGGGTTTTTGGGGGCGAAAAATCGATCTAGCTAGGTCTTATCTCTGGGAAAACGCGCATTTTCGAGTTTTTATATGTTTTCCGAGCGAAGCTCGGTCACCCAGATATTTTGCATAGAATGGGGTATTTGGCTACTAGTCAAATCAGATTTTTTTTTCAAACTGTCAAATTCGATTTGCTACTATCGAATTTATATGAAACACTAGCATGTTAAGTCACGATCAAGTTACGTACTTTTTATTGGTTTATACGGAGTTTAAAATATAAATTGTGTCAAAAAATAACTGCTGTCTACGTTTCTCTATAAATCTTCTGGTGTTTTATTTCATGCATGGTGTAAACTAATTGATTTCAAATACAGTCAAATACCCTATTGGCTATAGCTTACGTCGTTCTAATGTTTTATAAATAAAATGACAAACAAGCATCTAATTGCACATTCCCCAACCTACCCACCAGGCAGGGACATATAACGAAATACATATTTTATTAAACGTTTTTTAGCACGTAGTTAAAAACTCTACAGTAACGACAAAAAACAAAGCATACTCGAGAAGGGGAGAAGGGGGATGCGTTCTCATATAAAATTTATTTCAAATAACAACCAATTTCACCCCGGCTCACCCCGCTACGTTATTAGGAAAATATTTAATACAATTCTGTTTGTTGCAACTTTCACTGGATTATACATCTTATGTGTAAGGTTTAAGGTTGTTTTTTGTGATGTTGGGGTGAGATAACAAAAATATTTCCGACTGACTACTCATCCACATTGCGCTTTATTGAAATGAAATAAAAGGAGAAAAAGGGAATACCAAAATTAGTCTAAAGGTGACTTGGTACAAGTCAGGACAAAAAAACTATGATAAACTCGTTTATTTATTTATTTAAACTCTTTTGCACAAAATATATATACTTAACAATGTAAAAATGGCGGACTTAATGCCAAATGACATTCTCTACCAGTTCACCATACCTAATACCTAATGTTTAATAGGTAATGAAATTAAATCTCTTTATTTATGTTTCATTTTCTGCTAGGTCATTTTATTTATTTATTTATCGTATGGCATTTATTTTACACTGTTCATTCATGCATAGTTACACAGTTTATAATCTAAATCTACATTTTTCCAAGTAAGTAATGGCTGCTCTCGGTCTATGGTCTTAAAGTCTTCCACTGGGCCATCGTACTTTGTTAGTGGGCACTCCAGAACGATATGTCGAACGGTTTGCTTAGGGCATCCGCATTCGCAGCATTCTTGGTCGCTCCAACCCCACTTTTTCCGAAGGTGGGCACAGTGGCCAATTCCTGTTCTCAGGCGGTTGAGCATGCACCAGGCACGGCGTGATTCATTAAAGCCAGGCGCGTGGCTCCGCGGGTTTAGCTCGAAGAGATTAGATGGAGCGTCTGCTTGCGTCCATTCTTCGAACCAGGCGTCGTTCAGGTTCCACTGTGAGCGTGGTTGGTGGGTAAGGAGAGCCGGTGGGTTTCTAGACTTCAGCCTTGTGCACCTGAACGTAGCCAAGTCTCTGTTCAGAGGTAGTTCCGGTTGTTCATGGGCTTTGTCAATTTCTCTGAGCAGGTGGTGTTTGCGGCGGAGCTGAGGGGGCGCAATACCACTTAGGGCTGGGAGCCAGTGCATAGGAGTGGGCTTCATGCATCCCGTGATGAGGCGCATTGTAGCATTCAGCTGCGTGTCAATGACGCTTGTGTGGGCGCTGTTGAACCAGGCGGAGGCGCAGTACTAGGCTAGGTCATTTATAATATGAATATATCTAAAAGTAAAATATAAAAACACTAACAAAACAGTACAAAAAATGTATAAACACATTATAAGAAACCTAACCAAGGATGCCAGGGCCGCAGAGTGAGGAACCGAAATTTATATTACTGTTGTTTAGGTTCCTTTTTAAACTAGTATAGTCATCAATATTATTTAATCTGTTATTTTGTTAGTTTGCTATCACAGTACAATGTTATCATTAGTAAGAAATTCGTAAATGTCTGGGTTTTACTAGACACACGATTTCTTTGCCATTTTCCTTTTAGTAATGTAAATTCCATCTAAGATAACTTTGCACCGACTTAATAGAACAAAGTGTGAGAGCGTCACTTTAAAAACGTCATATTTTCATAGAAATTTTACATTAATGACTACATTGCAACACTTTGTTATTTTCTTCTAATATTCTTTGTCAGCGTCAGCTTGCTCCGACTCCAGATATAGTATTTCAATATTTTCAATTTCAAATAATTATGTAAACGAATTGGTTTTTGGCAGTAGCCATAACTCTTGTTTGCCTCGGCCCCAAGGACTAACATTTATTTTATATCTATGACCCCAAGTGTAAGAAATCGGCAACACGGATCGGCTCGAGGCTGAATTTTAATAAGATGTCACTGCCATAATAAGGGGGGGAAATTTTATTATAACCGAAAAAAACTTAATTTAAAAAAATACGCGCCTAATTGGGCCTAAATGTGCAATCGGTGGTCGTGATTCATTGTATTTAATTTAGCGGTGATTTTCATTAATGAAACTTGTTTTGAAAGATAATGGTTTAATAAAAAATTGATTTAGGTATTTATTTGAAAACTAGCTTTTGCCCGCGACTTCGTCTGCGTGGATTTAGTAATTTGGGTAAGTAGCTTATTTTTTATCCAATCTGCTTTTTATCGATTCCCCATACAAACGTTCACCCCCCTTTTCACCCCCTTAAAGGATGATTTCTGTGATAAAGCTCTCTCCATACAAAATTTCAACTAAATCGGTTCAGCGGTTTAGGCGTGACAAAGCGGTAACAGACAGACAGACAGACAGACACACTTTCGCATTTATAATATTAGGATGAATTGAGACGATGTTTAATTGATTAACGTTGCTACATACCCTCTGTATACTCTTTAGCAATAATAGTTATTTGTTTTACAAGAGGACAAAGTTATTGTTTAACCCAAATATTGTTATTTTCACCACACCAACTAACGGTTAATCATTACAAATCAAAATCGTGTTATTACCAATTTATCGTTCAAAATACAAATACAAATAATTTATTGAGAAAAGTATAGTACAGTGGTTGCTCTTAAAGACTAAGAATTTATAAAGACACGGTTTACAAAAAATAAATCATCGCTTAAAAGTTCGCTCAGCCAACATGAGCAAACAACTCAAACTTTGCATCAGATAGTTTTGCCTCACATGTGGATAAAATGCAACTTTCTTATTCGTTTTTGAGGTACAAAGAGAGCCTTTGCAAGCTGGTGTGGTGAAAAAAATATTACGAAACACAGCATAAGGCTATAATAGCAGGAGGGGCATCTTATTTGACAGTTAGGTATCTTAATGGGTGGTTTTAATGGCGTAATTCCGTTTTTTTGTGGGGGTGCTAATTGAGGCTGTTTTTGCCTTTAATTGCTTTTATTATAACACCTTTTGTTGTAAAGATTGTTATTATATTATAATTGTGTTTTAAGGATCAGTGATAATTGTCGGTTTGCCGAAATGTCATTTTAATTGTAGCAAATTCATGTTAATTCGTTCGTTTTTGTTTAGAGGAAAATTTACGTATGTTTATGTTTAGACATTTATTTAATTGTATCTCTGGGTATGCACTGATTTTTTTAACGCAACATAATATAGGCGAAATACCTACCGATTAGAAAAAGTATTGTAACGGAAAAAAATATGCATATAAAAAAATCCTTCATTTTGTAAACAATTAGGCATATTTTTATAAAATATAAATTGCTTCTATTTCAACTAATTCGAATTATTTTGGTATGCTTTAAAAATACTGATTATTGATCCGTAATAAATCTTCAAAAGATAAAAAGCTATCAAATAGTTCTGCTTTAAATACCTCCAGATGCAAACGTCAACGTCGGCCATCTTGGTTTCCCTCGCTTTTCCGCGGGAGGGGGGAGGGGCGCGCCCTCATGCGGGCTTATGTGCATAAATGAGGGACTTTCTATGGGTTCTGTCGGATATTTTTAATCAAGTTTTCATTTGTTTTTTTGTACGGTTTTTTGAGATTGGTGGTTTTATGGACAATTTTTAAAACAAAATTGGAATTTTAAATAAGTAGCACAACAATAAGCTATGGTTTGCTAAAACCAAGGCGTTCTATGGGTTCTGTCACTTTTAATTAAGGTTTGATTTGTGAGGTTTATATACATGATTTAGATTTAGATATTTATTCTCATAATATGAAATTACATTATAAATTATGCTAAACTAATCTACTTACATGGATTTATATGATCGTCATTAATATTAACATTATTTATTAGATACAAATTAAAAATGTCTAATAATCAATCTTCTGCCAACAATTTTATCCATTCATGTCAAAACAAAATACGGGAATAACTAAGTACGAGTATCTCATAATGATCGTCATGTAAGTAGGATAGAATTTTAACGGGATATAAGTAAGTATCATACTGAAATATCACAAAATTAGGGCATATGTACCTATATATTTTTTGTTTTTTATTCAGGTACCTGTTTTCGTGAGTTATGTGTACCTACCGTAAACTCGGCTACGGGTTACATTAGCCCTAGAGGGTAACATTACCCACATATAAAAACCCCATTTTATTAAAATAATAAATTATTTAATCGTCACCCAAAGATTACGAATTAATAATCACATGATGTCGTTTTTAATAAATTAATTAACCCTAGTTTACGGTATCTCAAATTATAATTTTGTATATATCACTAACCTTAATCAATTTTATAAGACTTGTTGTACCTACTAAAACTAACTGGATCTGCTTATTCGAAATAAGTAAATAAATGAAATTGAAAAATATTACGGACCCCAAAAAAGCACCGTCAAAGATTATCCGGCGCAAGGCGACGCGCAAATAAGCCGTTTGAAACAGCCCACTGGGCCAAAGAAAACATCCAATAATGCAATCATTAGCTTTATTTGTTTTGTACTTATTTATATACATACGTTTGTAGTGAGTACCAAGTTAAAATAAATAGTGTTCCATGGTTAAACAAACTAAATAAAAATAATTCAGCCTATATAAGTATATACCCCACTGCTGGGCACAGACCTCCTCTAATACGGATTGGGGACTTCACATCACCTTTTGAATTTCTTCGCAGATGTGTGCAGGTTTCCTCACGATGTTTTTCTTCACCGAAAAGCTAGTGGTAAATATCAAAATGATATTCCGTACAATTACACACGAATTTTGACAGCCTTCTAGCCTAATCGGTATTGTATATACCTAAGTATTTAACTACATATATCTATATCTCGCCTAGTACCACCAACCACCAACATATACCTTATTGAGCTTACTGTGGGACTAGGCCCTAGGGCCCGATTCGGATTTTGTAATAGACATCTATTAGATATCTTTTAGACATCGCCAAGATACGATAACGATATGTTTAAAATCTAACCTGTCAAATTTGACATTTTCGCAATTCTGGAGATACTCTTGAACGATTTCCACAAGATATTACTTAGAGATCTAATTCACATCTAATAGATATTGTGGACGACGCACCTTTTTATACGTTTACTTTTATACTTTTATTGTAATTTTGAATTTCTTTGTTTTTATATATTTTGATGTTCTTTTTGATACCATTTTTTGGCAGTGTACTCTTAGGTTTCATGAAATAAACATACTATCAGAACCAGTGCGCCTTTACCATTAACATTTTGGTCCATTCGTGGATTTAAAAGTGATAGTATATAGTGAATTAAGTATGAGTCAAAATTAAGAAATAAAAAAGCAGTATTAATTGTGGTAAATATGGTCGTCACACGATCGGTGAAAACGGGTAAGAATGGTAACGAAGGTAAGACCGTTGCGGAGAGTGAGGCTGGGCCGTCGAACGTGCCCTCAGCCCCTCTTGTCGACCCGACAACCGCACCACCGGCGCCTTCACGATCCCGTCCCGTAAGTACGTCATCTCGCTCTTCGTCTACGGTAGTGGCCAGGCGATTAGCGGCTGAAGCGCAGCACGCGCGTCGCCTCGCCGAGCTAGAAGCGAAACAACTACGCCGCCGCCGTGAGGCCGCTGAAGCTGCAGAGTTAGATGCACGCCGGCTGGCTGATCTTGAAAAACTGACCGCAGAGCTAGAATTAAAAGCAGAGATCGCCGCCATCGACGCGAGTCACCATAGCTCTAGGAGCAGCCATATTAATATAGACCAATGGCTCAGTAAGTCTGAAGCTGCTTTTAACCATGAGAAAACATTTACGAACAATGTTTTTTTCAGGGATCTGGAAGCTAAAGCCCCTCGCGCGCATGTCGTGTCCCCTGTGCGGACAGTGACTGTGCGCCGCGACTGTGGTGCCGCGATAACGGCGGCTCCTCTCGAACGCCGCGACTGTGGTGTCGCGATGTCAGCGGTCATTCCTGAACGTCGCGACTATGGTGCTGCGATGACTGCGGCCCATCCCGAGCGGCCCGAGAGAGAAGAAGTTCCACAGTTGGTTAAAAGTCTGGGTGTTTTAGTTGACAGTGTAAATAAAGGCATTGGCCACGCCATTAATCGTGTTCCTTTACCCCGTTTCGATGGCAAGTCGCATTTAGATTGGCTTGGCTTGAAAAAAGCCTTTGAAAACACACAAGGTTCCTACACAGCTGCGAATAATCTGGCAAGACTGAATACTGCGCTGACGGGCGCGGCGCGCGAGGCAGTCGCCGCGCTGCTTGTGTCTGCGCGCGAGCCCAGCGTCGTGGTGCGCGCGCTCGACGCGCGCTTCGGCCGCCCCGAGATGGTGGTGGCGCACGAAGTAGCTGCGGTGCGCGCATTGCCGCGCGTGAGCGCTGAAGGTAAGGATTTAGCTGTGTTTGCCAGTCGAGTTCGCAACTGTGTCGAAATAATACGTTTATTGGGTCATACGGAATATCTGGCCTCGCCTGAACTATTTCAGGCTTTAATTACTAAAATATCTCCACTGTTGCGAGCTAAATGGCTAGACTATGCCGTTCGTTATGAGGCAGCCGGTCTGTCAAAGTTAGAAAATCTAGCTGATTTCCTCGCTAACGAAGTCGACCTGCAGTCTCGGTTCGGCATAATCCCTGAGCCGACTACTGCGTCACAAGCGGTAGATAGTAGGCGGGCCAGGGATAATGTGCACGTTGCCGCTGAAAATAATTCTGTGAATTCAAATTCAACATCGCGAAATAACGCTAAATTGAATTCATCGGCGACTGCACCTAAAATTAAATCATGCGTCGTGTGTGAAAAACCGCATGATTTAATTCAATGTGACAAATTTAAGTCGATGTCAATCGATGACAGATGGAGTTTGATTAAAAAGAAAAGAGTCTGTCATCGATGTCTCAAAATAGGTTGGCATAGGTTTAATTTTTGTAAGGCGAAGAAAGTTTGTGACATTGACGGATGTACGTTCCGTCACCACGTTTTACTGCACAACCCGAATTACGAGCGTTCCGCAGCTGCGCACGTTGAAGTAGATGATGATGAGCCGGTAGCGGGAACTTCTGGCACTACACCGCGAGCTCCTGCTGACCACGCCGCACCACCTACTGTCGTGAGCGACTCCGCTTCATACGATGTCGAATCAAAGGAGATTCTGACCCATACATCGACATCGGTTGCCTCGGGATCTCCAGCTCAGACGTTGCCTGCTCGCCCGTTATTGAAGATCGTAGCCGTAACCGTGTCCGGTCCGTTAGGTTCCGTGAATACGTACGCCATGTTAGACGACGGGGCCACAGGTTCGTTTATTGAGCAAGATATCGCCGCGCAAATAGGTGCCTGTGGACCCCAGAGGCGCATGAGATTAGACTGTGTCGGCGGGTTAGGAAAGGATACGTCTGTGCAGTATGTCGATTTCCAAATGAAAGGTCGCCGTGGTAAGGATACGCACTATATTAGTAAAGCGCGGGCGATGAAAGGTTTAGGTCTCGCTACTCAAACTCCCGATAGGTCGAGCGTGCTTAAATTTTCTCACCTTTCAGACATCGCGGATGAGTTTTGTTACGGCAACATACAGCCATCGATTATAGTCGGTCTCGATAACTGGCACCTCACTATTCCTAGGGCTATACGCGAGGGCACTAGGGCAGAACCAGTCGCGATTAAAACCGCGTTAGGTTGGGTCCTATTCGCCTTTGGTTGCAGTAAAACCGCTCCCGCCGAAACTGTCAACCACGCTATAGTGAGCGAGCCCGCGGTCGCGGATGTCGGCGATCGCGCAGTTTTAGAGCAGTTGATTCGCGAGCAGTATAGTTTAGACTCAATCGGCATTTCGAAACACGAAGCGCGCAGCGCTGACGATGATCGCGCTATTCAAATTCTCGAACGTACTGCGTGTCGCCTGCCTAACGGGCATTTTGAAGTCGGTTTACTTTGGAAGTCGGACAATTTATCTGTGCCAGATAGTCGCAAGCTTGCCTTATCTAGGTTTCTTAGTCTCGAGAAAAAGATGGCCCGTGATTTTCAGTATGCAGAGCGTTACCGTGAAAACATACACGACATGTTTCGGAAAGGTTATGCTGAACTGTGCACGGAAGAGCCTAGCGCCAAGGCGCCCGTTTGGTTTTTACCACATTTCGGCGTAACCAATCCAAACAAACCGAACAAATTAAGAATTGTTCACGATGCTGCTGCTAAAAATCACGGTGTTTCGCTAAATTCACTTCTATTAACCGGTCCAGATTTGTTGCAGCCCCTGCTCGGAATCTTATTGCGGTTTAGAGAGGGAAAAATTGCCCTAACTGGTGATATTCGCGAGATGTTTCCTCAAGTCAAGATCCGAGCAGAGGATCGCGACGCTCAGAGGTTTTTGTGGCGCGACTCGCCTAAAGACCCTATCATGACATACCGTATGTCATCTATGATTTTCGGTGCCGCTTCCAGCCCTTTCACTGCCATTTACATAAAGAACAAAAACGCAGTGGAATGGCAGGAGCGCTTTCCAGACGCGGCTCGAGCCATCATAGTTGACCACTATATGGATGACTGTATAGTGAGCTTAGATTGTGTTGACGAGGCCGCAAAACTTGCCGCCGAGATCACCAACATCCATAAACATGCTGGCTTCGAGATGCGTTCTTGGACCTCAAACAATCCCTCTGCGCTGCGTCTACTTCCCAAAGAGAGCTTGGCTGAAGTCCCTGTAGCTAGAAATAACGTAGATGTTGATCTTGGACGCCTCACTGCTCCTGTACGTACACTGGGACTTATTTGGCAACCAGTTTCCGATGAAATAGGTTTTACTATCGGAATTAAAAGAGAACGCGCGCTGCCAAATAAGTTCACAAAGCGTGAGGTATTGGCTCACGTTATGCGGGTTTTCGACCCACTCGGTATCCTGGCGCCAGTAGTGATAACGGGTCGCATCATGTTCCAAAATGCGTGGCGTAAGGGTATCGATTGGGACGAGGAGCTGTCGCCAAGTGACAGTGCAGCATGGAGACTCTGGTTTGAGGATTTATTTGCAATTTCTGGTTTACAGATTCCACGCTGCTACTTACTTGGCGAATTAAAGATTGATAAGTGCGAGCTTCACTTGTTTTGTGACGCGAGCGAGTCGGCTTTCGCTGCGGTTGCATATTGGCGATTCGTCTTAGAAAATGGTGAAGTGAAGCTGGCTCTTATATGCAGCAAAGTCCGCGTAGCTCCTTTAAAACAAATCTCCATCAATCGCTTAGAGCTCCAAGGAGCGTTAATCGCAGCCCGTCTCGCTTCAACAATTTGCGAAGCGCACAGATTCAAGCCTATAAATCGTGTATTCGGGTGCGATTCTATGACCGTTTTGGGGTGGCTACGAAGCGAGGCGCGCTTATTTAAACCATTCGTTTCTCACAGAGTAGCCGAGATTATGGAAATAACCGACGTAAAAGAATGACGATGGGTGCCAAGTCAACTCAACGTTGCTGATGATGCTACCCGTATTAAGCGAGTGACGTTATCTCCAGAATCGCGATGGATTTCGGGTCCTAAATTTTTGCTCTCTTCGAAGTGGCCCAGTGAGCCCAGTTCACCAGAATATCCAGGCATGGAAGAAGAGAGCGAACGTGCAGCGCGTCCTGATTTAGTTCATCTCATTAGTGACGTTGAAAAGCACGAGCCAGTCTCAGCCGATCCTAAACGGTTCAGTTCTTGGGTGAGGCTGGTACGCGCAACAGCCATAGCTCACAAGTATTTGACGTTACTTAGAATCCGTTGCCTAGCTAAAAGGGGTCTATGTGTAGACAATTTAGTCCGCTTAGAGGGGGGCTTGTGTAGTTTTGTGTTTCAGCCATTCAACCAATGGCAACAGTTCATCGCCCCGCGCTCTGTGCGCGAATCTGCCGCGGGCCTGACCGCCGCAGATCTACGACTAGCCGAACTTCACGTTCTACGCCAGTCCCAGTTGAACACATTTCCTGACGAGATGGCCAGTCTAGATAGCCATCCCGCCCAGCTTGTGCCACGCACCAGCCGTTTATCCAAGCTATGCGCCTGCTTGTCGAGCACCACCATCGCAGGGCTGCCCACGGCAACACAGAGACCGTTGTGAATGAGCTGCGACAAGACCTTTTGTCACTGAGAAGTACCGTCCGCAATATCGCCTACAACTGCTTATTTTGCCGAATACGCCGGGCCAAGCAGTTTCAACCCGTGACGGGAGACTTACCAGAAGCACGCCTTGGACACCACAAACGGCCGTTTACATTCACAGGGCTGGATTACTTCGGTCCAGTACAAGTTTCCGTTGGCCGAAGACGCGAAAAGAGATACATCGCCCTTTACACCTGCCTCGTACTACGTGCAGTCCACGAGTCTTGTAGACAGTCTGTCAACCGACTCTGCGATTATGAGCCTCCGCCGATTCATCGCTCGAAGAGGTACCCCATCAGAGCTGTGGTCAGATAATGGAACTGCATTCGTGGGTGTCAACCGGGGGCTTCGACGTTTATACGATGACGCTACGTCCCAGTTCGCTGCTGCTACGCAGAGAATCAACTGGCGTTTCATCCCTCCGGCGGCGCGTTTATGGGTGGCTGCTGGGAGAGGCTCGTGAAAACGGCATTACTGCTGTCTTCCCAGGCCATGATGGCATTATAAGAGTTGCGGATGTGCACAGCCATAGGGGCAGTTTGCGGCAGCCCTTGCGGAAGCTGAATAAGCTCCCCCCCTTTAATAAAAAAGGGGGGAATGTGGACGACGCACCTTTTTATACGTTTACTTTTATACTTTTATTGTAATTTTGAATTTCTTTGTTTTTATATATTTTGATGTTCTTTTTGATACCATTTTTTGGCAGTGTACTCTTAGGTTTCATGAAATAAACATACTATCAGAACCAGTGCGCCTTTACCATTAACAGATATCTAACACGATCTATTGTAAAAGTGACATTGGTTGCCGGAATTGCGCTGCAAAAGAGAACTAGTTGAAATCTAAACTGTAACGTATCTAGAATGGATCTAGTACGTGTCGTCTCTTGTGAATATCTTGAAGTTCGAATACGGCAGTAGGTCGATTTGTGTACGATTTTCCCAAAATATTTATTTATTGTCACTGTCACAATATTTGTACATTGTGACAGTGACAATATAATAGACAATAATAGTAGCACCGAAATCAAATTCTTTGACAATACCTAACTTAACCCTTCGTACGCTTAAACACGGATCCGTGCGTGAGAGTTTAAATCTATTGTTTTAAATATCAAGGTCACTATTTCAATGATCATTTTTGACAGGCCGCATACGAGGTGTTAATGAGGTATTTGATTCCTTCAGAACAAGATAAGTAAGTAATAAACAATTTATTGTATGAAACAAGGATATGTAACAGCAAATATAGAATTGACAGTACGAATGCGAACTTATACCTACGAGGGATCTCTTTCTGTCAAATAATATGTATCAAAAGAAACTACTCACCTAACGTGACTATACGTCAAAATTTAGCATAAAATCCAATAATAATCCATCTAAAATACTCTAAGTAATTATTAAAAATAAGAACTGGGTTAAATCACGACACTGAACACTTTGCCTGCCCGTCACTCGGCGGGTTAACTCTTCAACTGCCGTCGTTTTTGTTCGGGATAATGAATTCCAGTTTTTTTCACCTCGTCCGTTAGGTAGGACAAATGGCAGTGGGGCGACCATGGTTTTGGGGTGATTTAATTTTGGCAAATAAATTATACCTAATCATAATTTTAATTAAATAATGTCTCATGTTTTAATAAAGCTTCTCTAATTTATTAGTTTTATTACCGATACTCAGGTCAGGCTAACTTAATACACAGTATTTGCCTTAAAATGTATTTTATTATTTTTTGTCCGTTCTTCAGATATAAAACTGATTGCAGTAAGCGTATTGCCTGAACTCTTTAAAACTATCATACAAAAATGTTAAAATTATTATAAATTACAAATTACTCCCTACTATTAGGTAGAACTATTTATGTCGTCATCATAAATAAATAAATAAATAAATATTATAGGACATTCTTACACAGATTGACTAAGTCCCACAGTAAGCTCAAGAAGGCTTGTGTTGTGGGTACTCAGACAACGATATATATAATATACAAATACATAAATACATAGAAAACACCCAAGACTCAGGAACAAATATCTGTGATAATCACACAAATAAATGCCCTTACTAGGATTCGAACCCAGGACCGCGGCTTAACAGGCAGGGTCATTACCCACTAGGCCAGACCAGTCGTTATCATGAATGATAAAGTTGAATAAAATGGATGATTATTAATAATCGCATAAACAATTTATATTTTTTTCGTATATGTATGTATAATGAAGTTATTCCTACAATCTACAGATCACATTTCCGCGTTGCCTACCGTTGCGGCAAAACGTAAATATTTTTTTACGAATTATAGGTATAATGACAGCAAAGTAAGTAAATGTAGGTATTTAGATAAAATACAAGACACCATATCAGACAAGCCACAAGAGCAGACGGTTCAACGGAACCAAACCGTTCTGTCGTCAAAATAGTGCTTAGTTTTAAGTTTAAGTTATTACGAATACATACCCATACATACCCATGTTAGTCTATAAGGTATTTGTATTAAAGCTGATTTATATTTTAAAATGAATGAAATAAAAATCTCTCCTGGTCCTCCAAAATTCGTCAGTGGCTGTCACCCTAGTCAGAAATCTTTCAGATATTCCGGTTATTTAATAAAGGGTACGTATTCGCGTGTTTTAAATTATAGTGCTCTATATCAAACGAAATAACGCAACAAAAATCTCGGAGAACATTTTGTAATACAACTGAATACCCGTAATGTGGTTATAATTGACCGAGCGTTAGCGAAGGTCTCCCTTTCAGCCTGGGCAAAACTGCTTTCGTATGTCCGGATGTTCTCCTCGCATTTCCGATTCTTGTGAAATTTTGTGAGATGATGAAAATTTATGTTCTGGATTCAGTATTTAAAAACATATTAAAATTAAATAAGTACATCTTAAAAAATCAGCCAATGTCAGAAACAAATATTTGTAATAAACACATAAGTAAATGCGCGTACCAGGATTTAATTCCATACCCGGGAACTGTGCTTTCTTAGGCAGAATCGACTAGGTTAATAGGACGCCATGAAAATGTATTTAAATGTGTGTTTAATTTATAAATTATTGAAAATACAAATAACCCCAACTAAATACACCATACATAATTAATATAATTATATCAATCCACAGCGCAGGCTTCGTCATACTTGCTACACACAAAAATTATAATATCCACAACATGGTTCGTCAATAATAATACTCGTAAATGTATTTTCTTTCTTTCAATGTAGCAAAGCGTATGGTATCAACCAAGAAAAAAGTATGTAAAGAAAAAATAATAAAATTTAAATTGTTACGCGCAACTTAGTAATGCTAATAACTGGATGCCGTGTCAAAATGTTGTAATGAGAAGTTAAATCATGTTTCCAGCAAAACTTAAAGTAAAATACCTTGTCGTAGTATGAAAGAGTATGGGCCCGGTTCGGATTTGTAATAGACATCTATTAGATATCTTTTAGACATCGCCAAGACACGATCTAACGATATGTTTAAGATCGAACCTTTCAAATTTGACATTTCCGCGATTCTGGAGATACTCTTGAACGATTTCTGCAAGATATTACTTAGAGATCTAATTCACATCTAATAGATATCTAACACGATCTATCGTAAAAGTGACATTGGTTGCCCGAATTGCGCTGCAAAAGAGAACTAGTTGAAATCTAAACTATAACGTATCTAGAATGGATCTAGTACGTGTCGTCTCTTGTGAATATCTTGAAGTTCGAATACGGCAGTATGTATGTACCTACATGAATTACTATAATTACAGTCTGCTATTGCAGAAAGGATTCGTGAAACTATTAAATGCCACAAAAGTATACATAAAAAAATCTTAGTTTATTTTAGTTTATAAACTTGGCCCTTACTTTTTAGTCTATAAAATTAGTTTGGTACTATTTTAGATTTAAGCTAGTTTTTAATTTCTTTTAGTAATACCACTGTATATATCTTGTTTGTAAATAAATGTTTATTAAAAAAAAAGTTTGGTACTTACGTTTTTCACACTTTCGTACTATTTCGGGGTTTCAGATTTTTATCAGTTTTTTTGAAGATAAATCAAAAACTAACTTTTAATATTTACATCAGTACTTACTATATACTAATCAATATCATGTTTTAAATGTAATATGTACTTATATCAAAAATGTTACACTTTTTTACTGCCCCATTAATTACAAAAAAATATTATTATATATCTACACCTACGCTGAAAATAATGATTTCAAAGCTAATTAATTAAAAATAGCAAAAAAATCTATTATATTAAGATTATTATCATGTTGTATTTTACTTTGATACGTACATAAATGAAGATTTATAATATTTATATAAGTACACACTTTTTATAACGCGGAAGTGATAAGACCCTCAGGACCCATTAATATGTTTTTAGCATAAATTATTTAACATCTAAGACAGGATATGTTTCCGTCACACGGCTTTTGTATTATCTCGCAATTGCTATTAGGGTAGCGCGTTCAAAATAACACATGTGTTATGGTATTTTTAATGGATTAAATTATTAAAAATTGGCAGTGTTACAGTAAAAATATGTTTTTTATTGTTTTAAAATTGTTTCAAAGTATCTTTTTTTTTAAAATTAAATTCACGATTTAATTCATAAAATTGTGATTAAACGAAAAAAGCTTTAAAAATAATTAATGCGTTTATTGGCAGAGGTTTTTAGTGTATATGAATCTTATTTTATTATAAATTCTGGCCGCCATAATGACGTGACATTGAATTTAGCACATTAATTTATTTAGAAATATGACATATAAGTCTTAAAAATACGGCAAAAACATACTGCATTAATAATATGTTTTTTAATAATAGAGACTTGAAGAAACTGTCATAAGGACCATTATTCGACGGGAGAGGTATAAGAAAGTCACATAATTGTTTTTGTAAGCAACAATACTTGGTTTTTGACCTGCCAAAGGGTGAGACAACTCATTTGAATACCGAAAACTGGTAAGTGATAGCCCTGGGAGCGACATTCTAAATTCAAATTTATAAAAAATGTGTTGAGAACGCATTAGAGAGGGTTCTGCGTAATTTCATTAGATAATAATTATGAGGCGCCATCACTGTGGTATGAAAATATGTTACGTATTTATTCACGTAGTTATTATTTAGGGATAGTAAGATTTTAGAAGTCAGCATATATTAACTTGACAGTAGATTTGGTGTGTAACATTTGATATATATTGCAAAGATTGTCACCGTTCCAAAAGACAAGAGGTTAAAAGATAAATATGCGTTTGGCCTAAAAAAAATCAAGTAGGTAACAAAACACCAAGTACTTTAGTGACTTAGCTTACCCCGTACCAGTACCACTACCACCAGTTTGACACTGACATTAACGCCATCGAGAACGTAATTTACTTTCTATGCATCTCGCTCGTACTCGCATATTAGGGCAAGCGAGATGTATAGAAAGTAAATTACGTTCTCGAAAGCGTTTATGTCAGTTTTGACACTGTCAATGACTCATGGTACGGGCTCAGGAACTAAAAGTCAAGTCCGCTATTCTGTACATCTAAATCGTTTTATTTCAATTTGTAGCAAAAACTGCGGGCACTCGACTTCATAACTGAATAAAACTGCTAAGTAGCTCCCTAAAGAACCCTACAATCCGCGCCATTCATAGACACTGCTCGCTTTGTTTTTTTTTTCTCAACTTTGCTAGTTCAGAAAGTAGGACATGCATCTCATTATGCTCTTTCATTTTTTTTCAGTTAAAACCGGTATGAATAATACTTAATCATTAGTCTTTTTACCGAACGCACCTGGTTATTTTTTTTAAACACTCGTTCATTAAATGTTTAGACTAGCGATTTGAATATGTTTCGTTTTGACCGTGGAGTCAAAAGTTTGTAAGGTTTTTTATAATTAAAAAAGCACAAAGCACGGCTGCAAAACTGGGACAGTTTTTTTGGCAACATTTGCGCGATATTTCATGATAAAGGTTTTTTGTTTATTGGTTTGTAAAAATATTGTAATGCAAATTCGTGTTTTTAAAACTTATATGTAGATTGTAGGGGCTCTTAAGATAGGTATGTTGAAATAAAACAAGATAAGTAATTGAATAATTTTACGGTTTAAACTCACTTGTTTTAAGTCACTTGCGCGCGAAATTATTCAATGTTAGTATGTCTCACAACAGTTTAAATTCGAAGAAAGTAATGTTCCGAAGTGACGAAGTTTCTTCCAGGGTGCAATAAATATTTTTTCTACTCCCGTACTTTTATTTGTCATTTATAGGGTCGTGTACACATCTTTAAACCCCTATCTTATAGTTGCCAAGACAAGTCTTTAGTCTATTCCCCAAAAAAGTATCTCTGCATACACGCAGTATCTTTTTGGCACTTTTACGATACTTCATGTAATCACCACTTAAAATATATTATATGAAATACATTGTTGCCAACCTAATTTTAATTGTCATCTCTGACAGATGAGTGAACCATAGACATGTTTTTTTATTTCATTCATTCTTTTCCCGCCCGTACCCTCCATTCTTTGCTACTTCTTGAATGAAAAATATTGGTTAAATTTACAATTTTATTTCAAAATATGTAAGTGCTTGGTCGTAGAAAAAGTGTTGTATGCAACGTTGTTTAACTGAGTCAAAAAATACTCGTGGCGTCTTTATTAACAATTTTCGGCTTCGCCTCAAATTGTTACTCACGCCACTCGCCTTTTTTGACCCCTCTTAAACAACGGTTGCATAAAATACTTATGCGAAATTTATGCGAAAGGAAATTAAAACTTTTGACAACTGTCTAAAACTTTTTTTGTATTAAAACTTTTGTGTAACTATAGACGTCAAATGTGTCCTAAAAATTATACTATGAGTATCGTTGCGTTTTCAAGTTTCGAATACAATTTACTGGTCACGAATAGTATTATAGGTCGATATAATTGTATTAATTATGAGGTAGCGAAGCGCTTCGGGTAGGAAAAAATACTTGCAAATGGTCCGAATTTCTGAAAGCTCCCAACTTTCGTCCAAAATTAACTTGAGTAACTTCGATGGGACTATTGTTTGAATGTAGTAGTGCTATGGCTAAATATTTATATGAATAGAACAAAAAACTGACAAAAACGATTAGGACATTTGTAATTATATTTTGATTAAGAATTTGTCTTGAACTTGTAGACCATAGTTTCAGTACTGGACTTATTTAGTTAGGTTAGGTTAGGTAGTTAGGTTATCTATGCGCTCTGGAGAAATTTTGTCGTAATATAATACGCACAATGATATAAAGTTTTATTTTTGGATTACGTATTCGCCGAAAAGTAAACAAATATCAAATGTGCGCATTGAGAAACTGTTATGTAAATAAAAATATCACCGTCATTCTTAGTAAGTACAAAATAACAAAAACCTTAACAACTAAGGCCTATTAAAACTCAGTAATGAGGGCTACCTAACTAGTTTATTTGAAAATTATTGTTATTGCGGACTATAAAAAATGCACTGAACATATTATCAGTGAAATATCAGTGAAAATAAATAAGCTCGTACTTGGTAGTGAATGAATTTACACTATAAAGTTAGTTAAAATTATGTGTTTTAAATACAGAACCGCCTTTTTCATGTTTAATATGTAAATTGAGCCCCACATGGTCAAACAACCTGAGTTTAACTTTCGAAATTTATATCTTGTATATGTAAAAACACAATGGATTGTCCGGCGTCTGATAAATTGTAAAAAGCATGTCATTTAATGAGCTGGAATGAGTAGCGCTTACTAATGAACTTCTTTGTGTAGTTAATTTAATTAAGACTTGTACTTGGTAAATTATATGTTTTTTCTTAACATTGCAACGCATAGCAACATTAGCAACAACTTTTAATAAATTCTTTATAATTATAAGACATTTTTGTAATTTATTTTTAATCTAGCGACCCGCCCCGGCTTCGCACGGGTTAACAAATTATACATAAACCTTCCTCTTATATCACTCTATCTATTAAAAAACCGCATCAAAATCCGTTGCGTAATTTTAAAGATTTAAGCATACATAGGGACAGACAAACAGCGGGAAGCGACTTTGTTTTATACTATGTAGTGATTATACAGTTGCAATAAATCTTCTTAATATTTCATCAAATTTTTATGTTGAATTGACATGATGTCAAGATAAGCAGATCTGCAGATCTGCCTATCTGTGGGCACTATGTTTCATATCTATAACAGCATACTTATTATACCTATTATGAACATAATACATTTATAATTATGTAATATGTAATAGGAAAGGTTACATATAAATGCAATACCTAATAATGTTTCAATTACATGAAATAACTGTTAGGTACCTATACATAGTAGCAGCCTATCATTTTGTTTAAAATTTTAAACTACAATTAATTATATTCAACACCCTTATAACTTAGCAAAATATTATAATTTTCATTATTTTTAGGTATCTATATCATTATCACTTTTCTAGCGTTATACCGGGTTTTTGCCCTGGCCTTTGGTCGGCTTGGCACTAATTATTTTTCATATTAATATTTACTATTTGGGCAAATATTATTTCAGTTTCCGTTTTTTTTTATGTTGATACGTGTGTAAAGGTATTTCTTATATAAATGAATATAAATTTTCATTTCGTTTGTTGTTCCAAATTGTATTTTATCTGTCAGCCTGTCTTCTCAGATCTTTTCCTTTTCCCTTATCCGTCAAATTACGGTGTGTTGTTTATGCAAATACGCGTTTGTGCAGCGCTCGCGCCGAAGCGCCGGCGCTTGGATAGGTATTAAACGGGTAGTTCTCACACACAGTTAGCCAACATTACTTACCTAAAACAGTGTATGTAAGTATGTACACGATTTGCTGTAAAAAAAACGAGCAGTAACTTTTCGGACATGTTAAACTTTTACTTATAAAAGATATATAGGAGATCTAGTGAAGAAGCGATCTTAGTTGTATTATTTACGGTATCTGAAAACTAAATTATTGTAGTAGGACAAACTTAAAATTGCAATTTTTACTTAAACTACCTATTTTCAGCAAAATGTATTTTTGTTATATTATTTTGTAGTTAATGTCAGCAACATTATTGACACGAACTTTGTCACTGTGCTAATTACAATACCTTAGCATTTTCATATAGGTAATTAACTTTTAATAGGCCCGCAATTACCACACAATAATACACCACAATAATGCCACTATTTATTTCACAGGACATACACTATGACCATAAATAGTATTTATTAGACTATAAAATAAAGCGCCACAAAGTTATCCGAAGCAGCGGTAAAAATTTGAACTAAACGTATTCTATATAAAAAATTAGTCTATCGTAAGACGGTAGCGAAACTCGACAGTTTAAAATAAATGTGTCCCGTAAATTAGTTTGACATCCAACACCAGTAGTAGTCTAATAAATTTCTCATACATCTGCTGCTAATTGTCTAAGTTCAAGGTGCGCAAATTGCAAGGAATAATCCATAAAAAATGCCTTTTCTTTTTAATGGCAGGCGTCTTTAAAAACCTGTCACAGCCCTCGCGAAAGGTGTGAAATATGCAAATTAAAAAAAAACTACCGTAAATGTACCAATTAGAAGAAAGTTTTATACTTAAGTTTTAGGGTTGAAAATTGTTTGTAGTTTAGATGTCGAGTTACTGCACTATTGAAAGTTGAATGATCTTTATGCAAAACGGTTAACCCATTTCTTGACTAGCCCTATAATTAAGGGGATTTGCATATTATTTGATGAATAAATATTTATAAGGAAGTGTAATTTAAGAAGTTCCTTTATGAAACTATTCCTAAAAATGTTCGTTACATTGTGTTATGTTAATGTCTTGCATATTTGAATTTTTAAATTGTCATCTGGTTTTATGCAAATATGTTTTAAATTATTTTTTGTTAATTTGGGGCAACGGATTCGTGCGAAGATGTGTTGCGAAGTATTTCCCACGTATTTTTAATTTATTTTAATTTTGCTACAACTAGTTTACAGTGAGCAAAGTGTTTTTGCAAAAACCTGTTTATTATCAAGGGATGTTTAATTCGCACGGTCGGTGTGTCATACAATCTGTCTGAATCTGTCTAAGAAAAATAATAATTAAATTTACGTTTTAATAAGTTATGTGTATAATACGTTTGGTCGTTTTTTTTTTATATTTCATGTGACGTACTTAAAAAAACAGCACTCTGATCAATATTATGAATTATAAATTCGTTGGTAAATAATAACTCATTCCCAAATTAAAAAAATATGGTTGATGAAATATAAATACCACACCTATTTAAATTGGCATATCAAACAGAAGAAGATAAAAATATTTATTATTTAGGTACCTATATTTCAAAGTCATAATTAGATCGAGGTATTTTTGAATCTAAAATATAAGTACGCAATAGACATCACATAAATGCTATTTAAAAAATATGACACCTATTAACACCCCTTATGGTACGATTCAATATCGATCAGTAATCGAATCGAACACCACTTGACTTTTATCGATTGAGCCCCCTTTTGCGCTATTGTGCTGATTTGGGTTTACATTAGTCATACAATAGTCACACAATAGTCATACAATATTCATACAATGGTATTCAGGTAATTGTACTATTCGATTAGGTGTGGGTTTGTTATTTTGACAGCATAATGTTTGATGTTTTTTTTTATGTAGGTAAGTATGTGGCGATGTATCTGATTTTAAATATCAAATGAAATTGGGCTTTAACTCTAACTCAATATGTCTAAAAAATCATAGCAGTCAAAGTATAGGATTTATCATATCAATTATTTGGAACATAAAAATTAAGACGAAACAGGAGCTGAGATTTAAATATTTTAGGTAAATATACCCGTCTCGCTAACGGAAGCGGCTCTAAAACTCGTGCGATAAGGACAAGGCGAAAATACCTGCGTAAAATCTCAAAAATCGAGGTTTCGTACTCGACTGTTTCCTCCTCCAAAACTTAACCAATCGTAACCAAATTTGGAAATCTAAATGATTATAAAATTATCTGTGTCGGACCGTTTTGCTTTTTTGGCTAATTGATATCAGTTTTGAATACCACGCCTCTAGGGTTTGAGATCCGGATATCCGGATATCCGAAATATCCGGATATCCGTCAAATCTAAGATCCGGATCCAACGTCTCATAGGATCCGGATATTTCGGATCTCACGGATCCGTTAAATATTGCATTGGTCGCGTTATTGGTACGCGATAACGTCATAAAATAAGTACAAATATTGCTTAAACTAAACAGTAGTAACAGTAAGTCTTAAAACGAGCTACCTGCATGCCTCCTGACTGGAATAAGGGTAAATATTTGTATGTTTTAAAGTAAAGTAATTGTTATCAGGTTTTCGCTCAGTCGCCTTTGGGTCGTCTACCTGGAACTTCATTAGTGCTTGTGCGTGTTGTTATCAGTGACTTTTTTGTGTTATCGTGTCCGTTCCCAGTCTTCTGTTAACATAAATAACATGTGCTTGATGTGCTGCTAACTGAGTAACTAATATTGATATTTTTTTCTCGTTATTAAGAAGCTGTAGCCCAAATTTCTTAATTTCCCGAAACTTTTGTAGTAATTTCACATTATTTTGCAGTAATTAACTGGATTTATATATACCTATAATGGAAGATTGTTGTAATGGGGACTGAATAAATGAGTTAGATACTTTTTCTAAGCCATTTTTCTCAATCTAACGACTGAAGGTATAGCTATTTTACCAAGGTAAAGGAAGTACGTTTTTTAATAGTATAAATTATATCACACCACACCGGTATAAAATAATAAAAGTACATAAATGTAACTTTTTCTCCATTTTCTATTTTGTGAGCTTATAATGGCAAATTTAAGAAAAAAACGCCGAAGTTAAAGCGGTGTTTTTAGGCACCTTTAGAATTAATTCTTCTGAGCAGATATATAGAAATAAATTTGCTTTAATTACTTCATTTTTGGCGTTTTCGGTTACAAATCGACTACGGCCTCCTAAAAAAATGCATAATATTATTAATAGGAATACCTAATTAAGACTACACTGAATATCTTATTATACTTATTTATATCGTTTTGAGATAATAATAATAATTATTAATAATTGTAATTAACTAAAATATGAACATTTTACATTTGACTAGCTGTTCGTTGTATGTAAGTTGTAAATTTCGTCACCTTTCTTGATACAGATCCGTATTATCCGAATTATCCGGATATCCGGATCCGAAAAATTGACGGATCTTGCAAACCCTACACGCCTCTCATTGCGGCATAGCCAATTAGGCCATTTTTGAAGGGCTCTAGCGCCTTAAAAAACAAAAATATCAAAAAAAGCAAAACGGTCCGACACAGATATTGACCATATTATTATGTGTTGAAAAAACCGGCCAAGTGCGAGTCGGACTCGCGCACGGAGGGTTCCGCACCATCAACAAAAAATAGAGCAAAAAAATCGTGTTTGTTGTATGGGAGCCCCCCTTAAATATTTATTTTATTTTATGTATAGTATTTATTGTTATAGTATTTGGTGTTATAACTGTCTAGCTATCGCGGTTCATGAGATACAGCCTGGTGACAGACGGACGGACGGACGGACGGACAGCGAAGTCTTAGTAATAGGGTCCCGTTTTTACCCTTTGGGTACGGAACCCTAAAAATCATTGCTCTAGCTTCAAAACTCACGGAGGAAACAGTCGACTACGTTTGTATGGAGAAATGACCACTCCTGTTACCTCTTAATAAAAATTTTTTGTATCTTACAAAATTGCTTAAAAAACAGAAACTTTGATAATAAGCTAGGTATGTATATGCATATAAGTAAAATACCTGAATTTTGCTTAGGTTTGGCTATAATAACTATAATTTCAAAAGAGTTATTTTAATAAAAGATCGAAAATTTAAATGTTATAATCATAATTTAAAACAACTAAGCAACTATCAATTTGAAAAGAAAGGCTCATCAAAAAGTAATTTATTGATCAATTTAATGTAATAAAATTATATTGGCAATAAACAAAAGCTGCATGTCATATATGACGCGTGCGGTGCGCGCACGCAGGTGTGTTGACCGATGTATGTCACTTGTACAAATCGTACAGTGATGGATTATACAACAGAGACATTATAAGCACTATAAGCAGTGAGATATATGTAGTGGAGGTCCTGTTTTATTACGTTTTTAAGTATTTGCCCATTCGATACAATTATATTATACAGGGTGACCTTAGCCATTGGAGAAATCCTGAAATCCCACGTAGGGTTACTTCTTAGAAATGCTCTAACGTTAATTATTTTTTTTATCTGAGCTAAAGATAAAAAAATAAATTTTCAAACAAAAGTTATTTCCAATAATCTATAACAAAAAGATTATTTTATTTTATTTTATTTATTTACACACATACAATTATCATTACAGGTTGCACCCAATGCGATAATGTAGCAAAATATTACATACAAATACACAAGTACCTATATCTAACAAATCATATTTTTACATATTCAATATAACAAAGAGTTATTAAAGCTACTTTAGTGAATTCACTCGTAGTACATGAAAATAGGTCTATATGCGAGGCTATTAGGTTCAGGGTGCGCACGGCGCGCGTCATCGGCGCCTCGCGCAGCAGCTTGGTGCGCGCGCGCGGCACGGCCAGTAGCCCGGGCGATTATGTTTTTTTTGTTGGCAGTGCTTTTGACAATTTGTTCGAAAATGTGCGGCGATGATGACATTTGTCAAAAGTCAGAATCTTATTAGTGTCATAAATAAAAAAAGATAATAAAAAAAAAATGTCGGAGAAGATTTTATAGTTATCACCTCAGGAGCTACTAACACATAGGTACAGGTTGCTCCAAAGTAAAAAATCGTTCTAAATACCCTAATGCATATACATATGTACATATATTTCGGCTTTGTTCAATGGCTTGGGACATCCTGTATGTCCACAACACCTTATGCAGTAAAGTAAGAGCCTAGGTTGAGTTTAAAACTATTTATTGTATGATAAAAAAGTAAATAAAATTCCTTTCCTCAGGTACTTACGTTGATAGATAAAGGCTGACTATAAATTACCAAACTCACAATTGAAAACAAATTACCTATAAATTATAATGTAACAATATGTATAAAAATTCAAGACAGCCTAAAGTTATGTTTATGTAATTTCTCTAAAAGGGTATATTCCGTCCATTTGCGTTTTTACGAACAACGAACAAAATTGATAAATTCATCGACAAAGCAGCGATTGCTTTTAGTTTCTGCAATCAAAAGAAAACGGTTTATTTTCCTATGACGGCTATGACTGAAAATCAAAGAAATCTTGTGGACGATTCGCCCCAATGACGGAAACAGCCACATTGACCTTATATATTAAATAAAAAATGTATCAATGTAACTAATTATGTATTACGCTTATTGAAATATTGCTTCACAATGTACGTAGGTATGTTACAGTAGACGAGATCTTTGTGACTCCCGGATTATGTACCTACTAATTTTTTCATCTCTTTGCCCTTTCGTCTCTATGCTAGCCACAAAGTAATTGGACATCTTTTCTTATAATCCACCCAAGCATACACATAATTATCAACTGACCGCCCAATTATGCCCACAATGCCTCAAAGAGCTTTGTTATCAAAATTGGAAAACGCAAATATCTGGTAGGTACCTAAAAATGAGGGTGAGCTTTTTTTCCAATAGAATACACCCCTCCATATGAAACATTGCCCCACAATACGATCCCCACATCTGCGTTCGTAAACATTTTTTTCTTTGCGCGCAACCGGGATAGATGCATGTCAAAATGTGTATTTAAATGCATGAGTAGGAAAGAGATGGATGTAAAGAATAAGTTGCGAGGATAAAGAAAGCTCAGGTATGGATAAGGGTGTAGGAAAAAAAGGGATACGACGGTGCCACCCTCAGGGGTGGTTGGCGACGTAGTTCGCGGCGTTGCCGCTAGATGGCGATGGGGTGTTATTCAATTGTGAGTTTGGGTAATGATGATGGATTGTATGGGTAAGTTTATGGCATGATGTTTTGAGAATTAGGGGTTGCGTTTTAAGCGTTTTTTTGTATTTGTATTTGTATTTGTATTTATTTATTGCAATTCACATGTACATTACAGGTTTTCCAAGTACTTAAGAGTATAGGTAGGTACACAAATGACACATGAAACCCTGATGGGCGCAGCAATCAGGTAGATATGTAAACAATACTAGTACTTTTGTGTAGGTGCTTGAGGTTTGAAACGTCTTGTTTTTATTTTGGTAGGAAAATACCTATTTAATGTAGATCTAAAAAATTGGTAATATTTGTTCTTGTTAAAAACCGAGTTATTGTTAGTAAATTCCTTACTCTGATAAATGAATCTGAATCTTCAAATGACTCTCAATGAGAGTTGTATTATTTATGATGTTGCTTACTGTACAATTTCCAATTAGACATTTCCAATAAGATATTTTATTTAATAAAGTACAAAACTATTTTTACTGTGTCTGTGTCTGTGTCCCTTAACATAGAGAAATACGAGCAAATAAGCTTAATGTGCTCAACCCATAAGTACATTAGTTATCTTAGGTAAATAATAAATTGTATGAAAGGTATGGTAAAAACGGATTGTTAAGTGTAAAACGTACTTAAAGCTTAATACTTATTTAGCTTACATCTTGTTACCAATAATTTTTCGTGAAAGCTCGCTTCAAACTCAGTATAAATTGGATTTTATCTGTGTACGGAGTGAACACTAAGTTAACTTTTTTTTATGCCCGTAGTAACTTAGTCTAAGTAACAAAAAAAAAACAACGGGTTGCACTCCGGGAGTGCTGGCAGAAGTGAAAACTCAATCACTATTGCAAAATGTCTGCAGCAACTATGTATAATTGAGGTTAACGCCATCTAGCGTTATTTAGTCGCATTACTTGAAACCCCTAAGCACATCACTGTTAGTACTCGAGTTATATTAATACCAGTTAGAGCGAAACTCACTAGATGGCATTTAAATCAATAAAGAAAAACTCAATGACATTGAACAGTTTTTCGATCAGGTCACGTGTCCGTCTTACGTCTTACGGTCACGTGACACCTCGCGAGTTTAACATTTTTTTCCCATCACAAAAAGTGCACAGCGCCGCTAAAGAAGTTTTCACTTCAAAAACTCACCGGCACCGAAACTCGCACTTGCTAAAACTTCCACCGCCCATTGTACGACGTTGCATCGTGGATCTTTTAATTAGTGCATCTCTACTTCAGACTTAAGTAGTCTGTTTCTATCCTTTCTTTTAAATTTGAGTCTTAACACCAAAGTTATAAAGTCTTAATTACTTTGTATGAAATGTACAGAATTTTTATTTTTATGGGTTATTCGAATTTCAAGATTATTTGTATAACGATAGGGTTGATTGTTATAAGGGTACGTCTTCGGAAGTGCTAATGAGACGAACCCTTGACGTTGAGCTTAACGACGAAATGACGTAGATATAATTATATGAGAACGGTTTATAAAAAAAGAAGGTTTTTTTTGTTTAACTTTTGTTTAACGTGAAGATAACGTATTAAAGTATGCAATTTTTCATCAATGTTTTCTTATGACGTTATCATGCAAAATTATCGTCCGTAAACCGACTTTACAAAACAACCATATTTTTTTAATCAATTATGTAAGAACATTTTTAGCAAATATGAGTTGATATAGTTGAATAAAACTACAGATAATTATTATTATATTAATTTATCTCTACACTGAAGTTAAATCAAAACCAAACCAAATCTTACCAAATCATTTAAAAAAATGGTACTCTTTTTAAAAACAAATAGAAATTGTTTGCACCTAATCTAATGGTCCAAAAACTACTAATCTAAATAATATTGTCAAAATGTAATCGTGGACTAGAGGAACGCAAAAAAGGTTTAACTACTGGATCACAGCACCTAAAGTAATTTCAAAATTGGTAACTAAACTTTTTTTTGGTTCTCTAAATTTGTCCATGAGTTATAAAAAGCGTTATTATATATTTGCAAGATAATAAGCGTTTGCTAGAAAACAACATAATTAGGAATACAATCCAACTCGGTGGTGGAAGTAGGTATACATTTCCAATAAGTGTCTGACCTAACTAGAAACTTTCGTCTATATTCTGTAAGGTGCAATGGCGTAACTCCGCATGCGGGGTGATTTTGAAAATAGCTGTGGTTTTGAAAAACTTTGTTTTTAAATGGGTTATATATACTTGGTCAACCGGATCTCGACAGTAGAAAAAGGTGGCAAATTTGAAAAATGTAGGCGCGAAGGGATATCGTCCCATAGAAAATTTGAATTTCGCGCCTTTTATTACTGACAAGATTTGGTTGACCAGCTATAGCTCTCAAGCTGAAAATATTTGACTTACTATCTGTTATTGAAAACTAAACTTGCTACAAACTTAGCGCCACTTGCACCATCTCACTAACCCGGGGTTAACCGGTTAAACCGTTAACCCAGTATCAAATTGTACTTGTAACCATGGTAACTCCAGGTGTAACCGGTTATCCCGGGTTAGTGGGATGTTTCTTTTCTCTTAATGAATGTGTTAATTATACAGGATTCTGACTCTTGGAGACCCTATACATCTCTAAAGATAATTTGATAAACTATGTTATCTTATAGGTTTGACACTTAGAGACATTTACACCTTTAAATAAGTTTAGAATTTTTTTTCTTTCCATGTATCTGTTTTTTTTTATAATATTGTTATAGTTTTTTTATGTAATTCGACATTAAGAGATCTTATACATCTCTAAGTAATTGTAATACGTTAGTTTAATTTGGTATAGTTGCAGTGGGTTGTATTTTATAATTGTTGATGTATTATTATTATTTTATTATAATTTTTTGCTTGTATGTAAATTCAATGTTGACGTGTAAAAGTGTCCTTGTGGCCTATTTGCTGAATAAATGTTGAAGAAGTTGAAGTTGGTGCAAGTGGCCCTTAGAGCTAGTCCTTAGACTTAGTGCTTAGACTAACAATTTGTTATTAGTACGGATATTTCCATTCCATTTTAGTCCTGCCCAAATTAATGTTGATTTCGTTGGTAACGTAAATCCATTTCAGAATTTCTTTTTTAACATTCATGTAGATGCCGTATCTATAGTCCAAGTAAACATGTTATTAAGTACCTATTATTTATTCATAGATTTTGTTACTACCGAAATCTTTAGAAAAACATATTTGATCTCATCTGTTCGAGGGCTTCTACGTACTTTGACATATTTCTACTTACTATGTATACATGTTTGATTGTTTTCAAATTAAGTATTATACATTGTAATAAGTCGGCTAAGTTTAATAATTAACAGCTCTGGGTTATAACCGCGAAAATCGAAGCGCAAATTGCGGGCATTTTTCTCTGTCACTCTAATTACGCCTTCATTTGAGTAAAAGAGAAAGATCCCCGCAATTTGCGAATTTCGGTTTTCGCGGTAGCCCCTCTGTAATATATGCCAAAAAAACTTATATATACCGGCTCTCTTCACTAACATACAATGAGCGGAAGCTCTGCTTGTAAAATTAGTTTAAGAAGTATTTTAGTTACTTTTCGATGCTTGATTGTTTTTCTTATTAGATATCTAACATTAAATAACAAGCTTATTAGATTACAACATCTCCAACAAAGTCTAAATGATTTAGGACATTAGTTCAACTTATATGTCAGGTTAGCTAAGTTTTTTTAGGGTTCCGTACCTCAAAAGGAAATAAACGGAACCCTTATAGGATCACTCGTTCGTCTGTCTGTCTGTCCGACCATTACCCCCCCCCCCCCCCTTCTAGGTAAATTTTTTGAAAAGTTCTTTACCTAGATGACAGGAAAACCTATTAAAGAAGTGCATTCAAGCGTGAGTCGGACTTAATGTACCCTTTGGAATGCGAGTCCGACTTGCACTTGGCCGGTTTTTATTTTTTTCTACCGTAACAAAGTCTTTTCTCTCCTCATTCGCTTTCCAAGTTTCTGAAGTCTACTATCCTCTTAAGGCCCACGGCCCTATACATAAGGTCATGTGGGGTAAAATAAACAGTATATGGGGGTTTAAAAATCAATTAAGCTAGGTCTTATCTCTGGGAAAACGCGAATTTATTGGTTTTATATGTTTTCCGAGCAAAGCCCGGTCTCCCTGATATGTCATTATTTTTCTAAACACATTTTTGAGCAGTCTGTTAACAAGTCCGTACTATAAGTCTCCCAGATATGTCATATTAGTTTTCTAAACACACAATTTACATTTTGAGCAGTTGGCTAACAAGTCCGTACTACATATAAGTCTCCCAGGTATGTCATATTAGTTTTCTAAACATAACTTACATTTTGAGCAGCCGGTTAACAAGTCCGTACTACGTCCGTAGGCTGTGATCACATTTAATTAGGCGGCGGACAGATGGCCGGATTATTGGATCCGACGGACGAGAGCTAGTCAATCAAAACATATAGAAAATCAATCAACCTAGTGTTTTCCGAGAAAAGCTCGGTCTCCCAGATATGTCATATTATTTTTCTAAACACATAATTAACATTTTGAGCAGTAGTTTAACAAGTCCGTACTATAAGTCTCCCAGATATGTCATATTATTTTTCTAAACACATAATTAACATTTTGAGCAGTCGTTTAACAAGTCCGTACTATAAGTCTCCCAGATATATCATATTATTTTTCTAAACACATAATTAACATTTTGAGCAGTTGTTTAACAAGTCCGTAAAGTCTCCCAGATATGTCATATTATTTTTCTAAACACATAATTAACATTTTGAGCAGTCGTTTAACAAGTCCGTACTATAAGTCTCCCAGATATGTCATATTATTTTTCTAAACACATAATTAACATTTTAAGCAGTCTTTTAACAAGTCCGTACTATAAGTCTCCCAGATATGTCATATTATTTTTCTAAACACATAATTAACATTTTGAGCAGTTGTTTAACAAGTTCGTACTATAAGTCTCCCAGATATGTCATATTATTTTTCTAAACACATAGGTAATTAACATTTTAAGCAGTTGTTTAATAAGTCCGTACTATAAGTCTCCCAGATATGTCATATTATTTTTCTAAACACATAATTAACATTTTGAGCAGTTGTTTAACAAGTCCGTACTAAGTCTCCCAGATATGTCATATTATTTTTATAAACACATAATTTACATTTTGAGCAGTTGGTTAACACGTCCGTACTATAAGGGCTAATTTAGACGGTGCGAGAACTCGCATGCGAGTTTCATTACATTGCGTCATTTCGCCGTGTGCCTGCTATACGGCCACAATTCAAAATTTTTAATTTTCTGGATTATTGCAGATTCCTATTCAAAATTGTTCAATTTACGACCTTATTTCGAGAGCCATAGCAAAAAAGGTCTTTAAGAGCCTTTTTCTCACAAGTGGCCTTATGGATTTGACCATAAATTGTCAGACGATTCCCTGCAATACAGCCACTTGCCAGTCTGCCGTCTGCCGTTCGCACATGAACTGACGGCCCTTTTGAGTTGTGGCTATATAGCACACGTTTTAAATGAAGCTTTTGAGTTGCGTCCTAGAAAATAATAATTAGTTGAGTGATAATTACGATGAATCACTATAAATATAAAAGAAACAAACGGCAATTGGTTGTGTCACAGCAGTAAGTATTACACTTATTATTACAAAATTACCAGCTCGCCACCGAAACTACCACAACGCAACAAAATGATTAAGCAAATCTCAACTTTGTTTTCTTATAAGTGCGGTTCAATATGGCTCATCAGTGAGGGTCGTGAGCCTAATACATATTTTTACCCGTCTGAAGAAAGATAAGTATTGAGCATGTTTTCGAAGAGTGTGTATGTATTTAACTAACATTTTATTATATATAATATTATGTGTGTCTAATTCTATAGCACGCTTTACTTCCAATAATATGCAACGGATTTTATTGCGTGAGGTAGATTACTAACTGTGTTCGGGATGGTGTCATAATATTGGAATTTTGTTAAATATTATTTTGGGGACTTTGGGTTATAATAACTGCTTTTATTTTGGGGACTTTGGCGCCAAAAATTAAATCACGTGGAAAGTCGTTACTTTGATATATTTACATTGACTTATTTGATAATGGTAAAGGCATTTTTGTGGTAATGACTGTGTTTAATGTTTTTTTCGGTGTGTGTCCTAGCTATTCAATTTATTTCCATTAAAATGCTTTTATGAAGAATGATAGAAACTAGATAAAGCTATGTTTTATATGCTTGCTTGTTTTAGATCTAAAATTTCGAGGACTACGAGTAGATCTGCTAACACACATAATGCCACCTCGGACAGTCTCTCTCGTGTGACACCTTTGTCAAAAGCGAAGGATTCACCAGAAAACAGAATTACCTATGATTAAGTTTAGTGTCCAGTAGTTCCGTGTTATTGATGTGTATTGTGTAAGTACTAAATATTGGCCTTTTAAAGGAAAATATACAGCAATTTACTACCTTTGTATTTTGTAAGTCTACTTAAAGAAGACTGATTATTACATACGTTGATTCTACTAAAGTAACGAAAACAAAATATTTTGTATATCAACTTATCAACGCTTTTTTTATTAGTGCTAAGTTGAAATACATTGTGATATTCGTTATTTCTTGTACTGATTACTTATAAGAAGTTACCTACTAGTAAGAATTAACTTACTGAATAAATAAATAAATTGCCTGCAATGTTCTTAAAGATGTTGATTTCACAAATTAGCAAGGAACAGTATTGTGTTTTGATTTCTTATTTTATAATATAGTAGGTATTCTAAATACTTTTTATTATTTTGAATGTTTTAAAAAAGAAGTTTCAAAGTTTTATTTGTTCAAATTTTATAAAGAACCTTTTAAAGAATTAATATTATTTGGTAATGACATGGTATAATGTTGCTGATTATAAGCTAGTTACACATATTATCGCGTACCTACAGTGATCTTGTTCCTATCAAAGTTGATAAAATAAAGGGATTTTCACTATTTTGGTGTTTTTATTTATATTTGCATGGTAACCTTTATCCAATAATTTTGTGTTTAAATTTGGCCGCATCTCAAAATCTTTAAAAAACGTTTCTGCAATACGGCCACAACTCTAAATACCTGTCTTTCGGGCCTCGTGTCTTAAAAAATATACATTTCTTTTAAAAAGTGGCGTGGTCATAAGGAGGGTTATATCATTCCGAGTAAATAAAGCTAAATTTTAAATTCATAGACCTAAAAGTAAAGGAGTAAGATCCTATTAAACACCCTGAACTATACTCTCACAACTTTGAGACGCGATTTCTCGAAAAAACGGTTTTTTGAGATGTGGCAGTGTAGCAGGCACACGGCGATTTGATCGGTGGGCGGAATTGACGTAACCTCAATGGTCCGCAATGTAACTAAAATCGAATACGAGTTCGCGCGCCGTCTAAATGAGGCATAAGGGCTCAATTAGACGATACGAGAACTCGTATGCGAGTTTCATTACATTGTGGGTTTTGATCGGTCGGTTTAATTGGACGTAACCAACAGTCTGCAATGTAACTAAAATCGCATGTGAGTTCGCGCGCCGTCTAAATCAGCCCTAAGTCTCCCAGATATGTCATATTATTTTTCTAAACATAACTTACATTTTGAGCAGTCGGTTAGCAAGCTAAGTCCGTACTATAAGTAGGGGCGCGCGTTTTTCATTAGGCTGCGATCACATTAGGCGGCGGACAGACGGCCGGATTATTGGATCCGACGGACGAGAGACTTCGATCCGTTGCCTTTTTTACTTTTCTTACCCACCCCATAGACACAGTGTATGGTGTGAGAACAGTACACGTATTCTAAATATGCTGATACTAGGGGTTAAATAACCTAGGGTTAGGGTTAGGGTTAACTTAGGGTTTATGGGTAATATGCCCAATACTCGTAACCGCTAGTAATGAGCAGTAGGCATAATATTGATCACATTTTTTTAAAAGACATAGTAATCATTTTTTTTACATTAAACCAGTATTCTTTTAACGCTGCTTGTCTATGGTATAATAAATCTCTCTATGTGTACGTATCTTCAAGGAAATGAGAAAATAGAAGATAAATAAAAGTTAAAGCTATTTCTAAATCAGATTGTTTATTCCATTGTAATTGTATGTTTTTCTCTCGTTAGTAAAAAAAGTAAAAATAAAAACGTCTTAAGCATAACTCCTTAATGATAATTAAAAGGAAATTATTGTTCCTGGTAAGATAAAAAACGATGTTTCAAACGATTACGGACTTTTCCACAGATTTATACAGGTATAGGCACTAGTGTTGAAGTTACGCACACAGCACACAATAACAAAATCGAGATTTTGAAATTTTATTAGTATTCTTTTGTCGTACCGATAGCAAGTTGAAACGCCGACTGCAAGATGGATAAAAAGTTTCTTCAAGGTTCTTTTTTATATATTTTTTGCTTAATATCGTGCGCTAAAGACACATTCACTCATTCAATCGTTTAATACTGTTTTTGCGATTAGTACTTACTCTGTGTAGCTGAGTGTGTAATCATTCACCTCAACTCTCCTGCCGATAGCTATACTAGGGGCCCATTTCTCAAAAGCTTGTAACTTGTAATACAAGCGGATGTCACTTTTTGACAGCTTTTGTTAGAAAGGGACTTCCACTTGTATTACAAGTTACAAGCTTTTGAGAAACGGGCCCCAGGTTGTATTTTGGTACCTATACCTACTTACTGGTTATATGACAGCTTGTTTTATTAGGTGTCCGGGTGGTCTTATTTATATCGGTTATATGTAGGTTATATGTTATATTTAGGTAGGTACCGTAAATGGGGTGAGTAGGGTTCGCGGGGAGAGTTGGGTTATGAATGGGGAGAGAAGGGATAAAAGGGGGATAATATGGGATTTTAAGGCTACTGCTACAAAAATAATGTATTCCAATTTAAAATGGAGCTATCATAATTAAAAAAAAAAACGATCCAACAATCTTCCAAAATCACCTTTGTATGAAATTCCATCTCACCCCAATTACGAGGGACTACGGGGTGAGGTGGGATTTCCTGTTTATCGTCAAAGTTATGAAATGGAACTACCCAAAATAAAATAAAAACTTGAATACAAACGTCCGGAACACTTATTATATACATACACCATTCAGTTTGATGTAAAAATAAAATGTTATCGAGGTTTGAATGTCAGTTTTGCCCCTACTTATCCCATTTTACGGTATTGTTTTAAAACAGTATACTGCGGGACCGTCTGGAAACCTTTTCCTCTTATTTATTGCTTATACGAAACGAATTGGATATTTGTAGAAGGTTGAGATGTTCGCAAATGGAATATTAGGGTTTTACTGTGAGAGGGATTTCAACAATTTACAGTCTGACTTGCTTATTTCGGTAAATTGCTATAGAAAGCTGCTTTAATAAAATGAAAACGTTAAGTGGCCCACTTATTAACAGTCCGCCGGATGGTATCGGCCTGTCAGTTAGAACAAAAAGTTGACAGTTCCGTACAACTGACAGGCCGATACCGTCCGGCGGACTATTAATCAGTGGGCCCCTTTAGGTAAGATGATGTAAATAGGTGGCAGTAAATTAAGTATAATTATAATTGAGATACAATTCGGGGTAGTAACGCTGGTGTAGTTTTAATCAGAACGGTAGGTAAATACAGTGCCCACACGGGAATGTTACACCATTTAGGGTCCTAGCGAAATTGGTTGTTCCATACTTACGCCACAGGGCGGACACGCCATACATCAAAAATGATTTGCGTTTATATGTGTGCGCGACACGTCTGTACACGCGTCATTGAGTTTCCGACGGAATCCTGACATGCTCTCACTCTCAGTATGGTCCACGAGCCAGGCGCAAATTTCGTCAGTCATCGCCTCCCGGGTGAAAACTCGTATACTGGTTAACGCCCATATATGATAAACCCTCGTGGACGTCAGCTGCCGCTACGTTGGTGGGTTGAGGAATGGCAGCCACCGAAACACGTAAAAAAAATTTTTTTTTCAGTCATCGCCTCCCGTTTGATACTTAGTCAGATGAAAGTTTAGGTGCTATTGTTAATAAAAACAATCGTCAGCCGGTTGTATCGCGGTGGAATCACCGTCAGCTGTACACATGAACATGTAAAAAAAAAATTTTTTTTCAGTCATCGCCTCCCGCTTGATACTTTGTCAGATGATAGTTTAGGTGTTATTGTTAATAAAACAAATCGTCAGCCGGTTGTATCGCGGTGGAATCACCGTCAGCTGGTCACATGAACATGTAAAAAAAAATTTTTTTTCAGTCATCGCCTCCCGCTTGATATTTTGTCAGATGATAGTTTAGGTGCTATTGTTAATAAAACAAATCGTCAGCCGGTTGTATCGCGGTGGAATCACCGTCAGCTGGTCACATGAACATGTAAAAAAAAAATATTTTTTCAGTCATCGCCTCCCGCTTGATACTTTGTCAGATGATAGGTTAGGTGATATTGTTAATAAAAAAAATCGTCAGCCGGTTGTATCGCGGTGGAATCACCGTCAGCTGGTCACATGAATTTATAAAACAAATAAATAAATACAATCTAAAATTTAAAATAATTGGTTTCAGTCATCGCCTCCCGTTTGATACTTTGCCAGATGATAGTTTAGGTGCTATTATTAATGAAAAGAATCGTCAGCCGGTTGTATCGCGGTGGAATCACCGTCAGCTGGTCACATGAACATGTAAAAAAAATTTTTTTTTTCAGTCATCGCCTCCCGCTTGATACTTTGTCAGATGATAGTTTAGGTGCTATTGTTAATAAAACAAATCGTCAGCCGGTTGTATCGCGGTGGAATCACCGTCAGCTGGTCACATGAACATGTAAAAAAAAAAATTTTTTTCAGTCATCGCCTCCCGCTTGATACTTTGTCAGATGATAGTTTAGGTGCTATTATTAATAAAAAGAATCGTCAGCCGGTTGTATCGCGGTGGAATCACCGTCAGCTGGTCACATGAACATGTAAAAAAAATATATTTTTTCAGTCATCGCCTCCCGCTTGATACTTTGTCGGATGATAGTTTAGGTGCTATTGTTAATAAAAGAGATCGTCAGCCGGTTGTATCGCGGTGGAATCACCGTCAGCTGGTCACATGAACATTTTTTTTACATGTTCATGTGACCAGCTGACGGTGATTCCACCGCGATACAACCGGCTGACGATTATTTTTATTAACAATAGCACCTAAACTATCATCTGACAAAGTATCAAGCGGGAGGCGATGACTGAAAAAAAAAATTTTTTTTACATGTTCATGTGACCAGCTGACGGTGATTCCACCGCGATACAACCGGCTGACGATTTTTTTTATTAACAATAGCACCTAAACTATCATCTGACAAAGTATCAAGCGGGAGGCGATGACTGAAAAAAAAAAATTTTTTTACATGTTCATGTGACCAGCTGACGGTGATTCCACCGCGATACAACCGGCTGACGATCTTTTTTATTAACAATAGCACCTAAACTATCATCTGACAAAGTATCAAGCGGGAGGCGATGACTGAAAAAAATTTTTTTTTTACATGTTCATGTGACCAGCTGACGGTGTTTCCACCGCGATACAACCGGCTGACGATTTTTTTTATTAACAATAGCACCTAAACTATCATCTGGCAAAGTATCAAACGGGAGGCGATGACTGAAAATATATTTTTTTTTTACGTGTTTCGGTTGCTGCCATTCCTCAACCCACCAACGGAGCGGCAGCTGACGTCCACGAGGATTCATCATACGTAGCCGTTAACCATTATAGGAGTTATCGCCTGGGAGGCGATTGGTCATGGAAACCTGTTCGTGGCTCGCGGTCTAGTAGAGCGACTTACGCACACATTCATGTCGCGGCCTGTCGCGGGCGAGGTAATCCGAATCGGGGCGGGGCGGTGCGTGTCCGTTCTGTATGATAATACTATTACTTATTCTGTGCTTACGCTATGGAATGTCCAATTTAGCTAGAACCCTAAATGGTGTAAAAATCCAGTGTGGTGAATGTACCTTAACTTTAACCTAAATAATTATGTTTACCTACAGAGGTAAATAGGTGCTTACTCAACTCATATAAGTAATTTTTGAAGCAGCCATTCTTATCAAGTTTTTTTCAATCAAATTTCAGATTTTTTGATGAGTAAGGAGTAGCAATATTATATTTTTTTCTTTACAAAACTACAAAAAGCGTATACTTACTATTTATTCACGTTTTGTTCGACACCAAAACCAATTGTAAAAACTTACCCCATTCAGAGCAAAAGACAATGAACTTTTCTTCGATTAAGAAATCCCTATTCACTCTCAGCTGATATTGCCGTCTCTCTCCCACTGGTGGAAAATCTCACTAGGGTAGTTTTCATCTCTCTCTGAAGTGACGTCATAACAAGGTCGTCTGCTCTCATTAAATAAACAAGGAATGAAGTACGTTTGTTCAGCAGGGCCAGTACGAGTATAAGAACGGAATAATATTTGAAAACCGTATTATTTTATTCTTTACTCTAAAGATTATTAAAGGCTTTCGTTTGAGCTTTTTATTAAGTTTAAATCAATTAGTATTTTAATTAGTGGATTTCTTAGTTGACAACCAACTCCCAATAAAGTTAATATTATCCCTGTGTAACTGTGTTAGTAGTTAGCACCTTTAATTTTGAAATATACGTTGTTAGTAATAGACACAGGGTCTCACTCAACGTCTATAAGGCAGTCAAATAGTAGTAATGATTTACTTTAGGAAAGGGAAACTCTTGGTTTTTATTTTTTCTGTGCGTGGTCTAATTATTCTTAAGAAAAATAAATCATGACATTCCTAACACAAGAGAGGTCATCATGCCTTTTTTAGTAATATAAGGTCAGGTGGGGTAAGACAAATACCGGGACAAGTGGAACACTTGTAGGGCATCCTCAGAGTCAGACCACGCTAAGTGGCATGCCAAGTGGTAATTACGTCATGCGTCACTGCAATTATTTAGCGTGGATGGATCTACTGTTTCTCTTGTCCGAGCAAAATAAACTAGGTTTCTCTTCTTACCCCGCCTTACATTAATCTACTTCTTAAACTTACCGGAATACTTACATAATTTTTCAGCACCACGACGTGCATATATAAAGCATCCGCATTCTGTCTCCGCCATGGACCCGCCGGGCTGACGCTCGTTTTAATTCGGATACCGACCCTTCTTCATTATCTTATTACTTAGCCAACTTTGTATACTGCGATGTGGTTTGATACTTGGGATAAATGTATATCTAATCAGAATCAAGTTTTTTATTCGTGATAAACTTAAAACTACAATTACATACAAAAATAGGTAAGTTAAAGCTTGCCACGAAATGGTCTCGCATCAGCATAACCCGAATACTGACCCGAAAGCCAGCGCTGATCTTCCGGCGAGACTATTTTGTGGGTCACGATCGCAGCCGTACGACACGGCCCTACCATAAGCTGAACGCAGCCTTTGCAGCGGCGACCGGCGCCATCTTGTCTAATGACTGAATATACCTACCTATTCATAAGTACATATCAAAAGTACACAAAGTCAAATCAGGTCGATTTGAAGTTTGAAGTTAACAATTTGGTATGGTTGTGATACGACCATGACGATTGTCTCACATTAATTTAATTTTGCATGCACCAATCAGCATAAGCGATCTTCAAAATGTCAACGAAAAAGCGTTACAACCATCTTAAATGCCGACAGCGCACTTGCAGCCCCTCTTTAGACTCAAGGGGCGACGGCTGCATACCATCAGGCGATCCTTTAACTTGTCATCACAGTGAATCTTTCTACACTTAAAAAGGACTGTTTTCTTATTAGTCATCGTCATGATCAATACAAACAAGTTTATCGTCCTAAAGCCCAGCCATACAAACAAAACATCCAACATTTATCACTGAAATTTGAACCTAAACTGTAGGAAATAGAGCTGATTTTGCGTTGTTTGAACATTGAACGAAACAAAGCAAAAGCGACTCTGTTCCAATTGCACATGGTTTAAATTACACCGAATTGAATAGGGTACTATAGGTAGGACCTTGGACCTTAGGAGGAAATTGCTCAAGTATCAAGATTGTTCATTCCAACTACTCTTAAGACGGCGTTCTAAGACTTTTAAGCGTTAATGGCGTCACCTTGACCACGCGCAACTCTCGCAGACTTATTCCTAAACTGGGTCAGAAAGTCAACTTTAACTTTGTAGGTCAATGAACAGTCTTTACTTTTACACTATCTTTGTACTTTTCTTTGTCTATTTCCATTTGTTTTTCAACTTTTAGGATTAGGGCCGGTACAGATGGACGGTAACCCGACTGCAACTTGTATGGGAACTGCACGCCGAAATTGCAGTTGGCGTGCAGTCGGCGTGCAGTTCCCATATACAAATTGCAGTCGGGTCGGCCCCTAGGGAAATACTTAAAATTATATTCAGATCTAGCAATATTGGTATCATTCAATATAGCGGTGCGTTCATAGAACTCGATTTCGTTCAGCTTGCCTAAATTATTCTACGAAAGATTAGATGACAGTCGCTTTTGCAAAAAACTAGTGCCAATTCTATTTTATTCTAAATTCTAAAAAAACGGGAATTTTTCCGGGTTTTTTCAACCTTCATTCCAAGTTTTTTTTTTATGATATAGGAGGCAAACGAGCAGACCGATCACCTGATGGTAAGCGATTACCGCCGCCGTTGTAAGTGCGTTGCCGGCCTTTAAGATGGGAGTAAGTTTCTGTTATTTCAGAATGTCGTATTAAAATGAGAGCGTTACATTGTATGGCGGCATAAATGTGACTCGTATGACTCTTAACGTTTAACTGCCTAGTTAAGTAGGTTAGGTACATACCATTTAATTAGTTAATTTTCGTGTCACCACATTCTCGAAGCCTATTTCAGGCAATTACAATTACTTCTCTGGGAGAAAAACCGCCTGCGTCGGTCCGCCGTCGGCAACTTCAAAGGCCCTTTGATGTGCCGACGGCTAAGCTTTTGGTTCACTTGTTTCGTTATTTCCATTTTTTCAAGTCCTATATGAGGCGTATTCTAGATAAAGGAATATACCTAGAGCGATCTCCAGATAAGTGTGTCGTTGTTTGTTATTATATGTAAGTACAATTATTTATAAAAGAGCTGGTGGCCTAGCGGTAAGAGCGTGCGACTTGAAATCTGGAGATCGCGGGTTCAAACCCCGTAATAAGTTCCGTAAAACGCATTGGTACGAGCAATGAGTTTTTCGGAACTTATGTACGAAATATCATTTGATATTTACCAGTCGCTTTTCGGTGGAAGCAAAACATCGTGAGGAAACCGGACTAATACCAATAAGGGCTTAGTTTACCCCTGGGTTGGAAGGTCAGATGGCAGTCGCTTTCGTAAAAACTAGTGCCCACGCCAATTCCTGGGATTAGTTGCCAATCGGAGCCCAGGCTCCCATGAGCCGAGGCAAAATGCCGGGACAACGCGAGGAAGAAGAATTATTTATAAAAAAAATACATTTAGGTATTTCAAACTTCTTCATAATGGTCCATACATACGAGGGGCGTTCAAAATATTCTCGGTATTGATATCTTACGACCTCTTCTAAAATTTCTTTCGTTACTGGCCGCTAAGGTTTATTCATTGACATTAAAAAAAAGTATAATTCGAACCGAGATGGTCTTTTGTTTTTCTGCAATTGCTGAACAAACATGAACATCATGTGCGAATTGACAATGTTAACTAAATTAGAACATCGATGCGTGATAAAATTCTTGACAAAACAGGGTAAAAATCAAAAAACCATAAAAGAGGAAATGGATTGTGTTTACCGTGAGTCTGCTCCTTCTTTATCTACCATTCAAAAGTGGTCAAGCGAGTTTAAACGCGGAAGGGAGAGTATTGAAGATGACCCTAGACCTGGCCGGCCTGTAGTAGCTACTTCACAAGAAAATATTGATAAAGTGGAAAAACTTATATTGGAAGATGGTCGAGTGAAGGTAAAATCTATAGCACAAGTAACCAATCTCTCTATTGGTACCGTACATGATATTATACATGACCATCTTAATATGTCAAAAGTAAGTGCAAGATGGGTTCCGCGAATGCTGACTCGGCTTCAAAAAGACATGCGTGTAGCTTGTTGTTCCGATTTTATTGACCTGTGCGGTGAAAATCCTGATGAGGTGCTGCAAAGAATAGTTACTGGAGATGAAACCTGGGTTCATCATTATGACCCAGAGAGTAAACAAGAGTCCATGCAGTGGCACATTAAGGGTTCAGCTCATCCCAAGAAGTTCAAGGTCATCCCTTCAGCTGGCAAGGTCATGGCCACGATATTTTGGGATTGTGAAGGAGTATTACTAATCGATTATAAAGAAAAAAGTGTAAATATCACAGGACAGTACTACGCTAACATTCTACGTCAATTAAAGGATGTAATTAAAGAAAAGAGGCGAGGAAAGTTAACCAAAGGTATTCTGCTTCTGCATGACAACGCCCCCGTCCATACTGCTCATATTGCCAAGGCAGCTATTGTTGAATGTGGGTTTAAAACTGTTACTCACCCACCGTATAGTCCGGACTTAGCCCTCAGCGACTTCTTTTTGCTCCCCAATCTTAAAAAGGATCTGCGTGGAAATAAATTTTCTGACGATGAAGCATTGAAGGCGGCAGTGGAGGAGCATTTTTACACGAAAGATAAAAAATATTTTTACGAGGGATTAAAAAAAATAATTGATCGATCTTTTAAGTGTATGAACATAGGGGGGGAGTATATTGAAAAATAAAAATATCAAACTTTTCGTACTTGTTTGTTTTCATTCTCATACCGAGAATATTTTGAACACCCCTCGTATTAGTACCTACTCATACTCGTATTTTATTAATAATATAAATTACAGGTCAGGCTTACATGACTAATCTACATTATAAGTAGAAAAATAGGTATACAATTTTCATATACCTTGGTACCTACGTCTAAAATTATGATAATAAACCTTTAGGTCTCTGTATTTTTAATCCATAGTTTTTAGGACGGGCATACCTACTTGACACTCTTAAGCAACTAAACTAAATTATTGTTATTAATTTTAATTCACAATTTTTTATACTTACTTGTTCAACGAATTCAAACAAATAGGTTATTTCAACTTGAAGCTAACTTCAAGAGAATACAAGATATTTGTCCCCCAAAGAAGTTCGTGTAAATTTATTTATTCATATTTTACATGTAACAAGATATTCGGGCAGCATCTGCTTCGGGGAAAAATATGGGAGTTTTAAGGGGAAGCGATAACCTAGACGAAGATAATGACACTTAAATTAAGGACTTGAATAAAACATATACCAATAGGTACCGTAAATTTTCTTTATTGCACACCTCAAAAATTTAAGAAATATAATAGTAGTTTATGTGACTGCTACATAATGAGAGGCATTAAAATACGAGTGTGGGTTTAAGGAACGAACGTTAGTGAGTTTCTTAATAGGATCACACGAGTGTTTTAATGCCTAATTATGTACAGTTACATACACTACTTTATCTAAACACATACTTAAAACGAATTAAAAGATAAACTGTACGTCAAATGGCGGTGAATGAAAACTTTTTTCACGCATGTCACGCATCCATAGTTTTTTTTAATAGGTTTAGGTTTAAAGATATTTATTCTCATAAAAGACATACAAGTCACTTACACGAGAACAGAGTTATAAAGTAAAAGTAATTATATCTACGGTAGCATACAAAGTCGCTCGAGAGTCGAGACGAGAGGTACACGCTCACGCAACTATTTTTTTTAAGGTGGGTAGTGGTTTAAAATGTACTGCGTTAATTTAGCTTTAAACTCATTGAATGAGCCTGCCCCTCTCAGATCAGACGGTAATTTATTATAAAGCTGTGCACCTTCATACGTAAACATTTTTTTACCTAATTGTGTTCTTATCTTTGGTAATACAATGAAACTCGCACGACGAGTAGTTCGTTTGGATATTTGCTTCTTCGTCATAAAGGCTAAGTTAGTATGGAGTGTACTGTTTAATATTTTTAATTCCTAGACAAAAGAATGAAGTCCCTATTCTCATGTCACTCGAGATCAAATATCGTGCGGTTTATATTAAAAAACATACTAAATTGACGTTTCGTATCGCTAACTCTTTTAATAGCTATGGATATTAGAATAGAGACCCACTTGAGTTTTCACTGCTGTTCCAAATTTAAACTCATAACGATACAAAAAATTTATAACGTTATAACATTACAGTACAGATTTTCCTACTACCACAGATAAGAAAGTTCTCATAGTAAAATTGGTTGTAATAAAGCTGGTCATTTCCTACGGCTTCTGAACGCATTATAGAGCACTAATGACATGTGTGTAGATAAACATATAATCTATATATTTATTATGTTTTTTTTTGGTAATAGTTGTTTCCATAAACAGTCAAAATAGTTAATAGATAATGCTTAAATTACATATTTTATTCGTTTCTCAATCTATTAATTTTTTGAGGAATGTTACCTAACTTGTTAATACTTACAATTTTCTTACACTTACAATTCACTGCCACCGCGAGCTACGCGGTACAAGCGTAGCCGATAACCCGGTTTTGGGCGTTGTTTTTTTGTTGTCCCCTACACTTTTTTTTCAAATTTGGGATTGTTTATGTTAGTTCTACTCAGAATCACGAGCTCTTTCTATCCTAATAGGAGAAAAAAAGTGTCCCAATATTTCCATACATTTTTCGATCTTTCCATTCCGCGACCGCCATACAAAGTCTATAAAAAAATGGTGACGTAATGGAAATAAAAATCGTAGGACACTTTTTTTCTCCTATTAGGATAGAAAGAGCTCGTGATTCTGAGTAGAAATAACATAAAAAATCCCAAATTTGAAAAAAAAGTGTAGGGGAGAACAAAAAAAACGCCCTTTTCCACGTTTGTAGCGCAAAGCACCTTCGAACCGAGAACTCGCTTATAAGGCTTAATTATATAATTATTCACTCATAATAAAATTATATGAGTGAATGTATTAAAACAATAATACCTACTGGTTTGCCATCATGGTTTTTTAATTCAATTTATACATTCATTAGAAATGATATCATTTTGGCTTTGTACAGTCAGCAGCAGAATTTGCTAAGCGGGCGAGGTGCTCAAAATTACCTTGAAAGGCTCTTATTCTCTTAACAATAAAGTCACGTGTAGATCAGTTTGAACACCTCGCTCGCATAGCAACTTCTGCTGCTGACTGAGAGACTTTTTTTAACGCATTCACTGCCAACGTTTTCGTAGCGTTACATGCGTAGCCGATTCTAGTGTTTTCCCGCTTTGTGGAGGAAAACGACTACGAACAGAGCCCGCCGAGCGGGTTCCCGGCACTCACAGCCGTATTGGAACAATAAGATACGTCAAATATTAGATATCCAAACGATATGGATTGGATATTTCAGTGTCAAACAAGTGTCAAATGGTGACAATTCTTCAAACAAAAACTTCACTTTTGACACTTGTTTGACATTGACATATCCGAACCATATCGTTTCAATATCTAATATTTGAAGTATCTTATTGTTCGAATACGGCTGTCAATGTGTTAAACTTAAACTTAAACCATTAGTACTACCCCTTAACCGGCATCCCGCCGCCCCATCCCCCCCCCCCCTATTACAGGGGGGTGCACTCACTGTATCTACGGCACAAAACGACGCATTACTGAACAGAAGATGCCGAAGCACGTCCTACTTTGACGACCGGTCTGGCCTAGTGGGTAGTGACCCTGCCTGTGAAGCCGCGGTCCTGGGTTCGAATCCCGGTAAGGGCATTTATTTGGGTGATGAGCACAGATATTTTTTCCTGAGTCATGGTTGTTTTCTATGTAAGTATTTGTATATTATATATATCGTTGTCTGAGTGTACAACATAAGCTTTCTTGAGCTTACCGTGGGGCTTAGTCAATTTGTGTAAAAATTTCCAATAATCGAACGAGCGAGCGAAGCGAAGCGAAGTTCTTACATTCAACTTGGAGCACACGGCTGGCTAGGGGCACGTCCCGGCATTTCGATGTTTTTAAGCTGAACTATCAGAGGATAGTTTGATACACAATAACTTAAGTAAATTTGTTCTAATTTAAATGAAATTGGGTAAACGTGTAGTTGAGGGCATTATATTTTAGTCATTAAATTATGAGCAGGCTCGATCAAGGGGTTATTGAGCTAGAAGAGTTTAGAAGGCTAAAACGCTATTTGTGAGGGGTCTTGCTATTCTGGTCATCTTTTTTGCAAGAAAGTATGGTCGAGTTTGGTATCAAATGAAAGTGCTCGGCTTATACATTTATAATATAGTTTTTAAATTTACAATTTTAAAATAATGATCTAACATTTTGGCGAACCGCGAGTTCTCAGTTCGGGGCGAACTACTAGTATTTATTTATTTATTTACTTACGTTATGTGGGTAGGTGGTTCTTAGGTCTATGGTGGCGTAGCTTCATTTTTCTAGTCAGTGACGTAATATACCGGGTGGCGTGTAATACGAGCAAAAAATTAAACTGTATTCTGTACTCCTCATACTGACCAACATATTAGTTCAGCGACTTTTAAAAATGACTTGTTTTGATTATTAAATACACTTTAAAGTTTATTCTAAGACGCAATGTATTGCGATTTTTTTTATGTTTAAGGCGTGAAAAGCAAGTCAAGCTACGTCAATCATAATGATAATGGCGTATATTGAATTTAATTTTTATTTTGTATGAAAAATAGGAAGTCTAAAGACTTCTTAGTTATTAAAAGTGATTGAACAAAAGTGTTACCGTTTGAGAAGTACAATCTTGCTCACAGCACAATTTCTGTAAGGTCAGAATCAAATGAACTCTAGTCAGAATTCTAAAGCTATTCTAGTTAAATGCCTAAAGGAGATCATGTATTTACTGTAGAACCCAGGCCCACATTGTATTTAGTTGTCATAACAACACCTACAAGGGGGAGCAATCTTCAGAAAGCTCCCCCGTACTATAAATTGTACAAATGCGAGTCATAAATTTCATCACCAAACGCACTAATGTAGCGTTATGCAAGAGATGCTGCATTTTTAGGGTTCCGTACCTCAAAAGGAAAAACGGACCACTTATAGGATCACTCGTGCGTCGGTCTGTCTGTCTGTACGACCATTCCCCCCCCTTTACCTCGGAAACTACTGGGTCTAAAATTTTGAAAAAAATAAACAAAATAGTTCTTTACCTATAGACAGGAAAACCTATAGTTGGTCAAACCAAATTTTCAGTAAATAAGAAAAAATAAACTATAATCTTAATCATCTTTTTCTTTTGGGTCCTAGTGCTGGTGTAAAACAAAGATAGTAAGTATATTCTCTCTGTCTATGTTTGAAATGAGACAGTCCTTTGACAAACTATTTTAGAAATGTGCAGTCAAGCGTGAGTCGGACTCAATGTACGGAACCCTTGGAACGCGAGTCCGACTCGCACTTGGCCGGTTTTTTTAATAAATGTAGCGTCTTGGGGTTACACCCTGTATTCTTGTGGATTTGGTTACGTGGGGAAACATTTCTATTCGTTTTTAAAATGGGTTATTTATCCTCGTAAGACCCAGGGCCATTTTGGCGCTTTTGGAACTTGCTATTATTTCTACAGTTTTTATGCATACACGGGCGAATAATTAAAACGTAGATTCTACTCCTCAAACAATAAAACTTTTGTTCAACAACTTTTTGAAATTATGTACTGGTCTTAAAATTGTCCCTTTTTCAAACAAACTAAATAATATTTTCAATGTACTTTAAATTCCGTCTAATTGACATTGCCCCTCAGTCTTGTCACCGTAAAGGCATAGGTAATCAATTTCGTAATACATTGCGTGTTCGAATAAATTTTAAAGTGTTTTAAAATACAAAAACCACAAGTTATTTTTAAAAGTCGCTGAACAAACATTGTCTTGTTTGAGGAGTAGAATCTACGTGTTAATTTTTCGCCCGTGTTACAGGCCACACACTGTCCGTGAACCGTCCCTGGAAGTTGCGTTTTTTTTAATTGGGTTAACATTCACACATCCCCGCGCCCGCGCGCGCAAGCAGCGTTTCAAATCGCTCCGTTAAAATAATTTATTTTACCAGTCTAAAATGTGCATTGCCAATTAAAAGTTATACCAAAATACTCGTAAAGATATAGTGATTAAGTTAAAGTTAGTGTGGTTTAAAATCTATGTAATATAAAACAAAATAACACAAAAATCTATACCGTTCTTAGTGAAACGCGTAAGCGGCTTCTAAATCTGCCGGACTTAAGACGTTTTGGGCGCGAAGACGCGAACCGCCGTTGCCCAAGGAATTCGAGTGTTTTTCCTAGAATTTGTGACCTTAGCAACCAAAACAAGCAAACGATGGCTAACAGATGCGCGAAATGTACTAAAAACATTACAAAGAAAGCGCCTGGCGCGCAATGTAGCAAATGTAGTAAATGGCTACATGCTAATGGATCATGCGCCTCGCTGACCACAGAGCAGCTTAACGTACTGTTGTCCACTGACTCAATAGCCTGGACATGCCAGACCTGTTCGACCCCCTCCAGAAAACTAAAACGTACCTCGACCACATTGCCAGGCCCGGAAGATGACGATACGGATTCGGAGTTCACGAGCCAAGATAACGTTCTGTTATACGAAATAAGAAACGAAGTACGTGAAATGAGAAAATCCGTCCGCGACATCATAAGAGAAGAACTCCAGTATTATTCTGACAAAATAGATGATTATGAAGTAAAAATGAAGGATTACGAAACTAGAGTAAAACTGATGGAAAACCAACTTCAGAATGTTCACAACACTTGCAAAAACTTAGTACTCAAAAACGAAGTCCTTGAGCAAAAGATATATAAAATAGAGCAGGCTCATATTCACAACGAAATTGAAATATGCGGCATCGCTGAAGAGAAGGATGAGGACTTAAAACCAATAGTGAGCAAAATAGGACACATACTTCAACAAAAGTCGGATGACATCATAAAAGTATATAGAAAAAAGAAACCTGCCCGCCCAGGTGTAGCGCAGGCGGCACGCACTAATAATGATGCGCCGATCAAAGTAACCCTCAGAGAGGGCTGTCGTGCTTCATGGATTGAAGCCTCGAAAACTGCAAACATAAAGGCCAATGATATAGACGTGCGAGCCACGAGCGGCGCCGGCTCTAAAATATATGTACGTGCTGCACTGACCCCTGCTACGGCATATCTACTTTGGAAAGCAAAGACTGAACTGCGAGACAAAAACATATTCAAATTTGTTTGGAGCCGTGACGGCGTGATAATGGCACGCGCTGATGAAAACACGAAGAAAATCTTCTATATTCGTTCTGAGACTGACATCGAAGCACTTAAAACTAAGCAAAATACAAACTAAATACCAACATCTTAAATAAAATATTATACTCAATAATGGATAATTCGAATAACGGAATAATACAAAGCACACATAATACATGGACAGAATTTGTTAATGGACTAACTTGTTCAAACAAGCTTATTTTATTTCATACAAACATCAGATCACTAATTAAAAACCATACTCAATTAGAAAAAAATATTATCTCATGTCCCGTAACCATCCATCTCATTGTAGTGACTGAAGTAAACATAAAAGACCAGATTAAAAATTTGTATAATATAGAAAACTACTCAATGAATACTGAATTAAGAAATAATAGGAGAGGAGGTGGAATTATTGTTTACAGCCACAAAAGTGTTACCTTGCTGCAAGATACAACTAAGGTAAAAAGCTTTGAATGTCTACTTGGTGAAGTGTTAATGCCCAGTGGTTATAAAACATACCTGTGTGCAATATACCGTCCACCCAATCTTAATGTAAGTGATTTTATCGGTGAACTTAAGCAACTTTTGTCTAAATACCCGTCTAGCGCCAATTTTTTAATTTGTGGTGACATAAACTTAGATATAAAAATTCTAAACTCTGTTTCAAGTTCTTATCTCAATATGTTGGCGGAACTGGGTTTTGCTTGTTGTATATCAAATTACACTAGAATCGAGACTACAAATAGAGGTACATCCAAATCATGTATCGACCATATTTTTATTCGTGATTTCGCTGATAGAGCAGATAACAACCAAATGCATTCTATAGAGACCACAGTAGTACGAGACCCTCTGGCTGGTCACTTTATTAGCGGTATTGCTATCTCGGGCACGACAACAGGTAAAACCCTAGTGTACAATAAAATTGATAACCGTTTAGTGAGACAGGAACTTGCCAAAGTTGACTGGACTCCAGTTTTTAACATACAAAATCCCAATGACATATATGAATACATAGCTAGTAAATTTAATATGATATATGAATCATGCACTATAGAGAGACCCATTGTAAACAGAACTGTAAATAATTGTAACTGGTTATCTGATAAGCTAATAGAAATGTCCCGTGCCAAAAATAGACTATTACAAATACACCTTAAGGATACAACCAATAAACAAAATGAACTAATATATAAGAGATACAGAAATAAAACAAATAGACTTATGAGTAAAGCTAGAAATAACTATACAAAAAAAGAAATATGTGATAATTATAAAAACTCGAAAAAAATGTGGGAAATAATTAACAAGTTAACAGGCAAATTAGTCAAAGCTGTTGACGACATGTTAATCAAGTCATTTAAAATGAAAGCGAAAGATCTTTCTAACAAATTTGCTCGCGACTTTGAAAGCAATGTAGAAAATGTACTGAGCTCATGTGGTATGTCGTTACTTGATAAGAGTACATATACTAATACCCCTAAGGTAACTTTAAAAATTAACAATATTAATGAACATGCAATGAATAAAATTATTAGTAACATTAATGAAAATAAAAGTGCAGGATTTGATAAATTAAGAGCAGGAGATGTTAAATTTATTACTAAAGAGATAACGCCAGTGCTTACACATCTAACAAACCAGTGCATATGCTATTCTACATATCCAGATAAATTAAAAGTCGGACTAATCCGACCCATACACAAAAAAGGAAGCTATACCGACACTAATAATTACAGACCTATAACAATACTCTCCATCGTAGATAAAATAATTGAAAAATACATAGGAAAAAAAGTTAACGACTTCTTATCAAGTAACAACATAATTCATGAGCGTCAATTCGGCTTTCAAAAAGGCAAAAGTACAACACAATTATTGGCACAATTTACTGATGAGATAAATAGACACCTTAGTGACAGGAAACATGTAATAATAGTACTAATTGATTTCAGCAAAGCATTTGATACCCTGAATCATCAAATTCTCTACGAAAAGTTCCAGCAAAATGGTATACAGGGGCCAACACTAAAATGGTTTAAAAACTATGACATAGAAAGATACAACACTGTTAGTATAGCAGGAGAGCAAAGCGAACTACTACAATCCTCTCATGGGACAGCACAAGGATCCATATTAGGGCCTACTGAATATCTAATATATGTAAATGATATGTGTAACATATTCCGATCTGCCTCTGTATACCAATTCGCTGACGACACTTGCCTAATAACAGCAAACACTAACATAAAGATCGCAGAGTGTCAAATGCAAAGCGAATTTGATAAATTATGTAAATGGGCACATGACGTAGGGCTATCCCTTAACTATAACAAAACTAAAATAATGTATATCCACTCACCGTATATTAAGATTAGCACAACTCCTAGAATAATAGCCCACGAACACTTGTGTATGCACTCTCGTTTATCAAGCTGCAATTGTGAGTCGTTAGAGGTAGTTGAAAACCATACTTACCTTGGTTTAAAAATTGACAGCAAATTCAACTGGGGGCCTCACGTTGACCATGTGTGTAATAAACTTAGGGCAATACTTAGCAATTTAAGCATACTCAAACACAAAATGCCATACAACACACTCCGCTTGCTATATATGGCCCTAGCAGATTCGGTAATTAACTACGGAATATCTAGCTACGGACGAACATACAACACATACCTACACAGAATTTATAATATACAAATAAGAATACTAAAAACCATAGTTCCATTAAAAATAAAGCAAAAATATAAGAATAACTATGATAAACTATTTCAATATTGTAGAGTACTTAGCATATTTAATAAAGTAAAACTGGCTATGATTCTTGAATACAAAGACTTATTAGGAAAGCTGGATAGATACAATAGACCGGCCAACCTCCGGCGATTACCCAATGAACCTCAGTTTAAAGTCCCTAAAACAAATAATGAATATGGCAATAGAGTCTGGAATGCATACTTACCTACTATTCTAAACAACTTTCCTAATAGAGTATTACTAGATATAAGTAATAAACCTAATAAGATTAAATATATAATAAAAAAAGAACTGAATTCCATAGTACAAGAATAATTAATAAATAAGTAAGCACATAGATATAATACATATACACATAAACATATATAAATACATAATTATAATAAATATTATTAGAACTTAAGACTAGGGAATAAGTCCCCGCTCTACCTAGTTAATAAAATCTTAAATATTAAAGATTGTAACTAGGTTTTAGAAATTGTAATTCTATTATTATTTGAAATAAACAGATTTAATAATAAAAAAAAAAAAAATACGAGGGGAGGTTGAAATATTCGCGGCCTAAGCTAGAAAAAAAAGAAAAAAAAACAATTAACATTTACTTTAAAAAAAATCTAAGGCCGCAAACTTTTCAGCCGCCCCTCTTAGTTATAATATTGTGTTACCTACATATATTATCACATCGATACCCTACGATTAGTTCACACTCGTACTAATTACGCAGGAAATTTGGTTGTAATAATAATAATAATAATAAGCCTGACATTGTGATAATAGATCGATCGCAACGCCAGGCCGTGCTCGTTGACATCACCATCCCTCATGATGAGAATCTCGTGAAAGCCGAGAAGGACAAGTCCAGCAAGTACCTAGACTTGGCTCACGAGATAACCGCCATGTGGGATGTTGATTCGACGATCATTGTCCCGATAGTCGTTTCAGTGAACGGTCTAATAGCGAAGAGTCTCGACCAACATCTTGAGAGACTCTCGCTAGGTGGTTGGATCAAGGGTCAGATGCAGAAGGCGGTGATCTTGGACACGGCGCGGATAGTCCGCCGGTTCCTCTCTCTGCAGCCCTGACCACCGGCAGCTTGGGCCTTGCCCCGCTGCTGGCGGCACCCTAGGTTAGGTTTTTTATAATATGTTTATAAGTATTTTGTATTGTTTTTGTAAGTGTTTTTGTATTTTATTTTTATATCCATATTATAAAATAACCTAACTTAAGACCAAAAATAAATAAGGAGAATAATAATAATAACTTTATGTTAGTGCACTATGGTACTAATTGCAACAAAATTTGGGCCATAATTAGTATGATTGTGAGCTAAGGAACACTAACAATATATAGGTACCTACCTACATTACATATTACTAATTTACTTAGTTAATTCTAGGAGAGTGGATAAAAGGAAGTAGGTAGGTAAATAAAACAAAAACTGCAATAAACTTTCTTAATATAATATAAGTAAAAAAAAATTTTTTTTATTCGTGACGATCCCAAACATGTACGAACATGTACAGACAACAACAGCAAGAACAGAAGAGAACAATAAGAGTGCATCACGAAATGGACCCAACTCAGCACACTGACAATCCAACCTCTAGACTGAGCTTAGGCCAATTCTTTCATGAAACCGATGCTGCCAAAAATACGGGGGTGCGGGGGGACGAGGTGAGCGAATCCCGTGCCGTGATTGGTCCGTTCAAAGACACGGACCAATCACGGCACGGGATTGACTCGAAGATGGAGTAACGCTACCGTATGTGTGGCAGAGGGGGTAGCGCGACTATGCTATGTCTAGAGGTTGGATTGTCTGTGACTCAGCATAATGCTAGCTATAAAGCCAGCGCTCGTCTTCCGTAGGGCCCATTCGGTGATGCCACGACAGATAACACAAAAAAATACATATTAAAACATTGCAAAAGATACACAGAAGAAGTAATTAAGAAAACAGAGAATACAAAAAATATGTGTGCATTTAAATCAAAATCAATCAATATAATTTATAATAAAACGAATAAATGCTTAATTAGATACCTACCTTGTGTAGGTACAGATTAACATGCATAGGTACAATATTTTTATTATTTAGTTAAAAAAATAAAAACGATTTTTCATTTCAATATATTAAATGTTTTGCCAACTAAACGTTTTGCGATGGTTAAGTGATGACAACTTTACTAAAAGTACCTAGCTAGGCGAAAAATCATCACCCAAAATTTCACATAAATAAAACCCAAAAATACGCACCAAAAACAAACAGACCTTCTAGACGCCACAGGAACCGGAAGTGCGGGACCGGAAGCGGCGGCCATTTCCCGGAACTCCCGCCCTGCGTTAGAACATGTCGCATAAATCTGCCCTGGGTACGATACATAGATAATTTATTCCTTTTTGTTGCCATAAAATGTTATGGGAATATTGAGAAAAACATTGAAAGCGGGAAAGGTAAGCATTTCATTTAGAAATAGAAAATATTTATTTGGCGTAATAAACATACATTAGAAAATTAATTAAAGAAAGGTACCTACACCAAATAGGATGCCGCTCGGCATAAGCAGTGTTTGTAAGACGCTGCGCTGGTTTTCGGGGCACACAAAATTAAATCGGCGCTGCTGACAAAGTATAATTTTGTCCCGTTGGCAGTGGAGACGTCCGGGTGTTGGTGTGCTGAGGCCAAAATTGTCTTGGGTGAATTGGGGCAGCGTTTAAGGGTCTGGTCTGGTCCCGGAATGAGGGTCATGACCTCTCTGGTCATGACCCTCATTCCGGGTCTTTCCTGATGCGGAGGCTGTCCATCGCGGTTCAGCGTGACAACGCGGCGAGCGTGATGGGCACCTTTGCGTCTGGAAGGGTGCGGGACGAGTTGTTTGACTGACTTGTGGCCTTGCTGAGTTTAGTTTTAATTTAGTTTATACCTAGTTAATTTTAATGTAAATTTTTAAAGTGTTAAAAAATCTATCAATAGTTACCTACTTGATGTTGGTGATGAATACACAAACAGAACAGATAGAATCAGACAGATTAGACATTTAGGAGCATTGTAGTAGATTGTCGTTGGGCTATCACTGTTTTTACTAAGTTCTACTCGACAATGGAGTTGGCTTGACTAGACTGCTACTTGCGTTTAGTAATTGTATGAACTCGCACTTAAACTTAAATACTAAGCACTGTGTAAACGGACCCTAAGTTAAAAACTTTAACATCTTCAAAAGAAGAACAGGTTTTTGAAACTGTAAACTAGTAATTTACAGTCTGCATGATGCACTAATCAGGGCATCTCTATATTCAAATAAAACATGTCAATATTAACAGTCCTTTTTTCAACGACCAAAATTTGTCAGTAGCAGACGAAGGGTTAATAGAGTTTAATACCTACCTATATATTTTGTAGCGTGTGTTCCGTGACTAAAAACTGCAGGCCTATTACGGATGGCTTTATCCACGTGACAAAATATCCGTCACTTTTTAACAGAGCGCGATTGAAAGTGACGGATAACGTTTTAGGACCATTTTATTTAAAGTTGTCCCCTACACTTTTTTTTTTAAATTTGTTAATTTAAGTATATGTTATTTCTACTCAGAATCACGAGCTCTTTCTATCCTAATAGGAGAAAAAAAGTGTCCCAAGGTTTTTTCCCATTTCGTTACCATTTTTTCATAGACATTGTATGGCGGTTTCGGAATGGAAAGATCGAAAATTGTATGGAAATCTTGGGACACTTTTTTTCTCCTATTAGAATCAAAAGAGCTCATGATTCTGAATATAAATAACATAAAAAATCCCAATTTTGAAAAAAAGTGTAGGGGACAACTTTAAATAAAATAGCCCTTTATCACGCTGTCACGTAGACAAGAATGACCATCATATCCGTAGGTACTGAATCGATTTTGATAAATCAGATGTCAATCAATTGGTTTTAATGACCCGCATGACAAAAACTCGAATAACGACATACAAAAAAAGGAAAGAGTTCTCTCACCATTTCACTAGTTTTAATAATTAACTTTCAAAATGTACTTTAAAGTTTAAAATGAACAAATTACACTCGCCTTACTCTAACAAACGAATGCAATCCAATAAACACCGACCAAAGCAACATTAGCACGAAAATTGCCGGCTGCGACAAATGAGCCGGTGATTTGTACAAATTGTACAATGTACAATTGTATAATTAGAGACGATTCAATAATGTAGACTATCATTCAAGATACAACGTGCAACACCGCATGCCTTATCGTGGTTGTAGATGGGGCTATTTATTATTTATATTAAGATATAGTCGGGTAAACTAAATTTGTCACTAAATACATTATTACTTTTTTCACTACCTATGCAATATTAACAAATTTGTTTTTGGAAAAAGTTAACCGTGTAGGGAACAAACTGCTTACTGCTATCATGGTGATATTTTATCTCTTCTCCGCTATGGGATTATCATGTGGGGAAACTCGAAAAACAATGTTTTTATTGTATTAAAAAAAGAATCATTCCTGCAGTATGCTGATTTGGTCCACGAGATTCTATTAAACCTGTATTTAAAATGCTGAATAGAGCTAGACCAAGCTGGCAGTGATTTTGATAGCCCATACTGTGCAAGTGTTATTTAAACGTCATAATTTCATAGAAGTTTAACACACAGACTTATACAGTCATAAATACATTATTGTATACGGATTCTCTCACAATATGTTTACGTAACTTTCTCAGGATCACCAGTCTTTAACTTTTATTGGTCTCTGCTACAAAGTGCAAATCGGCCGTTTAGCAGTAATCAGCAGCAGACTAATCACTAATTGCAAGACGGTGCAATCTTTGAGTAAATTGAGACAAAAAGGAATGCTTGGGGCGTTAGCGGTGACTCGGTGAGGCGAGAAAGAATGGAGGAGGCAGAAAATAAATGTTAGAATCAGACTAAGCTAACTTGACAATGTGACAAAGTATGGCTATGTCATCATTAACGACAACTTTCAATGAAAATATGTGATGTTATCTATGAAAACGGACCTTATTGTCGTAGGCGCTTACGCCATTATTAACGATGCTCCGATATATAAATACAAAGCCGCGCGACGCTGTGCAGCGTAAGCGCCATCGACAATAAGGTCCCTTTTCATAGATAATGCCCCATATATAAAGTTTATAATGACACTCTTTCACTTTGTTCCATTCAAATTGGTGCTTAGACTCTAGCGAATTTTGAGTAAATACCTAGTTTTTTTACTTTACGAATGTTAAAAACATATGAATTAAAAATATATAGGTAAAAATGGTATTAATCCAAAAGCGTTTCAAAATTAAGAACTCTTTGTTCAGGCAAAAATGAAGCTGCCCGGATAATAGTTGTTTTACAAGGGGGCAAAGTTGTTGTTTAACCGCTCGTGCTAATATTGATACCCGAGCAAGCGAAATATTCCAAAATTGAACCACGAGCGTAGCGAGTGGTTCGAAATATTGAATCTTGAGCGTTGCGAGGGTTTCAAAGCACGAGGGTTAAATACAATTTGCCCCCGAGTGAAACACACAATAAACTGGCTCATCCAAACTTACAAGCTCCCAACAAAGTAAAATTGTTAAAACTCCCCGGACAAATGGAATTATCAGGGGACCGTTACCACCTGTTGGTAATTAATTCAATTTCCAAACGACTTTCTTTTTAATTTCTCCTTTTATCTGCGGAAGGCGCTAAGCCACTTCGTCGGCTTTTTGAAATATGGCTCTTGAGTTTTGTTAAGATGGCTGAAGTATTTACAGACTGGAGTTACTAGGTTAGGTTTTGCAATTTAAGAGATGAAACTTTAGTTCTACCACTTAGATGAGGCCATTTCGTGGCATTTGATCTTAGTTTGAGTTTTCTTTTATATTATGTATTGTCTCGTTTGTTTGTGCTTACGAATAAGTTCTATTCTATTCTATACTTATCTGGGCCATTTTTAAGTTGTACACTACACTTTTTTAGGGTTCCGTACCCAAAGGGTAAAAACGGAACTGTAGATCTATATTATCACTATTTATTTGAAAATTAGTCGAGGTTAGCAGATTCTTTTAGCGCGTTTTTTCATCCGCTACTTTTGTTGTTGACTGTTATTATTATTATTAGGAGCCTGTAATGTCCCACTGCTGGGAAAAGGCCTCCCCCACTTTTTCCAGTCTTCCCGATCCTGTGCAGTCTCTGCCCATTCCTTAAACGGAGTCTAACTCGTCTCGCCATCGCCGACGTGGCTTGCCAACACCTCTTCTTTTGTAGTCTTTTTTCTCCTGTCTTTGTTGACTGTTTAGTTTTATTTAATATCAAAAAAGGTTCAAAATCAACAAATCTGTTAGGTGACAGTAATTTAATAACACTCAAGATTCATGATAAAGAAGCGATTTATTCGAAATAATACCCCGAAGCGTTTAATATTGAATATTTCGAACATTGATTGTTTGCTAATAACTGGTTGTCTTAGATTTAACACTGATATGGTAGTTAATTATCGGTTTCCAAGTTTCGCCATAGTAAGACTTACGTACTATTATGGTCGTAAATTTAACGAAAGTTTAAAACAAAGAACCACTAAAGAATACAACAAACACAAAAGTCAACAACAATATTTAAAAAAAATCTTACTTATAAATATTTTTACGTTGACATTTTTGTTTAGAGAAACAGAATGATCGATGATCTTCCTGTACATAATTTGCAAACTACTGGCTTTGATGGGATTATTAGGTATAATACAGAGACACGCTTAACAGTTGAATTTACTAAAATAATGAGTTTGTATGCTATCCTTTAAGCCGAATTAAAAATGACCTCGAAGCACACCAAACATCACACCTTCGCCCAATTGCCGTATTCCTCAAAAAATTAAAAAAAAGCAGGTGCATTTCAGTCATTAAGACGAATTCACCAACTTATCTGTGCCAATTCAAAATTCATATATCCTTGCCATTAAGGTCTAATTTTGCTTGGCTTGTGTTTGTTTTAAGTTGGTAGGTCTGTGTGGGACGCTTAGAAGAAAAAGGTGATAAATTCGTTCATGTTTCATATATTGTTACTCTGTTTTGCTCATAAGATTTATTATTGATTAACGCCTGGGGTCATATTGTTTTTTATTCCAGCCAAAAGTTATGTGAATTATAATTATTGCTACGTGATCGGTCGATTAAAATGGTTGAAAAAGTCCTCGAAATAATTGATTGCGGCATGTTTCTTGTGCAGCTTTTATTTAAAATAGTTTTTTGTATTATAACGTTGACATAATAGGTACCGTCAACTGGAGTGAACAGGGACAATCATTCGATTGAAAATAATATTAGATTTTATGTGATATATTTTGTGTGGGCATTTTTTAAGAAATTTTCAGGTATATCTAGTTTTAGGTTTTGTCCCTATTCACCCCAGCCCTCCCTATTCTCTCCGTTGACGGTATATTATAATTGTTTAAATACTCACAACGCCAATGTTACGCCTACAAATATAATGACCACCAAAAAATACTTTGGTACCCTAAATAAAAAAATCATGCTTACCAAAAAAAATTACTGAACACCAAAAAAATAAGGCCTAAAATTACGGTGGTACCGTTTTAATTACGACTGCACTTAAAATTGTATTCAAATACCAAATATATTGAACGATTACCAAAAATCATTAATGATCACCAAATCTTGAAGACCAAATTAATGCGATATTTTCACCTAACCACTATGATTACCAAAAAATGTATACATAATATTACCAAATAAAGTAAAATGATGCCAAAATTACTAGACCCTGTCTGTCTGTCTGGCTGTCTTGGTCTTACAGAAAAGAAATGCTACTAGAAAAGTGGGTTAGGTTAGGTTTGAACTGCGACCCTTACGGAAACGAAATGCTACAAGAAAAGTGGGTTAGGTTAGGTTTGAACTGCGACCCTTACAGAAAAGAAATGCTACTAGAAAAGTGGGTTAGGTTAGGTTTGAACTGCGACCCTTACAGAAAAGAAATGCTACTAGAAAAGTGGGTTAGGTTAGGTTTGAACTGCGACCCTTACATAAACGAAATGCTACTAGAAAAGTGGGTTAGGTTAGGTTTTTAGAACTACGACTGTTACAGAAATAAAATGCTACTAGAAAAAGGTGACGAAGTGGATTAATTAATTTAATAGGATAACGATATATGTATTCAATATTTGCACATTTGAATTAAAATATGGTTACAATTTTGGTGGTCATTTACTATTTTTGGGTTTACAATGATTATTTTGGAGTCATTTGCTTTAATAGGATAGCAAGATTTAAAAATTTGTTTTAATTTTACATTAGTAGTAGTAGTAGTAGTAGTAAACTCTTTATTGTACAAAAAGACATATTAAAAATAACATACAATTAGTAAGAAGTACAAAGGCGAACTTATCCCTTTGAGGGATCTCTTCCAGTTAACCTTTGAGTAGATGAGAGGAGAAAGTGAAAAGAGGGTGACAAATGCAGCAAAATGTACAACAAGGTACCAGAAAGATAAAGGATATAAATACATACAAAATGTATAGGATAAATATACATATATTACACAAAAAGGAATGGGGAAAATACACTAAAAATTGGAAACAATTAGAAAGATATAAAGCAACTATACAATAGAAATATAGACAAATTAATCAGTCAGATCAGATAGCCATAGCTTCTTTAACCTCTCCTTAAACGACGCAACCGATTGTATCCTCGAGATTTCTGAGGAGGGATGGCAAGTGATAAATTCGCGCTCGAACGCAGACGGTGGCCACTGTCTTCAGCCAGAAATTGAAATTTTTGAGAGAGGTATAAAGGTGAAGAAGGTGTAAAAAGAACATTAAAGAGAAGAGAAAGAGTGTGAAGATCTCTACGGCGGCGGATTGGAAGCCAATTGAGTTTTTGACGATAGTAAGACACATGATCGTACTTCCGTAGGCCGAAAATGAATCTTATACAGACATTCTGTAAGCGCTCTAACTTGTCCAGGAGTTCTTCTGTCATGTCAAGATTCACAGCGTCGCCGTAGTCGAGTAGAGGCAGTAACAGAGACCGGGCCAGCATGGCTTTGGTATCCAGTGGAAGAAAGTTCTGAAGGCGCCTTAAAGAATGGAGAGATCCAAACAGCTTTTTGCTCAATTCAGTAACATGAGGCGCCCAGGAGAGTGTCTGACCCCTAGATTTTTAACAGTGGATGTGAAAGGAATTGGTGTACCATCAAAGAAAATTCTAGGTGCCACCTGGTCAGACAATATGGAGATGTAATGAGGACTTCCCAAAACGATCGCTTGCGACTTCATGGCGTTGACTTTTAAACCGAAAGATGAAGCCCACAAACAGACGGAATCTAAATCGGCGTTAATTTGGCTTACGAGGGAATCGAAATCATCAAGGTTGGCAGCTGAATAAATTTGCAGATCGTCAGCGTAAAGGTGGTAAGAAGATTTTAATGACTTTGTAATGTTATTTATAAAAATGGAGAAAAGCAATAGAGAGAGAATATCCCCCTGAGGGACGCCAGAAGAATGTTCACACCAATCAGAAAGATTATCATCAACTCGAACCCTCTGACGCCTCCCAAAGAGGTAGCTGCGAAACCAGGACAATGAAGTGGGTGCAACATTAAAAAGATTTAAAAAGGCTAGAAGGATGTCGAAATCAACTGTATTGAACGCGCTGCTAAAGTCTAAGAGAACCAAAACTGTAATCTTTTTATTTTCTATATTAAAGCGAATGTCGTCGGTGACTTTAACAAGAGCAGTGGTGGTGCTATGCCCGGGGCGGAACCCAGATTGGAAAGGGTTAAAAAGGTTGTGTCTGTTGAGATGAGAAGAGAGACGTCTATTAGCAAAGTGTTCAATTATCTTGGAAAGGACTGGTAAGATGGAAATAGGTCGATATTGGGAAAACGAGGAAGGATTAGACACTTTAGGAAGTGGAATTATGTGAGCATTTTCCAGCATGAGGGAAAGACACTAGAGGAGAAAGAAAAACTTATTATATGCGAGAGTATAGGAGCAATTGAGTCCGCCACGAGCATAAGCATATCCAAGCTCATTATCATCACCGACGGCTTTAGTTTTAATAGACTTGAGAATTGAGATAACTTCTTGCGAGGTAATGGGACCAAAATCAAAAAGAGAAATATCTGGGAGTGGAGAATTGGCTAAAAGGACCAAAGAACTTTGCTTGACGCTCGGATCAAGGCAAACAGGGGAGGCGCTGAAATATTGATTAAGAGCGTTAAGATCAAGAGTCCCAATAGCATTGGGTTTGGACTTGCCAACACCAAGTGATTTTAAAAAACTCCAGAGTTTAGTGGGAGGACATTCGTCAATAGAACGATGGATGTATTTGCGCCTAGCGTCCCTGCAAGCCCTATTACAGCGGTTACGAAGCGATGTGTACGCTCGGTGATTACGTTCCGAGGGATCATGTCTTAGTCTTATACGAGCTCTGTTCCTTTTCTTCATTAGGTCCCTAATGTCTGAAGTAAGCCACGGGGCAGGAAAGTGTTTAACACGTGTGGGTTTTAAAGGAGCATGCCTGTCAAAAACCGCAAGCAATACGCTGTTGAAAGTCTCTAACTTCTGGTCAACATCAGCTGCAGAATCTAAAAGGTCCCTCCAACACACACTGCTTAAGTCGCCAATGAGCGCCTGTTGATCAATATCTGCAAGATTACGTCTCACATTAAAATGGGGTTCTAATTTTGGTGGTCATTTAATATTTTTGGGTTTACAGTGATTATTTTGGTGTCATTTTCTTTAATAGGACAGCAAGATGTAAAAATTTGGCTATCATTTCACATTAAAATGGGGTTTGAAATTTGGTAATCATTTACTATTTTTGGGTTAATAATGATTAGTTTGGTGTCATTTCCTTTAATAGGATAGTAATATGTAATAAAATTGGTAATCATTTCACATTAAAATGGAGTTATAATTTTGGTGATCATTTATTATTTTAGGGTGGTAAAATAAATTTTTTTGGTATTAAATTTTACTAAATCTGGTTATCAGTTAAATAGCAGCCCAATGTTACCGATAAAAAAAACTACTAAACCTAAACAAAAACAGTTTATCGTATTTTCTCGGTTTAAATAATGAGTAGGTACTATACGAGTACCTTTTATCTAGTTTAATTCTTACTTGTTACAAAGATTCAAACAGCCACAGCCGGTAAGTATTGATCAGTGTTTTGTATGTAAAACTTCTACCTACTCATATTAGGTAACTCACATTTATAGACGGGTCTATCGCAAATTTTTTTTTATTACCTTTTTCTACCTACTCGCTCTAATTTCATTATACTTATTACAATTTAGCAGCGAAAACTAGTACCAGATATAGATATTAGGCATGTTACTCGAATATTCATTTCATCATTTCATTAAGTAATTGTCAAAAGAGGTGACAGCCACAACACAAGAGTGGCCAACACCCATTAGCACGTCGACCACTAGGCCGATTGACATATAAAATACATAAATTCAAAAAGATGTGTTTGATATAAAAAACGGCACCACCATCAAATTACAGAAAAAATGGCGGCATTGCAGAAACCCAGTTACTATTGAATTCACATTTTTACTCGAAAGTAACATTTCGCATCGCCGAGTGACATTTGAGTCGCTATTAACATGTCAAGTTTGCCACATTAGTTCGTCAGACGGAATTGTCGTAATTAATGACCAATTTGATGTATTATATAATTAAGGTGTATTAAATTAATAGCAATTTACATTGGATACAGTAAATGTGAAAAAAAAATGTGGTGTATAGTAGTGTATAAGTACTATAATACTATGTAAGGTGTTATGTATGTGCTGAGTACACTATTAATAGTAATTTAGGGAATTGAAAAAAATGCTATGCGTGCTTGATCAATTTACGAACATCTTTATGGTTGACGAAATATAAATTTGAACTGATCTTTTGAACAACTTGTGTATCGAATTGGTGTAAAATGTAAATTATATTTCGTCATATTTACATAACTTTATAGTTCTATGTAAGTTATATACACAATTATCAGTTTTGACTGGATATAGAAAGAAACAACTGAAAAAAATGCTCTGTAAGGGTATAGCATAGGTACAAATAAGCCTTTCATTCTTACAATAAAATCTGTATGACGGACACACAGTCAGGCGTGTCTCACTTCGCGATTTCGTCGCTTTGCTACAGGTAGCTAAAAGTACATCCGTTCGGCCTCAATTTTGGGGAAAGCCATAAGCCGCGCGTGGCGCTGTCGCCACCTAGCGGCCATAGTAACAGACGCGTTTTGTTAGAGAGTGAGTCTTCTGTACTTAGTACTATTATGTATTCTGTGACTAGGGTGACAGCCACTGACGAATTTTGGAGGTCCAGAAGAGATTTTTATGTCTTTAGTTTTAAAATATAAATCACAGCTAGGTAATTCGGCATGCAGGTAAAGAGTTCCTGTACAAGGTACAACTTGAGACCTTTATTATTTCTATTTTTATTTTTAGGATTCCGTACCTTAGAAGGAAAAAATTGAACCCTTATAGGATCACTTGTGCGTCTGTCTGTCCGACCCCCCCCCCCCCCCCTTTATCTCCAAAACTAGTGGGTCTAAAATTTTGAAAAAAAATACACAAAATAGTTCATGGAACGCGAGTCCGACTCGCACTTGGCCGGTTTTTTAACCACGAAACACTGTTTCAAACCACTTTTACGTAACGAATTTCCAAAATAACATATCAAAATAATCTCACAGGCGATGCCCGATAACTCGATAAGGATCTCGAGCAATTCCCAACGTTTCAGGTAAAAACACGATTATGGAGCACCCATTAATTACATAGTTTTTTCGTTCAATATTTATAAGGAGTTGGCATGGTAATTTATGCGGAGTTAAAGCGATAATTCGGTGTTCACGCCCTTGCCTTGTAAGGGATTAAGGGTATTTAGGCAGTTGAGAAAACCTTTAGGTCTACCATTTTCGCCGTACCTTCACAACACACTTCCCTAACAACACAAGGCTACTGAATATTGTTTGAACAATAGAGCTTGCCGTACTGTAAGCTGAATAAGGTAGCTGATAGTGTCTGCAACAGCGCTGTTACAGACGATACAGAAGGTTTGGGCACAAATTATACAGCTTACAGTTGAATAAAAGCAATATAATAGCTGTATAACTGTGTTCATAGTGGCTTTGTTACAATATGAAGATCAATCAAACATAAACCATCATCGACCCTTTTAAACCTTATTTCTAAGGCTTAAGGTTCAACGATAGTCAGTTTAAAAGTGTTTATTTTCCTAATCCTTCAACGTGATTGGATCCTGTTTCTGCAATGGCTATTTGAATTATTTTATTCCAGTTCACGCAAGCTTTCTTCTCCACTTTCATTCAGCATACTTTATCTTTCTTTCACCCTTCATCTTTCGCTGCTTAGGTATGGGTGAGACCTAATATGTTGCTATTAGTACATTCATGCATGGAGGCTGAAAATATCGCCGTCCAAGTCATTCTCGAATGCCCTCAGGTGGCAGAATACCGGGCACAGACCATTGCAGACAATGCCCTCAGGTGGCAGAATACCGGGCACAGACACAATAGCTCGGTTCACTGTGTTCTCTCCCAGAAGTAGTGGGCGCAACATTAAGGGTTTGCAAGGCTTCTAGGTCGAGTTGGGTTGGCAGGAGTAGTGCCAGCAACCCATCATGCAAAGTAGGCGCAATTTATGACTACGAGTTGCAGAAAACAAGCCCGTAAAAACCATTAACCTGGACTCTGTCTGTAGTCTCTAATCTCAGAATTATGAAAATACATGAATATTCTATATCTATATCAAATAATCTTTGTCGCATTCAATAGGTCATCATTCTTTATATTTCTGTAATAATCAACAGTTTAAATACAAAAATGTTTACCTAAAAATTAGGATTGTGTTGCTTACAGAACCCTTATACGGATACAAAAACTCGCACACTCTATAATTTTAGTCAAAAAAGCCAAAGCTTGTCCAAACTGACATAATAATATTCTCATTTCGTACCTGTTTTATAGGAATTTATATTTAAGTAAAATTACCCTTCGCCCTTATGCCAATAATGATAAAACCCAGAATTACTTATTTCAAAAGGGTGCCCCAAAGTTAATGAATATGACGTAATTTGGGGTTAAATTTAACTACCCTGCGTTAACAGTTTGTTAAATGATGATTTAAAGATAAGCTTTAATGGTTAAGGATTTTTTGTTGTAAATTGAAATGGCTTTGGAAATGTATGCCAGCATGTGTTATGGTAAGTACCTGGGTATTAAGTAGGTATTTATGATAAATATCATGTTGGGAATAACACGTTTGTTTTTGTAACAAAGGTACTTTTGAAACGGTACGTTGAAACTCCTCGATATGGAGCGAAAATGTCGAGCAATCTTCAACTAAAAATACGTGAGTGACCCACTTTAATTTATATATCAGTGTCTCACGAAGGTTTAGTTATTAAAATATGAAGTCTCAAAATACGCGTTTTTTTGGGTAAAAACTGATAATCCAAAATGATTGACGTAGACTGTCCTGTTAAAATAAAATCCATTTTTAAAGGCCTTCTGCACTTTACAAATGATCGTAAACCCAAAAAAGCTAAAAATGACGCCATCCGCGATAAAAATCGTAGCTATAAATTGTATGTATAAATAAAAACAATAAACTATACTGCTTATGATGTTATCGTTGTAATATCGTGCACTGTATCTAGCGACTGAAATATCACTCTATATTTTCTTCGGGTGGAGAGGTTTAGGTGCCAGTGTAAAGTGAGTTTAAAGGGGCCCACTGATTAACAGTCCGTCGGACGGTATCGGCCTGTCAGTTGTTCGGAACTGCCAAAATTTTGTTCTAACTGACAGGCCGATACCGTCCGGCGGACTGTTAATCAGTGGGCCCCTTAAGAACTGTCACATTGGTGAATGGTCAATAGAAGTTGGCATACATTTACAGCTGTAAGACACCGATCGAAGAGACGTCCCATGTTAAACCGGCATAATGTTAAAACCACCCCTGGCAGTACTGTTCTGTCACAGCGTACGCGTTCAAATTGTATTACTACAATACAATACGAAACAAATCCTCTTTATTACACAACCTCAATAAAACATTTACAGAGCACACATAATAGGTAAATGAAGACAGGTAACAACAGGCAGTGTTATCGCTAAAGAGCGATCTCTTTCAGACAACCTTTGAGTTACTACCTACTGTGCTATGCACTATACCGCCTCACTCTTTTTCCCTAGGCCTTGGAAAAGGTTGTCCATTTATTTTCATTTGATTATTTTGACAAACCAAAACTGCATTTGTCCTTATTTATGGACAGCTAAAAGCCCTAAAATGGGTAGGTATGTAAAAATCCTGCTACGCCTGACTCGCTAGTCGCTTGTGCTTGAAATGCGATCAGAATATCACAATCTGATTATATTTTTTAATTTACGATCCGTAAAGTCGACTGGTTTAGAATTGACCACCGTTCATGGTGAGCACGAAATAGTCAGGAAATATTACGTTCTGGTTTACGTAAATTAGGTACTGTGAGAAATAAAATTTTTAAAGAGTTGTGGAACTTGGAACAAGGGTTTCAAAAAAACTACCTATCCTAAGTATAGGTATAAAAACTTGTTTGTTTCGTACATCTTTACACTTAAAAACGTATAGGTATGCGTTTTTTAATTTCATTTATAATGTTTAGCGTATGGCGTAACTTTAGCGTTTAATTAAAAGTATACTAGTAGATTTATCTTACCGAGGTTAGTTAAGCATGCTTAAAAGAAAAATTATGCCTAAAAACAGTATAAATGGTTATTCCGGACAATATTTCAGCATTCCCAGCACTTCACACCTTAATTTGGCCACAAACCTACTTAAAATTCCGTATAAAACCGTCCACTTTTACGAGCGCTCGACAAAGCGCAATTAGTATGTCGCGCGATAAACATCAAGACACGACAAAGCATGCGACAGTTGGAAATGATACACGAAGTACTGGGAGAAATATAAAAAGGTTTATCAATATAAAAATACGAACTGAAAAGTTAGTGATCGCTGTCCATTCGTTCAAACGAAAAAGCGGCATCGAATTCTAGCAATCAGTTTTAATAATACTTTGTACGGATAATGTGCGATTGTTTGGTAAGTATACGTATAGTATTTTTTTTAAACATTGACGATAATATCCCCAACAATGGAAGTTACAGAAACTTTTACCTATATGTATATTTTATTGCAATCATAAAGATAATTTATTGGTTAAGTAAGATTGTCCCTGACTCCGTTTTGACCCATTTTATAGTGCGGGTCGATTCGTACTCAAACTTAGTTTCGTTTATTATTTATTTTGTATCAAAAAATAATTATAGTCGCTAAAAGTTACTTGCATACATTCTTAATGATTCTAATATAATTTTAGTTGTAATGCTATCAATTTAAATTCAAATTGTATATTTTGGCACTAAAATGATACTAAAATTGTTGATTTATTTTGTTTTAAGTCAATTACTTGTACCTGGCCACAATTCTATGAAATAAGAACTTTGAACTTTAATATTTGACAAAAAATCGGCCAAGTGCGAGTCGGACTCGCGCACGGAGGGTTCCGCACCATCAACAAAAAATAGAGCAAAACAAGCAAAAAACAAGCAAAAAAATGGTCACCCATCCAAGTACTGACCCCGCCCGACGTTGCTTAACTTCGGTCAAAAATCAGGTTTTTTGTATGGGAGCCCCACTTAAATCTTTATTTTATTCTGTTTTTAGTATTTGTTGTTATAGCGGCAACAGAAATACATCATCTGTGAAAATTTCAACTGTCTAGCTATCACGGTTCGTGAGATACAGCCTGGTGACAGACGGACGGACGGACGGACGGACAGCGGAGTCTTAGTAATAGGGTCCCGTTTTTACCCTTTGGGTACGGAACCCTAAAAATTGTTTTTTATACACCAGACCAGTTTTGCGAACCAATTCGTATTATTATTGTAACTTAAAGCTGAACTATACTTTCGACCACATTTTTTGACCCCTTTTTATAATGGGTGGTTTTATTATAATGCTGACCGAATCACCAAAGTGACCAGTTGATAAAAATTACTAGACTTCTTATCGTCCTTAGATCTAAATGGAGTAATAAAATTATGTCTTTATTATTTCACTCAATTTACGAGTCAGATAGTGGGATAATGTATGGGCTTGAAAGTTTTACGGATACTTGGGCTCATAGATAAATGTTGAAAGGGTCGAGTGGCTCGTGAGTCGACTCTATACGATTAGTTTAAATTATAATAATTATGGTTTTATTTAAATACATGTTACCTGCGACTTATTATACTTGTAACATCCTGTTTTACAATGGGCTGATTATTTTGCTTTCGCGAGTTTTTGGTCAGACCAGCTATCATGGTGGCATTTTTATCACCTGTCATGCTATGCGTCATATTCGCGCTTACATATTTGTTAGAACGTGACAGCCATGGTGACAAATTATAAGTGATAAAAATTTGAATAGACAGATTTGCCTTAGGTACCTACTTAATAAGCGCAATTCGCGCGCAAGCGTATGTCCTAAAAAAATCTTCCAATGAGTTACGAACACGTACGTATTTTCGTAATTTGATGGAGAATTACAGACCTATTTTTTTTTGTTTAAATTGGGATTTCCTACAAATTGTATCCAAATATAACGAAAAATATCAACAACATAATAAAAATCGACCTACGAATTAATGGGTGCCGGTATATTTACGCTTACCAAAAAATAAGTATAAACTGTAATAACAAAATTATTTTAACATTTCTAATAAGCAGTTTTTTCATACTTTGGTAACTTCTTTACTATAAACAAAGTTATAAATACACGAAATCATTCTAGCACCCAAAACGCTTTGATCTCGGACTGTCTAGAACACAAAATGACTAGTGTAATATTTTGCCTATATCTCTTTTAGTCTACATCGCAAACGGTCTAGAACACAAAATGACCACATATAGGTAGGTTAGGTTCGTTAGGTATCTTCAAATGGCCGAAGGCCAAACCGCACAGAAATAGGAGCCCGGCGGCAGCGGGGCTCCGTCGACATCGCTAACGTAAAGATAAACCAACGAAATGTAGGTAAATAAAGGTCTAAATAATTGTAGTCATTCTGTGTTCTAGACCGTTTGCGATGTGGACTAAAAGGGATATAGGCAAAATATTACACTAGTCATTTTGTGTTCTAGACAGTCCGAGACCAACCCCCCAAACTCCGGGGTATGCTTATTATACTTATACCATATCCTGTTTTCCCATATAACAGCGTTTTCTGCAGATTTTGTACTTCGTATTCGGGCACCTTCTTTCGGTTTACTTATATCCTCTGCATCTTCTTTTCGTTCTTTTCGTCTGCCACTACTGCTAAAGTTTCTCATGGATCTGAAATAATAATAAATAGTATTTTATACAATCGTGATATAATGGAGAGCTTTTCAGTCGAGTACCGTGTTTAGGCAACGAAGCTTGCCTTGCCTAAGGAAGGTACGAGATTGAAAAGCTTGATTATATCACTATTCTATACAATACTTTTTCTACGAGTCAACAAAAAAATACTTAAAACTAGTAGAAGAATCATATATGTAGGTCAAAAAACCAAAAGTATACAGCTAAGATGCGCAAGCAGCCGCGATACCTTCATACTCGTATGTGACCCAGCCCCCGCGCCCCGCGCCCCCGGCCGGTTGGTCAACGACACCTTCTCGTAACTCATGAGGCCCTGGTACTCGCTCCGCGCTTTCCATTGGTCAATTTCATTATAGTTGACTAAACTGTATCGAAATGAATATTATAGTTGCCTAAACAGTATCGAAATGAATATTATAGTTGAGTTGGGGTCCCATAGTGAAAAAAGTATGCGATTTAACTTTGGTATACGAAGTCTTAATTCAAGCATTGCAGTCGACGAGTAGAAAAAAATCGTTTAATACAGCTTTAAGAAAATAAAAAACGCCGTACGTATACCAAAATATACTTTATAATATAATATAAAAAAAACCGGCCAAGTGCGAGTCGGACTCGCGCACGGAGGGTTCCGCAACATCAACAAAAAATAGAGCAAAACAAGAAAAAAAAACAAGCAAAAAAACGGTCACCCATCCAAGTACTGACCGCGCCCGACGTTGCTTAACTTCGGTCAAAAATCACGTTTGTTGTATGGGAGCCCCACTTAAATCTTTATTTTATTCTGTTTTTAGTATTTGTTGTTATAGCGGCAACAGAAATACATCATCTGTGAAAATTTCAACTGTCTAGCTATCACGGTTCGTGAGATACAGCCTGGTGACAGACGGACGGACGGACGGACGGACGGACGGACGGACGGACGGACGGACGGACAGCGGAGTCTTAGTAATAGGGTCCCGTTTTTACCCTTTGGGTACGGAACCCTAAAAAAGCTTGAGGTGTATATTTTTTTATCAATGTGCTAATTAATCAGTGCTAACCCGCTATAATGTTACGTTCTCAACCTCTTACCGCGACAATAAATACCCCCCACCACCAAAAGTACAAAACTCGACACGTGTTTCACTTCTCTACAAGGCATCATCATCACGTGTTGCCTCCCTGTCACACTTACGTCCAAAACAAGTGCGACAGAGAGGCTACACGTCGAACGTGGTTCGGGGTAGGCCCTCTGAAATGTTGACGGTCTGGCGCTTGGCAACGGAAAACGGAAAGGATATTTTGTACTTCGATTTTTAGGGTTCCGTACCTCAAAAGGAAAACACGGAACCCTTATAGGATCACTCGTGCGTCTGTCTGTCCGACCATTCCCCCCCACCCCTACTTTATCTCCGAAACTACTGGGTCTAAAATTTAGAAAAAAGTACACAAAATAGTTCTTTGCATAGATGACAGGAAAACCTATTAGAAATGTGCAGTCAAGCTCACGCTTGACTCCACGTTGGACTTAATGTACGGAACCCTTGGAACGCGAGTCCGACTCGCATCTGGCCGGTTTTTTTGAAAACCACGTCACTGTTTGTGAATCTAATTATAGTAATATAATTCATAGCAACGTTTTCGTGACCATCCATCATCTAACATTTCTTACATACATAATCTATTCTCAAACGCGCCTTAAAAAAACAAAAACAGTAACTAACACCTATAAAGTGCGTCGACCATTAACGGGGTTTTTTGTTAATTTGCATGTTATCTACCATCTGAGCGGTTAATTGTGAGCTGGTGGCTAACCGTTGGAACTTGACAGATAGCCACACGCGAGCCTTAGGGCCACTGTCCACTACATTGTATCTAAATAATGCAAGGTTCTGGTTTCTTTTTAGGGTTCCGTATACAAATGGTAAAAAACGGGACCCTATTACTAAGACTCCACTGTCCGTCTATCTGTCACCAGCTTGTATCTCATAATGATGTGTGAAGCTAGACAGTTGACATTTTCCATTTTGAGTGGGGCACAAGAAACGTGATTTGTATGCCGTTTTTTGCTCGATATTACGGAATGGTACGGAACCCTTCGTGCGCAAGTCCAAGTCGCACTTGGCCGGTTTTTTGAGCTTCTTACGCCTTCTGTACGGTTACCATCAGTTTGTCACTGACATAAACGCCGTCGAGAACGTAATTTACTTTCTATACATCTCGCTCGCACTCGCATATTAGTGCAAACGGGATGTATAGAAAGTAAATTACGTTCTCGACGGCGTTTATGTCAGTGACAAACTGATGGTAACCGTACTGTTATTGACGTAGGTTAGTAAGTACGTACTATTATACCATTTGTTTTATTAATACAAAAATAGTAACATAAATAGGGCAGAGTTAATACATCAAAATATTTATTATTGTGATTTACCAGCACAAAATATTCTATAAGTAAAGAGTTTAAAACATGCTCGCAAAAGAAGGAAAGGTGTAAGAAATTGTATTCGCTCGCATTTGTATTTCGTACGATTAAAACTGAACTTAATACTAAAGTTTGATGCCGTGAACTAAAAGTTTGACAGCAGTTCGAGTGCTACAACTGCTACAAGTGCGTTTAGACACTTACAGTGCTGCAAGAAAAATAGAACGGAGGACTTTTATGAAAACGGGGAATTGTTTAGGCTAGGCTAAATACGTAATTTATTTTTCACTAATTAATCACGTTATTATTTCTAACCGTTTTTAAGATACAGTTTGATAAACATTAGTGCAAAAATCTGTATGTTTCAACCCTAGCAAAATCCTATGAATGACATGACATGTGTCAATTTAAAATGTAGCTTAATAACTTTGTAGGGTTGTCACTGATATAATTATATTTAACTTTAATGATTTTATTTTACAATTTAATCCAGCTTTACGAAGACTCGATTGTAGATCACTTAGACTTAAATAACACTATTCAGCCCAGTCTCAAGAAATGTTCCACCCTGTATAAAATGGAACAAAAGGTAAAACATAGTGGCAACACCAGTGGATTTGTCACAGCAATCACATTTTTGTGAGAGTTTTCTGAACATGATTTTTACTTGCATTGTATAGTTGGTCAAACCAATTTGTCAGTCAGTAAGAACCAGGAAAACTATACTCATCCTTTTCTTTTGGGTGCTAGTGTAAGACAAATATAATATGATTATCTCTGTGTTATGTTTGAAATGAGACAGTCCTTTGACAAACTATATGTATGTAACTAAACTATGTATGTTTGTACGGGTCCAATCTTGCAAGTTAAATTTGACCCACATCCCGGTTTCTAATGAAGCTGAAAACTTGCATACGTGTGTATGTCGGGTGACAATGCAATATTATGGTACCATCGAGCTGATCTGATGCTGGAGACAGGGGATGGCCATAGGAACTCTGTGATAAAACAACGCAACCTAATTGTGTTTGGGGTTTTTAGAAATGTGTCGATGAGTATTGGTTGTCTCTGGAAAGAAAAGTAGTCAGCGATAAAATCTTGTATCAGAAATATTTTTTTGCATAAAACTTGTGTTTTATTTGATTGCAATCATTTTATGTGTCTGTTCAAAAGTAGCTTAACTCAGTTGACAGTGGGCCAGTGAGCAATCTCCTTTATTTACTGCAGTTGAACTATTCTGTTTAACTTATTTAAAATGCTGTTGACGTGCGAGAATATTATGTAGTTTAAGTTTATTCGGTCAACTTGTTTTAGAATAGAATAGAATACCTAGTTAGGGTTAACTAGGCATATATTAATAACTAAACAAAGCCATACAAAGCTGAATGAATTCATGCTAGTGGCCTTTGTGAGCTGTCCTCGTGAATCATCATGTTCCGGCCATTAAAAAAAAATTAAAAAATCATATTATAATTATAACTAGCGACCCGCCCCGGCTTCGCACGGGTTAACAAATTATACATAAAGCTTCCTCTTGAATCACTTTATCTATTAAAAATAACTTCAGAACTGACCATTTTTATCTATTAAAAACCGCATCAAAATTCGTTGCGTAGTTTTAAAGATCTAAGCATACATAGGGACGGACAGACAGCGGGAAGCGACATTGTTCTATACTATGTAGTGATAGTGATTATTGAAAATGCTTACAAATCATAAACATCCCTTGAATAAAATCCAAAATGGTTTTTAACTGATATTAGTCTACTCTTTTAACTTCTGATTGTGGTAAACAGGCAATCTGTCGCCATCAGATATATCAGAGCGGCCAGTGCTCAAAAATGTCTGAACACGCACTCTAAGTACTCTAACGCCTTGATAATAGAGGTGTGTGCAGATATTTGTGAGCGCCTCGGCCGCTACAATGTATCTGATGACTGTACACTGTACAGTGTAAGTCCAAACACATTATTATAAACTCAAAATTAAATTATTACCTACCTACTCTCTAATATTAACCAGTAAGTTGAAGTCGTTACTTTTAAGGGTATCCTGTATGTATATAAATAAAAAAAATCATAAACTAGTCTAATTACTAAGTTATTAAAAACTTTTTTACGATATTTTCATTATATTTTATTTGTGATTATATCCTGTGACCCAATAGTTTAATATTTATGATTAGTTTTATGACAACGATGTCATATTTGATGAAAATACTACTAATTAGTCTCTGGTAGTTTTTATGACGGTTTAATTAAGGTTTCACATAATTTTACTAGTTTTACTACGCATAACTTACCTTTTGTGTAATGTTTACGTCAAATATATGTTACACTTATGCACCTTACTCCGTTGTAATAAGGCTTAAAATGTAAACTTATCTTTGACGTCGACTGTATAATAATTTGTATCCGAGTGGAATGAACGTCATAATTATGGTTTACAATTATAATACAGATCTAACTTTGTTACTGACAAATTATATCTTTTTTATTAACATGTGTTATTGTAGTTTTTTAATGTTGCCTCCTCTTTCTTGTTTCAACAGAAATTGTATGATACATGGAATATTTCAATGTTAGTGAAATACCTAAAATCATAGGGGAGAGTCGGCTATATTGTACCGCCGATTAAATCGTACCTCGTTTAGATTTTCCATTGAAAAATCTGGTTTCCTACTTACCTACTGCAGATTTCTCTAATACCTCTCGCATCAATTGATGGTCCCTAAGGCAGTTAATTTAATTTTTTGATTAGGCTTATTCTCAAAAATAACTGTAGAAATATTTTTTTATTACTTAAATGTTACATAATTATATTAATAATTACATTAATGTGCTAAACTCCCAAAAAATTACTCCAAACATTTTACGTGAGCTGCTTTATATAAAAATACTTAAACTGTCACAAGGACCATAATTCGATATGCGAGATAGAATTTCAAGCGTTTACTATAAATTAATTTCAAAAAAATTGACGTGCCAATGACGTCACCAGCATACAAATGTCCCTAATTTGCTATTTACATAACGCTCCGAACTCGCAAAACCGCCGTAAAATGGCTTCCACACACTTCCGAAAATCAATTTAACTCCAAAAAAACGTATCATATTTTCCTGCCACCCCACGCTTCGGCACGATAAGGCGAAAGAGAGAGTAATAGGGAATCATGAAGGGAAAAAAGGGATAGCAGACAAACAAAAATTGGGCACAGGAAAAAACATGGTTGCAAAAAATGCGTAGGGGTTGATTCTGAAGAGGCGCATTAGCGAGCCCTGCGAAGTTTGGTTCGAGATGAGTAATAACCACCCGAAACGGAGGCCATATTTAGAATATTAAATGTAGATTGGTGAAATAATGATGATTGCATGGCGTGCTGCACTTATAATTTGGTAAAGCTAAGTATATTAAATCACATTTACAACCGGGTCATCACGAATTTATTTTGTTACCTTTAGGTACTTGTCGAACACAGGTTTCACTCGTCGTGGTCACGGCTAACTGATGCTCCAGCTAAATATCAAACAAACTGTCTCTGTTTTGACATTTTGCTGGGGTTAAGAGCATATTCGTTATCGTGTTCCGATTAGGAAAAATAGAAGAAAAAAAAATTACGCCAAAATAACCATGGGGGAGGTCGTCCAAGTCGGCCAACCCTCCATACAAAACCAAACATATTTTGCATCAAAAAAACAACGGGTTCCACTCCAGGAGTGCCGCCAGAAGTGAAAACTCAATGACTAGTGCAAAATGTCTGCAGCACTATGTATAATTGAGGTTAACGCCATCTAGCGTTATTTCGTCGCATTACTTGAAACCCCTAAGCACATCACTGTTAGTACTCGAGTTATATTAATAGCAGTTAGAGGGAAACTCACTAGATGGCATTTAAATCAATAAAGAAAAACTCAATGACGTTGTAAGTTTTTCGATCAGGTCACGTGTCCGTCTTACGGTCACGTGATCTGTCGCGAGGTTAACATTTTTCCCCCACCTCAAAAAGTGCACAGCGCCGCTAAAGAAGTTTTCACTTCGAAAATAATTTTTCGCATCAAAATCGCGGCGGCATCAGCGTCAAGATCATTTAGAACACCTCGCCCGCTTAGCAACTTCTGCTGCTATTTATTAATTTTAAAATAATAATACAAAACCTCTAAGGACTTTATTTGCCATACAAAAATTGTGATACCTTGAATTATTTAGCCAAAGTAAATAATGAAAGAAACAAATCAAGCGTGAAAGTGAACTCCGTGTCAATGAGCTTTCTGCTTAAGAGGGCGCGTCCCCGCTAAATACGACCCCTAATTAACCGATTTGCCCCAATTGCCTAGATTGAGGCAAATGGGGCAACGTTGTCAAATTAAGAAGGTTAAGGTTTGGGAAAAAATACGGATGACTTCCTGGAAATATATATAATAAAAAAAAATCCTAATAAGAAACCTATTACACCGGTTTTCGGAAATTGCCTGATAATTTCTTATTAGATTCTAATCGTAAAGATATTTTCGTATTCTTTTTAGGGTTCCGTACCTCAAAAGGAAAAAACGGAACCTTAATAGGATCACTCGTCTGTCTGTCTGTCTGTCCGTCCGTCAGTCACAGCCTATTTTCTCCGAAACTACTGGACCAATTAAGTTGAAATTTGGTACACATATGTAAGTTTGTGACCCAAAGATGGACGTGTAACGTAAATAAATGAATTTTAAATATGGAGGCCATTTTTGGGGGGTAAATGAGAAAATTTAAAAATAAAGTTTTTCTAACTATATCGTGTTACATATCAAATGAAAGAGCTCATTGTAAGAATCTCAAGTATATTTTTTTTATAAGTTTAGGATAAATAGTTTAGCGGTTATTCAAGAAAATAGGCAAAAAATGATCATTCCCCCCCCCCCTTATCTCCGAAACTACTGGGTCTAAAATTTTGAAAAAAATACACAAAATAGTTATTTACCTATAGATGACAGGAAAACCTATTAGAAATGTGCAGTCAAGCGTGAGTCGAGTCTATGACCCTAGCCCTACGGGTTTTTTTAAATGTTTCCTACGAAACTACTGGACCAATTAAGGTGAAAATTGGTATACATATGCAAGTTTGTGACTCAAAGACGGATATGTAACGCAAACAAATGAATTTCAAACATGGGAGCCACTTTTGGGGGGTTAATGGGAAACTTAAAAAATAAAGTTTTTCAAACTATAGGTATCTTGTTACATATCAAATGAAAGAGCTCATTGTGAGTAACTCAATTTTTTTTTTTTTGGTATTTTAGGATAAATAGGACAAAAAAACGACGAAGCGTTTCGAGAAAAGGTAGGTAAATAATGTATTTAGTAATTTTCCGTTACAATCCGGCACTATACATACTTTTTTCAGTTACCACAATCAAATTTAGATAACATTTAAAAAAAACTGTATAACTTAGGTGTTTTACTTATGGACGTCTTGTAGGTATTAGATTATGATAGCACAGACTGTGCAAGTGTTAAGTAAATTTCATAATTTCATAGAAGATTGACGTTTAAAATAACACTTGCCTTGCGTAATAGTCTATGCTTAGAGCATTAGTCTATGCTATCAAAATCGCTGCCAACTTACCTTCGTTTGATCTATCAATTTTAATTTAGGTATTATTTGATTTAATTTAATATTAGGGGACACATCTTACACAGATCAACCTAGCCCAAAACTAAGCAAAGCTTGATGGGTGCTAGGCGACGGTATAAGTACATACTATATAGATAAATACATACTTATATACATATAGATAAATACATACTTATATACATAGGAAACACCCATGACTCCGGAAGAAATATTTGTGTTCGTCACACAAATAAATGCCCTTACCGGGGTTCGAACCCAGGACCATCGGCTTCACAGGCAGGATCATTACTCCCAAGGTCAGACCGGTCGTCAATTGACACTACGTTCCTAAATCCGTTCATAGACTTACGAGTAGTCACTAAATAAGATTATAAAAAATTGATTTATTTAATTCTTTTCTCTAAACATCATTATAAGCAACTTCACTCACGTTTCACGTCAAAAAAGAACATTGTTTAAGAGCCAACAGGAGCTGAGATTTAAATATTTTAGGTAAATATACCCGTCTCGCTAACGGAAGTGGCTCCTAAAACTAGTGCGATAAGGACAAGGCGAAAAATCCTGCGTAAAAATCTCAAATATCGAGGTTTCGTACTCGACTGTTTCCTCCTCCAAAACTTAACCAATCGTAACCAAATTTGGAAATCTAAATGATTATGAAATTATCTGTGTCGGACCGGTTTGCTTTTTTGGCTAATTGATATCAGTTTTGAATACCACGCCTCTCATTGCGGCATAGCCAATTAGGCCATTTTGGCCATTTTTGAAGGGCTCTAGCGCCTTAAAAAACAAAAATATCAAAAAAAGCAAAACGGTCCCACACAGATATTGACAATATTATCTGTGTTAAAAATCAAAAATCATTGCTCTAGCTTCAAAACCCACGGAGGAAACAGTCGAGTACGTTTGTATGGAGAAATGACCACTCCTGTTGGCTCTTAAAATCTTGTGATGTACGGAACCCTTGTAACGCGAGTACGACTCGCACTTGGCCAGTTTGTTTATCATTGCCAGGCTTCATGTATTTTTAAAAGGATTGTGTTAGTTAATAGTCCATCACTTTATTAAACGCAAAAATAAAACAAGATTAAGTACCGAACTTTTGGAAAAAAACAATATTTAGCGAACAAACTACCTATTTGAATTTCACACTGATATTGGCCAATAAAATATAGATTAATTCGTTTTGTCCCGGATTATTATTTCTGATATAGGATTTTTAACCGGCTTACAAATAAAATAAGGTTCTATATAAATCGAACTTAAAATAAAGTTTATCAAACGTTTTGTATTTGTATGCATTGTTTAATATATTTTACGAAATCAATCTTAATTACCAACCCATTAACGGGTGATAGAATATTAAATAAGCATTAAAACGTGAACCTATTAATACAATCTGGCAATAATTGCGCAAATTAATGACATTTTAAATCAATTGCAAACGGATGATAATTTAATATCACGTCGTTGACTCGTTGCATCAATTTGTGTTAATAAATTATATGTTAATTGATACTAGCAAAGAGAATTGAGTAGTATGGAGGAACCTCCATACTACTCAATTCTCTATGACTACAAAATTTACTATGACAATGAGCATTGTCATAGTAAATTTTGTAGTCACACTTTTACTGCCATCTTTCGCCACAGGATTAAAACTTTTAGAACGCCATATGACTTTGAGTTTTGTTCGACCCATGTTCTTTCACTGATATGTGTTAAAATTGTTAAATATCAAACGTTGTCGCCATCTATAGGGCAATGGCATGGCACCATCTTTTTGATCATATACTTTTCTTGATTTTCTGAGGCAACTGTTTTTCTTAGACTTTATTTATCTTATACTTACTTACACTTAATAGATCTTTGATACAAGCAATGTGCATGTGCAACATTCTCAAATTTTTAGAAAATTTCTGGAACTTTCGAGAGAAAGATCTCGGGTAAGTTTCAAGTGTTTCAACTTAGAAAGTTCTCGTTCAGATTAGGGAATATTATACATTTACGTCACACCTTAACGTCTATTTCAAGTTTCATAGAAATAGAAACTAAGAAGTTCTAACAAAAAACGTTCTCATAAAAATGCCGAGAGCATTTTATGGGAACTTCAACATGTGAAAACTATCTTTGTCACATAGCTAATTCTGAATAACCAAATAAAGATACACTACCTAGACTAACATTCTACAATCATTTAATAATTCAGCCATTTTTAACAACCTTCCAAACCCCACAATGACAGCTTTCATACAATATTTAATGATGGCACAACGCAAACAAGGCAGATTTTACTGCGATCTACCTACCGTCATTCTAAAATCACCCTTGTTAAACCAATTTTAAAGTTCAATTTTAACTAAATCTAGGATGTTTTATGAGTTTAAACCTGCATTTTTAGACTAATTGCCCGATACAATGTAAAACGGCTTTTTGCTTATTAACTTCCTATTGAAGGTTTTCAAAGGAATCAGTGACAGGGATTATCTTTCGTTGCCTCTTAGACTACCCATGTCTCTCCTTAAGAAAAAATAAAGTAAAATACAATATAATACAAAAATTGAGCTTAATAAAGACTGTGTTTTGTGATAGACGACGATATACGTATCTAGGTGAGGAATAGGTAAGAAATATAAAGTGAGCCGATCTCTCGAACAACTTTGAACAAGATCGGCTCACTTTATATTTCGTAATTTTTACCGGTACCTACCTAAATTTTCAAACCGTTATCATGTATTACCGCCGTAAATCTTACGTAATGACATTAATAGTTGTTCATTTCGGATTCAAAATAAAATAAAAAAACAAGGGGTTGCACTCAGGCAGTGCCGGCAGAAGTGAAAACTCAATGACTAGTGCAAAATGCACTATGTATAATCGAGGTTAACGCCATCTAGCGTTAGCGTTAATTACTTGAAACCCCTAAACACATCACTGTTAGTACTCGAGTTATATTAATACCAGTTAGAGCGAAACTCACTAGATGGCATTTAAATCAATAAAGAAAAACTCAATGACATTACATGTAACAGTTTTTCATGTAATGTCAATGAGTTTTTCTTTATTGATTTAAATGCCATCTAAATGAGTGGCCATCTAAATCTTACGGTCACGTGATCGTCTTACGCTGTCTCGAGTTTAACATTTTTTCCCCACCTCAAAAAGTGCACAGCGCCGCTAAAGAAGTTTTCACTTCAAAAATATTTTTAGCATATATCTTATAACATTCGCAAGTTCCAATTTTTGTTTAAGTAGTAACAAAATATTTAGTTACTGTTATGCAAATATTATTCAGTGTAAGATGAATAAATACAATTGCTCGTACTTGGAAACTGGGATTTGAAACTAGAATACGATCTTGTGATCGCAGCCTTTGCAGTGCAAAATACCTAACTACACTGGAAACCTATTGCATTTCTTAAGATTTAAAACATTTAAAGCAAGAAAGTAATTCTAATAAGAAACATTTATTTGAACGTATAAAGGCGCACATACACGACATATAAAGCTATCGTAGCGACACACTTTATCCACATAAGACTTTAAACTCCCATAAAATACCTCCACAACGAAGGAAAAAGTACTGCAAAGGAATCAGTACCAACTACTATCACAAAATTGATCCAGTATACTACACGCCATTACATTATGAACTCAAATTCTCCCTTAATACGGTATAAAATCGCAAAGTGTGGAAAAATTCGAAATTGGATTTTTCGCTTAACCGGTTTTGAATTTTAACCGGTTTGTTTTAAGGTTCTTTTTCGATCGTGCCGCCTTGTTTCGTGTTATACCCTCACATAAGTTAAGGCCCTAGTAATACGGATGACGCGAACTTAGTGGAAAGAAAGGGGAGAAGGGAAGTGGAATAACGAGGGGAGGGTGGGGTGGGTTGGCCCCCTGTTTCGGGTTTTCAATAGATGTTTGAGAGTTTCGCGCGATGGAAAAGGTAGACAGGTGTAAATGTAGGATATTACGGTAGACGGGGTTTTGGATTTTTTTTCGTTGACGGTTTGATGTACGGGTGAAGTCAGTACTTGAGATGAATCACGGTTTTATCAATAATACTACCAGGAAGTTTGATTCTATAGGAAATTTTAACAGACTAAACCTAAGTTAACCGAAGAAACCTATCATACGATTTTAATGTTAAAGTAGCAGATCTATGTATATTTGTATATATGTTCGCATTCTTATCTATAACAGTAAACCTCAATTATCTGAACAATACAATACAAATACCCTATATTGCACACCTCATTACAGCATACAATACAGAAAAGAAGAGGTTAAACAACAGGCGGTCTTATCGCTAAAAGTGATCTCGTCCAGACATCCTTCAAGGTAGTCCTTCAGGTAACCTATAGGTGAACCTTGAAAAGCCAAACTATTAACTACTAAGTAATATGTTTACATCCAATTTGAATATTCTGTCCTGTTTAATGGAAAAAGGTGTTGTTTTTATGTGATCTTGTATCAAAAACCTCACATTTCGATTATCCCAACTTTTGATTATCCGAACTAGTAATCGTAGTGTATGTATGTACCTGAGTAGTCACGAAACTAAATTTCTGTTTCACCAATAATTCTGAAGGTTGGGGTCTAATTGTCAGTTCAATGTGTAAAAAGAATTGCAAGCTATAAAAGCTTCGAATTCTTTCTACAATGTTATGTGAATTACACAACAAAACTTTACCTAAGTCTGACGCAATTTTTCTTTTTTACCCGGCACATATATTTTTGTCCGTCAACACGAAACAGCCAGTAATATGTTATGATTATGTATACAATTATATTTTCACCTCAGCAGCTCGAACAAGGGTACTTTGCTACTTAAAAACAGTGAGCAAAATCGCATTTTGCTCACTGAGTGAGACAAAATGAGCAAAATGCGATTTTGCTCACTCAGTGATCAAAATTCGATTTTGCTCACTGTTTTTAAGTAGCAAAGTACCCTTGTTCGAGCTGCTGAGGTGAAAATTTAATTGTTGGTATATCTTAAGAAAACATGAGTGAATAGAGGTAAGTGATGGAGAAGGAATACATTTTTCGGGTTCTCTAATATGTTCTCACTGCTGAGGTGAAAAATTTTGTGTACTACACGAGATCAAAGTTATTTACATCTCGTGCGCTTTTGAGTCCCTTACTACGCTCAAGATTCTAAATTAGATTCTATTATAGAATCTTTCGCTTGCACGGGACTCAAAATAAGCACTCGAAGAAATATCAAACTTTGATCTCTTGTTGTACAAATAACTATTTTTCATCATCCACAGAACTCCATATTTTTCAAAACCACCCTCGCACTTCTTATAGAAAGTTGTAACGGCTCAATTCATAAGCGGACGCGTTTTTAATAAAATATTTTAATAGTAGTTAAAGTACACTAAGCGCCACTTGCACCATCCCACTAACCCGGGGTTAACCGGTTAAATCGTTAACACAGTGTCAAATTGTAGTGGTAACACTGATTTAAACTTTCACGATTTTTACACATTATATAAATTGTACAACGGGACTTAATCGCGTATCTAAGTTTTAAGATTTACCTCCTAAAACTTAGATAAATCTTAAAACTTAGATACGCGATTAAGTCCCGTTGTACAATTTAATAATGTACTGGTAACCATGGTAACTCCCCCGGCTCGTACCAATGAGTTTTTGAAACTTATATACGAAATATCATTTGATATTTACTACTCATTTACCAGTCGCTTTTCGGTGAAGGAAAACATCGTGATGAAACCGGACTAATCCCAATAAGGCCTAGTTTCCCCTCTGGGTTGGAAGTTCAGATGGCAGTCACTTTCGTAAAAACTAGTGGGCCAAGCCAATTCCTGGGATTAGTTGCCAAGCGGACCCCAGGCTCCTATGACCCGTGGCAAAATGCCGGGATAACGCGAGGAAGATATATATAATCACTAAAACTAACCATTCGCTTATAACGTGCACGGCAAAACACGGCCAAGTTCGTTTTTCTCCCCATCTTGGCAGTTTTGATGCATCGCAATATTTTCGCGTCAGCCACATGCGCTGCCCGGGACGTCACTTGATATATTGGTTTGCTTAATACGTGTTCCTATCATAATAGGGAAATGTTTCTTGAGAGGAAATTTTTGTTTACGAATTTTACCGTATAAGGAAGAAAACCATTATGTACATCGGTTTGGATGTACATAGGTATTGTAATACATAGTGAATATTAAATATGTATCACTATTTAAAACAGGGAAATATTTAGTACACTGCAATTAACTACTGGTACATAATTTATACAATTCGTTATTGAGTTGAAAAAAAATACAAAAATTTATTGCTTGTTTTTGTGTTGCTAATATTATAAGTGCACATATTACAAACGTAAGTCTGAAGTTTGCATGGTAAGAAGGCTTATTATTTTGCATCCATATAAATTTATATGGTCTACAAGAATAAAACTTGACTATTCATATTTTAGTGCTGCTTAATTTAGATAAGCACCAACGTGATCAAAATCAAACCTATCAAAAAAATTAACCTTGCTGACTGGCTGTAACGCAATATCTATAACGCTATTAAAATAGATTTTGATGCCAACTTATTAATTTTAGTATCCATTTAAAAAAAAAATAAGCAAATTCTGTTAATTAGCTGCCCGGTTAGACATTTGGCAGTTTTACTTCAACAACTTTGCTTTGAAAAATAAAATCCGGCCCAGACTTTAATAAGACGAAAAACCCTTTTTCCAAGTTCACATAAAGGACCTTACACGAGCACCAAAAACACGTTCCAGGCGCCAACGACCTCTTGTTTTTTCCCAAAACGTCTACGAAACTAGAAAGAAAGACAAAGCCGCGGAAAGTAAAACTGGTTCTAATGCAAAAACGTCGTAAGTCTCAACGAATTCTATAGACATATACGACCTTTTTGTTATAAATGTGGGCGAGGGGGTGTCACCCTCGCGATGGCTATCTCATATGTATGGAAATAGGCCCTAATCCCGCGAGGGAGCGCCCAAAATGGCGGGCGTTGCAAAAATTCCGTGTTTTTAGCGTGATGTGTGGATTTTATTTATTTGGCGGAAGCACGATATAAGAAATAGGTTGATTGTTATATGAATTCTACATGTATGATATATCCATGTAATTAGTTTGTAATTATTTTTCCTTTCCAACGGACTTTACTTGTAAACTTGGACACAACTCTAATGACGAACTAATCAACGAATTTTATTCAACACATTTAACTTTCTATTGAGACCCTACTAACTACATATATATGTATATAAAAACATCATTATCAGTTTTAAATGCGCTGTGATAAAGCAGAAGCTGTTTGATAAGACAATCAACAACTCTGAGGAGTTTTTATAGGAATAAGCTAAACGTTATGTTGGAATGAAATATTACAACTATGAGTTTGAACTATTGTCTTAAATCAATATCGATTTTTTTGTCTGTCATTATTTCTCACCAATTTACTTTACTTATTATAGAAAAAAAATTCTCACTTTAACTAAATTTTAAACAGCATACGTGATGCTAAAAGGCACCAGCTTAAAACTAACATCAAGCACGTAAAAGAAGTTATTTCCATTTCGCGTTAGAAAGATAGCGCTTAGCAAAATTAGGTATTCAAAGAGCCGTCTTAAAACCATGTACGTAAAAAGAAAAAAATGGAAGCAAGCCAAACCACAAAGCTACGGAAAATCAAACCTACTTTGACTTCATCCTTCAGTGAACACATCCTAACGTATAAACATGACATTTATAACCATAACGCTCTAAAAAACTAAGTAGATCTACTCAAAATTCAACTTAAGACACCAGCCAAAAGGTTCAAAATCGAATCTCCATTTTTTTGCTTAGGACCTTTTGGCTAAATAGAAAAAAAGATTTTATATATCCTCAGGTACGCTTCGCTTAGAATTTATTTTTCTCCGAGATATTGCGTTCTTGGATTTGCGGGCACACACACATACACTCTAACGTCTTTGAGCTTTATTTACATACATATATAGAAATAGTCCTATCCAAACTCAGGTTGGCGTTTTGTGGAGATAAAAGAAGGTTCAGTCTATTTTTATTTTACGTTATTTCTCACAAGATAAAAAGTGTGAGGTATTTTTTACACAGAATGCTACGCATGTTATTTGCAGTCATTTTACATTTGACAGCAAACCGAGTTTTCTTAGAGCATTGTAAATATAAATATTGGCCATTGCACTACCAAGCGTAAATAAAATTTGAACATAGAATCTTACGTTGGTGATAGTGTTGTCAAAGCACAAGAATTTACTTATACAAATTGAATTATCGATGCTTAATGTCCCCATATAAGTAAAAAATAAAGGTCAATACGAGTAGTGTAACTGCGGGGTAAGTGTGGCTGGTCTTCACATTGGGGCCTGTTTACACATTGATTGATATTTATTACTGAATACTGGGGCATGTTTACACATTGATTAATATTTATTAAGTACATGCCACTAAACTCAAGTAGCAAATTTTCCTTGTTTGTATACTTGTAACATTTGTAGCCTAGACATTTATTTTATCCATTGTAACTACACACAAACGCCTCGTCACGTAATACATCAGCGAGTAATCTTCTTACATCGTCTCAATTTCGCCCCCTCCCCCGGGATCACCCCCAAACGGGTGATTTTTCTCCTTTATTATATTGCTGCCTTTATTTTTATTTATATGTTGCTGTGTTTTGGTATAGGAAAAAACTAAATGGAACGTTTTTGAGGCGAATGAACTTTTCTAGTAAAAATAAATAAATATTAAATTTCGCCCGGATAATCATCTTCACCTATCTATAGGTTTCATTTTAAATTATTAGTATCTATACAAAAGTTCAAATGTCACCTAAAGTGACAATCAATAAGTCATTTTGATCTAATATATTGGTGCTTAGGTTTACATGTTTTGTATTCTAATCGTGACTGGCTAAGTAAAAATACTTAATCCACTCGCAAAACATCCCTAACATTAAAACATTAAACAACTTTCGTTAACTTCAAACCCATATTACTTTAGTGACAATCTAATAGCGTATAATACGAAAACGAAAACAACATCCGCACGCTTCGAAAAAATAACATAATTTACTTACATCCAACCATCCAAGACATTACCATGGGTCTAACAAGACACAATGCCTCTGCGAAATAATGTTTCTCCCTAGATTTGGACGCGGCCAGGGTAACCTGGTCTTCCCTACCCCCCTTTTCTTACTACAATTTCAAGTAAGTGATGGTTTACAGGAATAAAGTCATAGGTCAACTTACAACGGCCAATGTTGCCACCCACTCCGCGTCACTCGTCCAGTGATTGATGTTGTAGGCGGGGCAAATCCAATCATTATCCGTGATGCATGGCCGTTGGTACATCACTAGTCCTGATTTCGCTGCAAATTTGAATTTGGAACGATTAGGTTTAGACGGTTTTAAAAATGTACGTTGGCCGGTTTTATAATGATGTAATTTCAAATAGATGCGTCAACTAATATAACATAACAAGACATCGATTTTTTGGTATCAAGTGGCAGAATTTTAATTTTTTTTGTCGATAACAACTATTTAACTTTGCATTAAGTAATTATGAAAATAATGAGGTGACAAATATATACGATTGTAAATAAAGAAAGGCAAACACTTCTATCGCCTTATATAATGAAAACCTATCCACGTAGAATTTTTAAAACGGGAATGTTCACAGTGCCTGATATCAATGAAAAGAAAATTTATTTGACAATCGAATGCAAAAGCTATTTCCTTGAAGGAATTCTACATTATAAAGAACGAATGGTGAAAAGAAATTGCTATTAGATTTCGGCGACGAGATCCGAGATATTTCCAGGACTGCCATTGCGAGTTTCTTTAGGGAATTGGAAAAGTATATAAAGAGTATTTTTATTTTTTACTCGTATTATTAATTTTGTTTCTTATTAAAAACACGTGGAAGTGCAGAAAATAATAACGAGAAAAAGGAAAATAATTTGAGTTTTGTTTCTGAACGTGGATGTAATATACTTAATTTAAATTAACGTCGTTTAAAAATAATATTAATGCAGTTAAGACACTATTATTCGAATGACATTTATTTTAAATAATGACCATACACCGGGGTTTTGGGTGCGGGAATGATTTACGGCGTTATTCATAAACGTCTGCTAAGTTAATCAGCTAATGATCATCGTTTGTCCTTCTCTATGACATAACGACAGATAGGGACAAACGACGATCATCAACTGATTAAGTTAGCAGCCGTTTATCAATAACGCCATTAGTGTATATAATTTTAATGCAAAAAAGTTACCAAATCATGAATAACTTCTTTGTTTTGGGCAGTCGTGTAAAAATAGGTAGTAAGCTCCAAATGTTTTTAGAAATGTTAAAATAATAGATTATACAGTTTTTTCTATTTTTTGGCTAGTGTAAACTCTGTAAACCATTCCCGCACCCAAAATCTCGGGGTATGGTAATGACATCACTTTTGACAATAATACTATTATTAATGACAAATGATTGATAATACCCAGTTTAATTTTTTTTGTTTTAATGATCGTAAATCTAGTGCCCACGCCAATTACTGGGATTAGTTGCCAAGCGGACCCCAGGCTCCCATGAGCCGTGGCAAAAATGCCGGGACAACGCGAGGAAGATGATGATGAAAAATGATACAGGAGGCAAACGAGCAGACAAATCACCTGATGGTAAGAGATTACCGTCGCTCATGGATAACCGCAACATTAAGAGCGTTTACACAATGTCCGAACCGATATCGTAGGTATGTCGATGTCGAATGACCTATAGAGAGAGAACAGTTGCTAAATAATTATCTATGGCATCAAGTCCTCTTATTTTTGAACTGACGCTTTATTTTGAACAACAAACAATATAAAATGCATAAAAAATACAAAAAGGCACTTCTTGCTTCTTTATAGTCGTAACCGAGATCCGATATCTGATCAGACAATGTGAACATACTTTAAGTAGGTACTAGAAATTGTTCGCTTGCTACCAGACCATGTATAAAAAAGACTTACCCTAGTAATAACGTGTCACAATATCACAAAAACATTTAAAACCACTTTAATTATCACAAGTTCCGCTCTCCACCAAATTCAATGTCAGACTGAATCGCAATCTCAAAAAAATCGCAACACACTCGCATTCTAAAACCGGAATATATTATTTAACCCTTTAATAATTAAAAATATGCGTGAGCTCAAATAATCGCGGACAATTAACCCTTCGTATGCAAATCGAGACGTGTCGGTGAAAAAATCACGACCGGTTCTTTCCAGGTGCTTTATTATTTTAAATTTGGAACGCGAAAATTGTCGTTGTGACACTGACGATATACTTAATACTAGTTTTATATATATATTAAGTACATTTAATTATTATAATATTTAAATCTTTCGCGTTTTGAACACATATTAACTCACATTTATAGACGTAAATAAAGGTAATAAAATAAATTTCGCGATAGACCCGTCTATAAATGTGAGTTAATACATTTAATTAATGTTTAGCAATTAATGAAAAGGCATATATGAAAACGCACGAAAAATGTAATACGGTATATTAATTTGGAGTTGACTTGGCTTCCATGTCAGAAACATCACATATATAACTTCATACTAATTATTCTATTATTATTTTAATGAACAAAGGGTAGGTATTATTAGGACTAAAACACTTCCCTCCAATCCAAAGTGTGTAAGAGTTTGGCAGTAATTGATATTTTCTCTATACATATTATGAAGAGTAATTGAAGCTATATTATATCTATTCTTATATTAAAATTAGAAACATATATTGTTATTATTTATTTATGACATGTTGAAATTTTTTAACAAAATCGGATTTTCATTCGCCGTTGCAGTCTATGTTAGATATTACCTAAGTCTTTTTAGGGTTCCGTACCCAAAGGGTAAAAACGGGATCCTATTACTAAGACTTCGCTGTCCGTCCGTCCGTCCGTCCGTCCGTCCGTCCGTCCGTCCGTCCGTCTGTCACCAGGCTGTATCTCACGAACCGTGATAGCTAGACAGTTGAAATTTTCACAGATGATGTATTTCTGTTGCCGCTATAACAACAAATACTAAAAACAGAATAAAATAAAGATTTAAGTGGGGCTCCCATACAACAAACGTGATTTTTGACCGAAGTTAAGCAACGTCGGGCGGGGTCAGTACTTGGATGGGTGACCGTTTTTTTGCTTGTTTTTTTTTGTTGACGGTGCGGAACCCTCCGTGCGCGAGTCCGACTCGCACTTGGCCGGTTTTTATTTTTGCTTGTTTTGCTCTATTTTTTGTTGATGGTGCGGAACCCTCCGTGCGCGAATCCGACTCGCACTTGGCCGGTTTTTTTTTTCTTTTTATATTTACTTATCGTAGAAGTACTCTTCTAGACATATTTTTTAACTCATGGGATAATTTAGGCTATGTTATCTCCTTGTTCCCCTTTTTTTGACCTGTAGGTACCTACTTCAGTACATAGTCTAAAACAAAGTCGCTTCCCGCTGTCTGCCTGTCCCTATGTATGCTTAGATCTTTAAAACTACGCAAACGGATTTTGATGCGGTTTTTTTAATAAATAAGTAGAGTGATTCAAGAGGAAGGTTTATGTATAATTTGTTAACCCGTGCGAAGCCGGGGCGGGTCGCAAGTTACGTTAAGTTAAGCATACATTTGTCTGTGTTTTTTAAAGACATAGACTGCCAGGAAATTCATGCAATACAATTTTTTTTCATCGTGGGAGTAGGTACTCTAAGCATAGATTTGTCTAAGATCTTTTAAAGACAAGCAAGACTGGCAGGAAATACGATACAAAAGACAGGATCTGCGTACACCTGCTCCAAGGGGACATAATTTGAATTTGAATGCGCTCAAGAAGGGTTGCACGTCGCAATTCAATTGCGTATGTTAGTAAATTGAGATTCTTGATAAAATATACTAATTTGAAGAAGTATAAGGAAGTGTTAACATATTAACTCACATTTATAGACGGGTCTATCGCGAATTTATTTTATTGCCATTATTTACTTTTCGTCGGGTTGCACAAATCTCTGTTTTGATATTTTTTCGCTGGGACATCAGTTAGCCGCGACCACGACCAGTGAAACTTGTGTCGAAACGTCGGTAAATAAAGGTAATAAAATAAATTCGCGATAAATGTGAGTTATTATGTATTCAAAACGCGAAAGTGTTAACATGCCATACCTACGTATTTTTTTACTCTATATAATTATTGAGTCAACAGTGAGCTTTAATATGTAAAAATGGGCTTAAGGTATTTTAAGAAAAATGCAATCACAATTAGAAGGACTTTTATTAGTCTAAACTACTATTTCTAATATGTAGATATACTCAGTAAAATACTAATTCTATTTAGGTAGGTACATTACGTTAATAATCAGTTACACTAATATGTACATACATAGTAAGTTGATATGTTAGAACTTATGTGTCAAATTACTTTACTAGACCGCCTATTTCAAAAGTTTATTCTCAAGTACGTGTTTTTAGTGTGAATCACAGATTCACAAAGACATGCGAACACTCAAACAGCTAAAACTAACTATTAAAACTGCAATAAACCGGTGAAGATATAAAATTTAACGATGCACGTCCTTCAAGACAACTATTAGCATACAACTACCAATGTTGACACAGCTTTCCTAAACACTCAACCCCATCGATTTACGTACAAAGACAAATTTCTCACATCCAACCTGCGTCCGTTCTCACGACTCCATGAATACATTAACGCATCTATTAACATTTTTTTAATCTTATTGATACTGGCCGATTTGAATAAGAAGGGTTATTCTTCCGAGTGTCAAAACTGCTCTTCCGTGTTCGAAATTTGAATATCGAATTTGAATACGAAGACGCGCTGTTTTGCATGCCAGTGTGTTCTAAGAGGGGTTTTTTGGAATATTTTAACTTTTCGCGCTTTGACAAAGGAGTTTTTTTGCATTGATTTTTACTGGTGATGGGTAATGAGATCATGTTTTCGTTAGGTTGTCATATTTGGAGCTTTATGGTCTTATAATGTATTCTGGGTTTTGTTGGAGGTGATATATGTTTGTGTAGACCTTTCCCACGGCCGTTATTTTATGCAATTATAAAAGACGGCTGTTTAAAAGGGATTTGGGTAAAACGGGCGATCCCATGTTTTATAGCGTTTCAGTATGCCCTTTAATAAAGGGACGAAAACGGGTCTGCTTCAGGAAAATAATGTAAATGTGTTGCTTTTGATATATTTCTTCTTTTGTCACAACTAAGTATATTAAAACCCCGTAATTTTAGTATTTCAGTAGCAAGCAGTAGGTGCAGATTTGGTGTGGGTAGGTACTATTGAATTTGAAAATGTTGTATATTTGAATAGTATTTGTGAAAAGTATGGTAATCCCATTTATGACCTGTTAAATAATATTCGAAACAGGAAAAACAAAATGCCATTCATAAAAAAAAGTTCTAATTTACCATACCTATGATTATTGTTAGTCATCTAAACATATTTTTCTACTCCAGCACTTAAATGTGTCAATTAAATGACTGACAGTGATATCTAAAGCAATGTCATTTGAATGCTTTGTCTATAGGCTCATAAGATGACTGCTAGCAGTCATCTTATGAGTATAATACAACTGCTTTATTTTTTTTAAAGATACAAGTTCCGATCATCTTGATTGAAAGAGGTATGTTTTCATTTACAATAATAACTCTTTTTTTTTAAAATAATAACTCAATTTTTTTTAAATAATAACTCTTTTTTTTTAATAATAACTCTTTTTTTTTTTTTTTTTTTTTGCTGCAGCTGTCATAGAAAAAGTAATGTATGCAACAGCTCATAATTGGTTCTTAAAATTCTCGGGTCTTTTTTTACAAAACTCGACTACGTCTCGTTTTGTAACTTCGACCCTTGAATTTTAAGAACCCTTATTATATCACTGTTGCATAAACTACTATTTCATGATATGATCAAATATTGAATAGGTACCTACCTATAATAAAAAAATATATATATTGATTTTTCAAATAATTAGAGTTATTAATCTTCAAATCAAAACAAAACTCAATTGACGTCCAAATTAATAATATTGAAGAATTATTATCAAACATTCCGATTATCTGATAATACAAAACACAAGATTAATTGTTCGTATTAGAATAACAATGAACTCCATTTTTATTATTGCGAATCGTTTAAAACATCAAATAAATAATTGTTATTTCATACAGTTTGCAGATAATAAAATTGGGTAGGTATTGAATAAAATTAATAATTTATAGTGACAATTGATTGTTTGATCGAGTTTGTACGGATGGTATAGTTAGCAGCAATATAGTTGCTAAGCGGGCGAGGTGTTCAAAATTATCTTGGCGCGACTTAATTGTTAAGAGAATAAGAGCGCGTTAATGTAGTTTTGAACTCCTCGCCCGCTTAGCAACTTCTGCTGCTGACTGTACCTACTCGTATTTCATTGTGAAGAAAAGGAAATACAATTTCGGAAAAAAAAAACTTTTTGAAAGGTAGTCATAATAACAACTGGCATCACACTTTGATTAGTGTTTATATATTTGCTACTTGCGTTTAGTGTGAAATGTATAATTATGAACTCGCACTAAACACTAAAATGTACGCGGCACCGCGATATAATACATTCAGTAGAGACACACTGAAAGAACACGAACTAAAGGACGTCGAACTCAAAGATGTCCTTCTGCTCTGCAGGAAAACAAGAAGATTCGAGGAGAATAGTGTGGGAATGCCGTCGGGATAGTAACCTGCAGCGATCGACAGCCCGCCTGCTTCCGGCCGGGCATCCCTACACTACATCTACATCTACAAACACTAATAAATGTGTAAACACTAAACAGGCCCCAATGTGAAGGTCAACCACACTTACCCGTATTGAACTCAATACATTTACGTAGTTAAGTTAAAAATTACTGCTCAACCATTTACTTGACAAGAACGTAGTAAAAAAGTTTCTGAATAAAATATTATCTACATTTTATAACCAATTATAAAATCTTATTTATGCACAAATCCCTGTTACTTCCTACTACCTAGTTGGATAAGATTTCGATATCTTTATACGTCTTTAACGCAACAAAGTCTTTATCTGTGGGGGATAGCGGGTAATGGCTTGAAAGTAATTGCTGAAATATTGTCTCGACGGGTAGCGGTGGTATAATATAACTTTATGTTACTGTTATATTATATGACTAGAAACGTAGTAAAAAGTTACAGAGTGGTTCATGAGATTTGGCGCAGAATATTTCATATTTTTTGTTGGAAACAGATATCCGCTATGCGACGCAGCCGGTTGTTTAATATAAAATTATAGTTCGGTTCGTCGATTATGGTACAAAAATTACGTTATAATTTTTAATTATTTTATAAGACAAATTGTAATATGAGGAAATCATCCCCATATTACGTAGCGTTAGTAAAGTACTAAACGCATCACAAGTATAATAAATAAGAACAAAAACGTCACATAAAATCTCAACCGACGAGTGACAAAAACGAAATCAAAATAATGCCAACATAATAAGTACATTGAAAAAAAAAAACACGACTTCCGTACCGTGACATCCGCAAAGCATTTGCATAAATTAAAAGACAAAAGGGCAACCGTCATATTTTTTTAAATTTAATTTTTTACAGTTACAAGTACCGGTTTGTCTATTGTCGCGCGTATAAAATATTTAAATTTAGAACAAAATCGCCGGGTTTAAACAAAAGAACGCACCTTTTCGAACATTCCGATTCCCTTTAGTCAATCTAATATAAACCTTAAGGGGTCAAGTTTAGGGTGTAAATTTGCTTGTTCTTTTTGGAAGAGCTCGTAAAAATTAGTAATAACAGCATGCAAATTAGATTGGAAAGAGTATGCGGATCGTCATTCAATTTATACCTGTATAAAAAGTAGTTCCTGGAACTTTTTTGTTTGCGTTTGAATTATAAGAAAATACGTTATACTTAAGTATTTATTTAGGACAGGTCTGTCAGTTACTTTTTTTTAAATATTGTAGTGTTCTTAAGCAATAAAATTCGCTACTATACTTAATATAACTCCTTATTAGTTATTACCTAAAATCTCACAACGATGTGTTTTTGTTTGAAGTTGTATGAGAACGCATTCTACATCAGAATTTATTCGCTTCTTTTTAACAAAAAAATCATTAAAAAGAAGCGAAAATATGTATTTTTGTGTATGTTTTTAAAAGATTCCATGGCCGATTGGCCGCTAAGAAACAATTTAATTTATCAACATAACATATAGGAACCAAGCCAATTCTTTCTAACGTTTTTTTTTTCATGCAAATTCTGTAGCCGAAGATCACCCAAAATAGGCAAAGATAACTGAAGCGTAGTTTGTACAAACTTCACGGACTATTGCGATTATACCTAATTACCATAAACAATAACCCATTAATCACCTTTTTCCAACATAACCAGCTTATACCTGACCTCCACTCACCCACACTTATTATAACAGCAGAGCTCATCAAAAACTGGATTGTGTAATGCAAGCGGTTTCATCAATTCCCTACATAACCAGTTTACATCTGACCTCCGCTCACCCACACTTATTTTAACAGCAAAGCTCAAAATAGACTGGATTGTGTGTGCTAAGTTACAATGACATTAAGGTGCGAACACACCGGGCCGCGACGAATCGCACGCAAACATCGAGTGTCGGAACTAATCGCTCATAATAAGATGCTAATCTGGTCGCACCTTTGCATTTGCATACGCTAATGTTTGGTATTAAATCTGCATTTGGTTTGTAAACAAGCACATGGACCATCTGGTAACGTGAGACACTAACCCTCTTATTCATAAACGTCTGCTAAGCTAATCAGCTGACGATCGTCGTTTATCCTTCTCTATGGCATAACGATAGATAGGGACAAACGACGATTATCAACTGATTAAGTTGGAAACCTTTATGGATAATGCCATAAACGTACAACACGTTAGTTAAGACATTGCATTAATTTGGGATCTTCAAAAAGTTGCAGGATTTTTGGGCTTTATAATCTACGGCAAACGCTTACCAATAGACTAGCTGTGAAGTGACTTTAGATAATATATGCTGAACTATGATGGGGCTAAAAGATCCGCAGAACTGAAGTTAGATTGAAAACGTTTGAAGAAATAATTATAAAAGAGGGCATTGACAAACGCCGAACTCATTGCCATTAGGGCGTAATTTGAACGTACACTTTGACATCAAAATGATATCGAAATGATGTCATTGTTAAAACTGTAACAGACTGTACTTAACAAAGCTAAACTTAACACTGATTTAAACTTTCACGATTTTTACACATTATTAACACGGGGACAACGCCGTCCTCGAAACGTCGGAGGTAAATCTTAAAACTTAGATACGCGATTAAGTCCCGGTGTACAATTTAATAAAGCTAGACTTATTTGATATAAGTCTAGTGAAACTAACCGTGAATCATTCAAAACTGTGTCTGTAACAACGGTTGTTATCTAAAGAAACTCAATGCATTTTATTAATAACTATTACTTAGTAAAAAAAACTCAATAACAGCCGTTGGTTAAGTAGGTATAGAAGGATGCACTATACAAGTATACATTCGAACTAACTGCCCGATTTGACCTTTAAGATACCTACGTCAAATATTACGTCTAGGTACCTACGATATGGATTAGATATTATGTCAGTGTCAAAGGTGACGTAAAGATAATATTTGACATATCTTAAAGTTCGAATCAGGCCGTATGAATATTGACATTTGATCACGATCAAAAACTTCATTAAAATCGGTTACCCAACTGCTACAAAACCTCAGCCTGGCAACCGAATTCTATATTCAAAACAAACCAAACAAGGCCATTAGCCAAAAGAAAAACTCAATAAACCATAAACCAAAGCAACACACACACCTGAACGAAGCATGTGCTGAAAAATCAATACCGCCGTGTCGCGCGTGATTCCGACGAAAAACTACTAGGGTGGCAACACCCGGCCCCTTTCTTTACCCCACGGGGGGAGAGAGGCAAAAAGAAGCGCGTTTTTTCTCTCTCGCATGTTTTTGTTGACTCTTTTGCCTGCTTTATTAAATTAAACCTTATATCAAGGGAAAAAAGTTGAGGTTTGCTTGGGAGAATAATCGATATGTGAATGATTGTCTTCAAAGCATGATGGACGAGTTTAGACCGTAGTGGTTTGAGTTTGAATTGGTTTTGCTTTGAAGGTTTATTGTCGAAAATGCCTCGGTAAACATGGTATATGGGAGTTTTCCGGGCTTCGGAATTAGGGCCCGTTTGCATGGATGCGTAATGATTTCTTATGATTTTGATGTCACGGAGGCCGTTATGACTTGGGGTTTTCGCGCGCGTTCCGTATTTAAAAATAATTCTACTTGACAGTCATTTGAAATATGAAAGGGCCGGTTTTATATTTCTTTTGATATTTTGCAGGCTAGAATGAAATAGTTATTTATTCACTACATGAATAAAGTATATTTTAGCAACAAGCACTTATGAATAGTAGGTATTACATATATGTAATACCTACTATTAAGATAATTAACAGAGCAATTTATTCATGCAAATTATAATTCATAATAATATTGAATTATTATACAGATCAAATTTAATACTAAGAATTTCACAAAAAGATCAGATTTCAAACATAAAAAAATATATATTTTTTCTGACCGCAAAATTTAACCAGATGGCTGAACGTCGTGTAGTCATTTAGTAATATCGGATATTGATGAATTTACGGTGTTTAGTTAGGTTAGGTTTTTTGATGTTATTTTGTAAGTAGGTATGTATTTAGATACCTATTTTATTTTATTTTAATCATTAGGTACTTAAATTTTTTTAGGTTTAATTTGAATCACTTGGCTGAGTGAATCAATAATTTTCAAAGGCCTGACTCTCAATACGCCAAGTTGTTAAACTTTGAATAGTTAGTTCAATTAACTATCGGCCTAGGCATCAAATTGGATGCTATGTTAGAGTCTATCTGCACTCCTACTCCTAAGGCAAATGAAAAATCCAAATATTGCTACTGTCTTTTTTTTAACCTATAGTGTAGAAAAGAGTTTGTGTTGTTTGAAAATTGAACGAAACAAAGCAAAAGCGACTCTGTTCCAATTGAATATGATTTTAATTTCATTGAACTGAAGAAGTACTATAAGTAGGACCTTGGGAGGCTATTCTACGTATCCACGCCTCTCGATCACTCGATTAGTAACGGACATTTGTCGTAAACACTCTCTGAACTTGCACCCCGGAATTATCTGACTATTAACCATAAGATAAGACACTGGATAAAAGATAAGACTTATTAGGTGCCTGGTGACCTTAGGTCTTCAACGGAACCCGTTAGGATAATGTTGTTGGAGTTTAGAAAGGCGACGTTATATTGACTACCTATAGAGTAGGCAGGGGTAAAACGGTCTGTTTGGTAAAAATCTAAAGATGACGTTTGGATACAGACTGCACCAGTATTAGTGCAGCAATATTGCAGCGCAAATGTCAAAAATCCGGGCAGCAACATCGATTTTGACATTTGCGGCAGTAATGCAGTCGGCAGTATCGTCGCGCTGCAATATACTGCTGCAGTCGACTGAATTACTACAGGAAACGTCATATTTAATGTAAACGTATCGATAAAATGGCCGTTTTGACGTTTATCTTGAGAATAAAAGGAGTATGAATATCTACAAAAACGACAGCAAAAATTTAAATATTTCAAATTTAATTGATCGCTATAAAATGTTGTACTACATTACCTAAAGTAGATTTGAATAACGACTTAGGTATATAGGTACTTACTCAGAGGATAGAATATAAATGTAATAATAGAACAGATAATTTTATTTAACTTGAACTAAACTCACCCAAAAAGTATTCCTATGGGTGGTATTCCATCTCCAATATGTTTGTCCAATCTCATGGCGTCTCACTCTCTCTCTCTCTAGCAAAATGTGAGACAAAACACACATTGGACAAAGAAATTGGACAAGTGGAATATCACCTTATGACTATACAAATTATGTAACATTCTAAAAGCATATCCACCGCAACATTGTATACAACCCTGTCACATTAACAACATTACGACACTCATAAGAACATTTAAAACAACTGTCAGTATGACAAAGTCCTTCCGTTACACAGTTTTATTACCTGCGTTAATTACGGGTTTAATTACGTAGTCTCGGGGTTAATAAACACATAATTCCTGTGTAATTATGTTCGGCAGGAGGTCGCTACGGCTTGTGACCTGAAGTACACACACAAGGGGTTATGCCTGTCAAAATGTATCTATAGACTAGCGACCCGCCCCGGTTCGCACGGGTTAACAAATTATACATAAACCTTTCTCTTGAACCACTCTATCTATTAAAAAAAACCTCATAAAAATCCGTTGCGTACTTTTAAAGATCTAAGCATACATACAGACAGACAGACAGACAGCGGGAAGCGACGTTGTTTTATACTATAATTATGTAGTGATACTGTAGTCTGTCAAGCCGGATATGTCAGTAGCAATGTAAAGCAAACTAAAGTATTGGTATTCCTAGAAAACGAACAAAAAGCAGCGATGTACATCGAACAACGGTGAAATGTAAACAAAACAGTTTCCCAGATAAGATTAAGTAAATGACATGCGATTTTCGAACAATTCAAACGTAGTGTAGTATGAAAACACACAAAATTTATTAGTTTACTGCCGTATTCGAACTTCAAGATATTTACAAGAGACGACACGTACTAGATCCATTCTAGATACGTTATAGTTTAGATTTCAACTAGTTCTCTTTTGCAGCGCAATTCGAGCAACCAATGACAATTTTACGTTTGATAGAGTTAGATATCTATTAGATGTGAATTAGATCTCTAAGCCATATCTTGTGGAAATCGTTCAAGAGTATCTCCAGAATCGCGCAAATGTCACATTTGACAGGTTAGATCTTAAACATATCGTTATCGTATCTTGGCGATGTCTAAAAGATATCTAACAGATGTCTATTTCAAAATCTGAATCGGGCCATTTAACAGTGTTCCTAATTTCACACGAAAGAAAATGCACGACTTAAGAAAAAAATAAACTAAGTACAGCCAACCTGCATATGGTATGTTAGGTACTCTTCGAAGGCTGCGAAGGCTTCGAAAAATATGTGATACGCCCTAATGGCTCTATAAATAAGATCGTGTCAGATATTTTTGCTGCCTTCGTTGTGTAATATATATACGTGACTGCTATAACCAAAGCCCCACATGGCTGTGCAGTGGCCGTCCATCGCGCGACCAATTACAAGCGCACAAAGTGATAAAACGCCGTATCTGCTTTATAAATCTGCGCTATCTGCGCCACAGAGTATCGCAGTTACTACTCTGCTAGTTTATGAGCTGCGGATTTAAATAAAATATTGTACTATGTTAATTCATATAGGTACCTATAGGCATAGAGTATATTGATTAGTAGGGTATAGGGTATTGGTGCCTATAGGTAAACTTATACGCACAATTCTGTATTACCGCGCAAAATTTGCGCCATAGAGTAAATTAGAATATGAATGTGGTGCCTTTTAGAATTAAAACACTTTAGTAATATAACTTAACAAGTTTAACTACTTATTTACATAACGTGTAGCTGTTAATAAGAGACATATGGATATTATGTATTAAAGTTTTTACTGTTAAAAAAATGTTTATGCCTTTTAAATAATAAACGTAAACCTGTATTTCTACATCTTTACAGTAATCTATGAATAGAAGTTTTAGCACTTTAGCCTTATCTTATGATCGTCGCGGATACCATCTAGTGTCGCCACTTCAAGAATGACTTGAGTTATAAGCGAATGGCGGAATGTCTTGTTGGAATAATTACATAGTTAAGAATCAAAGAGGTAGAACTAGGTAATACACTTGCGAGCAAAGAAACGGAATCGCTTCAAGAGTTTGGTTTCTCCACTGAATAACTGTTTTAATTTGCTCCCTGAAGATAATAGTAGGTATGATAAAATATCTGATATTAACCTACATATCAAAAATCTATTTCTTTTCTTTCAGGTTTGTTGACAAAAAAAATCCCTGTTTTAATTCCTATGAATATGTACCTAAATAAAATGCTAGGAAAAAATATTTTTCATTGGTCACCCCTTAACTGACGACTCTTTGGAACTACTGTAAGCTGGCGTTTTTGAGAGGTGGTTGTGAAGATGATGCTGTCGTTGTGTCACTGGAGAGCTGGATCAGCCATAGGAAAAATACATTAACAAATGAATGCATCTTCTTTGTCGGTCTGTCATTACTGAGGATCGTGATCACTTGGATTTGCAGCTCCTATAATTTGATCTTGATCTCATGTAGTGCTCACTGCTTGACGGAGTTTGCCTGATGTGGCATTTTCAACTTGGTCAGAGCAAAAATAATTATACAAAATATTACTTTGCTAATCCGCGAAAAGATCTACGTACTAGACAAACAGTGCTAACCCGTTATACTTACCTACTTGCGTATATTTTACATGCAATTAATTAATTGGTCATACCATCTAGTCGGTGGGAGCTCCGAGGTCTTTAGCCTTTAACTTTTCCGAGCTTGCTCACTTTTTCTAAAGTTCCATCATTTCCATGAATAGTGTCGTGGCTTCCAACCTCCGTCGCGACCAGACATAGACCAACTGACAGACTGGCTCACTGACCTACATATTTGGAACTACGGACAAATGTCCCTCTTGTGATGTGAATTTAAATAAATTCACAATTAGACATGACAACGACACGACAAAATAAGATCAGTTCACTACGGACAGCCACCAAGACCAGACAGACTGTTCAAATAGGTATGCCATAATCGCTACCGCTTATAACTTGCGCACCGTTGCATGCGCACAATAGCTCGGATGCCTTCATTACCTCAACAACAATTCGGTTTTTAATTGAGCACTAAACTATGCCCAGTACATTATTGTGGCATAGTTCAGTTCAATGCCGAATTCTTAAATATATTCTCACGGCATAGGCTTTTTCTATTTTTTCAATAATATAGATAAGAGGGGAATTTAACAATGGCTAAGCTGAGGTATATTTTTAATCGTTTGCATTCATCTTGCTAATTATAGGGCTCACACCTCGGTAGGTGGCTGTCTATGCGCCACTTGCACCATTGCACTAACCCGGGGTTAACCCGTTAAACCTGAAGTTATCATTGTTACCAGTACAATTTGACACTTGGTTAACGTTTTAACCGCTTAACCCCGGGTTAGTGGGATGTGCAAGTGGCGCTAAGACAGGTATCGTCCAGCAGCAGGAACTTGATCTTATAATTTTTTATACATTTAATTAAGACGTATAATAGGCATGTATTGTTTGTCCGCATTTTCGTTAGTCATAATTTGTTATTTTCAGAAACGCTTAATTTTTCAGGATTAAAAAAAAACCTAACCTAACCCATCTAGGTATAGGATAACCTTGCGAAAATCCTGAAAAGCTAACGGTTTCAGACTTAAGACTAATGATAATATGACAAACAATACTTACATTATGACTATTATGAGTATTAGGACTTAAAACTTTATGTCAAACAAAGGGACCCCGAAAAGAGTCACGTGACTTTTCGTACCATCTCTGTTATCCCGATACATTTTTTTCATTTAGCGTTTGCCGACTCATCTGGTTGCACATGCATACAGTTACCTGTCAGATCCCAAGGGCTCAGATTTGAGCCAGAACGCTTATGGTGACGTCACACACGTGGGAGTTGACGGGTAAAAGTAATGCGTGCAGGTACTCTTCTATAACTATAGAAGAGTACCTGCACGCTTACGCTACGCTACGCTTAATACATGCATTATACCTTTAAACATATGCAAGTAACTACTTGCATATGTTTAAAGGTATAATGCATGTATTAAGCGTATGCTAGCGCACGCATGTTCCACTCAGTTGGCTCAGAATGATGTGAAACTGAGCATTCGCATTCAGTAGCTATGCGCGAGCCTAATGATCATTCAATTACGACATCAGATTATCTATGTAGGTAGGCGAGGTAGTAATGGGTGCAGAACAAGTCCTACAATTACAATGCCTAGAAAAAAAAGGTTGCGGGTTCAAGTCCTGCCGGAAGCGTAACTTTTTCAATTTTTTACTTTAATATAAAATTTGAAAAATAGCTAGAAAGTCCGAGCAAAAGGGAATATTACGCGAAACTCTGTGTAGGGGCGCCACTACTACAATTAGTCACAAAGTAAGAGTCTACCGAAAATTAGAGTCCAAATTTTGTTATCTAACCTGTCTATCACTCTTGCATATTCGAGCGATAAAGAGGCAGATAGTTCTGCCGCCAGAGTGCAGCACTAGCACCCGTCGTAAACCATAAAATAACTTATACAAACTGTGCCTTAAACGGTTTTTTGACAAGTTTTCACAGATAATAAAACAGTCATGGCAGCCAAGAACACAGGGATATAGTCAAACATAGTCATAACACCAGAGCATTAACGGCGGGCAAATATGAAGTACATACCTAGGGTGTATAATTATTATGGCGATAGGACACTTAAGAAATGGTTACCCTATTTACTGAATACTTTGCCCGCAGACATAGTAAAAGAACCCAAAAAAAGTAGATTAAAAAAGAGTCTTAAAATGTATCTCTTGAATACACTATAGGGGAATGTGTTGTCATATAGAGTATTCATGACATTACCTAGTATTATAACTCCCAATGTAGGCCTATTACTTATAACATAAATTTATTTAAGTATAGAATAATGCGACTCCACAGTCAAACAAATGTAGTTTTGTGGAGCTTTGTCCTTAACAAAAAAGTTGTAACTTTTGTGTAATAAATAACTAAAATAAAAAATAAATAATAAAAATGTCATTGATACATCAAGGCGGTTTGACAAAGGGTCTACCGGGAAACGCGAAAATCGAAACTCAACTGCCTCTTTATCGCTCGAAGAGTGATAGAGAGGATAGATACATTTTTCGAATTTGCCGCCTTTTTCTACTGTCAAGATCTGGTTGACCAAGTATATTAGATGTCTATTAGACATCACCAAGATACCACAACGATATTTTTAAGATCGAGCCTGTCAAATTTGACATTTCCGTGATTCTGGAGATACTCTAGCTTGTACGATTTCCACAATGTCTAAAACGTCTCGTTATCTATTTTTAGATCTCAAAACGATTTAGAAACGATCTTAATACGATCATTTAACGTAAAAGTGACATTGGTTGCCCGAATTGAGCTGGAAAAGATATCTAGTAGAAATCTAAACTTCCAGGTATTTAGTACGTATCGTATCGTTCTCATCTCTAGAACGGATCTTGTTTTCCGAATACCGCGGTTGCTGTCTGTACCGCGCGCGTCTGATTCCGATCTCGCTACGCTCCTGCCTCCACACAAAGAGAATAAAAACGCGTAACTCTAGCCCTTAACGCATACATATAATTAAACCCTTTGTTACTATTCCACGCGGCAATAAACTCACTAATTAAAACTTTAAACGCACTATGGACACTGTGACACTTAAAATCCATTTGCGGTTAACATTTTGCTTTATTTAGAACTCACATTTCATGGCCTCTAGTTTTACGTTTTATACCACGTTGGTGGCAAACAAGCATACATTGGAACGTCACTTGTTATGCGTGATGTCATCAGTTAAGACAGAGGCAACATATAAAACAATTAGGTATGTACTTAGTAATGATAAAGCCCTTGCTACACGGTCGCCGACAAGCCTTCTAACCGTCTGACCTGGTCTGACCTTGGTCAGTTTTGGTCAAATTTTGTTGGAAACAACTGTCTAGGTCTACACGGTCCGGGACGGATCGAGGCTACGCGGTCTGAAGGCTTGTCGGCGACCGTGTAGCAAGGGCTTGGGACTAAATCTCATCTTGCAAGTTGCGAAATAATAAATAAATAAATAAAATAAAAATAAAATAAAAAAGCCTTTTATTTCAAGTCCAATTTGTTACACTCATTTCATTACAACAATATAAGTTAGCATTTATTTATAAGTATTTATTTTAGGTATAATGTCAATTAGAATTATTTATTGTTATTGTTAAGTCGATTTTCACATATTATAAATATACAAAGTATTAATTATTTGTAGTGGACAAGAACCCCTCATCGGGTGAAGGCCTCCTCCAAGTTGCGAAATAGGAGAATGATATTTGATTCATCGATAATAATAATTATATCAGTACCTATACAAAACTAAATACCTATAACATGCAAACTACAAATAATACATACCTAATAGTTCTGCACTCACTCGATCCACTCTTGCGCATAGACTGCACAAAAAAAACTGAAAAAAAACTCCCCTAACAAAAAACGGCAAAAAAGGGGTGGGGTCTCGGAACATGTGCAAAAAATTTACTATAAGCCATCTAATGGGTTAGAGAGAGATGGATATGTGTTTATTGTGCTTGTTTTGTATTGATTATTAGGGTTAGGTTACACCGGAGAATAGGAAGCTTGGAATATGATCAAGTTTTTAATCGATGTTAAAAATAATGTGCTGAATGTGGAATAATTGTTATATCTAGCCAATATAAATATTAGTAATAATTAATTGACCTTAAACATGGAAACAACAATATTAGATGCTACAGATATTTCAACCTAAAATTTGGTACCGGAGTTGTTAAATCAGTATATATTTATGATTAATTTAAGTACCTATTTGGAAAATGTTCTATAGACGTTATTAGGACAATTTTTATAATTTTAGCAAAGAATTCTAAATAGGTATTTACTTATTTATCTATATATACGAAATTTATAATAGGTATATGTTTGATTCAATGTAACTTCAAAAGTAAATTATTTTAGCGCAAATAGCAAAACATAAATTACCTAGTTAGGTTCTCAATATTATTTATATAAATAAATTGTAATGGAAATGATTTCGTATTACCTACATTATTATTCTTATTAGTACATACCTACCTTGTTAGATCCCAATTTCTTATTAGATCACGTAAGTGATAATTATTATTTATAGTATGTTTTACCTTGTTTTATTCTGGATTTTTTTTTCGAGTTAACAGAAATATTATAAATGGTACCTATGTAGGTATCACAGTAGGGTGTAATTAATTTTAGGATAAATATAATAAGGTATATTTTATATTTCATAATTGAATAATACTAAATGATTATGATTCAAATATTATTTTTATATAATTTCATTAATTTTAGTCGCTACTTAAGTATATAAACACACCCACTATTTGTTTTTTTATAACAAATTTCATTAAGTAACTTATCTACCTTAGAGTTCCCTGTAACCTAACTTGCTTATTCCCACTTGGTTTTCATTTTATTTTATGAGATGTTTTAAACTCTTTAGTTAGACCATAACAGTCTCATATAATAAAATTACAAAAAAATGTAAGTACCTACCTACCTATGGATATTAAAACGTTACCTTACTTAGATTCTGTTAATATTTACTTTTTTCCAATTTAAACTACGATAACACTTTCAAATACATCCAAATAAGACTATAATTGAATCTTATTCGCATCTATTTCTTATTAGGACGGCCCAAGTGCGTATATTCTCATAAAGAGGAGAGAAATGAGTTTGAATGCGTAAAAGCCTACCAAATAAGACGCGAGAGGCAATTTAGATGGAAAATGAGACACTTTGCTTTGAAAGTCACGTACGGGCGCGAAATGGGATTTTAAGTTGATGAAACAACACTCGTAGCGCCATCTAGTTTCAATACTACGAAATAGTTTTAGTCAGTACAACGAATGATAAAATTTGTGTACAACAATCAATTTAAATAATGATCGCGCGAATGGAAACTTATTTGCATTTACATATTTAAATAATTATTGTCGAGTATCGTAAAAATAAATCAAAACTTAGATAAATTAGTTTTGATAATAGCGCCATCTATTGCCGAGTAGCAAAACTTAACACTGCTTCACCCTCCGAGTCGTCTTATTGTATTAACACAGGGGGTGATTTGTGTATGTGTGAGTGCACGACGGTCGCTCCCGCTCGAAATTCAAAATGGGTACTTGAAGTTTGCACGAGATTTTAAGGGGCCTTTTGTTTCAAAGAGACGCGGAATTCGCTTTTTATTTTTGCTTCGTTACTGGTTTGTTGTGAATTAAATATTTTAATGGCGTCGGTTTTGTAGTAGCTAGGGTAAATTTTGAAAGTATTTTAGTAGGTATAAAAAGTTTGTTAATTAATGCACAAAAATAAATAGAGTTAGACCAAGACACGTTTGCAACGATTTTGATAGCACACGCAATGCAAGTGTTATTTATACGAGTACCTAGTCCTACGTCATAATTTCATAGAAGTTTAACGTTGACACTTGCACTGCGTGTGCTATCAAAATTGTTGCAGACTTATCTTGGTCTGACTCTAGTGTGATTATAAATATAATAACTAAGAAGTAAAGTCATGTTTTGCATTCCATTGAATTGAATATAATACATGTAAAGATTATGCAGTTGGAGCATGGATAATATTTTGATTTTCCTTAACAAAATAATTTATACAAATTTTACACTCTTCCAAGACGAGCTTAAAATGAATGACTGAAAAAAGTAAGATATTCTTGGCCCGATTCGGATTTTGAAACAGACATCTGTTAGATATCTCTTAGACATCGCCAAGATACGATAACGATATGTTTAAGATCTAACCTGTCAAATTTGACATTTGTGCGATTCTGGAGATACTCTTGAACGATTTCCACAAGATATGGCTTAGAGATCCAATTCACATTTAATAGATATCTAACTCTATCTAACGTAAATGTGACATTGGTTGCTCGAATTCCGCTGCAAAAGAGAACTAGTTGAAATCTAAACTATAACGTATCTAGAATGGATCTAGTACGTGTCGTCTCTTCTGAATATCTTGAAGTTCGAATACGGTAGTCTATTTCGAGATCTAAACTTAATGTGCCAGCTTGTGTTGTTATCTATTCGATAGGTAGCGAGTTTGTGAAATTTTTGTAAAGAACAATGCCCATAGCAACCGTGAGTGACATTCGAAGTCTCATTTAATGAGTACGGAAAATCATAAAATACTAAAAAGTACGGAACCCTCGGTGGGCGAGTCCGACTCGCACTTGGGACGGATTTTATTTATTTATGGTGAGGCAAACGGTCTAATGGGATTTCAGGTTGAACTTCAAAGGAGCGAAGTCGTCTCCATTAAGATTTTTTTTTGTCATTTGTTCATGTGTAGCTATTCATGTGTAGCTTATTATGTAAGGTATGTAGTGAACTAACGTGGAAGTATGCAGCTAATTAAGAATTAATCTTGAAATACGATTAACCAGTTTTTACTCAACACTCTGTCAATCCGTCTATTTTTAAAGTCCAGCTATTAACTTTACTAAAATCAAATACTAACGAAAAACTTAATGCTCTACGAGTACATTTTTTACATTGGCGAAAATAAATCTGAAAAAGTCTTAAAAAAAAGAAGAGCCAACATAAGCGAGAATAGGGTATTTGACAGAATTTCAAATAAATTATTTCACACCGTGTAAATAAAGCACCAGATAATTATCAGAGAAACATAGATAACATTTATTTTTAAACACAAGTTCTATTTCATAAATCGGATAGAAATATAAAAAGTAGGTGAGTTGACCGTGACGTTATTGTGTAATGTTTCATATAAAAATATTAGCAAATCGTTTTGAGAGTTCTAAAAAAGAAACTGATTTGACTAGTAAGTTTACCCTATAGTATCCAACCAGGATGTTTACTCAAAGCCTAGCCGACTAGATACTTATGAAGCGTAAACCATACGCTCAATCTAACCCTAGCTAAAGCTTATTTCCTTACGTTTTGTGAAACCTGAGCCTTGCTTTTCTTATTCTTCATTATCTATAGAAAGCTTAAAGCTCTTTGATCAAGCTCATGAATTAAGCGCTCTGAAGACCCTATAATGGCCACTTACCGATACAAAAGAGAGAAAATAAAGAGATACTAAAAATAACTATTGAAAAAATGTGATCACAGAAACGCTTAAGTAGGGACCTGTAGGTACTTAACAAGAATGTAGGTACTACTTAGTTTGTATTATTATTTTGAAGCTTGTTTAATGTTCTATGTTTATTTTATTATTATTTATTTATTCATTAACAATATGTATATTTATTTAATAACAACACTTAAAATAAAAACTTATAAAAAAGAATTGGCCTAGATCTTGGTCGCTCGGTGTCTGAATATTGACTATATCTAATACTTAATCTAACATAAGTACGTCATTTCTACTACTTACAGTAAAAAAGACAAATTACAAAATGTCATAACAGTATATCGCAAAATTCATAACACAATATCACAAAATTCATTACTACCTTACCTTAATAAGAATGCCGGCATAAACGGACAGATGTAGTGCTTGTTTTCCATCGTATTTTCTCGGAAACGTTCGTATTTGTCATGCTACTTCAGTCAACCTCAGTACTTTTTGTACCGAGACTGACTGAAATAGCAAGACACGTTCGTACGTTTCCGTGAAAATACAATGGAAGATAATTATAGTCTGTCAAGCCAAACTGGATATATCAGTAGCAATGTACAGCAAACTAAAATATCGTATCCCTAGGAAACGAACAAAAAGCAGCAATGTAAGTACATCAACAACTATGAAATATGAACAAAACAGTTCCACAGATAAGATATACCTACATGACACGCAATTTTCGAACAATTCAAACGTAGTGTTGCTAATCCGCGATTTTTAAATTTGCCGCCTTTTTCTACTGACAAGCGTTGCTTGACCATGCACTATATCTGTAGTAGAATATTGTCAAAAAATAATTGTAATAAAATTCCAAAGAAAAGATGATATTATGATGATGATAATAATACTGTTTGTATTATACGTGGCAGTCATATCATACGCCATAGACGGAATGTAATCAAACAGACCATGGGGCCTAGCCAGCATGAAAATCGATGATAGCTTAGAAAACGCCAATTCAAACTGAAATACGTGAATATCACGTGACATTTCGTAACAACTGTCATCCCAATACATTTTTAGGGTTCCGTACCTCAAGAGGAATAAACGGACCCTTATAGGATCACTCGTGCATCTGTCTGTCTGTCTGTCTGTCCGACCATTCCCCCTCCCCCTTTTATCTCCGAAACTACTGGGTCTAAAATTTTGAAAAAAATACACATAATAGAATATCTTTAAAAAAACGTGACCCCGGCAGGTAAATCAGATAGCAAGCGATGCATGAAAAATGACTCCACGCTACTTGTAATTAAAAAAAAACACATTCACAAAAGAAAACTAAATTTACATTCAAATGTTGCAAAAAATCCCCTCTAGTTTTGTGACACTACAATGAAACAAAGAGCGAAATTTGACTACCGCTTTTGATCACGTGATTTAAATCCGTTCGAACCGTGTAACTAAATTAAAAATAAAAGCTGGCGAAACAAAAGATTGTAAAACGGGTAAAGTGTGAAGCGTTCTGCCTTTAATTAATGCAACGTCAAAAATGTTCTGTCGTATTTTATAAAAAAAATATATCGAAATTTTGTTCTAATGTCTAAGGGCCACTTGCACCATCTTACTAACCCGGGGTTAACCGGTTAAACCTGGAGTTACACTGGCTTAACGGTTTAACCGGTTAACGTGGGATTAATTGTTATTCGAAATGATTATTTATTTATTAGGTATATTTGATTAATGATGAGGAAATTGATATTCCGATGTATGTACTTCTTTTGTGTTTTTTATTTATTTAATTGACATTTAGATTTTATTCTAGAAACATTCTAGACTAGTATTTTACGATTCATAAGTGCTTGTTGCTAGGCCTCCATGAATAAAGTATATTTTGACTATTGACTATTGACTACTGACTATAACCCCGGGTAAGTGGGATGGTGCAAGTGGCGCTAAGGATATAACAAAACAACTGTGCACCATTTTGTTTATATAATTAGACATTATAATACGACTGAAGAAGAGGCTATTTAAGAGGTTGGTGTATACAGACTATAGTCTCACATTTTTTTTTCACTTGGCCGGGAAGTCAATCAAACGTCTATTTTGACATCAAAGTGATATCAAAATTAGCCAATTAGCTGACCAAGGGCGGGTTTAAATTCAGCAAGCTGCCGCACCTTTTTCATTAAATACTTACACAATTTATTGCACAATGTTTTGATAAATAATTACCTACTTACTCCATATACCTAAGATGGACTAATTACCAGTGATCGTTAATTTTCCAGCAATTTTGGTGCAGCATAGTAAAAATAAAGTATTTTCTTATGTTAATATTACTGTTATTAACTCTAATTATGTATTCCACATTCCACCTAGAGTAGGACATACAGATGCTTTTAACCAACAATGCTGCACCAAAATTGCTGAAAAATTAACGACTCATTTTTGATCCTGTCTTCGTTAGGTTAAGTTATTAATATTCGCAATTAAAAATGACATCCTATATGCAATGAAACGTATAAATCCAATTAATCAGTCTCTATGTTTCAAATTTAACTATGGCAATTTTGTATTCAAAGCTTTGACAGTTATACTTAGAGCTTTCAAAAACTTACTTTGACATCTCTCGATTCCCAACGACAATCCACTTTGCCACTTTTTGTATTTTTGTAATTTGGAAAGTAAACCAGCGTTAATACTACAGTCCACTTATTATTTCACCACCTTTACAACACCTGAGACCAGCGAAGATTTTACACTGCTAATTCTAATTACCTACCTAACCCTTATATTATACCTAAGAACTGATATAAAAAGTAATGAAATAAATGCATTTGTATTCGTATTTCAAAATGATGCCATAAGATATAGTTCTTACTTGTTGCTACAAGTTTGCCGTGTGTCTAGATAATTTAAACCATTTAAATTGCAGCTAACATGTAATCAAATTACCTATGCTAAAATTATTGATTACAAATGTGTATATTAAATATATCATATACCTAAACATAAAAACCTAATTTCGAACACGACAAAACTATCTACGGAACTTTACAACTCTACATTTTTATTTAATTTTGATTACTTTTTTATGCCGCCACAGGGTTAAAGCTATCGTGAATAAAACAGTTTTTTTATCATCGCTATAATTTACAGTAGTTGTCACGCTCCGAGTATCATATACATATTATAATTAGAATGTTGTCAATTTGCACCTTTCACTGTAGTCAGGTGTCCGCGTAATAAAAGTTACAAGTATTGTGTTTTTAATACAAACGGTAGCCGTAACATTTTAATCGATAGATTATAATAAAATACTTACTTATTACTACAAACTGTCGCCCTAGTAGGTATATGTAGGTAGGTATAACTTTATATGGGAATTTTGGGACACTATTCCATACCTACGTTTCCCGTAGCTCAGTGGAAGATTTTGTAGGACATACAGTGAAATTGCGTTTATGTTGTACAGAATAAGGACTCTATCTATCCATCAAATTTTATCAAAATCAATGAAAAACAAACGACAACAAATTAAAAAATGACACAAATATAGCTGGTCAACCAAATATGTCAGTAAAAAAGGCGCGAAATTCAAATTTTCTATGGGACGATATCTCTTCGCGCCTACATTTTTCAAATTTGCCGCCTTTTTACATTACTGTCAAGATCTGGTTGACCAAGTATAGCAATTCAAACAGTTGCAAATAGACCTACTTGGTAAACCTACACGTGATTATTTATTCCATATTAGCTTACAATATTAACTCTACGCATGAAGTTAGAAATAAAATCACAATGCGTAAATTTTCTAATGAACAGTTACATAGTAGCATAAGTATGCGCTTATAAAAACGATTAAAATTTTCAATGATCTTAAATGAAATTACAAATAAAACAGTCTAAATTAAATTAGGTATGTAAGTACAGTTCCGGCCAAAATATATCACCTTCAGGTTTTAGCGGTAAACGGTAAGGTTATATATTTTTGGGCGCAACTGCAGGTACTAATTCCTCAGTAGGGTTCTAATTCCACCTGTAACATTCGCCCTTTTCTTTAACGTGGACGTCACACGGAACAAGCCAGATAGCATCGCTTTCGAAATGCTGGCCCGATTCCGATGCGGTCCCAGGCATTGTTTGCGAACAATGGTAATTAATTGCCCGGCAACGTACGCATGTTCGGTATTACGCTAGATTACTATCAAGAATAGAGTTAAGACGGGTTAGATTGTCGAACCTAGAATGTCGAGAATTTAAACCTGAACCTCGACATAAAAGATGAAAAAAAATCCCATGAAATTTTCTATAAATTTTTTCACCCCCTCCTGGGACCCAAATTGTACGGTTGTCTTAAGAAACTTAGAAAGAAATAAAAGATACGGCGCGCCTCGCAAAACTTGCGACGAAAGATGTGGCCATTTTTACCTCTCGTGTCAATTACTCTGAACTGAAAATAGACTTGTGGCGCACCAATACTGGCTGCCCACAATCCGTCTACAAGCCTACGTCAACGTGTCAGTCATGTCACTTCGACACAACTAAATTTTCCTTCTGCGATACGGAAGCCTAAATCTTATTTAATCCTATTGTAATATATTCGCTGTAAATATTCTCTCATTATATGTAAATATTCATCATCTCTATCTCCGCGTATTATTTAATATATAAATAGTGCTCTAGGTAGGGCACTATAGACTTTCGTTTAAAATTTTGGTCATCATATCTCTCGGCATATTAAGACAACTTTAATATTAATTTTTAAAAGTAGTTAGTCAAAAGTGTATGTCTTCAAGTTTCCGTAAGATTTTTTCCAAGGTATTTTCCCTTGATTAATAAATAAAAATATATTTCATTAAACCCATTTATCGCCGCAAGAGGCCCTTAAATCAATAATAAATATTTATTAAATAACAACATTATTAATAATAAAATTGTAGTCATAATAATATACATAATTATTTTTCTGACAATTCTAGGTCTAAGCATAGGTCTAGGCTCAATACTAAGTCTGCAACTACCGTTAAGCACCAAGTGGTTTTTACTAGGAACGTTAGATGCTTTTTTTATGTACGCGTATCCACTGTTGCTAGTAATACGATAAATTCCCGTCAGAACCACGTCTAGATACGATATGGATTAGATATGTTAGTGTCAAAAGTGACGTTTTTTCTAACAAAAACCGGCCAAGTACTAGTCGGACTCGCGTTCCAAGGGTTCCGTATATTAAGTCCGATTCACGCTTGACTGCACATTTCTGATAGGTTTTCCTGTCATCTTATAAGTAAAGAACTATTTTGTGTATTTTTTTTTTAAGTTTAGTCCCAGTAGTTTCGGATATACAGGGGGAAAGGTATTTTTTTGGAAAATAGGCTGTGACAGACGGACAGACACACGCACGAGTGATCCTATAAGGGTTCCGTTTTTTTCCTTTTAAAGTACGGAACCCTAAAAAACGTCACTTTTGACATTGACATATCTAATCCATATCGTTATGTATCTAGACGTAATATAATATTTGACGTATCTTAAAGTTCGACACAAAGTTTTACTGACAAGATTTGCTTGACCAGCTATATGTCTGGTACACCTGCAATAATATGTGACACAACGAAGGCCGCAGAAATATCTGACACGATCTTATTTGTAGAGCCAAAAGAGCGTGTCACATATTATTGCAGTTGACTGTATGTATTAGTTTTCGTTGAATCCCGGCTGAGATGATATACTGCTGAGATATATTCGGAAAACAAGATCCGTTCTAGAGAAGAGAACGATACGATATGTACATACTAGATACCAACTAGTTTAGATTTCAACTAGATATCTTTTGCAGCTCAATTCGGGCAACCAATGTCACTTTTACGTTAACTTATCGTTTTACGATCGTTTCAAAATCGTTTTGAGATCTAAAAACACATAACGAGACGTTTATGTCTATTTCAAAATCAGAATCGGGCCCAAAGTCATACTATTATGAAATGAATGAATGAATGAATGAATGAATGAAATAAATTTATTCCAGAAATATTCCATATGTGATTAAAATATCTAAAATATTTAAAACTAATTACATAATAAATTATAATAATTATGATTAAATTAAATTAAGACGTACACAAACACAACAATTAATTACTAATGACCTGAGTTTCGGTTATGTACCTACATACACTGCGAAGGCCGAAAAATCATATCGTTAAGAAATTAATGCCTATACGAATAGGTACATGAATAAGGGGTTGTGCACAAATCACGCGAGGTTCGATAGAGGATTGTGACGAAAAAAATCACGACAGATCACGTTGGGGGAGGGGTGGGGGGGTATAATGAGACCTCACGTGTATTTTACAAGCTTTTATTTACTTTCACCTGACCGTTGTCTGTTGGTCGGTCTGTAATCAAATCTTGCAAGTTTAATTTGATCCACTTCCTGGTTTCCGTTGAGCTGAAATTTTGCATGCATGTATAAATCGGATGACAATGCAATATTATGGTACCATCGAGCTGATCTGATGATGGAGACAGGATGTAGTCATAGGAACTCTGTGATGAAACAACGCAACCTAATTGTGTTAGGGGTTTTTATAATTGTCTCGATGAGTATTAGTTGTCTGTCGTAAGAAAAGTACAGTCAGCGATAAAAGCTTGTACCAAAAATTAAATTTTTGCCAAAAACTTATTTCTACAGTGAACGAAACGTGTCCGCCATTTTGATCGGCGTGGTTTTCTAATGCGAGCGTTTGTTAGCTGCGGGTCAACGAACTCTTTATGATAGGACGTAATCACTATTTTAAGTCTTCAACAGTTTAACTTATTTTATATACTCGTAGGTAGGTACCTATCGGTAGAAGAGTTGAGAAACACACAGCTTCACAGAGTACCTACTAATATATTCGTGACACAGTGGACACAGCGCCCACCCCTCGTGCCTCGGGTCGCGTGTCCGCCATTTTGATCGGCGTGGTTTTCTAATGGCGTCGCACCGCGTGCGTTTGACAGCTGCCCCCGGGTCAACGAACTCTTTATGATAGGACGTAATCACTATTCTAAGTACTGCAACTGTTTAACGTACTATATACCTAATTGTTTTATTTCTAACGTAGGTCAATGAACTTTTTATTCGTTTTATGAGTGAATAACGAGTGAGTAGGTATGTACTATTTGCAATGCATTTATGTCATACGGGATTTTATACAGCGCGCCAAACGGGACGTTTTGGAATAGTCATGCGCAAAATGTGTCACTAAAAAGAAAAGATAAAGATAAAGATAAAAGATAGTTTATTCAAGTAGGCATAATTACAATGCGTAGGTAGACCGGCTCCAACCCTACACCTCTGCCCCGAAAAGATTTAAATCCCCCCTCGATTGGAGGAGGGTATCCCAATATGGGACCGGCAACAAACTCGGCGGGACACAGCTTTTCAAAAAAAATTACATCTAACGATTGATATGCATCTTTCGTATGTTGTGAAGTACTTCACTCCTTTAGTTCACTAGTTCAGTTCAGTAGCTCAACAGATCCATCTATATCAACAGTACTGGTTTCATTTCTCTCATTTGCGGATATATTGAGTTGAGTAAAGAATTTGATAGATAATTTCATTCATTATGAATAACTCAAATAAATAATTTATGAATCGAAGGTTTAACATGGCGTCCTTGTCACTCTCTAAGCAAATGAGCAAGTAAATGAAAAGGTTTTTAAACTGAACTGCTGAAGTAAAGAACTAAATGAATTCGAACTGAACTAGTGAATGAACGAGTGACATCAAGTGAAGTACTTCAATTGAATCTTTCATTCGCGAACTACAAAAACGAACTACGCTAAACTCAAAATCCCATACAAAATTACACACTGCTGCTTTATAAATCGCAAGTCAGACCCCATATGGAGTACTGCTGTCACCTTTGGGCAGGAGCACCTGGATGCCAGCTTGGACCCTTCGACTCATTCCAAAGGCGCGCTGTACGAATCCTCGATGATCCCAAACTCACAAGCGGTATTGAACCTTTAAGTCTGAGGAGAGACCTTGCCTCCTTATGTGTGTTCTACCGCTTGTACAATGGGCTGTGCTCTGAAGAATTGTTTGACATGATGCCAACGGCAGCTTTCTATCACCGCACCGCTCGCCATCGGCAGGGTGTTCATCCACACACCCTAGAACCTAAATGGTCGCGTACTGTGCGGTTTAAGAGGAATTTCCTCCCGCGGACGCTCCGGCTGTGGAATGAGCTCCCTTCCGAGGTTTTCCCGAGGGTCTACGGTATGGGGTTCTTCAAAAAAGGAGTGTACAGGTTTTTAAAAAAAGGTCGGCAACGCGCATGTAACACCTCTGGAGTTGCAGGCGTCCATAGGCTACGGTGACTGCTTACCATCAGGCGGCCCGTATGCTTGTTTGCCACCTGTGGTATAAAAAAAAACACTTAACGCAAACGCGTACGTCAAGCGTACTGCTATATGGCATGTAGGGTAACGACATACTTACAACTGAAACAACAAGCAGCAACGGTTGCACTCCGGGTGTGCCGATAGAAGTGAAAACTCACCTCACTATGTTACCGACGCCCGGTAACACGATACATACGTTTAGCGGAGGTATTTTATTTATTTATTATATATTATTATCATTCTCAAATAAGATCACACTTTTTCTTTGACATGTTTATTTACATACTGCCATGACAACGTCAAATTATTTGAACATAGGTAAAGAGTCTTGAAAAGGAGTCCGCAACATAAATGTCAAATAGGTAACATTGAGTTTTTCTTTATTGATTTAAATGGCATTTAAATTATGAGTGGCCATCTAAACCTTACGCCCCTTACGGTCACGTGATCGCCTTACACTGTCTCGAGTTTATCATTTTTTTTAAAGTGCCCAGCGCCGCTAAAAAAGTTTTCACTTCAAAAAACGCGTTTTCTCATCGAGCTCACTTTAATTTTTTTAGGTTTTGGTTGTCTGCCTTTGTCAATATAGCCTAGTTTCCGTGTGACACTTTTAGCCTTTGATTAAAACGAGTAGGTATAAGTATTCAATTAAAACCGAAGTGGGAGTCGGACACGCCCACCGAGGGTTCCGTACTTTTTAGTATTTGTAGTTATAGGGGCAACAGATATACATCAACAGTGAAAATTTCAACTGTCTAAGCTATCACGGTTCATGAGATACTGTTTACAGCCTAGTGACAAACAGACGGACGGACCGATAGACAGACAGACGGACAGACTAACAGTGGAGTCTTAGTAATAGGATCCCGTTTTTACCTTTTGGGTACGGAAAACTACTATTATGCGTTAGGTCCTTAAAGGTTAACCACCTATGGCTAAACACCTAACGTATTTCTAATAGATATATTATCGGGGTCTTACATCGTAAATTGATAATAATCACCCACTACATTCACTCACATCTGCCTAATAGCAAAGAGGTTATCTTGTATAAGCTCCTAACTGTTTTTTTTTATCATTTTAAAAAGGGGCTTAATTCAAAAGGACACAAAGTCTAGTTTTATACTGAATTGCATTTAGAGATAAGGCGTTTTTAGGGTAATAAAAACTTTGTAAGGTAAAAATAGTTCTAACGTTTGTCCGTAATCGATCTAATTATTATGGAAGATGGTATCGCGAATATGTATGAAATGTCAGCGTAAAGTCCCGGGTTCTATTCCCGGTCGATGCGTATTAGTAAACCGATATGGGTTTCGCAGAACCTATAGGGCTTGTCTTTACATGCTAAGTGCATGCTAATTACCTAAGTAAGTAGGTATTAAATGTATTTACAAGGTATTCTTTGTAGGTAAGTTTTATTACGTGCATAAAATAGGTATTTGTAATTGCCATGCATCCATTTTTATAACGTCAATTTTGATTATTTTTTTGTGAAAAATTATAAAATTTAAAATTGATTTGAATTGAACGATTCTCTAAATCAAAAGAGTTATTCTGTAAATACTTTTCATTTCTCATGCTCTGAAAGTGATTTGTTGTTGTTCTAAAAAGTATGCAGAAAATGGTACGTTTCTGCACTAGATCATTTTACTTTTTTATAGTACCTATTTATAAAGCGATTATGAGGAGATTATGAAGCGATTATTTATAAAGTGATTTATTTAGATTATAGGTAATTAATGTATGCAATAAAATTAAAATAAACGGGACCCTGAAAGCACAAAAATAATATACCGCCTGACACATACTGATCGCGCTATTACCCGCAGATTACGCAGCTAATGCAATAAATCGCGCAAATTGACAATTTGATTGCCGCCGCCGGTGGCAGTGATGTAGCTGTTTTATTTACGCTGTGCTAATTGGGTTACACGTTGATATTGATGATAATGAATTATTTAAAGATAGAGTGAGATAGAATGAGTGTCTTGTCTTTTTTTATTGAGCTACTGGTTGGTCCATCAAAGTAAAGTACTTAGTACTTCTTCTATCTCTTAATAATACTTACAACATGCATTTCGCTTTGTACAAATATATTAGGGAAGGTAAAACTTAATAATTATAGTCTGGCAAACACAATTTGTCAGTAAATAATCATATCATCATCATCATATCAGCCTTTTATCGCCCACTGCTGAGCATAGGCCACTTTTCGAGTACGCGAACGTTAAAAAGGTGAGGTCAGAAAATAACAACAAAAAAAACTAAACACATCCCTTTCTTTTGGGTAAGACAAAGAGAGTATGATTATGTCTATGTTTGGAAGGTGGCAGTCCCTGGCCAAAATATAATAAAATGTTAAGTTTTTTCACCTACTTCTGTTAAATTAAATATTATGCTAACAGTAAATTTGTAAATAACATATCTACAAAGTAACTGTTTACTCCCCGAAAAATACCAACCTTCATCACACATTCATATTTTTACATCCACACAAAAACCTTATTAAAATTTTATCTCAATATCCCTCTACTATTTTAATCAGATCTTAAACTAACCCTTTCCTAAAATAATAACAGAAACGTGCATAAATTTCGAATCATATTCAACACAATGCAAAAACAAAACGCGAAATTCAAATTTCGAACTGTGAGAACGCAGTGACAAACAATTTCAAAAAGAAACCTGTATTGTCTATCTTTCTAATTTTTTTCTTTTTAATTTAGAATCATTTGCATGGGTTCGCGGGCGGTTTAGTTTCAAAAGGGGGTAAGTGTTAGGGTTGGCAGAAGTTTTATGACTTTTTGGTTTCGTAAGGAGTTTTCTAATGAAATGTGTGAATAAATTATGGAAGGGACAATGTCTTGGAGCGACGGGAAGGAGCTGTAATTAAAATGCGGGATGAAATAGGGTTGTCAAGATATTTTATTGTATTTTTTTGTACGTGCTGCCTCGAATTTTATTTATAGATACGGCATAGATGTTTTGTATACGTACGTTGTCTTTATTTAGGTTTGTTCAGAACTAATAGGTAATTTGGAAAATTGTACAATTAAAATTTTAGAATCTGGCTGGCTTTTCATATCATTTAAGCAAGTATTTTAATAAGTTTAATTCTAAGGCTTGTAATATTTTGTAGCATTGCCTGTAAACATTTTTCAATGTGGTGTTAAATAAAAATTTTCTATGTCTATGTCTATGTCTATGTATTTGTAGGTATATAGTAGGTATGATAATAAGTAAAAAGGTTTGAGCTTTTTCTCGTAACTTTGGGGTAAATATGTAATTAAACGTAAGAAACATACCTATACTTAATAATCAGATTCCTACAATATCTTTTACAGTAAGCAGGGCCGGATTAACCCTAAGTCAGAGTAGGCAACTGCCTATGGGCCCCGCCTCGGACAGGGGGCCCCGCCTCGGCTAGGGGGCCCCGGCGGCCCCGCGCGCGCCAAAAACAATATTTGTTTCATATGGCCAAAATGCATAAATATTGTTTTTATGGTACCTAAATATTTATACCTAATGTCCAATATCAGTTTCTCAGATACACAATCATTAGATGATTATGTAAATTATGTTATTTTATAGATTTAAAGTCTGTAATATCGAGCTCGATTTTCAGGCTCCCGAGGGCCTAATACCTCATCAATGGAGCTTCGGCCCTCCGAGTAACTCTTGCTTAACACATATTATTGTCTAGTAATATTCGACGATTGGTTCGTGTCAGAGCGCTACTTTCTTACAGTTCGACCTTCGGCGTCGCTTTTTAACAAATATAAATATTGATTTCAGAAGCTTGGCCTTTTGCCTCGCATAAAAGCTCACCTTGGTTATAAGTACGCTTCGGGCTTGTTAAGTAATGTGGAGAATGCTGAGCTCGACCTTCAGCCTTACTTTTTACCTCCAAATCTCCTCTTCTTCAGCTTAGCCTTTGGCCTCGCTGCGCCAAGCTCGGCCTGCAGTCTCGCTTTTTAATACAATGGACATTGGTTGGCGCCTGTGCTCTAGCTGAGCTTATCCTGAAGCACGACTTTGACCTCGCATGAAAGCTCGGCTCACTGGCGAACTTCGGATTTTTAGGCCCGGCCCGGCCTTTTTAACACGCTTTCACAATTTTTTCACAAAAAATTTCGTGCTCGCTGCGCTCGCGTCTTTTTGGTGCTTTTCTGATTGACCCTGTACCTACATGCTAGCTTGACTAGTGAATGAATAGTCATTTAAACCTATGGAATATCTTTCTTATTAAGTACGTTAATTTTAATCATGCATGGCTTGGCGTATGGTCTTATGGTCGGACAATCGCTGTTCAGCCTCGCACAATATTTAACTACCTATTTAGAAAAAAAGGGCTGTCCCAACACTTGACGCAAAAAGGAATCGGCCAAAACTGATAGAAAAAAAGCTTCATGTCCACGCAATAAGAGCGAAAAAGACATCGATCGGCATATTCGGATCGGCTCAACAGACAGCTTGAAACCACAAACTTACTTCCCTGTACTGAAAAACTGAACATTATGTATGCACAATTGACTGTAAGGGCCGAAGGGGGCCCCGAGCATTGCACTGCCTAGGGGCCCCGGCATGCTTAATCCGGCCCTGACAGTAAGGTATAGGTAGGTACGTACGGTACCTTAGTTTTTAGGTACTGCTAAACAATAAATTAATAAGTATACATATTATGTATATGGTTGATAAAATGGTAATACACATGTCATTGATTTGTAAAGCAATGTACCTAATTTATAAACAGTTATTTTTTATTCGCTTGAGGTATTTACTATCAAAACGAACATAATTTTAAAAATGTTATCAAAAATGTAGGATGCATACAATATCTAGGTACATGTAACTACATGTCTTTTAAATGTTCATTTTAAGATTATGGTCGTGACAACCCTAAGTTTTAAAAGTAACACTCAAACTTACATCTCACTTAACCCTTCCAACGTCAAACCTGTTCGGTCCATAACAATCTATTTTTTGTTTTAACCCGTTACCGCTCCCCTTAATTGTGTCAACCGAACTCCAACAATGGACCAGATGCCAACCGGAACTAAATTTCGCAACGTAACAATTTAAAAAAAACCTGCTTTGTCTATTGTCTTAATAAAAGAAGGTGCCAGTATGCATATGGGATTAAAATTACTTTTTTTAGTGGGAACGCGAGCGAAAAGGGGTCAGCATTCGGACGTTGAAATCATTGTTCGGTATTTGAATGAGATTTTAGTTTTGTTTTATTACAAAATGGCGGCAGATGGTGGTTATCTATAGTTTATCTGTTTATAGTCTGTGCAATTTGAATTTTGCTAGAATCGGTCGTAAATAGGCTACATATTTCGATTGTACTACAATGTTTGAAAGCTTTTACATTACAATGTTTTTTAAAAGCCTTTTATATTTCTTTATAGTGGGCGTAAACGTTGTGTCGATAAATGTTCCATAATAGGTTTCCATGGCAACATTTATGATATCACAAGTACATAAAGCAGAGGCAAATTCTAGTAAATAAAGAAGACTAACAACCATACAACGCCAAGAATCGTTAATGTTGTAGAATTAGATTACATTTGATATTATTTTTACACTTTAGTTATTTGCGTATGAAAACTGCCACTCTACTGTTTAATTTATGACGTCAAATTGGACATAACTAACCGCAGTTAGAGTCTGTACGGAAAGAGAAGAGTCGTGGAATGTATTGGGCCCCATACATTCCACGACTCTTCTCTTTCCACACAGACTCTATAGTTCGTTTTTTTAGCATTAGCAAGAACTTGAAAGAAGGTAAGCGATCTTGACATGTTTTTTAATTGAAAAACGCTTTTTAAAAATCAGTAACTATTACTTATGAAAGCAGAAGAATATAAATGATCGTATTAGATTCATAATTGTTACATATTTGCCGTAACTTATTTTTAAAATGTGTTTTTCAATTAAAACATACATCAAGATTGTTTACCTTATTTCTAATGCTAAAAAAACGAACTATAGTCACAGAAGTAGATTTAAAGCATATGTAAAGTATTTTGAGCCTTTAAAAAAATTAAAACCAGATGGCGCTACTAAATAAGATTATGCCTAAACTGTATTATTATGCTTTAATTGTGCATATGACAGCGGCCAGAAAAGATGGAGTTTTACAATTAGAAGTCATAACAAGCAGTATTAGGTGACAAATTTAATACATACCTATACCTACATACAGCTAAAATGGGACAATACTAAAAATCACACGACGAACGTGGTGTTGTATGGAGATTGTCCATCTTGAATGTTTACTAGTCTCTGGCTGAGGAAAACCAAAGCATCACTGCACTTAGTATAATCGAGTCCTTTTTATCAGTCATTAAACAACATCTAGATTCTAGATAGACTTTATAAAATGCAAGTTGCTTTTAGAGTCACTATGATAATGGCTAAGTTACTTCCAACTGCCGTATTCGAACTTCAAGATATTCACAAGAGACGACACGTACTAGATCCATTCTAGATACGTTATAGTTTAGATTTCAACTAGTTCTCTTTTGCAGCGCAATTCGAGCAACCAATGTCACTTTTACGTTAGATAGAGTTAGATATCTATTAGATGTGAATTGGATCTCTAAGCCATATCTTGTGGAAATCGTTCAAGAGTATCTCCAGAATCGCGCAAATGTCAAGGTTAGATCTTAAACATATCGTTATCGTATCTTGGCGATGTCTAAAAGATATCTAATAGATTTACAAAATCCGAATCGGGCCCCTAGTTTCAAATCATGTAGGCAATTCTAGTAAATCTAGTAGGGTCTGTACTACGTACGTGACGTAATAGAGTATTTGACTGTATTTAAAATTAATTGTTTTACACCATATATGAAATAAAGCACCAGAAGATTAATAGAGAAACGTAGACTGCAGTGATTTTTAGACACAATTACTAAATTTTAAAACCCGTATAAAACTATAAAGAGTAGGTATTTTGATTGTGACGTCACATGCTAGTGTTTCATGAATTCCATAGTAGCAATATCATTTTGACAGTTCTAAAAAAGAAACTAATTTGAGTAGTAGTCAAATACCCTATTGTTATGAAAGTAACTGAATAATTATTGTCCTACTTTCTTCAGCCCGTTACAGTAGATAGAAAGACCTGGTTTATTTAGTATGTGCTTGCAATTTTCAAAATTATCCCGCGTTAGAAATTACCCCAATGCACTTTACAACTAGATTCGTTGGTTCCTATTTTAAAAACAAAAGTACATCGTCCTACATGAATGAAAAATCAAATTGAATTAACTTCAGGTTGCCTAGCTGTGTGGCTACCACCAGTTTGGCACTGACATAAACGCTATCGAGAACGTAACTTACTTTCTATGCATCCCGCTCGTACTCGCATATTAGTGCGAGCGAGATGTAGGTTCTTATAGAAAGTGAATTACGTAGAGTAGACGTTAGCGTATATGTCAGTTTTGACACTATCAGCGACTCATGGTACGGGTACTTTGACGCACCGCCACTGAAAGTATTTAACTATATAATAAATGTAGCAGTAATGTAGGTACTGTAAGGTTCCAAAATTGTTATCACGTTTATGTTCATTTTAGTTCCATACATATGCAATTTATTTAAAATACAAAACACTCATTTATTAATAATGTCCAAACGACTTGACAATTGAGAACACATTTTATATCACCAACTACGTATACGTATACGTTCGAAAAATGGCGGGTCGTTGCCCATTGGCGGGAAACTTGAAAATTAAAAAAGTAAAATGGAAAAAATGTTGAGGAATAGAAAAAACAATGGAAGATCGGCGGAAGATTGTGGAGAGCGAACGTACAATTGATTGATTTAAATGTTTAATTTATATAAGTTTGTTCTGTATTTGTTGGAGTTTTACTGACTATATCTTACAGTACATACATATTATATTGCATTAGTTATCTATATACGTAACCCCTAATGTAAATAATTTAATACAGTAGCGGCGGGGGTGCGAATGATTTTCAAAATGAGGGTGGCGTGTACTCGTGGAGAAAATTGTTCCTCCGGTTTTGATCGAAATTAAATATCAAATTATTACTTTTACTACCGTAAAATATATACTAACTACTGCCACTACTATTACTACAGTAAATACTACCATATTACATATTTCGGTTCCACAATGTTTTTAAATTTTAACGTAAGTACTGCCGTTATCATCATCGCTACATAGTATAAAACAAAGTCGCTTCCCGCTGGCTGTGTGTCTGTATCTATGCTTAGATCTTTAAAACTACGCAACGGACTTTGATGCAGTTTTTTTAATAGATAGAGTGATTCAAGAGGAATGTTTATGTATAATTTGTTAACCCGCGCGAAGCCGGGGCGGGTCGCTATTAAAAAATAAAAAATACAAGATCTGTGAGTTGACTATAATATTTAATAAATAGTCATAAATAGTATTTATGTTGACTATAGGGATGATGACACATGTTGAATTTTATAACAAAATCTAGTAAAATAGACAGCTAACGAGCAATTTATCACAATAATGTGGATATTAAAATAAAATATTGAAAAATTACAAAAATACAGGACCTGAAAGTTTCAAAATTTAAGTTTTTTTTTAACTTCCAAAAACGATAAAAGTAAGGGTACCCTTCGATACCTTACATTTCATCCAAAAAATATTGTATAGCAACTATATACATAAACGCAATATTTCACCGACAAAAACGCAATTTTCTTGTTTTGTCCATACTACAAGATGGGTTCCCAGAGACCTTGACGTCACGTTTCCTTGTCGTTTTGTATAGGGCGTTTCGCGAGTGAAGTGCGACTGTCGGCCTTTGACTACAATTTCGGACTTTTGTGTTACTTTAATGCAATGGGTCCCATATAGACATTTGATCCTAAAAACAAACCCGATCGATTGATACCATAAATGAAAATTAGTCATGTAGCCTATTCTAACCTGTTTGTAAGTACCTATGTTTTCATTATGCAAGTAGGTGATTTATGCGTATGATGACTAAGTATCTTAATTTTAGGATATTATTCGATGAAATAAAATTTATCTTATTTTATAAATAAGATTTATTATAAAGTACCTACTAGCCTCCACGTATGACTTCTTGTATGATGCTGTTAATTTTTTTTATTCGCACTTTCTCATCCATGAAAAAATATCTTAGACGTGCTTTGCCACATTTGACACGCTACGTCGATAAAGCTTTATATAATAAGTTTTATATAAACCTAAATAAATATTTACTTAGTGGGAAGTAGTGTTATTGAGACTTAGCTTATTTAAAAAAAAGTTATATTCTTGTAATTTTATTGTGGATTTGCAATTTAAATGCTTCTGCCAATGTTTGTACATATTTTATAACAACATCAAAGCTCTCCAAAGGGCCTCTACGTGTTGGATCTATATCCCCACGGAAGCCTATCAAAAGACCGGGATTTATAGGCCCATGAAAGTTCAACAGCATTTAAATTTCTATCGATATAGGTAGTCATTATTTTTTGATACTCATACAAATGTTTGACTCTGATTTCGTTAACATTTTGTACAGAATCAACTCTAATAATTAACGCCATAACTCCGTTAAAAATAATCAATATTTTTATTGAAATCCTTCATCGCATTCCATTTTTAAAAGTTCTAGAGTTCCATAGAGCAGTCGTTAAAAAAACAAAGCTGAAAATGAAAGCTCGCTAATGAGAAATAAGATTTAAAAGGGATGGATATGTCGCAGTCGGATTGTATAATCCGCCGTATTACATTACGGCTAGCCGTTTTACAAAACAGGGGCGTTTTGTAATGCGGCGGTTCGACGATTAGCCGGATTGAATGCGGCTGAATGAAAATCCGCCGGAATGTATTCGGCGCCATACGTTCTTCAACACGGCTAGCCGTAATGTAATACAGCGAGTCATTAGCCGCCGCTTCGACAGTTTTTAGTTCCCATTTTTAACACTCGTGGCGCTGCCTGACATAACAACAACAAACTCTGGGGTGTCCATCAAATCTGGAGCTCGTCGGACTGTTTCTTTGCAAAAAATATTTCCTTCGAAACTAGACGGAGCCCCGCTTCGCGGGGCTCCTATTTCTGAGCGGTTTGCCCTTCGGGCATCTGAAGCTACCTAACGAACCTAACCTACCTACCTATTGATTTAGTGAGACGTCTGTGAAAACATTACACTTTGGGGAAAAAAGCGTAGGTGGGTAAGTAGGTTAGGTTCGTTAGGTAGCTTCAGATGCCCGAAGGGCAAACCGCCCAGAAATAGGAGCCGTCTATTTAAGTTGTGAAGGAAATGTTTTGGAAAAGAAACACATGTCACTGCGGTGGGACCATGGTAAAAATAAATTAAATTGCAAACATTGTCAAACTCCGGTTACGTAGACGACCGAAAGAACTGGTCACTCTACAATCTAAATAGTAGATACGATGCGGCTATACGTAGGCCGCCTTATTGAAGAACGTATCGCAATGAAAATCCGGCTAATCGTCGAACCGCCGCATTTCAAAACGCCCCTGTTTTGTAAAACGGCTAGCCGTAATGTAATACGGCGGATTATACGATCTGACTACGACAGATATAAAACCTTTATCGCACCCGCTCGAACGGTGAATAAAAAAAACTAAATTAAAAAATAACGTGTTAAATTACCTAGTTCGGCGTGTGGTATTTTGAGTTATGTTTTCAGGGATTACTTATCTTTATTGAATTTTTTTGAATGTATTTGTTTATCCAAACTTAACTCATGGAGCGTTTAAATACTTATATTTTTTGGACACCCGTAAAAATGTAACGCCGCCATTTAATGATTTGGCTATAAAAAAGTGTATTATAGTATTTTTTTATAGTGGCACGCCGTATCGTTCAAACCTCATCGTTTGACAATATGCCTAGCGACGTTTAGACATTGCAACAAAATTGACAACGCAATTTTAAGTTTATAAAAAAAGTACTTCTCTTCAATATTTTCATTATTTTGTACAGATTTTTTTTTTACTTTTTTAATACACCAAACATTACCATGAAGTACGCAATTAAAACTATTAAAAGTGGTAGTTATGGAAGCTTTTTTACTTATTCTAAACATAAATTACGTCCAACGAACTGTGTTGCCATAGTTAAATTGATTTTCTCATCCACCATATTGAGCAGGGGAGACAATGAGGGGTACCACCCCCATCACTTTAACCCATGTGCAAAATGGCGTTTTTTGGAGCATTTTAATATGATTAAGCTGGTTATGTAGTATTACGTTTTATATCTTAAGGGGAACAGTGAGTTCGTATTCCGTCTACTCAATAACTTTTCGAACTTGCCCTTAACTATTCCCTCTTTCAGAGTTGAACTTATGACTGGGTCCGTCCAGTGGCCCCCTAATTGTGTTTTCTAATAAACCAATTCATTTCTGTATAAATAAGTAGGTATATACTTGGTCAAGCAAATCTTGTCAGTTGAAAAAGGCGGCAGAAAAATCGCGGGTTAGCAACACTACATTTGAATTGTTCGAAAATCGCGTGTCATTTATAATCTAATACCTTTAAACGAGCAATTCTTGTTTATTTATATATTAATTTATTTATTTATAAGTATATATATTTCGGGGATCTCGGAAACGGCTCTAACGATTTCGATGAAATTTGCAATATGGGGGTTTTCGGGGGCGAAAAATCGATCTAGCTAGATCTTATCTCTGGGAAAACGCGCATTTTCGAGTTTTTATATGTTTTCCGGGCGAAGCTCGGTCACCCAGATATTATATCTTATCCGTGGAACTGTTTGGTTTACATTTCATCGTTGTTCGATGTAGGTACAGTGCTGCTTTTTTTTTCGTTTCCTAGGGATAAGTACCATACTTTAGTTTGCTTTACATTGCTACTGACATATCCAGCTTGACAGACTATATTAATATTATTGTTCTAAATTTAACTCACCTACAAGGCGTCTTAAATACCAAAATACTCGTACCTAAACTAAAATACAAAAAAAAACAACACAGAAAGCAGGCAAATTTTCTGACTTCAAATAATTAATAGGAGCAAAGTATCACCTTTTCTAAGGCAATAACGAGGTAGCTAAGTGGGCAGATCTGCTAATCTTCAAATAATATCGCCCGCCTGCGCCAGGCAGGGATTCGAACCCGGAGAATTATTGTGGGAGATTGTTTTTAATGGCTTTTCTTTGTAAAGAAACTTTTGCGCCCTTAACATGCTGAGGTGATAGCGGGGATCCGTAGGCAAGAATATAAATTACAAGAATTTTTTTGTAAATCTTTAGCAGAAATTAATATTTTTGTTTTTGTTGTTATTCGATTTTACATAAAAAAATAAATATTTGAATATTTTTAACTGTCAGACCTGTTAACCTTTAGTAACTATCAGAAGTATCAGATGCGTGATTATTAGACAGTATAGTGTACAATAAATCAAAATAACAAAAGTGAAATAAAAATAACAAAATTATACCAGATCGAAATTATATTTTCTTTTGCATTTGTAAAGCTTTCAAATTTTATGGCTTAATAGTAAATGGTAATATGTTTGGTGTCTTAGCCTCTATTTCAAAATATAATATAGAGTAGGCAGGTACATATTTTTTATACTTTTGCAATAAAAATCGTTTTACAAAGTACCCAATTTGATTTTCAAATACAAAATACCTACTCTTAAAGTCTTAAGATAGAGAACCGTCAAGTAATATTTGCGTCCGACGTCAGGAGTAATGAAAAGCAACGGGAAGTCGTGCCAATCTCGGCTTTTCGGTTTTTGTAGTAGAGACAGAAAAAAAAACTTTTTTAAATACCTACGGTTTTTTTAAATTGTGAACTATTATAGCTGTGAATAAAAAAGGGTTTATTTATCTTAATATTAACTACAAATTTAATTCAAGAACATTGCCATGGTCACGAAACCGAACAAAAAATTAGGTAGGTACTTATAGCTGGTCAAGCCAATCTTGTCAGTAAAAAAGGCGCGAAATTCAAATTTTCTATGGGACAATATCCCTTCGCGCCTACATTTTTCAAATTTGCCGCCTTTTTCTACTGACAAGATCTGCTTGACCAGCTATAAGTACCTACTTTTTTGTTCGGTTTCGTGACCATAGTAATGTTCTTGAATTAAATTTGTATTTACTATTAAGATGAATAAACCCTTTTTTATTCAATAATAAAAACCATTCAATAATAATAAGATTAAATCAAATCTAGGGGTAATAAATATTTAATAAAAACATAAAAATATAAAAAACAGAAATAATACATTACTAAATTAACTTAAAATATCTACCTATACTTACACGAAAAAATATTACTGCGATTGATTGCTAAAACTAGATATGTATTGCATTATAGTATAATATTAACATGCTTAACCAAAATATATTTTATGAGTGTTATTATCCAATAAATTGTGTACTCATTTTAATAATTTCAGGCATAGAAAAACTGCCGGGAGAGAAAAAGTGTAAGGGCCCATACGGTGCACGGTGCGAGAACTCGCATGCCAGTTTCATTACATTGCGTCATTTGATCGGTCGGCTGAATTGATGTAACCTCAATGGTCCGCAATGTAACTAAAATCGCATGCGAGTTCGCGCGCCGTCTAAATGAGCCCTAATGCAAGCTTTTTGCACACTAGAAAAAAAATATTTGTGACACTATACTCTATCACAAGAATTTAATTAAACAACGTCAAGTTTCCAAATATGTAGGTACATATGGAATAAAAAAAAACGTAAATTTCATAAAAAATATTTTTAACACTATTGCTGCCAGTACCGAATTTGATCAGCAAAAAATATTTGACTTGACACCCGCGCCGAAAAGAGCGTTTCTTTGCCCCGCTATTGCAATTATGGAAATCAAACAGGGGGCCTTCTTTGCCTTATATTTAAATTCACTCGGAGAAATAATTACGTAGGTATTTTTCGATAAGACGAACCACGCGCTATTTCAAAACAATATAATTTATTATTGAAGATACAATTCAGAAGAGATAGTAGAGTTTTTTTTTGATATATGTAATTTAAGATTTTGTTTTGTAATAAAAGTTAAGTAATTCAGAAGAGGAAAAGTTTTAAAACAAAATTACTGCATGAACACAGTTTTATGCATATTTTTTTATATTATTAGATTATGGCAGTTGTTTAAAATTGCGATTTTTTTGTGTAACAAAGTAGTATATTTTTTTACACTACTTATAGTCCGTTTTTTTTAGCATTAGAAATAAGGTATCCAATCTTGATATGTCTTTTAATTGAAAAACACATTTTAAAAATAAGTTACGGCAAATATGTAACAATTATGAACAATAATATAATTATGAATATGTAACAATTATATCTAATACGATCATTTATAATCTTCTGCTTTCATAGGTAATAGTTTTTGATTTTTATAAAGCGTTTTTCACTTAAAAGACATGTCAAGATCGCTTACCTTCTTGCAAGTTCTTTCAAATGCTAAAAAAAACGAACTATACGATAAGATGTAGTCATATACGTACTAGTAAGTAACTTATATAGTGCAGTAGTTATCTATCAGAAGTGCATAAAAATGAACCCAGAATGAGGTTTTGTTGAGCAGAAATTATTGTGCCTTAAAATACTGATAATAATTAACTGTTAAATTTAATAGTTTATCATCAATACCCCAACTTCTTTATAAATGGTCTTATTTGTGATACTCGCAATGACATCTAAACATTATACTTAAAATTATTTCAAAAGTAAGTAGGTAGGTAATTCATTTACCTACTTATATGGAAGATACTTCAGCGTACGTGCCTACTAAATCAGTATTCCATTTATGTACTTACACCCTGTTAAATACTTATATACCAAACACACGCGAACGAAAAATCCACCCGCCTCACCGAACTCAATACCCCAATATCTTTAGGGGACTTCCCAAGTACGCACGCTCCGCTGATTTCAAAAGAGGGTGAAAACTTCTCGCAATCTGCATTTTTATTTTAAGTTTTTGACGAAAAATTCCCCCCCAAATTCAATTTTTCCCCTCAAAATTAATTAGAGAACACGGTTCTGTTGATTATGGGTCCTTTAATTTCGAAGATTAGTAAATGTAGGGGTGCGTTTTTGAAGTCCGGGATAATTTGGCATTTCTAAGATGCGTACTGATAATTAGTTTCGTTATGTTGATGTTAATAACTTTTTTGCGAGGGCTGGTAATAACGTTATGCGTTCATAGATTGGAGGCATAAATTAGAACTTGTTTTTGGTTGGTAAATATATTATATAGGTATCTTTTTATATTCCTATGTTGTATTTTTTACAATTCATTACAATTTAACAATACTCATTAATGCGAAAAGTTGTCAAAAATATTGACAGATTATTCGTTTGATTATGAGGATCAGAGCCCGTACCATGAGTCATTGACAGTGTCAAAACTGACATAAACGCTTTCGAGAACGTAATTTACTTTCTATACATCTCGCTTGCCCTATTATGCGAGTACGAGCGAGATGCATAGAAAGTAAATTACGTTCTCGATGGCGTTTATGTCAGTGTCAAACTGGTGGTAGTGGTATAGGTTCTAAGAAATATGTCGCGCGAGTTACTAAAAAATACATATTATCATAAATGTATTCCTAAATTAATACAAAAAATATGCATTCATTTGTTCATAATGTTTATAACTCTATTTTTCTCACAAAAATTTACGTTTGACAGATAAGTTAGGGTCGGCAACGCTCGTGCTACACCCATGGGGTTGCAGGCGTCTATAGGCTACGCCGACTGCTTACCATCAGGCGGGCCATATATGTACCTGTTTGCCACCGACGTGGTATTAAAAAAAAATATATATATACATATCTCATATCTCATCTCATCATCTTCCTCGCGTTGTCCCGGCATTTTTGCCACGGCTCACTAGTTTTTACGAAAGCGACTGCCATCTGACCTTCCAACCCAGAGGGTAAACTAGGCCCGTATTGGGATTAGTCCGGTTTCCTCACGATGTTTTCCTTCACCGAAAAGCGACTGGTAAATATCAAATGATATTTCGTACATAAGTTCATACATATGTAAAAATATATTAATTAAACTTAAGCAGTCACACAGGAAAAAAATGTAAGGGGTCACAAACTCATATTCTCTCACGTTTTTACAGTATACATTTCTTATATCCCAAAAAAAGTTTCGATATCACCAAAAAACTGCCAACGCAAACAACCATTTCAAAATACATCTACCGTACAGAGTTAAGTGGCAAACAAGAAAAAACCACCCCAAAGATTGAAACAGTCTCATAATTTTAAATTCAGTTCACACATCGGATCAACTTCAGGTACAAAAAGAGATTAAAAAAACAATAACAAAAAATATGCTAAAATATTTTTTCGACACGTTCTTGACACCCGGTAATTTTAGGGTAGAGAGGTGTGCAAAAAAAGGATTGAGCCATTCTAAGCTCTACTGCAAGTAAATAAAGTTTGTTTTTGTAGAGATTTTTTTACCTGAAATCAATATGATCGATAACCTAATCAAATTTGTATGGAGTATGGGCACGCGACATTTTTTTTGTACTATAGATCAATAGGTGTATTGTGACTAGTATTATTGTAGCAGTAATCACGTAAACAGGTAATAGTAGGGCTATTAGTGGTTAATTTGATTTATTTTTATTTATTTAGCAGCTATTATTTAAAATAACCATATTGCCGCTCTATTTGTAAGGTATTTAATCTCTATAGCAGTCCAAAGGCCTAGAGCTGTAAAATTATTATAGTATACTTATGTAACCTTATTCATAATAGGTAAACCTATCTAATAAAGTAAATACTTTATAGTTCGTTTTTTTAGCATTAGAAAGAACTTGAAAGAAGGTAAGCGATTTTGACATGTCTTTTAATTGAAAAACACTTTTTAAAAATCAATAACTATTACTTATGAAAGCAGAAGACTATAAAAGATCGTATTAGATTCATAATTGTTACATATTTACCGTTACTTATTTTTTAAATGTGTTTTTCAATTAAAAGACACATAAAGATTGTTTACCTTATTTCTAATGCTAAGAAAAACGAACTATAACGTCTTATAAAAGAGCCTATAGGTACTGTAATTACGAGTAATGACAATAAATATTGAGTAGGTTAGGTATAATGTGCTTAACTAATGTTTTTTTAAGGAATTCGCTTCTTTTTAACTGTGCTGTTACAGAACTAATTTAATAATAGGTACATATTTTGAAATTATAAACATGCAGAGGCAGAAACGCATATGTCCAGAAATTAAGTTTATTGGGGTTGATTTCCTTTCCTATTATATCATACGTCCTTGAATAACCGGTATTTTCTCTTTGTGCTGACCAGATCGACATATGGGGTCGAAATCCCGTTTTGCAAACTAGTGTGAGTGATTTTCACACACACAGGTACATAAAACACTGCCTGCATAAACAATTGTAAGTGACCTCAAAATTTTTATTCTTCTTTTAAAAGATGGCTTCCTATCCAATAAATATTTATGATGATTTCGTCAATATCAAAAGTGTTTCTCGGAGTGTAGAGTATGACGTTGTTCGGTATAGTCACCATACCCACATAAATCTGTATTATTTAACTTTCTGCCAAAAAGAACAGTCATTCATTTCAATTACAAATTTTTGAAGATGGATCCTTCTCACTAAACTGATAGGTCTAAATGATAGCTGGACTTTAGAAATAGCCACGATAGATTGCCGGGTGCAGGGACCGGAACCGGTTACCTTAACCGGGGTTTTTCATAGGGTTATTTTAGAAGTGGTTATAAAAACCCCTACCATAACGGTAACCGTCTGATAAGGTAACACTTTGATTCGGTAACCGTATCAGTTCGAGTTAACCCCTGTTACCGGTAACCGAAATAAAAACCCCGTCTATGCTGTTACCTCATAATAAGGTTTTGAACCAGTTCAAACGATTGTAAACTTTACGCAGACTTAAATTCAACTTATTATTGAATAACCGTGGTTGGCATGGGCGGTCTATGAAGCCTCCAGCACAAACAAGTTTTTTTGCCGGTAACTTCGCTTATTGTCAATTCAAACAATATTGCACTTTGAGTCCTTAAGCTAAAATTGAAAACAAGTAAGCGATTACAGTATTATTTTTAGAGCGACAGCCGCGGCGCAGCGCGGCCATTCCTTTGTTTATCTTTATACCTGTGTGTTCCTATTGTTTTTGTCAATTCTAGTTTAGAAATTTTTAGAAAAGGGGTTGCAAGTAAACAACATCCTATCCTAGTAATATCTGCTATTATTTAGATATATTTTATGCTACTTAGATTATTATTTTTATTTTCGGGTTCACACTTGATATGTACCTACAGATTAAAGACTGATTTAAAGAAAAATTTTCACCTAACTAGTAATTTTACTGGTACCTAGTTAGGTATAATTTATCTTAAGTGATTTAAAAAAAAACACTTTGTGATAAAGATACATGCGCTAGCGGATTGTGGTAGATATTTTACCATTGTTAACAAATGACATATGTACTAGTTATTATGAGCTTATTTTATAATAAGCAATTAAAGTCTATTTTTTTATTCGGTAGACTAAAATGACATTTCATAGTATGAAATGAAATGACACATGATGTTCATACTACGAAATGTCATTTTAGTCTACCGAATAAAAAATAGACTTTAGTTTAAAATGTTTTCAGATGCGGTGAGTTGTATGAGCTAAGTCGTAATTTACCTTGTACCGCTTAATGCATCGATCAGAAAATATATATCTATAGCAGTTATAAACTTATTTTAATATTACAAATCTTTCATTAATACCAGGGGGCTCAGCACGGTTCCATTTTTATCGACTATCACTATGCCCGTCACTTTCGCACTTACATACTTGTTAGAACGTGACAGGCATGGTGATAAACGATAAAAATGCGACCGTGCTACTAGGGCAGAATTCATTATACATATTCATTGGGTATCTATAACATTGGTAGGTGAAATAGTTTTGATTAAATTAAATAGATACATACATTACATACATACTTAGTAAGCAGTGTTGGGCATTCAAGAATAAAATCATTATTTAAATAAGAATTCCTAAGAATAAAATCATGTTGATTTTATTCCCGTCAAAATTATTCAAATAATTTTGATCGGAAATAATTCGTATGTGAAAAAATTGAATAAGAATCATCTCATTCTTAATCAAATAAATATAATCATGATTTTATATTCTAAATAATATTCCTGGATTAAACATGTAGTATGGGTGCCGTATAGGCGTTACGTATAGATAGAAGTAAATTAGACAAGAAACTATTATGTTTCTTGACTAATTTATACCTGATTTTATGCAATAAAATCTTACAAATTTAATTTACTGCCGCATAGTCTTGGTATTGGACGATACCCGTATTTATTTTAATGTGATAACTAAATCATCAGGTACAATTCAGCTGCTCTGAACGGATGGTGGATAGCGAAACTCTTCAATGGCTCACTGTGCCTAAATTAATGTAAAAAATAAAAAACCGGCCAAGTGCGAGTCTGACTCGCGCAGGAAGGGTTCCGCACCATTACGCAAAAACCAGCAAATAAATCACGTTTGTTGTATGGGAGCCCCACTTAGATATTTATTATATGCTGTTTTTAGTATTTGTTGTAATAGCAGCAACAGAAATTAATTATTTGTGAAAATTTCAACTGCCTAGCTATCACGGTTCATGAGATACAGCCTGGTGACAGACAGACGGATAGAGGAGTCTTAGTAATAGGGTCCCGTTTATACCCTTTGGGTACGGAACCCTAAAAAAGATGTTTTTAAAGGTAGGATAAGGAATGGCTTGATATGGTGTATTCCTATTTCTCCCCGCCGGGCACAGATGGGAATAGGCGCTTCAGTTAAATCATTCCCATATGTCCCCGCCTCATGTATCGCGGCGATCACGTTGGGCAGGAACAAATGGGGAAAATACTCATGATTTTTTTCTGTTTTCGAATTATGTTTATAATTCGTTTTTTTTAGCATTAGAAAGAACTTGAAAGAAGGTAAGCGATTTTGACATGTCTTTTAATTGAAAAACACTTTTTAAAAACCATAACTATTACTTATGAAAGCAGAAGACTATAAAAGATCGTATTAGATTCATAATTGTTACATATTTACCGTAACTTATTTTTAAAATGTGCTTTTCAATTAAAAGAGACATCAAGATTGTTTTCTCCAATATGCTCGGAAATGTTCACCTTATTGTAGCAAAAATAGTACGGGAAGTTCTACGTTATTGTCAAACTCTAATTTAAAAAAATCAAACTATCGCTGTCCTGTTCTAGCGGACGGGAATGAAAAAAACACTACAGTAATGACTTATTACTGTAGTGTTTTTTACTTTTTAAAAATAAAAAACGCAAACAGCCAATTATTGTAGCCGCGAGCCGCGTCTACACGACCCGATCAGCTATCATTTCAAACTATAGGATAGAGTGAGATAGTAAGATAAACGACCTTACTTATCTCGTTCTTACAAGACCGTTGTGCTCGTGTATGATCGTGCAAATACTGCTTAATAAAATCAAAGATTATTTTTATATTTTTTTAAGGATCTCATCCGTGTACATAAACAGAGACAGAGAGAATCATACTATCTTTGTCTTACACTAGTACTAGCACCCAAAAGAAAAGGATGGGTATAGTTTTCCTGGTTCTTACTGACTGACAAATTGGTTTGACCAACTATATTGCACAATTATATTGAATGGTACTGAATGGCAGAATAAGTTTGTGCCCTTAACTTAAAAAAAAAATATTTTAGAGGGAAATTGTTTTTGACATTTTTGATGTGAAGGTTCGATTTGAGTGATGCTTGCTGCTTAAATAATTATTATTTTACCTTATTTCCTCGCATGTTTGGAGAAAAGCACTATATATGCCTCGGCAGGAATAGCAATTCGTGGATTCGTCTTCTTCGAACGAATCGAAACTCATCCACGAATTGCCCTTTCCCGGCCTCTGCAATAATGTACTATTACCTTATTTCTAATGCTAAAAAAAACGAACTATAGTATGTGGTTTCAGTATCCGAGTTACTACCAAGACTTATGGTGTTTTTAAAAGCTCTTCTGATATTTAAAATTTGCATTTATTATTTAGACGGAAATTAACAGGTATATTTGACACAACGCTTGCCGCACGTGTTTAGCAAATGCTGACAAAGAATTCACCACGCCACGACTTAATCCTATTGTTATTGCCAATGAGTAATGAATGACGGTCTCAAGTGCAAACACGCCTGCAACTTTCTGCAAATCTATTTAATTATAGTGATAAGCGTAGGACTCTTTTCTTACCTGCAGTAATTTACTATCTCATTCACTTTCCGTAGGTGTGAAAGAGATAGCATACGTAAGACCTCAAGGCTGGTAGGAATAATAAACAAAATACATACTTAATACGCAAAGAAATATACATTGAACCATCATAATTATAATTTCGCAGTTTACTTTCTATGTAGCTTCATTATAAAATTATCATCACCGTTTCGAAGGCTTCAAAAAATTCAAATCAATCCGACCATTGAAAAGAGGGGTGAAATTCATTTTACTATCTATATACATTGTACTACATATAATATGACGTATAATATGACCAAATAAATGCCATTTAACCTTGTTACCACTAACTCATGTATCTACAATTACATCAATTAGTCATGACACGGCAGAGTACTGATAACAATACTGTAGTGTAGTACAATAATAAGGCTTTATTGTTGTCACTATGACTCTCACCGCATTCTGCTTAATCCTAAATATCCTAATACAATAGAAAATACCACGACCTTTAAACATTCGGTGCACTTGCGTTGTAGCGCGTGCCAGCGGAGCGCAGCGTTTCGATTTAAATACGCATGTTGCTTCGCCCGTGTAGGTATATTTATTATCTTCATGTTATTAGGTACTAGGAAGTGCAAATAATTGACTTCATACATGAAAGATATTTTGCAGATTTTGTTCAATAGTCACCTTCAACAACACGAGAGTAATCTAGAGCAGAGTTGGGCAAAAAATAACTTGAATAAGAATAAGAATAAAAACAGAAATTTCATTCTTATTCCAATCGATTTGAATAAGAATAATTCTTGCACTCGTTATTTTAGAATAAATAGAAAGTGAATAAATCATGACACTTTTATTTTAAATTAAAAAGACAAAACGGAATATTTATTCCAGATGTAGGATTATACTAAATAACGTTTTATTCAATTAGAATGTTATTCTGAATTAATTTAACTTTTGTAGTTACATACTACTACTTTTAATTTTGTAAGTTTCTAAAATAAATAAAACAAATAAAATAGATAAAATAAATGAAATAAATAAAAAAAAACAAATAAATTATATTATTGACATCTATTTTATTAGTATTGCATTTTAGTTTTTATATAATATTATAAGTATTAGTTTAATTTTTAAGTAGGTTTATTTTAATTTTAGTTTAGGTTTTAAATTTTTAATTTATAGATTTCATAGTTAGTTGTAATGTTTTTTTTATTATTACCTTTTAAGTTAAATAAATGAACTTTATCCTAATAAAATAAATAAGATAAATAAAATAAACAAAATAAATAAAATAAATAAAATAAACAAAATAAATAAAATAAATAAAATAAACAAAATAAATAAAATAAACAAAATAAATAAAATAAACAAAATAAATAAAATAAACAAAATAAATAAAATAAATAAAATAAATAAAATAAATAAAATAAATAAAATAAATAAAATAAATAAAATAAATAAAATAAATAAAATAAATAAAATAAATAAAATAAATAAAATAAATAAAATAAATAAAATAAATAAAATAAATAAAATAAATAAAATAAATAAAATAAATAAAATAAATAAAATAAATAAAATAAATAAAATAAATAAAATAAATAAAATAAATAAAATAAATAAAATAAATAAAATAAATAAAATAAATAAAATAAATAAAATAAATAAAATAAATAAAATAAATAAATAAATAAAGTAAATAAAGTAAATAAAGTAAATAAAGTAAATAAAGTAAATAAGGTAAATAAGGTAAATAAGGATAATAAGGTATATAAAGTAAATAAAGTAAATAAGGTAAATAAAGTAAATAAAGTAAATAAAGTAAATAAAGTAAATAAAGTAAATAAAGTAAATAAAGTAAATAAAGTAAATAAAGTAAATAAAGTAAATAAAGTAAATAAAGTAAATAAAGTAAATAAAGTAAATAAAGTAAATAAAGTAAATAAAGTAAATAAAGTAAATAAAGTAAATAAAGTAAATAAAGTAAATAAAGTAAATAAAGTAAATAAAGTAAATAAAGTAAATAAAGTAAATAAAGTAAATAAAGTAAATAAAGTAAATAAAGTATATAAAGTAAATAAAGTAAATAAAGTAAATAAAGTAAATAAAGTAAATAAAGTAAATAAAGTAAATCAAATACATAAAATAAAAAATAAAAAAAAATAAACAAAATAAATAAAATAATCAAAATAATCAAAATAAATTATATAAATAAAATTAACAAAATTAATGACAAATAAAATAAATGAAATAAGTAAAATAAACAAAATAAAAAAATAGACAAAATAAGTAAAATAAACAAAAACATTAAAATAAACAAAAACATTAAAATATGCAAAATTAAAAAAAAATACAAAAATAACAAAATAAACTATTAGTTCTATTAATAAATTAACTTTTTCTTTTAGTAGGTATTTGACTGACGGCACATCACTAAATACGAATGTAGCAAACCAATAAGCAACCGATAATAAAGGTTACCATAACTGAATAAAAACCGGTTAAAAACCCCTAACAAAAACCCTAACGCGATGGGGTTTTGAGATTAACTCGGTTAAAGGTTAAGGTTACCGTTTCAATAAGCTTACCGTTACAATCAGGTAACAGTATGATAGGGTTACCGAATGATACGGTAACCGAATTGATTGGGTTACCGAATGGATAGGATTAAGCGTAAAGAGGGGTTTTCCGGTCCTTGGCCGGGTGTTGACAAAAGAATGGTTAAGTAAATGCATTTTATGATTAACTAGCGACTCGCCCCGGCTTCGCACGCCTCTTGAATCACTCTATCTATTTAAAAAAAACCGCATTAAAATCCGTTGCGTACCTAGTTTTAAAGATCTAACCATACATAGGGACAGACAGCGGAGGACAGACAGACATCGGGAAGCGACTTTGTTTTATACTATGTAGTGATAGTGATACTTCATTAGCTGTACACGTTAGTTCATTGAATAATAAGCTATCAATATCAACTTTAAACGTAACGTCACGTAACAACAACGACCATCACATGTATTGTGTATATATTTACATTTGCAGGACGCAAGCACAGTCCCGGGTTCCGGTAGATCACGGCCTTGGCGACCGGTCTGACCGCTATAACGGGACGTGAACTTGAACTTGCTTTTGCACGTTTGTGAGTTACGTTGTTTTACATGTGAGCGTTTTAGATGTAGTGTAGATTTTAAAGTCAGTTACACTGTAAGCTAGACTTTTGTTGCTAATATTATTTTTAAGAATAAGTACGTCTATCTCTATCACTTCTGTGAGTCTGTATGCCTTAAACCGTAATATATATTTACTTACTGTCACCGCTGTAATAAGTCGGATTCGCGTTCCAAGGGTTCCGTACATTAAGTCCGACTCACACTTGACTGCACATTTTGTGTATTTGTATTCAAAGTTTTAGACCCAGTAGTTTCGGAGATAAAGGGGGGGGGGGGTCAGACAGACAGACAGACAGATGCACGACTTTAAAAATGCATAAGCTACGTATTTTTAATATACGTAAACTATAGGTATATTTACTGCTGCTTAACCTACTGATTAATGTTTAAGAATGACTGTTTGTTTCTCAATAAATAAATAAATATCTAAAAGGATTGATTTTCACATACTGCCGTATTCGAACTTCAAGATATTTACAAGAGACGACACGTCCTAGATCCATTCTAGGTAGGTAAGTACGTAATAGTTTAGATTTCAACTAGTTCTCTCTTGCAGCGCAATTCGGGCAACCAATGTGACTTTTACGATAGATCGTGTTAAATATCTATTAGATGTGAATTAGATCTCTAAGTAATATTTCTCGAATGTTATTTTCGGTATAAAACAAACATGTTAGTTATTTCCCCTAAACTACGTCCAAATACGAACCACAACGACCATAATTATTGCACTTAAGATACCTTAAAAACTGTAATGTCGTCTTTTAAAAAAAAGAACGTCCCTTGGCCCTAAACGTCTTAAGACGGGCAATTACAAACAAGCATTTTTAATTTAAGAAACATTATCTGCTAACCTCGCTGACGTTTATTTCACCCTGGGGACCCGTAATTCACCCGCTTCCCCTTTTCGCCAACGATTATTATTTCTTTTAACTGCCTGTTTAAGGGGCACTTTTTTTAAGAAAGAGGTTTGTCTTAATAAAAATTTGCTCATACAATTTATGTGTAACGTCAATTTACTTAAAATTGTTATAATACAAAGTCATTGTGCTAGTGTCCATGCTCTAATTTTCGTCCACTTCACGGATTAGCAAATAATACATGTTTTAATTTGCTTCTTGCGAAATATCATTTTTATATAGATAAATACATTATTTGGACATTAATTATTGCAAAAAGTCTAGATTTGTGCAGCAATGTAGGTTTGTATTCAAATTTCGTCAGTGGACGAAAATAAGCGCAATGACCCTATAATACCACACAAATTTTTAAATATGTACTCTTAACTCTTATAATAAATAAAAATTCTAAAGCTGCAAAGCTGTAGTTGATATACAATTAACTAATAGTATTAAAATATTTTCAATAATGTTTATATCCAGAGAGGAAAATGGGGAATACGTTTGTATCGGAGAAGCGGTCCACTATCCCCTTAATATTTACCTATACTTTGTTTTACAATAATAATTTATTACAACAACTAGCAGTAACTTAACTCTTAGGTAATTATTAATTAGCTACCATAAACGAACACAATTAATTTATATACTGTTATTCAATGAAGCCAACAGTTTTTCAAACCATTTGTATAGGCTACAAGCGTTCAACAATGTATTTGTCATAAATTTTATACACAAAGTGCTATTATTGAAACTTTCCCATGTGAAAAAAGTAAGGCGTGGCCTTACAATTGCCTTTGCGTGATAAACTTATTACCAACTTATCAATACAGTTGCAAAGTACGCAATTGTTTTGACATTTGTATTCAAAGGTAATTTGTTAACGGCAAAGTTAAAATTGTAATGGAAATGTTAACTCCTTTGTTTTACCATTGGTTACCACGATGGTCACGGTAACTTGGGTTAGCCATGCGATTTGCATTCTTATTGCTTGGTTACAGAGTTATAATTACGTCTTACATGGTTGATTTTACTTGGTAGGAGTTATTTTAAACGTTACGTAAACGACATAAGTCATAGCCTTGTAGCATCAATGAGAAAGTTCTTTAAAAAATGTTTTGTTATTTTAATGCCGGCTATACACACTCGTCGAAAGAAACACCATTGGCCATGTTGGGCAATTGCAGGTGATCCCAATGAACAGAAAACAAAGCCAGTAACAGATGTCCACAATAATACAGCTAACATGCAATAACAAGTGGAACAATATAAACATCTTTAGGAAAAATGAAGGGAGGGAAAAAAAAATTATAGAAAGTAGGTGTGGGCTTGCGTAACGCGCGTGTGTGTGTGTGTGTGTGTTTACTTTGTGTAATTGTGTTTGTGTGTGTATATGTGTCTGTGATAGTGTGTATGATGTGAGACTAATAAGGTGTATGATTTACTTACCTAGTTATATTTATTCAAATGGCATACAGTGGGTCATAATCATAATCGGCGATAATGGAGCGTATTTCATGAATTCAAACATAACTTATGCAGCTTGCTGTGACTACACCAACTCGTAATGATTAGTTAAAAAAAATTGCTCAGTTATTCATGTATCAATAAACGGTTTTTTATGTTCTGACTTTCCTCCCATAAAAGACATCCTATTACCCAAAAAATCCTATATGTGGCCTTCCGTCAGAGAAGGGCCCTTATGATTCTTCTCACTTGATGGTCTCATCGGAAGATCAGCGCTGGAAGCCACCAGCAACATGCTGAGATGAGGCCATTTCGTGGCACTGTATTCTTATTTTGTGTTTTCTTATGTATTATCTCGTTTGTTTGTGCTTACGAATAAATCCTTATATTCTATTCTATTCTATTCTTATGCTTCACGCGCAATAAGGACCTTTTTATCAACAGTTTTATTGGAATTTCAGAACATCCTAATTGCACTTGAAGTTAAAGACCCTTCTGTCATGGAAAGTCACATAGCACTCCCTTAAAGACACTCAACCATACATACCTACTCAATCTTGTTCAGATTGAGTAGGTATGTATCCCACAAAAAACGAGGGCCCCGACCCTCACGATCACCATAAATAAATATATAAAGATATACCATTAGCACGGACTGTTTACGGGAAAAAAACGTGGGGGAGGCACCCTCGCTTTTTTTACACCCTACTTTTTTGATTTTTCGTCTGTCTCATTGGCGATCGATCTTGTTAGGTTGATGGATAGGTATGGTTGTGTTGTGATATATGTATTCGGTTGAGGGGTAAGGAAATTGGGAGGCAAGAGGATAAGAGAGATAGGGAGTATAAAATACTTGAGCCCCTCTCGCATTGCGTTTTGGACAGTTGACTAAAACCCATTTAAAGAAATAAATATTAAAAGATAAATAAGTAGGTATTTGGCATAAAATTCATTTTTGGTACAAACTTCTATCGCTGGCTGTAATTTTCTTCCCACAGGCAACTAATACTCATCGAGACAATTCTATGCTCGACTTGGCCCTCTTGGTTTACCGAAACTCTTGGAAACCACCCCGAACACAATTAGTTTGCGTTGTTTTATCACAGAGTTCCCATGGCCACCTTCTCTGTCTCCATCATCAGATCATCTCCATGTCATGTCATTGTCACCCGAATAAAATATGTAGGCAAAATTTCCGCTCAATCGGAAATCGGGAAGTGGGTCAAATTTAGCTTCCAAGATTTGACCCACATACATACATACTAACATACATCATACTAACTAACAGGGCACCTTAAATAAAAGCTTGTAAATAAGACAAACTTGTTCCCGCACTTATAAATGTTCGATCTCTGTTTCACTCAAGGTTTAACTGGTAGAGAATTCCTTGTGGCATTAAGTTGGCCTTTTGTACAACTATTACTGTGCAAACAAGATTTTTTAATATGCTTAAGCGTCTCAATGTTGGACCTTCATGTCGATTAAACGGAATAATGTTTTAAATTAAATATTTTTCTGTTTTAATAAATCTAAGTTGTCATGTATAATGTTTATACGATTATTAATAGTTATTTGTACAACAAGTGATCAAAGTTTGATATTTCTTCGAGTGCTTATTTTGAGTCCCGTGCAAGCGAAAGATTCTATAATAGATTCACGAGCGTAGCGAGTGAATCTAATTTAGAATCTTGAGCGTAGTAAGGGACTCAAAAGCGCACGAGATGTAAATAACTTTGATCTCGTGTAGTACACAACATTTTTCACCTCAGCGCAGTGAGAACATACCTATTAGACAACTTGAAAAATGTAATCCTTCTTCATCACTTAATACCTGCACTCATGTTTTCTTAAGATATAAAGTCCGTCAACCAAATCTTGTCAGTAGTAAAAGGCGGCAAATTTGAAAAATCGCGGGTTAGCAACACTGTGTTCAAATAATTCCAAAACGCGTGTCATCTGTGTTTTATCTGTGGAATGTGGATCGTGAATGACAGCCGTCACCTTATTTGTTTTCATTTGGTTTTCATTCTGAATCGTTTCTGTTTCAAGAGATATTTCTGCTGTCACCATTAAATACCAATACATTAAATAAGAATAAGCAAAGCTAAGGGGCCTACAATGTACAATCATGCTCGTTGATGGTAAACATTACTAAAAATTGAGGTTATGACAAGTATTGGAAGAACTCTTTCGAACTTTTAAGATTATGTTCAGTTTTTTTGTTTTAGGGTTAAAATAAAAGGCATAAATAAAATTAAAACGTATGCCTAAATCTATCCAACAAGACCATAAATTGTGTCCTGGAAACCGTCCATAGGCCCACATGTCTAATATTTTCAGCAATCAGTTGTGACTATTTACAAAGGTAAACCTTTTAAACAGTATTAAGAGCCTTGATTATATCGCCGTTCTTTCGCAATATCTACCTAATCCATACATGTTTGTTGCAGGATTAAATCTTGCCCAATATAAGGCGTTCGTAGTAGGTAGTATCTTTTCAGACAATACTTACCTATGGCGGTTTATGTACGTGTACAACGCAACCAAGTCGAAAAGTGACCCTTATCTTATTTACCTTTAAATTAAATAAACACCCAAATATCAGTTGTTTTATTTTTAATATGTATATTGTACAATATATACCAATCAAAAAAATTACACAGGTATGTCATATTCATCCAGAACAGTACACTAATTTACATTAACAAGTGGCATATTATATTGTAAATAACAAATATATGCACTATCTAATTATCTGCATTTTGATATGATTTTATTTTAGTAAACTTAGAAGACGTAGATAGGGAACAAAGAGAATATAAGCACTACGATAGGGAGTTGTTTTTGATATCTTCAAATTTGTTCATCATTTTGATTAACATTGTTTTAACATCGCTTTTAAATTGTCCGTCGATGTTTCAATTTTTTTCAATAAACCGCGAGTGACAATTTGATTTGACGTACGCAGGGCGCGCTCAGCGAAAAAAAAAACTGTTGGTTCGATGTACATTGCTGCTTTTCTTAGCGCAATACTGCTCTTTGAGTGTTGCCCTACTTTAGTTTGCTTTACATTGCTACTGACAAGATTTGGTTGACGGACTATACAAACAATTAAGTTTAATTACCGCAATGGAACACAAAAACAAAACGTAATAATAAATTCCAGTAAAATAATATAGAAATAACAAACATTAACTGACACTTCAATCGCCAACTTTGACAACAAAAAAAATCTTTGTAAGATACTGTCCGAATTGCGGATACGTCCTATTTGTCAACTATGGTAGAAATTCTTAAAAGTAAAATAATTAATTTTGCGTGATGATCTGTGTATTTTTTGAGTTCGTTATTTTAATTGTACAATAAAATACCTAAAATATAGTATTTTATCAGTTTTTATGAAATCTTAAACTTTATTTTTATTTATTAATTATTAAGAATTCATACTCGTACGTGGTTTGGAACGATGCGGTCTGAAGTTTTTCGGGGGTCTATTATAAACCGTGAATATACTGTTGAATGTCGTTTTAACTTTTTTTTGTCTGTTTCTTTTTGCTAACAGTGTGAAAGGGACAGAGATAATAGAACCCAAGCATTTCGAACTTTTATTAGACCCCGCATGTTGAAATGACATTTGACTATAAAGGTCACTTGAACGTCATTTTGTCTCACTCAGTGAGCAAAATCGCATTTTGCTCACTGTTTTTAAGAATCAAAGTACCCTTGTTCGAGCTGCTGAGGTGAAAAAACATTTTTTTCACACTCATAAGGCCAAATTCGAACAATGCTTAAAATAAGATGTCACAGCAATACGACACCGATCTCACAGTGTCAAAAGTGACATTTTTTCAACCAAAAACGTCACTTTTGACACTGACAGTTCGGTATCGTATCCCTGTGACATTGTTCGAATCGAATCTTATAGACATTGCCAAATTGGGGCGCTACTTTATTTATGTCTAGAATTTAATATGCGCTTCGCTATGCTCGTCTTGGCGGGGGCACTACCGTGCCCCCAGATGTACAACTCTAGTCCCTCGAGAAACTTTGTTTTACTCTAGTAAAATCTACAACTAGTTACCATAACTACGCTAGTTAGTATTAAAATCTTAATGAAACCCCGGTTTAAAAACACATCCAATTAAAGTTCCACTCGATAGTATAAGGGGGTGGTAGAAATAGGGTGAGTCCGCCATGTTTGTTCCCTCGTTTTGTTTGTGATTGATCAGGAATAATAATTATGAGTGCGGGTTAGTTCGACTTAGAAAGATGGCCAAAGCATTATGCCTACAACGTGACATAAGACTCGGATCCATAAAGGATGACTCACGCTATACCGGGCCATGCCCGGGCCGAGACATCCGACATGTCATTTTCTATTCACGTGGTGCTTTCTATAGCAAACGAAGATCCGGAAGCTCCGGCCCGGCTCCCGCCCGGTCTAGCGTGAGTCATCCTTTATTCATAAATCATAAAACGTAGCATATGTATGACAAAAAAAAGCGGCCAAGTGCGAGTCGGACTCGCCCATGAAGGGTTCCGTATTTAGGCGATTTATGACGTATAAAAAAAAAACTACTTACTAGATCTCGTTCAAACCAATTTTCGGTGGAAGTTTACATGGTAATGTACATCATATATTTTTTTTAGTTTTATCATTCTCTTATTTTAGAAGTTACAGGGGGGGGGGGGGACACACATTTTACCATTTTGGAAGTGTCTCTCGCGCAAACTATTCAGTTTAGAAAAAAATGATATTAGAAACCTCAATATAATTTTTGAAGACCTATCCGTAGATACCCCACACGTATGGGTTTGATGAAAAAAAAATTTTTGAGTTTCAGTTCGAAGTATGGGGAACCCCAAAAATTTATTGTTTTTTTTCTATTTTTGTATGAAAATCTTAATGCGGTTCACAGAATACATCTACTTACCAAGTTTCAACAGTATAGTTCTTATAGTTTCGGAGAAAAGTGGCTGTGACATACGGACGGACAGACAGACGGACAGACGGACAGACGGACAGACAGACAGACATGACGAATCTATAAGGGTTCCATTTTTGCCATTTGGCTACGGAACCCTAAAAACCGGCCAAGTGCGAGTCGGACTCGCGCACGGAGGGTTCCGCACCATCAACAAAAAATAGCGCAAAACAAGCAAAAAAACGGTCACCCATCCAAGTACTGACCCCGCCCGACGTTGCTTAAATTCGGTCAAAAATCACGTTTGTTGTATGGGAGCCCCGCTTAAATCTTTATTTTATTCTGTTTTTAGTATTTGTTGTTATAGCGACAACAGAAATACATCATCTGTGAAAATTTCAACTGTCTAGCTATCACGGTTCATGAGATACAGCCTGGTGACAGACGGACGGACGGACGGACGGACGGACAGCGGAGTCTTAGTAATAGGGTTCCGTTTTTACCCTTTGGGTACGGAACCCTAAAAATCACGGATAGAGACCAAATATTAATAAAACAAGTTTAGTAATAACCTCAGGTAGTTTATTGACCTTCTTTATAGTTTTCAATCAAGGCTGCCTTTCCACTGAGGTGGAGATGATGAGCAGGGATGAAAAAAGACGTGCAGAAGTGGTATTCTTAAATATAGTCATAGCTCCGCAAAACTCAACAATGAGGTTGATTATGGGGTCATCACAGTCATCAGACTCTATTTTTTGAAGTGAAAACTTCTTTAGCGGCGCTGGGCACTTTTTGAGGTGGGGAAAAAATGATAAACTCGAGACAGCGTCGTAAGGCGATCACGTGACCGTAAGGGGCGTAAGGCGATCACGTGACCGTAAGCCCCGTAAGGTGGCCACTCATAATTTAAATGGCATTTAAATCAATAAAGAAAAACTCAATGTTATTTGACATTTATGTTGCGGACTCCTTTTCAAGACTCTTTACCTATGTTCAAATAATTTGACGATGTGAAAAAGTGTGATCTTATTTGAGAATGATAATAATATATAATAAATAAATAGAATACCTCCGCTAAACGTATGTATCGTGTTACCGGGCGTCGGTAACATAGTGAGGTGAGTTTTCACTTCTATCGGCACTCCCGGAGTGCAACCGTTGTTGCTTGCTTTTACTTACAAGAATTAGACTAACATTAGACTCAAAAACATAATATCCGCGGACCCGAGCACGCACATCCAGCTTACACACGCTTACGATGAGACAAGAACGCGAACCTACGGGGCCTTAAACTTAATCACTACATAGTAGGGGAAGTCCGGGCATAGTGAACACCTTTACCTTTGACTTGACATAACAGAAAAATTTAACGAGGAAGAAATGAAAAAAGTATCAATAATAAGTCTTTATTTAATAATCTTTTAATTTAAAACAACACTAGCCTGCAATGTTTAACAGTTGCTGCAATTTTGAACAAAACGTAAAAAAAGATATTTTATTCGCTTTGCCCAGGGTGCCGGGCAAAGTGAAACTGGCTCCCGGGCAAAGCAAATATTACTCATAAAATCTTAGTGAACTTAATAACTAAGTGAAAATTAATCAACATAAGATCATTTCAATAATATTAATTAGAAAAAGCTGTCACAAGTAACTTTTGATATATTTTCACTGATTTCATAAGCATAAGTATTCACGGCATTTCTGAAGACATTTTAACACAGCGAATCCACGTTCTGATAGCCATTTCTATGACGTCTGTTAGCCCGGAGCTATTATCGATCTTTTTTCGATATTTATATACCATCTGTAACAAAATATTTTCATTAAAAAAAATTACCTAATAAATTCAAAGTGAACACGCTATCAGCTTTGCCCGATCCACTTTGCCCATTCAGTCAGTTAAAGAAATTAAGAATTAAAAAAAAATAACCGTTGGATTGTTTTAAAAGAAATGCGTTGTAAAAGGAAGATACTTTAATAAGCAATAGAAGCATCTTGAATTAAAATTCGAGATAATTACTGTGACAAAATAACATACAATGTACTTACCTTTCAAAATCGAATGTTTTGCACTAAAAACACATTTTGACTCGTCACCGACGACGCTCACAGCGACCGCTCCCTGTGACGCTTGCCGCTCATAGAGCGAAGGATTCCGAACATCATATAGGCGCGTGGTGCGACAAAGTCGAATAGTTTAGGATTGGGAGCCCGAATTCGCTTTGCCTGGGGTGTTCGCTTTACCCGGACTTCCCCTATAAAACAAAGTCGCTTCCCGCTGTCTGTCTGTCCCTATGTATGCTTAGATCTTTAAAACTACGCAACGGATTGATGCGGTTTTTTCAAATAGATAGTGATTCAAGAGGAAGGTTTATGTATAATTTGTTAACCCGTGCAAAGCCGGGACGGGTCGCTAGTTCAATTTTAAATCAAAGGCAGATATTAGGTAGATTATTAGAAAATTAATTAAGAGACGTCAGAATTCAAAACCCTCTCTACTCCGATATTGACGGCACTACTTAAATAATAAGCCATACAAAACTGAAAGAGAAATCAGCATTCACGGAGTTGTGACGTCACAGGACCCGCTTTGTGGGCTCGTCAAGATTTGAGCAAGTTCCGACGCTCGCCTCTTTTCTGCTTGAACGAGTTAGTTTACTTGAGGGAGAGTACTTGTACAAGTGGAGACCTTTGCTAACTTTACACAGGTAAATGTAGAATGAACTGTCGTCCGCTGGATTTCCAGACCGACCTTTTAAGAAAAGAGCGTACTCCCAGTTTAAAGGCCGAGACTAGCTAGCATGTGTCTATGGAGGTGTCCTTGGGCAAAGATAATTAAATTTTATTGTATTTGCCATGGGCAACGGTGATTGCCTACCACCAGGCAATTCATCTACTCGTTTGCTTCCTATTCATAAAAAAATTAATTAGCTATATCACATACCTACCTAACTAACAATGTATTTTGACGTTTTCGGTTACATGAATAATCTTACAGTCCTTGATATGGTTGATACCTTATCGAAGCTAGAGAGTGTATAATCTAAATACCACAATAAGGGAACTATTTTTAGGAACAAGAAGGCCTGTTTTAAATTCAATATAATCTGGAAAAACGCAAACCCTGTAACAAACGTCTGTTTATTGCAATAATCGGTTATCTCAATTAAAGAGATTTAGATATCGTTATCAAATTTAAGTACGACTAATAAAAACTGTTGAATATCGTCACTGCGTTAACAATAAGTGGCAGTCTTTTTTTGAGAAGCAGTCATTCCTTCAAAGTTCTGATTAAGTAAATGAATGACATCTATTAGTTTGGTTTTTAAATTGGTTTATCTCTTACTCATTATTTAATACCGTTTTTGTACGGACTGACATACTAATAACCTGCACGCTACTAACACTAACTCGTGCGAGTAACTCGCTCGACTCGCGAATATCAAACGCAGTACGGCGTTAAGGCAGGGGCGCGTTTAACCCCCTCCTGAGGGGCGTCGACAGGGGACACACCCCTGCGGCTCGCCGTGTAGTGAGAGTGCTTATGGAGCAGGAAGGAGTATTGCGGGAAGTATTTTGGTGTTAGTTCTTCTGGTTCATTGCTGCAAAATGAGATGTGAAAAATTATGTTTTTTTTTCTGTATTATAATTTAATAACATTTTGAAAATGAATTTCATTGTGTGGTTGCTTATCTGTTATCACATAAAATAGTGTCAGTGTTTGAAAAATAGTGATTTTTTGTGTACTTACACAGAATCACAGATAGGTGCAATATGAATGTGTATGACATTAAATGGTTTTTTTTTAATAATCGGGTTTTAAATAATTTAAAAATACGTTGTTTTTTTTTATGTGCTGCTGATAATTTTATCAAACGTTTGCGTTTGTGTAACAAAGCTAAAGGAGAATAATATTTTACAGTACATATGAGGCTACTTTTCCGCACTAGTGCGTAAAATAGCACTTTTCGTGCGTATGTCGAAACTTTAAAGTGCCATATGTACTGTAAAACGTTGTTCGATACACGTGTGAATAGGTAATTCGCAACTCGTGTCGATTTAAAACACGACTTCGGTCGTGTTTTAATTTATCGCCACTCGTTTCGAATTTCCTCTTTTTCGCACTTGTATCGAAAATAACTATTGAAATTTGATTTTTATTTAGAATTTTTGAAAATACGTTTTGGTTTAGTTAAAAGATTGTATTTTTACAAAAAAATATGTTACAAAAATATTCCCAAATATTTTTGCTATCGTATTTTTGGGCGAACCTGGGCTATAACCGCGAAAATCGAAGTCCACAAATTTTCGGAGTTCGCCATAGGCCCTAGAGGTATAGGTACTGTAAACAAATAATTTTCCTGGTAGGTTGGGACAAATATGTGAATAAAATTCTCCTCCCGAATATTATTATTAAAACCTCACTTATTACTTATTAGAACGCACTGCGATTCATTTCTTGCGGTTTCAGTCTTGCAACATGCGTGCGAGCGTGCGCTTATGAAGCATGCCGTACGTTACTCTTTATGCGGTTCTGAAACCGCAAGAAAGTAATCGCAGTGCGTTAAGCAGGGAATGCTCACGGTACTGAGTTTGTATGGCGAGAATGTGCTACCCGTGCTACCTTTAAATAATCTGTAATATTATATTAAATTATTATTGTTAATAATATTTTCATTTCTTAAGAATTAAATGACTTGTAAAATGTACGGATTTTACCAGTAAAAATCTGTATTAAGTATAATTATGTAGAACCGGGAATTCCCGGTTCCGGTACTATATTGTATATAAAACCGGTACCGGGAGCACTCCCTAGTTCTAAGCCACCCACACCACACCGCGAGCCCTCCTTGCCTCCCCGCATTTCTTTCTCTTATTGCCGCTTTTTTCGGCCGCCATTTTTCCGACGCAGGCGCCGAGCGCCGAAGAACATCGATCTAGCTTCGGTAAATAGGGGCTTGCGGTAGGTTATTTTGAAGGGTGGGTATGACGGTGTGATTTTTAGATTGATGGCGCGGGTATTTTGTTTTATTGGAAATGTTTTGATATTTTATTTAAAGCTTGTTCATGAAAACACAGACCTGTTACTTACAGTAGTTGGAGTAGTTATACTTCAGAGTAAAAATACAATACTCTATATTGCACACCTCACCAAACTCGTAGTACAAAATAAATATAAAGGTATAGATGACTCACGTTAGACCGGGCTGACCGGGCCGTGTCCGGGCCGTAAGCTCCGGCCCGGACACGGCCCGGTCTAACGCGAGTCATCCTTTATAGGACAATTTTACACGGATCAACCTAGTCCCACAGTAAGCTCAATATGGCTTTAGTTTTGGGTACTATATAAAGAAAACGTCCACAACAAATATTTCTGATATACGCTCAAATAAATGCCCTGAGAATGGACAAGATTAGCTGGCCAAGACGAGGCCTACAATGGAGGCCCAGAGCGGACCCGAGGGAGCGGTAGACCAGCGCAGCGCTGGGTGGACGACATCCAACGACACGGAGGTCGGGACTGGATGAATCGGGCACAAGATTACAGGAGTGGAAGAGGCCTACATCCAAGATCGGATCACCAAAAAGCCACCATGATGATGATGATGAAATGCCCTTACCAGGATTCGAATTAGGGACCTTCTCCTTCGTAGGTAAGGTCACACACACAGGCTAGGACACCGTCCAATTTTTTTTTATATAGAAGTAGTTCTAAATTTTAAAACTTTCTCTTATTACATTTTGAATTTATTTAAAAATAAATAAAAAAAACCTACATTAACTTCAGTTTTTATTGATGGTGCAAAAATATTCCTACTCATCAGTCGACCAATGGGCGTGCAGTGATGGCGGCCGGAAGCCGTCGCGTCACTTCCGGGAGGGCCAGTTACGTTCAAACATGGAACTAAAATCTACAATGTAACGGAAAAAAATGGTTACTGTAGCATGTGTACGGTACGACCAGCAATATTTCTGATTAATGTCCCTTAATTTAATCACTCAGTGTCAGAGGCCATATTGAAAAAATAATTAGACGAACTCATAAAAAACTCATCAATTTAGTAATATTAATTCTAAAAATAACTGAACTTAAGTAATAAAGATTCAAAGATTTATTTGTTCAACATAGGTAAGTTACAAGATGTTAAATAAATGTTTCAGTAAATAAGTTAAATAAGCGTCACATGCATCTTACCGACCCCTTAATAAACCTTTAGGCCAAGCGCGCACCACGATTTTAAATTTTGCGACGCGATTTTAAAATCGCGCTGTAATACATATTTTCTCGTCGCATGTGCGCGCACTGGCATATACATTACGTTGCATTTCTGCGACAAAATAATCGCGCGACAAAAAATCGTGGCTTGGCCTTAGACGTACTTACTTACTAATTTGTGAAGTAGACCATACTGTCTCATATACTACGAAATTATAACTTATCATTTTATCACTGAAACTTTATATCTGTGTATTTTGGTCGGAAATTACAATTTTCGGCGGGTATGGGAATTTTGAGAACAATTTGATCAATTTCAAACATGGCTGCCTACAAGAGCTTGATTACCAAAGGCAACGAGCAGCCAAAAATGCTCATACCGGATATTACAGTTATCCGCGCTGGTGGCCTAGTGGTTAGAGCGTGCAACTTTCAATCACGAGGTCGCGGGTTGTATTTCGATGATGTATTTCTGTTGCCGCTATAACAACAAATACTAAAAACAGAATAAAATAAAGATTTAAGTGGGGCTCCCATACAACAAACAAACGTGATTTTTGACCGAAGTTAAGCAACGTCGGGCGGGGTCAGTACTTGGGTGGGTGACCGTTTTTTTGTTTATTGTTTTGCTCGTTTTGCTCTATTTTTTGTTGATGGTGCGGAACCCACCGTGCGCGAGTCCGACTCGCACTTGGCCGGTTTTTTTTTATGGAAAGCATTACGTGATCACCTGTCATCTGTTATAGAAAGCTCCGGCCCGGACACGGCCCGGACACGGCCCGGTCTAACGTGAGTCATTCTTTATGGTAGTCAGGTCACCTGTCACTTTAGCTAGGAAACCCTATTATTAACACATAAGTAAACAACTTAAAAGTACACACTTCAAAAGATCTTACACTATTTTCGGAAGTGACAAAACCTTTGAACTTTCACGAATAATAAGTTCTGAAGAACGTTTAGTAAAAGGTCGATCGGGACTGAGGTAATGACGCATGGGTAATTTCGCAAAGCGATACAAAGGTTAGCTGGAAGAGATCCCTTGTAGGCTAAGAGCCCCGGTAAATGGTCAACGGTACAGGGCAGATTTTTTTGTTGATTTATTTTGGTGGACAGAGTTCCCTCTATTCTGCATGTATTTTAATATAAGCGCAACTTTACCGTGTGATATTTCACAGAATTACGAAAACGTAGCTATGGTATTTTTGTAACTTTCTTTTTTGTCAGAAATTGGGGTTTCGTATTTATTCCATCCAGTAACAACTAGTGTAAATTTGACGTGACGTAGGTACGTACGTAGGTACGTACATTTTGTATGGGATTTTGAGTTTCCAAAACGTCCCTCTTGGCGCGCTGTTCAATATCCCATACTAAAATAGACAACGCAAACGCGATCGCTCGTCACGCTAGAGTCTGTGCGGAAAGAGAAGAGTCGTGAAATGTATGGGACCTAATACATTCTACGACTCTTCTCTTTCCGCACAGAGTCTATCGAATGAAATTCACACTAGGGGTCAACGAGGAGCTCGTCTTCAAACCAGCCAAATTTTATCCAAATGAAGCAAAAATAGAATCAACATTATAATTCAAATCAGCCCATCAGAGCAAATATTTTTTAATTGGCTATTAGCTATTAATTACATATTTAATTACACAAACGGGTCTACCGCGATATAGTTTCATTGTTTTTACCTTAACTTCCGACGTTTCAGCTGAGCTATTAAATAAATCCAAAAACTTCACCATTGATATACGCTTTTTATAGTTCTTAGATTTTCCGATTGTTCATTTTAATTACCTATTTTAGAATAATTTAAGTTATTTGGTATTTGATTTTCCCTAAACAGTATTATGTTGAATTTAAAAAACCATTAGCAAATAAAAAAGGCAATAAGCCTTACACGTGTTTCCTATTTTTGGGCATTTTTCCTCGATTTGACCTTTAATTTCCTCCAAATGTCACTTTAAGGAGCCTTATAAAGTTATAACTCAAACCGTCAACGAAAATCTTCACCATTTTATTCCCCTAAAGATTGCGAATACATAAAACACAATTAAAAGATAACACAGTTTCTCAACTGCATTGCAACATTCTAAACAAGGAGGCGTCCAGTAATTACGTGATGCTTTTTTTTAGGATTTTTTATGCCCCTCGCGCCATGGTGAGATGTCGTTAGATTTGTATCGACTCCCTCCCCTCCCCTTTCAAATTTGTATTTTGAGTAGGTATAAAACGTGTTTGTTATACTATACTTACTATATAAGGCTTTTGTAAAATTTCGGCATATTTAAATCAATCTGATTTTTCATACTATTTCATGCCTAAAAAAATTACAAGATATTTGCCGAAACCCCACCTCTCCCCACGTGAGGTTTAGTTGGCGTGAGATTTGGTGAGTGTAGTGACCCTTGTAGTAGGTACGTCTTGTTTTAGTTAAATGACTGTATTTTTTTTAATTTTAATGAAGTTTTGTAAAAGGCATGTAAGAAAAATATTCCTATAAATTCTTTATCAAAGTATTTGTACCATGCTGTAAATTATTATAATACTGCAATGTTCTGCCGCCAGAGTGCAGCACTAGCACCCATCATAATCCATAGAGTAACTTATACATACTGTGCCTTAAACTGATTTTTGACAAGTTTTCACAGACAATAAAATATGACATTGATACAGCAAGGCGGTTTGTTTACAAAGAGCCTACCAGGAAACGCGAAATCGAAACCCAGCTATCTGAGGACCTACCGCGAACCACGTTCGACGTGTTACCTCCCTGTCACACTTACGTACGAATTTACAAGTGCGACAGAGAGGCAACACGTCGAACGTGGTTCGCGGTAGGCGCTCTGGCTCTTTATCGCTCGAATATCCAAGAGTGAGACGTTAGATAACAAAATTTCGATTCTCTATCGTTTGCGGTAGACCCTTAGATTGTGACTGATTGTAGAAGTGGCGCCCCCTACGCAGAGTTTCGCGTAATATTTCCTATTGCAGGACCTAAAACTGCCGAAAACTGTGTACTGTGTACCCGCCCTAGCCTCAGCATGACCTTTAGTACATAACACAGGTTTGATGCGCCGCGCACTTAGGCCCGCCGCAGATGAAGGAAAAAGAAACAAGCAAAATGTACACAGGGAGGCAGTGTAGCGCGAAGCGGTTTGATACTTGAACAATAAGATAAAAGATAAGATAAGATCAAATTTATTTCATTGAAAAAAATCCAAAAATTAAAACAATCATCTCTATCGATCTAAGCATACATACGGACAGACATTCAGTGGGAAGTGACTTTGTTTTATACTATGTAGGTAGTGATGAGCAATATTATAATGACCAGTTACGTTTTTTAGTGTTCCGTACAAAACTTTTTTCACGGGACACGGCACACTTCTGGGATCATTTCAGTTTTGTTTTATTTCAAAAACACTCTATCTTGGTCTAACTCTAGCTATTTTATACCAAAAATATACTACTATGAATGAGTGATATACATACAGGGAAACGATATAAATCTGAAAATAAATGGAAAATTAGACATGTTTTCGTGTTAAGCTTCGAAATAAATTAAAAGTGGAAAAATTCACTGTCTTGGGTATCAAGTCCCACCCAAGGCAGTGAATTTTTCCACTTTTAATTTATTTCGAAGCTTAATAGCATCGTTCGCAGACGTTTCTGCGTAATACAAAATTAATTTATGTTTTCGTGTTTTTTAAAATTAATCCAATATTTTACGTTTTAAGTTTTTGGCTGGAGTCTATCCCCGCAAATAATAGACTATAGTGCGTGTTTTTTTTTCAGGGAATTCGGCCTTGATAATAACAAAATTTTCACTCATCTATTTTTTGTCGATTTTAATTCAACGTTATAGTTACTAAAGGAAATAGAGGTGTTTATAAAACATTCAAGTATCAAACCACCTCATTCCGTCACTCAGCCTTAATAAGGAGAGCGTGCGGGGATCTTCGCTCGAGTTTTCTTTTTCGGCGCCGCCCGCCTCAGTAGGCACCGCGCATTGAGATGTAAAGAGGGGAAAGTAGGTATTTGGTGATGCGTTGGTAGCCTATCGGCCCGATTCGAACAATGCTTATTAACATATCACAGCGATACGATGCTGATATTGATGATTTGTCAGTGTCAAAAAAGTCGTTTTTAGTTGAAAAACAAACTAGAATGATGTAAAAATATTTTTTTATTCACTTATTTTTTAAATCAGGCCCTACGAAAAGAGAATTGAAGGAACTATCTTAGGGACCATCATTCGATGCGAGAGGTATAGCGCAGCGAGGGTACGTCGCGGGTTCGAACCCCGGCTCGTACCCTATGAGAGCACCTATGTAGCCTATGTAGGGTAGGTGCGTTAGTTTCCGTCCAGCTCTAGTTTTCGTCCACTTGACGAAATGTGAATATAAACCTACATTGGTGCACAAATTTGTACGTATTGCAATCCTTAATGTCAAAACAATATATCTATCTACATAAAAATGATATTTCGCAAGTAGACAATTAAAAATCTAATATATTATTTGCGAATATGTCAAGTGGACGAAAACTAGAGCATGGACGGAAACTAGCCCAATGACCGATGATGTAGGTACAAAATATCATTTGGCGAATTTAGGACAACATCCTGAAGAAACCGGACTAAGCCCAAGATGTAAATTAAAAAGTACCGTGAATCCACCCAACTATATTCCAGTACTAAAACTATGGTCCAAAAGTTGAATAACTAATTAAGTATCAAACAATAGTTATTTGTACAACAAGAGATCAAAGTTTGATATTTCTTCGAGTGCTTATTTTGAGTCCCGTGCAAGCGAAAGATTCTATACTCTAGAATCTTGAGCGTAGTAAGGGACTCAAAAGCGCATGAGATGTAAATAACTTTGGTCTCGTGTAGTTCACAAACTTTTCACCTCAGCAGTGAGAACATATTAGAGAACCCGAAAAATGTATTCCTTCTTCATCACTTACCTCTATTCACTCATGTTTTCTTAAGATATACCAACAATTAAGTTTTCACCTCAGCAGCTCGAACAAGGATACTTTGCTACTTAAAAACAGTGAGCAAAATCGCATTTTGCTCATTTTGTCTCACTCAGTGAGCAAAATACGATTTTGCTGACTGTTTTTAAGTAGCAAAGTACCCTTGTTCGAGCTGCTGAGGTGAAAAAGTTATTTTTGGTTTTGTCTAATTTATACCGACATTCTATATGACTGCGTGACGTAGGTACGCAAATTATAGGTATTGCCATATCTAAGCTGTTTGAGGCAACACTATCTCAGGGCCAAATATAGTTGGTCAAACCAAATTGTCAGTAAATAAGAACAAAAAAAAACTATACTCATCCTTTTCTCTTGGGTGCTAGTACTAGTGTAAGACAAAGATAGTATGATTCTCTCCGTCTATGTTTGAAATGAGACAGTCCTTTGACAAACTATATAACAAAACATCTAAAATACATCAATACAATATCCGATTTAACACCGCTCAGCTACCAACTTAAGTACACGCATAAAACCTTACCTCGTAAAAGGATCTCGTAGGCTCAAAGGAGTTGTCTCCAGCCCGTAATTGTTAAAAACCGGCCAAGTGCGAGTCGGACTCGCGCACGGAGGGTTCCGCACCATCAACAAAAAATAGAGCAAAACGAGCAAAAAAAACAAGCAAAAAAACGGTCACCCATCCAAGTACTGACCCCGCCCGACGTTGCTTAACTTCGGTCAAAAATCACGTTTGTTGAATGGGAGCCCCACTTAAATCTTTATTTTATTCTGTTTTTAGTATTTGTTGTTATAGCGGCAACAGAAATACATCATCTGTGAAAATTTCAACTGTCTAGCTATTACGGTTCGTGAAATACAGCCTGGTGACAGACGGACAGACGGACGGACAGCGGAGTCTTAGTAATAGGGTCCCGTTTTTACCCTTTGGGTACGGAACCCTAAAAAGGACGTTTGATGCCAAGCCCCACACGTGATCAAGCGGCGATGGCACGCATATCTTAAGCTTCCTTCGAGAGCTTTTGAGTAGACCGTTTTTCTAAAGATGATTCTGCTTTCTACCCCCTATAAAAATATTTTTCAGATCACCAATTCGAAATAGGGCTTTTTGTCCCTGCTAGGAAGGATCAAAGTAACACTTTTCTGTTATAATAGGACACTATATTTTTACATTTTATTGTACATTTATTACGACAATTGCTTACCATCAGGCGATTCGTCTGCTCATTTTCCTACTATATCATAAAAAACATTATGCGTTATTCATTAATAAACCTATTTTTATTCTTCTTCATTGAATAAATTCCTTTTCTTTCAACGGTTGAATAGGGAAGCCGCCATTACGGCACCCTGAGGCACCCTGAGGTTTTATTAAGTGCTAAGCTAGAAAAACTCCAGACTAAAAGGAAATTGCAGCTTCTGTCCACTTTATTTGCTGTTGACTAACCTTCGTCTACGGGGTCTCGGTATTTATTAAAAGCTCATAATTATTTTACATTAAAGGGTACCTTTTTTTTTCAACCCTAACACACATTTTGCGAGTTGAATATATATGGGTTTTTTAGTTACTTATACCTACATCCTACATCCTCGAAATCTGTAGGTATAGTCTAATTTGTTCTTACATACAGAGCTTTAAACTTTTTATTAAGTTATCATGAAAGTAATAAGTAGAGACTAATAGGTATAGGTATTACAATCCTATTGTGGATGAAAATTGTTAAAAAAAAACAGATAATGTACTGCAACATAAATATTTTACTAATACTGCACTTTAATTTAAAGCTTATAAAAATGCATCAATTATTAAGTTTGAAAACTTTTTTAAATTCAATTACCTGGTCCAAAAATGTTGTACAAGGATCCGATAATTTCATCCTTGCACTGAATTTAATAATACCCTAATCCTCATCTAATAGGGGTCATGCACGGTCAGCAAAATAATAGACATTCAAATAAGGCCAGGTGTCCAATAGATTCGGATACACAGGAAAAAACCACAATAGAGTCCGTGAATACCCTTTTGTCTGGTTAATTCCTTTGCTGACCCTGTATTAAAACTATTATGATCCTTTTAAAACGCACCTTATAGCGTTACGCTTAAGGTTCGAAATTGTGGGAAGTGGCGTTTAGTTTTTTTAATGAGTTCGTTAAGTCTGTTGGTATCTTTAGAAAATTGTGATTATATGCAAATGTGTTGATCAGGTAGACAGCTGCATATTGACGCAAAATGTATACATAGTGACCTTTACCCTCGTGTATCCGATGTAGAGATGTAATGCATTATTTTCCATCGTATTTTCACGGAAACGTACGAACGTGTTGCTATTTCAGTCAGTCTCGATACAAAAAGTATAAGTATATAGTCCTCCTCATCGTTTCGATGACGGCGACCCTAAATAAATATCATGGCTCCTCTACACGATGGGCCAACGCCGGCCACTCCAAGGGACGCAGCCATGCGGTAGAATGAGATAGCAATATCACTTGCTCCCTCTAACGCATAAATGCGTCCCTTGGAGTGGCCGGCGTTGGCCCATCGTGTAGAGGAGCCATCATAGACGTTGTCTAGCGTGAGCCCTAATGTGGCTGGCTAAGCCGAACTTGGTCTTAAATACTTTGTTGCACGCGTGGTGGCAATAAAGTTTGCCAGCTGCGTTGACTGTGTCCGTGTCAGGCGTGTCTCACTCCGCGATTTCGTTGCTTTGCTACAGGTAGCTAAAAGTACATCCGTTCCGCCCCAATTTTGGGGAAAGCCATAAGCCGCGCGTGGCGCTGTCGCCACCTAGCGGCCATGTCTGTGCTGATCCTAACAGACGCGTTTTGTTAGAGAGTGAGTCTTCTGTACTTAGTAGGTACTATTATTTATTCTGTGTCCCGGTCCGTGTACCTAGGAGGACTTAGCTGAGGTCTCTCTTTTCGTAACTGGCGTTTTGTGTCTAAGCTTGTACGCTTGTAAAAAGTACTGATCTACTGAGATTAACTGAAGTAGCATGATACGAAAGTTTCCGAGAAAATACGATGGAAAATAATAATGCACTACATCTGTACTTTTACGCAAGAGTTGAAATGAAAATGAAAATAATCTATTTGAAACAAAAGAATCTTGAAATTCAATACGTGACATAAATTGTAGTGTGTGTAGTGAAACATATAAAATAAGAAAAAAACATCGTTTTGCTTTTGTGTGTAACGTGTAATTTCTTAAAATTTAAAATCATTAATATAAATAGTTTAATTCGTTTTATCAACTTGATTAAACAAAATATGTAAGGTGTATTCGGGTATTTCCGAATGAACGAAAGTGGCGGATAATTCCGAAAGCTAACTCTTACTACCTACAACGGCTACAACGGAATATGAGTGATTTTACAATGATTTTCGGGATTACCCGATTTCCGGAATTACCCGAATCTGGGGGCACGGCAGTGCCCCCGCCAAGTCAAGCGCGAAGCAAACACTGCCGTACCATCCTTTACTGGAACCATTTCGCCGCATTTTCAGGCCCCTATTTGAGAACCTCTGGATAAGACCAGAACGCAGAAATTTTCGTCATCCAGTAAGCTATAATCACATACTTAAAATCCAAAATTTCAAGTCTGTAGGTCATTTAGTTCCGAAGTTAAGCGAAAGCAAAGTTTCGCATTTATGACACTCATTCACTCATGATCATCAGAATAGAACTAGTACTTCCCATAAACTCAGAGAGCTGAAATTTGGTACAGAGTTAGGGTTTAATGGCCACATAAAGGGTAAACCTAAAAATATTGCAATATCAGTCACGATTTAAAGATCTAAGAACTGCATAAGTAAGTTTGTAATCCCATATAAATATAAGATATTACAAAGTTACTGTTGCAGTTCCTACAAATAGTAGGTAAAGTAAAGGTACACTACGATGTACGATGTGAGTAGGTATGAATGAAGATATATTTAGTTATGATATGTGTATACATAGTATGGGTATGAGTACCCGAAAAGAAGGACTGCCTACAAAAAGAGATGAGATCCCATCAAAAACATTACATGTAAAAAGGTGCAAGTCTCACAACGCTTTTACTACAAAAAAGTTTTGAGATGTAATGTGTAACCAAGTCGGTTATTTTAATCAGTGCCAGGGGGTGTTAAAACCGTATCAATAAGATATCTTTAATGTGTAATCGCACATCGCATAATGCTTTACTCGTACCGTACTCGTAAATATGTGTAATGCTCAAACTGCAATTAGCGCTAGCGTTATGTTCAGTTAGAATTATTTTTAATAGGTGACGATGATCCTTTTGTCTTTATGCAGCCGTGCGATGGCCAAGTCATTATACGTAGGTGTTACAAATTAAAGATATCTTATTGATACGGTTTTAACACCCCCTGGCACTGATTAAAATAACCGACTTGGTTTCACATTACATCTCAAAACATTTTTGTAGTAAAAGCGTTGCGAGACTTGCACCTTTTTACATGTAATGTTTTTGATGGGATAAACCTTACCAAAATACTTAACTACTTACTTACCAAGATATCTATTAGAATTAGACTTATACATTGTAAATATAATATTATAAGCATTGGTATTGGTGCCAAAAATAATTTGTTTTACTATTAATACGTATTAAATATTTTGATGTTTCTTTCATTTCCTTTCATATCATAAAATTCTGTGTGAACCCGCATGTTTTAATTTGCTTTTTAAATTTAGCGCCATCTATAAGTTTCGTGCGATACTAACGTACACTTGCTCAGAAACGCACGTTGCCGCGACATCTAACAATTTAATATAGAACTAAATTGTCAAGCATACGGTTGCTGACTTCAACTTCCATTTAGTTCCACCATTGAACACGAGATAGCAGCACAGGTATGATTATTTTAAATAATTTACAAACTCAAATTAATTAATTATAAATTAAAGTAATTAACATGTTGGATACTTAAAACTGATGTTTTAAATAGTTAATAATGCGATTTTAGTATTAATTATTGTTCTACTTTTGATTTAATTTTTATTTATAATTGGTCTGTAGGTATAAGTAGATATATGGTAGCCGTCTAACTCACGGCAACTGCGAGTTAATGTCTTATAGTCCCTGGTGCAGACTTAATTATACGGCAAATGATGATGATGGGATTTCCTTTTGCAGAGTTGCTCATTTTGACTCACAGATTGATTTAGGAAGGGGAGCCAATCGAATTTTTGATGCAAAATTTTGACTTCAGGGGGGGGACTACCGAAATTTGTAAAAGATAAAGTTTTGCTATTTGGTCAAGTTTGGCATCATTTTCGTGTAACTCAAGGATGCTAAATTCATTTCTGATATTTAATTTATATGGTTTCATATAAATAATTTGAAAAAATAAAAAAATAAAAATTTGCTATTTTATTGTTTTCCGAATAAATGCGAAAATTTTTCTTATTTTAATATATACACAAAAAATAAAAAAAACATGAAATAGCCCTACTATTCCTCGTTATAAAAAGTATACACGTGGTATATTTATTTCTAAAAAATGTGAAGAAAAAAAACGTTTAAACTTTAAAAGTGCCTACTATGTAGTTCATAATCGTCACTACTTTGAATAAAACTCGTAAGTATCTTGTTCTGTCAATCAAAAGAAAAATGTAGTAAAGTAACTATCTATGGAATGCATACCTACAGAGTTACGACGTTTCACCTTTGAGTAGCAGTGCGAGACAAAGTAGTGACGATAATTAATATAATTATACCCACACTATATATAAGCGAAAAACTTTTCCTGTACAACGGCATTACAAGTTCACAGGAATCACAGGATAATAGCACATATTCTTAAAAGAATATTCATCAGTTACACGTAGATAATGTTAAGCGCAAATTATAAAGTAATAGAAGACGCAAATTCTTAAAATGGAAAAGATTTTAGACAGTACTAAAGTGATAATGATATGTGTTGTGTTGATACAGTTGATGTGTTCTTTGGTGACCGCAGTTGAATATAATGAAACCAATGAGGGTTACGCTCAAAACTTGGTGCCCATTTGTAAGTATTACATTAGGATTACTCTCTACTTTATGGGTTTATCTTATTAGGTTTTTTTTTCGATGTGGCGCGCGCACAGCTCTTGTGAGCAAGGACCCCGCTAAGGATACGGGCGAGCCTTGTTCATATACTTCATATGCATATCTGTCGCCAGTTTTCCCTTAGTCGCCTTATACGACACCCACGGGACGAAATGGGGTGGTGCTATTATTATCTGATGCCGGCACCACACGGCACATCTTATTAGGTTCTCATGTGCACATAAGTAGGTACTTATTAAAAATTTAACAGCCACCTACTTCCGTTTAGGAAAAATGAGTACCAAACTGGGGTAAAAAACTCTCAGAAAATCGTTGGACATAATTGAATAAGGGCAGAAAATGACAAACCCTTATGAAGATTCTCGTATAATTGGAGAAATTCGCTACCTAACAGTTGATATGATAATGATGGCTGTGATGATGTAGGTAGAGTATCTTATAAATAATTATACAGATTTCCTTAACAACTGATTCCCTTTTACTCCTAGGAGTTTACAAAAAATATATAAAAAAAATACCTATATAGTTAATATTTTATTTTCTGTAGGTATTATGTTGCCGCATATTTTCGGATGTAAGTTACATTAGGATGAAAAAAATATAAAGTAAAATAGTATTTTATGCAACCGTTGTTTAAAAGGGGTCAAAAAAGGCGAGTGGCCTGAGTAACAATTTGAGGCGAAACCGAAAATTGTTAATAAAGACGCCACGAGTATTTTTTGACTCAGTTAAACAACGTTGCATACAATACTTTTTCTACGACCAAGCACTTACTTTGAAATGCAATGAAATAATAATAAAAATGGATGATGATGATTGTTTAATTTCCTAATATGATAGGTTGTTCAGTGCGTGGGATTCTTAAGGGGAACGAAAATTTTATTATTTTTGCGTTACGACGCACGGTTTAGGAGATACAGCCCTATATATATTTTTTTTAATATTAATTAGGGGTTTCTTACAGAGGAATGAACATTTTATTATTTTTGCGCTACGACGCACGGTTTAGGAGATACAACCCATAAACATTTTTCTTTATTTTTTTTTATTTTTTTTTTGTTTTTCGTGTTTTTTAAATATTACTTAGGGGATCCAAAGGGGAACGAAAATTCGATTATTTTTGCGCTACGACGCACGGTTTAGGAGATACAGCATTATAAAGTTTTTTTTTGTTTTTTATTATTTCTTTTTTGTTTTTTTTGAATATTAATTAGGGGTTTCTTACAGAGGAATGAACATTTTATTATTTATGCGCTACGACGCACGGTTTAGGAGATACAACCCACAAACATTTTTCTTTCTTTTTATTTTATTTTTTTATTTTTTTGTGTTTTTTAAATATTACTTACGGGTTTCAAAGGGGAACGAAAATTTGATTATTTTTGCGCTACGACGCACGGTTTAGGAGATACAGCCCTATAAAGATGAAAACTGATGATGATGATGATGATTAACCAAAACATGTCTATGGTTCAGCATCTGTCAGAAATGACAATTAAAATTAGGTTGGCAACAATGTATTCCATACAATATTTTTTAAGTGGTGATTACACGAAGTATCGTAAAAGTGCCAAAAAGGTACTGCGTGTATGCACAAATACTTTTTTGGGGAATAGACTAAAGACTTGTCTTGACAACTATAAGAGAGGGGTTTAAAGGTGTGTGCACGACCCTTTAAATGACAAATAAAAGTACGGGAGTAGAAAAAGAGTTATTATATTACTGTGTGGTGAAGGTTATTACGCTATTTTTTCCTTAAGAAATTTTTATTTGTTTACAATAATCGCACTATGATGCATATATTCCCATTGTAGCGGTAACTCGCTACCCGCTCCGCTCAACTTATGGCACTTGGACCATCGGCTAGGCGGCATACGTCACACGCCCCGCACGCTGCGCGCATCACCCGCCGTCGCCCGGCGGGCCGGTTCCCTCGCGGCATCGGCACCCACCACTCGCTCTTAGACCGCGCTCGCATGCGCCCGCGCACTTGTTTTATATAGCTTCTGCTTACGCGTAGTTTAAATTGTAACGCTTTAACTTGTTTGTTTATTATATGTAGTTTAAAAGTTGAAGTTGCTTTTGTCATTTCATCGCTTCTACGCTGTCGCCCTCGCTTCGCACAAACAAAGGCTTACGTGTAGTGACTTATACAGTTACTACAAAGTGGTGACCCGCGACAAAGGAAGTGGACACGATCGTCGGCGACAAGAAGAAACCTTCAACAATGAACGATGGAACGGGAAATGTGCAAAGTCCAGGTGACGGTGCTGGTAATCCGACGCCTCCGATGGAGGTTGGCAACAGATCCGGTCCAGGTACGGTACATTTGGGTGGTGGTCCAAGTGATGTGTTTCGAGTGGGTGTGCGTCCGCCACCATTTTGGCCAGACGAACCAGAGGTTTGGTTCGCGCAGTTAGAAAGCCAATTCAGTCTATCTGGCATCACTTTGGACGAGACAAAATACCATTTCGTGTGCGGCCAGCTCGACCCAGAGTACGCGGTCAAAATCAAAGACATTCTTCGAAATCCCCCAGCTACTGGCAAGTATATTAAATTAAAAAGCGAGCTCATTCAACGTATTTCTGTCTCACGCGAAAAGAAAACCCTGCAGCTACTCCAGCATGAGGAAATTGGAGACAGGAAGCCGACCGACTTTCTAAGGCATCTTAAGGATTTAGCTGGTCCGCACATGCCAGAGGAATTTATTCGGACAATTTGGACCAGTAGATTACCACCTAATGTACAGACTGTTGTTGCATTTCAGCCTACCTTGGACCTCGACACCCTGGCAGGCCTGGCAGACAAGGTCGTCGACGTAGCGCAGCCATCCTTCAAGGTCGCCAGCACCTCCTCGGGCGTGCCAGGTACCGCTTTGGAACAGCGGGTAGAGGAACTGACACGGCAAGTAGAAAGCCTCCTTAAGGTTCAAGGTCAAAGGTCTGGATCATTTAATCACCGCAGACGCTCTCGCTCTCATTCAAGGTCAAGAGGCCGATCCCGCTCCAGACAACGTCCCGAAGGTCATCCTCACTGCTGGTATCATTTCACTTTTGGCAACAAAGCAAAGACGTGCAAGCAGCCATGCAGTTATCATTCGGGAAACGCTCAGGGCGGCCACTAGTAGCGGCGAGCGACTGCCCAGCAACAACCCGCCGCCTGTTCATCACTGACCGTACGACGAAGGTGCAATACCTCATAGACACGGGTTCAGACCTGTGTGTTTTCCCAAGGTCAGCTGTTCGGGGGGCATGTCCGAGGACAAAGTACCTCCTATTTGCCGCTAACGGCACAGAGATTGGCACTTATGGGCTCCTGAACCTCCATTTAGATCTAGGTCTCCGTCGAGCATTCGAGTGGCGCTTCACAGTGGCTGACGTCTCAAAACCCATCATCGGCGTCGACTTTTTAGGATTCTATAACCTTCTTGTCGATGTCCGAAACCAACGCCTGATCGACGCCATAACTTTACTCACCACTCCGGCCAGGGTCCCTGGCAGCAGCGAGGAAATATATTCCGTACACATGATGGCCTTGGAGAGTACGAGTACGCCTTTCCGCGAACTACTTCGTGAGTACCCAGACATTACCCGTCCAGCTGGTAAGCCGGGCACTCCAAAGCATAGTACGGAGCATCACATCAGGACCACTCCAGGACCACCGGTCTCCGGCCGTCCGCGTCGCCTGGATCCAGAGAGACTTGCCGTAGCGAAAAAGGAGTTTGAGGATATGGTCCGCAGTGGTACTGCTCGGAGATCAGAGAGTGCATGGTCCTCTCCACTACATTTGGCACGCAAAAAGAATGACGGTTGGAGACCGTGTGGAGACTACAGGGCTCTCAACGCACGAACCATACCTGATTGTTACCCAGTGCCGCACATTCAAGACTTCGCTTACCAGCTGACAGGTAAGAAGATATTTAGTACCATAGACTTGGTCAAGGCGTATAATCAGATACCAGTCTTTGTCGACGACATACCCAAGACTGCTATCACCACGCCTTTTGGCCTATTCGAGTTCCCTTACATGACGTTTGGCCTCAGAAATGCAGCCCAGACATTCCAGCGCTTTCTGGATGAAGTGCTGAAGGGACTCGATTTTTGCTTCGGATACATCGACGACATAATCGTCTACTCAGAGTCAGAAGCTCAGCATCAACAGCATCTCCGCCAGCTGTTCGGACGACTGCAGGACTACGGGATGCTTATAAACACCGCGAAGTGCGTCTTCGGTCAATCCAAGGTCACCTTCTTAGGACACGCAGTATCCGCACAAGGTATCAGCCCTTTGGAGAGTAAGGTACAAGCCGTCCAGGAATTTCCAGTACCTAAGAACACGAAGGAGTTAAGGAGGTTCCTGGGTATGATGAATTTTTACCGTCGTTTTATCCCTGGGGCAGCGGCAATACAAGCTCCACTCCATTTACTACTCGGCGGTGAACAGACGAAAGGCTCCAAACCAATCGAGCTGAATGCAGAGCAAACGGAGGCCTTTGAAACTTGTAAGTACAGACTGGTACGAGCAGCACTTCTAGCGCATCCAGATTCGAAGGCCGAGCTCGCTATCCAGACAGATGCATCAGACGTCGCGGTTGGTGCTGTGCTCCAGCAGTTCAGAAATGGCGCATGGGAGCCATTAGCTTTCTTTTCGCGGAAGCTAAACTCAGCACAACGAAAGTACAGCCCGTATGACAGAGAGCTTCTTGCAATTTACGAGGCTATTCGGTACTTTAGGTACATGGTCGAAGCGCGTACTTTCAGCATCTACACTGACCACAAGCCGCTAACATACGCATTCAGCACACGCAGAGACAACTGTACACCACGTCAGTATAGATACCTGGATTATATTTCCCAATTCACCACTGATGTCAGGTTCATAGCCGGCAGGGACAACGCAGTGGCAGACACACTATCACGAATTGAGGAACTCGCCTTTACTCCCTTTGATTACCAGTCTTTAGCCCGCGACCAGGAGACAGACACTGAGTTACAGGACCTACTCAGAGATGGTTCTTCGCTAGACCTGCAGAAGGTAACAACTCCACATTCAAACGTGCCAATCTACTGCGACGTGTCAACTCCAGAGCCTAGACCGTACATCACGCCAACGCATCGGCGTCAGGTATTCAATGCTCTCCACAACCTAAGTCACCCTGGCGTCAAAACTACAGTTCGATTGGTCACGCATAGATACATATGGCCTGGCGTGAGGCAAGACTGTCGACAATGGGCAAGGGAGTGTGTGCACTGTCAGCGTTGCAAAGTAACGAAGCATACTTCCTCACCAATTGGACAATTCAAGCCACCTCAAGCCCGTTTTCGACATGTCCACATTGACATTGTCGGTCCTTTACCCCCATCTAATGATTTCAGGTACTGCCTCACAGCTGTCGACCGCTTCACACGATGGCCTGAGGCGTACCCACTGAAAGACATCACGGCAGAGACCTGCGCGGCCGCATTCCTGGCTGGCTGGGTCGCACGCTTCGGTTGTCCAGAGCGCATCACAACGGACCGCGGCCGCCAGTTCGAGTCGCGCATGTTCCAGTCCTTGGCAAAACTGATGGGCACCGAGCATCACACTACTACCGCATACCATCCGGCAGCCAACGGCCTCGTGGAGCGCCTGCACCGGCAACTAAAAGCCGCTATCACGTGCTATGCGTCACCATCATGGACTGAGGTCTTACCTTTAGTACTTCTCGGGATTAGGAGCGCCTGGAAGGAGGATATCCAGGCATCTGCAGCCGAACTGGTCTACGGCGAGCCACTCCGCTTGCCTGGGCAGTTCCTGGCTACATCACCGGATCAGGTGGTCGACTACGAAGACTACGCCAGCCGGCTTTGTGCTCATATGGCCAAGCTGGTTCCGCAGCCGGCGTCCCGCCATGGTACTCGGCCATTCTACATACCAAAAGATCTCAACGCAGCCACGCATGTCTTCCTACGGCAGGGCCCAGCAAGAAGACCTCTTCAGGCAGCATATCTTGGGCCTTACAAGGTCGTTAGAAGAGGGACGAAGACATTTACCATTCTAGTGCAGGGTAAAGAAGTTACCGTCACCATAGATCGCCTCAAACCGGCTTATATGGCGAAGGACGAGCAACCGGCACGTGCTAGTACTCCAGATGGCAGCAAAACGACCGAGCAAGAGACCGAGAGAAGAACGAAGAGTGGGCGAACAGTCAGATTCCCAGATTACTATCGCCCGTAGTCACGGTCTCAGCGGGGGAGTACTTGTAGCGGTAACTCGCTACCCGCTCCGCTCAACTTATGGCACTTGGACCATCGGCTAGGCGGCATACGTCACACGCCCCGCACGCTGCGCGCATCACCCGCCGTCGCCCGGCGGGCCGGTTCCCTCGCGGCATCGGCACCCACCACTCGCTCTTAGACCGCGCTCGCATGCGCCCGCGCACTTGTTTTATATAGCTTCTGCTTACGCGTAGTTTAAATTGTAACGCTTTAACTTGTTTGTTTATTATATGTAGTTTAAAAGTTGAAGTTGCTTTTGTCATTTCATCGCTTCTACGCTGTCGCCCTCGCTTCGCACAAACAAAGGCTTACGTGTAGTGACTTATACAGTTACTACACCATAATAACTATATAAGTATTTGTGCATGATTATGATTAGAAACACAGAATTATAAATTATTAATTTTAGTGTTTCAACATTATTTCCACAGGTCCCGGTGTAGAAAAGCCCGCTGATATCAAACCAAAAAATTTAGGTAAAATAAAAATCGCAGTTTTCGATGGTGGTCCGATTTTATTGTCCAAGTGGACCTCTTACAACTACCGCAACATACAAGCCCTGGTCAAGGACCCTAACATGGACCTCAGACGAAAGACGATTGTGTATTGTCCTGGATATTTAGAATATACTGCGTTCCCTGTTGGAAGGGTGTTGATGATGCAGTATAAGCGTTTGGGGTACAACATGCTAATTTTGGAATATGTACACTTCACCGCAAACATATTCCCCATGTAAGTATTAAAATACTATTTTGATGTCACCTTTTCCTTGTATCTTCACGACAGCTTTTGATGTGCCCATCTTCGGGCGTTGGCTTTTCTAATCTACATTCTATCCTGTCTCTTGCGATCCAATCTTGTACAGTATTATGTTATGAACTATTATATCTATTATGAACTTTTTGTAATTCATCCTCTTCTCTTATCTGTTAAAAATATTATTTACGTATAAACTGCGTAAAGGAAAATCACCATACATCCACAGACTTGCAAAATTACAAGTAAACTGATTTTGTAGCAAAGGTAATTGTTTTTAGCGATAAGACCACCTGTTGTTTACCTCTGCTTGTTCCTGTTTTTTGTATTGTTTTATTTTATTGAGGTGTGCAATAAAGAGTATTTGTATTGTATTGTATTATAATTGTCATTAGAGGTAATAAATTGTCATTACGATTTTAGCGTGGCACGCTTGATGCGTCCTGTCGGCAAGCACGTCGCCGAATTGCTAGCCAACCTGACTACGGTCGGTCTCGAACCGAACAAGCTGGAGCTGGTTGGCCTCAGCCTTGGTGGCGTGTCCATGGCCTTTGTAGCCAAGAACTTCCAGCAAATTACTGGTAAAAACATCTCAAAGCTCACCGCTCTCGACCCTACTGGACCCTGCATCAGACACCTTGGACCAGAGGATAGGTTAGACCCCTCCGATGCAGATTTTGTCCTACATGTTGCAACGAACGTCGGAGGACATGGCATAGGCACTCCGGTCGGACACGTATCAGTCTATGTAAACGGAGGGGAGTACCAGCCTGGCGCCCTTCCGTCGTATTTATGCGACAACTTATGCAGTCACTTGCAAGCGTTTTTGATATGGATATCGGTCATGGAAAATCCTGGCAAATTCGTCATGATGCTATGTGATTCTCAACAGCAGGCGAGAGACCACAACTGTTTTGAGAGGAAGCCAATGGTAACGAACACTCTGGATCTATATACGGATGGAAATAAGCCGGGTATTTATTACTTGGCAACGAGTCCTAAATACCCGTATTATTTGGGTAAGAAAGGCTTGAAAAGAAGCGGCGCGGTTATTTTGAACCACATAAGTGATCTTAATGCTGTTGATGTACTGCGGGTCTGAAGATACACGTAATGTTCTCAAGATAAGATAAGATATTTCACCACACCAGCTCGGAAAGGCTTACTTTGCACTTCAAAAACTGATAGCAACGTTGCATTTTATTCACATGTGAGGCAAAGTAATCAAATGCAAATTTCGAGTTGTTTTCTTATGTTTGCTGGTAGAATTCACTTTTAAATGATGATTTTGGATAGTAAATATTTAACAAAATTCATTTGGATTTGATTTTGTTTGATTTTACATTTAATATTTGCTTCGGGTTGGTGTGGTGAAAAATTTTGTGTTTCATTCGGGGGCAAATTTTGTTTAACCCTCGTGCTTTGAAACCCTCGCAACGCTCAAGATTCCATTTTTCGAACCACTAGATACGCTCGTGGTGGATCAATATTAGCACGAGCGGTTAAACAACAACTTTGCCCCCTTGTAAAACAAATAACTATTATTAAAGGTCACGGACGGTTTTGATGCCGTGTGGAGCAAGAAAACGGCCTCACTACTTGACAGAGTACGCGCGAGTACCAACAGCATTCTAAACATGATAGCTAATAAGCGAGATTGTCCTCTGTTGTGGGCAATGGGTCAGCGGACAAAGTCACTTTTTGTTATAAATTATTAAATATTTTATTTTATTAGGTTACCCATTGTTACTAACATACTTAAATCATAAGCTATAACTAACAAATGTATGGACCATTGTTGTCTTAAATAAAGAAATTTTGAATTTTTGAATTTTAATTAAAACATAGTAGTAATAAATCGCAAAAAGAAAGTGTTCCCTTATTTTACCTACCTTTTATTTTATAAAGACAATTATTTATTGATACTTAACTGTTAAGAAGGTGCTTACAGTGACTTTTGAACATTAGCTAAAAGACATTACCTGTGTACATGTTGACAAGCCTAGGTTTACACCGCGTCAGGTTTCTTGCGTTTAACATAAATGTTTGAGGTCAAAGACGCGCGTATCATGTTTAAACCGCTGATTATATAGGTACAGTAGTGTTAAATATAATAGAATTTTATTTATACTAACTACAGTAAAATTACCCAATAAATTCTAAAAATAGGTATAGAGTATAGACTGTAATGGTTTGTCGTGGGCGACCATTAGTATGTACCTAGACCCTACGATATTGGGCCCGTTTATCTAAAGCTTGTAACTTGTAATACAAGCGGATGTCACTTTTTGACAGCATTTTTTAGAAAGGGACTTCCACTTGTATTACAAGTTACAAGCTTTTGATATCTAATACACATTATATATGTCGTAGTCAGATTGTATAATCCGCCGTATTACATTACGGCTAGCCGTTTTACAAAACAGGGGCGTTTTGAAATGCGGCGGTTCGACGATTAGCCGGATTGTCATTACGATACGTTCTTCAATAAGGCGGCCTACGTTTAGCCGCATCGTATCTACTATTTAAATTGTAGAGTGACCATTCTTTCGGTCGCCTACGTAACCGGAGTTTGACAATGTTTGCAATTTAATTTATTTTTACCATGGTCCCACCGCACTTCATGTGTTTCTTTTCCAAAACATTTCCTTCACAACTTAAATAGACGGAGCCCCGCTTCGCGGGGCTCCTATTTCTGGGCGGTTTGCCCTTCGGGCATCTGAAGCTACCTAACGAACCTAACCTACTTACCTACCTACGCTTTTTTCCCCAAAGTGTAATGTTTTCACGGACGTCTCACTAAATCAATAGCTAGGTAGGTAAGGTGTAAGCGACGCGAATTTGTTTTTGTATTTTTTTTATATTTTATTAAAAGGAGGGTGCCTGGAAGTCTGAGTGGTATGTGCCGGTTCTGGGCGACCGAGGGGAACGGCCAGGGGAGGGGGACAAACGGATTTATGCTATTGGCTCTCAGCGGTCAGTCGATCAATGCAATTACGCGCAAAGGCACATGCTTCTCGCTGTCCAAACGCCCTTACGATTGTTACTTAAAAAACCTGCATATTATTTCACCACGTCATCTACATTAGGTTCGTTAGGTAGCTTCAGATGCCCGAAGGGCAAACCGCTCAGAAATAGGAGCCCCGCGAAGCGGGGCTCCGTCTAGTTAAGTTGCAAAGGAAATGTTTTTTGAAAAGAAACAGTCCGACGAACTCCAGATTTGATGGACACCCCAGCGTTTTTCATAGTTTGTTGTTGTTATGTCAGGCAGCGCCACGAGTGTTAAAAATGGGCACTAAAAACTGTCAAAGCGGCGGCTAATGACTCGCTGTATTACATTACGGCTAGCCGTCTTGAAGAACGTATGGCGCCGAATACATTCCGGCGGATTTTCATTCAGCCGCATTCAATCCGGCTAATCGTCGAACCGCCGCATTTCAAAACGCCCCTGTTTTGTAAAACGGCTAGCCGTAATGTAATACGGCGGATTATACAATCCGACTGCGACATATACATATACTGATGACAACAGTACGAGTAACCTTGCAAGTGGCCAATTTCACTTTCAGTGAAGGATCGCTGAGTACTTCCAAGCCATTAGAGGGTCTAGCCAAGAAGACAATCGTACATCGATAAACGCTGAACGAATAGGAAATATGTATTGTATGGCGTTTTCAATCAATGATTCTTATAGAGTAGAATAGAATATTATTTATTCAGGCATCATTACATTACAACATAACACAAATGTGAAACAAGAAGTATACAAAATACAAAACACAGATATAGATAAAGATGTGAGGCTGAAATGGTCTCCGCTCAGCAATGCAGCTGGCACGACTTAGCGTTGTCAACGGTTTTCATCTTCGTCTTCATCTTGGTTGTTCATCTTGGCTTGGCCCCCGATCAGAAATGAATTTTCTACAATTGGATTGGGTCAATCTAATTGTAATTTTAGTATCTTCAGAGCTATCTTAATTCTATATCGTCAAAACCTCTTCTTCATTAAGCATCGACAGCTGACTCATAACTTGATTTTCCTCTTTCTTCAAACCCCTCTTCCCCATACCATACGGATATCTATTAGCCGTCGCCACATAAAATATCCCCGTTTTCTTCTTATTTATTCTCATATCCATCGTATTTGTGACCATAGGCTTTCTATCATAGCATTCGTGCTGTCTTGCCTGCTGTATGGTGTCACATTTCATGCCAATGAATAACTTTGGGTTGAGCAAAGCAGCTAACCAGAGAAAGTATGCCTTTACATGACTGCAAACGACATCGCAGGGAACAAACCAGATTTCACCAGGCTGATATTCCCCGCCATTGAGGTAAAAGGTCACATGTCCGAGAGGAGTGGCTATTCCTTGGCCGTCCATGTTTGTGACTATGCTTAGAACGAAGTCTGCGTCAGATGGGTCTAGTCTCTCCGCTGGTCCTAGCGTTCTAAAGCAGGGGCCAGCTGGATCCAAAGCGATGAGCATAGATATGTTTTTCCCGGTGAATTCTCTGTAGTTCTTAGCGACGAGGCTCATGGTCTGCGCGCCGAAGCCCCAGCCAACTAGTTCTAGTCTTTTTGGGTCCAGGCCGACGTCGGTTAGGTTGGCTAGCATTTCACCGGCGTATTTGCTGACTGGACGCATGAGCTTTGCGGCGACAGGGCTGTGAAAATATAAGTATTTTAATACAAAGTTAGTGCTGACTCTAATAGCACTAATATGGAAGAGTGATAGAGATACACAAAGCGTTTCGTTGTCGTAATGCAAGCGATTGTCACCTTGGCTACAGGCACCGTATCTAGTTTGTTAGAATCCGTCTACGTTAATTTGCTTCAACTTAGCAAACAACAGAGTCCATAGTCCACAAAAACATCAAATTGCTATGCAAATATGAAGTGTGTAGTGGCACACTTTGTCATAATAGTTTTTTTTTTCAAACATGAAGGGTACGGTGACACGTGTCATCTTCTTATAAAACCTTCTTTCTCGCAAAATTTTACTGAGATCCTTCCTGTTTGAAAAATAGTAAGGACAATGTGGCTAATTCCGTCATAGGGACTATTCCATCCAGAAGCGTATATTTCTTTGATTTTCAATCGTAGGAAAACAACCATCTGCTTTTGACTGCTGAAACTAAAAGCAATCGCTGCTTTGTCGATAAAATTATCAATTTTGTTCGTTGTCCGAGAAAAACGCTAGTAGACGAAATAGTCCTTATGACGAAATTAGCCACATTGACCTTAAACCAAATCGTTGCAGGGTTACACTAAATTAAAATGTGCTTCATACTTACAACGGAAAATTCTTCCAATGTATATCCATGTAATTCAAAAGCAGCGCATTATAGCCCAACGACAGATAAAGTTTCGACATCGTCTCCCCATAAGGGTGCGTAGTGGGGTCCATATACGAGCCGACAAACACATTAGTCTTCTTCGTGAAGTCTATGTCAGGGTGGTCGAGCATGTCTGTGACATTATAGTAGTTGTAAGATGTGACGACGCCATCCTTGCCCATGACGGATAGGTACAGCTTTCTTAGAGTCCTTGGAGTCACTTTTGTGGGTTCTGTGTACATGCCACCTGGAATTGTTTTTGTTAGATTATGCAATTGAAAACCATCTTTTTTTAAGATTGTAAATTTTTTTTTGGTTGTTTACTGTTCTGTGAATAATTTGAATCAACCGTAAGAATTTTTCCTTTAAGTAAAAATTATATATTCCTACCTAGTACCTATACGTTAGCTTGCAGTCGGTATCATGGTCGCATTTTTAACACCTGTCATGCACACTTTCGCATTTACATATTTGTTAGAACGTGACAGCCTGACAGGCATGGTGACAAATGATAAAGAGCCATCTTAGCCCTACAGGTGTCAGGCCCCGTAGACAACATGCCATTCGCTAACGATACGTAGCGAACGAAACTGTCACTGTCACACTAAGGGCCAGTTGCACCAACCACATTTGACAGCCCGATCAACATCACTCGGCAGAAAACTATCAAAATTCCCTTACAATAAAATTTAGCGAACGCTTTAACGGTGACAGGCGGTTTGGTGCAACCGACCCTAAAGAGAGGAAGAGTTATAAAGAGGCATAAAGCGATTCGATGGCGAAGCGCAAGCGATTGTCACCTTGGGTGGCCGCCACACATCTAGCGTAATTTTCAATCGATCGTAACGAGCTTTCGCGTTTACTGCGGTACTGCTTGATACAGTGAATATAACAACGTGTGGGCAACGCAACGTCGTCATTGATGTCGAATTTTAATGAAAATATGACGTTTGTAATGGCAATGTCTCACTTTGTTCTGTTCAAATCGGTGCAAAATTGGCTTAGACACACTGTATTTAAAAAATAAACATGAAGAAAATACTTACAATATTTAACGAACGCATGAGGATTGGGTGCTCCGCCTTTTTCTCCAATGTACTGTATCGTGTTCACTGAATCTAACAAAAATACTACAAAACAAATCGCCATTAACCATTTCCAAAAATCCATATTGCAATATTGAATATCAGCTTTTATTGTTAGGTGTTGTTAAGTAACAATGATGCAATTATAAACAATAAAGCTGGACAATAATTACTTTGTTTATCATACCTTTACCTTACCTTACGTACATACGCACTAATTAAAAAAAATTAGTCACAATGAAATGTTTTTTTTTTGTAATTGAAATACACAAATATTTTAGATGTTAACAAGCGCAAAGACAATGCAAGTTTGAGTCAAAATGTATGCTCTAAACGTCATTCTCTTATAATTAGCGGTCGAATTCTGAGGGCAAATTAAAAAGTTTTATAAGTACCTACGGGCCCGGCCACATGTCAGCGGTGCGGCGCCGCCGCCGCCGCGCGGCGCGGCACCGCAGAAATCTGCGGCACCGCAAACCGCTCTGCGGCGACGCCCGCCGCAACGCAAAATTTTGCGGTGCCGCGCTGCGGCGCCGCAAAGCGGTGCGCGGCGCCGCGCGCGGTGCCGCAAAGTGGCGAGTTTCGCCGCGCGCGGTGCCGCCAAGCGGTGTGCGGCGCCGCGTGCGATGCCACGCTGCATAGTAAAGAATAAAATTCGACTACCAGTTGTTTAATCAGACATGGATCCCTTCACACGTGTTCTGCTCTTGCTGTTGTTATAGCGATAGCGGTTCGCCAAAAAACGCTGCAAATGGTGGTAAAGGTATGAAAATCGGTACGATTGATCTTTAGGACATTTGAAACAATTTGACCCGAAGCACCAACAAATGAAAAAAACGAGAGCAGTTATGACGTCATCTTCTTTTTGTATGAAATTTTAAAAAAATTGTTTAGAAACCTATCGTGTGTAGTATTAAACGAAAGGGCTTTCTGAGCTGATTCCAAAAATAATCATAATCATAATCATAATACTTTATTGCGACCATGGTAATATAGATGTTACACAATATTATTATAAACAGTTTCACATGGGCCCTGTTAGGGCAAAGCAAGGATGTATGTACATAGTATATTTACACTAGAATATTATATAATTACGCACAATCTTAAAAAATATATCACGTCATTACATTTGAGTAATTTTTTTTTAATTATAATAAAAATATTTTTCAAAACATACCAAGTTTGGGTTTCTCCAGATACAATACCGTTAAAAAATTTTTGTTAAATATACCTCAAATTATACCTAATATCCTCATATCTATATCTATTTATTATTTATATTCATTGTATTTGTTTAGTTGTGTAAAAGTAGGTACCTACTTTGTTTTGTAATTATAACATGATATTGCACCGCCTACAAGTTATCTGATTTGCCCGAAGGTTGACTGGTAGATAATGCATTTTAGCATTAAGTACGCCTTTTGTACGTTTGTATTTTCATTTGTGCAATAAAGATTAAATAAATAAATAAATATATATAATTCTAATAAAGCAATTTTGAAAATATTTACATTTAGTATATTTGTTTTAATTTTTTCTACTCCCGTACCTTTATTTGTCATTTAAAAGGTCGTACACAAACATTTAAACCCCTATGTTATAGTAGTCAAAACAAGTCTTTAGTCTATTCCCCAAAAAAGTATTTGTGCATACACGCAGTATCTTTTTGGTACTTTTACGATACTTCGTGTAATCACCACTTAAAAAATATTGTATGAAATACATTGTTGCCAACCTAATTTTAATTGTCATCTCTGACAGATGAGTACTAAGTGCATTGCTGCCAATTTACAAAATATTCATTAGGTTCTATAGTAGAAACAATAAAATTCCTTCAGAAGTCAGAAACGCGCATGTGACACCCGTAATATAGCAAGATCCATAGACTACGAACACCGCTTAGCGTTGCTTGTTAGTCTCCATAGGCTACTGTGGCCAAAATAGAGAAAAAAAAACTATCCAAAATTGTAATTTAACTAAGAGCAAGTACCAGGGCCTCATGAGTTACTAGAAGGTGTCGCTGACCATAATACAGCCATGGGCATGGGGCGCGGGGCGCGGTGGCTGGGTCGCGTATCTTAGCTGTATACTTTTGGTTTGTTTACCTACATATATGTCCTATATGATTCCACTTGTTTAAAGTATTATTTTTGTTGAATGAAAAATATTTGTTAAATTTACAATTTTTTTTTTCAAAGTAAGTGCGTGGTCGTAGAAAAAGATTTGTATGCAACGTTGTTTAACGGAGTCAAAAAATACTCGTGGCGTCTTTATTAACAATTTTCGGCTTCGCCTCAAATTGTTACTCACGCCACTCGCCTTTTTTGACCCCTCTTAAACAACGGTTGCATAAAATACTATTTCAATTTTACAAAGTGTAATAATACCCCTGCCGAATTACTCATAATGTCATTCGGGTAAAATAAGAGTATTGAAACTTGGTTTACATGTTCCTTATCCTTTGGTAATAAGCTTTAAGTAAGAAAAAGTTCTCATGAGTGGGGGGTGGAGAACTCGGGGCAAGGGGGGGGGGGGGTTAAAGGTGAGTTTTTCAGTTAATTCTTACATAGATAATTTTTACTACGACTTATAGATTCCGAGATATAAGCGACTTTCTGGAAAAACTATGCTTTCTATTTAAATATTTAATTGAGAGATTCATAGATCACACTTTGTAAAATTGAAAAATTAAAAAAAAAAATACTTCATGTAATTATTTTCAAAATTGCTGTCTTAGGGTTAGATATGAGGATATTAGGTATAATTTGAGGTATATTTTACAAAAAAATATTGAACGGTATTGTATCTGGAGAAGACCAAACTTGGTATGTTTTGAAAATTATTTTTATTATAATAAATCAAAAATGACTGAAATGTAATGATATGATATTTTTGGAATCGGCTCAGAAAGCCCTTTCGTTTAATACCACACACGATGGGTTTCAAAACAGTTTTCTTTAAATTCCATACAAAAAAAAGATAACTCATCTCGTTTTTTTTTTATTTAATGGTGCTTCAGGTCAAATTGTTTCAAATGTCCTAAATATCAATCGTACCGATTTTCATACCTTTAACATCATTTGCAACATTTTACTGAATTTCTCGGTGTACTGCCAGCGCTATTAAGAAGGCGCAGAAATAAAAAAACAATTGGAATGAAAATTTTGGGTGAACCCATATCTTCGTATAATGAATGAAGATGCAAATCATTTCAAAAGAAAATACCGGCGCGGCACCGCAGAAATCTGCGGCGCCGCACGCCGCTCGGCGGCACCGCGCGCGGCGAAACTCACCGCTTTGCGGCACCGCGCGCGGCGCCGCGCACCGCTTTGCGGCGCCGCAGCGCGGCACCGCAAAATTTTGCGTTGCGGCGGGCGTCGCCGCAGAGCGGTTTGCGGTGCCGCAGATTTCTGCGGTGCCGCGCCGCGCGGCGGCGGCGGCGCCGCACCGCTGACATGTGGCCGGGCCCTACCTTTTAGACCCGTTAGTGTTGGGATGGAAAATATCGATAAGTATTTTAATTTCGTATCAAGTAGAAACGTCTGCAAACGAGACAATATACCAACACATTAAAATTTTCCACTTAAATTTATCGAAAATGTTGGTTGTGTTTACGCACGATTTGTTGACGCTATATTAGGTATATCGAAAAGCTAGCATATTGGTCATGTATTTTTATAACGACTGTTACAGCAACGTCGAATTAATCTATAACTTTAGCAACACACACCACACACCAGCACGTTGCTCTAATTATTGTGTTTCTAATAAAATGTTGTAACAGTTTCTAACAGTTTTAAACGATTCACGGTTAGTTTCAACTTTCACTAGATGAACAAGAACAAGAACCAACCCAACCCGTGAACAAGATGCATGTAACTGCGTCGAAATATCGGGAGCTCGAAAACAATACAAAAGGTAATCACGGTTCATATCCCGGTCGATGTAAGTCTAGTTTCGAACAATATAATAAATAGTTGTCTAAGGCACCTACGTACTTTGTACATTTTTTTTCATGTATGTTTTTTTTTATATCGATATCGATATCTTTTCTTCTTATCACTTTCACCCCGCACTTAGCTATGTGCCTTCTTAAATACAATGTGACATTGTTTATAAGTCAACTTAGTAACCATTTTAAAATAAGTATTAATTTTATTTCAGATCTCTTATTTTTGGAAAATGGAAGGTCAGTGTAGGTATATAAATGTAATAGTAGGTAGCTTTATTTATATGTGCCTACAAAAAGTATACACTACGTGGGTTTTTTCCTACAATTTTTAAATCTTATAATCACTTATTATCAACAAAAAAACTGTAATCAATTAAAATGTTAGATATAGCGAATCACTGATCCACCATAAACTTCAAACACTCAGTAACCGTCGAGATATCGCAGATTCCGTCTTACTCTATAAAATTATGCGCAACATATTAGATGTCCCCTCACTTCTACACCAAATACAGCTCAGAGTTCCTCGTAGACGTCAGCGCCACTGTCAGAAGAAAAGGTTATTCTCGATTCCCAACAGTAGAACGTGTTATGCACAAAATATATTCATAAGACGTGCCTGCAAACTATTTAACGAAAATGACAAGCTCTCTAACATAGATATATTTACTTGTTCCATTAAAACTTTAAAACGTGCTTTTCTTTAGGTAATAATGCATCTTTTCTTTTCTTTACGCTCTCAAATGTTTAGTTTTGGGTAACATTTAAAATTGTAATCTTAAAAAAAAAAACAGACTGTGATTTTATGTAACAAATAAAACTCTAGGTCTAAACTTAAGCAATATTTATAAGTACTGTTTGTAAACGACTGTATGTTTCTAAAATATAATTAAAAAAAAATTGTATGTACATGTATTAATTATATTTAGCAGCAGGGCAGTCATGAATTTCCTTATTTTCATAAAATATAATAATTTTATTTAAAATTTATTTGCATATTTCACAGTTTTGCACATTCACGGAGCGTTTGGAGTGCGTCCAGTACGGTTACCATCAGTTTGTCACTGACATAAACGCCGTCGAGAACGTAATTTACTTTCTATACATCCCGTTTGCGCTAATATGCGAGTGCGAGCGAGATGTATAGAAAGTAAATTACGTTCTCGACGGCGTTTATGTCAGTGACAAACTGATGGTAACCGTACAGATGGCGTAGCGCACGTTTGGTGTACGTTTCTTGCATTGACGGTCAGTCCAAAGTCGCCACGCCGATAAGTCCAAATGGAGTGGCGTGCTGGATTTCAATCCAAATGGAAATCCACGATTAGGATGCCGTTTACAAAACATTGTACGTTTTTGACATTCACGGACCGATTTTGGAGTGCAGCCACGCTATTTGGACTGTTGGAAGGCTCGTCAGTGGCCACCTTAAGAGTAGGTAAATAAACAAGACAACGTTTATTGGCAAATTAAAAAATATAATGCAAGTTATGTAAGATATCCTCTTTCCACTCATGTCAATCAGATTCTTCGACTGCATCAAGTTTTTTTAATACAATTAGAAAATGAGTAATAACATATTTCAATAAAATATCTTTATTGTACAGACCTGTACACAAAATATTCATACTTCATTCAATTAATAGTTGAATCATAATCCATCAACTCTCATAACATCAGCACCATTGATCATGTTGTGCGTTCTATACATAGGATTATCCTCTCTTCTCAAACCGTCTTTACCTACCGCATACGGATATCTATGTAATGTAGCTACATAATAAATACCAGGCTTAGTCTTATCAACTTTCAAGTCCATAGTATTCGTTTCCAAGGGCACTCTATCATAGCACTTATGTTCCCTTGCCTGTTGTATGGAGTCACATTTAATCCCTATATACCTGTTACCAGGATTCATTAGCATAGTTGCCCAGTAGACTACTGATCTGACGTGACTGCAGACAAGATCACAAGGAAACATCCATAAGTCGAAGTATTGGTATTCTCCCCCGTTGACGTAGAAAGTCGCATGTCCGACAGGAGTCGCTATGCCATGAGCATCCATGTTTGTAGCAATGCTGAGGACGAAATCTGCGTCAGATGGGTCCAGTCTTCCATCTGGTCCTTTGGTTCTGAAGCAAGGTCCTGCGGGATCAAGACCCACGAGCATGGAAATGTTTCTGCCGGTGTACTCTCGGTATCTCTTCGCTACGAAGCTCATGAGCTGCCCGCCCGTGCCGTAACCGACTAAGTGGAACTTCTTTGGATTCAGACCAACTGCTGTTAGGTTAGCCAGCATTTGACCGGCGTATTTGCCTATATGTGGCAATACACGAGCAGCGGATGAACTGGAATGAAACAATTCATCAACAATGTAACATAAATAATTATAGGTTGTAAAATACGGGTTAATTGAGAGGCAGAGGTATTAAAACGTATAATTATGCCTGTCATAAATTTTATTTCTTATAATGCAAGTAAGTACCTAGTCTTTAGTTTGTCAACTATTGTACAAGCAAGGTTTGATTTTACACATATACTTACTTTTGAGATATTAATATGAATGAATCTGTTTAGACGACTACGGTTTTATTCACTTGAATTTTCAGTCGCTATTGCCGACATATTTCGGGCCCTTCGGGGTTTCTTACTCAGGCTCGAGTGCTCGTGGCGGTAAAATATGTCTCACGAAAATTTAATCTCGATGAATGAAACTGGAAAAACTTACGTTAACAAATTCCTCCAATGTCCTTCCAGAAAATGCAGGAAAAGTGCATTATAGCCTCTCCTTTTATACATCCTACCAATTGCTTCTCCAAGGGTTAAAGAGTTGAAATCCAAGTATGATCCAACCCATATAAAGGTTTTCTTTCTTTTATCGAAGCTTGGGTTACGGATTAGGTTTTTAACGTTGTAGTAATTATATGCTGTCACTTGTCCGTTGTTTTCTAGGATGGAGAGATACAGTTTTTTTAGACTTTGTGGCGTAATTTTAGCCGGGTCCCAATACTGGTCACCTAAAATAAAATTTGTAAATTAAGATTTGAACGCTGCATTGGAAAATTATGGCCCTATTTTCAAAATTTGTAACTAAAAGTAAAAACTGCTTAGCAATTTTCCAAAACATTGTTTTCTGGTTACCATCTGGTAGCTTGTAACCTTTTGTTAAGTACATACTATTACATGCAATAGTTCCTAAGGGTCATGGTGCCCTATTAACTATACATTGTATACGCACAGAGTGCACAGATAGGTAGGGGCTATTAAACTAACAGTATTATTATCATCACTACCATATAATTATAAAGCTACCGTATAAGGAAACGTCTTTAATTTAAAAAAAAAGTTAGTTAAAACTCGCTCGCTATATTGGACATGGTACATGGTGTAGCAGGATGAAACAAAACTATAGCACAATTTATTTATTTTTTCTCTGTAAATAATAAAGATTATTATTTACAGAGAAAATTGTAGCTCAAATTAATTATTTATTTTAGGTTGTATAGTAGAAACAATTGCTTCACAAGTCAGAAATGCGCATGTGACACCCTTAATAAAGCAACATCCATAAACTACGAAAACCACTTAGCGTTGCTTGTTAGTCTCCATAGGCTGGCCAAAATCGAGAAAAAACCGTATAAAAATTGAATTTAGCGCGGAGCAAGTACCAGGGTCCTCATGAGTTACGAGACACATAGAAGAGTTACTTACAGAATTTAATGAATCCATCAGGGCTATGATATCCATTCAGGGATTGAGTAAAATCTATGGTAGTCACAGAAACTAACAGACATACTGCAAAGTATGCACATAAACACAATCTATAAAATTGCATGTTCACTTCTAAGGCTTCTAAAAATATATCGAAATGTGACGGAATTTTCTGTCACTTAAAACATGCTGCGTTTGACATGTAAAGGTACAGTACGAGTTAGTCAATTAGTCAAACTAATTTGTTAATATACCTACATATTGAGATGTATTAATTTATAAACATACTTTAAAAATATAAGGGCAAAAAAGAAATAGTGCGGAGATTAAGAAGTATCGATAGTATAAAACAAATTTTGTATTAAGTAGAAACGTCTGCAAACGATACGAGTACCACGATCGTAACTAGTAAATATTTGATATGACTTGGAACTCGGTTTATGGACGGCTAATAAAACGTTTAAAGGTTTAGTGGCGTTGCAAATAACATAAAAATAGGTAATTTAGTAACTGACAATAGAATTGCCACATAAAAAACAATATTGTTGCTTAAATACAAATAAAATAAATGTTTCCTGGACAATTTGCATACAGTATGTGACAATTTATCCATCTTATACCTACATGCTAATTGTATTGAATCTTTAAAAGTGGTATTTACTATAGTATTCCATACTTTTTACTATCTTGTTTTCTTCATGCACTACTTAATTAAAGGTTTTTCCGAAGCTCCGTTTCGTTCTTATTAATATTGATGTACTTATCGACATCATTGTCATTCCAGCACTAGCGAATTTTTTTAAATTTATTTTTTAAGATATTTTTTCCAAAAGTGGGTTTTTCGTGTAAAATGTAAATCGTGTCATTGGCGTAAACCCCCTTTGTAGTAAAGTCATGCAAGTTAATTAGTAATTACTTGGCTTAGCTTATGTTTATCATAATTATTAAATTAATTTAAAATTATAAAACACAAATTTAGAACTACGATATTTTTAATAATAATCTTTGTATAATTTTGAATAATATGAAGTTGTATACTACAACTCAATATTTACACAGAAATCCAAAAAAAATAAGAAAATAATTTAGCAAATTAAAAAAAGCTACATATATTTAGAATGATGCATGGTTAAATCGAAAATTATTCACACAGCATCATAAAATATTAAAATTATAGAAAGTAGATTATATAGCTTTATTAAAAACTCATTTATATTATTTTGTGTGTTAACATTTTATTAAAATTTTCGACTTAATTTACAGTCAACATTTACTACCCAATTTTTCAAATTAAATAATTATCTAATGGCAATACTTTCATGGTTTTAATAATAATTTAATTAATATACATACATTTTTCATTTATTATATAAGTAAGTACATCTTTTAATGTTAGTAGTTATGAATTCCGAAATAATTTAAAAGAGGCATTTTATTATTACCTATTCAATTATTTACATTTTAAAATAACTACACATTAAAAAAATAGACGTAGGTAAGTATCTGTTGCATATTTAATACTATCGTAAACTAATACGTACATATACTTGACTGTTTGATATATTGATTACAAGTTATGTATAAATGACTCCAATTACATTATTATGGTTAGTATTTTAAAGTAAATTGATTTATGAAATCGATTGCAGTGACTTGTGTTTAAAGAAAAATAGTCTGCAGAAAATTCAGTATCGAGAATATAAACACTTTCTATGTATTTTCTACACATAAAAGTCTATACTCTACCATATACTTAAGTATTTTTAAGTACTTAGTGCTATTCCTTTCTATATCACGGCCCTGAGTTGATTAAATTATGTATATGATCTTAAAAGATATGAGAATGTGTACTTAAATATATCAGGAACATCAATTTCATTTCTTCCAATTTTCTTGGTTTTATCAATAACCACTTTAGGCTTTTTAAGACCTTTCTTTCCCAACGCAAATGGCCACCTATTTGACGTACGGAGAAAATATATGCCCGTTTTGCTTCTGTCAGTCAACAGGCCCATTGTGTTCGTCACCAATGGTTGTATATCGTAACAATCACCATTTCTGGCTTGCTCTACTGTATCACATCGTACAGCTATGAAAGCTTCTGGATAAACTATAGCTGCCCACCAGATGGAATACGACCTGACATGACTGCATATGGAGTCGCAAAAGAACCAAGCAAAATGACCTTCCTGGTACGCCCCGCCGTTGACGTAGAACGTGACATGGGAAAAAGGGAACGATATGCTTGATAAGTCCATGGTTGTTAAAACGGTGACAACGAAATCGGCGTCAGATTTGTCTAATCTCTGGTCTGGTCCAAGATGGCGGAAGCAAGGACCTGCAGGATCCAGAGAAACGAGTGAGGAAATATTCCGTCCGGTTATCCGTCTGTAGTTCTTGGCTATGAAGCTCATGGTGTGTGCGCCGAGACTCATGCCGGTAATCTCTAGTTTTTTTGGGTCAAGACCGTGCTCCGTTAGTTTTACCAGCATTTCCGCCGCATGTTTACCAACGGCTCGGGCTAGGCGTGCAGCACTGAGAACAGTAAGGTTGTGTTGAAATTTTAGTACTAGGTAACTTAAAATTATATACAGACTCCCTGCCCAAAATCGTAGCACCGTACTCATTTGGCCCAACATATTACCGGTATCTAATTTAATAATTATGACGACCAGGGGCCTATCGCGTAATAAAATACAAGCTAATACTATTAGTGATTTTACGTACCAAATCACTTGTTAATAATAATTAACTTGTATTTTAGTATGCAATAGGCCCCTGGAATGATTAAAAAAAATTGAAAATCACTTATGTCTTAAGTGCGATACTTACAGTGGATAATGCATTGCTGTAAATTCTAATGTGTCCAATGATAGCACGTTGTATCCTCTAGCCTTATAGCCATAACCTAGACCTAAACCCGTGCGCCACGCATTCCCATCTAAATATCCACCAATATACATCCACGTTTTCTTGCTAAAGTCTATATCGGGACTCTTGGCTAGCTGGGCAATGCCGTAGTAGTTATAATGTCCTGTGAATCCTGTATGACCATCGCCTACTACTGCTATGATGAGTTTTTTTAGAGTTTTTGGCTTGATAACGGCTGGCTTAGCTGATCCAGGACCTAAAGACAAATAAACGATTTTTAAGCTTCAAACATTCTCATCCCACATGCATCTCTTTTCATACGAAGGTAACGTACCTAATTGGTTTAGTGTTACAGTACCTTCAGCTGAACGGGCGCGTTTACAACAAAGAAAGAAGAAGAAAAAAAGAGAAGAAGAAGATTGGATATTTATGTTAGAGCACTAACTGTAAATTGACCAAATTGGCTCTACATACTTCCCAAGCACACATACTGAGATTTTAAATTTTATGTACCTAATAGATACTCAATGAAAGATACTAAATAATCTCTGGTCGATATCAAAAGGGTATTTTTTGTAGCACAACGGATGAACTAAAAACTTACAGTCTGAAATCAGTCCTAAGGGGTAGCCTTCATCAATTTTAGAATATTCGACGCCATTGACTACAATTAACAATAACACGGTGAAATGTGTTACAATTAAAATAATTAAAAGAGCCATATTTAGTACTTTGTAGTTGTTGTTCTATTAGTTTCTAAATTATTTTATGTCAGCGCGGATTGATTGATAGGTTTGATATTTTTGACAATTACTTCTTTTTTTAATTTATAAATAAGTAGTTGAACACTTGACGTTTGAAAACAATTAATAAATATTAATACGGGGAATTCCCTTTTTATATTGAGTTGTTCTTTATTTTTTTACGTATTTTTTAAAATAAATATAGTAATTAAAAATAAATAAAAATCATACGTGTTTACATGGATTAATTATCAATGAAAAAATACGTGATACCTTTATTATAAATCCATAGGTATATCATTATAAATAAGTATTCATTTTCGGGAATTCCACCCCTGATTTAAAAATGATTCCTACAAGGAGAGTACAATTGAGTCATGTAAAGCATATGTTTTTAGGGTTCCGTAGCCAAATGGCAAAAAACGGAACCCTTACGGATTCGTCATGTCCGTCTGTCTGTCTGTCTGTATGTCCGTCCGTATGTCACAGCCACTTTTTTTTCGTAACTATAAGAACTATACTGTTGAAACTTAGTAAGTAGATGTATTCTGTGAACCGCATTAAGATTTTCACAAAAAAATAGAAAAAAAAAACAATAAATTTTGGGGGTTCCCCATACTTAGAACTGAAACTCAATTTTTTTTTTCATCAAACCCATATGGGGTATCTATGGCTATATAGGTCTTCAAAAATGATATTGAGGTTTTTAATATCATTTTTTTCTAAACTGAATAGTTTGCGCGAGAGACACTTCCAAAGTGGTAAAATGTGTGTGTGTGTGTCTCCCTCCTGTAACTTCTAAAATAAGAGAATGATAAAACTAAAAAAAATATATGATGTACATTACCATGCAAACTTCCACCGAAAATTGGTTTTAACGAGATCTAGTAAGTAGTTTTTTTTTTATACTTACGTCATAAATCCCCTAAATACGGAACCCTTCATGGGCGAGTCCGACTCGCACTTGGCCGCTTTTTTTATAAGTACATTACTTAGTTTGTTTTAAATAAAATCAACATCAGTAATAACAAATTATTATATAGTTAATTATCAAACCTGGGATAACTCGGGGCACTTATGACGTAACAAAATATTTTTCTCAAAAATGGACGGCAAAGTCGACGTTGCCGGGTAAAAAATAGGTCGCGAAGTGCGTAGTTTATGGTCATTCAAAAAATTAAAAAGTTAAAAACATTGCAGTCTCGATTTCGGGACTGCAATGTCGCATACAAATTCCATTATTTAACGAGTTCCAAACTTTTTCAAACTTCAAATGGCCATATCAAATGAAGGCATAGGTCCCTTAAACAGCCAAACAGATGATCAGCACTTATTATTATAAAGTCTATAACAGACTATCGCACCGCACCGCGACCTTGGAGCGTCGCACCCATAAGTGAGAGCGAGAAACAGATATCTCTTTCTCGCTCTCACTTATGGGTGCGACGCTCCAAGGTCGCGGTGCGGTGCGATAGTCTGTTACAGGCTTAATGTTGGTACCGCGACTATTTAGGTGTCTCAAATAGGTTGGCGTATTTTCAGCAGAAAAATACACTTCTTTTTTTTTTAAAGGCGGCAAGCTAATTTTTTTAATGGTTGTATTTTTTCTGTGAAAATTAATGGAAAATTAGAACGTTGCTTCTGTAAGTTCTGTAAAATATTTCTATTTCTTGCACCATTTTTGAGAAAAGCACTATATATGACTCGGCTGGGAGGCTACTTGCTGGCTTCGGATTCAATTAAACGGACTCCCAAGGTCGTCCGTTTAAAACGAATCCTCAGCCTGCAAGTAGCTACTTCCGAACCTCGACAATAATGTACTATTATCGACAATTAAATATATCGATGTTACTGTTAACATCTAAATGTTCTAAAAAAATATTTATACAAACACCTTTTTATTAATTTAAGAAGCATTATCTTACATTCTAAAAAGGTGTTTATTCGAAGAATTTATTTTATTTTTAAACCAGGTTCTCAATGAGCACATGTATTATTATATATCGACATATTTTTTATCGATATCAAATTCCTAGAATGTGCCCCGAGTTATCACAGGTTTGTTCATTGTGATATATCAGCCAACCAAATCGTCAGCAACTAAATTATTCATAAAAAGAATAACTAACAAAATGTACCTAAATAAATGTTATTTAAGTGATTATTTTTTTAGTTGAATTAGAAAATATCAGCAAAAATAGCTACCCTTAAACTAAAATGATATCCTGAGGGAAAGATTAGGGAAGATAAAAAATGAAGCCTCAATAAAATCTTTATTAAAATGATCTTATTTATTGTATAATAAGTGTTATAAAAATAAAATAAAACTAAAATTAACTACAATTAAGATAACTAAAGCTAAAAAATTAAAAATACCTATCAAAATTTTGCGCCCTTGGTAGGGTGCCCATCACGCAGGCAGCGTTCCCGCGCTGGATTGCTATGGCCAATCTTTGCGCGAGAAAGCTGCCTGCGCGAGGGTCACCTGTGGCCTCCATTAGGCGTTAAAATATGTATAATCACATATCAAAACACAAATAAGGTAAATAAACAATAAGCCTTAATTTACTGCCGGCCTAGCCAAGGTGACAATCGCTATCGCTTCGACAACGAAACGCTTTGTGTCTCTCTATCACTCTTCCATATTAGTGCGACAGTGACAGTTGCGTTCCGATGGCTACGAAGCGTTAGCGATTGGCAGGCTACGCGGCCTGGTTCTTATTGAAATAAGTATTGTTAATTTGAAATACTAGGTTCCCACTGATTTGTAAAATATGTGGCCTTAGGCCAACTTAGGCTTCTTCAGACCTCGCTTTCCTAAAGCATACGGCCACTGGTTAGTTGTACGTAAATAAAAAATCCCAGTTTTTCTTCTATCAATCAATGGGCCCAATGTGTTCGTCACCATTGGCTGCGAATCGTAACAGTCACCATCTCTAGCTTGCTGCACAGTGTCACAACGCACAGCTATAAAAGCATCAGGATATACCACAGCTGCCCACCCGACGAAATATGCCCTGGAATGACTGCAGATAGAATCGCAGAAAAGCCACCCGATGGAACCTTCTTGAAACGCTCCCCCGTTAACATAGAACGTTACATGAGCGTAAGGAACAGATATGCTTGATATGTCCATAGTTGTAAGGACACTCACAACGAAATCAGCGTCAGATTTATCCAATCTTTCATCAGGTCCGAGATTCCTGTAGCAAGCACCAGCTCCGTCCAATGAAGTAAGCATAGAGATGTTTTGTCCGGTCATCTGCCGGTAGTTCTTGGCCATGAAGCCCATGGTTTGCGCGCCGAGACTCATGCCGGTGATTTCGAGATTTTTAGGGTCAAGACCGTGGCGTGTCAGCTTGACTAGCATTTCAGCTGCATGTTTACCAACGGCGCGTGCGATGCGCGCGGCCCTGGAAAAATAAGTTACTGTTAAACACCGTAATGTTTCATTCAAGTCATCCAAAATTCAAAAATACAGAACTATGATGCGTGGCAATACTATGTTGAAAATATGTTGGCCTATGGACATGTTGATTTAAAAACCATCCTTCGAATTTATATTTATTAAAAAAATGTTTATGAGGGTATAGGTAATCAGTATATTTTAAATTTTTGAAAAATGTGTACATTAGGTATAGTAGTTTTTTTGCCCTTAGTATTCAAAGCTTTCACAATATTAAAGCCTATTTCAGGCTTCTAATGTCCGTAGGAATTCAATGTTCACACAATAAGTACATATTTTAGGCACATTGGGATAACTTCTTAAACAGGGAGGGTAATTGTGAAAATGGCAAAAATCTACTAGAAGTACTTTCTACTGCGTTGCAGTAAGTGCTGTTAAAGTATAAAGTGCTGGTTGTATACATACTTGCCATATTCAAAATAACCCCGTTTCTGAACTTATCCCAATGCACCTCAATTATTTACTTACAGAGGATAATAAGTCGTCGTGAACTGTAGCGTGTCAAGAGATAGCGCGTTGTACCCCCTAGCCTTGTAGTCATATCCCATATTCCGCCCAGTATGAAACGTATTTGCTTCAAAATATCCCCCAACGTATATCCACGTCTTCTTCTTGAAGTCTAAGTCCGGATGTTTTGCTAACTGGTCCATGCCATAGTAATTGTAATGTCCTGTATATCCTGAATGGTTTTCACCTATGACTGATATGAAGAGTTTCTTTAGACTCTTTGGCTTGATGGCGGCTGGTTTCCATGATCCTGGACCTGAAAAGGAAATTCAGTTTAAAAAATAAAGGCTTGTTTTGACAAAAACACTGCCTTGTGGTTCCAATGGGCACTGAAAGCAGATGAAGTATGAGTTTACAAATACAAGGTTTTTTTAAATAAAACCAGTAAAATTGTTATAGACTTTAGAAGACACTCTGAGGTTTCCCTAAGTTCTTTAACACATTAACTGCCAGCGACTCGCTAGGGGAGTTCACTGTTCGTAGGCGCTTTTCGCTACATACGGGTTTTCCCGTGTTATCGGCCACGTTCGTAGCGCGTAGCTCGCGCTGACACTGAATGTGTTGTAAGTTTACTGTAGGTATTCCGTGTAGTTTAAATGACAATAAGAATAAATGATTCAAGAGGAAGGTTTATGTATAATTTGTTAACCCGTGCGAAGCCGGGGCGGGTAGCTAGTAATTATTATAAATGATACGTTAAGAGGGGGCGGAAAACCAGGAAATTAGACGGAAACAAAAGCTATTCGCCGCGCGAAACTTGCGACGGGAGATATGGCCATCTAGCGGGTTTAAGCGTTTTGTCTTAATTACTCAGAAAATATACTACTGTATCCGTACCATGAGTCACTGACTCTTAAGTTTATCGTTAACCCTGTCTATGGTTTATTTATCTAAAATTACAAATTAAAATTACAAATTAAAAAAAAAGACAACGCTTATAGAATAAATTATTATAAGTTAAGCATTTATTTAAAATGGGATTTTGTATAAAAAAAGACTTACAGTCCGATAATAGACCTGTAGGATATCCTTCGTCAGGTCTAGAATATTCTACACCAAATACTGATGTAAACAGAAACTGTACAACGTAGATTACTTTAAATATTTTGACGTGTATCATTTTTGCCCTGTGTAGGTGTGGTTTTTCTATTGGCCCCAAAGATCCCTTGTCAACAAAGCGTCAAATATTGTTTAATAACTTTTTTATTTATATCTTGTGTGTATTATTCAAATATATTATGTCGTTATATAAGTAGTTACCACTTGACGTTCTAACAGAATTATTAAACAAATGTTTGAAAACTGTCTTTATATTACGATTTGCTTAATCTTTATTTATTTGTTAAGTACAATCATTTTGAATTAAATAAAAGGGTTTTATATGTATTTTTATCCACATAAAATTGTAATGAGAATTCATCTCCTTACATTTCTCAGATACTAATTACCTGTAGGTATACATTTAATGTCTTTGTCTTTGTATGATAATTATTTAAAATATCGTGATTAGGTACAATTTCATTAATCGTTTAATGAGAATTGTTGCAGTCGTCAAGCTCAAATACATATAGGTAGGTATGTATTTTTTAAATATTTTTTCTATATAAAAATACGTTTTTTTTTCTTATTTTTAATGTAGGTAAGTATAAAAGTATTATTAGTGGGGAGTGTGTACAATACTTGTTTACTGTTGTAAATATATATTAATGTGCCAAATTAAAAAAAAAACACTACAAAACATAAGTTATACCAATAGCTTTTTGGTGAAAGAAAACATCGTAAGGAACCCGGACTGATTTAAATAAGATCTATAGCTGGTCAAGCAGATCTTGTCAGTAGAAAAAGGCGCCAAATTTGAAACATGTAGGCGCGAAAGGATATTGTCCCATAGAAAATTTGAATTTCGCGCCTTTTTCTACTGACAAGATCTGCTTGACCATCTATAGTTTCCCCTCTGACTTGTACCAGGATTTGACTTTATTTCTAAAATTGTTTGAAAGTGTAATGTTAAGGAACAACATTTCTAAATTATTTTTATTGCATTTTATTTATTTATTTATTTATTTATCGAAATCCTGACCTGTATAATTTAAAGAAGTCTTGCGGAGTTAAACAACCTCTAGTAAAGGGCACCTTACTATAATATTTAGGTAACATATATTTTACTTATTATTTTTCCATTCAAATAATAAAAGATACTTAAAACGAAGTTATAGAAAAAGCTACTTTTAATATATTGAATAGTTTAAACGTATTATTTCCAGGAAAAAAAAAACAATTCATTCTCATATTAGTTTCAATAAATAAAGTAAATAGAAAACTCTTTTAATTTTTTATCTTAGTGCCAACTTTATAAAGAAATAAAATATAAAACAAATTATTCCATAAGTCTAGAGTATTTAAACATTAGTTTAGTAATTCTTGTCGAACGTTAAGAACGTCATACTTACATGATATACAGGTTGGCCCAAAATACGTTGACAAATAATTTTTAGGTAAATTTTATTACTTACACGACTTTTTCAAAATAGCATTTAAAATAAAAAAGAGGACAAAAATTAAAAAAAAAACACATTTTTATATCAAAATATAATTTCGCTTTGACACACAAACGTTAGCTAGTTTTTTTTTGTTTTAAATGATAATCTACTAAATTTAGATCAGGTGAGTAAGTGTGGCCGATCTTTTGAGCTTCTGAATTCAGAATTATTGTCTTTACACTACTTCCGCACTGAACGGTTCCTGTGAAATTGACCAGTTCTTCTGAAATATCCATTAGCAGTTACCAAAATGTTGTTGCTTGACCGAAGTGGAGGACCCACGCGAAATAAACTTTTCATACAAACGTAGTTCTCATTTTCCTCCCTGGATATTAAGAATATTGAAAATATTCAGAGACAATTTTTTTTGTATACCTAGTAGGTATTCACAGCTAAGCCGAGTTTAACCTAAGTTTAAACATTATAAGGGGTTAAAAAATTGCATGAAATTTGTTTTTCGCTCTTACTTTTACAATAATAAAAATCGAAAAAAGTCAAACGTAGGGGCATAGCTATGGTTAATATTTTCGAATTAAGAAACGCGAGTGACCGGTTTTAATATATTTAATACACCCTGTATATCTATACCTAATTGTTAAGATTACTAAAGTCGTACCTAACGAAACGCACTTTGCAAAAGAACGTACGTTACTGCTATATGTTTGAATAATACGTACACAATAAATAAATTATTTACTTACTGCGCAGATAATTATTGTGCAAACGATATCACAAAATTTTAAATTAAATTAATTGAAAAATTCACCGCTTATGGCAAGATTTGAACTCGTAACTTGTGCTGTAACTCATAATTAACACTAGGGGTACGGACCGATGTTCCGAAACGTCGCGAGTTCGAATCTTGCCGGAAGCGTTGAGGTACTCCATTTCTTCTTATGAAGCTTGAATTAAAATATTATTAACGTGTCATTAAATAAATCACTACAAATGCCAAAAATGTTAAATGTAAAAATATTAAAAGTAACCCATGTCGTGATGTTTCTGTTGACTTCAGTGTCAGGGGTAGACTATTCGACATTTGACGAAGGATATCCTACAGGATTACTTTAAGACTGTAAGTTTTATTTGAAACAATAGTAGATTGTACAACAAGGGCATAAAGTGACCCAGTTTCACCCGAGGCAATTTTTTGGTCTGAGCGAAGCGAAGACCAAAATAGTAGACTAGGGTAAAAATGGACATTTATGCCCTTGTTGTACACTCTGCTTTTCTCTTCGATTGCGAGGAAAATAATTATATTTTTCACGGCAATTTACACCACGAAATTGTCGTAAAGCGAAAGAACATAATACATAACCAATTCCCGCCAACTAACTTTTTTTTTTTTTTACATTTTCAACATGTGATCAGAGTTTCAGACGCTTGGTTTTCTGCCAAGTCAAACATTTCGGAGCATTTTTGAACGATAATCGACTCCTTTTTTATGTGATTTACTAAATTTAATGACAGAAAATACGGATTTCTAATATATTGTAGCAAAATAAAAATAATATAACAAGTTTTGTCATCTACACAATTTTATTGCTCAGTAAAATTGTGCAATATGTTTTAACTGTTTGGCTATTGAGACCGATTACCTTAGTCTTAGAAGAAAATTTTACTTTTATGCTCTAGAGCATAGCATGCGATTTTATGTCATCTACGCCTGACATAAAGGTGCACTTTTTGAGCATGAGAAGTGAAAAATCGTATTTTGAATTACATAAAAAAAATTCTCTTTTATTTAAGCATTTATTTAGGAAAAAGTAGCCTTGGAAATTTAATATTCGTGGCTTTCCACCTGTACCTGAATCTTAAAGCATGGCAGTCATCGATGTAAAATACCCGGTATTCGGCAGTACCAACAGCAACACTCTTAACTGTTCATCGGTAAACCTTATGCCTTTAGTAACAAGGTCCACCGATGGACAGCTAACAGTGTAGGCGATGGTACCGACAACACAAGCCTTTAGGTTTTAAAATTGGTCATCGAAACCAGTCATCATCAAGCCAAAGACTTTAAAATAACTATTCATATCAGTATTAGGCGAAGGTCATACAGGATACACGGGACATTACAACTATTATGGCATGGACCAGTTAGCGAAGAGTCCCGACATAGACTTCATGAAGACGACGTGGATGTACGTTGGTGGGTACTTCTCCACGAATTCGTTGAACTCCGGTCGGAATCTTGGCTATGACTACAAGGCTAGGGGATACAACGCGCTTTATCTTGACATGTTTCAATTCACAACAACTTATTATCCTCAGGAAGTTTACAACAATTGTTATTATATTTTTTATATTTTTAAATATAGTATTCAGACCAAAAACATCACACTGCTCTCCAAAACTCGACCAATTGTCGTAGCTGAAATTGCTGCAAAGTTCAAATGGGAGTAACAGATAATGTCGTGTATGATTTGTTCACTAAGTCAGCCACCCATTGGGTGCCATAATACGCCTAACGGTGGACATCGAAGGAATTGAAGGGATGAGCTTGACGCCTTGCCGATTCGTGGGAGATGGATAGGAGGAATAATAATGGAGGTCTCTGTCCAGCAGTGGAATACTATAGTATTCCACCTATTCCTTCCGCCTATAGGCTTTTAAATAAAATAAAAAATAAAGTTGATTCATTTTATTCAGATAAAGCACACATTTTTTTTATTTCAGGGCTGCACGCATCATACGAGCTGTTAGTAAGCATGCAGCTGAAATGCTAGTCAAGCTGACACGCCACGGTCTTGACCCTAAAAAACTCGAAATCACCGGCATGAGTCTCGGGGCGCAAACCATGGGTTTCATAGCCAAGAACTACCGGCAGATGATCGGCCATAACATATCTTTGCTCAATGCATTAGACGGGGCTGGGCCATGTTTCAAGCATCTCGGACCTGATGAAAGATTAGATAAATCTGACGCTGATTTCGTTGTGAGCGTTCTCACAACCATGGACATATCAAGCATATCTGTTCCTTACGCTCATGTAACTTTCTATGTAAACGGGGGAGCGTTTCAAGAAGGGGATATCGCGTGGGTTCCCTGTGATGCCTTGTGTAGTCATGTAAGGGCGTATTTCGTCTGGTGGGCAGCTGTGGTATATCCTGATGCTTTTGTAGCTGTGCGTTGTGATACTGTGCAGTAAGCTAGAGATGGGGACTGTTATGATTTGCAGCCAATGGTGACGAACACAATGGGCCTGCTTACTGTCAGGAGCAAACCAGGAATTTATTATCTGCGTACAGCTAACAGGTGGCCTTATGCTTTGGGAAGGCGAGGCTTGAGGAAAGCTTAAAAAGCGATATTACGTAAATCGTCACATACTATCAACAGAACCTTTGAAAGATACCATGTTATATTAGAGGTATAATCTTCTCCCGTCCACCATCACAAGATAACAATTGCAGTGAAATGTTAATAAATAATAGTAAAAAAAAAATATATATATTTTTTTTAATTCTGTTTTTTCACCCCGCAAGCAGAGTCCCTTTCCTCTGATGTAGGTAGTCACACGCCAGCATCACCGGGCTATGGGGTTGGTCTCGGACTGTCTAGAACACAAAATGACTAGTGTAATATTTTGCCTATATCCCTTTTAGTCTACATCGCAAACGGTCTAGAACACAAAATGACTACAATTATTTAGACCTTTATTTACCTACATTTCGTCGGTTTATCTTTACGTTAGCGATGTTAGGATGGATGGATGAATGGAGGGATGGATGGATGGATGGATGGATGGATGGATGGATGGATGGATGGATGGATGGATGGATGGATGGATGGATGGATGGATGGATGGATGGATGGATGGATGGATGGATGGATGGATGGATGGATGGATGGATGGATGGATGATTGGATGGATGAATGGATGGATGGATTAAATCTACCGTTTTTGCTTTATTGAGGAATTAACAAATCAATCAAATTCATTACTAACTTTTACGAGAAAATGACTTCATTTCTAAAATTTTATTGACGAATTTTTAATATTTGTCATTATGTATCAACATCTGAGCTGTAGGAACATTTCATTCTTAATTGTTTTTAGTAGTTTAACAACCTGTGTTTAAGGTCACCTTTCGATACTAGGTATCATACCTATATTATACATATTATATTTGACTTATTGTTTTCCAATCGAGTAAACATAAGATACCTACTCAAAGTAATGGAATTAAATAATATTTTTAACAGCGATAATTCAGGAAAATAATTCATTGGATTTTCACAAAGGTATTTTATTTTTATTTTATTTATTTATTAAAGTACATCCACATCATACATATTATAACTTACGCTAAACACATTTTAAAGGTAATAAATACTGATATGTATGACAATTATGGGGTACCTAACATTGACTAATTATCGCATCGCAGTAAGATCAAACTTAACCTAAAAACTATACAATTAAAACTAAATCTAAAATTATACTAATTAATTAATTAATATATATTTTATCATACAAAGGAAAATATTTTATTATAATAGGGTAATCGAATTTAAACTGTTGTGAGACATGCTAACATTGAATAATATGTATGTGTATCGCTACAAGTGTTAGGTGACCAAAGCCCAAACACACCACTATGCCCGCCTACAATGACAGCGGAAGACCTCCCCCAACCGGTTTTCTCGGCGCGCGCGCAGCGTGCGACGCGGCGTGCCGCAGTACGCGATACACGGCCGTCGTGAACGCTGCTCGCACTGTTAGTGCTTGAGAAAGGAGACCTAGGCTCTCCGAAACATGTCGCGCGAGTGACTTAAAACAAGTGAGTCTAAACCGTGAAATTATAATAGGGTATTTGACACATGTTGAATTTTATAACTAAATCTAGTTAAATAGATAGAAAATGAGCAATTTGTCACAATAAATTGAAAATTTTAATAATGTATGGGAATAATAACAAAATACAATACCTTAAAATTAAAAAAAGAAATAATAACTTCCAAATAATAAAAAAGTAATGATACCATTCGATTCCTTACATTTTATTAAAAAAAAGATTGTATAGCAATCATATACATAAACGCAACATTTCACCGACAAAATCGCAATTTCCTTGTTTTCCATACATTGAAACGGCTTCTAACGTTACATGATGACGTCACGATGTATTGCGATTTGGTTCGAAGCGTTTCGTCAGTAAAGTACGAGTGCCAGACTTTGACCATCATTTCTGACTTTTGTATTGCTTTAAGACAATGGGTCCCATACAGACATTTGATCCTCAAAACAAACCTGATCGATTGATACCATTCATAAAAAAATGTCAAATACCCTTTTATTTATTTTAGTGAGTATTTTAGTAAGTTTATGTGATAGAATAGAATAGAGTACAGAATTTTCGAAAACAGAAACGTAGATCGGTTGATCTGTGTGAAAGATGGTTTTAAGCAATCTTAGTTGGAAGCTTATTATAGTATTTTCTCATTAATTCCTGTTAAAAAAATTATTGAAAAATGTGGAATAATCATTTACTGGATCCCATAAGCACTGTGGTTTTCATTTTTTTTTCTATAAATTTAATACAATTATATAAAAAATATAGGTACAGGAATGAAAACAGAAAAAAATATGGAATTAATTAATTAATCATATAAACAAATTACATGATGAAGCAAAAAAAAATTGCAATATTTTTATTAAATTAATATGTCCTGTATGAATAATGAAGTCGCAAATCAATTCCTTCCTTTCCTAAAATATTTTTAAACTTAGGTATACATTTTACAGTATTCTCATAAATGAATAAAAAAGAATTTTACGTTTATTATTTTTCGTATTTATCTTTGGCATTTGACATTTAATTTTCTCAAACTGGCTTGTTTTACTTAGGGTGCCTTTAGATGAAAATTTGTATAAGGTCACCTTTATGTTGTATGAATACGATAGGTATCAAATCAATGCTTATTGCATAATTATACCTAATGGTCATTTTTTCTAAAGATCTTATGAATAAATAAGCTTTTCGCAAAAATTTAATTTTTGGTACAAGTTTTAATCGCTGACTGTACTTTTCTTTCCACAGGCAACTAATACTCATAGAGACAATTCTAAAAACCTGAAACAAATTCAAGCTGCGTTGTTTTATCACAAGAGTTCCTATGGCCACCTCCTGTCTCCAGCATCAGATCAGCTCGATGGTACCATAATATTGCATTATCACCAGACTTACATATGTATGCAAATTTTCAGCTTCATTGGAAGTTGGAAAGTGGGTCATAGTCATAACTTGCAAGATTTGATCCTAACAAACATACATAGGTACATTGCAAGTTAAATAAAAGCTTGTAAAAATAAACTTTAGCATTTTTTTTTATTCACTATATTATGTCGCGTCACTCGCGTCGAATGATGGTCCCTATGAAAGTTCCTTTACGTCTCTTATGGTTGGGCGTTTCTTAAAAATTATTTGAAGAAATATACGTTTTTACCTTATTTTTATTTCCAAATATTAAATTAACTGCCTTAAAATTTTTACAAATATTTTTACGTGACTGACAGCTACTTCATACAAAAAATAACTGTCATAGGGACCATCATTCGAAGCTGAAGGTATATAGGAGCAGCAGGTATAAACATTATAAATAAAACAGCGATACATAGTTAAAGCATTTATTATATTTTCACAAACATTAATAAGATATTTACATTTTCGTTAAGAATAAACGAAATTACTATTTGTTAGTATGATATTAATTTTAACTACTTTAGTAATAATTTTGACAATGACTATCTTCATCAACCTATGGGTTTTAAACTATTTAATTAAGTTATATGTAACTTATATTAAGTATCTACTACTTTGATAACTAAATAAATCCATCACAATATCAACCAAACCAATACTTGGTTCAGTCTTAGAGATTCTTACACTAGTAACACTAGGCTTCTTCAACCCATGTTTCCCTAAAGCAAATGGCCACCTATTAGACGTACGTAAATAAAAAATTCCTGGTTTGCTCATATCAGTCAACGGACCCATTGTATTTGTAACCATTGGTGTCAAATCGAAACAAGTACCATCTATAGCTTGTTGCACGGTATCACATTGCACACCTATGTAGTCACCAGGATATAACAATGCCGATATCCATAGTAGATAAGCTCTAAAGTGACTGCAAATGTAATCACAAGGGATCCAGGCTATATGCCCTGGTTGGAATTCTCCTCCGTTCACGTAAAATGTCAGATGGGAGATATGGTATCCTATACCAGCTATGTTCATGTTTGTAATAATGCTGATGACGAAATCGGCATCAGATCTGTCTAGTCTCCGATCAGGCCCTAGTTGCCTGAAGCAGACTCCAGCAGGGTCCAGAGTGGTAAGTAAGGAGATGTTCCGGCCGGTCATGAATCGAAAACTCTTGGCTATGAAGCTCATAGTTTGGGCGCCGAGGCTCATACCGACGAGCTCCAATTTTTTTGCATCTAAGCCATGAGCTGTTAACTTAACTAACATCTCAGCTGTATGCCTGCCAACTGTGGGTGCAAAGCGTGCGGCTCTGGAAACAAGATGTATAATTTTAATTTAATTGATTATCTCTAACAATAATGGTTCATGGACGTTCGTGGACATTTGTGAGTTGTGAGCCGTGTGCTGACATAAAACTAACAAATGGAGCTCCTTTCGACAGGTTATGTACATTATTACGCAAATCAATGAAATTAAAGAAATACGCCAAGCAGTTGCTGCTCTTGTTCGGACGGATGTAGTGGAACAACTGACCTGATTAAATTTGTATAATCTTTTTATGAATATGATCTGTCAGCTGTCAAAAGTGACGTTTCTTTAACTAGAAATTACTATCTGAATAGGCCTCCGGGTAGGGCTATTAAGAGTTAATGAAATCAAAAATGTATTTAGTTAAAATGGCATAATAGGGTTAAAATTCTTTTTGTCCCAAAAAATGTGACGGGATGGATGGAGCTTTTTGTATGAGATGAAATTTAGTTTTTAATTTTTCTCGTGTATAAAATCTACAGTTAGAAGCACATGCAATAGCACTCGATTTGTTTATTTAGTTGATGATAGAAGACTCATATAAAAGCGTGACAGACTGGTCAGAAACAAGACAACCCAAAGACAACGAAAAGAATTTTGACCCAATTACTGGGCTATCGAATGATATTATACTATCCAATAGTAGACTTTATTTATCTTATTCGTTAACCCATTAATCGCATGTTATACTTACTGGGGATAGTGCACAGTAGTAAAGTAAAGCGTGTCCAAAGATAGAAAATTGTATCCACGCGCTATATAACCCATACCCAAATTTTTAGGGGTACCCCAAGCATTTGAGTCTAGATATCCACCGTTCCACAAGACAGTCTTTTTCCTGAAGTCGATCCCAGGATTCTTGGCTAAGCTGTCTATATGGTAGTAGTCGTATGATCCCAGAAGTTTGCGATTGTCTCCATATACTGATATGTAGAGTTTTTTCAGCGTTTCCGGTTTGATAACGGCCGGTTTCCATGAGCCTGGACCTGAGGACAAGTCCATGTTTGTAATTTAAAAATAAGGTTCGATAGGTACCGAAGTATCTATTTATTTAGTTTTGCCAACAGGTGCAATACAAAAGAACTTATTAATAACAAGTTATAGAAAAAGATTGCTGGAGCATCCACATAATTACAGGCATTATGGAAAGTACGTATGACCTGGTTATGCTCAATTTAGTAGAATAAAGAAAAGTATCTAAATAACGTGATGTCAGTAGTCTAAATAACTATTTTGTTATCAAAATTCAATTGTATAATTGTAATTGTATGTATATACAAATACTTTCACATTCATATTTTTTATAACTAAATTTATTCCTTCTTGTGATTTCCCTACACTAACATGACTCAAGTGAAAGCACCGCTAATTAAGAAAATACGTTTGAAGTAAATCGAGAAACAAATATAACATTATAATGGTACATATAATATGGTTTCATTAAAAAAAATGATTTTACAATTTACTTACAATGTGGCAACAATCCTTGGGGGTAACCTTCGTCTATTCGAGAATATTCTACTGCCATGGTTAAACACAAAACTGATACAAAATGTGCCCCTTTTAACATTTTTGTTCTTTGCCCTTATTTGCAAGGAAATATTGTCCATCAGTACTTAATAAACACTTTATTGCACAAATCAAGTGGTAAGGTTTAAGTACAGTATAGTCGTGTAATATTTAAAGAAAGTACGAAGGCGATATTATCCTTTTGAGTGAAATATTGTTGAAATGTTTTGAAATATTGTCTATGTGTAAAATATGTCGATGATTAATTACGTTATTAAAATTATGTTTACCAATTTTTTTTTATTTGCATTTTTAAAACTAATAACAATTGACGTCCAAAAAATACAAGCAGACGAAATACTTCACAGCATTCAATATAAATTTCTGAGGATTGATTTGTAATTTAACATAAATAAATAGACAATATCATTTATTTTCTAACACAATGAAAATCTTTTATTTTGACCTTTTACAAATAGTAATACTTTCAGTTTTAAATTTAAATTACATATTCATTATTAATATATTGGTTTCAGTCTCTGACTTAAAGAGGTATTAAATCGTAAATTAGCGATTCATTCCCTCGTCCAAATGGTATGCTATAAATCCTACATACTCGTATATTTAAACTGTACACTTTGATTTTACAAGCATCCCACAAGGCTTCAGGAACCACCCTGTCTAAAGCTTTCTTTGGGTCAAGACAACAAAGATAATATTAGGTTTCCGATCATGCATCGCAGTTTCTTCGACGCAAGCGTAAGTTAGTAACAATAATTATAACAAAATGATTATATGATTATATGAAGAGTTCATTTATTCGAATTTTTCAAAATGTCAGGTACACCAAAATTACATTAATTATTTGTTTTAAATAATTAATGTAATTTTGGTGTACCTGACATTTTGAAAAATTATGTGATGTTTTATCACATAATTACACACTACATTTCTAAAAATTACATAACACAAAAAAAAACACGAGTCAAAAACAAAGCAGTCAGCAATCAGTCAAAAATCCCACCCCGCGTCATCCCAGGCGCAAAGGTGATGATTATTATTTATTTTAATTTTTTTAAATATATAATTGCATCTAAAGGCATTTAGTAAATTAAATACGCTAATTTACTTATATACGTTTTATGTCCACTGACCCAAGGTCCGCGTAAAAAATCACTTTGCCTCCTTTTCTGTTCTCTCAAAGCAAAATTTGCTATTTAAAAATTCAAGTGCAATGTTTTGTATTTAATTATATAATTTCAAAATTGACGAATGTATGAACTTTAAAAAATCAGGAATATCTATTCGTTGAGATCTCGGCATGTACATATCTCTCGGTTTCTTCAGGCCTCTCTTTCCTAAAGCAAACGGCCGTCTATTGGACGTCCTTAGGTAATAGATTCCCGTATTTCTTCTATTAGTATAAAGATCTATTGTATTTGTGATAGGCTTTCCATCGAAGCAGTCTCCATCCTTAGCATTCTGTACGCAATCACAACGAATCCCTATAAAGTTACCAGGATTCAACAAAGCCGACCACCAAAGGAAGTACGACCTTATGTGACTGCAAGAAACATCGCAGGGGAGCCACCAATAATGGCCGTTCTGAAATTCACCTTCGTTGACGTAAAACATCACATGTCCGATGCGTATTGATATGCCAGAGCCGTCCATGTTAGTAATCACCCCCATAACAAAGTCAGCGTCAGATTTATCGAGTCTTTGATCTGGTGGAACATTCCTGAAGCAGGGTCCAGCAGGATCTAATGCAGTCAGGGTTGAAATGTTCTGGCCGGTCATAAATCGGTAGTTCTTGGCTATGAAACCCATGGTTTGGTTTCCCAGGCTAATGCCGACGAGTTCCAATTTTTTTGGGTTGAGACTGTACTCTTTTAGAGTTACCAGCATTTCTGTCGTGTTTACCGATTGGGTGCATGTGGCGAACAGCGCTGGAACAGACACATTTTATTGACAAAAAATAAACATATGTATATACATATGTAAGTTTATCCTTTATATAAAATTGTTCAGCATACAAACAATTAAATTTGATTTTCACATATTTATGTTATATATCTTTTATGGTTGTAGATTCGTGATAGATAACGGTTTCGAGATGGCTATTCATAAAGTATACTTACATAGGATAAAAGGTAGCTGTAAACTCCAATGTTTCCAGTACAAGCGTATTATATCCATTCTTCTTATACACCTGACCCAAGAATCGTCAATCTGCCACGTCGTCGAATCCAAATATCCGCCAACATACATAAATGTCTTCTTGCTAAAGTCTATGTCAGGATTCTTGGCTAAATTATGCATGTGATAGTAGTTGTATGATCCTGTTATGTTCCCGTGTTTTCCGACCACGGAAATGGTGAGTTTCTTCAAACTTGGCGGCCTTATTATGGCTGGTTTTGATGACCTTAGACGTGACAGTATGTTTAAGAAAATTTTAGGTGCAAAAAATTTAGATCTTCAAGTAGTTGATTTTTTAATAATTATAAATGCAATATACGCTTTATGAAAATAAAAGGGGTAAAATTGGAAATAACAATAATTTAACTAAAACTAATTTATTTTTCCTAGTACTCGTGAAATAAAACTTTCAAGCTGCATGTCATTGCATAACTAAATGAGTTGTTCTGAATAAAAAATGATTGAGTAACTTACAGTCTGGAATAAATCCTTCGGTAAGGACTTCAGCATCTCTTACATATTCCACTGCCGTCACAGAAACTAGCGAAATAAATACAATTTCAACAAATTTCATCATTTTCAAAGTATTCAACTGAGGTATCTATTTTATTTCTTTTAAATGTTTCATCTATGTGTATGCTTATGATTCAGATTCAGATTCTTTATTAATAAACTTAAATTAAGGTTTTCACGTCAATAAAATGTTAGTAATATAAGTAAGTCAATATATTCACAAAAAATTCTCATGTAGTTGCTAGTAATAATCCAATCGTATTATAAATAAACATATTTTTTGTAACGCTATATCGCCGGCTGAGAATACGTTTGTGCCATATCCATTTTTGAGCAAAATCGTTTTTTAATGATTTCTAAAATAACAAAAAATATGCTATAATTGACACTAATCGGTTTTTGAAAAAACATATTTTTCAAAAATGTTGTGCCATAGCGAATATGGCACATTTTTGAAAACTGCGGATTTTACTATAGGATAATTACACTCTGTCAACAGAAAATTATCACAAAAATGTGACATATCTAAAACTTTTGTGTCCTATCATACATTGTACGTTTACCATTTACTCATGAAAAACGGATATGGCAATAATAAAAATGCTTTTATTTTATGATTACCACTCTATTCACAATATTTGTTTAGTACTATAAATAGTAAACATATGTGCCTAAACTAAATGATAAATAAGTTCAATATTTCCTAATGTAAAACTTTTCGAGAAATTATTTTTTTTTGCTTTTTTTCGCTCTCCTGTAAACCAATGTAAGTGGCGTATGGCACAAACGTATTCTCACCCAGCGATATACTTTGGTTTCGTTATACTCTGACTTAGTAAAAATCTTTCATAAAACTGTTGTTTATATAAATATGAATGCCTACCTATTTTTTTACACAAATTAAAACTTCTTTTATTTTGACGTTTGAATTAATTGAGTTTTACGTTTTTGATGGGTTTAAACACCTCAATTAAAAAGTCACCTTTAATTAATTGCCAAAACATAACTGAATAATAATGTTACAAAGGTTAAATTTGGTTAGTCAATCTATCAAGTCAATAGTCAATCAATAGTTTGGTTAGTCAATTTTACCTTCTATTATTCAGTATTTATGGACAGTTGACAGTTGTTCAAAGGTAATGACAGCTGTCAACAATATTGAATGGCGTGTTGTTTAACATCAAGATATTCAATTTTTTGCACCTAAAATAGTCAGGTTTTTTTTTATTGAACAAAGTAAGCATTTCAAAAATTAATATCACATATCTTTCATTAAGCCTTACTTAGTTACTTATGTCATAAGTAACTATAATTAATATCACATATATAGAATTTTACGATTAGAACTTATCTAAATAGTGGTGTCCAGAATAACATTAACCAGACAGCAGTTTAAAATTTTAGTTTATGGTGTAGATTTTATTTGTCATTAGAGAGGATCAAATATTCTTATTACAATCATACACACTTACCCAATACAACGCTAGTTTACTTTGTTTCTGGACACTATTATTTTGACTACTTATATCATTTTATTTTCACAGAAGTCACAGAACACATCAACACATCATGTGAGCCATTAAGCGTAACAGGTACTTATATTTTACATTAATATAAAAATTTTACCTTCCAATAAAATTTGTATTATGTTTTCTTCTACGTCCCAGAAGTTATTGAGAGAGTTACGCCGCAGTCGGTCGATAGATGCCGCTAGCGTCTATGTAGTCGCTCCGCTTGACGTTGTGACACTTGTGACGTAGATTCCGCTTCCCCTTCCTGCGAACAGAGCTGCACGCGCGCCTCGCTTCGCCGCCATTACATTGTTGAGCAGAAGTACCGTCGGTATAAAAGGGCCTACCAGGAAGACATTACTTTGTTCTGGGACGTAGAAGAAAACATAATACAATTTTTATTGGAAGGTAAAATTTTTATATTATGTGTTTCGTTCTACGTCCCAGAAGTTATTGAGACCTGTTTATTATCTCCTGGTGGCGAATCAGCGGGCGCGCGAGCGATAGGGCTACACTTACTGGATAGGAAAATAATACATACGCATAGTATTTGTAACATATATATGTAATCGCAGTAACTCAATATAATTACGTATTAGATAATTGGTAAATGTTGTAACCCTAGGTTAGAATGAAACTTTAAATAAATTTGACAGAGACTTCTCAGTTGAGTTCGCGTCCGATCCGCGGATATCCCGGCGGTGGTAGAAACGTCTAAAGGTAGATTCGCTTTGCCAATTAGCTTTAGCTAGAATATCATTAATTGGATATTTTTCCAGCCAGTTTAAAGATGATACCGCGGATCGAAAGCTACCCGGAGTTGATTCAATACCAGCCTCTGTTAAGAGGCGTTTAAGCCAACCCCCAATCATCGTGGGCGAGGCAGGCTTGGATGGGGCTCTGGTTGATACAAATAAGTTAGAGCAGTGTTCCCTGACATTTTCTGTAATTTTGATAAGTTGACGTATCCAGAATACTGGGCTTATATTTTGTTCTGGAGCTTCTAGTAGAGTCCAGTCAGACTGTTGATAAGACCCTTTATCCGATTTAGAGCCGAATTTCGGGCGCAAGGTAATAGATTGAAGGTTATCTATGTAATATTCCCCGCTACAATGTAGCAGGATAAGATCGTGGACTCTGCGACCCGATGCTAGTAGCAAAAGAGCGGCAGTTCTTCTAGATACGTCGTACAAGCTATTCAAGTCAGGACTAGTATTTTTAAGGTATTTTATTAAATGTCTCGCGTCCCAAACTGGTGGTTTAGGAGGCGGTGGTCTCGCTACCGATATTGCTTTTAAAATATTCTTAATCAGGGCGTTTGAGGAAAGCTTAGAGTCCGATACCGGTTCACACACCGCACTTATTACAGATTTATGAACGAGTGTCGTCCGGTAAGCTAACTTATCTGATAGAAATAGATGTGCGAGATACCTTGCTACATCACTGGGCGGAGGTACCTGGCAGTTGATCTGGTTTTTGGTACACCACGATGACCATTTTTTCCATATGGGTGTATAAGTTTTTATTGTAGAAGCACGCCAATGGGACATCAGTAGACTTTTCTCCTGGTCCGACCAGCCCGGTGTCACAGCATCCCACCCGAAAGGAGCCAGGCCTCGATGCTTAAGTCGTTGACTTGTGGGGGAGGGCGGTTCGTCGTTGTGTCTACTAGGACCGTCCGAAGATTGTGGACTTTCAACGGTCGCTTGACAGCTCTCTTCTTCAGGTCCGGTCTCCAGAAAGGTCTGTTTCACTTGGGTGTTATCACGATGAACAGGCCCGACGCGGTGTTGAGGTGATGTAGAACGCGAGGCAGGAGGCTGGGAGGAGGAAAATCCACGCCAGGTCGTAGTGCCAGTAGTTGCTGAATGCGTCGTGATAGCAGGCGTTCGAGTCGAGCGAATCGATTGAGACATACCGTGGCACGACGTGAGCGCTCTCGGAGGCGAAGAGGTCGATGGACGGGGTACCCCAGCGCGCGAATATTTTCTCCGTGGCTTCTGGGCGCAGGTGCCATTCGGGTACGAAGTGTCCCCTTGACAGTCCGTCGGCCTCAGTGTTGTACCGACCTGGTAGGTAGTAAGGGGCCAGGTTGACCCGTAGACGATCCGCCAGCGTTAGAAGTTTTCGCGTCAGCTGTAGGAGAGGAAGAGACTTGGTTCCGCCTTCGTTTTTTATGTATGCTACAATGGTCCGGTTGTCTGTCTGTAGCACTACCCTGGAATTCCTTAAGTTTTGGCTTTCTATTGACAGCGCTGCGAATACTGCGTATAGTTCTTTGAGGTTGCTGTGCCAAGTCTTCTGTTGGTGGCTCCACGGACCGCATAACGGCTTTCCGTTGACGACTGCTCCCCACTGGTGGTCCGATGCGTCCGTGACTATAAAGTTCGTCGTTCTTACCTCCTCGTGAATATGGGTCTGTTGAGTTGCGTTGTCGATCCACCATTGGAGATCCTGCCGGACTGCAGACGGAAGACGAGGAGGGAGGTGACACGGGGCTTTCCGTAGCTGTCCGGGGTATTGCTGGAGACTGCGACAGTGTAGCCTTCCTCTGTGGACCACGAAGTTCGCGAAGTTGAGACGGCCCAGGAGACGTTGGGTCTCCTTCACCGTGAGCGACTCGGCAGCAAGACAGGCCTGTAGGTCGCGACGCAGAGCGCTTACTTTCTTTGCTGGCAGAGACCGGGAGTTGAATCGCGTGTTCCACGTGATGCCTAGGAACTCGATGATCTGAGTGGGTATCATGGCGGACTTCTGGTAATTTATTTGCCAGCCCAAATTTATTAGGGTCGATTTGGCAATCAATACCTGCTCTAGAAGGGATTTCTTCGACTGGTTCGCTATTAGGAAATCGTCTAGGTAAACTACTACGCGAAAGCCACACGATCTCAGGAAGTGCGCTATCCAATTTGATAGGGTCGCGAATATTTTCGGAGCTACAGATATTCCGAACGGAAGACATGTCATCTGCATCAGCCGACCTTGATAGCTTATCCGAAGGAAGCATCTGTGTTGAGCTAGAATAGGGACATGGTAGTATGCTTGGCTCAAGTCGAATTTGGCTAACCAGTCTCCGGTTTGTAGAAAGTTGTGCATGAGACAATGATTGAAGAGTCTGAAGTGGGAGGTTCTCATATACTGGTTGAGGGATTTTAGATTGAAAATAGTTCTTACTTTTCCGTTGCTCTTCCGCAGCAGGAAGAGGGGTGAGATGTAGCTGGGGGTGAGCGGAGCAGGCTCTAGGACTCCCTCCCGGATCATGTTTTCTATCTCTTCTGTCATTTGAGGAGATTCTGGAGTGCGAAATTTGTGAAGGACGTCTAGTGTAGGTAAAATCAACGGGGGCTTTTTGATAAATGGGATTCGTACCGATGAAATCAAATCTAGAATTGTATTCGGGGCTTTTAATTTTTCCCAATTGTTTCGAAAGTGTTGCAGACAACCAGCTGAAAATTCTCGGGAGTCATCTCCTGCAACGAGTGTCGCGGCGTCTCGAGCTATCTCCTCCCGACCCCTTTCTTTTAGACCCAGAATCTCGGGCTCTTTTAGGCGCGGTGGGCTTTTTGTCCGATTTTGTTTATTAGCAACGCGGCGAAAACGCTTGTCTTTGGGAGAAGGACCCTGAGCAGGGGAGCGCTGGCGAGCGAAGGAGTTATGCGAGGGTTGTTTTCCCACCTTATCGATGCCGCCGATCTTCTGCACGTATGCTGACAGCTTCTCCGGATTGAAGATGTATTCGGATGTTGGAGGGATCTTGTCTATGTCTTCTCTTACATATTTATCCTTTATTGATCGTAGTAAATCAAACCTTCGCTCCGCTATGGCCTCGGCTCGCTTCCCGGAGACTATTGATATCGTGAGAGATTACCTTGTAATTTGATTCATTGTCGAATAGGTCTTTGAGTTTATTATAGAGTGCGCCAGGCGATCCAGATTCCGGCGTGCCAGACCACTCGATTAAATTTTGTAGAGCCTCGTTGATCGCTTCATTCTGGGCGATTACCGCGTTGGAGAGCGCCGCGAAGCTTCGCTCCGATTGGGTCGCACGCGAGCCTCGCGAAGTCGAGGGACCCTCAAATCGACGCAGCTCCTCGTTGATCAGCACCTCAGTGAAGCCCGGGGACGCTATGTACTTCTTCTGAGTGTCCGCGTAACGTACCGCTTTCCATTCTGGGCAGTCGAGGCGCGATAGAGCACAGCTCCTCGCGAGCCGTTCCGCATTCGCCTTGGCAACGAGGGGCTCCTTGATAGAGACCGAGAGATCCGCGATCTGCTCGTGTTGTGTCGCAGCTACCGGCACGGCAATCGGGACCACGCGGACCGGAAGCGCCGGCAGCGTGCCCCGGCGGATCCCGGCCGGCGGCGGTGCCGCGGTGGACAGAAACAGCGTAGTCGCCGGCGTCGTCATGGTGGGCGGTAGCATATAAGTCAGCGGCGGCGTAGCCGCGGACTGAGCGTGGGGGGTCGGTGGCGCCATCGTGGCTGGCGGCGCCGTCGTGGCGGCCGTCACCGTCGCGGGAGGCGCCGGGCCCGGTGCGGCCGGCGGCGGCGGCGCCACGGGCGGGGGCGGCATTCCCTTACTAGAGTCGAACACTTGGGTGGCTAAAATGTCATTGAGCTGGCTCACCAGTTGGTTCGAAAGGAATTCAAACCTCCTTTCCAGTCCCGAAGTTGTTGACCGCCGCGAAGCGCTGCTCGGAGCGCGGCTTTGCTCGCGACGCTGCCGCGCGGGCTCCGGCGACGGCATGCAAGAGCGCCAGCTCCGGCTGCGCGCACGTCGGTAGTCCTCCTCCGAACTGGACCCCGAGCGCCGTACTCGCTGCTGTCGGCACGATGATCGCGACGCACGATCTCTCTCCTCGGATGCGGAGCGACTTGCGTTACCGCTCATCATGAAAATATTTAACTGTATTAGAAAACACTAGTTAAAAACTGGCGCATTTCCTACTTTAATCTCGATAATGCGAGTAGTTTACGTAAAAAAAAAACTGACTAACGGTAACAGTTTAAGCAGTCATGGAAAATTTCGTAAAAAGTGGGAAGATTGAAAAACGCTGTTCAGACTTTCCGTTCGCGAGATCGCTAAAAGGGCTAAAAAAGAGCCTCTGGCGAAACAAATCTTATTACTTAGAACGAACAGGTTTTGGATCGGAAAATTTTAACTAAATGTTTATAAAATTTTACGAATCCGAATCACTTTAGATAAACGAATAACTTGAACGGAAGTTCTAAATAACCACTATAGATAGATAGAAGTTAAATGAATTAACTTTTCACGGAACCATGCTGCAAAAAAATATTAACGAAATATACGGACCTTCAGCCAAGACGGTCGACGCAACAATGTAATGGCGGCGAAGCGAGGCGCGCGTCCAGCTCTGTTCGCAGGAAGGGGAAGCGGAATCTACGTCACAAGTGTCACAACGTCAAGCGGAGCGACTACATAGACGCTAGCGGCATCTATCGGCCGACTGCGGCGTAACTCTCTCAATAACTTCTGGGACGTAGAACGGAACACATAATACAATATCAGTTTTTTCATTCAATTGACTTATTTCACTTGAAAAATATCATTTAAAGATTTGGAAACATGGAACCTTCCCGGCTTTGCTTTCTTCAGCCCTTTCTTCCCCATAGAATACGGGTACCAGTTACTCGTCTGAAGATAATAGATTCCTGGTTTACTTCTATCAGTATATAAATCTAATGTATTAGTAACCATTGGTTTTAAATTGAAGCAGTCACCATCTTTGATCTGCTGCATAGTATCGCAACGCACACCGATGAAGGAACCAGGGTTGTATAAAGCTGATAGCCAAAGAAAGTATCCTCTGATGTGACTGCAAATGACGTCACATGGTAACCAAGGTATGTCTCCTGGCTGGTATTCTCCTCCGTTGGCGTAGAACATGACATGTCCGACAGGGAGCTCCATGCCGAAGCCGTGAATGTTAGTGACAACCGCACGGACGAAGTCAGCGTCGGAAGGGTCCAGTCTTTGGTCTGGTGCTGCCTGTCTAAAGCAAGGCCCGGCAGCATCCAGGGAAGTGAGTGAGGAGATGTTCTGGCCGGTTATTTGACGGTAGTTCTTGGCGATGAAGCTCATGGTGTGGGCGCCGAGGCTTAGACCGATCAGCTCCAGCTTTTTTGGATCAAGGCCGTGTGCTGTTAGCTTGACCAGCATTTCGGCTACGTGCTTGCCAATTGGTCGTAATACGCGCGAGGCTCTGAAATATTAAAAATAATACTATAAACATAAAATTATTGTCAAAAGTATTTTCAACTCTTCATCTCTAGTTACCTTGATTTTTCGAAATGTAATAATTTCTACAGACTTCCGTGACCAAAGTGTCCCATCCAGATACTATTACTAAAGTCCGTCCGTTAGTCTGGTCTGGCCGACCATGTAAGGTCCAAATTTTGTCGTACTTAAGATACATATATCACTATTTACAGAGCCTTTTGAATTACAAAACGCATTTAACTGGATGTCTTCCACATCAGTGCGAAGTGATCCCATAAGAGTGTTCCGTGATCAAAGTTTTGTACGGAACCCTGAAAGGAGCTAAAACTGCATTTTGACACCTTTAAGAAGGTTATTAAATTTAATATAGTCTGGACAACCATTTTCGTCATGAAGATAAATTAGCCTTTTTAGGATGAAAATGACGGGCTTAAAGTAGGTATAACTTATAATTAGACGTTATATAAATCATTGCATAGATACTTACTGTGGATATAATCGTGCTGTAAACTCCAATGTATCCAACAGGAGCATATTATATCCCAAATCCTTATATACTTTCCCCAGTGCACTCCCAAAAGGCCAGCTAGTAGAATCCAAGTAACCGCCACAGTATAGTAAAGTCTTCTTACTAAAGTCTATATCCTTGTCCTTGGCTAGGTTTTCTATCTGGTAATAATCGTATGATCTTGTTAGTCTGTGGTCTTTGTTCATCACCGACACAAAGAGTTTCTTTAGGCTTTTGGGTCTGATGGCGGCGGGTTTGTCTGAATTTGGACCTGTAAATAATCAATTTTATTCTAATTAATAGTAAGTAATCATATACTGAGCACATTTTTTTCGTAGTATTTTTGAGTAGGTTTAGTTAAGGGCTTTATCTACTTAAAGTTGGGTCCATTTCCAACGACAGCTGCACTACTGTTCATTTTACTATGGAAATTGACAGTAACAATGAAAGTAAGCGACGCGTTCAGTACCAGTAGTGCAGCTGCGTGATTCTTAAATTGTGCCCGAAAAATTTTTTTTTCACAAAAGGTTTTATTTTTGACATATTGTTACATATATCAAAAGAACATACAAAAAGCAACATTTTGATGCATATGGTCAAGCTTAATACTCTCAGGATTGGTAAATAAAATTAGTACATAAACACGGTTGTGACAAAGTGTCCCTCAGTCGTGACATTTCGGCATTTTGGTGGCCAACCCCACTATTTTGATTAATGTTATTATTTGAACATAGCCTAAGTGAATACCATGACTACGACAAACCTAATGACAGCTTATACGTTGAAATCCGTCAAACTATATAGGCCATAGAGCGTGACAAAGAAGTGGATACACATCATACATTGCGGTCAGAAATGGAATGTTACCCTAACTCACACGGTTCATAGTGTGGTGGTCAATCTGGATGTGTGACTATTTTCTTAAACAACTACGTAAACCAGACTTAGCCTTGAACCATCGATGATCATTTTTTTAGTGGAGTAATTTTTGAATTTTTGAAAGCACATTTATTATTTTGAAATATAACAATTACGTAAGAATATATTTTCTTCAATTATTTTTTAAATTGAGCCCAACGGTCATTCGACGCAATAGGTATAAGCTGTCTTCTATATGGAAATCACTATATGTATAAGCTAGGAAGCGTCTGATTTAAGTAGTAGAGCCAAAGAGAATTAAGAACACATAGAGTACTGATAGTTCCGCTACTTGACGCGATGTATTAGACTACGAAAATAATAGTCGTTTTGGTAACAAAACTGATGTATGGAGTGAGCACTCTATATGTTTTTAATTATCTTTGATAGAGCTGTATAAACTTCGGGTCTTGCAAAGTCAAGTACTTACAGTCGGGAAGAAATCCAAGTGGGTAACCTTCGGCTTCTCTAGAAAATTCCACCGCCGCCACGGATACCACCATAAACACTACAAAGTATGTCCGTAACACCTCATGTGTTAGATCCATTTTTACAAGTCATACACTATTATCTCAAAGCTTACCAAGCCATGTTTTTGTCTCCTTTGAAATCTTAACAATTTCGGCTTTCGTTGTATATTTACTAATCAAAGAAATTTAGAAAATATTTCTTTCGGGTGGGTAGCCGTGAGCTAGTGATCACACCTACTTTTGTAGATAAGTTAGGTTTTGAATTATATTACGCCTTACGAGGCAAAATATAAATACAAAAGTTAGTGCCCAGAATTGACTCTGCTACCATTTTTGCCTCAATAGATGTAGATATTTTTCCAACTCGAGTTTCGACTAGTAACACCATAGATAACAATATTTTTACTTCGCTCTTTAGATATTCTCACAAATCTTGCGGCACTAGTTTAACAGTTAACACTTATAAACTGAAATATATATCAAACACTAATGAAAATGTGACCAAATCCATTGGTGGCCGAGGCGAGAATCTAACCCGCGTCTGCAGCTTACGCGGCTAACGTTCTGACCACTAGACCACCCGGCCACGGCGGTACGCGTCCCAAATTCCCTGGTGTATGCTATCTTTGAAAGGCTAGGCACCTGTGACCAACTCTAAGGGCGACCAGTGTATGCTGTACAGCGAGAGTTAACACTTGTCAATTAGTCGCTTTAATAAAAAATGTTACTAAGTTTGCCGCCTTTACTGATTAAAAATTAAGATATAATTTTCAACTGGTCAAAAACGTGCTAAAAATCGCAATGCCAAGAGACTAATCAACGAACGTTGGACACAGGCCGACCTTTTATAAAGATGCGTCCTGCGTATGCTTGGACCAAAAAACCCTATGGCCGTAAATAAAGCTGGCCGATAGGCCCTTCTTAAAGGAAATAGTCAATATTTGCAGGTGAATCATGGACCGTTTAAGCTTATCAGTTAGGGCTGTCAATGCCATGACACCATGTGTTTTGGTAAATAAATGATGGAGATTAGTTTAGTGTGTTTCTAAGTTCTGCAAGTCGAACAATTCTGGCTCTAGTCATAACTAGACTATACATATGTCGCTGTAGGCCAGAAATATTGGACAAAGGCAAGTCTTCTCAATCTTTGTGGAACGTCAATATAAGGGTGATTCTTAAATTGTGTCCAGAAATATTTTTTTATCATAAAAGTTTTTGTTTTTCACATATTGTTACATATATCAAAAGAACATACAAAAAACAAATTTTGGATGTATATGGTCAAGCTTAATACCTTCAGGAAAGGTAAATAAAATTAGTACATAAACACGGTTATGACAAAGTGTCCCTCAGTCGTGACATTTCGGCATTTTGGCGGCCAACTCCACTATTTTGATTTATATAATTATTTTAACATAGCCTAAGTTACTACCATGACTACGACAAACCTAATGACAGCTTATACGTTGAAATATGTCAAACTATAAACGCTGTAGAGCGTGACAAAGAAGTGAATACACATCATACATACATACACGCGAAAAACATTTTTCTGCTTTGGTAGTGGGGCAATAATAGCAAATGATCTATAGCTAATAAAATACCATTTCTAAAGAGTACATTTGCCTCTAAATTAATAAAACGAATTAAGAATTTCACGACCACGTGTATATGTTACAAACGTGGACTCAAAAGTCCGTGGCGGTGACAGATTTTTGAGGCCACGGTCGTGATAACAATAACGTGAAACTGGTACTTATTTTTAAATTTCAATCACGGCGGTGACGCGTTAAGGTTGACCATTTTTACAAATAAATAATTTTCGACAAAACTTCTCCCATCAGCCATTTGCAAATCTGACAACAACGCAGTGTTGTCGTTCTTAAAAAAAACTTTAAAAAGGCTGCCAGTAGTAAAGATAATTTTCTACCCAGTACCGCATGTTTATATTACCACGCGCGGCGGTGACACGAAAACTGATCACAAAATGTATGTTGTTTAAAATTGTATAAAGTCATTGTATATCCATACAATTTTTAAACCGTGCTGTAGAACAGGGATTAGTGTTTTATATTTGATATAAATTCTTCCAAAATCACTTCATATTTCATATTTTTTCAAAAAAAATTAAAATATCACAAAATCCGGGGAAGTCACATTACACGGTCCGTGACATTTCGAACTTGTAATTTTTTTTAAATATGTTTTTAATAGGTACTCTTAGGATAATAAATTTAGGTTGACCTAAAACTAGAGGTAAATTGCTAAGTATATTGATAAAGAGTTTACTTATTTTCTTAAAAATATATGCTATTCTTACGTGTTACACAAAAAAGACATAAGAATAAGAATTACCCATAAAGAAGTTGTTGATCCCAGCTCTATTTTTGAAGTGAAAACTTCTTTAGCGGCGCTGGGCACTTTTTGAGGTGGGGAACAAATGATAAACTCGAGACAGCGTTAGGCGATCACGTGACCGTTAGGGGCGTAAGGTGGCCACTCATAATTTAGATGGCAAATGCCAATGCAATTATCATTTAAATAAATCAATAAAGAAAAACTCAATGTTATTTGATATTTATGTTGCGGTTTTCAAGGCTCTTAACCTATGTTCAAATAATTTGACGTTGTCATTGCAGTATGTAAATAAACATGTCAATGAAAAAGTGTGATCTTATTTGAAAATGATAATAATATATAATAAATAAATAGAATACCTCCGCTAAACGTATGTATCGTGTTACCGGGTCGGTAACATAGTGAGGTGAGTTTTCACTTCTATCGGCACTCCCGGAGTGCAACCGTTGTTGCTTGTTGTTCAAATTAGGATGGTTTTCAAGAATGAAGTTGATGAAATAGGTTATTAATAATAAAAGAATAAGCGTAAATAAAAGTAGGATAGGTATCCCGAAATTATAAATCAAATTCCACGGGCGCGTAGGTCTTCTGGGTGAGTTTTAACATTTTTAAATACCTAGCTTGATTTTAGTTTATGAGTTAATGTGAATTAATTCGGTACTTTTTTAGAAGTACAAAAACGATTGAAAGTTGAAAGATTGTTTGATTGAAAATATCCACAGTTTTTTATCAGAACTGCAACGAGTTGTTATTTAATAATGCAATAAGTTCTGATCAAGTAATTTGTCCAACCTTAAAAATAATTAGAAACTGGAACCATAACAATAATAAAGTTTTGTTTTGTGTTTTCTCAAAATATAATTATCATTAATTATAAAGATTGTAAAGTGGTTAAAACGATAAAGTAGATATAAAAACTTGTTTAGTTCCTCGTTTATGACCTACCATAATAAACCTAGGTCAGAGTCCAGTTAGAAGGTTAAACAATATCGTGTGTGAAGCTACGTAGGTAGTTAGTCTGCAATAGTACTGCAGATGAACAACACACAACAATTATTTGCCACCCTGTAATACTTTTCCAAATAAAGGTCAAGAACATTGAAACAGCAACTATATAGATTCAATAAATATATTGTAAGTATTTATTTTACAAGTTTACCACGTACGCTTTTCCTCTGTAGGTACCGTCGCTCACACTGTTAACTGTACATCGGTGGACCTTATCCCTTTTTTAATAAGGTCCACCGATGTACAGAGGAGTGTTGCTGTTTGTACATACGAAAAACACTTAGTAAAACTAACAAAACAATACCTTCCTGTTGAACATCGCGAAATCGTTCGGTTAGTTTTCTCACTAGATCGGTGGCCATGGAATTCGCGTGACGATAACCTTTTTTTACAAGAGAAGATTTAGAATTAAATGTAAGAGTTACCTAAATCACAACGCGAAAATCTCATTTTTGGACACGATTATATATTATTTTTGACTAAGTAGGTATTTATAACATTTTATTATCCTTAGAGCGTGTCGTATCAGTATCGTAATAATCTTACATTACAATATCAGCTTTTCCCCATTCAATCCACATATTTCACTTGAAAAATATCTCCTAAGGATTTGGAAGCATGGAATGTCCTTCATTTTGGCTTCTTCAACCCTCTCTTCCCCATAGCATACGGGTACAAGTTGCTCGTCTGAAGATAATAGATTCCTGGTTCACTTCTGTCAGTATATAAGTCTAATGTATTTAGTAACCATTGGTTTTAAATTGTAGCAGTCACCATCTTTGATCTGCTGCATCGTATCGCAACGCACACCGATGAAAGAATTAGGTTTGATTAAAGCTGATATCCAAAGAAAAGTATCCTCTGAAGTGACTGCAAAGTACGTCACACAGTAGCCAAGGTATTTCCCCTGGTTGGTATTCTCCTCCGTTGGCGTAGAACATGACATGTCCGACAGGGAGCTCCATGCCGAAGCCGTGAATGTTAGTGACAACCGCGCGGACGAAGTCAGCATCGGAAGGGTTCAGTCTTTGGTCTGGTGCTGCCTGTGTAAAGCAAGGCCCGGCGGCATCCAGGGAAGTGAGTGAGGAGATGTTCTGGCCGGTTATTTGACGGTAGTTCTTGGCGATGAAGCTCATTATTGCTCAGGTCGTATTGCGCGCGAGGCTCTGAAATATAAAAATAGTCCGCTAACAGACTGACAGACAAAGCGATAGATGTACGGATTCTTGTGCGGAATCCTAAAAAGCAACCCACACTTTGTTATTTCTGTTCATAACGATACACAACTTTTGTGGTCATATTGTTCTGCAAAATAAATGATATGATTCGCACTGGCTTGCAAAGGTCGTTGCGTCACTTCCACCTTGAACTGTTGATAACAAAGTCATATAGGAAGTCTAACAAACATGAAGGCACATGGAACCTTTTGTAACTAAAGTGTTCAAACTATTGTTTCGCTTTGCAAGCAAGGACCGGGAATTATTTGGCATACTGCCTAATGATTTATAACTCAAGATAGGTTATAGGCGTTCCAAAATTGAAGCTCGTAACTTGTGACAAATTGGACAAGTTGCCTTTAGACGTGGCTGGACAAGCGAGAAATGTGCACGTGCTAACGAGCTCCCGAGCACACCGAAAGAGAAAGACCTTATGTTTAACAATGAGTGTAATAATGGATGGAATGAGAAAATTTATCAAAAATAACGGATTTCTTCGTAGGCACAGAAATAAATATGGAAGTATTTTTTGTGCTCCTCAAGTATGAGTATAACCTATCTATGGTTATATAATATCATTGATACTGCCATACAGTACAGTCGCCATCAGATATATCGGAGCGGCAGAGGTGCTCAAAATATTTGAACACGCACTCTACGCCTTGACAATAAAGACGTGTTCAGATATTTGTGAGCGCCTTGGCTGCTCCGATATATCCTATGGCCACTGTACAGTCGACTACAAAGAGATGTATCCACTTTTTCACCTTACTGCCTTGTAATAAGGTGAAAAAGTGGATACATCTCTTTGTAGTCGACCCTACAAGTACTTTGCATATAGAATAGGTAACTTTTAACTAATTATAATTCATACGCTCAAAAAGGTAGCTAGTACTCCACACTAGCGTCTTTTGAGCGTTGGCGTCTAGTCAGCGCTATGGAAAATCGTTGCTGCGTAGTTGCGCCAACGTTGCGTCGAGCAGCGGCCATAGAGTTGGCTAGACGCCGATGATCAGGACTCAGAAGACGCCAGTGTGGGGTGGCCCTAAGAGTCACACCACAAATATGAGGCTACTTATCTCTATAAAAATACGTGGGAGCAATTAACTACTTATGCAGAAATAAGGTCTGCTACTCAAGGAAGAATCTACAATAAGTACCTAACCTAATCACAATCAGGTTTCGAAATAAAAAATAAGTCAACTATAATTTTGCGCATAGCCGATGGGCCAAGGGCTCTTACCCAGTGGGTACAAGGAAAATACGACAAGGCTTACTTTATTGATCTTTATTGCTAAATTAAAAATTAATAAATGAATAAACCCGTCTTCCAGAGCCGATTCATTAGCTAAAATCATTATTCCAAATAGAGATGGGCGCCGACCCCTAAAATCGCGGCGGCGGCGCGCCGGCAAATACAGGCCGGCGGCGGCGTGACGCCGGCGGCGTGGCCATGGATTTTGATGACCTTGGATGCCTATGGCTCCTTAAAATCATTATTTGTTTTATGATATACGAGGCAAATGAGCAGACGTAACACCTAACGATAAGCGATTACCGTCGCGCGTAAGTGCGTTGCCGGCCTTTAATATAGGAATACGCTCTTTTCTTGAAGGTCGTATCAGTCCGGAAATACCGCAGGCTTACTTCACAGTCCACATTTCATTGTACGCAGCGCCAAGGAATCAAGCCCGACTTAATTATTACGATGGCCACTGCCAATTCGTCACTCTTCGTTGGATGCAGTCCAGAGGGAGAAACTGGTACTGGGGTGCCCCTGCCCACAGATGAGGACAGAATTCCATGTGTGGGCAAACCCGTTCCTTATAAATCTGTAGGAGGTGGGCCAGTGTGAAATACTATCTCGATCTGTTGAGTACACCGATGCATTTTTGAGACTAATTTGGCCTGACCCTCTAAAAGGCCGCGGAAATGAACTTCACTTGAGATGTCGTCGAAGTAAAGAAGTGCTTTACGCACTGAGCTTTAATTGGTTGAACCGGACATCCGCTATACAGCTCTCCCACTGCGATATATTAGCGGCGCGGCTCTCCCGTCATCCAGTGTCGAGTTGGACGCAAAGAGCTTACCCAGAATATCGGCTTGTCCGACCGATGAATCATTTCCCATGTGCAGAGACGGAAAAGATGGCGTGCAGGAATTCCCCTGGATAGGTTTGACAAGAGACTCGAACGCACGAGTTCCCGAAGGAAGGTGGAAGGTCTAACTTCTCGCAAATCCTACCAATGTGCAGCGACTATGCTTTGGCAACTCCCTACTCTTTTGAAAGAATAAGAATAAGAATAAGAATAAGAATAAGAATAATTTATTTATAATAAAATAGGTAGGCAATCACAAAGGTGTCCGGTAAGCACCAAACTAGGCTGAGCCTGTATCTTGGGGCTTACAAAAGAGTAGGTAACATACGGTAACTAAACCTAATTAAAATGATGTGTGAAAGAGGGTGATAAGGTGTATGCTTTTAGGGTGTGTATATGTGTGTGTGTGTGTGTGTGTGTGTGTGTGTGTGTGTGTGTGTGTGTGTGTGTGTGTGTGTGTGAAAGGTGTAGGAGAGCGAGTAAGGACTAGATGATGACAGACCTAAACATAAGAACGTATTATATTTTCCGTATCATTGTAGGATAGGGTCACAAACCATTTTTTGAGTTTAGATTTAACATTTGATAAAGTACACGTTTTTAGATCGATAATTTTGCAAACAGAGTTATATATAAATGGGTGCATATGGGAAGCAAACCTCTTGGCGTGAGATGTATGGACAGCAGGTACCGGGACTCTATATATACGTCTGCTCAAAATGAGGTCTCTTACCGGTAAATTTGTAATACTTTTATGAACTCTACACACTGCGCTGAAAATAAATAATTGTCTGACTCTGAGGATCCCCGTTTCATTATACAGCAAGTCGGTAGGAAATCTAAAAGGTTTTCTTAGCATGACTTTGATGACAGCACGTTGCGCACGCTCTAGTTCTAGGAGTGCCGTCTTACCTGCGCTGCCCCAGACTGCAATACAATATTTTATAACAGATTGGCACAGGGCATGGTAGACAACGCGAAGGACACTTAGAGGTGAACAGTCCCGCAGCCGTTTCACTAAATAAATCAGTTTTCTCACTTTTTTGGATAGACTAGTCAAGTGTTGTTTAAAAGAAAGGTGTTCATCAACGATAAGGCCCAGATACTTGACGGTGTAGCATCTACTTATGGACCCACATGAGCAGTTTAAGTTATTTGTGTCGCAGGAATGTAACTTTAAGTGGTATGTGAGCGGAGCAGAGGAGACTGATGTCTTTGAGAATGGGATGTGATAGCTTTTGTTCATATTTAGAGTGAGAAGATTGTGATCCAACCATTTCGATACTAATGATAGTCCTGCCTCAGCTGACAAGTATGTTTCCTCCCAAGTATTACCACTAAAAAGAGCTACGGTGTCATCAGCATAGCAGATGAATTCTGAGTTTGGGATAGTGGTTTGAAGAAGGTCATTAATGTATGTAATAAAAAGCGAGGGTCCGAGGATACTGCCCTGTGGGACGCCGAAGTAGATGTGAGATCTGCAGCTTGTTGAATCTCCGATCTTAACCGATTGCTGTCTATTTGTTAGGTAGCTGGAAAACCAGTCGTGTGCAGAGCCTCGAATTCCGAGAGCTTCTAGTTTCTTGAGAAGAATGGGAATTGAGACGGTGTCAAAGGCCTTCGCCAGGTCAAGGAATACCCCTATACAGCATTTACCGGCATCTAGATGACCAGAGATCATGTTTGTGAGAGTAAGCACGGCATCTTCAGTCGATTTGCCGCGTCTGAAACCAAACTGATGTTCTGACAACAGTGAGTGTTTCTCTAAATAGTTCACGAGACGAATATTTACAATTTTTTCTAAGATTTTAGAGAAAACGCATAAGAGAGAGATGGGTCTATAGTTAGTGGGCAGATCTTTTGGGCCGGATTTGTGAATCGGGGAGACAATAGCTAATTTCCAACAGTCAGGGAAGTATCCTTTTTCTAGACTAAGGTTGCAGAGACAGACAAAAGGCTCAAGGATTACCTCTTTTATTTCCTTGATTAGTAAAGGTTTAATGCCATCGTATCCAGCCCTAGTAGCACGGTCGCATTTTTATCATTTATCACCATGCCTGTCACGTTCTAACAAGTATGTAAGTGCGAAAGTGACGGGCATAGTGATAGTGGATAAAAATGGAACCGTGCTGAGCCCGCAGGAGCTTTGTCAGACTTGAGTTGCCTAATAAGGATCTCTACCTCAAAAGTATCGGTTGGCTGCATGAAAAATGAGTGTGGGGTGGTATGTGAGGGAACAAACTTGTCAGCTAGAGTATGTTGAGATTCCGCGAGTTTGGAAAGTATCTGATCAGCTAAATTACTACCTACCGTAGTAAAGTGAGTGTTACAACTATCAAGGGATTCTTGAGCGGAGTTTCCAGATTTGGTTAGGTGGGCGGCATCATTTATATTGTTTGAGAATTGGCATATAGTCTTAATTGTTTTCCATAGTTTCTTAGGTTTATCTTTATTTTCTTGTATTTGCTTGTTATGAAATTCAGTCTTTAAATTGTATAATAAGTTGTTACAGAAGTTTCTGTAGCGGGTGTATATTATATGTGTGATCGGATTGTTAGGAGAGGCTCTTGAGTCCCTATGGAGTTTATCTCTGTGTTTTAAGCACCTAATTACCCCAGGTGTTACCCAAGGCTTAATATTGAATTTGGCACGGCTAATTTTTATCTTTTTCGTGTTATTTTTAATTGCAGAGCATAGGATAGTGTTGAAGTAGTTAGCTGCAGTGTTAACATCGCTACTATTAGAGACAGGACTCCAGTCGACCTCCGACAGCTCTTTAGCAATTAATTTGTAATCTGTTTTTAGCACCCAGCGATTTCTGTTATGGGAATTTTGTGAAGGACACTTGAGACCAGCCATAACAATGTTATGATCTGTTACGGAGCATTTACAAACAATACCTATCGAATCAACCGCGGCCTTAATAAAAATATGGTCCAGACACGCATTGTCCCTCGTGGGCTTAGTAATCGCAGGTAAAAACCCGTGGGCCGACATAAGGTTCAGATAATCTGATAGGTTATGATGGGAGGGCGTAGCATTATCGGAGATGTCAATATTTAAATCGCCAGCTATGATGATTTGGCGTGAGTTTGTAACATTGAGAAAAGTGTCTAAGGAGTTCAAAAATAAGCTTGAATCAGAGAAGGAAGGAGAGCGGTAAATGCCTAAAACTGAAGTTTGACCCTCAATATTTAAAGCAAGACAGTTTGCGTCGTCGATAGGTGGTTCGGTGCAGGTTACCGATAGACGGTTGTTTACATACGCAACAACTCCGCCACTTTTATTTATTACCCTTGTCGTATGGAACATTTGGTAGTTAGGAAGTAAATCTATAACCGTAGAATCATTTAACCAACATTCGGTAAGAATGATAATGTCGAACTCAATATTTATTCTATTTAACGTCACAAAGAAGGAATCGAAGTTACGTTGGAGACTTCTTATGTTTAGGGCTGCCAATTTAAAACTATAATTAGGAGTGAGATACTGTTGACAGTTTTCGAGGACTTCGAGTGCGAGACAATCAATAGCCAGGTCGTTGTCCAGAACATTATCTAACTCAAGTAACGCCATCTATGGAAATTAAATAGAAACAAAAAACTAAAATAAGGAAATACCATTCAGACATCGCTCCTAAGTAGCTTACCTGGATTTTACTCGCCGCTCCTTGTTTTAGTGTGGTGTTAAATTTGTGAAGTGTGTATGAAGTGTATAAATATATAACATGATTAAGAGAAGAACATATGAAAAATAACATAAGAATTGAGTAATAGTAAATAAAATAGCGCAAAAATGTTGTAAGAAGGTTGAAGTCAGGGATATTCGGGCTGCATATTTTCTGCTTCAGACCAGGAGACATCCTGAGACTTCTCAGCAGCAGAGCTCGTGTAGTAGTCCAAACAACGGTCAAGGTCAGCGACGCGACGAATCCGGATAGCAGCACTGCCTTCTTGCTTTCTAATAAATATTGAACCGTGTTTGGTCCAGCAGAATTTGTACCCGGATTGTCTAGAGCGGGTACGGGCGGCACGAAATAACAGCCGGTTAGACTTTGTAAGCTGGAGGCAAAGTTAAACTCGGTTTTTAACGCGCTAGTCTAATTTACGAATTGAAATATTAATAATGCGCTATTTGTCGAATTGTGTCCACATATCTATCGTAACTAGATATTATATTGAAGTCTGATGCGCTCCGATAGCGACCCGTAACTCCCGCTAGTTGGCGCTGGAGTGCACGGCGTCACGCCGGGCTTTGGCCAGGCGGCGGCGAGCTTTCCAAATCATTTCCAAATAGAAAAAAAACTGTAAAGTAACGATGAATCAACAGGTACAAACCAATGATATTATATAACCATAGATAGGTTATACTCATACTTGAGGAGCACAAAAAATACTTCCATATTTATTTCTGTGCCTACGAAGAAATCTGTTATTTTTGATTAATTTTCTCATTCCATCCATCTTTGTCACACTCGTTGTTAAACATAAGGTCGTCTCTTTCTCTTTCGGTGTGCGGGAGCTCATTAGCACGTGCACATTTCTCGCTTGTCTAGCCGCCTCTAAAGGCAACTTGTCCAATTTGTCACAAGATAAGCGCTTCAATTTTGGAACGCCTATAACCTATCTTGAGTTATAAATCATTGGTACAAACCAAAAATACTGATCCCTTATGTATTCTTGAAATACACATTTACAGTATTTCACTCCCCTAAAATCTGCCCATGTCATTTGCCTGTCAAATAATCATTTACTTCTTACCAAAGCGAAACAATAGAGTGTAATAAACACAACTGGAATTTTAAGCATCAAAATAATTAAGACACTTCGGTTAGGTATATTAAATATTGTTTATTTTACCAATTTGTACATGAGTTTTTGGCCACAATATTAATATTGATTACTTTTCAGAACATACCAAGTCCGAACGTAATAATTTCCATTCATTGTTTATGCTAAGACCCGTTATCAGTTGAGAGCGGACGAAAACAGCGAACGCGGGGCTTCCAAACCCCCATAGGATCTATGTTCCGCACTAAGGAATGACCAAGGAATCTGCTCAGGTAAAAATAGCATAACCAAACAAAACACATCATAAATCATATTTTGACATGTAGGTAATTCTTCCGTAAAATACATTTAAAAAATGAATCAGCAAATATTAAAGCAACAGTACAAATTCAAATCTGATGGGTTAAAAATTATAAATTAATGCTTGTCTTTTCGTGACTGCCGTTCTAACCGCGCCTTGGTTCTCATCCACAACTTCAAACCCTTCATCCCTATTCCATACGGATGCCCACTCGTCGTGGGCACATAATAAATACCAGGTTTAGTTACATCCACGGTCATATCCATATTATTCGTTATTACTGGGGTGTTGTTATAGCACAAACCATTCCTAGCCTGCTCCACAGACTCACACTTAACTCCCACGAATATTCCTGGATTATACAAAGCTGATATCCAGAGGATTAAAGACCATAAGTGGCTGCAGAAGACACCACAGGGTAATAAAGGAATGTGGCCTGGTTGGTACTCTCCTCCGTTGACGTAGAACGTGGCAGTTCCAACAGGGACTGCAATGCCAAGACCGTCCATATTTGTAGTGACAGTAAGGACGAAATCGGCGTCAGAAGGGTCTAGTCTGTATTTAGGGCCCAACTGTCTGTAACAGGGTCCAGCAGGGTCCAAGCCGATGAGTAGGGAAATATTTTTTCCGGTGATCTCTTGGTAACTCTTGGCTATGAAGCTCATCGTCTGGCCACCTAGGCTGAGGCCGAGGATGGTTAGGTTTTTCGGGTTAAGACCCTGCTTGGTTAGCTGTGCTAGCATTTCGGCTGTGTGTTTTCCTACTCCTCGCATAACTCGTGCCGCTCTGAAATATTGTTAAAAAAAATTAACGCATTCTTGCCATATTTAAATAGGCATCTGCATGGCGGATGTATATTTATCAACAAATGTGATAATAATTAAAAATAAAAGTTAAATGTTATTTCTGATATCAGTGATGACTTATCTTATGTAGTATATCCATTTACTTATATAATAATATTCGGAAGGTTATACGGCCCCATCCTCTTGAACTAGAAGCTAAAAGTAAGAGCCAAAAGAAATATACTGGGTCTTAAGTTACAGTAGTGACTAGGGAAAGGGCACAGTAGGGTAGTTCTTTTGTATTCATTAATAGTATGAACATATAATGCGCTGTTGCCTGTTACGCTTGGAAATTCTGACATGTGCTCCATTTTTAAAAACAGTAATGATACGCTGAATATTTTTGAATTCTCAAAATTTGGCGGAGCCCAGAGCGGATTTACAAGGGCAGCTCACAGTCACATCTACCTAATTTACAAATTCTCAACAACATCATTATAACTTACTCAGGGTAATATCGCATAGTGAACTCAAAAGTTTCCAGTACGAGTGCATTATACCCCATTTCCTTGTAGAGACTCGCCAAATATCTCCCAGGCCCGTAATTTGTCAGCTCCGAATATCCTCCAGCGTACAATACCGTTTTCCTGTTCTTGAAGTCTATGCTGGGGTTCTTGACAAGGTTTTTGATATGGTAGTAGTTGTACATAGTGTACCAGGATAAAGGAAAGATTCCAGGACCGATTACTGCGATTCGGAGTCGTTCGAGGCTTCTTCTGCTGATGGAGACTGGTTTTTCGGAACCTGGACCTGTGGAAAAAATGACAATATTGGTTTACCAGACTATATGGCTTTCACTTTGGTTCTTTTGATAATGTTCTTCTTCTACAGCCTACACTAAATAAATAATTTGAAGTATTTTCAAGGCTCAGTGTTACCTACTGGTATGCGTCTAAATTTTTGCTCTTATGTTGTTCCGGAACCAGCGCATAGTCGGTTAAAAGGAAATTAATAAAACCTCTTGAATTTTTATTATTTATATTCTTTATAAATTTTATCATTAAGTATCCTTTTAAATTAGATTAAAATTAATACTTACATTCCGGGAGTTCTCCTAGATGAAAGCCCTCTGCAGTCCGGTTGAATTCCACAGACAACACAAACTTTAATAAGAACACTAAGATATACGCAACAATATTTAATCTACAACGTGGCATTTTGACATAAACATGCATTTTAGTATTATAATTCTGTTATATAATTTGTTTTAGACTTATTTGTTTTTAATGTGTTTTGTACACTGCTAAAAAATATCTACGTGATAAATTTTCGAGTTGCTTTGTTTAAATATAATATTAGGTATGTTAAAATTGAAGATGTGACGTAAATAAGTGTATTTAACTATGAAAATAAAAATAATATATTATTCTTTGTTAATTGCTCTTGCATAAAATTGTGGCAATTATTTGTTATTATATTTAATAAAAAAATATTTACTAATATTTTTGGACAGAAATAATTATATTTAAATAATATAAGTATAGTAATTATTTAAATAAAATTATCAAAAATATATAATTTAATTCGTAAAGCGATAATCACTTTTATTTGTTACATGTATGCTGTGCCTGTGATTGCTGTGGTTTCTCTGGACCAAAAAAGTCAACTTAGTCTCATTTCCTTAAGATATGTCATGACAAAAGCAATATTAAAAACGGAATTAATGTCATATAGGTACTAAGAAAAAGTGACCAAGGCCTCCAGTGCCCCAGGCTGGAATAGTATCCGCGTCCTCTGCTATCGCGGCAGGTGCCTGTGCCATTCGGCCACCGGGCCATAGCCACATAGGTCGATTTTTTCGAAGTATATGCACTTCTTACTGAAGGCTTATGGCGCCCCCTAGCCACCCCTAATTTTCTGAAAATAATTTAATTTGTTCTCATACTTCAAATAGTATAAAACCAATATTGACAGCTCGTTTCGTCAATTTTGTTCTTAAACTATTGTCGACAAAGTTACATTACATTAGGTCAACGGCCTTCTAGCCTACTCGGTAGAGACACTGCCCACGAAGCGGGAGGTCCCGAGTTCGAATCCTGTAGGGCTAAGATGGCCGGCTCTTTATCATTTGTCACCATGGCTGTCACGTTCTAACAAATTTGTAAGTGCGAAAGTGACGCATAGCATGACAAGTGATAAAAATGCGACCATGATACGCCGCATTGAAGCATTTGTTTGTGTGTTCATCACAAATAATTGGACGTAGTTACAGGTAAAAGATCCAATCCACAAAATTACCAAAACATGAGTTAAGTATACCAGAGAGGTCTCTATGGTGTCTATTTTCATTCAGCAAAAACAGGCCCAGTTTACACTGCGTTTTCATATTTTAATCAACATGGGATACCATCCCACATGTAGGACGGGTTAAAATATATATTCGCTAATAAGTATCCATTTCTCTTGGAACCTTTTAGTTATATTCGATTAATTAGGGAACTGCTCCACATTTATTTTATCGAAAGAAATCCAACCTGCTTGGATAATTTTTAAGAAAATGTAATTCACACTTTTTATCCTTAATATTATTAACGAAAATGATCCAATTCATTTGGATCCTTTTGAGAAATAAAATCTACTACACTAAAATCCTTCATATAAACAGCAAAAAGAATTCATCTCACTTGGATCACTAAGTTAAGAGCTGTTGTCAATTCAACTTTGGTGTGATAATGATCAGCACAAACGATCCATGCAAGTATTTTTTTTAACAATTATGGCCTGGATACGACCCCTTTAAGCCAATCCATGTAGGTATACTTGATCAAGCAAATCTTGTCAGTAGAAAAAGACGCGAATTTTAAATTTTCTATGGCACGATAACCCTTCGCGTCTATAGTTGCACCAAGAAAAGTCTGCAGCGCGTTTGATAGCGCACGCAGTGTGTTATTTATACGTCATAATTTCATAGAAGTTTGACGTTTAAAATGACACTTTCTGACTTTACATTTTTTTTAATTTGCCGCCTTTTTCTACTGACAAGATTTGCTTGACCACTTTGACCAGCTATATTTTTAAGATTCCTTTCTAAATTCTAATGGCATTATTTTTAACTATTATGATCAAGTCCTCACTGCTAATTGTTTACTGTAAGTATTGGCTTGGACCAATATGCAATAATTGTAAAAATGTGCAACAACCCAAACCATTTTTTTTTATTGACACTACTTACAATTTTTATTTAACGGTAAACATAAAAACGACCCAACGCGGTATTATAGTTGGTCAAGCAAATCGTGTCAGTAGTAAAACGCGGCAAATTTAAAAAATGTAGGCGCGAAGGATTATCGTCCCATAGAAAATTTGAATTTCGCGACTTTTTCTACTGACAAGATTTGTTTGACCAGCTATAACTGTTAAATTATCACTAAAATAATAAAATAGGTTTTTGATAATTTTTAAATAATAAAACACGCAAAAATAATTAAATATATTTTGAATTCGTCTCCTACGTTTTTAGCAAGTTATACATAGTATGTCAAACAACTTTCTCAGTAAAAAAGGTGCGAAATTCAAATTTTCTATGGGACGATAACGCTCCGTACCTACGTTTTTTAAATTTGCCGCTTTTTTCTACTAACGGAAATGGCTATAAAAGTCACAAACTTTGGTAATTTGTTCTCTTTTTGGTAACTTGCAACACTGTTCGTGTCATAGTGTTGCTGCGCATTGACAAATTTAATCGTGAGACAGTAATTATGTTTTTTTTAGGGTTCCGTACCTCAAAAGGAAAAAACGGAACCCTAATAGGATCACTCGTCTGTCTGTCCATCCGTCTGTCATAGCCTATTTTCTCCGAAACTACTGGACCGATTAAGTTGAAATTTGGCACACATATGTAAGTTTGTGACGCAAAGATGGATGTGTAACGTAAATAAATGAATTTTAAATATGGAGGTCATTTTTGGGGGGTAAATGAGAAAATTAAAAAATAAAGTTTTTCAAACTATATCGTGTTATATATCAAATGAAAGAGCTCATTGTTAGGATCTCAAATACATTTTTTTATAATTTTAGAATTAATATTTTAGCAGTTCTTCAAGAATATAGGCAATAAATGACCATTCCCCCCCTTATCTCCGAAACTACTGGGTCTAAAATTTTCAAAAAAATACAAAAAATAGTTCTTTACCTATAGATGACAGGAAAACCTATTAGAAATGTGCAGTCAAGCGGGAGTCGAACTTATTTTAATTATAAACTCTAAATTTAAAACGGTAATAGGTAATTTTTAAGAAATTTTGTGATCATTATTAGGTTTAATACTGTTTAGCAAACCTAATTTCATTTTTTATGGTAAAATAATACATAATAATTAATTAAATTGTTTTTAATAATAATATATTTATGATTTTTATCCAATTTTATTGAATGGATCCTTATTGCATAATTTAAAAAAAAACGAGAGTCTATGAAAAGTGTATTTTTATGAAAAGGATCCAACCCACATTTGGTCAAATATCTCGACAAATGTTGCATGAAACTGAACAATGTATCTATAAATATATAAAAGGCGAATTGGCTCGTTTTTCATCCAAACACATAGTATAAAAAATATCTACCAGTATAGAGGAATACCGGTTCAAACTTTAAACTGCCATAACTTTTGTTCAACTTTTTGTGGATTGGATCTTTTACCTGTAACTACGTCCAATTGTACTTGAGTTATATATGTTATCTGGGGCACGGCAGTGCCCCCGCCAAGTAGAGCGCGAGTAGGCCCCTATTTGAGAACCTCTGGATAAGACCAGGACGCAGAAATTTTCGTCATCCAGTAAGCTATAATCACATACTTAAAATCCAAAATTTCAAGTCTGTAGGTCATTTAGTTCCGAAGTTAAGCGAAAGCAAAGTTTCGCATTTATGACACTCATTCATTCACTCATGATCATCAGAATAGATTTAGTACTTCCCATAAACTCAGAGAGCTGAAATTTGGTACAGAGTTAGGGTTTAATGGCCACATAAAGGGTAAACCTAAAAATATTGGAATATCAGTCACGTTTTAAAGATCTAAGAACTGCATAAGTAAGTTTGTAATCCCATATAAATATATGACATTACAAAGTTACTGTTGCAGTTCCTACAAATAGTAGGTAAAGTAAAGGTACACTACGATGTACGATGTGAGTATGAATGAAGATATGTTTAGTTATGATATGTGTATACATAGTATGGGCATGAGTACCCGAAAAGAAGGACTGCCTACAAAAAGAGATGAGATCCCATCAAAAACATTACATGTAAAAAGGTGCAAGTCTCGCAACTCTTTTACTACAAAAAAGTTTTGAGATGTAATGTGAAACCAAGTCGGTTATTTCAATCAATGCCAGTACGGATATGATGGTCGTTCTTGTCTACGTGACAGCGTGATAAAACGGTGTCCGTCACTTTCTTTCCCACGGTGTTAAACAGTGACAGTTATTTTATCACGTGGATAAAGATGGATAAAGCTATCCATAATAGGCTGGCAGGGGGTGTTAAAACCGTATTGATCAATAAGATATCTTTAATTTCTAATACATATAATGACTTGGTAATCGCACATAATGCTTTACTCGTACCGTACTCGTAAATATGTAATGCTCAAACTGCAATTAGCGCTAGCGTTATGTTCAATTAGAATTATTTTTAATAGGTGACGATGATCCTTTTGTCATTATGGAGCCGTGCGATGGCCAAGTCATTATACGTATTACAAATTAAAGATATCTTATTGATACGGTTTTAACACCCCCTGGCACTGATTAAAATTAAAATAACCGACTTGGTTTCACATTACATCTCAAAACTTTTTTGTAGTAAAAGCGTTGCGATACTTGCACCTTTTTACATGTAATGTTTTTGATGGGATATATTTATCTACGTAAGTATTTATCATCGTCTTTAGAGTGTTTAACTCTTGTGAAAGGCAGCATTTCAGACTCACCAGACTACCTCCGCTGACATGAATGTCTTTCATCCCTTGCATCCAGCAATCTACAATTCTTATACATACTACTCTGCTGCCAATTTGCAAAAGGTTTACCGGCAAAAATAAAGGAATGATAAAAATGCCATACATTATGTACTATTTTTTGGATATAATTATGGTACCCACCGACTTTAGCCCAAAACAAATTAAACAACACATTGTTTTTAATGTTTATTTGTATTTTTTCTACACTTTGTTAACATCTTTAAAATAAAAGCTTATGATGGTGTATTTATATATAACTAGGTTACTGGTCTCCTAAAGCATATTATTATGAGATTAATAATCTAATTCTAGGCAGAAATAACAAGTCTGTCAAGGACGTAGATATAAACAACTGATCGAACTTTGAGTCGAAATTTAAATGTTCTCCGACGTCTAAAGTCGGTTGAAATAGATCAAGGCTTAAGAAATGGCGACCTAAGCCGTTCTAACCGAGCTTTATCTTTCATCCATTTCTTCAAGCCTTTCATACCCACACCATACGGCAGTCCACTCGTCGTGGGCACATAATAAATGCCAGGTTTCGTTCTATCCACGCCCATATCCATAGTGTTTGTTATCATTTGCGTATTATTATAGCACATACCATGCCTAGCCTGGTCCACGGAATCACACTTAACTCCCACGAATATTCCCGGATTATACAAAGCTGATAACCAAAGGATTAAAGACCACAAGTGGCTGCAGAAGATACCGCATGGTAATAATGGAAAATGCCCAGGTTGATACTCCCCTCCGTTGATGTAGAACGTCGCAGTTCCAACCGGGACACCAATGCCAAGACCGTCCATATTTGTAGTGACAGTAAGGACGAAATCGGCGTCAGAAGGGTCTAGTCTGTATTTAGAGCCTAGCTGTCTGTAGCAGGGTCCGGCAGGGTCTAAAGCAATGAGTAATGAGACGTTTTTTCCGGTGATCTGTTGGTAACTCTTGGCTATAAAGCTTATGGTCTCGCCGCCTAGGCTGAGGCCGAGGATTGTCAGGTTTTTCGGGTTTAGACCCTGTTTGGTTAGCTGTGCTAACATTTCACCAGTATGTTTTCCTACTCCTCGCATAACTCGCGCTGCTCTGAAACAATCGTAAGAGATAAGAATATCCACTATATTCACTGATTTATAAAAGGTTGTTAGTCACTCTGGAGAAGACCGGTATATCTATAAAATGTATTGCTTGTAAGACCGTCATAGGGCAAGAACTCTCGTATATACATACGAACGTCGCTCAGACACAGTCATAAAGGAAGAGCTTCACTTCTTCTGCAAATGACGTATGTGTGCAAAAGCGATTAAAGAACTTGTAATAAACGGTCTTCCCGTATAGACGGACTTTTCCACAATGACCTCAATAACATCATAGTACTTACTCAGGGTAATATCGCAATGTAAACTCGAAAGTATCCAGCACAAGACCATTATACCCCATTTCCTTGTACATGCTCGCCAAATATCTTCCAAGGCCCGCCATCATTATCTCTCCATATCCTCCGACGTACATAAACGTCTTTTTGTTTTTGAAGTCTATTTCAGGGTTTTTGACTAAGTTTTTGACGTGGTAGTAGTTGTACAGTGTATACCAGGAGAAAGGAAATTCACCAGGACCTATTACTGCTATTCGTAGTCGTTCGAGGCTTCTCCTGCTGATGGAGACTGGTTTTTCGGAACCTGGACCTGTGGAAAAAACCTATCTAAAATTTAGTTTGTTGGTATAAAAACTAGACAAGACAAGTAATAGAATAGGGTCAATTTCTGAACACGATTTTTTTTCTGTCCGTGATGAAAATCGCGGGTTAGCATCAGATAATACTTACCATTTTTTTTACATACGAAGTCACACTTTCACACCGAGTTCCATATGAATTCACTGATTAGTTGGTTTTTAGAGTACACTTAAAAATACCTAAAGGCTCAAATTACTACTCCTGTGCCCTGTCCGGAATCTACTTTTGAGCATAATGAAAAATCCTACGAAAAATTCTAGATGAATGAATTCACGAATGTAGTGTCAAATACTTAAACTATATGATATTTACTATCACTGAGTACATACACTATTAACTTCATTGTGGTAAATAACTCGTGATCGATTTTTAAATTTTGTCCGAGCGCGCGAGTACAATTTCGTCGGCAAAACTCAAAGGGCTCTGACAGCCGACGTTTGTATTTGAACCGCCTCATGTCCCGCCTCACCTGTACTGGCAGTATTCGGCTGTCTCTCAAAGCAAGCGGATGTAAGTCAAGCCGCGACGTGTTTGAGCAAATCGCGTAAGTATTTCGGAATCCGGGTGGGCGACAATTTTATTCTAATTTCGATGCCCCTTATAAATGTTATTTTCCACATAGCTTTTCAATAACAATTGTCATATTTAGGAGCCCTTTATGTATCTTTATGTAAGCGATTACATAACAGTTTGGTCAAACACGATTTAAATTTTTGGCGAATTTTTTTATTACGAATTCTAATTTCCGTGCCCTAATTCCCATAGCAAATTTACCTAAAACAGCTGATTAAGTGGCACGGGAATTAGAAAGTATTACATATATTGTCAACAAATCTTTTATTGGGGGCACTGTAAGTTAATTGGCAATGTTTACGTCATATTATTATTACATATATGTCGCAGACCGTCTATTATTAATTTATGACGGTTGCGTTTGATGGAATGTCAAGTATTGAAATAGTCTATGCTTGAGTGTGTTTGACTGCGATACAGTGACTTTTATATGAATGACCTGAACAGCTTCTTTAATGGATTGGTTCCTGGCTGATTTTGAGGACAGCCCGAAATGAGATGGCATCCTGAGTGGAACAGTCAGTCAGATTTGAATTGGAAAGTGTCGCAGTCAACCTCACTACATTCCTATAATTAATATTTTATGAAATCTATCGTTTTACCTATATGGCGTACATTGAGCATCTTTTATCTCTAATCGACATCAGAAGTGGTCACAAAAAGGTGGAGGTGTACTTCCAAAATGCTACGATTTTCCGACCTCTCCCTTTGCCCTATTCCCACAGAAGAAAATAAGCTGAAGCAAATAATTTCATGCACAAGCAATTGCATAGTGGTGGTAAGCCCACAAGTAAAGGTATTACACGTAAAAATGTACTATTTTATGAAAATATGTCTGGTGAGTTCAAACAGTTTTCGATGTTTAATATGGATAAGTAAATTGAGTGTAGGTATTTAATCCCTTCCCATGGGCATTATTGCCTATGCCAATGTTTAACACAAAATAATTTTTGATTCCCGTTACTTTTGCGAACTGTAGTTTATTATTAAACTATATGAAAATTCATATTCTGCTGCTTATGCACCTATATTATGTATCTCGGATATAAAACCGTGTTTATACATCTTTAGAGCATAAAAACACATAACTTCAAAGGTTTATTATAATTTATAATTCATAAATGTCGATAAAGTAATAGAAAGCAATGGGCAATCCTATTACTCAGTTATAGTTTGTCATGGGACTGTCTCATTTCAAACGTGGACAGAGAGAGTCATACTGTCTTTGTCTTACACTAGTACTAGTAGTACTAGAACCCAAAAGTAAAGGATGAGTATAGTATATTTTGTTCTTATTTACTGACAATTTGGTTTGACTAACTTTAGTACAGAATCGGGTTTATCACTATTAAAGAGGTTAACCTATTTGCGTACTTTCTCTACCTTTTCCTACAAATTACATAGTTGCCTAGCAACTGTTATTTATAATTTTTGTAAATATATCAGATAAGCAGAGAAATTAGCTTTCGCTATTAATTTTAATGTTCGGGTATTTAACCCAATATACGTGCATGTGCTTACACTCTAAATGTGTGCTACGCAATGAGTTGTGGTTTTTCATTGGTGGTTTAGCCAATGATGCAGATTGCGGGTTACGCAATAAGTTGTGGTTTTTCATTGGTGGTTAAGCCAATGATGCAGATTGCGGGTTACGCAATGAGTTGTGGTTTTTCGTTGGTGGTTTAGCCAATGATGCAGATTGCGGGTTACGCAATGAGTTATGGTTTTTCATTGGTGGTTTAGCCAATGATGCAGATTGCGGGTTACGCAATGAGTTGTGGTTTTTCATTGGTGGTTTAGCCAATGATGCAGATTGCGGGTTACGCAATGAGTTGTGGTTTTTCATTGGTGGTTTAGCCAATAATGCAGATTGCGGGTTACGCAATGAATACTGTGGTTTTTCATTGGTGGTTAGCCAATGATGCAGATTGCGGGTTACGCAATTATCGATGTACAGAATACTACTAGTCTAACAACCTGTTCCATTTTTGCAGATAATAAAGCTCTAAGCAAATAAGGTTATTGCGAACGTGCACTTGCACTTGAACTTTGCGGCTTTGAAATTCTTATATTCCTAAACAAAATTCGATTGAACTTGATTGAGCGAACTTATGTAAAGTCTGTTTGGACCTATGATTGTGATCAGGATAGCCGAGTGGACTTGTTGTTCCTGTAGAGTTTTGACTTGCATAGTACTCTTCCCACGAGGACGTGTGAATTTATGACGGTTGCGTTTGATGGAATGTCAAGTATTGAAATAGTCTATGCTTGAGTGTGTTTGACTGCGATACAGTGACTTTTATATGAATGACCTGAACAGCTTCTTTAATGGATTGGTTCCTGGCTGATTTTGAGGACAGCCCGAAATGAGATGGCATCCTGAGTGGAACAGTCAGTCAGATTTGAATTGGAAAGTGTCGCAGTCAACCTCACTACATTCCTATAATTAATATTTTATGAAATCTATCGTTTTACCTATATGCCGTACATTGAGCATCTTTAATTTACGTGATCGTTTATCTCTAATCGACATATATATATATTGGCATTGAATATATATTATATGTAATAATAATATGACGTATATCTTTCTATTTTACATTTAAGGAAATCTTAAAGTATGCACAAAAATCTGTAAACGTTTTTTTAGTATAAGTACTATAGTACATACAGGGTGGACCCGAATAACCCGGGCAATTTTAATACGTAAGGTAAGGTGGGGTAAGACTATCACTTGTATGGAATCCTTGTACTGTTAGTCTTGCCCCACCTTACCTTATTCATTGATCATATTATACATAACATTAAAATATTATATAAACATAAAACTATTTCTGGAATTATTACATATTATAATACCTGTACATAAGGTTACATGAAACATTCATTCAAACAAAATGAATCAAATTTGCAATTTTTTTTTTGTAAATTTGACAGCTGACAGCGTATGCCGTATAAAGTTTAAATATCTGGGAGACCGAGCTTTGCTTGGAAAACATATACCTACCTAAAAACTCAAAAATGCGCATTTTTCCAGAGATAACACCTAGCTAGATCGATTTTTCACCCCAGAAAACCCTCATATATGATCAAATTTCATCGAAATCGTTAGAGCCGTTTCCGCGATCCCCGAAATATATACAAGAATTGCTCGTTTAATAGATTAGTTGTTATAAATTAGCTTTTCTAATACAAGAAAAATTAAATATAATATATCCTTTTCTTACTATATTATAAATGCGAAAGTATCTCTGTCTGTCTGTCTGTTATCTCGTCACGCTTAAACCGCTGAACCAATATCATGTTGATGATATTTGGCATGGAGTTAGTTTGAGGCCCGGGGAAGGACAAAGGATCTGGGGGCACGGCAGTGCCGCCGCCAAGTCGAGCAAAACAAAGTGGGACGGCCGTACCATCAAATCTCAATAACATTCTATCAAAATAAGATTTAATTTGAACATGTAGTCTAAGAATTAATGCACTTTAAAATCCCTTAGTTTTGTCACTGACATAATCACTCACGATCATCATTATTCTAAGGTACTTCTAGCATACCCACAAGTTCTAAATTTTAGCTTTTTAAGCCAATAAAAATCTAATAATACTGCAATATTAGTCACGTTCTAAAGATCTAATAACTGCATAAATAAGTTTGTAATCCTATATAAATATATGCGATAACAAATTTACCTTTTAGTTCTTACAATTAGTAAGGAAATAAAGGTACACTACGATGTACGATGTGAGTATGAATAAAGATGTGTATAGTTATGATATGTGTATACATAGTATCAGTATGGTATGGGTATAATTACCTGAAAAGAAGGACAGCCTACAAAAAGAGATGGGATCCTATCAAAAACATTACATGTAAAAAGATGCAAGTCTCGCAACGCAGTTCTACTACAAAAAAGTTTTGAGATGTAATGTGAAGCCAAGTCGGTTATTTTAGTCAGTGCCAGGGGGTATTAAAACCGTAATACTATTTGTACAATTTTGCACCAGGGTCTCGAAGGGGAAGCAAGAATAAATACCGTGTTTAATAATAAACAGACGTATATTTATCCTATAATTAACAATCTCCACACAAATTCTCCAAAGTATTACAAAAAAAGTTTAACATCTTATACAACTACGTTGAACTAACGTTCGCTAGTTTGACGGAGGTAACAGCGCCATCTACCGGGACATTGGGTAAACCAGCTCCGATATGCGTTTCGTACATGCCGCCCACCAAGGACAACATGTCCTTCATCATGACCGCCCACCGTGAAGTGCCTGAAATATTAAGGCTTGACTGTGTTAAAAACTACTCTACTTTCAAAAACTTAAAATAACTGGTGGGGGATCATTTCTTATGCTAATAACATAATGATCTTAAAAATACACTAAAAAATAAAAACTAATTAGCTACCGGCAGGATACAAAGTTTAGACGTTGGTCGCTTTATCAAAGTATTTTTGCATTTGATAGTTACCACTCTGGTCAGTTGATCTGAGCCAGGGTGTTTCTGGATGATTCTGCCGAAAAGCCACTTAGAAGGAGGGAGATCATCCTCCTTCACCAAAACCACGTCCCCGACGTTAGGTTCGGGAACTTGATGCGCCCACTTGTACCGCTGTAAATAATGGGTTAAGTATTCGTTAGACCAACGACGCCAAAAGTTTTGTAGCATACGCTGGGTCAGTTGCCATCGCTTAAGAGTGCTTATATTCGAGCATTCATAGTTCATTTCTGGGACCGTAACTAGAGGCTCTCCTATCAAAAAGTGACCCGGAGTTAAAGGGCTTGGCTCATTCGGATCGTTGGGTATAACGGAGATAGGCCGGGAATTCAAGCAGGCCTCGATCTGGCTGAGTAGAGTCGCCATTTCCTCATACGTAAGTGTCGACTCTCCAATAACCCTTTTGATGTGGTATTTGGTAGACTTAATCCCTGCTTCCCATAATCCACCGAAGTTCGGGCTTTTAGGAGGGATGAAGTGCCACGTGGTACCATTTAAAGCCAGACCTTCCGCTATTTCTTGGACCATAGCTGACTTCTCTGCATTGAAGAGGTCCTTTAATTCTTTAGCAGCTCCGACGAAGTTTGTGCCGTTGTCGCTGTAGATTTCTAAGCAGCGGCCACGTCTGGATGTGAATCTCTTGAAAGCCTCAAGAAATCCACGCGAGGTAAGTTCACTTACTACCTCTAGGTGTATGGCTTTGGTAACCATACAAATGAACAAGCACACATATCCTTTGTATGAGTGATGTCCTCGGCCTTTTGAAGTTCTTAAATTGATGGGTCCTGCATAATCAACTCCGCTGCGGATAAACGCTCTACCTGGAGTAACTCTAGCCGAAGGTAAGGCTCCCATCAATTGAGTTTGTATCTTGGCTTTGTGGCGAATGCAGCGCACACATTTGTGAATGTGTTGTTTCACTAAGTCCTTTGCTCGTACTATCCAGTAAGCTGACTTTAAGTAGTTCAGCATAGCTCGCTGGTCGCCATGAAGAGTACGTTCATGGGCATCTGCCACAATCAGTTTGGTCAGATGCGAGTCGTAGGGCAAAATAATAGGATGTTTTGCTATTTCTAATTCTGAAGCGTTCTGCAATCGGCCGCCCACTCGCAAAATACCGTTTTCAAGAAACGGCGTTAAAGAACGAATCTTAGAGGTTTTTGAACTAATGTACCCGCTTTTGTTGATCTCCTCAATTTCGTTCTTGAACTCAGCGTTTTGACACTTTTTAACGCATATTAAGGCTGCCTCGTCCAATTCCCACTTTTGCAGATACCGTGTGTTGACTTGGTTGTTCTGTGTACTATCACGCTTTCTTAAAAACCGTCGGCAATAAGCAACAACACGTATAAGTCTGTTTAGAGATGAATATTTGTTCCAGAATTCTTCTTCTAGTATTCCTACGTGAACTCTTGCAGCCTGTTCTAAATTAGTATCATTGTTTTTAGGCTTTGCATAATGAATGATTTTGTCGTGTAGAAGTTTAGGGCCAAACTTCCACAGGTCGTGTTCTTTTAACTCTGCTGGTTGCATACCCCGTGAAGCACAATCCGCCGGGTTTTCTTTGGTACGGATGTGAGACCATTGCGCAGAATCCATGGTGTTTAATATCTCAGCTACCCTGTTAGCTACAAAGGTTTTCCAGCTGCTTGGGTGCTTGTTGAGCCACGCAAGAACCACTGTGGAATCCGTCCACGCTCTTACGTTTGGTTTGGGTATTTTCATGACTTCTGCCACTTCTGCCAGCAACTTTGCCACAAGTACAGCCCCACAAAGCTCTAATCTGGGTATGCTAACTTGTTTGACAGGTGATACTCTTGTTTTGGCTGTCACTAACGCTACATGTATGTTGCCTGTTGAGTCAACTACTCGAAGATACACGACAGCGGCGTAAGCGGCGTTGGATGCGTCGCAAAAGCCGTGCAATTCATGAAGTGTGTCATCCGCGTGCGTGTGAAGCCATCTTGGAATCCGGAAGTCTATAAGGTAAGCTAGCTGTTCACGGTAAGTTAACCAATCCTGTAATATGTCCGATGGTGGTTCCTCATCCCATCCGATCCCTGCTAACCATAGACGCTGGATAAACATTTTTGCTGCAATGACACATGGTGCTAACCATCCTAATGGGTCGAACAAACGTGAAACATCCGAAATTATTTTTCTTTTTGTTGCAGGTGGCGATAGCGGCGGTAGTTTCACCGAGTACTGAAATTCGTCGTCATCGCGATTCCAGGTAAGTCCGAGTATTTTAGTTATATTATCTGTCTTTATTTCCAGATTGCTCTTTTCTTCTTTGTTTTCTAGGTTCTCTCCTTCTCTTCTATTGATCTGCTTTGACAACTCTTTTTTGTTGCTGGCCCATTTCTGTAGCACGAATCCTCCCTCATTCAATAAGCCTTTCATTTCGTGGTACAGCTGCAGACCTTCGTCTTCTGTCTGGCATCCGGTCATCAAATCGTCCATGTAGAACTCTTGATGGACCCGTGGTGCAGCTATAGGATACTGCTCTCTGTGGTCGCATGCTACCTGATTGAGTGCTTTTACTGCCAAGTAGGGCGCTGAAGCAGTTCCGAAAGCGACGGTCAGCAACTTGTAATCCTTGATTTCATTTTCAGCATTGTCGCGCCACACTATGCGCTGAAAGTCGGTGTCCTCGTTGGCTACTCTTACCATCCTGTACATTTTTACTATATCCGCCACTAGACAGACGGGGTACTGTCTCCAACGCAAAATGAGGTGACGAAGTTCTGGTTGCAAGGTGGGTCCGGTCATAAGCTGATCGTTTAGTGATATCCCGTCCTCGTATTTACAGGAAGCGTCAAACACGACTCTGACCTTCGTGGTGCTTTTGTCCTCGCGGATCACGGCATGGTGAGGTAAGTAGATTGCTTCTTTCTTTTTATGATCCTGTTCTGTCACAGGTTTCATATGACCTAATTGCTCATACTCCTTTATGACTTCAGTATATCTAGCTTTAAGTGCACTATCTTTTTCAAATTTCCTCTCTAAACTGTGTAGTCTTTTAACTGCAATCTTCCTCGAATTGCCCTTGCAGGTAGGATCGTCGCGAAACGGCAATTTCACGACATATCTGCCCTGTTGGTCTCTCCCTGTCGTAGATGCAAAGAAATCTTCGCACCTTTGTTCTTCGGTTGTAAACATTCGGGAGTGAACTTTTGGTTCTGCTTCCATCTCCCAAAACCTTTTCAGCATGTCATCTTCATTCACCTGCGTATGTAAGACTGTCATGTTGTCATTTGTACTCGTTGACCCGTCTGGGCCAGATATAATCCACCCGAGAGTGGTGCACTGTAATAGAGGGAACCCTTTTGGACCTTTGAGTACTCCCTCTGTAATTATCTTGCAGTACACTTCGCCTCCGAAGAGTACGTCGATCTTATTGGGTCTATTATAATTTGGATCGGCCAAGGTAAGCTGTTTCTGTTTCAACCATTCTGGAACTGTTGCTTGTTTACCAGGAAGGTAATTGGTGACCTTGTTTAAAACATATGGCTTTACTACGATGTTAAATGTTGGATCAACGAGCGATTGGATGGTTAAGTCTACTGTGTACTTAGGCACAGCAGACGTCGGTTCGCCACCCAATCCCGTAATTGAACTTTTGGTGGGCACTTTCTTTAACCCTAAGGCTTGTACCACAGCTTCCGTGACAAAGGAAGACTGTGAGCCTGGATCTATGAATGCACGAATCACCTGATAGTCGCCTGTTTTGGACTCAGCCTTTACAAGAGCTGTGGCTAACAATACTTCATCTTTCACTATCCCTGTCGCAAAACAGTTGACTATCGGTGTGGACTCATTTTGTGTGTTCTCTGTCACGATATGTGTGGCTTCCCCAGACCCAGTTTCAGCTGCCTGAACTACGCTCTTCGGATTGGCAGTTGACGTGGATACATCTTTTGGGTGAAGCAAGGAGTGATGTTTTCTTTTACAAATTCTACAACTAGTGGCTTTTTGGCAAAATCTTACATTGTGGTTACCGCCTAGACAATTGTAACAAATTTTATTTTTGGTAACAAAGTCATGTCTTTTGGCGTAATCCTCACCAGCAAACTTCTTACAGAAACAAAGCTTGTGAGGCTCGGTACAAAATTCACACGCGAGTGAAGGTGCGGTTGCGACACTTGCGACATGGAGTACATTTGATTTGTTGTGACTACTATTATTACTATTGGACGACTTCCCGTAAGCACTTGGGGTCTTATTGACGCTTCTCGGTTCAAGAAATTCTAGTGCTCTGTATCGACTTGTTAAGAACTCTTTAAATTGGCTAAACGTAGGTAAAGCGTCTGAAGCCGAGTTAGTCGCCACGTTAAGTTCCCATTGCCTGCGCGATTCGGGGTCTAGTTTTAACGACAGCAAATGAATAACAATAATGTCCCACGTAGACACATCGATGCCTAGATTCGACAGTGCACTTAAACAATCGGTCGACGTGTCCATCAGATCCTTAAGGAACCCTGGGGACTCCGTCGTTGCACTCTTTTGACTTAACAATTGTTTAAGTATACAATGCGACAAATACTTCTTGTTATTATATCGTTGCTCTAATTGTGTCCAACATCTAGTATAGTTTGTGTCGGAAACAGGTATGTTGCGAAGCAACTGCTCCGCCTCCCCGGTTAGATAACTTTTTAAATACTGTAATTTTTGAACACTGTCTAGCGACTCATTATTATGTATCATTGACATAAATAAATCTCTGAATGTCGTCCACTCATGATATTTCCCCGAAAAGCTAGGAATACTTAACTTAGGAAGTTTCACTACATTTGACCTAAAGGAAGTGTTATCTTGACTGTCATTACCCCTTGACTGACTAACCAAAGAACGAGTACACTGAGCTAATCCTTCTTTTAATTCGCATTTGTAATTAGTATACTCTTCTTCAGTTTTGTCATATGTATCTCCCGTAACATATGACCTTGATTTTAAAGCTGTAGCGTCGGGCGATCGCATTAAATCTTTGTGTCCTTTTCTAAAGTCGGACCAAAGCTGTTCTAGGGCTTCTAACCTACTCTCCAAATAGTATTGTGTTATGCGCTCCTTAGGCGACTTTTTAAAGTTAACCCTTGCTTTAAAAATGCGAGTACACAAGTCATCTTGATAGTTAATTAACACGTCCATAATGTAAACAACCTTGCAATGTCACACAAAAACTTCAAAGACTTAGCAATAATTGTGACACAGAAAACACTTAGAATAAATTACAAGCCAAATCCGTAAAATTTTACAAGTGTTTGGAACTTAGCAAGACTTGGGAAAAATCGGGCATAGGTTCCCCGTTCCAATAGGATTTCGCTTATAATTCTAAGTTAAGACTAACTACAAATTACTCTATGTTAATATTCAATACAAATCACCAAGGCAATTATTCTAAGTTGAAAGTCCATATAAATCGCTGATGAAATTTTCTAAGTCGATGTAGACAACCGATTCTTCTAATTAAAAATGCTCTTGCAAATAAAGTTCAAAATTCCGCAATAAATTCACTAATTTGTTCGTTGTTTATAAAGTTGAAACTCGCGTGAAATATAAATTTAAAAGTACTCACGATTTTGCACTTCTCACTCACTGATACGTCACACTTCGTTGAACTCTTGGTGCCGTCTGCTAATCCCAGATGGCGCCACTTGCTCGTCTCCTGTATCTGCTACTTTGGATGCTTCCAGCTACTCGTCGCTAGATGGCGCCACTTGCGCCTTTCGATGATCCAAGTCCTAATTACAGGAAACCGCCAGCTATCCAACGCTAGATGGCGTTGGCAACCTCAGTTAGCTGCAACTTTTCCCGGCCTTTGAAGCAGCGAACCACTGCTAAGCACGGGACGCGAAGTGTAGTCCGCACCGTCTCCAATTTGGCTTCAAAATGCTATCCGATTCGAGGGACCATGTACAATTTTGCACCAGGGTCTCGAAGGGGAAGCAAGAATAAATACCGTGTTTAATAATAAACAGACGTATATTTATCCTATAATTAACAATCTCCACACAAATTCTCCAAAGTATTACAAAAAAAGTTTAACATCTTATACAACTACGTTGAACTAACGTTCGCTAGTTTGACGGAGGTAACAGCGCCATCTACCGGGACATTGGGTAAACCAGCTCCGATATGCGTTTCGTACACTATTAGATACCTTATTAGGGTTCCGTAGCCAAATGGCAAAAAACGGAACCCTTATGGATTCGTCATGTCTGTCTGTCTGTGATAGTCTTATCCCGGTGATAGTCTTACCCCACCTTACCTCATATGTGGTCAAACAATTTTTTGTGTTATGAATTTATGAAGGCAGCATATTCGATTTCTTCAGATTAACTTACACAACAACTTCTTCTCTCTGTGCCCCTATTTATTTCTTAGTATCATTTCCTATACGGCCATATACCAGATCATACAGCCTGTACCTATCTACATGCAGATACATAATGACACTTTTTAATGAATAGTTTTGTATGTAAGGTGGACATGTTTACGCAACTACTCAAAGTATTGTTTTGAAATATGTATATTTTACTAAGAAAGAGAGATTAGTTGCCATTAAAATCAAGGAAACGATTAGTCAAATACTTACGTAGTTTTTAGTGTATCATACTTTCGTAGATTTGTCGTCCGAAACTAAAATTAAAGAAGGTAAATATGTTCGATGCCGCTTCAGTAATGGTTGAAGTATATTATTGTAGATTAAAATATACATAAATAATAGTTTTAACTACCAAAATAAGTTAAGAAAACAATTCCTGTGCCATGTTCTAATTTCCGTGCTAGTAAAATCTAATTCCCATGGACACACTAATTCCCGTGCCCTGACCAAAATTTTAAATTGAAATAACTTTTATAGGTTTATGAATATTTTTACCCCATAAGAAAATTAATGTTTATTATATTTTTTACCAAATTATCAGCATTTTTTTTGTGTAATGTTGGTATTTCAAAATTTCATGGGAATTAGACAAAAATGCTCGTTTGGTGAAATTGACCCAATAGTATAAGTTCATCAGTCTTCTTAAAATTATAACTTATTTCGGAACCAGTCTATCAAGTGTTATGAAAGTATCCTACTCACAGCAATGCTAATGCTTATAAGTTCAATGCTTCATTATCAAGGTCACCTATTTAGTCCAGGTTAAAGAACTGGCTATTTTGTAGAGTTTAGGTAGTGCTTCTAAATACATACTTATTACCTGAAATGACATGCTTGATCCCAAATAAAGAATAAAACCAGCCAGTGTTTTTTACATTGAAAATCTACCTGTCAAGTTGATTATTCGGATTAAACAGCCTTAGAAATATTTTTAGTCGTATAATTTATTGTTGATCCCAAATAAAAATATATTTGATAAGTAGGTAGATGCTATTTGTTTCGTATGTTTATAACGTGACTTGACAAAAAACAAAATAATTTTTAAGAAAAAAAAACCGACTTCTATGCGGCCCGGTGAAAGATTATTGTAGATGGTGCGCTATGTAGAAAAGGAAGCATTTCGTGTCTGTAAGGCTCGCAGTTCTAACCTAACCTAACCCACTTTTGTTCGGTTCTGTGAGGATAGCAGTTCAAACCTAACCTAACCCACTTAACGGCGCATGCGGTGCGGTGTACGGGGATTTGAGCGGGAGGGGTTTGGCCTCATCATACTTTATACCTACATTTTATGGTAGGTAATCATAGTGGTTTATTTAGTTTAGGTATCATAGTGGTTTTCCTGGTCAAGGTCCGGGTCTGTGTCCGAGTCCGGGTCCGAGTCCGGGTCTAGTCCAGGTCCGAGTCCGAATCCGAGTCCAGGTCCGGGTCCGGGTCCGAACCGGATCCGGGTACGAGTCCGGATCTGGATCCGAGTCCGGGTCCCAGTCCAAGTCAAAGTCGAAATTCGAAATCACCAAACATGTACTATGCGTCGTTGAAGAGTTCTGTTCTGATCATCATCAGCAGTTCCAGTTCATCAAATGCGACAGTTTTTAATGTTAATGCTTTATTTTATGATGAAAATACAGAAAATTCTATACGTGTGCCTTTAAGATTTGAGGAGTTCCCTCGATTTCTCATGGATCCCATGTTCAGAACTTGAGCTTGACATAAATATGGCTTAAAAACCTAACTTGCTTAACAAACATAACGAAAAGAAAAAATCGCCAAACGCGAGCTATGCGTCGTTAAAGAGTTTCGTTCTGGTCATCATCAGCAGTACACTTCCTCAAATGTTACTTTTTAAATGTATATGCTTGATTTGTTGATTAAAACACAACAATCACTATATGTATGCCTTTAAGATTTGAGGAGTTCCCTCGATTCCTTATGGATCTCATCATCAGAACTCGAGCTTGACAGAAATGTGGCTTAAAAACTAAACTTGCTTAACAAACATAATGAAGAGGACAAATCGCCAAACGTGAACTATGGGTCGTTGAAGAGTTCTGTTCTGATTATCATCAGCAGTTCCACTTCATCAAATGCGACAGTTTTTAATAAAAATGCTTGATTTTCTGATGAAAATACAAAAATCTCTATACGCACACCTTTAAGATTTGAGGAGTTCCCTCGATTCCTCATGGATCCCATCATCAGAACTCGAGCTTGACAAAAATGTGGCTTAAAAACTTAACTTGCTTAACAAACATAACGAAGAGGACAAATCGCCAAACATGAACTATGCGTCGTTGAAGAGTTCTGTTCTGATCATCATCAGCAGTTCCACTTCATCAAATGTCACGTTTCTGAATGTATATGCTTGATTTGTTGATAAAAACACAAAAATCACTATATGTATGCCTTTAAGATTTGAGGAGTTCCCTCGATTCCTCATGGATCCCATCATTAGAACTGGGTTTTGACAAAAACGGGACCAATCTGTATGCATATACTTACAATCAAAAAAATAATTTCAAAATCGGTCCAGCAATGACGGAGATATGGAGTAACAAACATAAAAAAAAAAAAAAAAAAAAAAAAAAAAAAAAAAAACATAAAAAAAACATACAACCGAATTGATAACCTCCTCTGTAGCCGCCGTGCAGGTCAGGAGCTCGACGACTCAAATAAAAAGCTTCAATTCTTATAGTGAACTGATATAATTTTCCAAGTACTGGTTTACAAGGGTTCTTGCCAAAACGGTTAAATGTAGAAGTGGTGGTTATTGTATGAAGGCTGATGAGAGAGTGATTTGCATAATTTCAATAGTACAAAAAGTGGTTTAAATTTAGGTGCCTCTAATTGGCCGCGATACAAAGTATGTGGAGCGCTCTTATTGGTGCTTAAGAAAAAGCTGCCGAATACTAGCCGAGCCCGACGGCCGCGTTTAGCTACTGCATTAGGAATATAGGTACCTATTGAGATTTTATACAAATAAAGGTTGCGTTCGCAACATCCTCCTTTTAGATTTGGAAGTCGGTTAAAAAGAAACATCTCAGTTGCTTATAGAAAAAAAAATCTAGGTAGGAATAAATGGAAAACGTAAAAAATATTGAAGCCTTTTGATTATTGTTTTTTTAATGTGTGTGTGAATAACTTTAAAATGTATGCAATATGTTATATACATTTATGTATCAATATACATTTGAAAATATTGATTATTAAATATTCCTCATAAATAAAACATTATGCATTGTATAAGTACATAAGATAATTTATTCACTATAAGTAAGTAGGTACCAATATTAGGTATCTATTGGTAAATTAAAAGTGTCAGAGGTGATTTAAAGTGTATTAATTCACATTTAGTACAAAATATTTAATGACCATTGGTTCATTAGGCTAGTTCTAGGTTCATTACAACTATTTTCAAGTAAAGATAAAGATACGCGATAAAGCTACGCCGGCTCTAACCTTACACCTCTGACCCGAAAAGATTTAATTCCCACCTAAATAATACTTAATTATTAATTCAATATTATAATAATATATTACAGTACATATGGGGCTACTTTTCCGCACTAGTGCGTAAAATAGCACTTTTCGTGCGATGTCTAAACTTTAAAGTGCCATATGTACTGTAAAACGTTGTTCGATACACGTGCGAATAGGTAATTCGCAACTCGTGTCGATTTAAAACACTCCCTTCGGTCGTGTTTTAATTTATCGCCACTCGTTTCGAATTTCCTCTTTTTCGCACTTGTATCGAAAATAACTATTTCAATCTCGTACCTTACTTAGGCAACTCAGCAAGCTACGTTGCCTAAACACGGTACTCGACTGAAAAGCTCTCCATTATATCACGATTGTATAAAATACTATTATTTTATTTCAATATACACGATATAATCCGTTTTAATATGTAGTTTTATTTCATGAGTAACTATCGCGGTAACCGAAGACAATATTAAGTATGGGACATATTAGAAGTTATTGTGCACCCATACTTTTACACTTGACTATACTATTTATTTGTATTTTTTTGTATGTTTGCTAAAGAATAAAATAATACTTACATTCCGCAAGTAATCCTTGATGGTGACCCTCTGAAGTCCGATTGAATTGTACGGCCGACACAGAAAATAATGAAACCACTATAAGATACAAAATATTTACAAATATACAACGGTCGATTTTCATATTTATGTAGAACAATTTTTACATTAATAAGAAGTGATTATTAATTTATAAATATTTATATTTTACAGTAAATTTATAAATAAAATATTTATTAAATATATAATTTCACCAATTGATTTGTACAGAGTGGTTAAAGATCTCATAATAAATCTTGAGTGGCTTGTTAGTGTTATTATATATTTAGTAACCCGTATAAAAAATAGGGAGACGCGTGACGTAAATATTTTCGTTAATTAACTATAAAAATGAAGACGTCAATTTTAAGTAATTACTTTTGCATAATTATTTTGAACCGTATTTTTTGTCGGGTCGGTAGGGGGTTATAAGTAAAATAAACGCTTAAATAATATTTTATTATATTATTATTATTCAGAGCCCACTGTGTCCCACTGCTGGGCAAAGGCCTCTCCCCTCTTTTCCACTCGTCTCTGTTTAGTGCAATATCTGGCTTAAACCATATTCGTTTTTTTGTGTTTCAGTAGCAATAAGGTGTCATCATTAAATAAGATATTAGGTATTTATAATAAATTTAAATAAATACATAGGTACTTAGCAGTGTTTGTGTTAAGTAAGTGTTAACTTGTAAATAATAATAATAATAATTTGAGCCTATATAACGTCCCACTGCTGGGCACAGGCCTCTCATGCGCGAGAGGGCTTGGGCTATAGTCCCCACGCTAGCCCAACTTGTAACGTAGTCATGCAATATTTTTATTATTTGAATTATATTGAATTAACAAGTAATATTTAGATGTAGGTCTGTATAGAAAAAATAAATATTAGAGGGCCTAAAATTTTTAAACAAAACAATAATATCAATTTATAAACACACTGAACGTATTTATATGCAACACTTCAAGCAAGAATAATATCTTTGCTAAGTATGAAGTCACAGGCGCTATGATTGATTAATCTGAAAAAAGCGGCCAAGTGCGAGTCGGACTCGCCCATGATGGGTTCCGTATTTAGGGGATATATGACGTATTAAAAAAAAACTACTTACTACTTACTAGATCTCGTTCAAACCAATTTTCGATGGAAGTTTGCATGGTAATGTACATCATATATTTTTTTTTAGTTTTATCATTCTCTTATTTTAGAAGTTACAGGGGGACACACACACACACACACACATTTTACCACTTTGGAAGTGTCTCTCGCGCAAACTATTCAGTTTAGGAAAAAATGATATAAGTTTTTTTTAGTTTCAGTTCTAAAGTCTATTTTTTTATTCGGTTTTTTTTTATAGTTAGTTATTATATTAATAAACGAGCCTTCGGTAGACTAAAATGACATTTCATAGTATGAACATAAAATGGCATTTCATACTATGAAATGTCATTTTAGTCTACCGAATAAAAAAATAGACTTTAAGTATGGGGAACCCCCAAATTTTATTGATTTTTAGGGTTCCGTACCCAAAGGGTAAAAACGGGACCCTATTACTAAGATTCCGCTGTCCGTCCGTCCGTCCGTCCATCCGTCCGTCCGTCCGTCCGCCTGTCACCGGGCTGTATCTCACGAACCGTGATAGCTAGACAGTTGAAATTTTCACAGATGATGTATTTCTGTTGCCGCTATAACAACAAATACTAAAAATAGAATAAAATAAAGATTTAAGTGGGGCTCCCATACAACAAACGTGATTTTTGACCGAAGTTAAGCAACGTCGGGCGGGTTACATATCAGAATACCGAAAATCGAATTACCTAATGTTGAATCTAAAGATCAATTAACCTAAGCTCATAACACCTAATGAACGAATTACCTATTGCACGTTTCACCTACAATTGGTTTGCCTAAGCTCAGAATACCTATGGTCGATTTACCTAATGTTGAAACACCTAATGCTCGAAATACCTAAAACCGATTTTCCTATTACACGAAATACCTAAAGCTAATATACCTAATACACGAAACACCTAATGTTGATATACCAAATGCACGAAATACTTAAAGTCGGTATACCTAATGATCGAATTACCTAAAATTAACATACCCACTGCACGAATTACCTAAAGTCGGTATACCTAATGCACGAAATACCTGAAGTCGATGCACTTAATGAACGAAATACCTAAAATCAAAATCAAAAATATAATTATTGTTTAGTAGAATATTATTAGACATAGAACATTTGGTATACTTTTTTTAGCCAAATCATTCCATTGGCTTACTATAGATAGGTGCGATGACGAGCAAAGCGAGGAGGAGCGTGTTAGGTTAACTGCGACGAAACAGTGCCAAAACCGACTTTAGTTTCATCGTCATGATGTTAACTTACAAAAATTAAGTTTTTGTGTTTTATAATAGACTTACGAAATCATTCTACTACCTAAAACGTAGCGTTTCTAAAAGTGTATTTTTAAGTCGTATCCAAACAAACAGTTTCTACTATAAGGTTGGGAAATCATACGACTTATTGGGTGGAGTTGCCACTTGCTCATTCGGCAAAATTATATGAATTTGGTGCTAGGTATTTAGACTTTAGGTATTCCGTGCATTAGGGATATCGACAATAAATAATTCGTTCAGGGGGTATATCAACTTTAGGTATTTTGTTCGACAGGTTTAACAGTTGTAGGTATTTCGTCCATTAGGTAAATCAAGTTTAGGTACATCGTTCATTAGGTATATCAGCTTTAGGTGATTCGTGCATTAGGTATAATAGCTTTAGGTGAAACGTGCATTCGGTATATCGGCTTTAGGTGAAACGTGCAGTAGGTTAAACGTGCATTAGGTATATCGTGCATTAGGTGTTTCGTCCATTAGGTTATTTGAGCTTAGGTATTATAAACTTAGGTCACAGGAGATACTATCTTGACATTATTTTAAAATCTTATCATTCTGTAATTATTTTTTTTTTTAATTTAATATTTTATTGATTATATTCTGGTGACATCCTTGTTTTGACGATCATAATATGAATTCTTGTAGATTGACATGCCTGCAATTTATAATGTAATCTGTATTATGAAATAAATAAATCTATCTATCTATCTATCTATCAGTCAATGTTTAGGTAAAATTATCAATAGGTAATTTAAAAATAGGTGAATCAAGCATAGGTGATTCAACATTAGGTAAATCAGTTTTCGGTATTCTGATATGTAACCGTCGGGCGGGGTCAGTACTTGGATGGGTGACCGTTTTTTTGCTTGTTTTGCTCTATTTTTTGTTGATGGTGCGGAACCCTCCGTGCGCGAGTCCGACTCGCACTTGGCCGGTTTCTTTTTTCTAAGTTTGTGTAAAAATCTTAATGCGGTTCACAGAATACATCTACTTACCAAGTTTCAACAGTATAGTTCTTATAGTTTCGGAAAAAAGTGCCTGTGACTTACACGGACAGACAGACAGACAGACATGACGAATCCATAAGGGTTCCATTTTTTGCCATTTGGCTACGGAACCCTAAAAAGGAGACGTTTATTCAATTTTTTTTTTTGTAATGCGGAATGAAATAGGAATATGACATTACTTTTCGGAAAGTTAAATTTTTATTAGGTAGATATATCAATTACATAATTATTATAATAATCAAGTCTGATTTATTTAATCTAATGTGAAATACGGGTTAAAAGTATCGTTACTCCTCTTTCTCAAACCTCTCTTACCCAAAGAATACGGCCACCTGTTGCTGGTCGCCAGATAATAAATACCAGGCTTACTTTTATCTAAATATATATCTAAAGTATTCGTTACCAAAGGCTTTGTATCATAGCAATCTCCCAATCTCGCCTGCGCCACAGATTCACACCGCACGGCAATGAAGCGATGAGGGTTCATCAATGCAGACACCCAGACAAAATAAGATCTCATATGGCTGCACGGAATCGTGCAGGGTATGAACGATATTTCCCCCGGTTGCCACTCGCCTCCATTGACGTAGATTGAGATTGTTCCAACTGGAATACCTATCCCGAATCCTTCGCTGTTTGTGATGATAGCAATGACAAAATCAGCGTCCGAGGGGTCTAATCTCTGCTTCGGTCCGAGATATCTAAAGCATGGACCACCAGGGTCGAGTGCAACGAGAGTGGAGACGTTTTGACCAGTGATACTCCGGAAGTTCTTGGCTATGTAGCTTATGGTTTGTCCGCCGAGGCTGATGCCGCATATGGTCAGATTTTTAGGGTCCATACCAAGCTTAGTGAGGGCTGCTAGCATCTCAGCAGCGTGTTTTCCAACTGGACGCATTAAGCGTGAAGCTCTGTAACAATATTTCACATTAACGTATTGCATGCTTGTATAAATATTTACGGCTTTTGTGCTTACAAATATATATACTTATATTACTTATACATAGTTTCTTGCGAAAGAAAAAAGGCATGTAGCGTTTACAGAGATATACATGTATAATAAAACTGAAAATAAATCGTCAATTTCGGACATCGAATGGAACTATTCATTGAAGCTACCTCGCATATACATCATTCATCTGATATACCTCTACATCTCATATACATCTACATATACATCGCATATATATCTGTATAAAATGTTCTTTGTCTGGATTATGTTAGATGGGATTTCTATGTTTTTATTAGTAAAAGTAGTATTAGTTTAGGTAGTAGTTTCATAGGTATTAATAACTAATACTTGTTCTCTTTGTACAGAGTATATTTTTGTAAGGCATAAAGAAATACCTTCGCAAAACTCCAAAAAGATTTGGATGTCACCTTTAGCATACTTACTTCTCAAAAGTCGTCGTCGTGAAATACAGCGTCTCCAAAAGAAGCACATTATAATCCATCTGCTTATACAGAAGACCCAATAGTCTTCCCACACCCCAAGTCCCCGAGTCCCAGTAACCTCCGACATAAAGCATAGTCTTGTTTTTGACATTAAAATCAGGGTTACGAACTATCTCTTTCACGCGGTAGTAGTTGTATTTAGGCCATTTGGCGCTAAGTATGTTTCCGTGGCTCAGAACTGATAGGTGGAGGTTTTTCAAGCTTTCTGGTTTTATTCTGGATGGTAGCCAAGAGCCTGGACCTGCACAAGTGCACAAGGATTGTCCGTTAGGTATCTATATAATATTTGAAAGCATCGTCCACACTGACAACTTTAAAAAATTCGTAACTAAACCTTAACACCAAGACTTCGTTCAACAGTTTTCAGTGTGTAGGTATCAATCCAAACCCACGTCGACGGTGCGTAAAAAAAAACGCGGTGTGCATAGGGCTTACTAGGTTGATGGTCTATATACTATATATCGTTTAGATCAAATAACATGATGGTTTCAAGGAAAAATCCTCTAAAATGTTGACTAAAAATATAACCAATAAATTATTGAAAATTCAACAATAAATCATCAAATCAGTCATCATATTCAATTCAAATCATTTATTAATGTGTAAGTACATACTTAAACATTTATAAATGACTAGCTTTTGCCCGCGACTTCGTCTGCGTGGAGTTAGTAATTTGGGTAGCTTATTTTTACCCAATCTGCTTTTTAACGATTCCCCATACAAACTTCCACCCCCCTTTTCACCCCCTTAGAAGGCAATATCTGGGAAAAAACTACCCTATGTCCTTCCCCGGGACTCAAACCATCTCCATATCAAATTCCAACTAAATCGGTTCAGCAGTTTAAGCGTGAAGAGGCAGACAGACAGACACACTTTCGCATTTATAATATTAGTATGGATTTGAATTGAATATTCATGCTCAAATTTAATATCCTTTATATAGGTAATATTTTTTCTTGGATATATGTGAGTATATTAGTTCATTAGATTTTTATCCTTAGCCTGTTTTAATTAGTATCTAGTGTTAGCATACTTATAGGTAATAGTATTTAATACACTTACAGTCTGGAATTAATCCTTGGACAAATCCTTCGCCAGTTATGTTAGTTTCCACTGCTCCAGAAACACAAATATACACTGTCAAATATGTAACTGTCAACAAAATTTCTCTCTTCTTCATCTCTTTGGTTTTCCTTCTGTTCTGATTTTATTGTAGTTTTAATAATACACTATTCTGATTTCATTTGTTTAAAGTAATCGTTTTACAGATTGTGGTTTTTGATAATGATAAGTTTTAAATTCCCTTATTTTCTACAAGTATTTTCAGTTGAGTGGCAAAGAGATGTCTGCTCTTAAGCACGAAGCGTTACTATGAACGGACTAAGTAGTTATTTCTTGTTTTATTTTATTTTATTTGAAATGCACGAGGAAAGTAAAAATTACACCTTATATTTCTTTTTAATAATGTACCTATTCAATGTAAAATTATTGGAAAAGAAATATTTGCATTTGCAACTTCTTGAAGGTGACGTGACGATATTTCTAATTTTGTATATCTTATTTCAATTTCTCTGATGAAGTCTTGTTTTGACAAGTATTTCAGATTATGTTTGAGTTTATTATTTTAACATGGATTTGTTTATATAGGTATTTATTTACCTATGAATTATTGTATTTTTTCAGATTGTATTACCTATTTTATTATATTACTTAATTTAAGCATATGCAAAAATTGCGTGAACCTTTTCTTCTGCTAGCCTCTGATTCATAATAATGGATCTAAATTTTAGGGTTTCGCAAATAAAAATCATTTTACACTTTTATATTTAAACAATTCGCGTTAATATAGAACTGGTTCAACAATTACGACAGCGATCTGTGATCACATTTCCACTACATTAAAATATCTATTGTCAATAAATTGGCTAACTTATCTGTCTTCAGTACAAACATTTAGATGTTCCAAAAATATGAGACGGATTTTCCTTTCTTCTTTAACCCGTTCTTCCCCAAACCAAACGGATACCTATTGGACGTTCGCAAATAATATATACCTGGTTTACTTTTATCGATAGCCAAATCCATTGTATTTGTCACTAGTGGCTTCTTGTCATAGCAATCACCATCTTTCGCTTGTGCCACAGTATCACATTGTACAGCGATCAGTTTACCAGGGTTTACCAGAGCTGCTATCCAAAGAAAATATGCTCTCAGATGACTGCACATGACATCGCATGGCAACCAAGAGATTTCCCCTGGCTGCCACTCCCCTCCATTGACGTAAAACGACGCGTGTCCAACGGGTGTACCTAGTCCGAAACCTTCGCTGTTCGTGATGATGGCCAGGACAAAATCAGCGTCGGACGCATCTAATCTGTCATCCGGTCCTAGATATCTGAAGCAGGGTCCACCAGTGTCCATGCCAACGAGCATGGAGACATTTTGCCTGGTTATCCTCCTGTAGTTTTTAGCTACGAAGCTCATGGTCTGCGCTCCTAGACTGAGGCCGGCTATCTCCAGGGTGGTAGGGTCGAGTCCAAGCGAGGTTAGAGTTGCTAGCATTTCGGCCCCGTGCTTGCCGACTTCGCGCATCAGGCGGGCAGAGCTGGAAATTAACAGTAATAATCAATTTTAGTAAACAAAATACTCACACAGGCATATTTATATATTTTTGAGTTTAATGGAATTATGAACAAGTATTAAGGTGACATTCGGATGGTGACTGCAGCAGCATTATTTTTGCAACGTTACTACTGCAGCTTGGCATACCCTTGCCCTTGGCAACTAATCCCAAGGATTGGCGTAGTCACTAGTTTTTATGAAAGCCACTCCCATTGATATTCCAACCCAGAGTCGAAACGAAACTAGGCCTAAAGGGCAATGCAGACGGACTGCAACCCGACTGCAATTTCTATGGAAACTGCACGACGTTGTATAGAGTTTAGATTTCTCAACATCAAAAATAATGAATATTATTTTTGGATTCTCTATAAAAAATTACAATTTCAATTTCTCTTTATAGTAGGTATACTCACTCAATAAAATACGTGGTCGTAAAATACACGGTGTCCAAAAGAAGCACATTATATCCCAATTGCTTGTAAATATTCCCCAATGTCAGACCAAGCCCCCACATGGTAGAATCCCAATACCCTCCTATGTACAGGAAGGTTTTCTTCGTGATATCAAAGTCTTGGTGGCTGGCCATTTCCTTTACTCTATAATAGTTGTACATGGACCAGTTTCCACTAAGTGGACCGCCTTCACCAACAAGTACTAGGTAGAGCTTTTTTAAACTTTCCGGCTTGATTTTAGCTGGGTTCCTCGTGTCTTGACCTGTGGATTGTAAGAATTTTTTAGGTTATTTTTTAAAATATTAGAATCATTGATTTGAGTCAAACCGCCGTTTGCTTTTTGTTTCAATAAGAGTGGTATTGGTAGTGGATTGCGGTGTCTGTTTAGTGGTTTTGGGCAGGTCCTCGCAATGGTACGAGTAGGTACGGGCGAACCTGCCTTTTAATGTATTCGCAAAGAAGGGCAGCAAGTAAATTAAATAAAACCGGCCAAGTGCGAGTCGGACTTGCGCACGGAGGGTTCCGCACCATCAACAAAAAATAGAGCAAAACAAGCAAAAAAACAAGCCAAAAAAACGGTCACCCATCCAAGTACTGACTCCGCCCGACGTTGCTTAACTTCGGTCAAAAATCACGTTTGTTGTGTGGGAGCCCCACTTAAATCTTTATTTTATTCTGTTTTTAGTATTTGTTGTTATAGCGGCAACAGAAATACATCATCTGTGAAAATTTCAACTGTCTAGCTATCACGGTTCGTGAGATACAGCCTGGTGACAGACGGACGGACGGACGGACAGCGGAGTCTTAGTAATAGGGTCCCGTTTTTACCCTTTGGGTACGGAACCCTAAAAACAAGAGTTGTCACCCGTATGGTTAACATCCGAAATGTTTGGAAAGATCCGAGGATCCGGATCCAGATCCGGATAATTTCATACATTCCGGATCCGGATTGCAAACCCTACACAGGTTAATTGAAACGGAGTACCTATCCTTTATGCAGATAAAAATTCAATCAGAAAATATGACTTTATAGCGATAAGTCCCTAAAATATTTATGCAAGTAAAAAAAAAATTGTCACGAAAAATGCCTACATGTCTACAGCATAGAGAAATAAGCAGGGTTCGGACAAAAAGTGCGGATGACGTAAAAATGACGTAATCTTGCACACAGGATGATGTTTGAGTCACTTTCGTGTGACATGTAGTAACAAAGTAGTATTAATGAAGTAACAAAATAATCGTAAATAAATCCATGGAATTAATAATACAGGTGGTAGGGTGATGTAGTGAATAAAATAAATTTCACGAAACTTGCCACAATATTCGAGTAAAGATGACATTTTAGAGCGTTTTCTTATACATTAGTAAATATAAATTTTAGCTAAATATAATCGTGAAGATACAATAGCTAAACAATAACGAAGTCAATTTATTGTTCATCTGATTGACAATGTGTCAGTCAAAAACGTACTTACTCATTTCAAGTGGCGATATCGTTTAATAAAGAGGTTGATAAATGATAAGTGATAATTGTTTATGAAAATCAAAAATACTATTTGAAATCATCCTATAAGTGGTTTGACGTCATCCGCACTTTTTGTCCGACCCCTGGAAATAAGTAAGCTTACCTATTTGTCATTTAATTATGTCTACAGGGAGAAAATAATGTTAGTTAGTATAACCAAACTTCGTCTCCGTGAGCAGAACCCTAACAGATTAACGTTAATGCATTTTGAAATAAAAATTAACTTACAGTCTGAGGGATTGCCCAAAGTGTATCCTTCATCCGTCCTATTATATTCAACTGCCACTGCCACTACGAAAACAATTGAAAACACGGACAAATACGTCACTGTTGATAATTTATCCACTAACATTATCTTTTATTTTATTAGCTTCCAATTTTATACAAGGACCACGTTGTTCAATACTTTTTTATCAACCTATGTTCTTGCTTTTATTTACCTATTTGTTGAATTCAGGTTAGTATAAGTGTGATACTGATAACATTACGTCTAATACGGGTTCACTGCTCTTATATGTGCATAATTTGAACACATTGCATAGATGTACGGGAATGTATTTAAAATGTATAGGATGTTCTTTGGCTCATTATATTTTTTTAGGGTGTAAAAACTACATATTACATTATAAATTAAAAAGTAAATCTGCTTGTCTTTTAGCGTTTCAAAGTAATATTCCCGGATTTATTTAAATGAAATTAGGCCTAGAATAACCTAAACCCTATAAAAGTATATTCGCTACTTTGTTTTAAAAAACTCACAACCGAGTGGAAAAGGTGAAAACATGGAAGGAAGGTGAAATCTATTGATTGAACAATCTCAATCGAGCTGGCGTGGCTCACTCTGCGATTTCGTCGTGTCGCTAGTCGCTAGTCGCTAGTCGCTACAAGTCGCCACACCAATTTTGGGTGTCTAGCCATAGTAGTTTGCCGCACACCGCTACGGAACGGACGCCAGGGGCCAATTAGAAGGGACCACTTGTATTACAAGTTACAAGCTTTTGAGAAACGGGCTTCTGCTCGCGCTTGTACCACCTAGCGGTCATATCTGTCGTAATAGACGCGTTTTGTTAGAGAGTGAATCTTAAATAATAGTACTAGGTACAGAACTAATAAATTTTATTATGTGGTTCGGGTGGAGCCAGTTTATTACGTAAAAAGTGATTGATAAATAAATAAAATAATAAATCTTTATTCAGTAAAACGTAGAACATTTAACATTAGGTTAAGAATATCTTATAAAGTACCTCTACCTGAACTAGGAAAATCCTGTATCTCAGGTAGAGAAAAATTAGTTACATATAGCTGGTCAAGCAAAACTTGTCAGTAACGAAAGGCGCGAAATTCACATTTTCTATGGGACGATATATATCCTACGCGCCTACATTTTTCAAATTTGCCGCCTTTTTCTACTGACAAGATCTGCTTCACCAAGTAAGTATATATGATAAAGGCAAACGAAGGTAAGTTCTTCCTAATGGTAAAAAACGTTATACCTACCAGAAAATTAGAGTTTATCATTTATACTTAACTGTAACAGCATTAATGTCACCCGCATAAATATTACATTGTCACTCAAATCAAATCTGCCCTATTTCTAACACATATTTCAAATATGTACATAGTTGCTAAGAACAATAAATGTAATAAGTCATTTGGCCAACGAAACAAAACATTTTGTGTGTATGGTAGTATTATAATATTATTAATGGTCACACAAATCTTAGAGATCTAAGACACGCAGCAGCGTACATAACCGTGAAATGCTACTAACAAAAACTACGCATAATAGGCTAGATGACACATTTTCATTTATGGTATCAATCAATCAGGTTTATTTTTAGGATCAAATGTCTATATGGGACCCATTGCATTAAAAAAAGCAATACAAAAGTCAGAAATGATAGTCAAAGTCCGACAGTCGTATTTCACTCGCGAAACGCCCCAAACAAATCGCTATGTGAACGTGACGTCAAGGTCACTGAGAGCGCATCTTAAAGTATGAACAAAACAAGAAAATTGCATTTTTGTGGGTGAAATATTGCGTTTATGTATAGTTGCAATACAATCTTTTTTTGGATAAAATGTGAGGAATCGAATGGTATCCTTACTTATTCCGTTTTTGAAAGTTAAAAAAAACTAAAGTTTTGTAACTTTCAGGTGCTGTATTTTTGTTTTATTTCCATATATTTTTTTAATACCTACAATATAAATATATTGTGATAAATTGCTCATTTGCTACCTATTTTACTAGATTTTGTTCTAAAATTCAACATGTGTCATCATCCCTAAATTGACGCTTATATATTTGAACAATGTAACAAATAATGATTACTTAATCCCAATAAACTTATTAAACCTTCAACACATCATCACGGTTAAGCCAGTTTAGGTGCTTGGTGATTTCATTATATTTCCTCTTCAACCCTCTTTTCCCCAAACCGTACGGGTACCTGTTATATGTATGCAAATAGTATATGCCCGGTTTACTTCTATCTGTAAATAAGTCCACGGTGTTCGTGACTCTTGGATGCCGTTCATAGCAGTCTCCATCTCTAGCTTGCTGCACAGAATCACACTGTATAGCTATAAATATTCCTGGGTTCATCAAAGCTGAGAGCCAAATGAAATATGACCTCAGATGACTGCAAATGACAAGGCATGGCAATGACCAAATGTCTCCAGGTTGGTACTCCCCTCCGTTGACAAAGACAGTCACGTGTCCAGCAGGTGATGCTATGCCAAAACCGTCCATATTCGTTGCGATTTGAAGGACGAAATCTGCATCAGAGGCGTCTAGTCTGTCTTTAGGTCCTAGATGCCTGAAGCAAGGGCCAGAAGGGTCCATTGCGGTGATTGAGGAGATGTTTTGGCCGGTTAATTGTTGGTAATGCTTGGCTACGAAGCCTGTGGCCGCTCCGCCGAGGCTGACTCCAGTTATTTCCAATTTTTTTGGGTCTAAGCCGTGGTTTTTCAAAGTTACCAGCATTTCGGCTACGTGTCTGCCGACGGGTCTGATAAGGCGCGCCGCACTGAAACAGATAAAAAAGGGTCCTATATTACATGATAAAAATAATGTATAGCGGGCTGATAATAGGGTATTCTCGTACTAGTCAAATCAGTTTCTTTTTGAAACTTTTTTGATTTGCTAATATGGCATTTATATGAAACATTACATCGTGACGTTACGGTCAACTCACCTACCTTTTTTTATATTTCTATCCGATTTATTAAATAGAACTTGTGTTTAAAAGTAACTGCTATCTATGTTTTTCTATTAATTATCTGGTGCTTTATTTCATTCATGGTGTGAAATAATTTATTTTAAATGCAGTATAGTACCCTATTGTGCTGGTTTGGTAGTAGTCAGGGACCTCAACCAGAGAACCAATAATATTAGTAAATAATATATAATCAAAATGTCATAAATATTTCAAAAAAAAAATAGGGGACAAAAACTTTTCTCTATAGGTCCGCCAATTTCGTCACATTAAATATTCAGTGAACTTTTTTTCCTTACCTTTTTTTTCTATTCGTAATAATTATTGACAAATATTTTAATTCAATTGTGCTAACGGCAATATTAAATACTTACATAGGAAAATGTTGTGCCGTAAGCTCGAAGTAGTCCACCAACAGAACATTATACCCCAACTCTTTATAAATGGTTCCCATAGTTCTCATCGTAGGGTAATTAATCGAGTCCAAATATCCGGGTAGTAGAACAACCGTCTTCTTGTCGAAATCGACTTCATGATGTGTGGCTAATTTGGAAACGTGTGAGTAGCTATACTTGGTCCAATTTACCATGAGCATATTGCCGGGACCCAGGACGGAAAGGGACAGTTTCTCTAGAGTTTTAGGCTTGAAAACAGCTGGTTTTAAGGAGCCTGGACCTGAAATTGGATAGAATAATCTAAGTATCTGCATGTAAATCGGTTAAACTACTTACATTGTTGAATAAACACAAGCCTTTTAAATAAATTGCTACCTTATAAAACAAAGTCTCTCGCCGCGTCTGTCTGTTTGTTCGCGATAAACTCAGAAACTGCTGAACGGATTTCCATGCGGTTTTCACCTATCAATAGAGTGTTTCTTAAGGAAGGTTTAAGTGTAAGTACATAATTTATTTAGGTTCTACCCGTGCGAAGCCGGGGCGGGACGCTAGTAAACTATAAATTAGGCTCCAGTCGCTTGCACCGGTGGCGACACACGATATTAATCCGCATATTTATTTGTATGACAAAAATGTTCACTTGTTTCAGCAATCATAATAATATTTATATCAACACAGGCATTAAAATACCAACATATAAGAATAAAATAAAAACAAAGCGAGAATGACGACGGCACATAAACAAGTATTAACGGGTTGGCTTAAAGTAATGAGAATTTTTATTTTCAAAAACATCAATAAAAACTCAATTGCTATAGGTTTAAGGATTTTAATATGGTAAACTCAATCGTGTTTTATTTATGTTTTAATTTAATATTATAATATTGCAAAAGGTCCCGTATCTTCGATTTTTCTTAGCTTACTTTTCGCCGTTAGCATCATACTTTGGACGACATTCAAAAAGGGAAAAAGGGATTTCGAGGGCAGTGGTCAGAGACCCGTCGGGTCCAGCAATAAATGCCGACGTGTATCAACGTGACTGCTTAATACCTATAAGTTCGCCAGTTCATTACTAAGTATCATTCTGATGGTAAATATATATTTTGGCCTGATTTAGCTAGCTCTCACTACGCCACGAGCACACAAAACTGGTTGAAAGGCCATGGCATACATTTCGTACCAAAGGACGCCAACCCTCCGAACGTCCTTAAAGCTAGACCGATCGAAGATTTCTGGGCAATCTTGAGTAGATGTGTATAGTCATGGCTGGGAAGCAAAATCATCGCAACAATTGAAACGAAGGATATAAAGTCAATTTAAAAAAAATTACTTGAATAATAAATTAAAACATAAAACACGATTGAGTTTACCATATTAAAATCCTTAAACCTATAGCAATTGAGTTTTTATTGATGTTTTTGAAAATAAAAATTCTCATTACTTTAAGCCAACCCGTTATACCAATTTGTCAGTAAATAAGAACAAAAAAAGCTATAAGTACCTACTCATCCTTTTCTTTTGGGTGACAGTACTAGCGTAAGACAAAGGTACTTAATAGATTCTCTCTGTCTATGTTTGAAATGAGACAGTCCTTTGAAAAACTATAGGTATGTTTTTGACCTGAGAAGGACAAGCAAAACACCTGAGTTCGATTTTGTATTAAACTAAAACTACATATCAGTATTTACTAGTAATCATATGATACTTTGTATGTTTGTAAGTCACTAACGCAATTAACGGGGAAAGATAAGCTTTTAGCACACAGTTTGTTACCTTTTTTTCATGTTCGGAATATGCGTCTACGCATCCCGCAACGATCGCGGATCTTATGTCTTGCATAGAGTTTGTCAAAGGACTGTCTCATTTCAAACATATACAGAGAGAATCATACTATCTATGTCTTAGGGTAACATTCCATTTCTGACCGCAGCTGCACTACTGGTACTGAACGCGTCGCTGTTACTGTCTATTTCCATAATAAAATGAACAGTAGTGCAGCTGCGGTTGGAAATGGAATGTCACCCTTATACTAGTACTAACACCCAAAAGAAAAGGAAGAGTTTTCTTTGTTCTTATTTACTGACAAATTACTCATCATCTTCCTCGCATTGTCCCGGCATTTTGCCATTCTCCCATTTGCCATGGGAGCCTAGGGTCCGCTTGGCAACTAATCCCAGTAATTGGCGTGGGCACTAGTTTTTACGAAAGCGACTGCCATCTGACCTTTCAACCCAGAGGGTAAACTAGGCCCGTATTGGGATTAGTCCGGTTTCCTCACGATATTTTCCTTCACCGACTAAAAGCGACTGGTAAATATCAAATAATATTTCGTACATAAGTTCCGAAAAACTCATTGGTACGAGCCGGGGTTCGAACCTCCGGATTGCAAGTCGCACATTTATTCAAAAAAACTTTCCAAGTGGACATAATAAGTATTGTCTACGGTTACCGCGATAGTTTGGTACTACATTTCCGCGAGGAACGCTGTAAAGGGTTCTAAACGTCGGGATGTAATATAAATTGAATATACGCGATATAGTCCGTTTTAACAGTCTTATTTCATTTCCAAGTGGAGTTATTTTTACATTATAAAAGCCGATTCCTGGAAGTCGATTTATAATTTAACAATTTGTTATGATTTTAAACTGGTTTCGATACGACCTTGACTGACACCATTTAGGTACTTCATTTCACATGTATCAAGCGATCTTCAAGGTCATATAAAAAAACCGTAACAATTCTTAATTATAAGTAGTTCGTTTTTTTAGCATTGGAAATAAGGTAAACAATCTTGACGTGTCTTTTTATTGAAAAACACGTTATAAAAATAAATAATGGCAAATATGTAACAATTATGAATCTAATACGATCATTTATATTCTTCTGCTTTTATAAGTAATAGTTACTGATTATTAAAAAGCGTTTTTCAATTAAAAAACATGTCAAGATCGCTTAGTTTCTTTCTAATGCTAAAAAAACGAACTATAGAATCGGGCAATTTGCCACAAAGAAGAAAACACGCGACGAAACTAGTTTCCAGTAAAAACTAATGAGTAAATTTGATTTAGATACTTAATCTTTTCTCGCGTGAGCGGTAGCCCGATCATTTAATTGATTTCTTTAATACATTCAAAATAAACGGATGACCTGGGGCCGATTGCATAACAACTTGTAACTAATAATAGTAATAATATTAGCGAAAGTCTCTTTCTAATCAAAGGAATGGAAAAGAGACTTCCGCTAATATTATTAGTTACAAGTTGTTATGCAATCGGCCCCTGGGCACCTATTCGAGGTGTACAACTGTCAGATTTCGCGTCCACTTCAATTCAACAGTCGCATTCAATTGAATCGCATGTTCACCAACTGCGGATAATATCATTTAGTACAACCAATAATTCAACAAAAATCTACTTTGTTTTATTACTACTTTAAGGTTTATAATGGTTTGGTTTAGTTGTCAACTGTGGATTGCTAATGTCAAATTTTGACATGGGATTGTTCCGATTCAACGAGAGAACAACACGATACGTCAAACGTCGCTTGTCGAATACCCCTCCTGTAGGGCTAAGATGGCCGGCTCTTTATCAATAATTTGTCACCATGGCTATCACATTCTAACAAATATGTAAGTGCAAAAGTGACGCATGGTATGACAGGGGATAAAAATGTGACCATGATAGGTCAGGATTTGTCCGGACATAAAAAAGGTAAAAAAAGTACTTACAGTCTCCCAAGAATCCAAATGAAATGCCTTGGCCAGTTTTAGAAAATTCTACCGCCTTTACTGATCCAATTAACACCAATGCAAAATACAGTAGCATTTTATTATTTATTAATTAAACAAATTACGAGTAGGTCCAAAATTGTTAAAATCTAACAACAAAACAGTCAAACATGTGTTAGGTGCTCACGCAGAATTCAAACCCTTTGAGCCTTTTTCCTTTTATAAAGACTCCAAGATTTTTTTTATTATTATTTTTACTTTGTGTACTAATCTTAGGGTTAGTCACCAACCTTGAGGTCAGCTCTCAAGGTCCATGGCCAACTTTAAGCTCACGGCCCCTTTAAGAAATTATGGCCAAGAGTAGAAGAATGGCGTATGCCGCGGAGTGATCTTTCCTTTCTGTGTATTTACTTTAAAATTAGTTTTCATTTAATTTTGTACCGGTATGTTACAACAATGCATTTTTTAAATATAATACGTTATTAATAATTCAAACAATTTTGACATAGGTACTTTCAGAAGTATTTTTTGGACTTTCCGCTTCTTTATCGCCGTATGAAATGTGCGTGGGAGCAATGCACTGAAAATTAGGTTGATTTATTGTTATGAGTACCTATAGTAAGTAACAAGTTACGTCCGTTCCTTGCGTTGTAAGTAATGACATTGCTATTGATAGTTTAGGAAATAAATGAAATACCTAATAACAAAATTGGTGTGAAATGAATTAAAAATTCGCATTTCTGAAAAATAAATACGAATTTGCGGCACTTGCGGTCGAGACTTTTGGGCCTTGGTCGTATGGTCGTCAGACACCAAAACATTAATAAAGGATATTTCCCGAAAACTTGTTGGGGTGTCTGGCGACCTACGAGCAGGGTCATATTTTGCCCAAAGGCTGAGTTTAACCATACAGCGGGGAAATGCGGCCAGTGTCCTGGGGACTATGCCCCAGGTGACATTAGGTTTCGTATAAAATTTGAGGGGATTAAATGTCAACAATACTTACTAACTATTTTTATTTAATGATTCCGCATTTGGTAGTCTTAATATATTTATTATTCCATTCCAATCTTGCTAAACACTGATCCACACCTGTCTTCATTAGGTTCGACCACAGGTTCGACAATGCTGTGATATTTATGCCCTTTAAGCAGTTTTCAAGGTTTCATATAAAAATATGTGTACCAACAACCTTTGCTGCTCAACATATATTATAACTTAAAACAAACTAAAAGAATCAAATTGTATTAACAATATAAAACATTTGAAACTACATTTGTTTCTTAGATATTCCACATGGTCGCTTGGACTAGGACTTGTGCAAATTGTAACTTATAATATCTATATACACGAATATATAAAATAATAAAATATTAATAAGTATATAAAATTAAATACAATAAGTACAACAAACAGTATGCTGAAAACAATATGTTTTTCAATGTGTTTTCTTAGTTCTGTGAAGACATTACAATTTTATAAAATGGATCAAGGGATCCCAGGGGTACTTGGGAGATTGTAAAAGTCATTTTTAAGTAGTGAGATGGCCCAATAGGTTCTCATACGTAGGCCCCTAATAGTTTTAAAACCATTGACCCATCATGAGGAAGCAATAAATTTAAAATAGTTAGACGGACAAAAACGACAGGCTAAAATAAACAACGATAATTTAAAGTGAAACCATGAGCAAAAAGGTTGTAATTTATGGTTATTCGATGTATAGTTTCGAGGAAATTACAAAAACTACGCAAAACAACGTCTATTCTAGCTTTCACTGGGAGAGATAGAGGGCCGTCACTGTACACAATGGTAAACTAATCTAGAATCTCAACATATGACCCTAAGGTCTACAATACGATACGCAGCAGTATCTACTTTGGTCTATTCGAATGTTTCAGTGAACATGTGCAAAGCAATCCCTGCGCGCGCGTCGCCTGCGGCCGGGCACTTGACATCCTTGTACGAGCGAGGCAGAGCACCACCAGCCCGTTGGCGCCATAAGTTGGAGGGAGAGAGAAGAACGCGTCCCGTACGAGCAACTACAGTGACGCCATGACAAACGGGGATGTGCAGACACTTCTAGCGAGAATGTATTTTATTCACTGTTAATAAAGTCGACCCTAGGTTAAGTAGAGATAAGTTGGTATTTTGTAAGGGTTCGCTGGGGATGAGATGGGATGAGATGAGGGACACTCAGATTCGAGACGCTAGAGAGGACGGCGGTGACCATTAAATTAACTCTTACTACGAAATATCGCCAAGTGTTATCTAACCTTGTATTGTATAAAATCAAATCTAGAATCAGTGGTTCCAGTCGGGCGATATAACCCAGTTAAGTACCTAGCATTAGGCCAAGTGTTAATAATGTTACCTATAGTCTGTCAAACTATACTACGAGTATTTAAAGGTGACATTCTATAATTATATATAATGAGTTCGACCCTCATTAGTGTTACCTAATAAATATGGTTAAATACATTTATAGAATCAGGGATTCAAGTTCCCGCAGATGATTGGATGTACTTAAATGAATTGTCGATGGAAATTCCGATATTATACTTTGTAGTTGAATATTACCGACTAATCATGTTAAACCGTCATTCGCAATTATGCTGTGTATACTGTCTTGGAAATTACGAGTAGATTGTTAATTGTTATTGTTAAACAAATTGAAACGTGTAAGCACCGATGTATCTAGCTAGACATTATAATTTAGAGTATTAAGAGTCGAGCCAAAGGTTTTCCTGGGTTTTTCCTGGTTCGACGAGTAGGAGATACCAAGATGTTTCCCAGGGGGGTATGTGCGTTGGTTATTGTTATTGTATAAAGACTTCATCAAATTCTGGTAATGGTTCGAGCAATAAAAGGCATAGGTTGCACTTCATATTTGTATTACACAGTGCAAAGATTACTTATTGAGTTTATATCCAAGCACGAATAATTGACTTCTAGGAAACTAATGCCTTGTGGAATTTTTCATAGGAACGCACAATACCCAACAAATTTGCGATAATAAATTCAAGTATATAAATCGCCATGCGCATTTTCTCTACAGACACCCCAAAGTAGCTCAGACCCCTTTCATAGGACAGTAATTACATGTAGGTTCTCTCCTTATGATCCAACGATTTAGATTGATATATTTAATCAACCACCAATACCATCTCACGTGGCTCCGTGACCGCAGGATCTAGACTTTGTGTCTAAATTAAATTACAAAAAAATAGACACAACTAGAAAAAGAACTTTTGCTTTTAAAATCAAACACAACGTAGGAAATCTTAAATTTTATTAAATTAATATGACGATCACAATGTTTACATACTTGAGAAGGGTCTGAGAGGGGTATTAGGCTACCTAGAGTGCGAACATACTTCAATTAAAATCATTATTAGTCTCAGTTTTGTTATAATGTTTAACAAACAAAAATTCCAAGACAGTATACCTATCTTTATTTCAATGGATTTTATTTTGTGTGTTTTGTGTACAGTGACGCAGATATTTTGTGCTAAATTGAGAGCTAAATAGTCCCCTGTAGCTGTAAGTTTTATTTGATTGCCTAGAGTTTAGACTATGGCTTATAATTCACCTTAAAGGTTGCGAATAGGCGCGAAACAGGTACCAAACAACTATAGGACCAGAAAGTTTGCCTGGGTGGTTCAAGAGTATATAGCGTGGTACGAATGCTGTTGTAGAAATATCGACCATAGGACGTACCTAATACAATAGAGTTGTTGATGGCGAGATGTGACAGGCGTGGTATTTTATTTATAGCAGAGAGTGAGATATCTAGACCGAGTTTTAATGCCGCCGAATAAATAGTAACTCATATAATATAAAGTTAATAATATGCGAGCTTCTGTAGCGAAGGGCTTTTACCTTTATGATAAGAAGGTTAATTCGGTTGTTATGAGGTTAACGAGATTACATAAATTATGTAGAGCTCTAGTAGAGTTGATGTTGATGCATTTGTTAGAATTGAGAAACTTAAGGAAAACCGAATAATAGTGCAAAACTTAGTAGTATTCGCGGTAGTAAACTGAGTAAGAGTGTGTAATTTATTCCAAAGGTCATGTAGTATGTATGTATGTCACAAATTTATTACCGTTTTAAATTATAGATTTATACGCACATTTTATTACACAAATCTTCCTGTAATCAAAGTTACAAAAATAATTATTTATTTCAATTGATGCTGTATTTCACATTAAATGCGTTTATATATTTGGTATTAAAGATGAATATTAGTAATTGAAACTAATCATTTATAATTGCCCGTTCTAATAGTCCATGATAGTAATTTTACAGATGACACTAATTCAATTGCTTTACGTTGGGGGGTTTGGGAAGCAAGTAGAGTTGTCGTTAGCAAGTTTGAACAGACAATATTAGAGAATTACATGTAACATTATGTGCCTGGTTTTAATAAGCAACTAGATTTGATCTCAGGTAGAAAAGCTCTGATGTATACTGGCAGTTTTGACGCGGAATTGGAGGGAGTCCAACCGGATGGGGATAACCTCTGAGGACGCTATTTGATGGGTTTTCTTTTGTTCTTGGAACAAAATTATATTTGCCTATCTTATTTTTATTGAGGCCTATAATCTTGTACACATTTAAGGGATGCTTCGACGTTACTACGTCATGGAGAATAGGGATTCGATTAATTGCCAATATAGACCACGGTTATACGGTTTACATAGGATAACCTGACACCACCTCTATTTGAAGCGCTGAGGGTCGGCACAGGCCAAGAAAAAAATAAATAAAAAAAAAACGAAATGGTACCGTTAACATCAAATACTATATATAAAAAAAACATATCATATAGTGCACATGTGCACTTGCTGACCCTCCATACGAAAAGGCTACGTAGCAATCACACTTATTACTGGAGACAGGCCCTATGTACGCAGCAAACGATTTCAATTCTAGAAGTTTTGGCGTTATGGATGACAGACCCGGTCTAGTCAATCAAACCTATCGTCATTTACGTTTAGGAGCAACTGTTCTTGCGCCTCTCCTCTGTTGGACGCAACAGAGCTAGAGAATTAAACACTCCCGTATTAGACGAACGATATTTATAGCAGTTCATGTTCCGCTCCTTGACGAAATGACTCTGTAACGTGTGGCCAGGCCATTGTCTGTTCGAACTATTATTTCTTTGAAAAAAAAAAATCAAGTGACTTACTAAATTTTAAAACCATATTACAACATTATAGACATCTCTATTATAACAATATTTAAAGACTCCAAAGAAAACAATTAACAAAGGAGTTTTGATATCATGAGTGTCATGACAGTAATCTCATAAATGAAGGAAAGTAAATTTTGTTATACCACAAGATCTTATCAATTGCAATCTTACCATAGTTGAGATAACATGGACACGGAAAGGTTTGTTTTAAATGCAGTTTTATGAGGCGAGATCTCTTGACAAAAATATAGGCGTTTTTGTCAACAAATGTAAATTTGGCGGGTAAATAGTAAATATCAGAAAGGAATGGGAAATCAAATATAAGTAACAAATTAATTGTAATACGTGTGAACTTAGTGTGAAAAATCTCTGGCCAGAGTATTGCGTGATTTTGAATGGAGAAGGATGAATGTAACTTAGAAGAAAATGGTGAGTGAATACAAGGTTAATTGTTTGATGATGGATGAGTCAAGAGATCTTGTTGCTATAAACTGTAACTTACGGGCTCGGTAACTTGTTTTAAATGAATTTATAATTATATAAACACACTGTGTCGAACATACAGCCTTAATTGAATCCCATTGTTAGACAGGAAGTTAGAAAATATGATGTTTTCCTTTCTGAGAGATATATTTTAGTCTCATAGACGTTAGGCAACGGCCTAAGTTAAAGTATCGTACGAAATAATAGAATAGAATAGAATATCTTCATTGCTCACATGTTGGTATACAGGTCGTTAATGTAAATCAAAAATAGGATACAATCTAGGACACTACCTTGCGGAATGGAACAAGAACATGTAATTTGTTTAGTTTCTGAATATAAGTTCTCAGCGGTTTTCCTTTTAATATCATAATGTTTTACTTCAAGTAAATAGATTCTGTTCTTCAGATAGGCCTTGAACCAGTTGTGGACGTCTCCACGTATCCCTATTCCGTATAATTTGTTAAATAAAATGTCGTGGTTGACACGATCATACGCTTTACTTGTATTAGCCAAAAGCAGAATGCTTACTGTCTATTGTATGCTTACTGTTTATTATAATTATACTTGATGTATACAGCAGTCCGACACTCCATGTTCAATAGCCGGGTAGGCCGCACAAAAGGATAGGCGCCAGCGCTAAAGTTATTTGTTTATTGCCCACTACAAGCCCCATAATAGACTTTTGTTTAGAAAGACATTTTACACTTAACCTTGAGTTGACTAGTGTTAGTTTCGTTAATATTGACAGATATTTGTAGGGAGAGTTGGAGGGTTACTAAGATTCTCGAATGACCTAAATAGTTTGTGTAGAAGACCAAAAGAGAACGATGTAGTTTTGGTCATCTACCCAGAGAGGGGTGTGAGATGGTCCAATAGGTTCTCATACGTAGGCCCCTAATAGTTTTAAAACCATTGACCCATCATGAGGAAGCAATAAATTTAAAATAGTTAGACGGACAAAAACGACAGGCTAAAATAAACAACGATAATTTAAAGTGAAACCATGAGCAAAAAGGTTGTAATTTATGGTTATTCGATGTATAGTTTCGAGGAAATTACAAAAACTACGCAAAACAACTTCTATTCTAGCTTTCACTGGGAGAGATAGAGGGCCGTCACTGTACACAATGGTAAACTAATCTAGAATCTCAACATATGACCCTAAGGTCTACAATACGATACGCAGCAGTATCTACTTTGGTCTATTCGAATGTTTCAGTGAACATGTGCAAAGCAATCCCTGCGCGCGCGTCGCCTGCGGCCGGGCACTTGACATCCTTGTACGAGCGAGGCAGAGCACCACCAGCCCGTTGGCGCCATAAGTTGGAGGGAGAGAGAAGAACGCGTCCCGTACGAGCAACTACAGTGACGCCATGACAAACGGGGATGTGCAGACACTTCTAGCGAGAATGTATTTTATTCACTGTTAATAAAGTCGACCCTAGGTTAAGTAGAGATAAGTTGGTATTTTGTAAGGGTTCGCTGGGGATGAGATGGGATGAGATGAGGGACACTCAGATTTGAGACGCTAGAGAGGACGGCGGTGACCATTAAATTAACTCTTACTACGAAATATCGCCAAGTGTTATCTAACCTTGTATTGTATAAAATCAAATCTAGAATCAGTGGTTCCAGTCGGGCGATATAACCCAGTTAAGTACCTAGCATTAGGCCAAGTGTTAATAATGTTACCTATAGTCTGTCAAACTATACTACGAGTATTTAAAGGTGACATTCTATAATTATATATAATGAGTTCGACCCTCATTAGTGTTACCTAATAAATATGGTTAAATACATTTATAGAATCAGGGATTCAAGTTCCCGCAGATGATTGGATGTACTTAAATGAATTGTCGATGGAAATTCCGATATTATACTTTGTAGTTGAATATTACCGACTAATCATGTTAAACCGTCATTCGCAATTATGCTGTGTATACTGTCTTGGAAATTACGAGTAGATTGTTAATTGTTATTGTTAAACAAATTGAAACGTGTAAGCACCGATGTATCTAGACATTATAATTTAGAGTATTAAGAGTCGAGCCAAAGGTTTTCCTGGGTTTTTCCTGGTTCGACGAGTAGGAGATACCAAGATGTTTCCCAGGGGGGTATGTGCGTTGGTTATTGTTATTGTATAAAGACTTCATCAAATTCTGGTAATGGTTCGAGCAATAAAAGGCATAGGTTGCACTTCATATTTGTATTACACAGTGCAAAGATTACTTATTGAGTTTATATCCAAGCACGAATAATTGACTTCTAGGAAACTAATGCCTTGTGGAATTTTTCATAGGAACGCACAATACCCAACAAATTTGCGATAATAAATTCAAGTATATAAATCGCCATGCGCATTTTCTCTACAGACACCCCAAAGTAGCTCAGACCCCTTTCATAGGACAGTAATTACATGTAGGTTCTCTCCTTATGATCCAACGATTTAGATTGATATATTTAATCAACCCCCAATACCATCTCAGTAGGTAAGTATAATTAATTATTATACTTACCTTTACCGGTGTTTTAGTTTGTACTTACAGTAATCAACTTATTTTCATCTCAAGACTATTTTTTTTCATGTATTTTTCATCTTTTTGGTTCCGTGCAATGTTCCATCCAGGGATTAAACACTGGTATTATTTTCAAGCATGTAAATTGTTTTTAAATTATTTGGTACCTGGGCATTTCTATTTAAAGTTGTACCCCCAACTTGTATTTTAGATTTTGGAATTTCTATATTATTTCCACTCAGAATCACGAGTGAAGTATGAATGAAAGAAGGTTGACAAAGAGAGTGTATAAGGAAGAAGTAGAAGAAAGAGTTGGAAGGGGCAGACCTCGGCGGACTTCTCTGATCAGATCGGGGAAATCCTGAAGAAAGGCCAGGTCAAGAGCACCCTAAACCGGCGAGCGTGTATGAGGAATGTTATGAAAGTAACGGAAGCGAAAGAGGTATGTCAGGATCGTAGCCAATCGTAGCAAATGGAAATCCGTGGTCTCTGCTTACCCCTCCGGGAAATAGGCGTGATTATATGTAAGTACGTATATATGTAGAATCACGAGCTCTTTAGATCCTAGTACGAGAAAAAAAGTGACCCCAAAATTTCATACATTTATTTTTGCGTTTATTTCAGATAGGTACTCGGGTAGTTTAAATGTCTACTTAAATAAGTCATTTTATTTTATAGTTAAAAAATCTTTTAACTTATGTTACCAATATTACAACCACGTAAACACATAGTTTGTCATGGTTTGTCTTTTTTATTTGCATAGAAATGAACTTAAAAAACAAATTTGTAATATATCTATATGTTTTTGGATAACGTGTGAAAAACTATAGGTACGTTAAGATTTTAACATAACTTAAATTTAAATTTTTTAAATAAGTCCAACATTTAGCGGCCAGCCGCCTGACGCGGTTGATATAGCGGCTGGCCGCTATAGCGGCTAGCCGCGATGAAACCGCGATGCAACCGCGTTAAGCGGCTGGACCGCTCGGCATCTTGGGTCCATTAACAAAATTTCTCTGTGTCGAAGTTCATGGCTGCGCAACTCAAACGTACAAACTTTTTGGTAATGGTTTGTCGGGGTAATGGGGTAATATAGAATGCTCCTGGGACCCGTATCCTTTTGGGCGGACATGGACATCCCCACTGTCTCCCGCTAACGGTACGATGAGTTTCTCACGCAACTAAAACTACACTAAATTACACAACAATTAAATAAACAATACTCCTTTTACGCTAGACAGAGATGTTACAGGAACTTTAAAACAATAGTTGACCGTAGCGGTCGCAGCTTGTGCAATAAACATAGTTATGGCTAGGCAATCGGGTCCGAGTTACTAGACAATAACTGTTATTTTCTTGCTTTACTATAAAAAATAATCTACGTATTTTATTTTTAAATTACATAAATTATTCTATATCTACATGCTAAATAATATTATAGTGGACGGATACGTCGGCTACAAACTCATCGGCGGCTCGCCGCACCCCGAACCGCCAGTGCGTATAGACAAGTTGGCGGCCAGCCGCGAAGCGGGCCGCAGCTCTTCATTCAACCGCCGCGGTTGAAATTTTGTGGCGGTTAAGTGCGTACGATCACAAGCGGTTGCATATTAAATTGGAAAAGCGGCTGGCCGCGCGGCCAGCCGCCCCCGCGGTTAGCCGCTAGTGCGTAAGGGCCCTTAGTAAGTAAATGTTTTTATTAATATTTTTTAAATTCTGCTTCAGAACGAGACTTGGGTACTTTATTCGCACGAATAAAAATAACGACATTGTAAATAAAATAAATAAATATCAGGGAACATCTTACATAGATCAACCTAGCCCCAAACTAAGCAAAGCTATGGGTGCTAGGCGACGATATAAAAACTCGAAAATGCGCGTTTTCCCAGAGATAAGACCTAGCTAGATCGATTTTTCGCCCCCAAAAACCCCCATATAGCAAATTTCATCGAAATCGTTAGAGCCGTTTCCGAGATCCCCGAAATATATATATATAGATAAATACATACCTATATATTTACATAGGAAACACCCATGACTCGGGAACAAATATTTGTGTTCATCACACAAGTAAATGCCCTTACCGGGATTCGAACCCAGGACCATCGGCTTCACAGGCAAGGTCACTCCCCACCCCCACTAGGCCAGACCGGTGGTCGTTATAGGTAGGTACCTATAAAATTTTAAAAAACTCTAATCCAAGTCGGTGCGGTCATTATGAAGGAAAATCATTGATTTATCATTTATGAAGGCAAATGCCATGGAAAATTTTATACTGGTTTATATTTTAAGGAAAAACCTTACTACGTAGCTTAAAGTTGTCTCGATAGAAAAAATCACGAAAACATGTCTTATTTTAATTTATTTAAAAAAAGATGACCTAAACCTGAGCTTATTTTGTAGCTCAAATCAAATAAAATGTTTTATTTTAGCATCAAATGATCAGGTTCGCCTTCAATTCGTATTTTAATAATAGTGATAGTGCTTAGCAAAATGAAACTGCATTTTATGCAGAAAGCAAGCCGCTTTGCTCAGTGATACTACATAGGGACCAATCTGAATGATTTCATCCGAGGAAACACAAATTTCATCCACCAGAATTCAAGATGGCGGACCATTTCCAAAATGGCGGCTGCAAAATTTAAAAAAATTGTAGACAGAGAACGGCTGCACCGATTTTAGTGATTGATATATCGATCAATTCGTATTAACACCTGTACTTGTAAAGAAAAAACCATTTAAGAAATTAAAGATGGCGGCCAAATATTAAGAACATTGTGATTTTTTATTTTAATTTTTTTCCCTCTAATGAAAATGACAACTAAATATTCTATGATATGGTCACATATTCTTTTATTTAAATGAAACCTGATAATATTATCTACAAAAAAAAAACATTCACAATACGTCGAGTAGTTTTTGAACTATACGCATTACAAAAAGCGCATAACAGCCGCCCGAACATTTGACGATATTTCTTTATTTTCAAAGGTAAAAAACAACAGAAAATATATTTACTTTATTGAATGGGCTATAAATAAATATTTTTTGATATTTCCGCTTGATAAATTAAAGATGGCGGCCGAATATTAAGAAAATTATGACATTTTCTAGTTTTCTAGTTTTTTTATTAAAAATAACAACTAAATATTTTATTATCACATATTTTTTACTTTAAAGGAAACCTGATAATATCATGTACAAAATAAAAATAAATTCTTGACAATCCGTTGAGCAGTTTTTGAACTACGAGGGGCGTTCAAAATATTCTCGGTATTGATATCTTACAACCTCTTCTAAAATTTCTTTCGTTACTGGCCGCTAAGGTTTATTCATTGACATTAAAAAAAAGTATAATTCGAACCGAGATGTTCTTTTGTTTTTCTGCAATTGCTGAACAAACATGAACATCATGTGGGAATTGACAATGTTAACTAAATTAGAACATCGATGCGTGATAAAATTCTTGACAAAACAGGGTAAAAATCAAAAAACCATAAAAGAGGAAATGGATTGTGTTTACCGTGAGTCTGCTCCTTCTTTATCTACCATTCAAAAGTGGTCAAGCGAGTTTAAACGTGGAAGGGAGAGTGTTGAAGACGACCCTAGACCTGGCCGGCCTGTAGTAGCTACTTCACAAGAAAATATTGATAAAGTGGAAAAACTTATATTGGAAGATGGTCGAGTGAAGGTAAAATCTATAGCACAAGTAACCAATCTCTCTATTGGTACCGTACATGATATTATCCATAACCATCTTAATATGTCAAAAGTAAGTGCAAGATGGGTTCCGCGAATGCTGACTCGGCTTCAAAAAGACATGCGTGTAGCTTGTTGTTCCGATTTTATTGACCTGTGCGGTGAAAATCCTGATGAGGTGCTGCAAAGAATAGTTACTGGAGATGAAACCTGGGTTCATCATTATGACCCAGAGAGTAAACAAGAGTCCATGCAGTGGCACATTAAGGGTTCAGCTCATCCCAAGAAGTTCAAGGTCATCCCTTCAGCTGGCAAGGTCATGGCCACGATATTTTGGGATTGTGAAGGAGTATTACTGATCGATTATAAAGAAAAAGGTGTAAATATCACAGGACAGTACTACGCTAACATTCTACGTCAATTAAAGGATGTAATCAAAGAAAAGAGGCGAGGAAAGTTAACCAAAGGTGTTATGCTTCTGCATGACAACGCCCCCGTCCATACTGCTCATATTGCCAAGGCAGCTATTGTTGAATGTGGGTTTGAAACTGTTACTCACCCACCGTATAGTCCGGACTAAGCCCCCAGCGACTTCTTTTTGTTCCCCAATCTTAAAAAGGATCTGCGTGGAAATAAATTTTCCGATGATAAAGCATTGAAGGCGGCAGTGGAGGAGCATTTTTACACCAAAGATAAAAAATATTTTTATGCAGGATTAAAAAAAATAATTGATCGATCTTTTAAGTGTATGAACATAGGGGGGGAGTATATTGAAAAATAAAAATATCAAACTTTTCGTACTTGTTTGTTTTCATTCTCATACCGAGAATATTTTGAATACCCCTCGTATGTACGCATTACAAAAAACGTCCGAAACGGCCCGCTCGCGCCAAAACTGTCAACTTTGATAATTTTCTTTATTTTCAAAGGTAAAAAAGGACAAGATATATTTACTTACTTTAAGCTAGAATAAAAAAAAAATATTTCCGCTAATTATTTACTTCTCTTTATCATTTTCATCTTTTACTAGTTCTTTTTCTTCGGTTGAACTTACAGAAAAGAGGTGAACGTAGAGCTGGCGCCTTCCTCGCACAACGTATCAGCATTGCGATACAACGAGGAAATGCCACCTTGGTACAATGCCTCAAGGGCCTATTTTAGATTTAAGCTAGTTATGAATTTATTTTAGTAGTACCACTGTATATATATTTTATATAAATACAGTCAGTAAAAAGAAAAGGAAATTCGTATGAAATCTGAACAAATTATACCTAATATATATCATCATCATCTTCCTCGCGTTGTCCCGGCATTTTGCCACGGCTCATGGGAGCCTGGGGTCCGCTTGGCAACTAATCCCAGTAATTGGCGTGGGCACTAGTTTTTACGAAAGCGACTGCCATCTGACCTTCCAACCCAGAGGGTAAACTAGGCCCGTTTAGGGATTAGTCCGGTTTCCTCACGATGTTTTCCTTCACCGAAAAGCGACTGGTAAATATCAAATGATATTTCGTACATAAGTTCCGAAAAACTCATTGGTACGAGCCGGGGTTCGAACCCGCGACCTCCGGATTGCAAGTCGCACGGTCTTACCGCTAGGCCACCAGCGCTTAAATTAAATATATAGAGACGAACTACGCCAGCCCAGTGTACCTTTACCTGTACCTTTAGTTTATGCAGCTGCCTTTGTATGTGCTGCATTGCACTGTGCAGGGTAGACCCATCATCCTCTGACACGTGCAGCTCATTGTTTCGCAGCCATTTTTTATTTACTGCGATATTTCTTTCAAAGCTGGTGTAACTTCAGGGTGTGACAACTTGGCAACCACGTTTTGAAGCAAGACTTCTTTCCTTTTGTATGGAAATAAGAAGTAGGTATTGTCACACCATGTAAAGGCTTGAAAGCCACGAAGAGGTCGATCTGTCAGGACTCATAAGTATTAAGTATAATTAAGCGACACAATTAACTTTATTGACTGTATTTTTCACATAGCTTGGACACAGTAACAGTTAAATCATCTGAATACAATTTACGCATTCTAAGGTTAAATTTTACTGATATTCCAGCTGCCACTGTACCCAAGCTATGTAAAAAATACTATACAGGGCGCTTCATGTAACAGGAGCAATAAATTAAACCAAAGGCTGTACTCCTCAAACTGACCAACATTTGTTCAGCAACTTTTGAAAATAACTCATGTTTAGATTTCTATTACACTTTAAAGTTTATTCTAAGACGCAATTTATTGCAAATTTTGTTATGTTTAAAGCGTGACAAGCAACGTCAAACACACTGATCTCAACGTACATTGAAGGCAATATTTATTTTGTACGAAAAAGAGGAAGTCTAAAGGATTCATAATTTTTAAATGTTGCTGAACAAATGTTGGTCAGTTTGAGGATTACAGCCTTTAGTTTAATTTATTGCTCCTGTTACAGGAAGCACCCTGTATTATCCAAATGCGGTTGACGCTATAAACTCAGTGGATCTAAGTAAAAGCGGATCTTAGCGGCACCCGTCTTTTTTTTCTAAATACGAAATTTTGAAAAGTCTAGGCGGCTTAAGGCCAACTGTATGCTCAAAAAGTACGTGCTCGCTTCTTAGGTAAGTAAATAGGTAGATTCTTAGGTAGGTAGGTAAGTAAGTAGGTAGGTACTATTAGCGGGACAGCTGGCAGATATAACAAACTTTTGTGTTATTATTTATTATAACATCTTAACCTAAGCCTAAAATCTTGCTTAATACCTACTTGATTTATTAATAGGTAACAGAGTTTAAATAACAAAAAGCGCTGGTGGCCTAGCGGTAAGAGCGTGCGACTTGCAATACGGAGGTCGCGGGTTCGAACCCCGGCTCGTACCAATGAGTTTTTCGGAACTTATGTACGAAATATCATTTGATATTTACCAGTCGCTTTTCGGTGAAGGAAAACATCGTGAGGAAACCGGACTAATCCCAATACGGGCCTAGTTTACCCTCTGGGTTGGAAGGTCAGATGGCAGTCGCTTTCGTAAAAACTAGTGCCCACGCCAATTACTGGGATTAGTTGCCAAGCGGACCCCAGGCTCCTATGAGCCGTGGCAAAATGCCGGGACAACGCGAGGAAGATGATGATGAGAGTTTAAATAACAAAATAAATCAAAAATCTAATCCTAAGTTAGCCTAAAATCTATATATATTTGGAAAGAGAGATAAATGATTAATTATCATAAGAAAAAAAATATTTAAAGGAAATTAGTATAGGTTATTTATTAAAAAGTTACATTTAGGTGCACAGTATTGTTAACAATAATTATCAATTTTTTAAACATGCAGAAGCCTGCCGGAAGATTAATTTTTCAATTTTTTCCTTTAATATAAAATTTTAACAATAATTATTATTGCTGGACTGCTGAGGAGTTATTTCTTTATGAGGTAAAAAATTGAAACTGCTTTTATTTGATCTCTTTCATGTTCTTAATATGAAAGATATTCTTTTCATTTAATTAAACCCGCAGCACGTCAACAGCATTAAGGTTTTTAATGTGGCTCAAAGTGTCCGCGCCACTCCGTTTCAAGCCTTTCTTACCCAAATAATATGGGTATTGAGGCTTCGTTGCCAAGTAATAAATACCCGGCTTATTACTATCCGTATATAGATCTAGCGTGTTCGTTACCATCGGTTTCCTCTCAAAACAGTTGTGATCTCTCGCTTGCTGTAAAGAATCACATTGCATCATGATGAACTTGCCAGGACTTTCCAATGCCGAAAGCCATATAAACAACACCTGCAGGTGACTGCATAAATCATCGCACAGAAACGATGGAAGTAGACCAGGCTGGTACTCTCCTCCATTGACGTAGACTGATATATGTCCAACTGGAGTGCCTATGCCATATCCTTCGGTGTTTGTTGCGACGTGTAAGACGAAGTCAGCATCGGACGGGTCTAACCTATCCATAGGCCCAACATGTCTGACGCAGGGTCCAGTAGGGTCGAGAGCGGTGAGTTTTGAGATGTTCCTACCAGTAATTTGCTGGAAGTTCTTGGCTACGAAGGCCATGGACACGCCTCCAAGGCTGAGGCCAATCAGTTCAAGCTTTTTCGGGTCAAGACCGACCGTCGTCAGGTTGGCTAGCATTTCAGCGACGTGCTTTCCGACAGGACGCATTAAACGGATAACTCTGAAAGGAAGTATGACAAATTTCAGCTCAATCAGATACCCGGAAATGGTTCAAATTTAAGTTATACACAGTGAAGCTAAATAAAAGTGTGTAATAAATTTAAAATAATCTGATTTAATTCCGTTTTTGATAATTACCTACTTATATACTCGTATTTGTCTAACTGATAAGTCAAGCTATGCAGAAGATACTTACACTGGTAATATATTCGTAGTGAATTGTATGAATTCCAAGATCAACACATTATACCCCAATTTCTTATAGAGCACCAGCATGCTTCTTCCTACGGGTATCGCAGTCGAATCCAAATAACCGGGGCAATACACAATCGTCTTTCTTCTGAAGTCAACGTTTGGATCCTTGGCTAATGCTTTCACGTTGCGGTAGTTGTAAGAAGTCCAATTGGCTTGCAGAAGCGAGCCGCTGCCCAACACTGAGATCTTTATCTTGTTTAAATGTTCCGGTTTGATGTCGGCTGGCTTCGAATAACCAGGACCTGGGGAGTAATAACAATTGAATGGAAATGTTCATTCGAAGAAATTCAGAGACTCGATTCTTCAAAACAAAATCTGGGGGCACGGCAGTGCCCCCGCCAAGTCGAGCGCGAAGCAAACACTGCCGTACCATCCTTTACTGGAACCATTTCGCCGCATTTTCAGGCCCCTATTTGAGAACCTCTGGTTAAGACCAGAACGCTGAAATTTTTGTCATCCAGTTAGCTATAATCACATACTTAAAATCCAAAATTTCAAGTCTGTAGGTCATTTAGTTCCGAAGTTAAGCGAAAGCAAAGTTTTGCATTTATGACACTCATTCATTCACTCACTCATGATCATCAGAATAAAATTAGTACTTCCCATAAACTCAGAGAGCTGAAATTTGATACAGAGTTAGGGTTTAATGGCCACATAAAAAGTAAACCTAAAAATATTGCAATATCAGTCACGTTTTAAAGATCTGAGAACTGCATAAGTAAGTTTGTAATCCCATATAAATATATGATATTACAAAGTTACTGTTGCACTTCCTACAAATAGTAGGTAAAGTAAAGGTACACTACGATGTACGATGTGAGTATGAATGAAGATATGTTTAGTTATGATATGTGTATACATAGTATGGGTATGGGTACCCGAAAAGAAGGACTGCCTACAAAAAGAGATGAGATCCCATCAAAAACATTACATTTAAAAAGGTGCAAGTCTCGCAACGCTTTTACTACAAAAAAGTTTTGAGATGTAATGTGAAACCAAGTCGGTTATTTTAATCAGTGCCAGGGGGTGTTAAAACCGTATCAATAAGATATCTTTAATTTGTAATACATATGACTTGGCAATCGCACAATTCGCACATAATGCTTTACTCGTACCGTACTCGTAAATATGTATAATGCCCAAACTGCAATTAGCGCTAGCGTTATGTTCAATTATAATTATTTTTAATAGGTGACAATGATCCTATTGTCATTATGCAGCCGTGCGATGGCCAAGTCATTATACGTATTACAAATTAAAGATATCTTATTGATACGGTTTTAACACCCCCTGCAGGCACTGATTAAAATAACCGACTTGGTTTCACATTACATCTCAAAACTTTTTTGTAGTAAAAGCGTTGCGAGACTTACACCTTTTTACATGTAATGTTTTTGATGGGATATTTTTTTCTTCTAGCGTACCTATCTTTGCTAATTACGGTGGAAAACCCTACCTACTTGTTATAATCTTGTTCTTACTTGAAAACATAGGATCTTAAGTACCTACTGTAAATTGTGAGCCAAAGGACGAAGCAGAAAGTCTCCAATGAGATGGACTCAATCACAGAGAACAGTTGGATAATAGCAGCTTTTACGCCCGGTTTGAGGCCAATTCTAGTTTTAGTTGTTAGATTTCAAAAGAGACGTGGTTGAATAAACTGTAACTTTAGGCACTGACAGATCCTCAGATCATAGAAGGTACTTACTTCTTATATATATGGACAGATCAGATCATAATCATATTGGAATGAAATCTAATAATTAAAACTAAAATTGACCTGATTGTGAAGAGACTTGATGGAGTCTATACCAAGCAGTAGATGTCTCTTATATTATTTACTATTTAGAGTTAGATCAAGAAAAGTCTGCAACGATTTTGATAGCACACGTCACATTATTTATACATCATAATTTTATAGAAATTTGCGTTTAAAATAACACTTGTAGGGTACACGGAAAGATCATGTCTACACGGAAAAAAAATGATATTTTAATTTCAAAATGTAGGGCTCTCAATGAACTATTAGTTAACAGCTGCTGTTACTTCTGTAATCACAAATATAACTCCTTTTTTCTTAATTTATAAACACCTAAACACGAAAATAATATGGTTAATTATGTACATCGTTCCTTTCAAACCACGATAACTCAAAATGTCAGAGTGACTAGACATGTTCTTTCCTACCCATCACCTGCACTGTGTGTGCCATCAAAATCGTAGCAGACTTTCTTGTTCTAACTCCAATATCCTCTAGCCGCCCATACGTCAAACCTTGCCAAGCAAAATTAAATTTTAATTTGTCAACACAAAGTTCAAATTAGAATGGAACAGGAGACCTTTTTATAGGTCTTTGGGCGGCTAGAGGTTAAGATTACTTACAGATTGGAATAAATCCTTGTGCATATCCCTCATCTTTTTCAGAATATTCAACTGCTTCTGTAGAGTTAAGCACCAAAATTGCAATAAATGTACTGTTACAAATATCACGAAGAAATCCCATTTGCGTTACCTCTAAAAAACTTTTCTTAAAAAAATCTATTGATATTTGAAAATTGGTAGAGTATTAAATATTTGCGTGTATCTCTTGCATAGTCATTGTCAAAAATGGAAAGGAATTAGCCACGCAGTAATTTATTTACCTGTATGTTTCCTTATATTTACGTATATTTTTGATTGATAGATTTGCATATTTTAACATACACATTATGTAAACCTCTCTGCGCAAATAAATGTATATATAAAAAAAAACTTCGAGGATATCTTATAATGTATAATATTATTAATATTTATGCTAAGGTAGAAAATAAAATATGTCAAAACCATCTTGTTATTCACAAACTTTAGATAACCAAATGATTTTGACGTTTAACCTTTCACAGTGAAATACAAGTACAAGTATACTTAGCACAATGCTCTTCCGCTGACGTATGATTAATTGATTATAAAAACGCCAGAAGGTACACTATAATTATAAATTTAAATGTAAACAATTGGATTGGAACAAACAAAGATTTAAAAAAAAAAACAGAGTTTATACAAGCAGTCAAATAAGATTTCAATCTCCTAATTTCAAATAAATGGAACAGCATGTCAGTCATCGTCTTCTAATACGAATTTTGTAATTTTTTTTAAATTACGTAACAACTATTTTTTTTCACCTCAGCAGCTCGAACAAGGGTACTTTGCTTCTTAAAAACAGTGAGCAAAATCGCATTTTGCTCACTGAGTGAGACAAAATGACGTTCAAGTGACCTTTATGTTCAAATGTCAATTCAACATGCGGGGACTAATACAAGTTCGAAATAAACCATAGATGTATTATTTTTAAAGATGAAGCCCAAGCCATCTGTCACCGTAGCCTCACACACACAGACACATTTTATATACGATTAACAATGAGGAACCAAAGGCATGTGGTCATGTCGATAAAGTCATATCGATAAACTATAAGGCCTTTTTACATTTTAAATTTTACTTGAAAGGATTTAAACTACCTAAAATGAACAGATAACCATTATAACATAACTCTATATACAGTGTGTAAATCCAAAACGGGCGATAAATTAAACCAGATATAGAATTTATCCTGAAGACTGAAACTGACATGGACTGTCAAGTCGCAATTTTTTAGGAAATTTTATTTTATTATTTAAATCATGGGAAATATCACCAGTTTTGTGACGATTTGTGTTGAAGCCCCCACATCTACCTTCGATATAATATAAAGAAAGCTCCTCTGTTCGAGCCTCTGAAGTTATAATTTTTTTTTTTGCAATCGGAACAAAATCTAAATGAATATACCAACACATCGATGGCAAAAAGCGGAAACGTAGTAACCGGCAAAATGCAAACTTTACACCAGAGCCAAAAAACTTTTCTGTTTTTCGAAAAAAAAATCATAACTTCTTTGTTTATTAACGAAATTACTTCAGATTTGGAATAAATATATAAATTTATGAACTCCTTCTTGTCTCATACTCAAAATATAATAAAAATGACTGGTATCACTTTTAGCGGCGCTTTCTACAATAGTACTTTTATTTTCGTTACGCGGAAACGCTATAAGCGAAACAGGTAAATGTATGGAAACTGCTAGACTAGTAAAAAATCCCAAAAGCAAAAGTGATGTAAGCGGTTAACCTGTCAGCTCCCAAGGGCTCAAATTTGAGCCAGAACGCTTATGGTGACGTCACACACGTGGGAACTCACGGGTTAACTATGTTTTTTTGCGTTCCATTATGTTTAGTGCAAACGCCATTTAATTCGTTATCAATAAAACTGAAACGTATTAACCGACAACCGACAACCGCCGAAAAAAGTCAGTGAAATTAAAACGATTTAAGTATACATTGTCTTTTATTCACGTATGTTTTAAAAACGTGACTTGAATTTTCTTAGTGGTTTTTTATTAATAATTAACTTAATTAACAGACAATGACTGCATGAAACCTGATGTGACCACTAATTAACAATTTCACACTATGAAAGTTATTATAAAACAACGTTGTCTTAATAAATCTCGTATTTTAAAATGCGTCAAAAACTCTCCAAACATAATTTCAAATATCTCTCATATATGCCAAAAATACAAATAAAAGGATATTCTCACTTTGAAATTATCTAATGTAAATAAAAATTTACTTAGGTTTCATATTCCTGGTAAAAAAGTAATTATAATAACTAAAACAATATCATTATTAGCGACTTTTTATGTTACCGTAGACAAGATTACTTTTACTTTGTAACTCTGTTCTCGTGTAAGTGACTTGTACATTTAGTACATAATTATGTCTTTTATGAGAATAAATATCTTTAAACCTAAACCTAACCTAAACAATCCACTATTGGCCATCCACTATACTCTGGAATAGGAACTTAGTAATATTAAAATGTTGTAAAAAATATAATTTTGAAGGGATTAAGTACGTAAATATTATGTCTTCATAATTATTAACCTAATCTTCACCTCGTCTCTTTCTACTTAGGTATTGGTCTTTAATTGTGGCGGTAGCTCTCAAGCTTTTGTATTCCAAAGCAAATCTATCTGAAATAATACCTTTTGTCTACAACCTTTTTGAAGTCCTTTTATTTAATGCTACGCTCAAAGATGTAGGGTATAATGATATTTTGGCTGCGCAAGGACGTTAGGAGAAAACTAGTAGCAATCAGATGCGCATTCGTCTGCTAGATTGTATTTTCGAGTTGTTAGGGCCTGCGTTGCTGATCACGAATTATGAATTGACCACATGTTTCTTTTTTTTAAATTGCCTAAATTGTAAAATAAACTATTAATAAGGTGCTTTATTTTATTCAAATAAACGGTAGATTAGTTGAAATATTGTAAATTTTGAATATTAAGACATACCATAAACGTGTAATACATACAAACTTCTTGCAGTTAACATAAAATATTGATTTACGTTACGTATCAAATCTTACCTAATGTCTTGCTTGTCGAGTAAGAATTTTTTTTACACTAGACATCAATATAATGTAATTCAATCTTAACTTATCTTCACAAAAACACTTTAATGACTAAGTAGTTATTCACACTCCGCACGCAAAAACTCACACTACGCATTTCCACTCACTCCGGCGATCGCCAGCCGACTAATTCGTGCGCAGTGACCGGCTAGCGAGACCGAACCCACGCATGTTTAAATTGCGGTAACCTACACTTGTACCTACCTCGCGCTTAGTTTAAATTGGCGTAAAGGTCCTTGCTTTCTAAAATCAATAACGAATTAAATGTCGTAATCACCGCTCATAAATTATATATTTTGCATTAAATGCTGTAAGCGCCATCATAATCTTATTACTATATGCAAAAACGATATAACCGCCACAAAACACGATTTCATGAGCGCTGTAACCATCATGGTCATTTAATTTTGCAAAACCGGAATTGGCGTAAGTGGACTTGGTCCAAATTTGCCATTTTTGTGGCGTTTACATCATTTTGATTTAGGAATGATCAAGAAAATGCATTCGTTTTCATACTCTGTCCAGTTTTTTCTAATCATCGTAGAGCCATGGGACCCAGACCATTCGACGCTAAAAAATTTGCTGATTCCGAATATGCAATAAAAATTTTTTTGGTCAGGTGGCGGTTACTACGTTTCCGCTTTTTGCCATCGACATTAAAGATACCTAAGAAGATAATTTAGGTATTATCTTCTACCTACTTACTTATTTGTACCTTCGTTGAACATGCAAACAACGCAGCGTCCGCCGTGCTGAAAGCCTGAAATCTCTAGAAAGAAGGTTGAAACGCGCGCTGGGGCTGCGCCCCCTGACAACGTCTACGTGTACGTCTATTGTGTCATGTTTTGACTTTTGAAGTGATTTCTATTACTAATTTATTATTATTTTATATTTAAGAAGTGATCTAAAGTTAACGTTAGTTATTGTTTTTAGAGTAAGTATTTTAAGTATTTTTATTTAGCTTTTAATTATTTGTAAACTAACAGCAGCCCAACTCTAATCAATGGAATGCTGTGTAGTATGTAAAAAGACTTTCTCAACAACAAAAGGCCTACACATACATCAGTCTCGCATCCACCATGTTCGCGTGTGCCCCGTCCCACTCGCTCCGAGTCCCCAAAACACACACTGCTCATCTACATCACTACCTCAGCCAGAAATCCCACTCCAAACTCTTCTCGGCAAGCTTAAACTGTCAACGCCTTTAATAAAGCACATTCCGCGTGGTGCTAGGGCCGCAGTGGCTGAAGCACTAACCACCACAATAAACAACTGTTTGAAAGACAATAACTTAGATTCCTGGCTTGACCTTTTAACATTTTCGTTCAAAATTTTTTTATGTTTCTGACAATAAAAACAAAATTAGTCTCACTCAGAAAATTAAAAATAATATTCTGGCGCCTAACCTGCCTCCAACCACACGGTCACCCCGTGATCGAACTAACAATAATTATGATATATGCAAAAAAGTCGAGGACAAAGTTCATGACGGCGACCTCAAAGGAGCGGCGCGGCTCCTTTTCTCAAATGACACACTCGCACCAGACACCCCAGAATCGTTGGCGGCGCTGCAAGCTAAGCACCCTGTAGGCCCTTCCACCCTTATCTTTGCCGACACTCCCTCAGATCCTTCAGCTTCCGGCAGTGCAGACGCACGCCTCACCGGAAGATGTAACGTCGGCTCTCGCATCCTTCACAAAAGGGTCTGCGTCAGGCTTAGATGGTATATCCGCCCAACATCTACTAGACCTCATTAGCCACTGCACTGGAGTAGCTGGCGAGTTGCTAACTGATAGTATTACCAGACTGATCTTATGCTTCTAGGGGATATCTGCCAAGACGTGACTGCCGTTATTTATGCAGCCAACCTCATAGCCCTTTCAAAGAAGGACGGTGGCGTGCGCCCAATTGCTGTTGGTTCTACATTCCGGCGGTTAGCAGCCAAAGTGTGCGTGCGACATACTCGAGCTAATCTACAAAAACTCTTCGAGCCAGTGCAGGTTGGTTTCGGCACTCGCGGGGGCTGTGAGGCCGCAGTCCATGCCGTACGCACCTTTGTCCAAACAGACTCATGTGAGGTTCTCTTAAAAATAGATGTCAAAAACGCCTTCAACTCTGTAAACAGAGATACCCTACTTAGTGTAATCAAAATTCATGTGCCAGAAATTTATAACTTCTTACTCCAATGTTATCATAGTCCGTCCAAATTAGTTCACAAGGGTAACAACGAAATTCTCTCCGCCGTGGGTTGCCAGCAGGGCGATCCTCTGGACCCCGCCATATTCAGTCTGGCCATCAATTCAGCTATTCATAGTCTCACGTCCAAATGAACGTTTGGTACCTGGACGACGGCACCATCTGCGGAAACTCACTAACGGTCCTGGCAGACTTATCCCTAGTTATACAGAAATTTAGCGAGATCGGCCTGAAACTTAACTTCGACAAATGTGAATTGTACATTTCCGAAAACTTAGAACCTTCTTTAGCACCCCAGGTACTTCAAAGTTTTTCGAGTTTAGCCCCAAACATTAAAATCTTAGCAAAGGATAATCCCCACCTTCTCGGCTCCCCCATTTTCGATGAAGCTATTCCGTCTGTTTTGGCCAAATCTATTTCTAAATTTCGTGTTAATTCAGATCGCTTAATCAAAATTAGTAGCCATTCGGCCTTATTTATTTTAAAATTTTGTTTGTTGGTTCCCAAATTTACGTACTTGCTCCGTTGCTGCCCTATCTGGAAAGTCGCTAGTTTAGTCCAACCTATCGATAGTCTCCTTAAATCACAACTAGAATCGATTTTAAATGTCCGTTTTAACGAACCGGCCTGGACCCAAGCTTCTTTGCCTTAGGTTTGGCGGTTTAGGAACACGCACAATATCGAGTGTTGCTCTGCCGGCATTCTTGTCCTCAATCCATAGCACGTCTTGTCTCGCAGGTAAAATCCTTAAAACAACAAACTGCGAGATCGCGTGCTTTGATGAGGCCAAGAATGCCTGGCTAGCTAAACTGCCAAATGTACCATCTAGACCCGAGATGCAAAGGGCCTGGGACAACTTAGCTTGCACCGCCGTTACGAAATCCCTAGTTGACACTTCGTCGGGAAGGGACCGCGCAAGGCTCTTAGCTGTGTCCAGACCAGAGTCTGGACAATGGCTACACGCCTACCCTTCACCCAACACCGGCATTCACCGAGCCAAACACTTTAAGAATAGCTATCGGACTTCGGGTAGGAGCAGATGTATGTGTAGACCACAGCTGCGCCTCTTGTGGGGCCCCTGTTGATCGCCTTGGCCACCACGGACTCGCCTGCTCCTCGGGCGCCGGCCGCCTATCCCGTCATGCCGCCCTCAACGACATCCTGAGGAGAGCGCTCGTCAGCGCCGACGTCCCTGCGGCTCTGGAGCCCCAGATCGCAAGGGATGACGGCAAGCGCCCCGACGGGATGTCGTTGATCCCCTGGCGGATGGACCGCGCGCTGGTGTGGGACGCCACCTGCGCAGATACGCTGGCGGCGTCCTACATTTCAGCCACCAGCAAACAGGCCGGGGCGGCGGCTGACGCCCGAGAACGCTTCAAGGCGAATAAATATAGTTGTCTCGGCGCACACTACGAATTTGTAGCCTTTGGCGTCGAGACACTAGGTTCGTGGGGTAGGGGGGCTCGGGAGCTCCACAAGGCGCTCAGTAAACGCCTAAGGCAGGCCACAGGTGACCCCCGCGCAGGCAGCTTTCTCGCGCAAAGATTGGCCATAGCAATCCAGCGCGAGAACGCTGCCTGCGTGATGGGCACCTTACCAAAGGCGCAAAATTTTGATAGGTATTTTTAATTTTTTAGCTTTAGTATTAGTTGTACTTAATTTTAGTTTTATATTCATTTTATAACACTTATTATGCAATAAATGAGTTATTTCCCATTTATCCTTGTAAACATTAATTTAGAAGTTTTTTTAAGTTATTCTTTATTATGACTCCGTTATAATTATGTGAATTGTTGTCTAAAGGAGGCATGGAACGCCACATATAAAAGTTACATTAAAACCAAATAAAATAGGTTTTTCGTAATAATTGAGTTTATTATTATTTTATAAAATATTAATTATCCATTAGCATTTCCAGGGTGTTTATTTTTAATGAAGATATCGAAGCTTCAATTAATCGCTATTCCGTTCCGCTGTGTAGAGAGTATCGATATATAACATGATTAAAATCGACAAGTCCACATCCCTAAAAACGTGCAATAAACCCACACATACACATTTTTATGCACACATACAAAGCTTGCCACCACCAAAATGGCTACGGTTTGACGGATAAATTTTGTACTGAGAAATGATAACGTTGGGGCCTTGAAATAAACGACATTCAACGGTATATTGACGGTTTATAATAGACGCCCGAAAAACGTCAGAACGCATCGTTGCAAACCACGTACGAGTATGAATTCTTAATACATAATTAATTAATAAAAATAAAGTTCAACATTTGATAAAAACTTATAAAAACACTTATTTTACGTATTTTATTGTACAATTAATAATTAATATAATGAACTCGAAAAAAAACACAGACTATCACGCAAAATAAATTATTCTACTTTTAAGAATCTCTACTATATAGTTGACAAATAGTTCGTATCCGCAATTCGGACCGTACCTATCTAACAAAGTTTTTTTTTACAAAAAAAGTTGTCGATTGAAGTGTCAGTTGATGTTCGTTATTTCCATAGTAATTTACTGAAAATTACGTTTTGGTTTTGTGTTTGATTCCGCAGTAATAAACTTAATTGTTAATATATCATAAGAAAACATGAGTGCACAGGTAAGTGACGAAGAAGGATTACATTTTTTTAAGTTGTCTAATATATAATGTCAGATTTACAGAATTACACATCAAAGTAACTTAAAAAAAACATACGATCTAAACTAACTAAAGAAACAAGAAAACTTAAAAAATTAAACACAAATTACACTTAGACTAAACTTAACTAGCCGATAAAATCGCTCCGCGACCCCCCCGATGCAAAAGTGCCCATCACGCTCGCTGCGTTGCCACGTTGAACCGCGATGGATAACCTTTGCATCAGGAAGAACCCAGAGCGAGGATCCAAACCCCTCTCCCGCATGCGTCTCCCCACCACCAAAAAGGCCTTGGCCTCAACACACCAGCACCCTGTGGTTTCCACTGCAAGCGGGACAAATAAATAGTTCACCAGGACCTCATATTTCTCCCGCTTGTCTAATAATTGTGTGGTAGTTGTCTAATAGGTATGTTTTCACTGCTCCGGTGAAAAGTTGTGTGTACTACACGAGATCAACGTTATTTACATCTCGTGCGCTTTTGAGTCCCTTACTACGCTCATTATAGATTATTATAGAATCTTTCGCTTGCACGAGACTCAAAATAAGCACTCGAAGAAATGTCAAACTTTGATCTCTTCTTGTACAAATAAGTATTATAAAATTCGTTCTCGTCAAGTTTGTTTTTTCAATCTTACTAAACTCGTAGTACGCCAACGGCATTGAGTGAATTTATGTGGTTCAAGACTTCCGCGCCGCCCCTTTTCAAGCCTTTCTTACCCAAATAATATGGATAGTTAAGACTCGTTGCCAAGTAATAAATACCCGGCTTACTTCTATTCGTATATAGATCGAGAGTGTTTGTTACCATCGGTTTTCTATCAAAACAATGATGGTCTTTCGCTTGCTGTACAGAATCACATTGCATGGCTATAAATGAACCGGGATGTTCCAATGCCGACATCCATATATATAACGATCGCCAGTGACTGCATAGATCGTCGCAAAGAAAAGACGTAAGGAAACCTGGTTGGTACTCCCCTCCATTAACATACACAGTCACATGTCCTACTGGAGTGGTCATGCCATATCCACCAGTATTTGTTGCGATGTGAAGAACAAAATCAGCATCTGAAGGACCCAGTCGTTGGTCTGGTCCAAGATGCCTGACGCAAGGTCCCGCCGGATCAAGAGCGGTCATTGAAGATATGTTGCTTCCGGTGATCTGACGAAATCTCCTAGCTATAAAAGGCATGATCACTCCACCGAGGCTAAGACCTACCAGCTCCAGCTTTTTTGGATCTAGACCGACCGCTGTTAGGTTGGCTAACATTTCACCAACGTGTTTGCCAATAGGACGCGACAAGCGGACGACTCTGAAATAATAATAATTACGATTAAGAATTTTGAAGTTTCTGAGACGATTGACTAAGCCAGTGGTCGGCAAACGTTTGCAGAGAAAAGCCAACAACAGTAGAAATCATCAGTTTTAGGAATCTCAAAGAGCCATACAGCTTGATTTGAGTGAGCCCTAAGTAGTTTAATAATTTTGGGTGTCTTGGAAATGGCAGTTACAACTCCAAAGGGCCGCATGCAGCTAGCGAGCCGGGGTTTGCCGACCCCAGGGCTAAGCAGTCTGAATGTTCATGCCAAATTATTCTTTAATGTCGGTCTCATGCCTCAATGTAACTATGTGACGAAGCATAGGTATATTTTGAGGCTAGACTTGAGAGTAGGGGAAAATCGGTCTACTCATGTCCAAGCAAAAGGGAATACTGCATTTATTACTTACACAGGGTATATATTCGTAGTGAAAGCCACATATTCTAACAAAAGCACGTTATATCCCAATTTCTTATACAGCACCATCAAATTCCTTCCAATAGGTAATGCAGTTGGTTCAAAATATCCAGGAGCGTATACGACAGTTTTTCGGCTGAAGTTCACATCAGGATTCTTTGCCAAGGCTTTCACGTTGTGATAGTTGTATGAGGTCCACTTGGCTTCGAATAGCGAACCGTTACCCAGTACTTCGATTTTCAAATTGTCCAAATGTTCTGGTTTGATTTCGGCGGGTTTGGATAAATTGGGACCTGAAAACAGTTTGATAATAAGAGCTAGGTACTCTAGAAAAGATAGATACAAAAGTGCCAATAAAAACTAAGGGCAAATTATATAAGGCGGCCGTCAGACCTGCCATGACATATGGTTCCGAATGCTGGGCAACTTTGAGGAAGCACGAACAAAAGCTACACACAGCAGAGATGAATATTCTCCGTTCCGCAGGAAGCGTAGGGGATAAAGTACGAAACGAATATGTAAGAGGTTCCTTCAAAGTTGCACCAATAGCCGAGAATCTCCAAGAGGGGTGACTAAGATGACATGCAGCGATCAAGAGGCAGAGGCAGGCGACCCGCCACTTGGTGGTACACTGTCGAAAGGGACCTAAAAACCCAGAATATCCCATTGTGACAACCCAGGACAGACTAGCCTGGCCCAAACGCACAAGAAGGCCCAACCCCAAATGAGATTGGGATTAAGGGCAGGAGGAAGAAGAATAAGAACTACTCTCTAGTATGGCTACTCAAATTTGTCTTGTGTTAAGCGCATGTCCATGTCATTAAAAATTTAGCTCCGCTGCTGCATTATTCAGATTTGGAATACCTACATTATGGCTGCGTTGTGAAACTCCTAGGTAGGGTATGCACGACGGATCCGAAATGTATGGCAAGATCCGCGGATCCGGATCCAGATCCGGAAATTTACATACATTTAGGATCCGGATTGCAAACCATACTCCTAGGTGTCAGGAATTCGGCCGCGGAACCGCCAGTTGTACATGATATTGATACCCTTAGGCAAAAACTCTTTGATAGTGTTGGTAGGCATTGACACTCATAATATAGATAAATACTTACATTGTGGAATGAAACCTTGTGCGTAGCCTTCATTTGTTTCAGAATATTCCACTGCTATTGTAGACATGAATAACAACACAGTAATAAAAATAACTTCCGTATGTTTATGATGTAATTTCATATCCATATTTTTTCACTTCGGATTATCTTGTAAATAATGTGTACGTTTGGCAAGTATGCGTTGACAAAAGTGAGGGACGAACTTCGAAAAACAATTATTTATGGTACTTCCTTTACTTGATACGTAAGTGTATTTGGGTAATTCCGAAAGGAGAAAAACACAAAAAGTGGCGGATGATTCCGAAAATGGACTCGTATTACAACGGAATATGAGTGATTTTTAAAAGAATTTCAGGATTACCCAATTTCGGAAATTACCCGATTACAGCTTACATTAATTAGCATGTATTGAAGTACATAAGCACTATAAAATACAATACAATACTCTTTATTGCACACCTCACAACGTTATTACATAAAACTTAGTTTCCCAATAAACAACACAAAAACATGACATTGGTGTTGTATCAAGACCCCCTTAAATCCCTTAATTCTTAATTTATTATTATACCTTGTTATTAAATTAGAGTGACAATTAACACAGTCAGAAAATTTAAATTGTCTACCAATTACGGTTGTAGAAAGTAGAAACATAGCATGCTGATAGACAAACGGACAGCAGAAAGGCTTGGGTCAAAATTATTTTCGTTGTCTTGATTTTGTCCCCAAAAAATGTGACGGAGTGGAGCTTTTTGTATGGGGTGGAATTTAGTTTTTCTCAAGAGAATGCAATAGCACTCAACTTTTTTTATCTTATACCTTTAAATGAGCAATTCTTCTCATTTTAGTCATTTAGTCATTTATTCAATATTGCATTGTCATGTACATAATAAGGTGTTACAATTTAAGAGGCCAGTTCATGACACCCTGTAAGGGCACACAATAGTAGGTACTTATATTTACAGTTATATAGGACTTTATACGATTCTATCAGGTTATATAATATAATCATTTAAAGTTACCAATTATTTAATAAAATAGCATCTACATAGTCACATAAATTAATTCAGGATTATAATGTCAATAAATAAATTGGAATATTAAATAGTTAATGGAATTATTTTGTCAAAATATAGTATAGTTTATTTTCCGGACGTCTTTTCTAATCGTATAGGTAATAGTAGATTTATTGTTGGTACTAGTAGGTCAAGCTATAATTGAAAAAAATAAAATCCTAAATTAATTCAATGTCATACTTATTATCTAGCGTATTATCTTCGAGAAACGATTTGACTGTATAATAACAATTTTCTATTAACAGGGTTTTTAGTCTAGTGTTAAACATTTTGTCATCTGGTTCGGCTTTGATAGCGTTAGGGATATTATTAAAAATTTGTATACATTTGTACTGCGGTCCTTTTTTATACATAGCTAAGGTAGATCTTGGCACTAACAGCTTATTTCTATATTGGCTTCTCGATTTTCGGTGGGAATAGTTCTGTATGTTGTCTGACAAAAAGTGCAGCCTCCATTATGTTTAAGTTAAGATTAGTAGTTAAGTTTAGTATGTAATACAATGTCTTTTTACTGAAATAAACAGTTTAAATTTAAATTTTTTTTTTATGTATATTGAGGGTAGTGTCAACAGCCTATAATTGATAAAAAGAGGCCGGCAGCTGTTAGGAATGTGTACATTCGCTAAGATTCGTATACACTTTTTCTGTAAAATGAATATTTCTTTGGCGTCTGTGCTATCACCCCAGAGAAGTACGCCATATCGGAGGCCAGAATAAATATATGCAAAATATACCGAAAAAGCCGACTCAAAATCCGTGTTTGCTTTTAATATGCCAAGAGCGTAAGTAAATCTGACTATTTTTGTTTTAAGACCTTGGACATGCGCTTTCCAGTTTAGCCCTGAATCTATAGTTATACCCAATAGTTTGTTTATTTATTTATATATTTTATATATATATATATATATTTCGGGGATCTCGGAAACGGCTCTAACGATTTCGATTAAATTTGTTATATGGGAGTTTTCGGGGGCGATAAATCGATTTAGCTAGGTCTTATCTCTGTGAAAACGCGCATTTTTGAGTTTTTATGTTTTCCGAGCAAAGCTCGGTCTCCCCAATATTTTATATGATAAAAAGCAAAATAGAAGCGTGACAGAGTGGTCAGAAACAAGACAATGAAATATAACTTAGACCCGCTTAGTCGCGTGAATATGATAGTTTCTGCAATTTATTTGATTCTGAATATTCTCACATACGTGGACTATTGAAATAATTATATCTTTCTTTTGATTTTTTCCGTCTTAATGTTTAAAAATAAACAAAAATTTAGATTGAATGTTTAATTTTCTATAAATTATCTTTATCTTTCTAAGTAATTATACAAAAAATATTACAGACAGACGTATATAAATTAAATTGTCTTTGTGTGAGTGTCATGTCGAATAGGATCTATTAACATTTTCCTACTCTGAATGAGTAGCATTTATTAGACGTATTTTGCTTTTAGATAGTTCTCAGAGAATAGGTACTTGTATGACAGTAAGCTTTTTTCTTAAGAATTTCCTGTGGGTATCTTTAAACCCGCAGAACGTCAACAGCATTAAGATCACTTATGTGATTCAAAGCTTCCGACCCACTCCTTTTCAAGCCTTTTTTACCCAAATAATACGGGTATTTAGAACTTGTTGCCAAGTAATAAATACCCGGCTTGCTTTTATCCGTATATAGATCCAGAGTGTTCGTTACCATTGGCTTCCTCTCAAAACAGTTGTGGTCCCTCGCCTGCTGTTGAGAATCACATAGCATCATGACGAATTTGCCAGGATTTTCCATGACCGATATCCATATCAAAAACGCTTGCATGTGACTGCATAAGTTGTCACATAAATACGACGGAAAGGCGCCAGGCTGGTACTCCCCTCCGTTTACATAGACTGATACGTGTCCGACCGGAGTGCCTAAGCCATATCCTCCGATGTTCGTTGCAACTTGTAGGACAAAATCTGCATCGGAGGGGTCTAACCTACCCTCTGGTCCAAGGTGTCTGACGCAGGGTCCAGTAGGGTCGAGAGCGGTGAGCTTTGAGATGTTTCTACCAGTAATTTGTTGGAAACTCTTGGCTATGAAGGTCATGGACACACCTCCCAGGCTGAGACCTAGCAGCTCCAGTTTTTTTGGTTGGAGACCGACCGTAGTCAGGTTGGCTAGCATTTCGGCAATATGCTTGCCGACAGGACGCAGCACGCGTGGAACACTAAAATTCAAATTCTTCATTAATACTACGAGGGATTATTACATAAGTGCGACCCCAAGTGTGCGATGCACGACTGTGCGACATATTTTTTTTAACGACACTGCAATTCTGCGAAGTGATATTGTGCGACATATCACTATTCGACCAAACTATAGTCCGGCAGTATTTTTGATCGAAGTTAAATTATGCGACATATTACGGCTCGACAATACTTCTAGTGCACGACAGTATTTGTGGGTCTACGGGTAATTTATTTTTAACATGGTCTCAGCACTTACACTGTTTCTTCTCAAAAAACATTTCCTTTACAACTCAACCAGACGGAGCCCCGCTTCTCGGGGCTCCTATTTCTGGGCGCTTTGCCCTTCGGGCATCTGAAGCTACCTAACGAACCTAACCTACCTATTGATGATGATTCGCTCAAACGGCACATCGTATAGTCGTGCATCGCCTAATAATGTTTCGCACGAACAATAGTTCCCACAAATGACATGTCGTACAATCGTACATCGCCTAATCATACGTCGCACTAGCAATACTTCGCACAAGCGTGTGTCGCACTCCCGTAGTAAAGCCATACTACGATACTATTTTTAAATTATATTTTTGGTCAGAAAATAACGAGTAGATTATAGAAGGGTCATGTTCATGTAACAGCTTTTACTACAAGAAAGGAATTACATAAGTCGCACTGAACAGAATATGGATAGAGCATTCATATAAAGTAAATTTACTGAGGAAAAGGGCAGAATTTAATTGTTGCTTAAGATTAAAGTTGTCCCAAGAGTCCTTGTATTGTTTTTATTTGGTACATCATGCGTTTATAACTGGACGTTACTCACACAATTAATGATTTCGTTCATAATTCACGTGTCAGTTTTGGTGACCATATAGTAAAAGGGGGCAGAATAATCTTGTTAAGTCTGGAGATGAGCACCAAAAACATCGAAATATTTTTTTATACTTACACGGGGAATATGTTTGTGGTGAAGTCTATATATTCTATAATTAACACATTGTATCCTAATCTCTTATACTGCAGCATTAAAAACCTTCCAACCGGTAACCTGGTATGTTCCGTGTATCCAGGACAATACACGATAGTCTTTCGTCTGAAGTCAATATTAGGGTCCATGGCCAGGGTTTTTATGTTGCGGTAGTTATAAGATGTCCATTTGGAGAATAAAAGTGAACCGTCGGCTAATACTGCGATTTTTAATTTGCTCAAATGTTCTGGTTTTATCTCAGCCGGCTTTCCTACACCAGGACCTAGGGAAATAAGTAATGATTTAAGTTAATTACTCTGTTTGTGTCTTGATCCATGGTAAAAACAGGGAAAGGTAGGCATGTTTAATCACGTAGGTACTCATGAAATAAATATCCAGGAAAAATTAACTGATTGATTTTGACTGGATAGTATTTTTTTGGCTATTTTCTTAAATAACTTCTAAACTATTTATTTTAAAATTCCAAAAAAAATATTTGAGATTCTCAAAATGAGCTCTTTCATTTGGTATGTAACACGATATAGTTTAAAAAACATAATTTTTTTAATTTTCTCATTTACCCCCCAAAAGTGATCTCCATGTTTAAAATTCATTTTTTTGCGTAAGATGTTCGTCTTTGGGTCACGAATTTACACATGTGTACCAAATTTCAACTTAATTGGTCCAGTACTTTTGGAGATAATGGGCTGTGACAGACAGACACACGAGTGATCCTATAAGGGCTCCGTTTTTTCGTTTCGAGGTACGGAACCCTAACATAAAAAATTATTCATGTCGATCGCAAAATATATAATTAAAAAGAACATTAAAAATGGTATGGTAGGCAGGAACCAACTTAGTATTAATGCTGTCTATGAAATCAGCGCTGGTCTTCCGTAGGACCCATTCGGCGATGCCACGACACATAACCTATAAAGATGCATATTAAAACAACCACCTGTCCTAGGGATCCCTGCGATCTTTAATATGAATAATTTTACTAAAATATGAAGGTTGGTATATAGGTAACTTACAATAATAGGTAGTGTAATACTTACAAAAAGGCATGAAGTTTTGTGCATAACCCTCACTGGTTTCATTATATTCAACTGCGGTCACCAAAGCACACATCAACTGCATCATTACAACTACACATATCACTTTAGTTATACGTTCTAATATATTTTCCATTTTTAAAAACATTTTGTTTTTTATATCTTTCATTTAAATATTCAAAAGTTTTAAGGATTGTTTTTCGTGTGCGTATTCATGGAATATGCTGTTATTGTGAGACCTTGCGTTATCTTTTAGACGGAAATTTTCTTTGTTTTTATTTATATAGGTGTATACCTATAGATAGGTAGGTAGGTAGGTAGGTAGGCAAATTTAGACTTTAACCTTTGGAATGCTTTAAAATTCAGCTATTTTTCACCTTATTTCAAGCGTCAAATTTTATACCTTTAAAGTACTTCAAACGAGCAATTCATGTATCTGGGGGCACGGCCGTGCCCCCGCCAAGACGAGACAAAGGGCAAAAGGCAGTGCATATTATCTTTTCTCGGCACGTTTCGTCGTATTTTCGTTATATATATAGGGAATCGTGGCGTATCACACTATCAGGAGCACATCAGGACCTTCAATCATGGATGACGAGCCCTCGTCAATGAAATACGTTATTCAACTCGCAGTCTTTACTGGATAAGACTGATTACAAATCATAGCACACGTTACACTTCTTATTTAAAGCAAACCAGTGGATTAGACCCAGGAACCGCCAAAGACGTCATCTTCTCCCGTTCATTCTCATCCACAGACTCCACAGACTTGTCATTTCCGCGCTCGCGCTTGACAGACAGCTGAAGTGTGCGAAAGGGAAGCCATCATATATATCAACATCCCATGAGTGCGAAAGAGTTAGACTACCAATGAGAAAACGTGACCACTTTTGAGTTTGATGACGGCCGCAGACGGCCAAGAGCGTATCACCGTAATTTTCAATTTGAAAAATATACACAAATTCGGAAGAAAACTATTTGATAAAGTAATACAATGAAGATAGTGTCTTGTAGTGTACCGGATTTCAGTGTCAAGGGCCAAATAAACCTAGCAAATACTAATTTCAGAGGAATAACGATATTCCGAGCGAAATTTTCTTAACGATATTTTGTTAAATTAACAGCATAAAAAGTATAAGAAGCCGGTTTTTACAGTTGATTATAAGTAAGTTTTTCTTCCTTTGTGTGCTAATATTTTATCATATTACTCAATAATTTAAAATATTTTGTGTAAAAACATAAACTGTTACTTTACGCTAGGGCTTGACAAAATGTTCAGATAACAGTATCGATAACTTGTCGGTATATTAATAGCTATGTAATCATTTCTTTACAAGACATAATTAAGATATTAACCTTTATAACCGACTTCAAATAATAACGATTGTTATACCTTTTTGAAGGTGCAGATGTTTAGCAGTTTTAAACTTCACTTTCCAACACAGTAAGAGTTAGACTAAGATAAGGCTGTAACGATTTTGATAGCCCACGCAGTGCAGGTGTTATTTTATACATCATAATGTCGTAGAATTTTAACGTTTAAAATAACACATTTGAAAAAGTCGTCGATAAAGCAATCAAACACCGACAGATTATTAATATGTTGTAACATGACATCACTATTTTTGATCTCGCATAGACAATTTACGCACACACTTGCATTTCATTTTTGGTCGCACTTTTGAAGATTGACAGTTGTTCTTGTCTATTCTAATTCTATGTTCTCGTCACAGACCTAGAATTTTCGCGCTCGCGCTTGACAGACAGCTGAAGCGTGCGAGAGGGAAGCCATCACGTATATGAACATCCCATGAGTGCGAAAGAGTCAGACTACCAATGAGAAAACGTGACCAGTTTTGAATTTGATGACGGCCGCAGACGGCCAAGAGCGTATCACGGTCATTTTCAAATTGAAAAATATACACGGATTATGACGAAAAGTATTACATAAAGTAATTCAGTGAAGATGGTATCTTGTAGTGTGCCGGATTTCAGTGTTACAGTACCAAATAATCCAAGCAAATACTCATTTCAGAGGATTTATGATATTCCGAGCGAAATTTTCATAACGATATTTTGTCAAATTAACAGCGTAAAAAGTGTAAGAAGCCGGTTTATAAAGTCCATTATAAGTTTTTCTTCCTTTGTGTGCTAATATTTTATCATATTAGTCTATAATTTAAAATATTTTGTGTAAAAACATAACCTGTTACTTTACGCTAGGGCTTGACAAAATGTTCATATGACAGTATCGATAACTTGTCGGTTTATTAATAGCTATGTAATTATTTCTTTACAAGACATCATTAAGATATTAGCTTTTATAACCGACTTCAAATAATAACGATTGTTATACCTTTTTGAAGGTGCTCATGTATAGCGGTAAATTTAAACTTCACTTTCCAACACAGTAAGAGTTACATTAAGATAAGTCTGCAACGATTTTGATAGCATACGCAGTGCAAGTGTTATTTATACGTCATAATGTCGTAGAATTTTATTTTAAAGTTTAAAATAACACATTTGAAAAAGGAGGCGATAAAGCAATCAAACATCGACAGATTATTAATATGTTGTAACATGACATCACTATTTTTGATCTCACACAGACAATTTACGCACACACTTGCATTTCATTTTTGGTCGCACCTTTGAAGAATGACAGTTGTTCTATACATTTTATTTCTATGGTTCTCATCTAGTTCTCATCTGAAGATTGATTGCAGACAGCATCACTTCAATTGTTCTGGATTTCATTTGTTTTTGACAGCGCACTCTATGACGCCTTGGCGGAACTGTGCCGAACGCCACTCAGGTGTACACCCTAGTTTGCTCTATTTGTCAAAGATTGCGTGATGAAACGCCTCTTGAAGGCAATAGATGGCACATTTCAGCCATTCTCCGACATATATATTTCGGGGATCTCGGAAACGACTCCAACGATTTCGATGAAATTTTATATATGGGGTGTCTATCTATTATCTCTAGGAAAATGCGCAATTTTTAGTTTTAGTATGTCTTCCGAGCAAAGCTCGGTCTCCTAGATATTGGTATAAATCAAAGAACCAAAGGTTATCCAAAGAAATATTACCCACTATTATTATTAATATTTATTATGTTCCCACATTATCCTAACTTAAGAATAGTTTTAGGTCTTGACATTTAACCTACCTACCTATACCTACTTATACCTAATACTAATACTAACCTTTAGCTTTAAGTTTAATTTGTTTTAATTTTACTGTTTGTTACTAACAACTATGAAGTCTGTTCTTCGAAATAAAGATAGTTTATTTTATTTATTTATTTTATTTATTATATAGGTACTACACCTGTCCTCTCGTAACATACTTTTTAATATGCCATCTTCCTCGTCTAAATTTTGTAATTTTTTATTTATCCCAGAACACTATTCGTACTAGGCATGGTGGGTGCCTACTTACTGGTCACTGACTCCACTGTCGTATTTTGCAATAATCGGGTAAAAAGAACAAGAAACAACTTTTAATATTTAATTTATTAGAAATTATTAATATTAAATACCTGCAGAAAAATAGTAATCGTAATGCAATAATTATTATTAGTACGGCTATGTTTTGTCATCAGGCGTATACAGAGTGCTTCCTGTAACAGGAGCAATAAATTAAACTGTAGGTTGTACTCCTTAAACTGACCAACATTAGTTCAGCAACTTTTGAAAATAACTCGGGTTTTGATTTTTATTACACTTTAAAGTTTATTATAAGACGCAATGTATTGCAAATTTTGTTATGTTTAAAGCATGACAAGCAACGTCAAACACACTGATGTCAGCGTACATTGGAGGCAATATTTATTTTGTATGAAAAAGAGAAAGTCTAAATGATTCATAATTTTTAAAAGTTGCTGAACAAATGTTGGTCAATTTGAGGAGTACAGCCTACAGTTTAATTTATTGCTCCTGTTACTGGAAGCACCCTGTATAAAATTTATTTACGAATGGCATAAAAAATCACATTAAATCTGAAATATATCATATGACCCAAAAAATCAAAGGTGAACAGGCACCTTCTGGGCAGGCTCGCTCCATTGTAGGCCACGTCTTCGCCTCGGCTAGTCTGTAGCCATGAGTAAGCCCATAGGCGTAATTGGAGTGACAGAGAAAAATGCACGCAATTTGCGAACTTCGATTTTCGCGGTTATAGCCCTGTGTGTGAGTGCCGTGTCGTGCAGACAAAATGTGCATGTCGATATATTTATTCTTCAGAACGTCTCCTGGATATTAATATATATCTTCAAACCCGCAGAATATCAACAACATTAAGATCACGTATGTGATTCAAAGCTTCCGACCCACTCCTTTTCAAGCCTTTTTTACCCAAATAATACGGGTATTTAGAACCCGTTGCCAAGTAATAAATACCCTGCTTATTTCCATCCGTATATAGATCCAGAGTGTTTGTTATCATTGGCTTCCTCTCAAAACAGTTGTGGTCTCTCGCTTGCTGTTGAGAATCACATTGGATCGCTATAAACGAACCGGGATGTTTCAGCGCTGAGTACCATATAAACAATGACTGCAGGTGACTGCAGAGGTTATCGCATAGAAACGACGGTATGAAACCTTGTTGGTACTCTCCCCCATTAACATATACTGATACATGTCCCACCGGAGTCGCTATACCATAACCCCCTGTATTAGTAGCTATATGAAGAACAAAATCCGCATCGGATGGATCCAATCTTCCATCAGGCCCAAACTGTCTTACGCAAGGTCCTGTAGGGTCAAGAGCGGTAATCTGGGATATGTTTTTCCCAGTGATTTGTCTAAAGTTTTTGGCTATGAAGGTCATAGAAACTCCGCCTAGGCTAAGTCCAACTAGCTCCAACTTTTTCGGGTCTAGACCGACCGTCATCAGGTTTGCTAGCATTTCGGCGGCATGCTTGCCAATAGGACGCATTAAACGTACCACACTGGAAAGATTAATGATTAGTTATATATCATTGCCCTACATTTTGCACACGAAATTCTAGGGTGAGTGGGGAAGGGCGTGGGGGTAGGGTTTGCAATCCGGATCCGAAATGTATGAAATTATCCGAATCTGGATCCGGATCCGCGGATCTTCCCATACATTTCGGATCCGTCGTGCAAACCCTACGTGGGGGTGTTCACTGCGCCTAAGCACCTGGCGGGAAGCCTTAGGATGAAAATAAGGTTATAGTTTATCAAAGGACTGTTTCATTTCAAACATAGCCATAGAGAATCATACGATGTATGTCTTACACTAGTACTAGCACCCAAAATAAAAGGATGAGTAAGTATCGTTTTCCTGGTTCTTACTGACTGACAAATTGGTTTGATCAACTATAATTTAGCTTGCTTGGTCAATTAGTGTTTTAATAATCGAATTTAAACTGTTGTGAGACATACTAACATTGAATAATTTTACGGTTTAGACTCACTTGTTTTAAGTCACTCGCGCGACATGTTTCGGAGAGCCTAGGTCTCCTTTCTCAAGTACTTAACAGTGCGAGCAGCGTTCACGACGACGGTGTATCGCGTACTGCGGCACGCCGCGTCGCGCGCCGCGCGCTCCCCGAGAAAGCCGACCTAGACCGACCGAAAGGAGACCTAGGCTCTCCGAAACATGTCGCGCGAGTGACTTAATACAAGTGAGTCTAAACCGTAAAATTATTCAGTGTTTTAATAGTTTGATCCCTGACTTACCAGTTCTCATTTATCGTATATTCTAGAAATTAATACTTACATGGGAAATAAATTCGTAGTAAATTCCACATATTCTAAGATCAGTACATTATATCCCAATTTCTTATAGAGCACCATTATGATCCTTCCAACAGGCACCGCAGTTGAGTCCAGGTATCCGGGGGCGTATACTATTGTTTTTCGACTGAGGTCTACGTCAGGGTTCTTGACCAGGGCCTTCACGTTATGGTAGGTATATGAGGTCCACTTAGCTTCGAGCAGTGATCCGTTGCCTAATACTGATATTTTTACCTTGTTCAAATTTTCTGGTTTAATTTCGGCGGATTTCCCCGATCCAGGACCTGCCGTCAGATAAAGTGAGAAAAATTTCTAGACACTAGAAATTATTATAGATCATGGTTAAACGTAGTGGTTATATTCTCTTTGGATGATACTGATGATAGTATTAATAAATAATTATGTACTGTCCATGACAACTTCGTGATTTGAATTTGACAGTAGTGTTGAGTTGCTCACTCGTGAAGCACCTCATTTGTACCACTCATTTTGTTAATTTGTCGCAGTACTTCGTACCGCAAAAATGTCTTACTTCACTCCTCTATTCATTTTACTTGATTCTAAAATTATCTTTCTCCTAAAAGTTCTATTCTTAACCTCCAGAATTGCAATTAAATGTTACTAGTTATTTATTTATAAAGGAAGTGATGAATACATAAATATGTATATACATTAAATATTTTTGTCGCCGTTGGAATTAATGGAATAGTCGACGCTGAAAATATGCTAGTACCTCACCTCATTTGAAGTAAGACATTGTAACACCTCGTTTTAGAAAATGAGGTACTCATACAAACTCATTTTAAATTGATGTCCTACCCATCACTATTTGACAGCTAATAGGTAGATTCGTGCAGCTCCGTGCATTATGAGATTTATGAGGTAAATCTGGGCTAGAACTACGAAAATCGAAGTTCGTAAATTGCGGGCATCTTTTTCTGTCAATCTAATTACGACTTTATTGGAGTAAAAGAGAAAGATCCCCGCAATTTGCGAATTTCGGTGTTTGTGGTTGGTTGTCAAAAGTTGAAGTTTGGGAATAGTTTAGCAATGTACGCGTCAGTTACGGCACGGTTTTAATGCAATAGGGGGTATTACTGCAATGTTCTGCCGCCAGAGTGCAGCACTAGCCCCCTTCGTAAACCACAGAGTAACTTACACATACTGTGCCTTTAACGGTTTTTTGACAAGTTTTCACAGATAATAAAATATGACATTGATACATCAAGGGCATCAAGGCGGTTCTCGGCGGGCTCAGCTATCTGCCTCTTTATCGCTTGAATATGCAAGGTTAGATATCAAAATTTCGACTCTCTCGTTTGCGGTAGACCATTAGATTGTGACGGATTGTGGAAGTGGCGCCCCCTACGGAGAGTTTTTGAAGTGAAAACTTCTTTAGCGGCGCTGTGCACTTTTTGTGATAGGAAAAAAATGTTAAACTCGTAACAGGTGGCACGTGACCGTAAGACGTAACGCTACGTCTTACGCAGGCGAACAACGCACGAACGCGGCGCGCCGCGCCGCGCCGCTTCGCGTCTAAATCGCTCACGTACGAGTAGGACACACCTATACGTATCAACGGTTTGTTTCATCCTCGCCGCGCCGCGCCGCGCCGCGCCGCGCCGCGTTCGCGCGTTGTTCGCCTACGTAAGCCGTAGCGTAAGACGTAATCCTTTCTTTCTACCGCGCGGCGAAAATGTATGCCTGAGCCTGCTGTTTCGTTTTTATTCACCAAAGAACTTTAGTCATAACGTATTATAATCAGGTCAATTATTTAAAACTGGACTTTTATATTAAGCAATAAAGCGCAATGTTCTAATATTGTACGGGCTGAAATACGAGGATCTCACAGTTACATTCTAACTTTATATCACTCAAATATAATTCAATAAAGCTACATCTTGATGAAATCGCTAATAAAAGTGAACTCTACTACTGATGAATAAAACTCAAAATATCATGACCAAATATATTTAGATGCGAGGTCTGCAAGGTAACTTTACAATTTCTATTCGAATTTTAAACAATTACCTAACGCTACAAATTTAAGCTCACTGACGAGCAATTTCGGAACTAAAGTTTTTCAATAGAAAGGAGGATGGGTCAATTATACATAGTGCTGCAGACATTTTGGACTAGTCATTGAGTTTTCACTTCTGCCGGCACTCCCGGAGTGCAACCCGTTGTTTTTTTCGTAATATTCCCTATTAACACGAAAAGTCTTAATAGTGTTCGATATTAAAGTTTTTTTTCCATTATCAATAAGAATGCATAAAATACTTACAGCGAGGCCCGAAACCTTGAGCGTAGCCTTCATGTCTTTCAGAGTATTCAACAGCTTCACCAGAAATATACAACAACCAAGTTACAAATACAATAACATAGCGACCCTTATGCATTATGTTTTGATTTACTTTAAACTAAATTATTTGAATTGGATATCTCTGTAACTATTTTCACCTGTTTCATGTTAGCGATATCACCTACAAGTATATACTGATATTTTGAGAAATTGTACAGGTATGTATTGTAAAGTTATTTTGAATAGAGTAGAAATTACTTAGTATTATAATAGGTATTAGTAATATGAAAGTTTGTATGTGCAGAAATAACAATGATTTTTATTTTATTATATTGTAATGCATCATAGTCCAATTTGCGGTGTTTTTGCTAAATAAAGATTGTATCAGTACAAGAAATCATTAACATGTATGATGCCTTTGCGTTTGAGCCCTGGCGCCATAAGACGACGCTGTTAGCACCAGACCAGGATCTCTAGAACTGTGTCGTATGCATAAATAAGTCCGATTTGTAAATAAAGTGTGATTTTCTTCGATGGCGAATGTATGAGAATTGTAAGGGGGAAATTCAATGGGCTGGTGGGCGTAACGGCATCACTTTTCAGCCCGGCAACCGGCAGCATCAGGTTTCTAGGAGCCTAGGAGCACCCCTATAAGGATCAGAAATCAAACTGCGGCCTAATAATTATGCATACGACACAGTTCTAGAGATCCTGGTCTACACGGCGTGTCAGAGACCCTACACTAGCGTCTCCCGAGAGTCAATTCTATAGCGCTCGACGCTTTAGCGCAGCGCAACTGACGGCCTAGCCAAGGTGACAATCGCTATCGCTTCGCCATCGAATCGCTTTGTGTCTCTCTATCACTCTTCTATATTAGTGTGACAGTGACGGTTGCGTTTCGTTCGCTACGGAGCGTTAGCGATTGGCATGTTGGCTACGGGGCCTGGGCAGCGACACTATTTTCCATACTCGTAGCGCTGACTAGACACCGACGCTCAAAAGCAACTAGTATGAGGGGTCTCTGAATCCCGTACCAGACGCGCCGCGCGGGCTGTGAATTTCTGCGGCACTCCACATTGCAGTGTCGTGTGTCGTGAATTTCTGCGCCGCGCTGTTAGGTACTCGTAATATTATTTTCTGGTCGGGTCCTTTCAGTTTAACAATTTCTACGCAAAGCCACAGGCAGAGGCTAATATAAAAGTGTGTCTAAATCTAAATGACATCTACTGTATTGTACTACTCTGCATAACATGGTTGCAACTACTGTTAACATTGCACATTTGCATAAAACAGTGTGGACAAGTTTTTATTATAGTATTTTATGCAACCGTTGTTTAAGAGGGGTCAAAAAAGGCGAGTGGCGTGAGTAACAATTTGAGGCGAAGCCGAAAATTGTTAATAAAGACGCCACGAGTATTTTTTGACTAAGTTAAACAACGTTGCATACAATACTTTTTCTACGACGAAACACTTACTTTGAAATAAAATTGTAAATTTAACAAATATTTTTCATGTCATCTAGTGGACTTCTACCTACGGTATCTACCTGTTTTTAGTGATTCTTGTGCTATTACTGATATTTCTTCAGGCGTAGACACTAAGTTCTTGTCTTCATCCATTTTAACTTGAAAGACACACTATTTTTTAACACAAAAGTTAAGTTTTCATTCGACAGGCACAATAGTATTCATATTCAAGATTCAGAATATTCAAGAAGTAGCAATTGAATGGAGGGTACGAGCGGGAAAAGAATGAATGAAATTAAAAAAAAAACATGTCTATGGTTCACTTATTTGTCAGATATGATATTCACACCCATAAGCGAGAGCGAGAAAGATATATTTCTCTCTCGCTCTCACTTATGGGTACGACGAACCAAGGTCGCGATGCGGTGCGACAGTGTGTTATGACGATAAGGTTGGCAACAATGTATTTTTAAGTGGCCGTTACACGAAGTATTGTAAAAGAGCCAAAAAGATACTGCGTGTATGCACAAATGGTTTTTTAGGGAATAGACTAAAGACTTGTCTTGACAACCTTTAAGATAGGGTTTTAAAGATGTGTGCATGACCCTTTAAATGACAAATAAAAGTACGGGAGTAGAAAAAGTATATTTTGCATGAAAACATTAAAATAGTTATTTGTTTTACAAGGGGGCAAAGTTGTTGTCCTCGTGCTAATATTTAATATCTAGGAGACCGAGCAAAGCTCGGAAACATATAAAAACTCGAAAATGCGCTTTTTCCTAGAGATAAGACCAAGCTAGATCGATTTTTCGCCCCCGAAAATCCCCATATAGCAAATTTCATCGTTAGAGCCGTTTCCGAGATCCCCGAAATATAATTATATACATATAAATAAATAAATATACAAGAATTGCTCGTTAAAAGGTATACAAATATTGATATCCGAGCACGCGAAAGATTCCATAATAAAGCCACGTGCGTATAGCAAATGGTCCGAAAACTGGAATCTGGATACGAATCTTTGCAATATATAACCTCTAGCCGCCCATACGTCAAACCTTGCCAAGCAAAATGAAATTTTATTTTGTCAACACAAAGTTCAAATTAGAATGGAACAGGAGACCTTTTTATAGGTCTCTGGGCGGCTAGAGGTTAATTACTTTGCCACTCTTGGATAAAACAATACAGTGTGTGTATTACATACATATAAGTGTATAAATAAATAAGGTTCCTTCGGAAATCGCGAAACATTTTTACACACTTTTATTTAGCTTCACCGCGTATATTATTTTCACCTCAGCAGCTCGAACAAGGGTACTTTGCTACTTAAAAACAGTGAGCAAAATGCGATATATAATATATATTAATTGTTGGTATATCTTAAGAAAACATGAGTGAATAGAGGTAAGTGATGAAGAAGGAATACATTATTCGGGTTCTCAATTTGTTCTCACTGTTGAGGTGAAAAGTTTTGTGAACTACACGAGATCAATACTTATAATAGGCTTTTTAATGAGCTATAACATATATTTAATTCAAGCTTCTAACAATGGTGTGCATCACAATGAAATTATTTATAAAAGTTGGTAAGTCTCCTTGACATAATTAAAATTGAATTAATTTAATCATATTAAACCTTCTTGCAAATGAGTATCAATACTAAAATACCAAGACCAGGCGAGAAATTAAGCAAGCTTTTTAAAAATTACTTAAGGATAGTAATTCATGAAAATAGTGATGAGGACGATTGAGTCTAGTCTTACTTTTGTTATGATTCACCATTGTTAGAAGCTTGAATTAAATATATGTTACAGCTCATTAAAAAGCCTATTATAAGTAAAAAAAATTGGAGGTGTCTCTGTTTCACAAGTTAGAAAAAAAATATTGAAAAATGATGACACATAAATTTTGTTTTTTTTTTATATGGAGTGTTATCTGGTTTATAGGGACAAATTGCGGGTATTAACTAAGTGTACTACATGTGCAAAGTACGAAGTAATTCGTTGCATTTAAACGGAACTATTCATGAAAAATATTTTTTCTTATTTATTTTTTTTGTTCAAAAATAAGACGAGGCGAATGCTGAAATTTAGTATAACACTTAATAATGGCGTGACCCATCATCAGAAAAAAAATCAGGTCGAAAAGCTGTTAAGGCACAAGATGGTCCCTTATCCTGCCATGGCCTTTATAATTAATTAGACAACGCTTCTCGTTGGTTCAAACTAAGTTACAAGATTTAAAAAGCACAATCCCACCAAAAACATTTTAATGTAAAATGTTGCCAAGACGAAACCATAAGGCTCGCACTGACAAAAAGGGATACATAGCAGAATGTGCAAGTCGCAAAATGAGCACTAGTGCAAATCGCAGAAGGTGCAGGTAGTAAAACGTGCAGATCGTAAAACGAGCAGGTCGCAAAATGTGCAAATCGTACAAAGTGCAGGTCGCGAAATGTGCAAATCGTAAAAAGTGCAGGCCGCATAATGTGCAAATCATAAAAAGCGCAGGTCGCCAAATGTGCAAATCGTAAAAAGTGCAGGTCGCGAAAGGTGCATATAGTAATGTTGTTTGCTTTGTGTGTCGTCCCTAGTTAAACTGCATGGTACAAAGTCCAACGGGCATATTTCAAAGCACTGCCTCATAAATTATTTGCTCATAAAACAAGGTCACGATAAGGTATCAAAATAATAAAAAAGATAGCAGGTTTGTTTCAAAATATTTTAACATTCGGTAATCAACAGAAGCCTTATTGGCAACGATTACGCATTTTGGACCTGTAGAATCTGAGCTCTATTTCAAAATCTACACATTTTGCGACTTGCTCATTATGCGATCTGCTTGCACATTTTGCGATCTGCTCATTATGAGATCTGCACATTTTGCGATCTGCTCATTATGAGATCTGCACATTTTGCGATCTGCTCATTATGAGATCTGTACATTTTGCGATCTTCTCATTATGAGATTTGCACATTTTGCGATTTGCTCATTTTACGTAGCCTGCACATTTTGCGACTTGGACATTCTGCTATGTATCCACAAAAAGGTATCAGATCTTTTGTACCTTACCTTCACACCACCACCTTACCTTCAGACTCTACACCTTAGTCCAAATATGTGGCTTGACGGAACGGAATAAACGGAATAAACATGGAGTTACTTTTCCGCATGACGAATAATTTTACACTTGTAAAAAGTCAGCACGAGGCGATTCAAAGTAGCATATCGTTTAATAAGATGTATATAATATTGGTTTAGAGTAAGGTTTCACAGCAAATTGAACACACCTAATAGGTATAGGCATAATTACCTTATGAACTTCCTCTAACATTTCGAGAAACTCTTTGGTACCGGCTAGTACCAAAGAGTTTCGAGCTCGAACCCACAACCTCCATGCTTATGCTCACGGCATGGGTACCTACTAGTTAAAGCTAAAATTTATTTTTAATGTAAGTATGTTTATTGTTATACTGGTTTATTTCGTTTTTCCGAAAGCTGTAGTTCGCAAATTGCGGGCAATTTTTCTGTCAATCTAATTACGCCTTAATGGGAGTAAAAGAGAAAGATGCCCGCATATTGAGAACTTCGGTGTTCGCGGTAGACCCTCTGTACCTATTTACCACTAGCTAGGCCGTCGCGGATATTACAAAAGCTTAATAATTTTGATGAAGCCAAATGTCACATTCTCCCAATATTATTTATCAATATTAGTATATGTCTACATATTAATAGTGACATCTATTGTTGGAATGAAATTTATTAATATAGCTTAATTTTAACACGCTTTTATTTTTACACGACTGCCCCAAAAAAAGAGTGTATTGTTTTATTAGGTCGACCTGTATGTAACTAACTTGTAATGGAATCTTGCAAGTTAAATTTGATCCACTTCCCGGTTTCCGATTGAGCTGAAATTTTGCATACACATGTAAGTCGGGTGACAATGCAATATTATGGTACCATCGAGCTGATCTGATGATGGAGACAGGAGGTGGCCATAGGAACTCTGTGATGAAACAACGCAACCTAATTGTGTTAGGGGTTTTTAGAATTGTCTCGATGAGTATTAGTTGTCTGTCGTAAGAAAAGTACAGTCAGCGTTAAAAGCGTGTACCAAAAATGAAATTTTTACCAAAAACTTATTTTCATAGACGGTAAATATGGTAGAAATTTCACAAGTATCAAGACTATTTAATCCATTTTCTGTGGTGTTGTCACATACTGATTTTTAAAAACTACTTTTAATCTAGCGCTGCAGACTTTCTTTGGTGTTACTCTATTAAAAATGTCATGGTTTTCGAGATAATCGAACTTTACGTTCTTTTTTAATAGCTAGGTGATTGAAGTTAAATAAGGTGCTAGCTATTAAAAACAAGCAACAAGGGTTGCACTCCGGCAGTGCCGATAGAAGTGAAAACTCACCTCACTATGTTACCGACGCCCGGTAACACGATACATACGTTTAGCGGAGGTATTCTATTTATTGACCGAAGCGTAGCGAAGGTCTACGTTTTGACTCGGGCATTTTGCTTTTGTATGTCCGGATGTTCTCCTCTACAGGTCGCAATTCTTAATCGATTTTCGTGAAATTTTGTGACCGAATTCTATGACTAAGTAAATAAATTTTTTTTGTCGATCCGGTTTTTGGAAAATTTTCAAAATGGCGGAGTCGTGATAGCTCCCGCCTAAACAAATAGTCGTATCGGTATCATAAGAGTTTTTTCTTTTTGAGATATGTTTATAGATTAAATGGCCAAAAATTCAGAAAATTTGTATCGCTGGTTTTGGCGGTATTTAGATATTTAGTTTTTACTTGAGAATGAGTAGCTAAATTTTGTCAGCTTTAGTAAGAACTATAATGGCGTATTTTGCAAACGTTCGCTTTTTTTGTTTGCATCGGTAGGTTCCTGGTTCCATCCCCAGTAATTGTATACCTACTGCTACATAACTTTTTGTATTTTTTTTTATACTTAAATTTCGTATAGTTGTTTTTTATTTCATTTTTTTATTTTGAAAAAATGAAAAAAATCGTATTTTTTATTTATCAAGCGCGGGTTAAGCGTATTCGTTTAATTTTTGTTAGTATCTTTATGTAGTTTTTAATTTTTTGTTTATATTACATGTACTATACTGCTGCTGCTGGTGTGCTGGTAGGTTTCCTCGACATCATGCGATTAATGATATTGTGCGCAGAGCGATGGTGTTGGCTAACCTGCCGTGCGTGTTAGAACCCCAGGGTCTTAGTCGGACGGACGGGAAGAGGCCAGACGGTCTCACTCTTGTTCCTTGGGCTAAAGGTCGGAGTCTGTTGTGGGATGCTACATGTGTGAGCACCTTTGCCGCATCGCATCTTGCACAGACAATACGTGCGGCTGGGGGGGCTGCGGAGAACGCCGCGAGACAGAAACATGCCAAGTACTCAAACTTGAAGCCGGTTTACGATTTTGTCCCTCTCGCTGTTGAGTCGGCTGGTCCTTGGTGTTCCGAGGCGAAGGTTTTTGTGAGGGACCTGGGAAAACGCTTGCGGGATAGGGGTTGCGATCCTAGGTCTGGTTCGTACCTGGTCCAGCGTATATCGTTGGCTATTCAGCGCGGGAACGCCGCTGGTATTTTGGGGACATTTGTGCCGGGTACTTACCGGATTAGGATATAGGTTTATGGCTTATTATTATGTATTTTGTAATGACCAATTTCCTTTATAATTTGACGATGCGTGTTGCGGATGACATATGTGACAAAATGCATTTTAATTTGACGAAGCCTGAGGTGGATGAGCTTTCTGTATGATTTGCTTTGTTATTAATTTCATTTCGCTTCGCAATAAATTCTTTTTTGTACTATACCTATATTTTAATTAAATTTTTTGCCATACATTTATTCAGTTTTAAGCTCTGCTCGCGAGGTCTACAGCTCACAGAGCCACTAGTTTATTATATATTATTATCATTCTCAAATAAGATCACACTTTTTCATTGACATGTTTATTTACATACTGCCATGACAACGTCAAATTATTTGAACATAAGTAGGTAAAGAGTCTTGAAAAGGAGTCCACAACATAAATATCAAATAACATTGAGTTTTTCTTTATTGATTTAAATGCCATTTAAATTATGAGTGGCCACCTTACGTTACGGTCACGTGATCGCCTTACGCCCCTTACGGTCACGTGATCGCCTTACGCTGTATCGAGTTTATCATTTTTTCCCTACCTCAAAAAGTGCCCAGCGCCGCTAAAGAAGTTTTCACTTCAAAAACAGAAAAGTTCGATTATCTCAAAAACCATGAAACTTTTACTAGACCTATAAGTATGTAAGTGCATTTTCTGGAACAGCCTTAGGTGCTGTTGGTGATTAGCAGGTTATCCATTAATTACTAGGCACCCTGTATATTATGTGTATGTAAAAATATATGCAGTAAAGCGAAATAAAATTGTGTAATTAAGAAAGTTTTATTGGTCTTATTACTAATACACAATCAACACATGAACACAGCTATTTTCAATCACTAAACCAATAATTCGTCGGCCTCATTCAGGTAGTTTAGGTGCTTTAAAACGGCATCACCGCTTTTATACACCCCTTCTTTACCCAAGTAATAAGGGTATTTATGAAATGTACTCAAGTAATATATACCCGGTTTACTCCTATCCGTATACAAATCCATCGTATTCGTAACTAAAGGCTTCCGGTCATAACAGTCAAAGTCTCTCGCTTGTTGAACAGAATCACATTGTATGCCTACAAATTTTCCTGGATTCATTAGAGCTGTGAGCCAAAGAATGTAAGATTTGACATGACTGCAAAGGGTATCGCAGGGTAGCCACCACACATCCCCAGGTTGGAACTCTCCTCCGTTGACGTAGAACGTGACATGACCGACAGGAGTTGCTATACCCATTTCGTCCATATTCGTGGCAATGCTAAGGACGAAATCAGCGTCGGAAGGATCGAGTCTTTCATCTGGTCCGAGATGTCTGAAGCAGCGCCCAGCAGGCTCCAAAGCGGTTAGTGAGGATATGTTCCGGCCAGTAATTTCGCGGTAGTTCTTGGCTATGAAGCTGATAGCCTGCCCGCCTAGACTTAGGCCGACGAGTTCTAGCTTCTTCGGGTCCAGTCCGAGCGTGGTTAGGTTTGACAGCATCTCTGCGACGTGCTTGCCAACTGGACGCATTAGGCGAGCCGCACTGAAACCATAAAAACAACAAATTACACAAAAAAACAGATGTCATATACGAAGCATTGTCTGATTTTTTTTAAATTGTGATCTGGTGGCTTAGTGGTTATTGCGTCTTTCGCGAATGTAGAAGATGCTGGTTTGATTTTAGTACTGGGCACTGCTCTCTTGGTTACTTTTTTTGTAGTTGTCTGACTAACGTAAAACGGGGTAAGAAGGTTTCGCGGGGAGAGGTGGGTTATGAATGGGGAGAGAAGGTTTGAGAGGGCGGTGAGAAGGGATTTTAAGGCTACTGCTACAAAAATAATGCATTCCAATTTAAAATGGAGCTATAGTATAACGCATAATAAAAAAAAAACGATCCAACAATCTTCCAAAATCACTTGTATGAAAACCCCTCTCACCCCAAATACGAGGCACTACGGGGTGAGGTGGGTTTTCCTCTTTATCGTCAAAGTTATGAAATAGAACTACCCAAAATAAAATAAAAACTAAAATACAAACGTCCGGAACACTTAATTATTATATACACCATTCAGTTTTCATATGTAAAAATAAAATGTTATCGAGGTTTGAATTTCAGTTTTGACCCTACTCACCCCATTTTACGGTACTTAAAAAACACAAATCAAAATATTTAGTAAAATTTTTCAATTTTTCCCTAGATTAAGGTGTGATTTCATATAAGAAACGTCTAACGCATTTTTTTACTTAAATCGTACCTATACTTAACTGTTGATATAAACATTTACAAGCTGTCTTGAAAACCTTATACAAAACTATACAGAAGCCAATTCATATTTTTAAAGCAGTATCCTGTTAAAAACTCGAAATATTAACCCTTAATACTCACACAGGCATTTCTCCCGAATCAAAAACCTCATAGTCCAAAATTAGTACATTATAACCCATCTCCTTATAAAGCTGGACCAAACTCCTCCGAATAGGTACCATGGACAGGTCCAAATGCCCAGGGACGTAAAGTATAGTCTTCTTGTTGAAATCTATCTCAGGGTGTCTGGCTATTCGCCTGGCATGGTAGTACGAGTATGTTTTTATGCTGGCCCCTAATCCAAATACTGATATTTTTAAGTTCTTCAAGCTATTTGGTGTGATTTCTGCTGGTTTCGTTGAACCTGGACCTGTGGATTAATAAATTATTTAAAAGATGAATGAAATTTTAAAATTTATAATTTTGCTCTTGTGTTGGAGGCCAAGACTCATTTTGGGTCATCGCGCCAGCCAAGTAAGTATTCTATTATCTGTGATGATGGGTCAATAGACATGGATGTTACCCATCGTATAAACACGGGGTGGATGAAGTGGAGAGAGCTCACGGGTGTGCTCTGTGATAGTAGAATGCCAGTAAGAATCAAGGGCAAAGTATATAAAGCAGCAGTGCGCCCAGCAATGACGTATGGGGCTGAATGCTGGCCACTCAAAAAGCAGCACGAAAATAAGATACATTGCGCTGAAATGAAAATGCTCAGGTGGGCAGGCGGCGTTACGAGGCTTGACCATATCAGAAACAATTATATAAGAGGCAGTTTCAAGATAAAACCTATCCAAGAAAAACTCGTAGAGAGCCGATTAAGGTGGTATGGCCATGTGATGCGACGACCAACAGAACACATGACCAAAAAAGTCCTGGATATGGCTGTTGCAGCTCGTGGACCAGGGAGACCCCTGACAACCTGGATGGCAGTTGTAAGAAAAGACATGAAGAATGGAAATCTAAGACCAGAGACGACCCAGGACCGACCGGCCTGGCGACGCATGATTAGAAGAAGGGCCGACCCCAAGTAAATGGGAAGGAGCCAGGCAAAATAAAGATTAAGGTAAATACGAAAGCGAATATCTACTAAACTAGAAACACTTTCTACTATAGCAATAGTACGCAAGATGCCATGTAAGCGTTGCAGTGGCGTAAGTGTTGCTAAAGTATGAAGTGTTCTAGTTTAGTAGATATTTGCCATTTTCATAATCATCCCGCTTTCGAACTTACCCCAATGCAGCCTAGATGTTATAGGTAACTTTCGTAGCACATTTGAGTGAATGAAATCGAATCAAAGAGCGGAGATTAGTAGCAAAAAATATTGTAAAACAAAGACTCATAAATACATAAAACACTCATCTCATCTTGGATCAAAGGATCAACAAGCGAATGCAGCAATTAAGGGTTAACACAACACTAAAGTGCTCGTTAGTGTTACTATGTAAAACAGCGCTCACACTCTGTTTTTAAGCATTATAAAAATATTCACAAATGTACGAGTAGACAGTATTTTTATCATGTATTTTTATGCGGTGTATTAATGGAATAATCTTAACAATCCATATTCCTACTAACTCTTTATTGCATTTTATTTCCGCATAAAGTGCCTTATTTGAGCGTTTCTTTTATTTTTTGCCATTTTTATTCATTGTGACATTTGTGACCTTTTTGCAACTTTTGTGTTATTTCTAGTCAGGATCGCGAGCCCTTTTAATCCTTATAGGAGAAAAAAAGTGTCCTAAAATTTCCATACATTTTTCAAACTTTCTTTTTTGTTACCGCCATGCAAAGTATATGGGGAAATGGTAACACAATAGGAAAAAACTCTGGGACATTTTTTTATCCCATTAGGATCGAAAGAGCTCGTGATTTTGAGTAGAAATAACACAAAAGTGGCAAAAACGGTCACAATATATAAAAATGCCAAAAAATTAAAGAAACGCTCGTTTAGAACAAATTTACTTACAATCTGGTAAAATTCCTCTATGGTACCCTTCTTCTGTCCGTGAATAATCCACAGACTCGGCCAAAACAAAACACGACACAGCAAAATATATCACTTTCAACATGTTCCTTAAAATACTACGTATCAATATTATTCTGCTTAAATAAATCTCTAATTATTTCTTCTTTCTTGAAGTTATTTAGATTATATTTCTTTAATAAGGTATCGTATTTCTTTTTTTTTATTGTCGTAAGACTGTCAGCATGAGTAGACACGATATGACAGAACTCAATCGTTTAACATACTTTGTTCCTTTAGATATAATACATAGTGTGATTTTTGTTTTGCTTTTTACCGCTATAGGTTAAAAGTTAATTATTTATGAATATAATTTCTATGGTAGTAATCACTTAGTAAAGTTATTTGAGAATATTTACACAAATATCAATTATTTATGTATATAATTTCTATGTCAGTAGGTACCTACTTTAATAAATTATCTGTTATAAAAATTATTTTTAAATGGTATTATATTTTGCTAACTGGTATACCCGCGTTTTAATAGGAAACCTATGTTGTGGATCTAACAACCGGTTGATAACTACTGTTTATATATGTCACTGTAAAATTGTAATCACTCGTCAGTTTATAATCTCGCTAGTTAAATAATAAACTGACGGTAGGGAGATTATAAACTAACCTAACCTAACCCACCGGCGTCATATACTTATATAGCAACTTCTAATAGGTACTGTAAATAAACATACTGTAGTAGGTTCATAGTTCAGCTATTTACCTATACAATTATATATTAATCGACGTAGATGAAACACGGATGACGTAAAAGAGATCAGGGTTGCTTTGAATCAGAAAACCTTGCCGGCGTTTATATTTCCGAGCTCATATAACCCGGCAACCTTCAAATCAAGGTTGAACAGGCACCTTCTGGGCAGACTCGCTCCATCGTAGGCCACGTCTTCGCCTCGGCTAGTCTGTGGCCATGAGTAAGCCCATTTATAATATAAAAAAAAAACCGGTTAGGGCTCCTCTACACGATGGGCCAGCGCCGGCCACTCCAAGGGACGCATTTATGCGTTAGAGGGAGCAAGTGATATTGCTATCTCATTTTACCGCATGGCTGCGTTCCTTGGAGTGGCCGGCGCTGGCCCATCGTGTAGAGGAGCCATTATACGTAGGTATGTCTACCTACGTCAAATTGCCAGTTCAGTTGAAAACGTTTAACAATAGGGTATTTAAAATAAATCATTTCACACCATGCATGAAATAATTTGATTATTAGAATAACACAGATAGCAGTTATTTTTAAACACAAGTTCTATTTAATAAATCGGATAGAAATATAAAAAGGGGGTGAGTTGACCGTGACGTCACGATGTAATGTTTCATATAAATTCCATATTAGCAAGTTGTTTTGACAGTTCTAAAAAAGTAACGATTTGACTAGGGGACTTCGGGTTCGAGCGCCATCTTGATAGTTAGCCTCGTGATTAATTCCTTGTTTTTTGCACATTAATATTGTTTAAAGTGTAATATCGATAGCTTATTATACAGTGGTGGTATGCAGTGAATGGAGAATTCATCTTGAAGCGCGTTTAACCACCATTTTGGAGACAACGGCCGGTTGTCCACGTGCTTCTTGTAAAGTCCGCTACCGCTTTACACGAGCGAATAAAATCACCGTACACTGTCTTGTACTAACCGAACACTTTCAATCGTATTACCTTGCTCCTACGACCTTGAAACTGACGAAATTGGCCCACTGGGCTGAATCCATATTTTATAAAAGAATGAAGAATGAATGAATGAATGACATGAACAATTGAAGACAGAACTAAGAACAGGGTTAAGACGCGTCACAATTATAGGTACCGTTACCGGTGCCATCAGATATCAGAGCGGCTAAGGTGCTCAGAAATATCTGAACACGCCTCTATGGTCAAGGCGTTACAGTGAGAGTTCAGATATTTTTGAGCGCCCCAGCCGCTACGATATATCAAAGGGCAACTGTACCTATAGGTACGTGCTAATACGGAAATCGTTTGAGTATCTGTGCCTCATCTGTGCGCACGTCATGTTTCATCTCTACTTTGTACGAAGCTGTCAATCATGAGCGTGATCAGAAAGACATCAGTTTGACGTCAGACTTCAAATATAATTATACAAGTTTTAAAATTATGACTGGAAATCCTGTTAGTCTAAATTAACATACAATATGCGTCACGTTGATGAAAAAAGTTGACCATCCGTCAATCACAAAGTTAAGAAAAACAATTGACGTCTGCTATTTGTTGTTATTAAAGAGTAGTAGAGTTGTATTATAGAAGAAAGTATTGTTAAAGAGAAGAGTCGCGGAATGTATTGGGCCCCATACATTCCGCGACCCTTCTCTTCTTCACAGACTCTATCCACTTTCATAAAGTAATTTATTATTTGTATTTGCGATAAAAATAAATACAATCGAACTTAGGTATCAATTTAAATCGAACCGTCGCGTCGCTACAAAACTTTAAATCGGTTTTCAATCAAGAAGATATATCAGCGCAATAGAGCCACATAAATCCGTAAACAGGATTGGTTAAAAAGTAGAATAAAATAAAGTGTTAAATCTCCTTATTTCCGGTTCGCAAGATGGCGGAATTGAAGGGGTTTACGTAAGACGCTAGGATGCTGCCAGAGTTAATAAAACGAAATAGGTTATTTTATTCTACTTAAAAAAAATAAGGTAAGAGTAAGGGATCTTTGTATTTTACCTGTATCCAAATTTAAAATTTAATTCAATTACTTAAAATAATTTAATTTAGAACAAAAATTCCATATAACTAATATAAAATTAAATATGTTAGTAACAATAATACTTAAGAAACTACGAGCTCGTACGTTAAAATGAAAAAAATATATGTAATTTTAATTTATAAGAATTATAAGATTAATTAAAAGGTCCTGAGTTCCTCAATTCGGTTGACAGTCGGCCTGATTCGAACTTTAAGATACGTCAAATATTAGGTCTAGAGATACGATATGGATCGGCTATGTCAGTGACAATAAAAAGCGGCCAAGTGCGAGTCGGACTCGCCCATGAAGGGTTCCGTATTTAGGCGATTTATGACGTATAAAAAAAAACTACTTACTAGATCTCGTTCAAACCAATTTTCGGTGGAAGTTTACATGGTAATGTACATCATATATTTTTTTTAGTTTTATCATTCTCTTATTTTAGAAGTTACAGGGGGGGGACACACACATTTTACCACTTTGGAAGTGTCTCTCGCGCAAACTATTCAGTTTAGAAAAAAATGATATTAGAAACCTCAATATCATTTTTGAAGACCTATCCATAGATACCCCACACGTATGGGTTTGATGAAAAAAAAATTTTTTGAGTTTCAGTTCAAAGTATGGGGAACCCCAAAAATTTATTGTTTTTTTTCTATTTTTGTGTGAAAATCTTAATGCGGTTCACAGAATACATCTACTTACCAAGTTTCAACAGTATAGTTCTTATAGTTTCGGAGAAAAGTGGCTGTGACATACGGACGGACAGACAGACGGACAGACGGACAGACGGACAGACAGACAGACAGACAGACAGACATGACGAATCTATAAGGGTTCCGTTTTTTGCCATTTGGCTACGGAACCCTAAAAATGACGTTTCTTCAAACAAAAACGTCACTTTTGAGACTTACATATCCGATCCATATCGTATCTAGACAGACATAGAAGGTAGGATCCTATAGAAGTGGTATACGCGTGCCTCCATGAGGGACAAAACATAGGCAATGCGACACTATGATTGGTCGAATTTATTTGTTGCCCACCATAATCCATACTAATTTACGGTGGGGAATAAAAAAAAGTGAGACTGTGACAAGGACAAACAATAATAGCGCTTTCGCTGCTTCTCCTACTGAAAGATACATAAGACTATCCCGTTCTGTCAGTTATCCCCACCACTCATGCCCTATCCAGTTAAAATACTAGATTCTTGTATCTAGACCTAATATTTGACGTATCTTAAAGTTCTCAGGCCGAGTGTTTGTGTCACCGTAAAACCCGTTTTTAGTAAAAGCTCGTTTTCTCTAGGCAAAACTAGTTTTCCTACCCAACACGCTAATCTTCGCTTCGCTCGTCGTCGCGCCTATCTTTCTGACTCAGGCACAATACCGTGAAAACTAGTGTCAACTAGTGGAAACGTATTTCCCTACACAAAACTTTTTAGTTGGAGAACGCTGAGAGGAGTAAAAATGTATAAAAGGACTACTTTTATTTTTAAACTATGGTACAAAGCGAGAAGCGATATTTTAAAGCTGTTTCTTTATAGCTCTCTCGATTTAATTTTATCGTATCATACACTTGTTTTTATTTATAACAAGTTCAGTTTATATTAGGATAAAAAATACAGACATCAACTTTGTATAATTTAAAGTTGTCTACGAGTTCCGTGATATCAATTCATAGTTTCAGTAGCAGCGAAAGAAAAGTTTTCAAAGTTGTGAAATTTTCTGTTTATGACACTTTAACAAATTATAAATTAATCTTTTATGGGCCTAAAAAAAAGACTATTTGAAACCACGGGTGACCCTAGGGCTGGCTCATTCCTAGGCCAAAGAATATGCATAGCCGTGGGAATGTAGCCAGCCTTATTGGCACCCTTCCGCAGGGGACAGATCTGGGGGACCTAAGATAGGTGGGTAAGTTCTATTTATTTATTTTATCAGTTTTAATTTGTTTAGTTTATATATATAGCTGGTCAAGCAAATCTTGTCAGTAAAAAAAGGCCCGAAATTTAAACTTTCTATGGGACGATATCCCTTCGCGCCTACATTTTTCAAATTTGCCGCCTTTTTCTACTGACAAGATCTGCTTGACCAAGTTAACTTAATTTTAATAATAGTTTATAAGTTTTGTTAATAAAGAATTATATACACCATGTTTCTATATTAAAAAGATTTGTATACGTTTTTGTTTTTAATACGTTTGTTTAGTAAATAAGAAATGTACGCACTAGGTACATTACGTCAAAAACAACTGATAAATACCACGAAAAATCTTCAGACTTTTTTTAGGTCCCGAAGTTTTTGGTAGGTACCTAACCAGACATTTATGTAAATTCGACTTGAAATTGAATTATTTAGGATTCACATCACGTGTCTGTATTTTAGAACCTCTCTGGTGTTGCGGGTGTCCATGGGCGACGGTAATTGCTTATCATCAGGCGATTTGTCTGCTTATTTGCCTCCTATGTCATCATTCTCCTTCTGCAACCTAGCGTTTTCCCGGCCTAGCGCCAGGGTCCGCTTTCCTGCTCAGTCTTCTCCACTTCGCCCGGTCTTCGGCATCCTCAGGTGTGAGATTGTTCTCTTCCATATCTGTTAACACGACGAGCCAGCGCTTCTTATGCCTACAAAAAAAACACATTTTTCATTGCGTTGGGCAGTCTAAAATTAAAGTAGAATGGAACCCGACTCACAGTCGGGACATCTCTGTGGAACAAGTAGCAGATTTATTTGCATAATACTGGATGAATCAAATTTAATAAAGGCGGTGGCAGTCTGACTTCGTAAGTTTTTTATTTGTGCAGTGCCGGCTTAAAAAGAATTTCGAGGGATGTGCCTGGACTCATAATAGCCTTAATATCTGGGAGACCGAGCTTTGCTCGGAAAACATATAAAAACTTGAAAATGTGCGTTTTCCCAGAGATAAGACCCAGCTAGATCAATTTTTCTCTCGAAATCGTTAGAGCCGTTTCCGAGGTCCCCGAAATATATAAATATACAAGAATTGCTCGTTTAAAGGTATAAGATACCTTTTGCCCTTTGTCTCGTATTGGCGGGGGCACGGCCGTGCCCCCAGATTATACAGCAAAGCATTTGGAATATTTTAATACTTTAAGTAGGTAAAATAGTTATTTGTACAACAAGAGATCAAAGTTTGATATTTCTTCGAGTGCTTATTTTGAGTCCCGTGCAAGCGAAAGATTCTATAGTACTCGCTACGCTCGTGAATCTAATTTAGAATCTTGAGCGTAGTAAGGGACTCAAAAGCACACGAGATGTAAATAACTTTGATCTCGTGTAGTTCATAAAACTTTTCACCTCAGCAGTGAGAACATTTAGACAACCCGAAAACATGTAATCCTTCTTCATCACTTATCTATTTAGTCATGTTTCTTAAGATATACTTACAATTAAGTATAATTACCACAATCAAACACAAAAACAAACAAACAAACGTAGTAAATTTCAGTAAAATAGGTAATATATGAAAACAACGACCATCAATTGATTGACATTTGAATCGCCAACTTTTTTTTTGTAAAAAAAAAAACATTGTAAGATACGGTCCGAATTACGGATACTTACTATTTGTAAACTATTGTAGAGATTCTTAAAAGTATAATTATTTATTTTACGTGATATACTGTGTATTTTTTGAGTTCATTATTTTAATCGTACAATAAATTACGTAAAATATAGTGTTTTTATCAAATCTGAAACTTTATTTTCATTAATTACATATTAAGAATTCATACTTGTATGTGTTTTGGAACGATGCGTTCTGACGTTTTTCGGGGGTCTATTATAAACCGTCAATATACCGTTGAATGTCGTTTGAAAATTTTTTGTCTCTTTCTTTTTGCTAACGACGTGAAAGGGACAGAGATAATAAAATCCAAGTATTTCGAACTTGTATTAGACCCCGCATGTTGAAATGACATTTGAATATTAAGGTCACTTGAATGTCATTTTGTCTCACTCAGTGAGCAAAATGCGATTTTGCTCACTGTTTTTAAGTAGCAAAGTACCCTTGTTCGAGCTGCTGAGGTGAAAAAATAATAACTGCCAGTAGCAGAAAATAAAACCTAATCGAAAAAAAGTCGAAGCATATCAAAATTTGTGAGGAGAGTTTGGCCGAAGCCAATAAGTAAAATATATATAACTAGTCTAAATCCTTTTAAGGCTTAAAAAAAATCTAAAAATATCACATCAAATATCACACATACGCCCACATTATTGACAAGAACAAGCCAAAATATACCTTATTTGAAAGCACGAAGGTTACTTCGACAGCGTACACCATAACACCCTGCGTTATCTGCAGTAAAACCCATCACGTTTAATACGATTTCTCGCGTAATTTTATATTTCAATTTATTCACGGTTAAGGCCCACTAGCACCATCCCACTAACCCGGGGTTAATCGGTTAAACCGTTAACCTAATGTCAAATTGTACTGGTAACCATGATAACTCCAGGTTTAACCGGTTAACCCCGGGTTAGTGAAATGGTGCAATTGGCGCTAATACGCTTACGATGCGTGTTGACGTGGTACCTTCAGAATTTTTTAACAAGTTGTTGGCATTTAAAAGGTTATACATTTAGAGTCAGTTGCACCAACTACAATTGACGGACTGATCAACTTCAGTCAGCAGAGAACTATGAAGCTTTCCATCCAAAAAATATTTAGCGAACGCTTTAAGGGTGACATAAGGTTTTTACCTTCGATCAACACGGGCTTCCGACAGGTCGGAAGGGATTTTCGCGGGGGGGAACGTGCACACAGTCGCACTTCTCACACACTTACATACAGAGATGTGAAAAATACTTTATAAAAAGTATTTAAATACAAAATACAAATACTTCCTTGATATACTATTTCAAATGCAAAATACAAAATAGTTTTTGAATTTGTATTTAAAATACAAAATACGAAATAGGTATTTTCAAAATACTTTTTAAAAATAAAAATACTTTGCGATAAAAGGTACTCTGAATAGTGAATACCTAGTCTGAATTAAAAAGTATTACTCAAAATATCCGAATTGAAAAGGCTCTCTTCATTCTTTGAAAACAGTGTGTCAATCAGTCCTCTAAGTGCAAATTTCTAGTTGTTTGCTCATATTAACCGGAAGGATGGATGGATGATGGTTTATAACGGACAATTTTTAAAAGCATTAATTTAGATTTGTAATGTTTTACAGCTAGTATAATGCCTCTCGTTAGTGTGATGAAAACGTCTCGTTTGTGCAGAAAAGTTTCATCAGGGCAGAAAAGTTTGTTCTCCTCTCGTACCTTGAAACCCTCGCAACACTCAAGATTCCACTTTTTTAACCACTCGCTACGCTTGTGGTCATGTGCGACGTTACTAAACAGATTCAACAGTATGAGAGAGTTGCCAGGATTGTAACATCAGAAGAGATTGTAACTCCTACCTACATTACCTACTATAAAGTATTTTGTATTTTGAAAATAGAAAATAGGTCCCAAAAACTATTTCAAATAAAATACAAAATAGTTTTCTTCAAAAGGTATTTAAATACAAAATACAAAATAGGTATTTTGCATTTAGTATTTGCATTTTAAATACAAGTATTTCAAATAAGTCACATCTCTGCTTACATACAAAATCCAATCTGTAATGACGACACAAATACATAGAAAATGACACCCTACACAGACAAATCTTGCACACCTCGATCTGTTTTTGTGTACGGACGAATCACAAGTGTCACAACACGCTCACTAACACATTTTCGTCAAAGAAATTTTCTGAGAGATGAGAAGTCGGATTTGTCGCTCGACCGATCCGCAATTTATACTGGGCGAGCAAAATCGATAAATCCAGCAATTACATGAGACTAAAATATAATAATTGTGTTTAAATGTAATTAAACGTATGACATGTAAAAAAAATATTACTTACATGTGAAATGTAACACCTTCTTTTTGTAAATTTGATGTCCCCGACCTCTTTTTACAACAAAAACCCGAACAATTAGGCATTTTTTCTTAGTGTCCGACCGAACGTTCGGTTTCGGTTTCGGTTTCGGCCAGTTTCGGCCAAAAAATCATGTTTCGGCTGTAGTTTCGGTTTCGGCCAAAAAACGGCCGAACCTTTCGGCCGGGCCGAAACTTACGAAATGGTACTTCGGACAAAGACCAAAAGTTGGGGAATAAGTAGGACAACAATATTAATACCTACATATACTGATTCATGTATATTAGGTACAGACATTAATTGGTTTATTATAAAACACAATTCCACTAATAATATAATAAGAATAAATAATAAAAAAAAAAAAAAAAAAAATGACGCTGTCAACGTCAGTCGTGTTTTTATAAATTTTCTCAAATTATTTTCTAGATTTTGTATTTACATGTTGCTTTCTACATTATTTTTATGAAAAATATAACCCAAGACTGCTACGTACTATTTACATATATGTAAGGGTTATAATTGGCCATAGAATATGATGTCCTAACATGTACGACAAAACTCCCTAAGTGAAAGAAAATGCAAACGAGAAGCAAAACACGAGCTCAACTAGCGTCTCCACGAAACGCACGTTCACCACCCTCGCCCGCCTCGTCCGTCTCCTCGCAACCGTCGTCGGGCGATGAATTCGCCACCGCGCCCGACACCAGCGAGTCGAGCGACGAGTGCGGGCCGCCGCCGCCGCCACGACCACCTGCGCGACGAGGGCGGCCACCGCTGCCGGCACGCTTGGGGCCTGCGGGACATCCTGCCCCGCCCACGGCTCCCGCTGCCGGTGGTGTAGTGCGTCGCATGAGATGGACTCGACAAATGAACGAGAATGTCATGCGCGCCTATTATAGGGCTACAGAGGGGGGAACACAGCTATCCGCCTATCGTTCAAGAATACTGCCTCTGTTTCAGGCTCTTGAACCCACCATCACCGTGTCGGAGCAGCGATTATCGGATCAGGTGCGCGTCATTCAGCGGCTAAAGCGGTTGGATGACTTGACACTTGATCGGCTTCGCCTGGAGGCTCTCTCTGCTTGCGCAGCCTCCACCTCGGCGCGGGACCCGCCCGCGACGTCGCCGAATCCGGTGCCGGCACCCGACCAGGCACCGGGGGCACCGCGGTTGGATCTCAACGCCGACGAGGAGGAGATCGCGCAGAGTGTGAGTAGTACAGCCAATGAGCAACTGAGGAGGACTCTGGATGAGGCGATTACGCAGTATCGCTCCACTCCCAACTCTAGGCCACGATTACCACGTTTGCCTATGAATAGACGCAATCTAGCGCTAATGGGAGCCCTAAACGCTTTACTAGAGCCATATTTGCGGACTAGTAAAGATTTAGATGATACGCACGCGATCATGTATTGCGGAGCCATCGCGGCGTGCCGTGTTGCACGAGTCAAGTTTCCGGACTCTGAACGTGCACCTAGGACTGCCGGTGGTGCCCCCGCATGGCAAATACGGATCGAGCGACGTATCAGCTCCTTTAGGACTCTTATCGCAAAGCTGATCTGCTTCAGGGGGGGCAACAATCGCCCCCGAGTAATGCGCTTTGTAAACCAGGCGTTCGCGGGGACGGATATCAGGCCCCGCGACTACATGGCCAACGTTACGGAGCGCATCGACTTTCTAAAGCAGAAAGTCTATGCATGGGCAAACCGTATTCGCCGCTACAGAGAGCGTGTGGATCGATTCCAGCAGAATCGTCTTTTCCAGAGTGACCAAAGGAAGGTGTACCGAAAGTGGGAGGAAACCAACCTTCGTGAGTCCGACACGCAGCCGCCGGATCCTACTGTCATGACTGACTTCTGGCGTAGCATCTGGTCGGTGCCTGTCGGACACACCGAGGGGAGTTGGATGAATGTTGTCGAGCGTGAGTGCGAGTCCATCGAACCTATGGGGGTAGTCACTATCACCCCCGATGACGTAAGTTGTGCCATCCGCACGACCCAGAACTGGAAAAGTCCTGGGCCGGATGGATTGCACAACTTCTGGCTAAAATGGTTCCGATGCTCGCACTCCTGCTTGGCAGCACAATTTCAACAAGCCCTCGAGCTTGGTTCTCTCCCACCTTCCTTAACAACTGGTGTCACCTTCCTGCTCTTCAAGTCCGGTAGTACCACGGAAGCAAAAAACTACAGACCCATCACATGCTTGCCTACACTCTACAAGCTCCTTACATCCATTTTGAGAGCAAAAATCAACGCGCACATTGTCGCAAATAATATTTTGGCTTCCGCTCAAAATGGATGTAGGGTTGGGTCCCGTGGTACTAAAGAGCTCCTCCTCATAGACATGACCATATGCCAACAAATCCGGCGGAACAAGGGGGCCCTCTCAGCCGCTTGGATTGACTACAAGAAGGCCTATGATTCGGTGCCTCATTCATGGCTGGGGAGGGTCTTAGAGCTGTATAAAGTTGATGCAACTTTGAGAGCCTTCCTAAGCGCGTGTATGGGGCGGTGGACCACAGTCCTTCGTCAACCAGGAGGCGGGAATGACCGCTCTGGTCCGCAGGATTTTATAAGGATTGAGCGAGGAATCTTTCAGGGTGACAGTCTGAGTCCCCTGTGGTTCTGCCTAGCTCTGAATCCCCTCAGCACCCTGCTGAAAGATTTGGGACTAGGTTGCCGGCTTCGGAGAGAGGGTGAAGTCATTTCTCACCTTCTGTACATGGATGACCTCAAATTATTTGCACCAAATAACCAAGACTTGTTGGACCTACTGAAAACTACCGAAGTCTTCAGTAGTGCCATCAACATGGAGTTTGGTGTCGATAAATGTGCGGTTATACATGTAGAGCGGGGGAGGGTTATAAATTCAACAAATTTACAACTCTCTGAGACAATGGCTTTCAGATCTATCTCTGAATCAGAAACCTATAAATACCTTGGTATGTCACAGTCGTTGGGTATTGAGGACGAGGGTATTAGACGGTCGGTGAAGGAGCGCTTTTTCAGTCGGCTCACAAAAGTCCTTAACAGTCTTTTGTCAGGAGGCAACAAAGTGCGCGCCTTCAACGCCTGGGTAATGCCCCTACTCACATACTCCTTTGGCATACTAAGGTGGACTCAGACCGAGCTGGACGCCCTGGATCGGAGGGTCCGATCACTGCTCACCGCACATCGCATGCTACACCCACGCTTTATGAGATTGTACATCCCATCGCTCGTCAGTTATGAGATTGTACATCCCACGGAAATGTGGAGGCCGAGGCTTCCTAAACGCCAAGGATCTCCACAACCGCGAGGTGTACAATCTCAGGAATTATTTCCTTAACAACGAGTGTGGGATGCATCGTGATGTGGTGGCAGTAGACAGGAACCTCACGCCGCTCTCCTTGGCAAACGAGAACTGGCGCAAACCTGTGGTACTAAGTACTGCGGATCGCAAGGCGGCATGGGAGAGTAAAGTGCTACACGGGCGGTTCTACAAGGCCCTCACGGGACCTGATGTGGACCTGCTCGCGTCGGTGAACTGGTTACGATTCGGGGACCTCTTCGGAGAAACCGAGGGTTTTGCCTGTGCAATTGCGGACGAAGTAATGATGACGAACAACTATCGGAAATATATCCTGAAGGACGGTACGGTCGACATTTGTCGGGCATGCCGCCGTCCCGGAGAGTCACTCAGGCATATCATTTCCGGTTGTTCTCATCTTGCTAACGGCGAGTACTTGCACAGACATAATCTCGTAGCCAGGATTATTCACCAGCAGCTTGCTCTTCTATACGGCCTTGTGGACCGCGAAGTACCGTACTACAAGTATTCACCTGCGCAAGTTCTCGAGAATGGTCGTGCCACGCTCTATTGGGATCGATCTATCATCACTGACAGGACTATTGTAGCCAATAAGCCTGACATTGTGATAATAGATCGATCGCAGCGCCGGGCCGTGCTCGTTGACATCACCATCCCCCATGATGAGAATCTCGTGAAAGCCGAGAAGGACAAGTCTAGTAAGTACCTAGACTTGGCTCACGAGATAACCGCAATGTGGGATGTTGATTCGACGATCATTGTCCCGATAGTTGTTTCAGCTAACGGTCTAATAGCGAAGAGTCTCGACCTACATCTTGAGAGACTCTCGCTAGGTGGTTGGATCAAGCGTCAGATGCAGAAGGCGGTGATCTTGGACACGGCGCGGATAGTCCGCCGGTTCCTCTCTCTGCAGCCCTGACCACCGGCAGCTTGGGCCTTGCCCCGCTGATGGCGGCACCCTAGGTTAGGTTTTTTATAATATGTTTATAAGTATTTTGTATTGTTTTTGTAAGTGTTTTTGTATTTTATTTTTATATCCATATTATAAAATAACCTAACTTAAGACCAAAAATAAATAAATAATAAATTCATTTATTTAAGGACCATCAGGGATCATTTTTTTGTTAGTACTTACGACTATGCCTTATAAAATATTGTTAGTATTATAATAAATATAAATAAATATTACTAATGAGGGCGCCACTGGACGGTTGACGCAGTCTTAAGAGGCTGTCAATACCTATAAGTGAATGAGATAGCACTGTCGCATGTTACTGGGCCCTGGGCAAGATAATAATAAGAAAACTAACCTCACTTTTTACCTCAATTTACCATTGGTTTGTGTTCCACATGTCCTCTACTTCAGCTTAGCCTTTGGCCTCGCTGCGCCATGCTCGGCCTGCGGTCTCGCTTTTGAATACAATGGACATTGGTTGGAGTCTGTGCTCAACTACTTATCCTGAAGCCTTAAGCACAGCTTTGACTTCGCATGAAAGTTCGCCTCAATGGGGCACTTCGGACTTTTCGGCCCAGGTGAAGATCGGTACCCGGCCTTGCGATATTGTTAACAAAAAATTTCGCGCTCGCTGCGCTCGCGTTTTTGGTTGACCCTGTGTCTACATGTTAACTTGACTGGTGAATGAATAGAGTTAGACCAAGAAAATTCTGCAATGATTTTGATAGCATACGCAGTGCAACTAGTGCAAATGTTATTTATACGTCATAATTTCATAAAAGTTTTGACGTTTAAAATAACACTTGCACTGCGTGTGTTATCAACTTATCAAAATCGTTGCAGAATTATCTTGGTCTAACTCTAGTAATTTTCATAAAAAACTGCTTAAGTAACATCAATTTTAAGGACATTGGGTGTTGACAGCCCCATAATATGTGTGTAAAAGCGGTTTTATGACATTTTTTCAACGATTTTAACAAGTCTACAAAAGTTTCGGATTCGGTTTCGGTTTCGGCCGAAACTAGAGCCAAAGCCGAACATTAGGTTTCGGTTTCGGTTTCGGCAAAAAAACATGTTTCGGTCGGACACTATTTTTTCTGCTGCTGTGTTCACTCTCGCGTCTGGACTCGGTCTAGTTAAAAATCCGAGCGCAACTAGTTTTATTACCCGCGCTAGATCAGTTGATCTTGTACCTAGGCAGAGGGGAAATAGTGCGAATGCCGCATCCCTTCCGTGTTGATCGAAGGTTTTTACACAACTGACCCTTTAGGGTAACATTCCATTTCTGACCGCAGCTGCACTACTGAGGGCCTACCGCGAACCACGTTCGACGTGTTACCTCCCTGTCACACTTACGTACGAATTTACAAGTGCGACAGAGAACGTGGTTCGCGGTAGGCGCTCTGGTACTGAACGCGTCGCTGTTACTGTCAATTTACAAAAGAGAACCAGTTGAAATCTAAACTATAACGTATCTAGAATGGATCTAGTACGTGTCGTCTCTTGTGGATATCTTGAAGTTCGAATACGGCCAGGGCTGCCAGTACATATTTTTTTATTATACGATCCAGTGCCTGCAATTATACGAAATTCGATTGCATTATACGAGAACACAATTAAAAAAAAAAAACGATTATTAATATTAAATCGATATTTTACAAACTGGGGTCTTACCGCAAAGACCGAAATTCGCAAATTGCGGGGGTCTTTATCTTTTACTCCTATGAAGGCGTAATAAGAGTGACAGAGAGGGACGCCCGCAATTTGCGATCTTCGATTTTCGCAATTATAACCTTGACGTTGACGTACGGTTCCGTTAAATTGTATAACAGTATTGACACACTGTTTTTAGGGTTCCGTAGCCAAATGGCAAAAAACGGAACCCTTATAGATTCGTCATGTCTGTCTGTCTGTCTGTCCGTCTGTCTGTCCGTCCGTATGTCACAGCCACTTTTCTCCGAAACTATAAGAACTATACTGTTGAAACTTGGTAAGTAGATGTATTCTGTGAACAGCATTAAGATTTTCACACAAAAATAGAAAAAAAACAATAAATTTTTGGGGTTCCCCATACTTCGAACTGAAACTCAAAAAATTTTTTTTCATCAAACCCATATGTGTGGGGTATCTATGGATAGGTCTTCAAAAATGATATTGAGATTTCTAATATCATTTTTTTCTAAACTGAATAGTTTGCGCGAGAGACACTTCCAAAGTGGTAAAATGTGTGTCCCCCCCCTGTAACTTCTAAAATAAGAGAATGATAAAACTAAAAAAAATATATGATGTACATTACCATGTAAACTTCCACCGAAAATTGGTTTGAACGAGATCTAGTAAGTAGTTTTTTTTTATACGTCATAAATCGCCTAAATACGGAACCCTTCATGGGCGAGTCCGACTCGCACTTGGCCGCTTTTTTGAAGTAAGTATTGTCAGTCGTTTGACATCGATGGTTTTTTTCGTATCCAATTATACCGATTGACCACCTATACGTAATGGATACGAAAACAATTTCATTATACGAATTTCGTATCCAATTCTACGATCTGGCAGCCCTGAATACGGCAGTCAGTCTGTCAAGTAAGGATGGTGCAACTGGCAATTAATGTAGTCGATTGGGGGTTGATTTGTTGTATACATTCTCATTTAAAGCTTTTACATTCAAGTTAAGAAGTCTCATGAACAATAAAACGAAATCAATTAAGGCCCGCCATTCAATTCGGGGTCGACTTAAGGGGAATACAAAACTTTCGATTTCTAGGTTTAAGTTAAAAATGATAATGACATCTTCCTATACATACTACATATTATTAAATGGTGGATTGTGGTTTTAAATATCTATGTTGGATACAATCAGTAAAAATCATGAATTTATTAGAAAACAGAATATTGACAAGAGAAAATTTTCTACGAATGAAGGATTTCTATACATGCTTTATGGTTCCGTATAGCGAACCCATTTATAGTTTCGACATTTTCGTCTGTCTGTCTGGTTGTTCGTGACTTAGTTTAGTGATATATGAGTGAGTGTGAGTCCTTAGTATTAGAAAGCAATTTGGCATGGCATATGGGAGAAACTTTATGTACTTATATAAAACACCCTTGACCCTTTTCACGCAAATAAATTATTTATGATTAATTTATTACACTGACAAAAGTGGTCAATTTTTTTTTTAAATTTTGGTAAAAATAATATAATGAGTTCCAGTATTTCGTCTTCGACTGTTACATCGCAGGGTATTGGTAAAGTATTATAGTTGGTCAAACCAATTTGTCAGTAAATAAGAACAATAAGAACAAAAAAAACTATACTCATCCGTAGTTAGTACTCTAGTCCGTAGTTAGTGTCTTACACTAGTGTGTAAGACAAAGATTCTCTCTATCTGTTTGAAATGAGACAGTCCTTTGACAAACTATATATTAGTGGCAATTGTTTACATATGTGAATCTAGGAATCGAATATTTTAAATAGGAGCGGAAGCTCACCTTTCCTCTTAACTCGAGAGCATCAAATCGACTCGGATCCGAGATTGAACGCGTGCCCGGAATACGCACCCGAAACCGTTTTACATGAGAATGCGAACTCGACCCAATGACTCGGATAATAGCGTCGAGTGGATTCTGGATCAAGTATTGCTGGAACCAAAAATATAATATAAATGACATACATACATACATATATTCACACCTATTTCCGGGAGGGGTAGGCAGAGACCACGGATTTCCACTTGCTACGATCCTGACATATGTACCTCTTTCGCTTCCGTTACTTTCATAACATTCCTCATACACGTTCGCCGGTTTAGGGTGCTCTTGCCTTTCTTCAAGAAAAAAATGTTATAGGACATTCTTACACAGATTGACTAAGTCCCACAGTAAGCTCAAGAAGGCTTGTGTTGTGGGTAGTCAGACAACGATATACATAATATACAAATACATAAATACATAGAAAACACCCAAGACTCAGGAACAAATATCTGTGTTAATCACACAAATAAATAACCCTTACCAGGACTTATGTAACTCCGTATTAGATAAGTAAAGTCTAAGGAAAAAACGTCGGAAATCAACAAAAAGTTATTCTCTCGAATAGATGGCGCCACACCTTTGGCCTATACTCGGGTAGATGGCGTTGGCGACACCGTTTGATATTTAACAATTTTAACACATATTAGTGAAAGAAGTCAGAGTCATAATAGGTATGGCGTTCATAAACAATAATTTAAGGTTTAAGGTTTATATAGGTTTCGCTTTTTTTTATATTGCACATTTTAAAAAAAAGGAAATCATACTAAATATCATGGAGAATGGAAAATGTTTAGAAGTGGAAAAACGTTTTTTCTTTTTGTATGGACGTGTACGAGCTATACTTCCCTCTTAAGAGTCACACCGGTATGATCGACAGTCAAAGGAGGTTTTATTACGTTCGTAACTTATTTTCCGCTCCCTGATCATGCGCTGGGGTGGAAATTATTGCACAAAAAGAACCATTATTTACTGTCAGCGTTACTACCTTCGATATTTTGTCAAAGACCGTTTTTATGGTTCAGTGCAAGATTTAAATTTAAATCTATATGCAAGGGATCATCTTCAAATAATATCATTGGTAGTTATAGTTGTTAGCGTGATAGGGACAGATTGAACGCTTTTGAAATGTGGACTGTGGAGAAGAATGTAAGGTATAAGCTGGAAAGAGAGGAAAACAAATACGGAAGTATTAGATTTGGTAGGTGAAAAGACAACCTTGCTGAAAACGATTGGAAACAGAAGGGGAAACATGTTGGGGCACCTGATAAGGCACGATACTTACATAAAGACTATAATTGAAGGAAAAATAGAAAAAAAAGAGGCAGAGGAAGGTCGAGACGTGCGTTTTTGGACTAGGCTAAAGAGAAAATCAATGTAGTGACGTATCAGGAGCTCAAAACAGCGGTAGAGAGAAGAATGGAATGGCGATTACTCCACCGACAAGAGCTAGGCTCTTGAAATTGTGATGATGATGATAGTTGTAAGTTTATGTTATTGAAAGCAAAGTAAAGGCAACTAGGTTTATTTAAACAAGGCGAGGAACACTGATTTAAACGAAGCATTACGGGCGATTTATCTCTTACCCCTCGTGAAAAACCCTTTCAATCTTACCCCCAACGCACCTTAAGTTAGTTTTATAATTAGCTCTGTCCCCGTGGTCCGAAGAAAGACAAGGAAATGTACAGACTATACCTACAGCGTGGCAATAACGACGCCAATAGTAATGCAGTTGCAGTCAACATTCAAACGTCACCTTAAGATAAAAATAACAAAAGATACAACTATCTGGTTCCTTAAAATCATAGATGGTAGGATCCTAATAGATGTGGTATACGCGTGCGTCCGTGAGGGACAAAACATATGCAATACGACACCATGATTGGTCGAATTTATTTGTTGCCCACCATAATCCATACTAATTTACGGTGGGGAATAAAAAAAACCTGCCAAGTGCGAGTCGGACTCGCGCACGGAGGGTTCCGCACCATCAACAAAAAATAGAGCAAAACAAGCAAAAAAACGGTCACCCATCCAAGTATTGACCCCGCCCGACGTTGCTTAACTTCGGTCAAAAATCACGTTTGTTGTATGGGAGCCCCACTTAAATCTTTATTTTATTCTGTTCTTAGTATTTGTTGTTTTAGCGGCAACAGAAATACATCATCTGTGAAAATTTTAACTGTCTAGCTATTACGGTTCGTGAGATACAGCCTGGTGACAGACGGACGGACGGACGGACGGACGGACAGCGGAGTCTTAGTAGTCGTCGTAGGGTCCCGTTTTTACCCTTTGGGTACGGAACCCTAAAAAGTGAGACTGTGACAAGGACAAACAATAATAGCGCTTTCTCTGCTAGTTCTGCTACTCCTACAGAAAGATTATCCCGTTCGATCATTTCCCCCCACCCTTCATGCCTGATCCAGTTAAAATACTTAGATTCATGCTTAAAATTAATATTAGCCGCCTTAACGGCTTGCGAGTAAGCAATATTCAAAGATGACGAACTCTTAATGTCACCAAACGAGCACCTGAGTCTATCGACTCCCACACTCGTGCAATAATAACTACCATCATTTCTTTCTACATCCTCTTTACTCTTTACTAATCTAACGCCTTCCTTTGTTAAACAAACACAGCCTAAACAATATCCTAAGATGCCACGAACAAGATTCAAAGTACAATGGAGGAATTTAAAAGACCGGGTCTAACTTGGTTGCTACCTGAACAGTACATCACAAGATTACTGCGAAATCCCTCACAAATTGGAGATTTACTTGACACGAGAAAAAATTACACCTAAAGAAAGGTGATAAGGACTTTATTGTAATGTGGTATGGTCGAGTTTTGCTTGAACGTTTTGAGGAAAAGTGAAGGTTTAAAAAACTCGACTACTGTAGCCTTTGAAGTAGATTTTTTATGTTATGTGAAGCAAGTTGCTTTTATTAGAAATTAGATGTTATTTTCAATGTAAACAGAACGGTTTTCGAGGAATTCTCTATTTATTTTATAAAGCAAAACTTTATCCATAAATATCAAAGCAACTAACTCTGATCCACTCCGTTTATCTTTCTGTCTGCCTGACCTGTCTGACGACTAAACTGCTAAATCGATCTAAATGACATTTGTCAAGTACAAAACGTAACACCCAGGTGGATGTAAATAACTGTGCAATAAATTATTGAAAATAAAGGTTCCGGTAGTAATTCTTTTCAGCGCCTGTGCAAAATCTCATAGCAAAGTGGCGGCGCGGTAACATAGTAGTGCAATAGTAACCTACGGCGCTTACGATAACTGTAACTAACTTAACTAAGTATCATCTCATACTAAAATGCGACTATAATCGGACCAATCTAACTCTGCACACACTTGTGACAAAGTCATCATCATTGGCCTGTAACATCAATAAAATTATGGTTTAGGTATACAGCGTCCATAAGAGTGCGGCACTTCCGCAAATGACTAGTAAGTCCAATGCGAGAGCGGCAGTAAGTAACAAAGTATGGGAGTGCCATAATATCTGTAATATTTATTTCTATATTAATTTGACGCCCTTTGTTTCCCATAAAGTTTTATGTCATAATCTATTGTTTGCAGATTGTTTGTCATATTATATCATCACTACATAGTATAAAACAAAGTCGCTTCCCGCTGTATGTCTGTCTGTCTGTATGTATCTTTAAAACTAAGCAACGGATTTTGATGCGGTTTTTTTTTAATAGATAGATTGATTCAAGAGGAAGATTTATGTATAATTTGTACCCCGTGCGAAGCCGGGGCGGGTCGCTAGTAAGTCATAAAACTGAAACCGTTAACTATTCCGGATTTTCGTAAGGCTATCCTATAGGTTAGATTAGGTTTGTTTTATGGCAATCCTGAAAAGTGATGCATTTCTGAATCAAATGAATTATGACTAACGAAAATGCGGGCCAACAAATACATTATATGACTTAAAACTGTTTGGAAAAAATAGAGACCCAAATTAGACGTGTATGCTGACCATAGATGTAAGTAAAATGAGGTAGAATATGGTACCAGGCGCACGATCGTGAGCCATTAAATATAGGTTACGGAACCTATATTTAGTTAGTCGTATGGGTGACGCCAACCAGTCAAGTTGTCAAAATCGTTGGATCAAATTTTAGTTTTGTCAACTATGAACATCACACGTCTACATAAATAAAAGGTCATTGATGCTGACACTCGCAAATTTTGTAATTGAACCACGTGCAGTCAGCGGCAGATTACATTGTATTGCAATAATAATTTTTAGCGTTAGTATTAGTTGTACTTAATTTTAGTTTTATATTCATTTTATAACACTTATTATGCAATAAATGAGTTATTTTCTCAATGTATTGCAATAGGTATGATATTACTTTAATGGCAAGCACTATAAAAATCATAAATTTATTCAGAAACGACCGAGATATTAGAACAAATAAGTTATTTTAGAATATATTAACTAACTAATTATTACGGCTCAGCGACCCAAAGAGGATTTTGGCCTCCGAAACGAGAGCACACCACTTTTCCCGATCCTGCGCCGTCTCCTGCCAATTATCGGCTTGAAGCTGACGCAGATCCGCTTCCACACTGTCTCCCCAGCGATATCTGGGCCGACCTACCGGGCGGCCACCAGTCGGTCTCCCCAGGTACGCCCTCTTAGAATACATTATACAGTTTAAATTGCAAGTGCGTGTATTTACAGTCGCTCGCTAGTGTAGGTCTCAAGCTAATCCGTTCCCCCCGGCTACCTACACGTCGTGAAATATGGCCGGCATTCTTCACCCCTGACAAGTACGGTAAACCGGGGTGACTTTGAAATGCAGGGGCGACTTTTCAGTATTTCAGCCGTACCTAACATATTTTTATTCGGAATTTTTAGTAGTAGGTCAACAAAAATGTATAATATTTAATCTAACTTGTTACACGAACAGTTCGTGAAAATAATGAATACTTAATGCTAATTTAGTGGCCGTTTTAATACTATCAAAGTATCCCCAAAATTTCCTAAAGTCACCCCGTTTTACGGTACTACATGTAAAGACCTACACTGATGAGCGACTGTACACGCACTTGTAATTTAAACTGTATCATATATACTAAAATAACTTATTTGATCTAATATCTTGGTTGTTTTTGAATAGATTTATGATTTTTATAGTGTTTGCCATTAAAGTAATATCATACCTATTGAAATACAATGTAATAAGTTATATAAGTACCTACTGTGCCCTTGTACCCTACTACATTTAAGTTATGTACAGTAAGTATTATAATATTAATTTTTGTATGCTTTCAGGTATCTTGAGGCCGGTACTTCCGTAGACACCTACCTATCTTAGGATTTTTTTTACAATCGAATCTTCTTCTTATGTTGCCGTCTCCTGCCGGAGGTTTCCCCTGTATTATCAGCTGGAGGAGGTGGTATTTGTCATTTCGTAAAACATGAACAATAAAGTACTGCAGTTTCCAAATCTTTATTGTATCTGTAATGTCTCTTTTCTTTTGCACTCTCTCTCTCTCTCTCTCTTAGAATCAACGAAAAATGAAAAAAAAATTCAACGTCAAGCCACTTTTCTTGTCCGCACTTGCTTCGCAACTTTCAGCCTGTAATTGGTTTTTGTCGATCACTTGACACGCATTTAGAGAGACAGACGGGCAGATTATCCCCAAGACACCCTGGCTAATGGGTGCGAGCAGGACATCGCTATTAACGCATTACTTTGTCCCGTTTACGCATTAGAGCAGGATCCCCATCAGTCCGATATTATCCGCGTAATGGGAATTGGAAACAATGACTTATGTCTATAGTTTAAGTGGTCAGTTGCGACCTTCGGAAAGATCTTTGTACCTTTGGAGTTATGTTCATGGTTTAAGTGGCAAGTTGAGGATAGATGGGGTTTTGTGGGTTTTCTGATGGTTAGGCGATTGTGGGTGACACAGACAAATTAGAACCTTGAGTGTTATCTAAAGTTAGGTTTCTTGATGTATTCAAATTGTGGAAAAATATTTTCCATAATGTGTCAATATCCAGGGAGGAATATGAGGACTACGTTTGTTTGGAGAATCGATCGTCACCTTTCCTCTTAAGTATTTTTTCGTACGCTTTTTTGATGCCATCCGAAAAGAGCCCAACCGGCAAATTATTCCTCAGAATATAACATTTTTTTATCAATAAAATACGTCTGCAAAAGATAGGTACAGTTTTTTTTAATTAATGCATAGGGTAAGTTTCGATCTTGCTAGCTTTAAGTTTTGTAAGATACCTACCTAACGGTACATATGGAGAAATGGCAACAGCGACCTTCAAAGAAATTGTCACCATCACAAACACGTTTCCACGAAACTGTGCCCTGAAAACAACCCCATATCACCTGCGATTGTTAAATAAAAAGCCGTTCCCATCGTAAGGCGGCAACATTATTGCATATGAGGAAAAACGAACAAGCGAGGGAATTCCGCGATCCTTCGGCGCGGTTATGGTGGAGACACACTCTAGCTAGGAAACGTTGCGTTTCTTTCGAAAAAATAGACATATATCAGAGAATTACTACGTGTCAAATTTACTAAAATTTAAGTTAGCCTAAAATGTATTATAGTTGCAGATAAAAAACAGATAGCTCCAAAGAAGTGGCAGCAACATTATAGTTCATGAGGACGCTGCGAAAAAGGACAAGCGAGTGAATTCCGCGATCCTTCGGCGCGGTTATGCTGGAGACACACTCTCGACAGGAAACGTTGCTTCTCTTTCGGGAAAAAATAGAAATCAGAGAATAAGTTTATATTTTAGAGTTCCGTACCCAAAAGTTAAAAACGGGACTTAATACATCACTCTCTATCTGTCTGTCTGTCACCAGGCTGTATCTCATGAACCATGATATTTAGACAGTTGAAATTTTCACAGATGATGAATTTTTCTGTTGCCGCTATAACAACAAATACTAAAAACAAAATAAAATAAATATTTAAGTGGGGCTCCCATAAAACAAACGTGATTTTTTTGCCGTTTTTTGCGAAGCGGTACGGAACCCTTCATGTGCGAGTCTGACTCGTACTTGGCCGGTTTTTTGTTACCTACCTACGTCAACTTTTAACTAAAATATAAGTCTTAGCTTAAAATAATATATTACGGTTACAAATAAAAACCGGCGAAGTGCGAGTCGGACTCGCGCACGGAGGGTTCCGCACCATTAACAAAAAATAGAGCAAATCAAGCAAAAAAAAAGCGGCCAAGTGCGAGTCAGACTCGCCCATGAAGGGTTCCGTATTTAGGCGATTTAAGACGTATAAAAAAAAAACTACTTACTAGATCTCGTTCAAACCAATTTTCGGTGGAAGTTTACATGGTAATGTACATCATATATTTTTTTTAGTTTTATCATTCTCTTATTTTAGAAGTTACAGGGGGGGGGACACACATTTTACCACTTTGGAAGTGTCTCTCGCGCAAACTATTCAGTTTAGAAAAAAATGATATTAGAAACCTCAATATCATTTTTGAAGACCTATCCATAGATACCCCTCACGTATGGGTTTGATGAAAAAAAAATTTTTGAGTTTCAGTTCGAAGTATGGGGAACCCCAAAAATTTATTGTTTTTTTTCTATTTTTGTGTGAAAATCTTAATGCGGTTCACAGAATACATCTACTTACCAAGTTTCAACAGTATAATTCTTATAGTTTCGGAGAAAAGTGGCTGTGACATACGGACGGACAGACAGACGGACAGACGGACAGACAGACAGACAGACAGACATGACGAATCTATAAGGGTTCCGTTTTTTGCCATTTGGCTACGGAACCCTAACAAGCAAAAAAACGGTCACCCATCCAAGTACTGACCCCGCCCGACGTTGCTTAACTTCGGTCAAAAATCACGTTGTTGTATGGGAGCCCCACTTAAATCTTTATTTTATTCTGTTTTTAGTATTTATTTATTTAAACTTTATTGCACAAAATATATACAACAATGTACAAATGACGGACTTAATGCCAAATGGCATTCTCTACCAGTCAACCATAGGGCCAAACAGAGATACATTCAATTGGTGCAGAGAGAGAAAATATATTGAGTGAGTATTTGTTGTTATAGCGGCAACAGAAATACATCACCTGTGAAAATTTCAACTGTCTAGCTATCACGGTTCGTGAGATACAGCCTGGTGACAGACAAACGGACGGACGGACGGACGGACGGACGGACGGACGGACGGACGGACGGACAGCGGAGTCTTAGTAATAGGGTCCCGTTTTTAGGGTTCCGTAGCCAAATGGCAAAAAACGGAACCCTTATAGATTCGTCATGTCTGTCGGTCTGTCTGTCTGTCTGTCTGTCCGTCTGTCCGTCTGTCCGTCTGTCCGTCTGTCTGTCCGTCCGTATGTCACAGCCACTTTTCTCCGAAACTATAAGAACTATGCTGTTGAAACTTAGTAAGTAGATGTATTCTGTGAACCGCATTAAGATTTTCACACAAAAATAGAAAAAAAACAATAAATTTTTGGGGTTCCCCATACTTAGAACTGAAACTCAAAATTTTTTTTTTCATCAAACCCATACGTGTGGGGTATCTATGGATAGGTCTTCAAAAATGATATTGAGGTTTCTAATATCATTTTTTTCTAAACTGAATAGTTTGCGCGAGAGACACTTCCAAAGTGGTAAAATGTGTGTCCCCCCCCCCTGTAACTTCTAAAATAAGAGAATGATAAAACTAAAAAAAATATATGATGTACATTACCATGTAAACTTCCACCGAAAATTGGTTTGAACGAGATCTAGTAAGTAGTTTTTTTTTATACGTCATAAATCGCCTAAATACGGAACCCTTCATGGGCGAGTCCGACTCGCACTTGGCCGCTTTTTATTACCCTTTGGGTACGGAACCCTAAAAAACCAGATGGCTCCAAGAGTGGCAGCAACATTAGTTCATGAGGATGCTGCAAAAACGAACAAGCGAGGGAAGTCCGCGATCCTTCGGCGCGGTTATGCTGGAGACACACTCTCGACTGTTGACGGAAACGTGTTGCTTTTCTTTCGAAAAAAAACTAACCAATCGGAAAGTTACTCCCTTTTGCTGGAATGGCTTTTTATATCGTGTGAAGATACGGATTCCTCCATTATGCGTGGCCTGAGCCCTGACACGTTTTAAACATTTTAAAACTTTAAAATTCCGACGACAATGTGGACCCAGCAGCGGGAACGTCACAAATGCATGGAGTGTATGAGGCACGTATATCGTAAAATATCTCCGCGCTCCGATGCGATGATCCAATTTTTAATAAACCAGAGAGAATGTAGACTGGGGTGGCCGTGTCGTTGGAAAATGTGGGAACGTTGTCTAAGAATTTATGTATTAGTTTATTTTATGCAGCACGTTTTTATGCTAAGCTGAAATAGCTGCATTTACGAAGATCTTAAACATACTTTTGATTTTGGAATGCATGAGACTTAGAATAAATTTAAAAGTGGAAAAATTACATACTGCCTTGGGTGAGACTTGAACTCACGGCTTCTGGATCGATACTCCAGCGCTCTGCCAACTGAGCCACCAAGACCTCATCCATAGCCAGCAAATGTTTCCACAATGGACATAGCATAAGACTTTTTGAACGTTTTTTGAATCGAGTTCGAGAGCTATTTGCAAAACCGAGTACCGTTTCTCATTAGGTAGAGCTTTGGCATACTAATTAGTACTAATCCAGAAAAGGTAACAACTTTACGCTCAATAGAGCGCGCTGGACGTTAAGATTAAGTTGAGATTTTAATTAAGAAGAATAAATTAAAGAAGATAACTTAAGTAGTAGTTGTAGTAAACTCAGTGTACAAAAAAACATAATTAAAAAATAACATAAAATTAGTAAGAAGTATTTGTACTTACTCCTTACGAACTTATCCCTTTGGAGGATCTCTTCCAGCTAACCTTTGAGTAGATGTGAGGAGAGAGTGAAAAGAGGGTGACAAATGCCTTAACTCATTGTACAAAAAGACATAATTAAAAAATAACATTAAATTAGTAAGAAGTACAAAGGCGAACTTTTCCCTTTGAGGAATCTCTTTCAGTCAACCTTATTTGAGTAGATGAAAGGAGAGAGTCAAAAGAGGGTGACAAATGCCTAAAGATGTTTATATCTGAAGACCGTATCAGAACTGTCCTGTATTGCACATGACGCTTGGTTACAGTAACAGTCCCCTCACCAGCCGCGTTATTGTTTGCATTACTACCGTCTTCGTGCCTCACGCTTTCATATTTTTCGGCGGCACGCTTTGCTTTACTTTATTAGAAACAGGGCGTGATTCTGGCTAATACGAGAGTCAGGATAATCTGAAAGAAAGTTTAAAATATTTTAAAAACCTACAAAAACTTTAGTAAGGCCTGAGGCCCGTTTCTCAAAAGCTTGTAACTTGTGGAAGTGGAAGTCCCTTTCAAAACTAAACTACATGTATTATTAAACTTAAAATAATCTTGTAAATAAACTTATAAATAAAAAATGCTCCCCAGGTCGCTGCCATGTGTTATGGTGCCCAGAAGACTGGCAGCGTTACCTCGTTGAATGGCCAGACTTAGTCTCTGGCAGAAGTAGCTGACAGCCCTCTGGTCGTCGTTCGTCGTTCCCGAGAACTAGGTAGAGGAGAAGTAGGTACTAGTTTTACGAAAAACGGAAAACGCGCATTTTTGAGTTTTTATATGTCCCCCAGATACCTATTAACTATTAAAAGCGACGAAAGAGTTTATAGACGGTCGTACATAGACGATTTTCTTCACATTTACCTCTACAAATCGTTAGTAGAATCTGGTTTCCATATAGTTAAATACTGTATTAAAACCGTAATAAGTTCCAGAGTAATTCGGCAGCGTTCGGGAGCGCTCGGGTGGTCTGACGCATCGGCGCGTGAGCAGCCCGGATCGAATCGCTTGGACACGGTAGGGCGGGGACGGTGTCCGAATATTGGAAACTGGACGGACTAACGTGTCTGTGTAAAATGTTCCTAGATTCATAGGTATGTACATTTATTTATTTATTTGTTAGCCTGTTATGTCCCACTGCTGGGCAAAGGCCTCCCTCTCTTTCTTCCACGCGTCTCGTTCTAGGGCAATAATTAGACCGATCTTCCCGAAAGACGTCAAGATCGTGCCACCATCTCCTTCGAGGTCTGCCGGAGGTATGTACAGGAAGTTGCAAAATAGCATGAACACTTTGTGAATGGATTTCATTCACTTTTGCAGCTGGGTGTAGTCTGTTTAAGTTCGACACTCTGTTAAGAGAGATTTTGTTAGTAAGATGACTGAAGAGGTTAAGAGGTTGAGCACAAAATAATAGTGGCATTAGTAGCCACACTTGTTTTTTGCTAATCGTTGATCGGGTACCTGTCGTTATAAAGGAACTGTTTAAACTACTTATAAGGAATTCTCAATAACGTTCTAAGTTTGATTTGACGACAAGCTTATGAAATCTAAAAGTGAGGTGGCATTATATGACATTATAGACCCATACGTTTGCTTGTCCGTTCCTATAAACCACTTGGACCGGGTACGGAACCCTAAACTGGCAGCTGGTCGGCCATGTTTCTACACCGCTTGACCAATCGCTGCTCCGCTCATTGGGGCCAAATCGCGATACGCGTCAAGCGATCGATCAATTTTACACAAATTAATGGGAATTTTACTGCATATTTAAGAGGAAACATTAGCGCTTTATTTTTGTTACTAAGTTTCGTAATTTAATTTTTCACAGAAATATATCAACTAACCTAGGTACTCACTAAGATTTTCATGGTTATCTTTGCGCTATATTGCTTTGCTTTGCATTATGTGGATATATTATACCTAAGATATGCAGATATAGGTCGATTCACGAAAGCTGGCGCAGATTTTCTGAAAATGATGACATTTGTACTGGACAAATCTCGTGTCGCCAGAATCTACGTATTCGCTAACTTCTAAGTTTTTTGGACATCAGGATCTGCTGACATGCAAGCGTGTGTAAAACATTGAAGTAAAATTACCACGACAAAATATGAATTTTTGAGATGAACTTTATTGCAAACCTCACGTACCTACTGAAAACTTGAAGAACTAAACTCGTATTCAGAGTATTAACTTGCTCTCAAACAAAAGAGAACGTTGATACCGCGTAGCCTGATTCTGATTCGGACAAGACGTATTACACACATTGTGCATATGTACGTAGTGCATTATCACTATTATCAGTGAATATTTTTGTAAGCAATTTTTACTTAAGTAATGGCTATTCATGATATTCTTATTAGAGTGTAGGTAATGATTGAAATGAAATGGAAAATCATATACTTATAAGGGTCGTTCTCGCATTTCGTGCAAATCGGTGTTTTCGGAAATTTACCAAAAATGTGGTGGCGTTTTCAAATATCTGTTAATGCAAGGTTGTAACATAGGGCCTAAAGTATATGTCTCTCCAATGAACAATTCTAAAAAGATATGTATTTTCTTTATATGTACAATTAACACCCAAATTTTTCATTCATCTCTACATGTAACGCGTGAAGATATAACTTTGACCTACATTTTAACCTTAAGATACTACAAATAGAAAATTCGTTGTTTGTTCAATAAATGACTTATTTAGTTATGTTTTAAATCGTATAATATTAGAAGCTAGAAATAAATAATAAAAACTATACAGCCTTATAAGTGTATGGTTCAAGTAATTTCTTCATTACCGACGCGAGAAATAGATTAGCTATATTTTGCTATATAGCGAGGGTATATAGCGCCTACCGCCGATGCAACACATTGTTCGTCAGTCAGTTGGCCGCGTGATCTCGTAGCGGACGCCCGTGTGCCGCTGATAGCGAAAATATATACGATCTCTCGGGTCGGGAAGGAGTGTGGTTCTCGTTAGTCTTCATCGCCATCGCGTGATTTATACAGTAAGTAGCAAGTGTACATTATTATAATTATACGTAATGAAGTGTTTTAGTGTCCCCTTTCAGATGGTTTATTCTGCAAAATTAAGGTCTGATGCCAACTGATGTAGGCGACAAAAACTTCCAAAACTTCATTCATATCGGTTTCATTCACTTCTTTTCCTTCTAATTTTACTGGGAAAGGTAATGAATGACTTAAGAAGGTAATGATAATATATTCGAGGCAGTGCATTTAATGGAAAGAAGCTTAGTTATTATAAATATTACGTTGTTATAAACATTTAAAACTGTATATGATAATAGGGGAGCCCAACCGGGGAGCCTTTGTAGTCTAAGATGGTCGACCTTCACCGATATGTCTGACGGATGAAACTTACATATTATAAAAGAAAATATATTCCTGAACATAAATAAATAGGGTTGCTTAAAGAAATATGGTCAAAACTATGTTTAATTATTTATTGAAAAAAAAAAATTTTTTTTCTTTAAATTTCACCGATCTGTCTGACAAACGAAATAAGTTCCAATGGAAAGTATACAACTTGTACAATATAAATCAACTAGGTTGCCTATCTTTTTCCGGTCACTATTATGTGGTTATAGGGTTGCTTGCGAAAATCCGGTCACAAATAAGGTTTGCCAAGCTTTTAAATAAAATAAGAAGGGAAGACTTTTAGCGATAACTCATAAACGGCTTAACTTATCAAGTTCGCTTTAATTTTGTTTGAATGAGTTTATTAAGCACTATTTTTATGATTTTTTTCCATATTTTTTGGATCGATTTTTCAAAAGTTAGAAGGAATAACCGATTTTTATTCTTTCTAAATTGTTATTTCCGAATTGATTGACTTTATCAAAAAATGTTGTTTGCAAACTCCTATTTATTTTTAAAGACCTATCCGACGACACCCCACACTATAGGGTTAAAACGATAAAAAAAAATTACATAGGTACAAAACGCGAATGATTTAAATATATTTTGTCTATGCTAATTTTTGAAAATTTGAAAACTATGTTTTATGTGATATGGTGCGCAGATGATCAAACCGACTTAACAAACACTTGGGGTTAACAATCTCGACTTATAATGATGATAAGTAAATGGTGAATGTACCATCTAGCTTGAACATTATAAGTTGAGATTGTCAACTCCAAGTGTATGTCAAGTCGGTTTGATCATCTCCGCAATGCTTAAGACACATGTTTTTAATATTGTTGATTTTAATTGGTGTTAATTTTCTTGAAATACAGTTTTTTATATAAATAATAAATAAATAAATAAATATTGGGGGACATCTTACACAGATCAACCTAGCCCCAAACTAAGCAAAGCTTGTACTATGGGTGTTAGGCGACGATATACATACGTATATAGATAAATACATACTTATATACATAGAATATGTTCGATTTCATAAGTTTGTTTCATTACCGTCCACTGATAAAATTACCATCTCGGCCGAATTCATTACCAGCGCGTAGTTCATTACCAGTAGCCTTATTAAATGAAAAGTAATAACGTTACAAAGGTGCCTTTAGCAGAAAAATGTTAATAAATGAATCCACAAATTGACGAAACTCAAAAGTTTACCATTTAAAACAAAAATTACAAATCGAGAGAATCTCACCGATTTGCACGAAATGAGAGAATGACCCAAATGTACTCTGGCACACCTTGCCAGTAGACAAGGCGAAAATTTATAAAAAAAAATGTCGGCGCGAAGAGTTTACTTCGCAATAAATTCACTTCACCGTTTAGAAAAAGAGTTTTGCAGATGTGTCAGGTATAATAGTGGCAACCAACAATACGCCTTATGTCAATTTTTCTAAGATCTAAATTTCTAAGATAGACCTACAAATAGGTTGCACATCATGTCCAAAACTTTATGAAAAAAAATTGAAGTAGGTGTAATTTTTTTCATGAAATAAAGGGATTTTCCATTCTAGAATTGGAAAGTTTAATGATACGTGTGATGTTTCGGTATTTTTTCCATGTGTCTATGGTTTGGATAAAAAATAAACCTAGCACAGACAGAAAACATGATTCAGCAAAAGTGCATTCCATCGAGATTTCAGAATAACACTGTAGAGTTGAAAACTGCATCGCCAGTTGTTCTCAACTCAAGTAGACAATGGCTTATTCTCTTAACTTTCAAGAATAGGCGTCCCAGCAAGTCTGTCAAATTTCATAGATGGTATAATTTTTAATATAGGTTAACGTTATAAACAACGTTACCGTTATATTTAACAAACATAATATTCGAGAAAAGGCAAATCTCTCATGTGTTGGCGACACACTTAGGTCGCAGAAGCTTACGTACCATCACACTTCGCGATTACGCCATTTAGGGTCCTAGCTAAATTGGTCCATACTTACGCTATGGAATGTCCAACTTAGCTAGATCCCTCAATGACGTAACAATCACGGAGCGTGACCATAATATAGTTACGCTCCGTGATCCTTTCCAACGAGATTTTCGCCACACCGTAGGTACTTATCTAACAAGATTGCTATGTATGATATAGGTATATAGTGTGTAAAACCAATAAATAAATAAATAAATAAATAAAAAGCCTCTTTATTTTCTTATCAACTACTTACAAACGTATCATTTAGGTACATAATATTAATGAATTAATTTTTTTCATTTATTCTAACTAATTCTAACTACTATGTTTACCTTTTTATTTTAACTTATTTTAATTATACTTAATTTAATGTTTATGCGTTTAATAATTAAATGTTGATGGGAACCCCATTTTATTGGGTATAGGCTCCTCCAATTTGTTCCATTAGTCTCTGTCTTTTGCCTTATTTAGCCATCTTTGTCCGGCCGTGGCTACTATGTGGTCGCTCCATCGCTTTCGTGGTCGTCCTGATTTTCTTTTTGCGTCGGGTCCGTTCCATAGATTCACTTCTTTTGTCCACCTTTGATCCGTGTCTTCCTTCTTCCTCGCGTTGTCCCGGCATTTTTTGGCCACGGCTCATGGGAGCCTGGGGTCCGCTTGGCAACTAATCCCAGTAATTGGCGTAGGCACTAGTTTTTACGAAAGCGACTGCCATCTAACCTTCCAACCCAGAGGGTAAACTAGGCCTTATTGGGATTAGTCCGGTTTCCTCACGATGTTTTCCTTCACCGAAAAGCGACTGGTAAATATCAAATGATATTTCGTACATAAGTTCCGAAAAACTCATTGATCCTTTGATCCGTGTATCATATGTAAAACCAATACGGATAATAAATTAAACCAGATATAGAATTTATCCGTATAATCATTAATTAAGAAGTTTTTTAAGTTACACTTAATTCTGACCCGTGATTTTTTTTCATGTACTGAGCAGCAATGTACTGCAAACATTAAGAAACATAAGATGACATGACATTACGAGTAATTGCTTGGAGGATATAATCAAACGGAGACGCCATGTCTGTAATTTTCTGTACAAAACAGTCTGCCGATTTTTGCGGGGGAGGGGAACGTCAAATGTATGCGTAACGTAAAAATAACCATGTCAGATAAACGTCAGTCCATACATTGTGTATGACCGTTGGCCGCCTATTTTCGACAGAGGGGAAAGCCTGTTAATGGCTACTCCGTTTAGTTGTATCCTCCAAGAGTAATTGCCATCAAGCGTTGTCAGTTACTTTAAAAAGCTCGTTGTGTGGTGTATTACATTGCGGGCCGAATTATTTTGTATGGTTAAAAATTTTATTGTATTTCTGAGCAAAATCTATCTCAACATACTTCTTAGGTCCTATGCTCAGCTAACTACCGTTTAAATATTCGCCCGTATTGGATTTACACACTGTAGAGAAGAAATAGCATGTGTTTAGTACAACTGAATCATATTTTCCGCTTGCGACCGGTCGAAACAAAATTTTTAGGGGACAAGAAACTGTGTCATTAAAACAAGCCAAACTTTTGAGTGGGCGTCACACACTCCCATCGTATCTCAATCGAATATAGGTTAAAAGGCTCACAGTGTAAGTAATCTGGCTCATAAATATATTGCGCAGTCAGGACTCACAGAACGCATAGTGAGTCATTCGTTACCCGACACCTTAGGAATCACCGGCCCACAACGGACACAGCTTGTTTAGAAGAAGATAATATGTACTTACATTTGTAAAAAATAAGGTAAATAATAAATAAAGGTAGGTAATATTTTTATTCATATTTGCAAAAATAAACGGCCCCAGTACCTAACTATTCTTATTTTGTAAATCGGACCTTAATGATATTATATAACTACCATAGATAGGTTATACTCATATACTTATGAATCTGTTTTGTTGATTAATTTTCGCAATCCTTTTATTTTTGTTACACTAGTTGATAAGAACATAAGCTTGTCTCATTCTCTATCGGTGTGCGGTCGGTCGGTATTTAAGCGCTTTAATTTTTGAACGCCTATAACATCATTGCCTATAATATCATTGGTGGACCTCACAAAACGCACGTGTAATTGCTTATTATTAACGGGAAATAATAGGTATATTTACCACTGTTATAATCACGTCACTAATTCCCATTTTGAGCAATAAAATATAAATAAATAGCTTTTTGCAGCCCTGTTACTTACATGTCAATAAAAATTATCCTACATTTTTTAAACAGTTGCGTCCGCGGACTTGTATATTACGTTTTTAGAATGCACAATCTTCTTTACCATAATCTATGCGCCCATATTTTACCACATCCTTTCTTACAATATAATTGTCACAGATCTTGTTCCCGCGACATACGACAAACGACAAAGTGACGTAATTAAATGCGTCGCGTTTTATTTGCGACAGATGGGCGGAGTTATGCGACACAATACAGACAAACGAGGTTGTTTGGCCATTTATAAAACGTGCAGTTTATGTCAATGTGTACTTTGTGTTAGTCACAGTCTGTGATTACACATACACATGTCACATGTTGAATTGATGCGTAGTTTTACTGTTGCTATAGTTATAGGCGAATGAGCAGACGAATTTGAATGAATGAATGAAAATTATTTATTTTAGACGTAGTAAATGTTTTTTTTTATAAAGATATTTTATTGAGTTAATAAAGGTGCTTAAACAGGCAAGTAAGTGTCATCTGACCCCCGTACTAGTGTGAACTGTATCACGGTGGGTCAGGATTCACCGCCCTTACATTTTGTTTACAACACGTTAGTACAACTACACACACAGAATAAATAATAGTACGTCTTTTGAGTCGGGCGGCGTCTAGTCAGCGCTATAGAAAATGGCGTCGCTGCGCAGTTGCGCCAACATTGCGTCGAGCAGCAAGCCATAGAGTTGACTATCTAGATGCCGACACCCGCAAAACGCTATAAGTGTGGGGTGGCCCTTAATGTCGGTTTTTTAAATTCAGGATTTCCCCTACTTTTCCGAGTTGAAATACTTTTGGTTAAAAATGAGGATAACTTCTTACCGTTACTATCTTCCCTTAACTTGAACCTTTTTATAAATTCGCTAGGGTGGGTGAAAGATCATCTTATCAGTATAAATGTTTTGATAAGGGTTGTTGGAACTGGATTAATTGCTTGACATTTTTTTTTAACATTCGTTTAAAAATAGGGTTGAATTCAACATGTCTAAGAGTAATGAAATTGGGTAAAAAAAAAAGAAAAACATGGCTGTCTGTAAAGTCGGTTTACGGACGATAATTTTGCGTGATAAGGTCACAAGAAAACATTGATGAAAAATTGCATACTTTTATACGTTACCATGGAGATCTGTCCACAACGTTACCATGGAGATCTGTCCACAACGTGACACTTTTTCGTGCATGCTAATACCGGTGTTCATCAATTTATAAGACGTTATCAGGTCAAAAAATTGCTAGAGTTAGACAACTTTCAATTATATCGCTAAAAAGCTATAAACCAAGTATTTCTTTTATTATGGTAATCATTTATTGTTTAGTAATGGTATTATTTAAACGGCTAATGTCAGCCAGATTTCCAATTATTTTCTATAAGGTAAAAAACGGATTTCAAAACATGACCTCTCAGAAAAATCTACAAAATCATAAATTTTATCTCTCAAAGGGACGCAAACCCTCAGTTAAAGGAATCAAACAACCCCAAATCTCAATAATCAATAAATCATCTAAACGCACTTAACTGGGTCCTGCATGAGGGTCGCGGGGTCACGATTGAAAAGCGTAAAAAAGCCGTAAAAAGTCCGGGTCGTAAATAGATCAAATCTTCGGAATCATTCCTTCCCACCCCTGGCGTGCTCAATGACTAACATAAAGGTAGACGGGACATTGCTTTCGAAGCGCTTGCTATGGTGCCGTTTAGTGCCGAGGTTTTTATCCTTTTTCGCGTTCTGTAGTGCAAAAAATATTTTACACTCGGAAGGCTTTTTAGGGTTCCGTAGTCAAATAGGAACCCTTATAGTTTCACCATCGCCATCTATCAACAAATTGAAACAAATTGTATCATGACTACCATCTACAATTAATGTACACAGTACTGCAATAAATAATTCTTATTCTTATTTTTATCTGTCTGTATCAGGGATCGAAAACGGTTTTTTGCAAAAACTTCGAAATAACCATATATCGAATTATTTTATACTCGAATTGTAGGACTCAGTTGAGTTTTTAGGTAACGACATCGTGATATTAGATTGGCCAATTAGAAATAAAATAATTAACAAAGAACGAAAAAATACCGTTTTCGTTCCCATACTAAAAATACCGGTATCCGATCAATGGTCTGTATTGTAGTCTACGTATATTGTATGTCCATCACCAGTGTTTGTAAATCGGAGCAAATATATGGCAAACATTATCCTAGAGAAACTGTTTCCTATATAACTTATGTTTTAGGTTAGGTTTTGGAGCGCTGCTGCAAAGTGGAGAGGCAAGATTGTAGGCATAAAACACTGTCTCTTCTATATTTTTATTCTCTGTCCAAAGAAGCATACATGCGATAACGGGCACCGCCGACAGGATCCTCTTCAAATTGTACCTTTCTTATCTCAACCAGAAGCCGACTCGAACTTTAGATATCGCAATTTGACTTATTGTGACCACTGAGCACCATAGCACAGGGCGGACACGCCATACATCAAAAATGATTTGCGTTCATATGTGTGCGCGGCACGTCTGTACACGCGTCATTGTGTATCTGACGGACTTCTGGCATGCTCTCAGTAGAGCGACTTACGCACACATTCATGTCGCGGCCAGTCGCGGGGCGCGAGGTAATGCGAGTCGGGGCGGGGCGGTGCGTGTCCGTTCTGTATGATAATACTATTACTTATTCTGTGACCATAGGACATCCTACCTATAGGTACAATCATGTTTCTTTTTTATAGGGTCCGGCTGAAAACCAGCGTTGCAGTAATTTTACTGCAACATTATGCTGAGTCGATGCTGAGCTGAATATGTGCGTTTACCCAGAGATAAGACCTAGCTAGATCAATTTTTCGCCCCCGAAAACCCCCATATAGCAAATTTCATAGAAATCGTTAGAGCCGTTTCCGAGATCCCCGAAATATATAAATAAATAAGCAAGAATTGCTTGTTTAAAGGTATAAGATTACACTGCAGGTAGGACATAATTTTATAGAAGTTTGACGACAGACTTAAATATACGAGTGTGACGTTTAAAATAACACTTGCACTGCGTGTGTTATCAAAATCGTTGCAGGCTTATCTATTTCTTGGTCTAACAGTTAGACCAACTGGTCTGATATTGATTTGTAAATAGACTTAGACTCTATTAGACTCTCTATCTTATTTACAAATCAATATCAAACCCAGCAAAAATTTTCTAAATTCGAATCGCACCAGCGGCTCGTGAAAAATATTGCGTGCGTGGAAATTGACTTTCGCATTTCACTGGCCTTTTGAGGATGTTATTTATTTGAATACCTATTATTTAAGATAGGTACTGGGATATTTGAGATACTTTTTTTGTTGGGTTTTGCGAATGCGTTCAGAAAAATACTTTTTTTTATATTGCGAAATAGGGAAAAATTATACGTGTTTTTACTTTTTAGGGGTCCGTACCCAAAGGTAAAAACTGTCCCTCTGTCTGTCACCAGGCTGTATCTCATGAACCGAGATAGCTAGACAGTTGAAATTTTCACTCTTCCAAGCTCTGTGCTATCAAATTCGCTGCAGAGTTAACTTGGCCTAACTCTAAACACAATTACAATACCTAGTGCTTTCAGTCACTAACGTCGTTAGACTAGCGTCTGCCGCGGCTGCGCCCGTCTTGAGTGCTAATTAGTGCATTATTAATATTATCTTCGGTTTCCGTGAGCATTGGACCCTTTTGTCTATTAGAGAGAACCGCGACTCGAAAGTGCAATGTCAAAATCTTCCCTGTACCACAGAATAAATAATAATACTAGGTACCTACAGAAGGTTCACTCTCTAACAAAACGTTCTATTACGGCAGATATGACCGCTAGGTGGCGCAAACGCGAGCATATCAGGGTGCCGATTTTTGAAATTCGACCGATCGATCATTTATTTACGTCACCTACGCGAGAAGAAAATTTCACTTCCTGGCCAAGGCAAGACGTAAAACTTTAGACAAACCACGGGCGGTAATTCGTAAAGCCCCAAATCGCATATATACAAACACCTTCGTTCTGGAGCATTTACGAATTCACCTCCCTAGGTATGTAATGTACTTGTTGGGTAAATTGACTAGCATAGACCGTGGGGACTCACCTGTGACGTGGTGTGCAGCTTCTTTCAATCTTCACGGCATATAAATTCTACTAATAGAATTGAAAACGAGCAGTCAATACCACTAGATTCCCAATTTCTATCACTCGTATTAAAAAAAAAATTGCATTTCGCCGTTTTCCACCGATTTTCAAGTAACAAAATCGAGAGATCGAAATTCAAAAATCGGACCCCGCAGTGTCTGTTCCGTATAGCGCGGCAACTACTAAATATGGCTAAACACCAACATTGGTGGGCCACGCGGAATGAGCCACACCTGGCAGTACTAAATAGAACTGAAATACCACTGAAACTGTCCAATACAACGAAATTTGTAATAATTATCTAAAACTGAATCTGACTTGCATGATGCGGCTGATGCGCTAATTGGGAAAGAGTGCCAACGGAAACCGAAAAAACTGCACTCGTATTAGATTTGTATCTACACAGGAAACTTTCTAGACATCAAGAGCTTAATCTGTATTGTCAGTATTTTTGTTATACAACACATTTTTCTTATTACCTATTTGTAGTCGTAAAGGAATATACCTAACTTCGGATTCGTCGATTAGGTACTTATACCTACCTACGTATTTGTACGTATCAATCTTCCAAAAATTGGTTGAACGGTGATTGTTTGCCAATTTTGGCATTTAACGGAATGTTTTTTCTTTAAAAACCGGCAGATTTTCAGGGAAGCTATGGTTTAATTGTTCTATACTATGTATACTACCTAGAGACATATTTATTTTTGTTAAGGTATCAGAGAATAGTTAGATGGGCGTTTTCTAAAATAAATATTGAAAACCATATTCTCACAGATCCTGGTGTTTATGGGTTCTTTCAACTCGGAATCACTAGCATATTCAATTCTGATGATAAAATAAAATGTCCCAAAAATTTGTACCTATGCAAATTGTACGTTCCACTACGTCACGCACATACAAGTGAAAAATATTGTCATACTAAAACGTGACGTAATGGAATGGACATTTTGGGACATCTTTTTTTAATGGCGGGATAGAGAATGCTGTCGATTCTGAGTAGAATGAGCCCAAGAACGTCCAGATTTGAAAGAATCAGGCTTTCAATATTTATTTTAGAAAACGCCCAGATACTTTCGATGCATAGTCAGATTCAGATACGCTAATTTTGATGCTTACTGTACAAAGAATCAATGTAACCAATCTGGGGGCACGGCAGTGCCCCCGCCAAGTCGAGCGCGAAGCAAACACTGCCGTACCATCCTTTACTGGAACCATTTCGCCGCATTTTCAGGCCCCTATTTGAGAACCTCTGCTTAAGACCAGAACGCAGAAATTTTCGTCATCCAGTAAGCTATAATCACATACTTAAAATCCAAAATTTCAAGTCTGTAGGTCATTTAGTTCCGAAGTTAAGCGAAAGCAAAGTTTCGCATTTATGACACTCACCCACTCACTCATGATCATCAGAATAGAACTAGTACTTCCCATAAACTCAGAGAGCTGAAATTTGGTACAGAGTTAGGGTTTAATGGCCACATAAAGGGAAAACCTAAAAATATTGCAATATCAGTCACGTTTTATAGATCTAAGAACTGCATAAGTAAGTTTGTAATCCCATATAAATATATGATATTACAAAGTTACTGTTGCAGTTCCTACAAATAGTAGGTAAAGTAAAGGTACACTACGATGTACGATGTGAGTATGAATGAAGATATGTTTAGTTGTTGATATGTGTATACATAGTATGGGTATGAGTACCCGAAAAGAAAAACTGCCTACAAAAAGAGATGAGATCCGATCAAAAACATTACATGTAAAAAGGTGCAAGTCTCGCAACGCTTTTACTACAAAAAAGTTTTGAGATGTAATGTGAAACCAAGTCGGTTATTTTAATCAGTGCCAGGGGGTGTTAAAACCGTATCAATAAGATATCTTTAATTTGTAATACATATAATGACTTGGCAATCGCACATAATGCTTTACTCGTACCGTACTCGTAAATATGTGTAATGCTCAAACTGCAATTAGCGCTAGTGTTATGTTCAATTAGAATTATTTTTAATAGGTGACGATGATCCTTTTAACATTATGCAGCCGTGCGATGGCCAAGTCATTATACATATGGATTAATGGAGGTTACCATATTCTGCTAGTTCAGCATTGTCCAGGGATTTGTCAAGAAGCTATTTTCTTTTGGCTTCTCCCCTTAATAAATCTAAAACTAGGTAACTAGGACAGGTGTGTCTCACTCCGCGATTTTGTTGCGTCGCTACAAGTACCTACAATTACATGCAGCCCACACCAATTTTGGTGTCTACCCATAGTTAGTTGCCGCGCACCGCTACGTAACGGACGCCTGTACGGATATGATGGTCGTTCTTGTCTACGTGACAGCGTGATAAAACGGTGTCCGTCACTTTCTTTCCCACGGTGTTAAACAGTGACAGTTATTTTATCACGTGGATAAAGATGGATAAAGCTATCCATAATAGGCTGGCTGCTCGCGCTTGCGCCACCTATAGCGTTCATATATGTCGTAATAGACGCGTTTTGTTAAAGAGTGAATCTTCTGTAGGTACCTAATACCTATGTAGTACTATTATTTATTCTGTGACTAGGAAAAGTCTTAACCTGATTCCAGAACGTTTATTATAATAAACTATTTCCCAACGACAGCGGAATGCGTGGAACAAATAGTTGTAAATCACGCAGTTTCGTCGTTAAAGCTAATTCCGACTTGGATTGAACTGACCTGCTCTAAAATTGGGAACTCTAATCTCAATTAAAATAAGCTATCTGGGTCAGAACTAATTCAATAAATAGAAGTTTGATTTTACAGCTTCAAGGCAATTGCAGACATAAGTAATCCGAACCTCGACGGACAGACTGACAGACGGACAGCCCTCAAATCAAAATAGGATTTCAAAATTCGTAGTACAAGGACGAAGTCGCGGTCAAAGATACCCTATATCTGCGATACATGGTAAATAGGCTATTTTGACTGGAGTTACTTACGTACTTTTGATTTTACAAGTATCTTTGAAATTGCTTTTTCTCGTCTTCTATTAAATCTTACAAAAACATATCTAGAAGTACTGTCAAATTACGGAAAAGACAACGATACTTACCACAAAATATGTCACGTACCATTTCCATCAAATTGATAGAATATACAAACAAATGCACCGAATCGAGCCCGGAGTGCATTAGAGACGCGAGTTGAATACGTGCCGTCTTGTACGTGTGCAGATCTCTACACATCAGTAGATAGAGCTTATGAAACGACTCGTGTTTACTTGTAGGTAGAATTTTTCAGAGGCTCATTTTTCTAACGGTAACGGTAAATCAAGAATACTATCTACTTCCTGCACAGTATCTCAAGACATCATCCCTATCTTAGGACACTTTTTCTTACTAAAACAATTACTGTTCGGAGCAAAAGCGAACCGATTAAGTGGCATATACTACTGGTTTAGTTAACACATTTACTGCCAGCGACCCTCTAGTCAGGTTCTCTGTTCAGTTGTCAGCAATAAAATTCGGGTTTCACGGAAAAAATGTGATGTCGTACAACATAGGCCGTATTAAATACCTACCACTAAGCGATCAGCGAAAAACGTGAAGCAATGAGCAATTTTTTTCTTCGTGGCGGAGAATTTTCAGCGTCAGTGTGAGTTAGTGGCTCACGACGAACGATTACATGCGTCTGGTTTATTCAAACGGATTTTTGCGCGAGAAAATATTCGATCGTTAGTCGCTTTCTCGATGCTAATCGGACAGCTCCCCGTAGGGAAATTTATAAAAGAGTGGCATAGATTTTTGTTTACAATCTTTACCTATCCTTTGAGTAGGTAGAAGATCAATTTCTATCAGCGATTAGCATAAGTCATCAAATTTTCATAATGAAGTATCTAGTCAAAGGCTATCTAAGTATGTGTACGTGTCTCCGAACGTGAGTTTTATGAGAAAACGCGTTCGGAAACATTTCAATAGTCTGGGGGTGAGGTTTATAGCTGAATGGCGTGGAGCCTGTCTGGCTATTGAAACTTGTTCATACCCGTTGAATATTTCAGGGAATAAAGTGTAAGGTGCTTACTTCTGGTTTTAAAATAATATATAATTATTTTGTAAAGCTTTTTAACGATACGGCGCGTACATTCATTAGCTGATTAACTTAGCAGACGTTTATGAATAAGGGGGTAAAAAATTAGATAATTTACAGGACAGTAGATAATTTTTTTCAACCCTAAAATCATTAAGTGCATCTGGATCGTCCTTTTATTTTGATACTAGGGACCCGCCCCGGCTTCGCACGGGTTAACAAATTATACATAAACCTTCCTCTTGAATCACTCTATTTAAAAAAAACCGCATCAAAATCCGTTGCGTAGTTTTAAAGATCTACGCATACATAGGGACAGACAGCGGGAAGCGACTTTGTTTTATACTATGTAGTGATAAAGAGGTTAATATCAAATTATAATAATATTACAATAATCTGAACGCAACTCGTGATCGACAGCCGGATATTGCGTTCCCGTGCCGCGACCGAACACTTGTGTATCGAAGTTATAATAACAATTATATTATAATGCAACAATGCGAAAATTAATAGTGCCGGGATTTGAACTATGTATCAGTGGCGGGGCGTCCACAGAACTTTCGCTTCGTCTCAAATTGTTACTCACGCCACTCGCCTTTTTTGACCTCTCTTAAACAACGGTTGCATAACATACTATAAGTATTAGGTGCTGTAATCCAGTAACTAGGTAAACCTTTTATTTGCGTTCTTCTAAATTTGTCCATGAGAGTAAGTACCGTAAAATGGGGTGAGTAGGGGCAAAACTGACATTCAAACCTCGATAACATTTTATTTTTACATATGCAAACTGAATGGTGTAAATAAGTGTTCCGGATACAAAGGTGATTTTGGAAGATTGTTGGATCGTTTTTTTTTAATACGAGTATTACTATAGCTCCATTTTAAATTGGAATACATTATTTTTGTAGCAGTAGCCGTAATAACTCATCTCATCCCCCTTTCATCCCTTCTCTCCCCATTCATAACCCAACTCTCCCCGCGAACCCTACTCACCCCATTTTACGGTAGTGTGAGTACTTGAGGAGGAGTAAAAAAGTTTTCGAAAAAAAAACCCTTCTGCGATATTACTAGCCATTGGTTCTCCTCTACATTCGCAATTAAAATTCTAAATCCTTTTGCCTACACACGGGTAGGTATTTGTTAAGCCTAAACACAAATATTCATTAATAATTAATCACAAAAACTACTAAGCATAAAACAAGTAGGGTTTGTTTACAAACTTAACAAAAACTAGGGTTGCCCCCTCAAAGTTCATGTATCAGTATCAAATATCATTACGTACTCCACACCAAACTGTTCAACCCTAATGTTTCCGTCCTAGTCATACGTAGTGGTTTAAAAAAGGACGGGTGCTTTTTCGAGGAGTGATTTCGTTAAGGTTTTGAATAGGGTTGTCCCAGTTAATAATGGAGCGTATTCGAGGCATTTAATTAAGGGGTGCTGCCCTCTGGTGTCGGAATTGCAGATTCTTTGTCGCGGAATCCGATCGGATTGTTTTGCCTCGTTCGGGTTGAGCATAGGGCACAAAGAACAGTAGATCAAGATTAACTACGTAGGTACCTATGCCAATTAAATACAAAAAATACAATTTGTAAGTATTATGCTCAGAACGTGATATTAATAGCTTTACGCTTACTGCATTAGGGATTATTTTGTACATGTGGACTGATAAGTATCACATTTTCAAACCTATAGGCCTACCTTAGTTAGGGCAAATTGCTTGCCAATCTATCCAGTTTCTCACGATCTATTTCCACGGGCGTCGCTCACTCTGCGATTTCGTCGCGTCGCTATAAGTACATGCGGCCCACACCAATGTTGGTGTCCAGCCATAGTAGTTTGCCGCGCACGGCTACGCAACGGACGCCTGCTCGCGCTTCCGCCACCTAGCGGTCATATCTGTCGTAATAGACGCGTTTTGTTAGAGAGTGAATCTTCTGTACCTAGTTATATTATTTATTCTCTGCTAATTGATGCGGTGAAACTATGTACACAAAAGCTCGTATAATAATGTAACGCGCCTACTGTGGGAGCTGTACGTTTTGTGTAATTCAGTTCCTGTTACTATTTCAACTTCAACAGGGAAGTGTAGAATTTCTAAAGGAATTAATTGACACAGGCTGCAACACGTACATGATCCGATATTCGTACACGTACGTATGTACCAGGGCCGGTTGCAATACAATGTACTTATAGCAATGCAATGTATGTATGTGTTAGGTTTGTGGGTGTAGTGAATAGTAATGTAATAGAGTTGGCAAAAATTTAATTTTTGGTAAGTACAAGCTTTTATCGCTGACTGTACTATTATTTCCACTGACAACTCTCATCGAGACAATTCTAAAAACCACAAACACAATTAGGTTTCGTTGTTTTATCACATAGTTCCTATAGCCACCTGCTGTCTCCATCATCAGATCAGCTCGATGGTACCATAATAATGCATTGTCACCCGACATATATGTAAACATATTTTCAGCTTCATCGGAAGTCGGGAAGTGGGTTAAATATAACATGCAAGATTTGACCCGTACAAACATAGTTACATATTTACATACTTATATATTTACATATTTACATAATGTACCTATGTATATTAGATATGAGCGCCGATAGGCATTTAGCCGGCGGCGGCGCGCCGGTCAAAATTGGTCGGCGGCGGCGGCGAATCGGCGGCGTGGCCTTGAAACACCTTCGATTAATGAAAAAAAGAATTCAAGCCAAAATTTTACCGAAAAAACATGTTTTTGCTGTAAGGAAGTTGTGAAATAAATGCATTTTTTATTTTCAAGGATAATTTATTGAATAATGGTACGAAAAAAAATTATATCGTATAAACTGTGGATAAGCGGTATCGCGCGGCATCAGAGGCGGTCTTAATCTTGGCGAGGCTCTGGCCGGAAGATCTTAGCGAGGCCCTTATCTTTTGTGCTAAGTTAAAAATTGCGGATTGACTGTATCAGGGAAACGTCTTGTCGACAGTCCAAAGAAAATCGAGCTCCGTCATTAACCAATATCGACCCAACAAAACCGATTTATGTCAAAAAGTGAGGCCCAACGCCGAGCTCCATGTAACATCGAAGACTTGATTTCGACGCCTCCCAATGCGCGGTAAATGACGGATGGTTAGCTGGCAAAATTAGTTATGCATTGGATCGGTAATCCAAAGATGAGGGGTTCGAGTTTCACGTTAGCCAGAGTTGATCACAGTTAATTTTTTCATTGTGATTGACATATGTCTAGCTAGTGTATATATACAATCTATAAATTGTAATGTGGAACGTCCCACAATAAAAATGGAAGGAAATCGGTATGTTTATTACAAGCATATTGATGTTAAAATAGATATTAAATAATTTCGTTTCCCCAAGACTAGTAGCGCGGTTACTAGACAGATAAGTTTGCATTTGCCTTCGATATTTTTGAATTACATATATGGGTCTAAAATACGTTTTGAATGCCTATAAACTATTCGAAGTGGCGCCGTTAATGATCTAAACTCGATTAAAAATATATTATCTGATTCTGAAAGTAGTAGTAACTACCAAGGTCACGCCGATGCCACGCCGATAGCGCAGCGTCGGCGGCGGCGGCGCGAAAATTTTGTCGGCGGCGGCGGCGCGCCGGCGCGGCGCTCATATCTAATGTATATTGCAAGTTAATAAAAAGAAAAAAAAGATTTAGATTTTTGTGTACGTAATTTACATAGACTCACTCAAGTGTTATCGATATCGATAACAAAGTAAGTAACATAGTATTTTGTCAACAAAAAAAAATTGTCATCTTATTTTGGGGCTAACGGGGCATGGCACTGCGTCCGATTCGCACATCGCTCCGAAGTTTGAGCGAGACAACGCTATGTGCGTATTATAGCGACGTCCCGCTCGCACGTCGGAGCTTGGAACAGTCAGACGAACATGAGTCTTGAGTCTTTGAATGGCGAATGTTTTTTTTTCTGTTTTGTTTTCATTTTTGTACAGTGAACTGCGAAATTGCATAGAGAAATTATCAATTATTGTACTTTTGCGGCTGATGGTATAATAAAGTGTTTTACTACTACTACTACTACTACTACTACTTTGTGGTTTATATTATTAACAAATGTTAAAGAAAATTTCATTTTCTTAAACATCGTCTTAAGTAATATTAATTTCACGTCAATAATTCTTTTCTCACCCCTATTTATTCAAAGTATAGACCATAGCAAACGTCTCGCTAGGGTTGTCACAAAATTTATATGTTTAATTATTTATATAGGGGAGCTATAAGCTGCGGCACGTGGCTTCGTCTGCGCAACGTCTGTTGTTTATTAAAATGGCAATAACTGTATTGTATTCTTTTTAATATCGCTATTTGATTAAGTTGTTAAGATTTATAAGAATTATGGGCCGATTTATATTTTGTTTTTTAATTTCTTTACGTCGGAGTTTGATAAAATTTTGTGGATGGACAGAGCCCGCTATTCTACACACTAAATAGTTAAGTGCAGCTCAATCTCAGTCTAAAATAATATTCCATTTAGTTACGAAATGCTATGATTGTTCGTAACTCACCGGAAAATTACATAATTTTTCTTCAGGACTAATTGTGATTTCGTATTTCATCAGTCATGAATGAAATTTTATCCAAATTTAACAATCTACAATATAAATCAGCCTTTATATTTATATAAAAAAGAGGACGTCATTTATAATAATATCATGATAACAAATGTTTTATCGAATTCATTTAATAACTAATAATGAAATAAAATGTTTTCCGAAATACCTACTCTAATAATAATAAATTTGATCTGATTTTCTAATAAAAATATGTAACATAACTCCGCACCTCCATAACCCTTATAAGTCAATTAATTCAAACCAGAGAGAACATAGTTTCCTACATAATTGGGTGTCATTAAGAAAACAAGCTGCCAATTATTCACCATAAAACCGTCGTTCATTCATTCACTCATTCTTTCTAATAAGGGCTCTGGTCCATTGGGAACATAACGTGTATTGTTGACCGCTTTTGTATAGATGTCAAATTAATGTGATAAAGACGTAACATTTATTTATAAATACTGCACTGCACTGCAAAACTGCTGCAGTAATGTAGCTGACTTTATTGTTACAATACAATATAATACAACACAATACAATACAACACAATACAATACACTACAATACAATACAAATGTTTATTTCTTAGAATATGGTAGGTACAAATACAAATATGGTCAAATTGTTGCGGTTGTTGCAGGAAACAAGGTCATTTTATCTAGAACTTTATGTGAAATTTGACATAAGCTGCAAGTAATGCAGTCGGCAGCATTGCTGTATCAATATTGCAGCGCGACATTACTGCCGAAAATGTCAAAATCGAAGTTGCAGCCCGGAATTGTATAACTAGCGGCAGCAATGCAGTTGGCTATAATGTCGCGCTGCAATACTGCTGCAGTAATACTAGTGTAACTAGTCTGAATCCGAACGATAACTAGAGGCCCGATTCGGATTTTGTAATAGACATCTATTAGATATCTTTTAGACATCGCCAAGATACGATAACGATATGTTTAAAATCTAACTTGTCAAATTTGACATTTCCGCGATTCTGGAGATACTCTTGAACGATTTCCACAAGATATTACTTAGAGATCTAATTCACATCTAATAGATATCTAACACGATCTATCGTAAAAGTGACATTGGTTGCCGGAATTGCGCTGCAAAAGAGAACTAGTTGAAATCTAAACTGTAACGTATCTAGAATGGATCTAGTACGTGTCGTCTCTTGTGAATATCTTGAAGTTCGAATACGGCAGTATATTGTACGTTCGCTTACATTTCTAGCCTTACGCTACTCGCAGCTGCCTCCCATTTAGAGCATCTTACTGTCTTCGTTGGTTATCGCCGGTATTGGTTGCAGGCCCTAACTTTCATTTAACCACTTTATTCAAGTTGGTTTTAACGCCAGTTGAATTTACAGCCGCCGCGATAACAGGACAGACAGACAAACAAACGCGTTAAATTTATCGTCTCATAAATATACATTATGTTTATGACGCGTGTATAGACAACCTCCCTTAGATTCCGCTTTATGGAGCTTTTAAAGCTTTAGTCCAACTTGGTGACAGGTAAAGAAACTCTCGTACATTTCCTTCTCAGATTTCTTCCCTTTCTACGAGTGGTACCAGGAATAAATGTTAAGTTTGGTTATAAAATTATCTATAGATAAAATCAGGGATGTTGCGAACATCCGCATCCGCATCCGCAACCGCGGAACTTCCGCATTATTTTCAACATCCGCATCTGCATCCGCATCCGCATAAAATCGATGCGGAGCTTATGCGGATGCGGATGTCGAACAAGTCGGTACAGGAACGTCTTAGCGGCGGCGTAAGAGCTAGGTAATTTTGTCATTACCTATAACGAAATCGTCTAGATCCAGAAAAGTCGGCTAAGTTACTGTTTATTAAATATAACGCACCTATAGTCTCATTAATAATGGCATACGTTTCATTTTCGGCCTTCGCAAATACGACCATGTTTCTTTTTATCGCCGTCAGCTAAATTGGCTCTATCCGTCGTCGTAGGTCCCTTAGAATCCTGAGTATTCTATTCTCCATCTTGTTCGATCCTGCCTCTCCTAGATATCTTAAATGTAAATTCACTTTCATCACCCCCCGTCCAGGATGTGAACTTCGTTCCTCCCGTTCTCTCAAACTTTCGATTCCTTCTGGTTTTATGTCCAACTCTTTCGCCGTTGAGGCAATCCGTCTCTGGAACTCTCTCTATTCGACAAGCCCCAAGCAAACCTGTCTTTAAACGACTACTCCGCAAGCATCTTCTGTCAGAAGAATTTAAATAATGTTCTCCATCTTTTATGTACCTAGTAATATTTATCAGTTTATCTTTGTATATCATATAAGTATTAGTATTTTATCATAATTTTGTAGGTTTATCTTATTATGTTTATTTGTCTCTGTTTGACCCAATGGTTGACTGGTAGAGAATGCCTTTAGGCATTAAGTCCGCCATTTGTACATTTTCCTGTGTTTGTGCAATAAAGTTTAAATAAATAAATATATTCTTGCTCAAATACTAAACGTTATGTTTTTTTTTAATAAAAAAATCTAAAAAGGTAATATTTGACGTTTTCTAAGTACCTAATCTTGACATCCGCATCCGCATCCGCATCCGCGGATGTGAGCCTTTAAACATCCGCATCCGCGGATGTCAAAAAATCTGCATCCGCAACATCCCTGGATAAAATCTATTGTAGCTCGATCAGTCGCCGTTATTACGGCAAAAATACGTACCTATCACAAGAGACAATTTCATATTCCTCGTCGAAAAATTTAGCTGCATTTGTACTTATAGTATCAATTATGCCGTATTAATTATGTTAATGTCAACTTAATTAGGTACCTACCTCCTTAGATTTTAATGATTGACCTTTAATGTGTTTGGTGTTAAATTAAATGTATCTCTCTCTTTCTCTCAATAAGTAAATACACAGGTATTCTGTGTATTCTTCCACACCCCGGCTCATGTTGCACGGTGCCCTTATTTATTTCAACCTTGTTAATCTTCGGAGGTCGGGTATTTATTATTATTAGTAGCAACAGTAGAGTATTCTACTAGCAGACTAGCGGTATCGTGTCCGATACTGACCGACCGATTAATAAGAAATTGTGTTTATACGCTCCATCTAGCGGATTGATATGTGGATACGACAGAGGCTTCGATAGAATGATATGTCAGCGAATGAATGAATGTCTTGGTATAAGATTTTAGTTCAGTGAAAGCTGAAGATTTTATTGCGACCATTTTTAATTTAGTACGCCAACACAACAGGTGCCTACTACTAATAATCGTGGAAAATTTACGCTTTTCTATAAAGGTTTTTGTGGGCTGATAATAATGAAATCTAACTTCTAGGTAACCTATAAATTAGAAAGGTAAATAAATATTCAATTTGCTCGATCAATTAGGTGTTTTAAACCGTGTCATACAATTTTCTAATAATAAGGTTATTATCATTACATTCTAGTAGCGTCTGTAGGCACACGACAAAAAAGGACGACATACTGAAAACGATGATGATGGAAATGAGGATGGAATTTTGCCGTATAATTAATTACTGTAATGTAATATAGGTATATTACATTACAGACTCGTAGCTGTTCGTATATTACACCAAATTGACTACATTAAACCCATGACTTGCTTTTCCTTTTTCGAAGCAAAAACGGCACACCGTAGACATTCGGAATTCGAAATGACGATCGCGCGCTAATCCCGCATTCCCGGTGTGTCGCCGGCCTTACACAAATAGCATAACCAACAGAAAATTAGAAAAACACCCGGCATTTTCATTTCAAACTTATAGATATTTCGAAAACGACTAAACCAATTTTGGTAAATTATGTCTTAGATGTCTCAGAAAAAAAAAACGCTTTCAAATCGGTTCACCCGTTTGAGAGCTACGCCGCCACAGACAGATACACAGACACACACATAACGGTCAAACTTATAACACCCCTCTTTTTGCGTCAGTAGGCCTACTTAGCACAGGATTGGCGCGACAGTATCTCGCGGCGAGATAGACTACCCGTCATTTTCTAACTATGTTAATAAAAGTGATGAGTGATACTGTCGCGCCAATATCATGTGCTAGCCCGGGTGCCGTTAACAAACGTTGATCTCCGCTTTTCTGTCCATTTTGTGTGTCACCGCGCAGGAGATCTGTCCCGTTTTAACACTTTCACATCGATGTCATCCCATTTTGATATGACCTTGAGTCTTAAGTTGAGTCTCAATAAGTGCGAGCGAGACACTAAACATACGACTCAAGGAATTCGAAATCAATCGAAAGCCCGCTAATCCCGCATTCCCGGTGTGTCGCCGGCCTTACACAAATAGACGCAAAAACGATAATCCTTGCTTTCCTGCCGATTTCGCGTGTCACTGCGCAGCCATTCGAAACTTACGAATTGATCTCAATTTCATTCTCATGGTGGTAATGGTGATACCATGATTTTATTATTTGCATGATCAAGAATTTAATTTTCACGAAAATCGGTTGCGAATTGCGCCCTGTAGAGGAGAACATCCGAACATACGAAAGCATTTTTGCCCAAGCTGAAACGTAGACCTTCGCTAACGATCGGTCAAAAACGGAGACCTTCGCTAACGGTCGGTCAATACCTAAGTAAGAATTACAGATTAAGACATACGATTGATGATTGACATACGTTTGTAATGCTTTCCACAGAAAACGAAGCTCCGCCGGAACCTCCGGCCCGGACACGGCCCGGTCTAGCGTGAGTCATCCTATAAGTAGCTAATTCAGACTTGCAGCGCGTTTATGATTAATATGAATAACTCTATTAGAAAATTCTAACTACAGCTATGTCTAATTTTTACGAGGTTTATTACTGACTCGTTCCAAAAAAATTCAGTGTAATATACAAATACATATGTATAATAAGCCAAATTATAATGAAGTCAAGTTCAAAGTCGACCTTTGACATTACAATATAGCATACATTATTATGCACAGGCCGTTATTTGTGATAACTTAAACACCTCAGTAAAGGATGACTCACATTAGACCGGGCCGTGACCGGGCCGTGTCCGGCGGAGCTTCCGGCGCTTACTTTTCTATGACAGATGACCGGTGATCACTTGATGCTTTCCATAGAAAACGAAGCTCCGGAAGCTCCGGCCCGGACACGGGCCGGTCTGACGTGAGTCATCCTTTATTCGTAACCAATACCAAGGGTCTCAGTAAGACATCAAAGCGCTCCGTACAATGTAATGTAATAAATCTAAAGGGCCATCCAAGCTCTCAAGCGCTCTCTGATTTGACACCTGATTGTAGCACATTGACAGCCCAACTTTTACATTCAGACTTACAACTCATTATCAATTGAAAAGCGCCTTTACTACGTGTGAAACAGAGTACATGCCTTCTTTTATTAACTGCATTTCAGCATCGATTTCAGTGTATTGATGGACCAACTTACCAATGCAGTTCCTTTGGGCTTTAACTGGTTGGAATAAGGTTGTAAGTTTTGTAAGGTGGGTGCATGTAAGCGCGGCGTCGGCGTCTTTAAGGTTGCGAATGATAGGTGCTTGAGCCACGATGACGGATCCTCGTTTTGGTCGCGGATTAGTATTAATATTGCTATATATGCGTACTTAATACACATATTTTTCAGACATTCTTGTCAAAGAGGTGGTCGTTTGACCTTTTAAGTGGGAGTTAAGTCAATGGTTGAAAGCAGTTTTGATTTTGATTGTCATACTTTGTTAGTAAAACTGAAAGATGTTACACAAATCTGTTATACCGTTAGCTTCTAAAGATAGATGTCTGACTGTCCAGCCTAAAAGGAGATACTTACACAGTTTGTATAAATAAGTTAATATGCTTAATCATAATGCTTCATCCAAAAGTTGCGAACCTTTCTAGTTCCTCTACTGTTCCCCTTAGCCACTGCAAGTTTTAAATTACCCCTCAAACATTAAAGTATTCCGCCAATCTACCACCCTCGAGGAATGTCAAAAACAACTAGATCTTAGTGTTTTTACATGATACTTATTAATTCCAACTACTCAATTTTGAACTGTTTTATAAATATTATAGAGACTAGTTTAGAATGCCGTTAGTTTCGCAAACGGTATCATAGATAATTTAGTTCCAAATTCAATTTAGGAAGGCGGGAAAAGTTATGCTTGGAATTTTTGAGACCGTTCCAGAGAACTTTAAGTAAATGTGTTTGACATTGAAAAATGTACTTTATTTTGCTAGATACAGGGTGGTTTTTGAAAGGGAAAGTGGTTTAAAGGGTGGTTATCTAAGATATCAGTGACCTCTTGTTTTTGTGCACCCCTTCTGTAAACATTAGGGTGAAGATTGGATTGTGTACGTCGTCCTTTTAGTTATCACTTTGCGTTTGTTATAAAGCTTGGCATGAATAGTTTAGTCTTCTTGAAAATGTTTGTAAGAAAGTCAAGTAGAATTAGTTGATTATTGGCAACGTATTATAGTTACTTTAATAAAATGATGGTTAAAATATTAAATCAATGTAACAAGGTACGAATTGTATCGAAATTCGACTAATACCTACCCAAATATCAAAAGGAACTGGGACGTCTCTTCCTCTTTTACAATTGAACGTAATTTTGCAAACAGAACCCATAACTCACACGGAACCTCGATTCAAATTTTTACTTCACCTTTTAACACTAAGGTTCTATTTCCAAAAAAAAATTCTTTGAGGGGTTTTCGGCTCTCCAATCATTCAATAATTTCGATTTCTTTATTCCAAATCATATTGGCCGATTCCCCAGGTAGTTAAGTCATAACGCGCATATCGGAGAGCATTGTGCGATTTGTGCGCGTCTATTTCGGTCGGTTCTCGTAAATGCACTAACAATAGGCCAGTCATTGCCCGACTGCCCGAATGCGTGGAGTTGATTTATTGAAACGATTAGCGAAATTCGTCATATTTGATGATGATGATGATGAGGATGATGATGATGCTCTGATCCACATGATAGCTGATCCACTCTCTGGAGTGCGCCCTTAGGTGGCTCACGTACCCTCTCTTCTTGCTAAATACTCGAGCGCATTTTGGGCACGTCAGCACACCACCTATATAATTGTAGGAAATTGAGGCCATATTGAGGAGGTCATATTTATTTGTCTGTTTGTAACCGGCTAACTAGAGCGGTAGAAAATGAAACTAGGTTCATATAGTAAAACAATATAATATTAAAAATATGTACAATAAAATAAAGTAATTTTCGTCACTACGTAAGCCTAAACAAATAAAATATCGTCACTGGCCTTAACGTTCTTGCATCCCGATCTTTGTCGAACCAAACGATCAATTCTGGCCGCGGGTGCTACCGCATCAGCAAGGTCCACGCAGAGAAAAACTTCAGCAGCAAATATCCATCAAAAGAAACTGCAACAGTAATAAGTACCTCTTCAGTTTTAAGGCAGAAGTAAAGGCTGCAACAATCGTACGTTCTTAGACGTCGGGTCGGAACCTAACCCAAGCCTCATTTCGTTACAGGAAACTAGTGACGTACAAATAAGACTTGGATTAGGTTTAATTTTAGCAGTTCCGCTTCATCAAATGCCACAGTTTGTAATGTAAATGCTTGATTTTCTGATGAAAATATATAAAATTATTTAAACATAAACAGAAACTTAATACTATATATACAATTATATAAATATTACCTGCATTAGTGGCAGCCTTCGTATATAGTTTTTAGTACAAATCATAAGCATCGAGTCTCATTTAATAAATAAAATCAAAGTTGTGCAATTTGCAACAGAATTCCAATTGAATATTGATGAGAAAAAACAAAAGACGGGCGAATGGCTTAGTTTTTATTTTACAACCGGCCAGTGCGCGCGGTGGCTGCACTATGCAGGTTTGCCATGTTACATGTTGACTTGCTATTTGGTGTTGCTGATGCATTTATCCAAAAAGTTCTAACAAGACTCGTGTCTGATGTCATCATCTATAGTAAGAAATTCTTTTTCTTCCTCCTGCCCTAATCCCACGTTGTGTGGGGTCGGCACATGTTTTTCTCTTACGTTCTCCTCTATCTTGCGTCACCTCAGCACTCCTTCCTTTCTAATATCCTCTTGCTCTTTCACCCAATCCATCCGCTCTCTGTCCATCAACATTCATCCCTAATATTATTTTGCCTGTATGACATTCATCCCTCCTCTTTACATACCCATACCATACTCCTCATCTTCTCCGTTACCGGTGCTACTTTCAAATCCTTATTAATCCGATATGGATATGTGGAGTGACGATCCTTTCTCGTCACTCCACATATCCATCACAACGTTCTTTCTTTATTCTCACAATTCTCACATCATCATGAGAATTACCTACTCTAAAAGTCCGACCTCTGTCTATGGATGTAGGTACCTATTTATCAAAACGATTTTTATTTCAAATCGATAATATTCCAGGTCTTAGGGGGGCCTCAAAACATGGTACCTACGAGAAAATGTAAGTCGTAATGTAATGCAAATTAGGCCTTCTTCATACGGGAAGTGTATGACTCGTGACCGGTAGTAAGTTTTGGTTTGGTTCTGCCGAATCGAATGTGTTAAGTTTCACTATATAACTTAATTATAGTTCTTTATGGATCATTTGATATCTTTCAGCACTGACTTTACTGTAGTTAATACTGTGTAGTACACGTAGTTTAACTACGATACGCTAACCGTTTGGCGCGCGGCGTGATTGGCCATTAGCAAGTTGCGTTGGCCCAGCGCCAAACTGCCCAACTGATACACCTGTGTTTTGTTCTTCTGCAGTTCAGTGGCAGTGGCAGTTTAATGGCAAATCGTACACAAGGAGTGAGTCTAGAGCTAGAGCCACTGGGTCTCTTTTAACTGGCGAAACTGTCCCATGATAACTGGCTTTAGACTTCTTGTATTTTTAGAGTAATTGCATTTGCCACATAGTTGCAATTTCCCTTGCTGAACTTATGATTTTGTCATGATAATTCCTACCATTGTTATTGTTAATAAATTTAAAAGATGAATGCTTTAGGAAAATGAGATCCCCAGGAGTGAATAAAACTGCCAGGTCAGCGCTGATCTTGCGATGTGCGAAGAATATCAAGTAAAAGCCAAAAGAAAAAAAAACAGAAATTAATTACACATATAGTGGAATTTAAGTAGCTCACTTTGTATGTTTACATTGAAATAGAATATAACCACTATGTTTATTGTTTACGTTTACACTATACCCCATTCAATACCGAACCTTTTGGTGACTTAAGTCCCAATTAACTTATAAACGAATAAAAAGTATAATAGTGCGTCGTCTGAATAGCAATTAAGAAAAGATAAGGCCGCGATATAATATAGCTGATGAGATGCGGGTGGACGCGCCCTAACGCTAGACACATTCATTCATTACTTCATTTACATTTTAATATAAGGGTGTGAATGCAAATTTGATTGTGTAAATTGGTGTCATTGTTTGAAGAAACGTATGCTGCATACAGATTATAGATATTCATGGCCATTGATATAGTATAAAGAACTGGATACCCAATCAGCCGCCAAAAATGGCCCCACAAAAGTGATGTCAAAACAGATCATGCATTACTTTTTCGTTTAGTCTTGTTTGAAACGCTCAAATGTGAAGTTGTCAACAATTACGAAATGTGCCGTTAAAATATGTAAAAATAACAATGATAAAGCAAGGAAAAAGAATGGAATGTATTTCTTTCGGTTAGTTCTTTGGATAGCATTACATAATTTATGTAATCTGGTGGTAATTTTATGGTTTTGAATAAATTAATTTGTTAGTACCAAAGAAGGGATGTCAAGGAACAAAATTCTAATGAGTCGATGTGAGGTCAATATTTTTTTATATTTTTATATGGAATTCATAAGAAATAATATTATGTTTAAATTGAAGATTTCCAAGAAAACCTATGCGACGTGCAAAGTGGACTGCTATTTAATTATAGCAAGAGATAGGGGTGATGCAGTTTTAAACAAGGCAAAACGGCACTTGTGTGTTCGGCCCATTTCCCTGTTTCCGACATATACACCACCAATAAGGGCTTATATCGACTAACTGTAAATGCTAAACCTGTCGGAACACAGTGACAACCACAGGATTTTTTTTATAAAGTATAGGTAGACTTTATAAAAAAAATCCAATCAGTATCTAAATTTCCCCGTGCACCCGTGCTATGAGTAAATGTAGATCTTAAATACACAGTTATTTAATAAGTAGAAATTATTTCAAGGAAATTAGTATTTAAAGACGTATACTTACGAATTAAAAATTTAATTTGTTTGAATTTGAACCACGAATTAATTTTATTTGAGCTCCCGATTAAATTAAATTTGTTTTATTTATTACTTCAATTGATTTTCCTGTACAGTAATACATATTAAAGTGTACCAAAGTGACTCCATTCGTTCATTATTCTCGTTTGACGTTGTTTGACGTAAATACGTTACGTTTAGTGCCATCGGACTAAATTTTTTAACAGTGTTGGTACTTATGTTTGCAAATTTGACACTTAATGCTTACGACATTAAGCTCTTTTCTGTACGAAACATTTATCTTGACTCAAAATTTACGTAAGCGTTTTTATCATCAATGCAAATGGTGCGAAACGTCATTGGGATCCACATTTCTTGACGTTTTTGTTCTGCTTTGTGTGTCTATTTCTTTTATATTAAGTCAGTGTTCATGGCCCTTATTTTATGAAATTCTAACTGCATTAGGGCTCATTTAGACGGTTCGAGAACTCGCATGCGAGTTTCATTACATTGCGTTATTTGGTCGGTCGGCTGAATTGATGTTACATGAATGGTCCGCAATGTAACTAAAATCGCATGCGAGTTCGCGCGCCGTGTAAATGAGCCCTTACTGTGGCAACCTAGGTGACGTTCGATAATGCAACTGCAGTTGACATCCGAACGTCACCTTAACGCCTTTCATTCCCTGTCAATTTCCTTGATAAAATGAGTGCTGGATTCGAATCGCTGCCGCTGCAGTATTGCAGTATTTTATCAAGGAATTTGACAGTAACATCGTCCGCATCAAACAAAGAGTAGTTTATTTTATTATATAGGACACTTAACCCACAACACAAGCCTTATTGTGTTTACTGTGGAGTTAGTCAATTTATCCTAGAATATTTATGGTCACCTATAGTATCCACAACGAATAACGACCTCATGTGGTCGCGAAAGAGAGAGAGAGTGTGGTCGAGAGAGTCATGAGGAATCGAGAAGGAAGAAGAAGAGTATCCACAACACAAGCATTATATGGGGCTAGGTCGATCTGTGTAAAATATAATAGTCCCATACTCACAGATGGCAAACAAAATACTCAAGTCTAACAGTAATCACAATGTGAACATTCCAAAACCATTCTCATGCGAAACTTGTTTAATCTTAACCCAAAGGCATTCCGCAGGCAGAAACCGGGGGCCAAGCCAAACGCAGCTTAAAAAGCCATCTGTCTTCCCAATATCTCAACCCAGCAATCAAGCATACTATTGAGTCATTCAGGATGGCAAAGTTAAAATATATCCGGGTTTGAGCTTTAAATGTAAAAGTTACTTAATATTTTTAAGAGTAAGGTTCAGTTAAGGATTAAAATAATGGAAATTAAGATTGTAGAAAATGTTCTTTATGTTACAAGGAGTAAGGAGTAGAATTCGGTTGAAGTCAAATCGATATCTGGTGAAATTTTTTAAAATAACATTTTTTTTTATATCTGGTCGAATTTTAACTTCGGACAACGGGTACTCACAAACAAAGAATGCTGGAAAAACATGAATAGATGCACTCCTTGTGTCTATAGCTATACCTAATCTTTCTATACGTGCTTGGTCTATTCAATTTTTAGTCGAGCTTTGAGACAAGTTTACCTACTTTTTTCTAACCTTGATGAGAAACAATAAGAAACATATGTAGGTATAGGTGAACCAGGATCTATTGAGGGTGCGCCATGTTGGGGAATTTCACTGGAACTAATTTTTTCATACTACACTGAATTGTCACCCTATACATGAGAATAACAGCGCCCTCTTGACAATTATCATATATTACTGGTCAGGCTATACTGGATGTTTATTAGTGCATACAAACTTAATATACAATACATACCTAGAAACAAAACATAATTAAATAACTAACCTACAGGTACTTATATGAATAAGTTTTATATTAATATAATAACGATACGTAGAGACTTAAAAACAGTCTATAATATCTTCCCGAATACGACTATGATATTGATATGTACTTGTCATAAGTGAACTTGGAGGATATAATCAAACGGAGACGCCATGTCTGTAATTTTCTGTACAAAACAGTCTGCCGATTTTTGCGGGGGAGGGGAACGTCAAATGTATGCATAACGTAAAAATAGCCATGTCAGATAAACGTCAGTCCATACATTGTGTATGACCGTTGGCCGCCTATTCTCGACAGAGGGGAAAGCCTGTCAATGGCTACTCCGTTTAGTTGTATCCTCCAAGTAAGTGAAAATTGCTACGATTGTAAATAGGTTTTGTACTTGTTACTATACTGGCACTTAAGATGATTTGACAATAAACGTCAGTCAGCAATAAACCGGCTTTCAATTACTACATTGGCGACAGGATTTCGGATTTTATTTGTGTTTTCAGTTAATATATCGTGCTCTTTAGTACTTCAAAATGCCCTTCGGGAAGTTAGAACCGTTTGACTTAACATCTAAACAGTGGCCGGCATATATCCGTAGAGTGCAACAGTACATATATGGTATTAAATGAAGTGAAGGACGAACTGAAGGTGCCCCTGCTGATAACAGTTGTCGGGGAGGCCACGTATGCTCTTATGAGTGATTTGTGTTCGCCGACACTTCCTGAGGCTAAAACATTTGCAGAGCTGGTAAAGTTATTAACCGATCACCTAGAACGATATATTAAAATAAACTTTTAACTAAACATTTTAACAACTTAACACAGTAAGACACAACAACAAACTTTAACACAACTAATAAGTACCTAGACTACTCTGGCTGGCACTAAATACACTTACTTAGCTAGACCTGTGGGCCCGATACCAAAGTGAAGTAAACGAAACAAGCCGTCTCCGCGTGTATATTGGATTGCCCCAAACTACTATGCCGTAAGTTAGAATAGTGTGAAATTAACTAAAGTAACTTAAAAAAACGTCAGACTGACTGTATCTGTGTCAATATCATTCAGTCACAGGTCACAGTGTTCACCACAACAACGCATGCGACCCAATCTGCTGGTTTAATCCTGTTGCGAATAATTCGGGAGCTGTCAATGTCGGTTCCAAATCCAACAGGCGGGTTTACACGCTGGCAGATTTATGGCGAACGCGATGTTTGGTGATAATAGTGGGATATAATTAAATTTTGTAACACTTTAACAAAGCGATGCATTTCGATGCGTGGACAATGATATTATATAACCATAGATATGTTATACTCATACTTGAGGAGCACAAAAAATACTATCATATTTATTTCTGTGCCTACGAAGAAAACTGTTATTTTTGATTAATTTTCTCATTCCATCCGTCTTTGTCACACTGGTTGTTAAACATAAGGTCGTCTCTTTCTCTTTCGGTGTGCGGGAGCTCGTTAGCATGTGCACATTTCTCGCTTGTCCAGCCGCGACTAAAGGCAACTTGTCCAATTTGTCACAAGGTAAGCGCTTCAATTTTGGAACGCCTATAACCTATCTTGAGTTATAAATCATTGTGCGTGGGTTCAAAAGTCGTCACATTGAAAACAATAAGAGTGATTTTTATATCCACTGCTTTACCCCAGCTTCTCTTTTTCCATGGTATCCTTTCCTCCCTTCCCTGATGTCTCCATACCAAATTTCATATAAATCGGTTCAATGGTTTAAGCGTGAATAGGTAACAGACAGACATACCTACAATACAATACTCTTTATTGCACACCTCACATACACGTAGTTTACAATAAATGTACAATAACATAAACAAAGACAATAGAGGTAACAACAGGCGGTGTTATCGCTTAAGAGCGATCTCTTCCAGACAACCTTTGGGTATCGGAGACAAAAGAATTAGAATATACGGTAGGTGACGCAAAGAAAAAATAGTACCTAGTTACTTTCGCATGAATAAAATTAGTATGGATCAGTATAGATTATAAATAAACATGTAGCTTTAAGCGCCATTACTCATGTCTCCTGTCACAGATAAAACAGGAAAACTAGCAAAGCTACTTAAAAGTAAAAAAACATTATAAGGTAGGCGCGCTAATTTCCAGTATAATTTGATCCTCAATTAGTAACAAATATGCGTAATTGTAAGTCAGGCTTAAGCTGGTGCTGCTACGAGGGGCGTTCAAAATATTCTCGGTATTGATATCTTACAACCTCTTCTAAAATTTCTTTCGTTACTGGCCGCTAAGGTTTATTCATTGACATTAAAAAAAAGTATAATTCGAACCGAGATGTTCTTTTGTTTTTCTGCAATTGCTGAACAAACATGAACATCATGTGGGAATTGACAATGTTAACTAAATTAGAACATCGATGCGTGATAAAATTCTTGACAAAACAGGGTAAAAATCAAAAACCATAAAAGAGGAAATGGATTGTGTTTACCGTGAGTCTGCTCCTTCTTTATCTACCATTCAAAAGTGGTCAAGCGAGTTTAAACGTGGAAGGGAGAGTGTTGAAGACGACCCTAGACCTGGCCGGCCTGTAGTAGCTACTTCACAAGAAAATATTGATAAAGTGGAAAAACTTATATTGGAAGATGGTCGAGTGAAGGTAAAATCTATAGCACAAGTAACCAATCTCTCTATTGGTACCGTACATGATATTATCCATGACCATCTTAATATGTCAAAAGTAAGTGCAAGATGGGTTCCGCGAATGCTGACTCGGCTTCAAAAAGACATGCGTGTAGCTTGTTGTTTCGATTTTATTGACCTGTGCGGTGAAAATCCTGATGAGGTGCTGCAAAGAATAGTTACTGGAGATGAAACCTGGGTTCATCATTATGACCCAGAGAGTAAACAAGAGTCCATGCAGTGGCACATTAAGGGTTCAGCTCATCCCAAGAAGTTCAAGGTCATCCCTTCAGCTGGCAAGGTCATGGCCACGATATTTTGGGATTGTGAAGGAGTATTACTGATCGATTATAAAGAAAAAGGTGTAAATATCACAGGACAGTACTACGCTAACATTCTACGTCAATTAAAGGATGCAATCAAAGAAAAGAGGCGAGGAAAGTTAACCAAAGGTGTTATGCTTCTGCATGACAACGCCCCCGTCCATACTGCTCATATTGCCAAGGCAGCTATTGTTGAATGTGGGTTTGAAACTGTTACTCACCCACCGTATAGTCCGGACTTAGCCCCCAGCGACTTCTTTTTGTTCCCCAATCTTAAAAAGGATCTGCGTGGAAATAAATTTTCCGATGATGAAGCATTGAAGGCGGCAGTGGAGGAGCATTTTTACACCAAAGATAAAAAATATTTTTATGCAGGATTAAAAAAAATAATTGATCGATCTTTTAAGTGTATGAACATAGGGGGGGAGTATATTGAAAAATAAAAATATCAAACTTTTCGTACTTGTTTGTTTTCATTCTCATACCGAGAATATTTTGAACACCCCTCGTAGATATGTAGTTATCAAGCTTTGCGAGTTGAAGCGAGATTGTTATTATTATCACTCAGCAAGTATTTGTCTCGAGCAAACCAGTATAATTTAATTTTAATCCAGTAACTTTATACATAGCGTTTTCGTCAAATCCTGTAGTTCAGATTTTTTTGCAGACTCGTTTATGATATTGGTCCACTGAATAATCCAAGTTTGTGATCTCGAGTGCTGAACGCAACTTTGTTAAAAATCGAAAAGAAACGCGAAACGGATTATATAGCGTATATTGAATTTATTTACTTTTGTCTATCTTGATATAGTATAAATTCAATATATGCGATATAATCCGTTTTAATAGTTTTATTTCATGAGTAACTATCGCGGTAACCGAAGACAATATTAAACGTAGAAGCTAAAAAACCGGCCAAGAGCATGGTCATGCTCAGTGTATCAAAAAATGTGTACTTATCTAAAAACAGTCAAACAATCTCTGTAAAATGCAATACGTATACGTATACGTTACATACATCGTTATCTGCACATACTCTAACCGCCAAAGAATATTTTGAACATGATTCACAAGAAGGCAAAACCATCAAAACTGACAAGTCGAGTAGAGAGTCTTTTAAAATTAGAAAATACGTTACATACCTACATAAGGCTATTCAAATGAAAATCTCCATCCGGTTTTTCCTCTCATAAGAATATAACCTACCTACTTTTTAATTTTTAACAAGCAGAAACGTCTGCGACAGATGCTATTAAGCTTAGAATAAATTTAAAAGTGGAAAAATGACTGTCTGTATAACCTACTTATTCTAAACCAGGAGGATAAAGTTTAAGGAATCACTTTCCAAATTTCTAAACTTTTTTCATTAATCCTTAAATTTTTTCATGCGGAAAGCTACGAGGAGAGACTATTTTAACAACCAACTGCTTGGTTATTCAGGCAACGCCGTCCATTGGACGGTTGACTAGGGTCCATATAATTGACAAGTATGACCCATTGACACTTTTGGACTCAGCACCGTAGTTTTTGGCTACGCGTGGCGCCTCATTTGCTCACTATCGGAATAGAAAGTTTTTTGGTAAATAAATACTTGAAGATTCCCATACAGTAGGCTTTTTAGGAAACCTTGGCAAAACATGAATTCAATGGCCATTCAATAGGTAAGTAGGTACTCTTATTTCTCATTAAAAGCATAAAACCTCCTGACAGTCATGTTGTTATACGTTCATCCGTCTGTGATGCACTCCATAATATAGCAATACATATCATTATGGCAGTAAGTATAGCTAATTTAGTCACGATGGCTTTACAAAGTTATAATTTTACAAGTTAAACATTAGTAAAGACTCTTTTCAATGGGCAAGCCGTTGTTCAAAAGTTGTCCAGTGTCGTCACTTTTAAGATCGTAATTTGTAACTTCTTAATAAAATACTTAGTACAGAAATCAGTAGATACATGTACGTTGTACATTTTAAAACAATATTGTTATGAGCGCATTTAACGGTCTTGGAAAGTATTTAAGTTATGCAGAAATGAACATTATACATTTTTGGCTCGTACCATACTACACGTACAAAGTCATGAAATATTTTCAACGTGAAATACTAAATTGCAGACGATAAGTCACAGTACTGACTTAACAATTGTACTCCGTATACAGTAAAGAGGGGGATACTTAGAATAGATAAAAAAGCTTGAAACTACATGTACATATAGGCCTATAAATAAATTATAGGCTAGAATTTATGAATAAAAACACCAGTTTCAAAAAATGCCTTTAGTTACAAAGATTAGGTCCAATCATTTTTTGTTTTCACTCCAAAGAAAGTAAGTAAGTAGTGTCATTCTATAGAACTTGCTAACTATGTAAACAAAAGTCACTACTAAATTGACATTCAGAGACAATTTTAATATGGCGGTTTGTTTACATATGTAGTTAGCAAGTTCCATAGAATGACACTTTGCTTTATGTACATATCTTATGGAGTCGCATAAGCTCTGTAGATAATTGCCTTTCCTACTTACCCTTACTTATACGTTAAAGCACCACCTCCACGATCCTGACAAATCCTCTTAACTCCAACTTGCACTAAAATAAGGGCTCATTAAGTTAGCACCTCGCGCCTCGTAATTGTATTATCCGGGTATTGCCCGGGTGCGGAGTCTATCCGAAAATATGTGTGTTTAAAAACTGTGGTTTATTAGAACTCTATAAATTGATTTTGACACGACAACGCATCTCCTTCACTAATACATAAACTAGTAACAGTATTCTAAATCTAGAAATGTATTACTGTTATCTTATCAGATATGCACAAATTTATACTCGTACTTACAAGCGATTTTCGGGCGATTGATGTCAAAATGAGATCAGATTGACATCAATATGTAAGTTTGTTCGGCCTCTATTCTATCTAACGTTACGTTATTAGTAATAGAGTCTATCTCATCTATGTATTTTATGTAATTAACTGGTTTAGTTTGACGTAAATAAATCTATTTTCTTTCTTTCTTTCTTTCTAATACAATGCGAGTGATATCATAAAGAATGTTAGAAATAGACCAACATTAACAGTTCCAACATATTTTGAACCGAGTCGCTCAATTTAAGTCATGCGCTTGGCAATTTTTTTTTGTACAAGATAAGACGCTAAGAAAATCTACAAATCTGCTGAGAAAAAGCCAATTTACATATCAAAATAAAATTAGAATTATGCAGTTACATTCTATGACGATGACTAAGAACTATCTAAAGGGTTCCAGTGCTGATTCCCTAACTCATAATAGCGGTTCAAGTCTTGATAAAATTGGCAGTTATCTTGGGAATGCCAAGGATCCCTCTCAAATGATAGCGATCACCCCATCAGTCACTATCGACGAAAGGGTTAACCCGGATCATAGACTAGGAATCCTCTAGACGGAGTTTAGAGCAATTATTTCATGAAACCGATGCTGCCAAAAATACTGGGGTGCGGGGGACGAGGTGAGCTAGTCCCGTGCCGTGATTGGTCCGTTCAAAGACACGGACGTCACACAAAGACACTTTGACTCGAAATGGAGTAAATCTACCGTATATTTGTGGCAGCGGGGGTAGCGCTACTATGCTCAGTCTGGAGGATGTCTTGTCTGTGACCCAGATATACGCGGGTCGGTGAGTTATGGTCATTGCGGGTTTTGCCGTTTTAAACTCCTGAGACTCAGAACCACTTGCCTTATTTTTGAATTTGCAATCTTTATGTTACCTACTTGAGCAAAAGCTCAAAATGGGATGTACAAAAATTTACATTTACGTTAATTTCTGTCAATATAAATAGTTGGTCAAACCAATTTGCCAGTCAGTAAGTAAGTTTTATAAGGCTGGTTTGTCAATTTTGGTATAGGAAGCTAAGATTTACAGTTAGATCTGTCAAGCCTTATGGAGATAACTGCGGTAATTGTGTAGATTACTCAATATTTTTATTATTATTTATAAAATATACCTTTAGACCTCGGTACCCTCGGCTCACTGTCATCTTAACAAATGTTGCTATTTAACCACACAACGCAGCGTAGGTACGGTGTCCACGGGGACCAGACCTTGTAAGAAATTGCATTATTATAGTTGGTCAAACCAATTTGTCAACTCTATCGAATGAAATTTACACTAGTTCTGGTAACTATACTTGGCAGCGTAGACTTATTAATTTTATCGCAGTAATTAATAATTATGAAATTATTTCACCAGTAATATTGTCTTCGGTTACCGTGATAGTTACTCATGAAATAAAACTATTAAAACGGCGTGTACTTATGTGTAATTGGGGGTGTAGAATTAATATACGCGATATAATCCGTTTTAATAGTTTTATTTTATTTCACCAGTGTTATCGACTTTAATTGTAATTGTAGGCCAAATTAATCAGTCGATATTATCAACTTGATACGGATATCTCAACGGTGACCCCACACGCTACCCTATCCGGAAGGGTAGAACCCCTGTAAGTGGACACCTGAGTGTACCGTATTTATTGCAGTAATTATGTTTTTGCATAAACACGGTGGGACGTTATTGACTTTTATTGTTTACTAGCGACTCGCCCCGGCTTCGCACGGGTTAAAAATTATACCTAAACCTTCCTCTTGGATAATTCTATCTATTTAAAAAACCGGCCAAGTGCGAGTCGGACTCGCGCACTGAGGGTTCCGCACCATCAACAAAAAATAGAGCAAAACAAGCAAAAAAACGGTCACCCATCCAAGTACTGACCCCGCCCGACGTTGCTTAACTTCGGTCAAAAATCACGTTTGTTAATTTGTATGGGAGCCCCACTTAAATCTTTATTTTATTCTGTTTTTAGTATTTGTTGTTATAGCGGCAACAGAAATACATCATCTGTGAAAATTTCAACTGTCTAGCTATCACGGTTCGTGAGATACAGCCTGGTGACAGACGGACGGACGGACGGACGGACGGACGGACAGCGGAGTCTTAGTAATAGGGTCCCGTTTTTACCCTTTGGGTACGGAACCCTAAAAAACCGCATCAAAATCCGTTGCGTAGTTTTAAAGATCTAAGGATACATAGGGATAGACAGCGGGAAGCGACTTTGTTTTATATTATTATTCCATCTGTATCATTGTCGTTTTCGCGAAAATGCACTACCGTCATTTTCTAAATTTGGCAATAATTATATTACGATAAAAAATAATTAGTTAATATTTTTAGTGACACGCGAGTCACGCGACATGTTTCGAAAAGTCTCCATTTTCAAGCACTAGCATGGTTCCATTTTTATCGCCTGTCACTATGCCCGTCACTTTCGCACTTACATACTTGTTAGAACGTGACAGGCATAGTGACAAGCGATAAAAATGCGGCCGTGCGACCGCCGCAGAGCATGAGAAGCGCGGGTAGCTTAACGTTAGCGTTAGTATGACTGACAACAATTTAAATTTAAAAAAACCTGCATACCTTAATTACAATTTATAAGTATTTCTATTTTGAATTTTATTTATAATGAATTGACATTGTTTTACTAGGATTATTAAAATTTTATTGCATGTACCTGATGTACCCAACTAGAATTGTAATTTACAAAAAAATTTGCATGTTGGCTTTATGTCGACTGAATACTGATTAAGACATACAAAATTGTAACGTATTATGGCAAATAAAAATTTATATTCTATTCTATTCTATGCTATAAACAATCAATGGGTATCAGATTCTGAAGTTATGATCCCACCAAAAACATAAATGTAAAAAAGGAGAGCCAATAAGTTTATTACAAAAATTATGCTTGGCTGTGGGCTTCGCCGCAAAAAGAATGATAGAAGGGTCAAAAGTGGCACCAAGTGGTTCGTGTAATATTACACTCGGCGCTGGCTAGCCAGTTCCTTTGCTTGAACTTGGCTTGACACGCCAGCGTGTCTAAATTCTGCCTTTATAACCACCCGTTATTTGTAACTTTTAAATCACATCAAATCCCATGTTTAAACTTTTTCTACAGGTAAGAGGCTATCATCGCCATTTTACCGATCAACGCTTCGTTAAGGAGTGTTATGCGCTTAATTGAAGTATCTAGTGGGTGTTACTATGGAGTATGGACTATGGACCGAATACTCCGAATGAATCCGAAGCCGATTGTTTTTCAAAAATTTGATAAGGAGTTCACTTGTTTTGATGCGACCTTGAGTTGTACAAACAGCAATACTTTTAACTGTACATCGGTGGACCTTATGCCTTTTGTAATAAGGTTTACGAAGTGTCAGTTAATAGTGTGGGCGATGGTAAGTACGCGCAGCAATAAGTGCGAGCGAGTTAATGATACTACTCTACTCTAATAGGGATGATAACATCAGTCATGTTGAATTTTATAAAAATCTAGTTACCTAAATAGGTAGATATAGATGGTCAAGCAGATCTTGTCAGTAGAAAAAGGGGCGAAATTAAAATTTTGTATGGGATGATACCCCTTCGCGCCTACATTTTTTAAATTTGCCGCCTTTTTCTACTGACAAGATCTTCTTGACCAAGTACCTATAGGAATTTTTAAATATTGTTTTTTTTTTAACTTCTAAAATGAGAAAGATGGTACTTTCGATCCCTTCTGACTCAGACTTTGACTGTCATGTCTGATTTTTGTCAGATGCGTATCTCGCTCTAGCACTTATTGGTGCGCTTGAGATGGCTAATTACATCATCACAGATTGTTAAATCAGAATCGGCCCCCTAGCGCGGTAAGCGTGGGAGTAAGGACCATATATGGGTCTAGTTTTCATTGTGTGTGGTCTTTACTGTTTCTTACTATTATTTTATGGAATATAGTACATGTATGTACCTACTAGTGGCGATTGTTGCAATTGTGTTTATAATAAGTGTTTCCTAAGTCAAAAGTATCTGTCTTCAACAAAAATAATGTACAAGTGTCTAAGGGGTCGGCAAGGCGAATGTGACACCCCTGGATTCGCAGGCGTCCTTAGATTACGTAAGCGCTTACCAGCAGGCAGACCGTATGTTTGTGGTGTAAAAAATCAGATTGCGAAAGTTCATTAGTTCACATACCGCTCCTTAGCTATGACTTATGACTTATGACAAAACGAACTTCAGTTTAGATTAGTTAATAAAATATTCAATTCGTTGATAATTCTGATATCTCTGATTTACAGACCCAGGGACCCATTTCTCGAACGATATTAGTCTAATATTATTAGTGTGTTCCCATGGCAACCCATACGATTTGACAGTTCGTGTACAAATAATATTAGTCTAATACCGATACCCGAGAATTGGCCCCTGTAGTACGCCTACAATCAGGCAGAGGTAGTGAACTATAGGTACGTTTTATAGGTGTGTACGTTCAGGGGTCGTGAATTAGTGCAGGTACAGTCGCCGATGGGTGCGTGGAGAGTTCTCAATGCTTAGATGCTTACAAATAATACCGTCTGGCGAGCGCCGTTCAAACTAGGGGACTTGGGTGTAGAGCTTTTTTGTGGTTTGTTTTTATTTGTGATGTATATGCGTGTAATTTGGGTGTAATGTGGTTTAAATATATAGATAAATATAGGTAGTTTAAATAGGTATACTTTGTTTGTTTATAAGGTCTATTCGTGTCTGCTTTTTTCTACTATCTATTAATTTTGAAAACTAATGTTTTCAGATAGCTACTATTAGTATATTTTTATTTATGACGCTGTTATTGTTTATACCTACATAAAATGCTAAGGCCAATATTAGTATGTTTTTTATGCTAATATCAGAAATGCACACCTTTCGAAGTTAAACTAACTTGCCTGTTTAGAATTCAGGTCATCTTTATTAGCATCACATCACTCTGTAAGTCTGTAAGTAACATGTTGCCGAGACAAAATAGATTACCTACCTATATAATTATTTTCATAAAAAAGCCAAACTAAATCTAAAGATCACTTTAATCAATAAGATTTCATAAAAGCTCTACCACTCACGCTGATAAGATAAGCGACACAAAATATCCTATTAGGTATTTATCAACCCAACACCACCAGGAAGCAAATTGCACAAAAGCTAGCATTATCCGCCCATATCGCCAACAGTCAAAAGCTGTAAACAAAAACAATTGAACTTTCACCGGTCTCCCAATGCGCACGGGGGCGCCCGCGCCCCGCGTCAGTCTGCCGGCGGAGCCCAACCGGCGCGCACGTCCCGCGTCCTAGCTCCCGCGAACTTCGCGAGTGTCGTGAACCTACGTACCATGCTCGCCCGTGCGCTGGCTGTGCTAGCCGCCGCGGCGCTCGCGCTCGCCGCCCCCGACCCGTGCTACGAGGACGGCCGCCCGCGCCGATGCATCCCCGACTTCGTTAATGCCGCCTTTGGAGCCCCTGTCGCCGCTTCCTCCATCTGCGGCCGCCGAGGCCCCGAGCGCCTCTGCGACCCTCCAGGAGATGATGAACCCGAGAACGCTTGCAGAGTCTGCGATGCTACCCGCTCCGATCGCCGCAACCCACCCACTCATCTAACTGACTTAAACAACCCTTCTAACGTTACCTGCTGGCGTTCGGCCGCCCTAGCCCCTGTCTCCTACGAATCCCCTCCCGATAACGTCTCTCTAACCCTATCTCTGGGCAAGAAATACGAGTTGACATACGTGAGCCTCCAGTTCTGCCCGAAAGCTGCACGACCGGATTCCGTAGCGATCTACAAGAGCGCGGATTATGGAATGACCTGGCAACCGTTTCAATTCTACTCAAGCCAATGCCGTCGTGTTTATGGCAGGCCTAATAAAGCTTCAGTGACATCTGCTAATGAGCAAGAAGCTAGATGCTCAGATTCCCATAGGATGGCCGGTGAGAGCGCAAGCGGATCTCGGCTAGCCTTTTCAACTTTGGAAGGCCGTCCCAGCGCTCCGAACTTCGACATATCGCCTGTGCTACAAGACTGGGTGACTGCTACTGATGTGCGTGTAGTGTTTAACCGTTTGCACATGGTGACTGAGGGTGACGAGGTGGATTACAAAAAGCAGGCAGCTGGTGGGACGCAGCACTACGCTGTGTCGGATTTCGCTGTTGGTGGACGGTGCAAGTGCAACGGGCATGCTTCTCGATGTGTTCCGATGAAGGGGGAGGAAGGTCAGCAGCAGCTGGCGTGTGACTGTCGTCATAACACGGCAGGCCGGGACTGCGAGAGGTGCAAGCCGTTCCATTTCGACAGGCCGTGGGGGCGAGCGACGGCGAGGGACGCCAATGAATGCAAAGGTAACGTACGCTGTTTTGTATTTTGTAACCGATAGGTACCCAATCCAACTATAGTCCAGTACTACAACCATGGTCCACAAGGACCACAAGTTCAATACAAAGGTAATTATTAATTAAGTATGTTTTAAACACGTGTTCCATCAGAAATATCCTTCCATCAGAAATATCCAAATCATAAATATCAGAAATATCACAAGCCTTCCATCAGAAATATCCAAACCAATTCGAATTGATTTCTCAATCAATAAGGAGCATCACTCAGATTTTAAAATCTGTTGATGATTTGTTTTTGTTCTCGGTGCATTTCACTCGCGTTTATATATTTAATCAAATCAATAACAGTTTTTAAGAAATCGAATGGAGCCGCTTCTTGTGGTTACGGGGAAGTGTGTACCGACATTATGCAAACGGTAACCAACGCACATTAGATCGCCATTAAAAAATTTTACTTCCTGTTTTAACACTAAGGTTCAATTTTCAATTTTTTTTGGCGTGGGGTTTCTGTTTGCAAAACTACGTATTTTATATCCAAGTTCAATGGATTCGATGCACGTTTCTGTTTAGACCCACGGAAATATTTCCTTAAGATTACTTAGTCGTAAAATTATAATTAACATCATTACGATTATCGGTCGGTACTCGTACTTACATACATAGTGTTCATATCTAAAAGTAGGTACACTGCTTAAGTAACAAAGAAAATACACATTAAACATAATTAGTTATACAATTTTATGTTACGCCGTAAAGTTATAGTCCAGTCAACGTAGTACTTTATCGCAACAATAAATTCTTCCGTCAATTTGTCTGGATGCAAATTAAAAGATAGTCGATGAATACATTAGGGTGACCCATTTTATTATAATAACGGAGAAATTGATGAAGAAGGTTTCAAAATTGAGTTTGAAATATTGTAGGCAACCTAAAAAGTGCATTTTTGGGATTTATCGGTATGGTAACTACATTTGCTAGTTGCTTTATTTGCTTTTTGTCTATTTCAGGTATTACACTTAGTTTATCTTGTTCGATTGTGTGACAGCGGCTAGGTTCGTGTAACTCTTACGACTCAATGGCCCATTGTGCTAGTTTTCGTCCAGCTCTAGTTTTCGTCCACATGACGAAATTTTAGTAAAAACCTATATTGCTGCACAAATTTGGATTTGTTGCAATCCTTGATGTCTAAACAATATATATATATTAATTAATTATAAGCCTATACAGTGTCCCACTGCTGGGCAAAGGCCTCCCCCCTCGATCTCCACTCGTCTCGGTCTTGAGCAATCTCCGGCCAATCGTTGAGATATGCATAAAAATATATATATACATAAAAATGATATTTCGCAAGCAGAAAATTAAAAATTAAACATTTCATTTGCTAATCCGTCAAGTGGACGGAAACTAGCGCAATGACCCTAACTTACCGAGATTACAAGATAAATAATTTATTAAACAACATAATAGGTAATAACAGCATAGGTATAATATATATTATATATACCTTCAGATCCACAGCGCAGGCTTCGTCAAAAAGATAAATTATCGTAAAGTAAGAATAAGACAAAAGAGGGTAGAAAGCTTGCATCCAAGCAAATTAATGAGCCTTCTTATCACCGAGTAAGTGCCTCTGACTAGCTATTTACAGGTTTCAGTTAACTGACCTCCTGCCTACTTATGGCAAATTGCGTTTTAATCTGGCATGATACCGTCTATAGCAGCGCGATTTTAATGAATTAGACGCCGATTAATGTTACATCTACATGTTCGTTTATCGCGTTGATAATGACAAGATATAAAAGTACCTAGGCAAAACATTACAAGTAAAATTGCGACTGTTGTGAATATTTCGACCTTAAACCATTTTTCTTTATCAACGAAACTATTTAAAACAATAATATGTGTGTTTTATGAAACGCAAATTGCAAAAATCTAAATATATTTCATAAAAGGGAAAACAAATTGGTATTATCAATACCGGTATTGATTCGGGAAATTGAGGACCAATATCGAATGTTAATATTGCTGTTGAGTATTGTCAGATGCCTGATACATGCCCTATTGGCAACAACTAGGAAACCTGATATTTTATTGTCATTACCAGTAGCAACTACGCGATATTTGTAGTAACCCAATCATCCCAACTTGCTCCATAGTAAAGTTAAAAATCCTACCACCTCTCGTGTTCACCTACTAACTACCCAGGTGAACACGAGAAAGCAATTAATGTTTCACGCACAGTACTGGCCGCTTTGTGCAGCATAATTGCTACCTAAATACTCTAAATTCCTGCCTTTGAGCCTGCTATTCTAATAATTGCTAGGCCTTTACCCTTTCAGGACATACAAAGTAGACATTCTAAATTGAGCAATAGAATGTGTCAAGAGATTTATTGGGCAATTTGAAGATGGATTCGGAAATGTCAAATTCCAATATGATATTTGTTCTTGATCTAAGTATGATTGTATTCATCTATATAAATATGTATATTGTCGCCTAGTACCACTAGTACCAGCTTTGCTTAGTTTGGGGTTAGGTCGATCTGTGTAAGATTGTCCTCTCCAATACGATACAAATATAGTTTGACAGAAATGAGAACAGAATTGGATAAAAAAAACTCCTTAGAATTGTCTTGGTGTAGTTTTGAGCAGTACTCGTAGGTCTCTCATGACACGTACAGTCAGCTATAAGAACATTGAGAAAAGCTTTTAAATACATACTACATCGGTGGCAAACGAAACTAAAATTTGTATGTCCAAGCTGAAATGGAGACCTTCGCTTTGCTCGGTTAATAAATCGTCAGAAACATTCACCAAATGAACATCAGAGAACATTATCCCTCTCTTTCTTTAACAAACGAACGCACAACGTTCTATATTGTTGACTGAGATATCATCTTGCACAAATATTTATACGCGCGGGTTGTGTACGCAAGGATATGATATTTTACTCGCATGAAATAATATACGTTGTATTTGCTATTGTATTAACATAACAATGATTCATAAGGAAGGTAAAGGAATTCTTTCCAATTCTACTGAGTTTAGACTAATCAATGAGGTAGCTGCCCAAAATTTTTTGTGAAATATTTTGTCTGTTTAAGACTTATACCTCATACGAACCCGGCTCTAATTTTAACGACATGCTTAAATTACACGAAATTTGTTTAGCATTTAAGTAACATATATCTATGTCTGATACTTCGTTGCTACAAATTGTCACGCAAAAAAAATAGGGCGAGTAGAAGTTTTGTACGTAAAACTTCAATCCGCTCTTATTTCTTTGTACATATAACAAATTCTAACATACAATTATGATACATAATTTTAGCTTTAGTTATCTTAATTGTATTTAATTTTAGTTTTATATTCATTTTATAACACTTATTATACAATAAATGAGTTATATTATGATACAGATGTGTAGACATATACTATGATATAATTATCAATATCGAATCATACACTCCAAAGCATGACAATAAACATACGGGTACTCGATTTGGTACTTGAACAATTTACATATGTTCAACGTACAGGTTTACATATGTTTTGCAATAACTTCGTGAATAGTTTTAGAATTTGTGCCGTTTTTGTGTGGGCATTGAAATAAGCTTTGTTATAAATATTAGACAAAACACTAAGGAACTTTCAGCATATTTGAGATTAATTCAATAGTAGTCTACTACTAAATAAATTTAGATAACCTGAAATATTTTTAGGTACAATGTAAATAAACAAGTCTTAGCCCATTAAAAACCAAACAATGGTGATTTTCAAATAGATGTATCTTGGTATACCTACCTACGTTACATTATATACCAACTAATTAAAATGATTTTTCAAAAACAAAATAGTCGTATCAACATTAATTAAACAATATTATAGATCGCAAATCAAGTAGAACGCTTTTGTATGATGCAAAAAAAATAGGGAAATTCTATTTATGCCAACTTATGATGTGCTTTATATTTTAATTATACTTAAAACTTAATGATGTAGGTATATCATACGAAGTATAATGCTTTGAACATTAATATAATATTTACTTTAGCCGGTTTTTTCACACACTTAAATAAATCAGGAACCGTGTGTCCATCCCAGCTATACCAACGCGTAGGCGTTCGGAATGAAAATGAAGCCAATCCACCTTTCTACACATTCCTCGAGTTATCTGATTATACTGGGCCCGAAATAGGCATGCGGGATAAGCTTTTTTACACGTTTGGCACACAACTTGATTTATAGCTGACTATTGCATTACGCGGTCCAATATAGGTAAGTTATAAAATGTTATTAAATATTTCACAATTGGTTATGACCTGGCTATGAACTTATGGTGGTAATTAGTGAGTTTTGCTTGTCACCTGACGATAATAAGATTCATAAGTAGAACTAGAAAAGCTCATGATGATGGCCCTTTCGGCATCTATGGCGCATCGCCTGGGACCCCGTCTATAAAAATGTTTGTAAGTATGTATTGTAGGGTACATATTGAAATATGACTGCGATTGTGAGCAATCTATTTTATAAGAGTAACTAAAAGTTTAAAAATACCGACTGTTTTGGGTTTCATATATATTCATATTTCAAGGAATATTAAAGTTATATAATTATTCAGAGTGGCCCGTAAATATATAGGTAAATAAGTTTAAGGAGTATCTAAGGGTAGGTTTATCGCAAGACTTACAACGACTTCGAAATTATCGTTTAATTTTATACCGGGTTGTAAATATGTTATATACTGCCAGTAAAACGGCGGCTGACTTTATGACGGCTGCAGTAAACGCGGTTTGATAACTAGTGCTTGGTGTATAAAGTTAATGAAACGGTATGATGTAAGTATACCGTTATTATGTTCCTATCTCGTTATTATTGCTTACATATATTGCTTATAGATCGAGTCTGTGCGGAAAGAGAAGAGTCGTGAAATTTATGGGATCCAATACATTTCCGCACAGACTCTATAGAACATTCTTAAAATATATATTTCTGAGGAAAAATTACAATTACCTTTAAACGAGCAATTCTTATATAATTTATTTATTTATATATATATTTTGGAGATCTCTGAAACGGCTCTAACGATTTCGATGAATTTGCTATATGGAGGTTTTGGGGGGCGAAAAATCAATCTAGGTCTTATCTCTGGGAAAACTAATATATTGTTTAAAGCATTGTCAAAATCCGTACAAAAGGCAGTACCTTCGTCTAGAGTGTCATCTACGATTAGCTTTGACCGGCCTTCCCCAATAGCAGCAGAGCGATGTTAGTGTAAGGCCTGAGTGGACACTCGGAGCGGAGCGTTCGGCGGGGCGTACAGCGTGGCGTCGGGCTCACAAGTAATTTGAGCAGCATGCACTTGGGAGCTCGACGCCACGCTGCACGCCTCGCCGAACGATCCGCTTCGAGCGTCCACTCAGGCCTTACACTTAGAGATCAACCATTTTTAAAAGCATGGGCGGTTGTGCCGATATTTGTCCTGAAATATAGGAAAAACTAAAAATTTCATTTTAAAGAAAAAAAATCCCTTTTTTTAAAGTTCCATATCTCGAGAACTATTTCACATACGGCGCTGTAAATGTGCTTAAGTTGTTTCAAATTTAATGTAATTTTAACATTATATAGCAAGTTTTGACCAAAAACCCATAGTTTTATAATAAAACTGAAAAAACTGAAAAAAGTCCGAATCTTTTTCAGTTTTTCGCAAATTACGCAGCGAGCACAACTTTTTTTTGCTTGCAAAACATAGTTTCACATTCCTCCAAGGACTCGAAACAACATACAAAAAATATAGAACTACATCACCCACTGTTTTTTTATTGTAAGATTTGACTGATGTAATATTACTTACTAGTTTAATTCGTTTGTTGACTTTTTGTTAATTCGCTTGTTGAAGTTTATTGCGATATTTAAAAAAATGTCCAAATTGGTCAAATATTCCAATAGGCTATGGTAGGGTCACTACCAAATTAGGCTCCCATTTTCTTTTTAGGGTTCCCATAGGGTAAAAATTAAGACTCCGCTGTCCGTCTATCTGTCACCAGGCTGTAAATCATGAACCGTGATAGCTAGATAGTTGAAATTTTCACAAATTATATATTTTTGTTGCCGCTATAACAACAACTGCTAAAAATAAAATAAAATAAATATGTATGTGGGGCTTCCATACCATAAACGTGATTTTTTTGCCGTTTTTGCGTAATGGTACGGAACTCTTCGTACGCGTCCGACTCGTACTTGGCCAGTTTTTATAGATATATACCACATCAGTGGCATACAAACATAGTAAACATGGCACGCTTAATGTTAAAGCCTGACCATTAATATATGATCATTGTCAAGAGGGCGCTGTTATTCTCGTGTATAGGGTGACAGTTTAGTATAGTATGAAAAAATTAGTTCCAGTGAAATTCCGCAACATGGCGCGAGATCATATATTACTGGTCAGGCTTTAACTTTGGTAGGTATCTGAAAGTGCAAAGGACACACCTACCATGTCGTTTGACCTAACCATATGCGTTATAACGACTACGCATAACTTCGATGCACACAAATTTGCATTTAATATTTGAATTGCGTAATAGCACTTAAGTAGTAAAATACATCCTTGACTCTCGTTTAAAACGAATTGATACTTTTATGTTAAATAGGATGGGGAGTCGTAAATCATAGGTGCGTAGGCGCCCCAGTCGTATATTCGCTTGCTCGAAAGTGCCTTAGGGAAGAAGATAGATAAGAGAGGTTAGGAGCGAAAAACAAATTCCATAAAATTTCAGTTATGAATGATTCACGGTTAGTTTCTAGACTTGAGACAAAAGGTAATCGCGGTTCATATCCCGGTCGATATAAGTCCATACAATTTTTTAACTATCCAAAAATCTAAATAAAAAATTAAACGAAGGGGCATAACTGTGAACCGATGGTGGCCGAGTGGATTTGACGTCTAACTCTCAGTTCGGTCGCGAGTTCAAATTAATCCTGGTTCGCAACTTCGCACCAATCAGTTTTTCGAAATTTGTTTACGGAATATCATTTTATATGCTGGACAACGCTCAATTTATGTAATATGTCTTTGGTGAAAACCTAGGTTTCAGGTTTGTATGGTTTTCATAGAGAAATATTTAAGCCCTTTTGAAAAGACTCCTCAAATAATATGGGGATTTGTATGGAAAGGTGATTTCCCGTGCTCGTCCACTTTCGTCTTATAGTTCTACTAGCGACTCGCCCCGGCTTCACACGGGTTGACAAATTATACATAAACCTTCCTCTTGAATCAATCTATTTAAAAAATACCCCAGCAAAATCCGTTGCGTACCTATAGTTTTAAAAATCTAAGCATACACAAACAGACATACACAACAGACAGTGGGAAGCGACTTTGTTTTATACTATGTAGCGATGCATACCGCACCCTGACACTCTGACACCTATTTCTAGTAGTTAGTCTCATTAAAATGTAACTAAATTATTCTTATCTTAATACATTCAATTATTGGAGGGTGTGGCGCCCAAAATTCGTTCCGATTGATTTACGAGGCTCGTAATAACTGAGTTTTACGGCCTCAGATAATTTTATTGCCAGTTAAATTTCAATAACACGATAACTACTTTATTGGCCAGTTAAATGTATCCTCATGTGTAATCAATATTGAGTACTTTTGTCTGGAGACGAAGCTAACGGCACTTTGCACTTTGGTGTTAATTATCCTTAGGTAATTGAGTCGCACTTTTTAGGGTTCCGTAGCCAAATGGCAAAAAACGAAACCCTTATAGATTCGTCATATCTGTCTGTCTGTCTGTCTGTCTGATGTCCGTCTGTCCGTCCGTATGTCACAGCCACTTTTTTTCCGAAACTATAAGAATTATAAGTAGATGTATTCTGTGAACCGCATTAAGATTTTTACACAAAAATAGAAAAAAAAACAATACATTTTGAGGATTCCCCATACTTAAAACTGAAACTCAAAAAATTTTTTTTCATCAAACCCATACGTGTGGGATATCTATGGATAGGTCTTCAAAAATGATATTGAGGTTACTATAATATCATTTTTTTCTAAACTGAATAGTTTGCGCGAGAGACACTTCCAAAGTGGTAAAATGTGTCCCCCCCCCTGTAACTTCTAAGATAAGACAATGATAAACACTACTAAAAAAAATATTATGATGTACATTACCTTGCAAACTTCCACCGAAAATTGGTTTGAACGAGATCTAATAAGTAGTTTTTTTTTAATACGTCATAAATCCCCTAAATACGGAACCCTTCATGGGCGAGTCCGACTCGCACTTGGCCGCTTTTTTATTTATTATAGGCGCTAGCGGGTTCACTAAGGGCCACTTGCGCTATCCCACTAACCCGGGGTTAAGCGGTTAAAGTGTTAACCCAGTGTCAAGTTTTACTGGTCCCTATCCATGGTAGCTCCAGGCTTTAACTGGTTAACTGAAAGTTTCAAAATTTACGTTTTTTTTAACGGCGGGACCAACGCCGCAGCAGTAATGTCGCAACAGTAATGAATGAAGCTCCAGTTGACATCTAAATGTTACCTTCATGTTTCCTAGCACACAACACACTATTTCAAATACACATAAAACTTTTCATCCATGCATAATACATAGAAAATGTTATAGAAAAAGAAAACCGCTTCCAGCTTTTCCAAGAAATATTTCTCAACGTCAGTAATCCCCATTTCTAAAGAAGTAATAAAAATATTTGTCACAATAAAGTTCCGTAAGAAACTCCGTCTCCGCTGGCGGAAATTAATTCGTATTTCGGAAATTGCGGGCACATACAGAAGACATCGACATTTTGTCTACTTTCTCGACATACAGATGTTATTATTACAAAGGAATAGGTAAAAGTGGTGATGCGTTCGTAAAACTCGATTCTCGAGGCTTACGTTAATCACTACCTACATACATAGTATAAAACAAAGTCGCTTCCCGCTGTCTGTCGCTATGTATGCTTAGATTTTTAAAACTACGCAACGGATTTTGATGCGGTTTTTATTAGATAGAGTGATTCAAGAGGAAGGTTTATGTATAATTTGTTAACCCGTGCGAAACTGGGGCGGGTCGCTAGTAACTATTATATTGAAAATAAAAATAAAACCCTATAATATTGAATCACAACACTATTTTAAAACTAATAATTTACTTTCGTTCAAATAAAACAATAAAATAAAAAGATAAACAACAAAAGGTTACAAAATCGTACAACAAATTGGACTGGAGAGTTTAGTCCAACAAAACAACTTTTTAAAATACGTTAAGTCATAAATACCTCTCATCCCTTTTTGTATAACCCTCCAAAACTGTCCTCTCTCGTTCACACAAAAAACAAATTATTTCTACCATTTTACGATTTAATCCGTCCTCTAACTATTTAAAACTGTAATGACGTGTCTCTTGTATAAAATACCTGAAATAAATTCTTTCTATTTTACAGTATTTATTAAAAACACCTTGCTTGATATTCACGAAAACGAATCTCAAATAACTTGAGAAAAGTGGCCAAGTGCGAGTCGGACTCGCCCATGAAGGGTTCCGTATTTAGGGAATTTATGACGTATTAAAAAAAAACTACTTACTAGATCTCGTTCAAACCAATTTTCGGTAGAAGTTTGCATGGTAATGTACATCATAAATTTTTTTTAGTTTTATCATTCTCTTATTTTAGAAGTTATAGGGCAGGGGACACACATTTTACCACTTTGGAAGTGTCTCCCGCGCAAACTATTCAGTTTAGAATAAAAATCATATTAGAAACCTCAGTATCATTTTTGAAGACCTATCCATAGATAGACACGTATGGGTTTGATGAAAAAAATTTTTTGAGTTTCAGTTCTAAGTATGGGGAACCCCCAAAATTTGTTGTTTTTTTTTCTATTTTTGTGTGATAATCTTAATGCGGTTCACAGAATACATCTACTTACCAAGTTTCAACAGTATAGTTCTTATAGTTTCGGAAAAAAGTGGCTGTGATATACGGACGGACGGACAGACAGACAGACAGACAGACATGATGAATCCATAAGGGTTCCGTTTTTTGCCATTTGGCTACGGAACCCTAAAAAAGGAGCACGTGCGTACGCAGCAAAGGTGATACTTATTCTAGGGTTCCGCACCTCAAATGGAAAAAACGGAACCCTTATAGGATCACTCGTGCGTCTGTCTGTCCGACCATTCCCCCCCTTTATCTCCGAAACTACTGGATCTAAAATTTTGAAAAAAAAAATACACAAAATAGTTCTTTACCTATAGATAACAGGAAACCTATTAGAAATGTCCAGTCAAGCGTGAGTCGGACTTAATGTACGGAACCCTTGGAACGCGAGTCGCACTTGGCCGGTTTTTTCAGAAAAATAAATAGTTCTGGTTTATATTGTTTTTCTTTTTAATCATTTGTAATTGGAAATATGCTGCTGGACACCTTGTAAGTTACAAGTTGTAACTATTACCTCTCATTCCGAGATCGAACCCTTTCTTTGGGATAAAGTAAACGAATTATAACAGACTAAGTATTTAAATCACAATCCATAAAAAAGTGTAACACATTTGTTCAAAACTAATATCATAGTATTATTAATCTCCTACGCTGGTTATAAAATAAATCACCATAAACATGGAAGAAACGTTTTTAACACTGAATCTGGGTAATAAAACTAGATAATCTCGTTCCGATGATCATACGTTTTTTCCGTGTTAACTAGTGGAATAAATTCATAACTAAAACATGTTTTTGAAGTGTCATAAAAGAATTAGAGTTACATGGATTTTCTATGAAAAATGTACCTATATATTATGGAAATTCTAATTCTACGCAGATATAAATTTGCGATGATCATATCCATTAATCATTATATTATACCCTTTCTGCCTAAATTCCTTTTTAGGGTTCCGTACACAAAGGGTAAAAACGGTATTACAAGACTCCACTGTCCGTCTGTCTGTCACCAGGCTGTATCTCATAAACAGTTGAAATTTTCAGATGATATATTTCTGTTGCGGCTATAACAACAAATACTAAAAAGTACGGAAACCTCGGTTTTTAGGGTTCCGTAGCCAAATGGCAAAAAACGGAACCCTTATAGATTCGTCATGTCTGTCTGTCTGTCCGTCTGTCTGTCCGTCTGTCTGTCCGTCCGTATGTCACAGCCACTTTTCTCCGAAACTATAAGAACTATACTGTTGAAACTTGGTAAGTAGATGTATTCTGTGAACCGCATTAAGATTTTCACACAAAAATAGAAAAAAAACAATTAATTTTTGGGGTTCCCCATACTTCGAACTGAAACTCAAAATTTTTTTTTTCATCAAATACGTGTGGGGTATCTATGGATAGGTCTTCAAAAATGATATTGAGGTTCCTAATATCATTTTTTTCTAAACTGAATAGTTTGCGCGAGAGACACTTCCAAAGTGGTAAAATGTGTGTCCCCCCCCCCCCCCTAACTTCTAAAATAAGAGAATGATAAAACTAAAAAAAATATATGATGTACGTTACCATGTAAACTTCCACCGAAAATTGGTTTGAACGAGATCTAGCAAGTAGTTTTTTTTTAATACGTCATAAATCGCCTAAATACGGAACCCTTCATGGGCGAGTCCGACTCGCACTTGGCCGCTTTTTTTTTATATTATGTACTGTTTCTACTTCTATTTTAGTTGTTTTGTAAGGATCAAAGAGTAAATCGAGAGATATCGCAACAGCGACAATATCCTCGCGACACTCGAGATCTTTATTGCGGCGCGCGCAAATAAACAGAGATCGGAGATAAAAAGCATTGTCTGTTGCCTCACAGTGTTCCCAAGCGCAGGTGAGTCGAACTCTTTGGAAACCAGTTAGAGACTGCAATCACGATCTCGCGCGAGATCTCGAGCGAATTTTCGAGATATAATCTCGTCGGCAGGAAATCTCGATTTTTGCAATTTTGGTGTAGGTCACGATTAGTGTTGTAGGAAGAAATTGAAAAGAAGTTCAAAGTCAACTCTGGAATGTGAAATTTTTGATCGTTTTCTAATTATATGTTAGACCAAGTAGTAAAAGACTATGTTATATATTTGTAATCTACTCAACAAGCCCTTTCATTTGGTACCAAATCCACATGGTATGTTTAAAAGAAAAAAGTTTGAAACTTTGTACTGCCGATTTTATGACGTCATAAAAACTCATTCCACCACTTTAAAAGGTGACAACATGCATTTTGATAAGCAGTAGACCATTTTCAAGGGCCATTTTCAGTCCTACGAAAATTGCTCTTATTCAACTTGGCCTCTTTACTAGTACAAATACTGAATTCTTAAAGATTTTTAAACCAGTTTTTAATTACTTTGTCCAATCTCGATCTCGGAAGAGTCGGAAGTCTGACGGTCGAGATCTCGAAACACCCAATCTCGATTCAGAATAATTCAGATTTTTCGCACTAGATCGAGAATCGCCAATTTTGGTTCGAGATCATGGTCCGTCTGAGTGTCCCGACTCACTTCAGCATGATTGGAATACACTAACAGTGCTAAAATACGGCCACGCGAACTGGCAGGTGCGACCTAATACTAGTCGGTCCGATTCGAACTTTAAGATACGTCAAATATTACGTCGAGGTACGATTCCTCGCTCAAAGAATTAGTCTAGCGGTACAGCGAGGTAATGCTGCCAGCATCTACGACACCATGCCGCAGGGGGATATTTTTAGTACCTATTTTACTTTAAGATTAGTATTATTTATTTTTAGATTTTGCTTAGTTATAGTTTAGTTATCTACGAGTATGTAACCTCCGATTGTACCACGAAGGCCGCGTAAAATGGTAAGGGTACTTAGATCGAAAATTTGCTAATTGTACGAGTCAAAAGTTTATTTCTTATACGATTAACATTTTACTGAGTTAGGTAGCAAAGTTATTCACAACTCACAAGAAACATGTCAAAGTTTAGAGTTTGCGGAACTTTGCGATTCTCAGATGTTTCCATTATTAATCCCTAAGAATGTCAGGTAAATTACAAGGCGGTTTGTTTTGTTTTTGAACTTGTGTCGATTTTAATTAAAATCGTTTAAAAATACCCATCTAGATCTTAAATTGTTAATTTGTTTGTTAATTTTTCCGAAGAATCATATGTGCATGTATGTATTTTATTTTGTCTCATCCAATGACCTAAATATAGCTTTTTCGATTGTACTGTATGAGATGTTATATTTTTGTTTAGTTGTCTTTGAAATTGACTATTAAGTAAATAAAGTATTATTTAGGTACCTATAAAATTCATCGTTTTATGGTTTCAAATTCAAGTACCTATCCCTTATTAGTTTCGCCATGTCCGTCTGTCTGTCTATTTTTGCTGATTTTAAATACCTAGTACTTACAAATTGTTTATGCATCCAAATTGTAACTTTTCATCTGCAGTGCTAGAATTGTTTCGTAATTTTTAAGTCAAAAAAGTAAAACTACTTAATATTATAAAAATCGTAAAACTCATAAAGTTTGTAGCCAAATATTTATTTTTACCACTACCTGTAAGTGGGCGGCGACAATTTTGACATATGTCAATTTGTACCACTTCTCCACTGACAATAAGAAACCCCACAACTTTAACAGTATCGCTTAAACCAAGCAAAGATAATCAAAATTCACACTTAACCCAGTACTAACAAAGGTCAAAGGTTTTTTCATTAACGGCAAAGTATTTTGTCAATCTGTGACTGGCAGCAAGGACAAATCGAACGCTAACTTTAAAAGCCTCATATCTTAGTTTTACTTAGCATCAGATTTAAACTTTATGCTATAATATTGAAAGTTCATTTTGTAATGGCAGTTGTGATAGGAAAGTTATTCGATCCAAAGGAGTGACAGTTATTGGGTAAATAAAAGAGTGAAATATGGCTTCCGTGGGCCGGACTGAATTAAAAGCGTTGTGTAAACAGAAATTAGGGATTTGAGGGTTTAATTTACGCCTTTACCATAATTTATTGGCGTGTTTTAGATTGATATAGAAAACGGATAATTTTAATTTAATTGTATTAATTAAGTTAAGTCTACTAGTAGTATTTTATTTAGTCAAGAGTGAGTTGAACTATATAGATGATACAAAAATATTAGCAAGATATACCTACTTAACTGTATATTAGCATTATCATAATAAATCTTAACAAAACCAACATGTATGAGGTTTTAGAGTAAGTAGGCATCCATAAGCTACGGTAACCACTTGCTATCAGGGCATACCTAATAAGATTAAAAACCCTTTATAAGATTTCTTTAGCAAGTTTCCTGTTTTACATACATATCTATCAAAGTAACTGACACCAATATTTCGACATTCATAAATTTACTACGAATCCGTAAACATTGCATTTTTACACGTAATCTAAACCAAAACAACGAAAACGGGTCTCTCAGACTAAAAATACTTTCCACTAATTTTAACAGGAAAAAAAACGTCTCCAGATAACCACCGTACCAATGTTTATACGTCATTCAGATATCGACACTACTATCACAACCTCGTATCTAGTAACAATGACTTAATTGTAAATAGAACTTAGTGTCAAGGAAGTAAAGTTCATGTTTAGAGTGGGTTTGTAAGTGTGTTACGGGTTTTGGAGAGTTGTCAGAGATAGGCCAGTTGGCAACTATTCAAGTCTGGGAGCTATTGTGGCGGGACGGAAAACGGTTAAGGCAATCGAAATTTAAAATTGGAACGGTGTGTGCCGCCAAGGGCTGTATTCGTTTTTTTTTTTAAGTTTGTGACATTGGCGATTTTGTGACATGTTCAGAAAGTGATATGCAAAAATGGTGCAGATGCAAAAAATTTATTGAAGGACATTAGCTCGCCTCACTATACAGTTTTGTACGTGTGGATACTAGTCAAGATTGACAATCCAATTGCCAATTTAATTTATGATTAAATTGACAATATGATTGTCAATATCATAACATATCAATATCAATGATGTCAATGGAACGAATAATATTCATGAAATGCCGCAATGCAAAGCAAATCGCATGTAATTTTTGATGAGCTTCATAAAAATTTGCCGCGCAAAACCAAACCATATTCCATCGTAATAAGTCCTAACTAGGGTTTGAGATCCGGATATCCGGATATCCGAAATATCCGGATATCCGTCAAATCTAAGATCCGGATCCAACGTCTCATAGGATCCGGATATTTCGGATCTCACGGATCCGTTAAATATTGCATTGGTCGCGTTATTGGTACGCTATAACGTCATAAAATAAATACAAATATTGCTTAAACTAAACAGTAGTAACAGTCACAGTATTAAAACGAGCTACCTGCATGCCTCCTGACTGGAATAAGGGTAAATATTTGTATGTTTTAAAGTAATTGTTATCAGGTTTTCGCTCAGTCGCCTTTGGGTCGTCTACCTGGAACATCATTAGTGCTTGTGCGCGTTGTTATCAGTGACTTTTTTGTGTTATCGTGTCGGTTCCCAGTCTTCTGTTAACATAAATAACATGTGCTTGATGTGCTGCTGAGTAACTAATATTGATATTTTTTTCTCGTTATTAAGAAGCTGTAGCCCAAATTTCTTAATCCCGAAACTTTTGTAGTAATTTTACATTATTTTGCAGTAATTAACTGGATTTATATATACCTATAATGGAAGATTGTTGTAATGGGGACTGAATAAATGAGTTAGATACTTTTTCTAAGCCATTTTTCTCAGTCGAACGACTGAAGGTATAGCTATTTTACCAAGGTAAAGGAAGTACGTTTTTTAATAGTATAAATTATATCACACCACACCGGTATAAAATAATAAAAGTACATAAATGTAACTTTTTCTCCATTTTCTATTTTGTGAGCTTATAATGGCAAATTTAAGAAAAAACGCCGAAGTTAAAGCGGTGTTTTTAGGCACCTTTAGAATTAATTCTTCTGAGCAGATATATAGAAATAAATTTGTTTTAATTACTTCATTTTTGGCGTTTTCGGTTACAAATCGACTACGGCCTCCTAAAAAAAATGCATAATATTATTAATAGGAATACCTAATTAAGACTACACTGAATATCTTATTATACATATTTATATCGTTTTGAGATAATAATAACAATTATTAATAATTGTAATTAACTAAAATATGAACATTTTACTAGCTGTTCCTTATATGTAAGTTGTAAATTTCGTCACCTTTCTTGATACAGATCCGTATTATCCGAATTATCCGGATATCCGGATCCGTCAAATTTTAATATCCGAAATATCCGGATCCGAAAAATTTACGGATCTTGCAAACCCTAGTCCTAACCAACCTTCTCAGTTAAAGTTTAAAGTATTTAATAGCTCGTTTAGGATAAATTTGTATTTATTTACATTACCACCAGCTACGCCATAGATAGATGACGTGTCAATAGATTTGTTAACCCTTACTTGACAGACTAATGACATCATTATTGAAACAATATGGCCGCCAGTATCATGTGACTTTAACCCTTTGACCGCCAGACGTCAACTGACGCGCGCGCCTACATCCCAATATCAACCTTCGTGCATTCCGACAAGGTTCACAATGACGCGCCGCGCACGATACGTGTGGTGAATAAAGGAAGATGAACCTTATCAGTTGTCTATAAGGTATATTTCTAATTTGTATTTTAATGACAGTAGTGCCTTATTGACACAGGACAAAGTAGTATTTTTTCGGTTGTGATACATTTTTTTGTCGAAGTTTTAAATGGTGAGTTGTTGACAGTAAAGTGTTTTGTTTCAATTTATCTGAAGACCGATCTTTGAGATATCCTACAATTCTTAATTTCTTACAACTCAATTGACCCAAAAGGTCGGGAAGCCATTGTTTAAAAGTTGGAACCACGTTTTCTATTACAGTAATGGCTCCCCTATACGATGGGCCATCCTACTGGCCCACTAAGATGAGCCAGCGTGTAGAGAGGGTATAGTGGCGTCGGATGGCTTATGGCGCGGCAGGATGGCGATGAGATGGCCACGATGTCGGTTTTTCGTCCGCACATCAAAGGTAGCGGGCCAGCGATGGTACGTACGCATCTACCTAATACACGTGGCCCATTCCATAGTGCGTACGATCAACCATCGCATGGCCATCTCGCTGGTCCAGCGCTGGGCCATCGTGTAGAGGAGCCATAAAAGGCTCAAATTAATTCCTTATCTTTTTTTATGTACTTACCTTAAAACAGGATTTCTCAAACTGGTGGATCGCGAGCGAATATTACTTATATGGATTATGCTGAAAATGCTGAAATTATTCAAGTGGTATCGCAGCCCAGTAAGCTTTGAAATGATGATAAGACATTTTAAAAGTAAATAACTCAAATTATGGTTTAAGAACATCTGTAATATTTACCATGGTTTGCAACAAATGATTATGATTATTGTTAGGTACGTTAAATGCCAATTCAACATTCTAAAAATAATATAAATAAAACCTTTTATTAAATCTTTGTTGTTGCCTAATGTAAGCTTTGGTTACCTTTATACATACAATACTAATAGAAACATGAGAGTAAAGGGGCCCACTTATTATCTTACTAGCTGTTGCCCGCGACTTCGTACGCGTGGATTTGTATATTCATATTCATAATCATATTCATATTTTATTGATAACGTTAATTACATGTTAGGAGTAAGTACATAAAATAAAATTACATTTCACTAAATGTAAACATACTTATCAACAAATAAAAGCAGAACAGAAATACAAATGTCGTGTCGATCATAATTATAAACTTAAAACTAAAATAATTCCATGTTTCGTTAAATAATTTTAAATAGTTACATTAAGGCTTTCTAATAATCCATATTAAAATATCTAAATTAAAAATAACATTTTACAGTGAAAGTAATGTCCCATCATGGTCCCATCGAAACAGTGATTTAGACTTTCACATTGTGTGTATGGATCAATGACACCCTGTCGAAGAATTCGTCGATCGTGTAGCAGGCAATCTCCAATAACATTTTTTTAATCTTTCTAGTAAATGTGACATCACTAAGAACATCTCTGATTTCAGCAGGTAACGTGTTGAACAGTCTGACGCCTAAAACACCAAGGGATTTCTTAGCTTTAGTGGTAGTATGGGCCGGTACCAGAATGAGACTTCCACCGCGCGTGCTTCTACCCGACTGCTGCTCACGGGTTTTATAAGAGCTTAGATTGCTTCTTACGTACTTTACACGTACTTATTGTTACGTACTTATTGGTGGTTATAAATTCTACATTAGCTTAGAACATTATGCAGCAAAAGATAGCAGTAGGGACGGTTAATCATTTGTTAATTATTATACAACGCATGAGATTTGTCTTTCACAACCTGGCTACGAAGTTTCAAGCCCCTAACTGAATAAAATTGTTCTCGATATAATCTCTCTCTCAACCCCCAGAAGATTTTCAAGTCCACTATTTAATAAAACCTACTACTTAACTACCTATTTACGAAGTTTGAAGTTCCTAGCTTTAAATAAAATTTGAACCCTCTACCAACTCTCAAGTCTCTCAACCCCTGTTTAAACTTTTAGGGGATGAATTTTTAAAAACGCTGAAATTACTTTTCTTTTATTGTAATAATATGCCTTTATACAACGATTTAAGTCCCGCACTCAAGTAAATATTTGGGTTCCATACAAATTTTCGACGCCCTTCACCACCTTGGGGGATGAATTATCAAAGACTCTGAAATTAGTTTTCTTTTCTCTTAATAAAATATTTTTTTACGAAACTTCAAGTTCCTAGCTTTAAATAAAATTATAACCTATACAATCTTTCAACCCCTTTTTAACCCTGTTATGGGATGAATTTTTAAAAACGCTGAAATTAGTTTTCTTGTGTTCTAATAATATGGCTTTATACAAAGATTTAAGTCCCGCACTCTCAAAAATATTTGATCTCCATACAAACTTTCAACCCCTTTTTCACCTCCTCCGGGGATGAATTTTTAAAAACGCTGAATAGGTTTTTTTGTTTTTTTTAATAAAATACCTTTTTACGAAGTTTCAAGTTCCTAGTTTTAAATAAAATTTGAACCCTATACAAACTTTCAACCCCTTTTGGATGGATAAGGGTATAGGGGATGAATTTTTAAAAACGCTGAAATTACTTTTCTCGTATTCTAATAATATGTCATTATACAAAGATTCAAGTCCCGTACTTACAAAAAATGTTGACCTCCATACAAATTTTCAACCCCTTTTTCACCACCTTAAATGTTGAATTTTGAAAAACGCTGACAATAGTTTTCTTCTCTTTTAATGAAATAACTTTTTACGAAGTTACAAATTCGTAGCTTAAAATAAAGTTTAAACCCTATACAATTTTTTAAGTTTTAACCCCTTCTTAACCATTTTAAGGGATGAATCTTTGAAAACGCTGAAATTACTTTTCTTGAGATCTAATAATATGGCTTTATACAAAGATTCAAGTCCCGCACTCTAAAAAATATTTGATCTTCTTACAAACTTTCAACCCCTTTTTCACCACCTCGGGGGATGAATTTTTAAAAACACTGAAATTAGTTTTCTTGTTTTTTTAATTTAATACCTTTTTGCAAAGTTTCAAGGTTCTTGCTTAAAATAAAATTTGCACCCCAAGACAAAGTTTCATCCCCTTTTTTACCCCCTTAGGGGTTGAATTTCTTAAAACGTCGCAATTCCTTTTTTTTGTAATCGGCTATTATGCCTATCTAAAAAGTTTCAAAGCATTTGTAATGGATTCAAACTTTCAACCCCTTTTTAACCCTGTTAGGGGATGAATTATTAAAAACACTGAAATTACTTTTCCTATCTTATAATAATATACCCATATACAAAGTTTCAAGTCCCACACTCACAAAAATATTTGATCTCCATACAAACTTTCAACCCCTATTTCACCACCTTGGGGGATGAATTTTCGAAAACGCTGAAATTAGTTTTCTTATTTTTTTATATAATATATTTTCACAAAGCTTCAAATTCCTAGCTTAAAATAAATCTTGAACCCCATACAACCTTTCATCCCCTTTTTAACCCTTTTGAGGGATGAATTTTTAAAAACGCTGAAATTACTTTTCCTGAGTTCTAATAATATGGCTTTATACAAAGACTCAAGTCCCACACCCTCAATAATATTTGATCTCCGTACAAACTTTCAACCCCTTTTTCACCACCTCGGGGTATGAATTTTTAAAAACGCTGAAATTAGTTTTCTTGTTTTTTAATTTAATACCTTTTTGCAAAGTTTCAAGGTCCTAGCTTAAAATAAAATTTGCACCCCAAGACAAAGTTTCATCCCCTTTTTTACCCCCTTAGGGGTTGAATTTCCTAAAACGTCGCAATTACTTTGTTTTGTAATCGGCTATTATGCCTTTCTAAGAAGTTTCAACGCATTTGTAATGGATTCAAACTTATTTTCAACCCCTTTTTAACTCTGTTAGGGGATGAAGTTTCAAAAACGCTGAAATTACTTTTCCTGTCTTATAATAATATACCCATATGCAAAGTTTCAAGTCCCACACTCACAAAAATATTTGATCTCCATACAAACTTTCAACCCCTTTTTCACCACCTTGGGGGATGAATTTTCGAAAACGCTGAAATTAGTTTTCTTATTTTTTTATATAATACATTTTTACAAAGTTTCAAATTCCTAGCTTAAAATAAATCTTGAACCCCATACAACCTTTCATCCCCTTTTTAACCCTTTTAAGGGATGAATTTTTAAAAACGCTGAAATTACTTTTCCTGAGTTCTAATAATATGGCTTTATACAAAGACTCAAGTCTCACACCCTCAATAATATTTGATCTCCGTACAAACTTTCAACCCCTTTTTCACCACCTCGGGGGATGAATTTTTAAAAACGCTGAAATTAGTTTTCTTGTTTTTTAATTTAATACCTTTTTGAAAAGTTTCAAGGTCCTAGCTTAAAATAAAATTTGCACCCCAAGACAAAGTTTCATCCCCTTTTTTACCCCCTTAGGGGTTGAATTTCCTAAAACATCGCATTTACTTTGTTTTGTAATCGGCTATTATGCCTTTCTAAGAAGTTTCAACGCATTTGTAATGGATTCAAACTTTCAACCCCTTTTTAACCCTGTTAGGGGATGAATTTTCAAAAACGCTGAAATTACTTTTCCTGTCTTATAATAATATACCCATATACAAAGTTTCAAGTCCCACACTCACAAAAATATTTGATCTCCATACAAACTTTCAACCCCTTTTTCACCACCTTGGGGGATGAATTTTCGAAAACGCTGAAATTAGTTTTCTTGTTTTTTAATATAATACATTTTCACAAAGTTTCAAATTCCTAGCTTAAACTAAAACTTGAACCCCATACAACCTTTCATCCCCTTTTTAACCCCCTTAGGGGTTGAATTTTTCAAAATCGCTTCTTATCTCTTGTACACTTTACAAATGCAACCTAGTGTGCAAATTTCAACTTTCTAGCTTTTGTAGTTTCGGCTCTGCGTTGATGAATCAGTCAGTCAGTCAGTCAGTCAGGACACTTGCATTTATATATATAGATTAACAGTCCGGCCCGTCAGTCAGAACAAAAAGTTGACAGCTCCGAACAACTGACAGGTCGATATCGTCCGGCGGACTGGTAATAAGTGGGCCCCTTAAATAACGTCGTTTCCATACGTTTGGCCTGGGGTGTATCTTTAGGTCTTAAAACGGACTTATCCTCGATCCTTTTGATTATATTTTCAATTCCTTGATATTTCAGATTATGATTGTTGCTAGGCAGATTGATGGCCGGTGGACTAAAATGTTAACAGAATGGTGGCCGTTTTCAGATGACAGAAGCGCCTGGCGTCCGTTGGCTGGTTGGGTGGACAACATCCGGAAGATTGCGGGTCACTTCTGGATGAGATTAGCTCAGGACCGGGACAAGTGGCGTACTAGAAGAGAGGCCTATGCTCAGCAGTGGGCGATAAAGGGCTGATATGATGATGATGATGATGATTAAATTTTACATCACGTATTGACGCGTATTATGAAATATATTCCGGTTTTCATCAACGAGATAATGAAGTTAATCATAAATGCATTGGAACATTTAACAATGCAATGCAAATGATGATATTTAAATACGTGATTCCATCATTACCTACTGGATTTACAAAATTCCGTTTTACGACTAAATATACAATTTTCCGTTTAATTAACTATGTTTCAGTGATTTTGTTGTTTACATTTTATTTACTGAAAATTTACTATTTCTCAATATTAAAATATATTTGGTTGTTTAGAGATGCAGTAGGTACAAAAATGGTATGGTAAATAGATAAAATACAAATAAATACGTCTCCTAATGAATTTAAATTAGAAAAACAGGAAAAAGAGGAACTTATTTTTTAACACTTCCAGGACTACGATTTCTGTTGCCATATAGGTAAATAGGTACTTACTGAATTAGAAAATATAAATATTTCATAATAATTATATTTTTTCTTTAAACTATAAATAAATCAATATTATAGGACATTTTTACACTAAGCCCCACGGTAAGCTCAAGAAAGCTTGTGTTGTGGGTACTCAGACAACGATATATGTCATATACAAATACTTAAATACATAGAAAACAACCATGACTCAGAAACAAATATCTGTGCTCATCAGTCATCACACAAATAAATGCCCTTACCGGGATTCGAACTCAGGACCGCGGCTTCACAGGCAGGGTCAGACCGGCCTATTATAGTTTATAAATTGCGCTAACTAGCCTTCGTGAATTCAATTTCTTATTTATTTTAATCTACAAAACACTATATTCGTTAGGTATTCTAAATGTCCAATCATATTCAATAAAATAAATTAACTGTATTTATCATTATTTCAACCAATAAAAGTTACAAAACCCACAAATAAATTTAAAACATAATTAATTCCACCAAAAACATCTTTCAACACAAAATACTACCGAGTTTGAACTTTTGATACTAAAACCAACTCATTGAACTTACAACCCCACTTTTGATATTAAAACCAACTCGGTAAGCTCTAATAATACCGTTTGTTATTGTTTACTAATGTCAGAGTAACATATTATCGTAATGTCAGAGTGACAGCAGCTGCCACAGATAAAATAGTGAGCGACAAATCCTACATGACGGGGACATGGAGTTGAGTTACTGGAAATCGTTCATTCAAAATATTTTTTGTGTAACGATAATGGTCATTTGCAAGATAAAAACATGAAAACGGGTGAAATTTAAAGAAAAATGATAAAAACTTTGCACAAACAGAGTAAGAATGCATACATCTAATATCAGTAATATCACTATTAATATCCATACTTGAGGCAGCACCTGACATGAAAATTTTGCGTGGTCCGACTCTGAAATTATAAAATTTGGAAAACATAGAGTGGGTTTTTGATATTTTATACCTATATGATCTCCACATGGAGCTGATTTATATCATTAAATTGAATTTCAAATAACTATAACTTGGTTTACCGACGTTCAATAAAACAGCAGTAAAATAGAGTTCGTAAGTGATATTCTGTTCCGAATATAACATATAAGTAGGTACTTTGTTGCCATAAGTAAAGTCCGTCAACCAAATCTTGTCAGTAGTAAAAGGCGGCAAATTTGAAAAATCGCGGGTTAGCAACACTGTGTTCAAATAATTCCAAAACGCGTGTCATCTGTGTTTTATCTGTGGAATGTGGATCGTGAATGACAGCCGTCACCTTATTTGTTTTCATTTGGTTTTCATTCTGAATCGTTTCTGTTTCAAGAGATATTTCTGCTGTCACCATTAAATACCAATACATTAAATAAGATTAAGCAAAGCTAAGGGGCCTACAATGTACAATCATGCTCGTTGATGGTAAACATTACTAAAAATTGAGGTTATGACAAGTATTGGAAGAACTCTTTCGAACTTTTAAGATTATGTTCAGTTTTTTTGTTTTAGGGTTAAAAGGCATAAATAAAATTAAAACGTATCCCTAAATCTATCCAACAAGACCATAAATTGTGTCCTGGAAATCGTCCATAGGCCCACATGTCAAATATTTTCAGCAATCAGTTGTGACTATTTACAAAGGTAAACCTTTTAAACAGTATTAAGAGCCATTATTATATCGCCGTTCTTTCGCAATATCTACCTAATCTATACATGTTTGTTGCAGGATTAAATCTTGCCCAATATAAGGCGTTCGTAGTAGGTAGTATCTTTTCAGACAATACTTACCTATGGCGGTTTATGTACGTGTACAACGCAACCAAGTCGAAAAGTGACCCTTATCTTATTTACCTTTAAATTAAATAAACACCTAAATATCAGTTGTTTTATTTTTAATATGTATATTGTACAATATATACCAATCAAAAAAATTACACAGGTATGTCATATTCATCCAGAACAGTACACTAATTTACATTAACAAGTGGCATATTATATTGTAAATAACAAATATATGCACTATCTAATTATCTGCATTTTGATATGATTTTATTTTAGTAAACTTAGAAGACATAGATAGGGAACAAAGAGAATATAAGCAGTTGTTTTTGATATCTTCAAATTTGTTCATCATTTTAATTAACATTGTTTTAACATCGCTTTTAAATTGCCCGTCCATGTTTCAATTTTTTTCAATAAACCGCGAGTGACAATTTGAATTGACCTACGCAGGGCGCGCTCAGCGGAATAAAAAAATCTGTTGGTTCGATGTACATTGCTGCTTTTCTTAACGCAATACTGCTCTTTGAGTGTTGCCCTACTTTAGTTTGCTTTACATTGCTACTGACAAGATTTGGTTGACGGACTATAGTTAAATTTTATTTTAAGTTACAATAGATAACTAGATAAGAATAAATTAACATGTAGTTACACATGTTCTGGCACATGAAATATTTAGTAAGAAAATATGTGAGACATATTTAACAATTTAGAACAGTAATGTTATTGGTTATGATGTTCTTTCCAGTAATTACATTATTCCATGGCATTGGTGGGCTGAAACAGTTGGTGTGCTTTCGTGACATTAAATATGAAATAGTTAAGTAACGCAAAGGCAATGTTTTGACTGTTTTGGGGACTTTGTAATTATCGAATAGTACATACTGTAAAACTGTCGTGAAGTATTGTCATTTAAAATTTAACGCTTTTGGGAAAACCTCGATAGCTTGTCTGGGCAGTTTCCCGGAATTGCAATAGAGAAAAACATTATTTATAGTTAACCCCAAGTTTTTCAGTAAATAAGGGCAAAAAAAAACTATACTCATCCTTTTCTTTTGGGTGCTAGTACTAGTGTAAGACAAAGATAGTATGATTATCTCTGTCTATATTTGAAATAAGACAGTCCTTTGAGAAACTATAAGTAGGTATTTTTGATTGGTATCTAAAGATTTTCTACGTATAATACAGCTACATAAACATAAATAATAACCTAATACAGAATTATTTATAAGGGAAATGCATGCAAGAGAAAAAAGCTATTTACCAGTAAAAAAAATGTCCAAAACCATTACCCTCTCATAACCAAAACAAATATTCAGTTCGCTCAATTTTATTTATTCACTCACGCGATCTGTCAATTACGGGAACCATTCTTAAGTGACCCTGTGACTTCCTGATTTGCTTCAATATACAAACTTATCTCTTACACTCCTATAAATATAATTAAATATGAATTCGTAAGACATGCTCATTTTTATAGCGACATTGATAAGTTGGTAACAAATTGTGAAACGAGGTATTTAGAAGATGCCGTTGCGAAAATAGAAGATCTGTTATGTTTTGATAGTAAATCTATTTTTTTAGCAGAAAAAATAAATTTGTTTTTGTGATTTCGTTTGATTGAAGGCTGTGTAGAATATTTATAAAGAAGTAAAATACGGCATTGCCTTTTATGTAAATAGTTAAGCATTCGAGTTTTTGTAGCATTTATTGTATTTTTTTGTAAAACGACGTTGTTTTTATAATGGAAGATTATAATATTGTTATACCTAGGTACATAGTCTAACAATAAAGTTTTTTAAAATAATATACAAGCTACTAAAATAGACTTATGAAGATCGATTTATCTCACGGACAAAAATTGCCTAAGATAAAAAAAATATTTACATTTAATCATACCTGTTTTTTTATAGAGAATATTTATTATGACAAGCATCAATTTCAATCATTCAATCAATCTCCTATGACAATAGCTATTATGATATCGGAAAAATAAACAATGTCCAAAAATATACTTGAAATATATTTTGAACCTTTACCCATAGCAGAAGAGCTTATAAAGCTTATTACATCAGAACAGAAAGTTATTTCAGACCAAGCTATGTTCTACATTAATCTTTTCATCATGTTACTAAAATAACAATGAAAATAGTTTAAAAATACCGCCGGTCGTCAACAAAGCGGTTATTATAATTGTCACATTAAACTATGAAATATTAGTTCTTTTACCGACTACTGAGAATGAACCCGTCCTCACACTATTACGAGAGTTATTCCTAAAGCGTATAGAGTCGAATGCTCAGAACCATATGCCAGTATAAAAACTTTTTCAATACGGGAAGAGTAAAATGACACACGTCAAAAAGTGATTATAGGGTTGAGACAATGCAAATTAGAAACGATTTTTTACGATTCCCGATTAAAGTTATTTTGACGTGATAACGTCTTATAAATCGATGAACACAGCGTAGCATGCACGAAAAAGTGTCACGTTGTGGACAGCTCTCCATGGTAACGTTGTGGACAGATCTCCATGGTAACGTACAAAAGTATGCAATTTTTCATCAATGTTTTCTTATGACGTTATCACGCAAAATTATCGTCCGTAAACCGACTTTACAGACAACCATATTTGTTACAAAAGGATTGGTCTGAAGTCTGAAACGTCAATGGCATGGAATGAAAAAAAATCAAATGTCACCCTACCCTTCCCGTTTGAAAAACACTGTAGTTCATACGGATTTCAAACTCGCACTGTGTCTTGCCACTCTTGCCCACTATACACACACACACGTGTCACTAACACAGCGTTTTGTAATGCGACCGTTTTCAGCCGGTATTTACGAGTACGGCGTGGTTCCGTCGTAATATGAATAATCGGTGCGTTAATAGAACACTTGGCAATACGACGGATGTGTTTAGTTCGATTTGTAAATAGAAATGTTACTCTGTCACGGGTGAATGTCTGGAAATAGTTTGTTAGGGAGTTGTTTGATTTAAGTTACGCTCTTATTTTAAAACGACTTGCTGAAATGACTTAACTTGGCATGGACATTCAAGTAACATTTATCTATGTCTGGTACAGTCAACTGCAATCGTTATTTACGATAAGATAAAAAAAAAAGATAAAAGATAAAAGATTTTTATTCGTGACGTTCACAAAACATGTACGAACATGTACAGACAACAACAGCAAGAACAGAAGAGAACAATAAGTGTGCATCACGAAATGGACCCAACTCAGCATAATGCTAGCTATAAAGCCAGCGCTGGTCTTCCGTAGGGCCCATTCGGTGATGCCACGACAGATAACACAAAAATATACATATTAAAACATTTGCAAAAGATACACAGAAGAAGTAAATAAGAAAACAGACAATACAAAAATTTATACATGAAAACGAATTATGAATACAAACAAAACAAAAAGAAAAGAAAAACATAAACATAGACAAAAATTTATAATAGACGAGAAATTATGAACGCGACCATACCATGCGTCAACGCTTGCCTGCAACTGCTAGCGCCAGCGGCGACGTGCGAAACTAAAACTGCATAAGCATGGCATGGCATGGCATGGTCGCACCATGGGAAAAGTTAAACTAGAAGATGGACAACACAATATTAAGTGGGCGTAACAAACTCATTACCGCGAGTGTCACTAATCCTGTTCAGCCACATCAAGTAACGGCAATACAGTACAGCTGGCTGTCTATGAGTTCTGCGACATAGCATACAAAACGTAATCCTAACCTAAACTTAAAATTAATAGAAATGATAATAGAAGCGATATGGCAAAGCAAAAGGGACAACGATACAAGTGCGGAAAAGAGGAAATTCGGAACGAGTGGCGATAAATTAAAACACGACCGAAGGGAGTGTTTTAAATCGACACGAGTTGCGAATTACCTATTCGCACGTGTATCGTACAACATTTTACAGTACATATGGCACTTTAAACTTTCGACATACGCACGGAAAGTGCTCTTTCCCGCACTAGTTACACAACGAAGGAATGTAGAAGCAAAAATATGGGACACGCTCTCATGGCTCTACAACAAGTAAAGGGGCCCACTGATTACCAGTCCGCCGAACTTTTTGTTCTAACTGACAGGCCGATATCGTCCGGCGGACTGATAATCAGTGGGCCCCTTAATATGGCAGTGTTGGCCGAAACGTTAATGCAAATGACCATTTTTGCCCAGTAACCATTACTAATTGAACCGTAAACTTAACCGTCCGTTGCGGTTTACGGTTCAATTTGTACTGGTTAATGATCAATTGCAATTAACGTTCGGTCACACTGTAAGATGGCGTCAGATATTTTTGCGGCCTTCGTTGAGTAACATATTATTGCAGGTGACTGTACTAGTCTTCGTTGCTCTGAATTATTTTTAATGAATAGCAACATTAGTAACGAGGTTTGGTACAATAGGTTTTGTAAAGTATTTATTTGATTTGTATGAAGCGCGCCGGAATTGGATTTCAAATTTTCCACACAACATTGATGATCTCATACAACGCGACGCTATTGGACAAAGGAAAATTAGCATTTAAGCTAAACTATACCAGTTATTAACAGTTGCAAAAGTTCACCGATTAGTCAATTCTAACCCCGGAGTTAGCGACAAATATAGTTATTATAAAGTTTGGCCTACAGACCTTTAGTAAATCGGTGTTCAAGTCAGGCCAGGTCAGACCAATTTTATTCTAACGTCTGTTGTAATGGAAACTGGATGTATTGTAAATAATTGATTGTTAATGTACATCATGTAAATAACTTAATTTTAAGATAAATATTTGCATGCTCCCTTGGCTAATAATGTCAGCTTAATGTACCATGTTTAAGTAAATAAATCATTCATTCATTCATTCATTCGACTTCCTAAAACCTACACTGATGGATTACGGGCCCAGATGTCGGAAGTGAAATATAGGTCAAATCTTAATCATCCAACATTTAAGTACAAGATTGCAAAATTACGTAACGTTGTGTAAAAGACAACTGAATAATACAGACGATATTGTAAATTGAAAAGTTAGAAACTTACGGCTATATTCGAACTTTAAGATACGTCAAATACTAGAGATTGAAACGATATGGAATGGATATGGCCAGTGCCGGCCCGAGCTCTTGATCAGGGTAGAGCGAAATCGGGTTTTGGCGCCCTTCGTTGAAGTTTTCAAGCGTATTTTACACCCTCCCCCTCGCCACACTCGCGTCTTTTAAAACTTTTTTCCTCATTTGCCATTTTGGCGCCCCCCTTGCCATCCGGCGCCTAGAGCGGCCGCTCCACTCGCTCTACCCTAGATCCGGCGCTGGATATGGCAGTGTGAAACAAGTGTCAAAAGTGACGTTTCTTCAAACAAACGCGTCACTTTTGACACTTGTTTGACACTGACATATCTAATCCATATCGTTTCAATCTCTAGTATTTGACTTATCTTAATGTTCGAATATGGTTGTTAGAAAGTCATTTGAAATCATTTTCGATCTAGTTCTTTTTCGAAATATTTTCAACTACTACCCGCTCAGGCTTCGCACGGGTTAACAAATTATACATAAACCTTCCTCTTGAATCACTCTAGCTATTAAAAAATACCGCATCAAACTCCGTAGCGTAGTTTTAAAGATCTAAGCATACACATGCAGGGACAGACAGCGGGAAGCGACTTTGTTTTATACTATCCAGAGAGGAAAATGAGGACTACGTTTGTATGAAAAAGCGATTACGCGCGGATCCCCCGCTTTAGTCTTAAGGCATAAAAAGATTAACAGTCTTAATAATGAACTGGTCTCTGACAATGCTTAGGGAACGCAATAAGTAGGTACAATAATGAGATATAATTTATTCATACTTGCTTTGAACTTTGTTCGTATTTGCTTTGGTAATTTTATTTCGCATAATTTAAAAACTCGTCAGTTTCATTTCCTGGCTCTCTTGTGGCGAAAAATTGATAATCTGACTTTGGGGAATAGCTGTATTACTTACTTTAAGCTGTTAATTTCAGTTATAGTATTATTAGCACTTGCAATTATATCTAACATACACATAACTACGTGCTAATGATAGATCTGTGGGTAGAGTCTGTGCTGAAAGAGAAGGCTCGTGGAATGTAACGGAGCCCATACATTCTACGACCAGTACCGTCTTCACTATAAGGGCACACGGGGCCCGTGCCCAGGGCCCCCATCCTCAGGGGGCCCCCAAGGACAGACAGTAACAGTATATTTGATTACCCATAGTAAATAGAAGATCATAGTAGAAAAATGTTAGTTTAATTAGCTGTCTTGACTTTCCAAAACGGCCCCAACATCTTATGTGTCCAGGGGCCCCAGCATAGTTTACGGCCCTGTCTACGACTCTTCTCTTTCCGCACAGACTCTAGTAAGAGCTATAAGAGCGTATTAAAATCATATTCTTCGCGGCTATTTAAAAAAAAACTTATAGTATTATAGGATAGTAGTATTTTACACAGATCGACTGTCCCACAGAAAGCTAATTGTGCAAGAAACTGCTTTATATACTGTTATTTTTACCTAGTTACCTGTTAGTGTTACTGTATTACTTGCGAGTAAAATTATTGACAACACTCTGCGCTAAAAAATATTGGATTAAATTAAATTCCACTTATTTAAGACCAAGTAAGGATCAATTTTTAACTATCAAATTTGTTTTTGGAAACGCCTTTTAAAGTGAAATTCATTAGCCCTAAATCACTAGTATCACTACGTGCATAGTATAAAACAAAGTCACTATCCGCTGTCTGTCTGTCCCTATGTATGCTTAGATGTTTAAAACTACGCAACGAATTTTGATTTGGTTTTTTAAATAGATAGATTGATTCAACGGGAAGGTTTATATATAATTTGTTAACCCGTGCGAAGCCAGGGCGGGTCGCTATTATAAATAAAACCTTTCTTACATAACGCACAACCATAGACAACATGTGCTTTCCGGGTAATTTATTAAAACATGCACAATGCACATCAACTAAAATACGCATGTAAAATTTCTTCTCCAGCACGTATAACATGTAAAAAAAACCCGCTGTCAAGAAGCCGTGAAGGAACTTTTCAGTCTATCGTCCAAAGAAAACAAAGCAATTCACAAACTTTTAAACTAATTAAAACTCTATAATGTAAGAAATAAAGTAGAAAATAATAACGTGTCGAGTTGACAATTCATCACCAATATAAAAGTGTGTGCCAATGATATTATGCGTAGACACGCGTACGAGCTAGCTGGGATGTTTATTCAGCTGTCACAAACTGAGAATATACTCTAAAACAACATTATAAGATTCATTTTCCATTGTAGCGGATGAAGAACAAATATGAACGAAAATACAGATCCACTTTTGAGAATCGAACATGATTTCAAATCTGAACATAGGTTTTCGTTTGTTTGATATTGGATCATATTACATTGTTACAAAGTTGATTTTGGAATGCGTGTGTTTGTTAAGGGGCAGGCGATGTTAGCTTCCGCTGCTTTTGTGTATTTAATCCATGAGATGGGTGCGCGGGCGCGTCTCAATTAAGGGTATGTGCTCCCATAATGTTTTACGAATAAATATTTATATGAGGTAAAATGACCACACTCTAAAAAATGAAGACCAACTAAGAGCAGTTTTCTCTTAGTTGACGTTAAGTTAATTATAACAATAACGATCTTATATAAATCAAAGAAACCTGATTACTTATAGGTGAACCAGGATCTATTGAGGTTGCGCCATATTACGGAAATTTGTTGGTACTAATTTCTAGCAATGGCAACAATTTTAATAATAGACAACATCTACCCTCTATGATAGTTGTCAATATTGACAATGTAAACATTGCTTTGTCTAGTTTCGTGTGAATTATTATTAGACTGCAATAATCATGCCGAAAGTTTTAGATTTTACAGAGAAAAAAGTTGTAAATAGTGTATATAGTTATTTACTGGAAAAAAAAACGTGCGGGAGAGAAATTTCTTCCATTAAAAAACATAACGAAATTAGCATCTGAATTGACGGGTAAGTTTCAAACTTATGGACAAATGTCACTATAGTCAGGTCGTCACGATTTGGTTGATGTCTTGTAATAATGTTATTTGTAAAATTATCTATATAAATACTTACTTATAACTCTTGCGTTACTTATTGAGTTTACGCTATTCATTTTATCTAAATCGAGTCAGCCATTTAAGCGTAAAAACCGAAGAAATATCCAAACATCAAACTTCGCACTTATTAAAGTTGTCGGACTAAAACAAAAATCATCTGCCGATTTCCATTGTCCCCACTATACAAATTGTTGCTATATAAAATTCAAAACGAGCGCCCTCATGACAATACTCCCAAAGTTCTGGTTTACCTATAAAACAATAAGTGTATCTGTGATTGAACTAATAAAGTAGGTATGTTATTAATCCTAACAATTGTATACTTTGCATCTATCATTAACTTGTTGGCATAATTATGTAACGTAGGTTGATTCAATCCTTAACAAATTAATTAAAACAGATAAATATGGTAATAGTTATGAACATCTTAATAGTTTATGTGATTATTTTCTCTTTGTTGATTTACGTAAGACTTGGTATTTTAATCAACTAAACATATAATATTCAGAACAACGAAGATAAAACATTCAATCCCATTATGATCAAGTTATTGTATTAATTACGAAACTAATATTCCATTCTATTAAGAATTATTTGTTAAATCGATTTTCTTCATAATTAAATTAAATAATCAGTTAATCCGTTCAATCAAGAGATAAGTAGGGGGGCGCCGGTGCACCCGCGGTCCTCCCCGCCCGCGCCCCTGCGGCGCCTGTGACCGTGCGAGTGGGGAGTCAGTCTCAGCCTCGACGTTCAACATTCAACTACTTAGTCATTCAAGTACGCGTCAACGAAATAAACTTTACTTGTGCCTTTATTTCACGGCAAGCCTGGAACAGTGAACGTGTTACCTTTGCTTTGTGTACCTAATGTATAATAGTGTATGTGCAACATGGAGCAAGTGCTAATCGCGGCGACGGGAATAAAAGGCGCGGGGACGGGCCGGGATGGTTATGTGGGAATCCCTGTTGTGGACTAATGAGACCCCAGGTCTACCCAGTAAAACCCCTGTTGGCGGCCTCAAGGCTTTAAGGCGAGGCACGGGAAACGATCGGGACCATGCTTCCGAAACCCCGCCAGCGGCTGTCCGAACTGCGGACTCGACTTCGGAGGAACTGTTTCCCTTTACTTCTCTAAGAGTGCGCCATTTTTTGCGCATTGGCCATCCCAGGGACCCTCGTGTAGGCGACAGACGTCCCCGAGCCTGCCGCCAACGGGTACCCATAAGACGGACGGTTGTGCGCTAAACGGTCATTATATTTGTAGCCCGTTTTAAATGTTAATTATAATATATATGTAAGGTATGTAAAAGAAAGTTCGATTTTTAAATGTAAAACGTTTAGTTTTCTAAATGTTTAGATGAATAAATAACATCTTATTATATATATTTTTTGTTTTATTCATTTACCCCCTTTTCATAAAACTTTACTTTGTTAAATTTGAATCTCAATTGTTTAATCAGTTCAACTATGAAGCTTGTTGTTTGTTGTTGTGTTTTATTGTACTAGTACAATTGATGAAGAATGGTATATTGTACTAGACAAGCTTCATAGTTGAACTGATTAAACAATTGAGATTCAAATTTAACAATTTCTTAGTTCTGGCTAATAAGATGCATAACTCGATGCAATCATGTTCTTAGTTGAACTTATTAGGGTCAAATAGTTGATACAGTAATTCTTCATGTTAACATTGATTTACATCTTAGTTGAAATGATTAAACAATTGAGATTCAAATTTAACAATATCTTAGTTCAGGCTAATAAGGTGCATTAGTCGATGTAATCATGTTCTTAGTTGAACTTATTTGGGTCAAATAGTTAATACAGTAATTCTTCATGTTAATATTGACCTACATCTTAGTTAAACTGACTTGTTTGTATTAGTTGGTACAGTAACTTATCATGATAATAATGATCAAGCCCTTAGTTGATCTTGCTAGGATCAATTAGTTAGCATAATTATTTTTCGTGTAAATATTGAACAAGATCTTAATTGGTTCAGTTACATAGATATAGTAATAGCAATCAGAATTACCTTATTTGATGTGTCTAAGTTCTTGTTAGGCTCGTATGGAATCAAGATGCTTGATTACGACTATCAAGATATTGATAGGGCCAACCAAATTTTTTTTAGAGTGCAGAATGCATTTGGTGTTTACGTCTGATTAAAGTGCAAGTGCGATATTTATTTCAAATGCTGAATAGATTAAAAAAAAAAATAATTACGTAAAATTTTAAATTACGTAATATACCTAAAGTAAAATAGTAACAAAACCTTATAAAAATTACGTAAATTATACTACTTTAATTGCTGTAGAAAAAAAAACTAGAATAAAATATCGGTCTTTACAATAGGCCATAAGTAGGTATAATTAAAAATAACGTAATAGAATTTGTATTCCAGTGGTGGTGAAATTGTATGCGAACATAATTTATTCGCTATTACCACGTTTAAAATTAATTAACACGTTTTTTAATACATTTTCCCGTTGTTTTAGTCCCGGTTTTTAAGGCATACGAGTATCTGTACCGTACAGCATTCGAGTTGGTCTTAAAAGCACATCCTACCCTTAAGGCGGTACGCTTTGTTTTTTTTTCTAATGGCTGCATGATTGAACGATGAAATTAATCGATTAAGAAACGAAAGTTTTCGTCCGCGGCTATTAAAACTGTTTTTAATTGTCGTGGAGAATGTTATTGTACAACAAATTGCAATTGACCTGATATATTGTTACTTTTTTTAACAATCATTTTAATTTACGTAACGAAGTTTCATTTTTAAAAAGTAATTTAAAGTTCATGTTTAACGAGTTTCACTTTACTCTAAATACTAGTTAAACCCTGGGATGACACGACGTAATTGTTGTATTTGTGGCTCTTCCTTACGGAGCAATGGCTAAAAATAAAAATAAACTTTGATTTGAATACCTAATAACTCTAATAAGGTAAGTACTAACACTAAGGATTTTGTCTAAGTGGGTATTGTCTACATAATAAAGGATTTGATTACATCACTTAGCAACTTCATTAATTAGAGCCCTAACCACCAGCACAACCGACTTCAAACCTTAAACCCCAGATCATAACTCAAAACTAATGTCTCACGTCCCGCAGCATCTCTGCGGCTATCCATCTCCGTCATACGCCGCCATATTGAATCCTGAGTAATCGTTGGACTGATTTATTAAATAAATTAACGTCCGAGTGATAAACGATGGCTTCGCCTTAAATGCATTTGCTAATCCGTAGGGTGTCGATGGTGATTTTGCGATTTTGGCGAAAAATTTTGCTTTTTTTTTCATTTACATTAGCTTATAATTGGATATGTATGCGCCCTAATGCCATGCTTGACTTGATACTGGGGTAAGGGTAATTTTGACCCAGCATAAAGTTTGACCTTGCTTGATCAAAACTTGGAGTAATTATTTGTGCCTAAGTGGCCGCGGTAAAAAATAACATTGCTGTAAAATCTATATTTCTAATTGTGTCAATTATTCTTGTTACAGGTAAGATTTTGGAATTTTATTGTTGGTAAGTTTTAGAACCGGATAAATAAATAATATGTAAATAAATAAATAAATATTGGGGGACATCTTACACAGACCAACCTAGCCCCAAACTAAGCAAAGCTTGTACTATGGGTGCTAGGCGACGATATACATACGTATATAGATAAATACATACTTATATACATAGAAAACATCCATGACTCCGGAACAAATGTTAGTGTTCATCACACAAATAAATGCCCTTACCGGGATTCGAACCCAGGACCATCGGCTTAGCAGGCAGGGTCACTACCCACTAGGCCAGACCGGTCGTCAAATAAACGTCTGGTTGACTGGTAGAGAATGCTTTAAGACATTAAGTCTGCCGTGTGTACCTTCATGTTTTGTGTAATAAAGATTAAATATATAAATAAACGTAAGTACTTATATGAAACATACTATTATATAGTATGTTGGCTTGACGGATTAATGCGTGAGACATCGTCGTTATACAGTAAATGGATCAGCTTGCCATCATTTAAAATTATTCAATTAGTCAAATGTTTATTCCATACATAGGAATGATGAAAGCTGTCAGTACCTCTATTATACCTATCTTAACTCTTTAATAGTCCCTGCTAATAATCGGCAGATTCCTGATTTCAATTGTTAAAAAAAACGAAAACATATAAATCAAAACCGTTTATGTTTATAAGACGAAGATGAATGCGTATTTCTTTTTTTGAAAATTATATCTCCTAAATGTTGACCTTCACTGTGTAGGAGTAGGCCCCTCCAACCTTTTCTCCATATTCTGAAAATAATGGAAAGATTACGCCTTGCGATACTAAGTGAAATTTTTTTGGCTAGATACGCCTCCAGCATATGTGCACGCTGCAGCCTTGCTGGCCAGCGATCCATTATCACCAATCAATGAAAACTCAGAAAACTAAAACATCCCCCCTCGCACTTCGCGTTCGAAAATTATTTGTGGCCTTCCATGCCTAAAGGGTCCTTATACTCCATGTGCAATGTGCATAAGGACCCTTCTCTATGGAAAGCCACATTTGAATTTGAAATCGGAAATCTGCCGCTGGACACCCTGTAGTATTTAAGTAATGGTCCTAGATTACTCAAACGGTCCAAGATATGCGACCGGTATAGCCTTTGAATAATAGCCGGCAGCTGATTTATTAAATAAATTACAGCCCGTGATAAATGATAGCTCCCCCTTAAGTCAATTTGCTAATCCTACAAGTGAATTGGATTCGATTTCGAGGGATGGTAAGGATAGCTGCCGAGAATGAACACCTTAGCTTAGAGCCCTATTTATTCTCAAGCATACCATTTCACATAATGCCTGGCAAGATTTTATTTGTATATCTTGAATCTTATATGTATATTAGTATAAATATACATAATTTTTAGCTTTTGTGCATAAATTGTTACAAGTTTTTAAAGTGCGTTTTAGACCTATGTCACAGAATAAGTAATAGTATTATCATACAGAACGGACACGCACCGCCCCGCCCCGATTCGGATTACCTCGCCCGCGACAGGCCGCATGACATGAATGTGTGCGTAAGTCGCTCTACTGAGAGCATGTCAGGATTCCGTCAGAAACTCAATGACGCGTGTACAGACGTGCCGCGCACACATATAAACGCAAATCATTTTTGATGTATGGCGTGTCCGCCCTGTGCCTATGTTCATGATTCTTTTTCTATCGAGTGAAATCAAAAAATCAGGATTTTCTTTTTTTTTATGAAAACGATTCCATGAAGTAACCAGAGAAAATCCTCCAGATTGTTAATTAAATTTTTGGGAACCGTATTGTGATCTTAAAAAGCGGTACGCTTTTTCAAAAACTCCGCTCTCTGAACCTACGGCACCTTAAATGTAGGACCTATTGACTAAGCCCCCTCCTTACAATATTTCGTTTTCTTTAGCATTAGAAAGAACTTGCAAGAAGGTAAGCGATCTTGACATGTCTTTTAATTGAAAAACGCTTTTTTAAAAATCAAAAACTATTACATATGAAAGCAGAAGAATATAAATGATCGTATTAGATTCATAATTGTTACATATTAGCCGTAACTTATTTTTTAAATATGTTTTTTTAATTAAAAGACACATCAAGATTGTTTACCTTATTTGTAATGCTAAAAAAAACGAACTATAGGTAATATAACAGTGGCTCTGTGAGTTGTAAACCTGGTAAACCTCCATGGCTCTTTGCAAGCAAACAAGCATTTTAGGACTCTATCGCAGTAAAAAGATTAATGTCGCCTCACATTACTGAACTTTGTGACAAACACAACGTTTGGAGTGACAAGGGTTCATAGGTGAGGGGTGGAACGCGCACACTGGCGCGTATTTGTATTTGTAAGATATTTTCCTAAATACTCGTACAGTTTTTAAACTATAGGTAACTATTATTTCTTATTAAAATTAAAGTCTTTTACAAGCCCTGTTATTTGAAAGTGCTTGAGTTTTAAATTCCAAAAAAATGTTTTATTTATATTATAGTGAAATATTCATTTTTGATACAAACTTTTATCGCAGACTGCACTTTTCTTTCAACAGCAACTACTACTCATCGAAACAATTCTAATAAATCCAAACACAATTAGGTTGCGTAATTTTATCACAGAGTTCCTATGGCCACCTCGATGGTACCATAATATTGCATTGTCACCTAACTTAAGGGGCCCACTGATTAACAGTCCGCCGGACGGTATCGACCTGTCAGTTAGAATAAAATGTTGACAGTTCCGAACAACTGACAGGCCGATATCGTCCGGCGGACTGATAATCAGTGGGCTCCTTTACATTATGTATGTAAAGTTTTAGCTCAATAGAATAATAGGAAGTAAGTCTTATTTAGATCCAAACAAACAGGATAAGCAAAATAAAAGTTTGTAAGTATAAAGAATAGCATTTTCATTACGCTACTAAAAAACACACTCTGTTACTGATATTTGGCAAAATGTCAAAAACATAACCCACCCTTGTCTATTCCTGGTTCTATTTACTCTATTAATTAAAACCACCTTTGTCATTACCACTGACTTGCCTACTTATCTTTTTTCCCCACATGAATTTACCCCACAGCATCCGACGGCAATGCAATTCATTTGATACCTTTATTTCCAAAACGTATTAAGTTATTATTGTTCTATTATTTATACGCCATTTTGTATTTGCAGAGACACACCCCTACGTAAGCGATACAATAAATAAATGCTCTAATTACCTCCATTCATATAAAATTACGCACCGTATTAATTTTGTACTTTTGGTGCGCACAAACTTAATGATATCGGTGGTCAAATTTGGAACTAAAATTTTACTTCTAATTTAGACTCCACCGTCAGAAAGTGGCGATATTTGATACGTCGTCAATAGCTTGGTTTTGTAAAATAATAGACAATAGTTCGAAAATGCGATTGACAGGCAGCCATTTTGATCAGAAATTGCAAATGGCGTATGGTCAGTGTTTGGGAGGATGAATGTGGGAAAATGGTGTTATTAGGGATTATGGATTATCGTAATATGTTCGCACATGTCCATTAGTTCGGTATTGTATGGATTTGGCAAGCGAGAGGGCTGGGGGATGTATTAACCTTTATTTGTTGCTCTTGTACGTTAATGTTGTTTGGTTATTTTAGTTATCCCCGCAGTGGATAAAACTGAAATTTTCGGTTTATGAATTTCTACGGCTACCAGAGCAATTTCTGCGGTGGTAGCACGGTCGCATTATTATCGCCTGTCACGCCTGTGCCTTCGTTTATGGAGAAGCGTTTTCCAAATTTCCTCTTGATGCGAAATCTGTTGGAGACAGTCTACGCAGGGAACGTAACGTCGCGTGCGCATAAATCAAGTTAAAAATGTTGTCGCATAACGGGACGTTCCGTACGATCATCTCCAAAAATATGTTTACAAAACTAAGCCTTATTTGACAAACTTTAAGATTTAAAATGCATTTACATGCAAAGGTAATGAAGATATCTTTCTGTGATTGAATTGCTTGAAATATCGCACCTTATCTAGGTAGCGCTGGTGGCCTAGCGGTAAGAGCGTGCGACTTGCAATCCGGAGGTCGCGGGTTCGAACCCCGGCTCGTACCAATGAGTTTTTCGGAACTTATGTACGAAATATCATTTGACTTTTACCAGTCGCTTTTCGGTGAAGGAAAACATCGTGAGGAAACCGGAATAATCCCAATACGGGCCTAGTTTACCCTCTGGGTTGGAAGGTCAGATGGCAGTCGCTTTCGTAAAAACTAGTGCCCACGCCAATTACTGAGATAAGTTGCCAAGCGGACCCCAGGCTCCCATGAGCCGTGGCAAAAAGCCGGGACAACGCGAGGAAGATGATGATCGCACCTTATCTAGGTATATCTTGGCTTGGCTTATCCCGCCACATAGCCAACTTTGCATATTATTAAACGTTAAAGAAAGTAAAAACATAGGTATATAAATAACAACCAATTACAACCATTAAAAAAACTGTCATCACTAATTAATAAGCCGGCTCATAACAAATTGAGCAATTAATCCCAACACAATGCATTATTTATGCACGCGGTGTTTTCCGTTCGGACGGCAATAAATATTTTTTTCGCCTCAGGACTGGTTTCTTTCTTTATTTACCGGGTCGAAGTGACCCCGTGGCCCTGTAGATGTATGAGCCTTTCTAAAAAAGGCTTTGTATGCGATAAGGGACCTCCGTTTTAACACAGAGAGTCGTAATATGTTAGCAACTCGCTTGTGACACTTTTGTATCAAAGCTCAAAATAGCAGCACTTGTAACTGCTGCTACTTTGAGCTCTTTACCATCAATCGTATGCTTGTTTACCACCGATAACTAATATAAAAAAAAAAACTTTTTTCGCGTGCGAGCGTTTTTTTTTTCTTTGTAAATGTACTGCCAGCACACATTATTTTATTCATACGTGATTTATTTGATACGTTAGTTCTTTCGCGAGAAAATACTCGTTCTCTAATCGCTTCTCGGACAGCTGCCAAAAATGTTTCCAACCCCCTGACTTACGGCCCAATTCGAGCAATGTTCATAAGATGTCACAGCGATACGATATCGATCTGTCAGTATCAAAAGTGTCATTTCTGTAACCTAATTATCACTTTTGTCCGGTATGGTGTCGCTGTTAGGTACATCTTATAAGCATTGTTCGAATGGGGCCGTTAAGGTATCATTCCAGTTGCTCACCAAGCAACGAGCGGTACGGTAAGCTTTATAAATGCTTACTTTATTGCGCAATCTATCCCCTTTATTGCCTACTAGTTTACAATCAAGGAGTTTGTCATAAAACACGGATATTTATTGTTTAATATTGCTACGTGCCGCGATAGCTAAATGTACTTTCACTGAGTACCTTTGGCCCTCTCTTCCTTGGTATTACAAAATGGAGTCCTTCACTCAAGCAGTTTTTGGACGTTTAGTTACCTAGAGTGCCCTCCTAAAAATACGTTTTTTTGTAAATACAACTTTAGAGCCACCCCACACTAGCGTCTCCCGAGCGTCGGCGTCTAGTCAACTCTATGGCTGCTGCTCGACGCAACGTTGGCGCAACTGCGCACCGACGCCCATTTTCCATAGCGCCGACTAGACGCCGACGTTCAAAAGACGCTAGTGTTTGGTGGCCCTTAATGGCATGAGTGACTCATTTTAATAGGTACTAGTGACCCGCCCCGGCTTCGCACGGGTTACACACAACCTTTACAAATTATACACCCATCTAAACCTTACATGTAGAATCGTTGTATTGATAGGTGAAAACCGCATAAAAATCTGTTCAGTAGGTAGCTTTTGAGTTCATCGCGAACATACATACATACAAACAGACAGACGCGGCGGGGGACTTATTTTATAAGGTGTATAGTGATACTGAATGTACTTATGGTGTTTTCAAAAAAGGAGTGTACGTGTTATCTAAGCGTCGACCTGTAAAGTGTCATTCAATAGAACTTGCTCACTATGTAAACAAACCGCCATACTAAAATTGACACAGAATGTCAATTTACTAGTATCTTTTGTTTACATAGTTAGCAAGTTCTATTGAATGACACTTTGTCCTGAATTTTTATGAGTCCATAAGCGACATTGTTACTACCTCTTGTTAATACGCAAAATGTCTGCTTGATTGCCACCGACGTAGTAAAAGACTTTTCTCAAAATTAATTGACACTACACCCAGGAAGTAATTATAAGTAATTGGTCCCGTAAAGTCTGTTTCAGACATAATGAACGCAAGTGTGGGGCAGATTCGCTGCCGTATATTTTAGTTAAAGACATACACAGGGTGATTTTTGAGACAGTGATTAGAAATAATGTGATTCTATAAAGCTGTAAAGTAAAAGTTAAATTTTCCATTATAAGCTTTATTTGATATCAAAGTTTTTAGGTCCTATATTCGTAATTTATTATTATTAGGTAAGGTTTGTTTAACCCACATTGCGCAACAAAATGCGTTTACACAATAAAGCGATCATGATTTAGACCCCTGCTATGTTAATTTTTGTGAATTATTCATTTTAATAACAATAACAGAACTAATATAGAAAGAAGAAATACTTCGCGTTCTTTAGCAGAAAAAAATTAAAACATTTAAAGAAGATCCGAGTCCAAAGAATATAAACCACTTAAAACTCAACTTCCTTTACGCAAGGGGTACTTAAAAAAGTGCAAGCATGTTCTCGCATTAAAAAGTATAAAGTCAAAACAGTCCTCGTGAAGTTTTATGCGTACATAGCCCAGTCAATTCACTCGGAGCGTAAAATCTGTGTGAAAAGGGTCTTGGAGGGCCCTTGCCCGCAGACGGTACGACCAATACGTACACTTGAGACAGAATGTCAGTAGATATGGCCAAAGGCGTCATATTATTATTTTCCTTCATATGTTAATGTAATCAACAAAACCCGTTGGATTCAGGATTGGCCTATCGACCTAACTTCGCCGTTGATGCCCAACTTCGCTCGAGTAAAATAAAATATAATAAAAACCGGCCAAGTGCGAGTCGGACTCGCGTACGGAGGGTTCCGCACCATCAACAAAAAATAGAGCAAAACAAGCAAAAAAACAAGCAACAAAACGGTCACCCATCCAAGTACTGACCCCGCCCGACGTTGCTTAACTTCGGTCAAAAACCGGCCAAGTGCGAGTCGGACTCGCGCACGGAGGGTTCCGCACCATCAACAAAAAATAGAGCAAAACAAGCAAAAAAACGGTCACCCATCCAAGTACTGACCCCGCCCGACGTTGCTTAACTTCGGTCAAAAATCACGTTTGTTGTATGGGAGCCCCACTTAAATCTTTATTTTATTCTGTTTTTAGTATTTGTTGTTATAGCGACATCATGTGTGAAAATTTCAACTGTCTAGCTATCACGGTTCGTGAGATACAGCCTGGTGACAGACGGACGGACGGACGGACGGACGGACAGCGGAGTCTTAGTAATAGGGTCCCGTTTTTACCCTTTGGGTACGGAACCCTAAAAATAACGTTTGTTGTATGGGAGCCCCACTTAAATCTTTATTTTATTCTGTTTTTAGTATCTATTGTTATAGCGGCAACAGAAGTACATCATCTGTGAAAATTTCAACTGTCTAGCTATCACGGTTCGTGAGATACAGCCTGGTGACAGACGGACGGACGGACGGACGGACAGCGGAGTCTTAGTAATAGGGTTCCGTTTTTACCCTTTGGGTACGGAACCCTAAAAACCAAGAAATAAGAAGAGCTGTAAAAATAATTAAATAATAAATAAAAAAATCCTAACCGTCCCGAACTTCGTCTTGTATTTTATGAAAATAATACTAAAACTTACTCTAAATACACGAATGAATCCCATGATACAGTTTATAGGTGAATTATTATTTAATGTCAGTTAAGGCGTTAAATACCTACGACTGAAAGACGAATTTAGGGTAGGTTAGGTTAGCAAAAAACACGGTAGGTCCGTGTTTTTGCTAATCCCTATTTTGACACTATAACATTGATAACGTGGTTTCTTTCTGTTGTTCTGTTCAATAAAATAGTGTGCGAAAATCGTGCAAGTTTAAATCAATACGCAGAATACTAACTCAGAGAAACATCCTACAAACTGCAAACTGCATGGCGTCGTAAATACCAAATGAGATGTAATGTAAGTTTGGATGAAATCGGACGAGACTGGTTTGTGTTGTTTGTGTCCTACAGTTTCTACAAGGTCCGTGCTCTTCGCTTGGACGGATACAAGGGAGTAGGGTTTGGCGATTTGTAATAATATTTCCCGCTACGCGAGAAGAAAATCTCACTTCCTGGCCAAGGCAAGACGTTAAACTTTAGACAAACCACGGGTGGTAATTCGTAAAACCCCAGATCGCACACCTATTTATGGCCCTCACCTTCGGTTCGGGCCACAAACACCTGTGATCTGGAGCATTTACTATTCACCTCCCTAAATATGTAATGTACTAATTCAAATTAGGAATAGGCTTGGAAATTAGGGAAAAGAAAAACAGAGAATGGGCCTCAGAATGGACTTAGGTACATATCCTGACCGCCTAGCATGACTTGCGTTCTCATTCGCGACGCTATATACAGTGTGGAAAGATAAGTCGGGCCCTGGAGGGAAACTACCTTAAATCCTTAAGCTGGCTCATTTTACTTAAAGGAGACATTTTAAATAAGAAACAAAACTGCCGGGCGAGGCAAGCGAGTTTTAGAAAATCTTTGAATGCAGTTTTGTTTCTTTTAAAAAATAAAGGAATGTCTCCTTTAAGTAAAATGAGCCAGCTTAAGGATTTAAGGTAGTTTCCCTCCAGGGCCCGACTTATCTTTCCACACTGTATATCTAGCGCGACTTCAAATATAAATTATACCTATATATAGAGTCAAGAGCGCAACATTATAACATGTTAAAATTACATATATGTAGTACTTTAGTAAATAGATGTCATATAATGTATATTCTATAGGTAAACAACCTGAAGTTAAGACGACTAAAGTATTATTTAAATTATTTAATTCCAGTTAATTATAGTCCACAATAATTTCTCTGTAATTTAAACATTCAGTCTACTTATACTAAGACTATTTTCTCTTTTCGCTCGCATTTAAAAAGAAAACAAACCCTTCCAGAAGCCTTATTTCCGCATAACTGAACTCTAATAGCTTGCACCACAGCATCTCTATGGAAATAAGCTATTTAGTTCGCCTATGATACTGCAAACGTCTGTTATTTATGGTATTGTCTGTGATAACGTGAGGCCTTAATAGAACGATTTAGAGCCTGTTTTGTGGAGATTACTTAAGAAAATGTTTCAAGAGTTGTTGATTGCTTTACTGTTATGTTTGCTAGCGAATTGTGTCTTAGGTTTTTATTTATAAGACAGTTTTGATCAGAAGGGCTAAGATGGCCGGCTTCTTTATCATTTGTCACCATGCCTGTCACGTTCTAACTAAATTGTAAGTGCGAAAGTGACGCATGACATGACAGGTGATAAAAACGCGACCATTTTTTGCTCATTTAAACTGTGTGGTATTTTATAAAAGGTAATATACCCCTAATACGGAACTATGTGTACGATACTTGAAATTAGATGATGATGTTTACGTGTATAGGTGTATACTTAGTAAGTGGTGCGTTATTTTAAGGATGACTCACGTTAGACCGGGCCGTGTCCGGGCCGGAGCTTCCGGCGCTTACTTTTCTATGACAGATGATCACGTGATGCTTTCCATAGAAAACGAAGCTCCGAAAGCTCCGGCCCAGACACGGCCCGGTCTGACGTGATTCATCCTTTATACGTTACCTTTGATGCTGACTGTACTATCCAGTGCGTTTTGGAGTATAAACTGTTGTAATATTATGTATACATATTATTGGGTATTAGCAATGCTAAATTTATTGCTTATTATCGTGGTCTAAGCTGTTATTGGTGTAATTTATGTGTTTGCAAATTTTATTAGGCTGTGTGGGATTTTAGACCAATCTTAGTATCGCACAGGTAAGACCTTAATGAGCTTAAATGTCCATCCACACCGCAGTTAACTATTGTAGGGCAACATTGTGCAGCACTGTAATATAACGTAAATTAAATTATCTATTTATTTACTGTTACAAGATTTGAATCAAACATACAAATAAAATACACCCAGTGAAGCTACAGATGTAGTGCATAATTATTTTCCTTCGTATTTTCACGGAAATGTACGAACGTGTCTCGCAATTTCAGTTAGTCGCGGTACAAAAAGTAGTGATGTTGACTGAAGTAGCATGACAAATACGAACATTTCCGAGAAAATACGAAGGAACTTATGAGATTTTTTAAAATACAATTATGTTTTCAGAGTACCTAATTGAGATAAAACGTAAAAACCCATGCGACGACCATGTTTTCGTCGCAAATTTCGCGCGGTGCAACAAATCTTTTGCTTTCTTTTAATTTCGTTTTAAAACCGCGAAGTTCGAATCGCCTCCGCTCTTGAGCAATTTAAGGTGCTTCAAGCCTACTCAATTGGCGTTCTATCACCGCCCACCGCGAGATGGTATCGCGCGAGTTAAGTATGTCGAACGACACCGCGACAAGCGAGGATAGGTAGTTAGCAGGAAAAAGTTGTACTACTGGGTGAGCGTGTAGGATAGTTACTTCACGCGTTCATGTTTTGGAAGGCTTGTTAAAAGTTGCACTAAAGTTAAAGCCGCTCGGATAATCGCTCGACATATTTCGAACGGTTTAGAAAATCGTCAACAGCAGCACCGTCTGTATCGAGTGCAAGGCGTATTGGTCCATCGCGCATGTGTAATGGTTCAAGTTTAAGACACCTGCAACTCTAGAGGTGATGCGTTTTGCCGACCCTTCGAGTGTTACGTGAGATGATAGCAGAGACATTTTCCAATTTCCAACCTCGAAACCGTCCAGAAAAGAACATTTTACGATCTTAAGGACCGGCAACGCACTTGCAACCCTTCTGGTGTCCATGGGCGACGGCAGTTTTTGACCATCATGTGCTCGTTACCTCAAAATTTAAAATCATTATCTCTATTTGTTCTCATTTAACATGCGATGATATTACCATTCCTCCTTGAGTCTTATCATTGCTGAGGGTCGTAACCTCCATGAATTGCATCTGAACGATCTTGCCACTTGTTTCGATCTCCAGTGTGTATGGCCTCGTAAATTTTACTGCCGCTGCCGGTATTGTCACGGATCTTATTTGTCCAGCGCATAGTGGCACAGCCTGTTTTACTGCTGACTGATTGACAATTGACACCTGCTACTGACAGTACTGACCATTTAAGTACAGTAAGCTTTAAAAGTCATCAGCAGGCGTATTATGGATGGCTTTTTGCACGTGACAAATGTCTTAGACAAGAACGAACATCATATCCGTACTGCGGCGGTAGCACGGTCGCATTTTTATCGCTTGTCACCATGCCTGTCACGTTCTAACAAGTATGTAAGTGCGAAAGTGACGGGCATAGTGACAGGCGATAAAAATGGAACCATGCTGACAAGCTGAAAGTGACCGGCATAGTGACAGGCGATAAAAATGGAACCATGCTGACAAGCTTAGCAAAAAGATGACTCAATATATTATTTACCTATTTACTTGTAAGACCATTTATTTTTATAGATTGTATTTAATTTTATTATTGCAGTGTTTGAGAAAAAAACATCAAAGAATTTTTATAACGTTGAAATATATATGTTTTACTCCAGTGTTAATCGTATTATGCCTCGGAGTATTATGCTGGACTCGTGTGTGTCAGTAATGTGTAACATTTTAATAAATTATGTTATTTTCTTGTTTCAGGTATGACTAACTAAACTGCGTGAGTTGTATTTAAAGTTACCAGTATAGGTACCTACACTAATTCGTTAAACAATTGAAAAACCGACTGCAAAAAGGATTAAATAAAATATTACCGGTATTATTATCGGTAACTACTTTTAAGTTATTTCGCTTTTGCTGAACTGTGACGCGGTGGGCAAAGTCATTATTATAGGGCAAAGTTTTATACTATTACATTTAGGGTCGTAGCTAAATTGGTTGGTCCATACTTACGCTATGGAATGTTCAATTTAGCTAGAACCCTAAATGGCGTAACAATCACGGATCACGGAGCATGACTGTATGTGTATACTTACCTACATGGCTATATACTACTTACATGTTTTGTTCAAACTTAAGTTTTAAATCATGCCCTGGTTTATTTTTAGCTCACAATTTGTATGCTTTCCGTAATTGTAGAAATAAGAACAAAATGCTGCAATTGTTATGACTACGTGAGAAAAATACGACACACGCAAGGTGACAGTCTTGACCTTACCGACAAATTAACCTGTGGAGTTAGAGAGTACTCTAAAGTTATAGATATATGGGTGGTATTCGAATGATTTAAGTGTTTTTGGAAGATTGGGAAATGTTACTCAAAAATGTATAAAGGGGATTCATACTTTATGAGTATACAAGTAAGGTTTAATTTTGAATGCGTGTTTTAATATGGAGTTTCGTGTAGTTGGCATTATTACGTTATTGTAAAGTTTTTTTTAATGAGATACTTACGGATGGTAACTCTTGAGTTTCAATGTTTTTCATAGTTTGAATAGTGTTTATTAATGTGGCGTATTTGAAGATTGGACAGATTGTTTTCGAAGAATAAACCTACGCATATAGTAGCATATTAAAACATAGTTAGACCGAGAGAAGTCTGCAACGATTTTGATAGCACACATGGATGGATTTTAGTTGTATAGTTAAAGGCACCTACTTAAATATATTAAATTTTATTTAAAGATTGCACTGCGTTTTTTAATGTTAATTGTAATAGTATGCATGTTGTTGGATAAGACTTGTAAAAAGGCTAAGTCTCTGTATCTTGTTGGATCCTTAATTTATTAACAATCCATCAAAATGTTTTGCCTGCCTGTCTAAGTAGAGTATGGAGAACTTGTAAATGCTATATTTATACCAACCCTATGTACCCGTATTCCGCAAATAAAATTCATTAAAATTCATTCATTCATTCATTCTGCTATAAGAAAACGTTAAACTTACAAGAAACTCAGGATTATCTGCTTGAGATATAAATATTGGTCGATAAATCATCTTTGATACTTTGCAGAGCCTCTACTAATTACACCGTTAGCTACAACAATGTAACAACATCCTTCAATCAAGAGAAAATACACCTTATCACCAACGATTAAAGTACTGATTGGGTTGTCGTACTTTGTTAGTTGTGATCTTTTATTTTGGATGGAGACAATCGTGATTCTTGTATGGTGAAATAATTACAGAAAATCTCAAATAAATGGCTACGGCTACTACTATTACTGTAGCGTATCGTGCGCATTTGTTCACCAAACCAGTAAAAGGGCCTTAAACAGATAGGGCCGATACAGACGGACTGCAACCCGACTGCAATTTGTATGGGAACTGCACGCCTACGTTGCAGTTGCAGTCTGGTTGCTTGCAGTGCGTCTTTACCGGGCTACCGGCCCTTGCATATAGCAAGGAATAATTAAATATAGGTAATGAGTAGTGTCCGACCGAAACATGTTTTTTTGCCGAAACCGAAACCGAAACCGAATGTTCGGCTTTGGCTCTAGTTTCGGCCGAAACCGAAACCGAAACTTTTGAAGATTTGTTAAAATCGTTGAAAAAATGTCATAAAACCGCTTTTAAACTCATATTAAGGGGCTGTCAACACCCAATGTCCTTGAAATTTATGTTACTTAAGGGGCTCCGCCACGCTAATGACCTTCGATCTGAATCCCTTAGTTTTCTTATGTTTTTTGTGGCTTATCATATTAACAGCAACGGCTTTAAGCAATATAGTATTCCATATTTACTTCAAAGTTCATTGTCTTCGAGATATTTGGCAACAAAGTTGAACAATTTAAGGCCAAAAAACTGGTTTTCTGGCCATAACTTTTGTGTTAATTCGTTTAAAATTAAAACCGACGTTTTACGACACGTCAAAGACGAACCCAAATATGTAGATTTCGTATACTTAAGTAATATCCTTCACAGCAATCTACATACGAAAAAGTTTTCTTTTAGACAATGTTAGCAAAATCATAAAATAGTATCAATTTCTTTCAAAATCCGGTAGACAATAATGGAAATAAATATTGAAGAACCGATAGCCGTTTGTCTTATAAAAATCTATCTGTAGTGCAAAAGTAGGAGATACGATTCAAAACTTGTCAAAAATCGATGAAAACCACAGGTAGCCCCTTTTAAGAAAAACTATTTGATTTAGTAAAGCAAAAAATATATTTATACCTATGTTAATATTTATTACATTTTAAGACCGTGGCCGCACTCAATACATGATTGAACGACATCGTCTCGATAGAAAATAATTGCAAAGAAACGGTTCTAATGACTTTATTTCTTGACTTATGTGTCTGAAATTAAAATTAATTTGTCAAAACATTTACTTATACCTAAACCGCTAACGAGTAATATTACACAAATAATCAACATTTATTTTTATTTCAATAGTTTTCTTATTATTCCCTTTAGCGCTGGTGGCCCAACGGTGAGTAAGAGCGTGCGACTTTCAATCCAAAGGTCGCAGGTACAAACACTACAAACCCCGGCTCGTACCAATGAGTTTTTCGGAACTTATGTACGAAATATCATTTGATATTTACCATTGAGGAAGCCGGACTAGCCCGATAAAGCCTAGTTTACCCTCTGGATTGGAAGGTCAGTCTGATGGCAGTCGCTTTCGTAAAAACTAGTGCCGACGCCAATTCTTGAGATTAGTTGTCAAGTGGACCCCATGCTCCCATGAGCCGTGGCCAAAATGCTGGGATAACGCGAGGAAGATGATGAGTTATCTTATTATTCCCTTGCCCACTGCCCAGGCCCAGTAACATGCGTCAGTGCTATCTCATTTACTACGATACAATTAGACAGTGTGCGCGTTTTAGGTATTGACAGCCTCTTAAGACTGCGTCGACCGTTCAGTGGGCTCATCATTAGTGGAATTGTGTTTAATAATAAACCGATTAATTTCTGTATACATCAATCAGTATATGTATTAATATTGTTGTCCTACTTGTTCCACAACTTTTGGTCTTTGTCACATAGTTTAGTTTCATAGAACGAAGTACCATTGCGTATGTTTCGGCCCGGCCGAAAGGTTCGGCCGTTTTTTGGCCGAAACCGAAACTACGGCCGAAACATGATTTTTTGGCCGAAACTGGCCGAAACCGAAACCGAAACCGAACCTTCGGTCGGACACTAGTAATGAGGTAGGTCATAAAATAGACAGAAAAAAGTACCTATCTCCTCTAGGTTCCGAAAAAGGAGCCTAATTTTCTCTCGCTACGCTCATGCTGAAACGGTCCGGGACCTGGTCGAGGCTTTCGACACTTCAGTTTTCTATAGAGAGCATCACGTGATCACCGATTACCCGCCACAAACAAAGAAGTGTCGGACGCCTCGGCCCGGACCCGGACCGTTCTAACGTGAGTCATTTCAGCCTAAGCCTGGAGTCGATGTGCTTAGCTAGCGATGGGAATTACACTCCATGTTGTGTATCGCCTTGGCTTTTGTGGTGATTGTTATATAATAATAAATAATAGCTATATTATTGGCAGTTGTGTAGGCTCTTGATTGATAATTGAGGTTGCCTAGTTGGGCAATGGGGATCAGATTGCTTAATTACTTTAAATCTTTTTTAGATCCTTATATCGTTGCGAAGGTTTATCAAAACCGGAAATCATTATCGATTCATGAATCCCTTTGCGGTTTAAAATTTTTTTAAAAAATCGTTTTAGTTAAAGTTTATTTTATATTATGTATTTATTTATTTAATATAATAATACATCGGATAATACATCAACACAATTACATAGGAACAAGGATATTTTATTTTTAATAAATTCATGGTTCTTAAAGTGTAATCGAAAATGTTGTGTTTCATTAATATTTTTGCAATAGCGCTTTACTTTGAGCATTATCTCGACATATTATATTATTTAACAATTTTTCATTCCATGAATCAACATTTGGTTTTTTTTTTCGGATCGTGAGGTAATAATAATCCCATCAAAAACATTACATGTAAAAAGGTGCAAGTCTCGCAACGCTTTTACTGTTACTACAAAAAAGTTTTTAGATGTAATGTGAAACCAAGTCGGTTATTTTAATCAGTGCCAGGGGGTGTTAAAACCGTATCAATAAGATATCTTTAATTTGTAATACGTATAATGACTTGGCCATCGCACGGCTGCATAATGACAAAAGGATCATCGTCACCTCTTAAAAATAATTCTAATTGAACATAACGCTAGCGCTAATTGCAGTTTGAGCATTACACATATTTACGAGTACGGTACGAGTAAAGCATTATGTGCGATTGCCAAGTCATTATATGTATTACAAATTAAAGATATCTTATTGATACGGTTTTAACACCCCCTGGCACTGATTAAAATAACCGACTTGGTTTCACATTACATCTCAAAACTTTTTTGTAGTAAAAGCGTTGCGAGACTTGCACCTTTTTACATGTAATGTTTTTGATGGGATCTCATCTCTTTTTGTACCTAGGCAGTCCTTCTTTTCGGGTACTCATACCCATACTATGTATACACATATCATAACTAAACATATCTTCATTCATACTCACATCGTACATCGTAGTGTACCTTTACTTTACCTACTATTTGTAGGAACTGCAACAGTAACTTTGTAATATCATATATTTATATGGGATTACAAACTTACTTATGCAGTTCTGAGATCTTTAAAACGTGACTGATATTGCAATATTTTTAGGTTAACCCTTTATGTGGCCATTAAACCCTAACTCTGTACCAAATTTCAGCTCTCTGAGTTTATGGGAAGTACTAATTGTATTCTGATGATCATGAGTGAATGAATGAGTGTCATAAATGCGAAACTTTGCTTTCGCTTAACTTCGGAACTAAATGACCTACAGACTTGAAATTTTGGATTTTAAGCTTACTGGATGACGAAAATTTCTGCGTTCTGGTCTTATCCAGAGGTTCTCAAATAGGGGCCTGAAAATGCGGCGAAATGGTTCCAGTAAAGGATGGTACGGCAGTGTTTGCTTCGCGCTCGACTTGGCGATCATCAGATCATCCCTCCACAACTTACATTAGATCGATAGCGTTGATAGTGCAGAGTTGATATCGTAGAATAGGTAAGGATCAATTCAAATGGCGTTCTAAAACTTTAAATCTTCTATCTAAAGATGGCGGTAAATTAACTGTTGTTACATGTTTTACTATAAAAAACCACCTCTATTTCAAATTCTCTTTGCTGGGTATCTGGGCGTTTTTTTTTTGTTGTCCCATACACTTTTTTTTTTTCAAATTTAGGATTTTTTATGTTATTTCTACTCAAAATCATGAGCTTTTTCTATCCTAATAGGAGAAAAAAAGTGTCCTAAGGTTTTTATTTCCATTACGTCACCATTTTTCATAGACTTTGTATGGCGGTCGCGGAATGGAAAGATCGAAAAATGTATGGAAATTTTGGGACACTTTTTTTCTCCTATTAGGATAGAAAGAGCTCGTGATTCTGAGTAGAAATAACATAAAAAATCCCAAATTTGAAAAAAAAGTGTAGGGGACAACAAAAACAAATCCGGCCACGTGCGAGTCGGACTCGCGCACGGAGGGTTCCGCACCATGAACAAAAAATAGAGCAAAACAAGCAAAAAAACGGTCACCCATCCAAGTACTGACCCCGCCCGACGTTGCTTAACTTCGGTCAAAAATCACGTTTGTTGTATGGGAGCCCCACTTAAACCTTTATTTTATTCTGTTTTTAGTATTTGTTGTTATAGCGGCAACAGAAATATATCATTTGTGAAAATTTCAACTGTCTAGCTATCACGGTTCGTGAGATACAGCCTGGTGACAGACGGACGGACGGACGGACGGACGGACGGACGGACGGACAGCGGAGTCTTAGTAATAGGGTCCCGTTTTTACGCTTTGGGTACGGAACCCTAAAAAGCTCGGTTCAACAACATATCAAGTCAACTCAAATTAACTCACTACGCTATCTTTGCCATCGAGAATTATTAATATTAGATATGGCGATGATATCTCCACACACAATTCTGGTTTATAACATTTAACGTGACAAACTTAATTCTGCTGCTCGTAAAATCTATAACTAACACTTTTACATACTAAGAAAGTAGAAGATGTTAACGATACGGCTATAGGAAACTGAAAATATGATTTGTTTTTAAGCTAGCGCTACAAACTTAGCCGTGCTAGTGGATAAACCAGGAACTAGCTTTATATCATACATTTTTATATCAGGATGAGGAGAGTGACGCGTCTTTTGACCGCAAATGTAACTTGGTAGCAATATAAGGTTGACTGCCTTTTAGGTATCTCCAATGGAGGTTTAGATTTACTTTGGTAATGTATATGAAATGAATTAGTTTCTAAGAACTGGTAGGAACTACTTGTAACTTGCCTACAAGTAGAGTGACCAGTCTTCAGAACTTTCCTTATCATATATTTATTTATTTATTTAAACTTTATTGCACAAAATACAAATTAAATGTACAAATGGCGGACTTAATGCCTAAAGGCTTTCTCTACCAGTCAACCATAGGGCTAAACAGAGATGTATCTAATAAAAAACCGGCCAAGTGCGAGTCGGACTCGCGCACGGAGGGTTCCGCACCATCAACAAAAAATAGAGCAAAACAAGCAAAAAAAACCGTCACCCATCCAAGTACTGACCCCGCCCGACGTTGCTTAACTTCGGTCAAAAATCACGTTTGTTGTATGGGAGCCCCACTTAAATCTTTATTTTATTCTGTTTTTAGTATTTGTTGTTATAGCGGCAACAGAAATACATCATCTGTGAAAATTTCAACTGTCTAGCTACTTATCACGGTTCGTGAGATACAGCCTGGTGACAAACGGACGGACGGACAGCGGTCTTAGTAATAGGGTCCCGTTTTTACCCTTTGGGTACGGGACCCCAAAATAGCCAAATAGACAATTTTCACTTTGTCGAGAATCGGGAACACATGCTAAAAATCGGGAGATTCCCGCCAAATCCCGACCATCTGGTAACCCTAACTTCGGCGTAGGCCGCGTGTACTCTACCTATCACAAGGGATTAGTGACTAGTGTGTACGAGTTCTCCCCCGTCGTCCCGGCGCTACTCCGGCGCATTCGGGAGGCCTCGGCGCATGCCGCGGCTTGCCGGCGCCTACCGCCGCGGTATCCTCTAGCGAGTCTAGCGTGATCCCCGATGCCGCGGAGTAGCAATCCGCCGTGATGCTCCGAGGTCGGTCTCAAAGCATTTAAATTTATGCCTGAAGGTAATTGAAATAGGGAAGAAAATACATTGATAATTTTAAAGTCATTTGCGCTGCGCTCCGCCGGTTTGCGCAGGCCTTAGGCTACCCTAATACAAGTACCAAGCGCTGTATATTTTTATGACTATCCTTATGAGCTGAAATTGATAGTTTATGGACAGACCGACATTTTATGTTACAGCTGTTGTACAGTCAACAGCAGAAGTTGCTAAGCGGGCCAGGTGTTCAAAATGATCTCGACGCGACTTTATTGTTAAGAGAATAAGAGCGTGTCAAGGTAATTTTGAACACCTCGGCCGCTTAGCAACTTCTGCTGCTGACTGCAACACAAGTATGTAGTGGCAGATTATTAAGCGGACCTTATACCTAGCGTTACATCGAAGATACATCGAAGCGGCCAAGATGTTCACAATATCTGAACACGCACTCCGCCCTGACAATAGAAGTGTGTTCAGATATATGTGAGCGCCTCAGCCGCTCCGATATATCTGATGGCGACTGTACTCTGATTCAAGTCGGCGACTGATTCTTAATCCCAATATGAAATCAAGTCATGTTTTATGTATCACTGTCTCATATTGTCTTGTCAAATAAGAAAGTGATAGCTGATAATACAATCATCGTCTAATCTCGCTGCTGTTCCGATAGAGACGGAGATAACTTCGGCATTCGGGTACTTTCTACTATACAATGTTTCTTCAAAACACGTCATATATAACGGCTGTCATCGTTAAATAGAAGAACAAAAGTATAGATAATTTCCCAACACTCCGTCGGGCACGATGTCGGTAAGTCATAAGCGGTGGCGTCAAGCGGAGCGAGTGTTCGCGGGATGTACCGTAAAATGGGGAGAGTAGGCGCAAAACTGACATTAAAACCTCGATAACATTTTATTTTTACATATGCAAACTGAATGGTGTATATAATAAGTGTTCCGGACGTTTGTATTTTAGTTTTTATCTTATTTTGGGTAGTTCCATTTCATAACTTTGACGATAAAGAGGAAAACCCACCTCGCCCCGTAGTGCCTCGTATTTGGGGTGAGAGGGCTTTTCATACAAAGGTGATTTTGGAAGAATGTTGGATCGATTTTTTTTTATTATGCGTATTACTATAGCTCCATTTTAAATTGGAATATATTATTTTTGTAGCAGTAGCCTTAAAATCCCTTCTCACCCCCCTCTCAAACCTTCTCTCCCCATTCATAACCCACCTCTCCCCGCGAAACCTACTCACCCCATTTTACGGTAATAGGACAGTTTTTAGGGTTCCATAGAAAACGGAACCCTTATAGGATCACTCGTGCGTCTGTCTGTCCGACCGAAATGTGCAGTCAAATGTGCAGTCGGACTTAATGTAAGGAACCCTTGGAACGCGTGTCCGACTCGCACTTGGCCGGTTTTTCTTTATTTTCTTTCCTTTATCCCATCGGGGTCTCCTTCATCGGATGTACCAATCGACAACCCAGAACGGGTTCAAGACGGGTCTTGAAGTGCTGTAGCTTTTAAATTTCTCCTGATATTTAACCACCACGTGGGTTTCGGTCATTCCCTATCTCTAATTTATCATAGGATTAAAATGGACAGTCAGGAAAGTAAATAAATAATTATTTACCTATCCAGTGCAGCATGTATAGTTGGTCAAACCAATTTGTCAGTAATAACAACAAAAAAAACTATAAGTACTCATCCTTTTCTTTTGGGTGCTAGTAGTAGTGTAACACAAAGATAGTATGATTATCTCTATCTATGTTTGAAATGAGACAATCCTTTGACACTATATATAATTTATCGCTAATTACTCTGGCTGCTTAACATTTTTTCTGAGACAGAATGGTGACGGACGTCTAGTTATTTCCATTTTTTTTTTCAAACGCTATTAAAGTTTGGCTTATTTTTTAATACTTTTAGGCTCCAATATAAAATATAACCTGTATAATGACACTTCCACACTTTGTTTCGTTTAAGTCAATGCAAAATTGGCTTACACGGATTCTAAGGACTTTTATCGCATCCGCTTGTACCTTGGACCCTCGACGGCTCAGCAGGGGACCTCTAATTTATTTGAAGGCTCTATTACTGGCCCGGCCGTTTACACATAATGTAATTTACACTCGCACTTGTCCGACGCCGACCTGTTTATCGGATTATTACTACAGTTTAATGATTTAATGATTGGAATTTGCATCTTAGATACAAGAAGAATACCTTGAAATTGGTACCTATACCTATCGAAAGATGAAATAAAGTATGAGGTGTGTTTATAAAATTACTCATGGAAAGTGCCACATTCACGTTTACTTCCTATTAAATCTTTTATATTAGTTTTGCACATAACTTCGTGTTTGAAAGCACTTCTAAATTAAAACTAGTTTAATTTAGTATTATTTCTGTTTTTATATTTTTACGTTTGTTTGAATATGAATGAAATATTATGAGATGTATACGGTGGTGTATCTGGCCATACTCTGAGGGCAGAATATAATTATGTGGGTCATACTTGAACATATTTAACTATGGGGCCAACCCGAAATAGGGAAAAAAATCTGTCGTCTCATACATTTCAGTGAATCCACATGTCAATGTTTTCAATGGAACAGCAGATTTTTTTGCGATTTCGGGGTCGGCCCCAGAGTTGTTCAGTAGTATGGTCAGTGGTCAGACATAACAAAATCACTCTGTAGGTAGGTATATTTAATGCCCAAAGCGTTAAATAAAACTATAAACCAACAAGAACATTCCATTTAATATACATTTTTTTAGCAACGAAATCTAGGTAGCTATAACTTTTTAAACATCGCATTTGAAGCTAAGTCTAGCGCGTCTCTCCTCATTAGTAAATATTTTAGTTTATTTTTTAATGAGCTAACTTATATTAAAAATACAGACGGTTCGGACACATTTATACAATAAAGATTTTTACTACATTTTACAAATGTTATAGTCTCATGTCTAAAGAATATTTTAACAATGTGCCTCCATTTATAGCATAATACGTTAAAGAACTACCTATAACAGTTGCTTTAATGTTACTAAAGAATTTGATCCAACATGTTTATATACTCGTATATTTTAGTAACCTACGGTAGATAAAACTCAAGCAAAACAGCCATTTTTTCCAACACAAATTTAATGATAACTTAACAAAATACACGCGATAATAGACATAATTACGGAAAATAATCGAATGCAAGACGTTCTGTATATCATTATTCAAAATATAACGTTTTTTTTTACTTCTATCCTATACCTTCGCATCAACGTATATTTAAAGACTCAAGAACGTCAATTCCTGATAAAAAATGCACAAGTGCCCGTTTATCAAACGCTTGTAACTTGTAATACAAGTGCAAGTCCCTTTTTGACAGCTTTTGTTAGAAAGGGACTTCCACTTGTATTACATGTTACAAGCTTTTGATAAACAGGTCACAGGTCTCTAAATATGAGTAACTAAAACAGCAAGTAATGTAATTAATCTAGTCATACAGTCCGCGAGTTGAACCTGGCGCGAAGGTGCCCATCACACACACCGCACTGCCACATTTGATGACGATGGAACTTTGTACCAGGGGCCCGTTTCTCAAAAGCTTGTAACTTGTAATACAAGCGGATGTCACTTTTTGACAGCTTTTGTTAGAAAGGGACTTCCACTTGTATTACAATTTACAAGCCTTTGAGAAACGGGCCCGTAAAAAACTCCGCGAGTTTCGGAAATTTTACCAACTGTGTCTAAAAACATTGAAGCGGCGGACGACAAATAACTTGTGTCAAATGTTACATTTTCTAAAGAAGATATACCAAACATTATGCATAAATTAACTTAAAGGTCTAAAACTCTAAACACTGCTCAAAAACCATGTTCATTGCCGTGAGTCCGTCAAATTAGCAGTAACTCATCAGTGTTGGAATGGAGCAGGAGTTCTCACAGCACTCCTCGATGATGCCTCGTTTGCCTCGGCTCATGTCTCTGGGCAGGCCCTGGTCCCTGTGGCGGTCTAGGCTTCGGGATAGCCAGGGCCAGCTGAACTCTGGCTCGTAGCCCATGTGGATGGAGTTGTAGTCTGATCTGTGGAGAAACAGTGCAATTTTAGTGACGAATAGTTATTAGCTGGTTCCGCACCAAAAAGGTACAAAAGGAACCCTTATGGTGCGACTCTGTCCGTCCATCTATCTGTCTTTCCTGTATAAATTTTGTAAGACCTAGAAAGACCTAGAACTGAGCTAGGAAGAGGATGGGTGAAGATCGGACAGCCAAAAGGGCCTACTTGGGTCGACCAACTGTTCATCCTAAATATCGTTGGGCGGAGAGAATGGAGGCAGATCTCCGTGAGCTCGGCGTCGTCGAAAGCTGGCATTATATCGCTCGAGACCGAGTAAAGGGGCGTGCTCTTGTGTTGGAGGCCAAGACTTATTTTGGGTCATCGTGCCAGCCAAGCAAGTAAGTAGTAAGTATGCAGGACAAATATTTATACCATACTTCCAAGATTCTATTTGGCGAACATTGATGCCGTTAAAACTTAGGTTCGAGTAGCCAAAAAAGTAGCTTCCAGACTCCTATTAACATTTTTCATAAACATTCGTACCGTTGTTTCCATTTTCGTTCCATTTCGAAAAAAATAAATCTTCTTCTAAATAAACAGTCATTAGCTATGTGTGAAAAAGTCACAGCTATTTTATAAATATGTGATGAATTGAAGTAAAATGGAAATTATTATCACAAGAAATTAGCACACGCATAGCTCAGGAACAAATATTCAGATAAAGATAAATTATAGTTTATTCAAGTAGGCATATTACAATTTACAATGCACTTATTAACGTCAAATAAAGCTACACCGGCTCCAACCCTACACCTCTGACTCGAGAAGATTTATATCCCCCCTCAATTGGAGGAGGGCATCCCAATATGGGACCACAAACTAGGCCGGACACATCTTCACATTCGTGCTAAACACACAATAAATGCCAAGGATTTAAACTCAGCACCTCCATCTTCGTAAGTAAGGTTACTACCGAATGGCCCACGAGGCCATTGAAAGAGTTCAACCATACTTTACAAGGATAAAGCTTTTAAAAAGTACAAGTAATATTTCTTACCTCTTTGAATATTTCTGATAACACAGCACAGCCATCGTTTGAGCAAGTCTCCTACCACAGTAAACCTGAGGAGTATCCTCAGACTGGCAATATACTGACACAAAGAACACAACTACTACGAAGAACAAAGAAAACTGGACCTTCATCTTAGTATTCGTTTTTAGGGTTTTCGTGCTGATCGTTGCGACAGATAAGCGAGGAATGTGCTGAAAGCTTCTGAGCTTTCGTATTTATACCATTATTCTAATTAATACACGATCCAGTGAACACTTTACCTTAATGAGAGGTGAATATGTGAAAAACACGTGAAATGGGTTAGACGATCGGTAATGGGGGGTGACGGGCTGTGAAAGACTTTCGTCGTCATCTACACCTACGGTAACAAATATGACAGGAGTGACGAAAATAATTTAAATTTAGATCAGGGGCCTTTATTGCGATTCTGTTTAGGACCTAAACTGAATTGCTAAGGGACGGAGTTATGCGACTTATATAGCTCCGTCCTTTAGCAATTCAGTTTAGGTCCTAAACAGATACGCAATAAGGACATCATGGTAAGACCCCAGAAGATTTAGTTTAAGGGTATCAATAATAAGGTTACAGGTTCGCTGAATCAGGGTGCCTAAAGCTAAGATGACACTCATTAATAGAGAACTCCAATGGAAACTTAAGTAATGTATGAAAATAGTTAAATTCTTTATTTCCTTCTACCTCGTACCGACCCAAATCTTGTCTTTAAGACAAAGCTTTTTGTCTTGTTAACATTTTTGTTCTTGCTTTACTGATTTTTATTTTACTTTCAGTGAACATGATTGTAAAATCAACACCTTTTTTAACCGAATTGGTTATATACGGTAAATAGTTAAAATTTAGATAGATAGATTATTTTATTGGCACACCTCAGTAAAAGATACAGATTAAAGAAAAACAATTGATTAACGATAGAGGCAGGCAACATGCGGTCTTATCCCTAAAGAGCGATCTCTTCTAGACAACGGTCTAATAGCGAAGAGTCTCGACCAACATCTTGACAGAGACTCGCTAGGTGGTTGGGTCAAGGGTCAGATGTAGAAGACGGTGATCTTGGACTCGGCGCGGATAAATAGTTCACCAGTTCCTCTCTTGCAGCCCTGACCACCGGCAGCTTGGGCCTTGCCCCGGTTAATAGGTTAGAATTTTTTATAATATGTTTATGAGTATTTTGTATGTGTTTTTGTATTTTATTTTTATGTCCATGTTATAAAATAACCTGAAATAAAGGAAATAAAATAATTTATATATCTCAGTGAACTTATTATGTCATCTATGGCCTTATTTCTACTAATGACTACTAATCTGGTGGTCAAATTGACAGTTTAACAAAATAAATGCAACCCGGAATCTTGCAAAACACCGGGTCACCACCAAATGAACGCCAACATTCTCCATTCATTGCACCAGACAATGGCCACAATCAGTTACATTGCATGAATTGCACTTTCTGTTGTGAGCGGTTGAACTACAAATATCAATCATCATTATTTCAATAGATACAAGGAAGCAAGGCACTTAAGTTTCCAGGATTTGATAGACGGTTCTGAGTATGTCTTATTTTGATAGACGTGTTTAAGCATGCCGGCGTATTATGCAGACTATTCAATGGCATTATGTATAGTATGTGGAGGAATAGAATCTGATCAGCAAATCAGAAATTTTTCTTTTTTATCATACAGGAGGCAAACTAGTAGACGAATCGCCTAGTGGTAAGCAATTATCGTCGGCGTCGCATATAGTCATCAGCAACACACGGGGGTTACAAGTTCATTGCCGGGATTTAAGATGAGAGTAAGTAGGTACCTTTTTTTTCTTGCGAGCGAGAAGTGCGAAGTGTGACGCAGAAAGTTATGTTAATAACTACTTGTAGTCGGTTGCTCATAATATAATATATTATATAATATTTTCTCGACTAGGTTTTGGTAGGGTACAATAAAGAATATTTACCGACTCCCTGACTTCCTCCGTATTTTCTGCCAGAGGAATCAAATCAAAAGATAAGCCAAAACGAATGCCAAATTTTCATACAGACTGACCCGTTTATGAGCCAATTGGCACATGCGGAATAGCAGTTCAAAAATTATGGCGAATTAAATAAAAGAGGCACTGCTTTTTAGATCTTTTTTTTTGCTAAATTTAATGATTAATGTTACACGCAGACAAGCACTATCAGTAGTCGAGTGGAAATAACTTGCGAAACTCAAAAATCTGGCATTATCAAAAACAATTCCTAATATTCGTAATGTGCAGGATATGAAAATGCAGAAGCAAAGTGTCGTTTCCTAATCCTTCAAGCGCATAGAAACAAAACAGTCATAAATATTTCTAAGCCCGCTTACAATTTGAAAACAATAACTTATAAAAGGAACAATCACCAGTAAAATTAAAGCCAACAAGCTTTATTCTCAAGTTGCGGGAAAACAATGAAATGCTCGGAAGGAATGAGGAATCGCGCTTACTGATGTGACGTTCCCAGCAATATTCGCGGTTAAAGGTAAAATTCCAATCGCTACTGCATCGCGTTGCATTGTTTCCGACTGTTTTGCCGCGTAAAACATAATTTGTCAAAGTCATTGCCATTATTATTTTTTGATATTTACAGAGACAATAATTTAAGTATTTTTGCTGAACTCAATACATTCGGCAACTATCCGGTGCAAAAATCGATAGGCAAGCCATAATGCAGACCCAATGGAACTTAATCTTAAAGTCCCTGGCCCTATTCAATATTTCTGTTATCCCATGATTGAAGCTTTCTGGCTTTAAGTCGTCCTTTTGTACTTCCATGCATGGTGCCAGACGAAACACACACACACACATACAAACACACACACACACACACACACACACACACACACACACACACACACACGCACACACACGCACACACACACACACACGTCACCCACACAACACGAACACGTCATCTGCGGAAAAAAAATAACCAAAACAGGGCCAAGACTCCGTTTTGACGATGACAAAACCGCTTTCATGTTTAATCATGTTTTAATGCTCAGTGACATTCACGAAAGATATTAATTATGGAACTGGGTTCCTTCTGGTACGAATTTGCAACCGGAAAGTGCCGCAGGAAATGTACGTTGAATTTGTTCATCCGTAAATCTTAGTCTTGATATAAAATGCAGGAATTAATTGTGTTAAATTATTCATATGAAATAAGGTTACCGGGATACGGAAATGGAACACCGTAGTTTTCAGGCAAGACATCTTTGTGCCTTGTATTGTACTTATATTCTGTTGAAATGCTATTTCCGCGCTTGTAGATTTCAGACAATCAGCATTTCAGCATCAATAGTAACGGATGAAATATTGCGCCAAAAGTATAGCCAAGATGACACAATCGTACATTGACAAAAGCCAAAAGAAGAGAAAAAATGTATTGGGATGACAGATGCTACGAAAAGTGTCATGACAATTTCCATACATTATTTTCGATTGGCGTTTTCTATCAACGTAAATTTGTCATCTTCGCTAATCCCCCTTCCACCCTGGAGTACATACTCCTCCAAATAGAAATATATATCTTCCAAACAACTTATTCAACACACAAATCTTGTTTTTGCATGGAATCGCATAAAATTAAACCTGTCTCCATACTATGACGTCAACACGCAGACTGTGTGGGTAGGTCGCCATTTACACCTGAAATGACAATCAGGTCAACCCCATCTTAACACGGGCGCATATTCATGAACCGTTTCAGTATAAAAGCGGCATATTTTGCTGCAATTCCTCACTTTAAATCCTTCGGTCTAGTAGATCACAAAGTATCGCAAGGGAATCATCATGAAGACTTATCAAGTACTCCTGGTTCTCGCCTGCTTTTGCCTTGTCAATGCTGATGACCAACGTTACTGCGGTAGACACTTATCTCAAACGCTGAGGGATCTCTGCCCTTACATATCTTCTGGGATGGTGAAGCGCTCACCTCAATATGGCTTCCAGACTTCTAGAAATAGCTTGGAGCCGTGGAAACCAGATTTCTGGCCTTGGCTGGTTCAAGCTCCTCAAGTGCTGCATGGAAGCAGGCGCAAACGGCAGGTGGTTTCCGAATGCTGTGATAAATCCTGCTCCGTGAATGAGCTGCTAACGTACTGTCCTTGAGATTGTTGAAGATCATCTAGGAGTTCCAGAAGTACAAAACTGTGAAGATAAAATGGATTATTTATATTTGTTGAATTAATAAATATCCCTTGTTATTCTATACTGAAGTTTTTTTTTGGCTAGTGAATCGGGTAAGGGGTTATGAATTGGTTTCACCTGGAACTTTTTCCATAGTTAATAAAATCATATTATGATTCATAATGTGTCTTAGACTGTGTATCTCTCTCGATGCATTTTGGGCCGACCACAGACTTAAATATACCATAGATAAAGCAAATATCACGATTTTGACCAAGCGTGCCGACTTTTTACCACCTACTGTGACGTCACAGCCGCAATTTAGTGATGGGAAATCCTAACCGATTCAAAGACACCGATGCCCCTCTACCCCGCTACGATTCAACTGTCTTGCTCAAACTCATAGATTTTATATCTGCGGTCCCGCTCGCTCACTTCCCGCTCCCCCGCGAACCACGCCAAAAATAAAATAGTACGCCGAGTACCGCCGAGTAGAGCAATGTGAGAGGACGCGCTTTTGAGCGGTTTCATTCTGTCGACGCTGGTGGATTGGATACCTTCGCGTAATCTCAAGTAAGTTTGTTAAAATATTAAGTATATTCGTTGATATTTTATTGAAACAGGAGAGATTAGTATAGAAGTGCAAGGTAAGAAACATAATTTTAGATAACCTAAAAATCACAAATCGATTAACGTGAATGCCATCGATTTTCTGACGGACGAATGACATTTAACGGAATCATTAGATTCCTAAATAATATTTGAATTGAATTTTAAAAATAAAACTATTACTTATTCTAAAAAAAGATTGTAACTAATACTTTTTTTATATGTATAAAAGGTATAAACATTATACAATTTTAATTTTTTTTGGATATAACTCACTAAGTATATATGTGCTATCTAATCCTTTGAATTATTATATTTACAATATTTACATATATCTAAAATTACAAATAAAAATAAAAATTATTAATTAAAAAAAGACTATTTACGCTTCAAGTCGTTCCTGGTGCAAAGGTGCCCATGATGCTCGCAGTATTACCACGCTGGATCACCACGAACACCCTTTGCACGAGGAACGACTCGGAGCGGGGGCCTTCCCCTTTCTGTCTGTTCAAATTACCCTCCTTTTTTAATAATAACGATTAAATTGTTTTTTTTTTAATACTAGATAATATCATTCGTCTGTTTGAAATCGAGTAATCGATTAGAATCGATTATTGATGTTGTAGAACGAACAACACTAGTCGCTAAATTTGACGGACGAATGAGAAATGGCCTGTACCACGAAGTCGAAGCGATGCGCGACAGTATCGCTGTTACGATATTCATCGACTCTTTAACACACAACGTCAGATCAAACGCTCAAAGCAAACGCGCAATGTAATGTAAATATAGTTTTGTAACGTTAATCTATAGTTACTTAGGTATATTATTGGAAACACAACTTGGAATACTTAAAAAATTGTTTTAAAATGAATTTACGCATTATATCATTTTAAAATTACTTACCTGTGATAGGAAATATGTCCTTGCCCTTGGGTGCTTGCAATTTTTGGGCTGTTGCAGTTACTTATCACGCAACGAGGCATTTTTAGGGTTCCGTAGCCAAATGGCAAAAAACGGAACCCTTATAGATTCGTCATGTCTGTCTGTCTGTCCGTCTGTCCGTCTGTCCGTCTGTCCGTCTGTCCGTCTGTCCGTCCGTATGTCACAGCCACTTTTCTCCGAAACTATAAGAACTATACTGTTGAAACTTGGTAAGTAGATGTATTCTGTGAACCGCATTAAGATTTTCACACAAAAATAGAAAAAAAACAATAAATTTTTGGGGTTCCCCATACTTCGAACTGAAACTCAAAAATTTTTTTTTCATCAAACCCATACGTGTGGGATATCTATGGATAGGTCTTCAAAAATGATATTGAGGTTTCTAATATCATTTTTTTATAAACTGAATAGTTTGCGCGAGAGACACTTCCAAAGTGGTAAAATGTGTGTCCCCCCCTGTAACTTCTAAAATAAGAGAATGATAAAACTAAAAAAAATATATGATGTACATTACCATGTAAACTTCCACCGAAAATTGGTTTGAACGAGATCTAGTAAGTAGTTTTTTTTTATACGTCATAAATCGCCTAAATACGGAACCCTTCATGGGCGAGTCCGACTCGCACTTGGCCGCTTTTTTTATTTTTTTACGAACTACCGGCTGCAACAACTGACGCACGTGGACTGTCAGTAGCGACGCTCAACCTCGACGATTCGTCGGGGTTCGGATTCGGACACGCGAAGTAGATGCATTTGCGTCATCTAGGTATATTTAAGTCTGTGGGGCCGACTTTTATTTTGTTATTGTTATGTATAGACAATGAGGGTAGGTTTTGATATTTGTGTACAAAGTGAGGAGTTGTGAAAAACCAGTCTGTCAACGCGAACCTGGACCAGTGCATGTGCTTGGACCCTAAACTGTGAGTTATATCAGTGGCATTTTTTTCGTCAGTTTTATCAATTCAATCAACCGTCAAGAAACTTACTACATTTGATGAAAGATGAAAAAATAGTCGAGCAAACGCTGCAAAAATTATTATACAAATAAATAGCGTGAAGAAAAATCTTCCAAATAACAAAATTAGTAACCACGAATCTCATAATCAGTTTTATATTTACGATAAGTATACCAATTAAAGAGATTGCTCTAACCATGCCCACATTCAGCGTTTTACAAATTTATGTAAATAAGGCCTTTCCAGTTTATAACTCAAAATTATGGCCAGTCTTGAGCAAATGGTGGCTCATTATAGTTGTTATAAACGTCTTTGGAATGTCTCGATTATCTATCTATTCAGCGAACATTGTGTAGTCTAATAATCTTATCTCTAGTATTATTTGAACCCTAAATAGATAGTAATTCCGCATGGTCGAAGGTTACAGTGATACTGGTGGTGGTGGTGGTGGTGGTGGGTACTAGAAGTGGTATTGATGTAAGTTTTGAGAATGTTAGCTGCCGTGGGATAAATTCTGGAGCAGTGCATGATATTATCGTGTTATCTAAATGGAAGGTAAATAAGGAAAGTAACTTATAGCAAATACTTAATGTTGAACAGTTAAACTTTTGTTCTAAATAGATGAAGTTGAAGTTGAGTTATTTAGCAGAAATAGGATAGATTATTTTGTTCATGTTTTGGATTTGAATGAACTGGGGTCTAAATTCTAAAAGAAGTACCTAGTAAGGGTAAACAAGGGCATTTTATCTAAAGGTAGGTACTTAGGTACATCTAAATAAAAAAATAATTTCGAATAGCAACATACACCGGTCTACATTTTTAAAATGAAAAGTGAAAATGATTCTAGGTACTGCTACAAAATAACGGTATTAAAATAACGGTTTAAATACGAGTATCCCAGTTGATCAAACGTTGTGGTGAGGTTAGCTGAGGCTGAGATTAGATGTCAGCTGTCACTTAGGTGTCACATCAATTGCGTTGCAATCCCTACACTAAGTACACATCGCATTACGGGTCCCAAAAGCAGGCAAATTGGCACATACATAGGTACAGTCAGCAGCAGAAGTTGCTAAGCGGTCAGGGTGTTCAAAATGATCTTGACGCGACTTTATTATTAAGAGAATAAGAGCGTGTCAAAGTAATTTTGAACACCTCGCCCGCTTAGCAACTTCTGCTACTGACTGTAGATAAATTCACATATAGATGGTCAAGCAAATCTTGTCAGTAGAAAAAGGCGCGAAATTCAAATTTTCTATGGAACGATATCCCTTCGCGCCTACATTTTTCAATGCCGCCTTTTTCTACTGACAAGATCTGCTTGACCATCTATATGTATTAAAACCGGCGGGTGCACGCGCGTGACGCTGAATGTGCTTTGCTGCATTACTATTTTTCACATAGGTTGGATACGGCGGTGACAGCTGTCATCTCCATACAATTTATAACCTTAAAACAAAAAGTACCTATGCAAAATATGTGTTGAGATGTCAAAGAATCAACATTTTATACAGGTTTTCATAGTTTTAGGGCTGATTTAGACGGCGCGTGAACTCGCATGCGATTTTAGTTACTTACATTGCGGACTGTTGGTTACGTCCAATTCAACCGACCGATCAAAACCCGCAATGTACCTAATGAAACTCGCATGCGAGTTCTGGCATCGTCTAAATGGGGCCTAACATTTTTTTCAGCTCAATGAAAAACGCTCAAACTACAGCGCAAAATATGGCAAAACGATTTCGCACTACAATATATAGTCCTACGATGGCCAGACATGTGCCGTTTACAGCCTGCAAACATCGATAAATGTTCCATAAACATAAACACAGGCTTGTTAACACTGTCAATAAACAGACCGTTATGGCCTGCTATTTATCGCTTTTCAGTTAGGTTTAAATTTTAATTAGTTCCGTAAAACTACCTAATTATAGTCCAGGGGCCCGTTTCTCAAAAGTTGGTAACTTGTAATACAAGCGGATGTCACTTCTTTTGTTAGAAAGGGATTTCCACTTGTATTACAAGATACAAGCTTTTCCAGGGGCCCGTTTCTCGAACGGTATTAGTCTAATATTGGTGTGTTGCTATGGTAACCCATACGACTTGGCAGTTCGTGGACTAATAATATCCAGGGGCCCACTGATTAACAGTCCGCCGGACGATATCAGCCTGTTAGTTAGAACAAAAATTTGACAGTTCCGAACAACTGACAGGCCGATATCGTCCGGCGGACTGGTAATCAGTGGGCCCCTTTGGTTTTTAATACCATTTCAGAAATGGGCCCCAATACTACAAAATGGTCCACGAATTCATTGTTATTTATGGCTTTAATATGGCGAAAAACTCTGAAAAACAAAGTCCTTATTTCCACGGTCCAGCACGGTCGCATTTTTATCGCTTGTCACCATGTCTGTCACGTTCTAACAAGTATGTAAGTGCGAAAGTGACGGGCAGAGTGACAGGCGATAAAAATGGAACCATGCTGCGCCCGCAGTATCAGTTGAGATGACTTTTTATTGAGGTGTGTGATCGAATGCCGCAATGTGAGTTGCGGTTCTTGGACACATCATAAAGAGTTTATTACATGTGTGTACATAAATCAGTGTATGTAAACTGTACATAATTAGGCATTTAAACATTCATTATGTAGCAGTCACATAAACTACTATTATTCAAAGCTTAAATAGGAAATAGGCTAACAATGAAGCCGTAAATTTAACCCCGTCCATATCGATGGAGTCGAACCCACAACCCGTTAAGTGCACATTCTTACCGATCATACGGAATGAAGTGGTTTCTGATACTTAGCAATAAAATGTTCATAAAATATTTGCATCGACAATGCACCAAAAATATGCACCCTGGAACACTATACCAAATAGTGATGTATCTCAAATGTATCAGCCACAATCCAATTGTTATTCAGAGACTTTTTGTTAAGCTATTAGTTAGAGAATAGTAGATACTTTTGAAGTCTGATACGCAACTTTTGATGCTGAACTGAATGTGATGATGATGATGAAATAGAAATAGAAATTCATTTATTTGCAAGAATGCAGGTCAAAAACGTTACAAAAATGGTAAATACAGTTCCAAATACATTCCGCCACATAATGGCATGCAATATTATGATGATAATACTCCTGACTGATTTCGGCCGCAGTGACTGTGTGTTCTTGAGTAGACATTTTTAATTACCGACATTACCGTTAACAGAGTGTAGCTGTCCCACTCATTCTGGCCTCGAATGTCCAATTCCGGGAATGTCCATATGCCTTGAATGTCCAATTCCTGGAATGTCCATATGCCTGGAATGTCCAATTCCTGGAATGTCGAATCCATATGCCTGGAATGTCCATATACCTGGAATGTCGAATCTATTGTGCGATTTTAACTGGCTCGCGTACTTAATCTTCCAAAAATCACGCTCTCCTCTACTCGCTTTTTGCTAATCGTCGACTTTAGGACAGATGCCTTTGTACTGGATAAACTACCACGCAGTCGCAGTAGTTATTTTTTCTTAATTGTTTTACTGATAAAACCTTGTTATCAGCTCTAATGAATGACCGAGATAACGGAATGAGATTTATTCAATACGCTCATTCATTGAACCACAAATAGAATCTGAAGCGAATGAAACCTGGAATTGTGAGGTTTAGATAAGTTATCAGCTGATGTTGATATCTTTAATTTATAGGTAGGTAAATACAGTAGGTATTTACGTTATTGAATACATTATAGTTTCAGATCAGATCTTACCTCTCCACTGTGTTAATTAAAGTAAAAAGACCTGAGATACAAAGAAACGAGGTATGGTTAAGGAATATTCAGTGGAATCAGGATGTCAAATGTAAATCTATTCGACCCTCTCAGCAAAAATCTACCCTATTCTATTACCTTTTCTTAATACCAAAATCGCATAATCCGAAAAATGGATTTACCAGAGTTTGAAAAAAAAAGATGAAAAAATCTTGGAAGTTAAGCTTAGGAAATACTTTTAATGAAAAGCGAACATAAATTGATCGGTCAAGCCGTTTTTGAGTTTTAGATACCTAAACTCTATCTATCTAGTAGTGGAGGTGATCTGTGGTAGAACAGGCTTGCTATTAAAATATAATAAGTAGAGAAATGAATGCAAAACGATCAGATCTCTTCGTGGATCGTGCTTCGATAATCCGTCGATGCGGAGGTGTGAACAGCGCCGGCGCAAGCTACAAACGAAACGCGATTGTTTTTTTTAACCATCCCAGCACCTAGCACGTCATGATTGACGCGACAGTATGTTGCGGCGAGATAGACTACACGTCTTATTCTAACTATGTTAATAATAGAGGGATGTGTAGTCTATCTCGCCGCGAGATACTGTCGCGCCAATCATGTACTAGCCCGGCTAGAGAAGCCTCTAAACTTGCATTTTCTCTATTGAAAGTTTTGCTGCTCAGACTCTTTAGTTTCTGATATGCTGACTGTTCATTCGATTTCTTAGCAACCTCTTACAAATCTTTGTTTAGTTTAGAATCTTTTTAACAAACAGGCGGCCTAGCCAAGGTGCCAATCTCTTGCGCTTCGCCATCGAATTGCTTTGTGTCTCTCTATAACTCTTCCATATTAGTGTGACAGTGACACAAGTGACAAAGCGTTTCGTTATCGAAGCGATAGCGATTGTCAGCTTGGCTAGGCGGGCAGGAATGTAAAAATGACAGATGCGGACGAACGATTATCAACGATTTTGTAGATTTCACAAAAGAATAACGCCATTTTTTCTCTCTTACACCACAACCGAGCTGGATTGCGCGCGCGCACTCCGTCCAGTCACGAGTGATGACTTTTAACAGCGCGGTGATGGGATCAGCCGTCAGTTATTAAATAGATACCCTTTTAATGGTACAAATTATTGCCTCTCTAAACACCTATAACCGGTGCTACGGCTTTTCTCTGTGCTATGCTTCGGGTGTAGTAAGATTTGGGATTATGAACTTATTAATAACTCGCAAAAAGATTTTTTGGTAGCTAGCTAGTAACTGTTAGTGTTGAGATTGAGGTTCAGATTTCTGCTACGCAGCATTATTACTGATTTGTCCGAACCGATAGAGCTGTGCGGTAAAAGAAGAGTCGTTGAATGTATGGGGCCCAATACATTCCACGATTCCAGAGATGCGATTTATTTGAAATACTTCTATTTAAAATGCAAATACAAAATGCAAAATACCTATTTTGTATTTTGCATTTAAATGCCTTTTAGTAAAAACCATTTTGTATTTTATTTGAAATACTTTTCGAGACGTATTTTGCATTTTTAATATTCATTTCAAAATGCAAAATACTTTGTGATTAAGTTTAGCCAACATTACCAGTCAAACAAAATGAAATGAACGAATGACGCTTGTATTGCCGAATTTGACCGATAGAGGCGCCTGCTAGCGCCTGGCGCCAGCGCCGGTATTGTTAAAAAGCGTAATAAATAAAAACTGATGTTTTTTTTCACTTTTTAACAATACCAGTCCAGTTGTTATTAATAAAAGAAAAGTGTAATAATAATAAAATAAGAACTAGATGCACAATCAACCGAAATAAATGGCCACACAAGTCACAAAATGGAGCCATGGCTCTCTTTTCGTTAGTCTAGTTTTTTACATTATTTTAAGTGAGTATTATTTCCTTTATTTATTTCTCTTCTTAGGTTGGTTTTTTACAATATGTATATAAAATTAAAATATAAAAACACTTACAAAAATAATATAAAAAATATTATAAACACATTATAAAAAACCTAACCTAGGGTGCCGCCAGCAGCGGGGCAGGGCCCAAGCTGCCGGTGGTCAGGGCCGCAGAGAGAGGAACCGACGGACTATTATTAATACCATAACAGAATTTATTGATACGCGTACTGATAAATATGACCAAAATGTCATGCATAAGGTGCCATGCCATGATATTAGACGTTTTTGTTCGGCTCGGCATTGTGTCTCTATTTCTCATGATAAATACCTAAAATAAATAAGACTGAGATTTGCTCAAAATGTATTTTATTTTGAAAAAGTATTTTGAAAATACCTATTTTGCATTTAGCATTTGAAATACAAAACGCAAAACTATTTGGTATTTTGCATTTGAAATAGTAAATCTGAAAAGTATTTTGCATTTTGTATTTAAATGCTTTTTTAAAACCATTTTGTACATCTCTGCACGATTCCATTTTCGAACAGACTCTATGCTAGTCATTTTCACTTTTTTTTTTAATTCTTGGCATCCTCTTTCCTGACTCCATTTTTTCTCATGTAATTTCATTTTTTCCTTATAATGTCGAACCTTTGACACTTTGGTTTGATCCAGGACTACAGATGTGCAAGTTGCAAAATGTATAATATATCCAATAAGTTTGAAATGTTAACAAAATGTTCATAAAATATTACAGAAAATTAAGTACTTAAACTTTAATTTAGGAAATGGAAAATTTTGTTCGTCATACAAAAATATGTGACGTTCGCAATTTTGAAAACTTTTTGACGGCATTTCAGTCTCCAGTAAGGCATTAGCTGGCAATGTAGGCAGTACTAAATAACATTCCCATACTGCTATTCTTATAATTATTAGAACGCCTTTTTTTTATTGGTCTCGACTGCAATAAAAGTAAACAACGATGAAAATCTTTATGATTACGCAACATATATACTATTTCTTAACTAGCTTAACAATGTAATAACAACAACTAATTGTGTATACTGTCACAAGATTACGTGATTAAGTTATTAGATACTGATTTAAAAACAAGAAACTATTGACAATGCAGAGCCATAAACTTTCATATCATTTTTTATTACGATAACCTTTGGCCGTCGGTGTGCCCCCGGCTTTATCTCCGGAATTTTAAAGTGTGGCAACACATCGTTAATCAATCTAAAGATGGTAATTTTTATGCCGGAATTCACATATATTTTTATTTTTTAGGGTTCCGTACCCAAAGGGTAAAAACGGGACCCTATTACTAAGACTCCGCTGTCCGTCCGTCCGTCCGTCCGTCCGTCCGTCTGTCACCAGGCTGTATCTCACGAACCGTGATAGCTAGACAGTTGAAATTTTCACAGATGATGTATTTCTGTTGCCGCTATAACAACAAATACTAAAAACAGAATAAAATAAAGATTTAAGTGGGGCTCCCATACAACAAACGTGATTTTTGACCGAAGTTAAGCAACGTCGGGCGGGGTCAGTACTTGGATGGGTGACCGTTTTTTTGCTTGTTTTTTTTTGCTTGTTTTGCTCTATTTTTTGTTGATGGTGCGGAACCCTCCGTGCGCGAGTCCGACTCGCACTTGGCCGGTTTTTTATTATTATATTTACAACCGTTAAAATAGCGTTTACGTGTTTTATAAAGCGATTAGAAGGCGTTTTAAATGTAAATGGCTCTATTTGGCATGGTCTAAAGTCAATTCGCAGTGGGATGCTTGCGATGAGTAAAGGCCTCTTTAAACGTCACCGATAATCCCATTAATTTATATTAATAATGCAATTGGTTGCAAGGTCTGTAGAAGGCTTAAGACATTGGTCTCCGGACACACATTTTGTGAGTAAAAAGCAACATTTGTTCAAAAGATGAAAGTGAACGCAGCGGTCTAGGGTCAACAGGATACCAATGTCTAAACATCCTTTTACTTACAGATAATATACTCGTAAAATATATTACACAATCTTACACAAATCAAACTAGTCCCACAGTTAACTCAATAAGGCTTCACAGATCTAGCTGTAAATCTTACAGTTTCATACCAAAACTGATAAACTGGACTTATAAAATCTCGGTAGGTATTCTTCGCTTCGCGCATTTTTATACCAGCATTACGCAGATTCACAAGCACTAGATTTAATCTGACCAATGTAATTATGTCGCAAGTCGCACGGATATAAAATAAACCGACCAACCGACACGTTTTATCGTTAAAGTGTGTGATGCGACGATAAGATGCAAGTGTGGTGTGTAATGGGGTTTAATGTCTTGCTTGGAATTTAATTCGATTGCGGATGTAGTGGTAAGTAATAGAGAAAATTCATATGTTCTTAAGGTGAGAATATGTTCCAATTTTGTGTATTCTTAATTTGCTATCAAGCTTCTCTTAATTTACCTAATTAGGTTTCATAATTACGTACATACTTATAAGATAAATAAAAAATAAAAAAGCCTTTATTATTCCAAAGTCTTACATAACATGCATTACTACTATTTTTACTTTCATTACATTATAATTATTTCTTGCTAACTAGCATGCATTTAAAAATAGTTTTAAATTGATAGTGTTCTAGAATATTATTATTATATTTTTTTAATAACTTATTATTTTTATTTATGTTCGCGTAGTTATATTATTATTCCATTGTTTAGAAATTGTCCATTTAATTGAGAAAATATTGATTTTACAGTAAGAATAGAATGTCATTAAATTTGAACACATTGTTTAGGTGTGGACCCCTCGGCGGGTAAAGGCCTCCTCCAGGCATTTCCAACTGTCTATCGCATGCTATTTCTGTCCAATCTTCCCCGGGTACATACTTACATTTATGAAAAACTAGCGACCCGCCCCGGCTTGGCACGGGTTAAGTGGCCGGAAAAACGCACGAAAGGTTTGAATAAATATTGTGCTTAACTTTTGTTTCCGTATTGATGCTGCTGCTGACACACTCCTTTCAGTACCTACGCCACCAGAACAGACAAAATAATTGTATTCAGTGCTAATTCCTACCATACTTCACTTACTCATCTACCATAGTTTTATTACGCCCAAAAACCTTCAAGTTTGCTATTTGCCAGGACCCCGCGCAAAACTTCAGCAATAACCTAAAAGCCGTCTCGAAACTTTTTAAACGTCGAACGTTTTGAATGGCAACATTCCCTGCGTTCAGAAATAATGAATTGCTCATTGTGCATTCAATACGGAACGGGCGGACTGTTGAAAGTCGCCTGAGATTTACGAACCAGTACAATTATCAGAAAATGTCAGATTTAATTGATTGGAAATTCGTGGATGGATTTTCAATAATTTACGATTGATTCAATAATTTTATTGTGTTGACCGTTTTATTGTTGTAATATTTTATGTGCGTGTGAAGTGTGCTCGAAACGAAATGATTTAAAATTTATTAAAATAGTTATCGTAAAACCACCAAAATAACACATAATTAAGTACTTATCAATAACAATCTACTTTTTGGTCTTGTCTGAGTTTTTACTTGCATTTATGAAAATATTTTGTCTCTGAACTGCAACATTCAAATACCGACCGAATTCGAATGACGACCGGTCTGGCCTAGTGGGTAGTAACCCTGCCTGTGAAGCCGATGGTTCCGGGTTCGAATCCCGGTAAGGGCATTTATTTGTGTGATGAACACAAATATTTGTTCTTGAGTCATGGGTGTTTTCTATATATATAAGTATCTATTTATCTATATACGTACGTATATCGTCGCCTAGCACCCATAATACAAGCTTTGCTTAGTTTGGGGCTTGGTTGATCCGTGTAAGATGTCCCCTAATATTTATTTATTATTAACTCCTGAACGAAGATATTCGTGTTCGTTTTAGACTATAGTTGGAAAATCTTGGGACCATAGTTTTTTGCGTACAAAGTCGCAGGCAACAGCTATTAGACATAATTGAGGAACTAAAACAAAACACAACAAGTAGACAAATCTGCTGTTCCCTCTTTTTGCGCGTCCGCCGGCAAATGATATAAATGGTTGTTTTATTAGACAACGCCATCTCTCGGGAATGAGCTCATGCTGCTAAATCAATTGTACCAGCACATTTATTGTGTTGGGTTGTGTATATTATAACTGGGTCATAGTAGAGAGTAAATTATTCAAGAGTAACCTCTTTAAAGTGCCATGTGCTTAATATTATGTTTATTATGTTTTCATTGAGCTTCCTGCCTATGAAAACTGAAAACGAACTAATATTTAGTATGGTCGATACGAGTGAGTGTGACTATAGCAAGTATAGCACGACTAGATAGTTAACCTTTTCCACGCCGTGTCAAACACAAAAGCTGTCACTCAGACGCCACATCATTGAAGTGTCAAAACTGAAGTTAAACTTTATGCACGTAGGTCGATGTTGCTCTGTGGTCTGTGACCGATTAATCGGTCTTTGGCGTTGAACCTACGGTGCGGATATATCGGTCATTGGCGTCCAAAAGGTAAGCTTCCAAAATGTAAAAATGGAACGTAATTAGAATATATAAACCGGATCATCCTTAATAATTAGAAGAAGCACACAGTAGATTCGTCAAACAATTTGTCATAACCGGCAGCGATAAGTTATCGACGTGACCGATGGCGGCGCGCACGCATCGCTCATCTTTATCTATAATTTATTCCATTTATTTCCTAACAATTTTATGATTGGACACTATTGGGAATTATTGAATTTTAATCTGAGGTTGGAGGTTAATTTTAGGGTTAAATTGACAATCATTTTGAAAGAAATAAGAGAGTTTTAAAGGTTGGAGGTTAATTTTAAGGTTAAGTTCGACGATTATTTTGGAAGAAATAAGAGAGTTTTAGAAAAATGCCAGCCTTCTCGTGCCGCGCGGTATTACTATCAGTATCACTACATAGTATAAAACAAAGTCGCTTCCCGTTGCCTGTCTTTATGTATGCTTATATCTTTAAAACCACGCAACGAATTTTGATGCGGATTTTTAATATATAGAGCAATTCAAGAGGAAGGTTTATGTATAATTTGTTAATCCGTGCTAAGCCGGAGCGGGTCGCTAGTGGGCGTTTTTTTTTGTTGTCCCCTACACTTTTTTTTTCAAATTTGGGATTTTTTATGTTATTTCTACTCAGAATCACGAGCTTTTTCTATCCTAATAGGAGAAAAAAAGTGTCCTAAGGTTTTTATTTCCATTACGTCACCATTTTTCATAGACTTTGTATGGCGGTCGCGGAATGGAAAGATCGAAAAATGTATGGAAATTTTGGGACCCTTTTTTTCTCCTATTAGGATAGAAAGAGCTCGTGATTCTGAGTATAAATAACATAAAAAATCCCAAATTTGAAAAAAAAGTGTAGGGGACAACAAAAAAAAACGCCCTAGTACCTTATAAAATAAAGCTCCCCCGCCGCGTCAGTCCGTTTGTGTGTTTGTATGTTCACGATAAACTCAAAAACGACTGAACATGAAGATTCATGCGGTTTTCACCTATCGACAGAGTGATTCTCGAGAAAGGTTTGTGTATAATTTGTTAACCCGTGCGAAGCCGGGACAGGTCGCTAGTAATATATAGGTATACGTCGACCGCTTAACTCGTGTAATACGTCCACTTTGAGAGATGTTTTTTTGGTTATGTGACACCACAGACTTAAATATACCAAGTCTGTGTGTTACACCTATTATTGCGTTTAGTAGTAATTATATGAACTCGCACTTAACACTAATCAATGTGCAGGTAAATAAAAATACAATAACATACTTTTACTCTTTAGAACGGTATATATACAACTCATTAAAATTAAAAACAAAACAAATGGCGGCATATTAAGTAACGATTGCAAAATGACATTTTAAGTAACTTTCATATCACGAACATGAAAAACCAATTAAATGATTGTGTGTGGTAGCTGGCTCGGCTATTTATTATTTCTATTAAGAGAAAACTTGTGAAGTGAGCGGTGAGAGGTGTGTAAAGTAACGAAATTTCTGAACTCAATTTCTGTTTTATTGTTTCGTAATAATGCATTTACTTAGGTACAGTCGACGTCAAAGATAAGTTTACACTTTTACATCTAAAGGGGCCCACTGACTACCAGTCCGCCGGACGGTATCGGCCTGTCAGTTGTTCGGAACTGTCAAATTTTTGTTCTAACTGACAGGCCGATATCGTCCGGCGGACTGGTAATCAGTGGGCCCCTTTATTCTCACCGCCAGCACCGAAAAATCTAAAATCGTTATTTGCCTCTCTATCGCTCTTGCATATTTTTTCTACTGCTCTAAGATGCTTCCTGTCACTTTTTCCTGTAAACTGCGCAGTAAAGGTACCAATAAAGGTCTGTACACATGTCCGACCTAAGAAATTGCTCATTACTTCCAGAGCATTACTATTTGTAAGCCCTTTCTAGTACTCCTTTTGCATTCGAAACAATCGCCCATTACAGCCGTTTCCATTACCTTTACAAGTGCATTGTGGAATTATCACTTTCAAAACGTCGCAAACGCCCTTAAGCGTTCACCCGCACACGACATTTTCAAAGTTAGTTTTAGTAAAGTGTTAACAGAAGGGAAAGATCGTAAGTGCGGTGTACGGTGATGGTTGTTAGGTCTGTTTGGAGTTGATGTATGGAAGGATCGATTGCTATGCATAATGGAGTTGGTATCGATGTATGGGTCAGGGGAACGGAGAAAGTAGCCGTTTGCTTGAATTCTCTGGATGGGGTGGATAAAAAAGCGGCCAAGTGCGAGTCGGACTCGCCCATGAAGGGTTCCGTATTTAGGCGATTTATGACGTATAAAAAAAAACTACTTACTAGATCTCATTCAAACCAATTTTCGGTGGAAGTTTACATGGTAATCTACATCATATATTTTTTTTAGTTTTATCATTCTCTTATTTTAGAAGTTACAGGGGGGGGGACACACATTTTACCACTTTGGAAGTGTCTCTCGCGCAAACTATTCAGTTTAGAAAAAAATGATATTAGAAACCTCAATATCATTTTTGAAGACCTATCCATAGATACCCCACACGTATGGGTTTGATGAAAAAAAAATTTTTGAGTTTCAGTTCGAAGTATGGGGAACCCCAAAAATTTATTGTTTTTTTTCTATTTTTGTGTGAAAATCTTAATGCAGTTCACAGAATACATCTATTTACCAAGTTTCAACAGTATAGTTCTTATAGTTTCGGAGAAAAGTGGCTGTGACATACGGACGGACAGACAGACGGACAGACGGACAGACAGACAGACAGACAGACAGACATGACGAATCTATAAGGGTTCCGTTTTTTGCCATTTGGCTACGGAACCCTAAAAAGTGCATTTTTATACCACGTTATGTGACCACTGATGGCTGTAGAACTTTTGCAACCTTCGTTCTTCTCCTACCTTTACGAGAACTAGTCGAGTCGAGGAGTTTTGTATTGACAAAAATATTCAGAAAAGCTTATAAAATACGTTTGTCATAAAAGTTGTCGGTCTTTAGCCTTAAGGGCTGTTTCATAACTAACGTTTTTTTCTCCGCATATACAGTTACACGCGCGCTACATTTCATTACATTTGGCATTTACGCGCCTACACGCGCTTCCAAAGACGAGCCCTAAGGTGATATTTGGATGGAAACTGCAGTCACAGCGTCACAACACCCGCGGCCGCGCACAAGGCACAAGGCCGCAGAAGAAATGTCGCAACCGCTGCAGTTGTCACCCGAACGCTACCTTTAATAAAGGTTATTCTGAGCAACTTCTAGAATACCTATATTTCCCATAGAAAACAAAGCTACCTACCTAATACTACAATACCTAAATCTTATATTAATTTTGTTGGATATGGCTAAAGGTTCAAAAAACACCATAACATATTATTGAATAACATATTCAGTTTCTTTCGGGACAAATTCCCGAAAAATTAGAGATCGAGATATCTCTATTAAAATAAGTATCCCATAATTCAGAATTCATGCCAGTAGATTTTAATAAAAGATTCCGCATACCTACAGAACTTTGAGCACCCCAATTTTCAATCTACCCTCAATATTAATAGGGATAAGTAACTGCATACAATATTTAGGAGTGGTTTGGTTTTAATATGGCTGCGGTTTGTTTACTTTCTATTCATCCCTTGTAATAAGCCAGTTTAAATGTGAACTGTGAGTACGCTTAACGTACCTTTCGGTTTCGGACTGCACCAGCGTTACAAAGGAACGTCAAAATGGTCATTTTAACGAGAAATTTATATTAAACTTGACATGTGCAGCTGTAATGCAGCGCGACTAGGGTTTGCACGACGGATCCGAAATATATGGGAATATCCGCGGATCCGGATAATTTCATACATTTCGGATCCGGATTGCAAACCCTAAGCGCCACATAACAGCTGACTGTATTTCTGCCGCAAATGTCAAAATCGATGTTGCTGCTCGGATTTTTAACATTTTCGGCATCAATGCAGTCGCCAGTACTTAATGTCGCAGTGAAGTCTGAATCCTAACGGTACCTTAAAGGTGACATTCGGATGGCAACTGCAACTGTATTACTGTTGCGATATTACTGCTGGAGAAAAGAAAAGCTTGACTCCTTCTGCTGTACCGGCTGTCTGCAAGTGTAGTTGTATGAGTACAAAGCGACGAAATAGCGTGTAGACGGTCTTATCTTATAGACGGGTTTTCTCCGCATTGACCTTAGTGATGGTTTCCGTTTTGCATACCTACTTGAAATATGCACAACGTATCAGCATTGCGATACAGCGAGGAAATGTCGCCAGCATCCTTGGTACAATGCCTCATGGGCCTATTTTAGATTTAAGCTAGTTTTTAATTTCTGTTAGTCATACACTGTATATATCTTGTTTGTAAATAAATGATTATAAACTTGAAATATTTAAGATAGATCTAGTATTACGCGTTACCGTAATACTAGATCTGTGTAAGGGATGTGCAGGTTCAAAATATCCTGGTTTATAAAAGCGTGTGCGTTGGAGCGATATGAGTATGGCTACAGCTTTAAGGGGAGAGTTAAATGAATTTTGAACTTTGATCATTGGTCGAGTATGATCATGATGAAAAATGAATTCAGGTTCATAAAAAAGTTGATTCCGGTTTTGTAAATTAAAGATCATCTTCATTAAATATTGTCTTAATTTTTAACTCATTATAAACCAAGCAATGCCGTTGTAAAAAAAGGTATACAATATTGAGAGCTACAACTCCCATATGTTAATTAATTCGTTTTCTATACCTATCCTTGCTACCAGATCCGGAGGTCTGACAGCTGTTCATTGGTGGAGGCTAGAATGGCAGGCCAGAAAAAAAAACTTCATCATGCTTGTGATTTTATTACCGTTTGTACTTTCACTGTCGACCGCATGTTTGATCGCCAAAACAGGAATTATATATGTACTATGTAACTTTTAATAAATTATTTATTTTGTTACAGGTACGACGAGTTCTTAATTCCGGATTTAAGTAAGCAGGTAATTTAGTAATATAAGCAGAACAAAGTGTCTAAATAAGTTAGGATTTGACGAGTATACAATATTACTAAAGAAGGGTCTGTATTAAGCGATTTAAAAACAGCAGGGGTCGGCAACATATCGGTCTTATTAAGACATTACCCAAACAAAAAATCTTCATTTCAAACTCAACCTTAAGGCAAAGGAATACAGTTAAAATTTTAACGAATTTATGTTAATATTGGGTACTGTTTATATGCGCCCTGTGGTCAATTACAATGCACCGACTATTGTGGTCCGAATGCGACAAAACATGACATTTGCGTGTGGTCTCATGAGTTTCCTGCAATCTACTGTTTTTTTTTCTTATGGTTATAGGTACCTGACTGTTCGTAAATCTTGTTGCTATAGGATGGTCTATTGAATGTCACTGTTTTATACTATGACATTTGTAAGTAAACAAAACAGTAACTGTAGCTTAAGGATGACTCACGTTAGACCGGGCCGACCGGGCCGTGTCTGAGCCCGAGCTTCCGGCGATTAATGTTCTATGACAGATGACAGGTGATCACGTGATACTGAAGCTCCGGAAGCTCCGGCCCGGACACGGCCCGGTCTAACATGAGTCATCCTGAAGTTGTACATATTTGCTGTTTCGTCAAACTATTGTTTGGTGAGTGCCAAATATTATGGCACTAAGGGAGTGACACGTTTAGTTTTGTTTAGACGGATGGACATTTTTTTATAATATATGTATTGTACCTATATCTATGTATCAGCCATTTTGGCACTTTATGTACCTCCCCTTATAAGTAGATTAATATAGCAATTCATAAATATAGTTGGTCAAACCAATTGGTCAGTAAGTAAATAAGAACAAAAAAAACTATACTCATCCTTTTCTTTTGGGTGCTAGTACTAGTGTAAGACAAAGATGTAAGTCTCTCTGTCTATGTTTGAAAAGAGACAGTCCTTTGACAAACTATAATTCCATTTTCTAGAGCTTGAATGAATCACGATTATTTCCCCAGTATGAGTCTCTCTGTCTATGTTTGAAAAGAGACAGTCCTTTGACAAACTATAATTCCATTTTCTAGAGCTTGAATGAATCACGATTATTTCCCCACGACATTCGTTCCCAATAGTAAATGAACTCACCACGCTAAATTAACTTGCCACTAAAACAACTACCAACATCTCAGTCTGTATCTAAATCCATTGAGTGTCCTCAACAAGCACAAATAAAACCAAACCCGTTTTGCTCTCGACTGTACGCCCTAGGCGTTCACTGATCCAGACATTTTATTAACCAAGTCCAGTGACCAGTTTCACTAGCCCTGCTAACCCTTAATAACACTTTGAACCAACAGTTCTAAATCTCTGGTCAGTACTGACCAGCATACTTAGATCTACATACACAATATCTTATATCAAACTGTAGGTCTATTTTTCTGGTCACTCTGCCGCGCTGAAACGTCCAGGAGAATTAGATCCGTGTACACGTATATCAGTTATGAAGAAAGGGGTCTTAGTAAATTGGAGGATCCGCTTCCATGTAATTGCGCCTGTCAGTCCAGAATTTGCATAGTTATTAGTGTTTATTTAATTTTACATTATTGTTAAGGACTTTATCGTATAAATATACTAAGTTGCGCTATAAAATGCTACATTTTAATCAATTCAGATAAACTTCACAATTTAATGTGTTAAATGTTTGCATTCACACCTTTAATATGATGTTTATGTAAATTGTTTGCTACCTGTATCAGCTTGCATTTATTTTATACCTATAGCACGTACTAACCCAGAAGTAAGTACTTAATAGGTATATACTCTGTAATTTCATAGGTGTACGTACCTATACTAGGTTATTGATTCAATGGCATGGATCTGACATTATTATTCCAAGAACAGAAATAGTGAATACATATTTCACCTTACGCCGTGACGAAACGGCCAAGCCACATATTTTGACTAAGGTGTAGAGTCTGTGAAGGTAGGGCTTGTAGAGTTAGAAGCCTGGCTCTACAAGATATTTGATAACTTTTTGTCAGTGCGAGCATTTTACATGAAAATGTTTTTGTTGGAATAGGTGTTGTCTGTTTTTTGTATACAATTTTACATTCACATTCAAAATTTTTCTTGTTGTCAGTTGTTGTATATTTCTCAGTATACAATCTGCATGTACAAATCCTTACTTTAAGTATGTACCCCAAAAGGCACACATTAGATTTCTGTAATTTCAATTAGGAACCAAATTTGACTAACGTTAACACGAGCTGTCTACTATAATTTTATTTTTTGGGAAACGAAGTTACGGCAAATACGTTTTTTTTTCGAAAGAAGCGCTTGCGGCTCGCGGACCTACGGTTGCCGACCCCTGGCCTAAGCTGTCTGTCAGTCTGTTGACTGTTGACTGCTTGTAGACGTAATTACAGTATACCTACTGCAGGTATATTTGCCTTTTAAAGACAGGCCACGGATAATTTCTAGCGGTATAACTATTACAAACTCTAAACTACAGTCCGTATAAACTAACTTTGAATCAACTTGAACAGAGCAAAGTGTGAAAGTGTCATTAGAAACAGCATATTATTTACACTTTGTCATTGAAAATTCCATGCAGAGTTATTTGATCTGACTCTATTCATATAACTGTACTATACTGCCTATTAAGCCCCACTAACGCGGGGTTAACCGGTTAAACCGAGTTACCATGGTTTCCAGTACAAATTCACACTGGGTGAATGGTTTAACCGCTTATCCCAGGGTTAGTGGGATGATGCAAGTACCATTTAATAATCAAATTGTTAAATTGTAGACAATAACCATATGTAACTATTATGAGGCCGGCATCATCGCTCAGCGACGAAGGCCTTTTTTTTTTCCTAAATAAAGATTAAAAAAAAAAAAAAAAAAAAGTGGCCATGACTCCTAAGAGTTAAAAGTCATTACATAATTAAGTGTCATTTTTTTCGGGTTTGACCGAGTTGTTTCTTTCGTTTATGAAAATATTTTGCCCTCTGCATTCAAAACTTTAGAGATCCTTTCAAAACTTTTGTTCAAATAAAATAAATAAATAGTTGCACCAAAACGAAAATACTCAACTAGACTTATATCGATCGGGATATGAACCGTGATTACCTTTTATATTGTTTTCAAGCTCCCGATATTTCAAAGGTAATAGGTTCATATCCCGGTCGATATAAAGGATGACTCACGTTAGATCGGGCCGTGGCCGGACCGGGGGGCCGGAGCGAGCCGACACCGGGGCTCTCCGGAGCGCAACCGTCACCGGGCCGTTCCGGGGCCGGGGCGTCAGGGCTTATTATTATATTACATTAACACTAGGGCTGTCCGAGTCTCTGCTGTTTGTAGGAACTCGAGTCTTTTGAGTCTGAATTTGAATAACATCTCATTCATACAAGACTGCGCTCAAAAAATTTCTGAGTCTTAAGTACCGAGTAGAATCATTTGAATCTACTCAATCCGTGAGTCATTCAAAACTGAAGATACTCAAGTTTGTTTTGGATCATAGTTGGTTTTCCGGTACCTTCCTACTTTCTTACTTTCCAAGCTTCCGTTATACCTACCCAGCTCCCATTGACCATCCAGGCCTACTATTTTTAGATCCTAAGCTGAGATGCCGTTGAATAATTTAAAGCAACACAATGGTGCGCCGGTCCGTTTGTCCTATTGTTCTGTCCGCGGTCATATTTCGCTACAAAGGTAGATTTAACTGTAGAATATCTCATAGGGTAAGGGTTCGCTGGTAAAGGATTGTTGTTTGAAATAGATCAAACAGAGCCTACGGGAAAAATTTAAAAATATATTAAAAATTAAAACTACACTTTTTTTTTATTATTTATACAAGGAATTCCAACGGCTATGAATGATACATTAGACATTTTAGATACCATTACAGAGCCAATTAGAGGAACTCGCAAATAGAAACTGATTTTATGATACGTTACACAGTACACGCTATAATAACAAAGGACAGTATGTGATACAAGATATAAAAGTATGGAATATATCAAGGTTACAATATATATAAACAAAAAAAATATGCAATGAGCAGCAAATATCGAAGTGAAACATCTTATATTCGTAATTTGGTGAACAAAAATTAGTTGTCTTCAAAATATCCTCCTTTCACTTTGATTCACAAACTATAATCCGTTGGATTTAGATCAGGCGAGTAGGGTGGCCACTCTTTTGAACTTAATTAATCCTGGAAAATTAGCATTGGTGCAAAGATAATTTTCCCGGATTCATAAGTTCAAAAGAGTGGCCACCCCACTCGCCTGATCTACATCCAATGGATTACAGTAGGTGGTCAATCTTAGAGACAAGGGTCTGTGTTACTAAACACAAACACAAGAATCGCTCTAAAAGCAACACAAGAATGGGAAAAATATCCTTGGAGGAGCTGCGACATATCGTTGAAAATTTTTACAAACGTTTGCGTTTGTGTATCAAAGCGAAAGGAGGCTTTGTTGCATAAAAAGAGTGTCGTTTTAATTTTTAACTTATTTTGTACTAGTTACGTAAGTACTTAATACAATAATTAGAAAAAACGTTGTCTATGTATTTTTGGGCCAACCTGTATTTATGCACTTTTTAACCCACAACGAATATTACCTTCTATTATTTATCGTGACAACAAGATGCTGCCCTATACGGTCAGAGATATTCAAAGCAAAGCGGTCCATCAAGAGATGTACAACTTGATTCACTTGTAACTCGATATTTGGCCACATTCAGGAACCCGTTTGCGCACGCGCGGATTAGGTTGCGGACACACACGATCTTCCTGCTCTCCAAGGCAGTTGTTCTGTATACAACAAACTATCGTCCACACTGTAGTATTTAAAGGGAGTGCGTATTTTTTTTTTGTTAACCTGGTGTATTGTCTCACTGCCGGGCAAAAGCCTCCCCTCCTTTCCTCCACTCAACCCTGTTATTTGTACTTTCCCGCCAATCGGGATAAAATGCGTCCAAGTCGTCCCGCCATCTCCTTTTCGCTTTGCTTGAACCCAGGCCTGCACCATCGATGGTGTTCCGTGGGTCCCACTCAGTAACCACTTTGACACCTACATCTACAACTCGAGTTCTGGAGCGCAGTTCCGTGTTTCTGATTCGATCAGTTCTGCGAAACAAGCTCCAAGCTCAAGCTTGGCTTGGAAGGGAGGGCGTAAATAATAAAATCTTTTAACAGTACATCTGGTGCTCCATTAAATTACGACACCCAGTGCTTTAATAAAAGCACTTTACGCACGGCAGCAGCGATGCTGTTATACCTGTTGTTGCCGTCAATACTAAAAGTAAAAACACCTTCAATTTTAGTCTACAATCGCCTTAAACACAGTTCACTCAACCTGCCATATCATAAGTCCCCAATATTAGCTGCAACCCAATTTACCTAATAAGGCGCTGCCATAATGGCTCAATAACTTAATTATACCAAAGGTTCTGATAGCTGATGCTTTTATTAATAAACGAACCACTACAAAGATGACCTCAAGATCTTTAACAAATATGGGTAATGGGAGACCAGAATTAAATTGCCGTCTGGGACCAAATGGGACCAAATAAAGAAAATACAAGACCTAATGTTGTTCCAACCACTGTGGTTACCGTGGAGATAGTTTTAGAGCCCGTGCACACAGAAAGCGGTCTGCAGTTCCGAGTTAGAGTTACTACATCCGCGCGTCAAAACCACGCGGCGGAGCACAGACATAATCCATCTCGCTCACGCTTACGCTCAGTGAGAGTGAGAGAAAACACGAATCTACGGGGCCTTCATAGAAATCTCGAGGTCATTTAATACTGGTTCGCCGCGAGCTCGACTCCCCTGCATTCCGCAACATTTCATTTCCTAAGACGTGCGCACACTGTGGACGGGCCGCCATAAATTTAATTGCTCTTAAGTAATTTATTTCGTTATTTATGAGGTCAAAGTGCTTTATTAAAGAGGAAAGGGCTGCGAGCGATTTTTAAAAGGTTTTATTTCGACATTGTAACTAACTTGATAAGAATGGACGGTGTATTTTACATAGTGAGTTTATGAATTACCGTTGCTACTATCTTAGAAAATATTTTTGAGAATAGGTACGGTATAAAAGTATAAAACTTAACATAACTTTGCCCACCGTGTCACACTTCAGTAAAAGCGAAATAAGTAACTTAAGAGTAGTTAGGTACATATACACTTTCTGAAGAAAGACATATATATGTTTCAACAAAAAATATATCTTAGCAAACGTTGTGTTTTGTTGGCGAACAGTTTTCATAATAATTGTGACTCAAAATGTTCGCATGTCAATCGCTTCGGCCGAGAGAGGAGCCGAATATTCGGTGTTCGGTATTCGGCCAAAACCACTATTCTCAAATACATCTCTACAAATAATTATTATAACAACTAACCACTTCACAAAAACAGAAATAACCGCTACAGGCTGGCCCCTCCGCCCACACATTTGTCCAACAAACAGGGGTCTAACGAGACGTTTACGACGTCAATTACGGGTTCCGTAGCGTCGAGGGTCCGTATTGTCAAGGGTTCCGTATTGTTGCGGTCTGATTTACGAGGGCTTGTTAGTATTGTTGCCAATCTGCAATAATGCTGTAGAATTAACGTAAGAAGGCACAAATAATGACGTTATGAGCTCACTCAAATTTAAATTGAGTTATATATTAACGATAACGATGCACAAAATATTTTAGTTGTAGGATAAAATATATCTTATACCGTTATTTTTCAAGTATTGAGAATCTTCGTAATCATTTTTATACATTATAGACCGAGAAAATACTTGTTAAAAAAAAAACGTGTTTTCAAGCCTAACTTAGTTAACAATGGTATAATAATACTAAGAGCGCCATTTCCTGTAGGTTGACATAGGTATATAAAAATAATTATTTACGATACAAGTGCGAAAAAAGGAAATTCTAAACAAGTGGCGAATTACCTATTCGCACGTGTATCGTACAACGTTTTACAGTACATATGTCACTTTAAACTTTCGACATACGCACGGAAAGTGCTCTTTCCCGCTTTAGTTCGGGAAAGTAGCACCATATGTACTCTATTGTACTGTAAACGATATTCCCGCACACACTTTTAAGTTTAGTATGACAATATGCTCCTTCCTGGCTTATTTAATGTCGTAGGATGTCGGAAGCGTGTGTGACGTGACAAAAACTTTTTTGCAAGTGATTCAACACCTGTGGGCTTAGCACGGTAGCAGTTATCACGCAATATGGTATAAAATATGTGAATAAAACGTTAGTTACCGACGATTTTATCATGCATACTATGGTAGCAGACGATATATGGAGTTATCCACATTTGACAGCGGTAGATGACAGAAGACAATTTGCATAACATGGGGGTTGGATAATTTGACATATTATCCCATTTTGACAGTTCAACTTAGTTAATTTTATCTAAGTGCTTCTTAGGTGACGATAAGCCTTGTCGTGAAAGCAAAACTAGTGAATAAACCTATTACAAATACAAATTACAGGTAAATATCCGTTTTTCTATGATTATATTGAGAGTTATTAGTTACAATGTTCCGCTTTATATAATATAGTCAATATTTTATTTGCAGGGAAGTCAAATTTTATTATTCCTACTCGCGGCTGCTGTTGAAGAAACAAAGCGTCGAAAAATCTTGTGCATAGCTTTAAGAAACGCTTGCAACCCGTTTGATATGCCAGACGAAGAGTTTCGGCATATTTACAGAGTGTAAGGAGTGTGCAGTGCATTTATGTGCCGAACTTAACGCAGAGTCTCAAAACGGTGATGGATTACCAAAACACCTTAAAGGTAAAGCTTAATAAAATTGTAGTGTTTCTTTAAAGTTAATATGTATTCCATGTAAGACAGGCGTCTCAATGACAATGCTACTAAACTCTTAAATACTATCTCATATTATAATTGTAAAAATTAGTATGTTAAGATATTCTGTTGCACAATCTTATACTTACTAACAGAGGTTACTTATTTAAGCCACTTTTTACCTCAACATTCATATCCTAACCTAAAGGGGAAAGTCTACTTACCTAGGTACAAATATTACATCTATGTTCTTATTTGTTTTAGGTTTTAACAGTATTAGCTGTAATACTGGTAGCTGATGGCAACTACCAACGCGGGACTAGTCAAGATGATGGCTTGTCCATAGGCCAGACTACTGTAAGTCAATACCTTTCTCGAGCAACTTGCACACAGAAGGTAAGTTCTCTTGAGCACTGAATTAAGTACTTACTAGACATAAAAAACTGTGACGTTCCACTAGGCGTGTCTTAGTAACTTTTTTGAATAAGTATGAGTGTGGCTGTATTGTGCAATGAGATAGGTAACTATTGTTTGATAGTTATGTTAAGTAGTTACTGGGTCTAGGATACATACTGTTATTCTTCATATTCAATTATTCATTATGTGAAAAAAACTGACAATCACAATATAAATTCCTGAAAATCTACCATGTGTAATTTTAAGTGAAATTGTATATTGTGAGATAAATAAATCATATCATATCATATCATAATCTGGGAATGCATTTAAGGTTTAACTAAGGCATCCAGTTCTAGTTCTAATGTGCTGCATTGTTGACAAACATACTTAGTCATATTTTTATTCAAAAAAAATAATACAGGCCTATTGCTTGATGACTAGCGGAATGCGCAGCAAGCAGCAACCTCGAGTCTAGGACAAAACTTAACTTTCATATTTTTGGTGTGCATCAGTAAGCGTTCATATTGCTCTTCACGAGACTCCAATGGATAATACATATATATAAAAACTAGCGGATAATATATATAAAAACCAATGGATATTATTCCCCGAAATGGTCGTTCCCGTCGATTAGTTACTAGTAGCTATATTTTGGGTGCAAATAGCCTGCACTCATGTGAAAATATTTCATTCATAGCTGCCACATGAACCTGCTGTTACTTATTTCCTTATTTTTCTTCCAGAAAACTTCTCGTGGATACAGGGGGAAATTAAGGAAGGCGCTCCCCGAGGACTTCCTAAGCATCATGCACAAAACCGGCTGTTGTTAAGAGCCCATCAACCTGCACACTAGCGCCACTGCTAAGTAATCGTGATTATTTCAATTTAACGAAATATATTTAAAAAAGGGGGCCGCTACGCATTGTATCTTGTATTAAAGTACCTTTTGAATACTCGTACATCAAACTAGTTTCTATGTTGCTGGATTCGTCAATCTATGCGTCCAAGTTAAAACGGCCGTTTTTGTTTTGAGTTTATAGATTGACGAATTCAGCAACATAGAAACTAGTTTGATATATTCACAAGGTACTTTAATACAAGATACAGTACGTAGCGGCCCCCCTTTTTTAAATATCTTTCGTTAAATTGAAATAATCATGATTATTTAGCAGTGGCGCTAGTGTGCACGTTGATGGGCTCTTGAGAATGTGCGCGTGCGAGCCAGCTTAATAAATACTTATTTCGCCTATAACCAACTATGTTTTACTATCACACAAATACCTACCTAATCTATTTACCTATTTTTCTATGGTCAATCTTCATACAAAACAGCATTCCCCGCATGTAGGTGTCGCTTATTCTTATTTTTCATTTTAGCGTACAAAATCTGTCACTGTTACTACTTATAGCTTCTAAACGTATTTAATCCGACTTTCATATATATACACTATAGTATAATTAAAGCATTTTAAGCACGTTCTTATTTAAAGACGCATTTAGTTAGTCTGTGGCGGTCAAAAGGTTAAATAAGAATATTCGTAAATGCTCTATTATGCTATAAGTCTACCTACTTTAGTAACTATAACTACGGTCAGACAGAGTTTAATACTCTAATAATTAATGTTAAATTTTAAAAAACTATGTTAAATCCATTAACAACAATGTCAATATTCTCGCGGCGTTGGCACTGTTGTCAGTCTTCTATGTTTACTAGGTAAGTTAAGAGCCCGTCAACATGCACACTAGCGCCACTGCTAAATAATCGTGATAATTTAAATTTAACGAAAGATTTTTTTAAAGGGGGCCGCTACGTATTGTATCTACATAGTATTAAAGTAACTTTTGAATACATCAACCTAGTTTTATGTTGCTGGATTCGCCGATCTATGAACTTAAAACAAAAACGGCCGTTTTAACTTTGGACGCATAGATTGAAGAATCCAGCAACATAAAAACTAGTTTGATGTATTCAAGAGGTACTTAAATGTGACGGAATCTATGAAAAGGGACCTTATTGTCGATGGCGCTTACGTCATTATTAAAGATGCTCCGATATAAATATAATGCCGCGCGATGTAAGCGCCATCGACAATAAGGTCCCTTTTCATAGATAATGCCCCAAATACAAAATACAGTACGTAGCGGCCCCCTTTTTTAAATACCTGACGTTAATTTGAAATAATCACGATTATTTAGCAGTGGCGCTAGTGTGCACGTTGATGGGCTCTTAACAATATCGGCTCTGTGCTGCTGGAGAGAATATTATAAATGGGTAAATAACACAACTATTGCCAAAAAGATAAACCAAGTTTATTTTCACATTAAATTATGGTATACAAACAAATCATTAATTGTCGTCCCCGGTGCGAAAGTGCCCATGATGCTAGCAACTTTTCAACGCTGGATTACTATGGGCAGCTTTTGCACCAGGAACGGCTCGGAGCGAGGGCCGTAATGTATAGGTATACATAGTAATGACCTGAAAAGGGAAAAAGTGTTTTGGTCTCAGACACACTCAGAGTACTCAGACAACGATATAACCGGAGAGTTAGCCACGGAAATAGGTACTTATGCAATTTATAGAGCAACGTAATCCCTCTAGTTAGTGTGCCATACTATCATTATTAATTAATCCGGTCGCCTGGCAGCAGTTCAGCGGTGGGTGTGAGAGTGGTTGGGCAACAACGGAGTTGTAAAATCAATTGAAGGTGTGCAATTTATAGAGCTCTGTGTTTGGTGTGATATTATAGCTAATTATGTATTTAATTCAAATATAACAATGCCAGGCGTTTTTGCTTTACGTATATAATCCACTCGTACTTTTCGCAATCGTACTTTTTGTACTCTGTCACAGAATAAATAATAGTACTACTCTGTTCGATTACGCCTAGGTATGTGTTAAGAAAAAGTAGAAGACATATACAACTATGCGTGAAGCAATTGTGAGTCAGGTGGAATTTGCTCATGGTCTTCCTGCAGGCGCTCAAGTGGTTTGTGTACTTTCATCACCTGACACTACTATTCCCCCAAATAAAACGCCTGGCATTGTTATATTTGAATTAAATATATAATTAGCTATGATATCATTTTACAACCCCTTTGTTGCCCATCCACTCACACACCCACCGCTGAACTGCTGCCATGCTGGATTAATTAATAATGATAGTATGGCCCACTAACTAGAGGGATTTCGTTGCTCTATAAATTGCATAAGTACCTATTTCCGTGGCTAGCTCTTAGACTAATATATATAATATACAAATACTTAAATACATAGAAAACATCCATGACTCGGGAACAAATATCTGTGCTCATCACACAAATTAATGCCCTTACCGGGATTCGAACCAGGACCGCGGCTTCACAGGCAGGGTGACTACCCATTAGACCAGACCGGTCGTCAAAACATATATATGTACTTACATAAGAGAATTTGGGACGTTAGCCGCGTACCCTGCCTCGTTTCCAGCCTTGGCCACCGGTGGACTTGATCACTTTATCTTTAGTGTATGACATATATTTCAATTTATAAGAACTGAAACAAACTACTAATGATGTCGCGGGGTAAACTATAAAAATACTAACGCGTTGGCCACATTGCGCGACTGGCTCCGGCTAAGGCAGGGAAGGCTAGATGGGAACGAAAGGTCCGATCGCTGTGTCTCGCTACAACCTATGGTTGTCGCCTTAGCCGAAGCCAGTCGAGCAATGTCATGGCCAAGCCGTAAGGCTAAAGGCTTCGTCACACAGGCGCGTTTTCCGGGCGGGGCGTTAGCGGGGCGCGCCGCTTTTACATATAAAACGCTCACGCCCCGCCCGGGAAACGCGCCTGTGTGACGGAAACTTAAGCGTATGCTGAGACGCAGGCGACGTAGGTCAGGCAGCGCAGCACAGAGCGATTTTTGTAAAGTATAGAACGTCCTTTAGGTACGCACACTCCAGAGTAAGGACGTTCCATACTTTACAAAATCTGCTCTGTGCTGCGCTGCATGAACTGCGTCGCCTGCGTCTCATAATACACTTAGCCTAGTGGCATTATTCATAAAAGTGTTACTGCCCTGAATTAGCTATGAATCGTTTGTCTTTATCTGTCATTTTGACTTAGATAAAGATAAGATAAAAGATAGTTTATTCAAGTAGGCATAATTACAATGCGCTTATGAACGTCAAATAAAGCTAGGTAGACCGGCTCCCTTATGTATTTGAAAGAAAGGGATAAAAAATTATTTAACTAAATCAGATCCGTAAAGTTTTATGAATAAGGTGGTAAGTACATATCTTGTCAAATAAAAATGATATTTTTGATAAAAGTTTTTATTGCCGACTATAAAGGCCCCTGTACACAATGGGCCATCGCCGGCCAAACCAAGGGACGCAGCCATGCGGTAGAATGAGATAGCAATATCACTTGCTCCCTCTAACGCATAAATGCGTCCCCCAGAATGGCGCATTGTGTACTGGGGCCTTAACAGGCAATTAATACCTACTCATAAAAACAATTTCTAAGAAACCCAAACACAAATTAGGTTGCTTTATATATATCAAAGAGTTTCTTTGCCCACATCCTGCGTCCATCATCAGATATTCGGTGGTACCATAATATTGCGTTATCAGTTATCACCCAACTTAAATAATGTATATTAAGTTTTAGCTCAATCGAATAAAGAGACGTGGGGTCTAATTTATCTTGTAATATGTACTTGATACATACATTGCAACTTAAAGGTTTGTTAGAAAAAACCTTTTAAGGGGACGGTATATGACGTTTTCGATTTAGAGCTCACTTTGTGCAATCAATTTGTTCAAGAAATGTTTAATAACTGCATTAAATTATACGTACATTTGTTCACGAAGAAGCCGTGTACCGGCTCTTCACGCCATAATATTTTTTATTTGCTGTAATTCTCTACAAATCGACACTAAAAGTATCCAAAAATCAAAATATGGAGTTCCGTTTGAGCAACACGCATTACAGTTTTGTCTTTGACAGTAATTGAGTTGTTGTGTGATTTTGAAAGCTAGATAACTAAACTAGCAAATTATTATCTACTTATATTTTTACTCACAAATACAACACAGAAATTCAATCCCAAATGTAAACTTTCGTACAATTTCCATACATTGACGACATCACTCAAAATTCTTCTTCGAGTCAGATGGCCGTTGGCCTTGCATGGAAGCAGACGTGTACGTCGTCTTAGCTCGTTTTTGACATTATTATAGACATTTCTGGACATTTCATCATATACGCATACGAAAATGTATACCAGTAGATAAATTGTATTTCAAAAAATAGGGTAAATAAATATAATTAAAATTTGATTTGTTGTTAATTACAGGTCGTAACGATCGAAAACAGCAGTAAACTATCCTGAAACAATACGATTAAAATCGAATTTAAGTAACGTACTCCTTCAAAACCCGCTTAAAATGAAAAAAGTTTAAAGACTCGTTTTACTGATTGGGATTGATTTTCATTACGCTGGTATCAATTTTGCGTCATTAAAAAAAATGTATATGACTTCTGTACGTCAATGACTTTTGATGTCAATTGTAATCTTGTATTTACGTTAGAGAATTATATATTCATTTAAATATTACTTACCTATTAATACGAAGCGTAATACCTGAAAGTCTTACAGTGTCTACACCTACTTTGCTGCCGTTCGTTCCGTCTATATGTATGCGATTACGTGCTGTTCTGATAATCTTCAAGAATCAAGAACAACGGCAAGATCAGCATAAATGCTAATACTAGTTTTTGCGGATTTGGAGACCGAGATGAAGCTTACAGGCCAATACCGCAGCGGCCTGGTTATTGTTATGTGTATATATCGAGTATTATATAAATTTACTATAAAAAAACAATGTTTTATTTCAATAACATTATGTGCGTAGGTATGTAGGTATGTTTCGGTGATTATAAGAATTTTGTCCACACAATAATTGTGCAAAGCAGAGACATGCTTTCTTTACGGTATAAGCGGTATGGTACCGTTATTATTTATCAAATCATCATTATTTATCATTAAATACATAGAAAACATCCATGACTCGGGAACAAATATCTGTGCTCATCACACAAATTAATGCCCTTACCGGGATTCGAACCAGGACCGCGGCTTCACAGGCAGGGTGACTACCCATTAGACCAGACCGGTCGTCAAAACATATATATGTACTTACATAAGAGAATTTGGGACGTTAGCCGCGTACCCTGCCTCGTTTCCAGCCTTGGCCACCGGTGGACTTGATCACTTTATCTTTAGTGTATGACATATATTTCAATTTATAAGAACTGAAACAAACTACTAATGATGTCGCGGGGTAAACTATAAAAATACTAACGCGTTGGCCACATTGCGCGACTGGCTCCGGCTAAGGCAGGGAAGGCTAGATGGGAACGAAAGGTCCGATCGCTGTGTCTCGCTACAACCTATGGTTGTCGCCTTAGCCGAAGCCAGTCGAGCAATGTCATGGCCAAGCCGTAAGGCTAAAGGCTTCGTCACACAGGCGCGTTTTCCGGGCGGGGCGTTAGCGGGGCGCGCCGCTTTTACATATAAAACGCTCACGCCCCGCCCGGGAAACGCGCCTGTGTGACGGAAACTTAAGCGTATGCTGAGACGCAGGCGACGTAGGTCAGGCAGCGCAGCACAGAGCGATTTTTGTAAAGTATAGAACGTCCTTTAGGTACGCACACTCCAGAGTAAGGACGTTCCATACTTTACAAAATCTGCTCTGTGCTGCGCTGCATGAACTGCGTCGCCTGCGTCTCATAATACACTTAGCCTAGTGGCATTATTCATAAAAGTGTTACTGCCCTGAATTAGCTATGAATCGTTTGTCTTTATCTGTCATTTTGACTTAGATAAAGATAAGATAAAAGATAGTTTATTCAAGTAGGCATAATTACAATGCGCTTATGAACGTCAAATAAAGCTAGGTAGACCGGCTCCCTTATGTATTTGAAAGAAAGGGATAAAAAATTATTTAACTAAATCAGATCCGTAAAGTTTTATGAATAAGGTGGTAAGTACATATCTTGTCAAATAAAAATGATATTTTTGATAAAAGTTTTTATTGCCGACTATAAAGGCCCCTGTACACAATGGGCCATCGCCGGCCAAACCAAGGGACGCAGCCATGCGGTAGAATGAGATAGCAATATCACTTGCTCCCTCTAACGCATAAATGCGTCCCCCAGAATGGCGCATTGTGTACTGGGGCCTTAACAGGCAATTAATACCTACTCATAAAAACAATTTCTAAGAAACCCAAACACAAATTAGGTTGCTTTATATATATCAAAGAGTTTCTTTGCCCACATCCTGCGTCCATCATCAGATATTCGGTGGTACCATAATATTGCGTTATCAGTTATCACCCAACTTAAATAATGTATATTAAGTTTTAGCTCAATCGAATAAAGAGACGTGGGGTCTAATTTATCTTGTAATATGTACTTGATACATACATTGCAACTTAAAGGTTTGTTAGAAAAAACCTTTTAAGGGGACGGTATATGACGTTTTCGATTTAGAGCTCACTTTGTGCAATCAATTTGTTCAAGAAATGTTTAATAACTGCATTAAATTATACGTACATTTGTTCACGAAGAAGCCGTGTACCGGCTCTTCACGCCATAATATTTTTTATTTGCTGTAATTCTCTACAAATCGACACTAAAAGTATCCAAAAATCAAAATATGGAGTTCCGTTTGAGCAACACGCATTACAGTTTTGTCTTTGACAGTAATTGAGTTGTTGTGTGATTTTGAAAGCTAGATAACTAAACTAGCAAATTATTATCTACTTATATTTTTACTCACAAATACAACACAGAAATTCAATCCCAAATGTAAACTTTCGTACAATTTCCATACATTGACGACATCACTCAAAATTCTTCTTCGAGTCAGATGGCCGTTGGCCTTGCATGGAAGCAGACGTGTACGTCGTCTTAGCTCGTTTTTGACATTATTATAGACATTTCTGGACATTTCATCATATACGCATACGAAAATGTATACCAGTAGATAAATTGTATTTCAAAAAATAGGGTAAATAAATATAATTAAAATTTGATTTGTTGTTAATTACAGGTCGTAACGATCGAAAACAGCAGTAAACTATCCTGAAACAATACGATTAAAATCGAATTTAAGTAACGTACTCCTTCAAAACCCGCTTAAAATGAAAAAAGTTTAAAGACTCGTTTTACTGATTGGGATTGATTTTCATTACGCTGGTATCAATTTTGCGTCATTAAAAAAAATGTATATGACTTCTGTACGTCAATGACTTTTGATGTCAATTGTAATCTTGTATTTACGTTAGAGAATTATATATTCATTTAAATATTACTTACCTATTAATACGAAGCGTAATACCTGAAAGTCTTACAGTGTCTACACCTACTTTGCTGCCGTTCGTTCCGTCTATATGTATGCGATTACGTGCTGTTCTGATAATCTTCAAGAATCAAGAACAACGGCAAGATCAGCATAAATGCTAATACTAGTTTTTGCGGATTTGGAGACCGAGATGAAGCTTACAGGCCAATACCGCAGCGGCCTGGTTATTGTTATGTGTATATATCGAGTATTATATAAATTTACTATAAAAAAACAATGTTTTATTTCAATAACATTATGTGCGTAGGTATGTAGGTATGTTTCGGTGATTATAAGAATTTTGTCCACACAATAATTGTGCAAAGCAGAGACATGCTTTCTTTACGGTATAAGCGGTATGGTACCGTTATTATTTATCAATACCGGTTCGTTTTGAAGTTAAAACTATACCGGTTGAAATATAAAGTACGGTACCGGTATAAAATTACAGCAGGGACAACCATTTTTGTAGGTGTACAGTCAGCTGCAGAGAAAAGGTACCACCCTTGCAAAGATGAGTGTAGGTATGCAGGGGTGGTATATACCTTTCCTCTGCAGCTGGCTGTACCTAAACCATCATTGACCGAGCGTTAGCGAAGGTCTCCGTTTCAACTTGGGCAAAAATGCTTTCGTATATCCGAATTCTTCTCCTTTGCAAATCACATTTCTCAACTGATTCTGATCAACATTTGACAACAGACAAACATGGTCCATATTTTGTTAGTACATCTTAACAATTTAAAACTTATAGCTAAGGTTAACTTAAAATAAAACTTAAATAACTATCATATTAAAATAGGCAGAAATTGACATAAAGGACTTAAGCGCCAGTAGGGTCTGTGACACTTAAGACCATTGTGATTATTAGGTACTTACTGGCCCCTATTTCACCACGACCACGGTGACAGATGCGACAATTGTCGACATCACTGTTGCTGACGTCACAGGCCTCCAAAGGCTACGGTAACCGCTTACCATCGGACGGGCGATGTGCTTGTTTGCCACCAACATTTTAATAAATAAATAAACTCCATTATATTGCCACTAAAAAAATCTTATTTTGTGGCAATTGTCACTAGAAACACGACAATTGTCACGAAATTGCGACACAGAACTCATTTCCTGTCAAGACTTACTGAAAACTCTTTGAAAAATCTTGTGACAATTGTCACAAGATCTTTTCGCAAGAGAAATGTCTGTTTTATCCGATAATTTTTTTTTTTAAATAATACAATGACGGTGGCATACACGAATACGACCCGCCCAATGGTAAGCGGTAACTGTAGTCCATGGATGCATGTAGCGTCAATAACAGTGCTGTTTTATAATTGTCGTACCTGTTACCGTGGTGAAATAGGGGCCAGATTACGCCGCGCCGCGTGAAACGTGAAGTGCATTGGGATAAGTGCATACCGTTCACTCAAGGAAAAAAATATCCCTTATAAGATCACTCGTGTGTCTGCCATTTTGTTAAAGCCAATTTTCACCGTAACTACTGGACTAGTTCAATTGAAATTTGGTACACATATGTCAAGTAAGGAAGTAGTAATTAAGTCGGTGATCCGAAGATGGACTACTAACGTAAATAAATGAACTTTTTTTAACTTTGCGGCGATTTTGGTATCATGTGACATATCAGATATAATACATAATTAGAAGTAGGTAAGCAAAAATGTACCATAACCTATCTCAGAATTGTATTACGTATACAAAAAATAGTTCAACGCCAAAAGATTAATGGAAGACCTATGTCCTATAGGTGAGTTGGTCTTAAACAAAACATATGCAATAAAAATGTGTAACTGTGGAACCCATAGTGAATCCTACTCGTAGGTACATGATCGGTTTTTATATTATGTACCTATAAGATATTTTCTACTTTATACTTTATAAGTGTACCGACATAATATTTACTTATAAGCAGTTGTCACGTAAAATATTTGCAGAATTTTTTGGAAGTATGTGTCACATCATCACCAGGCACTAGTTTTTATGAAAGCGACTGCCATCTGATCTTCCAACCCACAGAGGATAAACTAGGCTCTTATTAGGATTAGTCCGGTTTTCTCACGATGTTTTCCTTCACCGAAAAGCGACTGATAAATATCAAATGATATTTCGTACATAAGTTCCGAAAAACTCATTCGCGATCTCCGAATTGCAATTCACACGCTCTTACCGCTAGGCTACCAGTGGTTCCTAGGCATCCAGCGATTTTTTTGAAGTATGTATAGCACAAAAAAATATTTAAAAATGTAACATTTAAGGTAGGTACATTGTAATTAAAATAAGGTATAAACATTATTGGAGGAGACTTGGAGGAAGTGTCATAGGGATCTACATTCGATGCGTGAAAAACAAGTTCTTTTGTCTAATAAATTATAATCGATCGGCAATCACGCGAGCGCATAAATCGAAAAATCTTTTTTTTTCACTCCCTAAAACTCCCTTAACCTAATAACAGTAAAACAAAAAATAAAAGATACAGGGTTACCAACCAGCCAAAGAATTATAAGTAGATATATGCACTTATCCCAACGCACCTAACGTTCTACTCTGCACGGAGTTCATTGCCGCTCCTACCGCCGTAAGTAACTATCAACACCTACATTATATTTTTTATTTTCATTTTATTAATTTAATAGCGAAACAAAAGGCATACCACATAAAAGTAAATCGGTAAAGATATTAGGGGTACATTAGCCAACACTGTTTCCATATATTTTCAAATTTTATTTTGTCCGCCTTATTGAAATTTTGCACCCTGCAGGAACTTTATTTATTTAAATTCTCATTGAATTGATTTTGCGCCTTATGAAAAGTCGTATAGAGTAGTAAATAAAATTTTACATCTGACTTAATGACATCGTTTTATTCGGTTTAACTTTAGAAAACGCGTATCTCGACAAAGCCATAATGTAGAAAATTGTCAACAACCAAATGAATTATTAGAATTTAAATACGTCACGTGTGACATGAACAGACAAGGAAAGTAAGATTAAATGTATTGTTTCTCTTTCTTCTTTCAATGGAACGCTTTTCGTAAAAGGAGGCCACTAAACTCAAAACGCTATCTTAAAAAAACTTGATGGGTCAATGACCTGTCCCAGTAAAGTGAGGTAGTGTGCGTGAAGTGCGCTTGTGTGTGAAATGGGGTAAATTGACAGAATCTGAAAATTTACCCACCTCTACCGTCGCCTTAAATACCACTGTAATAGTTTCACCTACATATGCTTAACAAATAAACACTTTTACTATTGACTTCGAAATGCATGGACGTGCCTGCTGAGAAGTGTGTTCCAGGCAGAAAGTCAGAACTTTTTTTTGGCGCACTCTCTCGTTCTATAGCTAAATATTATGACTATCCCTTTTCTAAATAAGTCATTAAATAATTGAGGCTGCAGATTTTAGTTAATTTCTATCGTGTCCTCGATAACTTGAGTGTCCTCCAATATGTTATGACTGAAACAGAAACAAATAGATTAGATGAGGTCATGATTCTATAGTGGCGCAGGCTAGTACAGAGGTTCATTTGCAAATTATAAGAAATTAATGTCATTTTTAGAAAGCTGTCGTTTTTAAGTCAGGGGGATTTTATAGTTTCATTGGTCCGATTTCGTTTCGACTGAAAATAAATTAAATTTTGTTCCAGTAACTATTAATCCGTTATTTAAAGCATTTTTGTTATTATTATTTTATTAAAGAGTACCTATTATGTATTAAAGTGTAGTCTATGCCACCTGCGGCATAAAAACATACCAATGAACATCTTATTCAACAATATTTGTCTCAGTAGTTAAGCTTTTATGCTAGGGTAATACACGACACAAACATACCCACACACATACATACATACCTACATACATAGGCTGCTAAAATCATAATTCTTCCCATTGTCACGTATACAATCAAACCACTTAGGGTATTGCAAATGAAAACATTTAAAATAAGAGTACCTACTTAAATCTTTCAATTAAACTGCTGGCAATACACACTAGGCTATGCCTGCGCAGTTTAGCATGTACACTGTACAGTTCAACTGCACAGGTAAAGCCGGTTTGGAAACTGCAGTCGAATGCCTTTTTACCTGTGCAGTTAGACTGTACATAAAAATTAAATATTAATAATATTTTATCCTTATGTCTTAGATTCATGGCACAAAGTGTGGTGGTGTTTTTCTTTTGTCAATACACTTGAATTCTTACATACAAAACCAGCTTCTACAATATTCAGACAGGGTAAAAAAACAATTTTGAAAGTGAGGTCTACGGGTTCCAAAGTTTTTAATTGTTGTTACAATCATTATGACCTTTTTCTGCAGTGTGAAAAAAATGTCAATTGGTAGTTTAGTAGTGTATCTTTCAATGTTGTTAACTCTAGTTTACCAAAAACAAGTATAACAAACTAGAACTTTCTAGTTAGGTAATTAATCTACAGTTGGATCAACTTTTACAACATCCATTGTTGCCATGACAACTTCATGCAATTATAGTAGTCATAGAACAGTTTTTAACAAACTTTTGTCACTTAGTAGAACATAGTCATAGTAGAAGATCAGTGTCAATAGTTTTAAATGGCACAATAAACTCTTCCTGATTTTAGTTTAAGAAAGGTGTACTTACATCTCCAATCCTTGATTCTTCTGGATCCATTTTAGACAAGCCAGTTCTCCCGGTAATTGGTTGAGTTACCGCTCACTGCTAGCGGAGCCTGGGTTGCTGCCACATTGATTTTTCTAACTTTGCAGCTCAATTAACGACAAGTCTGACAATAAAAATAGAATTTATAGATAATTGACACATTTAACAGCTAAATTGTATTCAGTGATGACTTGATGACCCTACCTGCAACGGTAGTTAGAAACTGGATTTGGGCTAATATCAACAAGATAAACAACAAACATTAACACATTAACTGCCAGCGACTCACTAGGGGAGTTCACTGTTCGTAGGCGCTTTTTGCTACATACGGTTTTTCCCGTGTTATCGGCTACACTCGTAGCGCGTAGCTCGCGCTGGCACTGAATGTTTTAAGTAATGCTAAGTTATGGATGTTTCTTGTGTCCATACTACAAACTTTGCTTAGTTTGAGATGAGGTTGATCTGTATTAATTATTAGCATAGTACTTACCGACTTCCATGCAGGGACCGGAACCGGTTACCTTAACCGGGGTTTTTTATAGGGTTATTTTAGAAGTGGTTATAAAAACCCCTACCATAACGGTAACCGTCTGATAAGGTAACACTTTGATTCGGTAACCGTATCAGATCGAGTTAACCCCTGTTACCGGTAACCGAAATAAAAACCCAGTCTATTCTGTTACCTCATAATAAGGTTTTCAACCAGTTCAAACGATTGTAATCTTTACGCAGACTTAAATTCGACTTATTATTGAATAACCGTGGTTGGCATGGGCGGTCTATGAAGCCTCCAGCACAAACAAGTTTTTTTGCCGGTAACTTCGCTTATTGTCAATTCAAACAATATTGTACTTTGAGTCCTTAAGCTAAAATTGAAAACATAAGTGAGCGATTACAGTATTATTTTAGAGCGTCAGCCGCAGCGCGGCCATTCCTTTGTTTATCTTTATACCTGTGTGTTCCTATTGTTTTTGTTAATCTCGGAGCAATTCTAGTTTAGACATTTTTAGAAAAGGGGTTGCAAGTAAACAACATCATATCCTAGTAATATCTGCTATTATTTAGTTATATTTTATGCTACTTAGATTATTATTTTTATTTTCGGGTTCACACTTGGTACCTACAGATTAAAGACTGATTTAAAGAAAAATTTTCACCTAACTAGTAATTTTACTGGTACCTAGTTAGGTTAGGTATAATTTATCTTAAGTGATTTAAAAAAAAATCACTTTGTGATAAAGATACATGCGCTAGCGGATTGTGGTAGATATTTTACCATTGTTAACAAATGACATATGTACTAGTTATTATGAGCTTATTTTATAATAAGCAATTAAAGTCTATTTTTTTATTCGGTAGACTAAAATGACATTTCATAGTATGAAATGAAATGACACATGATGTTCATACTATGAAATGTCATTTTAGTCTACCGAATAAAAAATAGACTTTAGTTTAAAATGTTTTCAGATGCGGTGAGTTGTATGAGCTAAGTCGTAATTTACCTTGTACCGCTTAATGCAGCGATCAGAAAATATATATCTATAGCAGTTATAAACTTATTTTAATACTACAAATCTTTCATTAATACCAGGGGGCTCAGCACGGTTCCATTTTTATCGACTATCGCTATGCCCATCACTTTCGCACTTACATACTTGTTAGAACGTGACAGGCATGGTGATAAACGATAAAAATGCGACCGTGCTACTAGGGCAGAATTCATTATACATATTCATTGGGTATCTATAACATTGGTAGGTGAAATAGTTTTGATTAAATTAAATAGATACATACATACTTAGTAAGCAGTGTTGGGCATTCAAGAATAAAATCATTATTTAAATAAGAATTCCTAAGAATAAAATCATGTTGATTTTATTCCCGTCAAAATTATTCAAAAAGTTTTATTCGGAAATAATTCGTATGTGAAAAAATTGAATAAGAATAATCTCATTGTTAATCAAATAAATATAATCATGATTTTATATTCTAAATAATATTCCTGGATTAAACATGTAGTATGCGTGCCGTATAGGCGTTACGTATAGATAGAAGTAAATTAGACAAGAAACTATTATGTTTCTTGACTAATTTATACCTGATTTTATGCAATAAAATCTTACAAATTTAATTTACTGCCGCATAGTCTTGGTATTGGACGATACCCGTATTTATTTTAATGTGATAACTAAATCATCAGGTACAATTCAGCTGCTCTGAACGGATGGTGGATAGCGAAACTCTTCAATGGCTCACTGTGCCTAAATTAATGTAAAAAATAAAAAACCGGCCAAGTGTGAGTCTGACTCGCGCAGGAAGGGTTTCGCACCATTACGCAAAAACCAGCAAATAAATCACGTTTGTTGTATGGGAGCCCCCATTAGATATTTATTATATGCTGTTTTTAGTATTTGTTGTAATAGCAGCAACAGAAATTAATTATTTGTGAAAATTTCAACTGCCTAGCTATCACGGTTCATGAGATACAGCCTGGTGACAGACAGACGGACAGAGGAGTCTTAGTAATAGGGTCCCGTTTATACCCTTTGGGTACGGAACCCTAAAAAAGATGTTTTTAAAGGTAGAATAAGGAATGGCTCGATATGGTGTATTCCTATTTCTCCCCGCCGGGCACAGATGGGAATAGGCGCTTCATTTAAATCATTCCCATATGTCCCCGCCTCATGTATCGCGGCGATCACGTTGGGCAGGAACAAATGGGGAAAATACTCATGATTTTTTTCTGTTTTTGAATTATGTTTATAGTTCGTTTTTTTTTAGCATTAGAAAGAACTTGAAGGAAGGTAAGCGATTTTGACATGTCTTTTAATTGAAAAACACTTTTTTAAAACCATAACTATTACTTATGAAAGCAGAAGACTATAAAAGATCGTATTAGATTCATAATTGTTACATATTTACCGTAACTTATTTTTAAAATGCTAAAAAAAAATGAACTATAGTATGTGGTTTCAGTATCCGAGTTACTACCAAGACTTATGGTGTTTTTAAAAGCTCTTCTGATATTTAAAATTTGCATTTATTATTTAGACGGAAATTAACAGGTATTAATATCGTTTGACACAACGCTTGCCGCACATGTTTAGCAAATGCTGACAAAGAATTCACCACGCCACGACTTAATCCTATTGTTATTGCCAATGAGTAATAAATGACGGTCTCAAGTGGAAACACGCCTGCAACTTTCTGCAAATCTATTTAATTATAATAGTGATAAGCGTAGGACTCTTTTCTTACCTGCAGTAATTTACTATCTCATTCACTATCCGTAGGTGTGAAAGAGATAGCATACGTAAGACCTCGAGGCTGGTAGGAATAATAAACAAAATACATACTTAATACGCAAAGAAATATACATTGAACCATCATAATTATAATTTCGCAGTTTACTTTCTATGTAGCTTCATTATAAAATTATCATCACCGTTTCGAAGGCTTCAAAAAATTCAAATCAATCCGACCATTGAAAAGAGGGGTGAAATTCATTTTACTATCTATATACATTGTACTACATATAATATGACCAAATAAATGCCATTTAACCTTGTTACCACTAACTCATGTATCTACAATTACATCAATTAGTCATGACACGGCAGAGCACTGGTAACAATACTGTAGTGTAGTACAATAATAAGGCTTTATTGTTGTTACTATGACTCTCACCGCATTCTGCTTAATCCTAAATATCCTAATACAATAGAAAATACCACGACCTTTAAACATTCGGTGCACTTGCGTTGTAGCGCGTGCCAGCGGAGCGCAGCGTTTCGATTTAAATACGCATGTTGCTTCGCCTGTGTAGGTATATTTATTATCTTCATGTTATTAGGTACTAGGAAGTGCAAATAATTGACTTCATACATGAAAGATGTTTTACAGATTTTGTTCAATAGTCACCTTCAATAACACGAGAGTAATCTAGAGCAGAGTTGGGCAAAAAATAACTTGAATAAGAATAAGAATAAAACAGAAATTTCATTCTTATTCCAATCGATTTGAATAAGAATAATTCTTGCACTCCTTATTTTAGAATAAAATGAAAGTGAATAAATCATGACACTTTTATTTTAAATGAAAAAGACAAAACGGAATATTTATTCCAGATGTAGGATTATACTAAATAACGTTTTATTCAATTAGAATGTTATTCTGAATTAATTTAACTTTTGTAGTTACTACTACTTTTAATTTTGTAAGTTTCTAAAATAAATAAAACAAATGAAATAGATAAAACAAATAATATAAATGAAATAAATAAAACAAATAAAATAAATTATATTATTTACATCTATTTTATTAGTTTTGCATTTTAGTTTTTATATAATATTATAAGTATTAGTTTAATTTTTAAGTAGGTTTATTTTAATTTTAGTTTAGGTTTTAAATTTTTAATTCATAGTTAGTTGTAATGTTTTTTTATTATTACCTTTTAAGTTAAATAAATGAACTTTATCCTAATAAAATAAATAAGATAAATAAATTAAACAAAATAAATAAAATAAACAAAATAAACAAAATGAACAAAATGAACAAAATGAACAAAATGAACAAAATGAACAAAATGAACAAAATGAACAAAATGAACAAAATGAACAAAATGAACAAAATGAACAAAATGAACAAAATGAACAAAATGAACAAAATGAACAAAATGAACAAAATGAACAAAATGAACAAAATGAACAAAATGAACAAAATGAACAAAATGAACAAAATGAACAAAATGAACAAAATGAACAAAATGAACAAAATGAACAAAATGAACAAAATGAACAAAATGAACAAAATGAACAAAATGAACAAAATGAACAAAATGAACAAAATGAACAAAATGAACAAAATAAACAAAATAAACAAAATAAACAAAATAAACAAAATAAACAAAATAAACAAAATAAACAAAATAAACAAAATAAACAAAATAAACAAAATAAACAAAATAAACAAAATAAACAAAATAAACAAAATAAACAAAATAAACAAAATAAACAAAATAAACAAAATAAACAAAATAAACAAAATAAACAAAATAAACAAAATAAACAAAATAAACAAAATAAACAAAATAAACAAAATAAACAAAATAAACAAAATAAACAAAATAAACAAAATAAACAAAATAAACAAAATAAACAAAATAAACAAAATAAACAAAATAAACAAAATAAAGAAAATAAACAAAATAAACAAAATAAACAAAATAAATAAAATAAATAAAATAAATAAAATAAATAAAATAAATAAAATAAATAAAATAAATAAAATAAATAAAATAAATAAAATAAATAAAATAAATAAAATAAATAAAATAAATAAAATAAATAAAATAAATAAAATAAATAAAATAAATAAAATAAATAAAATAAATAAAATAAATAAAATAAATAAAATAAATAAAATAAATAAAATAAATAAAATAAATAAAACAAAATTAATAACAAATAAAATAAATGAAATAAGTAAAATAAACAAAATAAAAAAATAGACAAAATAAACAAAAACATTAAAATAAACAAAAACATTAAAATAAGCAAAATTAAAAAAATTACAAAAATAACAAAATAAACTATTAGTTCTATTAATAAATTAACTTTTTCTTTTAGTAGGTATTTGACTGACGGCACATCACTAAATACGAATGTAGCAAACCAATAAGCAACCGATAATAAAGGTTACCATAACTGAATAAAAACCGGTTAAAAACCCCTAACAAAAACCCTAACGCGATGGGGTTTTGAGATTAACTCGGTTAAAGGTTAAGGTTACCGTTTCAATAAGCTTACCGTTACAATCAGGTAACAGTATGATAGGGTTACCGAATGATACGGTAACCGAATTGATTGGGTTACCGAATGGATAGGATTAAGCGTAAAGAGGGGTTTTCCGGTCCTTGCTTCCATGCCTGCTGCCACTGATGCCACTGATCTGTACGGATCGTGCTCTCATAGAACTTGTATGCAGCACTGCACTTATCTCTGGCTTCCGAGAGGCTCATGGTCCTCCCTGTACTCCCTGTAGGCGAACAGGGGATGCTGAGTTATATATTTTGCTAGCATTTTCTTCTGCGTCAAAGAATCGACTGAAAAACATACCTATTCATGACAAAATCAGTTATGATCAAACGAATTATAACTTTTTCTGTAAATAAATTATTGGTTTTTAGAGAAACTTACATTATGCGTGGCATTTTCTTTAGATTTCACAGCAAATCAGTATTTTTCTTCAACTTGGTTTGTATTCTGATATTTTCACTGATCACGCGCGTACGCGATGCTTGTCAATGTCAAATTATTGTCAATTGACTCAATTGTCAAACACGATTATCCGTGCATGTTATAATGTAGGTCAATTTGTATAAAGCTGTCACTCATTTAAACACTTTTCAATTTGGAAGTGTAGTAATAAAATTGACTATTCATGTTCAAACTATGTCCGACACACGTCCGACATATGAATAAGGGCAGCCATTGAATAGATTTTTCATAAGCTCTACGCATAGACAGTCGTGGTCACTATCGTATGATAGTCGATAACTTTATTCAATATCGACGTGGTAGGCTTATCGTAGCTCGGGGCCATGCTCAGCGATATGACAAATTTACCAATAACGTTAGAAGACAACGTATCATACCACGTCACTGACTTAATATAAAAGAAATAGACACACAAAGCAGAACAAAAACGTCAAGAAATGTGGATCCCAATGACGTTTCGCACCATTTGCATTGATGATAAAAACGCTTACGTAAATTTTGAGTCAAGATAAATGTTTCGTACAGAAAAGAGCTTAATGTCGTAAGCATTAAGTGTCAAATTTGCAAACATAAGTACCAACACTGTTAAAAAATTTAGTCCGATGGCACTAAACGTAACGTATTTACGTCAAACAACGTCAAACGAGAATAATGAACGAATGGAGTCACTTTGGTACACTTTAATATGTATTACTGTACAGGAAAATATTAAAATTGAAGTAATAAATAAAACAAATTTAATTTAATCGGGAGCTCAAATAAAATTAATTCGTGGTTCAAATTCAAACAAATTAAATTTTTAATTCGTAAGTATACGTCTTTAAATACTAATTTCCTTGAAATAAATTCTACTTATTAAATAACTGTGTATTTAAGATCTACATTTACTCATAGCACGGGTGCACGGGGACATTTAGATACTGATTGGATTTTTTTTATAAAGTCTACCTATACTTTATAAAAAAAAATCCTGTGGTTGTCACTGTGTTCCGACAGGTTTAGCATTTACAGTTAGTCGATATAAGCCCTTATTGGTGGTGTATATGTCGGAAACAGGGAAATGGGCCAAACACACAAGTGCCGTTTTGCCTTGTTTAAAACTGCATCACCCCTATCTTTTGCTATAATTAAATAGCAGTCCACTTTGCACGTCGCATAGGTTTTCTTGGAAATCTTCAATTTAAACATAATATTATTTCTTATGAATTCCATATAAAAATATAAAAAAATATTGACCTCACATCGACTCAATAGAATTTTGTTCCTTGACATCCCTTCTTTGGTACTAACAAATTAATTTATTCAAAACCATAAAATTACCACCAGATTACATAAATTATGTAATGCTATCCAAAGAACTAACCGAAAGAAATACATTCCATCCTTTTTCCTTGTTTTATCATTGTTATTTTTACATATTTTAACGGCACATTTCGTAATTGTTGACAACTTCACATTTGAGCGTTTCAAACAAGACTAAACGAAAAAGTGATGCATGATCTGTTTTGACATCACTTTTGTGGGGCCATTTTTGGCGGCTGATTGGGTATCCAGTTCTTTATACTATATCAATGTACCACGTGCAATATGATACGCCCGTGCTAAGCCCGCTGCTGCGTGGCAAATTGACCACAAAGAAGGGAGTGCAGCGTCTTTTAACCTTTCATATATGTGGTGGTCAAAAATTGTGGGTTCAAACCTCGGTTGTGCTGTACCTATACATCAGATTTTTTTTTACAAAGATGACAAAAAATACATAATGCTTAAATACTTAAGTCAAATAAAAAAGGAGTAAAAAATAAATAATTATTATAAATACCTGACTCAGCATCAGCAGGCATCCACAGGACTCGATTCCTTACTGCCTTACGTAATTCAATTTATAAGTACTCAAACACAGCCACAATTTAACGTAATTATTACCACTCTTACGTGAAGATATTGAAATATTTAATATATTAATAAGTAGGTACCTACTCAAGTACCGTAAAACAATATTATCTACCGAGCTAATTACGTAATACTTATACATATGTTTTTACATAGGTAGGTATAACACGGATTAAGTTGATAAGCTAAATTGATTAAGTTTGCGATCAACTGTTGCGTCAGGGCTGTCGCTTGCAGCTAATTAATTATGCTTGTAAAGTTACTATGTATTTGTTTCACTTTTATTGAACAACAACATAAACAACATAAAGTAACAATAAAATAACGTAAATAAAATTAAAACTACCTACAAAACTAAAACTACTACTTAAAAAAGGAAAACTAAAAATCTATATTTAAAGAGGGCCCCTGGGGCATAGTACCAAAGATACTGGCAGCATTTCCTCGCTCAATTGCAACGCTTATTCGTTGAGCGAGGAAGCTGCCAGCTCTTTTGTCCCCAGTGACCTCAACCAGCCGTTTGGCCAAATATGTAACATATGACACATTGTTGAAGCTTACGGTAAGTTTAATCTATACGACGAACTAGACCGTATTTTGGAAGGGAATGAATATGTCAACAACAGGATTTTTATCTATTGTCACACCGAAATTTAAAGCATACTACTTATGTTGATACAATTACAGCTAATAAGTGCTGTTTCCTTAGGTACCTAATAGGAATTCGTACTGTAATCAAAATATCTATATACATATCTTCTCCTCCTCTTCTTATCTTCGGCTCGGCTAGTCTGTGGCCATAAGTAAGCCCGTTTATAATAATAATAATAAAAAACTTCAATAAAATACACGTTAAAAAGTTAAACTGTTGCTTAAATAAAAAAAGATCTATGTCACAATACTTACATTACATACAATAACCAATAAAATATTTTTCGTAAATTTTTTCTACATGAACGTCACACATTTTTCTTTTATTAAGTAAATTTAATTTTTGAAGTTAAAAGATTACAAACAAGTTAGTTTTACTATTGTCACTGTAGACACAGTACCTACTTATACATTTATAGGTGCATAATTTAAACTTAGGCTACTGACGATTTCTTGATGTTTTAAAGTTGCTCATTTTACTAGCAAGACGATCCCCAATTGAAACAAATGAAGGAGCTAAGCTTCCCAAAATTAACTTTGATTCCTGGCGTAAGACAGTTGTTAATTTTGTAAGACAGGAATCAGGCAACCCTACTGCTAACGATGAATAGTATTGTGGAGCGTGTAATGCGAAGTTATTAATTAAGTGGCGGGTAATTAATTTTACACGACTCCACCTCCATTAGCAACCACTCAGTCACGCATACGGTGGATTTGTTTCGTTAGTTTTTTACACGTTGCGTAATATGTAAGGTCGTTAATAATGAACAAATGAGACGGTTCACAGTAGCCAATTTGCCTGATGAATTTAGCCACTTGATTTAGTTTGACTGCCGGCGATCTGCGAGAAAGAAATAACAATGACCGATAAAGGGAGACTCTTCACAGGAGAGGGTTTATTCTTTAAAAAAATAGTCTGTACGGGATCTGAATTGCTGAAATTGTCCTCTGACCGTTTTCTGTCTGAAAGCTTTCTTATAGTACTTTGTATCAAGATTGTAATTTTTGGATATTCAATACCTATTAATATATATAGAGATTCATATGTATTTTTTGTAACATTTAAGTCCTACTCATGGAAAGTAGGCCTTCTGAAAATTGTAACTTAAAGTTGAATGTCTAAAATACAGTTTGTTACTTTTGACATACAATCTAAAAATACATAAAACCTCTGCTACACATCGATTCAAATACCTTTAGTTTACATTACTATTTCCGTCCCTGTTTGATACAAGCTTCCCGAAACCATAAAAACTCAACATATTTCGTAGTAAGCTAACATTAAATCAGGTACAAACTTAACAAACTTACATTTGCCATCTACAACTACCTTAACTTAAAGCTGTAAGCTACCCTTTCGTATACGTCGACGTTACCAACTTGTTTTGCCACAGAAAAGTTAAATTTGTGGAGCATTTAACGCCAGGTAATCGTCCATATTGGAATGTCACCCATTTTTTTTTCGCTTCAATGGACCACGGAGTACGGCAGACTGCTCGGCAACAAAAACATTTTTTTACGAAATGCGACTGGCCATTCATAAAAGTTGCCTTCGATTTGAGATTTAAAAGACATATCTTTGTGAAAGTGCAATTGGAATTGAATCTTATTTTAAAACCAATAGAAATCAATTTTGATTATCGATTACATTTTTTTAAGGGAACCAAAAAAAGAATTCTTAATTTATGTGTTAACTTAAATTGAGTTTTATGTCATTCCAATTAGGGTCTAATTCTGAAACCGGTATTTTCAGTTTTTTTTACTAAAGCCTGCTAGTTTGTTTAGGGTATCAAGGATGTACCCGAGCGTCACATTAGTGTGACGATACTATTAACAGTTTTAAATAACAATACGTTTGGCAAAGCTCACCGCATAACGTTATTCTTAACATGTGAATACGCCCAAGATAATTCGATTTAAAATTCGAATGGTCCTTTTAGTTTCGGATGAATAAATTTCCTTTGATCGTTATAAAACTATTTTTGTAAGCAGAGGTTTAATCAGTTAACAGTTATGGTGACAACACACCCTTTAAATTTGTTTTTATTGCGAAAGATTAACAAATAATATGTAATCGTAATATTTATGCATATTTATATAGACCACCAGGGCAGTTAACTTTCGGATTCAGACAATACTGTTACTAGTAATTTAAGATACACACTACTATAATATATCTGTTTATCGTAATACATGTACCTACTTTGTTATAGAATATCTTTGTTTACCGCAGTACATTATGGTGCAGGTGAAAACTGTAGCGAGGTTATGCACCCCTCGTAACTCGCGCGTTTACATACAAACAGCGCACGCGCACGGTAAACAACCTGCGTAAACTTTACGCTGTGATCGCTATTTTATGTGGCGAGAGGTTTGTTGAATTCCTAATTGATTTCCTCTTTCACAATTTAAAATTTTTAACCACACCAACTGGTAAAGGGTCTTCAATCTTCCTCGTGTTGTCCCGGCATTTTGCCACGGCTCATGGGAGCCTGTGTTCCGCTTGGCAACTAATCCCAGTAATTGGCGTGGGCACTAGTTTTTATGAAAGCGACTGCCATATGACCTTCCAACCCACATAGGGTAAACTAGGCCCGTATTGGGATTAGTCCGGTTTCCTCACGGTGTTTTCCTTCACCGAAAAGCGACCGGTAAATATCAAATGATATTTCGTACATAAGTTCCGAAAAACTTATTGGTACGAGCCGGGTATTAACCCGCGACCTTCGGATTGCAAGTCGCACGCTCTTACCGCTAGGCCACCAGCGCTTGGTAAAGGCTCTCTTGATTGTTCAAAAACTGATAGCAAAGTTGCATTTTTATCACATGTGAGGCAAAGTAATCAAATGCAAATTTGGAGTTGTTTTCTTTATGTTTGCTGGTAGAATTGACTTTTAAATGATGATTTTGAATAATAAATATTTAATAACATTCATTTGGATTTGATTTGGTTTGTAAAGTTAATATTTTCTTCGGGTTGGTGTGGTGAAAAATTTTGAGTTTCACTCAGGAGTCGGGGGAAAAATGTGTTTAACTCTGAAACCCTCGCAACGTTCAAGATTCCATTTTTCGAACCACTCTCTACGCTCGTACTTAGTTACATTTTGGAATCTTTCGCTTGCTCGGGTATCAATATTACCACGAGCGGTTGAACAACAACTTTGCCTCCTTGTAAAACAAAAACTATAATTTGTCTGTCAGTCAGTCTCACTTAATTTTTGTTATTTTTGCCAAAATATTTGTTTTGCGGAAGCCACTTTAACGAACCACTGGTATCTATTCTCATCATTCTGTATACCGTATTTAAACAATCAGGATATTCCCTCGCACAAAGACTCATAAAGACGCCGCCTGGATACCGTCAGACGCTTATTTGTTCATGTGAGCCGTTAAATTCACGAGGGAAAGCAGTGCCCGTTGCTTGTATACTTACAGGATACAAACATCTTGGCTATATTTAGATTGTGTACAGATAACAACAATGTATCAAATATTCAGGATACCAAGCCGTTCATAGACCTATCCAACTGTCAATCACTACATAGTATAAAACAAAGTCGCTTCCCGCTGTCTATCCCTATGTATGCTTAGATCTTTAAAACTACGCAACGGATTTTGATGCGGTTTTTTTAATAGATAGAGTGATTCAAGGGGAAGGTTTATATATAATTTGTTAACCCGTGCAAAGCCGGGGTGGATCACTAGTTGTTTATAAAAAGAACGCCAATCGAAATTTAAATAATGTATGGAAATAGTCACGTGACTTTTTTCCTTTTTGTTTGGCGTTTGTCGATGTAACTACGATTATCATCTTACTCATCTTGACTAGGCCCCCTGAACGATGCTGGTAGCCTGGTACAGCATGCATTATAATGTTACTGTCACATCTGACCTCCTGGTATGACTTGCGCTCCATACTTGAAATCGCGATAGTTATATGGAATCGCGCGCAAGAACTTGATAAGTTCTTCAACCGGCAGTATTATCACAAAATATACACATGTATGTATGTATAAACTCTTTACTGTACAAAACACAGAACACAAATATATGGCACAAGGTAGGCAGTAGAAAGGCGGACTTATCCCTTTAAGGCATTTAATAATCTATAATAGGTACCTATCTCAAACTTTTTCAGATCGCGACATTCGCGACACATCTTCACTGTGACTATGTGTGGTCCTAACTACACCGTGATTAAGAGTTTCTTAAAAAGTTTTTATACGCAATCTCCGACGGAAGACATCTCTGCTTTTAAAGATCTCAAAATATTTCTTTCACAAAATGGACGATATAAAATGGCTTCCTTACTAAATCTCGAGATTAAAGCGATGTTGATAATATTTATCACCGCAACGGTAATTAAGAGAATTTATTGTTTCAATTGTGGATATAATGGTTGAAGTATTTTGTAAATAAATATTATCTTTGCTCTCAATCTATGAGCAGTTGTTCATGATTTTATCAATTCATTTTGATAAAGAATAGTTGTAAATAGGTAAGAAAAGACATGTATTACGTTAATACATGTCTTTTCTTTTACTTACTTTGTACTTTTTTTGTTTAGAAATATTGAACCAAACAGAGCGTCATGTTCATGTTTGGTTTGATGCCCGTAGGGCATAGCTAATATAAGGAGGTAACCATTTTTTTTGTAAAGGCTTCTACAGACCTACAAATAGCATGCGACTTTAGATAATTGCTGGCTGAGTAGGAGTAACGAATCGAAACTGATCGATCAAATGCCGCAATTTAGGTATCTATAGCAAATCGCATGCGATTAACGTTGAGGTTTGTAGATGTACTTAGAGGCTACTTGACTTTTAAAGTACAGTATGTGATAAAAGCTTGCATCAAAACTATAAGTAGTAGATTGTTAACCAAGGGATGAAAGGCCCTCATTTCTGCCGAGGTAGTTTGGTGCTCGAACGCAGTGAGAGCGCCAATAGTCCGAGGCTGAAATGACGCCTTTCACCCGAGTAAAACACTCTACTTTTTTATTTCGAATACGAGGAACGTAAAATGCATGCGTTTTGTTAAAAACATGACTACGTTTAAAATGTAATAGTAAATATTGAGGGTACTTTCAATTAACAATTTAGGCTAAAGTATCGTTATTTATGGAATGAGGAGTTAAGAATAGAAATTGTAACAAATCCATTTAAACTGAAATTTCAGTTGCTTATCGTAAAAAAACTTCATAAAATCGTACTTGGAACGTAAAATGCTCTAGTGCAGAAACGTATCATTTTCTGCACACCTTTTAGAACAACAATGACCCTCTGTCAGAGCATGAGAAATGAAAAAACATATGCAACTGTACTTATTGTATCAACCGTCGGACTGCTATTAGTCTAACCCTACTTGTATGAGGGAGTAAAAACCATGTGAGAAAATACTCTTTCTTTTTCAAACACCTTTATTTTTTGTGAATGTCCATAATTATTTTATCCCTGCCCGTACGCGTACAATGTTTAGCTATTCTTAACTAACCTGACTGACATTGTACCCAACAAAGGACTGCAAAAATGTGGTTGGCACCGGCGCTTAAAGTCTTCTCACAGCTTTTTATGTAAAAATACATTTAAGTGCATATAAATAAATGATTAAGACATCAATATTTATAACGAACATTCTACAGATAGCTATGAAAAACTAGTATACTCGGTCAAAGCCCTAGATCGACTTAGGGTATTTTATAGACCATTTAAGGTGCCTAACTAGGTACTTGTCACAACGAGAAACACGGCGCTAACTCTATCCTATTGTATTCTCATTGACAGTATTTTATCTCCATAAATATCTAGCGATTTCTTGCCCAACTGGTCCGATATCAAGTAAGCTAAACAAAAACGTGATTATCATGGAAGCATCGTAAATCTTACCCGCATCAGTGTCACCAACTTGCTTCACCAAAACAACCTTTATGTCTATTGTTTTAAGAATCAGCTATAACTAAACTACAAAGGAAATTAACCTCTAAATCAGCTATTCCAAGAGTCAGTTTCAAATGAATTGCAGAGAAAACTAACCTTTAAGCTGATTGTTTTAAGAGTGATAAATCTTCGTGGTTATAGTAATGTGGTTGTTCAATTGTCCGTGTAAGACGGATGGGTATATAATTGTGCGGTGTAAACGGTGTAGTCGCGGAAAGCTTGAGTTTAACAAATTTGAACTATAATGGCATCAGAATAGAGTCGAAAAACCAACATGTGTTTGCTTTTCTTGACAGTCCTATCAACGACATAGTTAACTAACAATTTTTGGACTTTATACAAAAGACTTAAGGTCTCTTATGGGCACATAATTTCTTTGCATGATGGCTTTATACTGACCGTCGTGGAATCTGTTTTTAATGTGAATCAACATTAATATTGTAATGTATTGTTTGTTTTTGATGGCGGAGGGATGCATTAAGGTTTGTGGACTAAGGATATAATTAAATAAAGATAAACGCATTATAATTAATACATATTAGAATACAGGAAACTACAAAACAAATTATTACTTTATTTCATATTCCATCTTCTTTGAATAATAGTTTCTTGTCCAAAATTCACTTTTTGTATGGATCGCAATATGTTTATCAGTAAAGTGACATTCTATGGAACTTGCTAGCTATGTAAACAAACCGCTATATTAAAATTGCCTCTATATAAAATGTCAATTTACTAGTGACTTTTGTTTACATAGTTAGCAAGTTACATAGAATGACACTTTAATTAGGTAGTATTTTTCTATTTTTGTCCAAATGTGATCCAAACCTACTCTTAACAAATAGCAAACAACAAAATGATAACCCATTCCTACAGGTACATTTATTAAGATAATTTGAAAGAATAAACGGCTAGTCTACACCCATGGTTATGCTATATTATTATTATAAAACCTGTAAAACAAACTAGGTGATTAAAATAGGAAGCAAAGAACCTCCTAAGGCTGGCGTCAGATTTCTTCTACAAAAACAAGACAAAAACTGTGTTTGCGCTTTGTTTTAATAAAATTAGGACAGAGGCAAAAATTTGACATTTTCTACATAATGATAGACTTTAAAACGCGAGTGTGGGATTATGAATAGAATGAACTTCTTGAAAGCGAGTTTCATAAAAACATCACACGAGTGTTTTAATGCCTTATTAATGTATTTACATACACTGCACACATATTATAAGCTCTCTCGCATAAAACGCGAAATCTACAGTAAACTCACAGCGCATCTAGATCTGGATGCAGCTTTAGAAGCCAAACTTTTATCTCTGAAATATAAAAATAAATAAAATACACCAAGAAATCTTCCAAATGTTGGTCACAGTCGAGTTGCCGCAATCAGAAACAATTCTCCCATAAAATTACAGCGGAGACCGCGCCGCGTCGCCGTCGCCGTCGCGAATCGTCGCAGACAATGGGTTATTAGTGTTTTTGCCATGCGCACTGCCATGGTATCGACAGCAAATCATTATTACGATTGTAAAACCAATGTATCAAGCTAAATAAAGAAAATCTTGGTAATTTGATTCTTGGAAAAAAGGTAATTCATATTTCAACGGAAATTCGTCAAATCATTTTACGTAGGTATTTTGGGTACCTGTAACCTAAGCATGTTGCACCTTATCTTCGGTTTTTTCCAGTATTTATCCTAGGTACATGCTACCGAAACTACCTATTGATGTTTTTAATTGACTTATTTACAACATATGTATAATTCGTTTTTAATCCAAAATATTTTTTTTTTAAATGGGCTTACTCATGGCCACAGACTAGCCGAGGCGAAGACGTGGCCTGCGATGGAGCGAGTCTGCCCAGAAGGTGCCTGTTCACCCTTGATTTGAAGGTTGCCGGGTTATATGAGCTCGGAAATATAGACGCCGGCGCCGGCAAGGAATTCTATCCTATGTGAAATAAATCCTATGTGTATTTTTTATTTCACTTCCACGGTATAGGTATGTAACATAAAAAAATAAAAATTATACATCACAAAACTGTCTTCGGGTCTCTTAGACTTCATAGGAGTCTAAAACTGTAGAACTTAAAACACACTTTCTAGGAGTTTTTTTTTCCAATAATTAAAAAATAGTAGGTATAGGTACCTACATACCTATGTATATACTCGTAGTTGAAAACGATATTATAACCAGAGTAGGTCCAATAAATTTTGAATTCCTTTATAAACTCTGTTTTCAAAATATATTTAGACGGTTCGGTTCGTCTGTTTTGCGGCTAGTACACAGTTTAGGAGCGGCTGTCATTATAACAAGACCGGATTCGGCCGAAATTACCGAATTATTAGACCGTATTGTTTATGGTATATTTTTGTAGTAGGCAAAAAACTGAACTTAAACAAGACAAGTGAAATTATTAGTAGATATAAATATACGAGTACTTAGTTGTTTAGTATTGCTTTAGTTCTTAAAATTAGCAACGGATTTTCAATCTTATGAAGAATAAATATAATAGCATTTCGTTCAGTGATAGGTATAGGTGTGCATTAATGTAATATGGATCTTTTGTTACTTATCTGGAATAAATATGAAATGAATTGAATTGAATTAGACACATACAATTACCAACAAAAATATCGTATTTATCTAAGGATTACCTATTGGAAATTTTCTTTGTACTAAAAATTTATTGCAATTGCATGAGATATCAAATGACACTTGATACGGTTGTTTTGCGAGGTGTACTTGTTTATACAGTGTGTAAATCCAATACGGGCGAATATTTAAACGGTGGTTAGCATAGGACCTAAAAAGTATATTGAGATAGATTTTACTTAGAAATGCATTGAAAATTATAACCATACAAAATAATTCGGCCCGCAATGTAATACACCACACACGTTACGGGATACGAGCTTTTTAAAGTAACTGTCAACGATTGTTGGCAGTTACTATGAAAAGCTCGTATCTCGTAATGTCATTATCATCTTGTTTCTTAATGTTTACAGTACATTGCTGCTCGGTACATGTGGAAAAAATTAATCACGGGGTCATAATTAAGTGTAACTTAAAAAAACATCTTAATTAATGATAAGACGGGTAAATTCTATATCTGGTTTAATTTATTGCCCGTATTTGACTTACACACTGTATGTATGTACTTCCTTTTAGCTTCCTGAACACCAAATTGGGAGTCGTGGAAATCAAGGGGACCTCTCCCCTTCTTTTCCCAGCAGTGGGACACTCAGATAGGCTAGGAAAAAAAGTGACACAAAAAATGGACCGAAATGTTTTTTTTTATAGTTTTGTTTGTCTTTCTTCGACTTCCGCTTTCTCAACAAAAATTAAGTACTGTACCTACCTACTTTTAGTACAGGAGAAAAAATGAGTTTATTTAAGTTTAGATAAGTGGATTATTTTTGCTGGCGCTACCAAGGTGCGGCGTGTCATTACGTCGGATCGGTATGCCTGGCCCGAGCACCGAACCCGGGCCCGCGCAATTACAGCCACCATTATTTAACGAGCGACTAAATACATACAATCCTGAGTTTCTTGGTATGATGAGCGATAATCGGTCGTACAGGGATGTTGAATGAGTAGATGCGGCAACCATATTTTTAACCGAACTCAAAACGAGTGAGGTTCTCAATTGACAATTTGGTTGTATTTTTTGTTTTGTTTCGTTTGTTACCTTAGAACTCCGTCATTACAGAACTTCATCAATCAACCGATTTCGATTTTTTTTACTTATTGAAAGTGTACCTACTTTGATGAAAAATATAAATTCTCGAGTATGCTTAGATTTTGCAATTTATTCTCTAATTTCGATCGATTTTCTACAACCATTCCGTTCACGAAATCACACAAATATGGAAACAACCGTTAACACGGTTAACACTTATGATACAGCGGGATTTACCTGTTTGGGACGTTCCACGAACAGACAGACTGACGTCAAATCACGTGCGACACGCCTCTTTAGGATATGAAGGCACAAGGAACGAGCTGAAGCGAGTGATAGGCCATCTTACTTGATAAACAGTGAAGTGAATGGAACGAATGATGAATGAATGGAATTCACGAACGTGGGCAAGGAAAGTGAAGAGCACAACATTATAAATTGAAAATGCTGTTGATGGTTTTATGTTGCAGGGCTGTCAGTTTGGTACATTTGATTTTGATTTTTCGACCTTAATTACCTAATATACCTCTAGTTTAATATAAAAAAAATACTAAAAATAATCCTCTTTCAAAGTCTACTCACAATCTAGCTTAAATGTCAAAATCATCAAAATGAAACTGACATCATTCACCAAAATCTACTTATTAGTTGTAACACTACGTTGAATTGAAACACACTACAAAAACATACCTATATACAGATGTAGTGCATAATTGTTTTCCATCGTATTTTCATGGATAATCTCGTATATGTCATATAATGCTACTTCAGTCAACCTCAGTAATTTTTGTACCGAGGGTGACTGAAATAGATAGACACGTTCGTACGTTTCCGTGAAAATACGATGGAAAACAATTATGCACTACAACTGTACGAGTATTATTATATACGTACCTAACCATCATTATTATATACTTACCTATTTACATAGACAGCAAAAATTATAACCCCTCTCTAAGTAGGGTAAAAATGTTTTTATATTAGTTAGATAAATCAGATATAAAATCCGCTATTTCTCCTGGCATGCACCGCCGCGAGCGCTGTTTTGACAGCTGTCATTTTACGCTCAATGTGCCGAATTGGGCCATTGTTTTTTGTCATTGTTTTTTATTGCGCGAACGATATCATGGATCTGTGAATGCACGATTTGAATGGGCAATATTTGTATCACGATCGAGTTTTTCTTTGAGTTTTTATGAAATAAGTACTAACAAGTAACACGTATGTTTTAGGTGAGTTTTATTTATTCTTATCAATATTTTTTCTGTTACAGGTAAGAGACGCTGATATTTTCAGCTTTAATACAGGAGAGCAGTAGTGGAAGTAAATAATTCAATTATATTGGTATTTCTTGATTTGTTAGTTAGTATAATATGATTTAATACTACATGTAGGTATACACACTATCTACATAGGTATTATTCACTAAAGTTATAAGTACATACATTAGTCAGTTATGTCACGTTGCAGTACTGCAGCCTACTGTATATAAATTTCTCGATAAAATTTCATTTTTGGCGTTTCCTGCAGCAATACAGAGTCGGCTGCAAAGCAAATGTACAAAGTTTGACATTTGTAATGTTCTTAATTCTTATTGCATTTAATTACACTATTAACGGCAGTATTGCCGCTGTAGACTGAATCCGAACGGTCCCTTTACATTTATTTCTTTATAAAGGTTCATTCGCCCACTTCGTCGTAATTTCTACCTTGTAAGTGTCATATTTCCGTGTCCCTATCCTCGCGAAGATTTACAGCCGTTATCACAAGGAAAACGACGCCATAAAAATGACGACGACACTTTGACACCCTTTTGACACCCTGTATGTTTAGTCGACGTCAAATATTATGTTAACATTTTAAAGCTTATCACGTAGGAGTAAATTATAAATATATCTTTTGCGTGGTTGGTTATGGCGATAGGATTGGATTATATGGGGAAAAGTATCCTAGAAATGTGTGTTATGTTATGAATTGGTTTCAATCTTTTTCGTTTACTGCTACAGTAGTTGCAGGGGGGAGGCTGACATAGAGGGACACTGGACAGTTTTATTTTCCGACTCTATCCTCGTGCCGCCCACCATACAAAATTATAGCCAAGGAAGATAGAATCTTTTTGTATTTTCAATTAGGTTGAATTTAATTTGTTCGAAAATTTTACGAGACAAATGAAATGCTACCTACTTTGTTTTTAAATAAGGTTGACATTCCATAGAAAGTGAGTGTACATATCCTAATGTACATTGGGCGGCACGAGGCTATACGTTATGAATGCACCCTGTGTCAGAATGTCAACAGCTCTGCGTCTGCGCCGCATCATTAGCACCCAATAACGCATGCGCGGCTAATTTCAGCCGTCTTGGGGAATACGAGTAGATGGGTCGGTGGTGTTATAACACGCCGTATTTATTATTATCCGAGGGCCCACCGCGATCCAAATGTTCTACCTTTAGGTTTTGTATTTAGTGCATAGACGATGACTCACGCTAACCGGGCCGGGGCCGGGCCGGAGCTTCTGGTGCTTTGTTTTCGATGGAAAGCACGTGGAAAGCACCACGTGATCACCGATCAGCCATCATAGAAAACCACATGTCGGACGTCTCGGCCCGGACACGGTTCGTTCTAGCGTCAGTCATCCTTAATTTGTGTTGTGTTTTTAACCGACTTCCAAATCTAAAAGGAGGAGGTTATCAATTCGGTTGTATGTTTTTTTTTATTTTTTTTATTTTTTTTATTTTTTTTTATGTTTGTTACTCCATATCTCCGTCATTACTGGACCGATTTTGAAAATTCTTTTTTTGATTGTATGTATATGCATACAGATTGGTCCCGTTTTTGTCAAAACCCAGTTCTGATGATGGGATCCATGAGGAATCGAGGGAACTCCTCAAATCTTAAAGGCATATATATAGTGATTTTTGTGTTTTTATCAACAAATCAAGCATATACATTCAGAAACGTGACATTTGATGAAGTGGAACTGCTGATGATGATCAGAACAGAACTCTTCAACGACGCATAGTTCACGTTTGGCGATTTGTCCTCTTCGTTATGTTTGTTAAGCAAGTTAAGTTTTTAAGTCACATTTTTGTCAAGCTCGAGTTCTGATGATGGGATCCATGAGGAATCGAGGGAACTCCTCAAATCTTAAAGGTGTGCGTATAGAGATTTTTGTATTCTCATCAGAAAATCAAGCATTTTTATTAAAAACTGTCGCATTTGATGAAGTGGAACTGCTGATGATATCAGAACAGAACTCTTCAACGACCCATAGTTCACGTTTGGCGATTTGTCCTCTTCGTTATGTTTGTTAAGCAAGTTTAGTTTTTAAGCCACATTTCTGTCAAGCTCGAGTTCTGATGATGAGATCCATAAGGAATCGAGGGAACTCCTCAAATCTTAAAGGCATACATATAGTGATTGTTGTGTTTTAATCAACAAACCAAGCATATACATTTAAAAAGTAACATTTGAGGAAGTGTAACTGCTGATGATGACCAGAACGAAACTCTTTAACGACGCATAGCTCGCGTTTGGCGATTTTTTCTTTTCGTTATGTTTGTTAAGCAAGTTAGGTTTTTAAGCCATATTTATGTCAAGCTCAAGTTCTGAACATGGGATCCATGAGAAATCGAGGGAACTCCTCAAATCTTAAAGGCACACGTATAGAATTTTCTGTATTTTCATCATAAAATAAAGCATTAACATTAAAAACTGTCGCATTTGATGAACTGGAACTGCTGATGATGATCAGAACAGAACTCTTCAACGACGCATAGTACATGTTTGGTGATTTCGAATTTCGACTTTGACTTGGACTGGGACCCGGACTCGGATCCAGATCCGGACTCGTACCCGGATCCGGTTCGGACCCGGACCCGGACCTGGACTCGGACTCGGACCTGGACTAGACCCGGACTCGGACCCGGACTTGGACACAGACCCGGACCTTGACCCGGAAAACCACTATGATACCTAAACTAAATAAACCACTATGATTACCTACCATAAAATGTAGGTATAAAGTATGATGAGGCCAAACCCCTCCCGCTCAAACCCCCGTACACCGCACCGCATGCGCCGTTAAGTGGGTTAGGTTAGGTTTGAACTGCTATCCTCACAGAACCGAACAAAAGTGGGTTAGGTTAGGTTAGAACTGCGAGCCTTACAGAAACGAAATGCTTCCTTTTCTACATAGCGCAGCATCTACAATAATCTTTCACCGGGCCGCATAGAAGTCGGTTTTTTTTTCTTAAAAATTATGTATTTGTCGGTTGATAGTAAATAGGTAAATCGAGAATACTATAACTATACCTACAGCCTGTCATCATATGGGCCCGCTGTCTTGGTTCGTTAGTCGCGCCGCGGTCGACTTACTCCGACATGGATAATCAGAGCTCGGTCACACTGTTTGCTTTGTCTGTCCGCTATCTTGTAAATCAGACTTATAAACAGACTGGAGATTGGATATAGAAAATAATACTCTGTCACTTTCTTCAGGAGTGAACAAGTCCATTTGAATTTTTAACAAGCAGTAACGTCTGCGAACGATCCAGAGGCCGTGAGTTCAAGTCTCACTCAAAACGATCCAGAGGCAGTACATGTCTAACCAAAGACAGTAATTTTCCCACTTTAAAATGTATTCGAAGTCCATTTGATCTCCACTTCTTCCTTTCTCAGTTACTATCCGAATGTCAAAGTGTCTTTAGGCTAAATCACACCAGGAGTAATGCAGGAAGGCTTCCAGGTCGCTGCGTAATAGTCACGCGAATGCAAACGCTGGTTGGAAATTTCGATTGTATATGTCAGCTGTCACGCTAGTCATTGTACGCACGCCTCTGACCGTCCATACTTGAAGTCGCGCAAGATGTAGTATGAGTTACGTTATCGCGCGCGAGTCCATGCTTGACTTGAAGTCGCGCAAGATGTAGGTATGGAGTCGCGCGCGAGGACGCAACTCATGCTAGCAGGTCTGATCTGGTGGTCTTTACCGAGCAGTGGAATAAAACATGAGTTACGTTCTCGCACGCGAGTCCATACTCGTAAGTACTTGCAGTAGCGCAAGATGTAGGTCTGGTGGCATTTACCTAGCAGTGGAATATAACTGCTAAATGTTACATTAAGAATGATGCTATGCTTAATTACTTCTGTTGATTATAAATGGGGTTAAAGTAAACTTTTATGGCACAATTACGAAGTTCTTCATTGGACGCATTTAACCGATTTTAAGCAGTTTCCAAAATAACCTTGGTCCTTGACACTCACTGGCTGTACCTAAATAGCCGTTGTTTACAAAGGGCGGGTGTACACGGGAGCAGTTAACGAGCTGGCGACGGACGAGCCCAAGGAGCTATTTGGATCGGATACATTTGAAGAGTAGGAATGCAACGACGATGCGAAGCAGCAAGATTTTTACTTACTGATCCTAATGATTACAGAATAAAGTAAGAGTATCTTATATTTATGTATGACAAAACAAAGCTTGTTACAACATTATGTCATGAAAGTGTTTTTTAAGGTGCCTGTTTTTATGTCGTGCTGGGCAAAGGCCTACCCCACGGTTCTTCGTAACACCCGAATGGGGTTGGCCGGTCGAAGTATTAAGCAGATGGCGCCATCATAGCTTGCCCTGTCAATCCCTAGGATTGTGACAAATTTTTGTTTTTTAAATGCCCTGGATGCCAGCCCTTTAAACTAAATCTCATAAAAAAAGGGGCAAGCTAAGATGGCGTCATCTATGCAAACCTTTGGCAGTTGCCAATTCCATTTGTGCTTTTCCGGCCAGGAAAACCTTACTTTACATAAGTTATTAAAATCGTCATGCCATCTCTGCATAAAATTATCACTAAAACAAAGTACCAATACTGGGATTTAAATAATCGGCCCTAGAATTGCAAGTGTACATATATCCCAAAATCGATTTTATAAAATTAGAATGATATTAAATATAGCGCTGGTGGCCTAGCGGTAAAAGCGTGCGACTTGCAATCCGGAGGTCGCGGGTTCAAATTCAAACCCCGGCTCCTACCAATGAGTTTTTCGGAACTTATGTACGAAATATCATTTGATATTTACCAGTCGCTTTTCGGCGAAGGAAAACATCGTGAGGAAACCGGACTAATCCCAATAAGGGCCTAGTTTACCCTCTGGGTTGGAAGGTCAGATGGCAGTCGCTTTCGTAAAAACTAGTGCCCACGCCAATTCCTGGGATTAGTTGCCAAGCGGACCCCAGGCTCCAATGAGCCGTGGCAAAATTCCGGGACAACGCGAGGAAGATGATGATGAGAAAGATATTAAATACTTAAACTAAAATCACATGGATTCGTCCAGAGAAAATGGTACCTATCTTTTTTGTCGCTCTCTCCAAAATTCTTTAATTTCTTAAAAGACCGGTATCTACTAGGTAGGTCAAGTCTGTTTACAAGTGTATTTACAAGTATTTTAGGTTATGAGGTGCGAATGAGACGGCGCAGTTCTATTCTGTTGACATGTTGACTGTCACTCGTCTAATATTGGTTTTGGTCACAGACAAGACATCCTCCAGACTGAGCATAGTAGCGCTACCCCCTCTGCCACAAATATACGGTAGTTTTACTCCATTTTCGAGTCAGTGTCTTTGTGTGACGTCCGTGTCTTTGAACGGACCAATCACGGCACGGTACTCGCTCACCTCGTCCCCCGCACCCCAGTATTTTTGGCAGCATCGGTTTCATGAAATAATCGCTCTAAACTGCGTCTAAAGGATTCCTAGTCTATGGTTTTGGTATAGTCGCACAAGATTTGAGTTTCTCTACATCTGTATTAGAATGCACACGCTACTTTGATGAGCGTTTCTTTATTTTTTTGCCATTTTTATATACTGTGACCTTTTTTGCCACTTTTGTGTTATTTCTACTCAGAATCACGAGCTCTTTACCGCCAGAGTTATTTTCTTATTGTGTTACGATTTCCCCATATACTTTGTATGGTGGTAACAAAAAGGAAAGTTTGAAAAATGTATGGAAATTTAATGACACTTTTTTTCTCCTATAAGGATGAAAAGGGCTCGCGATCCTTACTAGAAATAACACAAAAGTGCCAAAAAAGGTCACAATATATAAAAATGGCAAAAAATAAAATAAACGCTCTGATAAAGTTTTTTTTTCTCTGGTGTTGAAGTACGGGCACGGCAAGCAAGAATAACATGATATTAAAACACGTGATAAAAAAACACCATTTCGAACCGGTCCAAAATTACACAAACACCAATAAAAGGAGGCAATAAAACACGGCAATGCATTAATTACTTAAAGCATGCATAATTACTGTATAAATTAATCGTGGAATCCATCGGCTGTATGTCAACGTGTGTGGCCTCATAAACCGATTAAAAACCGGCCAAGTGCGAGTCGGACTCGCGCACGGAGGGTTCTGCACCATCAACAAAAAATAGAGCAAAACAAGCAAAAAAACGGTCACCCATCCAAGTACTGACCCCGCCCGACGTTGCTTAACCTCGGTCAAAAATCACGTTTGTTGTATGGGAGCCCCACTTAAATCTTTATTTTATTCTGTTTTTAGTATTTGTTGTAAAATTTCAACTGTCTAGCTATCACGGTTCGTGAGATACAGCCTGGTGACGGACGGACGGACGGACGGACAGCGGAGTCTTAGTAATAGGGTCCGTTTTTACCCTTTGGGTACGGAACCCTAAAAATGAACTGGATTGGTTGCACTATATTCTGACTTTTTTTAGGTTTAGATTCAAGATCTAAAGATCTTTCTCAAATTATTACAATGGTCACTAACGGAAAAATATGTTTTAATTTAACATTATAAACAGGAGAGGGAAAATATACAAGCCATAGGATCATCAAACTTCTAAGCAACGTTCTAAGTATCTGCGGGCGATTCTGGTCTAACTTTACGAAAATACTACATAATATATATTACATATATTTTATTCCCACTACTGTATTATAAACAGGAGAGGGAAAATATACAAGCCATAGGATCATCAAACTTCTAAGCAACGTTCTAAGTATCTGCGGGCGATTCTGGTCTAACTTTACGAAAATACTACATAATATATATTACATATATTTTATTCCCACTACTGTATTATACTGGTACCTACTAGAGTAGGGTATTACAATGACGAAAGAACTTTTTTTATAAGATGCTAATTTGATAAAGGTGTTAATGGTTCTTTTTCTAATTCTTTTAAATTTTGACACATTCTATCACACTTTGAAATAAATTTAAATTTTGTACCGAATTTTACGACATCCGATTAAATGGTTGTTCATTCATTCAGACGAAGCGATAAAATTTAATGGCATTATTTATGGAACACATTTTATTTTACAATAACAATTCGTTGATAATCCAAAAACTTTATAAGTGATGATGATGATGATGATGATGATCCTTCCGGCCGATTTCGGACATGGCGACCACTTCGACCATCTGTTGACTATATCAAAACATATGGTTATTATTTCTTCTAATACTTATGTTGCTGGAAACACAAACCACATAATAAGTCATGTCCAGTATATTAATTCCTTTTCATCTCACCGGATGACATCTAAATCGATCTTCCACTTGCGCTAAAAACAAAACGTAAAATTTCGCGCGCTTTTCACTTTTTTTTAATCCCGTTGAAACCATGATTGATGACATACAGCCGTGCGGAAAGGCGTTAACTAAAAAAAAGTTAAAACGGTGTATTAAATAACAGTTTTTCATGCTGACATCGGTTCTGATGCGTTTTTTAACTGCTCTCGCTGTATGCAGTTCGGTTAAGACATAAATATAGGTATTTAGAACGGCCAAATTGATTTTATGGTCGTTGATGGAGATTCTGTTTTATCTGCCGTGTTGTTTTCACGCCGTGGGGAATGTTTCTTAATCGGCTAATTTTTATCATCTCAAGAGGAAACATTAGTTAGCGCTTTTCAATTAATTGGTTTAATATTGTTATTTTAAGCAGTTAACTTGTAAAAATATACCCAAGTTTAATCTGTCAGTATTAAAAAAAATGTATTGATTTTGTACAAAAATAACTAATTGCTTTAAAAAATCCAGTACAGCGACCGCTTTGTCAGTATTCAATCAAAATTGGGCTGGCCAGTCTTAATAAGGCTTATAAAAAAAAAACACTGTTCTATAAAGCCGCTGTCACACCGCACTTGTGACGCTAACAACCGCTAATGGTTATTGGTGAGCATGATTGACGCGCAATTACTGAGCTCAAACACCGTGCGTTCTCACAGCTTAGCGAGGTTTAGCGAATTGAGTTACTGCAGGAAATAGAGCTCGACTTTGACAAGTGACAGAGTTTGGAAGCACCACCATAACGTCAAATTCTTATGAAAATTTGACGTTTTTAGTAATGCTCCTGGTTTTGTTGCTGCAGTTGCTGTATAACCTCCAGATCTGTAACATCCCTCTCCCCATAATCTTAGCCCTTTCCCGGTTGCATCCAAAAATGGCCTAGGTTCCGGATTTTGTAAACAAGTTAATCCTAAAAATTGACCCATGGTTCCTACGAAAGCGATTTTACCTTCCGAACCAAAGAGGAAATGGCCTTATTTGGATAAATCCCAATGTTTACCAAGCTACTAGTCAGATGACAGTACATATATAAGTTCCAAGTGGTATGAGACAGGTTTCGAACCCACAAACTCTGGTTTCAAAGCTACATGCCGGCTGTCTTAAGGTGACAGTCCATTTCCAACCGCAGCTGCACTACTGTTCATTTTACTATGGAAATTGACAGTAACAGCGACGCGTTCAGTACCAGTAGTGCAGCTGCGGTCAGAAATGGAATGTTACCCTTACGGAGAGCACAATAGAGAGAGACTCTCTCCAAGCGGGTGCTTTGCCTGGGGACCGAAGTCCAGCGTTGGTATATTGCAACTGGCATTCGGAACTTCGTAAGCGCGATGCAGGGAATGTATAGCGCCACTAACGCCATCTGTTAGATCTTGTGGCACGACGTATAAAGCGCTCTTATACTTTTATCTCTGAGTGATCAAATCTTCCACGCTCTTCGAGCGCTTGGAATGTTCAGCGTCGGTTTTCCAGCCAGTTACACCAACTAACTTAACTGATACACCAACCATGCAATTCTCAACCTTTTGTTTACACTTTAACATCGTTCACACATGAACAGCTAAGTTTGTAAACAAGCACGTGAACAAAGTTATCGAAAAATTCTGGAGTACTTTAATATAATGTGTTAAAGTTGATTTTTGCATGTTTCAAAGACGATAATTTTGTTGTTGAAATTGACTTTTGATCGATTATACTTTATTCGAAATTGGAATTATGGAAAAGTTAAGCGGATTATGGCGAAATTTTAAATGGCGTATCGATGACATTAACGAGGTATTAACCAAAACGAGATGGTTATCGGCATGGTGGTAAAATAAACAAATGGTTTCGTACTACACATTGAAGAGTCTAGGACCAATTTGAAAAGAGATAGTAGTAGTAGTAGTAGTAGTAAACTCTTTATTGTACAAAAAGACATATTAAAAATAACATACAAGTAGTGAGAAGTACAAAGGCGAACTTATCCCTATGAGGGATCTCTTCCAGTTAACCTTTGAGTAGTAGATGAGAGGAGAAAGTGAAAAGAGGGTGACGAATGCAGCAAAATGTACAACAAGGTACCACAAAGATAAAGGATATAAATACATACAAAATTTATAGGAAAAACGTACATATATTACACAAAAAGGAATGGGGAAAATACACTAAAAATTGGAATGAATTAGAAAAATATAAAGCAACTATACAATAGAAATATTGGCAAAAGATAAGATATTGAGATAAGTGGGAAAGGACTTTAATTTGGGAAGAGTAGCCAGATAAAGACTCGTACACCCGGTGGTGGCCAGGTGCGCATGATGGTGGTGGAACTTAAAATTGGGATTCTTCTTCGTCGGTCTCTCATTACTCAGGATCGCGACCACTTGGTTTTTCAGTTCCTGTGATTAGTCTCCAACGGTCTCTGAGACCTCACCGCTAATATTGGGAATATTGGGATAGGCTTAATCCAATTTTTGAATACAATTCTATGGAAAACACTATGAAATTTCAAGGAAAGAAGGAAAACTAAAAAGAAAAAACCGGCCAAGTGCGAAACGGACACGCGCACGAAGGTACGGAACCATTATCTATTGTTTATAGTATTTGTAGCGGCGACAGAAATACATCATCTGATAATTTCAACTGTAGCTATCACGGTTCATGAGATACAGCCTGGTGACAGACAGACGGACAGTGGATTCTTAGTAATAGGGTCCCGTTTGGGTATGGAACCCTAAAAAGGATAAAACTCAAATATTTGATACTGCATAAGGGATTAAAGATATTATCGTAACCTTTATTTAGCTGTAGAGTTTTATGTATCACTTTTAAATCATAAGGACGCAGGAACTTCACATCAGAAAACGCATTGTCAAAAAGATCGTTAAATATTCTAACTGTTCTCATTTCATCGCATGACATTAACGATGCAAATGATTTCATTCAAGTTACCGAGAAGTTCTTTTTTTAAATAAATTGGCAGTGTTGCCAACCACCGCCACCTGTCAAACGGGGCCGATTTATTTATAACGACAATCGTTCTTACCTCATTACGATTTGTCGGCCCTCAAATGATTTAAAGACGATTTCGTAATTTTGCGAACAGTTATTGTTTATGAACAGAACATTTATTGTTCACTAGCGACCCGCCCCGGCTTCGCACGGGTTAACAAATTATACATAAACCTTCCTCTTGAATCACTCTATCTATTTACAAAACCGCATCAAAATCCGTTGGGTAATTTTAAAGATCTAAGCATACTTAGGGACAGACAGACAGCGGGAAGCGACTTTGTTTTATACTATGTAGTGATGGGGACTGAACCTACATAGCATGTCCTGCACCTGTACAGTAAAAGCGACATGGTCATAACTCTGTAACGCCAGAAAAACACATTCCCGCCCTAGTCCGACAAACCGATCAATCGATACAGGAATAGCGCCTTTGATGTGCATCAAACGGCGCAGTGTTTACGAAACGCAGCAGAATGCACCGGATGACGATTTAATATCGAATGATGGATGAGATTATATGTCGAGTCGTAAAGTTTGTTGTGTCTATTGAAGCAATTTGGGGGTAAATTATAGAATATCATCTTCCTCGCGTTGTCCCGGCATTTTGCCACGGCTCATGGGAGCCTGGGGTCCGCTTGGCAACTAATCCCAGTAATTGGCGTGGGCACTAGTTTTACGAAAGCGACTGCCATCTGACCTTCCAACTCAGAGGGTAAACTAGGCCCGTATTGGGATTAGTCCGGTTTCCTCACGATGTTTTCCTTCACCGAAAAGCGACTGGTAAATATCAAATGATATTTCGTACATAAGTTCCGAAAAACTCATTGGTACGAGCCGGGGTTCGAACCCGCGACCTCCGGATTGCAAGTCGCACGCTCTTACCGCTAGGCCACCAGCGCTTCGGTAAATTATAGAATATGCATGGTATAATTTACATGCTAAAAAAATGTATTTTAAAAGAAAAAGGAAAAATAAATATACTAAATAGATTAACGCGAGTCACTCACATATTTAAATTGAGTGACTCGTAAGTCTGAGTCTCGAAAATCAAAGATAACGATTGGTAAAAGATAAAGTTTACAAAATCATGCGTAAGTGTTGAAGATTGGCATTAGTACCTATTTGTAGTAAATTTATTATAATTCACTTTACAGACTTCACCATAAAACCGAGCTACAAAACGCTACAAATTATTAAACCAAACATTTACAAGCGTAAACCAAATAATCTAAATATTTACATTTGTACCACGGATATAATCATAAAGTGTCGGCGTACACACATAAGGCGTTTTAAAATGGTACTGTTAAGATGGTGTTTTGAAAAGGTCGTAAGTGTGGTTGGAACAAGCTACCAACGTGCTCTGGGGTACACATTGGTAAATAACTTAACAAATGTCCCGAAGTCTATGTCATTTAGTACCGAACAATACATAGAATGTAATTTATTCAAGAAAAAACTCTAGTTATATATGTAAGAAATTCACAACGCAGGCTTCGTCCGGTGGTACCGAACTATTGTAGAATTTAAGTCGAAATTTAAACATGGAACCCAACCTGTGTAAGTACTTATACGAGTAGGTATAGATAGTTACTATGTTGCTGAGGGTATGTTTTGCACTATTGCTGATTTGAAAAGTATTACCAGTTTCTGACAATATGTTTTGTGAACAGTACAGCGTTGTTGGATATTTAATCTATCTTTCTAAACAATTCCTATGAAGGGTTGACAGCGCAAATTTGAACCCATTAATGACAATTTGATGTGTACATAAGTAGGTAACACATTAGAAATATCATTAAAAAATTATATTTCTTGCAAGTCTTATAGCGGATAATGTCCAGTTTTCACCATTCTGTGAACATTTTAGCCACCATCGTTCCATATAAATACGACTTGACCGCCGCAGTCGCTTAAGCTATTTTATCGTCACGTTAAAGTAAAGATTTGTCGCGCGATAACCGTATAGATAAATGGCCGCGATAAAACGCCCTTTCGCTTCGGCTTTTTTCGTGTTTATGTCAATGCGACGTGTGATTTGGGTTGTAATTTTACTGTCTGAGCATTCAGGTTAAATTTCTTAACTTCGGGGTGTGCCTCTTTAAAATCTTATAGTATTATTGACGCTTTTATAACTTATTTTATACGAAGTAGTTTGGGACAAGTCGATTATTTAAAATAGGTCGTAAAGTTTTATATGAATTGGAAAAAATGTTGTTTGATCGGTGATCATCGCCATTGGCAGTTAAAAACTATTTATTGCCTACCTATTCAAAATTCGTATTTTAAGTAGGTAACAAACATAACGCAGAAACTAATAATATATTGCTAATAATTATAACATGTGACGATAAAACTCTCGTGACACTTAAACATACTCAAATTTATTTTTAACGGATTTGCACGCAATTTTAGTCAAATCTCGTTCAACATGTTTGACTTGTTTAAATTACGTGAGTGAACCGTGACCCGATAATAAAATATAATGTATGCATTATAATATTTAAAACCTTCGCGTTTTGAACACATATCAACTCACATTTATAAAGTCTATTTTTTTATTCGGTAGACTGAAATGACAGTTCATAGTATGAACATAAAATGTCATTTCATACTATGAAATGTCATTTTAGTCTGCCGAATAAAAAAATAGACTTTAGACGGGTCTAACGCGAAATTTATTCAATTACCATTATGTGTAGTGGGTGGTTTGAAAATGTGATGTCTACCCCAAACTTTTTCATACACTTTTCGTCGGGTAGTTGCACAAATCTCTGTTTTGACATTTTGCTGGGACTTTAGTTAGCCGCGACCATGACCAGTGAAACCTGTGTCGAAACGTCGGTAAATAAAGGTAATTGAATAAATTTCGCGTTAGACCCGTCTATAAATGTGAGTTAATGTAATTGTATGCATGTTTTTATATACATACACGACTGCGAATATACCTACTAAATGCATCACATAAAAATGGCTGTCTATACGTTGTGTTGGTTGTTACAATACAGTCATATATATGTATTGTTTGTGATTAAATATATGACTATGGCCCATATTTTTAAATTCAATAAATCGAATAAAATCAAACGCTCATTTAAAACGCAACGATCTTTTGTTTACGTGTATATTCAAAACTCAACTTTATGCCTTGAAACATAAATCATCTAATACGCTGTTTCAAAGATGATGGTCTCATGAGTAACTTTTGTTGTAATCTTTCTTTATGAATGGAGCCAACACTGCTCATGCTCAAGCCACATAACTCAAGCTTAGCGTAAAAGGGCCCAGACGAAATTAATAACGATTACTGTTGACACAAGGAGGCGTTTTGTGAATACCGTAATATCAGACTTCTGTTTTCTAACTCACAATTTTCAAACAAAGCTTGAAACAAATTGGTGATAAACAGAAATTAATCGCTTTATAAAATCTGTGTTGTCGATTCCATTTTACAACTCCAAATTCGTTCTGAAATTTGAAATACCGTTAAACCACCCAGCCATAATATAGAACATGTAATTATTAAGTAAGTATCAATACCAATCCTTTTTTGGATTAGCCAGAGTGTTTTCTTCCTTTTGCGAAAATGTCTTGCCTAATAACTGCGACTTTGAAATAATATAATACTAAAACTTTAACTAAATCATGACTTGTTATTTTAGCTTCGCAAACGTACACAGCTTATTCCTAATATAAATAGCGTAAGTCCAGCTGACAGTTTAAGCCCTAGTTCAAATATGGCAGTTGGCAAACAACTGGCACAAAGTTAATTAAATAAACATGTGATTTAATTATCTCTTGGTTGGTTGCTGTGCGATCTAAAGGACGGCATAATTAAAGTAAAACTTTCATCTTTTTTACACATATGTATACAAAACGATTCAGAGTGAATTATAAACTCTAATTAATTAATAAAAAGATTTAATGCTTATTTATACAAGTTTTATTGTAATTTTTGATAAGAATAATGTAATTAAAGTTTCAATAAAATTAATTGCGTGACCGTAAACCCCTTGTTTGTTCTAATAGTGTAAATTTAACAGCTGTTATATTAATTAACATACAGTGTTAGAAAAAGCGTTATTAAAAAGTATTAAAAAAAAAATACCTAGGTGCGTACTTCTTCAATGGATGATGATGATGTGGATGAGTGTTTGTCCTCAGCAACAGCCTCTGCTAGACTACGCGTTTAAAAAAAACCGGCCAAGTGCGAGTCGAACTCGCGCACGGAGGGTTCCGCACCATCAACAAAAAATAGAGCAAAACAAGCAAAAAAACGGTCACCTATCCAAGTACTGACCCCGCCCGACGTTGCTTAACTTCGGTCAAAAATCACGTTTGTTGTATGGGAGCCTCACTAAAATCTTTATTTTATTCTGTTTTTAGGGTTCCGTACCCAAAGGGTAAAAACGGGACCCTATTACTAAGACTCCGCTGTCCGTCCGTCTGTCACCAGGCTGTATCTCACGAACCGTGATAGCTAGACAGTTGAAATTTTCACAGATGATGTATTTCTGTTGCCGCTATAACAACAAATAGTAAAAATAGAATAAAATAAAGATTTAAGTGGGGCTCCCATACAACAAACGTGATTTTTGACCGAAGTTAAGCAACGTCGGGCGGGGTCAGTACTTGGATGGGTGACCGTTTTTTTACTTGTTTTGCTCTATTTTTTGTTGATGGTGCGGAACCCTCCGTGCGCGAGTCCGACTCGCACTTGGCCGGTTTTTTAGTATTTGTTGTTATAGCGGCAACAGAAATACATCATCTGTGAAAATTTCAACTGTCTAGCTATCACGGTTCGTGAGATACAGCCTGGTGACAGACGGACGGACGGACAGCGGAGTCTTAGTAATAGGGTCCCGTTTTTACCCTTTGGGTACGGAACCCTAAAAATGAGTCTAAAGAAAAATGTGATGAAAAATTTTCTATTTTGAGTTAACGCTATTTGCCTTTTAACTTTTAACCGGGCCGGGATTGCAGCTTTCTAGCACTAACGATCTCGGAGCAAAGCCTCGGACAGACAGACAGACGGATGGAAATGGCGAAACTATAAGGGTTCCTAGTTGACTACGGAACCCTAAAAAAAGATAGCAAGCGGAACCGTTTTGCAAGTGTGAACTCTTAATCTAAGGGTATTTTGATCTCCCAACATGGCTCGACCGTTGACGCCGTCAAAGTAAGTGCCGCGCCAGCTCGCTTGCCCTTAATCCGGCGCAGGCGACCGTCACCTGTTTTAATTTGTCACCCTGTCACCGCCATGTGTGGTTCAAGGAACAAGTGCCAGGCAGGCGTGACTTTTTTAATTTTGTACGAGACGCTGACGAAATTCTAAATTGATTGTCCCTTAATTAGTAACGAAATTTCTCAAATCTTTCTCAAATTTTATATTTTAAAGTGTCTTTATTCGCAACTATAGTATTTTTTAAATAGCTTGAGTACGGTAACAGCTGTCATATTATTATAATTTATAATCTTAAAACAAAAAAAATCTCACAAAATTGTATTGAGATAACAGCTGTCAGTGTGTTGAAAAATAGCATTTAAGACATAATTTGTCGAAAACTTAATCCGTACTTCTTTTCATCTGGGCCCATTTCTCGAAGTTTAATATTATTCGTTCGTTGCCATGGTAACCCATACGAGTTGACAGTTCGTGGACTAATAATATCAGGCAGTAAATAATAATGCCTCACGAAAGCTCTAGATGTAGAGTTATGATAACACTTTCGGTAATGGCAAAACATGACACCTAGATAACATAGATCATGCAAAGAAAAAAAAAACAAATTTATTTTTAAATAGCTACATTTTCAATCTTCACTATATACTCAATCATTGAACAGAAACAGTCCGATGTCATACATTTTATGATTCGAGCAGCATGGATTAAGAGCCAACAGGAGTGGTCATTTCTCCATACAAACGTACTCGACTGTTTCCTCCGTGGGTTTTGAAGCTAGAGCAATGATTTTTTCAACACAGATTAATATTGTCAATATCTGTGTCGGACCGTTTTGCTTTTTTTGATATTTTTGTTTTTTAAGGCGCTAGAGCCCTTCAAAAATGGCCAAAATGCCCTAATTGACTATGCCGCAATGAGAGGCCTGGTATTCAAAACTGATATCAATTTGCCAAAAAAGCAAAACGGTTAGACACAAATAATTTCATAATCATTTAGATTTCCAAATTTGGTTACGATTGGTTAAATTTTGGAGGAGGAAACAGTCGAGTACGAAACCTCGATTATTGAGATTTTTACGCAGGATTTTTCGCCTGGTCCTTATCGCACTAGTTTTAGGAGCCGCTTCCGTTAATCTCAGCTTCTGTCCTGTTTCGTCTTAAGCAATTTCCTTTTTTCGTTCCTAAACATTTTTACTGTCTCCCGCGATTCTCTATCACTTGTACCACGCCCCAACCAGTCCCCCGCTGCATCGTCATAACGATAATGACAGGTATGCCCGATGACACTCCGACACATAATTACAGCGTTTACTCATAATTAAAGAGGGCAGCACCGATGTTTGTGTCATATACGCTGGCTTGAGGTCAACATATCTATGCACAGGTAATACACCTGGGCATTTTCACTTAACTGTGTACCATTAACGGCCGTTTAGCAATCGTCACAAAACTGACGGTCAATGTCAAACCCCATACGTTTTGTCAGGAATGTGACGGTTAGACGACTTAAGTCGCGCTTTAAAGTACAAGTTAAAATGAAAATGCCCTTATACGTACCAAACACTTACACACAAAGAACAGAATTAAAGTGCCCTTAATTGTACATAGTACGTATAATAAACTGTTGCATAATATCTTAACATATAGTATGTTACGACACAATATAGAAATTGACGTATAAAAAATGAGCTATAAGAACATGGGTCACTCACGATGTCCAAGTCAAATGTAGCTCGACATTTTTCGATAGTATGGAAGTAAATAGACAAGATGGTACCTACTCGAGTTGTAAAGGAGAACCAGCCCTTATAGGAGATAAGGATTAAACTGGGTCACTCACACCTAAGTCGAATGTAACTCGACATGTTGAATGTTGATGAATTACGTGGATCTTAGAGATAAGCCGTTTGTTATGAGTGACCGTGGAAGGGTCAGGGTGAGCTATGATCAACAAGTAGTCAACGTTACCTAAACATGGCCGTCTTAGTTAGATTTCCATTCTTTATTGCACCATTATTACAATTATGTTAACCTTTTCCACGCCGTGTCAAACACAAAAGCTGTCACTCAGACGTCACGTCATTGAAATGTCAAAACTGAAATTGAACTTTATGTATATGCACGTATGTCTATGTTGCTCTGTGGTCTGTGACCGATTAATCGGTCTTTGGCGTTGAACCTACGGTGCGGAATATCGGTCATTGGCGTCCAAAAGGTTAAATACCTAAGTGAGACTTAAACTTACCATACAAACAAATAAAAAAAACTACAATTACGTTGACAGACTGTTTGGTGCAAGTCCAGCTAGCTAATCGACTTGGAAAACGTGAGTGACCCGTTGAAATATATTTGACACTTATCATATCATTAAGTTTGTCCACACCACGGCATTAGTGTCAAAGTTATTAAATGTGACTGTCAGCGTGTCGTTGCCACAAACAGATTAAGTTTATTTTAATTTGTAACCACATTTGTATTATGAATAATATCTGGGAGACCGAGCTTGGCTCGGAAAACGTATAAAATCTTAAAAATTAGCGTTTTTTTCATCGAAATCGTTAGAGCCGTTTCCGAGATCCCCGAAATATATATATAAATAAATAAATAAATATACAAGGAAGCGCTGGTGGCCTAGCGGTAAGAGCATGCGACTTGCAATCCGTAGGTCGCGGGTTCGAACCCCAGCTCGTACCAATGAGTTTTTCGGAACTTATGTACGAAATATCATTTGATATTTACCAATCGCTTTTCGGTGAAGGAAAACATCGTGAGGAAACCGGACTAATCCCAATACGGGCCTAGTTTACCCTCTGGGTTGGAAGGTCAGATGGCAGTCGCTTTCGTAAAAACTAGTGCCCACGCCAATTACTGGGATTAGTTGCCAAGCGGACCCCAGGCTCCCATGAGCCGTGGCAAAATGCCGGGACAACGCGAGGAAGATGAGATGATGAAATAAATAAATATACAAGAATTGCTCGTTTAAAGGTATTAGATTAGATAGATAGATAATATGTATGTTAAATTAGTAATAAATATATCAACTAATTATTCATTACATTATTCCTTATAATTATTTTATTAATTTCTTAATTTTCCTTTCGGGCACCAAGCACTATTAAGAAAAGAATTACTATTTTAATAAAGCCGTGTGTTTATTTGCCACCAATTTTCCATCAAAGTAGTATAAAAGAAAAGTTTTGCGTAGCTGGGAATAAAATAGTAGGTAGTTTAGCGTAATTTGCCATATTGCAAGCATAAATTTATTATAACTAAGAAACACATTTATGAATAAAGCCCACATTTATCAAATTCAAGTAATCCTATTATGTTCCTAGAACTATTGTTTTTTTTTTAAAGGACTTAAAGGATGTTTTTCAATTGAAAAACATCCGAAGCGCGCCCTAAAAGAGCGTCGGAATTGAATGGCAATGTATCAAATCCTTTTAGTTCGGAATGAATGAATGAACGAATGTCGGGCTCGATCCTAATTCAATAACGTTCAATTACGACGCTCTGCAATTAGAAACCGGTCCCACAGGGATGGCGAAACGCTGGATGGGATTTTAAAATGTGGCTTATTCCTTTACACTACACCTTCTTGTAAACTCAGCAGCGGTCGGCAACCTTTTGGCAGCCAAGGGCCACATAGTAGTTACCGAAGTTGACGCGGGCCGCATTTTGTTAATATTTATGACTTTATCAGACATTGTCGTTTGTCAATATTACATACATAGCCAGGAGGAGTCGCGGCCGCGGGCAGCTTGAGCTTGAAGCTTGTTGCTAACGCTTAAAAAAAAGGTAAAGGCTCTCGTTTTTCTTCAAAAACTGATGAGGAAGGCGCATTTTATACACAAGAGTGGCAAAGTAATTGGATTTAATTTCTATGTTGTTTCCTCATAAAATTGACTTAAAGTGGTGTTTTTGAATGATACTTACATATTTATTTAGAAAATAAGGGAAATGAGTCAGCCATTCTACCAGCTGAGATGAAAAGTCTAGACAGCTTATTCTTAAGGCGGACGGCGGACTATCAACTCCCATCCTTCATCTTTTGAGTAGAAAGGCCGCAATACATGTTGAAGTTTATAGGTTTGTTATAGATATATTTATAGCGGAAACTTCCCACTTGGAACCTTCATTGCATGCAAAAAAAATGTTGGGACAAATTAGCACGTCATTTTTTAGCAATAATAGCATATTATTAATACTTAATAACATAATCGAATTAACTGTTGTGAGACATGCTAACATTGAATAATAGGCTCTCCGAAACATGTCGCGCGAGTGACTTAAAACAAGTGAGTCTAAACCGTAAAATTATTCAAACTTAATAGCATATTATTTCTGTGGGATAAAGGATAACCAATACCCCCTCAAACTAACATCTCCTCGTTTGTTCTACTGGATACTGACTTACAAGAAGTAGATACTGTTCTCGCTAGCTTAAAAACAGATAGTGCTGCAGGATGCGATGGTATCCCTACTAAATTTTTAAAACTATCTAGGCAGACGGTTGTACCAGTGATCTGTCATCTTGCCAACCTCTGTTTTGCAAAAGGAGTCTTCCCCAAAATACTCAAGCAAGCGGTGGTTACACCAGTGCACAAGAGTGGCGATAAAGATGATGTCAACAATTACAGGCCTATATCAGTACTGCCAGCAATATCCAAAATAATTGAAAAACTAATAAATACCCGACTTATAAATTATCTTGAAAAATATGAAATTTTGTCACCACAACAATTTGGCTTTAGGAAAGGAAAATCTACGGAAGATGCAGCACTAGCATTAACAACTTTGATTACCCAAAAAGTTGATATAGGAAAAAAATGTTTGACAGTATTCTTGGATCTTCGAAAGGCATTCGACACTGTCTCTCTCGCTACTCTTGTGCACAAGCTTGAACGTGTAGGAATTAGAGGTAAGGCCTTGGATCTTTTTAAAGATTACTTATATGGTCGAAGCCAGGTAGTAAAAATTGGAAATTATGTGAGTGAGGCTTTACCGGTTACATATGGTGTTCCCCAAGGAAGTGTCCTCGGCCCAACATTATTTTTGATTTATATCAACGAACTGACTAGTCTTACTATTCAGGATGGCCGGGTCTTTTCCTATGCAGATGATACGGCAATGGTCATCTGCGGTGATACTTGGGATGATTGTTATAAAAAAGCTGAAACAAGCCTTGCAATTATATCAACTTGGCTAAGATTAAATCTACTATCACTAAATACTTCTAAAACTAACTTTATTTGTTTTTCAAAATATAAAATACTGCAGCCGCCAAACAAGCAACAAATAAAAATTCACAATTGTGACCTGACCGACGCCCTGAACTGTAACTGCACACAACAAATAGAAAAAGTTACGTCAACTAAATATCTGGGGGTAGTTATCGACCAGCGACTCTCGTGGCACGGACACATTGAGTACATCACTAACAGGATTCGGAAGATTATTTGGATTTTTAAAATTGCTTATCAAATTATATATTACCCTTGGACAATCTATTATGTCTTACTGTATACCAGTCTGGGGCGGTGGCAATAAAAGCAAATTTATCGAGGTTGAAAGAGGACAAAGATGCCTAATTAAAGTTATGCTCTCTAAACCGCAACGCTTTTCTACTAAAGAGTTATATGGGAACACGAATTTACTCTCTATGAGAAAGCTATATATTTTAAGAACGATATTAAAAATTCACCCTACCATTAAATACAATCGGAGCGTAAATTCCCGAAGAAGGACAGTAAGAGTAATCCCATTCGCAAAAAGGCAATATGAATCACAATCTGCCAGACTTTACAACGCTATAAATAATGATGTATCTATCTATAACCTGACATCACATAAATGCAAAATTACAGTTACAGAAAAACTGAAATCCTTAACCTATGAAGAAATAGAATCCCTCATTTCTTTTGCAGTATAGTGTATTATACGTAAGCAGGATCGTAGAATCACACATGCACACCCACTCACACCCACACACACACGCACACACACACACACACACACACACACACACACACACACACACACACACTTAATAATAATAATAATGTATATTTTAGCTTAAGTTAGTGTAAGGTCGTTTTTAGATTAGACTATACTAAACTAAATTAAATTCAAATATATATCGAATTGTTAGAACGAAAATGTTGGCTGGGAAGAGCGGGGTCTCCTGTCACAGGTATATTTTACTTACTAGGAGACTCCATTAACTGTATTGTTAAAACGAAACATTTACCTAAATAAATAATTTTTCATTTTTTTTTCAAAGGATGACTCACGTTAGACCGGGCCGTGTCCGGGTCGGAGCTTCCGGCGCTTACTTTTCTATGACAGATGACAGGTGATCACGTGATGCTTTCCACAGAAAACGAAGCTCCGGAAGCTCCGGCCCGGACACGGGCCGGTCTAACGTGAGTCATCCTTTAGACAGTGAAGACGGTAATGCAGGTGCTGGGCATAGTGGCCATCCCTGCGTTTCCTTAATTCCATCCCAGGCGGTGTAATGTCTTACACCATAAATCGTCTGCAATGATGATGACGATTATTTCAGTACCTAATTGCTATCGAGTTCCCCTAAGTAATGCCTGCATCCGCCTGGATATGCGTATTTGGATTTGACTATAACTTTTTCTAGCTTATTCGAAAAACATTGTGAGTTCATCTCAGCACTAATAGACAAAATAAATACTAGCCAGAAAATCCATTAGCAGATTCTCCTATTTCGCTGCAACATTTCTCTAATACAATGCATTTCAGCAAAATGTACCTAACAGCCTTAACTTTTCAAATAACTGATAAAAGCATTTATGTGTTTTGATCCTTGTTTCGTTGGCTTATGGCTTACTTTCGCTTGGCTTGGGTTTTTTTCGTACCTGTAGTATTTCACAATTTAGTGCGCTGAAAATGTTTATGAAATTTAAAATGTTATTTTATTATACGGAATTGTGTTCTTTAGAAGCTTAGGAGGGTGTTTTGGTGGATTTTTTTTTAAAGCTTTGCACAATGTTATGAAAAATACACTATAAACGGATATATTTTCCAAACAGGGGTCCCTTTGTTTCCCATAAAGTTTAAGTCATAATGTTTGTCATATTATCATTAGTCATAAAATTGAAACCGTTAACTTTTCAGAATTTCCGTGAGCTTATCCTAGGTTAACCTAACCTGTTAGGTTTGTTTTATGGTGGCGAAGTTGAGGAAGAGAACTTCGGCGTTCCTGGGACCTCGCCGTATATAGCTGGTCAACCAAATTTTGTCAGTAAAAAAAGGCGCGAAATTCAAATTTTCTATGGGACGGTATCCCTTCGCGCCTACATTTTTCAAATTTGCCGCCTTTTTCTACTGTCAAGATCTGGTTGACCAAGTATAGCAGCGAGGCGGCAACAGAGGGGTTTTAGTGGGTAAACCTGGGGTCTCATTAGCCCACAACAGGGAGTTCCGGAGGGCCCGTCCCCGCGCCGGGTGCAGGTATGTGGCAATGCTGAAAATTGACGCGTTTCTGAATCAAATGAATTATGACTAACGAAAATGCGGGCAAACAATACATTATGAATTAAAACTTTTTGGGAAACAATAGAGACCCAGTGATCACATCTAGCGCCATACATCCCTGGGACAGTAGAATCCCTATAACAAATCGCCGCGTCATGTTTTATGTAATTAGCCTTTATCTGTAACCGACAGGCCTTCCACATACTCGCCAAAACCAAAATAACCGTAAGCTCCGACTGCATACAGTTGTTGTTTCAATAGAGGTCTATTTATATTGGTTTATAAGATGGTATCGCCGGATATAGGCTGGAGTGATAAATGTTTCTGATACTGTTAATTATGCGGTTACATTTATTAGTGTGGAACTTTAAAGTCGGTCCCGGGTTATAAGAGATCTTTAGTTCACTAGTTAGTTTTTAGGGTTCCATAGCCAAATGGCAAAAAACGGAACCCTTATAGATTCGTCATGTCTGTCTGTCTGTCTGTCTGTCCGTCTGTCCGTGTATGTCACAGTCACTTTTCTCCGAAACTATAAGAACTATACTGTTGAAACTTGGTAAGTAGATGTATTCTGTGAACCGCATTAAGATTTTCACACAAAAATAGAAAAAAAACAATAAATTTTTGGGGTTCCCTATACTTAGAACTGAAACTTGCATGTAACTTGCAGTAATCATCAAACCTATACGTGTGGGGTATCTATGGATAGGTCATCAAAAATGATATTGAGGTTTCTAATATAATTTTTTTCTAAACTGAATAGTTTGCGCGAGAGACACTTCCAAAGTGGTAAAATGTGTCCCCCCCCCCCCCTGTAACTTCTAAAATAACAGAATGATAAAACTAAAAAAAATATATGATGTACATTACCGTGTAAACTTCCACCGAAAATTGGTTTGAACGAGATCTAGTAAGTATTTTTTTTTAATACGTCATAAATCGCCTAAATACGGAACCCTTCATGGGCGAGTCCGACTCGCACTTGGCCGCTTTTTTACGTCTATTTTCATGAGTAGACTTACTGTACAGTTTTTAGGGTTCCATACCCAAAGGGTAAAAACGGGGCCCTATTACTAAGACCCCACTGTCCGTTTGTCTGTCTGTCTGTCCGTCTGTCACCAGACTGTAACTCATGAACCGTGATAGCTAGACAGTTGAAATTATAACAGATGATGTATTTTGTTACTCTTTAAGAAAAAACTTAAAACTTGGCTTGTTGAGCAGTCGTTCTATAATATAGAAGAATTTCTGACTGCGAAATATTAATGTACTATTAATGAAAATATAAAACTACGCAAGTAGCGAATAAACTTTAATATTTAGAATACTTTGTAATGTTTGTTTTTATTATGTTATTTGTACTAGCTATGTAAGTTGACATGTAATCACCTATTACCAATAAAGAATGAGTATTTCTGTTGCCGCTATAACAACAAATACTAAAAACAAAATAAAATAAATATTTTAGTGGGGCTCCCATACAACAAACGTGATTTATTTGCCGTTTTTTTTTTCGTAATGGTACGGAACCCTTCGTGCGCGAGTTCGACTCGCTCTTGGCCGGTTTTTTACATCTATTTTCATGAGTAGGTACATTAAAGAAATGATTAGATTACTATGGCAGATCAATGGACACAAATTGCAAGTATGTAGCTAATGCACTTAGCGCATTTGCAAACCGTGTTGCAAAAAAAATTTTGACTGCGTACAAAGTTGTATTTAAAGTAAGATTGTGGTAGCCGCCGCCATACAATCGCCGCAATACAGAAGAAGTCTCGTTTTAAAAGGACATTTTGAAATAAGACGAAAGACATCAACATTCAAGTAACATTTGTGAACGGATGAGACCCGTTCACCAAAAAGTTTTAAGTCATAATGTGTTGTTTGCCCGCATTTTCGTTAGTCATAATTTATTTGGTTCATAAACGCGTAACTTTTCAGGATTGTTATAAAACAAACCTAACCTAAACTAACCTATATAGGATAACCTTACGAAAATCCTGAAAAGTTAACGGTTTCTGTTTTATGAATAACGATAGTATGACAAACAATACATTATGACTTAAAACTTTATAGGAAACAAAGGGACCCCTTTGTGAACATGTCTGATTCTAGTTTTCGTTGCTAGAACTGATATTATACGTTTTTGCTTCAAAGAAACCGGGCTATGCTAATTACATCAATAACAAAGTTATAAATCCGAATCGATCTTTTTCACATAAACCAGCTGCCACGATTAAACTACGAAATTGGTTCGTTACTTTCGAGACTGGCTCTATGTTGACCAAGACAAAAGCTTAATTAAACGGGCCACCATAACTCAACTCAAATCATGATATCGGTTACTTAACTAATTTTGCAACAGACAAACAGGAAGTTCTGTCCTAACTTTATATAAATCTCTAAAGGTGTTCAAGTTACCCGACTTTGTAATTTATAAACACCGCATTTTATTAAGTTTCGTGTATTTTGTTTCATTGTCACTTGTCAAAAAACAGTTTAAGGCTCAGTATGTATAAGTTACTCTATGGTTTACGAAAGACGCTAGTGCTGCACTCTGGCGGCAAAACATTGCAGTAATACACGGAGAGAAAAAAAATTGTTCGAATTAAAAACCTGATTTCTAATAGACGGGATTATCAAACTTTATTAATTTTTACAGTTTTTTTCTAGGCGATAGAAAATAATATAATTTCAAGTAAGTTTTATTAATATATATATAATACCTATACTATTATAGAAAATACAAAACGGTTTTACTTAATCGTGAAATTAATATTCTTTACTCGGAATAACAGATTTGTATAAATTCTATAAAACTTTCCTTGAGTTTATAAATGGTGTACTAGTTACAGTACGTAAAGATTACTAGATAATACAAATGGGATTTATTAAAATCGGTGGCTACAAATGAGTATTAATAATTATAAGTCAATTCTGATTTCTATACTTGGTAATCTTGTAATAACAAGTCCCTTTCTTATTCTTATGAGTTTTATTCTTATTTCCGTAAATAGTAAATAGCTTTATAGATATTAGTAAAGTGTACTAATAACAAGCAAGGACCGGAAAACCCCTCTTTACGCTTAATCCTATCCATTCGGTAACCCAATCAATTCGGTTACCGTATCATTCGGTAACCCTATCATACTGTTACCTGATTGTAACGGTAAGCTTATTGAAACGGTAACCTTAACCTTTAACCGAGTTAATCTCAAAACCCCATCGCGTTAGGGTTTTTGTTAGGGATTTTTAACCGGTTTTTATTCAGTTATGGTAACCTTTATTATCGGTTGCTTATTGGTTTGCTACATTCGTATTTAGTGATGTGCCGTCAGTCAAATACCTACTAAAAGAAAAAGTTAATTTATTAATAGAACTAATAGTTTATTTTGTTATTTTTGTATTTTTTTTAATTTTGCTTATTTTAATGTTTTTGTTTATTTTAATGTTTTTGTTTATTTTACTTATTTTGTCTATTTTTTTATTTTGTTTATTTTACTTATTTCATTTATTTTATTTGTTATTAATTTTGTTTTATTTATTTTATTTATTTTATTTATTTTATTTATTTTATTTATTTTATTTATTTTATTTATTTTATTTATTTTATTTATTTTATTTATTTTATTTATTTTATTTATTTTGTTTATTTTGTTTATTTTGTTTATTTTGTTTATTTTGTTTATTTTGTTTATTTTGTTTATTTTGTTTATTTTGTTTATTTTGTTTATTTTGTTTATTTTGTTTATTTTGTTTATTTTGTTTATTTTGTTTATTTTGTTTATTTTGTTTATTTTGTTTATTTTGTTTATTTTGTTTATTTTGTTTATTTTGTTTATTTTGTTTATTTTGTTTATTTTGTTTATTTTGTTTATTTTGTTTATTTTGTTTATTTTGTTTATTTTGTTTATTTTGTTCATTTTGTTCATTTTGTTCATTTTGTTCATTTTGTTCATTTTGTTCATTTTGTTCATTTTGTTCATTTTGTTCATTTTGTTCATTTTGTTCATTTTGTTCATTTTGTTCATTTTGTTCATTTTGTTCATTTTGTTCATTTTGTTCATTTTGTTCATTTTGTTCATTTTGTTCATTTTGTTCATTTTGTTCATTTTGTTCATTTTGTTCATTTTGTTCATTTTGTTCATTTTGTTCATTTTGTTCATTTTGTTCATTTTGTTCATTTTGTTCATTTTGTTCATTTTGTTCATTTTGTTCATTTTGTTCATTTTGTTCATTTTGTTCATTTTGTTCATTTTGTTCATTTTGTTCATTTTGTTCATTCTGTTCATTCTGTTCATTCTGTTCATTTTGTTCATTTTGTTCATTTTGTTCATTTTGTTCATTTTGTTCATTTTGTTCATTTTGTTCATTTTGTTCATTTTGTTTATTTTGTTTATTTTATTTATTTTGTTTAATTTATTTATCTTATTTATTTTATTAGGATAAAGTTCATTTATTTAACTTAAAAGGTAATAATAAAAAAACATTACAACTAACTATGAATTAAAAATTTAAAACCTAAACTAAAATTAAAATAAACCTACTTAAAAATTAAACTAATACTTATAATATTATATAAAAACTAAAATGCAAAACTAATAAAATAGATGTAAATAATATAATTTATTTTATTTGTTTTATTTATTTCATTTATATTATTTGTTTTATCTATTTCATTTGTTTTATTTATTTTAGAAACTTACAAAATTAAAAGTAGTAGTAACTACAAAAGTTAAATTAATTCAGAATAACATTCTAATTGAATAAAACGTTATTTAGTATAATCCTACATCTGGAATAAATATTCCGTTTTGTCTTTTTCATTTAAAATAAAAGTGTCATGATTTATTCACTTTCATTTTATTCTAAAATAAGGAGTGCAAGAATTATTCTTATTCAAATCGATTGGAATAAGAATGAAATTTCTGTTTTATTCTTATTCTTATTCAAGTTATTTTTTGCCCAACTCTGCTCTAGATTACTCTCGTGTTATTGAAGGTGACTATTGAACAAAATCTGTAAAACATCTTTCATGTATGAAGTCAATTATTTGCACTTCCTAGTACCTAATAACATGAAGATAATAAATATACCTACACAGGCGAAGCAACATGCGTATTTAAATCGAAACGCTGCGCTCCGCTGGCACGCGCTACAACGCAAGTGCACCGAATGTTTAAAGGTCGTGGTATTTTCTATTGTATTAGGATATTTAGGATTAAGCAGAATGCGGTGAGAGTCATAGTAACAACAATAAAGCCTTATTATTGTACTACACTACAGTATTGTTACCAGTGCTCTGCCGTGTCATGACTAATTGATGTAATTGTAGATACATGAGTTAGTGGTAACAAGGTTAAATGGCATTTATTTGGTCATATTATATGTAGTACAATGTATATAGATAGTAAAATGAATTTCACCCCTCTTTTCAATGGTCGGATTGATTTGAATTTTTTGAAGCCTTCGAAACGGTGATGATAATTTTATAATGAAGCTACATAGAAAGTAAACTGCGAAATTATAATTATGATGGTTCAATGTATATTTCTTTGCGTATTAAGTATGTATTTTGTTTATTATTCCTACCAGCCTCGAGGTCTTACGTATGCTATCTCTTTCACACCTACGGATAGTGAATGAGATAGTAAATTACTGCAGGTAAGAAAAGAGTCCTACGCTTATCACTATTATAATTAAATAGATTTGCAGAAAGTTGCAGGCGTGTTTCCACTTGAGACCGTTATTTATTACTCATTGGCAATAACAATAGGATTAAGTCGTGGCGTGGTGAATTCTTTGTCAGCATTTGCTAAACATGTGCGGCAAGCGTTGTGTCAAACGATATTAATACCTGTTAATTTCCGTCTAAATAATAAATGCAAATTTTAAATATCAGAAGAGCTTTTAAAAACACCATAAGTCTTGGTAGTAACTCGGATACTGAAACCACATACTATAGTTCATTTTTTTTTAGCATTTTAAAAATAAGTTACGGTAAATATGTAACAATTATGAATCTAATACGATCTTTTATAGTCTTCTGCTTTCATAAGTAATAGTTATGGTTTTAAAAAAGTGTTTTTCAATTAAAAGACATGTCAAAATCGCTTACCTTCCTTCAAGTTCTTTCTAATGCTAAAAAAAAACGAACTATAAACATAATTCAAAAACAGAAAAAAATCATGAGTATTTTCCCCATTTGTTCCTGCCCAACGTGATCGCCGCGATACATGAGGCGGGGACATATGGGAATGATTTAAATGAAGCGCCTATTCCCATCTGTGCCCGGCGGGGAGAAATAGGAATACACCATATCGAGCCATTCCTTATTCTACCTTTAAAAACATCTTTTTTAGGGTTCCGTACCCAAAGGGTATAAACGGGACCCTATTACTAAGACTCCTCTGTCCGTCTGTCTGTCACCAGGCTGTATCTCATGAACCGTGATAGCTAGGCAGTTGAAATTTTCACAAATAATTAATTTCTGTTGCTGCTATTACAACAAATACTAAAAACAGCATATAATAAATATCTAATGGGGGCTCCCATACAACAAACGTGATTTATTTGCTGGTTTTTGCGTAATGGTGCGAAACCCTTCCTGCGCGAGTCAGACTCACACTTGGCCGGTTTTTTATTTTTTACATTAATTTAGGCACAGTGAGCCATTGAAGAGTTTCGCTATCCACCATCCGTTCAGAGCAGCTGAATTGTACCTGATGATTTAGTTATCACATTAAAATAAATACGGGTATCGTCCAATACCAAGACTATGCGGCAGTAAATTAAATTTGTAAGATTTTATTGCATAAAATCAGGTATAAATTAGTCAAGAAACATAATAGTTTCTTGTCTAATTTACTTCTATCTATACGTAACGCCTATACGGCACGCATACTACATGTTTAATCCAGGAATATTATTTAGAATATAAAATCATGATTATATTTATTTGATTAACAATGAGATTATTCTTATTCAATTTTTTCACATACGAATTATTTCCGAATAAAACTTTTTGAATAATTTTGACGGGAATAAAATCAACATGATTTTATTCTTAGGAATTCTTATTTAAATAATGATTTTATTCTTGAATGCCCAACACTGCTTACTAAGTATGTATGTATCTATTTAATTTAATCAAAACTATTTCACCTACCAATGTTATAGATACCCAATGAATATGTATAATGAATTCTGCCCTAGTAGCACGGTCGCATTTTTATCGTTTATCACCATGCCTGTCACGTTCTAACAAGTATGTAAGTGCGAAAGTGATGGGCATAGTGATAGTCGATAAAAATGGAACCGTGCTGAGCCCCCTGGTATTAATGAAAGATTTGTAGTATTAAAATAAGTTTATAACTGCTATAGATATATATTTTCTGATCGCTGCATTAAGCGGTACAAGGTAAATTACGACTTAGCTCATACAACTCACCGCATCTGAAAACATTTTAAACTAAAGTCTATTTTTTATTCGGTAGACTAAAATGACATTTCATAGTATGAACATCATGTGTCATTTCATTTCATACTATGAAATGTCATTTTAGTCTACCGAATAAAAAAATAGACTTTAATTGCTTATTATAAAATAAGCTCATAATAACTAGTACATATGTCATTTGTTAACAATGGTAAAATATCTACCACAATCCGCTAGCGCATGTATCTTTATCACAAAGTGATTTTTTTTTTAAATCACTTAAGATAAATTATACCTAACCTAACTAGGTACCAGTAAAATTACTAGTTAGGTGAAAATTTTTCTTTAAATCAGTCTTTAATCTGTAGGTACCAAGTGTGAACCCGAAAATAAAAATAATAATCTAAGTAGCATAAAATATAACTAAATAATAGCAGATATTACTAGGATATGATGTTGTTTACTTGCAACCCCTTTTCTAAAAATGTCTAAACTAGAATTGCTCCGAGATTAACAAAAACAATAGGAACACACAGGTATAAAGATAAACAAAGGAATGGCCGCGCTGCGGCTGACGCTCTAAAATAATACTGTAATCGCTCACTTATGTTTTCAATTTTAGCTTAAGGACTCAAAGTACAATATTGTTTGAATTGACAATAAGCGAAGTTACCGGCAAAAAAACTTGTTTGTGCTGGAGGCTTCATAGACCGCCCATGCCAACCACGGTTATTCAATAATAAGTCGAATTTAAGTCTGCGTAAAGATTACAATCGTTTGAACTGGTTGAAAACCTTATTATGAGGTAACAGAATAGACTGGGTTTTTATTTAGGTTACCGGTAACAGGGGTTAACTCGATCTGATACGGTTACCGAATCAAAGTGTTACCTTATCAGACGGTTACCGTTATGGTAGGGGTTTTTATAACCACTTCTAAAATAACCCTATAAAAAACCCCGGTTAAGGTAACCGGTTCCGGTCCCTGATAACAAGATTCCTAAACGCACTGGCCGCCCCTCCCCCCGCACGCGTACTCCGTATCCATCTTTGACTCGTCCATTTTGCTTGTAACCTCATCGGCGAAAGGAGCTCATCGGAGAAATTATGTTTGGTGCATGTGGTGTGTCGTTGAATGGAACTATGACTAAGTCTAGTTTTAACTACATTGAACATATAACAAAGAAACCTGTAAAATTGGGCCAGCGACTTGTAAGTAACCATAATTGCAATTTACAGATGCACCCGTACCTGATCCTGATCCAATCCATTCCAGCGCGATTGGAGCGTGCCACGCAAATTTAGATCACGTAAGAAGGGATCTTACGGGATCTAAATATGTCTGGTACGTTTCGATAGCGTTTGGATCGCTTGGATCAGGCTCAGGTGCGGACGCATCTGTACATTGCAATTATGGTTACTTGAAATCAAATCGCAGCTTACTGAATCCCATGAATTATTCTATAGATTTGTAATTTTTAGTAAAAATATTACTGAAAATAAGAGTGCTGCTTTATTGTTTCCAAGCAAACTATTGTGAATTTTAGTCACGGGATTAGTAAAACCAAGAAACAAATACTAGATAAAAAGCTTTATAAATTCCATGACTTTTTTTTGTAATTTCTAGTAAAGTTTACTTGTTTTTAGTAATTTTAGTAAACAGTACTGTTGTTCCAAAAAGGTCAATTTTTTGGTGTTAGTAAATACAATTAGTAAAACTGGTTCATAACCGTTAGTATAATCTACTTGTCATGGGATTCACTAAAATTTTACTAATGATTAATATTTTTTACTTGATTCTACAAAATTTTTCTCTTCGTGTACTCTTAATTTTCAATATTACAAAGGTTCGTCTTCTTTGTTCAAGTAGTGTAGGTACTATAGTTCTGTCATCATCTTCCTCGTGTTGTCCCGGCATTTTGCCACGGCTCACGGGAGCCTCCGGGAGAATCCTAGAAATTGGCGTGGGCACTAGTTTTTACGAAAGCGACTGCCATCTGACCTTCCAACCCAGGGGATAAACTAGGCCTTATTGGGATTAGTCCGGCACTATATTTCTGTCTGACTAATAAAGTCGTTTATTCTAAAATGTACGTCTCTTACTACTTTTCAACCATGGATCATCGTTTAAAATCTAACGCCAATAGGAATTGAAACCGGCCAATGATGAACGATTAACGGAGTTGGCTCTGACCGCCATAAATTAAGGTTGGAACTGTTGCGTGTCTTTGGCAAAAAGTACAGGCTCCGACCAACGTTGAACCGTCGTCGTAACCTGTCTTTAGATTTACAGAGACAGCAAACTGTTGTAAAAGAGCTACAAGTAGCTACATTTCATTTATTAAGGAACTAATTCCATACCTATTTAATATTTTTTATTATTGTTGCTGTAAAGAAAAATATTGTAGTTTATGTAAAACATTTCTAAAATTATAACGTAATGAAATCGGCGGTGGTTCAACATTGTGACGTGACGTTTCTTATAAATTGATGAACACCGGTAGCATGCACGAAAAAGTGTCACGTTGTGGACAGATCTCCATGGTAATGTTGTGGATAGATCTCTGTGGTAACGTATAAAAGTATGCGTCCGTAAACCGACTTTACAGACAACCATATATTTTTTGTGTTTTTACTCTGTCGACGTCCAAGAGACAATGGTGGCATAGTTTGTTAAAAGGAATGTTGTTTTACGTTCTACTTCCAAACTTGCTTAAGTATTGAGCCATTCTGGAAATAGCTTATAACTACCACAAAAATGCATATTTTGCTAAATTTAAATACCATTAAGCAGTCGGCGCAGAGCGCAAAGTGGACGCCTTCGCGTTTATTTACTTGTAGGGTCGTGTTGTACGTTTGCGTTCGTGGCCCACAAATCGTCTCGCCGGAAGACCAGCGCTGACTTTCGGGTTAGCATTATGCTGAAGCGGGACCATTTCGTGGTAAACTATAATTAATTTCTGTTTAAAATATACTTTTTTGTAATACGTTTGTATTAAATGTAGTTTAGTTTGCCATGAATAAACGAATTCTTATTCTTATTAAATCGGGATTTTAAGAATTGTGTTTCCCTTGGATAACTAGCATTTGACAAGTAATTGCATTCAGAATTAACAAAGATACCAGTTTCATATCCATCTTTCGACTGAATATAAGATGAGAGTAACTCCTTTTAGAGCCAGATCTCGGACCATAAAGTCAGTAACTGTTCTGCTCCGTGCGCGAATAAAACACAAACTTATTTATTGCCGGCGGTCAAAAGAGACATTAACGTCACTACGTATTAACTTCACGCCTAATGTAAGGTGACAGCGACGCTTTTAGCAGCAAATATAACTTTGTACAGGTGGCTACAGTCAAAGGTACATTTTACTGTCAATTTTGTACTCTATTACCTAGAAATAAGGTGTATCCTAGAACGGATAGGTAATAATAGGTATGTGTGTCTTCGATTTTGCATTATTTCTACAGGTGGATGAATTGGAACTGTCTTCTTAAAATAGTAAATTTATGGGAATATTCTGTAGACTGCAGGCAGGATATATTAACGGCTTTAAATTTATTATGTTAGAGAGAACCAACACTAGCGTTCTTTTAAGCGAAAATGGTGTCGCTGCGCTAACGTTGCGTCGAGCAGCAGCCATAGAGTTGACTAAACGCCGACGCTCATGTATTGCCAATTGCCATTTTGTTAGAAGCGATTCGTCAGTAAAGTGCGGGTGCCAGACTTTGACCATCATTTGATCCTCAAAACAAACCTGATCGACTGATACCATTCATAAAAAATTGTCACGTACCCTATTATGTATATTGATCTTGTCAATTGAATTAATCTTGTCTAACGATATAGAGTGCATTATCTACCAAAATTCGACTACATTTGAAACGCATCAAGTTTGGAGCTTATTACAAACACTTCATGGATAAACATGCAAAAACAGAAACCGTCATCAATACGTCATATGTATAATATTATGAACATTGAACAGTTCTACTAACATCCCAACCACAACCCAATATTATAGAACTTTAACCCTTAATTTAATTCAATCAATTAGTTTATTGATATTGATACAATCAAATAAAGCGTTTAGTAACCTAAACGCTTTATTTGATTGTATCAATATCAATCTCCGATCTAAAGAGCGAGTTCACGCCCGTATTACCTTTATCCTTTCAGATCATCGCGGTGCAACCAGTTTATTACAAGGATAATATACCGTGACCATCGTTTTATTTAATATACAGGAGGCCTGGAGCGACATTCGAACTTTAATAACATGTTTTTGATTTGATATCAAGAACAATATCAAATACATAGGTAGCTATTAAATCGATGATCAGATTTTTTAAGTTTGGCCTGGTGATACGTTTTTTTTTGACCTGACTGGTGATAATGTGATTTTTAAAAGTTTGGCCTTGTGATAATTAGGTTTTTTTAAGTTTGACGACGCTTATGGCCTGGCTGTCTTGAGAATAGTTAGTTTCAAAATCGATAATCGATACCTGTATAAAATTATACCTGTAGGTACTAAGCTAAATGAACTTAAATATGTGGGGTAGGCACCATCACGTCACGGACAACGGCGTCATTTTAATAAAGTACATATAATGGCATTATATGTACTTTATTGGGGTCCCGTTGTTTCCCATAAAGTTTGAAGTCATAATGTATTGTTTGTCATATTATCGTTAGTCATAAAACTGAAACCGTTAACATTTCAGGATTTTCGTTAGGTTATCCTATAGATAGGTTAGGTTAGGTTTGTTTTATGGCAATCCTGAAAAGTGACGCGTTTCTGAACCAAATGAATTATGACTAACGAAAATTCGGGCAAACAATACATTATGGCTTAAAACTATTTGGGAAACAATAGAGACCCGTACTTTATTATGTGTACATGTGTGGCATTATATGTACTAGGCACCATTATATGTACTTTATTATGAGTACATGTGTGGCATTATATGTACTAGGTGCCGTCGCGTCACGGATAACGGCGTTATTTTAATAAAGTACATAGGTCCATAAAAGGAAAAATTTACCGGCTAAAATGAAAACGGGAAACATATAAAAGCTTTTCGTTTATCAGCAAAACAAATAAAGAAAGTGACATATACCGTTTCCTTGCACGATTTTTGGCCCCATAAGATATGTATCGGCCTGTCAGTGCGCGTATCTTATTCTCCGACGCTTTAAGGCGTACAAATGATATCAAAATTGTATTTCATGTTGTGTCTCGCTTGCCCTAAAGCCAAGCCACATGAGTGCTAGTGCGATATTGATAACCAAGCGAACGCGAAGCGTCACCGTTTCAGCTTAGACAAAAATGTTTTGGTATACATACATATTAGATTAGACCATCAGCCTGTTCTCATTAGAGCTCGCATTAGGGTACACATTATCATAAAAAATAATTATGCGATGTCTACAGCAAAGACGCGGACAAGTTAAGCATACAACAAAATGTGTATGAGACATCTCTCAACCGATTCTCCTGAAATTTTGTGAAAACGTTAAATAATTCTTTTCAATCTTTATATCAAGCCAGTTTTGGATTTAATTAAGAGTGAAACGGAACTATGTTCGCGAGGTCTACAGGCAGTGTTGGCCGAACGTTAATCCCAATTACCATTAAAAATTAACCATTGAAAAGGTTAATTCGAATTAACCATTAACCATTGAAGGAAAATTAATTGTCAATTCGCATTAACATCAATTTGCATTAATATTAATTTATTTCGAACCATTAAAAATTAAAAAGAATTAATGGTTAATGCTTCACAAACCATTAAAAATTAAATCAATTTTTAATGACAATTAAAAATATTATTGATAATTATCAATTAACAAAAATATATCGTAATTTTATAAAGGCGCCCGTAATTTTTATCTAGCTAGTGGACCTCAGGTTTGGTGCAACATAGAAACACGCCGTTTGGTCATCCGACTCTTCTTGATGAGCACTTGGGAGACCAGTACCCAAGATAGAGCTGATGCTGAACCCTGGGTGTACCTAGTGGAATTCAGGTTTGGTGCAACATACACACACGCCGTTTAGGCTATTCGACTCGTCACAATGAGCACTTGGGAGAGCAGTACCCAAGATGGAGCTGATGCTGAACCCTGGCTGTACCTAGTGGAACTCAGGTTTGGTGCAACATAGACACACGCCGTTTAGGCTATTCGACTCGTCACAATGAGCACTTGGGAGAGCAGTACCCAAGATGGAGCTGATGCTGAACCTTGGCTGTACCTAGTGGAACTCAGGTTTGGTGCAACATAGACAAACGCCGTTTTGGTCATCCGACTCGTCTTGGTGAGCACTTGGGAGAGCAGTACCTAAGATAGAGCTCATGCTGAACCCTGGCAGTACCTAATGGAACTCAGGTTTGGTGCAACATAGACAAACGCCGTTTTGGTCATCCGACTCGTCTTGATGAGCACTTGGAGAGCAGTACCCAAGGTAGAGCTGATGCTGAACCCTGGCAGTACCTAATGGAACTCAGGTTTGGTGCAACATAGACAAACGCCGTTTTGGTCATCCGACTCGTCTTGGTGAGCACTTAGAAGAGCAGTACCCAAGATAGAGCTGATGCTGAACCCTGGCTGTACCTAGTGGAACTCAGGTTTGGTGTAACATAGACACACGCCGTTTTGGTCATCCGACTCGTCTTGGTGAGCACTTGGGAGAGCAGTACCTAAGATGGAGCTGATGCTGAACCTTGGCTGTACCTAGTGGAACTCAGGTTTGGTGCAACATAGACAAACGCCGTTTTGGTCATCCGACTCGTCTTGGTGAGCACTTGGGAGAGCAGTACCCAAGATAGAGCTGATGCTGAACCCTGGCAGTACCTAATGGAACTCAGGTTTGGTGCAACATAGACAAACGCCGTTTTGGTCATCTGACTCGTCTTGGTGAGCACTTAGGAGAACAGTACCCAAGATAGAGCTGATGCTGAACCCTGGCTGTACCTAGTGGAACTCAGGTTTGGTGCAACATAGACACACGCCGTTTAGGCTATTCGACTCGTCACAATGAGCACTTGGGAGAGCAGTACCCAAGATGGAGCTGATGCTGAACCTTGGCTGTACCTAGTGGAACTCAGGTTTGGTGCAACATAGACAAACGCCGTTTTGGTCATCCGACTCGTCTTGGTGAGCACTTGGGAGAGCAGTACCCAAGAAAGAGCTGATGCTGAACCCTGGCTGTACCTAGTGGAACTCAGGTTTGGTGCAACATAGACACACGCCGTTTAGGCTATTCGACTCGTCACAATGAGCACTTGGGAGAGCAGTACCCAAGATGGAGCTGATGCTGAACCTTGGCTGTACATAGTGGAACTCAGGTTTGGTGCAACATAGACACACGCCGTTTTGGTCATCCGACTCGTCTTGATGAGCACTTGGGAGAGCAGTACCCAAGATAGAGCTCATGCTGAACCCTGGCAGTACCTAATGGAACTCAGGTTTGGTGCAACATAGACAAACGCCGTTTTGGTCATCCGACTCGTCTTGATGAGCACTTGGAGAGCAGTACCCAAGGTAGAGCTGATGCTGAACCCTGGCAGTACCTAATGGAACTCAGGTTTGGTGCAACATAGACAAACGCCGTTTTGGTCATCCGACTCGTCTTGGTGAGCACTTAGAAGAGCAGTACCCAAGATAGAGCTGATGCTGAACCCTGGCTGTACCTAGTGGAACTCAGGTTTGGTGTAACATAGACACACGCCGTTTTGGTCATCCGACTCGTCTTGGTGAGCACTTGGGAGAGCAGTACCTAAGATGGAGCTGATGCTGAACCTTGGCTGTACCTAGTGGAACTCAGGTTTGGTGCAACATAGACAAACGCCGTTTTGGTCATCCGACTCGTCTTGGTGAGCACTTGGGAGAGCAGTACCCAAGATAGAGCTGATGCTGAACCCTGGCAGTACCTAATGGAACTCAGGTTTGGTGCAACATAGACAAACGCCGTTTTGGTCATCTGACTCGTCTTGGTGAGCACTTAGGAGAACAGTACCCAAGATAGAGCTGATGCTGAACCCTGGCTGTACCTAGTGGAACTCAGGTTTGGTGCAACATAGACACACGCCGTTTAGGCTATTCGACTCGTCACAATGAGCACTTGGGAGAGCAGTACCCAAGATGGAGCTGATGCTGAACCTTGGCTGTACCTAGTGGAACTCAGGTTTGGTGCAACATAGACAAACGCCGTTTTGGTCATCCGACTCGTCTTGGTGAGCACTTGGGAGAGCAGTACCCAAGAAAGAGCTGATGCTGAACCCTGGCTGTACCTAGTGGAACTCAGGTTTGGTGCAACATAGACACACGCCGTTTAGGCTATTCGACTCGTCACAATGAGCACTTGGGAGAGCAGTACCCAAGATGGAGCTGATGCTGAACCTTGGCTGTACATAGTGGAACTCAGGTTTGGTGCAACATAGACACACGCCGTTTTGGTCATCCGACTCGTCTTGATGAGCACTTGGGAGAGCAGTACCCAAGATACAGCTGATGCTGGACCCTGGCAGTACCTAATGGAACTCAGGTTTGGTGCAACATAGACAAACGCCGTTTTGGTCATCCGACTCGTCTTGATGAGCACTTGGGAGAGCAGTACCCAAGATAGAGCTGATGCTGAACCCTGGCAGTACCTAGTGGAACTCAGGTTTGGTGCAACATAGACACACGCCGTTTTTGTCATCCGACTCGTCTTGATGAGCACTTGGGAGAGCAGTACCCAAGATAGAGCTGATGCTGAACCCTGGCAGTACCTAGTGGAACTCAGGTTTGGTGCAACATAGACAAACGCCGTTTTGGTCATCCGACTCGTCTTGATGAGCACTTGGGAGAGCAGTACCCAAGATAGAGCTGATGCTGAGCCTGGCAGTACCTAATGGAACTCAGGTTTGGTGCAACATAGACAAACGCCGTTTTGGTCATCCGACTCGTCTTGGTGAGCACTTAGGAGAACAGTACCCAAGATAGAGCTGATGCTGAACCCTGGCTGTACCTAGTGGAACTCAGGTTTGGTGATAGACACACGCCGTTTAGGCTATTCGACTCGTCACAATGAGCACTTGGGAGAGCAGTACCCAAGATGGAGCTGATGCTGAACCTTGGCTGTACCTAGTGGAACTCAGGTTTGGTGCAACATAGACAAACGCCGTTTTGGTCATCCGACTCGTCTTGGTGAGCACTTGGGAGAGCAGTACCCAAGATAGAGCTGATGCTGAACCCTGGCAGTACCTAATGGAACTCAGGTTTGGTGCAACATAGACAAACGCCGTTTTGGTCATCCGACTCGTCTTGATGAGCACTTGGGAGAGCAGTACCCAAGATAGAGCTGATGCTGAACCCTGGCAGTACCTAGTGGAACTCAGGTTTGGTGCAACATAGACACACGCCGTTTTGGTCATCCGACTCATCTTGATGAGCACTTGGGAGAGCAGTACCCAAGATTGAGCTGATGCTAAACCCTGGCAGTACCTAATGGAACTCAGGTTTGGTGCAACATAGACACACGTCGTTTTGGTCATCCGACTCATCTTGATGAGCACTTGGGAGAGCAGTACCCAAGATAGAGCTGATGCTGAACCCTGGCAGTACCTAATGGACCTCAGGTTTGGTGCAACATAGACAAACGCCGTTTTGGTCATCCGACTCGTCTTGATGAGCACTTGGGAGAGCAGTACCCAAGATAGAGCTGATGCTGAACCCTAGCTATACCTAGTGGAACTCAGGTTTGGTGCAACATAGGCCCACGCTATTTAGGTCATCCGTCACATCTTGAACCTGCAGGTACTGCCAGGGTTCAGTATCAGCTCTATCTTGGGTACTGCTCTCCCAAGTGCTCGTCAAGACGAGTAGGATGACCAATACGGCGTGTGTCTATGTTGCATCAAACCTGAGTTCCACTAGGTACTGCCAGGGTTCAGCATCAGCTCTATCTTGGGTACTGCTCTCCCAAGTGCTCATCAAGACGAGTCGGATGACCAAAACGGCGTTTGTCTATGTTGCACCAGACCTGAGTTCCATTAGGTACTGCCAGGGTTTAGCATCAGCTCTATCTTGGGCACTGCTCTCCCAAGTGCTCATCAAGACGAGTCGGATGACCAAAACGGCGTTTGTCTATGTTGCACCAAACCTGAGTTCCATTAGGTACTGCCAGGGTTCAGCATCAGCTCAATCTTGGGTACTGCTCTCCCAAGTGCTCATCAAGACGAGTCAGATGACCAAAACGGCGTGTGTCTATGTTCCACCAAACCTGAGTTCCACTAGGTACTGCCAGGGTTCAGCATCAGCTCTATCTTGGGTACTGCTCTCCCAAGTGCTCATCAAGACGAGTAGGATGACCAATACGGCGTGTGTCTATGTTGCATCAAACCTGAGTTCCACTAGGTACTGCCAGGGTTCAGCATCAGCTCTATCTTGGGTACTGCTCTCCCAAGTGCTCATCAAGACGAGTCGGATGACCAAAACGGCGTTTGTCTATGTTGCACCAGACCTGAGTTCCATTAGGTACTGCCAGGGTTTAGCATCAGCTCTATCTTGGGCACTGCTCTCCCAAGTGCTCATCAAGACGAGTCGGATGACCAAAACGGCGTTTGTCTATGTTGCACCAAACCTGAGTTCCATTAGGTACTGCCAGGGTTCAGCATCAGCTCAATCTTGGGTACTGCTTTCCCAAGTGCTCATCAAGATGAGTCGGATGACCAAAACGGCGTGTGTCTATGTTGCACCAAACCTGAGTTCCACTAGGTACTGCCAGGGTTCAGCATCAGCTCTATCTTGGGTACTGCTCTCCCAAGTGCTCATCAAGACGAGTCGGATGACCAAAACGGCGTTTGTCTATGTTGCACCAAACCTGAGTTCCATTAGGTACTGCCAGGGTTCAGCATCAGCTCTATCTTGGGTACTGCTCTCCCAAGTGCTCATCAAGACGAGTCGGATGACCAAACCGGCGTTTGTCTATGTTGCACCAAACCTGAGTTCCATTAGGTACTGCCAGGGTTCAGCATCAGCTCTATCTTGGATACTGCTCTCCCAAGTGCTCATCAAGACGAGTCGGATGACCAAAACGGCGTTTGTCTATGTTGCACCAAACCTGAGGTCCATTAGGTACTGCCAGGGTTCAGCATCAGCTCTATCTTGGGTACTGCTCTCCCAAGTGCTCATCAAGACGAGTCGGATGACCAAAACGGCGTTTGTCTATGTTGCACCAAACCTGAGTTCCATTAGGTACTGCCAGGGTTCAGCATCAGCTCTATCTTGGGTACTGCTCTCCCAAGTGCTCATCAAGAGGAGTCGGATGACTAAAACGGGGTTTGTCTATGTTGCACCAAACCTGAGTTCCATTAGGTACTGCCAGGGTTCAGCATCAGCTCAATCTTGGGTACTGCTTTCCCAAGTGCTCATCAAGATGAGTCGGATGACCAAAACGGCGTGTGTCTATGTTGCACCAAACCTGAGTTCCACTAGGTACTGCCAGGGTTCAGCATCAGCTCTATCTTGGGTACTGCTCTCCCAAGTGCTCATCAAGACGAGTCGGATGACCAAAACGGCGTTTGTCTATGTTGCACCAAACCTGAGTTCCATTAGGTACTGCCAGGGTTCAGCATCAGCTCTATCTTGGGTACTGCTCTCCCAAGTGCTCATCAAGACGAGTCGGATGACCAAACCGGCGTTTGTCTATGTTGCACCAAACCTGAGTTCCATTAGGTACTGCCAGGGTTCAGCATCAGCTCTATCTTGGATACTGCTCTCCCAAGTGCTCATCAAGACGAGTCGGATGACCAAAACGGCGTTTGTCTATGTTGCACCAAACCTGAGGTCCATTAGGTACTGCCAGGGTTCAGCATCAGCTCTATCTTGGGTACTGCTCTCCCAAGTGCTCATCAAGACGAGTCGGATGACCAAAACGGCGTTTGTCTATGTTGCACCAAACCTGAGTTCCATTAGGTACTGCCAGGGTTCAGCATCAGCTCTATCTTGGGTACTGCTCTCCCAAGTGCTCATCAAGAGGAGTCGGATGACTAAAACGGGGTTTGTCTATGTTGCACCAAACCTGAGTTCCATTAGGTACTGCCAGGGTTCAACATCAGCTCTATCTTGGGTACTGCTCTCCCAAGTGCTCATCAAGACGAGTCGGATGACCAAAACGGCGTGTGTCTATGTTGCACCAAACCTGAGTTCCACTAGGTACAGCCAAGGTTCAGCATCAGCTCCATCTTGGGTACTGCTCTCCCAAGTGCTCATTGTGACGAGTCGAATAGCCTAAACGGCGTGTGTCTATGTTGCACCAAACCTGAGTTCCAGTAGGTACCTACTGCCAGGTTTCAGGGTCATTTTGTTGTCTCATTTTAAAATATCACGACCTGATAATTCACTGAAGCTTGTATTCATATGCTTATTTTTAATTTTAATACCTAGCTCCAAGTTTCTAAGCAATAGTAACATTAATTATTAGTTTATGAAAAAATTGATTTAATTGCATTAAACGTTAATTTAGATTGACAATCAATGTAATTAAACGTCTCAAAATTCAATTCTAATTAACTTAATTTAAATTGATGCGTAATGCAATTGACTAATTGCGGATTTAATGGTTAATGGAAATGATTAATTGTTAATTAGAATTACACATTACGGCCAACACTGTCTACAGGTCACAGAGCCACTTGGATTTAATTGGTGCTAAATTGATAATCTTTGATGGGTTCTGAATACGCCCATTGTTAATGCGTGTACGCAGGACCGTGGCTGTTTTGCATACAACTCGCGAAATTTCACGGCTTAACACGCTTGCTGTCACTCCATTTTTTATTAGGCACTGTAAACTGGGCTCTTATAATGAGTAATGGTATTTTTTTGAAAAACTTTACGTCTTGTCGTATCAGGCTGTCAAAGAGAAGGCAGAAGACCGCCAAACATGGAAATTGCTCTACCGACAAGAGTTTTACTCTTAAATATATGATGATGATGGTATTTTTTTGTATAATAAAACAGCGTAGAATGTAGTTTTAGTGGAGGCATCTACTCAGAAAAAGCGCATAAGATACCACCAACCAACCAACCAACCAACTTAATACATATTTTTAAATCTATAGCAGTTACACAAACTCAATCGGTTCGTAACTCAATAATTGTGTAAGTGAGAAAGAAAACGTCAGGAAGGAGGGCATTATTCGTGACGTCACAGTGGAAATTCTGTACGTAGTTAGTTCAGACCATTTATACATAATAGAATTTCAATGTAGGTACATAAGTATACTAGGCACTTGTACTCCTAAAACAGAAACACCACCATGAGCTCTAAATGATCTGTAGGTACAAACTCTTATTTTTTAGTTCGCTTCGGTGTTCTCTATCTAATAACAGTCAAAAGCATTTCGTCGAAAGCTATTCCTATCGCCGACTGTACATCTATAAAAGTCGAGAGAAATCCCAAGTCACCTGCAAGATAAAAACCGTTTACAAACCGCCTCGTAAACTTAAAACGCCGACTTTACACTTGCTGCCATTTTTACGGCATTCCCTTAATAGAACATACAGGTTCCAGCTCCATTCCAACCGCAAACAAACGACAACTTTATAGTAATACAATTAAAGTTCATTTTAGATTACTAGCATTTGCTTTGCTATATCCATTTCTTCTCATATGTCCTTTCCTATCAGCATTTCAGGCGTAATCAAATTCCAATCATAATCAACTTAGTTTACGGTTGGTTTCACCTTGTTAGTGCATCTGCTTGTGATTAGTACAGTGGCAACAGATGTCCTTTTAGCAGCATTTATGGACAATCAAACTGAAATCTTACATACCTTCGTATAAGGTTGTTTTTAGGTTGTTGAAATTTATACGTGCTTTTGATTACTTGCAATTGTTCTGCCTTATCCATTGGAAATGTCACTTGAAGGAATCTCGTCAATTTGTCTGTATACGGCTTTATTTTACTGCTACTACTAATTGTAATTCTCGCCTCTTGCATTGCGCTTTATACAGATTTAAGTGGTTTTGAAGCGAATGGTGATGTGAGGTATTCGTTCTTAAAGGCTTATGGCTTTTAAATTAATCGGACAAAAACTTTGCAAACAAAGTAATACGCATTACCCAAGGATTTTGAAATAAATGCAAAATCGCCGATCTAGAATCACGCTTACACTTTAAATATAATTAACCTATGCAAAAGGGAAGCCAAGCCATCAAGTACAGATGTAGTGCATAATTATTTTCCGTCGTTTTTTCACGGAAACGTACGAGCGTGTCTTGCTATTTCAGTCAGTCGTCGTTACAAAAAGTACTGAGGTTGACTGACGTAGTATACAAATACGAACATTTCCGAGAAAATACGATGTAAAATAATGAATATGTACCTAAACTACATCTGTATATAAACAGTGACCACTTTTGAGCTTCATACCAGCTGCTATCGGCCGTTAGAATGTTTCAAAACGTAAGTTTAGCGGACGGCCAAATACAAAAAGCTGTATTTAGGATATTTGGTGGGTATAACTCGGAATGGCAACATTTTAAGTCTTTTAAGTACGCAAATACATATTGTTTCTAAATTGAATACTTACTTATTGACCGCCGACATCTTTCCGATTTTGGTTGCACTTTTCATATTTGACAGGAAATCTTGTACATTGTAGTGCCTTTGAACAAAGCTGCCTTATTTTGAAACTAATGCAAAACTCCAAGAATATACTCATAAAATAATATGGAATTGAATATCAATGGCCTCTCGTCCCTGATTTCACTTTAAAGGATCTGTCAATTGCGAAGTTTAGCATTTGGTTTCATGCTCTATTGTCCTGTCAAAGTGACATTTATGTCCACATTGAAGAGTTCAAGCAGAGTAAAGTTGTTGAAGAGTAGTCTATCTTTGAACAAACCGCGGGCAAATAACAAGTTACGGTACAGCCAATGTATGTATAAATACAATGAAACAAAATAAAATGTACAAAGGGAACTTATAACTATAAGGGATCTCTTCCATTCAATCTCAATCAATGTATAGTCAGTAAGTATCTGCCACCCTGTGTGGCTACCACCAGTTTGGCACTGACAAAAACGCTATCGAGAACGTAAAGTCTATTTTTTTATTCGGTAGACCGAAATGACATTTTATAGTATGAACATAAAATGTAATTTCATACTATAAAATGTCATTTTAGTCTACCGAAAAAAAAATAGACTTTAACTCACATTCTATGCATCTCGTTCGTACTCGCATATTAGTGCGATAGTTTGTAGATGGGTAGATTCCTCATCATATTATGGCTATTATTTAACAATTGCAAATTGGAAAGTATTTGGGATTTTTTTACGCTCATTACTGTTTTATTTAATGTGTCAATGTGATTTAAATCGTCAAAATATTATTTCCAGTGTTAATATAAATATAAGCCTATTTCAGAATAAGTAGGTACATTGCGTACAAACAAATGCTATTTACATAGTTGATTCCCGCACATCTCCGTCTCAGTAGTAAGGCAGCCTTAGAACTGTGGTCGATTGTAGGCGGTGCAAGCTAAAAAAAAACAGAACACATCTATGGTTTACCTCCAATAATTTCAACTGTACACGCCGTTGCAACGCTTAATTTAAAAAGGTCATAACTCGTGTAAACTGTCCAAAAATTATACGCCATTTTGACGTTAGCGAGGCGAAACAAGATGTCTGCGAAATGCGTTGTGGCCCGGGGCAGTGTTCTAGGACCACTGCTTTATCTGTGTGGAAATAGGGCTGCTGCTATGAGGTATAGTAAATATCCCTACTAATATTATAAAGGCTAAAGTAACTCTGTCTGTCTGTTACCTCTTCACGCTTAAACCGCTGATTTGATATGAAGATGGTTTGAGGCCTACATGAGGTAGCTTTTATCAACCATCATTCTCAATCAACCCAGACGTAGTCACGGGCAGAAGTTAGTTGATTTATATAAATAATAAAATATAGTTTGTCAAACCAATTTGTGAGTCAGTACGAGCCAGGAAAACTGTACTCATCCTTTTCTTTTGGGTGCTAGTACTAAGACAAAAATAGTATGATTCTCTCTGTCTGAATGTTTGAAATGAGACAGTCCTTTGACAAACTTTAAATTGTTAATTATAAATTGTTAGTTATTTCATGTACTATGATGAATAAAATTTGTTAAAGATCTAGTTCTAGGACAGTTAAAGGCGTCTAATATTAATACAAAATAAAGTTTTTATTCACTTTAAGTAAGTCCCTTTTCAGTAAAAACGCATTTAACCTATTTGCAAGACCGAAGTGATCCCATAAGTGTTCCGTGAACAAAGTTTTGCACGGAACACAAAAAAAATGTGTAAAGCAAAATTTTCCTCGGGTAAGTTTAAAAATCTGTTTTAAAAATTATTACTTACTAAGTAGGTGCTCGTAATTGAACTTGTTAGGTATAGTCGCCATCAGATATATTGGAGCGCCCGAGGTGCTCAAAAATATCTGAGCACGCACTCTAGCGCCTTAACAATAGAGGCGTGTTCAGATATTTGTGAGCGCCTTGGCCGCCCTGATATATCTGATGGCGACTGTAGTAAGTGGCCTTTCTAAATGTTCTACAAAACATTACCAAACCTTTGAAACAAACCGTTTCATATCTACAACGCATATCTTAGAATTAAATTAAATTCGACGCAAATATTTATTCCAATCCCACACCCTGTGCAGTTTTCTGCAATCATATCATCAGCGCAATCACTCGCCGTTGGCCCGCGGCGGTGAATTATCGGTGCGGCCACTCTGTTTACTTACGCTGTGGCTTTACGATACTGTATATTTGTTTTGGGATTTTTCATGTTGAAATTATGGTTTAAATTTTGTTGCTTTGGGCCGATTTGTGATTTATGGCCCCAATCAGGGGTAGGAAGTTATGAAGCTTGTTGGTTTTTTTGTATGAAATTTGTTTGTTGAGATGATAGGGTTACCAGGGCAGGGGTCGGCAACATGAGCATTTAGATAAACGAAATCAATTATAGTTTGAGTCGAAATCAACATTATCGTGTATAATTATTACGATTTACCTAGGTTAGTTAAGATTGTGACTTGTACAAAATGACTTATTTATATTAGTCGGTTATAAACATACTGGCTGCGTAGCCAACATGTATCACTGTCGCACCAGTGGGGAAGAGTGATAGAGAGAGATTACTACGCTACGCCACGGTTCGTTAACTACTGCATGTTGGCTAAGCACCCTGAAGCATACTGAATATAACTTAGGTTAGTGATCAACTCCGATATCGCGAAAAAAATGACTGCTTCATACACTTCGGCCGAATTTCATCATTATGTGTTAACGAGAACAACAAAGTTAGTTGCTATACCCTTATTACTCAATCTGGGTGCCTGGCAGCTGTTCATCAGTAGGACAGACATTTTATCTCGTTCTAGGACTTGATTCCCTAACAAAATTCGTTCAGCATCATCATCATCTTCCTCGCGTTGTCCCGGCATTTTTCCACAGCTCATGAGAGCCTGGGGTCCGCTTGGCTTAGTAAAATTCGTTCAGTATATGAGCTATAGGTATATTTACCTTGCGAAATAAGGCTAAGATACTGCAGGAAAAATAAGCTAAAATCACAAATTTCCCGGAAATGCTTTTGTGATGTACATTAATTACTTAACCGAAGAAAGTTCAAAGAGAAATCACATCAGCATTATTTATGTTTTAAATCACTCAAAACTTCAAAAAGGCAAAGATAAATGCAAATATAATAAGGGCATTTGCTGATTCCGTAGGTATTTAGAACTTGATATTTTCTACTACTATGACTACATTTACCTCTAAATGATTCAAATATCATTCTGATGTCAGTGTACGTTCGAATTTTCGAATTGGCCTGCCTTAAAAATATGTAGAATGCTTTCCTTTCAATTATCCATTGTTTTGTTTCCTGAGCCGAATAGCCCTTTTGCCTTAAGGCACACGTGGTGATGAGAATCACTCCTCACTTCTCTGTTAATTCCAAAAGGGCCTAACTCAATAGTGGTTCCCTTTCAGTTACAACACTTACAACCGTGTTGTCTTTAAGTAGCAATATTATCTACTATTCATGTTTATGGTAGAAATGGTAGTATATTTATTTGGTTGCTGATTTCTGTGATTTTGCTTAGTTTTATTGCGCTCGAGTTTATAGGAAGTGGAATGTTATAATTTATGTTACGTGTACAGATCACTTTACTAAATAGACCGTACAAGTCCCGTGGTCACCACATACTTACTAATTTTGTATTAGAGCGCGGTCACTAATTTCAGTTAAGCCGTCATTTAAGACCAGGGCTGGGCTTAGTTTTAATAGACGGACATAAGTTTGATGAAATTTTTACTTTGTTACAGGTAATTCTGCGATTCCATACAAGTCACGGGTACAATGGTAAAATTATAATATTTATATTGCATTACGTTTAGGTCATTTTTTTACAACGTAGAAAATCTTAAGAATCCAAGAATTTGGTCTGGACAAACCTCGCTTTAAACTAAAAATAAAACTTCCACAACAATGTTGCTGCATTGTGCGAACCAAAAAGGTATTGTTAGCGGCTAGTGCACTTAATAATGCTACTATTTGCGCAGCTAATGCAATCGTCTGGTTGCAACTTGCAAGATGGAGGGCTAACAGAAAGTTTAAGTTAGCTCGCTGCTAGTGAAGAGCTTGGTATGAATTAGGGCGTCTTAAGTGAAAACTTCTTTAGCGGCGCTGTGCACTATTTGTGATGGGGAAAAAATGTTAAACTCTCGTGAGGTAAGATTCGTAAGACGTAACCCTCTCTTTCTACCGCGCGGCGAAAATTTTTATTCACCAAAGAACTTTAGTCATAACGTATCATAATTATTTAAAACTAGAAATTTATATTAAGCAATAAGCTCAATATTCTAATTTTGTACGGGCTGAAATACGAGGATCTCACAGATACATTCTAACTTTATATCACTCAAATATAATTCAATAAAGCTACATGTTGATGAAATCGCTAATAAAAGTTAACTCTAGTACTGGTGAATAAAACTCAAAATATCATGATATTTAGATCCGAGGTCTGCAAGGTAACTTTACAATTTTTATTCGAATTTTAAACAATTAACGCTACAAATTTAAGCTCACTGACAAGCAATTTCGGAACTAAAGTTTTTCAATAGAAAGGCCCATCCTCCTTTCAATCAATTCCTTTCGTCAATTATACATAGTGCTGCAGATATTTTGGACTAGTCATTGAGTTTTCACTTCTGCATGCACTCCCGAGTGCAACCCGTTGTTTTTTTTTTATTTAAAAATATTTGAAATCTGTTTCACTGGTCGTGGTCGCGTATAACTGACGATGACCCAGCACAATGTCAAAACGAAAAGTCTATGAAAAAGTGAAACGTCGAGTGAAATGTATAGAAAGTAAATTACGTAGACGTTAGCGTATATGACAGTTTTGACACTGATGTCAGTGACTCATGGTTGTACGGGTTCTGGTCTCTTTGTTTCATAAAAATTTTGACGCTTAGTATATAGATTTAGATTTAGATTTATTTATTTCATAATATGAAATTACAATATAAATTATTTTACACTAATCTATACGAATTTATATTATGATCGTCAAGTAGAAAAATAACAATTGATTATAATTATACAAATGTCAAGCAATACACAATTTAAAAAACCATTACAATCAATTAATTAACATTTTTTTTTAACAATAGGTACCTGTTCTATGCTTTCCCGCTTAAGACGTATTTTTAAAGCGGGGCCTTAAGACTTTTAAGCTGGTTTAACTTTATTTACAACGTAACGCTCACATCACTAGTACGAAGTTCGACTTTAGTTCATTTTACTTGTTTAAAGACGTTCGGACGTCCGTTGTTCAACTCGTTCCGTCTGTCGGCCAATTTCATATGTTCGTTTCTTAAAATAACTAAGAAGTTTGCTGCAGATTTTTTTATTGGCATATTAATTCATTTTTTATAAGAAATTTTGTATTTGTATATTATCTATCCACTGCTAGGCTTCCTCCGTTACAGAAAAATTTTGTTTTTTTTTATTAAAATATAAATTATATAGTCAATACAAAATACACCATTTTGACGATAATGTGACATATGAATTTAAAAGTGGGAAAAAATAATGTCTTGGGTGAGACCTCTGGATCGAAAATTTATTCTAAGCTTAAATAGCATCGTTCGCAGACGTTTCTGCTTGTTAAAAACTAAAATGTGACATATGAATCAGTAGTTAATTTTTTCTTTTAAGTATTTTTCAATTAGGGTAGGTACCGCGAACCCGGATAACGACAGGGTTGAGTGGAGGAAAGGAGGGGAGGCCTTTGCCCAGCAGTGGGAAACTAAACCAGGCTAACAAAAAAAAAAGCGGCCAAGTGCGAGTCGGACTCGCCCATGAAGGGTTCCGTGTTAAGGCGATTTATGACGTATTAAAAAAAACTACTTACTAGATCTCGTTCAAACCAATTTTCGGTGGAAGTTTACATGGTAATGTACATCATATATTTTTTTTAGTTTTATCATTCTGTTATTTTAGAAGTTACAGGGGGGGGGGACACATTTTACCACTTTGGAAGTGTCTCTCGCGCAAACTATTCAGTTTAGAAAAAAATGATATTAGAAACCTCAATATCATTTTTGAAGACCTATCCATAGATACCCCACACGTATGGGTTTGATGAAAAAAAAATTTTTGAGTTTCAGTTCTAAGTATGGGGAACCCCAAAAATTTATTGTTTTTTTTTCTATTTTTGTGTGAAAATCTTAATGCGGTTCTCAGAATACATCTACTTACCAAGATTCAACAATATAGTTCTTATAGTTTCGGAGAAAAGTGACTGTGACATACGGACGGACAGACGGACAGACAGACATACATGACGAATCTATAAGGGTTCCGTTTTTTGCCATTTGGCTACGGAACCCTAAAAAACCGGCCAAGTGCGAGTCGGACTCGCGCACGGAGGGTTCCGCACCATCAACAAAAAATAGAGCAAAACAAGCAAAAACACGGTCACCCATCCAAGTACTGACCCTGCCCGACGTTGCTTAACTTCGGTCAAAAATCACGTTTGTTGTATGGGAGCCCCACTTAAATCTTTATTTTATTGTGTTTTTAGTATTTGTTGTTATGTTATAGCGGCAACAGAAATACATCATCTGTGAAAATTTCAACTGTCTAGCTATCCCGGTTCGTGAGATACAGCCTGGTGACAGACGGACGGACGGACGGACGGACAGCGGAGTCTTAGTAATAGGGCCCCGTTTTTACCCTTTGGGTACGGAACCCTAAAAAGGGTAGGTGCCTACCCTAATTGAAAAAATATTACTCCCATCATATGAAGATACTCTGTATATTCGAACTGCACTAACCCCCCGGGCCAGCAATTAACCCTAACTAACAGCGGTCATATTTCGCAATCACGGCTTAAATGAGCGCATTTATTATTTAAATTAGCAAATGTAATGGCCGGAGCATCGTATCGTATGTATGATATGTGTGGAAGCTTTGTTCTGTTCAATAGGTGGCAAATAGCAAGTTATAAGTAAAGGAAGTAGAGGAAGACGGATATGGTTGCTAGAGTAAGACCTATGTAAATGTGCTACTCACTTTTCTAAAATTGCTCAACAGCTTTCGGTCTATAAGTACTTAGGTATACCGAAAAGCGTTATCTGGAATCATTCGCATTGGCCAGCCGACGCTCTATATATATACGAGTACCATCAGGTATGTCTGACTTTATTAACGATAGTTAAGTATACTTGGTCAACCAGATCTTGACAGTAGAAAAAGGCGGCAAATTTGAAAAATGTAGGCGCGAAGGGATACCGTCCCATAGAAAATTTGAATTTCGCGCCTTTTTTTACTGACAAGATTTGGTTGACCAGCTATAGGTAGAGTCTGTTGGGAAAGTGAAGAGTCGTGGAATATATAGGGTCCCATACATTCCACTCTTCTCTTTCCACACAGACTCTAGTACCTATTGAAAGTGAACCTTTTTTTTTTCTCACCCAATCGCACAAAATCAAATACCTTTACAGTGCCTACCAGATTTAAACTGCCGCCAGCTACATACGTCGCTTAAAACCTGTTTATTTTTACTCTTTTCTCTAGTTTTCCTACAAAAGGCAATATATAACATTTCACGGTACTTCATCTAACTGGCAATATCTTCCATTGGCCATCCACCACGCAATCTGCAATCTAGGTTTAAGAAAATAATAAATAGCTTTGTAACTTAAGAGACCTAATGCCTTCATGACTTTAACGCATAAGTCCAACTACTGTGTGACTTATTCCTACGTATAAATGTTGAGTCTCAAGTTCATACTTATGTTGGTCGTACAAGGCGAGTGCTTGCTAAAAACAGAGAATACAGTACGTATTTCGTAGTAAAAAAAGTCTCAAAGTAATAGAAATTTATAAGAACATATGTCCTTTTTCTATTAAATTGCGTATCTTTCGCTCGTTTATCAAGCCTACGCAAAAGTTTTACTTCTTATAGTTTAAAAAGACGTATGAAACATTGACATTTCTTGGAAGAATTTTCTTTTTAAACTTATGCGTTTGAATTAATAGTTTATGTAGGTATGTCCTGTGATTAATTAAGTTGTGGGATATTGTTGTTTTATGCTTTTACTTAATGCATGCCACAGATAAAAAATACGAGCCCCGATGAAGTGGGCTGCGCGGTGGCGGTTTTTTTTTGTTTATTTATTCTATATTAAAATCTTACATTAAAACCTGTTGTGATACATAAGATAGACATAAATTATATAATATTACGAATGAGATTATTTAAATACAAGAAATATCTCGGCGGGTAATACCTACTAAATATAGCTCCTACTGAAGCACCGGTTAGGTCTGTGTGACTCTTAAATCTTGTTATTTTTAATAAAAAATTATACATTTTTGAGTAACTGAAAATTATGTTCAAAGTGCAGAAATCAATGTGAACAAAACCTGACATTCAAGTTCCTTGTCCGTGATACGCGTTAAATTGGTCTAAGCCGCTCGCCAGCGTGAAATCGACGCAGGCGCATCTTGCTCGCTATTCTTATCGACCACTAGGCCTGAGGCGAACCACATTCATTTAGACCGACATACAGGGTGCTCGAGGGAACTCGAAGGATTGTAAAGGTGTGTTTTTGATCACATTTCTTGGGAGTGAAGGCTATTCACTGCACTCCAGGTTTTTATATGCATATAGATTCTGATTAATTAGGTATGTTTCTTTTGGAAAAGCTTTTTTATTTATGCAACTGGTTAACTAGGATGACTTGATGCCACCAAGAGTTACAGTTTTCACTTGACCTTTAAATTGTAAGCTGTATCAATTGTGATAATTTCGAAAACGGTAATTTTGGAAATAAAAAACATCTACTTATCTAGAAGAATTTTCTGCAATAGCAAAACGGCCCCGGCTAGATACGATATAGATTAAATATGTTAGTGTCAAAAGTGGCATTTTTGTTTCAAGAAACGTCACTTTTGACACTGACACCTTCTAATCCATATCGTATCTAGACGTAATATTTGACGTATCTTAAAGTTATAATCGGAGTCAAAGGTAGTGAGCGTTGCCAAATAATGACGTCCTTCTTGTTAGTAGATTAATGACTTTCAAAATTACCCCGTTTTCGAAATTACCCCAATAATTGCCAGGTATGCATCAAGGTGTCAGGTTATACTAGAAGCTTGGGATGAAATATGTAAGTCGGTTCAGATAACCAGAGCGCCGTGAAATCAACTCAGGCGCATCCGTCAGCGATGCCGATTCAGTTTCCCCGATGTCACGGCTCGTTCATTGAGAACATTAGTGTTTTAGTCACAGTGCCCATGGCGATGTGAGAAACTCTACAGCCATTATTATGGATTATATACGTACTTATTGAAATTGAAAATTGAAAATAGCCTTTAATAACAACCTTATAAATAACATTTCATCTTAATGCTAATCGATATCGATATCGTATACCCATCTTCGATATTGTCTACCTCTACATTTACCTATACTTATAAATACTTATTAATAGGCATTACGGGAGTGATTGATTTTATTAGCTTTGAAGTCGCAATTAGCAATGAAAAATTTCATAATATAATTCTTTACCTATGAAATAACCCAATTGTGGTTAGCAAAATACCGACCTTAAAAATAATATTATTAAAACGGATTATATCGCGTATGACGTTACAGCGTTCGTGGTCAACGGGTGACTTGAGTCATGAAAAAAATCGCGGTAACCGAAGACATACCTTAATTTCGAAACTCAGCTATGCTTGCATTTTAGCTTGCTTGAATGAAAAGACGGAAAAGCCTGATCAAGGATACCCATATCTGCGACGATCTTTAAAAAATGTTTATACATATGAGAAGGCCATAACCTATATTCCTTCAGTTTAAGAAAGTCATGGCGAAATAATGGGTTTCTAGTTGACTACGGAACCCTAATGACCCGTTTCATTGCTCTTAAGTGAATTATGTAATAGCCTATGACGTGACACATAAGGCACCAATATTATTTAAGTGAAAAGGTTACGGCGTGACGGCATTCAGCCTAATTTTGTCAACTCGGTCACTGGCAGAATGCATCGGGCACGCCATTGATCACTTTTATGTAGTGTACACATTCCTGATCGAATTATATTCGCACGCGACAAATAAGTTCTGTATTAATAGCATATATGATCTTCTTATTTAATTGGTCTTTAATTCTTGTACGCGAGAATTAGCGTATCGCCGGTCAGTTTCCTAATTCGTCAATTTTGTTGATTCAACAGTTTAATGATTAGACTGTTTCTTAATTCGCCAATTTCCTTTTTTGCCAGTTTCACTAAATTGTCAGAGCCCCTATTAAGCCAGTTTCTTGAGTCGCAAACTTCCCTATTCCTCAATTATCTTAAGTTGTCAGTTTTGCTATTTCGTCATTTTCCTAATCCGTTACTTTCCTTGTTCATCTGATAGTTTAGTTTGTCAGTTTTCCCATCTCGTCATGTTTATGATTTGCTACTTTTTTGGGGTTCCGTAGTAAACTAGGAACCCAGCTGTTTTTAAGGCGATCTTAAGGCGATACAAGACATATTTTTGTATTCAGCTAAAAGTCACGAAATACTCGGTAAGAAATTACACTTCATTGCAATGCCATTAGTTGTTACATTAAAAAAAAAATCATACTTAATTATGGTCAACCTATTCATGACTCAAACTGTAGTACAGTCACCTGCAAAAGTATCTTCGACAACAAAGCTCAAAGGCCACTAAAATATGTGACACGCGTTTATGGCTCTACAAATGAGATTGCTTAATTATTAGTATCTTATGATACTTTTACAGTATTTGTTCTGGAAGATAATTTCGCAGGTGACTGTACCTACAGGAGAATAGCAGATGACATAACTTTGTATGATGTCGGATAATAGTTTTAAAATAACATTTAATAAGGTGACTAGAAACATCAATGAAGCATCAATAGGTTCATCTTTTGATTCTGCATCAAGCCTTGGTCTCTTGCTACTTGCCACACGACCCTGAAATCACCTTGTATATTTGATACACCGAAACACGACTATAAGACCCTGGCAACTAGTGAAACTGGCGAATATAGAAACCGATTATCTAGGGGAAATGACCATTTGACCAAACTGACGAATAATTAAATTAGCACATAAGGAAACTAGCAAATTTACGAAACTAAAGCCTATAGCAAAACTGGCGAAAGAGTAAACTGAAGGTTTCGGAAAATGACCCACTAGCGAAATTGTCAACCTAGTGAAAATGACCAGAAGGTAAACTGTTGAATCAGCAAAATTGACGAATTAGGAAACTGACCGGCGATACGCTAATTCGTACGCGAGACAACTTGATTTTGCAGTCCTGGGGGGACCAAGATGTCTTATTGCGATTCTGTTTAGGACCTAAACTGAATTGTTAACGACGGAGCTACATAAGTCGCATAGCTCCGTCCCTTAGCAATTCAGTTTAGGTCCTAAACAGAATCGCAATAAGACATCATGGTAAGGCCCCTATTCATTTTGTCTCCAACCATTCGGTACTTTTCTTTCTGTAAGCAAGCTAATTCATGTTAATTAAAACACAACAAATAAGTTTTTTGTCTAAACAAGCACTTGCTTTTTTATATCCAGGGGAAATTAATAGACTTTCATCTGTAAAAGGATAAAGTAAAGTCCATCGCAATACATACAGACACTAACTTGCCAACTGACACGTACTAGTCTCTTTAAAAATATATGAGAAGTCACACTGTGTGTAGAGTGTGTGTACCGCGCTTAAAAATTCAAAATAAGAACGCGCGCGACCACAGCCGTTGAAGATGACAGCTCGAATTACGACGTGCGCACACGCCGATTAATGAGCTCATTCCGCGTTTTATTTATTACACTCTTATTAGTTGGACAATTTGCTCCTCCGTGTATATGAGCATGATTTGTTTGTGTTCGATGAATTCTTAGTACTGTGTTTAATTAAAAGCGCATTTGTTTAAATGGGTGATAAATTTGAAATTGCTTATATGTAAGGACAGTCGCCATCAGATATATCGGAGCGGTTAAAGTGCTCACAAACATCTGAGCACGCCTCTATTGTCGTTAGAGCGCGTGTTCAGATATTTTTGAGCACCTAAGCCGCACCGATGTATCTGATGGTGACTGTACCTACGTGTAGTAGATTACTGCTACAAGTGAAAAGATGTTTCAAATGATGATTTATATTTCTCCGAATTAAATTCGTATACTAGAATCAGTCCAGGCTAACTTTGCACCGGCTTGGCAAGTCACCGGTTACAGGGAATTCGCCGGTTTTCCGGAACGTTTTTGACTAATTTGTGATTACAATCTAATCATCATCGTCATCATCAATATCATTTAAACTCTGTAACGTGTTATCAAACCATCCAATCCAGAAACGAATGCTCACATTGCTAACTTAGGGACAAAATCTAAATATTCATATTTCTTGCATATTTATATGTAATTGCAAATATTTTTCAACCACAACACATACATATATTTACATACAAATAACATTTCCCGAGTGAGAAATGCAGTAACAAAAACAACTTTAACTCAAACAGGAGAAAATAAATTCCAACGAGTTCACTTAATAAATCCTTTCAAGGAGCGCGTCCAATTCATCGTAACTTGAAACTTGGAAAAAAACGACTTGACGCCTTGAGCTAGACTGTGAGACACAGATTACTTTCACACTATACCCCGGACCAGACATGCCTGTGGGAACCACTGTCCTATAGGATCACCGGTTAAGAACCACGGCCGGACAGGGATTTTTGATATTGACTCTACCTCTAACCGTATCTGCGTGTCTTTTGACATTGGCTCTACCTCCAACTGTGTCTGGCTATTGTTATGTTACCGTACACTGGCTGAAATTTATTTATAATCTAAAATATTGTTTCGATCCCACGTGGATCCCACTTTGACATTGGCTAAATCATAGACAAAATCATACGATTAAATCATAGTCTATTAAATAAATACTACATTTAGCCCATATGTCGCTGATGTAGTCTGTGACGTAGCTTGGGTACGACAGTCAAAGCTAGGGAGCTTTTGCAAAAGTCTCAAGTCAAAATAACTAATTTGATTTGCATTCTCCCAAGCATAGGTACCTACAAAGAGGGTCTTATTGCTATGCAAGCAGTTACGCAGTGCGCCGGTTTTACAAGCCGTGCTTCTGGTTGGCGCGCCGTGGTTTTCACAGGCCGTTTATCTATGACTCGCACTCGCGTAATCGTTGTAAAGTTGTAATACTAATTTAGCGTCAGCTGCAAATTCCGTGTTAATGTTTACGGCCTGTCTGTCTGTATACAATTACCATTTAACAACTTAGTTCAAGGCGTACATATGAGCTGGCAGCTTACAAAATGGTCTAGGATGCATCTAAACAGTTCGTTTTAGGGCTTAGTAATTCACAAATATGTACTGTGAGCAACAGCGTCTGCTGTCTAATCGCGCGTTAGATTCGTTACGACCGTCTACTTGCACTTGACTGACCGCGTGTCTAAGTACCTACGCTACGCCTATTTGAAGAATACGGAGTCCGTTTGGGGTAGTCTACACTCAGAGATAAAGATCTAGCAGTAAAAACGTATAATGTACACTGTATTTTTATCGCAACGATCTAACATATACTTATACTTACGATCTTTAGAACTTCGCAAAAATCGACGTGACTGTATGATATACTTAAAGAACGTTAAGCCACCCACGTTGTAGAATACTTACCTATTTTATTGATATTTATATCATTGGGCAAGTATAATTACTTATAATAAGAAAAGTAAATCCCATCAAAAACATTACATGTAAAAAGGTGCAAGTCTCGCAACGCTTTTACTACAAAAAAGTTTTGAGATGTAATGTGAAACCAAGTCGGTTATTTTAATCAGTGCCAGGGGGTGTTAAAACCGTATCAATAAGATATCTTTAATTTGTAATACGTATAATGACTTGGCCATCGCACGGCTGCATAATGACAAAAGGATCATCGTCACCTATTAAAAATAATTCTAATTGAACATAACGCTAGCGCTAATTGCAGTTTGAGCATTACACATATTTACGAGTACAGTATGAGTAAAGCATTATGTGCGATTGCCAAGTCATTATATGTATTACAAATTAAAGATATCTTATTGATACGGTTTTAACACCCCCTGGCACTGATTAAAATAACCGACTTGGTTTCACATTACATCTCAAAACTTTTTTGTAGTAAAAGCGTTGCGAGACTTGCACCTTTTTACATGTAATGTTTTGATGGGATATCATCTCTTTTTGTAGGCAGTCCTTCTTTTCGGGTACTCATACCCATACTATGTATACACATATAATAACTAAACATATTTTCATTCATACTCACATCGTAGTGTACCTTTACCTACTATTTGTAGGAACTGCAACAGTAACTTTGTAATATCATATATTTATATGGGATTACAAACTTACTTATGCAGTTCTTAGATCTTTAAAACGTGACTGATATTGCAATATTTTTAGGTTTTCACTTTATGTGGCCATTAAAGCCTAACTCTGTACCAAATTTCAGCTCTCTGAGTTTATGGGAAGTACTAGTTCTACTCTGATGATCATGAGTGAGTGAATGAATGAGTGTCATAAATGGGAAACTTTGCTTTCGCTTAACTTCGGAACTAAATGACCTACAGACTTGAAATTTTGGATTATAGCTTACTGAATGACGAAAATTTCTGCGTTCTGGTCTTATCCAGGGGTTCTCAAATAGGGTCCTGAAAATGCGGCGAAATGGTTCCAGTAAAGGATGGTACGGCAGTGTTTGCTTCGCGCTTGACTTGGCGGGGGCACTGCCGTGCCCCCAGATTATCTTGAAATGTACGATAAAATGGAAAAAAGATATCGAAACACACTAAGTTAGTTAGTGTAGCTTTATTTATTAAAAATAGGTTAAATTCAGATCCACGGCGCCGGCTTCGTCTTAGAGAAATAGCCCAAAGGACTGAAGTGAATTAAAGATAAGACCACAAAATTCAATTAGGTTTTATTAAAGATGACAGTATTTCGCGAACGCACTGTTACGTGATTGTTATCCGCGAGAGGCAAATGACGCCATTAAATAAAATTATTGCCGCATCGTCTCGTTTTTTTGCAAGCATTCTTAAGGTATTGTTTCGTTCCGGTTGTCGTATTAATTTTGGGATTATTATTGAAGCTGACACAACTTAGACCAAGAAAAGTCTGCAACGATTTTGATAGCATACCTACGCAGTGCAAGTGTTATTTACCTATACGTCATAATTTTAGAGAAGTTTTACGATTAAAATAATACTTGCACTGCGTGTGCTATCAAAATCGTTGCAGATTTATCTTGGTCTAACTCTATAAACGTTCTAGGTATATTGACTAATACTTTTTACTATACTTCCGTTAAAAGTACTCAGAAGCTCGCTAATGTTCACGCTTATTTCGTAAATACACCTTCTCCTTGCAAGTGTACAAGTTGTTTAAGTTGTATAAATTATTCCTACAAAGGAAGATTACTTACGGAAAATACACTGCAGGTTTCCGTAAGAGCTACGTCGAGTATGATGCTTTATAGGGATATGTATACATGCATCTATGTATATATGTATTTCTTAATTTCTTACCGCCAAGTTTGTGCAAAGTTAGCATCAGGTAAATCAGGGTTTACCCTAAGAAACTATGGAAAACAATTAAGACTATATGCCAATTCTCAAACAATATAAACGATGCCGCCCACCTAACCAAATCTGGAAACTCCGCTCAAGAATCCCTTGATAGTTGTAACACTCACTTTACTACGGTAGGTAGTAATTTAGCTGATCAGATACTTTCCAAACTCGCGGAATCTCAACATACTCTAGCTGACAAGTTTGTTCCCTCACATACCACCCCACACTCATTTTTCATGCAGCCAACCGATAATTTTGAGGTAGAGATCCTTATTAGGCAACTCAAGTCTGACAAAGCTCCTGGATACGATGGCATTAAACCTTTACTAATCAAGGAAATAAAAGAGGTAATCCTTGAGCCTTTTGTCTGTCTCTGCAACCTTAGTCTAGAAAAAGGATACTTCCCTGACTGTTGGAAATTAGCTATTGTCTCCCCGATTCACAAATCCGGCCCAAAAGATCTGCCCACTAACTATAGACCCATCTCTCTCTTATGCGTTTTCTCTAAAATCTTAGTGTTGAGGATGGTAGCTTGCGGTGGTTGTTGAAAGACCGGAGAGTCTCAGTAAAAATGTTTATTGGTTTACAATGTTACATCAGTTAACTCTAAAATGTTAATATTAATGTTAAATAAATGTTAATAAAATAGTTATTTGTTTTGAATGCACCCGATCGTTAAGAATCCGAAAAGTACACTGATTTGTGCGGAGTAGCGCGGACGGCCGCATCGCCAAACTAAACTGGGTCGCGGGCGCCTGTCACGTGTTCCGTGCATGTGCACTGAACATCTTGCCGAGGGCAAAAGATAGAAATTACAATAGACATTTAAATTATAAAAATCGTAAAATGAAAGTAAATCAAAGAAACTTGTACAAATGTTGTGTAAAATTTACAAATAAAATTGTATAAAACTTAAAGTCCTATAAAGTAATTGTTACGTTCACATAGAATCGTCACTAAACGCTATTTTTCTTAACACTGGGGTCGTGCCCCGCTCTGTATAGAGAACACTATCACGGTCATTTATTTGCACTCGCGCACTTTCACTAGGTCCACTTGTTTCCACACAATCGTTGTTGCGCCTGGAGGGCTGTGGCTGCGGCCCAGCCTCCCGGTTGTCGACCACCTCGGCCGCTTGTCTTGCAGTTGCTGCTACCGTCTCTCGTTGCGACTGCATCCTTCTCCAGCCGAGAAAAAGGATTATTATCGCTCCAATTATCAAGATACCGTAGATGAGGGTATAGTGGTGTATATCGTGAATCGATATCTCCTTCGTTAAGGGTTGTTCTTCTTTCATAATCTTAATGTTCTGCTCTATGCTTTCCCTTAATAACGCAGTACCATCAGCTTTGCCATCTGTTGTCATTTCTGTTTCCATATTCTGAACTGTTATGTTAATTACATGATTAATTGGGGCAATATTCGGAACTTCGACGTCAGGGGTTATGTGGAGTGTGCTCTCCTTCTTTTTGTGGGTGTAAACAGTCAAATTCTCCATTTTTATGATGCAGCCTTCGGGAATGTTGATAATGTTTGCGCCAGTCAGCTGATGCGCTGTAACTTGATCTTTGCACAAATTTCGTAGGTTACACTTGTCGCAGCAAAAGGATAGGTATTGGTTTACACTGGACAAGCTTATCCATTTGTTTTGGCATGTAATAATATTGGTTTTGCACCGATCTACGGTGTTGACTTCTCTTACACAAAAGTCAAGGTCGCTCTTCATTTTATAGACAGGGCTGGTCAATTGACATAAATATGTTGTTGAGTCACGTGATATACAACGTTCTAACTCGTTTGTTGTGATAGGTAAGTAGGAGTCCTTTTGAAGGTTCATTGCAATATGGCTTTCGATAGGTATCACTACTAGCATGTTTTTGCCTACTTGTCGAGGTATGGCTTGAAGGTTATATAAATCGTAGTTATCTCTGCTTATTAATGGTACACGTATTTCCAAAAGAATGTATCGTTTTGTCATGACACATTTGATCCGTAATAAATGGTAAATATTTGTTAAGTCAAGCTGAATGTTATCGATAGGTAGTGTAAGTTCTTTATCCAATTGTCCCGATATGATACTTAATTCGTTTTGGAGTTGTTGCGGGCTTATCAAGTTAACGTTGATGTGTCCATTGTGGATATCTGTAATTGTATCCAGTAGTGACATTTGAATACCTTTTAAATGGGTCAGTATGTTAGTCGCGGCCATTGCTATTAAGGTGAATTCTGCTGTAACATCAAGTTCATTGATTTGTTTTGTTATTGCAAATGAATTCATTTCTAGACGTGTTAAGTGCTGGTTTATAATCTTATGTTGTTTTTGTATGGTGTTTTCTGTTCTTTGAAGTAAATTGTACTCTGCTTCCACGACAGAGGTTTGATTTTTCCATAACTGGGCCAGATGTCTTTGATTCTCTCGTACTAACGCAATGTCTCGTTCATACTGTTCCGCGAATCGACTGTCTAATACGCCGAACAGAGTGTTTGCGATATTCCCGACTCCGTTTACGAAGCCGCGTCTCCTTCGGGCTCGAGTGTGTATTGGTTGTTTCAGCAAAACTTTGTTGTTATATTCAAGCTCCTCGAAACCGTGACGTAACTGTAACATGATGATTTCACAATGCGACATAGGTTTTATTTGTTTGCAAATGTTATCTAAATGTTGGTAATATTTCGTGAACGCTACTGCGCCTTCCCAGTAAGGGTCTAGGTTGTAGTAGGCTATTATCTTCCACTCATCTCTGATTATCTGCATGTCGGCAACTTTGTCAAAGTAAAGCGCTTGATTTTTTGTTAACTGAGTTGTTTGCATGCACGTTCCGTGTGTAGCTATGGTCAGGATATAAAGAAACATCATAAGTAGTGATAGGACATAAGGTCGTTGTTTGTTTGTTGAGGTGCGTTGTTTCTTCTTGTTTTTTGGTTCTGAAGTTTCAGTGCTCTCTGGCGTTTGTTTGTCGATAGGGAGAAGGGATAATTTTGTTATTGGCCTTTTTAACTCGCCGCTTTTTGTTTTTAGGGTCACCACTCTAACATGACCGTCCTTGCCGGGATGTACGTCGATCACTCGTCCCATAGCCCATTTTCCGGGTGGAAGGTTGTCTTCGTGGATTACAACCATGTTTCCGATCTCAATGTTTTGTTGGGGTTCTTGCCATTTTGTTCTCGCTGTCAGTTGTGTTAAATATTCTGTTTTCCACCTTTTAAAAATGTCTTGAAATATTTTTTGGCTCAGATGCCATCTGGTGCGTGCGTCTTCTGCTGTGTCTATTACTGTTACCCCGGGCCTTCCCGGCGACAGGAAGTGGTTTGGCGTTAAGAAGTCGAGGTTGTCGATGTCGTCGTTAAGGGCGCACAATGGCCGAGAGTTAAGGCAACCTTCTATTAATGTCAAAATTGTTGAGTACTCTTCGAATGTTAATTTTTGTTCTCCTACTACACGTTTTAAATGATGCTTGAGGCTTCGTACAGCTCTCTCCCAGATGCCACCCGCGCTTGGCCATGAAGGTGCGTTAAAGTGCCATTCAATGTTCATTCCGGTAATTTCGGCTAAAAAGTTGCTATCAGTTATGTGCTGTAAATGTTGATATCCCTCTTGCAGTTTCCTGTTTCCACCAACAAAGTTTTTTCCATTGTCGCTGTACATGTGAGCCGGAGCTCCTCTTCTAGCTGCCATTCTCCGGAGGGCCGCCAAAAACGCTGAACTTGTTAAGTCGGTTACCAATTCTAGATGTACAGCCTTCGTCACCATACATATAAAAATGGCTATGTAGCCTTTTAATGTTCTTGCTCCTCGCCCTTTGCTGGCCTTTATGTCTACTGCTCCCGTATAATCCACCCCCGTATGATAAAAGGGTTTGGCGGGGTTGCACCTGGCTGCGGGTAAATCTCCCATGAGTTGGACTTGTTTCTTTCCCTCTTGTTTCCGGCACGTTACGCATTTGAGTAGCTCTCTTTTCACCGTGTTATATCCTCCTGTTATCCAGTATTCCTGGCGCAGGGAGCTCAACGTCAGCGTAGCTCCGCCGTGCAAGGTTAGCTTATGTGCCTGGTCTATAAGTAGAGTTGCCAGGCGAGACTCTCTAGGGATAATTTTTGGGTGTTTCATCTCTTCGCTCATCAAGGCTTGATCTAGACGTCCTTTAACCCTTAAAATTTGTTCTTCATCTAAAAACGGGTTTAACGGTTTTAACTTACTTTGTTTTTGTACGCATTTGTGCTTGCGCAAGTGATCTAATTCCTCTCCAAACTCACGTTGCTGTACATGTTTTATTATAGTTGCTTTCGCTTTCCGTATTTCTTGCAGTGTCAGATAACTCGGCCGTTGTTTACGTTTAGGTGTCAATGCTCTCTGTATCCATGCTAATATGTGTATTATTTTTTCTAATGAGCTATGTTTCTGTAATAACTGTTCTATAATGTTTTGATCAGTATTTGAATGTTGTATGACGTTAGAATGAAATGTTTTTTCCTCGTGATCTGTTGTAAATGTTTCTTGTTCAATGTTTTCTGGCCGGAATGTAGTTAGCCACGTAGGCCCAGTTTTCCATAAGGATTGATCGCTTAGCAGTTGAGATACATACCATCCTCTACTTGCTGCGTCAGCTGGATTCTCCTTTGTGTTTACGTAATGCCATTGTTTCGAGGGCATGATTTCCGTGATCTGTTTGACTCTGTTTGCAACGAAGGGTTTCCAGCGACTTGGTTCTCCTTGAAGCCATCCTAACGCCACCTTTGAGTCTGTCCACCCGTAGGTATTGATCTCACGATTTTCGAAGGCTCGTTTGACTTTACTCATAAGTTTCGCTAGTAAATGCGCACTGCTCAATTCAAGTTTCGGTAATGTTATTTTTGATTTCAATGGTACTAGCTTTGTTTTGGCCGCCACGAGCACTACCTTCTCTTGGTTCTTGACGCGTGCATATATGACACCTGCGTACGCGGCTAGAGATGCGTCGCAGAATCCATGTAACTCGATTACGTCATGTTCGCGGCTATTCAGCCATCTAGGAATCTCATATTCATTAAGCTTGTTGAGGTCTGTTTGCACTTTGTTCCATTCTTTATAAATGTCTTCTGGCACTTCGGAGTTCCATTCCATTTTTGATTTCCACACACTTTGGAAAAGTAATTTCATTTTTGTTACTACTGGCGCTACCCACCCCAATGGGTCGAATACTTTCGAAATTTCTGACAAAAGGATCCTCTTTGTTATTTTGTTGTGTTGTGTCGTCTCATATCGGAAGGTAAAAGTGTCCTTTGTCGGATTCCAGCATATCCCTAGAGTTTTGGGAACGACATCTGATTTAAAATTAAAAATAACGCTGTTTTGTTGGCTGGTCATATCTGTTAATAACTCTGTATTGTTGGCTGACCACTTGCGTAGGTTGAACCCTCCAGTTTTCAATAACTGGTCAAGGTCTTTAATAACGTTCTTCCCTTGTTCTATAGAGTGTACTCCGTGGACTAAGTCGTCCATATAGAAGGATTGTTCTAAGATTCTGGAGGCTTCTGGAAAGTTGTCTCGTTCGTCCTCCGCCAGCTTCTTTAGCGTCATCATTGCAAGAAACGGGCCCGCTTTCATCCCATATGTAATTGTTTTAAGTTCAAATGTTTGTAGGGGTTGTTTAGTGGATTCCCTCCAGATTATCCTTTGTAAACATGCGTCGTCCTCATGAATCAAAATCTGCCGGTACATTTTTTCTATGTCGGCGGTGAACGCATATCTATACTGTCTCCATCTGAGTAATAAAAATTGTAAGTCTTGTTGTAAGTTGGGACCTTTGTACATTAGGTCGTTGAGGGAATATCCTGTAGAAGTTTTCGCTGACGCATTAAATACGACTCTATAGCGTGTAGTTGATGACTCGACGCGCTCAATTCCATGATGTCCTAAGTAACATTCCAGAGTCTTGTTACCGTCAGCTGGCATCATATGTTGCAGCTCAGCGTATTCATTCATAAATGTTTTATAATCCGATGCTAATTTTGGTTGTTTCTCAAACTTTTGTTCTAGATTTTTAAATTGAGCTACGGCTTTTTGTTTAGACAATCCGAGGTTGTTCTCGAAATTTGGTTTCATGGGGAGCCGCACCTGGTATCTTCCATCTTGTTTCCTAACTGTTGTTTCCTGAAAATATTGAATACATGTTACGTCTTCCGCAGATAAATCTTCCTCTTCGGTTACATCTTCTACCTCCCAAAACTGTTGTAATTCCTCTAAGTTGTCTATCACCACGTTACAGTAGAAAGTGTTGCCTGTTTGTTTCGGCTTCCCACTCAAAAGCCATCCGATCCGAGATTGTTGTGCCAGAGGCTGTGTAGCATCTTTGCCTCCAAAATTCTTAATTCCTTCCAAAATAATGTTAGCGTAAACTTCTGCTCCAAATATCATGTCCACTTTTCGACTTATGTTGAACTCCGGGTCCGCTAAGTCAATGTTTTCAATTATGGGCCATGATGGTTTACTAAATGTTTTGTTAGGCAGATCCTTGACAAGGTTGTTTACGATTATTACCTCTGCAATAAATGTGTCGTCGCTATAGTTAGACTTGCATGTTATGTTTATTTTCCCTTTAAAGTTATTTTCTCTCTCACATACTCCGAAAAGCGTTCCCCTGTGTTTTTCTCTCTTGATTCTCAGTAACTGAGCGGCCTGTTCTGTTATTAAAGAAAGCTGACTCCCTGGGTCCACCATCACCCTCATGTTGTAAAAAGATCCGTCAGCACCCATCACTTTCAATTCAGCTGTAGCTAGAAGAGTTTCTAAATGTTCATTTTGTGTTTGTGCCACATGCGCGTTGCTACCTACATGCTCCTTGTTTGCTGACGTCGTGGCTGTGTTGCTTGTTGACTTACTCAATGCGTCATGTAAAATAGTGCTGTGCGCAGCTTGACAGTTGCGACATCTTTTCGTAGAGTTGCACGTTTTTCCATTATGCGAAAACAAGCAATTAAGGCATAATGACAACCTATTTACCGCATTTAATTTTTTATCGTTTGGCATTTGTAGAAAAAACTTGCAATTATAGATTCCGTGGTCACTTTTGCACAATGGGCACTTGAAACCCGATCCGATTGGTTTCGCAATCGCTGCGTAATTCCCATTGCTTTTGTAATTGTTGTTGGATGTATGTACTGGTTTTCGATAAGATGACGAATGTTGTTGAATGTTTGTTGAATGTTGTGTGTTAGGTTTTTGGTGTCCGTCTTGCCTTCTCCGAGCTGACGTTTCTAGTGTTGTAAATTTGCTCTCTAGGAAGTCCAAAAGCTCTTGTAACTTTGGCATATCTCTTGTATTTTTAAGGGATTCTAAATAATCCGTATATGTTTCTGAGTCTAGTTTTTGGCCCAAAATATGAACCAAAATTGGATCCCAGGTTGTTGTATCGATTCCCAGATTCTTGATGGCATTAAAAGTTTCCATAGATACATCATGCAGCCTCTTAATTTGCGCCATAGAATTTTGTTGAATGTTTGGTAAACCGAATAAAATGTTCATATGCGATGTAAAAATCATTCTCTTGTTGTCGTAGCGATGATTGAGTATCTCCCAGCACGTCATATAGTTGTCAGATGTTATTGGTAAATGTTGTATGAGTCTTTCAGCCTCGCCTCTGAGCTTAGCCTTTAAAAATTGCATTTTTTGCGCATTGGACAATGCGGGATTCGCATGTATAGCCTCTACAAATAAATCTTTAAACGATACCCACTGATTATAATTTCCGCTGAAGATTGGTATTTCCAGCTTAGGTGTCGTCTTCTCCCTGTGCGATACTGACCACATCTTAGTGTTAATTGTTTTCTTTAAGTTGTTATATTGTTTTTCGTAGGAAGCAAAACTCTCGTCGTATGTTATGTTTTCACCGTTTAGCTCACTATCGATTTCTAAGTGAAGTGTGTCGATTGCCTCCCACCTGGCGTTTAATGTTTTAAGAGCATCTTCATACTCCCATTTCGCTGTCAACGTTTCTATGTCAATGTTAGCCACTGTTCTTTGAAATGCCCGAAAGTTCGCCTCCTGTTTTCGTAGCGTTTCATCTATCCGACTGTATACCCCATGACTCTTGTACTCCTGTTCGACGGGTCTCTTAGACAAATCTTTGTTCCGCGAGTCTAGCAACTGTTTACTAGTACCCGCTGGTCCCGTTACCTCCTTCGTTTGCTCTCCCCTTACCGTAGTAGGGGTCTTGTTCTTCCACAACTCTTCATTCATCAAGTTCTTACACTCCTTATATACCTCTTCCGTTGTTTCGTAAAGTTGTTCCGTAAAATAAGGATCCGTCCTTGGTGTCTCCGTGTACACCCGGTCGTGGTTAAATTGAAATTCTTTCCATAATTCTTCCAACTTTTTTAATTTCCGCCTAACATACTCCGCGTTGCTTTTCCTTTCCGCTCCATCCTTCTTAAAATTGGTTAAAACGGACTTTATTTCCTCTGCTAAAACGAACTGATTGTTCACGTCCGTCATGTTTCCTCAGTAATAGCTCCCAAAGATTAAATATGGAAAGATCTTACTTGAATATCTCCTGTCGTTAGTGTCACCTGGCCGAATGCTACTGCTGCACTTCGGCTTCCTCTGCTGTTGCCGCTTCCACTGCAAACTGCACCACTCAAATGTTCTGCTAGCTCTTTGCACTTCACTCGCGTATACGTAGCCCGATGGTCCAAGTACTGACGCGCGCGAAGTACTTTTCTCGAAGGACCAAATGTTGAGGATGGTAGCTTGCGGTGGTTGTTGAAAGACCGGAGAGTCTCAGTAAAAATGTTTATTGGTTTACAATGTTACATCAGTTAACTCTAAAATGTTAATATTAATGTTAAATAAATGTTAATAAAATAGTTATTTGTTTTGAATGCACCCGATCGTTAAGAATCCGAAAAGTACACTGATTTGTGCGGAGTAGCGCGGACGGCCGCATCGCCAAACTAAACTGGGTCGCGGGCGCCTGTCACGTGTTCCGTGCATGTGCACTGAACACTTAGAAAAAATTGTAAATATTCGTCTCGTGAACTATTTAGAGAAACACTCACTGTTGTCAGAACATCAGTTTGGTTTCAGACGCGGCAAATCGACTGAAGATGCCGTGCTTACTCTCACAAACATGATCTCTGGTCATCTAGATGCCGGTAAATGCTGTATAGGGGTATTCCTTGACCTGGCGAAGGCCTTTGACACCGTCTCAATTCCCATTCTTCTCAAGAAACTAGAAGCTCTCGGAATTCGAGGCTCTGCACACGACTGGTTTTCCAGCTACCTAACAAATAGACAGCAATCGGTTAAGATCGGAGATTCAACAAGCTGCAGATCTCACATCTACTTCGGCGTCCCACAGGGCAGTATCCTCGGACCCTCGCTTTTTATTACATACATTAATGACCTTCTTCAAACCACTATCCCAAACTCAGAATTCATCTGCTATGCTGATGACACCGTAGCTCTTTTTAGTGGTAATACTTGGGAGGAAACATACTTAATTAGGTTTAGTTACCGTATGTTACCTACTCTTTTGTAAGCCCCAAGATACAGGCTCAGCCTAGTTTGGTGCTTACCGGACACCTTTGTGATTGCCTACCTATTTTATTATAAATAAATTATTCTTATTCTTATTCTTATTCTTATTCTTATTCTTATTCTTATTATTTAGCCAAAATACTCAACAAAGTTTTACTGAATGCTAAATAAATAGGTAAACTTTATAACACAATTTACACAATGAATATTCCCAACATTATCGTTCAAAACCCCAAATACAATGAGTCTTAATAAATGTCGAAACATTATCATCACGGTCAACTCAGATTAAGTATATTCACGCTGTCCTGACAGCTACACACTCGGGTAGCCATATTTGGCAGGCGTTGCCCAAAAATACAGCTTCTTCGGACACTTGATGTCAATTGTTTCATTGTCTTTACATTGCATTGTAATGCAATCGGGAAAGCGGGACTTTTGGCACAGGCAGAGAAATGGTAAACCGTTTCGCATGTGATATCTTCTTGCTGAGACTTTTTCATCTGCTAGAGGATCTTACTAAATAATTGGAAATGATATTATTGACATCTCATTCGTCAAAAAAATGTCCACGAAAAATGGCTCCCTATTCCGGGCTTGCGTTTTCTGTAACAGCTTATTACCACTGCCAAATATGTAACTATAAATGTCATTGAATGACACACGTGTCCACGAAAAATGTAGAAATAATGACTCCTATTTTTAGCTCTTGTTTTCTATAACAGCTAAAGGTATTTATTCCCATAGTTATCACGGCGAGGATCGATCGTTACTATCCTAATTGGAGACGCGATCACGCGAGCTAATTGCTAGCCACCGGCGCTTGCGCACAGTCACGATATTACTGACAGTATTATAACATCATATAAACGTCATTCAGCGTAAGCATGAAAGTTTCTTGCAAGTACAGTAAGTACAGTACCTCTACCAAATACCTAAGTATACGAGAACTATAAATGTTATTGAATACTTAACACACGTGTCCACGAAAAATGTTTAAAGGGCGATTCTCAGAGATGACGTTCGGTGCCTGACTTCGGTGCCGAATTTTATTTTTTACTTATTTGATACACAACTTTATTTCCTAAAATCTAGCCTTAATATAAAAAATATTGGTAGTGGAGGCCTCCATTAGAACCTTATAGTTTCTTTGATATTTGAGATTTAAAAAACACCGAAATCATGTGCAGGCACTGAAATCAATTTGCGTCACCGAATTCAAAAATGCTTACACAGAAATCACACTTCAATTTTATGTCTAAATTATATTATAATTTATTAATATTTTTTATTCTTATTTGATGATAACTATGATAAGCGATGTAGCGAGGCTAATGATATAGCATAGCTTACATAAATTTAATAAATAGTACCTTTGTTTACTCAAGATTTTAAAATAATCAAGTTGCGGCTTATGAAACAACATCTCTAGAAGATATCCCACACTAATTGACTATCCTCATACAATAGGGCGATGTATGGTCCTGAAACGAGTTTCAGACATGTCGACCACAAATTCGCACATAAGTGCTATGAAGAAGAAAATGTTTGTTTCACACAATCCAACGGCACACTCATCAAAAAGAAACTTATGTTACCTACACCCGATAAACAAGATACTTTTGAGTGGTATTCAATGCTCAGAAATATTTAATGCACTTATAAAACAATGTAAACAATACGGAAAACAAGTATTTTGCTAGACTTATAAATAGGTATGTAGTATTTTTGAATGACAGAGGTTTAAAGTGTGAACTCCCTCAATTTAGAACTATTTGAAGTTGTTGACTAATGCTTAAAGATAAAATCACCTATTAATTATGATCTCCTGCACCCTCACACACTTGAGCTAAATTGTAACTCCGATATTTAAACATAAATACATCAGACATTGAGGATTGTTAAAACATTGGCTATGTTGAATTTGTGTTCATGGCTATGCTTTAGAAACATTGATCAGTAGGTACGTTCAGTGCCTTTGAAGCGATATCGACAATAGAAGGCCACTTTATTTGTAATCCCTTGTTTTGTGGGTGCACCTTGCATAGTATGTAAAACACAAGTTATTTTAAACGAAGTGGGATTAACTGCATTTATTTAATATGGCTGACACGTTTAAAGGTATCGTGGTGTAGGGTCTCAAGTGATACAGAGGACAAATTCACATAATATACTCAATTGGTTTGAAGATAAATCAAGACAACAGCGAAAAGAGAGAAAAAAACATTGGGTCTACGATTTTCAACATACGTCTCGTGAAAAAAAAACACTACTCATTGTAAACTAGTGATTTTGTTTACTTATACTATGACTTAATTTACGTACATCGTACAAGCATAGTTTTACGTTTATAAAGCGTATCTTGAACTTTTTAGGTGTGATAAGTTAGAAAATAAAGTACAACAAACTAGTTTACAAAGCAGGATTTGAATTCGGTGATCACTTTCTTGATATCGGTGGTCAAAAAATCCACCGAAACCAAGGAAATCAACACCAGTGATGTCAAAATTAATCGCTTTTTAGCAATTACAGAAATAGTATGAATGATACAGAGGAGACGTAATAATGACGGGTTTAGGTACTTTCGAGGATTTCTTAATCACTTGCATAACGATAAATGCACTAAAACTGTGGGAGAATATTGCACCACCGATCTCAAAAAAACATAGAACCAAATCCACCGAATGACAGAGAAACATTTAAAAAACTACCTTAGTATACTGTGACTGCACCTCTACTTTATTCAATGGTTAAGGCACAACTAAAGCATACTTTGTTTGAGCCACTGAGTTCCTGGTCTACAACTTTGTAAGAGTACCGACATGGTTTGTAAATTACACCGAAATCAGTCAATAGCCCGGGACACATCGTAAATTTGGTTTTATTCAATGTGTTGAGCAAACACATTACTTTGATATAAAGAATATGATCAGTTAACTAATACCTTATGCGTGAACACCGATAATAACTCCGATATAATGCCCCATCTTGAGTAATAATTTTTTGTTCCAAAAAATCTGGGCGCGGGACAGGCCCACCGAACATCATTTTTCGCATTTGGATATTTTTTTAATGTTATATATAAATAATAAATAAATAGTTTGATAGTGTCCCAGGTAGAATACATGCTGAAAATCATGCCTGAATTAATTCAGATTTATTGAACAGTAAATTCAATAACTTTTTGCTCCGGACACGTAAAAATGGCCCTCCTGAGAAATGCCCTAAACAATGACTTTTATTTTTAGCTCTTGTTTTCTATACCAGCTATTTGTTCCCATAGTTATCACGGCGAGGATCGAGCCTTAATTTAATATCCTAATTGTATCCATATGATGTATGGCTGCGCATATTTTTGTTCGCTATCGTTTTTTTTGCAGTCAATTCGAAAGCTTCTACAATTATCGTTACGATAAATTGCCGACATGTCATTATTTAAAGGAAATCATTGGTAGTTTCAAATGGTCGTTTCGTTCTGACTTCTCTGTGCATGTATTAGTGCGAGTGAGACGCTCGCGCGAATGACAGCTATCTGACATGATTCCGATATGATTCAAATATCGGTTTGATGTCAGGTGCACGTTCGAATTAGCCTGTTAGTCCGACAGTAAGTTCAATAAGGTTATAATTATACTATACAACAGGATATACGTTTCGGCGAAGTCACAATACTGCATACTCGTATGTTACTTTCGTCTTCGAGATCCTTACCCTGTACCGCCGAAGGCAGTAGTCTCGTGTTTTTCCCTACTTACTAACACGTTAATAAGGGATGAAGGCAGGCGGCCTCGATGAACATAATATACTAACTTGAGAATCGTGATTTGTTTTGTAACACACATGTTGATGAAAATATGTACCGGGGGTAATGTGCAAGTTTTTCAATGTCAACAGACAATTTTTTATCAAGCAGATACGTCTGCAAGCGATACTATTTATTATTATTAATGACATAAATAAAATAGTATATATCTTGTTTGTAAATAAATGATTATAATTAACCGAAAAAAAAAATAGTTATTTGTAGAACAAGAGATCAAAGTTTGATATTTCTTCGAGTGCTTATTTTGAGTCCCGTGCAAGCGAAAGATTCTATACTAGATTCACGAGCGTAGCGAGTGAATCTAATTTAGAATCTTGAGCGTAGTAAGGAACTCAAAAGCGCACGAGATGTAAATAACTTTGATCTCGTGTAGTTCACAAAACTTTTCACCTCAGCAGTGAGAACATATTAAAGAACCCGAATAATGTATTCCTTTTTCATCACTTACCTCTTTTTCTTAAGATATACCAACAATTAAGTTTTCACCTCAGCAGCTCGAACCCTACTTTGCTACTTAAAAACAGTGAGCAAAATGCGATTTTGCTCACTGTTTTTAAGTAGCAAAGTACCCTTGTTCGAGCTGCTGAGGTGAAAAAAATATTATAGGTACCCAGTCCTAGTCTCACAGTAAGTTCAATAAGGCTAGTATTGTGATATCATATAATATTCACCGCTTATGGCAAGACTCAATTTGGTTTAATAATTATTTTTTTGTTTTATTTTTGTTGACGTGTAAAAGTGCCCTTGTGGCCTATTTGCTAAATAAATGTTTTAGTTTTGAGTTTTGAATTATTTATACGTTGCAAAAATCGAACAAAACCCTAGCAGACATAGACAGCAGAAAAATACATATTTCAAAGTTCTAAGAGGGTCTGTCTAAAATATTACGTTTTATTCAGTGTTATTAGTGTAGAGAATATTTGACTTCCATTGTAGTAAAATATTGGTAAAACCCCCTCATTTATAAATTTAGCAACCTCTCACAAACCTATGTAGGTATACTTACTCAGAAAAGAGTTGTGTACTTTTTCAGCCTTCCTCAAAAAATTTTAAATACCAATGTGACAAACTGTTACATAAGCCGTGAAATTACGATTCCGATAACTCGAATCGGAATCGACTGAATCGATTGATCAACGTCCTTCCTTTATCAAAACGAATTATTCGCGACGCTCATCTTGATAAACCGCCGTTTTGGGACGCCATTTTCAAAATGGTGGCACGAATAATGTGGTTTGTCTTTATTAAAAAGATTGCGAGTGTTAAAATATTCAAGGATGAATTACCTATAGTCCGTCAACCAAATCTTGTCAGTAGCAATGTAAAGCAAACTAAAGTAGGGCAACACTCAAAGAGCAGTATTGCGCTAAGAATAGCAGCAATGTACATCGAACCAAAAGATTTTTTTTTTCCGCTGAGCGCGCCCTGCGTACGTTAATTCAAATTGTCACTCGCGGTTTATTGAAAAAATTTGAAACATGGATGGACAATTTAAAAGCGATGTTAAAACAATGTTAATCAAAATGATGAACAAATTTGAAGATATCAAAAACAACTGCCTATCGTAGTGCTTATATTCTCTTTGTTCCCTATCTATGTCTTCTGTTGACTAAAATAAAATCATATCAAAATGCAGATAATTAGATAGTGCATATATTTGTTATTTACAATATAATATGCCACTTGTTAAGGTGACGGTAGAGGTGGGTAAATTTTCAGATTCTGTCAATTTACCCCATTTCACACACAAGCGCACTTCACGCACACTACCTCACTTTACTGGGACAGGTCATTGACCCATCAAGTTTTTTTAAGATTGCGTTTTGAGTTTAGTGTTAACCACTGACCTCTTTTGAGGAACAGAAACTGTAAAAACGTTCCATTGAAAGAAGAAAGAGAAACAATACATTAAATCTTGCTCTCCTTGTCTGTTCATGTCACACGTGACGTATTTAAATTCTAATTTAATTCATTTGATTGTTAACTATTTTCTGCATATTATGGCTTTGTCGAGATACGCGTTTTGTAAAGTTAAACCGAATAAACCCAGATGTCATTAAGTCAGATGTAAAATGTTATTTACTACTCTATACGGTTATTCATAAGGCGAAAAATCAATTCAATTAAAAATTTAAATAAATAAAGTTTCGGCAGGGTGGAAATTTAATTAAGGCCGACAAAATAAAATTTAATAATATATGTCGGCTGATGTACCCCTAAGATCTTTACAGATTTACTTGTACGAGTATCCTATATTCGCTATTTATTTTGCTATTAAATTTATAAAATTAAAATAAATAATTAAATATTATACTGGCATTCCACCGCTATTATTTCAGTGCTGAACTGATTATCTTCGATCGTAGCCTTGATGATGTAGTTGTACTTACACTTACGGCGGTAGAAGCGGCAATGAACCCCGCGCAGCGTAGAACGAGAGGTGCGTTGGGATAAGTGCATATACATATAATTCTTCGTGCGTCTGTCTGTCTGTCCGTCCGTCTGTCACAGTCTATTTTCTCCGAAACTACTGGACCAATTCAGTTGAAATTTGGCACACATATGTAAATTTGGCACACAAATGTAAATTTGTGACCCAAAGATGGACGTGTAACGTAAATAAAATGTATTTTAGAGAATTTGAAATACGGTAGCCATTTTTGGGGGGGGTAAATGAAAAAATTAAAAAATATGTTTTTTAAACTATATAGTGTTACATATCAAATAAAAGAGCTCATTGTAAGAATCTCAAACATAACTTTTTTTATAATTTTAGGATTAATAGTTCAGCAGTTATTCATGAAAATAGGCAAAAAATGATCATTCTCCGCCCACTTTCTCCGAAACAACTGGATCTAAAATTTTGAAAAAAATACACAAAGTAGTTCTTTACCTATATATGTCAGGAAAATCTATAAGAAATGTGCAGTCAAGCGTGAGACGGACTTAATATAGGGAACCCTTAGAATGCGAGTCCGACTCGCACTTGTTTTTGTTTAGCTCTTATTAGGTTTAAGGAGTTTTATGAGTGAAAAAAGAAGTTTTTTGTTTTATGTGCCCGCGTTATTGCCGATCGATTGTGTTTTAAACGATAATTAGACAAAAAAACTTGTTTTTCACCCAACGAATATAGATCCCCATGACACATCTTCCAAGTCGCCTTTGGATAGGCTTAATTCTAAAAATAATTGAAATAATGTTCTATATCATTCATACTTGCAAAAAAAGACTAAAAATAATTTACGTGACCAATGCTTATTATTAGTAAATATCTTACAATTTAATATCTGATATATCACACGATACAAAAAAATGGCCGCAAAGTTAAAAGTTTATTTATTTACGTTACTAGTCCATCTTTGGATCACCGACTCTTTGTCATATGTGAAAAATGTGTACCAAATTTCAATTGAATTAGTCTATTAGGGGCAGACACACGAGTGATCTTAAAAGGGATTTTTTTCTTGAATGATTTGTATGTACTTACCCCAACGCACCTCACGTTCCACGCGGCGCAGCACACACGAGTGATCTTAAAAGGGATTTTTTTCTTGAATGATTTGTATGTACTTACCCCAACGCACCTCACGTTCCACGCGGCGCAGCGTAATCAGTAAGTACCTAATAATTAGTGTCCGACCGAAACACAAATTTCTGTATATATAAATATTGTTGTCCTACTTGCTCGCCAACTTTTGGTCTTTGTCACATAGTTAGTTTCATAATACGAAGTACTATTTCGTATGTTTCGGCCAGGCCGAAAGATTCGGCCGTTTTTTGGCCGAAACCGAAACTACGGCCGAAACATGATTTTATGGCCGAAACCGAAACCGAAACCGAATCTTCGGTCGGACACTACGAATAATCACAATGGTCTTAAGTACCACAGACCCTACTGTCGCTTAAGTCCTTTATGACAATCTCTGCCTATTAGAACTTATAAAAAAAAAAGAAACCGAGTAATTATATCCAACTACCGAACCTGCTTACAAATTTTCTCGAGATATTTGAGAAATGTGATATGCAAAGGAGAACATTCGAACAAACGAAAGTATTTTTGCCCAAGCTGAAACGGAGACCTTCGCCTACGCTCGGTCAGTGATGGTTTAGGTACAGTCAGCTGCAGGTCACCCCTGCATAGAAGATTGTATGCAGGGGTGGTACCTTTTCTCTGCAGCTGACTGTACACCTATAAAAAATTGTAGTCCCTGCTGCAATTTTATACCGGTACCGTACTTTATATTTCAACAGGTATAGTACCTTCAAAACGAAGCGGTATTGATAAATAATAACGGTACCGTACCGCCTATAAATAATAATAATAATTCAGCCTATATACAGGGTGGTCCAAACCTTGACGTCCAAAAATTTTTTTTTAGATTCCTCACGTCGTGGGCTATCAGAATATACCCCATGTATGTTAGCCGATTTTTCGTAGTTATCGAGTTATGATTTTTTTTTACTTTTAACTTTTCATATGAAATTCCGGGGTTCCCATACAGAGTGGCTAAAAAATAACTGCATTTCCGTTGCCAGGGAGGTTTTGGGATTATACTGAGCAACTTTTACAATGGGGCCAACCCCGAAACCGCGAAAAAAAATTACCCTTCCATAGAAAATGGACTAGCCAAAATGTATAAAAAGCCAATTTTTTTTCGCGATTTCGGGGTTGGTCCCATAATAAAAGTTGCTCAGTATAATCCCAACACCTCCCTGGCAACGGAATGCAGTTATTTTTCAGCCACTCTGTATGGGAACCCCGGAATTTCATAGGAATAAGAATAAGAATAGAATAAGAATAAGAATTGTTTATTGCTACATACATGAACATAAAATAGAGTTAGAATTACTTACATAATAAAATAAAACAGTTGTTATCATATACAAAACAAAAGTGAGAAGATCTTTGTATTAGGCAAAGGGTTCCAGTCTCAGCGTGTGCCGGGCCTAGGTGCCCGGCGCTGGTTTTCAGACCGGTCCCAGACTAAGGACGGTCGGAGAATATTACCTACATAGGAAAAGTTAAAAGCTTAAAAAATCATAACTTGAAAACTACGAAAAATCGGCTAACATACATATGATTTTTGGACGTCACGGTTTGGACCACCCTGTATAGACAATAATCTCAACGCTAGCCCAATGCGGATTGGGGACTTCACACACAGCTTTGAATTTCTTCGCAAATGTATGCACTACGAGTATGCAGGTTTCCTCACGATGTTTCCTCCTTCACCGAAAAGCTAGTGGTAAATATCAAATGATATTTCGTACATAAGTTCCGAAAAACTCATTGGTACGAGCCAGGATACCAATGAGTTTTTCCTTACCGCTTATACCGTAAAGAAATAATGCAGTCTCTGCTTTGCACGATTATTGTGTGGACATAATTCTTATAATCACCGAAACATACATACCTCTACGCACAGAATGTCATTGAAATAAAACATTGTTTTTTATAGTAAATTAATATAACATTCGATTTATACACATAACAATAAGCAGGCCAGGCCGCAGCGATATTGGCCTGTAAGCTTCATCTCGGTCTCCAAATCCGCAAAACTCGCTGGTACTAAATGCTGGTCTTGCCGTTATTAATTATCTTGATTCTTGAAGATTATCAGAACAGCACGTTACGTAATCGCATACATAGACGGAACGAACGTCAACAAAGTAGGTGTAGACACTGCAAGTCTTTAGGTATTAAACGAATTACGCTTCGTATTAATAGATGAGTAATATTTAAATGAACATATAATATTCTCTAACATAAATACAAGATTACAATTAATTGACATCAAAAGTCATTGACGTACAGAAGTCATATACATTTTTATAATGACGCAAAATTGATACCAGCATAATGAAAATCAATCCCAATCAGTAAAACGAGTCTTTAAACTTTTTTCATTTTAAGCGGGTTTTGAAGGAACAAGTTACTTAAATTCGATTGTAATCGTATTGTTTTAGGATAATTTACTGCTGTTTTCGACCGTTACGACCCGTAAATAACAACAACTCACATTTAAAATTTGACTGGAGCTCGACGTGATTATATTTATTTACCCTATTTTATGAAATACAATTTATCTACTGGTATACATTTTCGTATGCGTATATGATGAAATGTCTTTATTAATGTCAAAAACGAGCTATGACGATGTACACGTCTGCTTCGATGCAAGGCCAACGGCCATCTGACTCGAAGAAGAGTTTTGAGTGATGTCGTCAATGTATGGAAATTATACGAAAGTTTACATTTGGGATTGAATTTCTGTGTTGTATTTGTGAGTAAAAATATTAGTAGATAATAATCTGGTAGTTTAGTTATCTAGCCTTCAAAATCCCACAACAACTCAATTACTGTCAAAGACAAAACTGTAATGCGTCTTGCTCAAACGGAACTCCATATTTTGATTTTTGGACACTTTTAGTGTCGATTTGTAGAGAATTACAGGAAATAAAAAAAAATATGGCGTGAAGAGCCGGTACACGGCTTCTTCGTGAACAGATTTGCGTATAATTTAATGCAGTTATTAATCATTCATTGAACAAATTGATTGCACAAAGTGAGGTCTAAATCGAAAACGTCATATACCGTCCCCTTAATGTAAATTAGTGTACTCTTCTGGATGAATATGACATACCTGTGTAATTTTTTTGATTGGTATATATTGTACAATAGGATTACATATTAAAAATAAAACAACTGATATTTGGGTGTTTATTTAATTTAAAGGTAAATAAGATAAGGGTCACTTTAGCTTACACTATAATTCAGGTCATTAATTGAAAAAATATAATGAAGTTACCAATGTTACCGGGTCACTTCAACCAAGCATAATACTCTGTAGTATTCTATTGCATCTTTGTAAATAGTCACAACTGATTGCTGAAAATATTAGACATGTGGGCCTATGGACGGTTTCCAGGACACAATTTATGGTCTTGTTGGATAGATTTAGGCATACGTTTTAATTTGATTTATGCCTTTTAACCCTAAAACAAAAAAACTGAACATAATCTTAAAAGTTCGAAAGAGTTCTTCCAGTATGTACTTGTCATAACCTCAATTTTTAGTAATGTTTACCATCAACGAGCATGATTGTACATTGTAGGCCCCTTAGCTTTGCTTATTCTTATTTAATGTATTGGTATTTAATGGTGACAGCAGAAATATCTCTTGAAACAGAAACGATTCAGAATGAAAACCAAATGAAAACAAATAAGGTGACGGCTGTCGTTCACGATCCACGTTCCACAGATAAAACACAGATGACACGCATTTTGGAATTATTCGAACACAGTGTTGCTAACCCGCGATTTTTCAAATTTGCCGCCTTTTACTACTGACAAGATTTGGTTGACGGACTTTATTTTAAATATTTTCTTATGTTAGGGGACAAAGGAAAGGAAATTAAGAATGTTGGGTTATTGGTAAATTGTAAACAAAAAAACCGGCCAAGTGCGAGTTGGACTGAGATACGCGTCGTACTCGTGAACGGGTGCTGTTTGTGGAGACGGGTCTGTTTAAGCTAACACGAATATATTTAGTAACTTTATTTTTTAATTTAATTGCAGTGAGACGCCTCATTCGGTTCTCGTATGTTTTTTTTTCTTTTCTCGTAATGTGTTAATCATACAGGATTCTGAATCTTGGAGACCCTATACATCTCTAAGGATAATATGATAAACTATGTTATTTTTTAGTTCTGACACTTAGAGACATTTACACCTCTAAATAAGTTTAAATTTTTTTTTCCATGTATCTGTTTTGTTTTTATTTTAAAATTATTATTATAGTTTTTTTATGTAATTCGACATTAAGAGACCTTATACATCTCTAAGTAATTGTATTACGTTAGTTTGATTTGGTAGTTGTAGTTGTATTTAATAATTGTTGATGTATTATTATTATTATTTTGCTTGTATGTAAATTCAATGTTGACGTGTAAAAGTGCCCTTGTGGCCTATTTGCTGAATAAATGTTGAAGTTTGAAGTTTGAAGTTTGACTCGCGCACGGAGGGTTCCGCACCATCAACAAAAAATACTTAGAGCAAAACAAGCAAAAAAACGGTCACCCATCCAAGTACTGACCCCGCCCGACGTTGCTTAACTTCGGTCAAAAATCACGTTTGTTGTATGGGAGCCCCACTTAAATCTTTATTTTATTCTGTTTTTAGTATTTGTTGTTATAGCGGCAACAGAAATACATCATCTGTGAAACTTTCAACTGTCTAACTATCACGGTTCGTGAGATACAGCCTGGTGACGGACGGACGGACGGACAGACGGATGGACGGACGGACAGCGGAGTCTTAGTAATAGGGTCCCGTTTTTACCCTTTGGGTACGGAACCCTAAAAAAGATAAGTAACTAGGCGAGATAAGTACGTATACTATAGGCTGAATTATTTTTATGATTATTACTACCTTTTCCAATGCCAAGTATGCGTGATGTTACCAAACAGAACCAGGCGTACATTAATATGGTCTTAATGCCGAGTTTATGACAGTTAGGATATTTATTAGTGTTCACTTGGATTGACTTAATCCTTTGATTTATAACTACGATTTTGCTTTAAAGCTGTAACTCTGGTCTAAATATGTCCAAATAGTTGAATCTATAAAATTTAAAACGTTGAGTCTTATTACAATTGCTCAACGAATGTGCGAGGGCATTGTAATACATAAATAAATAATTATGTACGAGATTGTGCACACTCAAACGACAGGACAGGAGACAGACGTATATCTCAGGACTGACCTTACGGGCAATAAGAATGGGGCATGAATGGGGCCAGTAAAGCGGTGTGAAACCGCTACAACGCGATTGGTTGGTGAGTTCGCATTACGCGCGCGATTTTTCGCAACTAGTTGCGTTAGACTGCACGATTGGCTCGAATTCGTTAGTAACACCGCTTAACTAGTACCATTTTTAGTGCCATTTGTAAGGGTCGTCCTGAGATATACGTCAATGATAGGAGTGAATTCCATTTATTGATATTACCACTAACATGAATACAGCAAGTAAGTATCATATAACGTTATGTCAATGGCTCCAAACTGCAAGATCTGAATTTCCAAATACGATCATATATCATAAAGGGAACATACTGCAGTTGAAAACGAACCATACTACGTTGGAATATAGTCTATTATATCTGTCGGAGCGAGACACCAGAAAGACGTATTGCAGCATTACAGTTCATAGTTGGACGCCTGTATAAAATCTATTAGCAATGTTTGGCGTATTGTTGAACTAAAATGACAGGTAGAAGGCTTTGGAACGTCAAGATGACGTAGTATCTTGAGTGAACGTAGGCACGAGCAGGCATTTTTGTCGTTATGTTGGTAGACTGGTCAGGCAGGTTTACCAACTTGAATTGGAGGCGGGAGCGGTTGGCTCCGCCGCTGGAACTGGCTTCTTTCTTCTTGATCGGACCGCGCTAGAGATCGGACGTTAGCCAAGCTCGTGCCTAATTCGCTACGTTCCTGAAGGCTTACACCTGAAGGATTATTCTGAAAGCTTATAGATTCTCACGTTGTTTAACCGTTTAGCTAAGTGTTTTATTCCAAGTGTTATTTTGATTTCTTATGTGCCATTAGAAGCTTACTTTTGTAAAATAAAGATTTGAACGGTTTCACGTGATCTTTTATTTTGATTCAAATAATTTTGGAATAGTGATTAGTTATTTTTATTATTTAGTACTCAAATAATAGTAGGCACTAGTATGGTTAATGAGTCCGAATGTTTATTTCATGCGTAGGTAGCATACCTACTATTTTGGCTGTGAAGTAATACATCTAGGTACTACCCCCACGCGCCCACCGCCATCGGGACCATCCGTCCCCGATATCAGCAAGTGGGATGGATGCGGAGTTTCATGTATTGCTTACACAGCCACCTGGGAGCGTGGTGTATTTCTGGTGACCTACATTCCATAATCTGGTTATTTGGTAACGGTAAGCTCACGTGTCTAACCTTGATTGAATGGTGAGTGTAATTCATTGTTATTTGGTGAGAATTATTGTGAAACTGTGAATTATGATTGAGGCAGTCGAGCATAGCGGTCTTTACGTGACGTCATCTCTGGGATCGTTACGTTTCTTTATAATTAATTTTTGTAATCCATTTAAATCGAAGCGATCTTGAGTTATTTTGATTTGAAATCCATACTGTTAATTAAAACCGAGTATTAGCTATCACGACGTGATACTATTTCATCGCTCACTTGTGAATCTACCCTCAATAATTGATTTTTCATGGAAATACAATTAATTTTTAAAATCCATTTAAATCTAAGTGATCTTAAGTTATTTTGATGTGAAATCATATTGTTAATTAAAATCAAATATTGGCTGTCGCGACGTGATATTATTTCATCGCTCACTTGTGAATCTACCCTCAATAATTGATTTGAACATACAATTAATTTTTAAAATCCATTTAAATCTAAGTGATCTTAAGTTATTTTGGTATGAAATCCATATTGTTAATTAAAATCAAATATTGGCTGTTGCGACGTGATATTATTTCATCGCTCACTTCTGCATCTACCCTCAAAAAATATTTTTTTCATAAAAATACAATGCACCGTTAGAAATTGATCCTGCTGATTTGCCAATGCAAGCATTATGTAATATTTACCCTGTAATGTTTAGTAATTAATAAAATTGCGACAAATTATTGCTCGTAATGCCGTGATAGATCACAAATCGTGTATACTATGGAAACATGAGCTACGCATATGAAAATTAATGTTACAGTGTCCTGCAGCCGGAGCCGAGCGAGCTTGCGGACGCCATTGCGCCCGTGATACAGAGGCGGCTGTGCAGTATCTTCTGTGCTGGAGATTTGGAAATAAAAGGACAGGTTTCGTTCTAATTGTTTATTAGTGAATTTTATTTTGAGTGTAATGGCGAAGCATAACAGTCGAACGTAACTAATAAGCTGTCACTTTTCGTATTGGCCCATTTACCGTGTTACTTATTTTTGGAACACGTGTTTGTTTGTTCATGGAATTAAATAAAACGCACTCATTGAAGTTTAAATTTTATTCTGAGATTTTTGAAGTCCCGTATACATTGGAAACATGGTTTTTTGTGTCCGCTACCTTGCATTTCATAAACCTTTTGAGTTTAGCCTGCATACATGATAAACCTGATACCGTGCAAATGATGATTTCAGTAACAGCCAGCTATGTTGAACCACATCGTGTCTCTCGCAATCTGCCGCAGCAACGGCAACGGCAAGCGGAAAGGATCAGCCTCCGTGCTTGGGTTGGACCTCACCACCACCACCTTTGACTTGGTCGCGTGCATCATACTTTATTAAGCTGGTGAGCAGTTCCCATTTCGTTGGGATTATTTTGGGATGTTTTGCTTCTGCATAGAAGTCTTGAGCGAGCTTCTGTTGTTAAAGCTAAAGAAGAAGGCTATCTTTAGTGATTTTGATCAGTAATGTTCAGTTTCAGTTGATCAGTTGACGCTGATAGTACCAATGGTTCTGAGTAACATGATTTAAAGACCTGTTTTTATTTTTTGGAATTCACTGTTAACATTGTTTTGCTTTCGACGGACTGAAAGCTTGTACTTTCGTAGGACTGAAATTACGCCCGATGGACTGGGCACTACTGTTTTGCTTTCGATGGACTGAAGGCACGCCCGATGGACTGGGCAATACTGTTTTGCTTTCGATGGACTGAAAGTATGCCGATGGGTATTGTTTAGTGACCGCATCAGAAGTGCCGGAGCATGTAAGAGGTGCACGTGGTCTGCTTTTTATGTGCAGAATGCTCTTTGCGAGGAGTAGCACTTACGCAGCTGAGATGGTTACTTCTGACGAGGGTCTGGTATCTGCCGAAGGACTGGCAATGCACCGAAGGACTGGTGTTTTGTTAAAAATGAATTCCCGTTTATGTACTGTGTTCATATGAGTAAAATTGGAACTATCAATTCAGAATCTTATTTATTTTAAGATGTCTTACAAAAATTTAGATCACATATGACCAATTTTTTTTTAATGCCAGATAATTTCCCCGTAAATTGATGTTGACGACAATAGTAGTGATACTGTCGAGCAATGAATTAGAGCTGTTGTGATTTGTGTTTTTGATGTTTGGGATTGTTGTTTTCGCATAAATTTGAGAGTATCCGCCAGATGGAGGCGATGATTATTGGAGTGTATCCGTTTGATAGCGGCGATGATTACTGATGATTATTTTTATTTAGTCGTTGCTCGATGGACTATTTTTGATTAGAGAATTGAGGATTGTTAAAGTAATTTTGAACAATTATTTTTTCTGGTTTGATTGATAACAAAGTTTGATTTTAATAGTAATTTGGGTGAGAACCAAATTGTTGGTCAGGAATGACCGAGCGATGAGATACTGTGCTGTATGTTTTGTTTCAGTATCAAATGCATACACCCACACACGAGGACGTGTGTAGCGCAGGACGGCCGTGTCGGAGCGAGACACCAGAAAGACGTATTGCAGCATTACAGTTCATAGTTGGACGCCTGTATAAAATCTATTAGCAATGTTTGGCGTATTGTTGAACTAAAATGACAGGTAGAAGGCTTTGGAACGTCAAGATGACGTAGTATCTTGAGTGAACGTAGGCACGAGCAGGCATTTTTGTCGTTATGTTGGTAGACTGGTCAGGCAGGTTTACCAACTTGAATTGGAGGCGGGAGCGGTTGGCTCCGCCGCTGGAACTGGCTTCTTTCTTCTTGATCGGACCGCGCTAGAGATCGGACGTTAGCCAAGCTCGTGCCTAATTCGCTACGTTCCTGAAGGCTTACACCTGAAGGATTATTCTGAAAGCTTATAGATTCTCACGTTGTTTAACCGTTTAGCTAAGTGTTTTATTCCAAGTGTTATTTTGATTTCTTATGTGCCATTAGAAGCTTACTTTTGTAAAATAAAGATTTGAACGGTTTCACGTGATCTTTTATTTTGATTCAAATAATTTTGGAATAGTGATTAGTTATTTTTATTATTTAGTACTCAAATAATAGTAGGCACTAGTATGGTTAATGAGTCCGAATGTTTATTTCATGCGTAGGTAGCATACCTACTATTTTGGCTGTGAAGTAATACATCTAGGTACTACCCCCACGCGCCCACCGCCATCGGGACCATCCGTCCCCGATATATCTTAATCACATGGTTACAGTCGCATATGATAATTACGTAGTCTAAAGGACACATGGAGATAGGATGTTAACGGTACATAAGACCTTTTCAAAGGTTAAAATCGTTTGTTAGACGTTTGATCCTGAGATATTATTCCCTATCGCTTAAATGCAAATATCATAATCGCCTCTGGAAAATCTAGTGATTTACTTAATATCAAATACATATATCAATATTTGCTATTTTTTGTGCAGCACAATAAATATGTACCCGAATAATGGAGGTCGTACTTATTGTACTAAGGATGAGAGGATAAATCATACGAATTACTGTGATGCAATCTCATACATTTGTTAAATAAAAAATGTTACTTATTTTTTATTGTTGACTAATGTCAAACAGTATGGAAACTGATTTGTGGCCATAACAGTTCATCCTTTGGATATATTGAGCAAGATCATCGCATTCTGTTCCCTCACTACCTACACATTTCACGGTTCACAAATATGAATGAAATGAATGAATGGTGCTTTATTCGAAACACACATACCTACACTACACAACAACACTAAAATAGGCTTAAATCTAGGTAAATTAGAAGTAACTGTGCTGCGAGCTGCGAGAGGTTCCAGAAAAGGATAACACTCAGCATGTGTAAATAGCTAATTGCGCGCGAGTTTTTCCACGGGTTTCTCAAGCCGGTTGTGAAAAACTAGCGTGACAATTTGGCGCCCAACGTGGGGCCCAAACCCACGACCCAGAATTTAAGGGCCCCATGCCGTAAAGCATAGGCTTACGTTGCATTCTGAAAATTATTTCTGCAGTTATTTTAATTTGTCTGTGACTTTTCACGAATTTTCCAAGCCGAGAGTGGAAAACTTGCAAGACACATTGCTTTTTAAAGATATCCATTACGAAGCCCAAGGGTGGACTTAGACTGGTCTCCTTTTATCAAATGCTCTGTCAGCAAGAGATGAGCGTTCAATGAATTAGCGATTAAATAATTAATCGTAAGCCGGATTGTGTTGCGTATAATCAAGGGACCCCTCAGGGATGATAGTGAAACAATAGTTAACAACCATAATGGAAGCAATGATGTGTTCAATCACCGCTTCTTGTGAGATTTAGACCGATTCGGATTTAACAACTTTATACGGTTTTGATACGACTATGAAGGTCGATCACGCAGGTATTAACATATTATTTTATATTCTGGAGTTTTCTGCAGAATCAGGAAGTTATATTGAGCCAGTTTATTCTCATAAAATAGAGGTATTTCTTTCAACTATGAATGAACCTCGATTCCTTACGCTACGTGCCTCTCAGTATCGGTGACACAAGTACAACAAATCTGTTAATCTAACCTATAGATCAGTTTTACTAGCTTGTTTGAAATGCAATGGCGCCCACTCGCTGACCGATCGCTTTAGACTCCATTATCGACTCAATTCGATTGTGAATGCAACTCGAGTCGCAGATTTTGATTTGACGGAGCAACTGTTGGATTTTTCTATCCTAACTATTCGGTCATTGCTAATCGTAAGCCATATTAAATGTAATAGGAGTGTTGTATAAAAAGCAGTTTTACAAAATTCGCCCATTGCTAACAATATTCGCTTTAAGTAATAATGTATCCAAAGAAGGGCACCAAAAAAGTACTAATCATGAACGGTTATTTTTGTAAAAAGTGGCGACTTTAGCCACGAAATAAGGTGAAGTGCTGACAATAGGGTAAAATATACTACATATAGCTGGTCAAGCCAATCTTTTCAGTAAAAAAAGACGCGAAATTCAAATTTTCTATGGGACGATATCCTTTCGCGCCTACATTTTTCAAATTCTCCGCCTTTTTCTACTGTCAAGATCTGCTTGACCAAGTATAGTATTCATTCCGGACTATACGGATATATATACGGACTCTCAGTAGCCAATAAATAGAGTAGGTACACAGCGAACCTATATACACACACACACACACACACACACACACTCACACACACCATAATTTATTTTCTTCATAAGATATTTCAAATATCCACGTTCAAATAGTTAGGTACATAATTCAGACAAAAATAAGACTGAATACAAGCTTAGGACCCTGAGACATCATTAAAATCCCATGCCATTAATAACGGAACAAGCGCAAAAGCCGCCGGCAACGACTAGTATTTATGAACTCTCAACATCCTTACTCCCAATCATACAAAACACGCACCGATAATTCGCTTTGATGTCGCCAATAATTTCACTCTCATAAATATTCAGAGCTCGTCGACATCCCCTCGTTCGCCGTCATTGTGGCAACGACATCCATGTATGGACTTTAATGTAAGTACTAAGCCAGTTTATGTAGAGTTTAGACATGATTTGAGAACTTGGCATGAACATTTACGTAACATTTATGTCTGGTACTAGTATTGTTGCTTAAAATTATTAAACAAAGAGAATTAAGCAAGTTTTCTACTTGCTCTAATTTCTTCGTATTACAATATCTAGCAAAGAAAAATAGTACCAGACACACACTTGCCAGAGACTAGTATAGTACCTACAGATATTATTTAAATGTTCATGTCAAATTTTATGTTAGCTATGTCAGAATGTCGTTGGCGGCGGCTACGTTGGCGTCACTTTATGACGTATTAATTACAACGAGTTCTAACTTTTACTTTGAATTAGACAGGCAACTTTTAACTTTTAAGATTTTGGTTGGAATCTTCCCTTGAAAACATAGTCTAGTTTTCGTGTGTGTGTTTTTATGGCACTTGCCCTTGACTAAATTTAAAAAAAAAACAATATAAAAACTAGAACGTTGGGTAAGCCCCCTCGTAATAAATAATGCGGTGGGAACGACCTATATGGATAAATATTTAACATATCAAATTATTATTCACGTAGTTACGATACTACGTGAATAGTAATTTGAAATTCCAAATATATGTCCATATAGTCCACCTCATTACCGCCTCATTACCGTCGGATACGAGCAGATCCGCCGGTTGCCCGTGCAGTGAGGTGCGAACTCAAAGCGGTGCATTTACCGCGAATTTTGGAAATGAATGAGGTTTTTGGGAAACGGGCGACGAAGTTTGTTTTTCTTGTGGCTGGATGTAGAAGGCCTTTCTCTTGGATATTCGTTTTAGGTGCCGAGTTTTATTTGATATGGGATATGGGCGTTTTTAGGGTTCCGTAGCCAAATGGCAAAAAACGGAACCCTTATAGATTCGTCATGTCTGTCTGTCTGTCTGTCCGTCTGTCCGTCTGTCCGTCTGTCTGTCCGTCCGTATGTCACAGCCACTTTTCTCCGAAACTATAAGAACTATACTGTTGAAACTTGGTAAGTAGATGTATTCTGTGAACCGCATTAAGATTTTCACACAAAAATAGAAAAAAAACAATAAATTTTTGGGGTTCCCCATACTTCGAACTGAAACTCAAAAATTTTTTTTTCATCAAACCCATACGTGTGGGGTATCTATGGATAGGTCTTCAAAAATGATATTGAGGTTTCTAATATCATTTTTTTCTAAACTGAATAGTTTGCGTGAGAGACACTTCCAAAGTGGTAAAATGTGTGTCCCCCCCCCCCCTGTAACTTCTAAAATAAGAGAATGATAAAACTAAAAAAAATATATGATGTACATTACCATGTAAACTTCCACCGAAAATTGGTTTGAACGAGATCTTGAAAAAAAAGTGTAGGGGACAGCAAAAAAAAACGCCCATATTTATTTCGTAATCTGTTGCGAAGAAGTGTTTCATTTAGATTCAAATCTTACAAAAACCTGACAATAAAGCCTAAAGCCTGACATCGACATCGTCCAAATTATATTAGGTATCAATGTTTTGTCATTGTAGATCAATAACGCCCCTAACCGTAATCAACTAATTCCAACATTTGCTTCGTCAAATCAAAATCTGCGACTCGAGTTGCATTCACAATCGACTCGAGTCGATAATGCAGTCGGAAGCGATCGGTCAGCGAGTGGGCGCCATTTGGAATCAGCTAGAAAATCTGATTTATAGGTTAGATTAACCGATTTGTTATTCTTGCACATTTTGATCGATACTGAGTCGAGGGCATAGCGACATGGAACGGAATTTCATTCATTCACCGAACGAGCGCGAATGCTTTCTTATGGCCATCTCCACAGGTCGCATTTTTCAATCGATTATACCCAGTGAAAAGAGAGCAAGTTCGATCCGAGTCGATATCGAGTACTTTAAAGAAATATTTAAATTACTCTGTACTGTTTCAATAACCATTTTTGTAATGTATCTTTTACAATTAGCTAAATTAAAATAGGATAAGTACACTTAAAACTGAAGTTCCATACCAAACCTAGGTACCTACTCGTTTTCATCGTTCTCCATAAGTATGTAACGCTACGTAATTTCGCGTTAGAAACGGGAATGATAAAATTTTCATGTCCGTACGAACGGTAATGATATTTTATGTTACGATGGCGAACGTTAGCTTTATGACGTGGGTAAATAATCCGGAGCACGCGTAATGTCGCAATTTACTTTATGACTGACTTTTGATGTCGCGATGGGACGCTGTCTGCGTGTTAGATTGATAGTGGGATGATAGATGACTGTCACAGTGAGAGTGCTACCTAAAAACCTACGTACGAGTTATAACCAGTGTATTGTATGTGACCATGAGTATTTGAGTAGGTAAACATGCCATGTAAGTGTATATGCTAAGGAATAGTGTGTCAAAGGACTGTCTTATTTCAAACATAGACAGAGAGAGTCATAGTATCTTTGTCTTACAATAGTATAGGTGAACCAGGATCTATTGAGGGTGCGCCATGTTGCGGAATTTCACTGGAACTAATTTTTTCATACTACACTGAATTGTCACCCTATACATGAGAATAACAGCGCCCTCTTGACAATTATCATATATTACTGGTCAGGCTATTCTAGCACCCAAAATAAAAGAATGAGTATAGTTTTTTTTGTTCCTATTTACTGACAAATTGGTTTGACCGTCTATAGCAAAATTTTGCCACTGGATAAAGTATAAAGGTGGCATTCGGATGGCAACTTCAGCTTCATTATTGTTGACACAAATTGACAGTGACAGCCGTCATCCGAATGTCACCTTAACAGTCTCATATTTATTAAACAAGAATCTCAAAGCTTGTCTAATTTAAGTCAAAGGTCAACTTATACGAAACATCATAAAAAATCAAGTCAAACTAAATCAGAGTTTTCATGAATTAATAATTATCACAATTTTTTTTATCCAAGTGCGTTCTGGCAAGAGTGACGATGATTATTACTTCTTATAATATTTACAATAACAATATTTTATAACCGTCGTCATGCACTGCACCGGAATCATTTATTTTGTAACCCACGTCTTTGAACTCATGTATAATAAAAACCAGCACAAATCATTACGCTATAAATAATATTTTTCCAAGAAGGTGTTAAATTAACCGCCATGACCAATAAATCAAAAAGTTGATTACCGCGGCTACCGCGACTTCGGATACGATTACGGTAATTATAAAGTAAAAACGGTAATTATAGATACAAGCCGCGAGTCTATCCGAGAATTTATAGGAGATTCATATTTATTACGTTAAGTAATTGATAGACTGATTAATGAAATTGAACATCGTGTTATAAAATTTGTCACAACTGTCACAAGTTCCTCCCGTTTGTCCCGGCTTTTCACCGCGGCTCAGGTCTCCGCTTAGCAACTAATCCCAGAAATTGGCGTAGGCACTATTTTTTAAGAAAGAGACTGGCTTCTGAATTTTTAATTCAGAAAGGAAACTAGGCTTATTAAAGCCTTTTAGTATAATAAAAAAATATACTTAGGCACGTAATAACTATTAAAAATCAGTCTACAGCTATTTAAGGCTATTCTTATTCTAGAATAATCTTACGTATCTTAATAAATTAAGCGATTCGTCTCGAAATTAGGCACACTATTTAATTTGAAATTTACTCCATTCTGTTAAATTTAATTTTTACACCATTTTCCGCAAGTTTAAGGAATTTTGATGATACAATAATATTCAATTATAGTTATTCGGTATGAGTAACTCAATGGAACATCTGTCACAAGCACAAAGCTTCTGCAAATTATTATACATAATAATATATACGTGGCACCAACACGCTCGTTGCCTCAGGCATTCAGTAGTTGAAACTTTGTTAATACGGTTCGGAGGCAGATTATGTTTTAACATTTTGATATGACCTTGAGGTCCTTGAGTTACTGTATACCGCTGCGTGAGCGTTAACCGTCAGTCGAGTAGAGAGAGAAGCGCCGATTTTTATGTTGTACACCTAATTTTCGATATATTTGAAAAAAAAATGGCTGGCTTGAAGATCTCTTCATTCTGGGAGGGATACCATACTTTTTCGTGAGTCAGAGTGAAAGATGTTTAAAACATGCGGTGAAAATGCACTTTTATTGGACAATCAACTACAGAGAGATGTATCCATTTTTTCACTTTATTACAATTTATGCAGTATTGTACAGAATAGGGAACTCTATGTATCCATTTAGTTTTATCGAAATGTGACAACTTATTGGTGCTCGGGAGATGCCTGATGATACGACTCAAGGTCAGGACCAGTAGGCTCAGCATGGTTCCATTTTTGTCTTCTATCACTATGCCCGTCACTTTCGCACTTACATACCTGTTAAAACGTGACAGGCATGGTGACAAGCGATAAAAATGCGACCGTGCTACCGCCACAGGATCAAAACCTTATCAAACAGAATCGGACACTCGGCAACTGTTTTGGACGGAACTGTCTCGGCGATTCCTAACTTTACTTATATACTACCTAACTTTAGTTCTATAGACAGTACATGACTTACTATAAATATATTACTGTTGGTCTTATTGTTGGGTGTAATCCATTTGATTTCAGCAGCGATAAAGACCGCACGTAAAACACGTACCGTTGGAATTCTGACTACACCAAAATTACCAGAGTTAGACCAAGAAAAGTCTGCAACGATTTTGATAGCACAAGCAGTGCAAGTGTTATTTAAAACGCCAAACTTCTATGAAATTATGACGTATAAATAACACTTGCACTTGCTTGCTATCAAAATCGTTGCAGACTTTTCTTGGTTTAACTCTAATGCGGTATTGCGGGGCAACATTATTACAAATGTCAAATATCCGTGCAGGAACATCGATTTTAACATTTTCAACTGCAATGCAGTCGGCAGTAATGCTGCCAGCTGCATCACTGCAGAAAACGACAAAAAAGTCATGTTATCGAAATATTTAACGGACCCACAAATTGATAAAGAAAAGTTGGACAAACTAATGTTCACTCGTCAACATAAACTGCAAATAATGACAACATCCTACTGCAGCCAAAACGAAATTTACTATAAATACATACCTAACTCTAAAAAAAAGTATATTTCAGCTGAATCCCAATTCTGATCTCACAAACCGCGCATCATAAACACAATTTGGCGCGAGACGTGCCAAAATCAACAGCGTTCGTGAATCTTACACATTTCGCTGGAACTGCCCAATTTACTGCCACTGGCAAATTTGGTACAGTCTGCGTTCAATACTTATAATATCGGGAACACTACTTATACCTTATACTTAATAGGTATTTGCTTTTATATGGAGTACGCTCGTTTCTTGAAGAATTTAGAACGTCGTATCGGTCCCGAAATACCGCGGGCTATGTTTACTTCTATTCACAGTTTAGCTGTTTATATGACTTACGACAGTTTTAATTCATCTTCTTCGCCTAGCCTTTTCCCATATCATTTGGGGTCATCATATTCTTCGCCAGGCGTATCTGTTCTGGGTCGTCGAGACATCTACTTGGGCTTTCTTAAGGTCTTTGTTTATGTCGGACATCCAGTTCGTAGGGGTCTACCTCTGCCCGATCTTTTGGAGCCGGTGTTGATGTTAAGGACTTGTCTGGTCATGTGATCTTCTGGCCTCCTCATGACATGGCTATACCACTTTAAGCTCGATTCGGAGAGCTTATCTTCTATTGACAGTTTTTAGTCGATTACAGTTAATAATGGTTATAAAGCTACGTTCAATCTATTATATGTTGAATCTAAACAATAACGTGTTAATTACAAAGCCGTATTCCCCGGCACAGACAGTAAAGCGTTAATCGGCGCGCGTGTGGTCGTCTAAAATAAGCTAATCGTAAAAACGCCTAATTGAGTTGAGCTCGTAAAGACGGTTTTACACCGTATTCAGTGCTGGCAACACAACAACATTATCCGATTCTGATTTAACAAATTGTTAAGGTTTTGATGAAATACCACATTGGTAATCGCTCACGCTGATTGGTCAACGCGCGTGTGCGTCATGGAGTATTAAGGTGACAGTCCATTTCCAATGACAGCTGCACTACTGTTCATTTTACTATGGAAATTGACACCGAAGCGTTCAGTACTAGCGGTGCAGCTGCGGTCAGAAATGGAATGTTATCCTTATTAACACCTTGACCACCAAAGACGTCATATGACGCGCGCGGCTACAGCCCAATATCAACCTTCGTGCTTTCCGATAAGGTTTACAATGACGCGCGGCAAACGATAGTTGTAGCGTTCAAAGGTGCATTTGGCTGGCACTTATCAGAGCGCATGAGGTGGAGGTCGATATAGTTTTCTAAAGGATTTCATATTGTTTTGATACGACCTGAGTCGTATGCATCTCACGCGCACCCATAAGTGCGAGCGAAATGCCTTATGAGAATACTCCCGGTTGCATTTTGTCAGCACCAATCAGCGTGACGTTAATGCTAATTGATTGTCACGGTCATAAGGCGTATCAAAAAGATGAAACCCATATCAAACCATTAAACAGAATTGGCCACCGTCTTCAGTGCTCCCAACACAACATGAAAATTGTTATGTTGCTAATAAAAGTCTGTGTCATCACCTCAGCACTTGGTATTATTTTATAAACAATTTCTGTTCCTTTGAACGCATGCCGAACGCAAATTATGTGCCTGAGGCGCAATTTGTTTTTTTAATTGCTGCATTTTTTGTAAAGCATTAAAGCTTAGAGACAGATAAATGTACAGCAATTATATTAGTAGACAAACGAAACAGCGACTATAAGACGTAGATAACTAGATTTAAAGACTAATTTCATAACTGTCTTTTATTTCTATCCTGAAAAAATGTGACGAAAATATTTTTGGACTTTAAAAGCGATATTTCTTTAAACATCGTGAAGAAACCGGACCATTAAGGCCTAGTTTACCCTCTGGGTTGGAAGGCCAGATGGCAGTCGCTTTCGTAAAAACTAGTGCCTACGCCAATTCTTTGCCAAGCGGACCCCAGGCTCCCATGAACCGTGGCAAATGCCGGGACAACGCTAGGAAGATGTATGTGTTTCTTACTTTTTTTGCTTTGTTTCAGGTACTGAAGCTGTGAGGAAAAGATCTATTCCAGCTGTTCGTAAGTTTGACCTCAATAAGAACTGACGGAGCTCTTTTCTACCGCCACACGTATACCAAATTAAGCACAAAGTTTCACCAAAGCTGACTGAAATCTATTTAACTCAAAGCCTGATAAAATAAAACTATATCCAGCTCGCAAATCTGCAATCGCTTTGTCGAATAACTTTGCCAATATACTAAACAGTAAACTCCTAGCAACCACGTATCATACACACTCGTATCTTGAAATACAAACCTTAATTACAGCTAGTACGGTTCAGATTGTAACAATTGAGTGAGATATGAGAGTTCCAAATTCAAACGTAGTTTGGCCGCGAGTTCGGCCATTGAGAACGGTAGCCTATTTTCTCATATCTCGTCCGAGACAATGGTCTTATCTATACAGCCGCGATACGCTTTATTGAAGCCACATTGTACAGACAATAACGATATAACTCTATGTTGGCGTTATTTTGCCGATTAAATTAACTCAGTGTGACTCTTTGTTTTCATTGTGCTTGTTTTGAGGTTTGATTTAATGGATTTAGACAATGTGCGTGGTAATTTGTCTTGCTGTATGTGCCTTAAAAGCTAATGAAGCTTAGTTAAGTTGAAGTATTTATTTACTTACTGAAATTATTTGAATTTGATATCACATGACATTATTTTTATTTTATTTGGTATGCGGACGCCGGACGTAAATCAAACTCGTATGATATAGATAAAAAAAAGCATATAATTTTCTAAATTAGCAATCATGTATTGAATGTTCCCATATTTATATAATTCTCATGACATGGTTTTTCGCGTGTCTACGATATTTAGGAAACTCACCAAGATTATTATATGAGTAGGTAAACATAGTGAATTGAGTGAGTCCAAAAAAGGTAACCCAAAACACAAATACTTTTATCTGTCAATACTATCAGGTTCAGCGGGCGCAGCATGGTTCAATTTTTATAGCCTGTCACTATGCCCGTCACTTTCGCACTTACATACTTGTTAGAACGTGACAGGCAGATCGAATAACTAGAAATCGAATTGGCCTGGTTAATTGAACGTACACTGATAGCAGGCTAACTGACTGTTCATTTAGCCTGTATATTTTTCTCTATATTGTATCCCACTGACCCTATTGTCTAACTCACCCCGACATCCTCTTCTCTTCGCTTGCCTTCCGGCATTCACTTAATTAACCCAACCCTGCCTTTTGACTCGTAATTAATTAATTTAAAAACTTCCCATGTACTTATACAATACACAAGTCGAAAAAGAAACCTGCTTCTCGTTTTCCATTTATTTTGTTTAAGAGCCGAAATTCTTACTTTATTTGCTTTTTACTACTTAATTAAGTCATGTTTCGGAGAGCACTAAGAAAACACATCCCTACGCTACGCATCTCGCATACCTCTGGTGGAAACGCAACCTTAAGCCGTAAAATTAGTTTAATTTTAGTATGACTCACGACACGACAGTTTGAATTCAATTAAATATATCTCATATGTGAAGGTATCATCAAAAACGACAAATTTACAAGCCGCGTGCACGATATAAATATACTTTGTCGCATGTCAAATAAATTTTATCACGTTCAATTGGCACTGGCGAATAAAACAAAAATAAAACACAGAAATGTGTGTAAAATGAATTGATCAGGCGAAAACACTTTATATTCCGTGTGACATATATTTAAACGACACCCAAAACAAAACACAATACATCTTTGCACAATTCATTACAAGTTGTGCACTTTGATCTTAAATTCGAGAAGTGAGAATTTAAAAAAAAAACTATCCGACGTGATCACAGCAGCAGTTAACACAAATGACAAAAACATTACCAAAAACTTTCTATACTTATTCAAAAAAGGTACAAAAAAAATAGCTTAGTCCCACTTGCAACCATTCCACTACCCGGGGTAACCTGGATAAACCTGGAGTTACCATGGTTACCAGTACAATAAAATTTGACACTGGGTTAACGGTTCAACCGCTTAACCCCGGGTTAGTGGGATGGTGCAAGTGGGCCTTAGACAATAAAACTACTTATATAAATGCTAAAACGACATCTGCATGCGTGGCGGCCAACGCTTTACCTTCAAACCTTACCTTACTTTCAATTCGAAAAAACCAAAATACATAAAAGTAGGAAGCATACAGCACTTTGGCTACGGAACCCTAAAAATCAACGATCAAGTAGGTACAGTCAGCAGCAGAAGTTGCTAAGCGTGCGAGGTGTTCAAATTTACCTTGACACGCTCTTATTCTTTATTTAACAATAAAGTCGCGTCAATATCATTTTGAGCACCTCGCCCGCTTAGCAACTTTTGCTGCTGGCTGTACATACCGTAAACAACAAGCTTGCAAAATATCGGTTCAGTCTCCCAATGAACGAATGAAATAGTGAGTCGATACAGCTCCAATAACGAATGCATCGAATGAATCACTGATTACCGATTGATTTAGAGCGGACCCAAACCGCGGACCGCGCCGCCAACATAACGAAATTTAAGGGCTGGTACACAATAAAGTTTGGTACGCCATTTCGATCAGTAACAATGCGACAAAAAAAAATATAGGCGCAGAGGGTTGAAATTTCATAATATCATTATTATCTTTATGGATAATGAATTTGATTTTTATCCTTTCTTCCTCGCGTTGTCTCGGCATTTCTGCCACGGCTCATGGGAGCCTGGGGTCCGCTTGACAAGTAATCCCAGTAATTGGCGTGGGCACTAGTTTTTACGAAAGCGACTGCCATCTGACCTTCCAACCCAGAGGGTAACCTAGGCCCGTATTGGGATTAGTCCGGTTTCCTCACGATGTTTTCCTTCACCGAAAAGCGACTGGTAAATAATATTGATGGTTGTAATAAGGTTCACTTTTAACTATTTTGGATTTTTGGATTTAAATAAATCAGAAAGACGTGTGATCTTGTACGGGTTTATTAGGCGACTAAAGGATAGATATACATAGAAAGAGAAGGCAGGAATGTAATTGAAAATGCATGCATAGGGTTCAAATTTAACACAACATACCGCCCACCAAAAGGACACTTACGTCCTTTTCATAACCTTACAATAGTACAATTTAAATTGAATCAAATTGACATTATAAAGTTTCAGTATCAACGGGCAACGCACATAATTTAGATATAGATCGTTTCACTATAGCACTACCGGATTTGACACTGTACACTCTAGTAAAACCGTCTTCAGCAGGATGTTTGTCCATGATGCGGCCCAGTGACCATTTGCCTGGAGGTAAGTTATCAGTTTTGATAAGCACTATATCTCCTATTTTAAACTCTTTCTCTTTTTTCAGCCATTTAGGTCTTTGTTGCAGTCTGGATAGGTACTCATCTTGCCATCGACGCCAAAAATCTGCCAACAGTTTCTGCGTGAGTTGCCAGCGTGACAAGGTATGTATTTTACATTCTTTATAATCTGCTGCTGGAACAACGATAGGGGCTTCGCCTATTAAGAAATGTCCTGGGGTGAGTATTTCAGCGTTTTCAGGATCTGAGTTATCGAGTGGGCATAGGGGCCGGGAATTCAAACAGGCTTCAGTCTCGTAAAGTACCGTCGTAAATTCTTCAAACGTCAGGTTTGTTGTCAGAACTCTCTTTAAATGGTATTTTATGGACTTGACGCCGGCCTCCCAAAGGCCACCGAAGTTAGGGCTGTAAGCTGGAATGAAGTGCCACTGTGTGCCTTCGATTGCAAGTGTCTCTGCTATTGGTCCGGTAAATTTCAATTTAGCTTCATTCCAGGCTTCAACAAGTTCTTTGTTAGCACCTACGAAGTTTCTACCCTGGTCGCTCCACAGGTGAGTACATTTTCCTCTTCTAGCGACAAAACGTTTGAATGCTGCTATGAATGCTTCTGAGGTAAGGTCTCCAACCAGTTCAATATGAATTGCCTTGACGGCCATGCAAATAAAAATAGCTATGTAGGCCTTCACAGTTTTTCCTCCTCGGCCTTTAGACGTCAATATCTGGTATGGCCCTGCAAAATCTACTCCACTGTGTAGGAATGGTCTCGAAGGAGTGACCCTCGGCTCCGGTAAATCTCCCATGATTTGCGGCTTCGACGTAGCATTTTGTTTTGCACAAGTAAGGCATTTTTGAATATGTTTCTTGACTAAGGACTTAGCTCGCAATATCCAGTACTTAGAACGTAAGTAGCATAGCATTTCAGGCAAAGTGCCATGAAGCGTTCTTGTATGTGCATCAGCAATTATTAGTGGCACTAAAGCGTTCCTGTTTCCCAGAATGATAGGATGCTTTCTGTCTTCGTCTATATTTGCATATCTGAGGCGACCGCCCACCCTGAGGACCTTGTTTTCATCTACGTATGGGGCGAGGGATCTTAGGGAGCTCTTTCCTTTCACTTGTTTATCTGATGTCAATCTTTCTATTTCTTCTTGATACTCTTCTTGCTGTACCTTTTTTATGCAAATATTCATGGCGTTTTGTAATTCCATTGTAGTAATATCCTTATCAATGCCATCTGGATTTTTCTTGCAGTTTAAGAATCTTAGGCAATAGACAATACCTTTAAGTAGTTCAGTTAGGTTATCAAAATCTCCAAATTGTGTACTCAGTGCCTTTTCTTGTCTTTCCAGGTCTTCAATATTCAGGTAAGTTTGAATTTTCTGTACCTTTATTTCTTCATCTGTTGTAAAATCTTCTTGTTTACTAATATTTATTTCTTTTTCAGATAACCAGCTCGGGCCGTGCCACCACAGATCACAGTTCTTAAGTGTGGTCAGCTTCATCCCTCTTGAAGCGATATCTGCAGGATTATCTTTAGATTGCACATGGTACCAGTGTTTGTTGTTTAGGTTCTCAACGATTTCTACAACGCGGTTGGCTACAAACGGTTTCCATCTATTGGGTTCTCCACAAAGCCAAGCGATTACTATCGAAGAGTCGGTCCATGCGAACATGTTTGTTGTTGGTATTCTCATCGCTTGTCCAATTTGTTTCATGAGTTTAGACAGGAGTAACGCGCCACATAATTCTAAGCGCGGGAGGGAGATAGTTTTCAAAGGTGCTATTCTCGTTCGTGCAGCGATGATTTTGGTTGTTATTTTGTTCTCGCTTTCAACTCTTATATATACGACGGCAGCGTATGCTCGCATAGATGCGTCGCTAAATCCGTGTATCTGTATCTTTTCTTCTTCCGAGTCTGTTGTGCCAAGCCATCTATCCATCTTTATATCTTTGACATTTTCAAAATCATCTCTTATCTGTTTCCATTCTTCTTCGAGCTCAGGACTGACATATTCGTCCCAAGACACTTTTTCAAGCCATAACCTTTGCATCAGCATCTTCGCCATAACAGTGCTTGGTGCGATCCAGCCTAGTGGATCAAATAGCTTTTGTACATCTGATAGTATCCCACGTTTAGTTATCGTCTTTGGCATTGGTGATAGTGACAAGTTGTATTGAAACTGATCTGCACCAAGGTTCCATGCAATTCCAAGTGCCTTTATAGTTCCATCAAGGTTCAGTTCTATCTGTGCATTCGCTGATCTTTTATCTTCATGGATAGATTTCATAAATTCAATGTTATTAGAGGACCATTTCATGAGTTGAAATCCGCCTTGTTTCAGGATGCGTGTTACTTCTTTAGCTATTACGATCGCTTCCTCAGCGGTTGCTGCCCCTGACAGCATGTCGTCCATATAAAAGTCTTCTTTTATTGTTTTGATTGCCACTTCGCTGTGCTTGTTTGTTTGTTTACCAAGTTGTTTCTCTTCTTCATCAGTAGCAATCTTCTGAAGTGTTTTGACCGCTAAGTATGGAGCTGGAGCGGTACCGAAAGTGACTCGAAGCATACGGTACTTTTTTAACTCTTCAGACTCGTCTTGTCGCCAAAGAATGCGTTGGTAATTTGCGTCCTCTTTTGTTACCAATATTTGGCGGTACATCTTCTGGACATCTGCCACGAAGCAAACTCGTTTCAGTCTCCATCTCATTAAAAGATTTCTTAAGTCATCTTGTAGTTGTGGGCCTATCATCAGTTCATCATTTAATGAGACGTTGTTTGATCCTTTGCAGGAGCCGTCAAATACAATACGTGTGCGCGTGGTTTCTTTATCGTCGCGAATTACAGCGTGGTGTGGTAGGTATACCGATTTATCTTCTTTTTCCTTTTCAGGTACTTCTTCTAGATGTCCTTCTTCAAGGTAATCATTAATACCCTTTATGTATTCTGTTTTCAGGTCCGGCGAACGCTTAAATCTTCTTTCTAGTTGCATGAACCTCTTTGTAGCTATCTCTTTTGTATTACCATCAAGTACTTTTGGATTCTCAGTCTTAAATGGCAGTTTCACAATGTATCTTCCTTCTTGGTTTCGAGTGACTGTTTTTTCATAGATTTCTTCACATAGCTGTTCTTCCTTGGTATATTTTCTCTTGGTGTCTGTTTCTATTTCCCATAGAGACTTCAGTGTGTCTTCTATATCGACCTGATGGTGCATGACGAGGTAAGAATCTTCTTGTGATGTGCTATCACTCTCTCCAAAAAGAATCCAGCCCAGGTCAGTCTTTTGTGCGCATGGTGTACCTGGTGGACCTTTGACTAGTTCTGCTTGCAGTATTCTAGCGTATACTCGGACCCCTAGCAAGAGATCTATGGGTCCCGATTTGTTGTAATTAGGATCCGCTAGCTGTAATCCTTGTAGATGAGGCCATGGTTGTTGAACAATATGCTTCTTGGGCAACTTCCTGGTCAGCTGTTTCGACATTACATAAGCCTTAACCGGTAGGACAAATGTTTTATCCCACTGTGATTTTATTTGTAGCTCACAGACGTGGTTGATTTCTGCTCTCATGGAACCCAAGCCCGTGATGCTTCCCCTTACATGTTGTCGGTCAAGCTTTAGTAGTTGAGCCGCTTTCTCGCTTATAAATGATTCTTCGGAACCCTGGTCTATTAGCGCGCGCAGTGGAATGATGTGACCTTGATTGCTTCTTGCTTCCACCACAGCAGTCGCTAGTAGTGCTGAATTCTGTCTAGTATTGAGATGTAACGCGATCACTGTGTTTGCTTGCACTTCTTCTATGTCTTCTACAACATGTAATGATGAAGCCAGTGGTTGTGAGGGACTCGTAGGGGCCACAGGCTCAGTCTGCTTTAGTTGATGTAGAAGGGAGTGATGACGTCGGTGACATATTCTACAGGACACAGGTACTCGACATTTTGATGCTGAATGCCCTGGTACTAGACAGTTGTAACATAAGTTGTTATTCTTGACATATTCGCTTCTCTCCGTAGGTTCCATCTTGGTAAACTCCTTGCAGTGACATAATGTATGACTTTCTTTACACATTACACAACTCCTGTTCTCGAAGGTAGGTGTGGCAACATGGCATGTACTTCGCTCCTTGTTTGACTTCACTTCTTTTGTATTATTCGTAAGTAGTTCCAGTGTACGAAACTTGGCCTCTAGAAACTCCTTAAAATCGTTCCACTTCGGTAAGGGTTCAGAGTCACTCTTATACGCATGCTCTTCCCAGTCTTTATGCGTCTCTGGGTCCAATTTCTGAACGAGCAAAAATATCACAAGTGGATCCCAAGAGTCAACAGAAACATTCAGGTTTTGAATGTTGTGTAAGCACTCTGACGTTGTATCTAGGAGTATTTTCAGTTGAGCAGCTGATTGTGTGTTCATTTTACGCTGGTTAACCAATTTCTTCAAATTATTGTTCAAAATTAATCGTTTGTTGCCATACCTTGTTTTCAGGATGAGCCATGCTTGTGAATAATTATCAGACGTAATTTGAATGTGCCTCAGTAATGACGACGCTTCAGCAGTAACACTTGTCTTCAAATAATGTAGCCTTTGTACGTCACTTAACATCTTGTTGTTATGCACGAGTGATATGAATAAATCCTTGAACGCGGGCCACTCTTCGTAGCTTCCACTAAAAGTAGGTAACTCGATCCGCGGCAAACGTACGAAGTTGTTTTGTGTTCCTGCTATAGCATAGCTGGAGTTAGCAACAGAAGTTTCCATCAAAGTTTCATGCATTAAACTTGCAATTCGGTCCATCAAATCTCCTCTGAGTACGTTGTACAAATCTTCGTAAACAAAGAATTCTTCGTTTAAAAAGTATGGTAAAACACCCCTTTGTTCCGTAGGTGTAGCCTTGACCAACTCTTGGTGACTGTGGTTAAACGTAGCCCAGTATTCGTCAATCATTTTAAGCCGAGACTCGATGTAACCCTTGGTTAATCTCTCCTTAGGGCATTTCTTTAGGTTAACTTGTGTTTTCCGAAGCACTGTAGCACTATCCTCAAGCACAGCGAGTAATTGTTTTTGTTTCTCAGTCATTGTTAACGATAAAACACTGCAATTTCACGTACAAGTCTATTAAAACGCCGTTATAACTTTTAGCAATAAAACTTGTTAATAATCAAATAAACTCATTAGTTTGAGGTGCAATTCGTTAGCATCTGCCGGCTCCTTATCTCTGGAATGCGGCTCGCTATTGTTCTCGCCGCCGGGCGGCCGGTGTCCGATGCACTAATTGATCCGGTTCGATTGCGACCATATGATGGTTGTAATAAGGTTCACTTTTAACTATTTTGGATTTTTGGATTTAAATAAATCAGAAAGACGTGTGATCTTGTACGGGTTTATTAGGCGACTAAAGGATAGATATACATAGAAAGAGAAGGCAGGAATGTAATTGAAAATGCATGCATAGGGTTCAAATTTAACACAACAAATATCAAATGATATTTCGTACATAAGTTCCGAAAAACTCATTGGTACGAGCCGGGGTTCGAACCTGCGACCTCCGGATTGCAAGTCGCACGCTCTTACCGCTAGGCCACCAGCGCTTCCTGAATTTGAATTTGATGAATTTGATTTTTATATAATTTTAAAAGTACAACTTTTATTACAAAACAAAACCCTAAACCTTAATTTCAAAACTTATCTTTTGTTTCACTGCGGACGCCGAAGAGTTTAGATATGACTTGAGTTTACAATTTAATTTTTTCCTGTTCATACACAAGGTTTTTCTTCACAATGGTTTAACAATAAAAATAATTAAGTATAAAAATATGACCTATCCTGTGCTGGGTGACATAAGCAACCGTGAAGAAATCTTGTTTTAAAAATGTAACGATAGAGAACAAAACAAAATCATTATAACCTCCTGAGACCGTAGTAGGTGCAAAATTTTCTTCATAAATATATATTATAGAAATTCTACAATCTGTTTTGAACTTTTAGCCCCTTGTTCATAAAACTTTACGGGCCTGATTTAGTTTAATTATATTTTATCCCTCTCTTACAAATACATAAGTCAAAATGACAGATAAAGACATGATCACAGCTAATTCAGGCCAGTAACGCGTTTATATGAATAACGCCATTATTGTTTGTCGCGCTCATATTAGCCTATTACAAAATTACACGACTCTTTTTTGCACTTGAGTTTTACTTAACAATAGACAAAGGATTGGCCGTTCGGGGCCAGCTACAATAATTCGAAAGACTATAACTAAAGGTTCCAAATTCAAGACAAACAACTGCCAAATCTTACAAAGATAATAAAGGAGGATGGGCAGATTTGTATGGACACTGGCCTATGAACCAATAAGAATAAGCGATATACCATTGGAAAGGTTTTTTTTTATATACTCCATTTTTTATGACGAGACTTGTCAAACCTCTGTTTAAAAAAAAACTTATGACACAAAAAAACATAAGAAATCGAATAAAAAACTAAAATATCGTGACAACAAATCATGCATCCACAATAACAAAACCTTAATGATCTGCGACACAGGAACTTAGTATCGAAAAAAACTATACAGTCACGTCTAAACTCACACTACTTTTTGCGGTGATAACTTTTTTCACACAAAGATTTGGGACTACATCTGCTATTATAGTAAGAGTATTAGAAGTTAGAATAAGCTATCCAGTGACATATTGCTTGTCCTTATTGGTTATTAAACATTAATGTAAACAACGACAAGGAAAACGGAAATCCTGTTCCACCGTGATACAGTTTTTATTAGTACGGGGATCAGATGACGCTTACTCAATGTTTCATTGCATTTACCTTAAAAACTTATGTGTACAAGTTACTTACGTACAATGATAAGATCATCTTGTATCACTTATTATTTGTAAGCAGTTATGAGCTAAGTACATGATGCTAAATAAAGTTTTTTTTATATAGGCCAATTTGCCCACCCTTGCCCATGAATTCGAAAGTGTAGACTCGTCCTTAGCCAAATAGATTCAAAAGCAGTCGAGTGAAATTAGCAAGAGATCTAAGGTCCACCACCTTGCATTTTGGAGACAAAGCAAACCGCTTGGAACAGGTGTTCCTGGGGGTGATCTGAGCTGATTTAGCCCGGTTGCCGAGAGGTCCCCCCCAGCAGGTGGGCAGGGGAGGGGGGCAAAAGTGCCTCCGGCTCTAAATTTTATATCTGCATACATCTAGCAACTATATCAAGTTTGGTGTCTTTTTCGTATAATTCGAGGATGGAGAATTCATTTCTGTGACTAAACTTTCACTCACCCATACAAAAAAATCGAGAAATTCAAAATTCCAAAAAAATCTTTACACTTTTTTTTCGAAAATCCTCTACAAAATTAAAACTACGAAAATTTGCTCTACAAAAAAAATACCTGTCAATAGCCTAGTTATCCTTATATATAGAATAGTAAACTTCTCAATCATTTTTCTTTTATAACTCTGTAAAAAAAAATATTTATATCGCGCGGCGTACCTGCATTGTAAGAGTAGTATGCAGCTTTTAGGATTTTTAAGTATGTTTTGATGGTTTCTTATAAGTTATTATGCTTCTTTTTGTAGATTACATTAATATATTACTTCTGGACGTGATATATATGCAAATATAAATGAAATATATAAATAATAATAATAAGTGGCAGCACAATTCCAACAAGCCCTCGAGCTTGGTTCTCTCCCACCTTCCTTAACAACTGGTGTCACCTTCCTGCTCTTCAAGTCCGGTAGTACCACGGAAGCAAAAAACTACAGACCCATCACATGCTTGCCTATACTCTACAAGCTCCTTACATCCATTTTGAGAGCAAAAATCAATGCGCACATTGTCGCAAACAATATTTTGGCTTCCGCTCAAAATGGATGTAGGGTTGGGTCCCGTGGTACTAAAGAGCTCCTCCTCATAGACATGACCATATGCCAACAAATCCGGCGGAACAAGGGGGCCCTCTCAGCCGCTTGGATTGACTATAAGAAGGCCTATGATTCGGTGCCTCATTCATGGCTGGGGAGGGACTTAGAGCTGTATAAAGTTGATGCAGCTTTGAGAGCCTTCCTAAGGGCGTGTATGAGGCAGTGGACCACAGTCCTTCGTCAACCAGGAGGCGGGGATGACCGCTCTGGCCCGCAGGATTTTATAAGGATTGCGCGAGAAATCTTTCAGGGTGACAGTCTGAGTCCCCTGTGGTTCTGCCTAGCTCTGAATCCCCTCATGAACCTCACCCTGCTGAAAGATTTGGGACTAGGTTGCCGGCTTCGGAGAGAGGGTGAAGTCATTTCTCACCTTTTGTACATGGATGTTGGACTTGTTGGTTGTTTTCAGTAGAAAACTACCGAAGTCTTCAGTAGTGCCATCAACATGGAGTTTGGTGTCGATAAATGTGCGGTTATACATGTAGAGCGGGGGAGGGTTGTAAATTCAACAAATTTACAACTCTCTGAGACAATGGCTTTCAGATCTATCTCTGAATCAGAAACCTATAAATACCTTGGTATGTCACAGTCACTGGGTATTGAGGACGAGGGTATTAGACGGTCGGTGAAGGAGCGCTTTTTCTGTCGGCTCACAAAAGTCCTTAACAGTCTTTTGTCAGGAGGCAACAAAGTGCGTGCCTTCAACGCCTGGGTAATGCCCCTACTCACATACTCCTTTGGCATACTGAGGTGGACTCAGACCGAACTGGACGCCCTAGATCGGAGGGTCCGATCACTGCTCACCATGCATCGCATGCTACACCCACGCTCGTCAGTTATGAGATTGTACATCCCACGGAAGTGTGGAGGCCGAGGCTTCCTAAACGCCAAGGATCTCCACAACCGCCAGGTGTACAATCTCAAGAATTATTTCCTTAACAACGAGTGTGGGATGCATCGTGATGTGGTGGCAGTAGACAGGAACCTCACGCCGCTCTCCTTGGCAAACGAGAACTGGCGCAAACCTGTGGTACTAAGTACTGCGGATCGCAAGGCGGCATGGGAGAGTAAGGTGCTACACGGGCGGTTCTACAAGGCCCTCACGGGACCCGATGTGGACCTGCTCGGGTCGGTGAACTGGTTACGATTCGGGGACCTCTTCGGAGAAACCGAGGGTTTTGCCTGTGCAATTGCGGACGAAGTAATGATGACGAACAACTATCGGAAATATATCCTGAAGGACGGTACGGTCGACATTTGTGGGGCATGCCGCCGTCCCGGAGAGTCACTCAGGCATATCATTTCCGGTTGTTCTCATCTTGCTAACGGCGTGTACTTGCACAGACATAATCTCGTAGCCAGGATTATTCACCTGCAACTTGCTCTTCTATATGGTCTTGTGAACCGCGAAGTACCGTACTACAAGTATTTACCTGCGCCTGTTCTCGAGAATGGTCGTGCCACGCTCTATTGGGATCGATCTATCATCACTGACAGGACTATTGTAGCCAATAAGCCTGACATTGTGATAATAGATCGATCGCAACGTCGGGCCGTGCTCGTTGACATCACCATCCCCCATGATGAGAATCTCGTGAAGGCCGAGAAGGACAAGTCCAGTAAGTACTTGGCTCACGAGATAACCGCCATGTGGGATGTTGATTCGACGATCATTGTCCCGATAGTCGTTTCAGTGAACGGTCTAATAGCGAAGAGTCTCGACCAACATCTTGAGAGACTCTCGCTAGGTGGTTGGATCAAGGGCCAGAAGGCGCCAGATGCAGAAGGCGGTGATCTTGGAAACGGCGCGGATAGTCCGCCAGTTCCTCTCTCTGCGGCCCTGACCACCGGCAGCTTGGGCCTTGCCCCGCTGCTGGCGGCACCCTAGGTTAGGTTTTTTATAATGTGTTTATATGTATTTTTTATTGTTTTGTAAGTGTTTTTATATTTTACTTTTATATTCATATTATAACCTAACTTAAGATGAAAGATAAATAAAGTGAATAATAATAAAATGCTTTATTGCACACTACAAAAGAAATGTTACAAAAGTATGAACAGGTACAAAAATGTAGGTAGGCAGGCGGACTTATCGCTAAATAGCGATCTCTTCCAGACAACCTTCAGATAGTGAGACGGCGGAAAAGATTCAAGTTAACGGAAGTTAAATAAAGATGTTGGGAACTAATACCAACGGTCCCTGAGCGCGAGCGCCGCTGCACTGCACCGCATTCACCTCCGTTTAGATACCTACACTACACGCAAATTTAGTATAATTTTTATGTATACATAGATAAGTATCTCAAAAGACGTAGAAGATTAGGTCACAATAACTAAATAAAAAATTGATCTGTCGTGAAACTATCCAGTAGGTAGACAACTCATTCTGCATAGTATAATCCAATATTCAGTTATATCGTACTTATTGTAAATTCCTTTATTGTTTTAAATATTTACTTTCTGTACCTACTTGCGTTATGCTGAATAATGTTTTGAAGTGAATGCGTGTCTAAACTAAATGCGTGTAGGTATACCTACTTCAGCACGGTCCGCCGTGCGACACAAAACATTTTTTTAAATACAATTATTTGTCAAAAATGGTTGATAAGTTTATTATTCTATATAGTAGAATAACTGGGCTATTCACATGTATTTTTTTTTAGAGCAGATCCTCATAGTTTTAATTTTGTAGAGGATTTTCAAAAAAAAAGTGTAAAGATTTTTTTGAATTTTGAATTTCTCGATTTTTTTCTATGGGTGAGTGAAAGTTTAGTCACAGAAATGAATTCTCCATCCTCAAATTATACGAAAAAGACACCAAACTTGATATAGTTGTTAGATGTATGCAGATATAAAATTTAGAGTGAGGCGCGCCGGAGGCACTTTTGCCCCCCCTCCCCTGCCCACCTGCTGGGGGGGACCTCTCGGCAACCGGGCGAAATTAGCTCAGATCACCCCCAGGAACACCTGTTCCAAGCGGTTTGCTTTGTCTCCAAAATGCAAGGTCCCCTTAGAAAACGGGATCTAAGATCTAGTACTAAATGCGCAGCAGTGAGCCACACTCAACACTCAACACTACTCGCAACCACTGAAACCGATTTCAGCACTAATTATTTCTATTGTTACGCCGCTTAATATGTAATTATTTAACAAAACCGCTAATATCATTTATTTACAGCAATAGTAACATACTTGGGCAAGCAGATCTTGTCAGTAGAAAAAGGCGGCAAATTTGAAAAATGTGGCCGCGACCGGATATCGTCCTATAGAAAATTTGAATTTCGCGCCTTTTTAGGGTTCCGTAGCCAAATGGCAATAAACGGAACCCTTATAGATTCGTCATGTCTGTCTGTCTGTCTGTCTGTCCGTCTGTCCGTGTATGTCACAGTCACTTTTCTCCGAAACTATAAGAACTATACTGTTGAAACTTGGTAAGTAGATGTATTCTGTGAACCGCATTAAGATTTTCACACTAAAATAGAAAAAAAAACAATAAATTTTTGGGGTTCCCTATACTTAGAACTGAAACTCAAAATTTTTTTTTTCATCAAACCTATACGTGTGGGGTATCTATGGATAGGTCTTCAAAAATGATATTGAGGTTTCTAATATCATTTTTTTCTAAACTGAATAGTTTGCGCGAGAGACACTTCCAAAGTGGTAAAATGTGTGTCCCCCCCCCCCTGTAACTTCTAAAATAACAGAATGATAAAACTAAAAAAATATATGATGTACATTACCGTGTAAACTTCCACCGAAAATTGGTTTGAACGAGATCTAGTAAGTAGTTTTTTTTAATACGTCATAAATCGCCTAAATACGGAACCCTTCATGGGCGAGTCCGACTCGCACTTGGCCGCTTTTTTTACTGACAAGATTTGCTTGACCAGCTATAAATAGGATATTATTATGGATACCAATTTCAATAGTAAAATGTATGGAGGTATGAAATTAATCTCATTCACATTAGCTGCTAACTCCCTTGTTACCCTCAAAGTTCTTTCGAAAACGTCTAATTAAATTAACCTCTCGTTCGAGAAAGGTCATTTAGTTACCCCCTTATTCATAGAACTTTACGGGCCTGATTTAGTTAAATTATGATTTATCCCTTTCTTACAAATACATAAGTCAAAATGACAGATAAGGACAAACGATTATTGGCTAATTGAGGATTGTAGCGCGTTTATGTATAAGGCGGTTACGTTAAGGTGCATCCACACCGCTAGTTAACTATTGTGGAGCTGGAGCAACGTGGAGCAATACTGTGCAACAGTAAATAAGTAGGTAAGTTACCTAATGTTACCATACGTGCACAGTGTTGTTCCACAAAGTTTACTGTAGGGTGAAAGCTTTTTTTTTCTATGAACAAGTCTAAATATATCCACGAAAAACATTAAAAAAATGTTCGTGCTACTTTTACAGGTTTGTTTTTAATTCTATTCCGGTATTTTACGAGCTACAAAGCATTCACCTGCATGCGTACAGACGAGAGCACAAGTGAAAATTTACTACATTATTATAATTTTTCGGTGTCTATTAGGAATCGAAAATAGAACAGGTAGCATTGTCTTTATAGCGACATGCGAATCTGACGCTGTGTGCCATGCCCCTTAACCTCGTGCCGCCCACCATACAAAATTATAGCCAAGGAAATTAGAATCTTGTTGTAATTTCAATTAGGTTGAATTTCATTTGTTCGAAAATTTTACGAGACAAATGAAACTTTGTTTTTAATTAAGGTTGACATTCCATCGAAACTGAGTGTACATCCTAATGTACATTGGGCGGCACGAGGTTAAAGCAGAGGACTCAAAGGTCTCGAGTCTTAACTAACACTAACCCTGACCTTTTTATTACTCCAGGTACTTATATCACTACATAGTATAAAACAAAGTCTCTTCCCGCTATCTGTCTGTCCCTATGTATGCTTAGATCTTTAAAACTACGCAACGTATTTTGATGCGTTTTTTTAATAGATAGAGTGATTCAAGCAAGAGGAAGGTTTATGTATACCTAATTTGTTAACCCGTGCGAGGCCGGGGTGGGTCGCTAGTCTAGTATAAAATATGCTTTCTGTACACGAGGAAGAAGAAAATGTCTTCTGGACTGAAATTAATATCAGTTCAAAGTCACATTCTAATAATCCGATTACGCCTCCAGCCGGCCTAGCCAAGCGGACAATCGCTATCGCTTCGACAACGAAACGCTTTGTGTCTCTCTATCACGCTTCCATATTAGTGCGACAGTGACAGTTGCGTTTCGATCGCTACGGAGCGTAAGCGATTTGCACTTTGGCTACGCGGCCAGGTCGCTAATCGCTAAAGTCCGATTCTGTTGCATTTTACGACCCATAAAGCCACCTGCGTATCGTCGACACGAATAACTAATCATTGGTGAACTTTATTGCAAATAAAATAAGGTCTACATCTGGACATTCAATGTTGCTCTTAAGTACAGTCCGCTACGCAAGTGACAGTTTAATTTATGGCAACTTGTCTTCAGTAATTTACAGGCTGCTTGTGATTATTTATTAGAGGTATGAATAATTTTAAATTATGTGTGTTTAAAGAGATGACATGCTTTGTTTTGGGTCAGTACAATCAGTGTCAAAAGCAGGATATTTTATAATTTATTTAGTCGTATAATAAAGGAACATGATGGGAAAAGCCGGTAACAACTAATTGCAGTATTAAATTGTAGTATTAGTGGAAATCTGTCTCTAATAAAATAAATTGGAAAGAGCGTTTCTGGAATTACTACCTAGTTATATGTAAATTGCTATTACTCGTACCTAACCTATATAGCCCCGAGATTCCTCAATCCCAACTTAATATTTCCAATGCCTTCCCCATTGATTAATTTAACTAAACTTTATTGAAATAAAGGCATTTTCAGGTCGCCTAGAAAATACCAATCAACGAGTGACAAAAAATTTTATTCGCCCAATAACAAACGCGTTTGGGTGTACGCGGGTGCAACATCGGCATAGCGTTTTAAAAAAGTCATATTAATCCGTTACATTGTCTGCAGATAGGCTGTTTCGTAAATTACGGGAGCGATGAGGAATAAACAAGGCGTAACGTGGTTATAATGTCCAGGTTTATGTTACGTCGCCTTTATAGTGTTAGCGGGCTGGCGTAGCACAGGCACGTTTACTATAAGAACGAACGAAACGCAACTGTCACTGTCACACTAATATGGAAGAGTGATAGAGAGACACAAAGCGATTCGATGGCGAAGCGATAGCGATCGTCACCTTGGCTAGGCCGCCTGATTCGACACGGGTTGAAGACTTTAAGACTCAGTTGAAGCGTTCAGGTAGGTAGGCGAACACCTAAGGGTGTTTACATTGTAGGTACTTTTTAAAGTAAAAAAAAAATATTAGAGCCTACGGTATGTCAACCCTGAGCTGGGATTAAATATGGCAACTTGTTTAGCCAAACAAGTAGGCAAAACATATAAAAACTCAATAATGCGCGTTTTCCCAGAGATAAGAACTAGCTAGATCGACTTTTCGCCCCCGATAACCCCCAATGTAGCAAATTTCATCGAAGTCGTTAGAGCCGTGTCAGAGATCCCCGAAATATATAAAAATATATAATATATAATATAAATATATAAAAGTATACATACAGATATACAAGAATTGCTCGTGTAAAGGTATAAGATAGGAACGCACAGTTTATGCGCACGTATTTAAGTACATAGGTAGTGATTATGTAATGTAAAGAATAAACAAACCAATAAAAACAACATTTCAAGTTCTGTCGCGCGAACGCAATTTTGAAACGTTCGAAAATCGAATTGTATCGTCCCCGTGCAATCGTATTTCCAACGGTTTCGTTCGGAAATCAAGTCACGGCGGGGTTCGTTAGGTTGGCACACTGCTGCCTAAGACAAATAAAAGGTACTTGTTTTGAATATTTAGGCCTATTCTTTAGGCAGTTTGCGCGTATCACTGACAGAAATATAAATAAAATTAGCCAAATAGAAAACGTGCTTTGTATGAGTCGGTTAAAACAGGTTAAAACAATATTTAAGTATACATCAAATTGTAATGAAATAAAACACAAAGTACATTAAGCGTATTTACCGTTTCGGAAAGCAATTAATTTTTCGGTCCCATTTCGTTCCCCACATTTTTATTTACAAAGAACGGTACAAATATTTATATGAATGTTATTAATATGCTACGAGTATGTATACGAATGTCCCGAGGAGCCCATTTCATGAAAATGTTTCCGCTAAAGAATTTCATAGCTTGCTTTTTTACATTTTATTTTCCAATAGAGTAAAATATATCATGTAAATTATAATTTAGTTAATATCTGCCTAGTTGATGTAATATGCACCTAACTTTAACAACTCATAACAACTACTAATTAATCTAATTTCATAACAACTCGATAATAAGTTCGGTAAAATGGGTATAATCATCAAAACCTCTCATCTTACTTAACCAATTGATCTAATCACACTTATTCATATTATAGTGTGGGTTACACATTATAAACTAAATCTATTTACTACCTAAGCACGTAAATCAAACAAAAACTAACTCTATATGTATGCTAATTAAGAACTTTTCACTTTGCACAGATAAATTACTACAATTTCAGTTACAAACATAAGCATAGTTTTAATTAAGCGAAATTAGACCTTTTACCAACGCTTTAAACCCCTGTAAAGCGCAGATAATTAGGTATTAGGTACAATTTTGTTGTTTACAAAAAAGGTATTATGTTGCTAGAGAAATCGTGGTGGTTAAGACCTTCTTCGCGAAGGCGGAGCGCGTAATAACAGTTTATTACATTACTTTGATCGGATTGGGTGTTGGGTGTGAACTGACCAGTTTTAACGTGAGGACAGTCGATGTCATAAGTGTAACATTATTCTCAGTGGAAAGGCATCCTGTCAGTAATAGTAAATAGAGTCCTGGTGGCCAAGTCTGTGAAGTCTGTGAATATGAAGTATTACCTATAATTTATTAGGGGTGGCTTACGTCATGCATAACAATGAAAGATATGGCGAAAACATCCCCCGTAGGCTTCTATTCTACGCGTGGATAGCTCGCCCAGATAATGTAGAATTACGGAGTGGTATCCCTGAGTCGAGAGTTCGAGTCTCACCCAAAATGTAATAAAATTTTCCATTATTTAAAATCACTGTAACTATTATATATCACATAACAATTTTGGATTTTTCGATGTTAGAGGTAGCGCCACTGTACTCATATTCGGTAAATTTCCTGTACAATTTAAATCCGTATTGCAAACTCCAGTGAAGATGCGTTCGTTCATTTTATTTCTCATTGATTTTTTGTATATACTTATAAACACTTTCTTCCGTGACATTACGCGCGGACATTAAGCGTTCAAATTACCATTTTTGTGGCGACCTGCGCGTAAAGATTGAACGATTATTTAATCGACAGTTTAAGATGGTCATTTAAATTCCATAACCGTGTTGAAACTGACACTTACTCGTACTTGAAAGATACCTTACTTATATGGAAATATGAGGGAAATATCAATATTATTTATTTAGTCAAAAATTGCAGCGTTTGATAAAACAGATTTTCGTAATAAGTATTAATAGCAAATATTAGTTATGTATGTATGTACAATAAAAGCATATCCCTACATAGAAAAAGACACACGGGAAACACAGTTACACAGTTAATCCCTGAAATTATTAATAGTTAGCTTTAACCAATTTTACCGACTTCAAAATTCAAAAGGAGCAGGCAATTAATACAAGCAATTTCCGCATACCTTAGTATAACAGTACACCTTAACAAGAGTAAAAATTAAAATTAAAAACTATTTATTTAAGTTAAATATTTATGTGAGATACGTATAATAAACTTAAGTAGTTAATCTATATTTATGGATTCGGTCTTAATTATGTCAATATTTTATCCAAAACATGGACGATAATGTAATGGGTGGCCATTTATACGGGCAGTATCAACAGTTGCTCGCTCCTGTCGGCATGCATAAAATATTGGTGGCCAAACTGCGGGGTGCAAGCGGTCCGAAGTCCGACGTTACTTAGTACCAGGGATGTTGCGAACATCCGCATCCGCATCCGCAACCGCGGAACTTCCGCATTATTTTCAACATCCGCATCCGCATAAAATCTATTGGGTTTGGAGTGGAATTCTACCAGGATTGAATAGAGTAAAACATTATTTGTGCAGACAGAAAAACGATATAAATATATTCATTTGTTCAAGTACACTGACAAAATAGAAAACCACAGACAAAACCAAATAGTCGCCAGCTCATGGCATAAGGTTTACAACCTGTTTGGTTTATAAGTTCCAACAAAATCGATGCGGAGCTTATGCGGATGCGGATGTCGAAAAAGTCGGTACAGGAACGTCTTAGCGGCGGCGTAAGTGCTAGGTAATTTCGTCATTACCTATAACGAAATCGTCTAGATCCAGAAAAGTCGGCCAAGTTACTGTTTATTAAATATAACGCACCTATATTCTTGCTCAAATACTAAACGTTTCGTTTTTTTTTAAATAAAAAAATACTAAAAATGTAATACATATTTGACATCCGCATCCGCATCCGCATCCGCGGATGTCAAAAAATCGGCATCCTCAACATCCCTGCTTAGTACCGACGACGACGACGACGACGACGACGATTTATTCTGTGCCGACGTTCAAATCATGCAGCCATATTCGAACTTTAAGATACGTCAAATATTAGATATCTATTAGACATCACCAAGATATGTCAGTGTCAAACAAGTGTCAAAAGTGACGTGTCTTCAAACAAAAACTTCAATTTTGACACTTGTTTGACACTGACATATCTTGATGATGTCTAATAGATATCTAATAGTTATCTAGTTCAAAATCCGAATACGGCCCATGTTGTTATATCAGGCAGCATAATATGAACGTTTCTTTTATTTTTTGTCATTTTTATATACTTATTGTGAAATTTTTTGCCACTTTTGTGTTATTTCTAGTCAGGATCGCGAGCCTTTTTCATCCTTATAGGAGAAAAAAAGTGTCCTAAAATTGCCTACATTTTTCAAACTTTCCTTTTTGTTACCACCATACAAAGTATATGGGGAAATGGTAACACAATAGGAAAAAAACTTGGGACATTTTTTTACCCTAATTACGATCAAAAGAGCTCGTGATTCTGAGTAGAAATAACACAAAAGTGGCAACAAAGGTCACAATAAATAAAAATGGCAAAAAATAAAAGAAACGCTCAAATAATATAAGCAGGCAGGCACATGGGACCACACATACAATAGGTACGATTCTAAAGCGGTTATAACACTAAGATGTATCCTCTTACAATAGCTTTGACTGTGCGTCTGTCTGTGATAGACGTTTGAGCAAAATCAAAAGAAACCCTTCCTCTTACGCCCTGTAACTCAGTTCATAATCCGTATCAAGGAATGCCTTTACCGCGACTAGCCGTCAGTAAATACTACATGAACACTTGGAGCTTGTCGCAAACTTGTCGCCATCTTGTCTACAAAGCGTATGACAAAAGCAAAAGACAGCTATAGAGAAAGAGGATAAAACCAAGAGAATCGCTTTCTCTTATACCCTGTAACCCAGCCTATAGTCCATACCAAGGAATGCCTTTACAACTACCTGCCGCGGATAAATATTGCATGAGCTCTCGGGTCTTGTCGCAAATTTGTCGCGATTTTGTCGATAGGACGACTAGGAACGAGTAAATTTACTAGTAAGAGTAGTTTCTTGAGACCGTTATTCTGCATGCTGCTGCAATTTGTGTAGAACCGACTAAGTCATCGAATTTAAACTGTCGTGAGACATACATAATTTTACGCTTTAGACTTATTTTAATCGAAACATGTCGCGCGAGTATCTAAAAATACGTGAGTACTTTTGCTAGACTTATATCGACCGGGATATGAACCGTGATTACCTTTTCATATACCGGCCGATATGTCTAGTGAAACTAACCGTGAATCATTCAAAACTGTTTTCGTGAGTACTTTTGTTGAACTGACTAAATCAATTAAATTGGAACATTTTCTAGTTTTGTGGCTTAGTCAGAGGGCCTACCGCGAACCACGTTGGACGTGTTGCCTCCCTGTCACACTTACGTACGAATTTACAAGTGCGATAGAGAGGCAACACTTCGGACGTGGTTCGCGGTAGGCCCTCTGATGTTATTAAAATTAATATCACAGCAAGTTCACAGCATTCCAAACACACTGATAAAACAAATGAAATATTGAGACGATTATCACAATGGATATTTCAACATTTATTTTGTTGAGTCAAGAACAGTAAAAATATATGTATACTAATTAATTATAATATGTAACCATTAATTTATAGTCAACAACGTTCCGTTTTATTCAAAGCGTGTGTAAAGCAAATTAATTAAATAGGCTGCAGGAATTCGATGCTATTCGTTATTGCCAAAACGCTAATAAATTTAAATTAACAAATGAATAACATTGTAAAGTGCTTTATGAACACGTCGACGACTCGGCAATAATCTAAATAAATAGAACAGTTGACTGTAAATAAATAAAAGCTAAATAAATAATGCGTCAACGAGCGATCAAACAATGTCGCATTAATCACAATGTAACCAACTGCGTGTTGACTATTTAGTGATGGGCAACCTGAAAGATTGTCCTATTTAGTCACAGAATAAATAATAATAGTACTAGGTACAGAAGATTCACTCTCTAACAAAACGCGTCCGTTATGATAACGACAGATGTGACCGCTAGGTGGCGCAAGCGCCACGCGCGGCTTATGGCTTGCCACCAAAATTGGTGTGTGACGGATGTACTTGTAGGTACTTGTTGCGACGCAACGAAATCGCGGAGTGAGCTACGCCTGATTTAGTCTTGAATTAAAAATAATGGTGCTTCCACATTGTCTGTTATAAAATGTTATATAACATCGCGAGACAGGGACAGCACAATAAATTGGCCAATGGGGGAGCGGCATTACGGTTTCTTTTGTCCTCTTTCTGTAAAATGAGTGACAAAATGAACGTCATGATCGCGGCAGTAATGCGGCGGCGAACGTCACTCATTTAATCAAGGAAATTGACAGATACAGCGGCAATAACGACGCCGCAACAGTAGTGCAGCTGCAGCTGACATCGGAACGTCATCTTGTTTACAGGTTGTCATATACACGTCGCGCGTCGTTATACCTTGACCAAAATAGGCCTTTTTGCTGCTGTCAGTTAGCTCTGCTGTCATTCGCATGTTCATTTCGTTCAGTCCGCACCGCACAAGTATTAGTGCGAGCGGGACAGTTAACTGATATGATTCTAATATCATTCTAATATCGGTCTCATGTCAATGCACGACACGTTCGAGACGTACACTCAAAAGAAACTTCGTAATCAGAAAATCCACTTCTCAAAGCTCGCGAACTATTATAATCTAATCCACATCACTACCGTTGCATCCAATTGGCATGCTACCAGCATAATATAGGGCAGATACCTTATAGTGTTAGTTAAGACTCAAGTCCTTCGAGTCATCCAGTTCTAAACTCGACTCAGTTTTTCAGACGTAATTTTATCGAAACATTAGTTTTATCGAGGCCCGAGTCTTTTATAAAGACTTTTGTGTCATTTAAAGAGTCCTATGTACAAAACTTTTCTGAAACGCATTTTCAGTACATGAAATTCATGGGTTAGGTACACATATTCAGTAACTAATTTTATTTACTGTTCATTTAGATAAAACCTACAATTTGACCATCCGAAGGCTCGAGTCCACTCAAAGGGATTTAAAAGACTGAAGGTTTTTTAGCGCAGAGGCGTAAATACGAGTCTAACTCTTCAAATCTAGACTCAAAAGACTCAAGTTTCTACCAACACTAGCACGGATTAGTCTAGCACACATATACAAAAGCTTTACTTCGGTTAATTCGCAATATATGAACGGCTCGCGTAGCTTACTAGTTACTTAGACAACGGCGTAAGCGACACTAATCCGTTACCAAGATAAGACCTTTTGTAGATGTAAAGTAAAATTGCAGTTACATGCAGATTTTGCGTTCTAGTTTGGGGTAATGTAGTTATGTTTCAATTTGCTAGTGATCATTTGTATGGTTTATGAGTTATTCCGCCATAATAGCTTAACGGATGACTCACTTTAGAACGTACGATAGTACGACACTTCGTTCTGTTTCTGTATTACGGGTGATCTGATCACATGATACTTTTAATAGAAAACTGAAGTGTTGGACGCCTCGGCTCGGACACGGATTTTTAAATACTGAGTTTACATACAGTCAGCAGCAATAGTTGCAAAGCGGGCGAGGTGTACAAAATAGTCTTGACGCGACTTTATTGTTAAGAGAATAAGAGCGCGTCAAGGTAATTATGAACACCTCGCAACTTCTGCTGCTGGCTGTACATCAGATGTGGGCAACCTAAAAAGTTATTAAATATTATATACCTATCTATTTTAGGACCTTAAATATTACAAACTTTTGTTTTTTTTATCTCACATAACACATTTAAATTCTAAACATTCCTATATAGGTACCCCTTAACGAATTCACGCTAACGGCATCAAATTCAATTTATCAAAAAAGGCGAGGGCAAATATTTTCAACGCGGAGTTCATTCGTCAATCAACGTCGCCGTCGCTATGAAAAATGGCAGATCAATTTGCGTCATATCTGTCCAGTTCGTGTTTCATGGTATAATTGAAATTGGTGTGAAGATATCAGTATGGATACCTACTTGATTTTGAACTCTTAATATATGGCTTTTTATTGGTACTTTTTTTAAAGTTCTAATAAGCGACTGACCTTATATTGCAACTACATATGTACCGTGAAACCATTTGTTTTTTCTTCCTTTTGTGAAAAGGTTTTGACTTCCGACTACATAAAACCTATATTTATATTACCTATATCAAAAATCAATCAATAGTGTTTCCTAACAATTTGACGTACCTATGTGTAGATTGGTATAATTTACAGCGTTAGATAATCACGCAAATACAGCTAAACAGATTTGGTCATAATTTATTACACAGATAATTAAGAGCCGCCGGGCGTTTCACTTTGTTAATACCTTTTATATATTGTCAATACCTACCATACCATTTAAAAGCATTACTGAAATATAAGAATTTGTTATCAGGTTTTGGTTTTAAGTTCGATTGAACTCATTATGAGACCTATGATACACATAATGAACACAACTTTAACATTTCGACTGCATTGTACCAAATATCTAACTAAACTGTCATGTAAATAAAATAGCTACTACCTAAACTAGCTAATAATGTTATATAGTTACCTAATATCGTAAATTTTCCACGCATCACACGCCGTCTCGAGCAGGCGTCGCCAACTAACTACATTAGCCGGAAGCCAAATTGCCACACTCGAGATAACGACTTTATTAATTAAATTAATCCATGTATCGTGAAAGGTTGAGCGTGCCTGACTTATTGGAGGGGTGCTACACTTTATGACGAAATGACTCATTTTCATTTGATGAATATGGTGGTTATGTCCTTTTTCCTAGATACAAAGGTATTTTGATAGTACTTCAGTGTATATGATGGTAATAATTACTTCAGGAATACGCATACCACCGTTTCAGCAGTCAGCGTGTGAGCTGAATATAATGAATTTAAGAAGATTATATCGCGACTTTCCGAGCTCTACACTAGCACTCGTGGCCTCGAGTATTGAGAAAACGTAATCGTTGGTAGGTGTCTAGACACTTACCACCTACCTAGCCCTAGAATACAGAATACAGATTTTTATTGGTAAAATAAAAGTACATTTTACAAGTCAAAATAAAATACAAGTCATAATTATAGTTCAATATAAAATAACAATAAAAACCAATCATACTTTTCGTTTCACAGAGTTGGGTCAATGATCTTGATGCATTCGTTTTATACGTAATATCTGGGTGACACATATAAAAACTCGAAAATGCGCGTTTTCCCAGCGATAAGACCTAGCTAGATCGATTTTTCGCCCCCGAAAACCCCCGTATAGCAAATTTTATCGAAATCGTTAGAGCCGTTTCCGAGATCCCCGAAATATATATATATATATATATATATATATATATCTAATACCTTTAAACGAGCAATTCTTGTTTATTTATATATATATATATATATATAAATAAATAAACAAGAATTGCTCGTTTAAAGGTATTAGATGTATATTTGCTCTGACGTACATACAAGCCGACAGGACAAATATACAAGGTAAAGTTTGTAAGTGGAGGGAGAGTGTTGTATATATATATATATATATATATATATACAAGAGCTGGCAACTCAGCAGCATCAGTCACCCGCCATTATGAACAGCATCTGTCAAGTGAATGTCATGCTCTGTTCGTGTGCTATAAAATAAAGCTTTTGCATATCGAATATTATCTGGTCGTATTAATTAATTACACCAAGTTAATTAAAGATACAACACCGTCGATTATGCGGTGAGCACGTTTTTGCATCCTAAACACCCTGTCACGTTCAGCGGCTGTGGCCCAGGAAGACCTAGGTTCTTATCATTACTAAGTATTTTTAAATGTTTGTTACCAAAACTCCAACATTTCTGAACCAATTGGTATAAATATTTTTAGTTATACCGGTAACGTTCCCTAGCCTTAAGCGACTAGGGTCTGTGCGTGCGCGTCGGCTTCCTTCAGTACTTTGCCGGACGCACGTGCCCTCATAAAGGCCGTATTCAACTCAAGTGTGGCAAAGAACTTGAAGCGGACTATACGACTGACGGGCGTATTCGGAGTTTAATAATTAGATCTGGATCAGTTATGGATCTGATCTGTCACTTTCAAAAGTAACATTTCTTCGAAAAAAAACGTCAGTTTTGACACTGACAGATCAGATCCATAACTGATTCAGATCTAATTATTAAAATCCGAATACGCCTGTGAGAAGTAATGTCGGGTTAGTTTTATTACTAGTATATGTACTATATGTACTAAGTTATAACTAGTATTACGTTAGTTTTGTTTTATTATTAGTAAGTAGTTAAGTACCTATTAGTCGTTGTATACAAGGCGGGCCCTGCAACATGAGCATAAATGTTTACAGTAGATTATTAACCCTATCAGTTAATATTTTTAAATGGTTCTAACAAGTATGTAACATCTTTTTTTTAAGTAGGTAGATCTCGTGCTATAATTTAACGGGTATTATTTGTTTTATGCTAAACTGTTCATAATTATAATACATTTCATGCAACAGCGACAAACTCCATACTCCTAATGCTATCTATGTCTTGGGTTGCAAGTAACCTATAGTTTAGATTTATATGACAATTTTTATGACATATACAAATTTCTAACCAAATTAAACTAAAAAGAACCAACAAAGAAACCTTTACTTTATGCCTGCTATCTTTCATTCGCAAGCTTATTAACTTCTAAAGAGTTATTTTCTCACCTCAAACGCGGCCAACAGACAATTTATCATAAACCAGAGTTCATCATACAACGTCTGCGTTTATGTTAGCCTAGACCAAATATTTAGGCTAATAGAAAACAAACAGAACAAAAGATCATATATTTTCGTCAAGCGCCGTGTGTTTTATTATGATTCAAAAACGTCGTAAGAGCGCTTGTTTTTAGGATTTCGTACCCAAAGGGTAAAAACGGGACCCTATTACTAAGACTCCGCTGTCCGTCCGTCCGTCCGTCCGTCTGTCACCAGGCTGTATCTCACGAACCGTGATAGCTAGACAGTTGAAATTTTCACAGGTGATGTATTTCTGTTGCCGCTATAACAACAAATACTAAAACCGGCAAAGTGCGAGTCGGACTCGCGCACGGAGGGTTCCGCACCATCAACAAAAAATAGAGCAAAACAAGCAAAAAAAAAGCGGCCAAGTGCGAGTCGGACTCGCCCATGAAGGGTTCCGTATTTAGGCGATTTATGACGTATAAAAAAAAACTACTTACTAGATCTTGTTCAAACCAATTTTCGGTGGAAGTTTACATGGTAATGTACATCATATATTTTTTTTAGTTTTATCATTCTCTTATTTTAGAAGTTACAGGGGGGGACACACACATTTTACCACTTTGGAAGTGTCTCTCGCGCAAACTATTCAGTTTAGAAAAAAATGATATTAGAAACCTCAATATCATTTTTGAAGACCTATCCATAGATACCCCACACGTATGGGTTTGATGAAAAAAAAATTTTTGAGTTTCAGTTCGAAGTATGGGGAACCCCAAAAATTTATTGTTTTTTTTCTATTTTTGTGTGAAAATCTTAATGCGGTTCACAGAATACATCTACTTACCAAGTTTCAACAGTATAGTTCTTATAGTTTCGGAGAAAAGTGGCTGTGACATACGGACGGACAGACAGACGGACAGACGGACAGACGGACAGACGGACAGACAGACAGACAGACAGACAGACAGACAGACAGACATGACGAATCTATAAGGGTTCCGTTTTTTGCCATTTGGCTACGGAACCCTAAAAACAGAATAAAATAAAGATTTAAGTGGGGCTCCCATACAACAAACGTGATTTTTGACCGAAGTTAAGCAACGTCGGGCGGGGTCAGTACTTGGATGGGTGACCATTTTTTTGCTTGCTTGTTTTGCTCTATTTTTTGTTGATGGTCGAGGGCGAGTCCGACTCGCACTTGGCCGGTTTTTTTAATATATAGAAGATGAGCTGAGCAAACTAAGACAATCTAAGTTTAACTCATTTAGGAATAATTTCGAAATACGGGTCTCTATTGTTTCCCAAATAGTTTTAAGCCATAGTGGGTATTGTTTGCCCGCATTTTCGTTAGTCATAATTCATTTGTTTCAGAAACGCATCACTTTTCAGGATTGCCATAAAACAAACCTAACCTAACCTAACCTATCTATAGGATAGCCTATCGAAAATCCTGAAATATTAACGGTTTCAGTTTTATGACTAATGATAATATGACAAACAATACATTATGACTTAAAACTTTATGGGAAACAACGGGACCCCTTCGAACTACATATGTGTCTATGTGGAAAAGAATAGGTACATATAAGTATAGGTAGGTGTGTTTTCTGTATTCACCTGTGAATTTAATGTATAACGAAAGCAACATTATATAGCTTTTTTTATTAAAAGATAGATTCTAACTAATAAAAATAATCAGAGATAGATCACGGTTGCATTCAGATGTATAAAATCTACAGAATAAAATCTAAAGTAGATATGTTTTACGTACGATTAATGAAATGCAGCTTAATTTTAGTTTAATCCCTTTGTTCATAATTTTTGTAGAACCACACACACATAAAAGTCTAACTTTTCTCCATAGCGTGTCGCCTCGGCCCATTTGGCTTTCAAAAATAAGCCTTTTAAAATAAGTTATGACTACAGTCCTAAATATATTTCCAAGAATCCTCATACGTTACCAAACCGATTTTCATTAGATACTTACATAGTAGTAACAGATCGTCTGTTGACAGCTTAAGTGCGCGTACGCGGTTGACGGTATTAGTTTTTGTCAACGCTACACCTCCTGTAGGTATTCTGATTGGCCGAGCGAGTTAAGTTGTTTGGCCAACCAGGATATAAGGGCTTCCAAAAACATGTCCGGTTTGAGGGCCCTTTTATGTTGGTTTATATAATGTATATATACATTCAGATGCTCCGTAACAACTGTGCATGCTGCCTATCATTACATGCCTATGCTTATTATCTTATGGTCTCGCTTATCGCCGCATAAAATGATACATGCTTCTCATACTGATACCGCGCATTAGTAACAAACAAGCTCTTTGTCACATCATGTCATGCACGATAAGCGCAACCATCATACGCCTGCAGGGAGCAATCATCTGCATGCGTTTGGAATATCCCAGTATTGTTTTATTAATCATAGTGCTTATTTGGGTAATATAGTTTATTGAACTGTTGAGTTATCGAACGCTTTAGACACACGCTGTATAAACAAGGGGCACTTCCGCCTTCTCTTTGAACCTAAAAATACGGTTCTGAATACAACATCGAGTGCGTAAATAGTAACATACATTAATCTACATCGTTATTGATTGATTTAACTTGATGATTAAGGCGTCAATAGATTTATTAGAATTGTATCTACAATCGTTATGTTGTAATAGTCGTCTGATTACAAGTTATATAAACAACTGTTCCAAGCTTTAGCCGTCTCTACGTAAAACGGTCTCTTAGAACGCATTTAACCTATTTGAAAGACCGAAGTTATCCCATAAGTGCCCCGTGTACAAAGTTTTGTTTGGAGCACTAAAAAATGTACAACCGGGTTGGACCTTCTTTTGGAATTCCTTTTGATATAATCTATCATCGAATATACGAGTATAATGTTGCTTTGACCATATTTTAAAATACAATTTTCAGCTTTGTCTGAATATTATCTACGCTAGCATTCTATATTTACTTGTTTTGGCCAACGGTTCGTTCGAATGCTATTGTAATTGAATTTCCCATTCGTCAGTTATATATCCGTTCACTTTCCTCGCCCCCGGCGGGTTAAAAGCTACAGCCATTACTCGTTTACAAATGCGCGCATCGTTAGCCTCCCAGCTGCGTATTTGTTACTGCAAAAGTTAGGCGGCCCGTCCTGTCTGCTGTGTGCGAAGCTGTACTATCAATGGATATTTCTGCTACTCGCTATTTCGTGTCTTCCAATATGGACCAGGTTGGCCTCACGCCTCTTGACCCCTGGTACATTTTTTTTACTATCGCACTAGGTTTGGTGGATCAGAAACTGGTGAAAAGGCGACGGATTTTAACATGATCATACGAAAAATTAAGAAATTCCAAATGGCGGTTATTTTTACAACTTTGACTACGAATTCATATTAAGGTACCTTTCGGATCCTCAGATATCAACTTTCATCGTAATTAGAGCCAATTTTCCGTAGGTCGTTTAGAGCTACAAGGAAAAAAATGAAAAAGAGTAAAAAAATTAGCACACCTCCTGGGATTGTGTAAGCACGGATTACACGCACTTAGAACCAATTGAAATTTTTAAAATGATTTCAAGCTTGCTGAGAATTAATTCTCCGAAAAAATCTAATTTAATTGGCCTATCATAGGCCTAGGTACTTTTGGTTTAGCATTTTAACGGGCACAAGTTGTTTTTTTCTCTGAAGTCGTTCGTAATAGACACTTTTTGCACTGACAAGGATAGGTGAAAGCAGTTTTCAGTCTTAACTGACATCTTTTAACTTAACCGATGTTTTAACTGAAATTTAAAACAACAAAAAATGTTGTGCATACAATTTGTGTTTATTCATTTATTTTATTTTAAAGCTTTATTATTGGGACATAAAAAGACAAACTAAACAATAAAACTATACTACATGCATTATAAAATAAACTTATAAATAAAAAAAAAATGCTCCCCAGGTCGCTATCATGTTCTATTTTTTTTATTAACCGACTTCCAAATCTAAAATGAGGAGGTTATCAATTCGGTTGTTTTTTTTTATTTTTTTTATTTATTTTTTTATTTTTTTTATTTTTTTTTATGTTTGTTACTCCATATCTCCGTCATTACTGGACCGATTTTGAAAATTATTTTTTTGATTGTATGTATATGCATACAGATTGGTCCCGTTTTTATCAAAACCCAGTTCTGATGATGGGATCCATGAGGAATCGAGGGAACTCCTCAAATCTTAAAGGCACACATATAGTGATTTTTGTATTTTTATCAACAAATCAAGCATATACATTCAAAAAAGTGACATTTGATGAAGTGGAACTGCTGATGATGATCAGAACGGAACTCTTCAACGATGCATAGCACACGTCTGACGATTTGTCCTCTTCGTTATGTTTGTTAAGCAAGTTAAGTTTTTAAGCTACATTTTTGTCAAGCTCGAGTGCTGATGATGGGATCCATGAGGAATCGAGGGAACTCCTCAAATCTTAAAGGCATGCGTATAGAGATTTTTGTATTTTCATCAACAAATCAAGCATGTACATAAAAAAAGTGACATTTGATGAAGTGGAACTGCTGATGATGATCAGAACAGAACTCTTCAACGACGCATAGTTCACGTTTGGCGATTTGTCCTCTTCGTTATGTTTGTTAAGCAAGTTAAGTTTTTAAGCCACAATTTTGTCAAGCTCGAGTTCTGATGATGGGATCCACGAGGAATCGAGGGAACTCCTCCAATCTTAAAGGCATGCGTATAGAGATTTTTGTATTTTCATCAGAAAATCGAGCATTTTCATTAAAAACTGTCGCATTTGATGAAGTGGAACTGCTGATGATGATCATAACGGAACTCTTCAACGACGCATAGCTCGCATTTGGCGATTTGTCCTTTTCGTTATGTTAATCAAGCAAGTTAGGTTTTTAGGCACATTTATGTCAATCTCAAGTCCTGAACATGGTATCCATGAGGAATCGAGGGAACTTCTCAAATCTTAAAGGCATCCGTATAGAATTTTATATATTTTCATCAGAAAATCAAGCATTTACATTAAAAACTGTGGCATTTGATGAAGTGGAACTGCTGATGATGATCAGAACAGAACTCCTCAACGACGCATAGTACACGTTTTGTGATTTTCAATTTCGATTTTGACTTGGATTGGGCCCCGGACTCCGGACTTGGACCCGTACTCGGACTCGGACCCAGACCCGGACCTTGACCCGGAAAACCACTATGATACCTAAACTAAATCAACCACTATGATTACCATAAAATGTATACATATTACCAAATAAAGTATAAGCACCGTTAAGTGGGTTAGGCTAGTAGTTAGAGAAGTCGGTTTTTTTCTATTAAAGATTATTTAAAAGTATAGTAAGTATCTAAAACGGTGCTGTTATTGCTGGATAAGGGACCTTACGGGCACCAGGCACCGGTGCCTTCGAACATCCAGCTAATGTGTAACCCGGATAACCCACTCCGTAGATATTAATTATTGCAATCACGGTAATCCCTCCCTAGGGATAAATACTTGCCAAGTTTGTAGGTACCTAATCAATTTGTAGTTCTGTATTATACCGTAGGAAGGGTGGTGGGAAATCACGTGCTCGTTATCATCTAATTTAAGAAGGATTTTTTGAACTGTCGTGCGTCATACTAACATTAAAAAAATTTAATTAGGTATTTTTAGACTCTCACGCGACATGTTTCGGAGTGGCTATAGGTCTCTATTTTCACAAAGGGCCGGTACAGACGGACTGCAACCCGACTGCAATTTGTACGGGAACTGCACGCCGATGTTGCAGTTGGCAGCAGCAGTACATGTGCCTACTGTAAAGGTTCCGGCACGCAGGCGCGTTTTCCGGGCGGGACGTGAGCGGGGCGTAAGCGTTTTATATGTAAAAGCGGCGCGCCCCGCTCACGCCCCGCCCGGAAAACGCGCCTGTGTGACGAAGCCTTTAGGGCCCATACAGACATGAGCAGCGGTCACGACAGCCGCACGACGCGGTTCTCAATTCGTCGGAATCTTTATTTTTATTGTGTTATATATTATGTTTTAATTATTTGTTCGATCGTACAATGATAAATCCAACTTCGTTCTAGATAGGCTACTTCCGATAAATTCAGTTCTTTGAACAAAGCCTTCTTTTTATTAAGAATTCACCGTCTACCCAGCCTCTTTCTTTTCAGAATGCAACTGCAACGGCCACGCCCGCCGCTGCCGTTTCAACATGGAGCTATACAAGCTGTCGGGCCGCGCCAGCGGCGGTGTCTGCCTCAAATGCAGGCACTTCACTGCCGGGAGACATTGCCATTACTGCCGCGAGGGGTACTACAGGGACCCTACTAAACCCATTACGCACAAGAAGGCTTGCAAACGTAAGTACAAAAATTAAATTATATCATTTTTGGATATTTTTTGAAATTTGGAAAGTGTACTGTGTAAGGAGCTTCATCTCTATAGAGTTCTGCATCGCGCTATCGGCTTTCATAAGTTATTGACCATTGCCGATATTTCATAATAAAATGACTTCGGAAATTAAAGAAATATCTTGCTATTCCTGATATCCTTCATTTTAAGTTCAAGTTTAGTTTTCTATAGGAGAACAATATATGTTACAAACTTATTTATTAATTAAACAGAGATTAAATAACAAAATAAATAAATACTTAAATCATAAATCTAGCCCTAAATTAGCCTGAGGCATTGTTCCCAGGACACTGGCCGCCAAAAATGCGCCAGCTCGTAGGTCGCCAGACATCACCCAGACTAGTTTGGTAGCTTCTTATGTTACAATATGTACATATTGCGACTATTTAAAATAAAAACTTATAGTTTTGTTATTGAAACTTAACGACATAAAATACAACTTCCAAATCTCGTATTTTATTTGCTCCAGACTGAAATAAAAAGGACAATAACGTTTCATAATTAAACTAACGCTCAAAGAATTTAACAACCGTTTAAACTCCCATAAAAAAGCTTCAAAAATGTACGAAACTCACTTACGACATTCTTTCTCTAATACATCAGTACAAACGCCTTAAATGCGAGATATAAAACTTAGGAGTAATGAAAAAGGGCGTAAGTACAATAAGGGCTTACAGGCAGCCTAAAGGAGTCAAATTGTATTGCAATAAAAGAGGGTATAAAAAGTTTTTATTGAGTTCAAGTAAACGCTGAAGGGGCAAGTGAAAGTTCAGAACATTACTTGCGAAGGCGCGTTTCGTTAAAGGTATGTTTGAAATCAGATATCTTTGTTACCTATTTTAACTTTGTTATGACATCGATGATGTGTCAAGTAGTTTTGTTAGACCTCAAGCAAAATCAAAAAATTAAATACCTACGTATACATGGATATACATGGGTATTATACAGGCTTTTATAATGCTAAGCCAGCAACAACTATAATTATTATTTATTTTATAACTGATAGAAGTGAAAGGACACAACGAAGTACTTTTTTTTAATTAAACTAAATTTACATTTAAACAACTCGTGTAAGGATAAACATACCTGATTGTTTGCAATTCTAACTGTAGGTATATTACATATATTTCTGTTTATAATTTACTAAAATATAAACCCGTTTTTTACGACACAAGCCTCGTTCCGAACGACATTTTCAAACCCAAAACATAAACCCGTAAAAATCCAATACAATCCAATATCAGCTGAAATATCAGACCGTCAGCAATCGCATAAAAACTAAAAAACAAAAGCCAACCACAGGCCATTTGTCGGCCTGCCGAATAGCCACCATAAAAATTTCCCGGCCTAGAGCGCGAAATGGTCCGGGACGAAATCGCCCCCTAGGGAGCAAACACTATTCGAGCACATTGGTTTTTGTACCGTTTGCTGACTTGCACTTGGTAACGATGGTGATGGGTTTCGTTTTGATAATGTTAAGTTTGTAGGGATGTGGAAATCTGAAATTATGTTTTCAAGTTTTAACTAAGCAATCAAAATAAAATAGCTGAAAAACCAGAATCCTTAAAATAGCAGGATGCCGGTAAAAAAAACATGATTTTTTCCCATTATAACGATCAAAAACTTACGTATGTCTACTTAAAAGAAGGCTAAACTATTGTGGCTGTATTAGTTTTTTTATAACATGACCACAGTTTGAAACCAGAATAGCATTACCTTTTCCCATCGTAACACCAGCAAAATGATAGTTTTGACACACTCCCAAAAGGTCAGGTCAATCAGACCCAAACTCAATTATCTGTCCAAGAAACCCCACGTTTCGGGGTATTCCACCGCTTTACGAGGGACAAGGGTCCGGAGCAAGGCAACTATTGAGTGACTGAGTGTTTTGATGGCCGCTCACATTTAACAGTTGAGTAGACAAGCCTTTTTCGGGTCGACTGCGGCCTAGGGTCGTGATAATAGTAATCTTCGGGGATTGAGTGATTGTAATCAGAGTTTGGGATTCTTGCGAGTTTAGGAATGGCGACATTGTTGTGTTGTTTGGCTGTTTGCGACACATCTTACTTTTGCTTTTTGGTTTGCATTTATTTTGTTTAAAATAACTGATGTTTTTAGTTTTGTATAAGTAATTTACGCCTACGGCAACATTATTGTTTGTTGTTACGTTTTATATTTTATAAAAATGTTTTGACATCCCAACTATCTCAATTGAATTTCCTTTAGTCTGAGTGTTAGTTTAGCCAATTCGAATCACGACAATAGGATTGTCTGTGTCGACAAACTAAATTGCAGTCAAGTGAATAAACTCTTTCAACTTCAAATGAACTGAGGTAGGCCATACGAAATTATGAAGCTTATAGTAAAGATAATCATAACCTTGTTAATGTTTAAATTCCAGTTACTTTGCTACTAACACGTCTAGTCTACAGAAGCCGCTGTGTGTGTTCGAATCTAGCCTGAGGCACTTTTTCGTTCATATATTTTGATTATGACATCCATTCCGGTTTAAAATATGTACGTCACCTATGTTACAAGACATTTCTGTGATCGATGCGGCAAGAAATGGCAGTCGCAGTCAATGTATTATGTAGACCCTCAAAATACCTCCTTAGACGCTGCAACTATCATTTACAAAGATGCTGTGGCCAATGATAATGTTACCAGTATCGAGTTCCAATTTTGAAAGAAGTAGCTTTGTGACAACCTCGATTTCTTTCTCAGCATGCGACTGCCATCCAGTGGGAGCGAGCGGCAAGACCTGCAACCAGACGAGCGGGCAATGCCCGTGCAAGGACGGCGTGACGGGCACCACGTGCAACCGCTGCGCCAAGGGCTACCAGCAGTCCAGGAGCCACATCGCGCCGTGCATACGTGAGTAGCAACCCTAGTGAAGAACAAGACATCCAACCAACCCAACAGAACCAACCAACTATTTCCATCACTTGAAATATATACATAAAAGAACTTCATAAATTGTAGACGCGGTCAAGTGTTGAGCAGTAAGCGCCATTCATCCCCTTTCTAGTTTCTTTGCTAGAGCTCCTGATACGACGCAATATTAATTTTCTTTTTAGTGTGATTCATATACTCACGTTCCACGGCATCTTCTTCCTTTAATTTTTCTTTTTTGTGTAAAAAAATTTCACCTCGTATCAGGTGCCCTTACATGTTACCTTTTCTGTTTTTCAATCATCATGCACCATCACATATTTATTGTCCTGATCGCTGAAGAGGTGAAATCTGCCAGTCAGGGCATGATGGGCTGAAATTAATTAAAATCCGATGTCAAGCTTACTAGTTTTTAATTGTCCGAAGCCGGAAATATTGTAAATTTTTCCATTCATTTAAAAATTCGTAATATTGCTGCTCGGTAAAAATTATTATGTACAGCTTGGCAAAAAATAGTAGAAATTAAAAAGTGGCAACATTGTAGTGTCGTCCCTTTCAAACCAATTTATATAAGAAAACGGACGACACTATTTATTTATTTATTTTAAACTTTATTGCACAATATAACAAATAAAGTACAAATGGCGGACTTAATGCCTAAAGGCATTCTCTACCAGTCTTGTCACTACAGGGTTGTCACTTTTTAATTTCTACTCTTTTTTGCCAGCTGTATTATCTGTTTTCTTAAATATTAAAAACATAAATGAATACATATCTGTTGCCAGGTATCCCTCGAGTGGTGACAGCAGTACAGGCCATGGAGGCAGTCGACGGGGAGCCGGCGCGCGGTAAGTAGTAAGTGGCCTTCATTGCACTTCCACCATCACGAGCGCGGTCACGATGAGAATGATGATGATGATGATGATGATGATCATGATCATAATGATGTTGATGAGAATGATGTCGATGATGATAATGATTTTTAGGAGAATGATGGTGATGGCGTTGATGACAATAATAAAAGGAAAAAGTTCACATTTCTTACGTAAGATATTGTTATTTAAATTATCAATAGTAATATAATACAAAATTATTGCTGTTATATTATTTTTCAACTTTTCATTCCTCCAATATAATTAACTGAAGTAATTCAGAGTAAATTTTTAAAACTTCATAAATAAGTCAATAATTAACAATTCTAAGCAGTTACAACAAAATTAGCGATACATATAAAGACTTAAAATAAAATTATATAGTCTTACTTAGATGTAAAGACTTCTGACACACAAACACAATGTACAAAGCAACGCAACATTAGAAACCGAAAATGAATTATCTTAACTTATTATTTATTTGATAACTGACAAATAGCACCGATGTATTAAAAAATCATCCGCCATTTCTTCAACTCACTCAACTTTTCAAAAGTCATCGTGATCGCGCTTTCCAAGGAATGACCGTATCATTTTCAATCTAATAAGTTTTACATTTCTCTAGATTACTTCACTGCCATCTCATTTCCTGCTAATATCTGCGGACGCGATAGATTTCTGTCTGAAATTGAATTCTGCGAATCCATTTCTAATTTAGGTACAGTTTTAATTTAAAATTTATGTTGAGGACGATGTTGTTTAGTTTTGGATCAGTTTTTCTTTGAAAAAAAAAGTTTTCATAATCAATTATTTTGGTTATTTACATGTATAAACTTTTTTATTTCCTTGATATCATATCTCGAGGTGAATTACAGTCAGGAGCAGAAGTAGCTAAGCGGACCAGGTGTCCAAAATCTTTCACATACGACTTTTTCCTTAAAAAAAAGTTATGTCCAGATCATTCTGAAATACTTGCCCGCTTTTCTACCTCGGCTACTCACTGATACCGTAGATTTCTTAGGTACGGAAGAACTTATAAAATTAGAGTCAATAAATTTCCCGGATATATGTAGATTTCTGCAAGAAATGTAGACATAAACTCTTGGTGGGCATTTTCTGAAGTGACCAATTGGCAGTTTTTATTGCCATTAGTGCACAGATTTCAATCTCAGACACATTAAAATCGAATATTTTACTTTAAAGCCCCTTTATTGGCAATAAACGCAAATACGGTCGTTCTCATTCTAATTGATTTGCACATTACCTTTTAATTTACGTCTCGGGACCGATTTTTATCACCTTTTCAACCACATGAAGGTTTTCGGTTTATGCCGTATCTGGTTGAAATCTCAGAGAGGCACGCTGCTTTTGGGCATAAAAAGGCAGTTTTAACGATCGGAAGGATAATGCTCGTGGGTAAAAGGGTGACATAAATGGGTCTTAACTTGAGGCTATCTTTGGGAAAAGTATACTAATTGTTTTATAAAGCAAAAGGGTATCTTTTTGTTTTATTGTAACTAGGGTTTGCACGACGGATCCGAAATGTATGGGAAGATCCGCGGATTCGGATCCAGATCCGGATAATTTCATACATTCCGGATCCGGATTGCAAACCCTAATTATAACTAATGACTTGGCGATTTAGAATAACCATATATGACCATTCAATTTTCATATTGTAATATGGATATTTTACTTACCTGTCATTTTGTACAGGATTATTGAATTGCTTTCCTGAAGATAGTCATGAATCGACAACTGTTTTCTCAAGCTCTTAGTCACTTTGAAACCCCTTAACAGTAATTTGTCTCGTAAAGTTTTTCAAGATTTCATAAAAGTTTAATTAAAGCTAGGTTATAATTTTACGAAGTCTTGCATTAATCCAGTTGCTATACATATGAATATTCCTTACAAGTTCCTCTTTCCCGGCGTTCTTGCCTCATCCCACCCTGAATATTTTAGCTATGAGCTTAAGAAAACTAGTCGTCATTGATGTTGTTGAAAGTTCGTTCTAATTCGTGCTTTGTTCAATCATTCTCATACATTTTCTTTTGTTGTCAGTGCCGAACACGAGGTAACTTCATGTTTGTCTGTCTTGTATCGTCTTATAGTATAATATATGTTTACACTCTAAAAAAAATTTGGTTGGCACTATCAATATCTTGATAGTCGTAATCAAGCATCTTGATTCCATACGAGCCTAACAAGAACTTAGACACATCAAATAAGGTAATTCTGATTGCTATTACTATATCTATGTAACTGAACCAATTAAGATCTTGTTCAATATTTACACGAAAAATAATTATGCTAACTAATTGATCCTAGCAAGATCAACTAAGGGCTTAATAATTATTATCATGAAAAGTTACTGTACCAACTAATACAAACAAGTCAGTTTAACTAAGATGTAGGTCAATATTAACATGAAGAATTACTGTATTAACTATTTGACCCAAATAAGTTCAACTAAGAACATGATTACATCGACTAATGCACCTTATTAGCCTGAACTAAGATATTGTTAAATTTGAATCTCAATTGTTTAATCATTTCAACTAAGATGTAAATCAATGTTAACATGAAGAATTACTGTATCAACTATTTGACCCTAATAAGTTCAACTAAGAACATGATTGCATCGACTTATGCATCTTATTAGCCTGAACTAAGAAATTGTTAAATTTGAATCTCAATTGTTTAATCAGTTCAACTATGAAGCTTGTCTAGTACAATATACCAATCTTCTTCAATTGTACTATGACTCTTTGTCTCATTTACTAAGACATTTCTTTCAGATCTCTACTTTTTATGTGCACCGTGCTGAATAATGCTGATCCTCGTACTCATATTATACTCAAGGTCTTAAATGCTAAGATGTACATTTATTTCAGATCTTTTTGGCGATCGACCTAGACCGGTTTAGCCTTACAAACACGGGAGGAGGCGTGCTCGTGAAACCGGTCTAGGCCGATCCTCAAAAAGATCTGAAATAAATGTATATCTTAGTATTTAAGACCTTGAGTATAATATGAGTACGAGGATCAGCATTATTCAGCACGGTGCGCATCAAAAGTAGAGATCTGAAAGAAATGTCTTAGTAAATGAGACAAAGAGTCATAGTACAATTGAAGAAGAATGGTATATTGTACTAGACAAGCTTCATAGTTGAACTGATTAAACAATTGAGATTCAAATTTAACAAAGTAAAGTTTTATGAAAAGGGGGTAAATGAATAAAACAAAAAATATATATAATAAGATGTTATTTATTCATCTAAACATTTAGAAAACTAAACGTTTTACATTTAAAAATCGAACTTTCTTTTACATACTTTACATATATATATTATAATTAACATTCAAAACGGGCTACAAATATAATGACCGTTTGGCGTACAACCGTCGATTTCCCTCTTATGGGTACCCGTTGGCGGCAGGCTCGGGGACGTCTGTCGCCTACACGAGGGTCCCTGGGATGGCCAATACGCAAAAAATGGCGCACTCTTAGAGAAGTAAAGGGAAACAGTTCCTCCGAAGTCGAGTCCGCAGTTCGGACAGCCGCTGGCGGGGTTTCGGAAGCATGGTCCCGATCGTTTCCCGTGCCTCGCCTTAAAGCCTTGAGGCGGCCAACAGAGGGGTTTTACTGGGTGGACCTGGGGTCTCATTAGCCCACAACAGGGATTCCCACATAACCATCCCGGCCCGTCCCCGCGCCGGGTGGTATGCGTAACGCATTTGAACTGCTATCAGTTAAGGGGTTAGGTTAGATTAGCACTTCCTCCATGTTGCACATACACTATTATACATTAGGTACACAAAGCAAAGGTAACACGTTCACTGTTCCAGGCTTGCCGTGAAATAAATGCACAGGTTTATTTCGTTGACGCGTACTTGAATGACTAAGTAGTTGAATGCTGAACGTTGAGGCTGAGACTAGCTAGTCCCCGCTCGCATCGCACGGTCTACGCCGCAGGGGCGCGGGCGGGGAGGAACGCGGGTGCACCGGCGCCCCCCTACTTATCTCTTGATTGAACGGATTACCTGATTATTTAATTTAATTATGAAGAAAATCGATTTAACAAATAATTCTTAATATAATAGAATATTAGTTTCGTAATTAATACAATAACTTGATCATAATGGGATTGAATGTTTTATCTTCGTTGTTCTAAATATTATATGTTTAGTTGATTAAAATACCAAGTCTTATGTAAATCAACAAAGACAAAATAATCACATAAACTATTAAAATGTTCATAACTATTAACATATTTATCTGTTTTAATTAATTTGTTAAGGATTGAATCAACCTACGTTACATAATTATGCCAACAAGTTAATGATAGATGCAAAGTATACAATTGTTAGGATTAATAACATACCTACTTTATTAGTTCAATCACAGATACACTTATTGTTTTAAGTAATCAGCTTTCTTTGATTTATATAAGATCGTTATTGTTATAATTAACTTAACGTCAACTAAGAGAAAACTGCTCTTAGTTGGTCTTCGTTTTTTAGAGTGTACATTAAACTAAAGGCACTCCACCAAATGCGTAACATGCGTGGTATTCCCTACACATTATAATAGGGGTAGTCAAGGTTAAAGCAACACAAGCGATCTGACAGCTGATTTACGACACGTGCGCTAATTATGCTACATTACGCATCTGGTGTGGTTCGGCCTTTTGAATTGATTGAATTTGTACTTAATCTTTCATAACAAAATCTCCGACTACTTGTCTAGATTAGGTAAATATATTTTCCTCGTATTGTCATATCTCTCTGCTACATATTAGCTATGAAGCTGAATTTGGTCTAGAATCTAGATAATTTATTATTGTTTTTCATCAATCTTTAAACTTTGGCATATAGATACCCCGTATTACTAAAACTGGAGTACCTACATCCTACATCAAACCATAAGCCAGAGACTAGCATTACTTTAAGCGGCCGTAGCACAGTCGCATTTTTATTACCTGTCACCATGCCTGTCACGTTCTAACAAGTATGTAAGTGCGAAAGTGACAGGCATAGTGACAAGCGATAAAAATGGAACCATGCTGCAACCGCAGATAATTGGGGTAATATGGGGTGTAATGAGTCTGAAATGTTGCAGCGGCGGATCAGTGCGGCCGGTGCCGCGCCGGCGCACGCACGCTAAACCTCAACAAGTTCTGCAGCCGAGACTACGGTAAGTTACGTCTTTAAAATAAATAAATAAAAATTCGTTTATTAAAAGAAAAAAGATAAAATAACATAACTAGCTCAGTGGTCCCACACTAGGCTAGGCCTGTGTCGTGGTGACCGCTCTACAGAATTGCTAAAAACATAAAATTTAGGGGTATCCTCTAAAACTAGACTTTTCTTTTACATGAAAAACTATGCTAAAAGAAGTACATGCAAAACTAAGACATGCTAACTAATACAATTTTTATTTAAATTATATTTACAACTCCAACTGAGTACAACATAAACGTGATGTGTGTCATGTGTGAGTATGATGTGTAGTGTTTGTGTCTGCTACATCAATAACTGACATAGACTGCTAAAATTAAAATAAAAACCTTACTTTTACCGTAACCGAATGAAAAATTGATTAAGGGCCCTTTTAAAGGTATTCGTACGTGATGTTCATGAATGTATTTAGCATAAAAAGCCCACACGTCTACTCCATTAGATCGGTATTAAATTACTTCCTGACTAATCCTCGCCCATGCCAAGCGACAGTTCCCATATTCGCGTGATTGATACCAGTCTTTGCTCTTTACTGAAATACTAATTACACTTATTACCGAACTGTTAGAACGGCGATACATCACTAGACAATCAGTCGTTTGAATAAATTGGCGTGTGGGTATCGCATTAGCTTGACGTTTGTAGTTTGGTTAATCGGGACGGAAGGTGTGATGCTTTTTACGGTGAGGTCCTTGTCGTAAAAACAAATTGGGGTCTGGGTCTGGGACGTAATTATTGGATTCAATATCAAAATGTTAAAATCTTTAATTCTACGAATCAATTACAGATTTGTTTGTCCCAGCTTTAAACCAATTTTAGTTTCCGGGATAGAGATGGCATATAAAAAGTATGGCAAGGGAGAATACCTCATAATAAGTAATGAGATCATTAAAACCCTAGAGATGGTTATAATACCTTTTATTAAGTATAAAACTCCCGCCTTATTCAACAAAAAAACCCTTTCCTCACAAAATCAACCTTAGGGGTTGAATTTTAAAATATGTATAATTACATAGTAGCCTCTACAACGTCTGAAGAATATACGTCACCAACTTCAAGGTCCTATCTTCATTGATTAAAGCTGCGCTTCTTGTTACGCCTGCGGTAAAGCGTTTCACCATAAATCGTCAGCAATGGTTTAAAAGGCCAATGATGATGAGTCCATCAGTATATATCTATATAACGGGGGTTCCTTTGTTTCCCATAAAGTTTTAAGTCACAATGTATTGTTTGTCATATTATCATTAGTTATGACTCAGTTTTATGAAACTGAAACCGTTAGCTTTTCAGGATTTTCGTAAGATTATCCTATATATCGGTTAGTTAGTTTAGGTTTGTTTTATGGCAATCCTGAAAAGTGACGCGTTTCTGAACCAAATAAATTATGACTAATGTAAGGGTAAAAACACCAGAGCACCATTTATAACAATATTTATTAGAGAATCACAATATATGAGAGTTAGGGACTTAGGTAATACGTGACGCCGTTTAGGCGCAAAAACCGATCTTCTAGATGACAGACGTCATAGTGCTGTCACAGAGGTTATTGTAGTGATGTGAAGACCGCTAAATTACGATACCGCCTTTTAGCTCGGCCATCGCCTGACCCGACCGGCGCCCCGAAGGTCACTGTCATCACGCACTGCAGCACGCCACTGAAGTCTGCCACAGCCAACGCAGTCGCAGCAAGCTGGGTCTTCACCAGGTGGATGTAGCCTCCACCAGTTCAATATTCTGCGAATTGAACAAGCACCTTTTACGCTCAGCCGATATACAAGCCTTGGTCCTTTTGAGTAATTCGACTCGAGTTCCGTTGAAACGGTCTATTTCGTTATTGTCAACTTACACCAAGATATTTAGTTCTATTTCAGTCGAATTGGAGTAAGGGCTTAAGCCGACTGAACCAAATGTAAGAAAGCATGACCAGGCTAGGTACCAAATAATCCGTGGTGTTAGGATATGCAAGTCTGCTCAGCACTTGCTTGAAATACACAAAAGGCTTAATTCACGTGCATATGACACCAAGAGGATATAAATACCAATTAATTAATTATGCAAAATAATAAAATATTGCGATGAGCGTGACATCTAGCGACAGGTAGATAAACCACCCCCTTTTTTTGTAACACCATCTAACATAAATTATTTTCTTGTGAATAACGTCATATAACTTTGAAGGATTTATTAGATTTTGATAAATTTCTAGCATGTATACCCATGCAGCTAACCCAAACCTTCCATTGAGCGGTGCGTTCATACTGACCGCTTAACGTAACAATGACTATTGTGTCGTTTTAAAAGCAAAGACTTGGAACAAACTCACAATTGGCTTCTCCGTTATAGGATGTAAGACTCCCTCGCATGCACGCACACAAATGCGTACAACTCGTGAGAGGCTAACATGGGACACGTCTCATGCATGTGCGGAGCTGCCTAGGCTAGGACACCACTGCCCTTGTAGGCGCAACGACCGTAGAAGTCAGCCCTTCACGATAAGGTTGTCACGGAGCCCGGTGCACGCACTCGCTCCAACTGGGTATTTCGAACAGGCACTCCCTCCAACTCTACTGGATCCGGTACTTCGCCAGCGATCCCTAGAAGGTATAAGTGCAAGCAACCCTTTCAAGGTAACCTTGAGATCATCAGTCTTAAGGTCATTAAAATATCCTTTTGTAAACAAGGTCTCAAGCCAACCTCTCAAGGTCAACAACAAATAGTACGATACGATATAGATAAAACATTTATCGGTAGTAGAATAATGGTCCTCTTAAGGATAATATCATATCGCATGCAATGGTCCGCCTCTTAAAGCCTGCACTGCAGATACCAGGAACAAACTAGCCTGTTAAAGATAGTCTTGTATCACATGCAATGGACCGCCTCTTAAGGCCTGCACTGCAGATATACCAGTAACAAAATTAGCCTATTAAGGATAATCTAAGCTCACATGCAACGGTCCGCCTTTTAAGGCCTGCATTGCAGCAAATACCAGTAACAACCATCCTCTTAAGGATAGTCTTATATCACATGCAATGGTCCACCTCTTAAGGCCTACACTGCAAATACCAGTAACAACCATCCTCTTAAGGAAAGTCTTATATCACATGCAATGGTCCGCCTCTTAAGGCCTACACTGCAAACACCAGTAACAACCATCCTCTTAAAGATAGTCTTATATGACATGCAATGGTCCGCCTCTTAAAGCCTACACTGCAAATACCAGTAAACAACCATCCTCTTAAGGATAGTCTTATATCACATGCAATGGTCCGCCGTTTAAGGCCTGCACTGCAGATATACCAGTAACAAAATTAGCCTATTAAGGATAATCTAAGCTCACATGCAACGGTCCGCCTTTTAAGGCCTGCATTGCAGCAAATACCAGTAACAACCATCCTCTTAAAGATAGTCTTATATGACATGCAATGGTCCGCCTCTTAAAGCCTACACTGCAAATACCAGTAAACAACCATCCTCTTAAGGAATGCAATGGTCCGCCTCTTAAAGCCTACACTGCAAATACCAGTAACAACCATCCTCTTAAAGATAGTCTTATATGACATGCAATGGTCCGCCTCTTAAAGCCTACACTGCAAATACCAGTAAACAACCATCCTCTTAAGGATAGTCTTATATCACATGCAATGGTCCGCTTCTTAAAGCCTACACTGCGAATACCAGTAACAACCATCCTCTGAAGGATAGTCTTATATCACATGCAATGGTCCGCCTCTTAAGGCCTACACTGCAAATACCTGTAACAACCATCCTCTGAAGGATAGTCTTATATCACATGCAATGGTCCGCTTCTTAAAGCCTACACTGCAAATATCAGCAACAACCACCCTCTCAAGGATAGTGACAAGCAACAGGCCGCTCCTTAAAGCCTCTGTTGCGATTACCGGCGCCAGGAAGTAGCCTATTAAGGATAGCATCCCTTGCCAAGACTAAAGTAACAGCCCTTCTTAAAGAGCACATAATAATTAAAGCTCTATAGCAGACATTGAAGAGAGTAAGTAATATAAATAAAATAATCACTCAGTTCTCAATCCGAGTGTCTAATAAAAGTAATCAAGCACAATGTGTTTATTTTAGTCGGCAACCCTGTTAACAAAACACATAAGTATGACAACAGTACCCCAGTTCTAAATCTGGGATAAAACAAAATCACAACTCGATTCCAAACTCGAGAGTAAGTAATATAAATAAAATAATCACTCAGTTCTCAATCCGAGTGTCTAATAAAATTAATCAAGCACAACGTGTTTATTTTAGTCGCCAAACCTGTTAACAAAACACATAAGTATGACAACAGTAACCCAGTTCTAAATCTGGGATAAACAAAATCACAACTCGATTCCAAACTCGAGAGTAAGTAATATAAATAAAATAATCACTCAGTTCTCAATCCGAGTGTCTAATAAAATTAATCAAGCACAATGTGTTTATTTTAGTCGCCAAACCTGTTAACAAAACACATAAGTATGACAACAGTACCCCAGTTCTAAATCTGGGATAAAACAAAATCACAACTCGATTCCAAACTCGAGAGTAAGTAATATAAATAAAATAATCACTCAGTTCTCAATCAGAGTGTCTAATAAAATTAATCAAGCACAATGTGTTTATTTTAGTCGGCAAACCTGTTAACAAAACACATAAGTATAACAACAGTAACCCAGTTCTAAATCTGGGATAAAACAAAATCACAACTCGATTCCGAACTCGAGAGTAAGTAATATAAATAAAATAATCACTCAGTTCTCAATCCGAGTGTCTCATAAAATTATATCTCAGTTCCTAATCTGAGAATATACTCGTAGTCAGTTCTTAATCTGAAAACGGTACCTGAAATAACAGCATTTGCCCTTAACATGGGAAATATAAAATAATAAGCAGTTGCTACTATGCAACCAATTGTAAATGATCATGTGCAACTTGGCTTGCCTCTTCCGTGCCCCTAAATAAAGGCAACACTCTTACTATACCACATTGAACTACAGTAGAGCCTGAACAGAAGTTCATGTTATCGAGGTTCCTCTCTTACCCAGGTTCGCCTTATCGAGGTTTCACAAATTGTATTTTTCAACCATCATGAAGTGTATATTGATAATGACCAATCAGTCAAATCATGGCACATATTATATGCTTAAACCATAAAGCTTCCAATCCCAAGACACACATGGTTGATTTTCTCCAGCTGTGCATGTGCATTTTATGTGTAGATAACTCAACACATCATCATCCAGGTTAACTTATACCTGCACAAAACTAAATAATTTTGTTAAATGCCATGCAAGCACACATTGTAAGATAAATGAGTTCATAACATAATAAACCACAATTTATGCATTTTTCAAAACAATGAAATACATACTTAGTGAACCCACAAAATTTGTGAAACATATTATTATTTATAACTTCTGATTTATGAAACCCAGAAGTAATAAAAGTGTACTGTTTATTAATGCAAACGGTACCATAACACACTACAAGTTCAGACGAAAACCGTCAATAACTTCAAACAGTAGCTCATGACATGATATTCTTCAGTCAATGTTCATTAGCAGTGAATGGGTAAAAATAGTTATTTGGAAAGCTTTAACCAAGCTATTTACCTTCGTTTAATATTCATCCATTTAACACTTAACTGACCGGTACGTTTAGAGTCCAGTAGCACTTGTATGTAAAGACATGTATATCATATAGACCGTCAATATTCATATTGACTCCTGAAAGTATTCACCTCGCTTACCATTAGCAACAACCTGCTTTACCAGTGTCATACTCAGCTCAGTAAGTATCTAGTTCAATATGTCCATCTCTTTGACAAGATTAAACCTTGGAAACACCTATAATCATACTTCATCGGTGCAAGTATTATAAAATTATGGTCAAAACTTCACCAGCAATAAAGTTTTGTTATAAGGAAATGCATCTGAAACATACTGTTAGAACACAAATGATTATCATTGTCAATAACTCAAACACTTGACAATGTCATGCCAATAACTTTCATTAGTTTGGTAAGTCTGTTTAAATATATGTCTTTGGTTCATTTTATAACATGACATTTTGTGAAAAATATTTGCAATGCAAACTTAAACCAACATCCCAATGAACAAAACAACAACCACAACATACTATAAGCTGTATGCAATTAATTTGTATAAACATTCATAAGATTTTTCATACATAGAACCAATCAATAATATATACAGACAGAAATTTTCTCAGCATCTCAAATGATTTACTGCCTTATTTATCAGTATGTCTGCAGCTTAATGTTAATTGCAAAGATGCAGGAGGTTAAATGTGATATGAACTGTCTTTTAAAATATTCAGTCCGAGGAGGCTCCGGAAACATGGAGTGACTACATTTGTCACAGACACTACTAACCAGCTTGAAATAAATGTCACCTTTCGCTTATTCACAAAGCGCATTTTACTAACCACACACAGTCAATGTAACACATACTGACCGTTAGTATACATGTACAACATGAACAAACATTTTATTTCTAAATAAATACCTCATTTTCCATGACATCGGAGAATAGCCACTTATCAACATATTTTCTCCATATATGAATTATGAGCACTAGGACATAATATACCTGGCATCCATAACCAATTAACTTTGAAATATTACCCATGTCCATTTGGGTTCATTATAGAGGCCTGACCCGATAGTCACTCTAGTGCGTTCAACGGTATGGTCGTTCAATTCAAGAATCATTGCTGTCAAATTTCTGGAAATTACACAAACCAAAAACACACCAACAAAGCATTATGTCAGTTGCAATAAGCATGTGTAATATCATACACACACAGATATGAAACAACAAGTAATTTCTCCTTATTGTTGTTAACCAATATTCCAGTGTTTTTGAAAACTTGTAATCTATTTTAATTTGACTGAAAGGATAAAGTATTAAATAGCACTCATTGTTAATCATGAAAGCATAATACCACCATACATATAGCATCAATCAAGGCTAAATTTACATTACCAAACTTGTTTTATAATATGCTTTTTACTTGAATGTAAATTTCACCATGACACAAACTTTAGAAAATGTTCATAGCATTTTTTTTTTAATATGTCATGTAGACATACTTAATCACATTATGTTATGTATCTGAAAGCACATAGATTACAAAAATAACACAACATATAAGTGAGGCAGTGAATATTTACCACTATGGCCCCGGAGCACTGTTAGGTGTTGGATCGACAGACTTCTTACCTGAGTTAACTTTTACCTGAGTTACTCTATAATCCCAAGGATTTATTTCATTCATACCAATATCAAAATTCAATTGTACCTAATGGTATCTGTCAGCTTATGTCTTGTGATCTTCTGCTGTGAATATTGTAATACATACATGCCAGCAGCTTTATTACACTGTCAATATGTTTTATTTTTGACAGTCATGATCATTGATGTACATAAACTGAAATAGGTATCTGAAATCAAACACAAAACACACAAAACACACGGCAAAGGTACGATACGCCAGCCAATAGCCGGCACAGGTTAGTTTTTAGGTTATTCTTGTAGGTATGATTTTGACACCAATCTTGGACTTTGTATATTTAAGTCCCTAACTGATGAGTGGTGTTGGTGCATTTACTCATTACAAACAGATTAACGATCAGAACAATGAAACAAGGAAGGACTACGCGCGGTAAATTTCGTAATGTCAATTTCGACAAATTATATCGTAGTAGGCGGGAATCCACTATCCCACTTCTGAAGCTGTAAGGGTAAAAACACCAGAGCACCATTTATAACAATATTTATTAGAGAATCACAATATATGAGAGTTAGGGACTTAGGTAATACGTGACGCCGTTTAGGCGCAAAAACCGATCTTCTAGATGACAGACGTCATAGTGCTGTCACAGAGGTTATTGTAGTGATGTGAAGACCGCTAAATTACGATACCGCCTTTTACTAACGAAAATGCGGGCAAACAATACATTATGACTTAAAACTTTTTGGGAAACAATAGAGATCCAACGGGGCTGTTTTATTTAGATAGATGAACGCTAATTCGTGTTTGCAGTCATAATGGGCAAGGTGGTCGGGCGCGAGGCGAGCGCGCCGGGCGACGAATGGGCGCGGCTGCAGCTCAGCGTGCAGGCGGTGTACAAGCGCGGCCCGCGGAGCCGTCTGCGGCGCGGCGCCGCGCCGCTCTACGTGCGCGCCAGGGACCTCGCATGCAAGTGCCCGAAGCTCAAGATTAACAAGTAAGTGTATTGAAATCCCCAACCGGGAAGCCAAATTCCAGACGCATGTAACCAGTACTGAATGATGGAAAGCGGTGATTAGCGGCCCTCAAGATTAACAAATAATTATTTTATCTTCCTGGCAGGCAAATAAGATTCTCTGAGTATAAATATCAGACCTTGTCTACAAGCCCCAGCTTAATAATTGGGTGTTTAACAATCTCTCGCCCTATCAATACTTAAGCTAAATTTCTGGTGTAATAAGCCAGAGACGGTACGTGTGGAATGGGTGGAAAAGGACAAATAATTAGCCTTATATATAGCTTATAGCTAGCTTCCAATGATTCAAACTCGAAATTGACAAACGTGCACGTAAATGTCAAGATGCTTACGTTTCTTAATAGTTAAAGTATAATACGAGGACACATTCATCCGCTTTATTCAAAAATTTCTATTCGCAGGTCATACCTAATCCTAGGAGTGGAAAAGGAAGGAGCCTCATCAGGAATGCCAGGGCTGACGGTCGGCGATCGGACCCTGCTGCTGGAATGGCGCGACGACTGGCACCGGCGCATCCGACGTCTCCAGCGCCGGGCTATCAACTGCCACTAATGTTGCAAATGTGGCCAACTTCAGGTCTCGTAGAACCTTGAACAGCGAAAATGTCGAATCAATAGCGGTGCGCGGCCGCCATTTTGTAAAGCATTCGCGACGCCATCTTGGCGACGACTGTAATAACTTGTTTGACGTTTAGTGGTAAGTATTGTCCGATTGTAGTTTATTGCCACTACCCTGTTTTGCGTAGTAACTTTTAATATTCGCCAGTTTTTACTCATAATTTTTAATACCAAAAATATCTTAAATCGTCTTTTCTACTTCCTAGGGTTACGTTATAAAAATGTACATTAAAAGATTTATTTATTTAACAAATTTAAGATAGGGCTACCGATTGTTTCGTTCCACTTGCATTTTTGTATAATTGTTACTTATGGAATGCATGTTATTATAATGTAAGTACAACTAACGGCGTCGGATTTACCATGTTGATGGAATCGTGGTAAATACATAAAATACTGAATTTTCATAGATCTGACACGGTGACAGATTATCCCTATGTTTTGTACAAGGGAAAGTGTCATTAAGGCCACCGAGTCAAGAAAAATCATAAAAATGAGGTGTTCGTATGTTAATGATATCAGTACTTATCGATTGACAAGATTTGTTGATGTCTTCTCGTTCTGGCCTAACTTAATTTCTTATGTCGTGTCGATTGTACAAGTTAGATTTAGGTCACTCACGCGATAGTCACAATGGTTTATATACCTCATTTATTAATATAGACTTATATCGTTAAGGGTTACATATTTAATTTATGATAGCTTAGATTTTCTACTTGCGCAACTTATTATGAAAATCGTGTTCGATTATGAAAACCAATGGGCTCGTTTTAACTGGGTGATATCGGGTTTGAATGAATTAAATGCTTGATAACCTTATCAGTTTTAAAATACGAACTCAATTCAACTAGCTACCTTATTCTTGCGTAGAAAGTGACCAAAGTCATGTGAATATTTTAAACTAATCAGCCAAATCGCAAATAAAAACTTTTTGCACTAAGAGTACTAACTATAGAGGTCAATGACCTCGAACCATAACTGCCATATAAGACTGTTAATGTATGAAAGAGACAAACACAGACAGAATGTGTCGCGGTTTCGCTCCTTTCGTTAAAATGTGCATTTTTTTATTAGATATCTTGTATTCATTTGTGACTTTGGTCATTTTATCGCGAAAGTAATACTAATAATCAAGTAGATTTTCATTAAGGTCTGTCCACCATTTATTTACCTTTTTCTAAAAGGTTTTGTTACTAAAGTTATAATTGGATAACTTGCTTAAGGCTTTAAATTATCGGTCTAAATATCTAAAAATTTAATTTAATCTGCTACAAACTCTTGCCAAAGCAGTGTACAGTTTATAAAATCATGTCTTGTTTTTCTATCTCTTTGAATGTTTAGGCCTCTGTCAGACTGTCACTTTAATTAATATTACCTATATTACAAATATGTATGGTGAAACTTGGAACCAGAAGAAAACTACATATGTCCACAATAATGTATAGGTAAAATGACTTAAACATTGGGTAATGATGGATACTTACAGTATAAAAGTATGTAATGACAGTCGGCTAAAATGTCCAAGCAATCTCTAAGTACCTACATGAACAATATGCGCCTATGAAGGTATGTACAGTATTATTAGCTTTACTAAGTTTAAATATTAACTATAGGGCCGAATCTGAAACTGTGACGTCATTTTCTGTATTATAAAAATTCACATATTTTTTGAAGTAAAAAACTTCTTTAGCGGCGCTGTGCACTTTTTGAGATGGGGAAAAAATGTTAAACTCGAGATAGCGTAAGACGATCACGTGACCGTAAGATTTAGATGGCCACTCATTTAGATGTCATTTAAATCAATAAAGAAAAACTCAATGACATTACATGAAAAACTGTTACATGTACCTAATGTCATTGAGTTTTTCTTTATTAATTTAAACGCCATCTAGTGAGTTTCGCTTTAACTGGTATTAATATAACTCGAGTACTACCAGTGCTGTGCTTAGGGGTTTCAAGTAATTAACGCTAACGCTAGATGGCGTTAACCTCAATTATACATAGTGCATTTTGCACTAGTCATTGAGTTTTCACTTCTGCCGGCACTCCCTGACTGCAACCCGTTGTGATGAAATAGACACAAAAATCCCTACCTGAATGTTTCTTTCTCCATTATCCACAAGATAATGGCTAAACGAACCATTTCACCGTTACACTATTCTCGCATTCCCCAGGTGCAAATAATACACAATCACGACAATTGAGCTGTCAAAATTACACGCCCGTCTAAAATGACGGAAATCACCTGGCTTTGACATTCAAATTTGAACTTTGTAACTAGTTAGACAAGTTTGAGAGTTGAATGGAGTTGCGGATGCAGTTAACATAAGTTATTCGGGAGTAAATTATGCATGCGAACAATGCTGCAAATCATCTGAAGTTCTATCGATAACAATCGGTTGCCAACAATAATCTGTGATTGGCTGAACAGCGAAATCCAACAGTTTAACCTTAATCTAATCTAAATATTCTTTACAACAAGGAAAGTATCTAAAGAGAGTTACATACATACCTATACTATAAATGTATTTATCTGCGCCAAATTTATCCCCTTAAAAGAAAGATCACGTACAAGGATTGTCACATAAATTCAAAATGACGTCACAATTTCAAAATTCAGCATAATCGGTTATTTTCAGTAATGTACGTAGCCAGACGCAGATTGATTTAAAGGTGAAATAAAAATAATGACGGGCTTTTGAGAATAAGTTTATAACTACAATTGCCTTAAAAGTAGAAAATACATTATTGAAAATAACCGATCATCGTTTAGACGTATATAACAATCATAGTTTCACGAGTAACTGACTGTAAAAAGTGTATTTAGTTGTAGATTAATCTATTAACCTGTTTCTAGTTATGCATATCTTTAGAATCGTAATTTGTATACCTATTCTAAATGCTGACACTCAACTCAAGTCACAGTTGACTCCGAGGAACAACGGCAAAAGACTACTGTATTTTGAGTTAGACAGGACTTCTCTAATATTTTCTTGTTTTTTGTCGTGTTTTAAAATTAATTTGTATTTCTTAAGTACTTACCTATACAAAATATATATTTATAAAGATGCATCCACACTGCATTTAACTTTTTGGAGCATTACTGTGCAATACGGTAACTTACCTATTTACTTACTGTGGAGCATATGCAGTTGCATTACTTGCTCCATAAAAGTTGATTGCGGTGTGGACGCATCTTAACATGGGGTTGTAAAACATGCCTAAATCGAATTCATCAATTACATGAGTTGAGTGTTGGCATTTAGCTAAATGTTGTCGTTTACGCGCTATTTTCAATAAGGTTTACAACCGTAAAATGTGCCTACTTTGCTCCTTGATGGGTAACTATGCTCCAATTTAAAAAAATGACTTATCGTTTATTATATTCAACCATGATATTTCTATATTATTATTTATATACTCAGATAAACGAAATTGTATATATTTTTTGAATTGCTACTTTAGTCATAAAATTAATCTCTTTTCTTGGCGGGGTCTATTAATTTGGCGCACAATGGGGTGACTTTGGACCTCTAAGTGAACTATAGGTAGGAGCAAAAATACCCCCAACAATGAGTATGTTGTGCCCCGTATTCAAAGCTTCGTTTTATATGTATAAAACAACATTTCATAAAGTTGATTTACCGATGAAATATGTCACATGAGATGTTCTTCTTCATATTCAATTTGTCTGAATATTTAAATGAGGAACAGTTTAAAAAATATTCAAATTTTCCTTAAAGTGGAGCCAATTTTGGAGCAAAGTAACCCGTTTTACTGAATTTCGTATGTCTCCGAGTTTGACAACTGCACCAATAGTTGACACCTGGTCACTGACAATAGGGTGTTAGTTATTGGAATTTAGTAGTCAATCTTTGGACATTTACTACAACGCTCTCGATATCTAGAGTTTCCGAATGTTGCTGTTATTTGTGCCATGTTAAAAACAGACTATATTTAATTCTCATTTTAACAGTTTATTTAGATCAACATCTTATCAGATGATGATTTGATAAAATGTTACCTTAAAATGGATTAGGTATGGGCTTTTGATGGAGACGTTCATATGTAAAGTTGATTGTCAGTTTTTTTATTAATCCATATCATAATAGCGCGTAACATAATAAAATAAAATAATATAATGTCTGAATCTAATCTACGATTATTAATTTATTATAATGGTCGTTTTGTATTTCGACGTATAATGTGAATATTAATTTGTAAATTTTATTTATTAACTGGTATTAACTTACATTTATTTGGTAAATGTGTTGAGGTAGAAATGCCATTCCAATCCAGGAATTTTTAATTTGAGATATCAAACTGTCCAAGCCTATATGCTGACAAGAGTTCAAAAGTTAGGAAATATTTCGGAAAGTTTTGGAAATCTTTCCATGTAGAAAGTTACACAATGTTGAAAACTTCCGTCTGTCTACACATAATTTTTAAGCCTATTGTGTTTATAGAATTTTTGTGAATAGCACCAAAATGTACTCATGGCATGAATTAATAAACCAATTTTATTGTGTATTGACTAATTTCTGGTAATTATCCGTCTAAAAAAAACGAATAAGTAAAAACTGTCCATTTTGAACCAAAAAAATATGTTTTACGCACAAAGGCCTATTATTAAAAATGCAACTGTTCGTAATTAGAATAAAAGTAATGTATGGTAGTTTACTTATTTATATTTAAGAAACGTCAATTGTATTACGGCATTGCACAATTGTTTATTAGTTGACCATAGAGAAAGAAGAACATAGAAGTTTCCCGCATTAAAAAAAAAGTGTAAACTCTATTGTTCGTCAAGCCATTTTCGTCAGTAGAAAAAAGCGGCAAAATTAATCTTTTTTGGCGCGAATGCAATAGGGTTATCGTCCCATAGAAAATTTTAATTCCGCGCCTTTTTCTACTGACAAAGTTGTTTGACAGACTATAAGTGATAATAATTATGCAGTCTTTTTTCTCTATGGCGAACAAATAGAATAGTGTTGGTAGTGTATTTGCAATAATCATTAATTGTGTTTTATAATACCCTGCTCCTGTGATGTAATAAATGTTATTGGTTATATTTATTTAAAAATAAAACTACATTATTATACTTATCTGTAGTTTTCTTTCTTCCCCTCTTTAGGAAAACGAAGTCGTTAAAAAATTCAGTTCAAAATAACATATTATTAGCCATAAGCTCCAAACTTGAAATGAAACTGTACCTTAATATGCAAAGTATATTAAGTAGTTCCCAGATGCCGTAGGTACAGTCCGCAATACTTTTTGCTTAGCACCTTCGCATACAAATACTTATATGCAGAGTTACAATGAGATACAATGTACCCTTGTGGGCACAGCAGCTGTATGGATAAGGTACTAACCTTGAGTGTAAATTGCATAAAAATCATACACACTTCACACTCATCCGTAAAGACGAAGTTTACGAGAATAAGAATCGAAAAATCGGTAACAGTCTTAGCTCAAATAGAAAGTTAGTAGGTAACTTACGTGTAAATAGGAAACACTTCTAACATGTCTTCCAAGTGTTGCAACAGTTGCAACAGCAATCTAAGTTAGCAGAACTGAATGTTAACGACTTCGCTCTGTGCATTGTTTGGTTTAGCGTTCCCTGTTGCCTAGGGTCAGCCTTTTGTCACATCAAAGAGTGCCGAAATACAGTGCAACGAACGACCTAAGTGCAGGCTAGTTGTCTCATGGGTAGAATGGACTGTAAACTTAGGTACGTCTATCACTGTCTTATGAACTTGTAGGTACCACACCACCACAAGATTACCACCACAAGACCACAACCACAAGATTACCACAAGACCCACACCACAAGATTTACACCACAACCACCACAAGATCTTTTTTTTTACTTTTTTTTACTCTTTAGCCATATTTGCATACCCGTAAGTACCTATGTATAAACGACTTGATACGGGAACAATAAACTGATCTGATCGAAATTTGTGAGACAGTTTAGTAGTCAGACATTGTAAAAATCGTTCAGTACCACGACCTAACATATTCTTCGTGGACTATTTCATACGTTGGCTGTGAACATCTAACATCAGCAAACAGACTTACGTCGGAAGGAATCGCCTCTCGTTTAGAATGATTCAGGATGCTACGAAGACACGTAAACCCACAAAACTATTAATTCAATAAACACCTAGTCCAGAATCTCCCCCCCCCCCCCTTGTCTTAACAGTGTTAAGTGTTAAGTTAACACCAAAAAGTCTCAACTCTCCACCATAACTCATCGACACATACCTACTATTTCTGCAAGGGTCGTTCGGATAGTGACTAGCATAGTCCCTCGGGAAATCAGGGTCGAACGTGCTTTTAAATTTGTTTTATCGCGTATGTTTATTTGTTCTGGGCTTACATGAGGGATTTCAAGTATAAGGGCATGCTGAGAAAATTATGAGTGCTAGCATTGATAAAGTGAATGTTGCCAGGGTTTACATTTTACTCGTATGATATAACTCCATCTATAGTTCGTTTTTTTAAGCATTAGAAAAAGACTACGCGATCTTGACGTGTCTTTTAATTGAAAGACGCTTTTTAAAAATCAGTAACTATTACTAATGAAAGCAAAAGAATGTAAATAATCGTATATGGTTCATAATTGTTACATATATGCCGTGACTTATTTTTCAAAAGTGATTTTCAATAAAAAGACACGTCAAGATTGTTTACCTTTTTTTTAATGCTAAAAAAACGAACTATACTTGGTCAACCAGATCTTGACAGTAGAAAAAGGCGGCAAATTTGAAAAATGTAGGCGCGAAGGGATATCGTCCCATAGAAAATTTGAATTTCGCGCCTTTTTTTACTGACAATATTTGGTTGACCAGCTATACCTATAAGTGCATTTCGGTGCACGCGAGCGTTGAGAACGGCATTATCAAACAACGTTTCATGAGGTAAACGTCGATACTACGTAAATTAAGGTAAATAAGCCGCTATGTCATGTGTCTATATTTTCCCCTTATCTTAGTTCTGATCTTAAAAGAGTAACTGTTCAGTTGTGAGTTGTGACAAGCATACAAGAGTGCAGCATTCGCGATTACGTGGCGCTATTGTGCTTTGATCAACTAAGGATGCTCGCACATGGTCGACATGGGGTCCCTTTGTTTCCCATAAAGTTTTAAGTCATAAAGTATTGTTTGTCATATTATCATTAGTCATAAAACTGAAACCGTTAGCTTTTCAGGATTTTCGTAAGGCTATCCTATAGACAGGTTAGGTTAAGTTTGTTTTATGGCAATCCCGAAAAGTGACGCGTTACTGAACCAAATAAATTATGACTAACGAAAATGCGGGCAAACAATACTTAAAACTTTTTGGGAAACAATAGAGACCCGGTCGACATACGGACGTAGGATTATGAGGAAATTGGTACCTTTGAAAAGTAACTCGTATTTCGATTTTCGATCGATGTGTCATGAACAAGTGGTGATTAGTAGGTAGCGGATAATCATAACTTTATCATGACATTAAAAAAAGAAAAAGAAAAAATCTATATTATAAGATACTTATAGTACATATTTGAAAACTCATTCATTTTTCTAAATTCTAAATTCAGAGTGATTTTTCAGTTGCTGTAAGGTACCTATGCCTACGGCTTTAAAGCATGATCTAAAGATTCTAAAGTGTCATTCTATGGAACTTGCTAACTGTGTAAACAAACCGCCATATTGAAACTGTCAAAAAATATGAATTTACTAGTGGCTTTTGTTTACTTAGCACGTTCCATAGAATGACACTTTAGGTCTGACTATTATTCTGCCTAGAGTGGAAATACGAGACTTAAATAAAAAAATATAACTGTTGGAATATTTTTACGTGAAAAAAGGTAAAAACTGTAAAAAGTTATTTGATAAAAGTTGTAATGAAATGCATGGAAAACAAATTGAACTGTCAACGAGTGATGCCCAAGAGGCCCGCTTATTTACCACCTCTTTGTTTTGGAAATATGTATTGGCTTTTGTAGTATTTAAACGTTTCTGTAAGTGTTTTATAAGTAGAAAAATATGTTTTTAGCTCTAAGTTTCAATTTTTTTTAAAGAAGTTTAGTTCTAGTTGGTTTATACTTTTTTAGAGTTAGACTAAGATAACATTATTCAGCTACAACGGGTATATATTGAAATATTCCTTAAAAAACTTTTACTGACAATAAAATTCCAACCAAGAAAAACACTAGATTACGAAATACAGAATGGCACGGAAGAAGTAGTCAATCAACATCATACTACATATTATAATATTGTTCAAAACAATAGTGATTACCATGTCAACCCAGAGCAAGCCATCAATTTGAAATGGCCGCCCACCGGCGGTAGCGAAATCTAAATCAAATCAAGAATGATTACCTCAAATACATCAACGCCCACAAAGTGATTTCTTTTTCTGCTTCGTTTGGCTTATTACTGAACAAAGGAAACAATCAGGCTTGGGAAATAACTACTTAGTTTCTTTTGTCTGTATTTTCTCTATATTTTAATATGATTTAGAACTATAAGGCGATGGTCGTATGTTTTAATTTGTATTCTCACTGTGGTATACACAAAAATTAACTGGTGGGATAAACTTTTGCATAGACATACGAGTAAGTACCGTAAACCATCTAAATATAGTGCAAAAGCTCCCAGCTATAGTCCAAGATTAACTCAATAATATTTGTTACGATGTGACTATTATTTGAATAACGTACATATTTGTATATACCTAAATCCAAATATTTGTATAAATTAAAGTAAAGCATTTGTATTAATACTTAATGACTTAATTTCATATTAATCTCGAGTAGGTAATTAAGTTATAGCACTGGATTATAGTTGGGGGGTTTTACGGTGCCTACCAATTTTTAATTTCACGCCAGAAACATGCACATTTTAATACAAGACTGTACTTGGGGCACGCAGCAGGTATCGTGTCGTTGAATCGGTTTGAACAGATGACGTTTCATACTTCAAACCAACCAGTCCACGACGCACTGTTACTACAGGTTAGGTGTTAGGTTTAATTTAATTTTAATTTGTTATTGCTGAACAACTATGGGTAATTATGGTCCGAAATAATAATAATAAATATTTTATTTTATTTTGGTCCGGTTTTCATTCAATTATTATATTTAAAATTACATAAAGGTAACCATTAACTTAACTCTCAAATAATACGGCCACTAGTAAATCGCCCGCCTGCGTCTGGCCTAAGCTCTCTCCAGCATAATGGCCTAACAATAGTCGATAATAGCTTTCTTTGTGCGCACGCACATTTTAATCACACATTGTGCAGCGTGTACTTTTGTATGTCTATGCGTATGATCTGTGCGGATCGCCAATCAACATCCCACCTACACAGAACTGTTTGGTAACGGCACGGCATAGAGAAATATAGTAAGAATAGAGTGCTCAGTCTATTATTACTACTACTGAAGACTATTATTTTCGTAGTCGACATCTAGCATCGAATAGCGGAATTATCAGGCCGCGTAGCCAACGTGCCAATCGCTTACGCTCCGTATCGATCGAAACGCAACTGTCACTGTCGCACTAATTAAAAGAGGATAGAGAGACACAAAGCGATGGCGAAGCTATAGCGATTGTCACCTTGGCTAGGCCGCCAGTACCGCTACTTGATACTAGATGTCTAGTGAGTCGCGACTCACGAAAATTGTATTGAACAACAATTTACAACTAATATTAAAGCAGAAGGAGTTGAAAATAGAGTTCCGGCTAATCCGGTTATATTATTAGATGAAAATTGTTGAGCATTAGACTTTTGGGTCGGTGCAACATCTATTGTCAAGTAGCAGGACTGATAATTCCGCTACTGGATGCTAGATGTCGACTATGAAAATAATAATCTTTTTGGTACCAAAACTGATGTTATGGAGTGAACACTCTATGTATTTTTTGGTCTATGGTAACGGCTAGTAAATACAAAACCTTCATACTATGGCATAAATACAGGAATTTCGGAATATCGGGCCGATTTCTACTATATTTCAATACCGGAATTGAAGAGGATCAATATCGAAATAGGAATATCCGGTATTCGATTTTTTAGTTTTATAAAAAAAAATGTTATACAACATTGTGTGACAAGGACAATATAACAAAACATTATTAATAGTATTATGGTGTCTCGCTCACACGATGTTATATAACGTTATATAACAGCCAGTGTGGAAGCAACATTAGCGAATAAGAAACACGAACTACCTACTTATTGAATTGGATTCGTATCAATAGCTATTTCGCTCTGATTTCATTATATCCATAAATCTAACAATCCTTCCAACAGTCATAACATAGCTTAATGCAATGTAAAGTAAACACGAACATTGTGAAGAGCTTTGATTTAGACTCCAAAAAGACTTACTCTAACACCTATTTACCAAAAAACGCCTTTATTTCTAGTTAAATAAGTTTCATTTAAAGTGCATGAAAAAGTTGGCAGTTAGACAAAGTTAAATCCTGTTTTTCAATCAAATATAACCTTTATTTATAAACTCATAAGGTGTTTGCCCAGTGAATTAATAAGGTGGTCAGAGCGTGGGCGAGGATTTCACGTCGGATCATCCAATTTGCTGAACCATGTGAATTGAGAAAGAAAATTCGTGGGCTTTTGACTTTGGTTTAATTGCAAATGGATTTGAATTGGATGAACAATTTATGAAGCTAAATATACAATTAGGAAATAACAGTATGTAATATGTGGACCAGGGACCGGAACCGGTTACCTTAACCGGGGTTTTTTATAGGGTTATTTTAGAAGTGGTTATAAAAACCCCTACCATAACGGTAACCGTCTGATAAGGTAACACTTTGATTCGGTAACCGTATCAGATCGAGTTAACCCCTGTTACCGGTAACCGAAATAAAAACCCAGTCTATTCTGTTACCTCATAATAAGGTTTTCAACCAGTTCAAACGATTGTAATCTTTACGCAGACTTAAATTCGACTTATTATTGAATAACCGTGGTTGGCATGGGCGGTCTATGAAGCCTCCAGCACAAACAAGTTTTTTTGCCGGTAACTTCGCTTATTGTCAATTCAAACAATATTGTACTTTGAGTCCTTAAGCTAAAATTGAAAACATAAGTGAGCGATTACAGTATTATTTTAGAGCGTCAGCCGCAGCGCGGCCATTCCTTTGTTTATCTTTATACCTGTGTGTTCCTATTGTTTTTGTTAATCTCGGAGCAATTCTAGTTTAGACATTTTTAGAAAAGGGGTTGCAAGTAAACAACATCATATCCTAGTAATATCTGCTATTATTTAGTTATATTTTATGCTACTTAGATTATTATTTTTATTTTCGGGTTCACACTTGGTACCTACAGATTAAAGACTGATTTAAAGAAAAATTTTCACCTAACTAGTAATTTTACTGGTACCTAGTTAGGTTAGGTATAATTTATCTTAAGTGATTTAAAAAAAAATCACTTTGTGATAAAGATACATGCGCTAGCGGATTGTGGTAGATATTTTACCATTGTTAACAAATGACATATGTACTAGTTATTATGAGCTTATTTTATAATAAGCAATTAAAGTCTATTTTTTTATTCGGTAGACTAAAATGACATTTCATAGTATGAAATGAAATGACACATGATGTTCATACTATGAAATGTCATTTTAGTCTACCGAATAAAAAATAGACTTTAGTTTAAAATGTTTTCAGATGCGGTGAGTTGTATGAGCTAAGTCGTAATTTACCTTGTACCGCTTAATGCAGCGATCAGAAAATATATATCTATAGCAGTTATAAACTTATTTTAATACTACAAATCTTTCATTAATACCAGGGGGCTCAGCACGGTTCCATTTTTATCGACTATCGCTATGCCCATCACTTTCGCACTTACATACTTGTTAGAACGTGACAGGCATGGTGATAAACGATAAAAATGCGACCGTGCTACTAGGGCAGAATTCATTATACATATTCATTGGGTATCTATAACATTGGTAGGTGAAATAGTTTTGATTAAATTAAATAGATACATACATACTTAGTAAGCAGTGTTGGGCATTCAAGAATAAAATCATTATTTAAATAAGAATTCCTAAGAATAAAATCATGTTGATTTTATTCCCGTCAAAATTATTCAAAAAGTTTTATTCGGAAATAATTCGTATGTGAAAAAATTGAATAAGAATAATCTCATTGTTAATCAAATAAATATAATCATGATTTTATATTCTAAATAATATTCCTGGATTAAACATGTAGTATGCGTGCCGTATAGGCGTTACGTATAGATAGAAGTAAATTAGACAAGAAACTATTATGTTTCTTGACTAATTTATACCTGATTTTATGCAATAAAATCTTACAAATTTAATTTACTGCCGCATAGTCTTGGTATTGGACGATACCCGTATTTATTTTAATGTGATAACTAAATCATCAGGTACAATTCAGCTGCTCTGAACGGATGGTGGATAGCGAAACTCTTCAATGGCTCACTGTGCCTAAATTAATGTAAAAAATAAAAAACCGGCCAAGTGTGAGTCTGACTCGCGCAGGAAGGGTTTCGCACCATTACGCAAAAACCAGCAAATAAATCACGTTTGTTGTATGGGAGCCCCCATTAGATATTTATTATATGCTGTTTTTAGTATTTGTTGTAATAGCAGCAACAGAAATTAATTATTTGTGAAAATTTCAACTGCCTAGCTATCACGGTTCATGAGATACAGCCTGGTGACAGACAGACGGACAGAGGAGTCTTAGTAATAGGGTCCCGTTTATACCCTTTGGGTACGGAACCCTAAAAAAGATGTTTTTAAAGGTAGAATAAGGAATGGCTCGATATGGTGTATTCCTATTTCTCCCCGCCGGGCACAGATGGGAATAGGCGCTTCATTTAAATCATTCCCATATGTCCCCGCCTCATGTATCGCGGCGATCACGTTGGGCAGGAACAAATGGGGAAAATACTCATGATTTTTTTCTGTTTTTGAATTATGTTTATAGTTCGTTTTTTTTTAGCATTAGAAAGAACTTGAAGGAAGGTAAGCGATTTTGACATGTCTTTTAATTGAAAAACACTTTTTTAAAACCATAACTATTACTTATGAAAGCAGAAGACTATAAAAGATCGTATTAGATTCATAATTGTTACATATTTACCGTAACTTATTTTTAAAATGCTAAAAAAAAATGAACTATAGTATGTGGTTTCAGTATCCGAGTTACTACCAAGACTTATGGTGTTTTTAAAAGCTCTTCTGATATTTAAAATTTGCATTTATTATTTAGACGGAAATTAACAGGTATTAATATCGTTTGACACAACGCTTGCCGCACATGTTTAGCAAATGCTGACAAAGAATTCACCACGCCACGACTTAATCCTATTGTTATTGCCAATGAGTAATAAATGACGGTCTCAAGTGGAAACACGCCTGCAACTTTCTGCAAATCTATTTAATTATAATAGTGATAAGCGTAGGACTCTTTTCTTACCTGCAGTAATTTACTATCTCATTCACTATCCGTAGGTGTGAAAGAGATAGCATACGTAAGACCTCGAGGCTGGTAGGAATAATAAACAAAATACATACTTAATACGCAAAGAAATATACATTGAACCATCATAATTATAATTTCGCAGTTTACTTTCTATGTAGCTTCATTATAAAATTATCATCACCGTTTCGAAGGCTTCAAAAAATTCAAATCAATCCGACCATTGAAAAGAGGGGTGAAATTCATTTTACTATCTATATACATTGTACTACATATAATATGACCAAATAAATGCCATTTAACCTTGTTACCACTAACTCATGTATCTACAATTACATCAATTAGTCATGACACGGCAGAGCACTGGTAACAATACTGTAGTGTAGTACAATAATAAGGCTTTATTGTTGTTACTATGACTCTCACCGCATTCTGCTTAATCCTAAATATCCTAATACAATAGAAAATACCACGACCTTTAAACATTCGGTGCACTTGCGTTGTAGCGCGTGCCAGCGGAGCGCAGCGTTTCGATTTAAATACGCATGTTGCTTCGCCTGTGTAGGTATATTTATTATCTTCATGTTATTAGGTACTAGGAAGTGCAAATAATTGACTTCATACATGAAAGATGTTTTACAGATTTTGTTCAATAGTCACCTTCAATAACACGAGAGTAATCTAGAGCAGAGTTGGGCAAAAAATAACTTGAATAAGAATAAGAATAAAACAGAAATTTCATTCTTATTCCAATCGATTTGAATAAGAATAATTCTTGCACTCCTTATTTTAGAATAAAATGAAAGTGAATAAATCATGACACTTTTATTTTAAATGAAAAAGACAAAACGGAATATTTATTCCAGATGTAGGATTATACTAAATAACGTTTTATTCAATTAGAATGTTATTCTGAATTAATTTAACTTTTGTAGTTACTACTACTTTTAATTTTGTAAGTTTCTAAAATAAATAAAACAAATGAAATAGATAAAACAAATAATATAAATGAAATAAATAAAACAAATAAAATAAATTATATTATTTACATCTATTTTATTAGTTTTGCATTTTAGTTTTTATATAATATTATAAGTATTAGTTTAATTTTTAAGTAGGTTTATTTTAATTTTAGTTTAGGTTTTAAATTTTTAATTCATAGTTAGTTGTAATGTTTTTTTATTATTACCTTTTAAGTTAAATAAATGAACTTTATCCTAATAAAATAAATAAGATAAATAAATTAAACAAAATAAATAAAATAAACAAAATAAACAAAATGAACAAAATGAACAAAATGAACAAAATGAACAAAATGAACAAAATGAACAAAATGAACAAAATGAACAAAATGAACAAAATGAACAGAATGAACAGAATGAACAAAATGAACAAAATGAACAAAATGAACAAAATGAACAAAATGAACAAAATGAACAAAATGAACAAAATGAACAAAATGAACAAAATGAACAAAATGAACAAAATGAACAAAATGAACAAAATGAACAAAATGAACAAAATGAACAAAATGAACAAAATGAACAAAATGAACAAAATGAACAAAATGAACAAAATGAACAAAATGAACAAAATGAACAAAATGAACAAAATGAACAAAATGAACAAAATGAACAAAATGAACAAAATGAACAAAATGAACAAAATGAACAAAATGAACAAAATGAACAAAATGAACAAAATGAACAAAATAAACAAAATAAACAAAATAAACAAAATAAACAAAATAAACAAAATAAACAAAATAAACAAAATAAACAAAATAAACAAAATAAACAAAATAAACAAAATAAACAAAATAAACAAAATAAACAAAATAAACAAAATAAACAAAATAAACAAAATAAACAAAATAAACAAAATAAACAAAATAAACAAAATAAACAAAATAAACAAAATAAACAAAATAAACAAAATAAACAAAATAAACAAAATAAACAAAATAAACAAAATAAACAAAATAAACAAAATAAACAAAATAAACAAAATAAACAAAATAAACAAAATAAACAAAATAAAGAAAATAAACAAAATAAACAAAATAAAGAAAATAAACAAAATAAACAAAATAAACAAAATAAATAAAATAAATAAAATAAATAAAATAAATAAAATAAATAAAATAAATAAAATACATAAAATAAATAAAATAAATAAAATAAATAAAATAAATAAAATAAATAAAATAAATAAAATAAATAAAATAAATAAAATAAATAAAATAAATAAAATAAATAAAATAAATAAAATAAATAAAATAAATAAAATAAATAAAATAAATAAAATAAATAAAATAAATAAAATAAATAAAATAAATAAAATAAATAAAATAAATAAAATAAATAAAATAAATAAAATAAATAAAATAAATAAAATAAATAAAATAAATAAAATAAATAAAACAAAATTAATAACAAATAAAATAAATGAAATAAGTAAAATAAACAAAATAAAAAAATAGACAAAATAAACAAAAACATTAAAATAAACAAAAACATTAAAATAAGCAAAATTAAAAAAATTACAAAAATAACAAAATAAACTATTAGTTCTATTAATAAATTAACTTTTTCTTTTAGTAGGTATTTGACTGACGGCACATCACTAAATACGAATGTAGCAAACCAATAAGCAACCGATAATAAAGGTTACCATAACTGAATAAAAACCGGTTAAAAACCCCTAACAAAAACCCTAACGCGATGGGGTTTTGAGATTAACTCGGTTAAAGGTTAAGGTTACCGTTTCAATAAGCTTACCGTTACAATCAGGTAACAGTATGATAGGGTTACCGAATGATACGGTAACCGAATTGATTGGGTTACCGAATGGATAGGATTAAGCGTAAAGAGGGGTTTTCCGGTCCTTGATGTGGACCTTTATAGGGCAACGGTCTCCAAAAACCGGCCAAGTGCGAGTCGGACTCGCGCACGAAGGGTACAACTACCATTACGCAAAAAACAGCAAAAAATCACGTTTGTTGTATGGGAGCCCCACTTAGATATTTATTTTGTATTGTTTTTAGTATTTGTTGTTATAGCGGTAACAGATACAGATATACATCATCTGTGAAAGTTTCAACTGTCTAGCTATCACGGTTCATGAGATACAGCCTGGTGACAGACAGACGGACAGCGGAGTCTCAGTAATAGGGTCCCGTTTTTTACCTTTTGGGTACGGAACCCTAAAAAGTGAAACTAATAAAATATTATGTAGTTAGAGATTTCCTAAATTACGAGTAGATACATCGACTTTCTCTACCCACAGCATTAGTTTTTTTTTTTAATTATACGTGACTGCCTCCTAAGAAAACTACAGTAGCGCTTTTTGTCAAACGGAAAGTTCAACTTTACGAGTGTGATCGTCGGCATTCCATTTTCAAAAGTGGCTTAGAATGGAAAATAAACCGATATTTTTTTAAGAACGTGCCCCGGCATCGAGCCGGCGGCAAAACAGCGTGACTTGGCAGGCTGGATAAGGGGCTGTACACATGGGACTGGGCATGCCTACTTATATTTTATTTTATTAAACCGATAAATATAGTTAATATTTGCATTTGCATTTTAAATATGTTAGAGTAACTGTAGATGGTTGTAACCGTTTTAAATTATGTATCAATTATGTCAATGACAACTTATAGCTGGTTAAGCAAATTCTGTCAGTAAAAAAAGGCGCGAAATTCAAATTTTCTATGGGACGAACCCCTTCGCGCCTAAATTTTTCAAATTTGCCCCCTTTTTTTACTGACAAGATTTGCTTGACCAGCTATAATTAGGTTTTAATCATTGACCTTTGATGTACGTATTTGGTGTTAAATAACGTTGATCTCTTTCTCTCTCTCTCTCTCTCTCTCTCTCTCTCTCTTTCTCAAATTGTAGTCTGGCTGGAGTGGCTGGACATCAGGTGACTAGAAGAATCGAATTACTATACTTTATTATTTAGCCCCTTTTGGTCACACTTGGCTATAAAACCAATAAATACAAATAAATAAATAAATAAAATAAAAAAGCCTTTTATTTCAAGTCCAATTTGTTACACTCATTTCATTACAACAATATAAGTTAGCATTTATTTATAAGTATTTATTTTAGGTATAATGTCAATTAGAATTATTTATTGTTATTGTTAAGTCAATTTTCACATATTATAAATATACAAAGTATTAATTATTTGTGGTGGACAAGAACCCCTCATCGGGTGAAGGCCTCCTCCAAGGACTTCCATCTATCCCTGTTTGTAGCTATATCTTTCCAGTTTATACCGGCTGTTTTATTTATGTCATCAGTCCAACGGCTGTTAGGTTTCCCGGAGCGTCGTTTGCCTGCAGGTCCTTTCCAGGTGGTAGCTTTCAAGGTCCAGCGCGAGTCTGACAGCCTGGCAACATGTCCAGCCCATCTCCATTTTTGTATTTTGGCGTGTTCGAGAGCATCTATTAGTTTTGTTACAGCTCTTATATTTATATGTGGTATTTTTTGAACTCTTTTTATGTTTAGCAGGCTTCTCTCCATCGCTCTCTGGCATGTACGAGGGCTGTTTGATAAGTACCCGTTTATGAAAAAAATAATCAGTTGTTTTTGTTTATATGCATTTATTTTTCTTCATAGTCTCCTTTTAACTCTATACACTTGTTCCATCTATATTCAAGCTTCAATAAACCATCCAAAAAGTATGATTTCGGAAAGTCATTAAAATAGGCCTCTGTGGCGGCAATGACTTCGTCATTTGATCCAAATCGCTTACCACCGAGCCATTTTTTCAGGTTGGGAAACAAAAATAAATCGCATGGGGTCAAATCTGGAGAATACGGGGGGTAAGGCAATAGGGCGTAGCGTAATTGTGTTAATTTAGCCATCACAACTCTAGACGAATGAGCTGGTGCGTTGTCGTGATGAGACAGTACTTTTTTATTTTTTAAATGGGGTCGTTTGTCCTTCAACCCAGCGTCAAATTCATCCAATAAATTGGCATAGTACTGCCCTGTTATCGTTTTCCCCTTTTCTAAGAACTCAATATGTATAATACCCTGCGAATCCCAAAAAACGGTCGCCATGACCTTTCCAGCCGATGGAACGATTTTTGCTATCTTTCGCGCAGGTTCACCCGGTAAAATCCACTGCTTCGACTGCCCTTTCATTTCCGGGGGGTAGTGGTGACCCACGTTTCGTCTACGGTCACGAAACGACGCAGAAACTCCTTCGGGTTACGTTTGAACACGGCCAAACACTGCTCCGAAGTAGTCAGTCGGTTCCGTTTTTGCTCCTCCGTGAGTAAACGCGGCACCCACCTCGCCGATACTGTCTTCATACCCAATTTTTCTTCTAATATGTTTTGTACCCGCTCGATTGGAACATTTACAGCATCAACGATTTCTCGAAGTTCAATTCGGCGGTCGGCTAAAACGATATTTTCAATTTTCTTAACCATATCGTCTGTAGTCACCTCAATTGGGCGGCCTGGGCGATCCTCATCAAAGACGGTTGTTCTCCCCCGCTTAAACTCGTTAAACCAGTATCTGACGGTTGTCATAGAAGGAGCACATTCATGGTAAACCGCTTGCATTCTTACTTTTATTTCATCACATGTTTTTCCTTCCAAAAACAAGAATCTAATTACAGACCGATACTGCTCTTTCTCCATTTTCACAATTTTAAGTTCACGCTTTCACTGAATCGCTGTCAAATGAGAAAAAAACAAAAGAATGCTGTTTTTTTTTAAATTTTCCCACCTCTTAAAAATGGCTTAAAACGATTGTATACATATTTTCGGCCCGTGATATTAATACATTTGGAAAACGGGTACTTATCAAACAGCCCTCGTAATTATTTTTGATTTAATTTTTGCAGTGAACAGCCAGGTTTGACTTGCATAAGTCAGTGAAGGTAAAATACATATATCCATAACTTTTTTCTTGATTTTCATATTCATATTACTTTTCAGGATTTCCTTTAGGCTCCAGTATTTATTCCAAGCTATTTTTACTCGTCGGTCTACTTCTTCTTCGTTTCGTTGACTACTGAATGATATCTGCTTACCCAGGTAAATATAGCTGTCTACGTACTCTAGTAGCGTTCCATCGACGGTTATGTCCTTTTGAGTGCTATTGGTCATAAGTTTTGTTTTTTGAAAGTTCATTCTTAGGCCGACTTTTGCACTAGCTTCATGTAGAGTTTGTATCATGTATTCTAGCTGGGCGCAGTGTTCTGTCATTAATATGATATCGTCCGCGAAACGCAGATGGTTCAGATACTTACCATTCATGTATATTCCTATATTGTTCCAGTTGAGACTATTGATTACTGATTCGAGTACCGCTAAGAATAATTTTGGAGACAGCGGGTCACCCTGCCTGACGCCTCTGTCTATTTGTATGTCTGGTCCTAGTCTGTCTAATTGAACTCTACTGGTGCAATTTTCATAAATGTGTCTTATTATTCTTATGTATGTTGGATGTACATTGCACTGGTTCAGAGCGTCCCATATAGAGGAATGTGATATAGTGTCGAACGCTTTAGCGTAATCAATGAATGCTGTGTACAACGGTCTTCGGTATTCTTGATATTTTTCTATTACCTGCTCCAGGTCCATGGTTGAGTACCCGCTCCTAAATCCAGCTTGTTCGCATGGTTGGCACCTGTCAATTGCTTCGCTTATTCGGGATAGTATGATTGAAGAAAATAGTTTGTATGTGCATGACATTAGACTGATGGGCCTGTAGTTTCCTATGTCCATTGGGTTTCCTTTTTTATACAAAAGTATTATATTTGACTGCGTCCATTGTTTGGGTGCTGTTCCTGTTTTTAGGATGAGATTAAATAAATGTGCCAAGGGTGTCGCTAATAAGGGAGCAGCAGTTTTTAATATTTCATTTGTAATGTTATCCGGCCCAGGACTTTTTCCAGTTTTTAAGTTTTTAATACGTCTCATTATAACTATTTCATCTATTACTGGGACTTCACTTATGCTTGGAAGGTCTGTTTTTGGTGGTTCTTGCTCTTAAATACAAATATAAGTATGAAATTATAAATTTGTTACATATCAGTAGCACTGACCGACTCGATGTTCACCGACCTGATTTTTGATATAATTATGATTATGACGCTTATATCAAAAATGGGCACCTGCTACAAAATTGGGCACCTGCTACAAAATTGTTTCTAATAAAATAATAATTTGTTTATATATGAAAAACGAATATTGCATAACAATAGCTGGCATAGGTAACTTGACTAAAGTTCCATATAAATATAGATTATGTAATACCTACTTTATTCAGCAGCAATCGCAGTTCATGTGTAGCCTCCCTTAATGCCCTTTGCGGCGAAAATACGATCCAACCGCGGCCCGAGCTGCGAAAAAAAAGTCTTGCACAAACAATGATCTCAATATTGCAAATCCGCTAGACCCCTGAGAGGCATTCGAGCTTTCAACGTTTGTTCTTTGATGTGTGCATTTTTAGGGTTCCAGGGAGTAATAACTAAGACTCCGCCGTCCGTCTGTCCGTCTGTCCGTCTGACCGTCTGTCCGTCTGTCTGTCACCAGGCTGTATCTAATGAACCTACAACAACTGCCTAGCTATCACCTAGGCAGTTGAAATTTACACAGATGATGTATTTCTGTTGCCGCTATAACAACAAATACTAAAAAACAGAATACATATAGCTGGTCAACCAAATCTTGTCAGTAAAAAAAGGCGCGAAATTCAAATTTTCTAAGGGAACATGTCCCTTCGCGCCTACATTTTTCAAATTTGCCGCCTTTTTCTACTGTCAAGATCTGGTTGACCAAGTATATAATAAATATTTAAGTGGGGCTCCTATACAATAATCGTAATTTTTTTGCCGTTTTTTGCGTAATGGTACGGAACCCTTGGTGCGCAAGTTCGACTCGCACTTGGTCGGTTTTACGATACTGATGTCACCACAGAACATATTACCTAAAGAGAACCTCCTTTATATTATACTGGGTGCTTCCTGTAACAGGAGCAATAAATTAAACTGTAGGCTGTACTCCTCAAACTGACCAAGATTTGTTCAGCAACTTTTGAAAATAACTCATGTTTTGATTTTTATTACACTTTAAAGTTTATTCTAAGACGCAATGTATTGCAAATTTTGTTATGTTTAAAGCGTGACAAGCAACGTCAAACTCACTAATGTCAGCGTACATTGAAGGCAATATTTATTTTGTATGAAAAAGAGGAAGTCTAAAGGATTCATAATTTTTAAAAGTTGCTGAACAAATGTTGGTCTGTTTGAGGAGTACAGCCTTTAGTTTAATTTATTGCTCCTGTTACAGGAAGCACCCTGTATTCTGTGGATGTCACATTTCTCGCATTTACAGTACCTACATTTCGCAAGTGAATTTAGCAGTATCAGTGCAAGCGCGAAATATTGCGAGTAATATAAGCAATTTCAAATAATCATCAGATTTTCAAAGTTGTCGAAAGTCACTCCTACTAGGTATTCATTTTATAGACACGTTGCGTTGCATTTTACCAGCAATTTGAACTGAAAACTAGGTACATACTACGTTCACTGTATGTATAATATAGTTTATATGGTATTACATTATAAAATATGGGTTATAAGTACATAGTTCTGTTTTATCATGTCGCGAGACAATAGTGACAGTTGAATAAAGTTTATCCTAGATGGAACTGCGGCCAGTTGGTCGCGTCTGGCAACACCGGCTGCATTTTATAGCAAATTCGCAATATGGCGGAATATTGCGTTACGGCCATATTATTTAGAAATGATTGAATTTGGAAAGCGACGGTACCTTGCTCGCTCGGATATTGTTTGGGGTTAGAAAAAAATAAACTTTTCCAAAAGATTTTCCCAGTTATCAGATTCCGTTCAGTGCTGGTACTGAACCCTAAGAACTACGTTGCCCGCACTTATAAATTAAATATAGAATGTTATGGAAATAGTTCCTGATTGAAATGGCATTGTGAACATTTAATAAGCGTGTTATCGGCTAGGCTAGATTAAATATATTGTGTTTATTATACTTCTCCGCTTACGTAAGTTAACGAGTCATGGCGAAATGGGTACGCTACAATAGGCGTAGGTTTACCTGACTATGGCTTACCTGGCTATGTGGCAAAGTCAGAATAATTCCTTTGATTCGATAAGTCTAGGTTTTTATTATTATAGCGTGTTTTCCGAAGTAGCGTTGAATCAACTGAGCCTTTATTTCGGTGCCAAACGATTTGATCATTTGATTATTTATTTATTGCCAGCGACATCTAGTGCCACTTTTAAACAACTTTTGAAAAGCCTCCTCGTTTTTATTTAATAGAAAATATTTCGTAGTTTCTGTGGACATTACGAAAAGTAACGATTTTGGTAGGTAGGTAAATACACTGTTCCAAGACTTGAATCATACAAATTTAAAGAAGTGGAAGAATTTAACATGCCAATAAGTCCGTTTATTTTACGATGTTTACAGGAAAGCCTGAAATTGAGGCGGTATCAAGAAGGGGCAAAAAGGAGGAAAATAAAGTCCGCCCAATCGCGCTAACCCTCACCACTATTGGCAAGAAAATTCAGATATTAAAACACAAAAAAAACCTGGAAAATACAACATATTATATTAAGGAAGATTACCCGCCCGAAGTACTAGAGGAACGCAAAAAATTAAGGGCCCAATTAGTAGAAGAAGAAAGTAAGGGCCGTAGAGCATTCTTGAGGTACAACAAGCTAATAATAATTCCAGAAACTAAGCACAAACAACATGACAACCAAAACCGAAAACACAATAAAAGGCAATTATCTGAATCCCCAGGAACAAGCCAAAACAAGTCTGGGTCGGGAAATAACAATATTAAAAAACCAGCGAAGAAGCCTCATACAAATATAGAGCAGTACGTGATTAAAACTCAGAATAAAAACGCAGAACCACTTACGAGCACCTTATCACCTTCGAACAAACTCGTACAAAATAAAACTTTTGTAACCAATGAAAACACAAACTCGAAGTATGATTGACATAAAGCGACCTCTCTGCATCTACCCCCACCACGGCCGGTCACCGCGGGGGTGAAAGACCGCAACCCTCCACTCCAACCCCTTCACATTTGTACATATAATGCAAGATCACTTCTATCAAATGAAAGATTATACGATTTTAAAGCTGCAATATCCCAACTAAAATATGACATAATTGGCCTCGCTGAAATACGAAGAAAAGGCTACAGTATTACTGAAGACGAAAACCACATACTATGCTACTACGGAGAAAATCAAGGTCTATATGGAGTCGGTTTTCTTTTGAAAAATAAATACAAACACAACATTGAAAGTTTTATTGGAATATCCGAAAAAATATGTATTTTAAATTTAAAATTTGAAGAAACTTTACTATCCATCATTCAAGTGCACGCACCTACTATTAAAGCTAGCGACTCTGATGTTGAAAACTTCTATAATCAACTTCAAAATGCACAAAATCAATGTCACCAACACTTAATAATACTCGGCGACTTTAACGCTCGCGTCGGCCAGCGGATACACGGCGAAGAAAAAATATTAGGAAGCTATTGTTTTGGAAAACGTGACAAACGAGGTGAAAGATTACTACAATTTTGTTGGGAACACAACCTATACATAACTAACAGTTTATTTAAAAAGAAAATTAAAAACTTATGGACCTGGCTATCGCCTAAGAAATCTAAAAGCCAGATTGACTATATTTTGACCAATAAAAAACAAACAGTAACAAACATCGAAATAATAAGCAACCTTTCGTACCCCAGTGATCATCGTATGATAAGAAGTACGATTCTACTAACACAACCCAAGAAAAGCAGAGCCAAATATAAAACCAATATCTCAAAATTAAGATCGACGGAAGAAAAACAAAATTACTTACAAATTCTAAAAGAAAAAATAGATAAAATAAAATTAAACGATAATGATGATATAGAGTCGTATTACCATAACATTAAAAAATCAATACAAGAAAGTCTTAACTCAACTAAAACGTCGAAATCAACTGAAAAACCTGAAACAACCGACTCATCGCAATATATTAAAAATCTTGTATCAAGGAGAAACGAGTTAATACATAAAAAACACCTAACAGCTGAAGAGAAAAAGGAACGCAGTTACTTATTTAAAACTGTTTACAAGCTGATTAAAAGAGAAAACAATGAAAAACGAATAAAAATAATTGAAAACCATTTAAATACAACAGGAAGTTTAAAAAGAGGCTTAAAAGCTCTTACCAAAACTAGACAATGGATCCCATGTCTAAATGTCAGCTCTACAAATGACAAAACATTCTCTAGATCAAAAATAATAGAAACAGCTACAACCTTTTATAGGAAACTATATACATTACAAGACAATAACCAAGTTAAGTTCAAATACAAACCGAACGATGGAACACTAAAAAGGTTTTCAACTCACGACGTCATGAAAAGACTAGAAGCCCTAAAAACTGAAAAAAGCTGTGGTCCTGATGGTATCCCCAACGAAGCTATAAAAACAGGCAAATATATACTAGCAACACATTTAACGACTTTGTTTAATAAAATACTGGACGATAGAAAAATACCTATAGAATGGGCACTATCAGATATCATTCTTATATATAAAAAGGGCAACCCAGCGGACATTGGAAATTACCGTCCAATTAGTTTACAATCAAATATATACAAAATATTCGCTTCCTGTCTTGAAGAACGACTCACACCTTTTATTGAACAAAGCCAACCACCGGAGCAAGCGGGTTTCAGAAGGAATTTCTCAACCTTAGACCACATTCACACTCTTGATCAAATTATAGAGAAATGCGAAGAGTTTAAATGCCCTATCTACCTGGCTTTCATTGACTATTCTAAAGCCTTCGACTCCATCTCCCATAATAGCATGTGGAATGCCCTACAAGAATGTAACGTACCGTCTGAAACAATAGAGCTTATTAGAGACATTTACAGCAAAAGTATAAGCCACGTAAAGCTAGAAACAAAAGGTGCGGATATAAACATATGTAGAGGCGTCCGGCAGGGAGATCCCTTATCGCCAAGAATTTTTATCACCGTCCTACAAAGTATAATGAAAAACCTGAACTGGAAAAATAAAGGAATAAACATAAATGGACACTATCTAAATAACCTCAGATATGCTGACGACATCATTATCTTCTCAAAAACTGCCTTTGAACTGGAAGAAATGATTAATGACTTATGCACTGTAAGCAGCGAGGTCGGCTTAGAACTAAACAGGTCAAAAACAAAGGTTATGACTAACAGCATACCAACTCCCATCAAATTAGGAAACACTACCACCTTAGACTACGTAACAAACTACATATATCTAGGAAAACAAATATCATTAAGTAAGACCAGACATATCGAGGAGATAAATAGAAGGATAAACATATCGTGGAACAAATTCTGGAGCAATAAAGAAGTGCTTAAATCAAACCTTCCTATCAACCTTAAAAAGAAAGTTCTCGATACCTGCATTCTACCTTGCCTTTCGTACGCTAGCCAGACATGGATATTCAACCAATGCACAAGGAAGAAAATACAAACATGCCAAAGATCAATGGAACGGAGTATTCTAAAGCTAAAACGACTAGATAAGAAACGAAACACTGATATAAGAAAAATCACAAAGTTGCAGGATGCTCTACAACACTGCAAGAGGCAAAAATGGAAGTGGGCAGGTCATGTGGCTCGCATGCAGGAGGACAGATGGACAAAACGAGTCACGACCTGGAAAGGACCGCCTGGCAAAAGACAACAAGGGAAACCTGTGGAAAGATGGATAGATGAAATAAAGAAAATAACAGGCAATAACTGGATGACCACGGCAAACAACAGAACTACATGGAGACAAATGGAGGAGGCCTTCACTCGCTGAGAGGTCCTTGATAATCCCTACACGTTTAATTTGCATGTAATTTTTATTTATGTTAACCTATATTATTAAGGAATTAAAAGGCTAAAATAAATAAATAAAATAACAGGAAAGCCGCATAAGCTTAACTCATGCTAAAAAAGTTCCTTTAACTTTTTAACCTGACTTAAAATTATTTTCTAAGTATAAGTTAAAGGTCTCGTGCATCTTATCAAGCACATGTGGCTGATCAGTGATCACTGATTAGAGCAAACATCACTAACCAACGTCACGTGACCGGCGTGCGCATAAGGGTCCCCGGCAAGCATCTCCATACAAACGTAGATATGCTCTCATTTTAAAACTAGCATTTTGCTCTGAAACTTTGTACTTACAAGAGGATAAGGTATTGGCAAGGTGCGTAGTCGGTGGAGGGGGAGAAGTGGCGCAGCGGGCTCAGCACGGTTCCATTTTTATCGACTATCACTATGCCCGTCACTTTCGCACTTACATACTTGTTAGAACGTGACAGGCATGGTGATAAACGATAAAAATGCGACCGTGCTACTAGGGCTGATCGTCACAAACACAGGTAATCTTATGGAATGTCCGACATTAGTACTAGCGGCAGCCGCTTGAACTAATTTTACTCCATAAGATTTAACGTAGAAAGTCCGACAAAATGAGGGCAGCACCAGTCGTGCACCTAGCGAATATCTATGTCTGTAATTAGTTATGTAGCTACAGATGTCATAGTTAAAAATGCAATGAATTTATGTTTTTCATACAAAAGTTGTTTTTGCTCCATTTCGTTTGTTTTCTAAACTGGACCTATATAAAAGAATTACAGACTGTGCAAAGTTTCATTACAATCCAACACGTAGTTTTAAAATGAGAACGAAACTCCGTTTGTATAGGAAGGTGAAATTCGGCCGAGCTTGATGGGGACTCTTAATTTTATTAACGCACAGCCACCGTACGCATATGTAGGTGTTGGGGTGATTCTTGTGGTATTGTGGAATTTTATAGGTTTTCCGTAGACATCCGGAATTTGTAAGTGCATTTTCTGTTTTATCCATATATACAGTTAATCTGCATTAAACGCCTCACCTCAAAAATAATAATTATGACTCGCTCTATTTAAGGCTGACTTTACATACCAGTCGCTTAATTCAATAAGACTTAATTCCCTCCAGCTTGCCTATTTTGAGACAATTAGAGATTTTACTCCAGGGCTATAACCGCGAAAATCGAAAACCGCAAATTGCGGGCAGTCACTCTAATTGTCACTCTCACTCACTACTAATTCATTAGAGTAAAAGAGAAAGATCCCCGCAATTTGCGAATGTCGGTTTTCGCGGGAGCCCTTCTGCTCTTGAATAAAAGTCGTGATGCCTCAACTTCAGTTTTCAATAGAAAGCATAACGTGATTACCGACTATAGAAAACGAAGTGTCAGAAACCTCGTCTCGGACCCGGATCGTTCTTCATCAGTCAACCTTTACGCTCAATCATAGATAACTTATTTCATTTGTCAAGTACTAAAATCCTTTATTTTCAGCTCAGCAAAAAGTACTTACTACAAGAGCATGCCAAGATAAACTAACTGCCGTATTCGAACTTCAAGATATTCACAAGAGACGACACGCACTAGATCCATTCTAGATACGTTATAGTTTAGATTTCAACTAGTGCTCTTTTGCAGCGCAATTCGGGCAACCAATGTCACTTTTACGATAGATCGTGTTAGATATCTATTAGATGTGAATTAGATCTCTAAGTAATATCTTGTGGAAATCGTTCAAAAGTATCTCCAGAATCGCGGAAATGTCAAATTTGACAGGTTAGATCTTAAACATATCGTTATCGTATCTTGGCGATGTCTAATAGATATCTATTACAAAATCCGAATCGGGCCCTAAGACGATTGTTACGAGAACTTCTAAATTACCCCTTACTATCCAAATACAATCACTAAATGCAATTTACAGAAAAAGCTTCCAAAAGCTCTGGAAGGCTGAAGTCTAAACCTAAGTTAAGGCTCGTAAAAAAGTAGGCAATTCAATTTATTTTATTTACATACAATCGGGCTTGAACGTAAACCAATTTACTTAATGCTATCTGGTCTGATAGAATTTAGATATAGATGCGAGATAAATAATCTAATCTACATAATTTCGTCAAAATTTTATTCATACCTAACTATATATATCTAAAAGTATTTAAATCAAATCAAATCAAGTTCAATAAATTTTACAATTGATTCTACATTTTTTTTAAAAAATAGAGCGGATACAATAGTCTAACTCAAAGTTACGGTAATTTAAAAACAGAACAGTACGAGTAGTTCAACTAAGTCTGTCAAGTAATTTCCGTCAGTAGAAAAAAGCGGCAAATTTAAAGAATGTAGGCGCCAAGGGTTTTCGTCCCATAGAATTTTTTTATTTCGCGTGTTTTCTACTGATAAAGTTGTTTGACCGGCTATAGAATTCAGGGTTTTCACTCTCCGCGTATAAATCCCGAAAAACCCGTGTATAATCTATGTTCTAGAATAAAAACCTTACTGAATACAATCAGTTACATTACCAATCTGTGTGCAAATCCATCTTAGCAATAAATCTCTCATCGGGAGGAGTCGCTAATGACCGGAGAGGAACAAATAACGCCGCTAGGTGGCGCTCTACGCGTCGTTAGGGCGGATTACAGCGTGTTTTTGTATCGTATCCCTTTTTAGGGTTGCGACCACTACGTGTTTGTAATAATACAAACATTGTAAATAGGTATAGTTAATATAGTTTTTTAAGGAAACAAATGTTGTACGCCTGAAAGGCAAACTATAGTGATTCCATTAAAATACATATGATGTAATCCACCTTTCTGTAATACCTATAATTATGCAATAAATTATTATCTTCACTACATAGTATAAAACAAAGTCGCTTTCCGCTGTCTGTCTGTCTGTATGTATGCTTAGATCTTTATAACTACGCAACGGATTTTGATGCGGTTTTTTTTTAGATTTAAGAGGAAGGTTTATGTATAATTTGTTAACCCGCGCGAAGCTGGGGCGGGTGGCTAGTATCTTAATAAAAATGAATTGAAAGTTACGGATTACAGCATGTTTTTGTATCGCATCCGGCTAGGGCTGCTACCCCCAGGGGCCTAGCCTAGAAAACGCCAATCAAAACTTCAATAATGTAGTGTAGACCACCTAACACTTACGAATGGTTAGGTACTTAAGTCATACACTTACTAGCGACCCGCTCCGGCTTCGCACGGGTAGTTCAACGAATTTACACAAAACCTTCACAAATTATACACCAGAATCTTCCTCAAAAATCACTCGATTAATAGGTGAAAACCGCATGAAAATCCGTACAGTAGTTTTTGAGTTTATCGAGAACATACAGACAGACAGACGCGGCAGGGGACTTTGTTTTATAATATATATTCATTTATCTTTTCTGTTCAATTTGGATATGTAACATCCAGATGGCAGATGTCTGCAACTAGTTATCGCTGGAACTGTTCAACGATGCAAGTCACAACAGAAATTAGGCTGCTTAGCCTTATTTTTTTAACAGGAGAGATATTTTCTTTTCCTAGCCCTGACCCGAAACGTTATCACTGCACTAATTCCCGTGATTTATCTCCCGGGATCCCGGGACAATCCACTGCGGACTTATCGCTCGATTGTTTTGCTCGCTAAGCACTTTTTTATCGATGGTGGCAAAGGAGCGTACGGCCTGTCTCAGTGCAGACACGGAGGAACGAAGAATAAGATTTTTCTTATAAAACGGGTACCTAAATGATACAATTTAATTTTTTTATTGTATTTCATTGCGAATTGGCGTCTGTAGTGTACCTATAAATACACTACACAGCAGGTGGCGCTAGAAATATAACAAAATTTGCTAATACATACGAAACAGTTAAAGTTAGAGTAGATACCTTACCAAAATATTTTTCTGAAAACTCCAGTTTATATCTTATAACTACATACACACCGCGTCATATGATTAGGACCACAATATTTTTCTTTGCTATTTAAGATATAAGACAAAATAAACATATAAGAATAATAAATTTAAACATCTTTAGGCATACCAAGTTTAACTTAGTCAATCGAACTTCTTAAGTGCTCAGAGAGCATTTGTAATAATGTTTGTAGGCAATTACGACGCGTCACTTGAATACGACCATGAAATAAAACACAAATTATTCTAATGCTGAATGAAGTTATTTAATAAAAGTAATGATTAATAGTCGAGGCTTTTTCCCTTCTTTTGTATTAAATCAAAAATCCGAGATGGCATTGAATCATAAAGACTTCTCAAGTATTTAATCGATAGTTTGCTCCAACACTTTTTTATACCTATCTCGAGTTCTTTTTTATTGTTTTTTTTTGCCGTTCTTATAAATTTCACGTGACAACCATCCCCACACATTTTCTAATATGTTTAAATCAGGGGAAAGTGATGGCCAGTCGAGAACATCAATATTATGTTGTTGAAACCATTCACGGACATTGTGTGCTCTATGAATGCTGGCGTTATCATGCTGAAAAACGAACCCATTATCACCTGTGGTACTGCTAATCTTACATATTTCATACTCTAAAAGATTAATGTAGCTTTCAGAGTTTTGTCGTCCGTGTATGACGACTAAATCTATCGGTCCTTTATATGATATTGCTCCCCAGACCATTACTGAGCCTGCATCATTTCGCCGCCGCGATAAAATTATTTAATTTTTGCGTAAATCATGAAAATAGTAGCAGTAACCGTCGAGGCCATCTAAATTAAAAATGTTTTCATCACTAAATATAACTTTATACCATTCTTTTGTCCAATGCATTTTGTTTCGAGCAAACCGAAACCGTTCTGTACAGTGATGTTCTTTAAGGCATGGCTTTCTCTTAATTTTCAAACGTTTTAAATGTGGACAACTACGTAAAATCCTTTGAACAGTCCTTATAGATGCGTTAGTTCCAACGTTGTGAGCTATTTGTGCGGCAGTTAGCATAGCATTTGACGCTTCACGTAATATTGCCCGACGCTCTCTATTAGTTGTAGAAAATTTGGTACGACCTTTGAACTTCTTACCATAATTTTCGGGATCGTTTAGAAAATTACTGATCACCTGGTGTGAACGCCCTATTCTTCTTGCGATTTTTCTTAGAAAATAGCCTTCTTCACGAAGAATTCTTATTTTCCTTATCTCCTCTAGACTTAAACAGCTTTTTCGACCCATATTACATAAAGAAAATATTATAGGTGAGGGTGGGGAGGGTCGATCCCTAGGGGACACTTGGTAAACTTCATTTTTAATCAAACCAAACGAGATACAATTTTTTGCGCAGGTAACACTCATTCATTCGTTCCTAACTTCACGTTCTGTCATGGCACTGTATCGGAAAAGTCAGTGGTTCAAAAATGGCGGACGGTGAAAGATTTTCTGCGTACTATATTCAAATTTCGGTAAGCTTTAACTGGATTTATTTTATAATATGAGATGGAAATGATGTTAGTGAGTGTGCTTATTTTATTTGTTGTTTATTGAAGTGATGATTAACTTGGATTACTTTGATATACGCGAACACATGTTTCGAGTACGGCACGTTTTATAATCTTACTATGTATGGGGAGACTTTGTCTTTTTCTTCAGGGGAGATATGATTCCGGGATCATGTCACCCCCAAAGCGATCAAGTATACATTGTAATAAATTTACTTACAAAATGATTCATAGAGCTATCATAAATATTTTCTTTTCTTTAGTAAATCATGCCGCGAACGTACGACCAGAGAAACACTGATTTAAACTTTCAAGGTTTTTGACTCATTATTGTTTATTAAAACGGAATTTAATGGCGTATAATTCAGTTTTTAATTATACAACCGACTCCGAAAACGGAATTATCCCCGTGGCCTTTGAAAAAACTGACTAAAGTTGACATCAACATTTTACGAACTACCCGTACTTGGTCTTTTTATCAAGTTAAACGTTTTACACACAGGGGATGTTACTCGGTCGACAAAAAACACAAACAATATTTGGTTTTCAACCGGCGATATTTGTTTTTATGGATGAAATGCTATTTCAATGGCTTTCCGACCTTATGTACTATAGAATCGACGGTCCATATGAAGGATTTTAGGATTATGCAGCTCAAACACCGTCCTCGAAACGTGAGCAGTAAATTTCTAAACTTATTTATTATAGTAAACAATAACGACCAGTGATGGGTAAAAAAATTAAAATTGCTGTAGGTATCTGACGCTAAAAATACCTTCATAAGAACTTTAAAAAAATTAGCTTGTTACAAGAAATTTTATGTTAATAACTTAGATTTTTGTTTTTTTTTTTTTACTTTTTTTTGGTACAAAAATTGATTCCCTATTTTATGTTGTTTTATGGATAATACGATTACCTTGTTTTTTTAAAGTATAAGATTATGGATTAATATGTGTTTGATATCTTCATATATTAATTTTCTGTAGATAAAGTGAATAAATTAATGTAGATACTATCCTCGAAATATGACGTTGCCACTTAAAATCTTTTTACCAAGTGTCCCCAAATCTGGAAGACTTGATCCCTTCGGCTTAGACATCTGATTACCGGAAATACAACTTCAAAGCATGGAAGATGCAATATATATATGTTTGCTGTGTATTTTACAAATTATAGATGCATTGCTAATAGCGATCCGAGTTATATAATCAATGAGAATTTGGTATGGGGAGACATGGTAAAAATATGTTTACCATGTGTCCCAAGAACCAGGGTCACTTGATCCCCCTAGGATCAAGGCTCCCGACCAGGGGTAAACAAGTCTCCCTTACATAGGGGACACATGGTAAAAGTCAACAGTATGGGTTTTCATTAAATAATGATCTAATTTATTGCACAAGTCTGTTCTAATTCAAACTATTAATGAAGAGATAAATTCTGAGTCGTATGGTCTATAAAGTTTTTCAATACTACAAATAGTTAAGAAAATGTATGCTAAAAACAAAAGGGGTGATCAACCCTCCCCAGTTTCCCCTACCTTCACCATTTGATATTGTTCACTTCAGAAATAAGCAATACGTACGCAGCACTACGCACTGTGCTGCTTTTGTTTTACAACTGAAGCCGAACGGGGGGAAAGAGTTCGTTGGTCGTATTCAAATGACGTGTCAGGACCTGTCGCATTGATGCCGAGCGTGGTCGCGCGGAGTATCTAATATCTATAATGTTCCATTTAGTTATAGTTAAACTTCGCGTGCCTAACGATGTTTATATTTACGATTCTTGTATGTATATTTGTCTTATATAATAATATAATAAAGAAAAATATTCTGGTCCTAATCATGTGACGCGGTGTGTATATAGCTAGATATTTACCTGGCAGTGGAAGATATCAAAACAATATTACGGAAGCCGCATTATATATGAGACACCGCAGACTTGCAGAACATAAATCAAAATTTAAACATACTTTCGAAACACTAACGTCTGCTCCACTAAACTGCATAAATTAAATTTGTTTTGATATCTTGAAAGGACTTTTGAGTTCAAACAACGTAGGCAAACAACGTAGGCAAACTTTAGACACTCCAGTCAGCATCAATATTAGCGGATAGATAACTTACCAAAATTATATACCTTTGGTATATGTAAGTATATGTTGTTCTAAACAACCTAATACTACTGATAGTTCCATTTAAAACGTAGGTACTGTACAGGTCGCGGTTAATGAGACTCAACCTCGAGACTTTAACCTAAGGACTCGAATAGGTCCCTCACTAGATAAAATACCCCCCCAACCCTGCCTGCTTTTAGTTTCTACCAATTGGACTATTTCTGAAGATTTGCAGATTTATTTACACACTGGTAACAAGTAAATCAACCACCCGTTTCCAATTAAACCTAGAAAGCAAAGGAAATTGTGCTACATTAAATTAAATCACAAAGAAAGATAATTTCAAATACTAATGGCAATGAATAATGACGACGAACAACGTTGCTCTAAATTCTCTAAAATATTATCATTTATAATGTAAACTAACGCTAAAATATATTCATTAAATTTTCTTTGTATTAAACTAATACCAATTTAATTTCAATTCAATCTGATAATCAAGTCCGGTTTCATGATTTGGTTTTGGACAGTGGGAGTGCCGAACGCCGATTCACCTTGAAAATCAATTATGAAATTGCGCGTGAAATGCGCACCAAGGCAATTCTCAAGGTCGTATCAAAACACGATCAAAACCATAACACGTTGTTAAATCAGAATTGGCCTTAAGAAAGTAATGCGATTTTAATCTAAATAAATAAATAAATATGTATTACCAGCTCTTTTGTCCCCAATTTTCTCTTGCAATTCAGCGAGGAAATGCTGCCAGTATCTTTGGTAATACTATGCCCCTGGGGTCCTCTTTAGATATAGATTTTTAGTTTTTTAAGTAGTAGGGCGCAGTATATTATTATACCATGAGTAGTAGTTTTAGTTTTGCAGGTAGTTTTATTTGTAGGTTACTTTTTATTGTTAATATTACCTGGAGTTTTGATTCGAGAATTGACCGTCTAGGCAAAGGTAGTTAGGCACTGCATTTGCGTCCATTGTCTTCGCAGTAAATGATATCAGCGGATACTTATAGCGGCTATAGTCTCGCTAGAAGTGGTTAAATGTCGACTCGCTCCAGGGGCCTCATTCGACAAGCGACTTTTTGACGTCTCGTGTTGGACTCCCGTTGAATCTGAACAATCCTATGTCATGACATTAGCGATCCACAGTTAGGTGACAACCAACCCAAACCATTATAAACCTTAAAGTAGTAATAAAACAAAGTAGATTTTTGATGAATTATTGGTTGTATCAAATGATAGTATCCGCACTTGATGAACATGCGATTCATTCAACTGTTTAATTGAAGTGGATGCGAAATCTGATAGTTGTGCATCTCGAATAGGGGCCCAGAACGGTCCGGGTCCGAGCCGAGGTGTCCGACACTTAGTTTTCTATGATGGGTGATCGGCGATCACTTCATTCTTTCTAATGAAAACGAAGTGTCGGACATCTCGACCCGGACCGAACCCTAGCTGTTATATCGTAAGTCCTCCTTTAAGTACGTATGAATTTTTAAAGAAAATAATTTTTTACGTTTTTTTTTGGAAACCATGTTTTGGAGATTTGAGACATTGCAACATGATTTGATGCTAAGATTAAGTAAGTAGCTATTGAATCCTATAGACGCCAGAGGTGTCACATATAGTTACTTTGTCACAAGTAAATATATACGAGAATTCACTGTCTTTCCTGCTTCTGTCACCGGGCATCCTCTGAAGCAATAACAACGAACAGCCTTGACTGACACCGGAAAGCGCCTTATGTTAGCTCCTTCCAGTACTTCTAAGCTAGGCTCCAAGCCCTGTGAAGTTGCCGCGGCGGCCGTAAATCAACGCACGCGCACGTAACGACCAGATTGTGAGCTTATACTTGCGTCTATTGTATGAACGAAGTCTTATACTTGGTATACTTAAATCAATGCCTTACAGTTACAAATAAATAGTAAATACCAGAAGTCGGTATTCAAATTTGAGCGAGATGGCAATCTATATTGCCTCAGAAACTTTAAAAGAAATAGAGTCGGACCAAGCCCAAAGGATGACTCACGTTAGACCGGCCCGTGTCCGGGCCGGAGCTTCCGGAGCTTCGTTTTCTATGGAAATCATCACGTGATCACTTGTCATCTGTCATAGAAAAGTAAGCGCCGGAAGCTCCGGCCCGGACACGGCTCGGTCGGCCCGATCAAACGTGAATCATGCTTAACTCTGCATAGCATTTGTAATGACAAAGTGTGCAAGTGTCTCATTAATGTAATTTTTTTTATGAAAATAAGACGTGAACACATACTTCCTCACTTTTTTCTATTCCTATCGGTGTAAAAGTTAACATAGACGGATTCTATGTGTTTGGATAAGTATTTTTAGCAATCACCGTGTTCCGCATGTGGGTTTGTGAAGATATACCAAGGCACGTTAACAGCATATTCCCCCGGCCCCCGGGCAATATTCCCAAGGGTAACCAATCATTATCCTCGACGCTTTGGCACGCCTGAGCAAACCTTCATCTTCATAGCAAGGTAGTGTTCCAAATGCTTAGTAAACCAATATACCAGTCTCAGTACAAAACTGAAATAAGCCGGTGTTTACCAATTATATTTTAAAACGGTTCCAAGCCTCGGTTAACATAAATCTCGAGGTCAGACCTAATACGTTTAGTCCCAAGAGGCTAAACTCGCAAAGCAAAGTGAATACAGAGCCTGCTGTGGACCAAGTAATTATAAAACAAGCAAAATGTTGTCCGGTTCAAGCCATTACTAAATGTTAAGCGTAATTGCAACTTAATTGCTTACTTAACATACTCAGAAAGTGCGAGTCTCTTTATATACTTGGTATGGTAATGTTCTGGTTATCCGACGAATGAAAGGGAGGATAATGATTTAAAACAATAAGCATATGTATGCATGTAGGTAAAGCCCAATGGTAGGACTTGCCGCTTAAAATGCTTGACGCTTATAAGGCGTTTAAGCTTAGATATTTAAGTACACGTACCTACTTAATTTTATTGCGCAAAATACAAGAAAAAAACGGCGGACATTCTGTTTTTTTTTATTGGCAGGAAAATCCGTTATGGATACCTCCGCACCGCAGGGACAGCGCGGAGGTTATGTCGGACTTTCACCGACTAAAAACCTCCCAGTTGTCCTCCTCGGCGCATTTCGGACGGCTCTGGGATCTCCAATGAACGCGCCAGTGCCGTCCTAGCGTTGTGCCCCTTTATGGGTCCCCTTTTTTTAGGGTTCCGTAGCCAAATGGCAAAAAACGGAACCCTTATAGATTCGTCATGTCTGTCTGTCTGTCCGTCTGTCTGTCCGTCTGTCTGTCCGTCCGTATGTCACAGCCACTTTTCTCCGAAACTATAAGAACTATACTGTTGAAACTTGGTAAGTAGATGTATTCTGTGAACCGCATTAAGATTTTCACACAAAAATAGAAAAAAAACAATAAATTTTTGGGGTTCCCCATACTTCGAACTGAAACTCAAAATTTTTTTTTTCATCAAACCCATACGTGTGGGGTATCTATGGATAGGTCTTCAAAAATGATATTGAGGTTTCTAATATCATTTTTTTCTAAACTGAATAGTTTGCGCGAGAGACACTTCCAAAGTGGTAAAATGTGTGTCCCCCCCCCCCCCCTAACTTCTAAAATAAGAGAATGATAAAACTAAAAAAAATATATGATGTACATTACCATGTAAACTTCCACCGAAAATTGGTTTGAACGAGATCTAGCAAGTAGTTTTTTTTTAATACGTCATAAATCGCCTAAATACGGAACCCTTCATGGGCGAGTCCGACTCGCACTTGGCCGCTTTTTTGCAGTTGCAGTCCCTAGCTGCGACCATCTCCGACCCCAAGGACCCCTTTTAGTCGCCTTTTACGACAGGCAGGGGATGCCGTAGCCGTATTCTTACGCCCGGGCTACAGGGCGCATATGTGGCGCACCTAGTGGCGCATCATAAAATAAACTTAGGTCACTTATGAATGGTTGTTTCTTTAAATTGCCGTCTTTATGTTATGGCATGCTGTTGACTATAATTACTTGCTTGATGATTCTTGAAATAATCTGTTTTTATACGCCATGGTAAATGTAACCATGGAATCCTCTCTAATGATTTTTATGGTAATACCTAATTACCTACTTAATTCATTCATCAAATCAGGCAAATAAAAACTGCTCTGGCAGGATGCGACCATGTTCGTGCTTAACATGAATATTATTTTTTATTGAATGACAATTAAATGATTCAAATGCAATCTAATTACAATAGCAGCCATACTGGGTTACTTAGAAAACAATACGAATGTAGTTTTTATTGTGACTGATTCATCTAGATACAGTCAACGACAAGCGTTAAAATCTTAATATATCTTTATTTATCTTCTATCTAAAGTTGAACTTGGTAATTTTACAAGTAGTAAAGGAAGTTTCCATTTTGGAAATTTAAATTTGCGTTGTCATACAAAATATGAAAAGTTTGTTAAACTATTTATCTTGTGAAATATTTCGCATTTTCGGAATAATTTACTGAAATTATTAGCATAAAGAACTGGTAATCAGTGGTAAGTCACTAAAGGTTGACGTGGATAATACCGCGCGTTAAGTGTACCAATACCAAACATTATTTTAATTAATGCTTCTTTGGGTACCTACATTGATTGTTTGTCAAGATTTCCATAAGGCTGGCTGCGTTCCCCCTTTGGATGTCTATGTTATATGTATATATTAACGTAGGTACATAAAAGCTTTTGTAAATGTCCACTTTCGTCCCCAAGTATACTAAGAACAAGTCCCAAGCTCAGGGAATCCGGGCGCGCAACTGCAAGCAATTACTGCGCAATTATTACAATTAGCGGCCGAGATGCGCCGGCGCCTGCTGACGACTATGTATATAGCCTAGTCAACGAGGTAGCTCGGTAGGTTACAGTACGGTTACCATCAGTTTGTCACTGACATAAACGCCGTCGAGAACGTAATTTACTTTCTATACATCTCGCTCGCACTCGCATATTCGTGCAAACGGGATGTATAGAAAGTAAATTACGTTCTCGACGGCGTTTATGTCAGTGACAAACTGATGGTAACCGTACTGGTGACTAATAGAGACGGACTAAGCAAACACTGCACAGACTTTGAAGTGACAGAATGTGCATTGTCCGTCTGTCTCCTTGAACTCACGTCATCGAACGGGGTGAGCCTACCTTCAAAGGATACAAAGTAAGAGCTGCTCCGAAGATGAAGCTCCCTGGTGTCATTGTGGATGAGGAGGACTTCACTACAGACAAGAAAAAAAATGCGCGCTAGGCGCTTCGTAACGTAATATTCGGTGTGGTGTATACCGCCGGACCGACTAATTCTGGTTTGAGGATTCCTACACCAACTAAATAGCCGAATTTGTCACGCCTGCGTCACACCGCCACGACTGCTGAAGTTGTGGAGTATCTACACCAGAAGACCGCTGAGGGTGTTCCAGCTTCGATTACGTCACTACGTGTAAGGTATATAAGGCCCATAAAACGAAATATCTGTCGATATAATCAGGATAACAAGTAAAACTCATTCGATATAGACGACACGTTTATTTAAATTTCTTCATAAATCAAAATAACATTGAAAATATTAGTGTATTTGAGGTTAGTGTAAGTTTTTTAAAACTACTGTTTTGGGCCTTATTAAACACTATGTAGGTAGTAAAGCCCGCCAAAGAATTGATCATATTAACGTAAATAACAGGTTTTTAAACTTTTTAACGTCACACTGTTCTTTAATGTTTTTATAAATGACGTGACTTCCCATCTAAAATCTTCAACTTGCCTTTTATACGCCGACGATAAAAAGATACTGAAACTTGTTAAGAGCTTAAGTGATTGTCAAGTTTTACAGGAAGACTTAACCCGACTGCATGTATATTGTCAATTGAATCATTTGCACTTAAATATAAATAAGTGTAACATAATTACGTTCAGTAGAAAAAAGCAAACTATTTACTACGACTACCATATAAACAATGTGCCATTATGTAGAGTTTCTAGCATTAAGGACTTAGGTATTCATTTGGATAGCAAGTTATTATTCTGCGACCACACTGAAAGCATAATAAATAGGGCCTTTAGTTTACTTGGGTTCATCTTGAGAACTTGTAATTCAAAGAAGCTATCACCTTGCTGACACTCTTCAACTCACTAGTCAGGCCAATTCTGGAATATGGATCTACAGTTTGGAACCCTAACTATAAATGTTATATTCATAGTATTGAAAGAATTCAAAAGAAGCTCGTCAAACATTTAAAGTATAAAAACCTTCGGTCAGCTCAATCGCTTAACCTGGATAAACTAGTGTCGCTCGAAAGCCGGCGCACATTAAAAGATCAAGTATTTTTGTATAAAGTATTAAGAAATTTAATAGACTCCCCTTATTTGTTAAGTAGACTTTGCTTTAAAACTCCCCGCTTGAACACACGACGTCGTGATAAATTATTCCATATTCCTTTTACTAAAAAGAAATACAAATCAAACTCCTTTCTGATAAGAGCTTGTAGATTCAACAATGATATTTTTTCAAAAATTGATATATTTAATGACTCCTTGACTAAATTTAAACATCAAGTACTTTTGGTTTTAAATGAACAAACGAATTAAAGACACTGTAACTTTACACTTTAATTGCGTATTTAATGTATAAAAATAGTTATATCTCATTAATTTAAGCCCTTGTCCTAATTTGACTGTTGTTGTTAATTTTTAAAATCTAGCTATCCCGAATTTTGTTTTTCTTGAATGAGCTAGTAAGTGGTGGCAACTGTATTGGTTTATGAATTATGTATAGACATTAGTTAGAAGAAACATGTACCGTTTGTGCCCAAATAAACATTAAAACATTAAAACACTTACACATGAAACAATATTTCGTACCTTTATAACATGAGGATATTTATAATTTGTCTTTTTATTTGCCTTTGGGTCTTATTATACTAAACATATAAGAAATCAACGATTTTCCTCTAAAATAGTAAGAATTAACATAAAATTAAACCTTCATTTGTTACAGCACTGGTAACATAAATATTTAACAAAAATAAAAAAGAACCGCTCATAATTTTTCAATCAACCATAATTTTGTGGGCCTTTTTGAACTAAAGGCTTTATATAAAAGCTAATTTCTAATAAACATAACGATATTCGTCACTTATACGTAACTGTAACATTTTACTTATTTTTATTTGGCACTTATCAAATTAGCTATGTTACGAGATCAATAAAAAATAAACATTTGTTTTCGAACGTACTTACAACATTTAACTTAAGTATTTTTATTAGGAAGTTGTTGTCAAATCAGCCTTGTTACGAGATCAAAATAAAAATAAAAATTGTCATAACATACGTAAGTATTTAAGTCTACCATTACATCTCATACGTTTAATGAGGCCCGGGGCACGGGCCTTGTTACCTACTCTAACAGTGGGCCTTATTAGCTAAAGTAAGGGTAAGGGTAAGGGTATTAAACATAAAAATAGACATGAAACTAAAAACTTACCTTTCTACATACAGCCAGGTAACCTCTGTTTACATCCAAATTGAAAAATAATACAGTGCATAATCAAAAACCTCGAGAAAACGCAATTTTCTTTTAGTAAAATTTACATCAAGCGCAGGTGCAACCTCACTCAAAGACTGTTTGAACAGTACTGACAAAATGGCGGCGCATGCGAATCCAAGCGCTGTTGCCAGCTCGTTGTATCGACTGCTTCTTTGTGTGCGTGAAGTGTCGAACGAATTATACTATTGGAAATGTGATTTTTGGCTTCTGGGCCTTGTAACCAGCTGGGCCTTATATGCCTGACCTACCTTACTTAAATTTCTTTGTGGTGCGCGTACCGTGACCGCTGGAGGGCCTGCAGGGAACCATCGAGTGCGCCAATTTCTAGCCGAGCGATTTTCAGCTAATTCTCTACTGTTACCGAGCTCGTAATACTCTATGAGTTGGGATGATTTATTACAATTTATGATTTATTACAATCCATGGATTCTATAATATGGTGCCCAGCTTGTGGTACGTAGAAAGTACTTTAAATAAAAGCTTGCAGAATCTGTGCGGAAAGAAAAGAGTCGTGGAATGTATGGGGCTCAATACATTCCACGACTCTTATCTTTCCGAACAGACTCTACATAGAATACATCTTTTTGACTGAACTAGATGATTGAATGAGATGCGCGCGCAACATGGGCATTAATGACATAATAGAGCCATTTGTCATTCAGGACGGCCATGTTTTCTTGCATTTTCAATCGTATGGCAACGGCGGCTGAATGGATTGTCAGACCCTTACGAAAGAATCCCTATAACAGGCTATAAGGGTCTACCAGTATCACCAGGTATACCAGGTCGAGTTGTTTTTGTGCACATGGGTATTATTTTCTCACGGTGTTGATGTACACGTTAAACGATTATTATGAAAATTTAAAATATCGATGATTTTGGGTAATTTAACACACACACACACTACACTTTTTATACACTACACTTTTGTGTACACTACACTTTTTATATTTGGAGAATTGTATGAACCCATTAGAGTTACAGTAAAAAATCGAATCTAAAGAGGCCCACTGATTATCAGTCAGCCGGACGACATCGGCCTGTCAGTTAGGACAAAAAGTTGACAGTTCCGGACAACTGACAGGCTGATATCGTCCGGCGAACTGGTAATCAGTGGCGCGCTTAACACCTTAACCCAGGTGTACCCAAGTGGGTACAAAATGGGCGCTAATAGGTTGATAGGAATAAAAGGCCCTTCGATTTTTATTTCCATTCCGATGCCATTTTTCATAGACATCAAAGATTTGAGGTAAGTAAATCGAATATCTTCAAAAATTCAAACCCATAAAAAGGTACGGAATAAATTGGGGCATAAATGTAAATCCGTTGGATAAACAGGGGTCGCTCCCTGCCCGGGTCAAGTGCGAATCGGCCTTAAGTAGCCGTGGAAGTATTTACAGGAAATCATCAATCTACCTGGCCGTTAGACCTCAAAGTGATCCTTGAAATTTAAAAATATGTTCGGAATTAAGTAATCTTTACTCAGGGACCTAAGGGTCAATTTTGCTCGTAATTATGGCAATTAATATATGAGTACAATTAGGGTTTGCACGACGGATCAGAAATGTATGGGAAGATCCGCGGATCCGGATCCAGATCCGGATAATTTCATACATTTCGGATCCGGATTGCAAACCCTAAGTACAATGTTATGAGAATAAAAACGATGTACCTACTCGTAACGTCAAATCAATAGTTATTTTCGATACAAGTGCGAAAAAGAGGAAATTCGAAACGAGTGGCGATAAATTAAAACACGACCGAAGGGAGTGTTTTAAATCGACACGAGTTGCGAATTACCTATTCGCACGTGTATCGAACAACGTTTTACAGTACATATGGCACTTTAAAGTTTCGACATACGCACGAAAAGTGCTATTTTACGCACTAGTGCGGAAAAGTAGCCCCATATGTACTGTAAAATCAGATTTTTAGAGTTCGAATAACGCTATATATAGATATAACGATATGAGTTTAACGAGGTCGCACCAATCACTAAAACTATCGTCACCTTGACGATCAAACCCAGTTCATCAAAACCAGTTCAAACCCATAAAAATTGTTATATTAGAATCGACCTCCTGCATGAGCTAGCAACGTGCAAAATTAAAGTACCTCTGTACCGACAGTATAAAAGCTAGTAAATTTTCCCAAAAAACTTAATAGCCCAAAAATAAAGTATACAAAGCCACTGTCACAATCACGGCAGCAGAGAAATGGCAGTCGTAATGACGAGGGCAGCAAGGGTCCATTTCCACAGATTACATAATTCACACAGATATGCAACTCTTAGGCCCAAGATACACTTGTAAGTTTTACTTACGTAAGACACACCTATACTACAGAATGAGAGATGAATATCGTTATCTCATTCTAAAAAATAGTAAAACTTGTGTATCTATCTAGTGTATCTCGGGCCTTAGAAAATAAATTCGCGAAATATTATTATCGGTCACGATCTTAATGTTTTCGCTCACATTGAGCAGCTGTAACATTGATTATAATAATTTTATTACGTTATTAACGTATTTTGAAACAAAAGTACAAATCAAATCGTAAAGTAGGCAATTTGTATGATCTTCACTAACGAGTAGAACAACACAGTTAGGAATGAAGGGGGCTCTGCTTGATAAGAAGACTTCTAGGATATTTTACGCTATACGATTGTCAACTTGGCTAAGCCCATTGACGATTAGCATATCTGGCTCGTTGGTATCGTCTATGCTCTGTTTCAGTCGTTAACCCGCCGCCGAGCTCTTTTATGCTCTGCGGCTCTGATGGCTAATTGTGGTTTGTATACGAGTGGCATCTCTGCCCTAGTGTTATGTAATCTGTATGTATTTCACAGTCGTTAACTCCGCGTGTATCTTGGACCCTTTCATGCTCTGTGGGTCTGATGGCTAGTTTCATTTGGTTAAGGGCTATAAACCTGGGGTGTTTTGGACTTATGATTCCTTGTGACCTTTTTTGGGATAGATTGTGGTCATTTGGAATTTCATGCTCTGGAGACGCAACAAATGTTAATGGTGTGCCGTCAGAAATGTTTTCAAAGTTGCGAAATTTTCACATCTTAGAAAAAATTCGGAAACTTATAATTTTTGTATGTAGATCCAAATTTCCTGTTATGAAATGAAAGTTACCTTAATTTCCTATAAAAATTTGCGCGAGAACATTTTCAACTTTTTTGCAACTTTCCGTCACTGGCATATCTGTAAATGATACTCCAGTAGAAACTCAATAACACGAATCTCAATTAATGTATCAAAAAATGTTAATTGTTAGTTGTTCGAAATAAAAATCATGTAATTAAAAAAAATGTGTCAACGAGTTTTCACCTTATAGAGGGTATCGACTAAGAGAGGTTGTCATAGGTTTTTGTTCGTCAAAAATAGGTTTCAAGTTTCAGAGGTAAAACAAATCGTATTATAGAGATACCTTTTTTACCATTTCATTTTTATGTGTAGGTATTGTCTTTTCTTTTATTTTGTAGTTTCACGGTGCCTTGATTTTATAGGTACCTACTGTAATGATGTGTTACTTACTTGATCAATATATATAATAAATAAACAGATTACTCTGTTATGCGAACTGTGTACCACCTGACTTTGAAATACCTTTACATTTTTAAATCACAGTAAGCAAATCAAAGCGAAGCATACAAGGAAATGATTGGTTCGTAATAAGCCCATCATTCCTGCCCTTTGGTGGCGCATAAGCACATATTAGGTGGGACGTTGAAAATATACGGAGATGTTTTGTGGTCGGTATATTCTGACAAGATTTTATTAATTTAAATTAGGCAGATTAGATTTTATTTGGCACTAATTTAGTACTAAATTATTTTACTAACAAGGAGACTCTTTGACAACAGACGTTATAAGACGGTCAACATTCGGAGGTATTTTGTGATTACATTAATAGTTGGTAACCAATTTGTTAGTCAGTAAGAACCAGGAAAACTATACTCATCCTTTTCTTTTGGGTGCTAGTACTAGTGTAAGACAAAGATAGTATGATTCTCTCTATGTTGGAAATGAGACAGTCCTTTGACAAACTTTATTTCTCTTTATCGTCCGAGCGTCTCACACTATTCAAAAAAAGCGGCCAAGTGCGAGTCGGACTCGCCCATGAAGGGTTCCGTATTTAGGCGATTTATGACGTATTAAAAAAAAACTACTTACTAGATCTCGTTCAAACCAATTTTCGGTGGAAGTTTACATGGTAATGTACATCGTATATTTTTTTTAGTTTTATCATTCTCTTATTTTAGAAGTTACGGGGGGGGGGGGGGACACATTTTACCACTTTGGAAGTGTCTCTCGCGCAAACTATTCAGTTTAGAAAAAAATTATATTAGAAACCTCAATATCATTTTTGAAGACCTATCCATAGATACCCCACACGTATAGGTTTAATGAAAAAAAATTTTTTGAGTTTCAGTTCGAAGTATGGGGAACCCCAAAAAATTATTGTTTTTTTTTCTATTTTTGTGTGAAAATCTTAATGCGGTTCACAGAATACATCTACTTACCAAGTTTCAACAGTATAGTTCTTATAGTTTCGGAGAAAAGTGGCTGTGACATACGGACGGACAGACAGACGGCCAGACGGACAGACAGACAGACATGACGAATCCATAAGGGGTCCGTTTTTTGCCATTTGGCTACGGAACCCTAAAAATATCCAATAGTTTACAAGTCCTCACCGTCGACCTGGCAGCTTCCTCGCTCAAAGTATTAGTAATTAGTATGTTTTTTTACGTATAACCATACTCTGAGGGGTGATTTTGGAGGTTTTGGGGGTCATACTGAACCACTTTGCTAGTACACCGCTTCTATTTCCATATCGACGTTAAGTATCTGCGTTCATACCAGTGCCCTGTTTCTCAAAAGCTTGTAACTTGTAATACAAGCGGATGTCAATTTTTGACAGCTTTTGTTAGAAAGGGACTTCCATTTGTATTGACACACACTTCCACAAGTTACAAGCTTTTGATAAACAGGGCACAGGTATTGAAGGCCGTGTATTTCCGTCGCACAATAGAAACCCCGGCGGGTAATCCCGTTACGCGCTATAGAAATCACAAGATTCCAAATAAATATTATGGTCTGTTTCGCTTTTTGTAGCGCAAATAAAATTGAGGTGTAATGCCCTTTGTTCGGGAAAAACGCATTTTTCCTGTGTTCGAAAAATAGGAGCGTCAGAAGCAATATGGTGCTTTATAAGTGGAGTACCTTCCTGAGAGGATTATAGATTATGCCTGCATTGTATAGCTATGTACTTAATGTATTTGTACGCACTCATACAAATAAGGAAGTAGCTACACAGCCAATCTCAAATGGCAATATCCCTCGGACTCGCGCCCGGGGCTGACACGGTAAAGCACTCCACGGACATTCGCTGTAACAGGGCCAACCGACGGAAAAAATGGAGTCTCCTTTTAACTCGCGGAGAGGTTAATCTCTTCTTTGGAACGCTGCAGCCTAAATAGGCATGAATTTTAGAATTTCATACACTTTTAATACAGTTTATTATAAGTTAATTAAGTATACCATAAAAAACAATACAGGGAACTGAATACAGTAAGGGGTCCTAATACATCACAATTACAGTCAGATTCAGCGCGAGTAAGCGATACTACCGTCGCGTGGCTACGCGATAACAAATTCAGATATAATGATACTAACACACAAGCCTTCTTGAGCTTACTGTGGGACTCACTGCCGTATTCGAACTTCAAGATATTCACAAGAGACGACACGTACTAGATCCATTCTAGATACGTTATAGTTTAGATTTCAACTAGTTCTCTTTTGCAGCTCAATTCGGGCAACCAATGTCACTTTTACATTAAAATATCGTAGGAACGAACGATTTCCATTAGATATCTATTAGATGTGACTTGGATGAGTATCTCCAGCATCGCGTAAATGTCAAATTTGACAGGCTAGATCTTAAAATATCGTTATCGTATCTTGGTGATGTCCAATAGATATCTTATAGATGTCTAGTTCAAAATCCGAATCGGGCCCTTAGTCAATCTGTGTAAGAAAATCCTATAATATGTTTTTTTAACCGACGGCATAGTTACGTTCGTATTGCACACTTCATTCTATAAACTTCCTGCCTGCCTGTTCTGTCTGTAAACTTAATTGAATGAGCAAATTAAAATATATATCCGTCACATTTAGTAGTAGAAGTTTTGTATTGCCATTGTCACCACACCGTTCAACAGTGTAGGAGTCAAACGAGGCAAGTTTGCCCGGGCCAATAATATATATCGGAGCGGGTGTGTGTGTGTGTGTGATAAAATCATAACTTATATACACAGAAGCTGGTAACTACAGCCGTATTCGAACAATAGATGACACGGACATATCCGATCCATATCGTTTAAATATCTATTATTCTTATTGTTCGAATACGGCTGCTACTGTCCACAAAACTGTTAACCTTTGTTTAAAAATCTTTGTATGACCCAGAAACATATATGTTTCGTCCTAATAGAGCTCATAAGGAGGACATTTGAAATGGGTTTGAACGAAGCCATTTGTATTGTGGCTTTGGGCTAGTATCGCGGACGGTCAGGCGCAGGTGACGCGGCGCTTGATTGATCACGACTAATGTTCCACAGACCATGTAGCCAACAGAAGACAGACAAACATATATATGGATGGATGACACTTCTAATGGATCTGCAGAAACAGATATAACCGCTACGTTTATCGATATCAAACAGATTTTAACGATAACGGATAGTAAGACCGTATCTTTCGATCAATAATTATTACATTTGTTGAAGGTAAGAAAAACATACCTACTTGAAAAAAATTGCTCCATAAACTGCAGAAAACTTTAATGCAATTTTAAAAAGAGAATCTTTACGGCGCACCGTCCATTGTTTTCCCGGGTCTTTTGTCATTCAGTTCAACCGTCGTTACCTGACCTCTTAGTTTACATGTCCCAACCCTTTGTTACCTGCTGTAATTAAACTGTAGAGGGGGTTGAGGGGTCAAGTGACGCTGGTTTCTGTAAAGTACTTGGAGCGCCCTCTGGTGAAGTGGTGAGCACGTTTGTAACGGTGCCTGGAGAAGTTTCCGATAAAACCTAGGTCTTTGTGTGATAATTTTCATTAGAAAATTGCAGTTTGAAGGCTTTGAAAATTGAATTTTAAAGGCTTTCTTGTTTTAATAACGAATTTAATTGTATTTTGTACTTGAACAAGTATCTACCTACGCGGGACTTACGAGGTTTATGACCAAATTGTGTGTCTATTTAAGATCGAAACATTACAATAACTATGTAGCCCGAGTTAAAAATGTCATGTCTTGTATATTTTGAGTAAATCCGTGCCAACGGCTCGGCTACGACTAAGCGCTATTGTGCGAGGTGATTAGGCAGGTCATACTGAACAACTTTTTCTATGGGACCATAGTCATAGTCATAGACTTCATTAGCTGTCTGTGTGAAAAGTATTCGGTAAAAGCATTCATAGAAAACTTGGCCAAGTTCTGTAAAATCACTCAACTATAATCCAGTACAGGTAAGTACAACTATGTTCCACGGGTTCAATGCATATTATGCATAATTTTGACCCTGTTTCTCACCAGTCACCTCCAAAGGACAATACTTTCAGATAATAAGCCATGGAGCTCGTGCTGACAATAAAAGGCGGAGCCGGCTGACATAAACGGCATCTGTGACTTCATTAGCTGTCTGTGTGAAAAGTATTCGGTAAAGTAAAAGCAAACATGGAGAAATTGGCCAAGTTCTGTAAAAAAACCCCAATAGTCACTGAATTTTGTAATTTTTGGAAGTACACATAAGAAGCGGACCATAGGGCCGATATATACAAACGTATAAAGGTCCTGTTAAATAATAAATAAAATAAAATAAACTAATAGTCCAGTATAACGTTCCACAGGTTCAATACGTATAATGCTAATGCAGTATCAATACATTGTTTGTTGTCTTTTTTTTTTAATATTTTGACTTTGAACTAGAAAACTCTAATAAACATTATTTATACCCGATGGAAGATACCAGAGTTAATTTTGGACGGTAGTTAGGAGCTTTTGGACGGTTTTACGGTTCTTAAAATGTGCTTGGAGGAGTAGTTTTGTATTGTAACAAAAATACGGCATTAGTTTGTTGACGTTACAACTAATTTATTGCATTAAAAATTAAAATACTGTAAGGTTTTGAACAGTTTTCCGTCATTTTGCGTATTTCAAGATCATGTATTACCAAACAAGAAATCAAGAAAGTTTTTTTGTCGAACTTGGCCAGATAATAATAATCTGGTTTAATTAAAAAAGATTGGTGTGAGAACATGTGTAAGGTGAGAATATGACGGGGTGGAATTGTGACAATGTGGTTATTGTATTTTTTTTCTTCTTCATTCAGTTCTTTTACAAAAATATAAATAATAAGATCATAGGTAGGGTTTGCACGACGGATCTGAAATGTATGGGAAGATCCGCGGATCCGGATCCAGATCCGGATAATTTCATACATTTCGGATCCGGATTGCCAACCCTAATCATAGGGCTGGCGCTTACCTCTCCCAGCGTACTACCTACTTGCAAAAAATGGTTGAGTAAAATAACTACAATCTTAATTACTATGACTAAAACCGTAATTCACCTCTAAATGAAATTCCCCGTTAATGAGCTCGTAAATCGTAGCCAGAAGCTAGTGATGGCAGCGGGGGGGTTAACGAGAAAATGCAATTATTCGGAGTAGACAAACACTGCAGCTGATCCGGTGCGCAGTCAGCCGGGGGGTTAATCTCGACGGTACTACGGGAACTCGATTAGTCACTACTTCATTAGTCATTTTATGACAAGAGTAATGCGAGTCACCAATGTATTGGAAGAGCCATACACATTTGAGAAAAAGGTCTCTTCTGTAAATAACTAACTCAATAAAAGTTAACGATCCGGATACATATATGTTTTTCTTGAGTCTCGAGTACTGAAATAATGTATCTCGCCTGTAATAGTCGTATCTACTTGCACAAACAATAAAAAAGACAATTACGGCGTTCTCTGAACAAAAGATTTGCTTTGGCAGAATTAATCTTTGCGAGTTATTCCGCGTTTAATGTATCGTTGACAAAATCACATCAAATAAGTACTTATAGTACCTAACCGACTTATTATATTACTAGAGACCCGCCCCGGCTTCGCACTGGTTAACAAATTATACATAAACCTTCCTCTTGAATCACTCTATTTAAAAACAACCGCATCAAAATCCGTTGCGTAGTTTAAAAGATCTAAGTATACTTACATAGGGACAGAAGCGGGAAGCAACCCTTGCGCACTTCGAGTTCCCGCAGTAGGTTTGGGCAGTTACATAGTGCCGACGGGGCGCTACGTGCGCCACTCTCGCTACGTGTCCGGACACGTCACGTCTCGCGTGTCTTCATTACCTATCAGACTATCATTTGCCACATAGGAATACTGACCGGCCGAGTTTTTTGTAGACGCTGATGGTATTTGGTACATATAAAGCCTCGGTTTCCGAAAACCTTGTCTGTCTTGTCATGTCTTGTGTAGATCGTAAAGCTGCCGAAACTTATTAAATATGCCGAGTAAGTAGTGTAGGGGCAGGGCAGACAACTCAGAACAGAATTAAAAGCCATTCGAACACTCGCTGAACCCATTCTAAATGACGTTTACTCGTTTTTCACTACTGACAATGCCGCCATGCCTGCTGTTTTGATACAAGCCAAAACTAACTATACTTATCGTGTGTTTTGGCCGTTGTAGATCACACCCAATAAATCAGGGTCCACTCACAACACTACTTAAAACACTAGTTTTAATTTTGGGAAAAAGAGAAGACAACTCTTTGCTTTCAACGTGTTTTATGTCCTAGCTATGTAGGGATGTATAGCTATATAGCTATGTAGGTATATTTCCGCCCTTAGATCGTAAAAACTTATCTAAATATTCTTTGCGTTTAAGAAAACTCATAGTCCTCCTCCTCAACGCTAATTAAAATGTTTTCCATTCATAACTCAATATTTGTTCCAGACAAGCGTATAAAAATAAATGAGTTTCTCTCCCTTTGTCTTTAATGACACCAATTATGGATAAATGGCTGAAAAGAATAGAAAACATTCACTTTGGGTTGGGGACTTTTCAATAAGCTTTAAAAAAAGTTAAAATTCCTGTGTTATATGTTTACGATACAAGTGCGGAAAAGAGGAAATTCGAAACGAGTGGCGATAAATTAAAACACCACCGAAAAGGGAGTGCTATAAATCGACACGAGTTGCGAATTACCTATTCGCACGTGTATCATACAACGTTTTACAGTACATATATACGCACGGAAAGTGCTATTTCCCGCACTAGTTCGAGAAAGTAGCACCATATGTACCGTAATAGTACATTATTGTCGAGGTTCGGAAGTAGCTACTTGCAGGCTGAGGATTCGTTTTAAACGGACGACCTTGGGAGTCCGTTTAATTGAATCCGAAGCCAGCAAGTAGCCTTCCAGCCGAGTCATATATAGTGCTTTTCTCAAAAATGGTGCAAGAAATAGAAATATTTTACAGAAGCAACGTTCTAATTTTCACAGAAAAAAGTAAAACCATTAAAAAGATTTGGTTGCCGCCTTTAAAAAAAAAAAAGAAGTGTATTTTTCTGCTGAAAATACGCCAACGTATTTGAGACACCTAAATAGTCGCGGTACCAACATTACAATAATAAGTGCTGATAATCTGTTTGGCTGTTTAATGGACCTATGCCTTCATTTGATATGGCCATTTAAAGTTTTAAAAAGTGTGGAACTCGTTAAATAATGGAATTTGTATGCAACATTGCAGTCCCGAAATCGAGACTGCAATGTTTTTAACTTTTTAATTTTTTGAATGACCATAAACTACGCACTTCGCGACCTATTTTTTAACCGGCAACGTCGACTTTGCCGTCCATTTTTGAGAAAAATATCTTCTTGTAACAAATCAAAGTGGCGGATGTAGAGGAAACAAATTTAAACGATAGCTTTTTTAGAATTGATAAACATTTATTTACCAAGTGGTAAATAAATGTTTATCAATCAAGTGTATGTCAGGATTTTCCGGGTAACTAAGTAACTTTTTATTCAATTCAATTCAATTAATTTATTTCGAATCCATAAGATCCATAAATGTTAGTACTTAGAACAAACAAATCTTAAAATTAATTAAGGTTAGTGTCATTTAAAAATACAAAATAATAGTAATAAATCCAATAATAAATAATAAAACTACAAGTACTAACAATAAATATAACTATATAACTATTAAACTATTAGGCAACCTAAATGCACCACTTCTCAGCATCTGTGGCTGCCACATGCAGTCCATTCCAGTGCATGAGCAGTGGTGCATCTACCTTACCTGCCAACGCTTTCAGGATGCTATTGGTACTGCCACACAGTCTCTGCATAAGTGACGCCGATCTGTTGCGTATAATTGCAAAAAAGTCATCCGTGTGCGCCTCCGCGAACATTCCGGATGCACTACAGTGACGTGGCAGCCCCATCAGCATCCTGAAAACGTTGTTATATTGTATTCGTAGAGCGTTGTACGCTCGCTGAGTATAGCTGGCCCAAGGACCAAGGTATTTGAACGTTTTGGTGACCCTGAGTGGTTCCCCGCCCAGGGTCACAGGAGGTACTGTTTTGTAGGATTTTCTACCTGCTTTGAAAACAAGTACCTCACTCTTTTTCCCATTGTACCTTAGCCCATGCCTCACCGAGTACCTCTCACATATATCCAGCAACTCTTGAAGTGCACTCATGGATGGGCTCAACAACACCATATCATCAGCATAACTGATGTTATTTATGAATTTACCATCCACGGAGCATCCGACATAGGCATTGTTGAGCTCATCCATAAGCTGGTTCACATATAGGTTAAACAACCTAGGAGAGGACAGACCGCCCTGCCTTACTCCACATTATCTTATTACACACTTATTTTTTTTTAGCTTCACCGCTTATGTACCTACCTATATGTGCTTCAAATCCTAAAATTTGAACCACTTCCCGGTGTCTGTTTGAGCTAAAATTTGGCATACTTTCGTATTTCCAATGACAATGCAATAATATGCTAACATGGAGCTAATCTATAGATTAGCAACCCATCTATAGATGGTCAAGCAGATCTTGTCAGTAAAATAGGCGCGAAATTCAAATTTTCTATGGGATGATATCCCTTCACGCCTACATTTTTCAAATTTGCCGCCATTTTCTACTGACAAGATCTGCTTGACCAGCTATATTGATGCAGTCGGAAGATAGCCAAAGGAACTTTTCGATGGAAAAACGTAAACATATTAAGTTTAGACTAATTTAAAAGATCTCGAGATGTATCTTATTTACGTTTTTCTACTTTGATCAGGTAAGTCAGTATTTTCCTAAATCTGTAGGTATATTTTAACTCCAAATAAATTCCTCATTGATAAAGTTTAACATTCATATAACCAGCCCAATATCGGTAACGCAGTCTTAACTCTTAATTAACTCCAGTGTCCGACGAGATAGTCTTGCCAGCAATTAGCCAAACTTTCCCCATTTGCATGTTATGGGGAAACTTCCCCGAGGCTGGCAACCCCGACCCTCGCAAGAATTCCAAATTTGAATGAAAATTCTTTTTTAATTTAATCCCCACGCGTCGTGGAAATGTAATGGCGTAGGGTTTTTCAACGTGCAAGCTTTGATGGCGTTATTAAAAGAAGTTTAAGTTTATCTATGGTTTTAATAAAAAAAAGTTGACGCGTACCTTTTTGAAGAATTGCTTACTTTGTAAAAGTTTTTACATCGAATAGAAATCGTCAATTTCAAGTTTGAATGTAGATGATAAGACCTACTGTTTTAATATCTTTCCTTCTTTGGTGTACCTCAAATAGAGAACATTTGCTTTATTTTGAGAGTGTTACGATGGCTGGCCAGACTAACTAAAGTAAAGGTGATATATGAATGCTAGTTATAAATTAAATTGATGATTTGATATCCAGAGGACGCAATGTACCTATATATCAATTTGCTCAAATATAAATTAAATTCCTGTTTCCTTTCCTTCAGCATCCGTACCACATAGTTATTTAAATGTAATTAATCTTCAACGATACTCCACAACATAAGGTTGAAGGGTAGGTATTTTTTAACGCTGTCGGCGTGATTGATTTATAAATGCCCATGCTAAATTGAAGCTTTCATGCACAAACGGTCAGTGAGCCAAACCGCGGCAGACAGACGGGCATGGCAAAATTATGAGAATTCCTTATGTTGACTAAGGAACCCTAATAAAAAAGCTACCTGACCAAATTAAAGTTACAAAGAGCCTAATTTCTGGTTGTGAATTCGCATAAAACCGATTCCGTTGTTTTAAGCTGTATACACAAACTATTGTTCTTAACTTTCAGTACCAGAATCCAGACAAAATTTAACCTTAATAACTGATGACCTATTTTTTTACTAAAACAAACAAAAGATATCCTAAACATTCCGAAGAAGCATCAAAAACGAATTCCGAAGTTCTCATAACTCATGGCTACAGTTGTCCAAAGTTACAAATTAACCTAACTCGCCGTAACTACACTTTTCTGGTAGTTTTCTTCGCCAGTGTCTTATTTGAGTGATTTGCTACCACTACGGCACAAGTTTCCGTATGAATAAGGGACTGTTTTATATAATATATCCGTAAAGTTGGGGTGTGAAGGAGAGTACGTGAGTAGATTCGTAAAGTGGATGAAATATTACACTGGTTATATGGAAGGTAATGTATTAAAGATAAATTCTGGTAAGCGATTTAATACCAACCAAGCAGCTTAAAAAAGTTTAAGTTAATTCAAATTTAAGTGTGCAGCCAGCAGCAGTAGACTATAATCAGATCTAAATAGGTAATATGAATATATAGCTGGTCAACCAAATCTTGTCAGTAAAAAAAGGCGCGAAATTCAAATTTTCTATGAAACGATATCCCTTCGCGCCTACATTTTTCAAATTTGCCGCCTTTTTCTACTGTCAAGATCTGGTTGACCAAGTATAGATGTCATTATACCTACTAAAGAAAAAAAATAGACCAAGACCCATCCATGACCTGTGACGGAGACTGGCTGACTGACTTGGTCACTTTTTCTTTAGTGTTGCAGATTCAAAAAAATATTCAAAAATATATTTATTTATTGTATGGTTATGGGTTTACAAAGGTGGTACAAATTTTTCATGTTCTCCATATCCTGCCTTACAAAGGCGTACAATATTTAGTAAGTTGTCTTAGAACTACTTTTAACATTAACAGTTACATAGATAGACATATCATTAAATTGTAGGTACTTAATAACTAGCTAACTTTGTAAAAAGTCATTTATGCTATAAAAGCAATGTTTGATTAGCCAATCAAACAATCTTTTTTTGAAGGGTAATGATGCGAATTTTTTAAGGTCTGTGGGAAGTTTATTAAATATCTTTATACTCATACATATAACGCTTTTTGAAAATAGTGCCGATTTAGGGTTAGCGCGTATTATATCGTACATGTATTTGGTTCGGATTGGTTGAGTACTAGATTTTTTTACAGGAAACAAATCTGGATTATTTTTTACAAATATGCAGATTTCATATATATAAAGTGATGGGAAAGTAAGTATCCTGTTATTGATGAAATATGATCTACATGATTCCATTTGATTGATACCGTAAACGGAACGAATGCATTTTTTTTGTAATGTAAAGATTCTATCTTTATTGCTGCTGTTTCCCCACATTATTAGTCCGTAACGCAGATTTGACATTATATATGAGTGGAAGGCAAGTAAGGCTGTTTGTTCTGATGATATATTTTTTAGTCTACGTAGAGGGTATATGAATTTGGCTAATTTGTTTAAAATATGCTCTGTATGGTGGTGCCAGTTACTATAAGTATCAATTATTATGCCTAGAAATTTAATTTGGTTAACGTTTTCTAGCTCACAACCCTTATAACTAATCTTTGGTTGGACTTGTTTGCCCTGTGGCGAGTAAAACTCCATTAGCTTAGTTTTTTGTAAATTTACTTGAAGGTTATTAGTTTCCATCCAAACATTAACATCATGAAACACATTATTGATTTCTGTCTCATAGTTTTCAGTCTCATCACTACGAATAATTATGGAACAATCATCAGCAAAAAGTAGTATTTTATGTTTTGTTATAACCGGTAGGTCATTGATATAAATCAAAAACAGTAACGGACCAAGTATGCTGCCTTGTGGTACTCCATACATTACTTTTTTATATTCAGACCTGTAGCTGTTGAATGTATTATTTATTTGGCAATGTGCTTGAATTTCAGTACACTGGTATCGGTTTTGGAGATATGACTTTAACCATGAATAGCAATTTCCTCGTATCCCACAGGCATATAATTTATCCAGAAGCCTTTTGTGACACACTCGATCAAAGGCTTTGGACATATCCATAAATATAGCAGATACAGGAGTCCTGTCATCTCTACATTGACTGACAATTTTAACAAGCTCGTATACAGCTAAAGCCGTAGTTTTGTTTGCTCGAAAGCCAAATTGTGTATTGGTAAGTATATTATATTTATTAATGAATTCAACTAATCTATGGTAAACAATTTTTTCAATTATTTTCGAAAATACAGGAATAAGGGCGATCGGTCTATAATTATCCATATCTGAAGGTTTACCTTTTTTAAGAATTGGTTTCACAATTGTCACTTTAAGTTTATGAGGAAAACATCCATCTCTAATTGATAAATTAATGATATGGTTTAGCGGGTATACCAGCAGGTCAGCATTTTCTTTTATGAGGCAAGTAGGAATGCTATCGTAGCCTACTGAATTAGTGTTCCGTAAATTTTTAATAACTCTATAGACTTCAGATGGATCTGTTGGTTTTAGATATAAACTAGATTTTAAAACATTATTCCCTGTCTGCTATCATTATTAATTTCATCGATAAACTTATTGTTAAATGCAGTAGCGATTTTGTCAGGTGATGAAATTAAATTGTTATTGACCAGTACTGATTCAATGCATTTGTTTTGTAAATCCTTGTTACTAGACATAGACATAGACATAGACATAGACATAGACATAGAAAAGTTTTATTCAACATCACATGAAGTTGCAGAGTTAACAGATAGTGTAACACATTTTTACAGATAAACCTTAAATGTAGACTTAAAAACTAAGAAATTGAGTTGTACATCTAAGGGAGAAATATTCATGAGTGTTAAATAGGAGCTTGCCTCAGCATAATGTTGCAGTATATTTAATTATTTACTACAACGCTGGTTTTCAGGCAGACCCTTGATACATTATCCCTTACTCGCTGTAGTCGAAAACTAAACGCCTTACAGTTATAAATGTTAACAAAGTGTGAGTGTGAACTGTATATGCTAGAATTTGGAAAGAACAATAGTAGCTATGGTGTAAACTAAACTGAATGGAAATAAAAGGAAGTATATGATCTTATAAGATGTATAAGATAGATAATGATATGGATGTAAATATACTTAATAGAGGTAAAAAATAAATAAATAAATAAAGACATACGGTGCACAAATATCATTATTTTAAATAATATATGACGGCGTGGCTCTAGTCCCAGGAGGTAGCGTGTTTTGTATTGCTATGAGACGTTGTTTAATCCGCAATTTAAAACTGCTTACTGTGCTTAAGTTTTTGAGGGGTGGAGGTATATTATTCCAGCATTTCGTTGCTGTATATTTGAAGCTACCTCGAAATGCAGCAGTACGGTGACGTGGTAATACTAATTCGTTACAAACCGATCTGATGCCATACAAGCTCGACCTGCTTGCGCGCCATTTGAACTTTTCGAACAGATACTCTGGCTCTGAGGTTTTAAAGACTCCAAACAACAAAGATGACAGGTGCAGCTCTCTACGAAATGTCATTTTGAGAATACCTGCTGAGTTTAAATAAGGTGTCACATGCTCACGTGGCGGAATTCCGAAACAATAACGAGCACATGCATTCTGCACTCTCTGGACTATACGGTCAGTGCGGGCTAGTAATCGTGGACCATAGACTATGTCCGCATAATCAAATTTAGAAAGTACTAATGAATTACAAAGTTTAATTCGCAGATCGACGCTGAGAAAATTCCGAATTCGATAAAGTACTTTGAGTCTATAAAATGCGTTTCTTGTAATCTCCGCAATATGCCCCTCGAAACGCAATGACTCATCCATTAGTAATCCCAGATTGCGTGCCTCCGATACACGTTCTACTTCTTCTCCCGAGATAATAACTGCTGGTTTATGGTGTTCGATCCGCTTGATTTGATTTTTAGAGCCAAATAGCATAACTTTAGATTTACTAGTATTTTCTTTAATTACATTCCAGGTACCTTTGACAATATTTTTACATCTTTCAACATATTTTGCATTTGATATTTTGTGAGAAGTTACTATGCATTTTTTTAATAGGCTTGCGTATGTTTTATAGTTTTGTTTGTGATTCTCATTGGGGAAATGTATGTATCTTTGATACCTATCTCGTTTAGCTTTTGCAGAAATCTTAATCCCAGTTGTTAGCCATTTTGTCTTTCTCGTGTTATGTATTTTAATTTTGACTAGTGGGAAGCATAATTCAAAAAAGGGGGTAATAAGTTCATGGAATTCCATGAATGCTTCGTCAGCATTATTTGCCCTAAATGTATCGCTAAAAGATAATTTACTAATGCAATCTCTAAATTTTTTACAATTGTTTTTGTTCATGTCACGTTTCCAAATATTCCATGATTCTAATACTTTCTTATTTGAGGCAGGTATGGCAACAGTTTGGGCAGTATGGTCAGATAATTTTAAATCATGAATAACTGCAGCATTTTTGCTTCTAAAATTAAAGGCAAAATTGTCAATGCAAGTACTTGTCTTAGTGGTGATCCTTGTAGGTTCATGGATTTGTAGTTTGAAATTATATTCTAGTAATAGAGATTCGAATGAAGTATTAATTAAGTTTTGATTGTTGCGGTTGATGTTAAAATCACCACACAATATAACTTTATGATTATATTTTTTTGTTATTCTTGACAACATAATATCTAATTTTTCAAAGAAGTTATTAATATTAGAATTAGGGGCCCGATAGACACAAATAATTAGTACATTTGGTTCCTTTATGGCAACACCGCAACATTCAAAACAAGACTCTACAGTTAGATCCTTGAGCCATTCAATTGGTTCACCTTTTAATCCATTTCGCAGTAATATACAGGACCCACCCCGACGTGTATTGCTTCGACTGTAATGTGTGATCAAATTATATCCTTGTAGTATTAAGTTACGCTCTTCACCACTTTTGATAAAATGTTCAGTTAAGCATATTATATCGATATAGTTATCTTTAGTCCTAAAGTTATCGAGCACAATAGTTAAGTTATCCAGTTTGTTAAGGGCACCAGCGATGTTTTGATGAAATATGTTTAGTTTGTCATTGTTTACGAAAAAAAGTGTTGTTCGATGTATTATTGCAAGTATTCAAGGCATTTAAATTTAGGTTGGTATCACTGGTGTTTGGAGAAAGTGTTGCATCATTCATATTTTCATTTGGAGATAAATGACTTTTTACTTTGGGACTGTTCTTATCTGCAATAATTGCATTGTTCTGTGCGTTAAAAGAGTTTATTTCGGTTATAAGTGTATTTAAATCTGTAATAACCATTTTCATCCCAGTTTTGTTTACATTTCCTGTAAAACTTGAAAACATTTCATACGAGTAGTTCAGATTCTTATTACTGTCAAGTATATAGGCGTAGTGATGTTCAAGGTTGTTAAGATATAGTAGGTTATTAAAAACCTCAACACGCCGGTTAAATAGATTCGCTAATTTGTTTACCCTGAAAATAGGGAGGCATATTATTATGTTTGTATGTTGTAGAGTTTGTAGTTTGTTTTTCACACTTTCTATTAGGTCTGGGTAGTTTTGTGTCGTTTCAAAATCGGAGTCACCTATAAACAATATGCAGTAATCGCTCATCGTGAAATTTTCTACTTTTTTTTCGAGTCCCTTAATCAGTTCTTCAGTATTCGCGTTGGTAATCATGTAATGACAGACTTGATCTGAGTCAAAGTTGTCCATAATCAGTCTTCTCGTCTGCTTTTTATTACTGTTACTAACGATGCATATTTTTCTTGATTGTTTATTTATGTTTGTATTGTTTTCATTGATTGCTTCTTGGGTCCAGGCTGTGTTTTGTGGGGCATGCAGTTGGTTTGACAGAACATCGATGTGGTGCATTAGCTCAGTATTCAATGTTTTTGTTTCAACAAGCTGTTTTTCAAACTTTTCTATTTCTTGTTGTAAACGGAGTATCTTTTCGTTGTAATCAGGTTGACTGGTCAAGATCTTGGAAGGCGAGGAGGGTACCGACGTTGCTTTGGAATGAGAAGGAGAATATCTGTTTTTGTTCATTTTATTATTACTTCCCATTGTCGATGACTGACATAAAGTTTTCAAAACTTCGATTTCTGTCGAGAGTTTATCATTTGACTGTTTTAGTACTTTTTTTTCTGCCTGAGATTTCTCCAGTTCAATTTTCATGTTCTTCAATCGCAATTTAAGCTGCGATATTGTATCCTGCGTCTCTATTGGTGAAGGCGTTAAGTTGGCCGGTGTAGTTGGCGGTAATTTATTCGGTGTAATAGTCACATCAGTTGACGAAATAAACGTATCTCCTAGACCACTGAGAGCGGTTTTTTCAATGCTTGATTCGAGTAGCGACGAGTCGTCTAGACGAAGCTTCTCTTTTTCTAACGAAGATTTACATGTGTTAGGCTGTTTAGACAGCGGAGTACTTGCGGTCTTCAGTTTTTTGTTACCCATCTGGCAGCAGTTACGACACTTCCAGCTTTTCTTATTGTCTATAGTCATTAGTATGTACCTTTTCCTAGGCACTCCGATTAGCTCCAGGCAATCCATGCAGTACCTATCAAGGCAGGCAGAGCAATCGAGCGAACGTCTATCTGAGACTCTTTTGTCGCATTTAATACAGTTCGTTGGTGGACTCATCTTGTTATTTTCAGTAGGAACCATTGAAAAAATATTGGTATTACTAGTTTATTTCGCTGTGTTTATCAATTAAGGAGAATATTTGTCGCAAAATAGTGTAGTTTGCGGAAAGTTCGACACACAGCTGGTCAGTTCGCGGAAATCGCCCCAATTTTCTAGGAACCAGCAGCTAGTTGCTGTGGCGTACATCGAGTCCAGAAAGGCGGAAGCGCCGCAGGATTTCTTATCTCTTACGCGTTTTGTTGAGACAATATCTAGATTCGCGCGCACTTTTGTTTTGGTTTATGTTTTTGCTAAATGTACTTCAATCCAATTTCTGTGTGCACTAACTTTAACAAATACACATTCACTGTTTTTTGAGGATTAATTTGATATAAATTACATGGTAAACAGTTCACTTTAGACCACTAAAAACTATTTTTGAAAAGGAGCTAGTTAAAAACGCTGCATACGCGCGCGCGCCTCAACTCAACTCCCTCAATTAATTCAGACTCTTTAGAGTTGTTATTCTTTTTTCCGATTATAAATTCAAAAGAAGAAACTGACACGTTAGATTTTTAGACTTTTTGATATTTCTGTATTTAATTATAATTTAACATTTACAAGGATCAGAAAACCACAGCGTTTGACAACCAAATCAAAGAATCTAAAAATCTAATGTGTCAGTTTCTTCTTTTGAATTTATAATCGGAAAAAAGAATAAAAACTCTAAATAGTCTGCAACATTACATTGTTAGTATACGACATCTGTTTTCAGTTTATAATTTATAGCTGGTCAACCAAATCTTGTCAGTAAAAAAAGGCGCGAAATTCAAATTTTCTATGGGACGATATCCCTTCGCGCCTACATTTTTCAAATTTGCCGCCTTTTTCTACTGTCAAGATCTGGTTGACCAAGTTATATATATAGATGGTCAAGCAAATCTTGTCAGTAGAAAAAGGCGGCAAATTTGAAAAATGTAGGCGCAATGGGATATCGTCCCATAGAAAATTTGAATTTCGCGCCTTTTTCTACTGACAAGGTTTGCTTGACCATCTATATATGCTTAGGTAGCACAGCTTCGTTCTTAATAATTATAGTCTATGGCACTATGACAGTTTCCTCATCCCGTGACTCGTGGTTGCCAGGACCAAATTCCAAATTACCCCATTCACAGACCCCATTACAGGACGGCATTAATTTGCATAGATTTAGGTAATCTGAGCTGTTATCTAATGAGCCTCTTAATTGTTATAGTCATGGCGCCCGTTGCCATTTTTAATTGCTAATTTAATTGCACTGTACTTGAAGACTTCAGGGGTGAAATTATGCGAGCTTGTTTTGTTTCTGTTAGGGGAATATAATTAGTTTTATGAAAGAGATGAACTTTGAAAAGTAGCTGTATTTCTTGTACCTACTGAGGGATATTTATGATATTTTACTGAAACAATTAGGTATTGAAACATACGAAAGTCCTTATGGCGCCATGTTCTTCATCAAACTCTAGACATTAATTATCCCAGACTTCTCAACCCTTCTTCAATCAATAATTGTAGGCTCAAAGAAATAAATTAGCACATCTTGTAAGCATTTTTTCCGTCTTAATAAGGGAACCGTTTACAATTTTTACACGCTCTTCCGTCACTTTTAACCCTTAAATGCATTATGATGTAGATCTACATCGTATATTTTGATGGCCCGTGGCTCAATATGCATATTATATAGATATACTTGGTCAAGAAGATCTTGTCAGTAGAAAAAGGCGGCAAATTTGAAAATGTAGACGCGAAGGGATATCGTCCCATAGAAAATTTGCGCCTTTTTTACTGACAAGATTTGGTTGACCATCTATATATGTAATATTTTTTAATTACTTACTATGATTTTTTTCTTTATTTTTCCCACAATCTATACAACATTACCCATTTATTTCAATTTATTAAGAAATTATACAAAAAATCATGCGTTTGTATACTACATTTCAAATACGAAGGCCCGATTGCACTTGAGACGGTCATTGGGCGTTAACAATAGGATTAGTGATAACAAAAGATTGAAATGTAGTATACACATACTTACAGAAGGTTGGTAGAGCAGCAGGAGCGAAGGTCATCCTTTCTGTGTAGTTCTTGGCCTATGACGGTCTTGTCCCAGTCTTGCCCACAAAAAAGTTTATATGCCGATCTTCTCCACATTTACACATTAAGTCAGCATTATATTATTTAACACATGGCTATTAAGGACGTAATTAATATGCATGTTGTGTGTACGGGATAGGTCAGAAGCCGGCGGTCATTAGGCGGCAATTCGTTTCCGTCCGGATGCAGGCTGGCCCGGCTCCAGTAGGTACAAGGAGCTGCGAAATCCCTCGATGCAAATTCCCAGGAGTTGCAGGTTAAATCCCGGCGGGATTGCTACACTTTTTTTTTGTCAGCCTGTTTAGTGTCCCACTGCTGGGCAAAGCATCCCCTCCCTTCCTCCACTCAACCCTGTCGTTTGTGGGCGTTTTATTTGTCCCCTACACTTTTTTTTTTCAAATTTGGTATTTTTTATGTTATTTCTACTCAGAATCACGAGCTCTTTCTATCCTAATAGGAGAAAAAAAGTGTCCCAAAATTTCCATACATTTTTCGATCTTTCCATTTCGCGACCGCCATACAAAGTCTATGAAAAATGGTGACGGAATGGAAATAAAAACCTTAGGACACTTTTTTTCTCCTATTAGTATAGAAAGAGCTCGTGATTCTGAGTAGAAATAACATAAAAAATCCCAAATTTGAAAAAAAAGTGTAGGGGACAACAAAAAAAAACGCCCTTGTAGGTATTTTCCCGCCAATCCGGATAAAATGCGTCCAAGTCGTCCCGCCATCTCCTTTCCGGTCTGCCTGAACCCCGGCCTACACTATTCGCCTCAAATCTAATTGTTTTCCTGCAGAACAATAACAATATCTTTATTTAACAATTAAAAAAAATTACAGAGGCACTTTGCAGTGAACCCCGCACTAGGCATGACCTGTATCGCGGGGGTCATCAAGCATCACGATCACGAGTTACCAATATCAAATATATATAATTATATTAAGCATAAGCATAGGAAAGAAAGAGGTGTGTGAACTTGTATGTGTGTAAGCTTCCTAGAACAGAAGGACATCTTTAAGTTCGACGTCCGTGTCCTTTCGTTAACAGATCGGTGAAGGTCGGCCTGACTTGGGATCTTAGACAAAATGAGACTATTTGTGGGCCGAAAATTATATATTTGCGAAATAAAATCAATAGTTTGTGCGGACTCTAAACTTTTTTCTATCGAACTTTAGCCTTTTAAGATTTTGTTTGTATTTTCCGTGCGATTTTTTTTATGTCAATTGCCTTTGATTAAAATGGGTACCTATAAATTCTATATAAAATCTAACATTTTGCGTTAGACCCTCCCAAAGAAGCTCACTCCACGGATCCCCATTTCTAGATAACAGACGCTGGCATTGCCTCAACTAGGCCGCAGGATATCTCTGTAACTGCGCATTGGCTCGGGACTTCATTGTTGTAATAACGTTTGTACAAATGTATCTCTGTAATGTTTATAGGTATACTGTTAGAATTATGTCCTTTCTTCAAGTCAATTAACACATTCAGTGCCAGCGCGAGCTACGCGCTACGAGCGTAGCCGATAACACGGGAAAAACGGTATGTAGCGAATAGCGCCTACGAACAGTATACTCCCCGAGCGAGTCGCTGGCACTGAATGTGTTAGAGTTAGACCAAGAAAAGTCTGCAGCGATTTTGATAGCCCACGCAGTGCAAGTGTTATTTTAAACGTCAAACTTCTATGAAATTATGACGTATAAATTACACTTGCACTGCGTGGGCTATCAAAATCGCTGCAGACTTTTCTTGGTTTAACTCTAAACTAAATGACAATCTAACTTGTTGCCAAGGCTTCACACTTTTCTAACAAAATTCGTAACGTGGAAAAAAATTGTCATTACCCCCAGAAAAGTCTTAATAGCGCGATTCACAACTTTTACTACACTCTACAGCGGCACCTAGTTTGAAATCGAGTTACTAACCAACCCTTGAAAGCATTCGAAATCGTTTACTAAAGAAAAATCTTAAAAAAAGGAATTATGAATTTTTACTCAACACATTCACACTATTCACAGGCCTTTCGCTACAAACGGGACAAATAGTGTTATCGACTTATCGGCTACGCTTGGTGAATGTGTTAAGGGCGCTACGATGCCATCCATAGGTATAGGTAGACAACATACGCAAAAAAACCGGCCAAGTGCGAGTCGGACTCGCGCAGGGAGGGTTCCGCACCATCAACAAAAAATAGAGCAAAACAAGCAAAAAAACGGTCACCCATCCAAGTACTGACCCCGCCCGACGTTGCTTAACTTCGGTCAAAAATCACGTTTGTTGTATGGGAGCCCCACTTAAATCTTTATTTTATTCTGTTTTTAGTATTTGTTGTTACAGCGGCAACAGAAATACATCATCTGTGAAAATTTCAACTGTCTAGCTATCACGGTTCGTGAGATACAGCCTGGTGACAGACGGACGGACGGAATAGGGTCCCGTTTTTACCCTTTGGGTACGGAACCCTAAAAACTAAAACTAAACACTTTTTTTGTAGAGGTTAAAACTTTAAAGGAAACTCAACAATCATTCGAACTTTATTTATTTAAATGTAAAAACCTCGTTTTTGACACTACGCTCTACTCGCACATACATTGACACACAAACATTTATTCACGTTACTATCCTACATTAGGCACGAAAAAGGTACCATAGCATGGCACTAATACCAATTGCTTATTATCTCAACCACCTATCATCTTATATATCCAAGTTTGTATTTGTTTTTAATAAGTTTATTTTTACTAGTAGCTAGGCCTAATTGTGAATATCGATTTATTTCTAGAAAACTTTACAAATATTTTGAGAATTATTTGCTGGCTGAGAAAGTAAGAATTTGATATTTAACATGTGAAATAACAACTCACTCTAATTAATAGCACATTCATACCTATTGGGCGAATCTCGAAGAAAATCAGTTCAACTGTGCCTTTCATTGTGAGGTTTACCTTAATCGTAAAAATTATATTCAAGTCAAACATTACTAATAAAACTGTATGTGTACAATAATAAGCTAACATATTCAACATGATGGTTGGAATTAAAAAATAGCATTGAAAAGTCGAAAACAAAAACTTAATTAAACAAACCAAATTCATTCCTCAATATCTCACTTAGTTTCTTATTTTTTATATTACTCAATACTCATTCATGTCATATTCATAAGATATAGTTAATAACATCTCATAGCATTACTTAATAGCATCGTTCGCAGACGTTTCTGCTTGGTACAAAATTAATTTAAAATAAGGTCAATGTGGATAATTCCGTCATAGGGACTATTCCGTCCACGAGCGTATATTTTATTTTTTCAATCGTAGGAAAATAGTACCATCTGCTTTTGATTGCTGAAACCATCTGAAACTAAAGCAATCGCTTCTTTATCGATGAAATTATCAATTTTGTTCGTTGTTCGAGTAAAACGCTAGTAGACGGAATAGTCCCTATGACGGAATTAGCCATATTGACCTTATAGTTATTAATATTTTCACATGATAATTAAATACAAAGGTATCTATGACAGTTTATTCATTCCTCTATTAATGGGGCTTAATTTAAAAAATAGTTAAAGAAATATGTTTTTACCTTATTTTTGTTATTTAAATGTTTCATTTCAATATAAATTATTGTACTAAACTTCCAAAAAATGTCTATTAAAACTTCCATATAAAAACGAACTGTCATAGGGACCATCATTCGTACACGCGTAACTTTTTATGATTTTTTTTTTATCTCCGTGGCTCCATACCCTTGCAATCATATTTTTTCGAACAACTGTCAGATTACTAGTCTTCGAACCTGAATATCAGTATTTATGGTAGATCCATACAGTAATGTTGAGAAATTTAAAATGTCTGTAAACAATTAAATAGATGTCATAAAGCCAGTACCAAATCGCAAACAGATACTTGTATCGATAAAGCTTTGGTTTCCTCCGATAGCGGTGCCGTCATATAGCGGCCGGCTCCATACAAATACTACGACATCCATATTTAGCCGTATTATTTAGTATGGAGACGGCCGCTATATGACGGCACCGCTATCCTAGGAAAACCGATCTTAAGGTCTCACGGTTTTAAAACGAAAACCAAACTTTTATATCTAGGATTAGTTTATAATAATGTAACATCAGAGACAGTAGAATGGCTTCGTGGACCTTATTACCAAGTGATAAGGTCTTATTCTAATTAGCACTTCAACACGTCTCCGTTTGTGCCATAGTTAGGCAAAAGAATACTAAAACTAAAACGCAAATTACAGCTAAGATGGCATTGTAGACAAAAACCAAATATATCGTAACACATTATTTACCATATAAGGTTGTGTTCCGGTATATTTGGCCACTTTGACACTCAATATACATGCTGACTGTACATTTAGCAGCAGCACACGCTTTTACTCAACTGGACAAAAAAACTGAATTCAGATCATTTTAAACCAACCTCGACTAACTTTATGCTGCCATAAGTTTTGTTTGACAAATGTTAGCGCTTGCTTACATAAATATGTAAACTAAGGTAAGGTTACTGTTTTCTCTATGGCGCAGGACCACTTAGTTACAGCATTAAGCTGTCCGTACACACTAGGGTATGCCTGCGCAGTTTTGCCAACTGCGCACTGGGGTAGAACGTAGCGCACGTGGCATTCGACTGCGCAGTTTTCTAAACAGCTATACCTATACAGTTGAAATGTACACGTAATTTAAAACTGCGCAGAGGTACCCTAGTGTGTATGGCCATCTTTTTATTCAGAACTGTAAAGCACCATCGAAGTCAGCTAACAAAACTGCGGATACAATATTTTACAGATCTTATAGTAGTAACAGACGATCGCACCGCACCGCGACCTTGGAGCGTAAGTGAGAGCGCACCCATAAGTGAGAGCGAGAGAGATATCTGTTTCTCGCTCTCACTTATGAGTGCGACGCTCCAAGGTCGCGATGCGGTGCGATAGTCTGTTACCACTTTTAGTATTCTTTTGTCGTTGGTTTATATCAGGGGTCACCAAATGGCGGACCGCGGGCATCCGGCCTATTTGATTTTTTTGCTTATTTAATAAACTCAAGGGGAAACGGACCGCGATGGTCATTTTATTTTAAGAACCGGACCCCTGAAGAAACTTATTGGTGACTCTTGGTTTATACATTGAACTAGTAATTATTCAAGCCTACCAGAAAAGGGTCTTTAAACAGCTACAGCGCTCTTTCGTCTCCGCGTCGACCGCTTAGGCGTCTCAGTTTCCTGCGCCTGCGCATCTTTCTTCCTTGTAGAGCGTTTTTTCTCCACATTGGTGTCGGACTCTACTAAAGGGGTTTGTGCACTTTTCCTCGTCTTACGTTTCGGCTGTACCTCGGTGTCTGCTAGGGGGGTTTGAGCGCTCTTCCTTGTGCTACGTTTCGGTTGTATCTCGGTCTCTTCTTGGGGGGTTTGAGCGCTTTTCCTTGTGCCGCGTTTGGTTTGTATCTCGGTCTCTTCTTGGGGGGTTTGAGCGCTCTTCCATGTGCTATGTTTCGGTTGTACCTCGGTCTCTGCTAGGGGGGTTTGGGCGCTCTTCCTGGTGCCGCGTTTGGTTTGTACCTCGGTCTCTGCTAGGGGGGTTTGTGGGCTCTTGCGTCGGCTGCGGGTCGTGACCGGGCTGGACTGTTCTTCGGCGTTTTGTCTAGACAGCCTGAAAAATATTAATAATACTTAAGGCCAGCTGCACCAACCACATTTGACAGACTGATCAACGTCAGCCGACGCGCCCCGGCGGTTTACTATGAAACTTTCCATACAAAAAAAAATTGCGAACTCTTTAACGATACGAACAGTTTGATGCAACCGACCCTTAACACAGATTATATAATAGTTCTTACGAACAGATACTTATCTCTCAAAGAAAACGCAAATACCTACCGTTTTGATACCTATACAAAAATACAATGGAATGACCTTCAACGCTCCGCTCCCCGCACCGCGCGCGCCGGCTCAATGCTAGGGTTGCCGACGCTTAGAAATTATAAATAAAATACCTACTTAAACAGCGGAGTGAAATAATATAAAATCTGGCTTGGCAATAAAATATAAACGAAAAGATCGCCTTAAAATATGGTCAGGATCCTAACCACGCACAGACGAGAGGTTAATGTAATTATTGAACTAACCTTGAACTCTTGCCGAAGTTTGTTTCGTCGTAGCCGTATTCTCCTTGTCATCGGCCGGCAACGGCGCTACTCCCGGGTCCACTGCCTCGGTCTTGTCACAGCTGGTGTAAGACGTGGTACTGGAAGCTTGGCCTTGAAAAAGCACTGTTTCGTAGCTTATATGTTATTCTGCAGTTATTTTAAACTAACCTAGACTTTCTTGCCGAAGCTTGTTTCGTCGTAGCCGTATTCTCCTTGTCATCGGCCGGCAACGGCGCTACTCCCGGGTCCTCTGCCTCAGTTTTATCACAGCTGGTTGTACGAAGTGAGACTGGAAGTTTGGCCAAGGCCACTGTTTTGTAACTTATATAATATTACAGTTAATTTAAACTAACCTAGACTTTCTTGCCGAAGTTTGTTTCGTCGTAGCCGTATTCTCCTTGTTATCGGCCGGCAACGGCGCTACTCCCGGGTCCTCTGCCTCGGTCTTGTCACAGCTGGTGTAAGACGTGGTACTGGAAGCTTGGACTTGGAAAAGCACTGTTTCGTAGCTTATATGTTATTCTACAGTTATTTTAAACTAACCTTGACTTTCTTGCCGAAGTTTGTTTCGTCGTAGCCGTATTCTCCTTGTCATCGGCCGGCAACGGCGCTACTCCCGGGTCCTCTGCCTCGGTCTTGTCACAGCTGGTGTAAGACGTGGTACTGGAAGCTTGGACTTGGAAAAGCACTGTTTCGTAGCTTATATGTTATTCTACAGTTATTTTAAACTAACCTTGACTTTCTTGCCGAAGTTTGTTTCGTCGTAGCCGTATTCTCCTTGTCATCGGCCGGCAACGGCGCTACTCCCGGGTCCTCTGCCTCAGTTTTATCACAGCTGGTTGTACGAAGTGAGACTGGAAGTTTGGCCAAGGCCACTGTTTTGTAACTTATATAATATTACAGTTAATTTAAACTAACCTAGACTTTCTTGCCGAAGTTTGTTTCGTCGTAGCCGTATTCTCCTTGTTATCGGCCGGCAACGGCGCTACTCCCGGGTCCACTGCCTCCGTCTTGTCACAGCTGGTGTAAGACGTGGTACTGGAAGCTTGGCCTTGGAAAAGCACTGTTTCGTAGCTTATATGTTATTCTACAGTTATTTTAAACTAACCTTGACTTTCTTGCCGAAGTTTGTTTCGTCGTAGCCGTATTCTCCCTGTCATCGGCCGGCAACGGCGCTACTCCCGGGTCCACTGCCTCCGTCTTGTCACAGCTGGTGTAAGACATGGTACTGGAAGCTTGGCCTTGAAAAAGCACTGTTTCGTAGCTTATATGTTATTCTGCAGTTATTTTAAACTAACCTAGACTTTCTTGCCGAAGTTTGTTTCGTCGTAGCCGTATTCTCCTTGTCATCGGCCGGCAACGGCGCTACTCCCGGGTCCTCTGCCTCTGTCTTGTCACAGCTGGTGTAAGACGTGGTACTGGAAGCTTGGCCTTGGAAAAGCACTGTTTCGTAGTTTATATGTTATTCTACAGTTATTTTAAACTAACCTTGACTTTCTTGCCGAAGCTTGTTTCGTCGTAGCCGTATTCTCCTTGTCATCGGCCGGCAACGGCGCTACTCCCGGGTCCTCTGCCTCGGTCTTGTCACAGCTGGTGTAAGACGTGGTACTGGAAGCTTGGCCTTGAAAAAGCACTGTTTCGTAGCTTATATGTTATTCTGCAGTTATTTTAAACTAACCTAGACTTTCTTGCCGAAGCTTGTTTCGTCGTAGCCGTATTCTCCTTGTCATCGGCCGGCAACGGCGCTACTCCCGGGTCCTCTGCCTCAGTTTTATCACAGCTGGTTGTACGAAGTGAGACTGGAAGTTTGGCCAAGGCCACTGTTTTGTAACTTATATAATATTACAGTTAATTTAAACTAACCTAGACTTTCTTGCCGAAGTTTGTTTCGTCGTAGCCGTATTCTCCTTGTTATCGGCCGGCAACGGCGCTACTCCCGGGTCCTCTGCCTCGGTCTTGTCACAGCTGGTGTAAGACGTGGTACTGGAAGCTTGGACTTGGAAAAGCACTGTTTCGTAGCTTATATGTTATTCTACAGTTATTTTAAACTAACCTTGACTTTCTTGCCGAAGTTTGTTTCGTCGTAGCCGTATTCTCCTTGTCATCGGCCGGCAACGGCGCTACTCCCGGGTCCTCTGCCTCGGTCTTGTCACAGCTGGTGTAAGACGTGGTACTGGAAGCTTGGACTTGGAAAAGCACTGTTTCGTAGCTTATATGTTATTCTACAGTTATTTTAAACTAACCTTGACTTTCTTGCCGAAGTTTGTTTCGTCGTAGCCGTATTCTCCTTGTCATCGGCCGGCAACGGCGCTACTCCCGGGTCCTCTGCCTCGGTCTTGTCACAGCTGGTGTAAGACGTGGTACTGGAAGCTTGGACTTGGAAAAGCACTGTTTCGTAGCTTATATGTTATTCTACAGTTATTTTAAACTAACCTTGACTTTCTTGCCGAAGTTTGTTTCGTCGTAGCCGTATTCTCCTTGTCATCGGCCGGCAACGGCGCTACTCCCGGGTCCTCTGCCTCAGTTTTATCACAGCTGGTTGTACGAAGTGAGACTGGAAGTTTGGCCAAGGCCACTGTTTTGTAACTTATATAATATTACAGTTAATTTAAACTAACCTAGACTTTCTTGCCGAAGTTTGTTTCGTCGTAGCCGTATTCTCCTTGTTATCGGCCGGCAACGGCGCTACTCCCGGGTCCACTGCCTCCGTCTTGTCACAGCTGGTGTAAGACGTGGTACTGGAAGCTTGGCCTTGGAAAAGCACTGTTTCGTAGCTTATATGTTATTCTACAGTTATTTTAAACTAACCTTGACTTTCTTGCCGAAGTTTGTTTCGTCGTAGCCGTATTCTCCCTGTCATCGGCCGGCAACGGCGCTACTCCCGGGTCCACTGCCTCCGTCTTGTCACAGCTGGTGTAAGACATGGTACTGGAAGCTTGGCCTTGAAAAAGCACTGTTTCGTAGCTTATATGTTATTCTGCAGTTATTTTAAACTAACCTAGACTTTCTTGCCGAAGTTTGTTTCGTCGTAGCCGTATTCTCCTTGTCATCGGCCGGCAACGGCGCTACTCCCGGGTCCTCTGCCTCTGTCTTGTCACAGCTGGTGTAAGACGTGGTACTGGAAGCTTGGCCTTGGAAAAGCACTGTTTCGTAGTTTATATGTTATTCTACAGTTATTTTAAACTAACCTTGACTTTCTTGCCGAAGCTTGTTTCGTCGTAGCCGTATTCTCCTTGTCATCGGCCGGCAACGGCGCTACTCCCGGGTCCTCTGCTTATCTTGTCACAGCTGGTGTAAGACGTGGTACTGGAAGCTTGGACTTGGAAAAGCACTGTTTTGTAGCTTATATTCTGCAGTTATTTTAAACTAACCTTGACTTTCTTGCCGAAGTTTGTTTTGGCGTAGCCGTATTCTCCTTGTCATCGGCCGGCAACGGCGCTACTCCCGGGTCCTCTGCCTCGGTCTTGTCACAGCTGGTGTAAGACGTGGTACTGGAAGCTTGGCCTTGAAAAAGCACTGTTTTGTAGCTTATATTCTGCAGTTATTTTAAACTAACCTTGACTTTCTTGCCGAAGTTTGTTTCGTCGTAGCCGTATTCTCCTTGTCATCGGCCGGCAACGGCGCTACTCCCGGGTCCTCTGCCTCGGTCTTGTCACAGCTGGTGCAGGACGTGGGGCTGGACGGGTCGTCGCGGAACAGCACGGTCTTGAGCTTGTCTGGTTTCTTGTTGCTGACCGGGTTCTGCTTGAGGATGCTGCGCGCCGGGGTCGCGTCCAGGTTCACCGTGATGGTTGGAGTTTGCTGGAATTTGTTGAAAGATAATGCTAAAAATAATCATCACTACATAGTATAAAACAAAGTCGCTTCCCGCTGTCTGTCCCTATGTATGCTTAGATCTTTAAAACTACGCAACGGATCTTGATACGATTTTTTTAATAGATAGAGTGATTCAAGAGGAAGGTTTATGTATAATTTGTTAACCCGTGCGAACTCAAGCGGAAACTCTTGAGAAATCGAATGAGAATCAAGGAGATTCACGAGACAACTAAGGTTAATGAGTTTCCAAGCAGTAGGTACCCAAAGCACATTGATTGCAAAACGGACAGGTGCTGGTGCATAAAGGTTTTTTTCTACTCCAGCACTTAAATGTGTCAATTAAATGACTGACAGTGATATCTAAAGCAATGTCATTTGAATGATTTGTCTATAGGCTCATAAGATGACTGCTAGCAGTCATCTTATGAGTATAATACAACTGCTTTATTTTTTTTTAAAGATACAAGTTCCGATCATCTTGATTGAAAGAGGTATGTTTTCATTTACAATAATAACTCTTTTTTTTTTAAATAATAACTCAATTTTTTTTAAATAATAACTCTTTTTTTTTTTAATAATAACTCTTTTTTTTTAATAATAACTCTTTTTATTTTTTTTTTGCTGCAGCTGTCATAGAAAAAGTAATGTATGCAACAGCTCATAATTGGTTCTTAAAATTCAAGGGTCGAAGTTACAAAACTCGACTACGTCTCGTTTTGTAACTTCGACCCTTGAATTTTAAGAACCCTTATTATATCACTGTTGCATAAACTACTATTGAGTGGCGCCCACGACCCCGTTCCAAGCAGCAATCTGAATTAATATTGAAGAGACGATTGTCTACACTTATGCGCTGCCCTCAATAAAATAGTTTAACAACAAGCGGTCGTTGCAGAGATCTTTCTTCAACAAATCCTGAGAATATTCAACGTCACTTACCATGAGAGGAGACACGCCTTCGATGTCCAAGTTCTTGCTCATCAGCGACGCTCGCAGCATGGCGAACGACATACAGTTCTGGAAGAAAGATATACATCAAAATTGTATGCGTGACACTAACTTTTATTTTAAACTGGCGATTCGCCCCGGCTTCGCACGGGTTAACAAATTATACATAAACCTTCCTCTTGAATCACTCTATCTATTAAAAAAACCGCATCAAAATCCGTTGCGTAGTTTTAAAGATCTAAGCATACAAAGGGACAGACAGACAGCGGGAAGCGACTTTGTGTTATACTATGTAGTGCATGTATGTGTTTGTTTACAACATTTCCGATACTAAACTAATAGGTCTTGATCTCTTGATTTTGTTGGAACAATCTGATTTGTTTCTTAAGTTACAGTTACAGCTGCTCAGGACCTAACAGTTTTTTAACAATTTAATCTTATATACCAATTTAAGGTCAGACTGACTAAGGTTGGTATTTCACCCAATATATCCAATTTCTTGGTAGAATGTGCACCTCCAAAACCATCCAAAAATTGTTCATGTCATATATGTAGAAACTAAAAAAATGCTAAAAGGTGATTGAAAAATGTGGTTAGGATTCCAATCAAGCACAAGCAAAAGGTTGAGTGTGTTGCTTACCTTAGACACGGACTTCTTAGCTTCACTGGACAGTACAGTTTTCAGCAGACTAGCCTTGTTGTTGGGTGTGCCCGGGGCCGGAGACCCTAGCTTCATCGGAGAGCTGATTCTGAAGAAACCGGCCTCAAACGTTTTGGTTTCAGGAGACGCTGTTGGCTCCGACTTCTCCGATTCCGAGTTTTCGGATTGAGATTCTTGGTCTTTCTTTGCTTTTCTTGCGGCTGAAAATTCAAATAAAGAATGTAGGTCATGCAATAACTACTGTATAACTAATTGCTGTAACTATTTGCTAGAAGGTAAGACACTCGTTCTGAGATCTGATTGATAATGTTAAACTTATGTTTATAGTAAAAAACACTCTAAACACGTCTAGTATATACCCATTAACCTTTTAACCGCCATAGAATACGTCATCGAGCGTGCTCGTGTCGCCGGGGGGTACGAAGAGTTACACGAACTTTTGTCTTATTTATCAGACAGCAGCGAAATAAGCTCGATTTTGAAAACATATCTTATCATATATATATATATCAGTCTACGGCGGTTAAAAGGTTAAAAGAAACCTTTGGGTCCAGTTTGTATAAAACTTAATCCCTAATATTGGTCATTCCCTTGTGTCTCAAGCGCAAACTCCTTGACATGTGCATCCTGCCCATTCTAACCTACGGTGCACAAACTTGGTCATTAACTGAGGCTCTAAAATCGAAACTCAAGGTTTGCCAGCGTGCGATGGAGCGTAGTATATTAGGTGTTCGCAGAACTGATCGGATCAGAAACACGGAACTACGCTCCAGAACTAGAGTTGTAGATGTAGGCGTCAAGACCGCTAAGCTTAAGTGGGACTGGGCTGGACATGTCTGCCGCATGCACTCAGAAAGGTGGGCCAAAATGGTTACTGAGTGGGACCCACGGAACACAATAGACGGTGCAGGCCGGAGTTCAGGCAGACCGAAAAGGAGATGGCGGGACGACTTGGACGCATTCTACCCCAAATGGTGGGAAAATGCCGATGACAGGGTCGAGTGGAAAAAACGAGGGGAGGCCTTTGCCCAGCAGTGGGACACCAAAATAGGCTAGAGAAAAAAAAAATTGGTCATTCATACAATTGGACTCACCAGCAATCATCTCCCTGAGCCGGCTGGGCCCTCCGGTGGGCTTGGCCACTACTTTCTTGGCCACCGGCTTGGCCACCACTCTCTTGGCCACTGGCTTCTGCTCCTCGATCCAGTCCCGCAGCCGCAACTCTTCGAGGCTCTTGAAGCGCATGTCTACGTTCTCCACCTGTGTAGTTTAGTTGTCGATAAATACCTAAACGTCAATATTACCCTTACATATTTAGTGCGCAGTTTTTTTTACATTAATTCAGAAACAAACAACGGCAAAAGTCACAGTCAATTGTGATTTGAAATCAGAAAATTCATTTAATCTCGAGCTTTAAAGGTGTTTTAGCTACCTACTAGAAGAATTTAGTCATGCTGCTGACAAGAACTTTTTTAGAGTTCCGTACCCAAAGGGTAAAAACGGGACCCTATTACTAAGACTCCGATGTCCGTCCGTCCGTCCGTCCGTCCGTCCGTCCGTCTGTCACCAGGCTGTATCTCACGAACCGTCATAGACAGTTGAAATTTTCACAGATGATGTATTTCTGTTGCCGCTATAATAACAAATACTAAAAACAGAATAAAATAAAGATTTAAGTGGGGCTCCCATACAACAAACGTGATTTTTGACTGAAGTTAAGCAACGTCGGGCGGGGTCAGTACTTGGATGGGTGGCCGTTTTTTTGCTTGTTTTGCTCTATTTTTTGTTGATGGTGCGGAACCCTCCGTGCGCGAGTCCGACTCGCACTTGGCCGGTTTTTTTTTAAGAGAAACACTTTCCAGCGACAAATTATTCGCTCATCGCTAACCGCCTCCGATTACACATTGATTAAGAGGCTTCGTAACTCTAAGGGCCACCCCACATCTGGCGTCTTTCGGGCGTCGGCGTCGGTCAGCGCTATGGAAAATGACGTCGCTGCGCAGTTGCGTCGACGTTGCGTCGACGTTGCGTCGACGTTGCGTCGAGCAGGGCCATAGAGTTGTAGACGCCGACGAGACGTCGACGCTCGAAAGACGCTAGATGTGGGGTGGCCCTAAGCTGCTCGGTCGGTGGAGACGTGCCTCAGCTGCATTGCCTCGGGCAGAGAGACCCGCCTATTGACGTTAGGGCGACTTGCACCATTCACCCGGAGTTAACCGGTTAAACCTGGAGCGCATCTCTCCAGCAGCCCCGCGAACTGCTGCAACTACTGCTGCAGCACTGACTCCTGGGCAGCTCACCTGCATGAACACCATGTCCCAGAAGCCGTGCAGGTCGGCCGGGGTGACGGGCGCCGCCCCCGGCGTGGGCCGCGCGCAACTCTCCAGCAGCCCCGCGAACTGCTGCAACTGCTGCTGCAGCACTGACTCCTGGGCAGCTCACCTGCATGAACACCATGTCCCAGAAGCCGTGCAGGTCGGCCGGGGTGACGGGCGCCGCCCCCGGCGTGGGCCGCGCGCAAGTCTCCAGCAGCCCCGCGAACTGCTGCAACTACTGCTGCAGCACTGACTCCTGGGCAGCTCACCTGCATGAACACCATGTCCCAGAAGCCGTGCAGGTCGGCCGGGGTGACGGGCGCCGCCCCCGGCGTGGGCCGCGCGCAACTCTCCAGCAGCCCCGCGAACTGCTGCAACTGCTGCTGCAGCACTGACTCCTGGGCAGCTCACCTGCATGAACACCATGTCCCAGAAGCCGTGCAGGTCGGCCGGGGTGACGGGCGCCGCCCCCGGCGTGGGCCGCGCGCAACTCTCCAGCAGCCCCGCGAACTGCTGCAACTTCTGCGACATCAGCAGCCGCGCCTGCCCCACTGCTGTCAGCACTAACTCCTGGAACAAAGAGCCCAAATAATACTTTAAACTTTCGCGTTTTGAACAGATAAATCTAATTATTGTAAAAATTCATAGGATATAAAGGAACTAAAGGAAGTCATTTTGGAAAGTCTTAAAAGCTTGAAATTAAATCTTTAAGGCAAAAACAGTCAATACTAATAATTTTTCTACAATCTACGTCTTTGTGACTCAACTGAGGCCTCGTATATTTGTTTCTATGAGTTAGCGAACTATAATTAATATTTCGGTAATTTTACACAAGCCATTTTTTGGAGTGACGTTTTTAATAGATATAATGTATCATGTAACGACCTAATCATCGACATCAAATCTCTCCAAACGTAAAGTCCAAGTATAAAGTATATCCCTGATTCCCCACGCACGCTTTATCCTAAATACCCGGGCTCGAAAAACCCGAGAGTTTTAAAACGGAGATACAACACATAATAAGATAAGATAAGATAAGATAAAGATAATATTTATTCATTTTTATAATAATAAGACTGTGAGCAAACCTGGATAGGCTCCGGCAGTACGGTCTGAGCAAAAATCTGGTCCCAGGTCTCGCACATGGCAGTAATGCGGACCATCTCAGAGTTCAGCTGCCGACGGAAGTGGTTCACGCTTTCCATGTTGCTGTTATCCTCATCCAACAGTCCTGGGCGTGATTAATTAACAAGTTATTATAGGCATATATATTAAAAAAAACTTAGAACACAAACAGTCATAATAAACATATTACATATGTTGTACACAATGTACAGAAACTGAGAGGTGATACAAACAGACCTGGAAGTTCGAAATCGCTTGTATTTTTTATTTATTTAGGTAAGGGCAACATCTAAGCTTGACATGCTTAAACGTAAAAGTTTGTCTTTTTTTCCCAACTTAGCCAAGTGAGGATGCTGATTTTTTTTAGCAACTGCGCCGTTTGTGAAGGATTATGTTACAAAAAGAAATATTCAAAAAAGTTCAATAGTTTTTTTAAATAAATAATTGCTTCACTTCAAATATTAATCCTAAAATTATAAAAAATATATATTTGAAATCCTTACAATGAGCTCTTTCATTTGATATGTAACACAATATACTTAGTTTGAAAAACTTTATTTTACAATTTTATCATTTACCCCCAAAAATGGCCTCCATATTTAAAATTCATTTATTTACGTTACACGTCCATCTTTGGGTCACAAACTTACATATGTGTGCCAAATTTCAACTTAATTGGTCCAGTAGTTTCGAAGAAAATAGGCTGTGACAGACGGACGGACAGACAGACGCACGAGTGATCCTATTAGGGTTCCGTTTTTTCCTTTTGAGGTACGGAACCCTAAAAATAAGAGTCTTGGAATCCCGAGTCTTCTCCATGTTAAGTACAATGGTCGGCGGTCCGCCATTTGGTGACCCCTGGGTTAAGGTTTGTTAGGATTCAGGATTTTATTCAAAAGAGAAAAGTAGCTGACATAGGGGAACTGACAGTGTGACAGTAAATTAATATTCAGAAAAAAAAGTTTCCAACCAAAAAAGTATACCTTCTTCCAGTTTTTTCTTCATCTCTTTCCTAGCATTATCCTTTCCTCGCGACATTGTGACGCATGGACTGATATTCTTAACCGCCTCTGAAACCTGTTCCGGCGTCTGCGGCATATCAACCGCCTTTGGAGAACGAAGCTTCTCTTCCGAACTAGACTCGCTCTTAGGGACCTTGTTTCTGGGAGTACTTAGTTCGTCTTGTGATGACATTGATGCTTGGGACATTACGGCATCTTGCGAGTCTTGGGATGACACTTGCGAGTCTTGGGATGACACTTGCGAGTCTTGGGATGACATAGATGCATTATCTTGTAAGTCGCAGGCTGAATCCTGGGAGGTGGACGCTTGTGCCATTGGCACTGTTTCCCGAGTTTTAGTAATTGATTTTCGTTGGCTTGGCTTACTTTGTTTACTGGGCTGTTCCATATCACTGCTAGATGAACTGCTTTGGAACATCTGTTGTTTTAGCGGTGGTTTTACTGGGTTAGCTTTGGTTTTTTCAGTTAGCTTTTTCTTGTTATCTATCACTGGTTTGTTTGCGACTGGTCGTGCTCTTGTACTCCGGGTGGTCTTGGTCTCTTTCTGCAAATTTTTGCGTAGCACAGGTTCAAAAGTTATGTTAGATTTTGATTTGCTGGCTTTTTTTTTGTTTATAGGTGCTAGGGTAGGAACTTTAGTTTTGAAGAAGATTTCTACCTTCTTCAAAACTGGTTTAAAAGCGGCATTACTTGGTGCAAAGGTATTTGTTTGTGCGTTTGGCATTGATTCAGTATTTTGCCGAGCTTGGGACCTTGTAACTCGGCCTGAAGTGCTCGGCATTGGCTCAGGGGGAGGTGGTGGAGGCCCGAATGTCCTTCTCTGCGACACTCCGGCAACAAATGGCTTCTTTTTCTGTGATGCAGCCTCCTTTTTCTTCTTGTCCTTCTCTTCCTTCCAGTTTTCCAACAGCTGTTTTCTGTGCAGTGCTTTCTGCTGGGCATCGGAAAGCTTTGGTGCCTTGGGGCTCTTGCATTTTGTGATACTTCTGTTTCTGTCAAGGACAGACAAGCGACTGCTCTTTCTATCCTTGATATTAGTCTCCAATCTCTTTTGGACCTGCAAATCAGTTTTAAACTATTAAAGACAGATAGTAATCAAAACTTACTGATGCAAACATACTTTGGATCTGAACTTTGTGTATCTCATGAAAACATTTTAAACATGTAATGGCGTTATTCATAAACTGCTGCTAACTTAATCAGTTGATGATCGTTTGTCCCCATCTGTCGGTATGCCATAGAGAGGGACAAACGACGAACATCAGCTGTTTAACATAGCAGACATTTATGAATGTAAGTTGTTAAATTTAATTCTACATTTTCAAATATTTGCTCACGAAGTGACAGAAGTGAAGTGTTCGAAATTACACAATGTTCAGACGAGAAAACAGACTCTGTTCACCTACCGCATGCATTTTTAATGTTTTTAAGAATACAGGGGGAAAACAAAACAATCACTAATTAAATGTTAGACAGTACCCCTCCGGCTACGCTCACAAACTGCGTAGGCCTTATTTTGTAACTCTTCTTGGTAGTAGGTTGCTGCTTCAGTAGAGCCACTAAATCGAAGCTTGTATCTAAAACCAAAATAACAAGTTAAACAGATTTAACTAAGACACTTCTACCACACACCTACATCTCACAAATGCAAATAAGTAAAATATTAAAGAATTGATTGTATAACTTACCCATTCCTGACCTGAAAAAAGACTAAAACAAAATTAGAATAGAAACAAACTAACAAACAACCTCACTCATCTATCAATTTTTTGAAATAACTGCATTCACCGTCAAACGATAGAAAAAAAATTAAAAGCACAGACAATTTGAAGCTTTGTTCTCGATTACAAATCGATGTGCATTGATATAAGAATCGTATTCATTATTTAGAACAGTGAACGAATACACTTTATATCAAGTTAGCAAAATGGCTAATGTTAATCATTATTTTGTGTTAATCATTTTGTGTTGTTATATTTTTATTACAACACAAAATATAATAACTCGAGCGAGTAGTCGGGTTCCGAATCGATTGTCTGATGTCACGCTAGCAACATTGCACGCCTCTACCCTCTACAAGCGTGGCATGGCAACCTTGTTTCCTTCTTCCGGCTGTCAGCTGATAGTCCCTTGCTTTTGCTTTCCAAAACCTATTTCGATTTTCGCAAAGAAAACGTCAGGCACCATTCAACATGGGCTCGAAATACGCGATCAAGAGCTAGTTATAGCTGAAATATTGCTCTAATTGTAGTGTTATCGTTATTATAGTTTCATTTTACATGTACGTTGTGTAACTCTTCAATTAGTCGAAAATGGATACGTTTATCACAGGATACCTCAGTTATGGCGTTTGTTGATCACTAAAAAATTTCATTCGGTTGATAATTTTCTTTATATTTGATGTCCGTTTTTCGTTCGTGATCGTCTGTTTCGTTCGCGTTTACGTGTTTACTCGAAATGGTGAAGGAGAAGCCAAATTCGATCCGGATCTACGATGAGGAAGGTTTCCGACGCCGTGCGGCTTGTATATGCGTGCGATCCGACGCCGAAACGGAGGTTAGCGTGAAGAAAATAGTACATTGCATTATTATTTAGCCTTATTTGTTTGTGGAGGTTCACCATTTTGTTTTGAAACGTGAATAATCGGTGTGTTTGTGGCAGGTGTTGCTTGTGACATCATCTCGGCGGCCGGACAACTGGATCGTGCCGGGCGGCGGCGTGGAGCCCGAGGAGGAGCCGTCGGTGACGGCCATGCGGGAGGTGCTGGAGGAGGCTGGCGTCATCGGCAAGCTTGGCCGCTGTCTCGGCGTCTTTGAGGTACCGTGTATACCATCAGACCATCACATATGTTCATGAAAATGTGGCCTCAAACAAGCGTTTATTTGCTTAAACCAGTGAAAAACAAGTCTGAGTCAGTGGAGCAATATGTTTATAGTATTTGAGTCATGATATAACAGATTACACTACATCAATATTGATGTGTAGATATCTACAGCATATTGATTATGCAGTTTCATTCTTTCAGTTGGTGTCATTCTAGTGAGATCAACATTGATTTATTGCATTATGTTGAACCCATATTTTAGTACCTATGTAAAATCATAATCCTCCTTTTGCTTTGCCATAGTCAGGTATTTACTGACTTGTAAGTACAGAATCCAAATAATAATATAAATCCCCGTTTCCATATCGCGTGGCAAGCTATCGAACATTGGCTCGCGCGGCAGCCGCGTGCAATGGATACCGGGTTGGCTCGCGAGCTAGCGAGTTGGCTGGTTTGACAGTTTGCCGCACAATATGGAGACGGGGCTTAACAGTTAGCAAGGACCTGTTGATATTATAATGGAATAAACTATAGCTACCGTCATAGAGAAAAAAATACATAGAGTGCTCACTCCATACCTCAGTTTTACCAGTTAGTACCAAAAAGACTATTAGCATCTAGCATCGAGTAGCGGAACTATCAGTACTGCTACTTGACAATAGATGTAGCACTGACCGGAAAGTCTTATGCTGTTGAGATAAGACCTTCCGGTTGGTAGATGTAGACACTGAAATTAATAGTCTGACTGAACTGATGTATGGAGTGAGCACTCTTGTCTTACATATTTCTCTATGCTACCATACAAAATATACTTGTATGATAGCCACATTTGAGGTACAAAATGAATTCATGTAGTTAATAATCAACAGATCCTGGGAAATCTGTCAGTGGAAGTAAACACAGACTCGGAATGGTGTGATGTCACACATTAATTAACATGATGGTAACAATGCAACCTTCATCAATGTTAATTATATGTTACTGTATAATAAATTATGTGTTATTAATAATCTGTAAAGATAAATGGAAATATAAATATATATAAATGCCAAGGAGGTTCAAACTCAGAACCTTCCCTGGTTGCTAAAACTTAGCTAAACCTTATGTGGTTGCAATAAGGTTTAAAAAAATGTCAATTAACTGTGTCAAATGATACCTTGCATCTCAGGAACCAGTAATGATTCAACAGTATAGTTAGTTAGTGCTTCTGGGCATTTTCCGCAAATCAACAACCATTGTGCCTATTTTGCGTGAATCGAGGTAGCGCTACTCTAACCACCCCAGCTCCTCCATGAAGCCTAGCAATGTTATCAGGTTGCTGACTGCCTCTTTTAGTGTGCTCAGAGTCTCTAGGATTTGCTCCTGTAGGCTTCTACCTGTTTGCAGTCTAGGAGTATGTGTTTTATTGTTTCCTCTTCCTCCATGCACGCTCTGCACATGGGGCTGTCTAATTTTACCCATATTGTGTAGGTGTTTGTTTAGTTTGTTATGTCCTGTGATTAGTACTAAATATACCTTGCATCTCAGGAACCAGTAATGATTCAACAGTATAATTAATTCAACAAACACATCCCTTCTAATCTTGTATTTCCTGCACTTGTGCTATATAAGGTCAGTTATTTACAAACCGCTTCTCATTGCCAGTCACCATAAATGGGGCCTTTGACCTTTTGTGTAAACAAATTGTGAAATACCTAATACCTATACTAACTTATGTTTATGCAGGTAGGTGTTAACTTATGTTAATTCTTAGGTAACTACTTTTTATGTATTATTTGGTTATTTAGTAAAATTTCATTTCAGTTAAATACAATTTCATGACTACACCTTATAAAACAAAGTCCCCCGCCGCGTCTGTCTGTTTGTATGTTCGCGATACACTCAAAAACTACTGAACAGATTTGCATGCGGTTTTCACCTATCAATAGAGTGATTCTTGAGGAAGGTTTAGGTGTATAATTTGTTAAGGTTTTGAGTAACTCGTGTGAAGCCAGGGTGGTAATCAATTATAAGTAGGGCTTGCAATATCGGAGGGTTTCCAATTCCGGAACTGATTTTCGATATTGGGTCCCAATTCCGGAATTCCGGAACTGGTTCCGGAATTAGGGTTTATCATATTTTTATTAGAATTTTTAATGAAAAACAACAAAAAATATGAAATACTGATACTTTACATTTATTCAAGAAAGTATTGTTTTAGAGGAATTTAATCTGAAGTATTATTAATCGTAAAATATCAATAAATTGAGTAGTGTCGTCTTTGCACCTTATTACTAATGGTCACTTTTATTCACTACAATGATTCGGTGTATTTATTTGGGGAAACTACGGATGCTAGAAATCGGTTACATGCCCAATTTTATAAAATTTCTAAATATAACGGCTTCGTAGCCTAGTAGGTAGGTAGGAAAAGTGGACCTGTTTACGAAGATGAAGGTCCTGGGGTTCCGATCTCGGTAAGGTCATTTACTGTGTTATGACGATTATTTTTTTCTGAGTAAAGGTTGTTTTCTATGCATTAAAGTAGGTATTCAGCTATAGGTACATATTACCTTTATGCATTGCCGACTAGTGCCAAAAACGCAAGCCTTATTGAGATTACGCTTTTTAAGTTTGGTTTTTTAGGGTTCCGTAGCCAAATGACAAAAAACGGAACCCTTATAGATTCGTCATGTCTGTCTGTCCGTCTGTCTGTCCGTCCGTATGTCACAGCCACTTTTCTCCGAAACTATAAGAACTATACTGTTGAAACTTGGTAAGTAGATGTATTCTGTGAACCGCATTAAGATTTTCACACAAAAATAGAAAAAAAACAATAAATTTTTGGGGTTCCCCATACTTCGAACTGAAACTCAAAATTTTTTTTTTTCATCTAACCCATACGTGTGGGGTATCTATGGATAGGTCTTCAAAAATGATATAGAGGTTCCTAATATCATTTTTTTCTAAACTGAATAGTTTGCGCGAGAGACACTTCCAAAGTGGTAAAATGTGTGTCCCCCCCCCCTAACTTCTAAAATAAGAGAATGATAAAACTAAAAAAAATATATGATGTACATTACCATGTAAACTTCCACCGAAAATTGGTTTGAACGAGATCTAGCAAGTAGTTTTTTTTTAATACGTCATAAATCGCCTAAATACGGAACCCTTCATGGGCGAGTCCGACTCGCACTTGGCCGCTTTTTCCTTACTAGTTCCTAAATTCCTAATTCAGAATATAAGCTTCTACAGGATCCGAAAATTCCATCGAGGAAACTTCTTTCTGAATTGAGAATAAAATATCCAAATGTTTATAAATTTTAAATCAAAACGTTCGAGTTGGTAGGATTCTGGGCCACTGACTTAATATAAAAGAAATAGACACACAAAGCAGAACAAAAACGTCAAGAAATGTGGATCCCAATGACGCTTCGCACCATTTGCATTGATGATAAAAACGCTTACGTAAATTTTGAGTCAAGATAAATGTTTCGTACAGAAAAGAGCTTAATGTCGTAAGCATTAAGTGTCAAATTTGCAAACATAAGTACCAACACTGTTAAAAAATTTAGTCCGATGGCACTAAACGTACGTATTTACGTCAAACAACGTCAAACGAGAATAATGAACGAATGGAGTCACTTTGGTACACTTTAATATGTATTACTGTACAGGAAAACCAATTGAAGTAATAAATAAAACAAATTTAATTTAATCGGGAGCTCAAATAAAATTAATTCGTGGTTCAAATTCAAACAAATTAAATTTTATTTCGTAAGTATACGTCTTTAAATACTAATTTCCTTGAAATAAATTCTACTTATTAAATAACTGTGTATCTAAGATCTACATTTACTCATAGCGCGGGTGTACGGGGACATTTAGATACTGATTGGATTTTTTTTATAAAGTCTACCTATACTTTATAAAAAAATCCTGTGGTTGTCACTGTGTTCCGACAGGTTTAGCATTTACAGTTAGTCGATATAAGCCCTTATTGGTGGTGTATATGTCGGAAACAGGGAAATGGCCCGAACACACAAGTGCCGTTTTGCCTTGTTTAAAACTGCATCACCCCTATCTCTTGCTATAATTAAATAGCAGTCCACTTTGCACGTCGCATAGGTTTTCTTGGAAATCTTGAATTTAAACATAATATTATTTCTTATGAATTCCATATAAAAATATAAAAAAATATTGACCTCACATCGACTCATTAGATTTTTGTTCCTTAACATCCCTTCTTTGGTACTAACAAATTAATTTATTCAAAACCATAAAATTACCACCAGATTACATAAATTATGTAATGCTATCCAAAGAACTAACCGAAAGAAATACATTCCATCCTTTTTCCTTGTTTTATCATTGTTATTTTTACATATTTTAACGGCACATTTCGTAATTGTTGACAACTTCACATTTGAGCGTTTCAAACAAGACTAAACGAAAAAGTAATGCATGATCTGTTTTGACATCACTTTTGTGGGGCCATTTTTGGCGGCTGATTGGGTATCCAGTTCTTTATACTATATCAATGTTCTGGGCAAGTAAATGTATGGCTTTGCTTAAGCAAGTATCAAAAGTAAAAAAAATATGGTTACGTTAACGGGCATGTTAAATGTTAATGCATGCTGCTAGACTTCAGACTTTTATCAGTGACGGCTAATAACACCAGCATAGTGTAGTTTTCTTGGAAATTTTCAGTAGTAAACGTATTAAGATCTAATAAAAGTATTTAAATCCAATTCCGGAATTTTCGATATTCAGTGGTCTCAATTCCGGAATTGTAATATCGGAGAATTGGTCCGAGATTCCGGAATTTCGAAATTCCGGAATGCAAGCCCTAATTAATTCTAAGTGCAATTTTAATATTGAAATTAAATAATAAATCCCTAAGAGTGGGAAGTGGAGTAGGGAATGATTTGGAAATGGAAAATTTCGAACCCCATATAACAACATGAGAAGTTACCGAACTTTTCCATGTGGACATTTCACAATTATTAATTCCCTATTTAGAATAGCTGCTAGACTATTAGGCATCAGACATTTTCTGTCTTTATTTTTTTAGTTATTTTTACACCTAATTGTAAATGTGACAGTGTATCGTAGTGTACATTACGGAGCCTTAATTTACTCATTAAAACCCAAAATTATATTTAAAAACTATTTAATTGACGATGAACGTCTTACATGTTCTATGTGAAAAAGTGCAAGGGACGGGTAGGTATACAAAATTATTGGTATCGGTGCTGTAAGCGCCTGTCGAATGTTGAAAGGCAAACAATCATCGTTTCACAGCAATCGTAGACTAGCTTCAGGAGTCTGAACATCTTCCCGCCTCGTTGAAAGGAACAGCCTTTCAAAACTTCAAGTCCTCCGGTGATGGTAGAGGGCAGAGGCGAACGAGTGGTCGTCGTACGCATCCCTTTGTGGTGGTTACGTCTGCAACCCTGGCAACACCGTCGGCTCCCGGGAACAAGCGCGTAACCCTTCCAAGGCGCCAGCATAGCGGAGGCACGTGATCTTCGTGGAGCAGAACCAAGTCGCCCAAATTAAGTTTGGCAGTGTTTGTTCTCCATTTGGTTCTCTCTTGTAATTCGGATATATATTCTCTCTGCCATCTATTCCAAAAATGCTGGCGTATCTTTTCTATCCTAGCATAACGTTGAAGAGACATCTCCTGGCGGTTCTCCAGTGCAGGCGACGGCAGTGCAGTCAATGGTCTTCCGATTAAGAAGTGCCCTGGAGAGAGGGAAAGGAGGTCGTCAGGGGACGTAGACATGGGGCACAAGGGACGACTGTTTAGAATCGCTTCCACTTGCGCAAATAGAGTTCCTATTTCCTCAAATGTCAAATGGCTATTGCCTATTACACGTTTTATATGGTGCTTTGCGGATTTTACTCCGGCCTCCCAGATACCGCCGAAGTGAGGTGCGTAAGTTGGAGTGAATATGAACTTTATGTATTCTTGATTCGCAAAATCAGACATAGGTTCCTGATTAGCTTTTATAAATTGACCTATTTCTTTAGCCGCGGAGACAAAGTTTCGACCATTGTCACAGAATATTTCCGCAGGCTTGCCCCTTCGCGCAATGAACCTCCTAAGCGTCATTATGAAAGCATTTTTTGTTAGATCACTAACCGCTTCTAAGTGCAAACATTTATAGCGTAAACACACAAATAAACATAAATAGCATTTTATTAATTTAGCACCTCGACCCTTCCTATTTAAAATATAGAAAGGTCCCGCAAAATCTAAACCTACTGATATAAACGGAAAATCCGCATTTATTCTCTGAGCTGGGAGATTTCCCATTTTTGGGGTCAGAGTCTTGCCGCGAGCACGCCTGCATCGCATGCAATTGTTTACTGTGCGCTGAGCAAGGCGTCTTCCATTTATAGGCCATACGGTTTCCTTAACAAGAGACAACAATAATTGAGGAGGCGCGTGCATATGTTTTATGTGCACATTGGCAAATATAAGTTTTGATAAACGATGAGATGCGTGAAGCAAAATTTGGTGCTTCTTTTCATACGGATAATCAGATGCATCGATTCGACCGCCAACCCTAATCACCTTGTCGTTATCTAAAAAAGGTGAAAGCTTTAATATTTTAGATTTAGAGCTTAACGGCTTAGATTTAGTAAGCATCTCGTACTCATCTTGGAACGATTGTTTTTGAGCGATTAAACAGAGAAATTTAAACGATTCTGTCAACTCGTCAACAGTTAAAACACCTACTCGTTTATTTTTAGGATTTTTTAGATTAAATATCATTCTCTTAACATATGCAAACGATCTTTGCAATTTATTTAGCGTAGAATATTTTTCGAAGTCTACGATGGGAGTTTCTAAATTTACAACATTACATTTAGTTTCAGGTAAGTCATCAATTTTAAGATTATTTAAAACAGGCCATTTAGATTCATCTTCAGTTAAAAATGTAGGTCCAAACCACCACAGATCCAGCTTTGGAAGCTGGCAGGCATCCACTCCCCGCGAAATTAAATCAGCTGGATTTGCAGAGGTAGGCACATATCTCCACGTTGATTCTTTAGTCTTTTCTAAGATTTCATTTATGCGATTAGCCACGAATACCTTTAGTTTAGCAGATTTATTATGCAACCAGCTCAGCACGATACTTGAGTCGCACCAATGCACGACACGATCCGGCTTGTATCTGAGAGAGTCTAGGACTGCCCTGCTGAGCCTGGCAGCGAGCAGCGCAGCACCTAGCTCCTGCCGCGGCATGGTCGTAGGCGACAGTTGAGCGACTTTTGATTTTGAGCATAGCAGCCTGACAATGACGTCACCGTTTTCAGATAGAGACTTCATATAAATACAGGCACCAAGGGCCGACTGTGATGCGTCACTGAAAACGTGCATTTCAATCAATTTTGGTGAATCACATAAAACTCGCCTATCTATTTTGAGATTTTGGATGAATGGTATGTTTTCGACAAATTTTTCCCACTCTTTTTTAATATAATCCGGAACAGGTAAGTCCCAATCTATTTTAAGCTCCCATAATTTTTGTAATAGCATTTTTGGTTTAATTATACATAGACTTAAACAACCTAGTGGGTCAAATATTTTAAATGCGTTTGACATAATGTATCTTTTAGTTATGACATCACTCGGAATAGGATCTTTCACAGGAAAGTTTAGCGTATCATTAACTGGGCTCCATCCTAACCCGAGAGTGCTAGCTGATTCACTAATGATTAAATTCTCTTGTGTATTTATGTTAGCATCTTCAAACAGAGACGATAAGTTACTTTTGTATTTTCTTAAATTAAAACATCCTGTCTTTAGTGCCTCAGAAACTGATTTTTGTATATATTTTAATTCGTATTCACTATTGGCTCCAGTGATCAGGTCATCAACATAGAAATCTTTTTGTATTATAGTTTTGATGAGCTGATCACTCTGCTCCTCTCCTACTTGAAATAAACATCGCGTGCTCAAATAGCTCGCACTTCCGGTACCGTAAGTTAGAGTATTCAATCGCAGCGTTTTAAGGGGGCTAGACTCATCTTCTCTCCATACTATCAATTGCAGATTTCGGTCATCGTCGTGAACTTGAACCTGGCGGTACATTTTCTCGATATCGCCAGAGAGAATGTACCGGTATTGTCTCGCTCTTACAAGAATGGAGAAAAGAGAGTCCTGGACATTTGGCCCCACCAAAAGAATGTCATTGAGTGATTTACCAGAGGAGGAAGCAGCTGAGGCGTCGTACACGACGCGTAGGGATGTAGATTCACTATTTTTAAAAACAGCATGATGGCACAAAAAGTAGTTAGGATTTGGCTTGAGCAAGCTAGACTCAGACAGATGGCCTAGCTCTGCATACTCATTTATGAATGTAGTGTATTCGGATTTCAAGGTCGGATTTCGCTTGAATTTTCGTTCCAAATTTAAAAATCTTCTTTTAGCTAAGTTGTAGGAATCCCCAAGACATTCAGGTGATTCAGTTAACGGCAATTTAACGCAAAATCTACCGTTATCTAGCCGTATAGTGTTCGTTAGGAAATGATTTTCACATTCCTGCTCATTTTGATTTAAAGCATTTTTGTTAGGAACCTCTTCGGTCTCCCAGAATTTAGTTAGCATATTTTCGATGTTTTGTTGTGATTTAGATATAATTGCATGATTACAATTAATTTTATTTTGAATTTTGTTATTTGTATCGTTAGTATTTTGATTTTTGTTATTTTGATTGTTAGTATTAGTATACATTCGTCCGCATATTAACCAACCAAATTTAGAATCTCGTAGTGTAGGCATAGAGGGACCTAGAGAAAGTTTTTTGGTACCTAGGATGTCCCAAAATATGTCCGCGCCGATCAAAATCTCGATCTCGCCTGGTTGGTTAAAATCGGGATCCGCTAGTCGGATATGTTTAGGTATCTGTAGACTTTGGACATCTACTGGACGTTCACGAATGTTGCCTGTTAGCTCCTTTAGCACAAAGCACGATAAGGCAAGTTTATATGGATTATGTAGTGAATGAATTTGCGTAGTACATCTTTCGACAATGTTGTCTACACATTTATTGCCAGCTCCTATCAGATTTATACAGTCGATAGGATTCGATTGTAGTGACAATCTTTCTTTTAGCGATTGTTTGATAAATGAAAACTCACTCCCGTTGTCTAGGAAAGCTCGTACTCTTTCTTTTTGATTTGTTTTAGGATTACACACTTCGATTATTGCAGTAGACAAAAGCCCTCGGTTATTGTCCAAGTCAAAAAAGTTTGCCGCTGATGATGCGTTGCTGACCGTAGCAGCACTACTTATTATGCCCGGACTAGTCCGGCTAGGCTCGTGAAGCAAGCTGTTGTGCCTCTGATTACAATCCCGACAAGGACCTCCACGACACTCGCTGACCGGATGACCTTGCCTAAGGCAGTTGGCACACAACTTGTAATTCGCGACGTCGGCTAATTTGTCTTTTATGCTTTTAGCAGCAAAAGTAGGGCAATCGTATATTCTATGGTTGTCGCTGCATATTATACATACAGCAGTACCAGGTGTATAGGTATTTTGTTTAAAATTAGGCTTTGATTTTTGGTAAACACCTGCAAATGATTTTATTTTGTTATTATTGTAGCTATTATTTTGGTGATTAGGTGCTGGCGGGCTTGGTCGTGACGTAGAAGGTAAAAATTTGGAATTACCGGTCTCATGTTTATTGCGATTTAGTGCCTCAAGGACGTCCGCACGATTAATTAAAAATTTATGAAATTGATCCAAAGTAGGGACGTCATCGAGCGTGTTACGGTACTCTTCCCACTTCATTAAAGTTTGGCTGTCTAATTTAGACGTCAACATGAATATAACAAGCATATCCCACTTGTCGGTCGGCTGGCCTAAACTCGACAATGCTCTCAAATTTTTAGTGACATGATCGACCAAGAAACGAAGTGCCTTTTCGGACTCGCGGGCGGGCGCTTGTATATTAAACAGTGAACTTAGGTGGTGGTTGACAAGCAACCTTTTATTATTGTAGCGGTCGCCTAGCAACTTCCAGGCTTCTTCGTAATTGGCAGACGACACCTCTAAGTTAGAAATAATTCTAGCCGCATCGCCCTCTAAGTAGGATATGAGGTAGTGAAATTTATGTATAGGCTTTATACGTTCATTTTTGTGAATAAGATTTTCGAATGTATCACGAAACTCAAGCCAGCGGAAATACGCACCATCGAATTTTGAAATTTGTATTTGTGGCAATTTAAAACCTTGATCCTGATGATCGTGAGTACATTGAGCGGGCACAGGAACGGCGACCGAATTGCGTCGTTCCATTTCGATCGCACTGTATTTTTCAATTAATGTTTTGGCCTTTGCAATGTTTGTAATAATATTTTGCTCAATCATCTCCCGTTCATCAAGCTCAGTCGACAATTGGTCAGCATTCAGGACCTCAATCTCATTTTGCAATGTGTCGAACTTGGATGACAAACCCTCAAGCTTGCTAAGCTTAAGACTTAGCTCAGCCAATTCAATATTAGAAATTTCCTCCTTTGTATTCAACGTATTTATATAAATTTTAAATTTAGTAATTTGCCCTTTAATTGAACTTCGCGAAACAGTTAATTCTTTCAAGCGTTTTGCGGCCAAAGCCTTTTGTTTCTCATCCTCGCTCGACATTGTTATTACCTATTCAGTTTTAGGTAAACAAAAACTGTTAACTATAATAAAGATAACAAAAGGTTTATCTCACGCTCCTCACTACGGTGTACTTGCCGCTGGGAGTCCGGCTGCGCGAGCTCAGCTGACTGGTAGCTACTTGATATTATAACGGGACTTGCTACGCTGAGCCGCGCCGTGACGATCCTGGAATAGTCGGCGAAACACTTTAAATACAATGAAATTATTGTTGAATGAGGTAAAATGAGGGCTAATTTAAAAGATAAAACCAATTTGTAACGGTAAAATTGTTTTAGGTTAGGTAGGTTACGTAATGTTTTAGCAATAATTTACGTTAATTTGTCTCGAAAGTAGCTTATTTTTAATGAAATATGTAAATAATGTATAGAATACAACTAATTAAGCATGGGCCACCATATGATTTAGATAATGTAATTGAAATATTAGGTTGAAAGTACGATATTACCAAAGAATGTAACTAGATATAAAGTGATTATTTTTACGATATTTTTGTGTACTTGCGTAGGTGGAAGTATAATATACCTCTTTAAGAGTATCTAAAAGAAAATTGTTTACAATTTTGACTATTAGATAAAAGATTTGGACTTTGGAAGGACAAAGGAAGGGCACTTAGCTATGGCAACTGCTTCGACGCGCAGGGTGAACTTTCGACGTTGCACTGCACTGCACTCCACAATCCAGCCAAGATTTACTCTTCTGCTCGTATCTTCTCCCAGGGACAGGAATCTTCTAGTTACTGCATACGCGCCCTTGCTGCATACGCGCCTTTGTACTATCGCACTTTCTTTCTTGATTTTTCTTGATTTTCGTAGGTTCCCCCATGGGCCAACAATTAATGTATCGTAGTGTACATTACGGAGCCTTAATTTACTCATTAAAACCCAAAATTATATTTAAAAACTATTTAATTGACGATGAACGTCTTACATGTTCTATGTGAAAAAGTGCAAGGGACGGGTAGGTATACAAAATTATTGGTATCGGTGCTGTAAGCGCCTGTCGAATGTTGAAAGGCAAACAATCATCGTTTCACAGCAATCGTAGACTAGCTTCAGGAGTCTGAACAGACAGTAACCTTGAGGCTTCCTTGTTTGCGGTTCCGACTGGGTGCACAGTAAAATTAGTAGTAGTAATTTTTTTATTGTGACAGTTTGCTACCCTTCTAATGAATAAAAAAGTTTATTCCTATCCTAAATGTAAAGTTAGCTTGACCTTGTTTTTAGCGCTGAAAGTCAATCGTAATCTCAGTAACTATAGTATTAACGACCGACTTTAATGTTTCCCGGTATTTACTTCGGAAACACCTAAATATAGTTTAGTATAAGCTTTAGCATTCGTTAGTTAAAATAGAAGTTTTGCCAGGCATGGCTCATTCCGCGATTTTGTCGCGTCGCTACAAGTTCATGCGGCCCGGCCCGCACCAATTTTGGTGTCTAGCCATAGTAGTTGCCGGTTGCCGCGCACCGCTACGGAACGGACGCTTGCTCGCGCTTGCTGTCATATTTGTCGTAATAGACGCGTTTTGTTATACTTCGTTTTTTTTTTGCATTAGAAATAAGGTAAACAATCTTGATGTGTCTTTTAATTGAAAAACACATTTTAAAAATAAGTTACGGTAAATATGTAACAATTATGAATCTAATACGATCTTTTATAGTCTTCTGCTTTCATAAGTACCTAATAGTTATTGATTTTTTAAAAGTGTTTTTCAATTAAAAGACGTCAAAATAGCTTACCTTCTTTCAAGTTCTTTCTAATGCTAAAAAAACGAACTATAGAGAGTGAATCATCTGTACCTAGTTACTACTTATTATTACACGACTGCCCAAAAAAAGGAGTGTATTGTTTTCAGCGTTCATGTTTGTGGGTATGTAAGTTTCTTTGTTCCACCCTAGCAGCTAAATGCCTGAACCGATTTAGATGTATGATATCATTAGAATCCTTACGTCATCCCGGGTGACATAGGCTATATGACGTCATTATAAAAACAATATGGCGGACTAAATACGCCATATTGCGCAACTTTAAGAAAAAAATATCTTGCAAACCCATCGAGTAGGGCATCAAAATGAAGCGCTTTGAAAGACGATCAATAATATATATATATATATACAATATGAGGATTTCAGTCTAATTTCGAGAAAGTAAGAATTCACAAAATATGTTAAGGAAAGCTAATCTCATAAAACCAAATATTATCCTATTGTTGTTGGGATATTAAAAGGAAGTGGTTTGACCCCTGATCATAAAAAAAAATTATACATAGGTATTATATTAATGATATTTCACTTGTTTTGAAACCAAGCCAATATGTTCTAAATTGCGCTAAGGGTATAGAAAAGTTTTTTAGCTTTTCAGTTCGCTTTAAACTGCAGTCGTGTTTTTTAATTATTAATTTATTTATTTTATTTATTCTGTGGGCAGTTGCCTATAGTACTGAGATTCGGTTTACATTCAGACTATCCAGATACCCTATTATGAAGCGTTTAGTAATAGCGCGAGATCACCGCACTGGGGGCCTAGCCAAGATGATAAGATATAGTTCGGACAGAAACGAAATTAAACGCTATCTGTGTCTATCGCACTAATATGGAAGAGTTATAGAGAGACAGATAGCGTTTCAAACGATTGGCATATTGGCTAGGCATACAGGTGAAATTTTACTTGTGTATAATTATTAAAATCTAGAACGTGAGCATGACTACTGAGTTGACCTTAGACTTCACATATTTAGCCATTTAATCTCTAGAAATATATAAAAAAAAAAAAAAAACATTTTACCGGACGCATCGCTTCAACCGCAGAATTCTGGACTCAGATCTCCAATTATGTAAAAATGGTATGAGTCACGACATTTACGAGGTTGATTTATCTGAGGCACGGTAAGCTGTGAATGTCCAGGCCGTATACAGTTCGGTTAAAACACGAAATCTGTGGAATTTTAAGTTAGGGAAGGAGGTAGGAGTCCTAGGTAGGACACATGACTATATGTACACAATGCTATGGCAGCTATATTTAAATCTACAATACAGTTAAACGGAAAGTCTTACGCCTTAGCTTCAAATTTATACCTAAGCGTCAATTCAGAACCGTCAATAATCAATTTACATGACTCTGACTCTGACCTTACTAGTTTAAAAACACTAGATGACTAGGTTATTGAAATTATTCAAAAGACACATCAGTAATAGTGATTCAAAGTTGCAAAATTCGATTAGCTAGCGTCTTACTTACAGGTCGTTGACCCGACCTTGATTCGCGACCGATCGCATTAGGATTCATTGCGATATTAATTGCCATTACATTCGTATGTACCGGTAGCGTAAACAGTTTTATTGTCTGTTTTACGTTTTCTTTATCAAATGATTAATTAGAATAAAATCAAAATAGTAACGGGAATAAAGACTAGGTAGAGCAGATGGTGTATGTTTTACTTTACTGCCCAATGTATGTAAAGTATCATTCTATGGAACTTGCTAACTATGTAAACAAAAGTCACTGGCGTGGCGATTTGTTTACATAGTTAGCAAGTTCCATAGAATGACACTTTAATATATATACTATTTAACTGTTATCTAGCGTTATTTCAGCACTACTATACTAATTAAGGGGGATACATGCATTTATACAGCGTAACTAAAAGTAATAGCCAAACCGGTATCGTCTTGAGTCGTCCCATTCGTTTTTTGTCAAGTTCTTAAATTAGTCCCATTCTGCTTTCAAGCAACAGAAAAAAGAAGAAAGCAGAATAGGACTCATCTAAGAACTTGGCAAAAAACGAATGGGACGATCCAAGCAAGACGATACTGCCAAACCCTACATTTACTAATCAATTCATTTATAATTTCAGAACCGCGAACACAAGCACCGTACCGAAGTGTACGTGATGACGGTCACCCAAGAGCTGGCCGAGTGGGAGGACGCGCGCCTCATGGGCCGCAAGCGGCAGTGGTTCTCCATCGACGACGCGCTGGCCCAGCTGGCGCTGCACAAGCCCATCCAACGGCACTACCTGCAGCAGGTGGGTCACTCTAACACAGGGCTCGTGTGGACGCGGGAGCGGGACGGCTGACGGACTCAAGTGTAGGACGGTCACCGAGAGCTGGCCGAGTGGGAGGACGCGCGCCTCATGGGCCGCAAGCGGCAGTGGTTCTCCATCGACGACGCGCTGGCCCAGCTGGCGCTGCACAAGCCCATCCAACGGCACTACCTGCAGCAGGTGGGTCACTCTAACACAGGGCTCGTGTGCACGCGGGAGCGGGACGGCTGACGGACTCAAGTGTAGGACGGTCACCGAGAGCTGGCCGAGTGGGAGCACGCGCGCCTCATGGGCCGCAAGCGGCAGTGGTTCTCCATCGACGACGCGCTGGCCCAGCTGGCGCTGCACAAGCCCATCCAACGGCACTACCTGCAGCAGGTGGGTCACTCTAACACAGGGCTCGTGTGGACGCGGGAGCGGGACGGCTGACGGACTCAAGTGTAGGACGGTCACCGAGAGCTGGCCGAGTGGGAGGACGCGCGCCTCATGGGCCGCAAGCGGCAGTGGTTCTCCATCGACGACGCGCTGGCCCAGCTGGCGCTGCACAAGCCCATCCAACGGCACTACCTGCAGCAGGTGGGTCACTCTAACACAGGGCTCGTGTGGACGCGGGAGCGGGACGGCTGACGGACTCAAGTGTAGGACGGTCACCGAGAGCTGGCCGAGTGGGAGGACGCGCGCCTCATGGGCCGCAAGCGGCAGTGGTTCTCCATCGACGACGCGCTGGCCCAGCTGGCGCTGCACAAGCCCATCCAACGGCACTACCTGCAGCAGGTGGGTCACTCTAACACAGGGCTCGTGTGCACGCGGGAGCGGGACGGCTGACGGACTCAAGTGTAGGACGGTCACCGAGAGCTGGCCGAGTGGGAGCACGCGCGCCTCATGGGCCGCAAGCGGCAGTGGTTCTCCATCGACGACGCGCTGGCCCAGCTGGCGCTGCACAAGCCCATCCAACGGCACTACCTGCAGCAGGTGGGTCACTCTAACACAGGGCTCGTGTGCACGCGGGAGCGGGACGGCTGACGGACTCAAGTGTAGGACGGTCACCGAGAGCTGGCCGAGTGGGAGGACGCGCGCCTCATGGGCCGCAAGCGGCAGTGGTTCTCCATCGACGACGCGCTGGCCCAGCTGGCGCTGCACAAGCCCATCCAACGGCACTACCTGCAGCAGGTGGGTCACTCTAACACAGGGCTCGTGTGCACGCGGGAGCGGGACGGCTGACGGACTCAAGTGTAGGACGGTCACCGAGAGCTGGCCGAGTGGGAGCACGCGCGCCTCATGGGCCGCAAGCGGCAGTGGTTCTCCATCGACGACGCGCTGGCCCAGCTGGCGCTGCACAAGCCCATCCAACGGCACTACCTGCAGCAGGTGGGTCACTCTAACACAGGGCTCGTGTGCACGCGGGAGCGGGACGGCTGACGGACTCAAGTGTAGGACGGTCACCGAGAGCTGGCCGAGTGGGAGGACGCGCGCCTCATGGGCCGCAAGCGGCAGTGGTTCTCCATCGACGACGCGCTGGCCCAGCTGGCGCTGCACAAGCCCATCCAACGGCACTACCTGCAGCAGGTGGGTCACTCTAACACAGGGCTCGTGTGCACGCGGGAGCGGGACGGCTGACGGACTCAAGTGTAGGACGGTCACCGAGAGCTGGCCGAGTGGGAGCACGCGCGCCTCATGGGCCGCAAGCGGCAGTGGTTCTCCATCGACGACGCGCTGGCCCAGCTGGCGCTGCACAAGCCCATCCAACGGCACTACCTGCAGCAGGTGGGTCACTCTAACACAGGGCTCGTGTGCACGCGGGAGCGGGACGGCTGACGGACTCAAGTGTAGGACGGTCACCGAGAGCTGGCCGAGTGGGAGCACGCGCGCCTCATGGGCCGCAAGCGGCAGTGGTTCTCCATCGACGACGCGCTGGCCCAGCTGGCGCTGCACAAGCCCATCCAACGGCACTACCTGCAGCAGGTGGGTCACTCTAACACAGGGCTCGTGTGGACGCGGGAGCGGGACGGCTGACGGACTCAAGTGTAGGACGGTCACCGAGAGCTGGCCGAGTGGGAGGACGCGCGCCTCATGGGCCGCAAGCGGCAGTGGTTCTCCATCGACGACGCGCTGGCCCAGCTGGCGCTGCACAAGCCCATCCAACGGCACTACCTGCAGCAGGTGGGTCACTCTAACACAGGGCTCGTGTGCACGCGGGAGCGGGACGGCTGACGGACTCAAGTGTAGGACGGTCACCGAGAGCTGGCCGAGTGGGAGCACGCGCGCCTCATGGGCCGCAAGCGGCAGTGGTTCTCCATCGACGACGCGCTGGCCCAGCTGGCGCTGCACAAGCCCATCCAACGGCACTACCTGCAGCAGGTGGGTCACTCTAACACAGGGCTCGTGTGCACGCGGGAGCGGGACGGCTGACGGACTCAAGTGTAGGACGGTCACCGAGAGCTGGCCGAGTGGGAGGACGCGCGCCTCATGGGCCGCAAGCGGCAGTGGTTCTCCATCGACGACGCGCTGGCCCAGCTGGCGCTGCACAAGCCCATCCAACGGCACTACCTGCAGCAGGTGGGTCACTCTAACACAGGGCTCGTGTGCACGCGGGAGCGGGACGGCTGACGGACTCAAGTGTAGGACGGTCACCGAGAGCTGGCCGAGTGGGAGCACGCGCGCCTCATGGGCCGCAAGCGGCAGTGGTTCTCCATCGACGACGCGCTGGCCCAGCTGGCGCTGCACAAGCCCATCCAACGGCACTACCTGCAGCAGGTGGGTCACTCTAACACAGGGCTCGTGTGGACGCGGGAGCGGGACGGCTGACGGACTCAAGTGTAGGACGGTCACCGAGAGCTGGCCGAGTGGGAGGACGCGCGCCTCATGGGCCGCAAGCGGCAGTGGTTCTCCATCGACGACGCGCTGGCCCAGCTGGCGCTGCACAAGCCCATCCAACGGCACTACCTGCAGCAGGTGGGTCACTCTAACACAGGGCTCGTGTGCACGCGGGAGCGGGACGGCTGACGGACTCAAGTGTAGGACGGTCACCGAGAGCTGGCCGAGTGGGAGCACGCGCGCCTCATGGGCCGCAAGCGGCAGTGGTTCTCCATCGACGACGCGCTGGCCCAGCTGGCGCTGCACAAGCCCATCCAACGGCACTACCTGCAGCAGGTGGGTCACTCTAACACAGGGCTCGTGTGCACGCGGGAGCGGGACGGCTGACGAAGTCAAGTGTAGGACGGTCACCAAGAGCGAACTGATACGATATGACCTTCAAGAAAAGAGCGTCTTAAAGGCACTTGCAACCTCTCTCCCCTCTGGTCTTGCAGATGTCCATGGGCGATGGTAATTGCTTACCATCAGGCGATTTGTCTGCTGGTTTTCCTCCTACATGAAAAAACCGGACAAGTGCGAGTTGGACTCTCCCACCGAGAGTTCCGTACTTTTTAGTATTTGTTGTTATAGGGGCAACAGAAATACACCATCTGTGAAAATTTCAACTGTCTAGCTATCACGGTCCGTGAGATACAGCCTAGTGACAGACAGACGGACGGACAGCGGAGTCTTAGTAATAGGGTCCCGTTTTTCCCCTTTGGGTACAGAACCCTAAACATGCACCCTCTATCTATGTCAATAATTGCGTTAAACTGGGTGGGTGGGTCCAGTTGAGCATGAAGCTATATTCAAAACACAGTCTACTGACTGAAGATAAATACGCGAGATATAAGCCACGATAAATATTTCAATTTCCAATTCATTAAAATTTTAGGGGCCCACTGATGCAATGATGATCACTGATCAGTCCGCCGAACGATATAGGCCTGTCAGAGCTGTCAATCTTTGCGTTTAAGGGCTCATTTAAACGGTGCGAGAATTCGCATAGGAGTTTCGTTACATTGCGTCATTTGATCGGTCGGCTGAATTGACGTAACCTCAATGGCCGCAATGTAACTAAAATCGTATACGAGTTCGCGCGCCGTCCAAATGAGCCTATAACTGACAGTGCCCCCTTAGATGTGTCAAAATTTCTACATTAACCATTCTTGTGTAATTATTTGCCTAATGTTTCTTCTTTTCTCCATTCCAGCTCCGACGCAGCCGGAAGCCAGACCCGGACGGGAGCTAAGCTGTGTCCTGACAGGTTTTTGTGATGTTTGCTGTCGCCTCCCACATCTCGCCACATTCTGACCTTCGACACAAGATAACTTGATACTAAAGTCTATTTTTTTATTCGGTAGACTGAAATGACAGTTAATAGTATGAAATGACATTTCATGTTCATACAATTAGCTGTCATTTCAGTCTACCGAATAAAAAAATAGACTTTAGAATACTGCAAATACGTTGATCGTTCTTTAACACATTCCTTGCCACCCAGCCAAACAAGACATCCGCGCCAGGCCACAAAAATTTCTTCATATAAAGGTGTAAAGTAGCATTCAATAGAACTTGCTAACTATGCAAACAAAAGTTACTAGTAAATTGACATTCAGTGTCAGTTTTAGTATGGCGGTTTGTTTACATAGTTAGCAAGTTCTATTGAATGACACTTTAGTATCACGATCCCGACTATCGGGTCGTCCGGCCTGGGAACGAAATCATAAAATACCCGATAGTCGAGTTTTCGGCACTGAATGTGTTAAAGTAAAATCCATGATTTCCGTTTTAAACTTGTTTATAATAACTGCATTCCCGTTGCCAGGGAGGTTTTGAGATTATACTGAGCCACTTTTGCTATGGGACCAACCCCGAAATCGCGAAAAGAAAAATTTGGCTGTTTCATACATTTTGGCTGGTCCATTTTCTATGGGAGGGTAATTTTTTTTTTTCGCGATTTCAGGGTTGGTCCCATAGTAAAAGTTGCTCAGTATAAACCCAAAACCTCCCTGGCAACGGGAATGCAGTTATTTTTTTGGACTTGAGGTTTGGACCATAGAGAAATAGTAAGACAAGAGTGCTCACTCCATACATCAGTTCAGACTATTAATTTCAGTGTCTACATCTAGCATCGAGTAGCGGAACTATCAGTACTGCTACATCTATTGTCAAGTAGCAGTACTGATAGTTCCGCTACTCGATGCTAGATGCTAATAGTATTTTTGGTACTAAAACTGATGTATGGAGTGAGCACTCTATGTATTTTTTTCTCTATGGTTTGGACTAACTACAGACACTACAGTTAAAATTTGTCTAAAAATGATGACGTCAGCGGGCCTAGGAACTAAGTTTGGTTTATAGTACATTGGTATTGGTATACTGTCAGTTTTTTTAGCGTTATAAAGAACTCCGCAGAAGTAATCATGTGGTTGTAAGTCAGGCAGTTGATGCGGTAAAATTTTTATTAATAAAAGATTATATTAAGGTAATTAAGGTATCTAGTGTCTTGATATCTTGTAACTTGTTAGGTTAGAATGGGACGGTGCTGGGAGGCATAACTTTCGCATTATACATTGTAGATGCCGCATATTTTAATCTTCTACAATAATATTTTAGCAGTGTTGGCTTTCGATTTGTCCTCGTTTTACACCAGTAATTGTATTTATTATAATCATAACACTTATTTAACTTATGAATAGACAGCTGTTTAGTCATCATCTCAAACAGGGCTTAATGTATGGGCAATAAATCGTATACATATTTTTGGCACTTTGTCCGTGTCGATATTTAATACCTTGACTAGACACAGAACGTGGCGCCTCGCGAGGCAACTCGGTCTGTAAAAATGCCTCGCCCGAGCGTGCGTATGTGCGTGCCTATTTAAGTGAAAAACGCTGAAAAAAGTTTCACTAGATGTCGCTTCTACATCGAATGATACTCCCATAAGCTATGTCCACACTGTGCCTTTTTTCATTAAAACAAAAACATGCGTCAAATTACATTCAACAAAACGTCTAAAGATGTGACGACTTACGGCATAACTATTGTCTAAGTAACCTTCAAGACCTAAGTGGGTCAGTAGGTGGGTCTAAGTGGGTCAATTTGACAAATGTGCAATAACCACAGCCACAATGAATGAATGAATGAATACCACCAAAAAAAATGCATGCAATGGCCACAGTTGCACTTACAGCCGGGTGCCATAGTCGTGCACATAGCCCATTGGCGAGTGACGTTTTTGAATATTACGAATGCAGTGAAAAACTGAACTTTTTTTTTAAAGTAAAGATAGACCCCTAAGCCAACACTTTCATAATCGACCGCTGTAGGGATGGGTATGAGATTACTGTTATTTTATTAAGCCGCTCAGTTTGTATGATATACTGTCCTATATGAATGACAAGTGTAATTCTAATGTCAAATTATCATAGCATGAATGAACATTTATACTGTAAATTAAGACGATTTTAATCAACCATCAATAGATCTGTTTCATGTTTTATTATAATTATTATACTTTATTTAATTAGTTACTGGAGTTGTATTCTTCGGTCATTCACAAGTTATAATAGGGCAGTATAAAAGTGAAAATGTATATTTATTGTACTCTTAATACAACTGCAAGAAACCACTGTTAAGTGTAGACTTAATAATTATTTGGTATCTCGCAGTAAGACTTTCATCAATTGTATTGCCTGTTTAACAATAGAAAATATTGAGTTGCCACTCGTTCATAAAATACCATGGATTCTTACGCCTGAACGCCACGCCTATCATAAAATGCCACATCCTCAAAATAACATAGATTCTTATCCGTGAACGCCACACATATCATAAAATGCCACATCCTCGAAATAACATAGTTTCGTAACCCTGAACGCCACGCATATCGTGTGCGGCGCGTTATCGTGAACCTTGTCGGAATACACGAAGGTTTATATGCCGCGGGCGGCAGTTGACGTCTTTGATGGTATCTTTCGCAACAACATACCTATCAAGCTTATAAAATATCACTGTTTCAATCATGTATCTATAGTGCGTTCTAATTAGTTACCAAGATTGCGATGGACCAGGAGTTGATGTTACATTATTTATTACGTACCGGTTGTGCTTAAATGAACTTGGACGTATCAAATTGTCCCGTACATAAAGGGCCAAATAAACTACAGCTTTGGGATACGATAAAATAGCATATAGAAATAGTTTTTTGTTCAATATTGAGTGGGACTATATTATCCGATATAGGAACCCTTGAAATATGGGGTAAAAGATGAGTTAAACATCAGATTTTTTTTGACATTATTTTGATAGTTTGATAATGTGGCATATTGTGAAATTGTTGCAACTTATCAACGATTTACAGGTAGATTCACGAAAATAGATCCAATGAGTGAATGATAAATCCATTTTCATTTTATTGGTACATTTCGTGAAATTACCTATAAACATGCAATACATTCTCTCCCATTCAAACTTTCGTTACTTTTCATATGACAGTAGTAATAAAATTACATTTTCACAGTAAATATCTTTAATGAATTTAAATGTGGAATCAGTCTGACATTCACATTTGCCTGTCACTAGTTAGGTTAGGTTACCGGACTGAAACTCGGCTAGGGAACTTGAGCGGAAACTGTGAACCTTATCAACGAAATAAGGATCACTGTTGGACGCGTTTGACGAAAGTTTGTAAGAGTAAAATGACAACGCGCGCGTAGAATTTTGAGATTTTTAGCTTGTAAAGTGACAACCCTAAAGAGAGATGTCATGCTCCTTGGCAACCCCACTTTTCGTTTTGAATTTTGATTTTTACAAGCTTTTCATTAACTTGCAATGTATGTTTAGTTTGTAAGGATCAAATCTTGCAAGCTAAATTTGACCCACTTCCCGGTTTCCGATGAAGATTAAAATTTGCATACATATGTAAGTCGGGTGACAAATGACAAATATGACAATGCCATATTATGGTACCATCGAGCTGATCTGATGATGGAGACAGGAGGCGGCCATAGGAACTCTGTGATAAAACAACACAACCTGTGTGTGTGTTTGGATTTCTAGAATGGTCTCTATGAGTATTGGTTACATGTGGAAAGAAAAGTACAGTCAGCGATAAAAGCTTGTACCAAAAATGAAATTATTGCCAAAAACTTATTTCTTTTACTTGGTAAGTTAGTAACAGTTCTACTGAATGTACATACTCAAAACTTCTTATACTTTAATTGATTGAATGTGTAATTATTGAACTTGGGGTTGCTATTGATCATCTCAACAACCCACAGATTTTTTATCTAGAATCTTTAATCTTACCTTTTTAGTAAAAAAGACAGAAGAAACTTGGAGTCTTAATATTTACGTTCATATACATTATTCAATTGGAATTCGGAGTTCAGGATCGTCATTGAAAAAAAAAACTGAAAGTGGAGTTGCCAAGTAGATTGACATTAACATAGTGCTAGCGAATTTGGTATTTATTTTTTGGACATTAAGAGCTCATTTTTGATGTTTTTTGCGCGCGAGTTGTCACTTTTCCACAGTAACGTTGGCGGTATTGGTAGATCATCGCTATGAACACTTCTTTTCTATTTTTACGTATATTTTTATACTACGATGGAATAAATGTTAATTTTATTTTGTTAGCATTAAAACGAAAAAGACATCGCCGATATTTTTATTTAAATGAAATCTTGTTTTTTTAAGTATCCTGGTATAGTTTTAATAATAAATTTATATTGCTCTTCTGTAAAGGGTTTTTGTTTGATAAACTGTCTCCAGATGATACATTTATCCTAAACCGACACTTTACATTATAAGGAAGGTCACTTACACAAGAATCCTGATAGTAGCGAGGGTTCACTGTATTATATTATTTGTTTGTACCGAAGTTTCCAATTTACTCTAACAAGTAAGAGGCACATATTTACGACAGGCGTGTCATCAATGTTTTTAATGTGTGGCGTTTGACACGATAGGCGTGCCATCATATTCTATGGCGTAAGGCACGCCTGTCGTGTTCCGAAATAATTGTTCGCCGCCACAGCCAAAAGTTTTCGAAAATGGAATACGCAACGAAACGGTTAAACTTTGGTAACAGTTAAATTTTGAGTAATATCTGATATTATTATGCCTTATTAAACTTTTCGACGCCGTGTCAAACACAAAAGCTATCACGCCTGACGCCACGTCACCGAAGTGTCAAAACTGAAATTGAACTTTATGCATATGCACGTAGGTCTATGTTGCTCTGTGATATGTGACCGATTAATCGGTCTTTGGCGTTGAACCTACGATGCGGATATATCGGTCATTGGCGTCCAAAAGGTTAAGGATTAAATAGATTAGATTAGTATTTTTTAGGTATTTATGCTTATATCCTAGAAATGCTAGCCAGGAACACCCATACACTGATAACATTATTGGGGTACGGATATATTTCGACCCCCAGCGCGAACTCCGCATTAGGGTCCGCGTGCACGTGGAGGCCCGTCGATTTGACAGTCGAGATGACAGACCTCATGTTCACGAACGGCATGTTTAGTGGGAACCCGAACATCTGAAAATAAAAAGTTTTATTTTTGAAGTGAAAACTTCTTTAGCGGCGCTGTGCACTTTTTGTGATGGGGAAAAAATGTTAAACTCGTAACAGGTGTCACGTGACCGTAAGACGTAAGACGGTCACGTGACCTGGTCGAAAAACTGTTACTTCAATGTCATTCAGTTTTTCTTTATTGATTTAAATGCCATCTAGTGAGTTTCCGAACTGGTATTAGGGCACTTTCACTTAACTGTGCACCTTTAACGGACGGTTAGCAATCGTTACAAAACGTGACGGTCAATGTCAGATCCCATACATTTTGTCGGGAATGTAACGGTTAGACGTTACTGAAACACGACTTAAGTCGCGCTTTAAGGTGCACAGTTAAGTGAAAATGCCCATAAATATAACTCGAGTACTAACAATGTAGTGCTTAGGTGTTTCAAGTAATGCGACGAAATAACGCTAGATGGCGTTAACCTCAATTATACATAGTGCTGCAGACATTTTGCAATAGTGATTGAGTTTTCACTTCTGCCGGCACTCCCTGAGTGCAACCCGTTGTTTTTTTTACTGTTGAAATGTATACCTACATATTAGAAAATATGCGCTGATAATAATTAGGGATAATCATGTACATCAAAATCTGTCATACTGTACTGTGGATATGACAATAGAGTCGGACCACGCTAAGTTTTCATACCTACTAAGTGCTACGAGGGGCACTAGAAAGTGAACCTTCTGTACCTAGTACCTATTACCTACTATTATTTATTCTGTGCCTAAAGTATATCCTACCTTGTGTGTGACCATTAGTTGTTTCAACCGCTGTCCTAACCCCGGCTTCTGTTCCGTGGGATTGAAGGCGTAGTACTCCCAAAACGGCAACTCTTCTCGAAGAAGCGTACTACAGTATCTGTACAACATAATGATTTAACCTTTTGAACGCCAAACGGCGCATCCATTTGCCGTGCCACTGACGCCACGGGGGTAAAATTTAGTTTTGTGAATAAATAATGCCAACCTAAAAATGGGGTGTTTTTCAGCAGATTTTCATCAAAAAACTATCAACGGCAAATGCCGTCTTTGCCGTCGTTGTCACGATTTTGCGTTGACGTCAATTGCCGTCTGTGGCGTTCAAAAGGTTAAAAAATCTTCACGTTAAATGGCGGCATGGTCAAGGAAAATTATAATCCAAAAGGTCTGATCAAGGTGGTTTGGATCTGATCATCAGCAAACTTATCACTCCGTCAGTGGGGAGACACTCCTGTGACTTCGGGCAAACTCGGCTCCGTTCGGCTCAGCATTGCTCCGAGCAATTATTAGTTGACACAACTTGACGTCCACAAACCGACCACAGATAAGATAATGACTTGAATTTTGACAAACCTAAATAGCCGAAAGGGATAGTGCCATAAGTTAGAAAGGGATATCATGATTCGACCCTGAATCGCTGTCAAACTTCGGTTTTGTAGGAAGTGTCCTTTCTGTACGGTAGTACTATTCTGTAACTCCGTTTAGGTATTACTGCTTTCAGAAATTTCTTATCTATGGCAAGTTACCTGTTCCAAATAGTTTTGACGTGAGGGCGCCACTGCTGCACCTTACTTTTAATCCGGCTCTCCAGAGCTACTCGTAAATTCTCGGCGCCGACGGCAGCGGAGTACAGACTGGTATCAGTCACTACTGGGAGCTTCATTACGAAAATAGATTTGTCGAATACCTGAGAAGTGAAAATATTATTAAGGGCTAATAAGGAAGATACCTGTTTCATTCTAATCTTAGAGTGGTTTACAAAGTAATTTGGATCTTATGTCCAAACTGAGTATAAAATTAGATAAAGCACTCACGGGCTGCCAATCTGAAGATCGAGTAAAATCAAAAGAGACGCTTTCACAATCGAGAGAAGACTGGACGTTCACCCAAATCTAAAAGAAAACAGTCGATTCATAATATATAAGATGGTCAAGCAAATCTTGTCAGTAGAAAAAGGCGCGAAATTCAAATTTTCTATGGGACGATATCTCTTCGCGCCTACATTTTTCAAATTTGCCGCCTTTTTCTACTGACAAGATCTGCTTGACCAAGTATAACTCATGTAAAAATCAAAAAACAAGTACCTGAGAATTTACACAATTATTACTCTATGCATAATTAATTATTAAGATAACTGTTTTCAAATCGGTCAAACCCCTTTGGAGGTAAATAGGCAACTCAAAATACAGCACGCAAAGTGAATTACTATTAAAGATATAGGGTACTCACATTATCATTGTCAAATACATAATTCACACTCTTCAGCGGGCAACTGACATCTCTCAACTCGAACCTCTCCCCACTAACTGCATCATAAACGTACCACACGAATCCATCGTTCCTCCCAAACAGTTTACTCTTATACTGATCACTGGACATAACTATTTTATGGGTGGTTAAATCGTATTTGGTGAGGACGTAAAAGCTTAGGCCTCGGGGGAGCCCTAGGCCTGCGGCGATGTAACATTTGAGGCCGAGATAGAGAAAATAGCTGGTTAGGAGGATAGTGTGGTCGAGGGGAGAGCCGTGGAGGACTTTTAGGAGTTCCTGAAAAAATTAGCTAGTTCGTTGGTTCGCTTTTTTAGTCTTATTGGGTCGTCTAACTCTAAACTAAACTGCTAATAAAATGCAACAAATAACCTACTTTATTAGGGTAAGGATCATCTGATTGCCTCTTCCAGCTGAGGCATTGTACTGAACTATGGTATCCGGTTCAAAGGACCAAATAGTTTTTGATCCGTAATTTTATTATCAGACCGAGCAGGAAATACACCAGGGGCCCGTTTCTCAAAAGCTTGTAACTTGTAATACAAGTGGAAGTCTCTTTTTAACAAAAGCTGTCAAAAAGTGACATCCGCTTGTATTAGTTACAAGATTTTGAGAAAAATATCCCGGCTCATATGACCACAGGAGGAGGCCCAACATTTTGTAGGGCCCTATTCGTCAAACAAACTTGCCACGTGACGTGACATTGGCCTCAGCAGGCCGTGTCACATTGTGTTTTCTCGTATTACAAGATTAGGTGACCTAAAAAAACACTTACCACCCCCAGTAACGTGACTACTCGTCTGTCTACTGGCTCGTAGCATGGAATGAGCGATACGTATCTCAGGCACGCGTCCATCATTTTCCCGATCCCATCGGCTTTGCCGCTGAACCCGCTGTAGATTGATTCCAACTCTGTTCTTTCTTCCGTCTACAAAATAAATAAATTTAAAGGCAGGTAATTCTCGATTCCCTTTTGAATGTCTAGGGATCATCTTCCTCGCGTTGTCCCGGCATTTTGCCACGGCTCATGGGAGCCTGATGGGGTCCGCTTGGCAACTAATCCCAGTAATTGGCGTAGGCACTAGTTTTTACGAAAGCGACTGCCATCTGACCTTCCAACCCAGAGGGTAAACTAGGCCTTGTTGGGATTAGTCCGGTTTCCTCACAATGTTTTCCTTCACCGAAAAGCGACTGGTGAATATCAAATGATATTTCGTACATAAGTTCGAAAAACTCATTGGTACGAGCCGGGGTTCGAACCCGCGACCTCCGGATTGAAAGTCGCACGCTCTTACCGCTAGGCCACCAGCGCTTTTTTTATGTCTAGGGATATGCTGGTTTATTGTGGCCTTATCTTCGTTGACTTATTAAGTTTGATCTTTTTACAGCTCCTGACCTGACTCAAGTCTGACTTTCAGTTTGTTATACCTTCTTGGGTTTCTTATAAGAAAAAGGGTTTTGACAGACAGACGCATAACGAAAGGATCCTAAAGGTTCTTTTTTCCCTTTGAGGCACGGAAGGCTAAAAATAAACTTCTTGAGTGTTGACATACCGTATCCTTCTTTCTTCCGCTGCTGGACGATCGAGAACTCTTCGACATAGCTGACCCACTCTTAGGATTCTTAGGAAAATTCTCATAATCCGGCGGCGGAATGGGCTGCAGGAAATGCGTCACAGACTTGTTGTGACCCGTACTGTCTATGTACGTGAGGGAGATGTTTCTCGAAGGGAACTCGTTCGTGTACTCGGTCACAAAGTTGTTCAGATGTCGGATGATGTAGTCGTCAGGGTCGGTTGGGACTGGTTGATTGTAGCCCTGAAAATTGAAGCGTGATGATAATGTATGCAATAGGTTATCAAATAAGTCAGCAACGCTTTAAGCTACTGTTGTTCTAAACAAGTTCCAATTTGGTCTGAGTCCTTTCTCTAGTATTTTACAACTCTACATAAAGAACTATCAGCGTCACGCTATTACTCTTGCATATTCAAGTTATACCTAAAGGCGAATAGACGAACGAACAAACGAAAAAGTGGTTCGCGGTAGCCCCTAAGATTACAATAGTCGATTAACTCTGTCGTCGTAAGTTAATCAGTTACTCAGGTCTCAACTCACCTGTCCCGCTCCCAAATGTGAAAGGCTACTGGTGATCTGAAGCGACACGAAAGCTGCTTCCTTACTCATCAGCTGAGTTACCTCAGGTATCAAAGAGTGGGAGTTTTTGGGGGCACTCTCGTAGCCTAGAAGGAAGGATGGCGAAGATATCTTGAAGGTGCCTTTTAGCTGAAATATACACAAGATCTCTCATTTATGTCCATTACTATCTGAAAATACACAGCCAAGCCAATTGTTCCGGCAACCATAATATGGTTATATTATAAGGACGGTCAACGGTCAGATCCTTTGCAACTGATAAATAACCAGATGTTATGAAATACTCCTAACTATTATTGTTGCCGATTTTATAAATATCCCATTGTAGAGTCTGTTCGGAAAGAAAAGAGTCGTGGAATGTATTGGGCCCCATACATTCCACGACTCTTCTGTTTCCGCACAGACTATACCTACTTACCATTCCCATGTCCAGAACCGTCTTCAATGGAACCTCTACGCAGCCAAGCCACTTGTTCTGACAACGGTAGTGGACTGTAAGCGGCTGGTCGGAATCATCAGCGACCGGTGACCGCTGTTCATCGAATATATTCACTTGTATTGTTGAGAGAGGAGACAGTCTGTAATGGTAAACGCATCAATGTCGGTGTCACAGAGGTATCTCCTGTGTGGGATCTAGAGACGACCCAAGGGAAGAAATTTGGCAAACTCATATTTGTGACTTTATTTCTTTAAATACTCGTATTTGGCGGATAGCGGATATGTCAGTTTAAATAAGGTTAATTTAATTCGTGTTAGAGGCCAATGACTCATTTTGGGTCATCGCGACAGCCAAGTAAGTAAGTAAAGCTACTTGCCGTCTAAGTTTAAACTTCTCAAAAGTTGGTCCTTCGAACCGGACATCACAATAATGAAACTAAACTTACTTAGTCTTGATCTTTATAGTCTGATTCCAGGTAGGATGGCAGCCGATAGCCGGAGTAGTTTGCTCCGATATCTTATGATAGGACACTCGAACAAAAGGGCGGAGAGGCCGAATTTTGAAACCTAAAAAAATCGAGGTAGCAGACCAGAAAAAGGGATACCAAAAATTTTACTCGAAATAAATCAACAAGCTCTAGGTAAGCAGTCCAAAATCAATTCAGATGATACCTACCAGCGATTTTCTCATCATCATCATCATCGTTCTGAACGACCGGAGCACTGCGATCCCGCAGTCCGAGAGCACGGAACACGCTCACACGGATCTCCTGGTCTTTGGGGAGGGCATCTGACAAAAGCTGTTGCCGAGTGCTGTTCGAGAGGGACAGGGATAGGTTGGACTGGTTTGAGAAGAGGCCCCTGAAATTGTATAGTTGGTAGATAAAAAAAATCAAAAAGTAAAGTGTAAATATGTTAAAAAGCGATTTTGCCGCGGAAAATCCTCAGATTTGAAGCAACTGAAATTGTAATTACTGCTTGTCTTTCAACTACGATATTGTACGTTCGATCGATCAAGTAATTTTAATTTTCACCAGTATGTAGGTATAGTCATCATCAAAAACCTCACGCCTATTTATTATTCTCAATTCCTCGTCAATTTTTTTTAAACCAACCTTAAACTCAAATCCTTGAAATCCCGTACGACATCTTTATGAGTTTTCTTCAACAGATGCTCACTTAAATCTTTTACCATATTATTATTTAACTTCTCCACATATTTGGCTCCAATGTACCTCTGTATCTCTATTGGGTCCATATCTTGATTATCATAATATTGAACGTCGAACTCATTCTCTGTACTCTTTTGGAGACAGTTCAACTGCTCTGTTGAAATTTGACTTGGCAATAAAGGTATCATTTTATTTTCTACATTTGTAAAACCACCGGTATTTCGTAGATGTAAGAGTTTTAGTCTGATGAATTCCGGACTTTCTTTATCTATAGGAATATTAGCATCAGAAGCCACATTTAATTTGGATAAACGTCTCAAGGTATTTATTATTTCCTCGTCATTTCCAATGTCCTTTTCATATATATTTTCTATTATATTTTTCAATGCATCAATATCAGGCTTATCAATACCATGCATTAATCTCTTAAGCTTTCTACCTATTTCCATGGAAGATTTGATGGACTCCATTTCGTTTTCATTTAATTTCTCATTCCAGCCCATTTGTAAACTTACCTCGCAAGTCGTATACAAATTCCCTTTAAACAGATTACTGCTTTTCAATCTCATGTTATTTTCTCCTGCTATTTCTTTGATATTATGTCCACAACCAACATGTTTGGAATTGGGTTCTACAATGTTGTTGTAAACAAATACTTCAGTCTTATAATCTGCATTGACACTAGTTTCTTTTATTTTGGTCAGAGCTATTTTTACGTGAGATACAGATTCATCTTGTTCAAATAACTCTATTGTTATTTCAGTGTTTTTGGGTAGTATTTGTACTGAAAAAGATTCCGTGAATTCTACGTTAGTTTTATCTACTGGGCTAATTTCGTATGCGTCAGACTCGCAGACAAACACGTCATCTACGAATATCTTAAAAAAATACTTTCTTGATTGAGGTTTCTGAGATTTTCGTCTGTCTGTTATTAATTTAGGATCTTGTCTTAGGCCTATGTTGATTTTATCTTTTGTTACTGTTTTATTAGCAATAGTTTCCGCTTCCATTTTTATTAGATCTTCATCAATATCTAATTTGGGTTTATTCATTTTAGATTGCAATTTATTTGCTTTTGCATTTTTGTACTCGACATATTTTGTAACATAGTCATATTCAATTCTATCAAGTTTATCAGTGTATTCTATATTAAATACTTCAGACCATTCTTTTTCGTATTCTTCAGAATCTTTCGTACTTTTATCAATATCTAAAACGTAACCAGTCTTTACTTTCCCTGATTTTTCTCTGGTCATTAAAACGTCTGACCACACGGAACCAATTTGGTGTAGCATTTTGTTTCTCATATTTACATGTTGTTCATGCTTGCTTTTCAAATAAAAAAGTTTCGCCGAATATTTTCTAACTGTTTCATCAAATCTTACAGTTTCCTTTTTCGCTGATATTTTCGTGAAGTCTTCTTTGAGACCGTCTCTAGTTTCTCTAATAACTTTGATATCTCTTATTAATTCACTAAGCATTCTCTCATTTCCTTTGTACTCATTGTATATTTCAACAAGTTTACTACAAAGTAATTCTTCTAAAGATAATTCATGGTGATGTTTGAATTTAATATTTTTTATTGTCATATCTAGAAATTTACTTAATCCGTCGTCAGATTCATTTGTAGCCACGATGTCTTCAAACTTTTCAGCTTCCATATACTGAACTGGTATAGGTTTATATTCTGTTATGGCATATTCCAGCACTTTTGGGTATACAGGGTTTAAAACTGTTGTGAGTAACTTGTCTCCGTAGCTGAAATAAAATTTACATATTTGTAGGTACAAATTTAGATATCGGATATGGTTTCAGCATTAAACATTAAGTAGGTAATTACAACAGTGGTGCTTTAACTTACCCATGCTCCGGTATAAAGCAAAGAGGCTTTTTAAACATTTGTATACCAGAACTTCTAAAGTAAGTGTTCGATAACGCCTTCGAATTATCAATCTTCATGGTCACTAATTCTTCGGTCACGGGGGGAGTAAGACCAGCTAATTCAGAGTTAATTATATCCATTAAATTTGAGGCGTCTGTTTTCTTTTTGGTAAGTTTTTTCTTACCTGGCTTCTTATGAGCATACTTCACATCGTATTCTGTAAAGAAATCTTTTTCGGTGATAGTTTTTGAGTGAGCTTTCGATACCCGGCGTTGCGAATGTGTTTTCGGTTCAGAAATAGCCTTTTCGTCTATTTCGTGATATTCTTCGATGTCATTATCCTTCCCGAAGCTAGATGGAAACGATTTTAATTCAATATTTTCACTCATCGTTACACAAAATAAAGAACTAGAGTGGTTTCTTTTACTCAAGCTTTGTTTGTTTTCATAACTTCCGCCATTTGTTGTCATAGAGATAATTCTACATTCAAAATTACGACTAATCAAAAACCGAACGCAGCCATAAGCTAGCAAATGCACATATTAAAATCAGCGTTAAAATTATTGTCTTGAATAGTATTATCTGGCTACGTTCCACTTTATTATAATTAAATATTACAAAACGACAGCTGTCAGTGTCAAAACAACAAATAATTTGGAAATTGTGTTTTCTAGCGTAAATAAAAATATTATGCAATAAACATGGCTAAATTCAGCCTTAAAGATAGCGACGAATACTATTTAGCGCTTTCAGAACAACCGAAGAGATTCGACGCTGATAGCCCGGTAACAAATGTGTTTTTCGATGATACCAATGGGCAGGTAAATGAACTCCTATTTAACGCTTTCTAAACAATGTATTACTTTTAAAGTGCCTTGTTAATTATAACTTAACAAATGAAAATGCAAATATAACTATATAAATAATTTGAACTCGCTTACTTTTAGTAAAATTTCTCTTTTCATCGTTGGAACATATTTCGCTTTCAAGGTTTTTACAGTACGCTCCGGGGGCGTTACAGGCGTCACGGTCAGCGGTATGGACGAAACCAAATCAACATCCTTCAGAATGGAAGATAGAGGTCCCATAATCTCAATCAAATTCTCGCCAGACCATAATATTCTGGCTATTCAAAGAAACCTAGATAATCAGAATGCTAATGTGGAATTCGTGAATTTCAAAGACTTGGTTCCTACGAATGTTGAATATTCGCATACTTGCAAGTGGAAGAATGCCAAAATACTGGGGTTTGTGTGGCCGAGGGTCAATGAGATAGCATTCATTACAGACCATGGGATTGAGCTGTTGCAAGTTTTTCCAGAGAAGAAACAGTTGAAAAGTCTGAAAAGTACTTCATTTAGGTAACAATCAGTATATCATAATCAAATGTTTATTCTTATTAACACATTCACTGCCAGCAACCTTCTAGGCTCTGTTTGTAGCATTTAGGGATATATTTTTCGCTATGTACGGGTATTCCCGTGTTAAGTGTGTCAAAACAATTGATAGTGATTCATTTTTTTTATGATCTACAAGACTCCCATACAACAAACGTGACTTTTTTGCCGTTTTTTGCGTAATGGTAACGGAACCCTTCGTGTGCGAGTCCGAGTCCGACTCGCACTTGGCTGGTTTTTAATTTATTGAAAGGACACACATTTGATCTAAGTTGATAATATATAAAATGTAATCAATCAATATGTAACATGTCTAAGAGTGAATTAACTATTTCTTGTTGTTATTCTGTCCGGTCATCCAAGAGACAATAGTAGCATAGTTTGTTAGACGACATTGTACACCACGTTCTTCTGACACGCTTGGTAGACGATCCTCTATGTAAAGGGTATATAAGTATCACAAAAAAGCGTGTTTGGTGAATTTAAATGCCTAAAAATCAGGTTTTAAAGAGTGACCCAGGAGAACGTAACCATGGTAACGAGTGACAAGAAAAAGTTGATTCACCCCTAAATATTATTTCACAGCGGAGCCTGGTTCTCATGGTGCGCCCAGAGCAACATAGTGCTCTTGGCAGGAAACAATGGAGCCCTGCTGCAGCCTTTTGCTTTGACCAATTCCACCATCAGCAAGCTGCAGAAATTGGAATGTGAGTTGAATTTGCATAATTTACATACTCACTTATTTGCAGTTTTCACTTATTGATACCTTAATTTTTGCAAATATTCGGACTTCAATTTAATCCTATTACATCCTTTTTGAAAAAAGGAAAATTTTCTGATAGAGTTAGGACACAAGGGACTCGCATCCAGGCCATAATAAATAACACTTGTACAGTCTGGGCTAAACTCTAACAGTAAATTTGATTTTGATCAGTGGACAAGCCCGTAGTGGAACGTGACGTGATGTTGCTGCGGCTTTGCGGCGCCACCTGGTGCGCCGTGTTCAGGCACGCCAGCAGTGCCTCCGTACTTGCACCTGGTCCCACTGAGGTAAGGCCACAGATGTTGCATTTAAAAGGCGTTTACTTTTAATAGCTTTTAAGGAAATACCCAACTGTCCGGCTCCGATTTGATTTATTTTTAGTGATTTTTATTATACACTCGGCGTCACATCTGTCACTGGAATCGATGAACTGCTCGTAGAACTCGGAAACGGCTTATGTTGAGCTGCCGAGCAACCGCAGACTGCGTCATTCCTGAATCCACCAGGGCTACTGCTTGAGCTGCTACTGCTTCCGTGGTATCAATTTTCTTGGGGTGTTATCTTTCTCCAGCTGTTCCGGGATGACCTCTGTGAACTCTGGATACCGAATGACCCATATCACACTTTTACCCCCTTTTATACCTATCCAAGGTAATGCAACTAGCGACCCTTACAACGCGTATTCTAGGTGTTCTTTCAGAACGCCATAATTTCGTGATTATTATTATTTTTTCCGAAAATGATTTATTCTTGTTTTAAAGCTTATTAATTGTGCTTTAAAATGATATTAATATTGATAGGGTATAATACATATGATAAGAGCTATATTCGCTTGAAACAAAAATCCGTGGGTGTGCGATTTCCGTGACGCCGAGTGTACATATATGTTATAGAGTAGTCTAAAATAACAGACTTTTTTTAGCTGCCCATACTCAACTTACTGGAAGAAATTGGCCTCCAAAGTAGTAGTTCTGTAGAGAGTTTTGGTCAAGCAAATTGCTAATTAATTACTGGTTTGAATATATATTGAAGAACATGAAAAAATAATGGACACGTGTTTTGTTATTTTGGCTCAAACTATATTTTACAAAAAAACACACTTCAAAGTTTCATACTGGTCATCGTTTGGAAAATGATGAAATTGATGAAGTTTGACTTAATTTCAGTTGTGGCTGCTACCCGTAACTGGCGGCGGACAGACGCGAATTCTGCGGACAGGACTTGCGGGGCGCTTCGCCGTTAGCGTGCTGGATAACCTTGTTGCTGTACACCATCAGGTATAGTGGCAATCAACATTCAATTCTACATTTAAAACCTTAAGGTCGTTTCTTGCCTGGCAAATTAAGACTGGAACTCTACTCTTTAGTGTGCTTTAACACTTCAAGAAAATAATTGCCTTGAACTTGAATGGTCAAGTTATAATATTCACGGGAGGCAAAGTTGAAAGTTTAATAGTTTATAAAATAGGTATTTATTGCAATAAACAATACATTACATACAATACATTATGATATACAACTGATATTTAAAAAAAGAAACTAACTTATCTATAAAATAAACTTAATTAAAACTAAAAACTAATACAAAATAAAATTAAAATACGTCTAATAAATTTCAAACTGTCTCTGTTGAGCCCAGTGGTTGACCGGTAGAGAATGCCTCAAGGTGTTAAGTCTGCCATTCGTACTCTTTTTGTGTAAATTTGGCCCCTTTAGCAACCGAGGATGCTGGCAGCATTTCCCCGCTAAATTGCGATGGTAATACGTTGTGCGAGAAAGCTGCCAGCTCTTCAGTCACCACGGTGACTGCTTACCAACAGGCGGCCCGTATGCTAATTTGCCACCAATGTGGTATAAAAAAAAATAGGGACTTCACTTCATTCTCTAAACTTCTAGGTAGGCCAATTGTATTGTCAAAATGTTGAGTCTTAGTATTATTTTGTAGTTTTACACATTCAGTGCCGAAAACCCGACTATCGGGTATTTTATGATTTCATTCCCAGGCCGGACGACCCGATAGTCGGGATCGTGGTACTACAGCTTTATATGACGAAATTTTTGTGGCCTGGCGCGGATTTCTTGTTTGGCTGGGTGGCAATGAATGTGTGACTAGTATGAAATTTAATTAACCAAACATTATCTATTCCAGTCAAGCCAAACCTCTCAAATATTCGACATAATGGAAGAAGCCAAGTCGGAGCCCAACTCAACTGTTCACATCCCAGTGGTGCCGGCGCATACCATGCGACCGGCTTATGTCGACGGACAACTCTGTCCTATGTGTATCCTTTACTATCATCACATGTGTGATAAGGACAGGTACATACCTGTAGTACCATCGCCTACACTTATGTTGTTGAGCATAAGACTTTCCGGTCGGTGCTACATCTATTCTCAAGTAGCAGTACTGATAGTTCCGCTACTCGATGCTAGATGTCGACACTGAAATTAATAGTCTTTTTGGTACCAAAACTGATGTATGGAGTGGCACTCTTGTCTTACTATATTTCTCTATGGTTTTACCTACGTAAGAAGGGACAAAGCTATTTGTTAGAATGAGATAACGATATTCATCTCTCATTCTGTAGTTTAGCTGTGTCCCTACTTACCCAAGTAAAACTTACAAGTGTATTCTTGGGCCAAATGGAACTGTTTGACTTTAATATGTGTTATGTTTTTCCTTGACCATATTATAAACACTAGATTCAGGCAACTGGGTGGTGTTTCAACCGGATTATATCATCGATGCGCGTCTAGGATGTCTATGGCGCGTCAAGCTCATCCCCACTGGGCTGGCTCATGCTGTAAATATACCTTTTAATCATTTTTAGGGTTCCGTACCCAAAGGGTAAAAACGGGACCCTATTACTAAGACTCCGCTGTCCGTCCGTCCGTCCGTCCGTCCGTCTGTCCGTCCGTCCGTCCGTCCGTCTGTCACCAGGCTGTATCTCACGAACCGTCATAGCTAGACAGTTGAAATTTTCACAGATGATGTATTTTTGTTGCCGCTATAACAACAAATACTAAAAACAGAATAAAATAAAGATTTAAGTGGGGCTCCCATACAACAAACGTGATTTTTGACCGAAGTTAAGCAACGTCGGGCGGGGTCAGTACTTGGATGGGTGACCGTTTTTTTGCTTGTTTTGCTCTATTTTTTGTTGATGGTGCGGAACCCTCCGTGCGCGAGTCCGACTCGCACTTGGCCGGTTTTTATTAATGCTACGTACTGGCTCCACAAATATAAGTTTTTAGTGAAGGTAGAGAGACGGCAATAGAGAGTACTCTCTCCAGGCCAGTCCGCTGAGAGATATTCAGATGGAGTATATATAGTAATTGGCATTTGAAACTCCGTAAGTGCGATGTAGGTTTCTACCTCACTAACGCCATCTGTTAGAATCATGTGGCAAGTCGTCGACAGTGACAGCTGGATGAGACGCCACAAGTCTCCTAAGATTATTTTCGCTTGGATGCCTTATTTCCAGTAGCAGTTCATATCAACTTATAAGGGATAAGTTCGCCTTTATACTTCTTACTAATTTTTTGTTCATTTTAATATGTATTTTTGTTCAATAAAGAGTTTACTACTATTACTAACTACTTATTCTTACGCATTATTAAATTGTCGCAACAACACCAAGACCACGTGCGGGTAGTTCTAAAAACTCGCGCGGCTAGAAGATTTGATGTCAACTTTAGCCAGTCTTCTCCGAGACCACGGGGACCACGCCGTCCTCGAAACGTCAGAGGTCAATCTTGAAGCTTAAATACGCGATTAAGTCCCGTTGTACAATTTAATAATGTGTAAAATCGTGAAAGTTTAAATTTTTTTTTTTTTTTTTTTAGATAATATTTATTCATTTAAAACTTATGCTAATTTGATTGATACAATGGTAATTATCCAATTTATGCTTAAATACTAGTACATTCATAGATTCAACTTAAAATAAGTAAAGGTCATGTTAAGAACTATAAATACCGGACAAATGTGTATTTTCTGTCGCTAATGGAAATTTGATAACAATACCTAAACTAAGTAAACATTTACTTGTGTCTTAGGTATGCACTTTTTGTAGGTCAATGTGTAAGTGGGGAAGTGCTTACCAACAAAAAGATTATTTACATAATAATAACAATAACTAATATACTATGACTATCTTCTACTCTTTAGAACACTAAGTGGTGGCATAGGTACTTAACAATTTTTTTTTTGTACATATAAATCTTTCCTATTTTTCTTAACTTCTAAGTAACTATTTCTAGTAGCCTTTCTGTGTCCTCGTACGACTTGCCAGTGAGTAACGTTTGTACCGCTTTTATGCAGACTTTACTGGGCATTGGGTAAATATTCAATAGCAGATTGAATTTATTGTAAAGGAAAGAGCCGAGGAAACAGAAAAACTTACGTGTGTTTGCGGAGCGGAATGAATCTTTGGTGCAAACGATGTCAGCACGTCGCTTGTCAGATAAAATCTGGGGGTTATAGGGTATGAGTAAATGTTTTTTTAATACTGTGTTCAAGACGAATAACTGTCGAACGCTGAGAACTTTACACTCGGACAACAATTGGGTCGTGGGATAGCGAAAGGGACGGAAAGTGCTAACTTTAAGGACTGCCCTCTGAGCTCTTTCTACGTCGATGATCATTGTCTTGTTTGCCCCTCCCCAGGACGTGATACAATATACTAGCAGTGATTGACAAAGTGCAAATCAAAATCAAAATCAAAAATCAAAATATATTTATTGTATGGTTATGGGTTTACAAAGGTGGTACAAATTTTTCATGTTCTCCATATCCTGCCTTACAAAGGCGTACAATATTTAGTAAGTTGTCTTAGAACTACTTTTAACATTAACAGTTACATAGATAGACATATCATTAAATTGTAGGTACTTAATAACTAGCTAACTTTGTAAAAAGTCATTTATGCTATAAAAGCAATGTTTGATTAGCCAATCAAACAATCTTTTTTTGAAGGGTAATGATGCGAATTTTTTAAGGTCTGTGGGAAGTTTATTAAATATCTTTATACTCATACATATAACGCTTTTTGAAAATAGTGCCGATTTAGGGTTAGCGCGTATTATATCGTACATGTATTTGGTTCGGATTGGTTGAGTACTAGATTTTTTTACAGGAAACAAATCTGGATTATTTTTTACAAATATGCAGATTTCATATATATAAAGTGATGGGAAAGTAAGTATCCTGTTATTGATGAAATATGATCTACATGATTCCATTTGATTGATACCGTAAACGGAACGAATGCATTTTTTTTGTAATGTAAAGATTCTATCTTTATTGCTGCTGTTTCCCCACATTATTAGTCCGTAACGCAGATTTGACATTATATATGAGTGGAAGGCAAGTAAGGCTGTTTGTTCTGATGATATATTTTTTAGTCTACGTAGAGGGTATATGAATTTGGCTAATTTGTTTAAAATATGCTCTGTATGGTGGTGCCAGTTACTATAAGTATCAATTATTATGCCTAGAAATTTAATTTGGTTAACGTTTTCTAGCTCACAACCCTTATAACTAATCTTTGGTTGGACTTGTTTGCCCTGTGGCGAGTAAAACTCCATTAGCTTAGTTTTTTGTAAATTTACTTGAAGGTTATTAGTTTCCATCCAAACATTAACATCATGAAACACATTATTGATTTCTGTCTCATAGTTTTCAGTCTCATCACTACGAATAATTATGGAACAATCATCAGCAAAAAGTAGTATTTTATGTTTTGTTATAACCGGTAGGTCATTGATATAAATCAAAAACAGTAACGGACCAAGAATGCTGCCTTGTGGTACTCCATACATTACTTTTTTATATTCAGACCTGTAGCTGTTGAATGTATTATTTATTTGGCAATGTGCTTGAATTTCAGTACACTGGTATCGGTTTTGGAGATATGACTTTAACCATGAATAGCAATTTCCTCGTATCCCACAGGCATATAATTTATCCAGAAGCCTTTTGTGACACACTCGATCAAAGGCTTTGGACATATCCATAAATATAGCAGATACAGGAGTCCTGTCATCTCTACATTGACTGACAATTTTAACAAGCTCGTATACAGCTAAAGCCGTAGTTTTGTTTGCTCGAAAGCCAAATTGTGTATTGGTAAGTATATTATATTTATTAATGAATTCAACTAATCTATGGTAAACAATTTTTTCAATTATTTTCGAAAATACAGGAATAAGGGCGATCGGTCTATAATTATCCATATCTGAAGGTTTACCTTTTTTAAGAATTGGTTTCACAATTGTCACTTTAAGTTTATGAGGAAAACATCCATCTCTAATTGATAAATTAATGATATGGTTTAGCGGGTATACCAGCAGGTCAGCATTTTCTTTTATGAGGCAAGTAGGAATGCTATCGTAGCCTACTGAATTAGTGTTCCGTAAATTTTTAATAACTCTATAGACTTCAGATGGATCTGTTGGTTTTAGATATAAACTAGATTTTAATACATTATTTGTATATTTAGTTCCCTGTCTGCTATCATTATTAATTTCATCGATAAACTTATTGTTAAATGCAGTAGCGATTTTGTCAGGTGATGAAATTAAATTGTTATTGACCAGTACTGATTCAATGCATTTGTTTTGTAAATCCTTGTTACTAGTATTTTCTTTAATTACATTCCAGGTACCTTTGACAATATTTTTACATCTTTCAACATATTTTGCATTTGATATTTTGTGAGAAGTTAGATAAACGGATTTAATAAGAGTTCGATTTGCCGCATGTCTGAGGTTTTTAAAAACATAAATTAATTTTCTAACTCTAGCTGTCAGAGACTCAATGTGTGCTTTAAAGTTAAGATGCTGATCGATAATTACGCCCAGGTACTTGATATTGTTAGTGCTACTGAGTTTTGGGCAGTTATTAGGGCTAAGGTTTACACACGATGTGTCGGGATCTGAACAGTTATGTGCTATTAAAGAGTGAAAGTTATCGGACGGTTGGGTAGATGTATTTAAGGAGAACGTGATATATTTTGTTTTATCGGTATTTAATGTTAGTGCGTTTGTTTTGAGCCAGCGGGTAACTAGGTTAAAACCTACTTGCGCGTTTTTGAATGCGTCACTCCATGTATCGCCGTTAAAGAGTAGGGCTGTATCGTCTGCGTAGGATATAACTCTACCGTTTGGGATATGGAGGGCACATAAGTCATTTATGTACGTCAGAAAAAGGGATGGGGCCAGGATACTTCCCTGAGGAACACCATAATCAATGGGGAGTTCGTCACTTACATGGTTTTCAATCGATACTCGTTGTATTCGATCAGAAAGGTAATCTTTAAAAATTCTTAGAGGGTGACCTCTTATTCCTATGTACTCTAGCTTGTCAATAAGTGTTGGAATTGTCACAGTATCGAAAGCTTTAGCCAGGTCCAGGAATATGGCTATACACTTTTTTTGGGAGTCAAGCTGTCTAACAAATCATGTGTTATCCTTACTCAACTAAAATAATTTCAATAATTTCGGCTGCTATTTCTCAGGCAGAGGCCTTTGAGACCCCTATTTTAATCCTTTACAAGAATTATAAGGCATAAGGGTTCAGAAATTATGCAAAATTTAACCCTATCGCTTTGAAATAAAGTCCAAAATCAGATGGGAAATATATTCCCCCTGCCTTACAAAGGGTTAGGTTAGACATATGGGTTATATTCTGTACTTATTATGATATTTTCCTAGGTGCCAAAAGATGAGATATCTAAGATAGTAGCAGTGCTTCTCCGACGTACAGACGGCAAGGAAACCATCTACAGCATATTAGATCAGCTGGTGTCCAGCCCGGACACTTATTTAGTTCAACTGTCCAAAGTGTTTGACGAAATCAATGCAGTGTACAGGCAAGTACAGATAAAGACCTTAGGCTCTTACAATAAGGTTTGAAACAGCTTGAGGCGTTACATTAAGTATCTTATACCTTTAAACGAGCAATTATTGTATTACATATATACCTATTATATTCTTGTGTATATATCTATTTATTTATATATTTCGGTGATCTCGGAAACGGCTCTAACGATTTCGATGAAATTTGCTATATGGGGTTTGCTATGGGGGGGGGGGCTATATGGGGGTGGGGGGGGGGGTATTTGGTATATGGGGTTTTCGGGGCCAAAAAATCGATCTAGCTAGGTCTTAGCTCTGGGAAAACCCGCATTTTTGAGTTTTTATGTTTTCCGAGAAAATTTCGGTCTCCCAGATATTTACAATAAAGTTGTTAAGCATACCTTTAATTGTATTTTTGTGGCTTTGATAGCAGCGGGTTCAATTTTACGTTTCGAAGTTATAAATAGCGGTAAGTTTAAAGTTTTCTTACGCACAAAATAATAGACAAGAGCCGCCTGCAACAATGATGGGAAGTTGTCAAGCGTTCTATATTTAGTAACCTCTTGATATTAAAATTTTAACTTATTTCTGATATTTATAGGAAGTGGGCAGACCAGGAAGTGGCGCGGAACACCGCAGGGGAGGCCGGGGCTCCCACTGCACACATACCCGTGCTCATCACACAAGAACACATGTGCTCGCTGCTGCAGCCACACAACAACTTGGTGCAGGTTTGTGGCCAGACCTTGTTATAGGAAGTGGGCAGACCAAGAGGCGGCGCGGAACACCGCAGGGGAGGCCGGGGCTCCCACTGCACACATACCCGTGCTCATCACACAAGAACACATGTGCTCGCTGCTGCAGCCACACAACAACTTGGTGCAGGTTTGTGGCCAGACCTTGTTATAGGAAGTGGGCAGACCAAGAGGCGGCGCGGAACACCGCAGGGGAGGCCGGGGCTCCCACTGCACACATACCCGTGCTCATCACACAAGAACACATGTGCACGCTGCTGCAGCCACACAACAACTTGGTGCAGGTTTGTGGCCAGACCTTGTTATAGGAAGTGGGCAGACCAAGAGGCGGCGCGGAACACCGCAGGGGAGGCCGGGGCTCCCACTGCACACATACCCGTGCTCATCACACAAGAACACATGTGCACGCTGCTGCAGCCACACAACAACTTGGTGCAGGTTTGTGGCCAGACCTTGTTATAGGAAGTGGGCAGACCAAGAGGCGGCGCGGAACACCGTAGGGGAGGCCGGGGCTCCCACTGCACACATACCCGTGCTCATCACACAAGAACACATGTGCACGCTGCTGCAGCCACACAACAACTTGGTGCAGGTTTGTGGCCAGACCTTGTTATAGGAAGTGGGCAGACCAAGAGGCGGCGCGGAACACCGCAGGGGAGGCCGGGGCTCCCACTGCACACATACCCGTGCTCATCACACAAGAACACATGTGCACGCTGCTGCAGCCACACAACAACTTGGTGCAGGTTTGTGGCCAGACCTTGTTATAGGAAGTGGGCAGACCAAGAGGCGGCGCGGAACACCGCAGGGGAGGCCGGGGCTCCCACTGCACACATACCCGTGCTCATCACACAAGAACACATGTGCACGCTGCTGCAGCCACACAACAACTTGGTGCAGGTTTGTGGCCAGACCTTGTTATAGGAAGTGGGCCGACCAAGAGGTGGCGCGGAACACCGCAGGGGAGGCCGGGGCTCCCACTGCACACATCCCCGTGCTCATCACACAAGAACACATGTGCACGCTGCTGCAGCCACACAACAACTTGGTGCAGGTTTGTGGCCAGACCTTGTTATAGGAAGTGGGCAGACCAAGAGGTGGCGCGGAACACCGCAGGGGAGGCCGGGGCTCTCACTGCACACATACCCGTGCTCATCACACAAGAACACATGTGCACGCTGCTGCAGCCACACAACAACTTGGTGCAGGTTTGTGGCCAGACCTAGGCTTGTTATAGGAAGTGGGCCGACCAAGAGGCGGCGCGGAACACCGCAGGGGAGGCCGGGGCTCCCACTGCACACATACCCGTGCTCATCACACAAGAACACATGTGCACGCTGCTGCAGCCACACAACAACTTGGTGCAGGTTTGTGACGGCTTTGACAGAGATGGCGCTGTTCTTTACCAAAGACATATGTAAATCCGTATTCGCTAGGTGTACGACTGGTGCTGCCCTCATTTTGTCGGACTTTCTACGTTAAATCTTATGGAGTCAAATTAGTTCAATCGGCTGCCGCTAGTACTAATGTGAGACATTCCATAAAATTACCTGTGTTTGTGACGATCAGCGCCACTTCCCCCTCCACCGACTTCGCACCTTGCCAATAAGATGAAAAAAGTCTAAGGAAAAAACGTGCCTCGGAAATCAAGAGAAAGTCAGTCTCGGATAGATGGCGCCACACCTTTGGCCTATGCTCGGCTAGATGGCGTTGATAACACCGTTTGATGTTCAACAATTTTAACACATATCTGAAAGAACATGGGTCAAAATCATATAAAAATAATATATAAATAAAAAATCATTTATCCATATACATATATCTCTTTATAAAATATCTTATCTTAAATTTTTTTTCTTAAATATCGTATCTTTTAAAAAATCGTGCTTAGAAACTAAATGCTCTAGTGCAGAAACGTATCAATTTCTGCGCACTTTTTAGAACAATAATGTACCTCTTTCAGAGCATGAGAAATGAAAATGGTCATTGATCAGTCACCTAAAGTCTATTTTTTTATTCGGTAGACTGAAATGACAGTTAATAGTATGAAATGACATTTCATGTTCATACTATTAACTGTCATTTCAGTCTACGGAATAAAAAAAATAGACTTTAAATGACATACTGTGTCAATGACGGTACACTACTTATTCCAATAATCCTGCGCAGGTGGTGACAGCCTACTTAGCTTCGTTAGCCCGCCACAACATAACGGTCCAGCACACATGCGCGGCGCTCTGCGTACGTGCACTGGTAACAGGTAATATATACACACACGATGGCTAAGAAATAACTGCATTCCCATTGCCAGGGAGATTTTGGGAAACATTTACCCTCCCATAGAAAATGGACTAGCCAAAATGTACGAAACAGCCAATTTTTTTCTTCGCTATTTGTAAACAGGCGGTGCGGCATCTCGTCTACGGGCGTTGGCTCGACGCGGCGCCCTCGCCGACGCCAGGCCGCTGGCGTGCCAGCTGCTGGCGCTGGGCGGGAAGCACAGCCACCACGCGCAGCTGGCGTTGGACATGATGTGGAGACTGGACGCCGTTCAGGTGACATTCCTTCAGCAATAGTCGCTCGCCGACGCCAGGCCGCTGGCGTGCCAGCTGCTGGCGTTGGGCGGGAAGCACAGCCACCACGCGCAGCTGGCGTTGGACATGATGTGGAGACTGGACGCCGTTCAGGTGACATTCCTTCAGCAATAGTCGCTCGCCGACGCCAGGCCGCTGGCGTGCCAGCTGCTGGCGTTGGGCGGGAAGCACAGCCACCACGCGCAGCTGGCGTTGGACATGATGTGGAGACTGGACGCAGTTCAGGTGACATTCCTTCAGCAATAGTCCCTCGCCGACGCCAGGCCGCTGGCGTGCCAGCTGCTCGCGTTGGGCGGGAAGCACAGCCACCACGCGCAGCTGGCGTTGGACATGATGTGGAGACTGGACGCCGTTCAGGTGACATTCCTTCAGCAATAGTCGCTCGCCGACGCCAGGCCGCTGGCGTGCCAGCTGCTGGCGTTGGGCGGGAAGCACAGCCACCACGCGCAGCTGGCATTGGACATGATGTGGAGACTGGACGCCGTTCAGGTGACATTCCTTCAGCAATAGTCGCTCGCCGACGCCAGGCCGCTGGCGTGCCAGCTGCTGGCGTTGGGCGGGAAGCACAGCCACCACGCGCAGCTGGCGTTGGACATGATGTGGAGACTGGACGCCGTTCAGGTGACATTCCTTCAGCAATAGTCGCTCGCCGACGCCAGGCCGCTGGCGTGCCAGCAATTTTCAAGAAATATGCTGGCTAATATACATATTTCTTGAAAAGTGCTACCAAAGCCTTTAATACTCAACTTTAACTGTATCAATAGGAAATAGAAGAGGTGCTGCTAAGCTGGAACGAGCCCGTTTCAGCCATCGGCGCGGCCAAGCAAGCCGGCACCCACGTGTGGCACGCCATACCCGCCCGGAAACTGCTGCAGGCCGCCAAACAGTGCGCGGAGCAGAACGGCGACCCGGGCGCCTTCGCCGCGGTATATAGGTAACACACACACACACACACACACACACACACGTGACACACGTGTGGCACGCCATACCCGCCCGGAAACTGCTGCAGGCCGCCAAACAGTGCGCGGAGCAGAACGGCGACCCGGGCGCCTTCGCCGCGGTATATAGGTAACACACACACACACACACACACACACACGTGACACACGTGTGGCACGCCATACCCGCCCGGAAACTGCTGCAGGCCGCCAAACAGTGCGCGGAGCAGAACGGCGACCCGGGCGCCTTCGCCGCGGTGTATAGGTAACATTACACACACACACACACGTGACACACGTGTGGCACGCCATACCCGCCCGGAAACTGCTGCAGGCCGCCAAACAGTGCGCGGAGCAGAACGGCGACCCGGGCGCCTTCGCGGCGGTGTATAGGTAACACACACACACACACACACACACACACACGTGACACACGTGTGGCACGCCATACCCGCCCGGAAACTGCTGCAGGCCGCCAAACAGTGCGCGGAGCAGAACGGCGACCCGGGCGCCTTCGCCGCGGTGTATAGGTAACATTACACACACACACACGTGACACACGTGTGGCACGCCATACCCGCCCGGAAACTGCTGCAGGCCGCCAAACAGTGCGCGGAGCAGAACGGCGACCCGGGCGCCTTCGCGGCGGTGTATAGGTAACACACACACACACACACACACACACACACACACACACACGTGACACACGTGTGGCACGCCATACCCGCCCGGAAACTGCTGCAGGCCGCCAAACAGTGCGCGGAGCAGAACGGCGACCCGGGCGCCTTCGCCGCGGTGTATAGGTAACATTACACACACACACACGTGACACACGTGTGGCACGCCATACCCGCCCGGAAACTGCTGCAGGCCGCCAAACAGTGCGCGGAGCAGAACGGCGACCCGGGCGCCTTCGCCGCGGTGTATAGGTAACATTACACACACACACACGTGACACACGTGTGGCACGCCATACCCGCCCGGAAACTGCTGCAGGCCGCCAAACAGTGCGCGGAGCAGAACGGCGACCCGGGCGCCTTCGCGGCGGTGTATAGGTAACACACACACACACACACACACACACACACACGTGACACACGTGTGGCACGCCATACCCGCCCGGAAACTGCTGCAGGCCGCCAAACAGTGCGCGGAGCAGAACGGCGACCCGGGCGCCTTCGCCGCGGTGTATAGGTAACACACACACACACACACACACACACACACACACAAGACGCACACGTGACAGAAAAGTGTGGCACGCCATACCTGTTCGTAATATTATACATATATGTCATATGTAATGTGTCATCATCATCACAATTTAAGAGCATGGCTCTTGTCAAAAAGAATTTGATATAGAGGCGGATTGACAAAGTAAATTATGTAGCCACAGTAAATTTAGTAAGTCATCTTTCGACAGAAGTTTAAAACTGTTAAAACGCCATTTGACTTTGATCCTTATTCTTTTACTGATATGTGTTAATTTGTTAAATGTCATAAATTTACGTCATCTATTAGAGACTCGAAACTAGGCCAAAGGTATGGTGCTTTCTTTTCTTTCTTCTTCTCTTCGAGCATATTCTATCTTTTCGAGCGATTGCTTGCTGTCATCATCATCATCCCAAATTTGTGGTGAAAATAAATAAATATAATAATGTATTATTCAATGAAAATATTTAATTGTAGGGCGCTGCAGGCGAGAAACGACAGGGTAAGAGGGGCGCCGCATTTTCTGAAAGGTCAGTGATAAATATGTTGGTGTACTTACTCAGTTCAATTAATTTAGATAGGTAGGTAAACTAGGTAATATTCGGAAGGCCCGAGTTTTCTTTTTGAAACAAAAAGAATTGGAGTTCTTGGTCATACTTAACATAAACAATATTGAAGATTTATTCTTATTTTTAATTCGGCAATTAGTATATTTACGTCACCCTAGGCCTGGTCAAGGCAGGACTTTAGAGAAACCACGGGCGGTAATTCGTAAAGCCCCGGATCGCATATTTATGGCCCTCACCTTCGGTTCGGGCCACAAACACCTGCGATCTAGAGCATTCACGAATTCACCTTCCTAGGTATGTAATGTACTATTTAATTTAGAGCAGCTAAAACAAGGTATTAATAACAATTAGCTTTTAATGAGTGGTTCGCAATAAATAATCTAAGACTAAACAGCAACAAAACCAGTGTCATACTATTTTCAGCGACAGCAAAATAATCGGATAGTTTGGATATAAGTTTAAACGGCAACAAAATTATGCAAGCTGATGTTGTTAAATTGTTGGGGGTCTATATTGACGCACAACTTAACTGGAAGCACGAAATGCAGGCACTGAGCAATACTATTAGTTCCTCTTGTTATGCCTTACGCTGCCTGCGAGATTCTATAAATACCGCACAACTAAAAATGGTATATCACGCTCTTATAGAAGCAAAGCTTCGTTATAGCATCAAATTATGGGGCAACAGCTGTAACTATAATGTAAATGCTGCCTTTATATTACAAAAAAGGGCAATCAGAACGATTGTACGCATACCACAAATGGCTTCTTGCAGAGACCATTTCATCAAACTCGGAATCCTTACCGCACCGTGTCTTTACATACTTGTACTTTTAACGGACTTAGTAAAACACCTACACAAGTATGAGAGCACGACCGAGAGAGAAAGCAGGATGTCTACTAGGCGAAAAGACATTAAAAATTCTGTAGTCCCGAGGCTTAACGTTATGAAGCACGCCACAAGTTACCAGGCCGTTTTTCTCTACAATAAATTACCAACAGAATTTAAAACAATTACAAACAGTAAAATTTTCAATGCAAGACTCAAGAATTATTTATTAAAAAAGTCGTACTATTGTATAACTGACTTTATAGCCGATAGCTGTTAATAGTAGTTTGTTAGATATATATTATATTATTATTATATTTTTTTAATGAGTTTTATGTTTTAATGTGACTGTATTTTTCTATGACGATACCAAAGTGATGATATTATTAAATTTTTGCTTATATCTTAGTTAGTAAATTTTAATTTTTTAATATACTTATTTATTTTTATTTACATTTCATTCCTTGACATGATATAATTTTAATTATAACAATTACAATTTGAATATAGGTACTTATACTTTCATTAATATCATCAGCTTGGGATCACTTCATTAAGCTTTAATTGCATGTAATTTAATTTAATGTAGTGTTAATTTTTAATTTTAAGTTTATGTTCAACACAATAATTTTATTGTTATGAATAAAAATAAATGAAATGAAATGAAATGAATGAATTATGTTTATCACATTCAGACAAGGATAAACAAAGTGTTATCTATACGACTAATAGCGTCTTTATCATGCCCATATATGCTATAATATGCGGGTTTATCTTAATACTCGTATTTATCTATTATCTTTTTGGACAGTGGAAAAATCGATATGTTATGTGCTCTTGAATGCAAGATCTACTTGGACAATTAGTGTTACTACTAATACTACTTTCCAGGTGCCTAAAACAAATACTTAAATGTCAATATTATTTTCACAACGGTTACATAAATAAGACAATGTTGCCACCATAAGTCATAAGGCAAGCGCGATATTCGCTGACGTGTATACTTATCAGGTGACCCGCCATGCCATAAGTTATCCATATGTTATCGGTGTCCGTATGGTGCTATGGTGCCGATAAACATGAGGTCTGACCGTGATGGAAACTTATACTTTGACGTAATTTAGGAAAAAGGGATCCGATCCACAAAATCTGGGAATACAATTTAATTATCCTGTCAAAAATAAACGGCATTAATTTAAATAAATTCGCGCCACTTGCACCGTTCCAGTAACCCGGGGTTAACCGGATAAACCTGGAATTACCAATACAGTTTGACCTGTTTGACACTTGGTTAACGGTTTAACCGCTTAACCCCGGATTAGTGGGATGGTCTCACCCATCCCTTACCGGTTAAACCGTTAACCCAGTGTTAAATTTTACAACCATGGTAATTTCAGGTTTAACCGGTTAACCCCGGGTTAGTGTAATGGTGCAAGTGGCGCTAAGAATCCCTGGTCAAGAGAATACTAAACAGAGTAAACTGTAATTAAATGTATATTTATATTGTTACAGGCGAGCAGTGCGACGCATACGTGGAATACTACAAGCAGATAATGTCCGAATAAAAAAACTGTTTCACCTAAAAATGTAATAAGTTGTATAAAACTCGCCACACACACTTAGGGACACTATAGGTTAATTTTATGTAGGTCTGTTTGATGGACTTATTTCTTCCTAATTGTAAGATAATTTATTTGTGTAAGTGTAAGGCCTGAGTGGACGCTCGAAGCGGAGCGTTCAGCGGGGCGTGCAGCGTGGCGTCGGGGTCACAAGCAGCGTGCACTAAGGCCGCTCCTATACGCATGCATTTGTTTAACATGCACGCCGCGCGCCCCGCCCCGCTGCACGCACAACTCGAGCGTCCACTCAGGCCTTAGTGTAAGGTAATTACTCCTGACGCCGACGCCACGCTGCACGCCTCGCCGAACGCTCCGCTCCGAGCGTCCACTCAGGCCTTACACTAACTAGCAATACAAATGAAACAAATTGATATGTGATCATTGTCGAGTTGAAACAACTGAATGAATGTTGAATTGAATGTTGCTGAATGTTATTTCTATATGAAACAACTTGAGACCTTAATAAAGGCCTGTGCACGCCGGGTGCGTGTGCGTAGACGTGCACGTGCACGTTGTAATATACAGATCCTTTTGAGTGACGCCTTGATTAAGGGACTCAGTTATGCGTTAGAGGGAGCAAGCTTCCGAGCGATCTATCTCGTTCCATCGTGTCTAATTGTCTATGCGATATATTAGCCTACGTTACGTTGGCCCAATATGTAGACAAGTATAATTATATTGGGCCAACAACGTAACGTATCCGGCGCCATTATTAACGATGCTCCGATATAAATACAATGGCGCGCGACGCTGGGCGGCGTAAGCGCCAACGACAATAAGGTCCCTTTTCATAGATAATGCCACAACTATCTTTTTTAAATGTTAACAAACATCATTCATAATTACCTACGAAATCATTATTACTTATTAGTAATTTATAAGTTTTATAACTGTCAAATGAATATTTAAATGTAGGTATATTTGTTAAAAAATAAACTTTAAGTTACTTTTCATTACTTTAGTTTTCTTATTGATACTACATTCCTATAGTCATGGCCGGCCACTTACGTAACTTGTTATTATCGATAACAAATGCAGGTTACCGTTTAACCTTGACTTATCGTTTTTGTGCAGCCAATCGTAGAAGCTGTTTGTTGTCATGTGAATTATCTATTTTCCACCTAAATTACAATAATTTACCATCGCCCACACTGTTAACACATTCATTGCCATCCAGCCAAACAAGACATCCGCGCCAGGCCACAACAACTTCGTCATATAAAGCTGTAGTACCACGCTCCCGACTATCGGGTCGTCTGGTCTAGAACGACATCATAAAATACCCGATAGTCGGGTTTTCGGCACTCAATGTGTTAACTGACCATCGGTGGACCCTATTACAAAAGGCATAAGGTCCACCGATGGACAGTTAAGAGTGTTGCTGTTTGTACCTATTTTTCAAAGACCCACATACAAGTATTGTGAGAGCAGTTGTGAGAGTCATTCATATCAGAATCTCTCAGAAAACTCGTTTTTTTTAAATATGGACTTGTTTAATTTTAAGGGTAGCTGAACATATTTATTTCACACTCATTAACCATATGCAAAATATTTTAAATAGGTTAAATCAAATGTAAAAAATTGGACTATTTTTAAATCCATTGGGAATTGGACCTGTTAAATCAGCTACCAAATTCTTTTAATTCAAATTTTGTTGTGTAAATCAGTTGATTCACTTAGTTCAGATCTTAGGAAGTGAAAAGTGGGGACTGACCAATAAAACAAAAGATAGTGTAAAAAATATAGAGTATTCAAACACCAAAAATGCTGTTATAAACTTACAACTGGGTTAACATATAATAAATGCATTACATTATATGTTTTATACAATATATAAATTTGTGAGTATATCTGGTCTTCATAAAGTGCATAGAACGGATCACAAATTGCAGTTTAAAAGAGGACTACAGCGCGGATGGACTTGCCGGTGTGCATCAAGTGGAAGGCTTCGTTGATCTCCTTAAGAGGCACATTGTGGGTCACAAATTGGTCAATAGGCAGTTTGTTAGTCAGGTACTCGTCCACAAGCTTGGGAACGCTGTCAATGCTCTTGTATCCTCCGAAAGCCGTTCCCTTCCATGTGCGACCAGTCACAAGCTGGAATGGACGGGTGCTGATTTCTTCTCCAGATGCGGCCACTCCAATGATCACAGACACTCCCCAGCCCTTGTGGCAAGCCTCGAGAGCTGCCCGCATGGTGTTAACATTACCAATGCATTCAAAAGTGTAATCTAAACCACCATCAGTCAAGTCAACCAGCACCTGCTGGATGGGTTTGTCGTAATCCTTAGGGTTGACGAATTCGTTGACGCCGAATTTCTTCGCAACCTCATACTTGTCAGGGTTGATGTCAATACCAATGATTCTCTTAGCACCAGCAGCTTTGCAACCCAGAGCAACAGCCAGACCAACAGCTCCGAGACCAAAGATAGCGCAATTGGATCCGGGCTCAACTTTAGCGGTGTTCAGAGCAGCACCATATCCAGTGGGGATGCCGCAGCCGAGCAAGCAGACCTTGTCCAGTGCAGCTTTTTCATTGACTTTGCAGAGAGAAATTTCAGAGACAACTGTGTATTCGCTGAAAGTAGAGCAGCCCATGAAGTGGTAGAGCTCTTTACCTTTGCAGTGGAAGCGGCGGGTGCCGTCAGGCATCACTCCTTGGCCCTGGGTGATACGGATCTTCTGGCAGAGGTTAGTTTTCGGGTTGAGGCAGAATTTGCAAGACTTGCACTGCGGCACGTATAGCGGGACGACGTGGTCGCCGGCCTTGAACGCGGTAACGCCCGCGCCGACGCTTTCGACGATTCCACCACCTTCGTGCCCCAAAACGACAGGGAACACACCCTCCGGGTCCTTTCCGGATAGAGTGTAGGAATCGGTGTGGCACACGCCGGTTGCGGTGATCTTTACGCGGACTTCGCCCGCTTTAGGAGGGTCCACCTCGATTTCTTCGATGGAAAGCGGTTTGCCGGCCTCCCAGGCGACCGCCGCTTGGCACTTGATCACTTTTCCAGCTGTGGACATGTTGAATACCGGCTTATTGGAACGTGCACTACGGACGACTTCCGATCAGAAAGTGAGCAAATATTATAAACTCCGATTGAACTTGACTGATAAGTAAATAAGTGGTATTCGTATACGTGTGATAAGAACAGAACTTGAGAATTAATTATAATATCAAATAGTGTAGTGATGTAATGGAATTGGGGATGGGGACTGACGATAAAACGCGACCTTGAACGTGAACGACACACAAATGGATGGAATGGAACGGAACGGATAGAAGTTGTACAGTCAGCAACACCGCTAACAAAAACAAACTGTTAAACTCCAAAAGTTAGCCCAGGGTTGGCAGCACTACTGTACAAGTAACGTATTATTAAGGTTTATATTCTCTAATACTTCGGTTTACAAACATTAGTTCGTTTTTTATCACACGCAAATTAAATAGAAGTTGTTTTCTGCTGTTTCTAAATTGGTTTCTAACCCCAAACTTGGGTGGTCGACTGCACATTATATTCACACTATGTGCTATTCAAGCTAACGTTAAAAACTACTTGTCCAATTTTAATCACAATCAAATATAGCTGGTCAACCAAATCTTTCCAGTAAAAAAAGGCGCAAAATTCAAATTTTCGATGGGTAGATATCCCTTCGCGCCTACATTTTTCAAATTTGCCGCCTTTTTCTACTGTCAAGATCTGGTTGACCAAGTATAATAAAATTACATTCACTATTTGACAATGACAGTAGAAGTGCTGTCATAATGACAGTTCATGGTAATGCCTGGATTCAAAACAGATCCATGTGCTTTTTTTCTTTAAAATCCATGGTTTAAAATATTTACGGTGTGAACTAGTCGTCAATAATGGCTAAACTACAGAGCTACTATGTGTTGTGTCCCTTGATTGATCAGAAGAGCTTCCTAGGAATATCAGAGGATAAGGAGGAGGAAACTGTTATTGTTACGTTGGGACGCAATGTGGTCAACAAATACAGGGTAAGACGCTTTAAAATATCCCATAGCAGCGCAATACACCAGAGATTGAAAATTATGTTTACTTTATGTTTATGAAACATCAATTTCTTAATGTACAAAAGTTAGGTTATGTTCTAAATTGTTTACAATGTAGCTTACAGATCAAAAACAGACGGGAGGTTGGACGTCCAAGGATCACATCACGGCGCCAGTCTTTTACGACACAGAGAACAGTTGCTATGTGGGGGTCTTCAACAATAATACGATAAAAATGTGGAAGGACGATTCAGACAACTTGGACAAAGTTAAGAAATATAAGGTGAGCAATAATCTGTTTGATTCTAGCTTTGCTAGCGAGATGAAAGAGTATATAAATACTATTTCTATGGTAAGAAGGGTTTCATTTTGGTCTGAAGTTAAATTACTTAGGAACCTAATGAATTTAAAATAACATTTGTTTACAAGTTTCTCTTTCAGATTTACTACAACAAATAGACTGTAGTAGATAGGTAGTATAAAATGGCGTACGCTGCAGCTAAGTGGTATGGCTCGCGGTGGGTTATTTCCACTAGTTACCACCAAGCTGTTACCAGTGGTAACTACTGGGAAATGTAAAAATCCCCGTTGTTCACATAGTCAACTGACTATTCAACCACTTTATTGCATTGATAGATATATCAAAAGTCTGCCAGTTTACTTTGTTGTAGCTAGTAGTTACAGTCACCACTGTATATCTGAATATACAGTAACAGTCAGTGTTTTAAAAGTTCTGAACAAAACCTCTATCCTCTCCTGTAATTTTACAAGATATCATAAATATTGGCTCCTGTTCCCTCGCTTTCGCCAATCTGAGAAGCAAATCATTATGTCAAGCTAAAAAAGTGAAGTTTTTAGATAGGAGTTATACTAACTTTTGCAGAATCCAGGCTACCAAGTTTACAACAATAAATTACCTGCTATTTTCTTTTTCAGTTCCCACTCCCAATTTTCCGAGTCTTACCAGGACTGATCATCTTCGCGAATGGCAACTGCGCTTCCCTGCCGTACGCGCTCGAAAATCGCAATTCTTATGATGGCAAGGCAACTATTAAGGATGCCGACGAAATTGTGGCCGTCAGCACTTACAAGGACAGGGGCAACAACATATGCTACGTTGTCAAGAATAAACAGGACTATGAGGTAAGACAAGATTGACGCATGACGACTATCAGGGATGCTTACGGAGTTTTATATGTATAGGTACTAATTATGTCACTAAGGAAAGTCAGCAATAAGATATGCTACTTGTCAAAAGTTGTAATGACGTATAAAATGTAAATTTTATGAATAAATAATTGAATTGAATTGAATTGACCAGGATTATGAGTTATGAGGTAAGATACAACTAGGTGCAACAAGGCTGCAAACTATAGAAAAGGGCAATGTCTAATTTCCAAGTTGGTTCAGTGGGGGGAAATAATCGCTTCAACAAATTGAAAGAGATTGAGTTGCGGCCCTCATCATTTTTGAAGTTAATTAATAAAGTGAAATATTTGCGTTTCAGATTATACAGTGCCCGCTGAGAGTGGTGTTAGGAGACATGGACAAGTCCAAGCTGCACCGAGTCAAGGTGACGCGACCCGACGTGTATGTCGTTGGTCAGCTTATCCACGCGTCCGAGAAAACGGTCTACATCCTGTGTAAGCGATACTTTTTTTTTATGTGCTGTCGGTAAATTTTCCGAAATCGCGAAATTTCCAGTTACGCTAAATAGGCGCCAAAATCAATGATGAAATGCATGTAAACCAGTGCGTCAGAAACTTTACTATTTCACATACAAGCAGGAATGAATGTCTTTTTTATTTTATTTCAGGGAGTGACTCCAAAATGACCGCTTACAACCTATCCCGGCGCTCCTGGCAGTCCATCGGCACCATCCCGTGGGTATCCGCACCCTCCCGTGTCTCCCTCAGCTGGATGGGCCAAAACCACATCGTCGCCTTCGGCAGCAACTTCGACCGCGACGGAGCCATCATTGTCGCCTACAACGTCCAACTCAACATCGGATCCTGCAAATATCCCATGAAAATGTACACCGCGGATGCCAAACTGTACTGTTTTGGTGACCGGATTATTCTCGAAGCTTCAAACCATATCGGAATACTACCCTATGTCATTGAAGAGAGACGTCAGCTGTCGAGTTTACTAGGCTCGCATGAAATCGTTGAAGATGACTCGTTAGAAATTGCCGATTGGGGAACAGCAACAAATAAATCAGAATCGCAATTAACTTGGAACGGTAAACCATTAAAACAGGGATTATCTGAGAGGACTCTTTGTGCACAAGTCATTAATAATATATTTGAAGAATCCAACATTGATTGTGAGAGAATAATTGATGTTTTAAAGGAGTTTAAAGATGTCCCCGAATCAGTGGTTGTGCTTTTAATAAACCATGTAATGAAAACAATTAATGAAATGAAAACGATTAAAGAAGATGCTTCGATTAGTGACAAAGTTGTTGCAGCTTATAGTGAATATGTGTCGGAGTTTAAGCTTCTTGACTATCTACTTGGTATAACAGTCAGCGATTCTTTCGTGCTAACTTATCTAAGGAGTAGTATGTCTCTGGATAACGCTCTATTTTTATTAGCATATGTAGCATGTTTGTTGAAGACAGGAAAAGGTGTGGAAGTTGAAGAAAATAAGCTTTTGGACTGGTGTACGGTACTTATAGACGCTTTCTACCAGCAATACTTGATGACGAAAGACGAGAAGGTTACGGAGGTGCTGACGCAGACATTAGCGGTCATTAAAGACCTAATTCAAGACCTAGATGTGGTCAATAGCACTATTGCAGTGATGCATAAACTGCTGTATACTAAAACAGTTGAAACTCTTGAAGATTTACCATATTCTATTGAATTGATGGAAATATAAGTTTTATTTCTACATTTTCTTTTATTAATTCAAAGACTACCCTGGGTGCTTGACACACATACATTATTTGTTAAGTTATAGACAAGGTCCTAGTCCTAGACTAGGCCATAGGTATATGGAAATAAGGCTCATGGTGGAAACACCATGTCAATACGTACGTCAATTTCAACGTCCCTATCTAGTGAAATTATTTCTGAGGAAGGAATCCTTGTATGGAGACTATGAGTCCCTGTTAATTTTACTAGTCTGTGTGTTACTTAAGTAAAATGGTATAACTGGGAAGGCCATTATTGGAATTAAAATCAACAAAATCATATACAAATGGCGTAAATAATTTGAGACATAATTGAATTAGTCTTCTCTTTAGATAATAAGGATAATATTCAAATTGGATATTTTATTAAAAACTAGCGACCCGCCCCGGCTTCGCATGAGTTAACAAATTATACATAACCTTCCTCTTGAATCACTCTATCTATTTAAAAAAAAAGCATCTAAACCCGTTGCGTAGTTTTAAAGATCTAAGCATACATACAGACAGACAGTGGGAAGCGACTTTATTTTATACTATGTAGTGATTGTGATAATATTGACTAGAATTAAAACCAGTTTTTATTGAACAGTTTTATTAGCAGCTCTTGCAAACTGGACAACCATAGGTTTCTCCTTCAACATATACCCATTAGTCTCATTCAGAGCTTTCTCTGCCATCCTCTCGGACGGGAAGGTCACAAATGCCTGGCCCTTCATTCTACCCTCTTGCATGACTCTTACATCAAACCCTATTTGCTCATCTTCTGAAACACCTTCAATATAACGTCGGTAAATTCTCTTTAGTTCCTGTTCAGTTACCGATTTTGCTAAATTCTTAATATAAAGCCTCATTGATGGCTCTCCCGGATGATAGTTCTTAAACACCTTCATAACTTTCATGTCGCTTCGTGATATCCTGTTGCGTAGCAATTCATTCTTCGTTATAGTTGGTAGATCCGGTTCTTCCGTAGGAGCCTCTTCCTGAACAGATTCATCCTCTTTCTGGAACTTCCCTAGTTCTCCGACAACTTCTGTTTCCTCAGATGGTTTCTGTAATGCATCTTGATGAACAACTAAAGATATTTTCTTAGGCTCTTGTACAGTGACAATTTCAAATACTTCTTCTTGACTGACAACTGTTTTCTTAACTTTAGGTAATACAGCGGTTTTTAGAACCGCGGCTGGTCTCTTCCTTGTCACTGGTAAAGTATGTTTTCTCTTGCTCACGGCTGGTTGGTGATGTTTTTCATGCTCTGTCTCATCACTTGATAATTCTGATTCCGGTTCACTTTCAGGCTGCGCTGGTAAATGAGGAACTGGTATTTCCATTTGATCAAGGAAGTACTCTCTAAAAGTTTCCTTGAAGTAGTCCATCGCTTTACTATTCTCATTGAAAGGTGTTTGAAGACACATTTTGTTCATTAAGTGTAAAGTTTGAACATACAGTGGTTTATGAGATACTAAAGCATGAATAATGTTTATAATTATTTTTGGGGTAATATCTGGGTATTTGTACTTTATGTAATTAAGTGGAGGCTGGTAAAAATCGACTGAAGGATTCCAAGCGTTTAACCTTCTAAGGAATTCTTTTACGTGTTTTGTCGTGAGAGAACTACGTTCGTCATCTTCTTTCTTATGCGTCGTTGGTTCTTTCTCGAATGAATACTCAACAACCAGCCTCCTAGTGGCTATTTCGAGTTGATGCAGACGGTATAGAGACTGCTGAGCTACGTGTTCTGAAGAAAAAGCGGCGAAAGTATAATTTCTTTTGGAAGAAGGCTCCCAAACCTTTTCGGCGCCAAAATGCTTTAACAGTTGCTCCTTTTCTTTAAGCGTCAACGCCGTGGGAAGGTGCCGGATTATTAGTACCTTCGACATTATGCAAACTAACTACCAGTACCACACAAAGCGCCGTGAAATAAATAAAATTACTGATTGTTTTGGTTTCGACTGAAGTAAGCGAACGTCACGAACCCGCACATGAAATTTAACGCACGTTCATTTAATTTTATCATTTGGATTTACAGGCAAGTGGTGTTCTACTACCGGAGATAATTCTGCAAAGACATTATAATATATTAGCTAATTTTTATATACATTTAAAAAAATGATGCCAACATTTTTATTTATAAAAAGATTTCATATTGTTAGATTTTGTTTTTTTTTTTGTTTAATATAGTACAGTTTTCGAACGCACACTAGTTAAACGTCAAGGCAAATGTTGTAAGAGCATTAAAAATACCCTTTCCATAGGGGAAAAATATTTAAAACTTTAATGTCTGTCAGTAGGTACGTATAGATGGTCAAGCAGATCTTGTCAGTAGAAAAAGGCGGCAAATTTGAAAAATGTAGGCGCGAAAGGATATCATCCCATAGAAAATTTGAATTTTGTGCCTTTTTTTACTGACAAGATCTGCCTAGGTATGTCTAACTAAACCAAGTCGCATAGGATCTGTGCGGAAGAAGAAGAGTAGTAGAATGTATTCGATCCCATACATTTCACGACTCTTCGCTTTTCGCACAGACCACAGACTCCAGGGGCAGCGTTGCAGCCAAAAAGGCGTTTTTCACTAAGTTATTACAGAAACAAATTTTCACAAGAATTGTCATTATCTCTAAAACAAGACTGATTTCTGTACTTTGTATGACATTTTAGTATGAATACACCTTTAAAATCTGTCGGGTTTTGTATTACCAGCCCACGGTGTATATCAAAGAGTAGTATAATATTGAGTGTATCAAAGGCCCCAACGTTGTCTGTTCTCTTTGACGGCGCAGCAACTAGTATCACTTCCCTCTCCTCGCTCTTTTAAAAATGTCATTTGTCAAAAAAGGACAACCATACCATACTGTTGACAAGATGAACTTTAAATCAATGTGTTACCGTTTTTGGTGGTGTCAAGTTGTGTATGTGTGCGTAAAAACGTGTATGTTTGCTCTTTTAGGGTTGTGAAAAGTCGATTTAAATCATGTTATATATCGATAAACGCTACACAGCGGAACGAAATAGCGATTAGTTGAAGCTTCGATATCTTGATTTAAAATAAACATAATTGAAATGCCAATGGATAATGAATATATTAATGTAGGAGTAGTTTTCTCCGAGAGGTGGGACGTGCGGGATGAAGGCGAAATCAAAGGCGTTTTTACGATGGCAAGAGTCTATTCCAGTCGGCGCTAATTACAATTACAGGAACTATGTAACTAGAGTCTGGCTAATGAAAGTTGAACCTGAGATTTATTTAAAACTTTTTATATGGCAACTTTTTTTCCTATCAAATAAGCTGTCAGTTTCAAGCTGTCATTTAATTTCAAAGTAATTTTATTGCCAGGTGCGGTTTTTATTGAAATTCCCGCGTTATCTCAGGCTCAACTTTCATTAGCCAGACTCTAGCTAGACTAACTAAACTAATAGCCTAAGGCCGAGCAGCGTCCTACAGGACAGCAGTCGAGCGCCTAGGGGAGGTGACGAGGATTTGGTTTGTCAAGAAGATCCAGAAAGGTCCCAGAGGGTACGCAGTCCGTTCACCTAATGACTCCTAACTTATTCTCTCTCATTTCATTTCTCAACAATTACAATAATCGATGCATCGGGTCCTTATTCTAGGAAAAATCTTATGCGCACTGTACAGTGACATCTAGTGAGTTACTTGGTAACCAGTTAAGTTCTACGAACATGCGCGTTGTTTTTATATGTTAAACTATTTGGATACATTCCCTATATTTTTAGGCACATGTTACATGATGTTCTGTATTTTTTTACAGGTTTCAGAGACGAGATATGATAGGCCTACTAACGCCATCTCTGTGCATATAGGTGAACTATATATGTATGAGCTGACAAAATTACATTAATCCAAATCTATACACTTGCTACGTTTTGGTAAAAATACAAGGGTTACGAATTTCGTAACCCTAAGCATTTGCTTGTAGTGATAATTTTAAGACACCAGGAACACTGGGTTTAAGATCAAACATTGGGTATTAGTAATGCCATCTTGTGAAGGCACAGTGAACTATAGTTTACCTAGGAACCTAGGGATGTTACAGAGCTCCGTTTCCGTTAAGTCGGAACTTCCGTTTGGTATTACAGATCCGTTTCTGTTCCGGTTCCGTTACTTTTGAAACGGAAGTTATATCGGATGTCAATGCTTAGCGCGGCAGCGGGACATGAGCGGTGTACATCAAAAACAAACAGGTTTATACCAGTCATTCGCTCATAGCCCCGCTTGCCACGTGCTGCAGTAATTAGATGTTCTGGTTTATCCGTGTTTTCGAATTTAAAGTACCTATTCGTATGTGTTGTGTTGTGTAATGTATACCTACTGATAGTACTGACTCAGGCTCCGGTTCTGGTTCCGGTTCCGTTTTCGGTTCCGATTCCGTTTCTGGTTCCGATAAACTAAATTTAAAACATCTGGTTCCGCTTTCGGTTCCGATAAAACCACATCCGTTACATCCCTGATTTACAGCAATCTTGATTTACACATTCGTTATGTGTACATAAAAATCTCGGCAACACATAACACAGGTTACACAGGGATAATTACATAAGTGCGACCCCAAGTGTGCGATGCACGATTGTGCGACATATTTTTTTAACCACACTGCAATTCTGTGAAGTGATATTGTGCGACGTATCACTATTCGACCAAACTATAATCCGGCAGTATTTTTGATCGAAGTTAAATTGTGCGACATATTACGGCTCGACAATACTTCTAGTGCACGACAGTATTTGTGGGTCTACGGGTATTTATTTTTAACATGGTCTCAGTACACTGTTTCTTCTCAAAAAACATTTCCTTCACAAAACTGAACTAGACGGAGCCCCGCTTCACGGGACTCCTATTTCTGGGCGCTTTGCCCTTCGGGCATCTGGAGCTACCTAACGAACCTAACCTACCTATTCATTTAGTATGACCTCCGTGAAAACATTACACTTGGGGGAAATATAGGTAGGTATTAGGTAGGTAGGTTAGGTTCGTTAGGTAGCTTCAGATGCCCGAAGGGCAAACCGCCCAGAAATAGGAGCCCCGCGAAGCGAAGCGTGCGACCACGGTTAAAACGCGAATATTTCGAACAAACGATGATTCACTCAAACGGCACATCATATAGTCGTGCATCGCCTAATAATGTTTCGCACGAATAATAGTTCCCACAAATGTCATGTCGTACAATCGTACATCGTCTAATCATACGTCGCACTAACATTACTTCGCACAAGCGTGTGTCGCACTCCCGTAGTAAACCCGGTTACACAAGGTTTTGGAATTTTAAAGCTACTGGAAAGATAAAATATCGCTAATGTTTACGTCGAAATCGAGGACTACTAGCGCCATCTAGTAAGCTCCATGTGAACTAAACATAGTTTATTGATGTTTGGGGAAAATTCGCGTTACAATAATATAATTCAATTATTGTGGAACACATATTGTAGTAGGTATTTATGTATTGTAATAAAAATCTGAACTTTCCCTTCGTTCCCTGCTGGGGCGTGACGATTAAATCGTGATGAGCGTTTTTGTTCATTTTAGGTATCGTTAAACTATTGAAGTAAAATTAAAATTGCAAGAAATGTCCATAGCTTATCGATATGACTTTATCGACATGGCTACAGCAAGGTGGATTCACATTGTTAATCGTACACTAAACAAAAGTGGTAACAGTGTCAGCTCGCTTAGATTCCATCTTAAAGTATAGTGTGTCAAAGGTCTGTTTGATTTCAAACATAGACAGAGAGAATCATAGTATCTTTGTCTTACACTAGTACTAGCACCCAAAAGAAAAGGATGAGTATAGTTTTTTTTGTTCCTATTTACTGACAAGATTTGGTTGACCTAGTATATATTATATCTATGGAATGTATAAAGCTAGTAACAGACTATCGAACCGGACCGCGACCTTGGAGCATATATCTCTTTCTCGCTCTCACTTATGGGTGCGACGCTCAAGGTCGCGGTCCGGTTCGATAGTCTGTTACCACCATAATATGCAGTAAATTCGGGAAAAAGTACGTTTAGGATGGCATCCCTTAATACTGCTGCTGTCATGTCATAAATGTCAAAAGTGTCACATCACATCTGAGGGCCTACCGCGAACCACGTTCGACGTGTTACCACCCTGTCACACTTAAGTACGAATTCACAAGTGCGCCAGAGAGGCAACACAACGAACGTGGTTCGCGGTAGGCCCTCTGTGCTGTGTTGAATGTCGTGTCCCTTGTTTTGAAAAAGTTTATTCCCTCTGAAACTAAATATATTGTAATAAATATACCAAACTAAACTTGGTTGGTCTAAAGCAAAGTTGCATATCATGACTGAAAAACCGCAAAAGACTGCAAAAGTTGTCGTGCTTGGAGACATCGGGCGTAGTCCACGAATGCAATATCACGCTCTATCACTCGCCAACAGCGGTCTAAATGTAAATATAATCGGCTATTTAGACAGTAAACCACTGCCCGAGATATTAGAGCACGAGCATATCACAATAACAAAGTTGTATCCATTGGTATTTAATCGAGGGCCGAAGATAATTCAGTATGCGATGAAAGCGATATGGCAGACGATAAGTTTGCTTCTAACATTGTTTATAACCGGTAAATGCCAGTACCTGCTGTGCCAGAACCCGCCGGCGATCCCTACATTGCCTGTTTGTAGGTTTTACTGCTTATTAACCAAGACTAAGTTTGTTATTGACTGGCATAACTATGCGTATTCGATAATGGCGCTGGCTTCGCCGAATAGATTGTTGTTGAAGCTAGCTACAGCTTTGGAGAGGTACTTCGGCCAGTCCTCGCACCACAATATGTGTGTTACATATGCTATGAAGTCAGATTTGTTCCAGAACTGGGGAATAGAGTAAGTTGGTTAGCTACTTTATCACATAAGGTAATTGGTAAAAAGATTTGATAACTTCAGTAATTGCATAGGTTATGTAATTATCACTGATAATAAGTGAATGTGCATAAACCACTTGTAGCCAAGTTGCACCTAAATATTGACATCAAATTATAATCTTCAACTTCCTAATAGACTTTAGTCACAATTGTCACAAAGGAAACGGCAATGAAATTACACAAACTTGTGACTGCCTTAGTTTAATTTATTACCAAGAGATAAAAAATATAATTATGTTAAACCTACCTGCATACCTCTTGCTTAACACATTATTGCCACCCAGGCAAACAAAACATCCACGCCTGGCCACAAAAATTTCGTCATATAAAGCTGTAGTACCACAATTCCGACTCTCGGGTCGTCCGGCCTGGGAACGAAATCATAAAATTCGGGTTTTTTGGCACTGAATGTGTTAAATTCCTATGAACTTATCTCATTTTAATAACACATTTTCAGTGCAACAGTCCTCTACGACAGACCTCCAAAAATCTTCCACCCTATAACACTCGAAGAAAAACACCAATGGTTCCTCAAAATAAGTCAGCAATACCTTGAGTTCAGTTGTCCAGGACGTGAACTGCTCAACCATCCTGCGGGAGACATGGTCACGAAGACCGCTTTCACCAACTTTGTGAACAACAAGGTGGAAATTAGGGCAGATGCTCCTGGCCTGCTGTTTAGCAGCACCAGTTGGACACCAGATGAAGACTTTGGAATCTTGATGGAAGCACTCCAAGGTGATTTTTAGGGTTCCGTAGCCAAATGGCAAAAAACGGAACCCTTATAGATTCGTCATGTCTGTCTGTCTGTCCGTCTGTCCGTCCGTATGTCACAGCCACTTTTCTCCGAAACTATAAGAACTATACTGTTGAAACTTGGTAAGTAGATGTATTCTGTGAACCGCATTAAGATTTTCACACAAAAATAGAAAAAAAAACAATAAATTTTTGGGGTTCCCCATACTTCGAACTGAAACTCAAAAAATTTTTTTTCATCAAACCCATACGTGTGGGGTATCTATGGATAGGTCTTCAAAAATGATATTGAGGTTTCTAATATCATTTTTTTCTAAACTGAATAGTTTGCGCGAGAGACACTTCCAAAGTGGTAAAATGTGTGTCCCCCCCCCTGTAACTTCTAAAATAAGAGAATGATAAAACTAAAAAAAATATATGATGTACATTACCATGTAAACTTCCACCGAAAATTGGTTTGAACGAGATCTAGTAAGTAGTTTTTTTTTATACGTCATAAATCGCCTAAATACGGAACCCTTCATGGGCGAGTCCGACTCGCACTTGGCCGCTTTTTTACTGATTCTTTGGGTTTTCTTAAATGCCGCGTGGAGGCCGCGCTGGACCGTCAAAAATGGAAATCCCTATGTCCGCGATGATGGATAACAGGATACCATCATCATCATACCTTAAATGAACACATTTAAAGTCAATGTCAGGTCTTGGAACTGATCAAAAAATATTATTTAAATAACAATTCATATTAAATTGAGGGGGTCAGGATTGATGCCATGTCTGAATTTTTGTAATGTATTCTGCAACTATAATAACCCGAGCTGGCGGGGGTGAGCTATTTACCTTATAATTTGACGTGAGACATGTCAAATTATAAGATAAATAGCTCACCCCCGCCGAGCTCTGATAATAACTTGATAGCCTTCTGCTCTTGTAATATTGCAAACACAATTCTATTTTTTTTTAGAAATCATAATAAACATGTAATTTTTCAGTTTACGAAACCACATTCGACATAACAAAGAAGCTGCCAAAACTGATCTGCGTAATAACCGGTAAAGGACCAATGAAACAACACTATATAGACGTCATCACCTCCAAGCACTGGCAGCACATCAAAGTAGTCACCCCCTGGCTGGAAGCGGCTGATTATCCTACCATGGTGGCTAGTGCGGACCTAGGAGTGTGTCTTCATACCAGCTCATCGGGTCTAGACTTGCCAATGAAGGTTGTGGATATGTTTGGGGCCGGGTTGCCAGTGTGCGCGTATGAGTTTAGCTGGTGGGTTGTTAGTTTTGCAATTCTTTATTTAGCCATGCTATTTGATCTTAGAAATGTAGTTTCTTGTGTCTTGTATGCTATTATTGTGCACATACTTGTCAAGCCTCACTAAAAAATTAAGGAAGAATTTAGATAATTCCGTCCTTGTTTTTTAGAGATATAACAGTATCATTCTTTTGCTTAGCCACATCCCTTCACTGTCGTGAGCAAGTTGCGGAAAGTTTCAAAAAAGCTGGAAAAGTTCTCGGAAAGGAAATGAAGGAAACTTTCGTTTTGTCAACGGATAAAATTCGATCCCCATATACATGTGGGAAGTTTCCGAAATTTCTCAATGTGGAAATTTGCAATTCCGAAAACTATCTGCCGGCCCATTAGTATTTAGTAGTAATTTCTTAATACGTAAGTTTTTCATTTCAGCATTGATGAATTGGTCGAAAATGGTGTAAATGGATACACATTCAAGAATAGTGAGGAGCTTTCGAAGCGGATTATTGCATGGTTTGAAGACTTTCCCAATAATCAGGAACAGAATAAGGTAAAATTAATATATACGTATTGAAAGTTGAAACTGCCTACAGCCTATAACGTTAGTTGGGGCAACTTACCCCAGTGTAACTGACTTATTGATCCAAGATGGTGAACATGGTTTTACCATTGTTGCTTGTACTGGTTTACCTAATCAATCCAACAGATCAAAGCAAATATGTGACGTCCCACGGATAAAGGTACCTTATGGCGGTTGGCGCTTACGCTATTATTAACGCCGCTCCAATACAATTGCGGTGCTATGCGACGTATACGCCAGGTGCCATAAGGTACCTTTTCCGTGAACGTCACATATAACAGACGTGTACTTAAAACTGCAAAATATTGTAGTCTCAAATTTGAGAGGTTGCCCTTTCAACACTAGGCCTATGGTGCACGGTGCGTCATTGTGAACCTTGTCGGAATGCACGAAAGTTGATATTGGGCTAAAGCCGCGCGCGTCAGTTTAACGTCTTAGGCGGTCAAACGGTTAATATGAAATTTGGCTTGTATTGCAGTTAACACAATATCAGGCGTGTCTCACTCCGCGATTTCGTCGCTTTGCTACAGGTAGCTAAAAGTACATCCGTTCGGCCCCAATTTTGGGGAAAGCCATAAGACGCGCGTGGCGCTGTCGCCACCTAGCGGCCATATCTGTGCTGATCGTAACAGACGCGTTTTGTTAGAGAGTGAGTCTTCTGTACTTAGTACTATTATTTATTCTGTGACAATATGCTGCATTACCTTATGAGTTGGGGCTCATTTAGACGGTGCGAGAACTCGCATACGAGTTTCATTACATTGCGTCATTTGATCGGTCGGCTGTATTTATGTAACCAGTAACGTCAATGGTCCGCAATATAACTAAAATCGTATACGAGTTCGCGCGCCGTCTAAATGAGCCCTTATGTAGAAATCTTTGCTGTCTTTTCATAAAATGTATAGTAATTTTAGCGTCAACTAGAGGCAAAGGCTTAGAATTATCCTCTTGTGAGCTCTAGCTCACTGGATACTCTAGTAAATCCATATTTTATTGGTGCTTTTGCAGGTAGCAGCAGATATGAGAAAGGAGTTAGAAAAGTTCCAAATGTCTCGGTGGGAGAGCAACTGGGACTTGCGTGTAAAGAAATTCTTCCAATATTGATCTCAGCATAGATGTATATATTGTAAATTGGGGCCAAATAATGTTAATATTATTATGATATGCAATAATAAATGTATTTTGTTATATTTGCTTACTTATTTAAACTCGACCTCATGACTAAAAACTAAAAGTTATTTTTCTAGGGTACCTATTATTTAATTTGAAAAAGTAGCTATTCATATGGTTAGGAACTTACATTACAACTTCAAGTATGGAGAGTCACAATGTGACGTCTGATTCCTTATACTCAAGACACTAAAAAGTAATATCTTGTCCCAGTTTGGTCTAACCGGACTTCAATGAATCCAGCTGTAAAGGTTTTTAAACAAAGAAAGAAACAAACAGGAGTTTAAAGCTTATTATTTTTAAGAAAACTTTCACACACACTCTTACACTAAAAGTCTTTCAATTTCTTGCTGAATACCCTGAATCTGAGGCTTCAGTTGCGAGCCCTCATTAATTGTAATAGAGCACGCCACAATAGGACGGGAGACTCCGCATGCGCGGCCTAAGGCCTGCTTGGACCGGACAAAGACGTAGGGAACATTCTTATCCTCACAGAGCAGCGGAATGTGTAGTACAATCTCCAAAGGCTCAGCATCGGCGGCCATGACGATGAACTCAGCGAGACCTCTGTTCAGGGTCTTCGTAGCTTCATTAGCACCTTTCCGAAGCTGCTTGTAGTTTGCTGCCTGTTGGACCAGGTTCAGCATCTTGCTGGTCAACGGCGCGTCGGCCAGCGGGTACGCTTTCGGGTTGACTGCGGCTTCGGTTTCGCTCTGAAATATTAGCATAATACGAGTGTAAATCATTGCGAAATAAATCCTTCTGGTGTTTAACTCATGCAATAATAATATGTGAACAATAGATGCTTTCGAGGAGTTTGTACTTTTTTTTACATTAAATCAAGAGATTTCCTGTAGTATTTTTTAAACTGAAACCTCGTTTGTACAGAGTTTCATAACCAAACGCATGTGCGCGGTTAATATATAACCTCAAAACTTTATTTATACTACTCCTACTTATTTACGTTTCCTATTTTTATAAGTTTTAAAATGTTAAGGAAAGTAGAAAAAATGCATTAAACAGCGAATATCATAATAATAAACACGTGGACTTACCATGTTGCTTGTTTTGAGAGTTTGATAAGTTCAAGATGCAACCTCTCCGCGATTTCTCGCTTCACTGAGGAAACGGCAATCCAGGAAGGGTTTGAAGAACAAGTAATAACTGTTATTACTTTCACCGCGTGGTATCGCCAAAAGCCAGGAACGGGAACACGAGGAATGCACAGTAAAAGCACGTCACGAGTAGCCGGAGTATGAAGTAAAGTAACGCGTGCACGAACGACGCTAATGTGACACTGACAGCTGTGGTGACAATGTTATGTTTTTATTTTACTTTTAAACTATTTGAGCTATAATTTAAATCTCTGATCTTCATGATACTTGCGGACAACACCCTTCCGAACATTGAAAGGTTGTTATAGTTGGTCAAACCAAATTGTCAGTAAATAAGAACAAAAAAACTATACTCATCCTTTTCTTTTGGGTGCTAGTACTAGTGTAATGGCTCCTCTACATGATGGGCCAACGCCGGCCACTCCAAGGGACGCATTTACGCGTTAGAGGGAGCAAGTGATATTGCTATCTCATTCTACCGCATGGCTGCGTCCCTTGGAGTGGCCGGCGTTGGCCCATCGTGTAGAGGAGCCATAAGACAATGATAGTATGATAGATGTTTGAAATGAGACAGTCCTTTGGCAAACTATATATATTTCCCTCTCTACCGCTAGTGTGACCGCAAGGGTGCTGCGATGCATCTTGTGTGGTTCATGTAGATGTATGAAGCACTTAACAATATAAAAAGGTGTGGACCCTGTGACTTGTACTGCTCCTTGTGAGTATTATATGAGCTGCATGAGTTATCAACGCAAGTAACTTGCACCACGTCCAATCATAAGCAAGTAACTGGTGCATCAAGTTTGAGATTTTATGTTGTTACAAGAAGCCCGCCCCCTTGTTTGCTACATGCGCCTGTAATTGCACACGGCGCATAGCATAGCATTTTCTAACGTTTTTTAAAAAAACCCAACATGCAGCTATTTAAAACTGAGGCCAACTAAGTTTCATTCCCTGATCTGGTTAGTTGATAAGAGCCAATTTTCCAGTCCACAGTTAAACAGACGGATAGGATTTATTCTATGGATAACACGATTTTCATAACTTAATTCGTTGGAATAGTTATCGAACGATGGAAATGAGAGCTGAAAAATTTGCCCTTTAAGACCTCCTGTTTTAGGCCGCCTTTGATAAGGTAATTGACTATTGGCAAGGTGCGAAGTCGGTGGAGGGGGAAGTGGCGCTGATCGTCACAAACACAGGTAATCTTATGGAATGTCCGCCATTAGTACTAGCGGCAGCCGCTTGAGCTAATTTTACTCCATAAGATTTAACGTAGAAAGTCCGCCAAAATGAGGGCAGCACCAGTCGTGCACCTAGCGAATAGTTCGTTTTTTTTTGCATTAGAAACAAGGTAAACAATCTTGATGTGTCTTTTAATTGAAAAACACATTTTAAAAATAAGTTACGGTAAATATCTGCTTTCATAAGTAATAGTTATTGATTTTTAAAAAGTGTTTTTCAATTAAAAGACATGTCAAAATCGCTTACTAATGCTAAAAAAAAACGAACTATACTATATCTAAAGATAAATCAAACAATAACATTACGACAGGTTAATTTTAAATATTTTTTTTTACTTCGTTTAGAAAATTATTTCATAAGATATACTGATAAGACAAAAATATTACATTTAGGCATTTCTGAATTCAACACAATTTTCTTACATTGGACGTAATTAAAAACTGTTACGTAACATATTGTATTGTCACTGTCTTTAAACTAAACAATAACACGCTGATTTCCGTGTATAATTCCGTACGGAAGAAGTTGATAACTCGAGATATTTTATTGAAGAAATTTGAACTTAAAATAAATTACGTTCAAATTTCTTCAATTTTTTTCCGCCAGTTATTAACTTCTCCCGCCCTGTAAGAAATTGTCTGTAACTCATATGACTAACAATACTAACATGCAAACGACTTTTCAACGGCATTAAAAAGAACAATAGGGACACAGTAAATACTTTGCTCCAGCAATCTATTAGAATGAGACACCAACAATATTTCTCTATCATTCATCATTAACTGTCTTTATCGTTCTTCTTAACAAGCGTCAAAAAAGCGATTCCATTACGCAGTTATTTATCATTATCACACTGATGCGAATCCGCACGGTGCTTCATGTGAGAGCGAGACAGCACTATGGTCAGTTATAGCGGTGTCTCGCTCACATACGGGAGCGGCGTGCAGATCCACATTGAATGTGAAGACCAACTTAACCTTACTCTCCATCTCACTTAATCAAATATTTTATTTATTTTTATTTAAGCCTTTTATTTTTCCTTAAATAGTTTGCATAATAAAAGTTTTCTATTATTATTGTTGTTTATTTTACTATATTAAGGACCCCTGTCGGGTATAGGCCTCCTCCAAATCTTTCCACCTTTCTCGGTCTTTAGCCTTGATTAGCCAATTTTCTCCAGCTGTGGCTATGATATCCCTGGACCATCTTGTTATGGGTTTTCCCGCCTTCCTTTTGCCATGGGGTCCAGGCCACTTTGTGACTTTGTTGGTCCATCTGTCATCTGTCAATCTTCCTATGTGGCCGGCCCATCTCCACTTCTGTTTCAGCGCAAACTCGAGTGCATCTATGATGTTTGTTTGGGATCGGATGTACTTGCTGTTAACCTTGTCCTTTAGTTTTATGCTGAGAATGCTCCTTTCCATTGCTCTCTGGCATGTTCTTATCTTTAATTTGTTCTTGTTTGTGTGCACCCAAGTTTGAGAACCGTATGTAAGGCATGGTAAGATGCATGTGTCCATTATTGTTTTCTTGTGTTTGAGACTGTAGTTTCCTTTTAGAAGCTCTTTAAAGCTCCAATACTTCCTCCAGCTGATTTGGATTCTGCGGTCTATCTCTTGGCTGTTGCTGTCAGTGTCAAAGGATATTCTCTTGCCCAAGTATATGTAGTGGTCTACAAATTCGAGTTCTTTGCCTTGTATGTGTATTTTTGTAGGGGCTCTGTTAGTCATAATTTTGGTTTTTGTATGGTTCATTTCCAAACCGACTTTACAGCTTTCCTCATTTAGCTCATTTAGCATTATTTGTAGAGTGTTGGTATTTTCTGAGAATATAGCTATATCGTCCGCGAATCGTAAATGACTTAAGCGTTTATCAAATACTTTAATTCCTTTAGTATCCCAGTCCAGCTGGCAGAATATGTTTTGTAGCACCGCTATGAATAACTTTGGTGACATTGGGTCCCCTTGTCGGACACCTCTGCCTATTATGAATTCTTTTCCTCTTGTTTCGAGTTTAACTCTGCTAGTACTGTTTTCATATATATTCCTTAGAGTATTGATGTATTTGGAGTTTATCTTACAGTCGTTGAGGGCCTTCCAGATGGCGTTGTGGGAGATGCTGTCGAATGCCTTGGTGTAGTCTATAAAGGCTACATAAAGAGGTTTGTTATATTCTTTGTATCGTTCTATGATTTGTTCCATTGTGTGGATATGGTCTGTTGTTGAGTAGCCTGCCCGGAACCCAGCTTGTTCAACTGGTTGGAGGTTATCGATTTGCCTTGTTATTTTATTTACGAGCAGAGACGTGAAAAGCTTGTAAGTGCATGCTAGCAGGCTTATGGGCCGATAGTTACTTATATTTTTTGGGTCACCCTTTTTGTATAAAATTGTAATGTCTGATGTGTGCCATTGCTTGGGAGTTTCCTCAGATTGTATAATCATGTTAAACAGTTTGGTCAGTGGTGTTACAAGCAGTTTGGCTCCCATTTTTAGAAGTTCGTTGCTGATGCCGTCGGGGCCAGGGCTTTTGTCTTTTTTTAGGTTCTTAATATGTTTTAAGACTTCATTTTCCTCAATTAGTTGTATGGTATTGTTTGCGTTTTCTGATTGGGTTTCTGTATCTTCAGAGTTGTTGAACTTGTTGATATCATCATTCCTTTTTTTATAAAGGTGTTGGTAGAAATTGGTTGCTGTTTTTAGTATATCGGCCCGTGTAACCATTTTCTTGTCTTCTTCATTAAGTTGTTGAATCCAGTTTTTCTGTGAGTGAAGTTTCTTTAAACCTTTTTTTATGCTTCTATGTGACACAATATTTTTTTCTATAATTTTCTTTCTATGGTTTTCATAGTCTTTGCGGATAGCTTTATTTGTGACTTTGAATAAGGTGCTTAGTTGTGCTTTTTCTTGGCTCGATCTGTGTGGTTTTCTTAGTAGTTCTGTTCGTCTCTTGATGAGGTCCCTAGTCTCCGTTTGTAATATTGTGTAAGGTTGGATTTTGGTAGGTTCTATTTTTGCTGCGTCAATGATGCTTTTTTCCAATTTGTTGTAGTAGTCTTGAATGGTTTTCGCAGGGTCCTTTATCACTTGTGATAGGTTTTCATCGAGTCTGGATAGATAGTTTTTAATGTCTTCTTCGCTTTTAGGTACTTTGGGGAGTGTTTTAAAGTTTTTTCTGGATTTATTACACTTAATCAAAACTAAAACTTAACACTATCACTGCTGTTGCTGCTGTTGCTGTTGTTTGTCCCTAAGCCACTGGTTTTGGTTCTGCGGATTTTGATTCTGACTCGACAGGAAAGCGAGATGCCCCTTCGGGCACCGGTTGGCATAATGTCCCTTCGTGCCGCACTTGAAGCAGGTGACTTCCTCAAGAGGCTTGTGCATCATGCGCTGCATGCGGGGGTTCTCGGAGTTCTCGTTCTCGTTGGCTGGCTTGATGTAGCCGAGCGCTCGGTACCGGGCCTCTTCTTGGCGTTGGGCTGCTTCGCGTTGCTGGAATTTAAATTAAATAAGCCTTCAATCCATATAAGAGACCCTTGTAAATACAGATTTCGATGTTTAGTTTGTGAGATGTTGTTTATATTATAGAATTTCACTTAGTGTGGTGTGCCTGTCGGCATAGGCCTCTGGAATAATGTGGTAGTAATTATGATTATGAGACATAAGTTGGGTATGCGTTGCAAGCATCTTTTGCTTAAAAGAAATTGGTAAATTGCAGTTAAATATAGCAACGGTCTCATGCCAAGTTTTTAGTTGTTACCTGATGCTACGATGGTACGACGATGATGCCAAATGTATCAGCTTCAAAAAATTTAAAGAGGGGATGTGTTGCTTAAAATTAAGTTCAGAAAGTAATATGTTAAGGAAAGAGGTCCAGAAAGTAAAGCTTACCTCTGCTGGTATCTTATTACACGACGACGCCTTATGTCCGACTTCAGAACAGTAGTGACAAACAGGCAACCGCTTGGCATCCTTAGTTTGTTCGGGCGGAGCAGGCAACTCAAATCGCGGGTGCATGTACTTGCAGGAGGGCCCATCAGGGCACAGTCCAGCCAAGTAGTTGGTGCAGAGCACGCGGCGAACGTGACGGTGGCGGCAATGCGGCCCGTGCCGGCAGAAACCGCGGTCGTACCTGGAATACAGTTTAAAAACATCGTAATCTATAAGGGTTTATCCACATATTAGTCAAGAGGAGGGGATCATGCCAAACGTAATAAAGACCTATCTTTTTCCTATGAAAAAGTGTGACAAGGGGGAGGGGGCATTTATGTGATGTAATTAATGGACGACCCCTAAACTCAAACAGATGTCGTCAAATGTAGAGGAGGTCCCAATTAAAACCACTGTGGCTCACTTAAATCAATCAAAATAAACTATGTTCCTTTCGCAACCTTTCTCCATCATCAGATCAGCCCGATGGTACCATATTGCATTGTCATCCAACTTACATATGTCTGCAAATTCTCAGCTTAATCGGAAACCCGGAAGTGGGTCAAATTTAACTTGCAAGATTTGACCCGTACAAACATAATAAAGAGGACATTGCTTCAAGTTAATGAGGTACTGTACTAATCTAGCTTTGCAATGCTCCTTGACTCTTACCAGGGACAGTCTTTGATCTTGCTCTCCGGGTCTATATGAAGAAACGGGCACTCCTTATTGTGACACGCATTGAAACGGGCGTAGAAGTAGCACTCCGGCATTTTTGACATATCATACTCGTGAAGGAACTCGCACTGGTCGCCCTTCTTGCACAGACCGCGCAGCCAATGCTTGCAAACCACCGTGCGGTCGCCGCGGACGTGTCTGTAAGGACACTGAGGTCCATTTGTACATCCATTGGGTTGACTGTAAAATTCGCATACTGCTGCCGTGGACTCTGAAAAATCAAGGGCAAAAATGTTTCATATGTCACCTAAAACGTCTCAAACGACCCGTAGCCAGGTATATCACTGTATTATTGGTGTAAAATCACACTTACTATCCATTCCGGGAAACGGCAACGGTAAAGCTCCATATTGCTCGTCTAATGCAAAATCTATGTCGAATTTGATATGATCTACGTTAGCGACTAGGACCTCCATTTGGAATGCTAAAATTGAGACTATTTATAGAGAAAACTGCAATAAATTGCTTGCAATGCACACCGATGCAGCGTTGACATTACCTGCTTGACAGTTTCAATTTTTTTTTAATGAACACATATAAGCATCAGATAAGGCTTCGTTAAAAAACAAAATACAGTTGGCCAACATAGAGATGTTACGAATTTTGATAGATAAACAGCGTTTTTATCCTTGGCTTAAACATTTTCAGTTTTAGAATCTCAAATGTCAATGTCAAAATTGACAAATCCTTCGTAGACGAGACGCCGTGTTTTCATAATTTATTTATTATAGTTTCAAAATAATTAATCCGACAAAATGTCTTTGTCGGATCTAAAGCATTCATTACGGAAATATGAATTCCCTCAATGTGCGAAGGAAGCTCTTTTAAGAATAGGTAAAATTTCCCTGGTATGCATTGTATTGCAATTTGCAAGAGGCTTCCTGAGAAAAATGCTTATTTACATTGTTATTTGCAGAGCAACTGCTGGCCGGTCGAGCGGCCCCCAGCAGCAAGCAAGTAGACGTAGCTATGGAAATAATTTCCGAGTTCATATTCTGCGAGTCTACGCGTCGCGGGGAGCGGAGGGGTTTGAACCCTCTTCAAGAGCTACAGCTTATTGATGTGATCTGCGAGTACTTATCGAGCTGTACGAATGAGACGACAAAGAACACAATATTCTTGTCCCTGTTTGGAGGTGGTGATACTCAGAAGAGACTGAAAATATTAAGTATACTTGCTAGTATGGCTGTGTCCGCTTCCAGCACACCAGTGAGTATTTATGGCGTTATTCATAAACGGCTGCTAACGTAATCAGTTGATGATCGTCGTTTGTCTCTATTTGTTGCTATGCCATAGAGAGGGACAAACGATGATCATCAGCTGATTAACTTAGCAGACGTTTATGAATAACGCCGTTAGTCGTTATATCCACTGTATATAACTATATGATTTAAGCGGATTATATAGCAACTAGCTGTCTTGTAAAATAGGCATAAAAGAATTGCATTGTTACGCACCTTAATTTTATGACCTATTTTTTGCTTTTCTGTCTAAAACTATACAATTTATAGAGATTTATCTTGTCCCCAGGTACTACTAGCAGTAGGTGTGTGGCTACAACAAATGGGCTGTTCATCCCCACCATCCCTGCAACTAGTAGAAAACATCATAAGAGACCACTTTTACTTGAACACATTTAACCAAACAGCTCTCAAGAGTTTAGCCTCCAGTGCCCCTCAATTTGTAGCCAATTTCATCACAGCCGTCACAGAATTGTACATGCAAGAGGTGAATGGTGTGAGGAAACTCCCGCCTAAGAACTTACTGGAAGTGATCACGTCTTGGGTGGGTACTTATTACTATCTACTGCCATTACCGAAGAAGTCTAAAGTTTTAAAATTTATTGTTTCGAGTGCCACACTCGTTCCAAGCTAAACTGTGACTGATTATTTTGAATTACAAATTGTATACATGATTATTTTGATACAGATTGTATATTTTTTGCATTTTCATTATGACATTATAACACTTTTTGTTTAATTTTGTACAATATTAAATCTATGTGTTCCTTTCCTCTTTTGTGTTTTTTTGTTCCTTTATTTTGAAATATCATTTTCAAAGAACATTTTATTAGGTTTATCTATTTCAAAGCCTACATAGCCAATTAAATCATTTATTAGCCCTTCAAGTATAAATTCTGATGAAACTCTTGGGACAAAAGCACAAATTAGAAATATAGAGGTTTAATACCATAATTATTTATTAAAATGAATACTGAAACTTAACTTTTTTTCCAGGTGTACTCCAATCCAACCCTATGCCTGTCCGCACAGAATAACCCTCCGCAGCTGCCGCCCGGCTCCATCCCAATGGCGGCCGTGACACCTCTAGCTGGACTCGTGCATTGGTGTACACTAGCACCACTCTATATAGACTCTGGTATAAAACCATAATTATATAGATGTCAAACTAGTTTTTACTTTCACCATAGTTTACACACACACTTATAACATAAGTATAAAATAATAAATATTAGCTTTTAATCTTATGCCTTTAACATAAGTATCAAAATGCGTTTATTTTAAATTATGTACCTACACATGTGCCTGCACTGCACCTCCTAGTTATAGTTTAGTTTTAAGAAACATTTGCTTTGCCCTAACAGGGTTCATGTGTGAACTTACCCTGATGTAATATCTGTCCTGTACTCATACCACATGATTATTATGCAATAAATTATGAATTATGAATTTATCTGATTTGCCCAAAGGTCGACTGGTAGTTATGTCTATAGCATTAAATCTATCCTTTTGTAAGTATTTTTGTGATTTAAGATGATTTCTTTATTTCCAAGTGAAAAATGATAAGAGTTTATTTTGTCTTAATCCGTGAAGAAATTCAAAGGAGCATGTGAAGTCCCCAACCCGTATTGGGCTAGCGCGGAAACTAGAGCCCAATCCCTCTCGCGCATGAGAGGAGGCCTGTGCCCAGCAGTGGGACGTAGGGTGCCATTGGCCACTACATGGTAATTGGCCACTCCTAACTAACTATGTAACTAGGGCCCAGGAATATTTACCAAACAAATATGTACATTTTATTTTACAGACTCTGAAATAGTCGAGGTGTCACCGCCGAAAAAGATCAAGTTAGAGGGAGAAAACCTGTCACTGATCAAACCCGTACCTGCTAAAGTGTTGACGGAGTCTGAGCTTTATATAAAGTTACATTTAGGTGAGTGTTCACACTAATATTACCCAAATGTTAACATGTGATTTTTCACTAACATTAAGGTCGTAAGTACGGTTGTGGTATATGAATATGAATTTCAAATTCCTACCTAAATAATAGCATAAATTGAGTTTTAGGGGCATTGACGTATAATATCTAAGGACGGGCTAATGGGGCACTAAACATCGTACTAGTTCAACGGAGCTACCCACGAATTCCAGCCAATCGTGCAGTCTAACGCGACTAGTTGCGACCAATAGCGCGCGTGATGCGAACTCGTCAACCAATCGCGCGCGTGATGCGAACTCATCAGTCATCAACCAATCGCGTTGTAGCGATTTCACACCGCTGTACTGGCCCCTGTCATGCCTCATTATTATTGCCCGTAAAGCCAGTCCCATAGGGGTGAATGTGGGTAGTTGTATAAAATTGGTGGTGGTAAATGTTAAATTGTGTCTGTCGTATTTTGTTCCAGGTATTACCCAGTTTCATGTTGTCTTTCGGTACTCTTGTAACCTACCCTCTTGTCAGCCGTGCGAAGCTCGATACTCGATTTTGGCAGAATTGTGCTTAACTGCGCGGTAGCCATAGACAAAAGAAAAAGAGTGAAGTGAATGGTACACCATTGTGCAACTGAGTGTCTGGATAGCGGTGTAGTAAAACAGCTATAATTATGTGTGATGTCCGCGAATATTCGTAAAAACTTTGTAGAATGAGAATGTTGTAGCAATTTATCAGAATAAATGTTGAACTCGGACAGGAGTGCTCCACAGCCTGCGCGGGCGGCGCGGGGCGACGGGCGCGGTGCACGCGGCGGCGCTGGCGGCGGCCGCGCCCGCGCTGCAGGCGCACCAGGCCGGCGTGGCGCGCCCACAGAGCGACGCCAAGCTACAGGTAGGTACAGTCGCCATTTCGCCAACAAACTGTCATGCAGTTTGGCGAAAGAAAATGTGTAATGTATTAAAAAAAAAAAAAAAAAGATATATCGGGGCGGCCAAAGTGTACACAATATCTGAACGCGCACTTTAACGCGTTTACAATAGAGGTGTGTTCAGATATTTGCACCTTGGCCGCTCAGATATATCTGATGGCGACTGTACTATAAAACAGTTCCTGCCTAAACATGACACAATTTTACTGATACTGATGACAGTGGTGCATAAGCAGTGAGGATCGCACTGTCTTTTTCTTAGTTTTTAGTAATATATGGTCGTTTTGTAATATTATGGGAAAATTTTGCATTCAAGCTGACGAAGGCCCCACTTACATACAAACCACTAATGGTCAGGCACAGTTAAACGGTATTCAAAATGTTGATGGTTTAAATTATTTCATCCACTAATTGCCTGTTCTGACCGTAAATCTTAAAAAATGTAACTTTATTCTCAGGACTGCCTAGACCGCCTAGGCCAAGCCGTGCAAGTAGCGCTTTCATCCGGCTGCGTGTATGGCAACATCAATCACCTGCTGGCAACCCTGGATTCCCTGCCCGAGAACAGGTTGCTGCGAATTGTGGTGCAAGCGCATCGCTCGCTTTGCTGACAGGACCAGGCCATTGAGATTGATTAGATGGTGGCTACTAAAATACCCCTTTAGATTGGTCTCAAGGCGTGTCTCGATTGTTCATTGTTCAACCGCGGCAAATCTGTATTTTGGCTCGCGAACCATTTTTGGCACCATCTTGAACTATAGCGCGGCAGCCGCGCGCTGCAAGCGATCCGACGATCGACCACATTATATCACAAAAATATATTATTCGGAACGAAGTATAGCAAAATAGAAAAATGATCTGTTGCGATTGCGATATTCCCTACATTTACTGTTCCATAGAAACTGTTTAGTGCCGTATAATTTAATTAAATTACGACACTTTTCATTATCCATGTCTGTGACCGCGCGAGCCAACTGAAATATATACACATCCGTCCCAACTGCGCGCGAACACTCCTTTGCCGCGCGTCCAAAAACCGACAGTAAATGGTTCGTCGCGTGGCACGTTCGAGCGCGCCAATGATAGAGTTGGCTCGCGCGGCAGCCCGGTATCGATGTTCGATAGTTTGCCGCGCGATATCGAGACGCGGCTTCATATAATTTGTTTTGTTTTGACGAATCGTATTGTTTGGGGATGAGTACATTTGGTGATAAATGTGTTTTAATAATGAAATTTATGACAGAAACTTTTTGTAACAGAAGTCTGCCAAGTCAGGCACCCAAGCAATTACTTGTCATACAGAAATATGTATGTATTTTGTTTTCATAGAAAATGAATTGCTGTACAAAGGAATTATTAAATTAAGTTTATAAATAAATGTATTTTGTAAATAAGTTACAGATTAAAGACTATTTCATAAAACTAATGTTGTAGTTTCATGTTCGTTATAAAGGATTTTTTTACCCTTCATGTATTAACTCGAAAGTTTAAAAATAAGAATACAAACATTTTGATACTAAACTAGTTTATTCAGAAAGGCTTAAACCTACGACTCTGTTTAATCTGAGCTATTTTCTTCTTGTCCTCTTCAAACTTCTGTCGCAAAGCTACCACATGCTTCATTTTCGACTCTCTAATCTGGAAGGTGTAGAAGTTCTTCAATTCTTTCCGCTTTTTATTTTTCTCTTCTTTAGCCATGACTTTGCTCTCAACTTTCTCGGAGCGAGCGAAGCTCTGTACTTTTCCCTTCTTAGTGACCGTGATCCAGCCATCATCATCCTCTTCCTCTAATTTCTTTTCTTTATCCTCGGCTTGTTTAGTTTTCTCATCATGTTTTATCATGAATGCTTCTACTTTTTCCTTCAGCTCTTTAGCAAGCAGTACAGAGTTGTTGTACTCTGCTACCCACTTTTTCATACCACATTTGATCTGATATTCGTCAGAGATAACAGGGGCGAGTTCCGTAAGAGCTAGAGCTTTATCTAAATGTGCTACTTTAGCAAAAACTATATAGCCCACTTTGAATATAGCTTTCTGGGTCACTGGAAGGAATTTGTCTATAGTTTTTGTTTCTGAAGGACCCGGCTTTTGTAGAAGAGTCACAGATTTCACAGTGCCAGCGTCTCGAAATGCGTTTTTGATTCCATTTTCGTCAATATATGGGGGGATGTTGACAACGAATAAAGTTCTGCCTTGAGGTCTGTCCTCTGTGTGATCCCTTACCGCATGCTCTTTGATATAGATTGTGTGGGGAGACTCTGAATCCTCCGTAACTTTTAATTCTAAAGCTGAAACCAAATATTGCGTTAATATTATGACATGTGTTTAGATATAGGAAATAGCTAGTATTAAAGAGTTAATTATAACAACGTACCTTTGAAAATAAGTGGACGTTTACTAGACTTCATGTTTTCGTTTTCAAGTTTCATTTAGTTTTATAATTCATTATTTATACGCGAAGAAATAGGCAATACATGCTTTTGTAGTATTTGAGGTTATATATATCATTTGTTGTGACATTTGTGACTGATGACAATGAACTCTCGTCTAGGAATCGTGAGATGATTGTCTATCTATGGTTGTCATTTTATCAAGTAATGAGTCAAATCATTAAAAGCGGCTTATACGCGGATTAGACTCTCGCACGAGCCACGAGACGAGCCGCGAGCCGCGCCACGAGACGCGAGTCCACCGCTTACACTCGCGTTCGGCTTGTCATTCGGTTATAAACCTTATGCCGTGCCGTTAGTGTTTAAATTATATTAGCTCGACGAGCTTACGAGCCACGAGACGAGCCGCGAGCCCCCGCTTACACTCTCGTCTCGTCGAGCTAATATAATTTAAACACTAACGGCACTGCATAAGGTTTATAACCGAATGACAAGCCGAACGCGAGTGTAAAGCTTTGGATTCCTCCGAAAACGGTGCCGTCATATGACGGCCGTCATATAGCGGCAGCAAAAGACGGCCGTCTTTACGGTGGCGACATGTGGAAAGTACCACGGCGTCATAACACCGTCATCCACCAAGGTCAAAGCGGCAAATTTGAAAAATGTAGGCGCGATGGGATAACGTCCCATAAAAAATTTGAATTTCGCGCCTTTTCCTACTGACAAAATTTGCTTGATCATCTATAATTTACTTGGGGGATGAAATATCATCAGAAGAGGAAAATAATCGTAGTACGGAATCATTTATTCAAATCTCGTGTCATTTATTCAAAATGGCGTCACCGCTATCTAATAAAACGTTCACGAAACTATCGACAAGGTCATGACGGCCGTCATCTTACGTTACGTTGACAATCAACGTAACGTAACGCCGTCTAGGAAACCGCGCCATCTTGTTTACATAGACAACGTTCTAGTGACGTCAGTCAACGCTATATAGCGGCCGTAATATGACGGCACCGTTTTCGGAGGAATCCAAAGCTTAAGCGGTGGACTCGCGTCTCGTGGCGCGGCTCGCGGTTCGTCTCGTGGCTCGCGCGAGAGTCTAAATTGATTATTACAGTAAAGGCCCCAGTACACAATGGGCCATCGCCGGCCACTCCAAGATACGCAGCCATGCGGTAGAATGAGATAGCAATATCACTTGCTCCCTCTAACGCATAAATGCGTCCCTTGGGACCCTTGGAGTGGCCGGCGATGGTCCATTGTGTACTGGGGCCTTAAAGAAACTTGGTCCTTAAAATTGTAATTTGAGTGAATTATTCTAAAATGTTCAAGTTCTTATAATTACGATTATTACGAAATTACGATTTAAAATAATTTTCTTTCTTTGTTCAGAAATCTGCTAAGCTTCAGTTTTTTTCAAAGTGACAGCTGTTACAGTGACGTTTTAGAAAGATGTGAAAATTGTCTATGGTAACGTTTTCGTTGTGTGACTGTTGGCTGAAAACGACTGTTTTGACCGTAAATTTTCGTAATTTTGCGGCCATGTGTGGTCATATTCGTGCCCCTAGAGACAATTTTAGTGATGTTATCAACCACTGCAAATAATAAAGTGAAAAACTTGAAGGGGTCGGAGCCCCCCGACGTTCTTGAAAGGGAAGAAATCGGTCAAGAAAACACGGATGATAAGGTCAGAGGTTATGTTGGGTCGTATGATGCATCGTCTTCTTTTGGCGGGCCGAGCCGAGACGGGCGTTTTCGGCCCCGCGGCCGGGTTACGGAGTTTCGACACTCGAGAGGCGGCGGGCGCGGCGGTCGAGGCAGAGGCCTGCCGCCTCGCAGCGACCGAGATCTGGATGGTTCCTTTAAATATCACGAACCGTTAGCTCATGCCGCGGCTGATGCCTGGGCCCAAACGAATACTACTAAAAATTTCTACGAGCGACCTGACCTGGCTATCCATCTGCCCGAAGACCCACGCATATCCAAACTGCTGCGTCGCCTGTGTGCCGAGGTGGACGTCGAAAAGTCGCTTGCGATATGCAGCAAGCTGCAGGAGGCAGTAATGCTTCCAGAAAACGCCAGATACATTAGAAGATCTTATGACATACTTGTTGAATCACTACTTGATGTGCTGTACGATGCCCCAGGGCCAGAAACCAAGGAACAAGCTGCTGTTGTCCTAGGCAGAATCGGTTACGTCATGGGGCCGGATTTCCGTAAACATCTGGAGTGGATTGAGACCACATGTGCAGCACATAATAGCTCTATCAAACACCTGCTCATACTGTCCTTTTCTGAGACATTTCAACTGGACTTTCAGACACCAAATCTGTCAGACTTTGCAGAAACAACTCTGGCTCGCCTTCAAGTCATTATAGAAGGCACTGATTCAGCCGATGTCTTTATGGCTGCCATAACTGCCATGATAGTGATGTCTAACTCATACCCAGAACATTTTGCCAATCATTTTGTGGATACTGTGGACATTTTAGTCGGCTGGCATGTAGATAATGCTCAACCGAGAAAGATCAAGGAGTTTGCCTTACAATCACTGTTTAAACTGAGCCGTCACTGGCAGGCTGATGTCGGGTTCTCTGTAAACCTGCTGAACCAATTTGTTGAGGATATGGTAGCTTATGCAACTGACCTGGATTCTAATAAAAGTGACACAGATACAGAATCTACATCAGCAGAGGACTGCATCCAGAAGATAACCTCATTTCTCAATGTCTTTAATACTGTTGTAAAGAGTCTGGGCAGTTTACTCAGCCCTACTACATCTCAAACTGTCAGCTGGTCTTTCCTGACTGAATCCACAACCAAGATACTTCAGGTACTTACTAAAACTTTGAAAGATGATGCGGAACCCGATTTGATTGTGGCCGGAAATGAGAGCATTACATTACTATTGAAGCATTTACAAACTAAAGCTATGTCAAGTTTCCCGGCTTTGTTCTCACTGATTTCAATGGAGATTACAACTTATTTGAATGATGAAGAAAATGTGTGTCTCAGTGTCATTGACTTAATTTCTAAAACTGTCAAAGAGATTGCATCAAACCTTCCTATAGAATTTATCACTGAAACAATAGGTCCCGAGTCTAATTTGCGTCAGTTGCGCAATTCAGAGAGTGCCCTGGTTCTAAATGGGGTAATGTCAGTATACAGTAACCTTTTAAACTTGAAGAATATCCCACTGTTGCAAGAAACTTACAAGTTTGTACTTACAGACATACAAAACTCATATTCTATTATTGTGCCTGACATACAAATCATTCAGCCTGAATACACTGATGAAGTATGCAAAGAAGATGCTGAAAAAAATGTTATATTTTACCTGCAATGTCTTTCCGAGCTTGCAAATGCTAGTAATTCTATCATCGGCATGTGGGCTCTGCAGCCAAGCATTTTAGAACTCCTGGCTATTAAAATGCGTCCCGAAGATGATAAACTGAGCCAAGATAAACCAGCCCTCCAATATGCTGTGCTGTATTTGCTTTACTCACATTGCAGAAAGAACAATCATTTTATTGCATCAAGTGATTTAGTAAAGATGAAGAACTCCCAGCAGAGAGCAAATGATATATTTGGCTTATCCAAATTAAACCTCGGCGAAGTGAAAGGCACAAGCCCTACATCTGGGCACCTAGCGGTAATTCTCAACACATTGAGTGTAATATTGGAAAAAGATGTTTGTAAGGAAACCATGTTGCTTGTCCTTCATTGGGTTTCAGATATACTTAGCCAGCTTGACAAGTACCTACCAATTGTCAGCATGTCTAAAGGATTCCTCATTTTGACTACAAACATGCTGTCTCTTGCTTACTGTTTTGACGATGACATTGTGCTGATTGTTATGAAAAACAGCCAGTTGCTGTTAAAAAACAAAAACCTCAGTTTAAATGCAATGGTATTGAAGACTATAGCTGTGTTGTGTGTATTACACATGGACAATCAAAATGACGCAGTGTCAAACATTTGTATGGAAGTGCTTTTTGAACTTCCGTGGGACATAGTGCATCTAGAGCTTGACAAACAAGTCATACAAGTATTCAGATATCGAAAAATGAGCCTACATCTGCTAAACAATGAAAGTAAAGCAAACTCTCTAAAAGAATACCTTTTGAAAGGGTCGTACACAACCTTGTCAAACCAACATTTTAAAGCAATAATCGACTGTATCCTTCAGTCTACGGTCGAAGATAAAAATCTATTACTAAATGCGTTTTTAACTTCTTGGCCCTTGCATTCTAAAGATGCCGATGAAAACAATATTCAATTTTTCCGACAATGTGCCACGAATTTCTCATCAATTTGTATCAGCTGGGCACTATCGGAACTGGCTTTGACTACAGTAACGTTAAAACTGAGAACTGCTCTCGGGAAACCTCAAGAAACATTCATGAAAATAGAAGCAGCACTGAAAGGAATCGCGAGAGAGACTTCCTCATTAGAAACTAAATATGTGTCTACAGACCAGCGAAATTTAATGGATGTGGTTGTTGGAGAGCAAATGAGATCCCGCTGGATCACAGAGTTTATGATGTTCCTTGAGAAATACATATACAATGCTGCTGAAGGGACAGCTACAGTGCTGCCGCCAGTCGCCAAGCCTGTAAGGACATTCTTCTATACAAACTGGACAACATGTCGAGATTGGCAGAACAGGCTGCGGCCGGCGTCTCTTGCTGTCAGTCAATACGCTGGCCATTACGGCGCCGCTATCTACCATGCGTCGTTGATACTCCAAACTGCTGCCACCTCTACAACTAATATCGATATTGAAGCTATCACTATGAACCTAGCTCGTGCTCTCATAAAAATCCAAGAACCGGAAGTATTGCACGGACTCTACGTTTGGATCAAACAAACGTTTGATAAAAAGCTGTATTACCTAAAGGGCGCAGCAGAGCAGGCTAATTCGCGACACGAGTTAGCTTTGGAATTCTATAAAAAACTAAACAATATGAAAACCCAAGAAGACAAAAAAGAATCGGGTGACACGCGTCAAACAGAGACGAAAAGTGAGAAGTTCATTGATGAACAAATTATGGACAGCTACAAGCATATTCAGAATTGGGAAGATATGCAGGAATGGAAAGAAAATGAGAACCTAAGGAAGCACAATTCGCCGTGGAACTCATTCACAGCACTGCGAGTATTTGAGGGAAGTACTGAAATACCCGACGAACTTACTAATTGGGACATTCTCGATATGAATTCTAATGAGATATCTAAAAACGCTTGCTCATATCAAAACCTCATAAACAAGATTGAATCGACGTTAGTGTGCACTGCTGTAAACGTGTGTTATACCGATAACTATGAACAATATGAACGTTTGCTAACAGATTGTGACGCTCTGCTGAAATGTAGCGCTCAAGAATTCGCTAGAACGAATGCTGTGCATTTCATGAAAGATATTGCAGTGCTTCAATTGGCTAATCTAGGACTAAGAAATATCGTCAAGAATGGAAAAGTAATTTCAAATCCATTCAAACCGTCAGTTCTAAAAGAACACAAATATGGCACGGACTTCGAAAATCTCAGTCGCATTCTTTGGTGGAATCAGTATTTTACGAAACTGAACATGACTGAAGAGAACATCTTCTATGCAGAGTGCCTTCGGTTAGATGTTATAAAGAATGCCAGGAAACATTCTAATATAGGAATGGCTAAAAGAGAACTATTAAATCATTTCAAACATAATTCAGCATTCCAAGTGTATCTTGGTAACGTTGGTAATTTAGACGAACTGAGTGAGGTGTTGGTTATGTCGACAAACACGTATGATTTAGATATTTGGACATTAAACAACACGACGGCGCTAATGGAATTATGCAAACTAACGTACGCTAAAGAAGAAACCAAAATGCAAGCTATCAATCTGTGCTCGAATATATCCCTGGGATTCTCGCAAAGACTTGCAATGGGAGAACAAAGTTACGAACTGCGTGAAAAAGGAACTCGTATGCTTTTGACTTTGTCTAAATGGATCCAAAGTCAAAGCGAGAACGAAAATATCTTGGAAGTAGATTCGCCTTTAATGAAATTGATATCCGCTCTACCTGAAATCGGTCTTGTTGATAATAACATCTCTGAAAACGTGATACCGCTAGCTGACTCCGCTGTCGGCAAGCTACTGCAGTTTGGAGTCAATCAATGTCCAGGACTAGCTAAAGCGTGGGCTAATTTCGCAGCTTGGTGCTTCAGGTGGGGCAGGAAGATGGTTGAGTTCAGTTCAAAGACGCGTGAACAATTAACTGACAATGATAAAGTACAGATAGAGAGCGTTATGATTGGATGCTCGCCACAGGACTTCGAAGCTGTATGTGAAATCTTATCAAAAACAAAAGCCACTTGTGACGACGAAGATATTGATTGGAATGAGATCAACACATCAGAGATGATAGAGAGTCAACTTCGCACAGTGCCTTCCCTGAGCAACGCATTCCCTGAACACCTTGCCTTGCTGGTTGACATATGGCGCCAAGCCCAAAAACGAGTCTTTTCTTACTTCGAGCTGTCAGCCGACGCTTACTTCAAGTTCTTGCAGTTAATATGCGCCTCGGATTACATAAATCACAGTGGCGAAAATGCAGTCGTGAATGCTACTTTAAGACTGCTTCGTCTCATAGTAAAACATGCTATGGAGCTACAGACTGTCTTGGAATCTGGATTGGCGAACACACCAACGCAGCCCTGGAAAGTGATTATCCCACAGCTCTTTTCAAGATTAAATCATCCCGAGACTTACGTGAGGAAATGTGTTTCTGATCTGTTATGTCGACTCGCGGAAGATACGCCTCATCTTATTACATTTCCTGCTGTTGTTGGTGCTGTAGAAAACGAAACGAAAGATCTGACCGAGCTTAGTGTAGCAAGATCTTATTTGTCGAATGACGAAGAAAACAGTCAACCTGATAGTGACTTAGACGATACGGCTAGTGACAAAGTCGTAAATAATGAACTAAATTCTTGTTTCTTAGACATGGTGGAGACATTAACGAAGCAAGCGCCAAAGACAATACTTCAAGTGAAATTGTTAGTGAAAGAGTTGCAGAGGATTAATCTTTTGTGGGACGAATTGTGGCTTGGAACACTCTTGCAACATCACTCCGAGTTCAATAAGAGACTCTCACAACTAGAGACAGAAGTTGCTAGAGTTAAAGATAATGCTAATCTGAGCGCTGAAGATAAAGAAAAGCTGATTAAGGAGAAACATCGAATTATATTTGAACCCGTTGTATACGTATTAGAACAACTAGAACGAATCACGTCTGCAAAACCAGAAACTCCTCACGAGGCGAATTTCCAAGCGAAATTTCATAATCTGATAACAGAAGTTATCGAGAGACTGAAAAATCCAACGAATCCTGAAAAACCACAAGAGTCGTGGGCACCTTTGAAACAATTACAGCTTAAACTCCAGCAAAAAGTGAACAAGAGAACTTCTTACATTTTAAGGATGTCAGATATTAGCCCTGTGTTAGCTGAACTAAAAAATACTGTTATTACAATGCCTGGAGTCCACACTAACCAAAGGACTGTCAGAGTTACGATAAAGTCAGTAGAGAACAACGTAGCTATCCTTCCAACTAAAACCAGGCCAAAGAAATTGGTATTCTGCGGCTCAGACGGTAGAGCTTACACATATTTATTCAAAGGCTTAGAAGATTTACATTTGGACGAGAGAATAATGCAGCTGCTCTCCATTACAAATACAATGCTGGCTAGAGACTCCGAAAACAATGATAATCAGACCTACAGAGCGCGGCACTATTCCGTGATTCCTTTAGGACCCCGTTCCGGGTTGATCAGCTGGGTGGATAACGTAACGCCACTCTTCGCGCTTTACAAACGCTGGCAGAATCGCGAAGCGGCTATTCTGTCCGCTAAAATCAACAAAACTGTCAACGTGTTGCGTCCTTCAGAACTGTTCTACAATAAACTGAACCCTCTTTTGAAAGAAGCTGGTATACCGACTGAGAATAGGAAAGAATGGCCGGTATCTATACTTAAACAAGTGCTCCAAGAATTAGCAGCGGAGACTCCTAACGATTTGCTGTGGAGAGAGATATGGTGCAGCAGCGTGTCTCCCGAACAGTGGTGGCAGATGGTCCGTCGGTACAGTTACTCAGTGGCAGTGATGAGTACAATAGGCTATATAATCGGCCTCGGTGATAGACATTTGGACAATGTGATGGTGGACTTGACGTCTGGTGAGGTGGTGCATATAGACTATAACGTGTGCTTCGAGAAAGGGAAGACGCTGCGGGTTCCGGAGAAGGTGCCGTTCAGGATGACCCCGAACTTGGTGACGGCGCTCGGCGTGACTGGTGTTGAGGTGAGTTTTGTTTTTGTTGTTTTGGGTGGGGTATTTAAAAAAAGGCTATCACTTATAAATTTAAAATTTGCAGATCTACTCGTATATCGTCAGTCAAAACAGTATTTTAACACTGCGGTTAAACTGACGTGTCGCTGTTATTGCACGCTAAAATATGCATTATTTACGCTCGAGGTCACTGTTTAAGCGTGTTAAGCGATCTTGACATGTCTTTTTATTAAAAATCACCATTGAAAAATAAGTCACGGCAAATATGTTGGAATTATAAATGATATACGATCTTTTACATTCTTTTGCTTTCATAAGTAAATTTTTTAAAGTGTTTTTCAATCTTTTTAAATAAAAAGACACTTCAAGATTGTTTACCTTCTTTCCGATGCTAAAAAAACGAACTATAGTACGAGCACAATAAAAGTTAGCAATATGGAATTTGCTTTACTGCATTACAGATATAACCACTAATTATTTATTCTTCTAATTACCCTAGATAAGCCATAGTGGCATCAGTCAGTTTGTCAAAAAGCGTGTAACTGAACTTAGCATCGTCTATTGCTTTGGATTATAAATGGTAAACTAGACTTTGCATACCACTTGGTGTTTATTATGTAAAAACAACATTTTTTTTTAAAGCCACTAGACTAGATAAATGGAATTAACTCAATTTAATATATGCCCCGAACTAGATTTTGGTCTGAACTCCTTGAGGTTACAAGCGCTGTCTCTTACTTATTGTAATTAGTAGGCAACTGCAGTAATTTTGCTGTCAGACTTCAATAAAATTAAGGCTCGAAATCGAATGTTTTTAATGACCCCATTAAAGTGTGTTAGTTATGAATGTTATGATTGATCATACGAGTATCAATGACCCAGTCTTTGCTGTCGCGCTGAAGGGTATAAAATGTATAGGTAAATAAAGTACACAAATTAATTTATAGTTGCTTACTATTTTAACCGGCTTGATTTCTTTCCTCGCCTCTTTAGTCACGTACTTACCTGTTTTAATTTTTCTAAGGTAGGAAATTTCGGGATCTATAATCTATACTATACTATACTTACATACCTACATCACCTACATGTTTCGTCCTTGATTTTAAACTTTATTTTAAAATAGAGACATTATTGGTGTCTGTTCTCTCACAATTATTGTTTAGTAATATACTAGCACTAGTTGGTATATAATTTTTACTTTTCGTATAGTTGCGATATTAATTTACGTACCTGTTTTAATCGCCTATCCAACTAGAAACTTTCGTGCTGTCTCTTTGACGAAAGCGCCATCTTCTTAAGAAACGCTTAGACATTGAACGAAGAACTACTCGCCATCGCACTTAACAGAGACGGCGTTGTATCAAACTGCCGCTCATAGATGGCGCCTCATGTCTTAGCAATAACAACGAGTTAAATAGTAGAAGAGTCTAAAGTGTAAGAAAAATTAGTGCTAGTGTGAACTTTGTTCACAGCTGAAGTAGATGTCGCTGTACGGCCCGTAGGTATATATTATGCGGTAGTTTTGATTGTCAAAAGTTAATTACCACATGACTTACGATATAGCGCCGCGCAGCACCATCTACATAGTTTGGCTGTCAAGTTCGGAGAATGAATATTTCTTTGACTTTACACCTATTCTACCATTAATAACTTTTAAATTATTTCTTCTTCTCTTCGCTGATACTGCCTTATGTTTTAGGGTTTACACCAAAGATTCATTGATTGTATAATATAAGAATATCTGGGTGACCGAGCTTCGCTCGGAAAACATATAAAAACCCGAAAATGCGCGTTTTCCCAGAGATAAGACCTAGCTAGACCGATTTTTCGCCCCCAAAAAACCCCCGTATAGCAAATTTCATCGAAATCGTTAGAGCCGTTTCCGAGATCCCCGAAATATAAATATAAATAAATAAATAAATAAACAAGAATTGCTCGTTTAAAGGTATTAGATGTATATCTACATTAACTGTCAAATTCGAAGCTTTCGATCCTAGCACGAATTTATTACACATCGAATATATTTAATGAACCTTTAGTTTACACCGTTTAAGATGATATTGAATAAAGTTAGATAGAATTAATTATATATTTTAATTTTACATCGAACAGTTTTAGCTATAATTTTATAGTTTAAACATCTCAATTTATTTAAGTGACAGAGAACCTCAGTAAGAATTTCATTATGGCAGGGAACTCATTAAAATCTATCAATAAAAATTCAACAATAAAGCTTTTATAAATTTGAGCGTAGATTCAAACAGGTACCTTAATGCGAAGGGGGTACCTAAAGTCACTAACAACTTTAAATGCTAGAAGCGTTTTACGTTTCCCACTGAACGTCTATGAACGTTTAAGATACACTACACTAGGTCGGGGCGCGTGGCGGGTCGGTGCACCGGGGTCGGGTCGGGCGCGTACGAGGGGTTCGCGTCCCCTCTCTCCTCCACGTAGCCTGCGTTCTCGATTATGCGGCACCTCGACGTGTCGGTCTCGCGCTCCACGTACAGCAGTCTCGCTGGCCGTCCTCCCATGCTTGAGAGCGCGCTAGGAGCGCTCGAACGCGTTATAGACCCTTCCCTTAGCGCCACTGAGCCTCTTTTCCTCTCCGGCGCTGGCGATCCTCTATACTCTGATGTATCTGGCCGTTTGCATCGCAGCAGCTTCACGAACGCCGCTCGGAACCCTGCGTTCTTCCACGCATATATCAGCGGGTTAATGCCCGAATTAGACATGGCCAGGGATGACGTCAACCGGTACGCGATGGGGCTGTGCAGCGTGATGACCGGCAGGGTCTGAGCGCACGCCACCACCACGAACGGCATCCAGCAAATTGAGAACGACCCCAACACTAGCAGCACCACCTGAAATTTAAAACAACAATTTATTTCCGATATAAATCGTGTGTCAACCTGTCATCGCTTCGAAACAATGGCTTTAAAATGAACGGAATATCGGTTGAATGCAATCTATCATGAAAGGCTGTCTTTCATTATTTAAAATCCATCCGTTACGTAATCAAACATGTATTTTATGTTGTTCCGAGGAAGGCAGTAAAGGTAAAGACTGGTTTTATGAAGGACTCGTAAAATTTAGGGACAGTCAGATATAACGGCAGACGTATACATTTATGTGCTGAGTCGATGTTCGAGGTGAGGTCATGTTTTGTAGATGGCGAATATTTTATTTGGTTGGCTTGGGTCATATATTTGTTCTTGCTTGTTGACCCGGATGTAGGCATGGCACGGATATGAACTTGTAGGTACGCTAAGGTGATGCGTGTTTTATTGAGTATCATATAACTTTAAAGAATTTAAACATACCTACATTTTGCATGTTTATTCCTACAATTTAATTTATCAGTAGTAAACATTTAAATGAAACCCATCTCCCTCCAGAATACGTTCAAACGCGCACTCGGAATAAAGTTCCTCCGCCCTCACTCTACAATGTATACGGTAGCTCATTTCTTCCGTTTTTTACGTCAGGAGACATCATGATACAGGAGGGGGAAGGAAATTTAGATTCGCATCTGGCCTGCGCGCCTGACCTCAGGCTACCTTCGGCAGTTCTTAAAGTCCGACTACAGCCTAGATATAAAGTACTACACTGTTGGCAACTGTCGACCACTGCGACCGACCGTGTAGTAGATGAATGGCAAATAAAAAACCAAATTGTATTAAAGGTCTTGGGAAGCTTAGTTGCCAGCCGTACCTGTATGCTCTTCCAATCGTTGGCGCCGGTCGGGCAGCACGTGTTGGCGCGCATGCGGCGCGCGTGGCACGTCGCCTCGCGCCATATCCGCCAATACAGCACGAACATCACCATCCAGATGAGGGAGAACATGGGCGCTAGGATTGACGTCGTGTACTCTTTGGGCACCACCTGGAATTGATAAACATTTACCTTAAAATGCTTTGTTGAAAGTAAATGACCACTAAATCTAAAAACATACTTTAAACCAAGGGAGTAAACTACTGTATGCTTTCATTAAAATATTTGAGTAGTAGGGTAGCAAACCCGCGCCAGAGAAATTCGGCTCATGTCGATTTCTAATAGAAAATTTGTATGCCGAAGGTTTCCAAAAATAAAGTAGGTTAAGTCTAATATGTTCATTCCCAGAGCTTTAAATCAGTCTAGTAAATAAGCCGTAAAACAGACAATTACTCGTACTTTCACATTTAAATAGATTATCATACTGATAAATCAGTCATAATCATAACGCATCTAAATGAAAATACAACGAAAAATTCTAACCTAACCTAAAATCGATAGAAAAATGAAAATGTATAGCGACATCACTACGACATTCGTTCTCCTCGTGTGATACTTCAGCCGTTTTTAAGACAAATAAAACAAGTGCATAACTCCTTAGCTTTGAACAGTAGGGTAACGATTGACGATGCTTTTAAAGTCTATCGCGCAGTTAAGCTCAGTGCCAACTCATATATTTCTCAGAGTTAATGCGACTAAGAGCCTTCCCACATAGGGAATTTGAGCAGTGAAGCGGTTGCGTTGCGATTTAACATTAAGATAGTTTGGATTCAGAACCTTAATCAGTTTTGCTTGCTGTGGTGGCACGGCAGTAATGCATTTATTCATTTTTTAAGACAGTTACCATTGGCGGGCCCCTGGGAATTCGCATACTCCACTTTGAGAAATCCTGCAGCTGCAGTAACTGAGAGAGAGAATTCTGTGCGTAGTGCTTTTATCTTCCGTGGATTAACCCGCAATCTATTATCGAAATGTGAACGTGCATTACGAGCCCTATAGAAAACAGGAGCGTATCTAATCTGCCGCATTACGCTTCGGGAACTAATATTAAAATGGTTATCGAAATAGTGTTATCGTATGTTATTAATAGACAGCGCTCGCTAGGTGATCATGGTACCACGATGATTGTAATAATAGGATATTACCATTCTGTATTAGAGTCTGTGCGGAAAGAGAAGAGTCATGAAATGTTTGGGCTCCCTTACGATCGACGACTCTTTCTCTTTCCGCTTAGACTCTATATTCTAAGTCCATACTTAAGAAGTTCTAACACTAAGTGAAATTATAAAAAAAAACCAACCCCCTGGACTACATTAAGGTATTTGCTTGTAACTCAAGATCTAGAAATCAGAGCCGGCGAAGTGAGCATACCGATTCCCGATGCCACTGAGTCCAGGCTGCGAAGCATAGTATACACAATTCTTTAACTGAAATTTAATCATTTGTCAGGGAAAAGAAAGATGGAAGTTGATGGAGGACAGTTCATCTAAATGTATGACCATCACGACTCTGTAATTAGGACCAGACACAGAAAGAGAGTTACCATATTCATCTCGCAGGCCACGCCATCGTGCCAGTCGTTCCAGAACATGGGTATACAGCTGATGCAGAGAGCCACCGACCACGTCGTGCTCATCAGAAGCCTGGTCACCAGCTTCGTCATGTAGCGGCTGTAGTGCAGGGGATGTACTATTGCTATGTACCTGCAAGTGCAGAATAACGTTAGGTTATAAATAGTTGGCAATACACTTTAGAACCGGTCTATAGGCTAAAAAAAATACGACCGATGACTATCAGGCGGAGTATCCGGTTGTTTGACATGAGAAACGAAGTTTATAGAGCCATAGCAGGTAACAGCCTAGTTTAATAGGTCACGTATTGTGGAAATATCATTTAGCGAAATAATATAGATTATAGACAAACAGCAAAATTCAGCGGATCAATAAAAATGGTACGATTTAAAAAAGTTTCAAAATACTATTTTTAAATAGATATACTATCATTACTATCCTATTAATACTTCACAAATTGATCTCATTTTAACATCCATTACTCGCAGCGCATGTCGCTCGCAGCCATATTTAGGTACGAGATGATAAGATGCACTGCGGGTGATTTCGAAATGAGATCATGGAGTGAATTTCTAATATCATACACTGGTCTGTAAAACTTTCAATCGTTGTACAAACATTCCTTACACTTTACATTATCTAAAGCCAAAAATATAGATAAAAAAAGCGGCCAAGTGCGAGTCGGACTCGCCCATGAAGGGTTCCGTATTTAGGCGATTTATGACGTATAAAAGAAAAACTACTTACTAGATCTCGTTCAAACCAATTTTCGGTGGAAGTTTACATGGTAATGTACATCATATATTTTTTTTAGTTTTATCATTCTCTTATTTTAGAAGTTACAGGGGGGGGGGGGGGACACACATTTTACCACTTTGGAAGTGTCTCTCGCGCAAACTATTCAGTTTAGAAAAAAATGATATTAGAAACCTCAATATCATTTTTGAAGACCTATCCATAGATACCCCACACGTATGGGTTTGATGAAAAAAAAAAATTTGAGTTTCAGTTCGAAGTATGGGGAACCCCAAAAATTTATTGTTTTTTTCTATTTTTGTGTGAAAATCTTAATGCGGTTCACAGAATACATCTACTTACCAAGTTTCAACAGTATAGTTCTTATAGTTTCGGAGAAAAGTGGCTGTGACATACGGACGGACAGACGGACAGACGGACAGACAGACAGACATGACGAATCTATAAGGGTTCCGTTTTTTGCCATTTGGCTACGGAACCCTAAAAAGGTGCCGTATCGCTACCGATAAATTTAGATAGGTGACTTACCTACTCGTCGCAGCGAAAATATCTTAAGCCACTAAAAGCTCTCTCAAAGGTGAAATGATAAAGAGAATTCAAATGTATATGACTTTCATACATGCGAAATTGTACCGTGAAATGAGACCCTTTGAAATTTGAAGCTACGTTTTGCAAGTTTCCTTCTAGTAAATAGTTTTACTCTTATTGCAGGCGACGTGCACACGAACTTCACTAGAATTCCTAATGCTCGGATAACAAACATACGAACCAGTACCTCGGTCACCTAAAAAAATCCCTAAGCCCTACTTGTGAGATTTGGTACAGTTTTAAGATATTATTATTTGGGGACGCTGTTTTAGAACGGCCGATAGTGATCTGATCTCTGGATTACCCATAGTTGTCATATTCCTAATGGTTGGTGTTACGTATTGTGCTTTGTAAGCGGTGGGAACAGCAACCTTGGGTTCAGTGGCATGCTGCGTACGGTTCAAGTTATAGCGTGTCACCGTTTTTGAACGACCTTTTTAGCTTTAATACCATATAAATACACGTGAGAAAAACATTCATACCTGTCTACAGCTATCGCTATGATGTTGTATATGGACGCCAGGCAGGCCAATATGATGAGTATAAATCTCATTAGACATGACCATTTGATTTTGCCGAAGTCATCATCCAGGTAGAAGACGAGGTGGTAGGGGAGGGTTAACCCCACCATCAGATCAGAGATGGCTAGGTTGAGGACGAACTGGTTGGAAACGAGGGATGAGAGCCGGCGGCTGAGGGTCACGGCCAGGATCGTGAGGGTGTTCCCACTGACGATGAGCAGCATGAGTGCTCCATCCACGATGCTCCACGGCCAGTAGTTGTACAGGTCCTGCTCCGGCGCCGCCGCCGTCGAGTTCGCCCACTCGCTCTCATTGCCGAAGATACCGTCCATAACATCGCTGGCCGCGGCCAGCCCGCTGTAGTTCGTCGTTGTGGCCGAACTTTAACACATCGCCTTAACTATTATTATCACTAGTCACATCCGGTTTTAGTCCCTCGCGCCATTGTTCCATTTGCACTCTCAGTTCCGCCGTGAACATCTGGAACAGAACAGTTAAGGTAAGAGACGGGTGTTAGTTGTAGCGCGCGCGACACTTGTGAATGCACGTCGAGTATGAACAGCGAGTCAGTATGCGGGGGCGCGTTTCTCCAACAAATTACTTCACAGCGGGGGTTAGGGCTAGTGCGCTCCACTTCTCGCGTCTGTAAATCACATTATCAACTTTTCCGAGGGTACGCGTGTCGCGGACTCGCCCATCGCCCTCGGCGATGAATTATTTATGGCCCACAACATGATCCGAAATGAGCTTTGTCTGTCTGCAGCCGAATCGATTGCTGTTCAGCTATAAATAAGTTATTCTGAGTCGAAGGTCATACAGTGGTCCATAAAGTTAGGCTACTGTTTTCATGTTTTGTAACGCATTATTAATGTCCAAGGAAAAGTCCTTGAATAGAGTTTTGTTATCGTCGATTTATTGATTGAGTTTGAAGTGTTTGTGGTTAGAGATCTACAACATGAATTGTAAACACGATGGAAAGGAAATGAAACCGTTCCATTTCGCGCAAGCACCGGTTTATTCGGTTATGCGCTAATCTCGCTCGAAAATAGCTGTTAGCGGCGTTTAATAGAGATGCCATGTAAAATGAACGTTGAAGCAGATTCTCGTACAGATATGATATTAAGTGGCATTTCGTAAGGAGCTCAGACGCGGCGCCGGCGGTAAGAAACGGACGGTCGAAGATGTTTCGGGGATTATAGGAGATACTGTTATGGATTAAGAGTACCTATCTACTGGCAACCGCCCGGCCTTTACAAAACTCGCCACTAGTCGTATTTATCTTTAATCTTCTCCGTTAATGTATTCGGGGGCGTATTGTTGGCTGAAATATTCAGTTCAGCTGAAATTGACGGTGTCAATTATAGTCTCTGACCCGGCACCCGGCTACGTTTATCTAAATTTCAAATGCGCTATGATCAAACACTGGGCGTTAATTTTAATAAGCTCTCTTATCCATCCGTTTCAGCGATAGCTAATTAAAATATTGATAAAAAATGTCTACGAATGACTGAAACTGCGTCTTTCACTGATGCCTAATTAGGATTGATCAAATTACGAGAATCGTCCATTAATTCAGAGTGGAAAAGGAATGTCCATTAAAGTTAATTTACGGAGGCAGAAATGTAGCGTGGTCGGATGCAAATTATCGTATGCGGTGCGGAAACGTATCGATTTGGGCAAGAAGGCCGTTGCAGAGTTCGATAGCCTGTTTACGATAATTCCGATTCATCGGCAACGGCGGCGGCGGTAATCGAGTCGAAAAAATGAGCGACAATTTTCGAGCTGACGGAAGAAAAATGGATTAAAGAAGATTGATTGGCTGTATAATGGATTCAGTCCGAATGACATCGCCTATTGTTCGCGTTTATATTAATGGAATGTGTAATCGACTAATCGCGCATTACAGGACCACGTGCATCCATAAGTTTGATGAATGGAATGGCAGCCATGCATAATTTGTTGAATTTGTCAATAGTTGGCAATTACTATTCCTGGATGAATACTTAAGTGGTTTGAGTTTGGTTTTCTTCTCGCGTTTATTAGCTAACTCTGGAGTGCACATTGCGCTCGTATCGTATCGTATTAGATTAGCTGCACGTGTTCAATTATTTATAGGTTTGCGGTGGGTTTCTTCGCAGCCGTCGCAAGAATATCTTTGATATAAAACGACTTTGAATTAAACAAAACAATCCTTATCTACCTGTTACGAAGCCACAAAGCTTAATTTGCGTAAATTGTTAATTGATTTCCTTTTGTTTTAATGGCTATTTGATCAACTACACTAACTACAGTATATTACAGAAAGGAAAATTGGTTTATTAGAAAATGCTTCTGATAAAGTACGGTGATATCTAGGTCAGAGTCAGGCCAAGTAAAATCACTTTCATTTTCTAATCTATAAACAATACAATGCGACTTGTCACGCACAGTGCAGTGAAACCTTCGGGATGTATGCCGGTCACAATCTGGCGTTGCGACAACGTTAGAACATCAAATGCCCTTTGGCACCTAACTAGGTGCGTATTCAAACAATTCACGCGTGCAACTATAGCCCTTATTACCTAATGTTTATTACACATAATCCCGCTATTCCGAGTTAAACAGTAGACTATATATGACCAATGACACGGCATTAATATGCAACAGCGTTCGATCACCGTGGCTAATGTTGTTTGACATTTGCGACGATACGTGCGACCTAATCTCCGCATTTTGATGCACGCCTAGTTTGGGGATGCGGTTGCAAATTGCAATGGCGTCAAATATGACAACGCCCCCAGTTCACATTTGTTACAAAGAAGAATCGGTTTCATGAAGTTTCCCCTTGCTTGATGAAGTTGCCTGAAATGTTTCATATTTCTGTTCGCAATAGTACTGGGTTAATATGAGGCGCAGGAAAAACTTAACTTGCCGTAATCCGAGACTAACGAGGTAAGGTTAATATTTAGTTGAAAGGGAAGCAGGTGACACCGGTTAATTTGTCAAGTTGATGAGTACTCGGATGGTCACGTGCAAAGGCTTTATCTCAAACGAAAAGCACTTTGGTAAAGGCCACGTAATATCAGTTTTCATATTTAGAGGATTTGGCTTATGCAACTCGGGTATTTTTGTGTTTGTCAAATCTTGTTATAGAGTTGACTTGATTATGTAAACGGAAAATGTTTGGTATCCTTAAAATTCAAGACAGAGGAAAGTCATGTTTTTCAGTGTTAGCGTGGCCCGGTTGAATTTAAGCATTTTGTTAAATTTTGCAATATACGAGTGATGTTGATGTATTGAAATTTGTTCATTGAGCGGCATGGTGTAAAAGACAGACGTATCGGAATGGAAGGATATAGTGACCGTACTGATTGTATGTCCGGTATTGTTTTGACAATGTTTTTTAAACATTATCGTTCAATCCGGCCTTACAGTGTAAATGGCAATTATCACGGATCGATGGTCTCCAAGGACGATGTTATTGTCCAATGCCCAGTCATTGTGAACACTCATTCGTGGATAATGGTATTTAGTCCGACACTGGTAATAACACCCTTCTTCTAGATAATGGGCATATGTATTCGTTTGATAGACTATTATAGCAATTACAAGGTTATAAATAAACGTTTGAAATGCCACGGTATTTTCATATGTAGAATGTAGAACATAACGTACGAGATTGTCAATATATATACTATATATGAGATAATGAAACGTTTCGCATTAAAGCAAACATAAAACGCATCTGTATCGGCCTCAATAACTTAGTATTTTATTAAGATGAGCATGTAATTACTAAAAAATGCTAATTAAAACCACTTACTCGTTTAGTTCAAATATGAGATTTCGAAATCCGTGATGATATCATTGAGGACTTCTTGAGAGCCAAGGTCCGCGAGTTACGCAAAAATTGCACTTGCAATTGTCCACAATAAGGTTAATAGTCTGTCATCGCAAAGTCAAGTTGTCGGCGTCACGGTTCACTTGGGCATTATAGGCGAGAACATCGATTTGTCCCGACGATATTGAAATTGAAAGTCAATTAAGATACTGCTATCTCGCAAATGAATGTTACATTAATTTCCTCGTATATAAATGAAGCGAAACCTCAGCAATTTTACTAGTATGAATATGTATTTATTTCATGTTATTGACGCTTAGTAATTTGCAATGAAAATGTTATAGTATCACAAAAACTATGTGACATTGATCTCCACGATAGATGTTATCATTCTTTTTTGTCGAAATCCTTGGAATTGTTATCCTAACAAATATGACACAAAGAATATTTTCGGTGGTTATTTTTGGTCACATCTTTTCAAATGTTCATAGGATCAAGATTCGTTACCGTGTTTAATGTGGTTTCGTTTTATCGTACCGCTTATGCTGCTAATCCCCAATTAGATGTGTCAGTTGGTCTGTAATCGCGTGTTTTATGAGTATGTGGGATACATGATGTAAGCAGTTTGGGACAATTGCGGTTCTTTCTGTTTCGTCAGCTAATTGATCTGATGACTCTGCGAACGCAACCGTTTAAACCTAATGATTTGTTAATTTAACAATACACTAACCCTGAAGCAAGCCTTCAGCTAGACGGTTATTTAATTAGTATTGATGGTTGTTCTCCATTGACGATTACTCGCTAACACTAACACGACATCGTGGAGACGTTTTGATTGAAATGAAGATTGTTCTTATTTTAAAACGTGACTTTATTTTAGGAGAGGGCGGGTATTCCTAACGTGTGCAGTTACACGCGATAAATCGATTTTCGCTAAGAATGGGGCGGCGGTCGTGACTAGGGTTGCCAACTATTTTTTGGTAGAATATAGTATTTTCCAGAATAGGGCATCAAAAATATAGTACATTTCAAAAAAATATGGTACTTTTAGATAAAATACTAAACATAAGTGTAACATACGTTTAATCAGAAATATAGTATTATAGCGTACTATATATTTTTCCAAAAGTATATAGTACAGAGAGCCAAAATATAGTACAATACTATATAATATAGTACGGTTGGCAACCCTAGTCGTGACGTCACGCCATAGATCCGTATCGCCTCTTGCCTCTACATCAATGCCTCGAAGGTCAGGGGCTCGGGGTCACTAGCCATTTATCAGCAGACACGGATCCATGTCGGAATTTTAGACAGTTTGTTTTGCGGACAGGGGTAATTTGTGATCTTGAAAACGAAGTGTTTGTCCTGATAAGGTAGAGAAACTGTTGAGACTTGAACGTTTAGAACTCTCATCGCGTTTTGGCGGGAACTGAATGTATCCCAAGCACGCTTGTTCGCGATCCGAAGGCCGTTGGAAAGGGCCCGGCGGAACATAAAAACTTTCTTGTGTCCCAAATGGACTCTGAAATTCCGTTGATGTCATGTGACTAACTTTCTTCCATCTATACCAGCTTCGTATAAAGCTATCTATTTCCAATTTGTTTTGAAAATTGACTGCCACCGCTTTTATCCTCCGGAAATTGAGTTATATGATCCTTCCGAATATTGTAAGAGAAAAATAACCTTATTAACCCTAAACCCTAAAGCAAATTAGAATCATCAACGAATTTCCACGTTTCTTACCAACTACGGCACCACGAAATTCTTGATTTACTTTCTTCTTCATTCGTTACTGTTATTGGTTTTGGTGATGTGTCAGATATCAGTTTTGTTTGTTGTAGCACTTGTAGCTATTTGAGATATTACAGTACTTTACTTTATTAGAATAACTTTCACCGCTTTAAATTACAGTTGTTGTTTCAATGGGGGCTTAGAGAAAAAGGACTCTTTCTTGGTAAACAATAAACCGCAAACCTAAAAAGTAACATACGGTTTCGATTGCTTATCGCCTCGGCGTTCGGATGGAAACGACAAATAAAAGGGTACTATTGCAATCACTGCGGTAGCGGAAAACGCTACTCATTTATATATACCTCTCCATTGTACTCGTTCCATCCCACAAGGCAATCGTAAACGCCTGTATCACGTACATTGTGTGCTTAAGGTGACGGTAGAGGTGGGTAAATTTTCAGATTCTGTCAATTTACCCCATTTCACACACAAGCGCACTTCACGCACACTACCTCACTTTACTGGGACAGGTCATTGACCCATCAAGTTTTTTTAAGATTGCGTTTTGAGTTTAGTGTTAACCACTGACCTCTTTTGAGGAACAGAAACTGTAAAAACGTTCCATTGAAAGAAGAAAGAGAAACAATACATTAAATCTTGCTCTCCTTGTCTGTTCATGTCACACGTGACGTATTTAAATTCTAATTTAATTCATTTGATTGTTAACTATTTTCTGCATATTATGGCTTTGTCGAGATACGCGTTTTGTAAAGTTAAACCGAATAAACCCAGATGTCATTAAGTCAGATGTAAAATGTTATTTACTACTCTATACGGTTATTCATAAGGCGAAAAATCAATTCAATTAAAAATTTAAATAAATAAAGTTTCGGCAGGGTGGAAATTTAATTAAGGCCGACAAAATAAAATTTAATAATATATGTCGGCTGATGTACCCCTAAGATCTTTACAGATTTACTTGTACGAGTATCTTATATTCGCTATTTATTTTGCTATTAAATTTATAAAATTAAAATAAATAATTAAATATTATACTGGCATTCCACCGCTATTATTTCAGTGCTGAACTGATTATCTTCGATCGTAGCCTTGATGATGTAGTTGTACTTACACTTACGGCGGTAGGAGCGGCAATGAACTCCGCGCAGCGTAGAACGAGAGGTGCGTTGGGATAAGTGCATATACATATAATTCTTCGTGCGTCTGTCTGTCTGTCCGTCCGTCTGTCACAGTCTATTTTCTCCGAAACTACTGGACCAATTCAGTTGAAATTTGGCACACATATGTAAATTTGGCACACAAATGTAAATTTGTGACCCAAAGATGGACGTGTAACGTAAATAAAATGTATTTTAGAGAATTTGAAATACGGTAGCCATTTTTGGGGGGGGTAAATGAAAAAATTAAAAAATATGTTTTTTAAACTATATAGTGTTACATATCAAATAAAAGAGCTCATTGTAAGAATCTCAAACATAACTTTTTTTATAATTTTAGGATTAATAGTTCAGCAGTTATTCATGAAAATAAGCAAAAAATGATCATTCTCCGCCCACTTTCTCCGAAACAACTGGATCTAAAATTTTGAAAAAAATACACAAAGTAGTTCTTTACCTATATATGTCAGGAAAATCTATAAGAAATGTGCAGTCAAGCGTGAGACAGACTTAATATACGGAACCCTTAGAATGCGAGTCCGACTCGCACTTGTTTTTGTTTAGCTCTTATTAGGATTAAGTAGTTTTATGAGTGAAAAAAGAAGTTTTTTGTTTTATGTGCCCGCGTTATTGCCGATCGATTGTGTTTTAAACGATAATTAGACAAAAAAACTTGTTTTTCACCCAACGAATATAGATCCCCATGACACATCTTCCAAGTCGCCTTTGGATAGGCTTAATTTTAAAAATAATTGAAATAATGTTCTATATCATTCATACTTGCAAAAAAAGACTAAAAATAATTTACGTGACCAATGCTTATTATTAGTAAATATCTTACAATTTAATATCTGATATATCACACGATACAAAAAAATGGCCGCAAAGTTAAAAGTTTATTTATTTACGTTACTAGTCCATCTTTGGATCACCGACTCTTTGTCATATGTGAAAAATGTGTACCAAATTTCAATTGAATTAGTCTATTAGGGGCAGACACACGAGTGATCTTAAAAGGGATTTTTTTCTTGAATGATTTGTATGTACTTACCCCAACGCACCTCACGTTCCACGCGGCGCAGCGTAATCAGTAAGTACCTAATAATTAGTGTCCGACCGAAACACAAATTTCTGTATATATAAATATTGTTGTCCTACTTGCTCGCCAACTTTTGGTCTTTGTCACATAGTTTAGTTTCATAATACGAAGTACTATTTCGTATGTTTCGGCCAGGCCGAAAGATTCGGCCGTTTTTTGGCCGAAACCGAAACTACGGCCGAAACATGATTTTATGGCCGAAACCGAAACCGAAACCGAATCTTCGGTCGGACACTACGAATAATCACAATGGTCTTAAGTACCACAGACCCTACTGTCGCTTAAGTCCTTTATGCCAATCTCTGCCTATTAGAACTTATAAAAAAAAAGAAACCGAGTAATTATATCCAACTACCGAACCTGCTTACAAATTTTCTCGAGATATTTGAGAAATGTGATATGCAAAGGAGAACATTCGAACAAACGAAAGTATTTTTGCCCAAGCTGAAACGGAGACCTTCGCCTACGCTCGGTCAGTGATAGTTTAGGTACAGTCAGCTGCAGGTCACCCCTGCATAGAAGATTGTATGCAGGGGTGGTACCTTTTCTCTGCAGCTGACTGTACACCTATAAAAAATTGTTGTACCTGCTGCAATTTTATACCGGTACCGTACTTTATATTTCAACAGGTATAGTACCTTCAAAACGAAGCGGTATTGATAAATAATAACGGTACCGTACCGCCTATAAATAATAATAATAATTCAGCCTATATACAGGGTGGTCCAAACCTTGACGTCCAAAAATTTTTTTTTAGATTCCTCACGTCGTGGGCTATCAGAATATACCCCATGTATGTTAGCCGATTTTTCGTAGTTATCGAGTTATGATTTTTTTTTACTTTTAACTTTTCATATGAAATTCCGGGGTTCCCATACAGAGTGGCTAAAAAATAACTGCATTCCGTTGCCAGGGAGGTGTTGGGATTATACTGAGCAACTTTTATTATGGGACCAACCCCGAAATCGCGAAAAAAAAATTGGCTTTTTATACATTTTGGCTAGTCCATTTTCTATGGAAGGGTAATTTTTTTTCGCGGTTTCGGGGTTGGCCCCATTGTAAAAGTTGCTCAGTATAATCCCAAAACCCCGGAATTTCATAGGAATAAGAATAAGAATAGAATAAGAATAAGAATTGTTTATTGCCACATACATGAACATAAAATAGAGTTAGAATTACTTACATAATAAAATAAAACAGTTGTTATCATATACAAAACAAAAGTGAGAAGATCTTTGTATTAGGCACAGGGTTCCAGTCTCAGCGTGTGCCGGGCCTAGGTGCCCGGCGCTGGTTTTCAGACCGGTCCCAGACTAAGGACGGTTGGAGAATATTACCTACATAGGAAAAGTTAAAAGCTTAAAAAATCATAACTTGAAAACTACGAAAAATCGGCTAACATACATATGGGGTACATTATGATAGCCCACGATTTTTGGACGTCACGGTTTGGACCACCCTGTATAGACAATAATCTCAACGCTAGCCCAATGCGGATTGGGGACTTCACACACAGCTTTGAATTTCTTCGCAAATGTATGCACTGAAAAGCCACCGAAAAGCTAGTGGTAAATATCAAATGATATTTCGTACATAAGTTCCGAAAAACTCATTGGTACGAGCCAGGATACCAATGAGTTTTTCCTTACCGCTTATACCGTAAAGAAATAATGCAGTCTCTGCTTTGCACGATTATTGTGTGGACATAATTCTTATAATCACCGAAACATACATACCTCTACGCACAGAATGTCATTGAAATAAAACATTGTTTTTTATAGTAAATTAATATAACATTCGATTTATACACATAACAATAAGCAGGCCAGGCCGCAGCGATATTGGCCTGTAAGCTTCATCTCGGTCTCCAAATCCGCAAAACTCGCTGGTACTAAATGCTGGTCTTGCCGTTATTAATTATCTTGATTCTTGAAGATTATCAGAACAGCACGTTACGTAATCGCATACATAGACGGAATGAACGTCAACAAAGTAGGTGTAGACACTGCAAGTCTTTAGGTATTAAACGAATTACGCTTCGTATTAATAGATGAGTAATATTTAAATGAACATATAATATTCTCTAACATAAATACAAGATTACAATTAATTGACATCAAAAGTCATTGACGTACAGAAGTCATATACATTTTTATAATGACACAAAATTGATACCAGCATAATGAAAATCAATCCCAATCAGTAAAACGAGTCTTTAAACTTTTTTCATTTTAAGCGGGTTTTGAAGGAACAAGTTACTTAAATTCGATTGTAATCGTATTGTTTTAGGATAATTTACTGCTGTTTTCGACCGTTACGACCCGTAAATAACAACAACTCACATTTAAAATTTGACTGGAGCTCGACGTGATTATATTTATTTACCCTATTTTATGAAATACAATTTATCTACTGGTATACATTTTCGTATGCGTATATGATGAAATGTCTTTATTATTTATACATCGTTGTCTGAGTACCCACAACACAAGCTTTCTTGAGCTTACCGTGGGGCTTAGTCAATTTGTGTAATAATGTCCTATAATATTTATTATTTATTATTATTATTATTAATGTCAAAAACGAGCTATGACGACGTACACGTCTACTTCGATCCAAGGCCAGCGGCCATCTGACTCGAAGAAGAATTTTGAGTGATGTCGTCAATGTATGGAAATTGTACGAAAGTTTACATTTGGGATTGAATTTCTGTGTTGTATTTGTGAGTAAAAATATAAGTAGATAATAATTTGCTAGTTTAGTTATCTAGCTTTCAAAATCACACAACAACTCAATTACTGTTAAAGGCAAAACTGTAATGCGTGTTGCTCAAACGAAACTCCATATTTTGATTTTTGGATACTTTTAGTGTCGATTTGTAGAGAATTACAGCAAATAAAAAATATTATGCCGTGAAGAGCCGGTACACGGCTTCTTCGTGAACAAATTTACGTATAATTTAATGCAGTTATTAAACATTTCTTGAACAAATTGATTGCATAAAGTGAGCTCTAAATCGAAAACGTCATATACCGTCCCCTTAATCATGAATGCTCGTAGTCTCCTTTTGATATCAGGCATTTGTCCCACATTAACAGTGTTTATTACAAAATACGCATATAAAATTATGCTAAATCGCAGGTCATCAAGAACAATTATTTCACAAAACTACGCAACCGTTAATTTGTGTAATATAATGTTATGTAAAATAATGTTAATAATAAATCAAAATGATTACTTAAATCTTGATGTTTTGGCAGACTTATAGTTTAAGTTAGCTGTTATGTTATTATTAACTCGCTGTATTGTTTAGGCCCTAGACTGTGATTGTTTATAAAGCTTGTACTCCCACCGTACTTCTCAAGATAGTTAGTTGTTTGCAGATCACAATTTATCGCCAGCCGGTATAGTTTACGTGGCGGAGTTACCGCCAACTTTGCCCGCACTGTTGACTTTGACTTTGACTCGATTACCTCTGTTGTTGTTTAATGTTACGTGTTGTTTATCGCTTTTAGTTTTATCAGTTTTATTACAGTCGATTGCATATTTGCAGTCGTGCTTGAAACTTCTATCGTTATTATCGTCTGATATATTCTCCGGTTGCTATGTACAATTTGTTAGATTATCGTACATTGGCGTGTCTGCTGCAAATTTAATGCTAAAATTCTCCAGTATTTCTACATGTGTGAAATAATAGCTGCTAACTTCACTGGAAACAAAGACAATCTCGTCTGCGTTGTGCATTGAAATGAAAGTTTTCTGTTAAAGTTGACCAGGGAAGCGAGAAGCAGAGCGTGGGGAATACCAGACGCCGTGTTTGATTGCGCGCATTCATTCGAAAAGCTTTAAACAACAGAGTTCGATAGAAAAACATTATGAGCGGCCGCGGAATTATCCTACACTTTTTAAATATATACTTGGACTGTTTAAGAAAATCGTTTTAAACATAGCAGTCATTCAAAAAACAAATTACTAACGAAATTGATCGTGTATAACCAAACACTTTATTTCAAATTAAGTGTTTGTGCGTGATTTTGATTGCGTGATGTTCATTAATGTAACGTTAACAAGGAGCTGTTTAGGCACACATGATTGATTTGTTTGAAGCTAACGCCCAATTAAGCCCTTTTGTATTAAATTTACCAAATCACACGTTGAATTTTGAAATTGCATTTCAGTATCGAACTGATTCAAAATTTCCAATTCACTAATTTAGCAATTTTTAAACATAGGTGCAGCAATTTAATCACCAGATTTGAAATAAAATAAAATATTTCATCAATCATTTGAATCTGCAAAAAACATCACAAAACATTTAACGATTGAAATAGCATATGCAGTTGTGCACATTTCACAATAAACGTTTCGTATATTCTGGTCGCAAATTCTATTACAAATGCGGTCATAAAATATCGATATCGTATATCTTCGTTCAACAGTTAACCTACATTTCCTCATCAAGATGAAAGGCAAAGGTTGGACGACGTAGAGACACCTACATGACTATCTGAACTGTATTAGAATCGATTTACGATAGACGAGGAATCCAGTGCATATTAAACTATCCGCTCCCTAGACGCTACCTCCCACACCGTTTACTGTGCTCCCTCCACATGTAATACTTGCTTCTTTCGAGATTTCTTATGTTATCTTTTCACCTTTGCGCATATATATATCTCAATATTTTGTATCTCCTGCTATTTTAATTGACAATCACTACATAGTATAAGACAAAGTCGCTTCCCGCTGCCTGTCTGTATGTATGCTTAGATCTTTAAACCTACGCAACGGATTTTGATTTTTTTAATAGATAGAGTGATATAAGAAGGAAGGTTTATGTATAATTTGTTAACCCGTGCGAAGCCGGGGCGGGTCGTTAGTAACTTATATGTGCAGTTCTAATTAGTTCAACCGTTAAAGAGGTTTAAATTTAAAACTCCCTACAAACTTCTTTATGTCGGGGTTAAATGGGAACGATCGTGGTTTATAGCCTGTAAAACGCTTCTGGGCCGTAACGGATTTACTGACCCGCCAATAAATACCGATTCCTATAGAGATGTAATTCTATTTATTACCTTTGCTCTTTGTGGCGGCTAAAGGGATTTTAAACAACAGTTGCTCTTATGACTCATCACATTATAAGAGTAAAATATTCATATAGTCAGCAAGTGCCATTGGATAGAAAATTAGAAAGTATAGCTAAGCAATTTTACGAATTGCTCTCTAGGGCAATTTGTTTTAATGGGATTGATAAACCGAAATAGGCTAGCGCCGCGCCCGATGCCTTGTCGTCCACTCGATTGAAGTGATACCAAATTTAATAAGATCATAGTGACTATAATCCACGCGGAATGTTGAAACATGAATTTATTTGCTTTATTGGAGAAACAATAGAATGTCACAGGGTAAGTAGATTACATTGTTACGTATATTATTGAAAATATCTGGGTGACCGAGCTCGGAAAACATATAAAAACTCGAAAATGTGCGTTTTCCCAGAGATAAGACCTAGCTAGATCGATTTTTCGCCCCCGAAAACCCCCATATAGCAAATTTCATCGAAATCGTTAGAGCCGTTTCCGAGATCCCTGAAATATATATATAAATAAATAAATAAATATATAAATAAACAAGAATTGCTCGTTTAAAGGTATTAGATGAACACTTACTTCCTTAAACAGTCTCGCTAAAACATACTTAAAATAAACGGACTTAAATAACTGACAAGTATTTTTACATACAACGTATTATATAGCTTTGAAAGAAGTAATTACCTGTCCATTACCAAAGCACATAATGCTCAGAATCGTAATAAATTATCGTCGGATTAGGTTAAGAAACAGTTAAGTGCCTACACAAAGACGCCAAATCCTTAGCTAAATTCAGAAACATTGTATGAAGAGGTCTGTGCAGACTTTGTACACAGGCTCAGGATAATCTCGGGGAAAAAATAAAACTATTTGCGGAAACAGCGCAAGTCGAGAAATAGGCGCTAACGACCTTTCAACTTAATTAATTAAGCAAAGTTCTTCAGATACTAAGGCTTAACTTTAATCTGATCAGTTGAATTGGGAGTAACTAACGATGAGTTGAGTCAGAGTTAGTTTTCCTAAGATTGTTGTTTCAGCCGAGGTTCAAATAAGTCAGAGCTCAGTCAAGACTTACTATACTGGAGTAAGTTTTTGATTGGTTTTGTTCCCCTGGATAATCCATTCTTCGTTACGAGTATCCCTCGAACTCGAATTGATCAATATAATTGCCCGCGCCCTTCAATTATATTCGACATTCATATTGAACACCATACTCAACAAAACAATTTTGCCAGAAATAATTTTTGCCTTTGGGCTTTGGCATCCCCCGTTTTTGTATATCGTAGGAATTTCGATTTCCGTAGCAATTCAATTTTCTTGCGCTTTGTCAAAACATAAGCCTTTAGACGAAACAAATATGAAGTAAAAGGAACGTAGGCGTGCGAAAGCAGTCTTATACCTAAATATTTAATGAATAGGTATATATTGGCGGCTGGTGGGTTTACAAATTGGGTTTTAGCGTCCACTATACTTATAGATTTTTTATCGGATATAAAATCTAATATTCACCATAATTGAATCCCTCAGATGATATTCCCTTCGAAACGGGCAGTTACATAAGTGGGGGTGGAGACTTGGCCGAAGGCTTACGTAAGGCCGGTTGGCGGGCTCACCGCGGTCCCACAGCTGACTCGGTGTCTACTTAGTTTTAATTCGCACTTTGCATATCGGAATCTACCCCGCTCGTATCATTCGGCAAATGGCAAAAGACTACAGCTCGTTAAGCGAGGGTGTGGAATTTAATGAGTTTCAATTTGCACTATCCGTGTTTGTTTGCTATATGTTTAAACTGTGTCCGAGTTTAATTGGAGTCCTTCGAGCGTGTGTCAATATGGTGATCGTGGAAGGACGCCCTCGACAGCTCCGCAAATAATGGTGTAGTGGGCATTGTCCGGTCCGCGTCGTGATTTCCTCGCGTCAATATTTACCTTAGCAACGACGTCGCCATTGGCGGAACGATGCAACCAAATTTCACTTTCCCGCCAAAACAATTCACCACATCAATCCTACATCATACTGTAACACCCAATTTATACAAAAAGCACTTGGTAAGTTATTTTTAATAGCGGTCGCAAATTTTCCGACGGTAACGTTGTGGATACTGCCTGAAGGGCCGCAGACAAACGCTCGCGTCGGCAGCCGGCACGCAACTAACTGTGGATGTGGAAGCCGGCGCCACGCGACGCCCTAACTCAAATTCCGAGGCCTCTAACAGGCATTAGTGGAGTGGACTAAGCATCAGTGGCAAAGGTCATGGTTTTTGCTAGGATAATCTGAACATATGTCATTATTTTGTTTGAGGGATACGAACGGAGCATATGTCATTATTCTGTTTGCGAAATACGAACGGATTAGTGGAGCGCGCGACGGTTTTAAGAGGAATTTACGGCGAAAGTGGGTCACTGTCAGCTGCATAGGAATCCTGCTAACGAACTTCTTAATAGTTAAAGTTTGACGTAAATAATTAGTGCAAGCGCAATTATTCCTTTGGATCCTGAAATTCCTGAATTATCTTCATGAAATTTTAAGTTTCTCACGGACATAAATTGCGGCAAGCAGTGGTTTATGGAGCTCGGTTGATGCTAACTTAGTTATTTCACTGCGGTCTGCGGATTAGTCATTTAAATAATCTGGATATATGATGTCGTTTCTTCTTTAAGTCTTGTTTTTTGGCCGTAAAATTGTTATGGCTCTCTGGTTAATATTTTTATGTACCTATGGATTGTATGATTATTTGTTTAAGAAGACGCTATTATTTTTTGTAAATTATAAAGTCTCGTTGTTTTCCCGCGCAAGGGGTCGGAAATAATTTTGGAAGTCGAGCCATTTACGTCAGTGGATGACTTGGAGACTTGGAAACAATCGAACATCGCGGAGGAGTGAAATATGCAAATGTAATCGGCCTGACGGGACTTATTAAAGCTGATTATACCCTCGGGAGATTGTAAGACTTTTGTGAATAATCTTTGAATAATATTGTCTTCGTTTACCGCGATAGTTACTCATAAAATAAAACTATTAAATCTATAAATAAAATTGGTGCTAAGTTTCTCGAATGTTTACATTAAAATACATAATGGTCGCTGCGTTTTTAAAAACCGACATATGCTGGATCTTTTAAAACCGAAACGAAACCATGAAAACATTACGTAAGGTTTCCTTTCCGAATGTTTTAGAGACTTTATATATACTGATGTCAAGTATTTGATAATTAAGGTACTTATGTAAATTTCAAGTTTGTAAAATATCTTAAATATGTGTTGTGAAAAACCAGCATAATTAACGAAGTCCCTGAACTGCCGTCCTACAACTGTTACGGTGTCATGTCTAGATAATACAAAACTTGTACTACAACAAATCCTTGACCTACGAAGTTAAAATTCATGTTTATGTCATCCACAATTGATGCAATTTCTTTCGTAAAACTTAGTGCCGAGTCATGTGATGAGATTAAATATCTAGTAGACCTCGGACACCCTTCACCTCCTTATATCTAAATGTAGTTGTTTTGTTTTTGAATTTAGACCCCTTAGTTAATATAAAAGTTCAAAATAGTTTGTGGAATGTGTACAAAAATGTGTACGCGGGGTCTTGAGAGGTTCAGATGCTAGAAACTAAATAGAGATATCGACCGCACGGGGTAAATATCACAGATACCGAACAGCCGCGCTCGACGCCGAGCTTCATTAACAAAGTAAACTCCCTCCATTGTGTCTCTGGTTTTAATTATTACACGCCGCCATTATCCAGCCACAGCCATGGTCGCTGAAAAATCCGACGGCGCTTATTTGTCTTTCATTTAAGCGCTATTCCGTTATTCTCAAGCTTACCAAGAGCGCGGACGTTTTCAATTAAACCAGTACAATGTGATCTATCACGGCTTATCATTCTGAAGACTTCCTCGACTGATTGATGGAGCCCATCAGGTGAGGTTAGCTTATGTCAAGTCATGGTCAGTTTGTTACAAAAAAGCTGCTAGAGGCCTTCCCTAAGCGTCAGTAAATGACCGGTGTCATACAGTTCTTTGCTAACCGTTATCCCAGGGTAAACGAGATCTAGATGAGAGGGTAACGAGAGGTCGAGGGTATCGAGATCTTGACTATTTTGGCCGGATCGCCATTGCACCTTGATGCAGCTGCGTTCCTTCCCACGCTGCGTTGCGTGTTGTTAGCCATTGTCATTCCTAAGTTTCTGTCTCATCGATTCTCTACCAATTCTCTGATATAAAAAGTACCATTTTCCATTTCTCTGAAGCGAACACTCGGTAAATAATGGAGATGAAAACCCTGTTCCATGCCTGATGAAGAGAGTCCTCTTAATTGAATTTTTGAAGATGTTCGCGTATTTTTCAAAGTCGATTCGAATTTATTTTAGAGGCTTCGTAAATATTGACACTTGTTTAACTTGTGTTATTAGAAGTAGTGTTTCAATATTGATTTTGTCCGGTTGATTTGTCGTATGGACTTGTTTATTGTCCGGTTGAATAATTTAGATAACTGTCAATCAGTATTTATGCTATTGTGCGTGTTTCTTACATACTTAGGATCTTCTGAGGGCTTACCGCGAACCACGTTCGACGTGATGCCTCCCTGTCACATTTACGTACGAATTTACAAGTGCGACAGAGAGGCAACACGTCGAACGTGGTTCGCGGTAGGCCTTCTGCTTTATCTTACAAGTTGAGTTTAAATGTTAATATAAAATAATAAGAAAAGTTTCGCCAGTCGATCAATCCCGGATAAAGAAGATTCTGTGGCCTGAACCATGTGTATTATTTACATCAAATTGTAAATTGGTATCTGAACGTAACAGGCGGCCTTTAAGTCGTTACAGATCATTTTAATTGCTTGTCATAGGGGTGAAATGCCCGGTCATCACATAATTTAATAGTCAGTGACGTGTTGACGTTTTGAAAAGATTAGGATAACGGCTGTGTTCAGCTCTGCAAGTTTACCAGTGGTTTGTTTGCACCCGTTGTTGTAAGAAGTTAGACTCCAGTACTCCACTTAAGTATCGTTAGGCAACTTCACAACCTTAGGAAGTTGAAAAAGACCTTCAGATATCAAACATTGTTTTTGTTGGACAAAGGACCTTATGTACGTGTACGTACCTACGATATTTCAGTGCCACAGCTAAGCTGAACTACAAGCGACGTTTAGGAAGTTTTACACTTTGTTCTTAAGTCCGGCTTTCCGCCTACGCATGTTCCAGTTACATACTTGATGAAGAGTAATGTTGCATTTAGACGACAAGTCTCTTTAGCTGGACGCATGCGTTAGGACTGTTAGGAGGAAGAATATATCTCTACAGTGACTTACTGTACTAGTATCTCTCTACAGTCACCTACTGTATGTTTTTCAACAAAGCGAAGGCGTACGATTGTAGCTTAACTTACTATTTGTCTAGACTAAATGCAGAACGCAGCATTGTTGCATTTTAGCTGTAATTTAATATGCACCACGTACCAGTTGGTACCACGTACCAAGATAAATACAGATATCTGTTATATGAGTTCTAGCGTTAGGATCTCCAGTGCTTGCAGGTGTATGTTTTTAAATATTTACATGTTTTAATTCCTTTTTCACCACATATAGTTACGGTCCAGTTATGTATGACGTCATTTGGCAGAGAGCCCGCCGATAGCGGATACAAAAGAGTGAAAAAAGGCTGAGCGTTATTTTTACGGAGTTCCGGTGTGTTGCCGGATTTTTGTGTATTGGGATTTAATTAAAACGCGTCCGGTTGTTTGGAAAATTCGACGATACGTCAACATTTATAATGTGATACATTTTTGAACGCTGCTATGGAACTATTTGAAGAACATATTGTATGTTGCATTTTTATTCAGCCGTTGTAGAATCGTGTAAATTGGAATTGTAAGACACCCACACAAAGCAAATGTAGTTGTTTTGTCGGAAACCTATGTAAAACCTTTTCAAGATAAAATTGATATGAATACAATGAATATTTTAAGGGATACGCTGTTTTCTTCCCCCGAAATGTAGTTAAGTAATCGCGTGGAATTATTTGTTTTCCTTGTGGAATTTACTGCGCCGAAAGACCGCGTCTCTGAAGTTATTTGTATAAATCTGAGTAAATTTCACCAAAGTCTATTTACTTATCAAAAACCTGCCAGGAGAATTAGACAATAACTTAGTTACCTTAACATTTAACCAACTTCTAATATTGTTTAATCATAAAAATATGAATTTATTTAGAAAACATAATAACGCTTAAATGAAATACACCACACACGCACACACACACAACATGAATCAAAATATTAAATTAGCTATCTAGGAGACATTTTTTCGACCAAGAATATTCGATTATTTTGTTGTTAGTAGTGGCTAAAAAGTAGTAAATATGTTAGTATTAGTATACGATGATCCTTTTGTGGGTCACTCTTGCTTGATGCTCTCCTGGGCGATGACCCAATCAACATGGACAATCGATGGATTGTGAACCACTACATAGAATTCACTTTACTGTTAAGTCTGTCTAGCTAGTTCCATTCCAAATATTCCAATAGATACGTACGGTAGAGACGCGTCAAACATACCCATTACCCCAATAGGTATATTGGTAATGGTATGGTAAGCCGGAGCTCATTTGGCGTTAATATTTTTTTGAAGTAAAAACTTCTTTAGCGGCGCTGGGCACTTTTTGAAGTGGGGAAAAAATTATAAACGTAAGGCGATCACGTGACCGTAAGCCCCGTAAGGTGGCCACTCATAATTTAGATGGCATTTAAATCAATAAAGAAAAACTCAATGTTATTTGACATTTATGTTGCGCACTCCTTTTCAAAACCTATACTTACCTTTTTACACACTCTTTACCTGTTTAAATAATTTGACGTTGTCATGGCAGTATGTAATTAAACATGTCAATGAAAAAGTGTGATCTTATTTGAGAATAATAATAATATATAATAAATAAATAGAATACCTCCGCTAAACGTATGTATCGTGTTACCGGGCGTCGGTAACATAGTGAGGTGAGTTTTCACTTCTATCGGCACTCCCGGAGTGCAACCCTTTTTTTATACTCGTTAAAACTCCCTCAAATTAGGCAAGCTTGTAGGAATCGAGTTATATTTACGAGAAACGTTGAATCGGCTTTTATTCCCAGAGTTAAAGTGGTCGTAAAGATAAGTGGATTCTAACCCGTTATTCTAATTGTCATTGCTGACGATCACATTAACTCTTACAATTATAAAATGCGAGCGGTCGCGTAAAACAGTCTTGCCAGGGTACTTACGTCATAAGTTAAGTTTTGTTTAATGAAAAGTCTCATTTTTGTTCTTTCATTATAAAATAAAAAAAGCGGCCAAGTGCGAGTCGGACTCGCCCATGAAGGGTTCCGTATTTAGGCGATTTATGACGTATAAAAAAAAACTACTTACTAGATCTCGTTCAAACCAATTTTCGGTGGAAGTTTACATGGTAATGTACATCATATATTTTTTTTAGTTTTATCATTCTCTTATTTTAGAAGTTACAGGGGGGGGGGGGGACACACATTTTACCACTTTGGAAGTGTCTCTCGCGCAAACTATTCAGTTTAGAAAAAAATGATATTAGAAACCTCAATATCATTTTTGAAGACCTATCCATAGATACCCCACACGTATGGATTTGATGAAAAAAAAATTTTTGAGTTTCAGTTCGAAGTATGGGGAACCCCAAAAATTTATTGTTTTTTTTCTATTTTTGTGTGAAAATCTTAATGCGGTTCACAGAATACATCTACTTACCAAGTTTCAACAGTATAGTTCTTATAGTTTCGGAGAAAAGTGGCTGTGACATACGGACGGACAGACGGACAGACAGACAGACATGACGAATCTATAAGGGTTCCGTTTTTTGCCATTTGGCTACGGAACCCTAAAAACCGAACAAGTGCGGCCAAGTCATAATCATAAGTCACGCACAGTGTCGAACATGTCACAAACGGGGGCCTAAAACACTGGAGTAAAAGTCTTCCTTTGAAAGTAATTTGTTCTGATGATAAAGATGGAAGATAGTAAGCTCTGTAATAAAACACCGCAACTCACCAATTTTACCTAGCTAACATCAATTGTTGTGTCAGAAAGAACCGAACAATAAAACAAGATAAAAGGCTTGATTTTAACTGGAAAAGTAAAGCGACTTACAGGAAATCGACATATATTTTTCCTTCAGCGCCATTTAACGATATTCGGTGCCCCGAAAGTAATCAAAATTGGTGCGGGCTGGCCTCTTTAGCCCCTAGAAATTGGAAGTAATGTTCATAAACAAGGGTTAAAAGTTAGATTGCCATTGGCGTTTTTAGTTTTAGGGACGAGCCGAAATCAAATAAGGTAACCTAGGGTTAGTTTTAGTTTGTTTTCCATTTAGTTTTGTTAGTAATAGGTACAAAACTGTGTGTGTGGTCAGGCTTACAATGTCAGGAACATTGAATTTTCGGCACGTATTTTGTGTGATGTATTTTAGTTAGATTTAATTTATTAGTTGTTTGGTATTGGTGATTACATTTTATGTATCTCAAACAAGAAAAGGAATACGTTTAGGTGGTTTTTCATGGTTTACTTCTTGCTGGATTTTATTGCATTATTATCACACTGTAGCTTGGAAATGGCAACAGTTGAACTGTTCTTGTTTTATTGATACTTATTTTCTTCCTTCCGGCTTAGAATTTTCAGCTAAAATGAACATTACACTTATTTTAGACTGCTTTCGTACAGGCAAACCTGGTATCGTCTTGGGTCGTCCCATTCGTTTTTCGTCAAGTTCTTAAATTAGTCCTATTCTGCTTTCGTCACTCATTCTACATTGAAAGTCACTGACGATTGTGACGAATGTAGAATGGGTGACGAAAGCAGAATAGGACTAATTTAAGAACTTGACGAAAAACGAATGGGACGACCCAAGACGATACCGCAAACCTTAATTAAACGGATAAGAAAGAACTGAAATATATATGTCATAATATGCTAAATAAAAAGGGATCAAGTACTTATTAGCGTCCGAAACCTGAGTCGAACCGGCGTCTTCAGCTTTTGCGTCCAACGCCATAATCTGGTCATCTACAACGCATTACATATTTACCGACGTAAATAAAATTATTTGAAATAAAAACAAAAATCTAAAGATCTAATAATATGTATTAAAAAATAACAATTTCTAAATTAGGTCAAATACGCCCAGAAAAACCTACATGAATGGCGTGCGATTCCTTTTTTTTTTCATTTTCACTAAACTTTCGCAGAAGGCGGGAAATGCTTCCTGACTTTCTCCGAGTTCAACTAATATAGCCAACGGGCTAAACAAAGCCCCAACCGCAACCGTCGAAAATCGAAATGTCGTTATCTGTCTCATACACATGCGAGAGCGATAAAGGCAGAACGATTTTCGATTTTCAATGTTCAAGATTCTCAGTTGCGTAGGGAAAGTGGTCTTGACATTGGTTGGCGCGCGGCCATATGGCACCACTGGCAATCGATAGCCGTTTGTTACCCGACTTACGCGGTTAGCACACTAATGCACCGCACGCCGCTCTGGTGTGTGAGCGAGACACCACTATGTATGTATATATGTAGCGATGTCCCGCTCGCACACTAGCGGCGAGCGGTTCCACGTCCATGAAGACCGCCTACTCGACTTAGTTTCGCGGAGTCATGCGTATGGTATCTGCACTGACCATCCAGCCTCTAGACTCAACTTAGGCCAATTCTTTCATGAAACCGATGCTGCCAAAAATACAGGGGTGCGGGGGACGAGGTGAGCGAGTCCCGTGCCGTGATTGGTCCGTTCAAACACACGTGGGCGTCAGACAGAAATATCTGCCGGGCGCTAGTGATGTGACACGTTGAATAATAACATTGTCAATCACGGTCAATAATGTAATAACAGTAATAATATGCAAGCATGTTTTGAATGCTATGTTGATTCGTTCGTTCGAAAACATTAACCCATAACGTTGTGGTTTCGTTAGCAGGTGTATCTGCTTTATATAATTAATTTAAAAATAAACTATTGGTAAAAAGGCGTCTTATGGGATTTAGAGAAGCGCGAGACGAGACGAGATGCGGATGCGGATATTCGCAACATCCCTGCTTGGAAGCACTTCATTCACGCAGCTCGCCCTTCGGCCTCGCTTTAAATTACTGAGGGTTGCACGCTTGGAAGTCGGGGTGAAGGCTTCGGGCCTTCGGCGGGTCAGCCTTCGGCCTCCCAGCCTGATATTCGCCCTTCGGGTTCGCTTAACCTACTTGGAAATTTTCCTTTGCCCGTGTCCGCCGCCATTTTGAGTGTTAATAAAAAATAATTCACATACTAATCTTGGGCCCCCAAGCTCGCCGCATGCCAAATCTCAACGCGCTCAGACCAACTTGAAAAATAAAATCATAATCATAATCATAATTCTTTATTGCAACCATGGTATTACAAGGTGTTCTTATGTTAGTTAGTACATTTTGAAACTTTTTAAATGCAATTTGTGTTGTCTCGGGCCCTCTATGGCATTTGGTCGAGTACCCCCCACCTATCTCTCACCTTTGAAGCTTTTCATAAAAAATAAGTGGCCATTTTTACCGCCATATTGGTTTTATTAAAAAAAAATCCATAGGAATACAGCTAGGTGACCCCGAGTTTTCGTGACCAAAATTTTAGCGCGCTGGGAGCATTTTGAAAAATGATCGCCATTTTGAATCCGCCATTTTGAAAAAATAATGGCGGCTTCAGAAACTGTCAGCGTCCCTCTATGACATTTGGTCGAGCATCTCCCACGTATCTGTCACCGTTTAGTGACCAAAAGTCGGATAATCCGGTAGACCAAAAGTCGGATTTTTCTGGAAGTCACCAAACCACCCCCTCTATACGACCGTATCAAAGTCAAATACCCCAGGAACCCCCTTCTGGGAGAGCAATTATGTCAATTAATCAGTCGGGTTGCGGCTTTATATACAGGGTGGATTTTCTTTTTGGCTCAGTGAGGGCAGCTACCAGATCCCGTACTGCTACGAGAAAACGGTCTTAGGAGACCTTCCCTCGATTTCAAATTAGATCCCATTCCTATTGAGGATCAAAAGCTTGTATGGAAGCAAAAAAAAATTTCGGCTAGAAAAGCCACAAATCGAGGAAAACTTTTCCCATAATATTTGAATGAAAATGAAAACTTTTATTTTTCACATGCTACTTTTGTATGCCAATCGATTCCATTCCTATCCAGTATCAATAGTTTCCTAGGGGTCGACTTACGGTAATGTACTAAAAAGCCACAAATTAATAAAAACTTTTTCCATACATTTACTATGGAGAAAATGTGAAATTTTATTCACAATTTTCTACCTCGCCCATCATTCGTACAGCAATGTCTTCATACAGTATTATGGTTCTTAAATTTAACAGGACAGGACTGATTGGCCAAATATTATGGGAAAAGTTTTCCTCGATTTGTGGCTTTTCTAGACGGAAATTTTTTTTTGCTTCCATACAAGCTTTTGATCCTCAATAGGAATGGGATCGATTGGCATAAAAAAAAAGTTTGTCAAAAATGACCTTTTTCTCGTATCCTGTATGTTTTTTCCAAAATCTGTAAATGCCAATCTTCATTAATTTGAAATCGAGAGAAGGTCTCTTAAGACCGTTTTCTCGTAGCAGTACGGGATCTGGTACCTGCCCTCACTGAGCCAAAAAGAAAATCCACCCTGTATTCGCGGTATCCTACTATACCCACCAATTAAAAACACCCTGTATAATTCTATTAAGAGTTATTACATGGTTTAAATCAAATATTTATTTCTTATTATGTAAATGAAATGTTATTTAACACAATCTAACTAAATGAAGTTTAAATTATTTGGCCGAATGTTCAAGTATCATTGCCATGTTGGCAGTCGTACACAGAAAAAAAGCAAAAATTAAAAAGTTAAACCGACGCCCACTATTCTCAACAAAAATGGAATCAAAATAATGCATTTTAAATTGCAACCGTGTGTTTTTGTATAAAATTGGTCTTGTGATTAATTTAAATTTGCAATGTTTTTATAATCGCTAAAAGTAATACGAGTACCTATGTAGTGCTGAATTGACAATATCGTTTATGTTCAAGGGAAAATTGGTACCTGACCGTAAGTGTAATTCTCATATTATTTATTTGTTTTATAGTGAATTTTTCGCAAATACCTATGCGATTTGAATTGAATTACCTTGTCAATAGTGAACAATCACATTCTATGGATATGGACATCACTAGTTTGGGCTTAGGAATGTCACGTAATAAAAGACAAGAAAGGATGTATACGGATGCAGCGCGATAGAAAGAGACTTTCTTAAAAGACGTCATCGAGTTTCAAGCGCTGTCAAATTTGATGAGACGCTTAAATTAAAATATTTTTTATCCATTTCTCTAAAAAATCGGCTTACCTGTGAAATGAAATGCCATTTTTTTGTACACCAGAGTTTTTAGTGTTCTTGCCACACAATTTGACACAACAATAATGCATTTTTGATAGCAAAAACTTCTTCGAGCTACCGAAGTTTCTAGACCGAGCCCGGTCCGCCGACTGAAGTAAGCGGTGTAGGCGTGACTCGAAGATGGAGTAACGCTACCGTATGTGTGGCAGAGGGGGTAGCGCGACTATGCTATGTCTAGAGGCTGGATGGTCAGTGGGTATCTGAAACTTATTCCAAGGTTACACGAGAAAGGGTATAGCCGGGTAAGCATGGCCAAACTGCCCTTAGCGAAAAAAACAATTTCCTTTTACTGGATTATTAACCTATGTATATGTAGTGCTTTCACCAAATATTAAGCCTCAAATGCTTCAGATTTAAAAAAAAAATGCAAAAAAAGAAAAATCATTTTTATTTTATTACAGCCAAACTACTAATCCGATTTCTTTGTAATTTGGGTATGTTGTATATACAATTAAGGCCGCTTTCTGAAAAAAATAATATTGAATTATCTCTTAAAATAATAGTAAAAAATTTAGATGAAAATTTTCAGAAAAATAAAAAAAATACATGCGAGATAGCGACAGTTATCAAATTTACATATTTCATGTAGAATTTAATAATGTTTAACATATATTTTTTTCAAAAATTAAAATCGGGATTAACAGTGTTAAAAACTCGAATTTGTAACATCCCATAATACCTTCTCTTCATACAAAATAACTTGTACGTTATACTAGAAAGTTATATTCCCAACGCAATTTGAATTTAGAACGCGACTTCTTTCGCTGAGCGCGGACCTTAAACTCCTGTATATGTATGCAGCTAGGGCATGCTGTATGCGGCTAGGGCGAACGGCATTCAGAGATTAAAAGCGGCCAAGTGCGAGTCGGACTCGCCCATGAAGGGTTCCGTATTTAGGCGATTTATGACGTATAAAAAAAAACTTCTTACTAGATCTCGTTCAAACCAATTTTCGGTGGAAGTTTACATGCTAATGTACATCATATATTTTTTTAGTTTTATCATTCTCTTATTTTAGAAGTTACAGGCTACACACATTTTACCACTTCCAAAGTGGTAAAATGTGTGTAGCCCACACACATTTTACCACTTTGGAAGTGTCTCTCGCGCAAACTATACAGTTTAGAAAAAAATGATATTAGAAACCTCAATATCATTTTTGAAGACCTATCCATAGATACCCCACACGAATGGGTTTGATGAAAAAAAAAAAATTTGAGTTTCAGTTCGAAGTATGGGGAACCCCAAAACTTTATTGTTTTTTTTTTCTATTTTTGTGTGAAAATCTTAATGCGGTTCACAGAATACATCTACTTACCAAGTTTCAACAGTATAGTTCTTATAGTTTCGGAGAAAAGTGGCTGTGACATACGGACGGACAGACAGACGGACAGACGGACAGACAGACAGACATGACGAATCTATAAGGGTTCCGTTTTTTGCCATTTGGCTACGGAACCCTAAAAAAAGCGCGGGAACAGGAAAAAAGGCACGAATTTTATACAGAGCGTTAACGATTGAAAAATGTCTGTTCCTTTGATGAATAAAATACGTCACATTCTAAATTCAAATTCGTAAAGACTGCGTTCACAATATACTTAATTCGTTTATGACTACTTAGCTTTGCTTGTATGAAGAGAGAGTATTATGGGATGTTACAAATTCGAGTTTTTCACACTGTTAATCCCGATTTTAATTTTTGAAAAAAATATATGTTAAACAGTATTAAATTCTACATAAAATATGTAAATTTGGTAACTGTCGCTATCTCGCGCGTATTTTTTTTATTTTTCTGAAAATTTTCATCTCAATTTTTTACTATTATTTTAAGAGATAATTCAATATTATTTTTTTCAGAAAGCGACCTTAATTGTATATACAACATACCCAAATTACAAAGAAATCGGATTAGTACTTTGGCTGTAATAAAATAAAAATGATTTTTCTTTTTTTGCATTTTTTTTTAAAATCTGAAGCATTTCAGGCTTAATATTTGGTGAAAGCACTACATATACATAGGTTAATAATCCAGTAAAAGGAAATTGTTTTTTTCGCTAAGGGCAGTTTGGCCATGCTTACCCGGCTATACCCTTTCGGACTTTTTTTCCGCCGTCGATAAGAGGCCATCGAAGACGGACATGAAATATAAGAAGTTGAACAATAGGAACATGTCCTAAATTCATACAAGAGTCACTTTGCACGCGAATTCCTATTTATGGTGGCCTACTTTTGTAGAGTTTGCTTGGGTGAATATATCTTTGTCTGGTGAATTGAATACTCTAGTGACACTATACTTCGTTTTTTTTTAGCATTAGAAATAAGGTAAACAATCTTGATGTGTCTTTTAATTAAAAAACACATTTTAAAAATAAGTTACGGTAAATATGTAACAATTATAAATCTAATACGATCTTTTATAGTCTTCTGCTTTCATAAGTAATAGTTACTGATTTTATAAAGTGTTTTTCAATTAAAAGACATGTCAAAATCGCTTACCTTCTTTCAAGTTCTTTCTAATGCTAAAAAAACGAACTATAAGCTAGCCCTTAAATAAAATAGATATGTTTTGTTACAGGTAAGCGCCCTCCATCGTATATCGTGCCGATTATAGCCATCTTTTCGTAAGTTGTTTTATTTTTATTGTACAGTCGCCATCAGATATATATTAAGGAGCGGCTAAGGCGCTCACAAATATCTGAACACGCCTTTATTGTCAGGACGTTAGAGTGCGTGTTCAGATATTGTGAACACCTTGGCCGCTCCGATATAATTGACACCGGAGCGGCATTCGAGCTTTAAGGTCTTGAATTGATATTCACCGTGCATCTGCTGCTGCGCTAGGGATAATGTCAAATCAAGAACAGATCTTTAACGTCAAAATACCGCCCCTGTCGCTTATTTCACCAACTTGACAATTGTCACCTGACACTTACAATTTCCTGTCCATTTCTGGGTCGGTAAATAATCCTTACTAGTAAGCGTCAGTCAATTGTAGGTATTATACAGTGTGTAAATCCAATACGGGCGAATATTTAAACGGTGGTTAGCATAGGACCTAAAAAGTATATTGAGATAGATTTTACTTAGAAATGCATTGAAAATTTTAACCATACAAAATAATTCGGCCCGCAATGTAATACACCACACATGTTACGGGATACGAGCTTTTTAAAGTAACTGTCAACGCTTGTTGGCAGTTACTATAAAAAGCTCGTATCTAGTAATGTCATGTCATCTTCTGTTTCTTAATGTTTGCAGTACATTGCTGCTCGGTACATGTGGAAAAAATTAATCACGGGGTCATAATTAAGTGTAACTTAAAAAAACATTTTAATTAATGATAAGACGGGTAAATTCTATATCTGGTTTAATTTATTGCCCGTATTAGACTTACACTCTGTATACTTGTTTGACCAATAATGTTCGATGAATTATCGTAGTCAGTCAGGTGACAGTTGTCTGTGTGGCAATACAGGGGCTTGAAGCCATAGAATAGAATCACCGTAGCCTATGGACCTCCAGTGGTGCAACTCCAGTGGTGTTCCATGCGTGTTGCCGACCCCTTAGTTACAGTCAGCGGCAGAAGTTGCTAAGCGAGCGAGGTGTTCAAAAGTTCAAGCTTGACGCGACTTTATTGTTAAGAAAATAAGAGCATGTCACGGTAATTTTGAACACCTCGCCCGCTTAGCAACTTCTGTTACTGACTGTACCTGGACTCCTGGACACTTTTATATGAAGAATCCCGTACTGTAGCTCCTCGAGGAAAACCTCGGCAAGGAGCTCATTCTACAACTGGAGCGTCCGTGGGAGGAAATTCCTCTTAAATTGCACTGTGCGCGATCATCTAGGGTCGAGATTCATTTATGTATATATTTTAATAGTTCACTAGAACTAGCCCACGATCACGACATTTTCTCCAGTTGCTAAAGCGTCAGCTGCAGAGCGTGCTAAATTATTATCACATTAGGTTATAGTTTAGTTAATTAATTAATCCTCCGAGGAAGCAAGCTAATGCTGAGTGGCGTCTGACACGACCCAAGTGTCGCCGTCGTATCTACTATATCTAGTTCTAAGATTTACATATCAATATACCTAAACCGAATTCTGTTTTTGCAGTTGGTCCGTTTTTAATAGATGGGTCAAACACTTTTTAAGTGCGAGTTGAGGTTATGCGTCTTTCCTGTAGACGTCACAAAATGAATGGAGTTTTCTTAGCATGTTCACAACCTATCTTATACCTTTAAACGAGCAATTCTTGTATATTTATTTATTTATATGTATATATATTTTGAGGATCTTGGAAATGGCTCTAACGATTTCGATGAAATTTGCTATATGGAGGTTTTCGGGGGCAAAAAGTCGATCTAGCTAGGTCTTACCTCTGGGAAAACGCGGATTTTTGAGTTTTTGTATGTTTTCCGAGCAAAGCTCGGTCTCCCAGATATTACTTCTTAAAGTCTTACAGGCCTGGGCCTGTATGAGGAAAGCCTTAGTTTATGTTTTGTATGTTATTGCATCAAAGTTGAAGGAGACATGTTGTAATAGTATTTTTTGTGATATCAAGGATTGGCACAACATTGAATGTGACATTCTGTCAAAAACAAAGTCAAATTTTTCCTTGGCTTGACTTGTTGCGACAATGCAATCCCCAAATATATAACAATTCAAACCTATTTGGAAATGCAAAAATTTTGACCAGTTCCCACAGTTCTTGATTAAGTGTAAGGCCTGAGTGGATGCTCGAAGCGGAGCGTTCGGCGGGGCGTGCAGCGTGGCGTCGGGCTCACAAGTAATTTGAGCAGCGTGCACTAAGGCCGCTCCTTAAGTCACATATTTATGAGTGCTCTTGGAGATTTACTGCTGGCCCATATTCATAATTTATGACCCACTTTAACTTTAAATAGCCTACTGTATTCTCTCTGCAGAGCTCTTGAAAGCTACATTTTTCCTCAAACTCCTAGAGTTCCTTAATAAAAGAATGTCTGTGAACCTGTCCCATTCGGACTATAAAACCAAATGTATATTTTTATTAAAGACCACCCGTCTTCGCCCCAGCTCAACTTTACTCTCTATTATCAAAGGCGGCGTACAAACTTCGGTCGCGTCCCTTTCGCTGTTTACCCAAAAATATCTTCAAAAACAAGTATAATAAGGTTGTGTTTTGAACTTTTGGCATGGATCCCGTGTTCATATGGCGTTGGCACCCTGCCAGTCGCTCCCCAATGTCAATGGCATGTGGAGGAGTAGAACTTGGACGACCTTGAGAGTGGAGTAACATATCGGCCCATCGATTCCTAGCGAAGTCTTTGATCAGTGTGAATGACAATATTATTGCTTCGTTGGATTTATCGAATGCTTTGAGAATGGTTTATGGGGAGTTTTACTGGATACGTAAGATTACGTGCGTTCCGCATTTAGCTTATTTTTTGGATTTCTTATGCTTTATTACTACTTTCTATTTTTAGTTTTTGTCAGGGCGGGCAAGTTTTCTGTGTCAAAATATAAGCTGTTTTCAAAACTGGTCGATTCTTTAATGTCGCCGCCAACAAAGAAAGTAAATGTGCGAGAAAATGTCAGATTCCTGACGTTAAGTCGGCAAACTTTCTAACACTTAGTTCTTCCAAGCCTGCGCGTTCGACATTTCAAGTACCTAAGCTTTTAAGAGGTCTTTTAAAAAGCATATATACGTTGTCGATACGATATATTTTGTAATGTTCCCTTCTGCCACCATAGAACACATTGTACAGGAGATTCACTGACGAATCAAAACTTGCGGTAGCCTGTTAAATTATTCATGCTCTCTCAGTCACGACCTAGTTAGCTGGCTAAGGTAGGCAGTCCATCATTCGCTTCATACAATATCTGTTTCCACATCAAAACATTAGAATGGGCGCGGCATTTTTTTACAAATGTACCTAATTAAAAACCCTAAGACCGTCAGAATAAGTGCTGTTTCGCGCCAAAATGCGAAGTATCACAAAATGTAAGAGAAAAAAGTGATATTGGTAGCGATGACTTAACTTTATCAAGTCTCAGAGGTTCCATTAGACCAATAGTCAGGTGCTTACCGCTGAAAGTGCGATACACAATATAGAATTGCTTAGTAAAACCCCATATTGACTACCTAATTATCGACGTCATAATCCTATTATACGTGAAAGTATAGCGGCAACAGCAGCTTTCTTTTATCTAGCCCTGTTCACATGTTGTTATTTCGGCAGATTTAGTTGTATAAATAGAATTGCGAGCATTATTCGTGTGAATTGGCGAAGTTTGGCACTGGAGCGGCATTGGGGACGGCAATGACCCACATTGTGGATATATCGTTAATGCCAAGGCTTCAACGTTTCTAGTGTTCCAGGAAAGTTTGGAGCAACTTCGAGCGACTTACATCCACTTTGTAGTTAAACCTAATATTTATCTTCAGAGCCCATCTGAAACAACAATACAAATAAATACCTAAATCTGATTCCCCTAGATGGCCTAGATAAAGTACTGATAGGCCTCCGAAGGCTGAATAGATTTCATCGAGTAAATCCTTGAGGAAGCACTATCAAACAAAAAATATCTAGTACAATTTTTGACAATGTATTCAATATTAATGGACTTGTATAGGCGATCGTTTTTATGGATGCCATCACGCTACAGCCAAAGTCACCTAAAGATGCCCTCTTTCAAAAAACCTAGATATTCAACAGGAAGTCCTGTAGGGCTAAGGCCATCTTAGCCCTCATTATCATTGTTACCATGATAATGAGGGCTAAGATGCCCTTATCATTTGTTACCATGGCTGTCACGTTCTAACAAATATGTAAGTGCGAAAGTGACGCATAGCATGACAGGTGATAAAAATGCGACCATGATAGCTGGTCTGATAACATTCCACCCTCTGACATGGCTAATTCAAAGAAGCCGGGCGCCATCCTATCCCACGTTTTATTACTCCCGATATCTTTATTACAGTTCGAAATGCCGCCATAAAAGATGTGATAATAGACAGTTATACGGCTCATCTGTCTCTATATCTATTATTAGAATGTAGGCTTTGTATGGTGCTGTCGTAAATATGGAAACATAATTACAACAAGGTTAAGTACTATCAGAATTGGATCAAGGATGACTTGGACATTTATCTGATGTAATTTTGACCAATTTCATGAATATTGAAAGGCACTTTTCTGGCAGTTAGGACAAGACAGATGATGTTATGCATTTATTAATTTTTATATAGCGGTGTGGTTTGCTAGGTTTTGCTTTAGAATGTTACAAATTGTCTTTTAAAACCTACCGTGGGTCAGTCGCACAAATAATTCATAGGGCTATAAATAATTGGCCCACATTGACTCTATCTCCAGAGGGCGCTGATGCATCACCAATACTATAAATCCTCTGAGATTGTTCAATCTCTCATCTGAACTTTCACCTTCGATAAAATCTAAGTATTTCCGTTTAGAATGATAGAGGAAAATGTATTTGGGTCAACCAATTTCTTTTCATACTCGTATATTTTAAGCATATTCACTATTCACGGTAAAATGCTTGTCATTTAATTATTATTTAATTGATTTTACAGTACATATGGGGCTACTTTTCCGCAGTAGTGCGTAAAATAGCACTTTTCGTGCGTATGTCGAAACTTTAAAGTGCCATATGTACTGTAAAACGTTGCTCGATACACGTGCGAATAGGCAATTCGCAACTCGTGCCGATTTAAAACACTCCCTTCGGTCGTGTTTTAATTTATCGCCACTCGTTTCGAATTTCCTCTTTTTTGCACTTGTATCGAAAATAACTATATCGTGGCTAGGGTTTGCACGACGGATCCGAAATGTATGGGAAGATCCGCGGATCCATCGGATTGCGAACCCTAATCGTGGCATTTCATTGTTTTGGCAACTGGATTTCGAATAAAAAAATCGAATGTGGTTTGATAGCGGCTTTGTTACAGATTTTCTATTGGAATCGCGTCTGATATTGAAAAACATACAGCCGATTGATGACCTTATCTTGGTTCTTTTGAATTCGATTTAAAATTACATTGATTCTTGTACAGTCGCTATCAGATATATCGGAGCGGCCAAGGTGTTCACAATATCCGAACACACACTTTAACGCCCTGGCAATTGAGGCGTGTTCAGATATTTGTGACCGCCTTAGCCGCTCCGATATATCCGATGGCGACTGTATAATAGGTTTACCGAACTTATTGGAAATAGGTACTGTTTTGGTTTCTTTTGTAAACATTTTATGAATCTATCATAAAACCAAGAAATATGATATTAATTCCCGCAGGTTTACACCCGGAAAACAGGTCTTTATGGGTTCCGTTGTTATTGCACGTTTTTATTTTTATGGGAATATTAAATATCAAGGTTAGAATATTATTTGTTACTTGATTTTGCAAGTCAAGCCATTATTTTTGATGCATATCTTTATGATAATTTAGAAAGCTATTAGAGTTAAATATCGGAATATCCAATAGATGTGTCAAAACCCAAAAAGTGAATAGCTAAAAGTACTTAATCTAATACCTTTAAACGAGCAATTCTTGTTTATTTATTTATTTATTTATATATATATATATATATATTTCGGGGATCTCGGAAACGGCTCTAACGATTTAGATGAAATTTGCTATACGGGGGTTTTCGGGGGCGAAAAATCGATCTAGCTAGGTCTTATCTCTGGGAAAACGCGCATTTTCGAGTTTTTATATGTTTTCCGAGCGAAGCTCGGTCACCCAGATATTAGGTAATTAATACAACAATATTACTTTGCTAATCCGCGAAAATATAACGCTAGTCAATCAGTGCTAACCCGTTAAACTTGCGTATTTTTAAATGCAATTAATGTTCCCATCCCACCCACCGCAAAAATAAATATAACAAACCACCACCAGTACGGATATGATGGTCGTTCTTGTCTACGTGACAGCGTGATAAAACGGTGTCCGTCACTTTCTTTCCCACGGTGTTAAACAGTGACAGTTATTTTATCACGTGGATAAAGATGGATAAAGCTATCCATAATAGGCTGGCAGAAGTACAAGAACTTGTTATATTTATTTGCTTATTTATTTTTGCGGTGGGTTTTTGAGGTACCTATCTCTATTAAACTGAGGTTTGTGTTTTAATTGTATATGAAGAATATCGGGATGCCTGAGACAAACTCGTACATCGCAAATATCCTGTCGATCCTAATAAAAGCCTGTCTAAGATTTTAAAGCCCTTAACGCACTCTCACACTCCTGCTTTTGCTGGTATTTATCAAAGTAAGACTTTAACCCCAAACTAATAAGATCACTTTTTCAACAAAGAATTGAGAATTCTAAATTAAAAAAATGAAGGTAGCGATAGAAAGCGGGTCCTGTCAGGTGCCCCGTACCCAGAATTGCCAGAAGGCGTCAGTTTAAATGAAATAACTCATTTCAGCGGCTTAGGGTTGTATTCCAAAGCTTCCGACATTTGTCTATCATAATTTAAATTGGCTTCTCGGAGTTCAGATTGAATCGTTTTGTGTTGATTACACAAATTAAACACTGGAAATCCTCCTGGGGCTATGTAATTGTTATTCAAAGGAGGGATTCCACATTTGAGGAAACATCATACGTAACAATTGTAACATTAAGTAAAATTACTGTATCAAGTATTTATGACAACAGGAGCGGTATTCAGATATTAAAATGTTAAAATGCACCAATAAGTGCTAGCGAGATACCTAATGATTAATGAAACAATTTACAGTACATTTAACGCATACAACTCACCATTTCATATCAATAAACCTTAACAGACTTTAAACTCAAAAAACTGTCGTTTATTCTGCTGTATTTATTTAAAAACTTTCTATTTTATCAATCTTAGTCCGTAAATTCCAGGCACTGCTTGTTTCTTATTACATTGCTTGTTTATTCGAAAATGTCTTTCGAAGGTCGTTCGCCCAAGAATAGTCCCCTCGAATTCTTTTCACATTTGCTCTCAGTGCCTTCGACTATTTTATTTAAAAGTTGAATTGAATCCCGTCAAAGTTTGCACTTTTGTAATCGAATAACTTTCAAGATTTCTCCTGCCATTGTTGCAACGGCGCTGGCATGCCTTCAATGGATGGACAAAGGAATTATTTCGCAAAAAAAGAATCGCGAAGTTTGAATTAATTTTCTGTCGTTTGCTTTTGAGAATATCCCTTATTATGAGACACATGAAGAATTAACTTAGATTTTCTGAGTTATTATTTTTTGATCTTCTTCTAAATTGTTCTTTGGTTTATTTAAATTCGAATGTTTGCCAATGCCATACGCATTCGAAGATCGTTTATCCTTATATTTATGTGCGAGTAATTCAACGATGAAAACAATTAAATGCTTTTTTTTATATATTTTTTATATTTCCAAAGAATTTTCTATTTGTTACCCTGGGGTACGTGGAAAAAATATAAATAAAACCTCTTAAACAAACTAATATACGCTGAGTTGTATAAAGGGAATTGAAACAATACCTTCTCCTGTAACATTGTATTTATAACGTTCTACGATAGTGCTGGTAAAGATTCGAGTCTTTCAACCTTTAGGAGCAGACTGTCAGATCAGATTGTCACGAAACTCACGAAGTCTTAAGTTTTTTTGGAACCAATTCTTTAAAAGATTATCAAGACACGTTTTACTTTAACATATTATTCATTTTTACACGATCTAGTTTTTGACGCGACTCACAAGTCACGACTAAAATGACTTAGCGTAAAGTCTACTGACTGACTAGATCATCAGAAATAAATTCGGAGGAGTAAGCATGATGTTCGAAATCAGGCTGTGCTGTCAAATTTGGAAGTATGAGCATTAGTATGAGCAATTATCATGCTAGTTTTATGAGTTATCATGCTAGTTAGTTATTATCTTATATATAGCTCAGCCGGGCTAGCACATGATTGGCGCGACAGTATCTCGCGGCGAGATAGACTACCCGTCCCATCATATCATAGTTAGAAAAAGACGGGTAGTTTATCTCGCCGCGAGATACTGTCGCGCCAATCATCTGCTAGGGGTACAGTTCCTCAAATTTAGACTCATAAGACTCGATTTACACCAGCACTATTCTACGCTCTCTAAAAAAACATGTTAAAGCGCAACAAAAGAGCCAGTGGGTCGCAGAAGCGTGATACGCGGAAACCGCTCTGCCGGCGGTTTTATTTTCATTGTTCACAAATGCTGGCTCAACATTCTTCCTCTGCTCTACCATATAATTTGTTGGCGTACGATGGAAGAGGTTATTACGTGATAACTATGACATACAGTAGCGGATTTGCAGTCTTGGCCGCACTAGGCCCCGGGCCCTGTAGTAACTACTAGCCGCAACTTTCTCGGCACGCATCATATGGACTGCCGCCTTATGCTGCTTGCCGCGCTAGGCCCGGGCCTACTGGGCCTTAGCGCAAATCCGCCACTGATGACATAGAGACGTTTTTCTGACATATTGTTATTTTTCTGTTTGGCCCTATGGTTGGCTAGTACAGAATGCCATGAGGCACTTTTGTAACTTTTTGATGTGCAGTTTAAGATACGAGTCTTTAAATAGAGCAAACTGCAACGTTTAACTGCGATTGATTGAGAGCTTTATCTTGCTATTATCATACTCTGATATTGCGTATGCCCATCAGTCGGCTCACCTGCTTGTTTGCCGTCTATCACAAAAACACGCAATCAGAGCTCCTTTTGAGCCATTTCGTCGTCGTGAGCCAAATCGTTTAACTTTAGTTTAATCAGTTAGTGTACCATTCACAACAACCGTTTTTGACGCGTCTACTAGAATCATACGAAATACGAAACTTTTTTTACAGTAGCAACCCGTATATTGCACCGCTTGTTGACTCAATAAATGGGACGAAAAAGGACATTTAGTTTTCAGTTTGAGTTTGACCCATTTGCTCCTTAGTTATTTTATACGAATATAAGTTTTTGCTGCCTGGGATAAATCGCATATTGCCTCTAGCGTTCAAACTACCGCTTTTGCATCCGGGCAACTTCAGTAACTTCAGACTAGTCAAGACTATCTATAGAGATAAGAGAGATTGATATCCTTTTTAGGGTTTCGTAGTCACCTAGAACACACGCCATGTTCGTCTGTTCGTCCGCGGCTTTGCTCCGTGATCGTTAGTGTTAGAAAGCTGCAATTTGGCATGGATACATAAATCATGCATGGTGACAGAACAGTAAAATAACAAGTTAAAAAAAACAACGGGTTGCACTCCGAGAGTGCCGGCAGAAGTGAAAACTCAATGACATTGTAACAGTTTTTCGATCAGGTCACGTCACCTGTCGCGAGTTTAAAATTTTTTCCCCATCACAAAAAGTGCGCAGCTCCGCTAAAGAATTTTTCACTTCAAAAATCTGAATCCATAGTCCATACAAATGCTTTTTGTATTTTTTTTTATTTTTTTTTGCTTTGACCCAATAGTGTGGGCCCTATCCAATAGGATAGGTCTTTGAAAACGAATAAGGGTTTCCAAAAATTACTTTTTGATAAAGTTAATATTTTCGGAAATAATCCCTCCAAAAGAAAAAAATATGTGTCTCCCTCCGGGTCAAGCTTACTTCTTCAACTTTGGTTTCGAGTTTGTGCGAAGTTTCCAAGCAATTTTCTAAACTTGTACTATAATTTTCTTCTGCGAATTAAATGCATATAAGTGATGCTTACTTAGATGAGCTTATAAACATAAACGTTATAAACATATCTTATAAGGCCGCCTTAGTGTAACATTAACATAAAAAATATAGTAAATAAAAAGATTTGCTTTGCCACCTTAAAAAAAATAGAAGTGTATTTTTCTGCTGAAAATACGCCAACCTATTTGAGACACCTAAATAGTCGCGGTGCCAACATTATAATAATAAGTACTGATCATCTGTTTGGCTGTTTAATGGACCTATGCCTTCATTTGATATGGCCATTTCAACTTTTAAAAAGTTAGGAACTCGACAAGTAATGGAATTTGTATGCAACATATGCAGTCCCGAAATCGAGACTGCAATGTTTTTAACTTTTTAATTCTTTGACTGACCATAAACTATGAAATTCGCGACCTATTTTTTAACCGGCAACGTCAACTTTGCCGTCCATTTTTTAGAAAAGTAAATTTTCATTTCAGTCTATCTCTTCTGTCATTGGTCATGATTTATGTTTTTACCACTGTATGTACGAGTACTATATGCATGGGATTTCGGTGATTACAACATGAATATGTATAGACCGACATGTTAACCAGATTTATTATTCCACCCATATTTGTCCAGACTCGATGAATCCTAGTTTTTGCTGTATTTTATCAGCGAAATGGTACACGCAGCGCGGCGCGTCAGTTCAAATGGGGATGTGTTTGTCCATTATCCAGTGTTTTTTAGGGTTCCGTAGCCAAATGGCAAAAAACGGAACCCTTATGGATTCGTCATGTCTGTCTGTCTGTCTGTCTGTCTGTGTGTCCGTCTGTCCGTCCGTATGTCACAGCCACTTTTTTCCGAAACTATAAGAACTATACTGTCGAAACTTGGTAAGTAGATGTATTTTGTGAACCGCATTAAGATTTTCATAATAGAAAACAAAAAACAATAAATTTTGGGGGTTCCCTATACTTAGAACTGAAACTCAAAAATTTTTTTTTCATCAAACCCATACGTGTGGGGTATTTATGGATAGGTCTTCAAAAATGATATTGAGGTTTCTAATATCATTTTCTTCTAAACTGAATAGTTTGCGCGAGAGACACTTCCAAAGTGGTAAAATGTGTCCCCCCCCTCCTGTAACTTCTACAATAAGAGAATGATAAAACTAAAAAAAATATATGATGTACATTACCATGCAAACTTCCACCAATGAGATCTAGTAACTAGTTTTTTTTAATACGTCATAAATCCCCTAAATACGGAACTCTTCATGGGCGAGTCCGACTCGCACTTGGCCGCTTTTTTGTTTTTCTTTTTGGAAACATTCCGTTTTTTTATGATATAGGGGTAAACGAGCAGACGAATCGCCTGATGTTAAGCGATCACCGTCGTCCATAGACACCCGCAACACCAGAGGGGCTCATTTTAACACCCCTCATATTTTTCAGGGGTGTGAAAATTCGCGTCAAGCTAAATTTGTCACTTACTTGGCTGAATCAAAATTCTCCCTGTCCATTCTACTTGTAGCTCATATCCTGAACTAGCACAAAATAATACTCAATACTTGTATTATTTACCGGTAGCGGCCGTTTTCCGGCTGCGCTCGAATTTCCGGAACAAATGGAGCCCGGACCGTCCGGAAGCTGGGGACAGACGAAGATAAATGTTTCCATTCCACTCGATTATGTTTTTTTACTCTAAACGAAGCCACAAAATAAATAATAGTACTAGGTACAGAAGGTTCACTCTCTAACAAAACGCGTCTATTACGACAGATATGACCGCTACGAGGGGCAAGCGCGACCAGGCGTCCGTTCCGGTGCGCGGAAACTAATATGGCTAGACACCAAAATTATATATCGTTGTCTGAGTACCAAAAACACAAGGCTTCTTGAGATTACCGTGGGGCTTAGTCAATTTGTGTAAAAATGTCCTATAATATTTATTTATTTGTAATATTTATACCTAACATACAGACAAAATTAAACAAAACCTAGAAACTCTTTAATAACTCAAAATTAATATTCCAATAACTTACAATAAGTATTAGGTACAGTTTTTTTTTCTGATAGGAAATAAGCAATAAGTTAAAAAGGTTCTCAATTCGAGGGAAGCTTTGTTTATTTTTGAAATCAGCATATATCGGAATAAAATTAAAAAAATAAACACGCAGATGACCCAGCTTGTATACACACACAAGCTTGTATTTATATCAACAAACAGAAGCCTTACATAGTGTGCATGTTCCCGATGTTATTATGATGCTTTTAATAGGTTATGCAGAGGTCTGCACACGTCGGACGGGTATTGTCACGGCACAATACAGACCTGGCCCTGGCAGCCCTATTATGCGTTCCTGGAGTTACGTAAACCTACGGTCTGTATCATATAATATAAGAGTTTATATGAATATATACCTATATTTTGTACGTACCGTGACCTTCTTTTTTAGGGTTCCGTACCCAAAGGGTAAAAACGTGACCCTATTACTAAGACTCCGCTGTCCGTCCGTCCGTCCGTCCGTCCGTCCGTCCGTCTGTCACCAGGCTGTATCTCACGAACCGTGATAGCTAGACAGTTGAAATTTTCACAGATGATGTATTTCTGTTGCCGCTATAACAACAAATACTAAAATCAGAATAAAATAAAGATTTAAGTGGGGCTCCCATACCAGGGATGTTGCGGATGCCGATTTTTTGACATCCGCGGATGCGGATGCGAATGCGGATGCGGATGCGGATTTTTAAAGGCTCACATCCGCGGATGCGGATGCGGATGCGGATGTCAAGATAGTACCATAAAAAACGTCAAATATTACATTTTAGTAATTTTTAGTTCAAAAAACCGGCCAAGTGCGAGTCAACAGGCTCCTTTAAACAAAATGTCTGATATATAAATATACAGGTTGTAACTCGTGCACCTATGTGACTTTAGTCATCATCTTCCTCGCGTTGTCCCGGCATTTTGCCACGGCTCATGGGAGCCTGGGGTCCGCTTGGCAACTAATCCCAGTAATTGACGTGGGCACCAGTTTTTACGAAAGCGACTGCCATCTGACCGTCCAACCCAGAGGGTAAACTAGGCCCGTATTGGATTAGTCCGATTTCCTCACGATGTTTTCCTTCACCGAAAAGCGACTGGTAAATAAATATCAAATGATATTTCGTACATAAGTTCCGAAAAACTCATTGGTACGAGCCGGGGTTCGAACCCGCGACTTCCGGATTGCAAGTCGCTCGCTCTTACCGCTAAGCCACTAGCGCTTCCTATGTGACTTTAGTATTCCTTAAAATTCTTACATAAATGCCGTAGCAGCTACGCTACGCCGTAGCTACAGTCTACACCTGCTACGGCTCGTAGCCGTGTATAAATCATTGCTAAGTGCCTTTCTTTTTCCCGTGTTGTACTAAATTTTGTAGCGTTTTGACGGCTTTGGGTATTCGATTGCCATGTTGACGGCTTTAGTGCCTTTGATACCTGGGGGCCTATTCGACTCGGGGGCCGGGCCGATTCGATCTTAAAAATGGATGTCAATTTGACGCCACTTAAGCGCATCTCGTCCTTATATGTGGGATAACAAATTAATACTCGTAACATATTTTTTTATGGTAGAATGACGTTTTTGTTTTCATGTGTGCTCGTGCCACCTCAAGGTGAGTTATGCCCAAGTCGATTTGTGGTATTTTTCAGTCGATTAAGTATTGTCATTAATTTTCGTAATTCCTGCTAGTGACATTACTAGATAAATACTAGATAACATAAAATTAACTTGTCAAAAAAACGAAATTAGGTCAGGGTACGTCGCCATAACCAGATTTAAACTTCAAGTGCATGTAATCTCATTTTTCCGCCGCCCTCATGTGCGGGCGAATTCAAATTCCTCGTGTTTTATTTCCAAGTAGCAGACTAAATTGAAATTCCCTGCACTTAGCTGCACTGCAAAAATTGCAAAAATTCGCAATGTATCGCAATGGAGCTCTTTTAAAGATTACATTTTCTCTTAGCATACAAGAAAATCATTTTTTAAATAATATTTTTTACATAACATCCTTAATAACCAGTATGGGGCATTATCTATGAAAAGGGACCTTATTGTCGATGGCGCTTACGCCGCTCAGCGTCGCGCGGCATTGTATTTATATCGGAGCATCGTAAATAAAGGCGTAAGCGCCATCGACAATAAGGTCCCTTTTCATAGATAACGTCACATATAGACTCATGATTTCGTCTTCGACTTACATAAGCGGACATAAAGCGAGTTTGAGCGCCCTTAATGGAGTCTGTGAATTAACTCGGACCCTCTGATTACGTACAACTACCTAATTTCACACCCTATTAGCTTCAAATCGTTTAATAGGCTGGTCCGTCCTGTGGCTTTGCATCATGCTTAAAGTGTTTCAATATTTTTATAGAATTTAGAAATGTGTATATATGTATGTGTATTTTGCTTGGTAAATATATGAGTGGGCCGAGATTCTAGTCATAAAAACTTGATACCGCGATTCAAAATTTTCGTTAAACATAACAGCACCATCTAGTGTGCGATCCGTAAACTATTTAAATAGATATTGCGTGAGCATGGAGTTGTTATTGCTAAAAAACCTCCATAGCGTGTTTCAGGATTTTTTTAAAGCGTGTTTTATTTGAAACAGCGCCATCTAGCGTGCTACTGCTATTTGGTAACCAAAGAAAAATGTATGATTTACAGAAGCGGACATAATGCGAGTTTGGGAACCCTTAATAATGGAGTCTGTATACAGTATGTAAACTAACGAAAAACATTTACTCAAACCCGTTAATGTGTAGGTCACACTGAGCAACTTTTACTATGGCACCTACCCCAAAATCGCGAAAATAAATTTGGTTGTTTCATACATTTTGCTGGTCTAGCATTGAAATTTTCTATGGGAGAGTCAATTTTTTTTCGCGATTTCGGGGTTGGTGCCATAGTAAAAGTTGCTCAGTGTGACCTACACATTAACAGGTTTGAGTTTATTTAGTTGATATCTACCTTTGTGCCAGGGACAACTCGCGGGGGACTTTTTGACTAGGCTTAAGCATAGAGAAATATAGTAAGACAAGAGTGCTCACTCCATACATCAGTTCAGACTACATCTAGCATTTCAGTGTCTACATCTAGCATCGAGTAGTAGAACTATCAGTACTGCTACTTGACAATAGATGTAGCACCGACCGGAAAGTCTTATGCTGTTGAGATAAGACTTTCCGGTCGGTGCTACATCTATTGTCAAGTAGCAGTACTGATAGTTCTACTACTCGATGCTAGATGTAGACACTGAAATGCTAGATGTAGTCCGCTACTCGATGCTAGATGCTAATAGTCTTTTTGGTACTAAAACTGATGTATGGAGTGAGCACTCTATGTATTTTTTTCTCTATGGCTTAAGTCAGTTTTAAGTTGTTATTGTTTTTTGTATGCGTATTTTGACTTTTATTGAATAAATATATTTGAGTAAATGGTTTTCGTTAGTTTACATACTGTATTAACTCGGCGCCCTCTGATTACGTACAACTACCTAATTTCACACCCTATTAGCTTCAAATCGTTTACTAGGCTAGTCCGTCCCGCGGCTTTGTCTGCTTAATGAGTGTTAGTGAATGGAAGATTATTTTTTAGAGGTTAGAATCGGACCACGATAATTCTGCATGGCATTTGCAAAGTGTGTCAATGTCATCAAGGCTTCGTCTGCGGTTCAACGAGTTCTATGGCAGATGATCTACTTTAGAGATAGTTAGTGCTTGGTTTAAAATGTTTACTACCTATACTAAATATTACATGTGATTGGTTAGCTTTCAAATTTCATAGGGATGGTATTTATTTAATGATAAGTACGGTAATACTATTTAGATAAGTATAGAATTTTTCAGAATGATTTGTATATTTGAATACCATATTCAATGAAATAATTATCTTTCTATTATGTAATTATGTGTCGTCTACAAACAACACAAGCCTTATTGATCTTAATGTTGTACTAAGTTATGTAAGATTGCCCCGTAATATTTAATTATTGTTCCTTTTTCGTTATAGACGTACAATTCATAGGAATTCCCACAGGGCAATAATGAAACCCTAAATACTAAAAGAAGTTGTAACAAAAATCCAATTTTCTCATCTTAATTAGTTTGTACTAACTTGGAGCGGTTTCACTAGCAACTGAAACGAGTCACGTAATAGGTATACCTACCAGTGGCGGCGCGTCAAACATATCCATAGGCAAGCCGGGGCTAATTTGGCTTACATATTTCCTTTACAACTCTGCTCAAACGTCCAAAAGCAGGCAAGCCGGTGGGAATCGGCTTTTATGGACGCGCCGCCACTGATACCTACATAATATATATTGTATGTGTACATAATATAAATTGGATTTTGAACGTCTGGGCCCAGGGGCCCATTTCTCAAAAGCTTTAACTTGTAGAGTTAGACCAAGAAAAGTCTGCAGCGCAATAATTTGACAGCGAATTAAAAATCTATATATGCCAATGTTTTTTAGCAGTCACTAAACGTCAATCACATGGTATGTGTTTGTCAAAATCATTTAAATATTCGTTGTATTTTGTAATGAACGGGAAAAACATGGTGAAACCTTACAAAACCAGCGTGCCGGAGTTACTTTTCCGCATGACGAATAATTTTACACTAGGAAAAAATCAGCACGAGGCGATTCAAGCTCAAAAACGACAATATTTACAAAATTTTGAGATGATGACGGGTAAGTGGAATGAAACATCTTAATACTTGCACCATGTGTAGATAATATACCTAATATTGGTTTAGACTAAGGTTTCACAGCAAATTGATCACACCTAATAGGTATACTTACCTTATGAACTTCCTCTAACATTTCTAGAAACTCATTGGTATGAGCTGAGGTTCGAGCGCGAACCCACAACCTCCATGCCTAATGGTAGAAATTTCATAAGTATCAAGACTATTTAATCCATTTTCTGTGGTGTTGTCACATACTGATTTTTAAAAACTATATACTTTTTATCGAGCGCTGCAGACTTTTCTTGATCTTACTCTAATACAAGTGGAAGTCCCTTTCTAACAAAAGCTGTCAAAAAGTGACATCCGCAAGCTTTTGAGAAATGGGTCCCCTGGTCTTTGGAGCTACCACTAGTGTAAATTTAATTCGATAGCGTGACGTGACGTACGGGTTTGCGTTAAGTGTCATTTTGTATGGGATTTTGAGTTTCCAAAACGTCCCGCTTGACGCTCTGTTCAAAATCCATACAAAATAGACATAACGATAACGCAAACGCGAACGCTCGTCACGCTATCGAATGAAATGACGTGATGTTTCATTTGATAGCGTGACGTTAAAAGTGACGTTTTTGGTTGAAGAAATGTCACTTTTGACACTGACAGATCAGTATCATATCAGTATCATATTGGAATGAGATCATAATTTACTTGCTATACATATTAACGTAATTTACTTTCTATACATCTCGTTGGCACTAATATGCGAGTACGAGCGAGATGTATAGAAAGTAAATTACGTTCTCGATGGCGTTTATGTCAGTGACAAACTGATGGTAGCCGTACTAATAACTAAAACAAGAGTTGGTCTGACAGTTAAGTGAAAACGCCACTGTATAATCGAGCATGAATGAAATGAGCAAAAACTGTCATTAAGTTTATGTGGCGATTCCACATAAACTTAATGACAGTTTTTCACTTAGTTTGCTGCATTTGCTTGTAAGTCGAGGCCCCATTCTGCAGTGGTATCATGGTCGCATTTTTATCACCTGTCGTGTCATGCGTCATTTTCGCACTTACATACTTGTTAGAACGTGACAGGCTAGATGACAAAATTATAAAGAGCCGACCATCTTAGCCCTGGTGGTGTATTAATGTCCGAAGTGGCTTGGCTGAGCGAGGTTTCGAGGCTTTATTAGAGAGTAACAGACGTTATTGTTTTACACATTTGATATCGGTATACTCAAATAGTACATTACATACCTAGGGAGGTGAATTCGTGAATGCTCCAGGTCGCAGATGTTTAATATGCGATCTGGGGCTTTACGAATTACCGTCCGTGGTTTGTCTAAAGTTTTATGTCTTGCCTTGGCCAGGAAGTAAGATTTTCTCCTCGCATAGCGCGGGGTAAAATCCCACTTAGGGCCTAGGGTGGCGTAAAAGATATAATTACGTGTTTTCTTTGAAATGAAGCTTATTTATTAAATAGAAGGTTGACTTTTGAATGTTAATAAATTAAGAAACGAATATTTGAAGAAACGAGCCTTGTGCAAGTCGATTTTTGCTTTATTTGCAAAATCAACCTTTTTGCGTTTATTGTAGAGTATATATTACAAATATTAGGATATCATTTCTCTTGGGAAATAAAAACAATTCTGTCGCGATCAGATAAGTAACGCTTGACAGTAACATGGCAGCTTAATGCGAGAATTTACATAGAAGAAGGGAAAAAACATTTAAGTAGGTACATTTGATTATACAATTTATTTCAAATAGGTACTTGTTATTATTATTATTGTGAGCCTATTGTGTCCCACTGCTGGGCAAAGGCCTCCCCCCCTCTTCCTCCATTCATCCCGGTTTTGAGCTATATCTGGCCAGTCGCTCAAAAAGGAGTCCAAGTTATCCCGCCATCGCCGTCGAGGTCTGCCGGATCCGCGGTTTGGCTCGTGGGGCACTTGTTAAAATAATTCTTAGTCCGGTTCATTTCCCTAATAAATTTCAAAAGTTTATTGAGTCCCATCTTAGGGCTCTGCTCTCTATGTATGACGTAAAAGGAAGGATTGTATGTCTGGTTATTACCCTTTTTAGGGTTCCGTACCTTAAAAGGAAAAAACTGAATACACTACTGAATACTGTGATAGGATCACTCGTGCGTCTGTCTGTCCGTCCGTCTGTCACAGCCTATTTGCTCCAAAACTACTGGTTTTAATTTGAAGTTTATATTTAGCTCATTATTTAGATGTGTGAGCCGTGGTAAGAACAGTTTTAGTAGGTAATAAAAATTATGCCTCACTTGTCTCAGGAAATACTTTACCTATGTATGCCATGACTAGTGCCATGACTACTAGGCGAATTCGAGTTTTAGCCTGTATTAGATAAATGTAAATTGTATTGTCGCTGATATCATAATGAATTTATAAATTACATACATGATGCGGCTTTATTACCTGATAGGTACGTAAAAAATATTTAAACTTTATCAACCTGTTTCACATATCAAGTATTTAATCAATTTTTATTTTAAAAATTCAGATCTTAACTGGATAACCAGCCAAACAAGTTCTTTTAATGTTTAAATTTATTGTGGATTGTGGACTTCTGGAAGTTTTAATACTAGCTGTTGCAGTTGCTAAGTCGAAGTGTCCGAAACTTACCGTATTCAGCTGAGCCCGTACCATGAGTCTCTGACAGTTTCAAAACTGACATTTACGCTATCGAGAACGTAATTTACTTTCTATACATCTCGTTTGCACAAATATGCGAGTACGAGCGAGATGTATAGAAAGTAAATTACGTTCTCGACGGCGTTTATGTCAGTGCCAAACTGATGGTAGCCGTACTGTACCTAAATCGCCCTCTAAGTAACACTAAACAAGTAAGCTTCTAAACACAATTACCACCTAACACTAGACCCCAACTTGTAAGTGTACCGTCTCTAAGTTAACGAAGTTTGACCCCTGAAAACTGCCCGATAGAGAAAGGCCGTAACATTTTACGACCTGCACTCCTCACTTCCCTTTCTCCTTTAGGATAATGCCCTGAATCAGCGGTCACAACCCGCGGCCCGCGGGCCGCATGCGGCCCGTGAACCTGTCACTGGCGGCCCGCGAGCCTCCCTGGTTATTTAGTATGTTATATTGAAAAACGACAATGTCTGATAAAGTCATCAATATTAACAAAGTGCGGCCTGCGTCAACTTCGTTAACTACTATGTGGCCCTTTGCTGCTAAAAGGTTGCCGACTGCTGCCCTGAATAGTCAGGGCACGTAGTCGATATCAAATACTGCTCACACCTAACCTTCAAGGGTAATATGCCTCGTGAGCATCTTATAAATAGACTAAACTAACGGACTGTAAGTTCCGAGGGGCATTATGGGCAGTGATTTGAGAAGTGAGATGTATGACGCATATTACTTATGCATGTTATCAATCAATCAATCTTTGGGTGTTATGGCTCCATCGATATTGTCGATGATTCCGCCAACGTCAAGGTTTAGGAAGGCACGTGCTTTATGAAGACAATTGGCCGGTGAATATCCACGACGCAGTTCACTCAGATGAGAATCGAATGTAGATCTACCTACAACCAGGACAAAACAAACATACATTATTAAAACAAACTACTACAAATACAAGTTATTGTTTTTTATGTGTTTAGCTAAGACGTTCACAAAAGGTAACGGGGTAACGAGACGATTACAATCCCAAAATACGTGTTCGAGAGTACCCTCCGCCAGACCACATTCACATAGAGAGTGGTCTCGAACACGCATTTTTTTTAAGCGAACGGGGGTGCAAACGTGGCCCAGTCGAAGGCGAATGATCGTTGATGTAATGTTCTTCGGCATTGACTTCCGTGCACCAGAGAACCACGGTTTATGGAGAATATTTGGTTGGATACTGCGAAAATGTTTAGCAATCTGTAGTTGGGTAGTTGATGATTTAGTTTAATTTAATTGAAGGGCCTAGCAAAATCAGCTGCTTATCGTTTGACAGCTAGGGTTGCCATCCAAGATCCATACATTGCAATAATGTAATGTATGGATCTTGTTATCCGAAATAAATAATTTTTAATAGACACAGACATATTAAATATATTAAAAACGGGTCACTCACGTATTTTAAGTCGAAAACGCTCGACATGTTTCACATCGTACCGAGCAGCGTCACCAGGAGCTTGCGTTAACGCGTTAAATTAAATTAAATAAATTAAGGGACGATTTTTAGATTATGAAATGGAATATATTTGTACAGCTTCAAAACATTACTAACATTGCTTGCACCGATAGTTAACCATAAAACTTACTTCGGTAAACTTTTTCAAGACATGAGGTTGTAATGATCAAGTTGTATTGAAATCGTATACACCGATGTCATAGATGTTTGTCAAAATGTCTGTAATGTAATTTTATAATTTATTTGTCAAACGCGTATGTCAAGGATATGCTGTTGTTAAGAAATCCTTGTAGGCTCATAAGGAAAGCAGGTGCGTGATATTTCGACAATGCCTCGAATTCTGAAGCTCAGCATCCTAATGGCTCCTCCGTTTGAATATTTCGATTATTCAATACTGTGAAAGCAAAAGGATACTTTGCTTTTTAACAATTGTGAATTGTGTGAAATTTTACTTATTTGTAAATTGCTGGGTTTAAAACGTTCCTCGTCTACAATGCTTTAATTCTGTCTTAATTTTGTTTAATGTCGTTTTGTAGGTTGCGTAGTAAATATACTTGGTCAAGCAGATCTTGACAGCAGAAAAAGGCGGCAAATTTGAAAAATGTAATAGGCGCGAAGGGATATCGTCCCATAGAAAGTTTGAATTTTGCGCCTTTATTTACTGACAGGATTTGCTTGACCAGCTATAGTATAAAACTCTGTAACCCGCGTTTTTTTTTGTGCGCTGACTAAGTATTTTGAAACTTGTTTTTAAATAAGCTTTATGATGTTTTCTCTTCTGTTAAGAATTATTTTGTACCTATCTTATAAATCAACTGTATTTAAATAACTAATTGGAATATAAATCCATTTCATAATAGACTATAACAGTAACCAAACCACGTACTATATTGCTTCATTATAAAACTCGAATGGCTTTCTTTCCGCGTCAAACCGCCGGTTTCTTACCCGTTGAGAATGAGGAAAAATCGCCCGTGCAAAGTTATTAGCGAAGACATTATTCAGTTGTCGAGGACTAGTCTTATTTATGATACCTTCTAACAACACTTAACTGATTATCGGTGGTTCTTATGTCTTTGAATTCAGGTTCAAGAGTAGTTAACAACGTGGACATGGTAAGGTAACTTTAAAGAAAAGTGTGCAATGTTAGGACTTAGTAGTTTTATATATTGGTTGGCTTCAAGTTACATTAAAATCAGAACTTAGTTTAAATGTGGGGCTTTATCTGGCAAATAGACCGAAGTATGCTTTATACCATCCTATACAAGAAATTGAAATTTTTATACATTTTAATTATACCCGCTAACCCAAAGGGTCATACTGATATTTAGTGTCTTTAAGTTAAGGGTTTCAAGACTATATTTTAGATGGACTGGAAAAACAGTGCTTCCTGGTATATAAATCTATGCAAAAAATATAACTTAAGTGCACATGCTCATAATCTGTTACTTTATTCACTGGAAAGACGAATTAAGTTTACATTTGCTTGGAATTAGAAATCATTAGATGGGTTGGTCTCGGACTGTCTAGAACACAAAATGACTAGTGTAATATTTTGCCTATATCCCTTTTAGTCTACATCGCAAACGGTCTAGAACACAAAATTACTACAATTATTTAGACCTTTATTTATACCTACATTTCGTCGGTTTATCTTTACGTTAGCGATGTCGACGGAGCCCCGCTGCCGCGGGGCTCCTATTTCTGTGCGGTTTGGCTTTCGGCCATTTGAAGATACCTAACGAACCTAACCTACCTATATGTGGTCATTTTGTGTTCTAGACCGTTTGCGATGTGGACTAAAAGAGATATTTAGGCAAAATATTACACTAGTCATTTTGTGTTCTAGACAGTCCGAGATCAAAGCCATTAGATCACCCTAATACTGCTGACGAGGTTGGTAATAGAATATTAATACCTACCTCAATAAAACAAACTTTTTGAATGAGAGCATCGAGTGTTTTTCGCTCCGTAATTACAGTGCTAGTCTATCGCGCTGATAAGATAACCACTTTCCGACACCCACGCAGAGCCCATTCTCAACTAAATTTTACTACTTATTTAGTGATGACTCTGTTATAGTTTATTTGACTCATTGTTTTAAATAAGCAATATTCGTAATCAGCGATAGAAAATACTGGTCCTAAAAGTGTACCACGTAAAGCTATCCTTTGCCGCCTATTTCTCTTGTCTCTTTAATCTATTAAAGGCGGCGTTTTTAGTATTCTATGATCAGTGTTTCTGATAACTAACTAAACATAACTAGGATATATACGAGAAATTACTTTAAAATAGGTACCTAACACTGGACACAAAGTTCAAGAATCCCTAATGAATTTAAGCTTTCCATCGGACACTTCGAAAAAAATTAGGGATTTTCTGACCCGCGACAACTGCTTTATATTTTCACGGACGCCGAAACGCACGAAACCTGGGAAAACCCGCTCACATACATGGCATCCCTTTTTCCTTTTCATAAAGTATAATTTGTCTGTTAGTCCTTGCGCACTCTTTGGACACGAGAACTATCTACTACTATTATTATTATAAGCTACTGTTTTTCTGGGATTGTCGTGCCTTGACCTATATGTATAAATAATGTCGTAAAAGTCGAGGACATGACAAGATTTGGCCTCCCACTCATTTGTCGTCTAAATCGTCCTTCCATAAGACGCTATATAAAAGTCGGTAAGAATGTGTTAGTCCATTTGTTTGTCGACGATCGTCAAACAAATCTTATGTGAAAGTATGATGCCCAACCTTTGCGTAAGATTGTCATAATAATATAAGATTTTTTGGCGTTATGAAACAACAACTTCCGTTCCGTCCTTCAAGTTCCCTGCGTCCTATGTTAAAACAAAGAAAAAAAATGGTTTATTTCTGGCTTTTAGCCCATAATAATACATTGAGAGAAACAAAGAGACACAAAGTATGTATCAAACGACGACTTACCCTAAAATCGTGTTAATGGGGTTTATCGTCTAATCCAGCTATACTCTAAGTGTGTTCCGCGGAACCCTAGGGTTCCGCGAAACCCCTGCAGGGGTTCCGCAAGAATTTAGAACACTATGCTTTGGTCGCCTCGAAAAAAATTAGGGTAGGGGTAGGGTTCCATCAAGTATTTCGCTTTCCAAAAGGGTTCCGTCAAAAAAAAAAAGATTGAGAACCGCTCTAATCAATGTAATCGTCTAGTTATTCAATTGAGGGACTTAGTTAAAAAACGGTTCCGAAAAACTATTGATTAAATAACTAAGTTAGTTAAGATTGTTAAGAATTTCACAACATGATTAAGATAATTGCTAAGTATTTTAGTTAAAGTCGGGACTGATTAGCGCTACTGGAGAATAAATCTGCGGGTTCCCTCTCGGATTATACACGTCTCGGTTGTATTTCATTACATTCAAAATCCGTTTAGTCTGTGCGCGGTCCCAGTATCAGCGGAAATACCGGATATAAAACAAAAGTAGGGTTTTGGAATGTAGAAAAGATCAATAAAAAATATTAGGCGAGAACGCTAGGGCGGATAGAAAAGTTGGCAGAAGATGGGTTTTGAGTTAATTCAAGTTGAAAACTTCAATAGACATTGTATAAAACATGAAGATTGCCGAGGCTTGACCATGTCACACCATCATTTCAGTCTGTAACAACGCCGACTGTCTTCTGGCGGTCTAGCATGAGTTGCGTTCTCGCGCGCGACTCCATACATCTGGCGCGACTTCAAGTATGGAGTGGCGCGCGAGAACTCATGCTAGACCGTCTGGCGATCCAATGCTCAGATTTATACATTTTGTTTCACTGCTGAATACCACCCATAGCTATATACAACAATACATTCGGTACTCTGGTAAAATGTTATTTTCAGATTTTTACAAATCATATTAAATCAGACTGATGATACCACAGACAAACGCATTGTTTGGTTTTGTGGATGCTTATGTTATAAGATTTAGGTAATCATGTGTTTATTAAATGTATAAATAATAAATGTGATATATTTTTGTTTAATCGCATATGGTTGAGAAAATCTTCTACTAACAAATAATGTTTCCACTACTGCAATTCGCACCACACCCTATGTCATATTCAAATAGAATAGAATAGAATAGAATAGAAATAATTTATTGTTTACCGTGTACAATAAGGTGGAATACAATGTTATGCACATACAGTCACAACGGCAACCCATATCGGGTATACAATATTATATTTGCAAGGTACTTAACTAATAATTTAACTAAAACTGCATACTTATTTGTTAACATGCTAATTGGTTTCATACATAAAGTATTCATGCAAATCATAAAAAACACGATCAATCAACCATCCCTTTAGCTGTAGCTTGAATTTTTTCCCACTTAACATTTTTATGCTTGAGGGTAGGTGATTGAAAACTTTAATTGCTGTTATAAATGTGCTCCTACAATAAGCTGCATTTCTGACTGCCGGGAGCAATATGTTGTGTTTGTATTGCGACCTCACATTATCACGTTGTGCTGAGTAAAATGAAAAGTCGCATTTATTATTTGACACAAATAAGCAAAGCTCGTAGATATACAGCCCAGTTAATGTAAGAAATTTGTGTTCTTGAAAGACGTGTCTTAGGGACTCATTGTTATAGAAGCGGTGTATAAATCGGATGCATTTCTTTTGCAGAATAAAGGTCGTTTCTACATTAACTGAATTGCCCCAATAAATTAAACCATAGCTTAATAAAGGATATACATTTCCATAGTAAGCGTTTTTAACTGTATCTTCTGAACATGTATTTGATAATATGGATAAGGCATAGCACTGGCTGGCAATTCTTTTGTTAATTTTTTCCACATGAGATTTCCAATTTAAATGTGGGTCTATGGACACGCCCAAAAAATTGGTACTATCTACATCTTGAATTTGTATACCCTTGTATTCAATATTCATGTTCAGTGGGTCTGTTTTGTAGTTCCTAAATTGCATAACTTTCGTTTTACTTGCATTCACATTTAAGTTAATTGAATTAAGCCATTCAACGACAGTCTTTAAGCAACTGTTTATTCTCTGTTGAAAGTCGCAATCGTTATTTTCACCAGAGAACAAAATAGTTGCATCATCAGCAAACATTACACAAATGTCATCTATGATTTTAGGAAGTTCATTCACGTAAATTAGAAATAAAAGAGGGCCAAGTATGCTTCCTTGGGGAACACCAACTTTGGTAAATTGAAATTGGGACTGTATCAACTCTATACATTTGATTTTTTTATTATAACTTTCTATGACAGTGGCTTGTTGTCTGTTATCTAGGTAACTCTCAAGTAGTTTTAGAACGTTGCCTCTAATACCTACGTTATTCAGTTGTGTTAACAATATATTAGGAACGACACAATCAAACGCCTGGGACATATCCAGAAATAATGCAACGCAGGGTCTTTTGTAGTTGATATCATCCCATATATGTTTAAACAACTGAAATATAGCCAGCGATGTAGACTTGCCCTTTTGAAAACCAAATTGGTATGGATGAATAATATTATTGGACTCAAAAAAACTTACAATTCTATTATAAATACATCTTTCGATTATTTTAGAGAAACTTGGTAAGAGAGCAATAGGACGATAGTTAGACATGTCAGTTCTACTGCCCTTTTTATATAACGGTTTGATCAAGGCTTTCTTCAACTCGTCTGGAAATATCCCCGTTTGGAATATTAGATTTACAATATGAGCAAGTGGTTCAGCTATGTAGTCTAGACATGCTTTAACAAGTTGAATTGGTATGTTGTCATATCCAGAACTTTTTTTGTTTTTTAGGCCTTTGGTTATCTTTTTTATTTCATATGCGTCTACGGGGGCTAAGAATATACTTTTGCAGATAGTAGCTGAAGTTGGCTTGTAATTAAGTGCTGATGAAAGTCCGTCATGGTTACGGGATACAAAGTAATTGTTAAATATATCTGCTATTTGTTGAGGGTCAGTGATAGAGGCATCTTCTGATGTAATTTTTCCGACTGTTGTTGTTATTGTATTAGTCGAGGAAGTGTGTTGTTTGATTAGGTTCCAAGTGGCTTTTGTCTTGTTTGAGCTACATTTTATATAACTATCGCTACTCAACATTTTCGACGTGCGTATAACCCTTTTGAGAATTTTGCTGTATTTTTTAAAGTTAGTAATGTTACTCGCACTCTTTTGGTTTTTTAAATGCAGATACTTCAAACGCTTTACTTTGCTACATTTTAAGATTCCTTTGGTCTTCCACTTTGGTTTTCTTTTATAAGTGATTTTAACTCTCTCAAGTGGTATGGAGAGATCAAAAAATAGCGTAAACAGTTCAATAAATATTTTATAAGCTAAGCAGGGGTCAGATTGCAAATATACGTCAGAAAAATTTACCTGAGCTATATATTTAACAAAAATTTCTAGATTAGCATCTATTTTTCTTCTATAGATATACCAAAACTTTTCATTGAAACTCAGGTTGGTGCGGACCTTGAAAAGTTGACCTGTATGGTCAGAAATTCCTAGGTTTAGAACTTCTACATTATAATTTTTATAATTCGTTAATACATTGTCAATACAGGTTTGCGATTGAGCCGTTACTCTTGTAGGTACATCAATAGTTGCTTTCAGATTATAATTGCATAACATTGACTTAAATTTTTTTGACATATTGTCATCCTTAAGCAGATTTATATTAAAATCTCCTGCAATGATAATTTTTTTGCTATTTCTACACGTACGTAAAACGAGTTTATTTAAGAACAATTCAAATTTTTTCTCAAACATATCAAAGTTACCATTGGGAGTTCTGTAAATACACACAATAATGGTATTTAAATCTGGGATATTAACACCACATACCTCGAAATCTGATTCAATCGACATAGCGGAAATCCAATCAAGAGTTACATAATTAATAGAATTTCTTATATATACACATGCTCCTCCTCTGGATTTATTCTTTCTACAAAAGTGAGCGGCTAATTGAAAGTTGTCTAGTTGGATTTTTTTTGCTTCATCATATTTGAGAAAGGTTTCCGTGAAGCAAAAACTGTGAATATTTTTTATATCTGATAGAATTTCAATCTGATCCATTTTTGATTTTAAGCCTTGAACATTTTGGTGGTATATATTGAAAGTATTAGTCACGAAAAAAACATTCTGGAGCGACGAAGTCCTCCCATTGTTGTTGATCCGTTTGTGTACCTAGGCTTGTATGACTCAAGTTATACTTAGGATCTATACATTGATTGTAGTCGTATATGAATGCAATGGTTTCGCTAATACCTTTAAATATTGTCCTAATACCATGGTTGTTTATCGCACCGGTATACTTGCTAAACATATCATAATCATAGGACAAGTTCTGGTTTGCGTCTAATACAAAGCAGTACTCGTGTTGCATATTATCGAGATAGAGAAGCTCATTAAATCTTTCAATTCTCCAGTTATACATTGTACCTATGTTGTATTTGAACGTTGGTAAACATAAGATAACATTTGTATGATCTAATTTTAACAATGTTTCTTTTATTATAGTAACTAAGCTTAAATAATTCTTTGTAACCTTAAAGTCCTCCTCACCTATAAATAGTATACAGAAATCATTTTTCGTATAATCTTCTACTTTCTTGTTGATATTGTTCAATAATTCGGTGATGCCTGAGTCTGGACTCAAGAAATGACAAATCTGAAATTCTTTAAGTTCGTCTTGAGCAATGTTGAGAATATTGTTTTTTTATTACTACTGATTATATATAGTTTGTTTTGTTTGTCAGGTCCTTCTAAGGTATCATTGAATGAATTATGAGTCGCTTGCTTCAACAGGGTTGAGGATGTATTATTAATCTCTTCCCGAGTCGTGCTGGCCGTTGATTTCATTTGTTTTTCAAATTCTGCGATACAGTTTTTTAGTCGAGTGATTTCTTCGCAGGCTTCACTAAGCTCGAGTTGAAGCTGCTTTATCGTATTATTCAGATCTTGTATCTTACTGACCGGTGTTGATATACTCGGTGTATTTACGGAACTTCCAAATTCAGATCCACTTTGATCTCCACGTGGTGATTGAGGGAAAATACAGATATCTTTAGATTTCGAACTTCGCTTTGTTTTGCTTGAACTTGATTTTAGCCGTGAAGGTGTAGCACATAATTGCTTGAGTAAGGTGATTTCTTGTGTTAACTTGTCTATCAGTTTGCGTAACTCTACGTTTTCCAATATTTGATTTTCAAGTTCATTCTGTGTTGATTGGTGGTTACACGAGAGCTCTTTATTTTTGGTTTTTAAAATATGTACCAGTTCCATTTCTCTATGATTACTAGACTCGTATAAACTTTCAAAACTTCTAGATGTATCCGTTTCTAAGTACCTTCCGCTAAGGTCACTTTGGCTTGAGTTCAATGACTCGAGAGACTTTGATATACCTAATTTGCAAGGGTTTGGGACGCATGAGAGCACCTCATCGTATGTTTCAGTGCCATCAGGGCATTCATGGACTTCATGGTCTTCATGTACTCCATTTTCGCTCCTAGTTGTTTGAGGGGTCATTGATTGTACTTGTTTCTCCTCGCATTTTCCAGTGGTTTCAGTGGTCATAGGTTGTAAATTTACCTCATCTTTACCTAGAGTAGTTTCAGAGTCCGGTGATTGTACATGTGTCTGATGGTAAGGATTTTCGTCACAGGTCCCAGGGACGTGAGAAGTGGCGCTAGTTGTGCAGTGAGCGTGAATCTCTTTTTGTTTCACAGTGATTTCAGGGGAGTTTGGTGGTTCTTGAGTCCCTTCTGGCTTTTGCGAGACTTCGGCGGCCGGTGAGTGGTCTTGCGTTTGGCCGGGATTATGGCCACAGGTCACAGGGAGGGGGGATGAAGCGCTAGTATTCGTATTCAGGTCGTTTTTCGAGGATGTCCTTTCAATGCATATTTTACATTTCCACTGCTTCCGCGATTCCAGTGATCTCAACCGGTGTAACTTTTCTGAAACGCCTGCGCAGTCATATTCATATCGTTTCTTACAACTTGAACAAGCTATCGTTGTTTTCGGGTCTACAGTTGTTTTGCACTTGTAGCAAATTACTAAATTTGACGTATTCCGGCCGCTGGTAATAGCTTTAATAGGCCTTTTAGACGCCATTATGTTAGTATGATATCGGAACGCACCTTTTTGGGTTGGCAACACTATTTTTTATCTGTGCAGTACGGTACGTCAAGCTGTTAGTTGTCAAAACTTCGTCCAATCAGCTGTGCGTGGTGTTCTTTTTACCGTTATAATTAACGGGGTAATTTGTTTATAAAATGATTTTAAATGTAAAACGGCTAAAAGGGTGATCTTACCGTTGATATAAGGTGCCAAAATATGTCACTGTGCAGTTCAGAATAGCGTGTCTTTAATTGCGAGGCGTTCTCTCAAACTTATGTATGCACGATAACTTTATGGGTACGTATTTATTAATTTAAGTATTTAATTCACTACGAGCACTTTTCCTGCATGTTTACATGGCCAGGGTTGCCATCTATCCAAATCGCGGAGCAATACTTTTATTTGCACGAGGATTATTCAGCCCGCGCTCTTCCCTCCGATATGAATAAATAAGGACGGCGACATGTTAATGAAGCTAAAGGAGTTGAATTTTGCAATTTTGCGAAAGTTTTGTTTATGGTAGGTGAATAATTGCGGTAGGTGAATATTACGGTTAATATTAATGATAATTATTAAAATTATTGCTGAATTCAAATTACATGTGTGTGTCTACAGACATCGCTTAAAACTGAATAAATGTATGCCTCCACCATTTTGAAAAATATCCAAAAACTGAATCGACTAGATTTGCTTCCATTCCATATTAAAACATCAGCGATGGCAGCATGGTTCCATTTTTATCGTCTGCCACTATGCCGGTCACTTTCGCACTTACATACAGGGCCCGATTTCGATTTTGAACTAGACATCTATTAGATATCTATTAGACATCACCAAGATACGACAACGATATTTTTAAGATCTAGCCTGTCAAATTTGACATTTCCGCGATTCTGGAGATACTCTTGAACGATTTCCACAATGTCTAAAATGCCTCGTTATGTATTTTAAGATCTGAAAACTATTTTGAAACGATCTTAATACGATAACTTAACGTACAAGTGACATTGGTTGCCCGAATTGAGCTGCAAAAGATATCTACATAGTTGAAATCTAAACTACCAGGAATCTAGTACATATCGTATCTTCTCTAGAACAGATCTTCCGAATACCGTGGATACTAGTTAGAAGTTAGAACGTGACAGGCATAGTGACAAGCGATAAAAATGCGACCGTGCTCCTGCCGCTGGTGTGCTAAACTTTTTAGACTAATTATTTCATCAACGAAAGGTTTTGATTATAAAATAGAGATTTTTTCATTTCAAACATAAGTAAAGGTATGTTTTTGTGGAAGACCTTGAAAGCCGCGGAATATAATCCTAATCCCTCACGATTGTTTACTCCCACGTTTTCTTCAATAAAAGTGTACGCCGATATGACGGTACACACGTCATATATGTATATGTGTACAGTTTGAGCCTTATTACAAGGGCATTCGGTTTAAAATCCTAAATATATTTGTAACGTGGAATTTACAAATGGATTTCTTTGTTGTTCTTGCATATGAATAGCGAATACCTCAGCCGAACTGATTACTTAACAAAAACTGTTTTATATGAGGTTAGTTTTGTAAATATGGGTGGACTTTCTTCGGTCCACCTATTAGATAAGATATTATTATATTAGCTTTACTATGAGTTAGGTTACGGATATGCATTTTTCTGAATGTGTATATAAACCATTATTTTCTTATTTTTGTGTAATCTATTTTTCTTCTTCATAAATTACATTAAGTTATGATCCCACACAACTTTCATTAAACTACATATATGCATCAAAGAATCCCATACCGGACCAGACTGGAGCAGACTAGACATCAGACAACATCTAATATGGCTAAACCGTGTCCTAGATTGTATCTCCGCGAAGATTGCGCTTCTAATTCTATCTGGCCTGAGGCTTAACTGTTGGGGGCATACGGAATTCAGTGTTTTTATCTCAAGCGACGCGAAGAATATAAGTCACTTCATTTTTATAAGATACGGGTGCATCGACAGAATGTTATATTATAAGTTATTAATTAATAATGATAAATTGAAATAATTGTCATGTAATAAAGAAAATGTTACTAAGCCCTCCCTAGTGGCGGTGGCCATATTCGAACCGGCGTCCAGGCGGCCTAGCCAAGGTGGCGATCGCTATCGCTTCGCCATCGAATCGGTTTGTGTCTCTCTACTCTTGCATATTAGTGTGACAGTGACAGTTGCGTTTCGTTCGCTACGTAGCGTTAGCGAGTGTTGTTGACTACGGGGCCTGCTTACGCGGCTAACGCCTTGGACCTCTAGGCTACCCCGTCACGGCGGTACCCGTTCTAATATTTTGAGAACATAAATGTCTAATCCGGCCTCCGTTACTGGAGGCCTTGGTCACTTTTTTAGTATATGAGATCTATTTCAGTTTATGTTATACATGTAATAAATCCACGGCCGACTTGGGCCACGGCGACTGCTGTCAACTCCGGCGCGACAGCAACGGAGTGACTGATACAAGTGGCTGATGTGGCTACATCGGCAGATCTACGAGATCGGCTGATCTTGTTAGTAAAAGTTCGCGAACACTGCGAGCACACCGATAACATAGTTATAGGGTATTGCCGCAGGTGGTCTGGCTTTTATTCTATCACGCTTGGCATCAAGCTCTAAGCGCCGCTCAGTTTATAATTTACTAGCGACCCGCCCCGGCTTTGCACGGGTTAACAAATTATACATCAACCTTCGTCTTGAATTACTTTATCTATTTAAAAAAAAAACCGCATCAAAATCCGTAAATTCAAATTTCTACATATATACTTAAGTAATAAAACGAACGTATTATTATTCAAATATCTTTGCAAAGAATCACGAATCTCAATTCTAATTTCGCACATTTAATACATATCGTTTTAATGCGGTCGTTTACATCTCAATCCACGATCACCTTCGAAAGCCTTTCAATTTGCGAACAAGCTCGCGAACGTATTCGCAATCTTTATAAGTAATCCCTGAGATAATAGCGAGTATTTTTCTGTTATCGTAAATGTATTAAGAAAGATACCCGAGTGGCCTTGGCTGAAAGGTACGTTGCTACGCACTTATTTTCGTGGGTTCTAGCGTGAACTCAGCTGAATAGAATCTTAAGGGGCCCACTGACTTTCAGTTCGCCGGACGATATCAGCCTGTCAGTTGTTCGGAACTGTCAACATTTTGTTCTAAGTGACAGGCTGATGTCGTTCGGCGGACTGATATCAGTGGGCCCCTTTAGGTTATGATTGAAATATGTTAAATGAATACATAGTTATCTTATACCTTTAAACGAGCAATTCTTGTTTACCTATTTATTTATTTATATACCTATATATATTTCGAGGATCTCGGAAACGGCTCTAACGATTTCGATGAAATTCGCTATATGGGGGTTTTCGGGGGCGAAAAATTGATCTAGCTAGGATTTATCTCTGGGAAAACGTGCATTTTTGAGTTTTTATATGTTTCGCCCAGATATTGATTATTATGTCATTTTAACATAGTTTTCTAATCGCCCAGTCTTTCATATTGACCGAGGGCAAGAAATATTATGTTATGACAGTAACTACCCATCATACGGCATAACCGAGGAGTTCTCATTTTAGCAGTTTTAGTTACCTATGTGTTAAGGATCACCCAATTAGGTTGTTATGATTTGGCTGTGAATTACATTTTAACCGACACTCATACAATAAAGGGGCCCACTGATTACCAGTCCGCCGGACGGTATCGGCCTGTCAGTGAACTGTCAACTTTTTATAACTGGTAAATTAGTGGGCCCCTTAAGAGGATCTATACGCAAAGACCCGTAAGCGATCTACAAGTTATCTAAACTTGTTACTTCTTTTTATTTGAGTAAGTCCCAAGAAGTTTACACTTAAGCTTACTAAAATTAAACTTTTCAAAGATTAATTATCCAGGTAATTCGATACAAACCCATCTCGTCTCGTTAGTGAAGAGTTCTGTTTTCTTAACGCTTGTCTGATTAAATTCTAGTAAATGCTGCGGCTTTCCCCGGTTGCGGCTGCGGTTTTATCGTCTACACTTCTACAGAATAGTGCCGTGCTATTGTGTCTAGATATGTGGTGGCTGTTAGAAACAGCTTTTTTATTTTGTACCTTCGGTACTTACACTGTCTAGGTTTAAGTTTGGCATTTAACACTTAATTGTTAATCAATCTATCAAATGAACAGTCAGCAGCAATAGTTGCTAAGCGGTCGAGGTGTTCAAAATGATCTTGAAGCGACTTTATTGTTAAGAGAATAAGAGCGCGTCAAGGTAATTTTGAACACTTCGCCCGCTTAGCAACTTCTGCTGCTGACTGAACGCGGAATGATCTGTCGCCTGCGGTATTTCCGGAGTGATTCGACCTTAAACCTTAAGAAAAGAGCGTATTCCCATCTCAAAGGCTCGACAACGCACTTACAACCTCTCTGGTGTTGCAGGTGCCCATGGGCGGTGGTAATCGCTTACCATCGCGCGATTCGTCTGCTTGTTTGCCATCTGTATCATAAAAAAGTAATAAATGTCATGAAATGAATGAATGTCACAGCAAGAATTCAAGTCTAATTTAGTAAACAGAATTACATCGTAGAATTATGTCGCCGACACTCAGTTAAAGAACGTTTAAGGCAGAAAATGTTAATTAATGACGCGTTTAATTGACTTCGGAGCAGGCTCTGAGGTGGCAGCTGGGCTGCTATTCACAAGAGTATTCTCGGCTACAGTGTAAATGTGCCAATATAACTAGATCTTCCGTTACAAATAGCTGGAATCGACATCTGAAACTCGTAATTATTAGTCAGTTCATCGTCAGTCAGTTTATGGAAGATCCACCTTATTCTCGGCTCTCGCGGAGCCTCAGTTTATGCGTCTGCAGAACTCCGTCCTAGTCCATATCTTGTAAACGCGTCCCGAGTGCACCTGTTGTTTTTTCGGTACAGTCAGCAGCAGAAGTTTCTAAGCGGGCGAGGTGTTCAAAATTACCTTGACACGCTCTTATTCTCTTAATAATAAAGTCGCGTCAAGATCATTTTGAACACCTCGCCCGCTTAGCAACTTCTGCTGTTTACTGTACGATGTGCGTTGCGTGAACACCGATCATCCAACAAGCAGGTTTTCTGTGTGCACGAGGGAATCATGAGGCGCTAGTTGCTCGTTCGTCAGGTTAGGGTTTGCACGATGGATCCGAAATGTATGGGAAGACCCGCGGATCCGGATCTAGATCCGGATACTTTCATACATTCCGGATCCGGATTGCAAACCCTTAGGGTTGAACGCAGTTTATTGTAATTTGTATACAATTTATAACCTTAGAACGTAAAATACGCTATAAATTGTATTGAGGTGACAAATTTATGTCACTAAGTTGTTTGGGACAGACAAGGTATACAACAATACATGTCAAGGTATACCGGTAAGAACTTACACACGAGTAAAACGAACCAATAACTTGCGGTAATGTACTAAAAAGCCACAAATTAAAGAAAACTTTTTCCATACATTTACTATGGAGAAAACGTGAAATTTAATTCACAGTTTTCTATCTGGCCAATCAGTCCTGTTACATTTAAGAACCATAATACTGTATGAAGACATTGCTGTAGGACTGATGGGCGAGGTAGAAAATTGTGAATAAAATTTCACATTTTCTCCATAGTAAATGTATGGAGAATTTTTTTATTAATTTGTGGCTTTTTAGTACATTATCGTAAGTTGACCCCTAGGAAACTATTGATACTGGATAGGAATGGAATCGATTGGCATACAAAAATAGCACCTGAAAAATAAAAGTTTTCATTTTCATACAAATTGTATTGGAAAAGTTTTCCTCGATTTGTGGCTTTTCTAGCCGGAAATTTTTTTTTGCTTCCATACAAGCTTTTGATCCTCAATAGGAATGGGATCGATTGGCATCAAAAAAAAAGTTTGTCTAAAATGACATTTTTCTCGCACCCTGTATGTTTTTTCCAAAATCTGTAAAAATCAATCTTCATTAATTTGAAATCGAGGGAAGGTCTTCTAAGACCGTTTTCTAGTAGCAGCACGGGATCTGGTAGCTGCCCTCACTGACTCAAAAAGAAAATCCACCCTGTATAGTACGGTTGGGAACCTAGTACCCACACTACCCACATATACCTCTAGCAGAAGGCAAATTATTATTATTATTTATTTGTATTATAGGGCAATCAATAATTTATAAGTAGTTTATTTTATGTTACTGTCGATCGACGGTTTTTTATCGACTAATTTCTTGCTACGTGACTGCAAAGCGAGCTTGCCGTAGCAGTGCTACGGCGTAGACCACCTACGACTTGCACTATATAATGAAATATGGGGCATTATCTATGAATAGGGACCTTATTGTCGATGGCGCTTACGCCGCACAGCGTCGCACGGCTTTGTATTTACATCGGAGCATCGTTAATAATGGCCATATAATGGCGTAAGCGCCATCGACAATAAGGTTCCTTTTCATAGATAACGTCAAATATTATAATTTAACATCAGTTTTTTGTCTTAATGAGCTAGGGACATAGGTACCTACATACAGAGATAGGTACACAGGTAGGCCCGTCAGGTTTGTCAGACGTCTCTAGCGGACCAATCATCACCAATCAGTCAATATATACGGCAGACACAGAATGTGCGTTTGTTTGATATGGCTGTACAGACTTTCAGTATTGATTGGTATTGAAGCAGCATGTTCTTAGGTCTCGCAAGACGGACCCCAACTACACTCAAGAAGAATAAAACGGGTCGCTGTGTATGGTGATATCTATATTTGTACAAGTTGAGGCTATGTTTAGCACGTTTTACTTCACTTTATTATTTTAAATGCTGTGACTCGTGGGTGTTGTTCTTTCATTTAAACTGTTCAGAGCAAATTTCTCGTATTTTTAGTTGTTATCTTTGCATAAACGGTCGTAGTGTTTTTGGCAAATTAACTTTGGGCCCGATTCGGATTATGTAATAGACATCTATTAGATATCTTTCAGACATCGCCAAGATACGATAACCATACGTTTAAGATCTAACCTGTCCAATTTGACATTTCCGCGATTCTGGAGATACTCTTGAACGATTTCCACAAGATATTACTTAGAGATCTAATCTACAATATGATATCAGGTCACAGGTGGCCCTGTTGATTGATTGACTGTTACTTTAAGAAGTATATTTCATGAGATCTAATTCACATCTAATAGATATCTAACACGATCTATCGTAAAAGTGACATTGGTTGCCCGAATTGCGCTGCAAAAGAGAACTAGTTGAAATCTAAACTATAACGTATCTAGAATGGATCTAGTACGTGTTGTCTCTTGTGAATATCTTGAAGTTCGAATACGGCAGTTTAAATGATAAGATTCAATAGGAGGTGAGTGCGAGAAAGATATCTTGATTTGTTTGTGAACTTTAATTTTTCACTTAGGTTTAGATACTAATATAGTTGTTTAATTATTTTTTAGTTTTTTGTTGTTACTAACAAACTATGGACACTTATAAGTCTGAAATAAATGCATTTTTTTTTTATTTTTTATTTTTTTTTAATGCCATGATGCCCCTATTCGATGTTACTTGATGGAGTTTTATGGTAATGTATTATACTTTAGCTCACTAATTTAAAAAAGAAAGACAGAAAAAATAGTTTTTTTTAATTGTCATCATTTACCGTCTTTACTGTCATATCATTATAAGTTTAGTTTATTTTTCTGGCAGTTTTATATTTATTGATATCCGAGCGTCCATAGACTTAGGTGTACGTACTTAATCAGGTGGGCCTTAGGGTTATTTGCCACTGCTATCAAAAAGCGACATCGTTCCATGATATTAAATAAATAAGACGCGCAAGTGACAGACACTAGTCATCTCTTTTTTACTCAGGTATATTTTCATTATGCCTTCTCTTTTATGCATTTTGCATATGTAGATGAAAGTAAACAATAATCATGTTGTGAGTGTGTGCTGCCATGAAGTTGGAAGCATTTTTTCGCCTGTTATATCAGGGCTATGCCATATCTATAATTATACTATCCTTGCATCGTTCAAGATTGAGTTAGCTAACATCGAATACCTACCCAGTTGTTACGTGTGCTTATTTATTTTAGCCGTTCACTTATTTACGGGCACGAACGTTGAACTTTTAATTAATATGCACATGAGCGTATCTAAATATCAGAGGCAACGCTCTGGCTGTTTATTTATTTATCCACTTTCAACTGAGAATTCCTCGCTTGAAACAACTTTGATGTAAATCGCGCTTTTTTTAAGTTCACTTCTAAAAAGCTTGTGGTTACTGTTTTGCTGTTTATATTATGTTTGATTTCGTAACGTGTACTCATTAATATTTAATTAGGCACGTTGATTTGTAGGTAGCTATATTTAGTTATTGTTGTACACAGTGCTGTTTTTCCTCCATCCAGTGACTTTTTGAAAGGGTTTTTGCTGTGGTTCAGGGCTCATTTAGACGGCGCGAGAAATCACATGCGAGTTAATGTATATTGCGGTACTATTTGATCCATCTGTCAGAGATCGGTATCTTCAATAGTCCGCAATGTATTAACTAAACTCATAAGAGTGCCTTTGCGGCCTGATTGGAACTTTAAGATAGGTTCTTCAAACAAAACCGTCATTTTTGACACATATTCGACATATCCGACATGACATATCCGATCCATATCGTATCTTTAGCAAACTTTTGACGTATCTTAAAGTTCGAATTAGGCCGTATTACAGTCATACGCTCGACTGAAAATACAATCGAAAATACCACCAACATGCCTGCATATCTTACCTTAATCTAGAAAAAACGGCAGTTTAATGAAGTCGGCGGCGATAACGACGACACGTGATAGCTGATAGCGATAATCGATAACGCGAAAAACAACGCTACCTTAATTTTATATTGGGTTCATATACGCGAGACACCGCTACCATCTGTTACTAACAAAGTACCTACGTACTACTACTACGTACGTCTACATACCTACAGAAAGCAATTAAATTAATTAAATTAAATTAAATTTATTTAAGACCAACAAAGGATCAATTTCGTTAGTGGCACATTTTAATCTTACAACTAATGTTAGTAGGTACACATACACACACTTATTAACTAAATAAACTACCTACATATTTCTTTATTATTAAACTTAAGCAACTATTTTTTGAGACTACTTCATCTTCATCATCTTCCTTCGCGTTGTCCCGGCATTTTGCCACGGCTCATGGGAGCCTGGGGTCCGCTTGGCAACGAATCCCAGGAATTGGCGTAGGCCCTAGTTTTTACGAAAGCGACTGCCATCTGACCTTCCAACCCAGAGGGTAAACTAGGCCTTATTGGGATTAGTCCGGTTTCCTCACGATGTCCCTAGAGGAGAGCCTAGACTCCTAGAGGATTACAGTTCTTAATCCGACAGGCACTTGGCGCATTAGTTGTCGCCCAATTACTAGGTCGCCTAAACAGCTTTAATATCAGAAACAACTTGCTCTGTGACTTTTATAGGGTTATAATGAGTTTTCAACGAGCCCCATGGTTGTATGTAATTCGTACGAATAGTTTAGCTTTTAGTACCTATATTACATATGAAACCTTAAAGAATATAATGAAAAAAATCAACCGAACCGAGTAGGTGATTCCACTTATGAGACACATTTTGTGCCCGAAATTCTGAGCAATACGGATATTTAGTTACATTCTTTCAAAGTCACCGTAAAATTGTAAACAAAGTCTCCTGCCGCATCTATCTGTTTGTCTAGATGTTCGCGATAAACTCAAAAACTACTGAACGGATTTTCATGCGGTTTTCACTCATCAATAGAGTGATGAAAGGTGTATAATTTGCAAAGGTTTTGTGTAAATTGACCGTGCGAAGCGGGAGCGGGTCGCTAGTGGAATATAATATATTATACCAGTGTTAAAGCGTCTGTTTACCATTGCACTTATTGTCGTCATCGGTAGTTGGTTCGTTTTAAACCTAAACACTCGCAGTCTCGCATTGTACAGTTGCAAAGGTATTTCCTCTCGGCAACAATCAAGCTGTAGGTAGAATGAGCACCGTCTAGCTTTTCTCAAGGGACTGCAGTGGGGTTCTTTAGATGCGGAGTTTACAATTGTACACGTACTATATTTCTGTTTCCTGTTGTGGGTGTGTACGTGTCCTGTTTGTTATATAGTCGGTAACTCGGAAGTGTCAAGCTTGCAACTGCAATGTCATGTCCATACACTAGACATGGATAACATAATATTAGAGCTGTCGTAAATGCTTTAACTTAGAGTACCTATTATTATAGTTAGCTTTTTACATCTACCTTATTATTTACACCGTGACTCATCATTGGCCACAGCATCTTTGGAGATGATAGTTGTAGCTACTAAAGATGTATTTTGAGTAGGTAGTCTAGAGCCTACATCGACTGCGATGACTATATAGACCAATGGCCGATCGGCATTTCTTGCCGCATCGATCACAGATGTGTCTTGACTCCTGGGGTGGCCCAGCAGCTCTGCGAATTCGTTTCTGCTTAAGAGTCAACAGGAGTGGTCATTTCTCCATACAAACGTACTCGACTGTTTCCTCCGTGGGTTTTGAAGCTAGAGCAATGATTTTTTCAACACAGATTAATATTGTCAATATCTGTGTCAGACCGTTTTGCTTTTTTGATATTTTTGTTTTTTAAGGCGCTAGAGCCCTTCAAAAATGGCTAAAATGGCCTAATTGACTATGCGGCAATGTGAGGCGTGGTATTCAAAACTGATATCAATTAGCCAAAAAAGCAAAACGGTCCGACACAGATAATTTCATAATCATTTAGATTTCCAAATTTTTACGCAGGATTTTTCGCCTTGTCCTTATCGCACTAGTTTTAGGAGCCGCTTCCGTTAGCGAGACGGGTATATTTACCTAAACTATTTAAATCTCAGCTCCTGTTTCGTCTTAAGTTGGTCCAACCAGAGCTCGTCGTGCTTTGCCATGCCTTCCCGCAGGTTACGACGCCACTCCGGTCTCATCTTCGCGCGTTCCTCCCACAGCCGGAAGGTGTTGTGCGGTAATGGGTAAGTGTAAGGCCTGAGTGGACGCTCGAGTTGGGCGTGGAGCGGGGCGGGGCGTGCGGCGTGCATGTTAAACAAATGAAAACGTATAGGAGCGGTCTTAGTGCACGCTGCTCAAATTACTTGGGAGCTCGACGCCACGCTGCACGCCTCGCCGAACGCTCCGCTTCGAGCGTCCACTCAGGCCTTACACTAACTCAGCGTTGGAAGACCCCGAAGACCCCTGACAAAGTGGATAAGATCAAAGCATACTTGAGTTACGACGTCTGTCGGGTTAGGTACTTTACAATGTTATTCCAAAACCAGAATCGTTATGTTCTAGTATCATTCAAAAATAGTGCATCATTCGCTTTCCCATGAGCCGCGAGCGCTCAGCGCAATCCATGTATAAATAATTAGGCACACCATTGGAAAATAAACCTGAAAGAGTGATAAAAAACGCCAAGAATAACTATAGTTTTGGATTTGTATTTAGTCAGTTCAAATACTAAAGAAACCATGAACCTGTAGGTTGCTTCAAAGAAATACGTCACTTTTGACACTTGATTGATACTGAGTATACTGACACATCCGATCCATATCGTTTCAATATCTTATATTTCACGTATCTTAAAGTTCGAAAATGGCTGTGAGTCTCCAAGACTTGTTCAAGCCAGTGTCTTCAGTATTTGAAGGCGCATGTTGACAGTTGACAGCGTATGATTATTTAGAATTTAACATACCCACAGATTTTAAATGCCCTCAGGGATGTGATTTTCTGTAAATTAATATATTTTTTTTATTACAGGTATGTTCAACCAAATATCCGTGTCAGAATATATGGGCAATGAAGGTAAATGCTAGAATGTTACAAACATATGCTGTTCCTTTCGTGATCTCCTTAGTGGTAATTCACTATATAGTTCTGATGCCCTCGACTCACGACTTCTAGCACAACCTAGTGAGCGAGAAATAGAACGCTCCATCGCCATTCACGTCGCCGGCAAATATTACCCATCTTCTCGATATTTCCCATTCTACATTCGTCACAATCGTCGGCTTTCAATGTAGAATGCGTGACGAAAGCAGAATAGGACTAATTTAAGAACTTGACGAAAAACGAATGGGACGACCCAAGATGATAACATCTTCTCATCATCCCTCCTGTCTATGTTGTCCGATTCAATGATGAGCTAGATTAATACACAGTATTACCTTAAAATGAATGTAAAATTCATGGGCTCGGTCACGGCTCGGTGTTAATCCCCAGACGGGCTGGTATAATCGACGGCGTATGCCATGACACGCCGCGGTCTCGTTTGGTGGCCATTTGCATTTTAATTGCTCGGTAAATTAAAAAAAATAACGTCCGTATGGTTTCAGTGGGCTCCGGAGTCTGTGCTTGGCTGACGTTTGTTTTTATTTATTTTATTAATTTACATACGAAAGTAAGTACCATTTTACCCATCGAATATCTTTTACCAAGCAGCAACACCAAGCGCAAAAAAACGGAAAGAAGTGATGTTATCCCTCGATAAGGCGAATCTTATGAAAATAGCAGGGAATCATTGAAACAGGGAAGCCCGAAAGATTAAAAAAGTGAATACAGATAACTTTTATATTACTCGTATCATAGACGTTGGCTAAATGTTACACACTGAGAAAAAAAATCGTTTAACACCTCGCTCGCTTAGCAACTTCTGCTGCTGGCTGTACGTACGTACATTTTTTTTTTCTTTTTGGGGAAAAAAACAGATACAGGCCAATAATATTTACAGGGAAAATTACAAAATGCACAGTAGTAGTAGATATAGCCTACATCCTAAGACAATTCCCACTAGGAGGTGTGACAAAAGTTTTAGGATAGCATTGTGATCGGAACTAAATAAAGAGACTTATACTATACTTACACTAAAATTTAACAATGCGACTTTTGACGTTTGTTGATATTGTAAAAGCAGTTAATCTTAATGAAATCATTTTAATGTGTGCTCGATAGATCATATTTTTTTCAGTGTTGGGTGATATCATGATCGTAATATTGTAGCAACACGTTACCAATTCTCATTCACAGACACTCGTAATTGAGCCCATACAAAATGAACATCATTATTATTCATTATGTTAAATTTTTTCTGAGTGGAGTATTTCGAGGCGATTAATTTCTGGATTGTTATTTTATTTGTTAATTACCTTCCAATATTCTTTGCATGTGCATTTACTGCGCCGAGCAATAAGAAGCACATTAGAATTATCTGACAATTGACCTGTCAAATAGTATGAAGATGCTGTCATAAAAGTCCACATTTTTCCGACGCTAAAGATTTTTTTGCAGGTTTTTTATCCCACTAAACTTCGCACAAAGCCATTTCCTACATAAACAGATTGATTTTGATATTTTCATATTGACAGCTTAATACATCATTAGTGGGACACCAAAAGGGTTCTTTCAACATTTGAAATCTGTCCCGCGGCGTTGACGCGATGAATTTTAATTTAGAGTACGTCGGGGTCAACCCGACGTGTTTCCACAAGGGTCTGTCTGTGGCCTAATTTCTTGTTTTATGTTTTATTGTGCGACCGATGTCAATGTGTAGAATTTTAATTCAAGAGCACATGTTAGGTAATTTGTTTGCCTTTTCTTGACGACTTTTCATTGTTTTTGAGTGTACAAAAGTGTATTAGTAAGATTATAATCTTGACAATACGCCTTTCTGCCATTTTAATGGGTCAGTTTATACTTTATAGTAACTAATTTTTTACCTTAATTCCTCTTCTTACTTAAAATCTCTTAACTGCTTTAAAATCACACTCCGCACGTCTTCTATTTCTTCTATTCTTATCTTATTCTTTCTTTTATTTTATTAAGTAAGTACTAACACATCGTATGTATTACATATGTTTTACAGTAGTGTCAAAAGTACTTCACTTGAGTACAATAAATACGACAATTATGGAATGCATAGTGTTGTCTAAGTATAATAATTTTATTACTGTGTATATGAAACTTATATTTTTCCGTTTAATCTAATTATTAAATTCTGCGTTATGTACTGCTTCGAAATTACTTATTGTCATGATAAAGGTACAATATTGTCTGGTTGGATGAACTGCTTAGTACTTAATCATTTTCAGAATCCATCAAATTGTATCAGATTCTAGGTATTACACAATTACTGATATGTCCTATAAACCCCTCCCCTTAAAAACGCCTAATCGTATTAAGAGATGTTACGAGAAAAAATAGAGATGTGAGATGTTAAATATTGAGGTATGAGGGTCAAGTATTTGAGGTACATGTTCATAAATACCGGAAATTTACAAAAAGCACTGCCCAGAAAGAAAAAAGATTTGAAATCTTGTTATGAAATGGTTATGTATATGATCTATAAGCTATTAACATTTGTGGTTGAAGAAATGTCATGTTGACATCTAACAGATCATATCCATAACCGTTTCAAAACAATAACTTAATCTTAGTGCAAGTCTTAATCTGCATGGTCCTCGAGGTCCAAATAAGCATTATTTATTACTTGGATGAAAAATAAGATGACTAGTATGACAAATACGTTCACATGTTGTAACGGTTTGCTATAAAACCTCGTTTGCGCTCGGCGCTTTGTGCTGGCCGGTTGCAAAAAAACATTACATTTTAAAATTTCCTTCAGGAATCTTGTGAATCTGTCACATGAAAAATATGATGTAGATTCATTGATTGCTCACATATTTTCGCTAATAATCTTCGATATTTAATGTAAAATAATACTAACCTTGATTTAATATAGATCGCAAACTGCCGTTAGTTTTATTATGCTGTGTACATTTCCCCGGATCGGGTAAGTGTTGTGAATCTTTGATCTAAGTTTTTTATGGGAATAATTTTACGTTGTATTCTTTTATGCTGTTAACTAATCTGTTCTTTTCTGACTGCTTCATCCGTGAACACTAAAGAAATGCTAAAAGGTTAACTTTCCTGATATTTCTTTCCTTGCGGGCCGGATGACGCAGTCACCGTTGTGTGCATATTCTAATAAGACCAATATTGCTAGGGATCAAGTCTGGGGTTGACTCTGAAAACCCACTAGCCTGCACTACCCCGGGTTGCGCTTAGGGCTTGCAAATATTCGAAACTTTCAGATATTCGAATATTCGACTTTTTCTGACGACGTATTCGAATATTCGAATAATTATTCGAATATTATAAAAAATAAGAAAAGGAACGAGAAATCGGTTTATTATCGTTTTATTCAAAAGCTTTTTTCACATATTGCTAAAACTAAGGATATTTGGCAGAAATCCACTTAATTGACTAGATTTTATCATCCTACTATTTATAAGATGCCCACATTTATAAAAACAAGTAAAACGCCAAAATTAGACGTATTTAATATTTCTTGTGGTATTAGATACAAAACCAACAACTGTACTAATACAAGTATATATGCCTACTTCAGCACACAAAGAGGAGGAAATCGAGGATATGTACGAACAACTAGACGAACTCCTACGGTCGGTAAAACCCGAACACAACCTGTATATTTTGGGCGACTTTAACGCAGTAGTGGGGGATATAAAAGAAGGAGACGTTACGGGTAAATGGGGCTTGGGAAATAGAAACGAAAGAGGAGAGAGGCTTATTAACTTCTGTAAACAATACAATTTATATATAACCAACACCATGTTCGAAATGCCAAAACGTAGGAGATATACGTGGAAAATGCCCGGAGACATAGCGAGATTTCAGATAGACTACATTATAGCTAGAACAAACAGCAAAAAACACATACGCTCCAGCCACGCGTACCCAGGCCCAAACATCGATAGCGACCACAACCTAGTATTAGCTAAATGCGAAATTGAATGGCCCAAAAGCCGCAAGAAAAATACCAAAAAGCTAAACAACATAAATTTAGAAAGGCTAAAAAATCTAAAGTACAGGAAAGAATATAAAGAAGCAACAGATCGGATATTACATGAATGGCCGACACCAGAAGAGACCTTGGAAGGTCAATGGAAAACTATTACCCAAACAATAGAGAAGTCCTCATCCGCTGTACTGGGAAAGACTAAAAGGGCACCAAGAAAAAATTGGATCACTCAGGAAATTCTGGATTTAATACTACTACGAAATAAATATAGAGACACTCCAACGGAGGAAGGACAAAATCTGTATAGGAAGTATAAAAACAGAATCCACACTCTATGTGTCCAGCAGAAAGAAAAGTGGCTAGACGCACAGTGTAGTAAAATAGATTTCTGTATGCAGAGAGGTTTTCTGGAAAGAGGTTATAAATTAGTAAAAACATTGCAAGGAAAGAAGAAAACAAAGAGCAAGGTCATAAGCAACAAAGAAGGCAAACTGTTATACGATAAAGAAGATGTAGTCAGCAGGTGGGTTGAATACATAGAGGAACTATACGAAGGAACTAATCTTAACGGAGATATATTGGAGGAAGAAGATAAAGTCCCGGATGACTTCAAAGGCCCGAACATACTCTGGAGAGAATTCGAGAGTGCACTGGAAGCATTAGCAGATAAGAAAGCACCAGGAAAAGACAATGTGCCAGCAGAACTACTAAAATGTTGCGGCCCTGAAGCTAAAAACTACCTTTACAAACTAATATCAACCATTTATGACACAGGGCAGGTACCAGAAGAGTTCTCGACGAGCAAAACAATTACCATTCCTAAAAAAGGTAACGCGGTGGAATGTGGAAACTACCGAACGATTAGTCTGCTGTCACATGCTTCAAAAATTCTCCTAAAAATCATACAGAACAGGCTTTACCCTAAAGTAGAAGAAAACCTTAGCGACGATCAGTTTGGGTTCAGGAAAAACATAGGGACTCGGGAAGCCATATTAGCTTTACGCAACATTATCGAGAGACGCCTTGACCTTAACAAAAGCACGTACATCAGCTTCGTAGATCTAGAGTAGGCATTCGACAATGTCGAATGGAACCAACTCTTTGACCTCCTGAAACGCAAACACATAGATTGGAAGGACAGGAGAATAATTGCAGAACTGTACAAGAACCAGCTGACAGAAGTGACAATAGATGATGTAACTAAAACTGCGACTATAAAGAAGGGAGTAAGGCAAGGATGCAGTCTGTCGCCATTGCTGTTCAACCTATATATAGAGGAAGCTATGCATGAAATCAAAGAGTGCACTAAAGGAATAAGTTTCAATGGAACAACTATGCACTGGATCAGATTTGCCGATGACATTGCTCTCATGGCAGACACAGAAGAGACGCTCCAAGTAAATATACAAAAAATGGACGAAATTTTCCGAAAGTACAACCTTAAAATAAACGTCAAGAAAACAAAGGTTCTGGTGACAAGCAAAACCAATTCTCCCAGAGTAAATATCGCTCTCAACTCGGAAAGACTACAACAAGTAAACACATTTACTTATCTGGGAAGCATCATCGAAGAAAAAGGCAGAAGCGAGAAAGAAATAAGAACTAGGGTGGCAATGGCAAAGAAAGCTTTTACTTCAAATAGACATATTTACAACAGCAAAATCCACATAAACATAAGGAAAAACCTAATTAAAACCTATATTTGGAGCACCGCCCTCTACGGATGTGAAAGTTGGAACATCACAACACAAGACCGCCGGCGCCTAGAAGCATTCGAAATGTGGTGTTGGCGAAGGATGCTCAAAATCAGCTGGACAGAAAAGCGCACCAACCTTGAGGTACTAGAGAAGGCAAAAGGCACGTCATTGAAAAACGTAGAGCCAAATGTATAGGTCACATACTCCGACACGAAGGGTTAAACAAAATCATATTGGAGGGCAGAATTGAGGAAAAAAGAGGAAGAGGAAGACCTAGAATATCATACATGACACAGATAAAAGAATGGTGCTGTAGCCACTCGTATCAGGAAGTAAAAACGAAAGCCCAGAATAGGCTGGAATGGAAAATGCTGCAGCGACAGAGGGCCAGGCCCTCTTAATATTGATTGATTGATTAATATTTCTAGATAAAACTTATTATAAATGCGTCGTTGCGTGAAATAATATAACTTTAACCATCCAAACACCTAGGTACCTATGTAAGATATTTTTTTTAGTAAGTAATTATTTTCCGATTTAAATTAACTTGTAATCACTCAGAGACCTGTAAAAAGGCCTTTAATTTCATTGTATTTGGAATCTTTATTGACTTTATTTGTTTTGGCAAGTTATTATTCCTAATGGTCGGCTAATTATATAATATTGGAATATTTAAGGGAAAAAGTTAGTTGAGTACTGGGTGGATTATTCGTCAGCTAAAGGTGCATGGTTAGATTACCAAGTTGGGCAGGTTTGGTATGATTAAATTTGAGAATTGCGATAAGTGCCAAGGTTTAGACTTCAAAAATTCGCTTAACGTACACTTGTACTGAATAAACAGAATGACCCTTTAACTTAAAACTTACGCACCGTAAAAATAACATACTTTTTGATTTCGTTTTCTTTTAAATTGAGTTAGGTTTCACTGTATTCACGAAGTCTATCGAGAGGAATACAGTAAAAATATTATATCCTTCGTGTTTGGGTACCTAGCGTTCCTCATTCACTGTAAATACCCGTAAAACACACAGAAACTGTAACTACAGCGGATAACATAGATTTTTTAATAGTAATAAAATTATTCGAATATTCGAAACCTGAGCGGCCGAATATTCGAATATCAAAACAGGTCGAATATTCGACAAATTCGAATATTCGAATATTCGAATTGCAAGCCCTAGTTGCGCTATGCGCATGCTCCACAATCTGGAAGGTTTCCATTCCGAGCTGAGGATCCTGGACCACAGTGCGGAGCCTTCTTAGAATACTCTGGACCTGCGACTGCGATGCCTGCTTTGTTCAGCGGAGCCATCTACAACTGCCCGCCTGCAAAGTAGAGTCCCAGGAAAGTGCCTCCTATTAAAGACTTGTTTCATTATTTCATTCTTGCCGGCTCAGTTATAAGGACTCACGGCCCTAGCTAACTTATTGTAATTCTAAATACCTAATATTAATATTATTAATTAACTTTTCTAAATTAAACTTTCATTTCCTTCCTACCTCTTTCCAACTTTCATTTCCTTCCTACCTCTATCCAACTTTCATTTCCTTCCTACCTCTTTCCAACCCTAACTGCGACGCTAAACGTCACATGAAATTAGCAAATTAATTTTAATTGCAAGATTTTTTAAATCTCAGGTTAGTTACCTAACCACTGGAAATATGAAAACCAAGTTGCGAAATTACAAATATAAAAATATCGCGATATAAAACGATTCTTTTTTCATCGCATGTCAAAAATGAATATCATTTTGAATTTTCTCAATTTCTGTAATTCGATTTTTATGTTGTTTTGAGGTAAGGTCAGCTTTGTTACCACACTACGCGTCCTTAATACAGTTTTTACGAAATTGGCAGACGCGTGCAAACCAATCCAGTAATGGTTAAATGGTTTTCAGTAATAATATCCAAGTTGTGTGGGTTATTGTCTGTAGAAATAGAGGCCAAGAGATAGAAGCTAAGTGACATATTTTGGGGCGCGACTTTTCTACCTATAGATAACGTCGACATAGACACAACCTTAATTTTTTCGGAAACTTACGAACGTGTCTTGCTATTTCAGGCAGTCTCGGTACAAAAAGTACTGAGGTTGACTGAAGTAGCATGAAAAATACGAACGTTTTCGAGAAAATACGATGGAAAACAATTAGAAAATGGACTTGAATTTGTTTTGTTTTCAAATCGAACGAAATAGTACAAGTAGGAAAGCGGACCCTGGCAAAGGCCGGGATAACGCTAGGTAGAAGAATAAAACATAAGCAACTCTGTTCCATTTAATAATGATTTGATTGCGTTGTAGGTATGTACTTAATTAGTATTAGGGCTCATTAAGACGGTGCGAGAACTCGCATGCGAGTTTCATTACATTGCGTCTAGGGCTTGCAATATCGGACGGTTTCCAATTCCGGAACTGATTTTCGATATTGGGTCCCAATTCCGGAATTCCGGAACTGGTTCCGGAATTAGGGTTTATCATATTTTTATTCGATTTTTTAATCAAAAACAGCAAAAAATATGAAATACTGATACTTTACGTTTATTAAAGAAAGTATTGTTTTAGAGGAATTTAATCTGAAGTATTATTAATCGAAAAATATCAATAAATTGAGTAGTGCAGTCTTTGCACCTTATTACTATGGTCACTTTTATTCACTTCAATGATACGGTATATTTATTTGGGGAAACTACGGATGCTAGAAATCGGTTACATGCCCAATTTTATATAATGTCTAAATATAACGGCTTCGTAGCCTAGTAGGTAAGTAGGAAGTGGCCCTGTTTACGAAGATGAAGGTCCTACTGGGGTTCCGATCTCGGTAAGGTCATCTATTATGTTATGACGATTATTTGTTTCTGAGTAAAGGTTGTTTTCTAATTATGCGTTAAAGTAGGTATTCAGCTATAGGTACCTACATATTACGGTTTATGCGTCGTTGGACTAAAAGTAAATATGGCGATGTATAAAAATGTCTACTTGCATAAGTTCGTGCGTATATAATTTCGACGAAGTATAAAAATGTGCATCTGTATATTAGACCAAATACAAATATGTTGCGGCACTAGACTAAAAGTAAATATGGCGATGTATAAAAATGTCTACTTGCATAAGTTCGTGCGTACCTATATAATTTCGACGAAGTATAAAAATGTGCATCTGTATATTAGACCAAATATAAATATGTTGCGACACTAAAAGTAAATATGGCATATATAAATATTAATAAATATATTTTCAAATGTTCTCAGTTTTTTTTTATAATTTATAGATAAAAGTTTGTCTGTTTAGAATTCCTAAATTCCTAATTCAGAATATAAGTTTCTACAGGATCCGAAAATCCATCGAGGAAACTTCTTTCTGAATTGAGAATAAAATATCCAAATGTTAATAAATTTTAAATCAAATGTTTCGCGTTGGTAGGATTCTGGGCAAGTAAAGCAATTATCAAAAGTAAAAAAAAAATATGGTTACGTTTGCGGGGCATGTTAATGCATGCTGCTAGACTTCAGACTTTTATCAGTGACGACCAGCATAGTGTAGTTTTCTTGGAAATTTTCAGTAATATACGTATTAAAATCTAATAAAAGTACTTAAATCCAATTCCGGAATTTTCGATATTCAGTAGTCTCAATTCCGGAATTGTAATATCGGAAAATTTGTCCGAGATTCCGGAATTTCGAAATTCCGGAATTCCGGAATGCAAGCCCTAATTGCGTCATTTGATCGGTCGGCTGAATTGATGTAACCTCAATGGTCCGCAATGTAAATAAAATCGTATACAAGTTCGCGCGCCGTTTAAATGAGCCCTTAGGATGGTGGGACGCTAGCGGTTAAGGGTCTCCCGAAACTTATCGACGCAGAATCGGCAATGCCAATAGAAATGAAACTTTATGTCCACGCAATAAGAGCGAAAAAGACGCCGACGCGTCGGCCGTCGACGGCCGAACGGAGCCGAACCGAACCTTACCTGTTTATGCTGTTTACTATCGGCTTTCGCCGAATCCGCGTCGATAAGTATGGGGAGACCCTAAGAGTACGTATGAGTGAGAATGGCCTAAGCGTGAGTTTCGTTCCCCAGCGTAAGTAAATGTTTCCTTAAAGAAGTGTAGAAATTTCGAAATAGCAGCACAAATACCGACTAAACACTCCTTTAAATATTTACCAAAAATTTACATATCCATATCCATTAGGCATTAAGTCCGCCATTTGTACATTATTTTTGTGTATTGTGCATGTGCAATTAAATGTGTTTAAATAAATAAATATCCCAGTAAACAGAATGTTCTCGCATTTCCAAATCGTTTTCATCACGTTAACTGCCCGTGGGATGAATTGGCTCGTGTCCGTCTGGTCCCTGAGGGGCAGTAGAAGGGTTAGCCTTTGTAGGCCGTGTACTGTTAATCGGTATAATTATTAGTTGCTGTATGTAACAGGTGACCAACTGGCTATAGGTGGCTGATGTTGCGGGTTTGGTTTCCAATTACGATTTTACGTAATAGATACGTTACGTGCCTCTGACCTTTCAGTAATTGTTCAGAGAATTAACTCAGAGACGTGGCAGTATGAGCATACAATCAGGGTAGATGTGTCAATACGAGGCGCTGCCTTTGTTGATTGCCAATCTGCGCTCGCACTGGGATTGTTTCCTTTAATAATCCAACGCCTCTCTGGAGCTTTTGCCTGCAGTAAATGTCAGTACGGCCGAAAGTATTAATTTATGACCCATTTCGTACCTTGTCACAGTGACAATCAACATGAAAGTCGATAGAGACCTCATACTATTGTCACTGTGAAAAGGTACAAAATGGGTCATAAATTTAAACTTTCGACTATACAACACTATTCAGTATTCTAGTTATAATAGCTATTTTGTATAATTACATTCGATTTCTTACCCAACAACAGATTTTCGTTTGTATGTATGTAGATTATTATAATTGCAATAAAACCGATTACATTTTTAGTAGTGAACTTAGTCTGGCCTTTCTTTATTGAAGCAAAACGAATTTGTAATCAAGCCTATCTAATTATAGAAACTACATTTTTCCAGAAGGTTTTTAAAAGATTTTTCGTTTGTATCGAAATAACGAAATAAATAAAGGTACTTAATCGGAATAGAAAAACCATCTTAGTTCAGCCGGGCAATAATTGGATGGCTTCCGATCCTAATAGGCATTCATAATTTATATAAGATTTACCGTTGGGAATGAAACCTTGATAAAATCTAATTGGAGCACGTGACTTCTAACAATAATCAACAATAATAGCTACCTAATCCATTTTTCTACAGGTATATAAATACTATTAACCTTTTTCGAATTGTATACACACTCGTATCGAAATGTCAGCCAAACGGGGAATTATTAGAAACAATACCGAATTGCAGGCATGTACAAAATAAAATTACTTACAGCCACTGTGGGGTCTGTGGGTGTTAAATTCACTTTTCGAAGTGCAAATTGGAGTGTAAAAATGCAAGCGAGTGTAACAAGTATGTCGAGCGAGCAGATAACGAGATTTGTCAGGGCCAATAGTCGAACAAACGAAGCGACTGTTTGTTTACTATTATTGAATAACAAGTGGAAGTTTCTAGACTTGTAAAGTGACTTTGTTTCCTTGTTATCACTTCTTGGGACAAATTAGGTTAGTTAGATCATAAAATATAACCGGAATAGGCTTTTAAAACGTTTTTGAGAGTAGTGTCAGCCTGAGCCCTTAACTTAGATTAGGTGTGCCTTCTAGCTGGGTGTGTACAAGGTTTTTCCGAAACTACTTTCGGACATATGTGCTCCATAATCTTAAACAATCGTCTATTCTAATTTTTTACTAAATCAGAAATCTTTAACAAACAAACTTAAGTTACCTATTTCATGTCAAGAATAATAACTGAAAATTACCCCTCCAGGCCATTTTACATGCAAGGAGTTATTTCTCAAACAGTGGGTAACTAATATCACTAAAGTATTGTCATGGAAACCCATACGATGTGACAGTTCACTGACTAATAATATTAGTCTAATACCTTCCTGTCCTTCCTAGAAATGGGGCCACCCTACACGTGGCTTTAATTTGTTAGATACAGTAACTGAACACGGGACAATCGGATCCCGTCCACTAGAAGGTCCACTAGACGATCCCCTTGACGGTAATCTGGTTGCACAAATGATGTCCGCCTACGTGGCCAAGCCTGATTGCCTGAGTGCAGTGCTCTTAGGCACAGAATAAATAATAGTACTAAGTACAGAAGACTCACTCTCTAACAAAACGCGTCTGTTACGATCAGCACAGATATGGCCGCTAGATGGCGACAGCGCCACGCGCGGCTTATGGCTTTCCCCAAAATTGGGGCGGAACGGATGTACTTTTAGCTACCTGTAGCAAAGCGACGAAATCGCGGAGTGAGCCACGCCTGTCTTAGGAAGAACGCCTACGCTGCCCTCTTAAGGATCTGTCTCTGTATTAGGGATTTGGTGGAAATAGTTGTTTTGTGGGTACGACTTAATAGTAAGGATTAAAATAACCTATTACACGTAATCCACGATTCTGCCAACACCAATAAAAATATGTAAAGTATACAATTGAGTTGTATACTCACGAGTAGGTACCTACATATTTTGTAATGTTCACTCAACTCACCTTCGCTCGTGTTTATTTTTTACTTAATGAAATTTGTACTTTTATCTTCACGTCCCTTAAGTCTGTGACTATCTGCTTTGAATCTAAAGGGCAGTGAACTACCAAACGTGCGCACATAAATGTTTATAGAACTCCCCACAATAAAGCTTCACCAATATAGTTATTATACATCATACACTCGATAGCAAAGCAAACTGGTTGACCGCTTTGCATGGAAGTTAACTAACAAAGTGTTCTTTCTATTCCTCTTAAGTGTAAAAACCTAGAACGTATCCACATAAAACCCGAAACGCGTTTCGTTGACCCATTTCCGGGTGTTATTGCGAGGTTAATTGGGTACTGCATTCACGCATTTTCAGTTGCAGTTGCAGTGCAAAAACGCGAAAAGTGCACGCTCGCACATTGGGCGCTGAGAAAGATAAACTTTAACAGGTTCATAATGATACATCATAAAGCTTTTATTGTAAACAGTTAAATTGTACATAAAATATTCCACTTTGTACTCTGGGCTATAACCGCGAAAATCGAAGTTCGCAAATTGCGGGCATTTTTCTCTGTCACTCTAATTACGCCTTCATTGGAGTAAAAGAAAAACATCCCCGCCATTTGTGAAAAACGGTTTTCGCGGTAGCCCCTCTGTATTGCCTATTGCCTGCCTTTCCACTGAGGTGGACACAATTCTTAACTTGTAAAAAAGTAAGACGATATTGTTTGGTTAAAAACGTGAAATTTTTAAAAGAACGTTTAAAAATAAGTCTGGTTGTTAAGTAAATCTACACAGAAAACACAATCATACTGCTGGAGTAAATTAAACTCGTTCTGCAACCTCCGCAGTGCAATAAAAAAGTTTCCGAAACTTTTTATTTGTGGTAGGTACATAATGTTTCTTTGCTGCTGTCCAAAACATGAAGCTTTACAAACTAATTTTGAGAGAGAAAATTATTATTTATTTGCTTTGAGCTTTTTCATTTCTAGCGGGCTCTATTAGCAAGTATGTATGACACTACCAGATAGACATTGATGAATTAGCAATATCAAGTTACTGTAAAACAAGCAACAACGGTTGCACTCCGGGAGTGCCGATAGAAATGAAAACTCACCTCACTATGTTACCGACGCTCGGTAACACGATACATACGTTTAGCGGAGGTATTCTATTTATTTATTATATATTATTATCATTATCAAATAAGATCACACTTTTTCATTGACATGTTTATTTACATACTGCCATGACAACGTCAAATTATTTGAACATAGGTAAAGAGTCTTGAAAAGGAGTCCGCAACATAAATGTCAAATAACATTGAGTTTTTCTTTATTGATTTAAATGCCATTTAAATTATGAGTGGCCACCTTACGGGGCTTACGGTCACGTGATCACCTTACGCGCCTTACGGTCACGTGATCGCCTTACGCTGTCTCGATTTTATAATTTTTTCCCCACCTCAAAAAGTGCCTAGCGCCCCTAAAAAAGTTTTCACTTCAAAAAATTTTTGCGACACACTTTTATCGCTGACTGCACTTCTTCTCATCTGTATATCATGGACGAAAACCCCAATGATGATAACGGTCTTCTATAAGGTGGACGTACCTTTTTCCTCGGCTGCCTTGCTTCCGATTAAAATGAGATGACATATCGCTGTGTAGAAATAACTGTAATTATTAAAAGATGAGCTAATAACCTCGATCAATTTTACCAACTGCCGTATTCGAACTTCAAGATATTCACAAGAGACGACACGTACTAGATCCATTCTAGATACGTTATAGTTTAGATTTCAACTAGTTCTCTTTTGCAGCGCAATTCGGGCAACCAATGTCACTTTTACGATAGATCGTGTTAGATATCTATTAGATGTGAATTAGATCTCTAAGTAATATCTTGTGGCAATCGTTCAAGAGTATCTCCAGAATTGCGCAAATGCCAAATTTGACAGGTTAGATCTTAAACATATCGTTATCGTATCTTGGCGATGTCTAAGAGATATCTAATAGATGTCTATTACAAAATCCGAATCGGGCCCCAAGTTACACATCAAGTTTCGTTATGTTGCTCAAGGCTTCTAAATAATTCTATACATAACGAGCATTTCATTATATCAAATCTAATAAATCTAATCATGATAATCTAAAATAAATAGATGTCACATATTAAAGAAAAAGTGATGAAGCCCTCCAGTGGTGAAGGCCGGAACCGGCTTTTTCTTTAATACATGACATCTATTTCAGTTTATAATTTATATATAGTAGTCTGACTACTTAAAAACCACAAATCAAAAATATTTAATAAAATAATTTGATTTGTTCCCAAAGTTGTGTAAATCTAATAATGTATTACGCAGCGTCTTATACACAATTATCTCTAATTTTAATATTCGCTGTCAATGGAAATCTGCTCCCGTAATTGAACAGGGTAATAATTCTAATACGTCTAGATTCTACGTGATCCTACTTGGTATTACCGTCGAGTAATGCGGAGACTCACTGGTCTATTCGAACGTACATGGACATCAAAATCATATTTGAATCATGTTGATTACGAGCGATATGCACAAGAACTGAATGACATCAGAAGAGTCTACCACAAAAATCTAAAATCGGCATTTCTTTATCTGCCTCTGTATCATCTGTATGTCTCTCGCATATGTAAGGAGGCAGATAACGAAATTTCCCAGGTAGGTCCTCAGTTAGATGTCATTCTGATATCAGTGTAGGTTCGAATTGGCCTGTGTTTCATGTGGAATTAATTGTCTGGGATGTTAAATATACAGAGTGAAGCTTGTAAGAGGGGCAAACATTTATACAAGTGTTTTAATATTTTTCAATACTGAGACGTTTTATAGCGAACTATGTAGATCTAAGATGATGGAATGTCATTCATTATGCTTTAAAACACCACTTAGTTTGCAAGAAAGTTGTTTTTATCGAGTATACATAAGTGTAAGTAAATGTTTAATATACAGGGTGATTCATGAGACGTGAGCAGGACTAAGCCTACACAATCAGTAAATGTAAATGAATCGTTCACCACAATATTTAACTAAAACAATCACGCTTTTTTACTGTTGTTACACTTTTTGCTAAGGACAAATTTAATTATAATCATGGATACCCTACAACCTTCATTAACAAGACAAAACCTTTTTAACCGTTATGGTTATGACAGCGCTTTGAGTATGGAGAAAATAAAATGTCACACTTGAGTGAGATACGATTTTTCAAAAGTAACCAGACACCAATGACATTCAATTTGGCACTTGTTATGGATAAAACAAAGAGGGTGACCATGAATGTCGTAAATAAATTCAAACTTTTTTTAAACAGTGTAAAATAAATTAAAGTTAATCTTACAAATACTGGTACGAAACAGTTGTTTATAACTTACTGCTTGCATAGGCTTGATCCTGCTCACGTCTCCTGAATCACCCTGTATATACTTACCTATAAAATATTATATATTGTACATCACATAAATCGATAACTATGCAAGTCTTGTACCCAGGTTAGAATTGATATGAACTTATTTATATACATACTACATAAAAAAGTATGAAAGTATAACAAATAAATCACCACTTCTTCACAATTTTACTCTCAATGCCTTCGCTTCGTTTTATAAAAATGCGATAAGAAAAATAGAAGACGTTCAAAAAAAATCTAAACCAATATTTCTTCCAACGTATTTGAATTTTACAGACCATCTCGAGAGGTATTGCAGGTTGGACAATATTTCGCTGAGAAATGGAAATTTATTTGGACGAAATAATGTGAATTTATATACTCCAGCTGTCCGTGCCCTTTTGAATCCATCTGCAGTATAAATTATTTATGCTAACGCGACATTTCGCCTGTTTGTGGATCTTTTGCCGTGGTATTAAGGTTTACGAATGGTGAATTATGCACTTTTGTTCGTAGCTTCAGACCACGTATTCTAATTGCTTAAAGAGAGCTTTGAACGATCTAGTTTAACCGTGACCTCGTGATCCAAAACAAGTATGCCAGAGGGCACTTTATTTTACCCCGCCCAACATGAACCTCGCCTCGACTCGCCTACGCTTCGTGAGCTATGAGAACACGGCCTGTGGACAGAGGCCGCTCACCTTGTATAAGGCCTAAGGGGTTGTTTGCGAGTTGTAGGGTAAACAGGTTGATAACAAATATGCTCTTTGGTGTTTGAAATTTGAACGTAATCTCTCGCTTATTTTACGTTCTGAATTAGCGGCTTTTATGTGCGTTTACAAACGAGCTACATAATTGGCCTTGTCACTTTCCACAAAGGTGAATAAATTATTATTTTGTGATCAAAATTCTATATACAATTTATAATGTTTGTCATGTTCAATACATTGCCTATAAAATTAATAAGTTACTACCTTCGCATATATTAAAGGTCGTCTTTCAAGTCTACACTGACTTAAAAATATGCCCGCCCCATGCTTCACGTAGTGCTTGGCATGGAAAGACTCGGTTATTTGATGGTAACTTACCGATGACGAAGACGGAGTGTGTATTTGCTCAAAAATTCAGGGAACCGTTGGTCAAAGGCAGCGCACGATTGCTCATCCTTAGGATGAGCGTCAGGCCTTTGTCTAACGGTAGACATCTGTTGACAGCAAGCCATTCTTGTTTGTGTGTGGAAGCCAGAAATAGAATAGAATAGAATAGAAATAATTTTATTCATGAGCACAAACACAAAATAGAAAACTATACATAACAGAGAAACATAAAAGGATAAAGTACCACGAAATGGTCTCACCTCAGCATGTTGCTGGCAACTTCCAGCGCTGATCTTCCGACGAGACCATCCGGTGAAACAATCACGACAGGCTAAGCACGGCAGGAATAAGCTGTCATTGGTAATCTAATCGCCATTGACGTGTGCCCAATAGAGGTGCAGAGTATTTGGGCCAAAATTAAGTGGCAAGTGGTGATATCGTACGTTGATAGACTAGCTTATCGATATTTGTTCCCTGACTAGGCAACGTCGTTGCCGGGTATCAGGTTTGTTTTTAAAACTTAACCGTTAAGATATCTATTGAAGTAACGCGCGCCACAAAAAATTGCTCTTTAAGAACGCCATTTTTAAAACCACTTTTACTTCCTTAAATTTCGAAATTTAATTAGAAGTAGATGCTATTATCATTAAATGAAGTCTGGAATCACAATGGAACAAAGAAGTCATATATGTTTAGGGTAAAAGGCTCTCTGTGTGATTAAAGGATTGTTTTATTTATCTCCAAAGGTATTGACATACAACCAATTTTTCTGCGATAAATCAGCTATAGGTAGCTTATGGGTGGATCAACTATTTCTTGTTGTTATTCTGTCCGGTCAGCCAAGAGACAATAGTAGCATAGTTTGTTAGAAGACATTGTACACCACCTTCTTCTGACACGCTTGGTAGACGATCCTCAATGTAAAGGGTTTATAAGTATCACCAAAAAGCGTGTTTGGTGAATTTAAATGCATACAAATCAGGTTTTAAAGAGTGACCCAGGAGAACGTAACCATGGCAACGAGTGACAAGAAAAAGTTGATTCACCCTTATATAACTATCAGCTATATTAACTTTTTCTGTCGGTATATAAATGTCCGTCATTATAAGATGGTACACATTACACAATAGGGTATTTGACTACTAGTCAAATAAGTTTCTTTTTTTGAACTGTCAAAACGATTTTGTTACTTTGGAATTTATATGAAACATTAGCATGTGACGTCTCAATCAAATAACCTACTCTTTATAGTTTTATGCGGGTTTAAAAATAGAAATTGTGTCTAAAAATTACTGTTGGCTACTTTTCTCTTCTTCTGGTGATTTATTTCATGCATTGTGTAAAATAATTTATTTTAAAAACAGTACTCAGATACTGTCAGCTTAAATGGTTTTAACTGTTTTAATTTAAGCAGTTTATAGGATTTTATAATACTATAATAGGCTTAGCTTTCGAAATGAGCTTAGACTTAATGTCTCCAACATCAAGAACTTTATATTAAGTAAGAAAAGTTTAATTTCAACGGCTTCTATATTAAAATCCTAAATGGGATTGGCCTTGCCCTATAATGTTGTTCTAAAACGCGTGTAAGCCTCGATTCAATGTACCTAGTGTATTTAGTATGATTTACGGGATTCGCCGAGCTGCTAATGCTATGAAAATAATAGGTTTAAACTATGATTTATACACGCATATTAACTGTGCTTCGGTAAATGTTGAATTTAATATAACTCAGGCTTATAGACGTATTCGGATCTGGATCAGTTATAGATCTGATCTGTGCGTGTTATAAATGACGTTTTTGCTTGAAGAAATGACACTTGACCCTGACCAGATCTAATTATTAAAATCCGAATACGCTTGTTAGGTTAGTGTATATAAAAGCGTATTCTGGAGCTTTCTTATTGACGAGCGCGAAAATTTATTAGTCATTCCGATTGAAAGAGGCGTAGATATAAACGCTTTTCTAAAGTCTGCTCCAACCAAAAATTCAATTGTAAATTATTCCAAGTAATAAGTATTCCCCTCGTAATTCGATTAACTTCTTCAAATAAATCCAGGTTCAGTACCTAGAAGAAAATTCATCACCAGATATTGGCTGTTTGATAAGAAGGTTCGAATTGGTTTTTTATTCAGTCTTGTTATTGATTAAGTAATCAATTTAAAACATTGTACTGTATTATCAGTATAACAAAAGTTACCACAGGAAAGACAGATCTAGAGAATCATATATTTACGCCATTATTAGATACAGTAGTCGTGGATAATTTGACACTGCGGTGTTAATTTGTTATTAAAATAACAAAATAATCCTAGGTTCTAATATTCCTTTATTTAGGATTTTTGGTCAAAAAAGTAAAGAGTTATGCATCATTCTTGAATGTTTTTCGGTTCAAACATTATACGCTTCTGCAGACGTGCTCTTTCCTAGTTTTATTTAAAAAGTAGTTGTTACTTGGTTTTCGAGACGCTCGCCAGACAGACGGTTTATAGCTCCTTTAGATTTCGTTTTTAGGGTTCCGTACCCAAAGGGTAATAAAAACGGGACCCTATTACCAATACTCCACTGTCCGTCTATCTGTCACCAGGCTCTATCTCATGAACCGTGATAGCTGGACAGTTGAAATTATCACAGATGATTTATTTCTGTTGCCGCTATCCGCTATAACAGCAAAAACTAAAAACAAATTTAAAATAATTAGTGAATCTTAATGTTGTGTTTTTTTTTCACAACTCTTGCAGTCTACTCTATCAGTTCAGTTGATCTGCGATCATACTTATTTCTGTTGTCGAGGCCAAGTTAGCTCTCATCGGAAGATCAGCGCTGGAAGACGCCAGCAACATGCTGAGATGGGGCCATTTCGTGACACTTTATTTTGTGTGTATCGTCTGTGTGTTTACGAATAAAAAACCGGCCAAGTGCGAGTCGGACTCGCGCACGGAGGGTTCCGCACCATCAACAAAAAATAGAGCAAAACAAGCAAAAAACGGTCACCCATCCAAATACTGACCCCGCCCGACGTTGCTTAACTTCGGTCAAAAATCACGTTTGTTGTATGGGAGCCCCACTTAAATCTTCATTTTATTCTGTTTTTAGTATTTGTTGTTATAGCGGCAACAGAAATACATCATCTGTGAAAATTTCAACTGTCTAGCTATCACGGTTCGTGAGATACAGCCTGGTGACAGACGGACGGACGGACGGACGGACGGACAGCGGAGTCTTAGTAATAGGGTCCCGTTTTTACCCTTTGGGTACGGAACCCTAAAAAGTATTCTATTCTATTCTCTTGCTCATAATAACAGTCAAAATATGTTACTTGAGTTACGTGCTTATACGAATTACCGAGCGGCAGGTGTACTCAAGACGTGTAATTGTTAATTTAATTCACCTTAGGCTTCTCAACTCAGTACAATAACGAGACTCTTCAGTAATTCGACCTTTTCTCCTCTTAAATATTTAATTGAATAAGAAATTCGTGACTTGCAAATGAACGCCTGGTTAAGCTTGAACTCGCACAGATGTTTAGGTGAATGCTTAATTTCTTGGCTTAGAGTTGTTGGGTGCATTGTAGAAAATGGGGCATTATCTATGAAAAGGGACCTTATTGTCGATGGCGCTTACGCCGCACAGCGTCGCGCGGCATTGTATTTATATCGGAGCATCGTTAATAATGGCGTAAGCGCCATCGACAATAAGGTCCCTTTTCATAGATAACGTCACAAATAAATTGTTGTAAATGTTCTTTAATATTTCGTGAAGATTTCGGTTTAAATGATGTATGTGGAGCGCAAACAGGAACAGAATCTAGTATCTTTTGTAGCTTAAAGTATTGAACATAAAAAGTCTCGGAGAAAATTGTCTTTAAACAGCTTTAATTTTCAAGTTTCTGTACAAGGCTTTCAGAAACTCGTTCGTAGAATCCAAGTGCAGTCAAAGTTGTCCCGAGCAGGTAATATGTGACGTTATCTATGAAAAGGGACCTTATTGTCGATGGCGCTTACGCCATTATTAACGATGCTCCGATATAAATACAATGCCGTGCGACGCTGTGCGGCGTAAGAGCCATCGACAATAAGGTCCCTCTTCATAGATAATGCCCCATATACTGCGTTGCAATGTCCGTGGATTAGTTGCACAAACACCTGGCGAAGTTGCGGCCCTGGGAGCGCTTCTAGAGATTTATGTCTACGGGCGAAATCAAACCGATATTGGAATAGAGGCATATGTGAGTCGAAATTACATTTTAGTCCATTCGAACTGACCTTTTTGTTTATAGCAAGGGTTACGAGTGTAGGACTAAAAGACCATTCATTCTCATGCATAAGTAAGTCTGTGTTCAACAGAAGGACATTGAGAGATTTATATTGACGATGTAACAATTATGTACAGTACCGGCATGATATATATACTTACAACATTTATCCGTGAAAGATAATTCATGTCTAAAATAATCATTACATACGACCAGGTATTTGTTCACTAAATAAGCCTAAAAGGTTTATCGCGTGAAATAAAAAGGAAAACAAATTAGAATGTTTCAAACTTCAGAAAAAAACTACAAAAATTAAAACGAAGATATTATTGGAGGTTTTTTTTATAACAGTGAGGCTTTAAACAAAACTAAAAAACAGAAATTAAGCACGATTCATGTTAACGGAATAGAAACTCCGCCATTAAATATGTTGAAGCGTATTAAGCAATTCATATATGGTAAACTTAAAAAGCTCCATATGGAAAGACACCCAAGTATTAAAAGTTTCAGGAATAATCATCAATTCGTCACACTGCCGTATTCGAACTTCAAGATATTCACAAGAGACGACACGGACTAGATCCATTCTAGATACGTTATAGTTTAGATTTCAACTAGTTCTCTTTTGCAGAACCAATGTCACTTTTACGATAGATCGTTTTAAGTAGATATCTATTATTAGATCTCTAAGTAATATCTTGTGGTAATCGTTCAAGAGTATCTCCAGAATCGCGGAAATGTCAAATTTGACAGGCTAGATCTTAAACATATCGTTATCGTATCTTGGCGATGTCTAAAAGATATCTAACCGATGTCTATTACCAAATCCGAATCGGGCCTTAACCCCTCGTATGCGGCCTGTCAATTTTGATCATTAAAAAAGTGACCTTGACATTTACACCAATATATTAAAATTCCCATTAAGCATACGAGGGGTTAAGTCAGGCTGGTAAATGTCCTCTCCCGAGATTGGTATGCTCGCGGCGTTAACAACAGGAAGGCCTTGCACAAAGTTTCCACCAAGGGAACAGTTTGTTAGATTTATCGGCAAGCCCGTGGAATCAAACCGATATTGAAAACCGCATTACCATCAGAACCCTATTACCTTGCTAACTCTGCGGCTGGAGTATAATGAGAACTTTTATAAATATTTCAGCTCATGCAATTTAATTTGGCTTCGTTCGGTCCGTAGGAAAATTGAAAAATATTTGGCTTTCATAGTTTGCTTTGTACATATGATTGGAATGGAATTTTTTATATCTTCCCGCGTATGGTGTGACAAGGCGCTACGAAAAGTTATTTGTATTCGAACTTTATACGCCAAAAATTAGTAGTTTCTTCAAACAAAAACGTCACTTTTGACACTTGTTTGACACTGACATATCCGATCCATACGTTTATATATCTAATATTTGACGTATCTTAAAGTTCGAATATGGCTGTCAGTTATTTATATACCTACTTTTGTTACTTGCTAAAGACAGCGGCTTAGCGCCATTCACGATAGGCGAAGTGATACAAATATCAAATACAGGTACTTTTCTCACTTACACGTCTTTACAAAATGTAATTAAAATTAAAAATACAATCTTTTAAGTAGGTATAGGTAACAAATCGTAATCTTCAAAATATTTTCCTTCAGCTAACATAATCAATTTTGACGTTAGCAGCATCGGCCGGCTACGCTACGACATCGATTTAAGAGTAAGCATAATAAACGTACACTACAGCAGATACTTAGTTAACATTTTAGAAACGGCAACATAGCCAATGTTATGCAACTGCAACATTAAACCGTATTATTTCTATGCTGCTGCTGTTGAAGCTGACTTTTTCTACAATATGCTGAGCCCGAGTCCATAATTAGTGCATACGTATTCTATTATCACTTGCTTCGCACCAAATGCCCTTGTACTTTGCAGCATCCTTACTGCACACAACTGCATTTTACCAAGGCCTTTCTCGTTATTGTTTTTGTTCTGACCTCTTGTTTAGTATTTTTACGAAATGTTTTAATGAATGTTATTTTGTTACAGGTAAGCGAAATTACCCTGTTCCAAAAGAAGGTTGTATGTGTGAACATTATAAAAATTAGCGGTAAAGCCAATCGTGTTATCTCTTATAAATAATACGAGTATAACGAACAACTAGGAATATGATTTCACCCTTGAGCGAAGCAAAAGTAATTTGAAGCTGACAATCAAACTTGTATTCTTCTATAGGAGATGTTACTTATATTTTCAAAGTTTGAATGCTTGACTATAATATTAGATACCTTAATAAATATTTAGTCATACTAATTTCAGTGCATTTCTCTCGCAATTTCATCATAGAATGCGACCAAAACACGCAAAACTATTATTAGCACTTATTTCATATTTTTAGAATCAGAAATAAATAAGGAAAGACAAGAGGGCCGTAGCTCCTGATATGCAGAGAGAAGGTAGTCATTTGATAACAAATCTTGCATTTGTTCTGTGTCCACAAAACTTTTCCGGCATCCACTTTCCCAAACGCCCACTCGATCCAGCCTGATCCAGCCACCCGGCTGAATCGATAGCAGTGAAAGTGGCCTTGGCACCTGGCCAACGACCAAGATTCGGTGCGGGGTAGCGAGGACGTGCTAAATGCACTTGTGGCGTGCCATTGTGCTTTTTTATCACCCTGTTACGCGACAGCGTAAGACTGGATTGTATTTTGATGTGTTTACAAAATGTATTGTTGTCTATGAGATATTTTTGTGCGCTAGAGTCTTGACAATTTAACGATTGTGGGCTCTTTCAACTCGTCCGAACCTGTAGGATGGAGCCAGAGAAATATAATATTTTATTTTATCTATATATTTATGGCGTTATTCATAAACGGCTGCTAACTTAATCAGGGCATATGCCATAGAGAGGGACAAACGTTGATCATCAGCTGCTTAACTTAGCAGACGTTTATGAATAACGCCGTAGTCTATTATGAAGTTCAATTAATTTGGTCATTCTTCATTATTTGCAACAAATCCCCAGACACTCGTTTTTACTATATAAATCAACAAGCCTTATATTACGAGCATTCCCATTGCAAATTTGCAATGCAATGAACTCTTTCTCATTAATACTCTTTCAAATAAGCAATTGGAGCATTAATCAGCGCGATAGCATTTAATACCGTTGTGCAATTGACTCTTAAATCTCATTGTAGCAGCGCCATTCAGACTTGCAAAATCATTTAGCACACCAACCAACTTTATTCTGCGGTCTTCAAAATTCAGATTGGAGTTTAAATCTCTGTAATCAAAGGTTAAAATCGCTTGATTGGAGCGAGATAAACGGTAAATGTGGGTTGTGTATGAAGGCTGCTTCAAATTGGAATGCAGTGACCCGTAGCGAGGGCGGGGGGATTAGGAGCGCGGATGTATGCTTCGGAATCAATACGTGAAACCGATTCGACTTGAGTCGAGATATAACTGTCGCCAGTTTGATAGTGACATTCGAATTTAACAAATCGATTATATGGAATGTCGTTTTTAAACATTCACCTGAATCGACTTCCTTAGGCGTTATACACATAATACACACATCAAAATATTTTGATCAGTCTATAATTAAATATGTATATATGTGTATCTTCGTTTGTCACTTAAAACTTAATTCACTGGTAATTCGAACGAATCCAATACGACCAGTTCAATATACTCAGCGTGCCGATAATACACCTCTGAATAGCCTGAATGCCCACACCCTTGATATGGCGAGAATTTAAAGCGAATTAAACACTCGATTTATTGAGGCATATGAGGCTTAATCATTACCGTGGCAGTATAGGGAAACTATGCAATATTTGGCCAAGAAAAAATCTATATTTGGGTCAATCAACTATTTCTTGTTGTTATTCTGTCCCATCAGCGAGGAGACAATAGTAGCATAGATTGTTAGAAGAACTGCTGTACCATGTTCTAGTAACATGCTCAGTAGATGTTCCATTATGGAAAGGTCTTATAACTACGATAAAATGCAAGTTTGGTTCATTTAAATACGGAATACCTAGAATTTTAAGAGTGACTCAGGAGACCATAGAAACGTGTGACAAGAAAAAGTTGATTAACCCATTTAGCACTTATATGCTGCTCTAAAAAGATATTCATCGAAGTAGAGTTGATCAGGAGCCAACAAGAGCGTAGTTTACCCTAATACATAGAGGCAATTAGATTGTCACTACCAATAACGTAACGATTTTCAACATGTTTTGAAGATATGGCTTAATGCACCCGAAACAAAATATTTCCAATCCGCGATATTACGAGTAGTCATTAGACCGTGTCAAATACGACCTGTTCAATCAAGTCGGCGTCGATAGTGCATGTTTGAATACCCGCGCCGCCGATATGCCGAGAGTTTGGGCCAGATTTAACACTGCTTTCTTGAGGGTGATTGGAACTTTATAATCTTATTATGAAACGGTTATGGATATGATTTGCCAGCTGTCAAAAATATAATTTCTCCAACCAGAAGACAGATCATATCTATTCTTGCTTCTATACATGTAATTTTATCGTCGTTGTATATTGTCGTCTAATACCCAAATCACATCTTATTGAGCTCACTGTGGGACTATACTGCGTTCTTAACGCTAACGCAGTATAGGTCGGTTTATGTAAGTTTGGTCCATAGGTAATGTTTATTTATTGTCTATGCTATGTTTATTTTTTCCTCTGTATTCTTTTTTTTAAATAAAAAAAGGTGTCAAAAAGTGACATCCGATTGTATTACAAGTTACAAGCTTTTGAGAAACGTGCCCCTGAAGTCTTGTCAAATGTCTACACAGGAACCTCGTATGACAAATTGAGGCAATGCGAGTTTCAAAATGGCTACGCGAACAATTAATTTCGAACTTGTCTACTCTGGTCTTTATAACCTGCATAAACAATTCTTCCTCTCTTCTTCTTCTGAACCCTTTTCAATCGTAAAAATGTAGGCCTCCTTAAATTTTTGCCAATCTGGTCTATTTTGCACTCTATGTACACATTTCAATCCAGCTGTTCTTTTGATATCATCACACCAACGCATTTTAGGCTTCCCTGCTGAGCGCGACTCTCCCCAAGGTCTCCATTCTACCAGGCTCTTGCACCAAGATCCGTCTTTTCGGGCCACATACGTAAACAATTAAACACGATTCTTTTTCTTATGGTGCTGCTGCCGAAGGTTGGTTCTTTTTTGACGCTGCAGCTCGTAACAGCGATCAGGCGGTCTAGCATGAGTTGCGTTCTCGCGCGCGACTTCATACTTGAAGTCGCGCAATATCTATTGAGTCGCGCGCGAGAACGGACTCATGCTAGACCGCCTCGTGCTCATCTTGGTGCTAAACACGATTATTCATAACATCTCTTGGCAACGGTCCGTCGCAGATGAGCTACGAGCGGTCGGGTTCAGCTGGAGCGAGGCCGGAAGGGTCGCTGATGATAGGAAGGCGTGACGTGACTCGTGAGCTTGTGAAGGCCCTTAATTTGCACCTCTGGGGTGTCATAGGACAACAATAATAACAACAGGTATACCTTTTTATTTGTACATCTTTTTCCTCTGCTATTAAATGGTATTTAATTAAGCGCGATCAAAGTTCTTTCTTCCCCAACCTCCGATATCGGACCGTCTGCAGTTCATCGGGGCAGTAGCCTGTGTAATTTTAATTGCTTTTAGAACCGCTATGGGAAATTTCCATTTTCCGGAATAGACCAGTACAGTTCTGTTCAATAATAGCGTTAATAGCTTTCCTGAAGTTAATGAGTAACTAGGAGACGCCGTCTAAATATTATTTATTGCTACTTTTAGTAAATTTAGCGTTATGTATCCACATAGGTACATATTTAAAGTACTAAGTTGATTGAGCGATTTTCGAGAAAATTTTATGAGCAAGTTCTATAATTAAATGAATTAAGTAGGAATATGGATTTTTTTGTCGATAGCTTTTGGAGATTTTTTTACAATGGCGGAACTATGATGGTTCTTTAGATCTAAAGCCGTTACGACTTCAACTTTCAACTTCAACTTTCAAGAAAAAATCATACTCCTTTCTTGCAACGCACTTGCAACCGCTCTGGTATTGCAAGTATCCATGGGCGTCGGTAGTTGTTTACCATCAGCCTATTCATATGCTCATTTGCCTCATAAATTTTTTTGTCACATTTTAGTTTCCTTATTATCAAATATTTAGGTATGTATCTAATTGAGTTGAAACCATAGTGTAAGCTTTGCTTTGTTTTTTTCATTTGTCGTGTGGTTTTCATAAAGCCACTTGTTTGTGTGTCAAGCACGAATATTGTTTCCGGGACATTGATGGTTTCTCTTCTCTCAGTATTTATTTATAGAATGTTATCTATAGTACCTACGCCTGGTGCCCATAAAATATATATCTTACAGATATCTTGTTTCATTTGATAATTTATAACTTAAAATAACATCTAAAATTTGATTTGATAAAAAATATCCCATCATTATAGTAGTAGTAAAACAATTTTGGCACAAAAAAAACAGCTACTTACATAACACAGAGAAAATACAGGGACTGTGCACAAATGCTAACCTTTCCCTTTAAGACTTCTCTCACAGCTAATCTTTAAGGATCCGAAAAAAAAAAGATATGGGTAAACTAAAGATTTGTATGTGTCTATACGATTTTATTGAGAAAAATGTCATTGACGTCTCAAAAGTTGTCATTCTTATAAAGTATTTTCCCCTGTAAATAATAGTATCAAAGCCATTTAGTATCTTTCATCAGTGTCGTATTTAGCGCGGCGACTGTACCTGATAACCATGTCGCCATACAATTAAAATGCAAATGGCGAGCCCTTCAAACGCCGTCGGGAGTGACACTTCTTTGTGCCCACCGGCTTACTCATTATTAGAGTTCCGTCAAGGGCTTATAGATACCTATTTACTCAATAGGGGTTTCTAAAATTGTAGTTCACAGTTAACCCTATGAATGCTTTGCTACTTACATACTAAAGGAGTCGATAATTAATCTCAATAGTTGGCGCACATATTTTGGTTTTCTGAAAGCGACTGTCGTTTGACTTTCCACCCTAGGGGTGGAAAGGGACCTTGCTGGGATTTCCTTCTATAAAGTGCTACTAGTACATAGATAGGAACATTATTGCAGAGAGATTATTGCAGTATTAAGTCAATAAAGGGTTCAGATATAAAAATATCATATCATAAATTTCGAGAAACGTACCTACCGTAGTACAAGTTATAAGTCTGGTTTAGAACTCAGGACCTCCGCACTTGCAATTCGCAGGTTTTACCAATGTCAAACTTACGTAATTGTTTAAAAGGCTAAAAACGGGCATATTTCACGCGTCTGGCATTTCAGAGTGAAAACCGGATAGAGTTACGAGCTGAAAAAGTGTTTCCATGTTAGTGCCAAGCCTCGGGGACCGCTGGGACCTATTTAGGCGTGAAACTTTGCTTGAGAACGAATGGAATACTATTTAATTAAAATTAATTGGTGCAACTAAGTTTGAATGCTGTTCTCTTTTGTTTTTTATACTACCCATATTTTTTGCAACACCAGAACCCGTCTACATTTAGCGTTAAATTTGAAATAACCTATTGGTTTAGTCCAAATAGCCAAAATATCTTTACAGTTTCGCCATGCTCGTCCGTATTTCATGTTTTTATATGGCCATACGTATAACTTTGATAGAATTCAATTAAACCTATCTGCTCTAATACCATATCCATCCCTTATCACACATTAAACCCTTATCACACAACCTTTCAGGACAGATCAAGTTTGATCCCAATCTGTTCAGCCGTTTAGACATAGTTGCTTTTGCAAGTTATGTTAACTTTCGCTAACTTTCGCAGTAATGTTCTCTTTGTGCACACAACTCATAACGCCCAACAGATAGGTAAGCAAGAAACTTCCCAATTCGGCGGTACAAGTTTCTGTTTAACTGCACTCGGTTCAGTTTCAGGGCGCTTATGAACTGAGAGTTTCAGATGGTACGTCTGTTTGAGTTATGTACGTGCTAGTTGAATGAGTGAGGCTGTTTAACGTTCGTTGATATGCTACGTGAAAACCTCGAAAAAGTAGAAAATTTCGCGATACACTATAAGGGTTTTTTGACTATAGGTGATGCGGCTTCCAAACCGGAGGACAGTTCGAACCCCGATTCGTACCAAATAGTTTTTCCTTTAAAGGTGTGCACACCTGTGTATGCAACTGCAACGCTTTGTGCCAGGCTATGTTATAGAGGCCAAACCTTCTTATGGAAGGAGGCTTGCGCCAAGCAGTGAAGCATTTAATACGCGAGCACGCAGAATAGGTACACAGCATAATCTACGACCTTACGTTATTTACCGCTCAGCTAAATAATTGTAAGAGAAAATGAGCATCTGCTTGGAGGTAGAAGTGACCTAACTGCATTATTGTTCGGCCAAACTTGTGAATGGAATGAAAGTAAACAATCCCACGTAATCGCAATGGCCAAAATGTTCGGCTGCCAAGAGGTGATCGAACAGATCTATTTTTAGCACATCGTTTACGAGATTGTTTGTCTACGGTTAGCAATATTTGCTTATCTGTGAAAGCGGACTCCGCTACTCAAATATGTTTATAAATAAGGTGCGATGCTCGTTTAAATTCTGTTGTGTAGGTACAAGAATGGAGTTTAAGTTTATTAGCAGACTGGGTATTGTAATAAGCACAGACATAGCTAAGTACTTAAAGGACCTAGCCAAGATGAAAATCGTTGATAGAAGACGCCCATCGAAACTTAAATAATGTATGGAAATAGTTACCTACGAGACTTTTCGTAGCATCTGTCATACCGATACATTTTCTATTTTCCTTTGGTGTTTGTCGAGTACAATTGTCATCTTGGCTAGGCCCCCACAGGGCTTTCCTAGAGCTTTTGCCGGGATGAAGTCATGCCATGGATGAAAAATGCCATCCTTGAGTAGAAAGTGTGTATATTATATCTCTGTGTAATTGTATTTTGTCAAATGACAAAACAATTACGGGATTACGGACTTAATTTTGAATCTTGTATAATAACACACGTAAAAACATTAAATTGGTTTTATGTTTTGAGTAACATTTAATAGAATGCGACGCAAGTCTTATGTTGACTTCTCATGAAAGTTACCCAACATTTTGTAGGTAAACATTTCGATCTATTTGTGGAAAATGTATTAGTAACCTTTTAGAGAGTGTTGATATTATCTGGTTTCCACAAAACATAAGGTACATAATATGTTTTGTACTTGTTTTAATCTTTCTAAAATTAATTTAATCTTGTAATTAATACATCAATCAGGTACAAAACATAAGCTTCGAAAGCGTGTTATTTAGAAAATGGCAAATATCTACTGAACTTGCACTTTCAACTGTAGTCTATAAATTTAAGTTGGAAACTAGTTCGAAATTTTCAAGGACCCAGGCCTTTGCCCAGTTCGAAAATAATAAAGATACTTACTTTAGAAATTTAAATTGTTTTTTTTTATTACGTTGTTACTTACTATTATAGAGCAAAGCATGAAGCATGTTGTTGATTATACTAGAATGTAACCCGACAGGGTTGGAATGAACAACTTGGTATAATTATAATCAATCAAACAAAACACATATAATGGAGTTTAGAATTACAAAGAGTACTGCAACAAAACAGGAGTATGACAAATGATACTCATAAATAATGGAATAGACTCAATAGACCATAGAAATCAATAATTTATATAAACGTGTACAATCGCCATGAGATATGTAGGAGCTGTCAAGGCGCTCACAAATATCTGAACACGCCTCTATTGTCAAGGCGTTAGAGTGCGGCCGTGTTCAGATATTCTGAACACCTTGGCCGCTCCGATATATCTGATGGCGACTATACCACAACCGCCACCATTGTAACTCGTAGTCTGTACATTAGATGAGCATGTTGATTATTTTGGTTTCCAAACTGACAGTGTTGAAAATTGAAACAACGCGGGATAATTATAATCAAACAAAACATCTAAATATACCTTTAATTTAGAATTGCACTGCTAATTTTATTGTCACCGCCCACGCTTCTATATGCAACAAGTGCAAACATGTGCACACCGAAATAGCACCTACATTGTTTAGTCATAAAAGTGTTAATGGCGTGGGTGCAAATCTGGGTGCGTAGCCAACATGCCAATCGTTTACGCTCCATAGCGAACGAAACGCAACTGTCACTGTCGCACTAATATGAAAGAGGGATAGAGACACACAAAGTGTTTCGTTGTCATACAATTTTGCTATTACGTATTTGTTATGACGTAAAGGTATATGGCATTGCATGAACATTGGTTGTTGAGGGCCTACCGCGAACACCGAAGTTCGCAAATTGCGGGCATCTTTCTCTATCACTCTAATTACGCCTCAATTGGTGTAAAAGAGAAAGATGCCCGCAATTTGTGAACTTTGGTATTCGCAGTAGGCCCTCAGTTTGTGCCATCGACGTGTAAAATTTTGTACCTTATTCCTTTGTAATAAAGTTTAAAATGTTTACATATTTTGCCGTCGTTTTACAATGGCGGTTAACGATGTGGGAACGCGACAAATTGTTCGTGATAACTTTTATTAATATTGCATTATTAATGGCGTGTAATGAAACCGAGTAGATTGCGTTAATAATTAATGTGTGTTGGGATTGTTGGGAATAGATTTTTCATGTGCAGTAATTAATGTTATTTATTATTTACGGATGTTACTCAATTGTTAAATAGTGTCAGTTGAAAGTTATATGAGCGATGTAATTACTTTGGTTAGTCGCGGGAATGTGAAGTGTTACGGCGTGGCCACGACATTGCGCGACTGGCTAAGGTGGGAACCATAGGTGGGAACAAAAGGTCCGATTGCTGTGTCCCGCTCCAATCTATGGTTGTCGCACTTTTCGCCTTAGCCGAAGCCAGTCGCGCAATGTGGTAACCAGGCCGTTAGGTGTCTAGCTGCCCGATTCGAACTTTAAGATACGTCTATTTAATCCATATCGTTTTAAGGTCTATTAATTGACGTATCTTAAAGTTCGAATCGGGCCATTACTAGGACATTGTGCTACGCTTGCTACGAAGCATCGTAGACGTACTACATTGTAGCTTCCACGACAAAATACTAAACCCCTTAATTATTCGTAAAACGTAGCAAATATTTGTTAAATCTTGTCTCTTTATAACAAATACAAATGTCAATATGATAGTGTTGACATAATTAACAAAAATAAAACAAAGCGACGTTTAACTAAATAGTCTTCCTAGACATATAATAGATAAATTAATAATAGATAAATTAGAAGATAAGCCTCATAAGCTGAAACTAATGTTAAAAAAAGCGGCCAAGTGCGAGTCGGACTCGCCCATGAAGGGTTCCGTATTTAGGCGATTTATGACGTATAAAAAAAAACTACTTACTAGATCTCGCTCAAACCAATTTTCGGTGGAAGTTTACATGGTAATCTACATCATATATTTTTTTTAGTTTTATCATTCTCTTATTTTAGAAGTTACAGGGGGGGGGACACACATTTTACCACTTTGGAAGTGTCTCTCGCGCAAACTATTCAGTTTAGAAAAAAATGATATTAGAAACCTCAATATCATTTTTGAAGACCTATCCATAGATACCCCACACGTATGGGTTTCATGAAAAAAAATTTTTTGAGTTTCAGTTCGAAGTATGGGGAACCCCAAAAATTTATTGTTTTTTTTCTATTTTTGTGTGAAAATCTTAATGCGGTTCACAGAATACATCTACTTACCAAGTTTCAACAGTATAGTTCTTATAGTTTCGGAGAAAAGTGGCTGTGACATACGGACGGACAGACAGACGGACAGACGGACAGACGGACAGACGGACAGACGGACAGACAGACAGACAGACAGACAGACAGACCTGACGAATCTATAAGGGTTCCGTTTTTTGCCATTTGGCTACGGAACCCTAAAAAGTACTGCTTGAACTGACTAAGTAGTAAGTCAAAATAGAATTATATAAATATAAATTAAACCAAAAAATTGTAACAATAACGTCATTGATATAACTAAGGGAAAACCTCTCACTTAGCTAATAATCTATTATAGTGTAGGTTAAGTTTCAGAAAACTTTGTAAATTTCATTTATAATAAACAGTTTAAATTTTTTTTTAACGTTATTAAAGACATGATTTAAAATGTTTTAAAAACATGTTTCACCAACGTTAATACTGCAAGCATTCAGCGGTAACACGTATAAGCAGGGGTCGGACAAAAAGTGCGGATGACGTAAAAATGACGTAATCTTGCACACAGGATGATGTTTGAGTTTGTATTTAAACTTCCGTGCGACATGTAGTAACAAAGTAGTATTAATGAAGTAACAAAATAATCGTAAATAAATCCATGGATTAATAATACAGGTGGTAGGGTGATGTAGTGAATAAAATAAATTTCACGAAACTTGTTACCATAAGGTATAATTATTTGAAATTAGTTAGAACACTTAGAACAAGTCTGTGGGATCCTCAGATAAATAGATTTAATACTCAAAAGTGGGAACAGTAGGTAAGATTAGTAAAAATAAAAAAAGATAATTTGATGTTATTATACTTTTATAGCTAAATTTTAGCTAAATATAATCGTGAAGATACAATAGCTAAACAATAACGAAGTCAATTTTTTGTTCATCTGATTGACAATGTGTCAGTCAAAAACGTACTTACTCATTTCAAGTGGCGATATCGTTTAATAAAGAGGTTGATAAATGATAAGTGATATCCTTTAATAAGTAACACCGAACAAACACTTCTACCATCACGGAGTCCATTTTTACGCCCCTAATGGACCACTACACCCCAAGTTTACTAACTTAGTTCGAGCCTGAGAAAACATGTTAGGTTGTAATCAGAGACCGTTATTGGCATTAGCGCGGGCTATATCTGAAACTACAGATGTAGTCCAATCAATGGAACGGGCGAGCATAAATATGGTTTTTATTTTGCAAATCTAAACTTAAGGCGCCGTGAATTCAGGTCGCAGTTCGCTGAGCACTGGGCGGTCAGCCGTGCGGATATCATTGTTATTAAATTGTTATATTTTAGTAATTTTTAACTTAAAAAATGTAATCGATGAGAAACAGAATTTTTTCATTATTTGAAAGAAAATAACTACAAAGTAAGGTAAAATAGATTAAAGCGGAAGTAACATTTACAAGTCTTGATCTTCACTTCAGAAAATGGAGCAAACGAAATTTATTAAGAGATATCCGATATTTTAGGGATTTATAACAATACTGATCTTCGTTGAATAGATTCAGTAATACTCTCAGTTGGCAGACTTCGGACACAAAAGCTTCCCAGTCCGATAAATGTCTTAGTTTCCTAGAAGCCTGTGGAACCTGCAGCGAAATCCATTTAACACGAAAACATGTTCTTAATATTAATCTCAATATACGAGCAAAAACGTATTGTACCAGAGTATCAGTTAACGAACAGAGTAGAATTTTCCGTGGTGCGTATCAGAATAGTGCTGTTACTTGAAAGTTCGTTAAAGCATGTTCCGTATTTGAATGTTTTTTATGAATTTGGACTTTACATAATTGTTTTTAAAATATCCTCTCAAGGGTGAAATGTGTGATGCAAGCTTGTGCGGGAGCGTGATTCAGAATTTTCATGCGGACAAAGGTGAAGTGGTGATTACTTGTTAAAAATAACGTAACTGGAAAAAATCAAGCATAAGCTTGTAATTTTGAATTAAGAACTGGTGAATGGCAAAGTAGTGAAACATTTTAAATTTACGATGCAAGTCACTGGCTAGCACTAGTAGTTGTTACCAATACCTACCTGAACAGCTAGTCATATCGATTTTATATTAGTTTTATTTATAGCCTCTTCGATGCTTATCCGATAGGGATATTATTCTATTTGTCAGAAACTGCACTTGACGTTAACAACCCAGCTTAGGTTATACGGCGCCGTAAGTTACAAGCCCCACGTTGGGTGCCACTCTCGATATTATCCAAAAGCGTTATCATTTCCAAGTGCTATTCAATTGATTCAGTTAAGTTGTGTTATAATGTATGGGGAAGACAAACAAATTATAGCCAGCCTTTTATTAATGTAGTATGATTGATACCTTTGGGTATAGTGATTTACGCACACTAGCGTCCCAACCCCTCCCCCTACCGTAACCCCCCATTTTAGTATGAAGAGCGGCTACGGCTATGTTCTTGCAACCTTTAAGGGACTGTAATAATCGGAGAACATTTGCTACGTGTTAAGATGCTTCCAACGGAATTAAAAATAAGACTTAAGAATTTGTCTACATATATTCAATGGAACATTCTAGAATCAATTTGGCCGATCAGTTCGCTCGTCTCGTCCGCTACGGCGCCTCGGGGGCCGATTCGCGGATTCTCCATTTCGCTCGCGCCGCCGGCACTTTAGCTGATTTAAAGTAGAGACAGGTATAAATATAAGAAATGTTCAGATAGCACATGTATAAGAATAAGAATTTGTTATTTGTTTACCGTGCTAAACAAGATGTTAAAATGATACATAGTCTCAACGGCTACCCTTTCCGGGTATAAAATATTATTGTATGTCGGAAATATTACGTAAGGAAAAAATTGTTGGTATAGATGGCGCCTCCGCTCGCTTCGTCTCAGGCATAGCTTACTTAGATTGCATTATGACCATACCCCGCAACGGAGCTAGCAAAACCGTAGCATATGACAGTTTTGTGTCAGGGTTGGCGATTATGATGAACCATTTTGCTTTAACTTTATTGTATGTAAGATTAATAAAATTGATCGAGAACCTTGTTGACCCTCTTCCGATATAACCCGGTTTAATTTACTGTCAAAATAATATAAATTAACAGGTCAATGTCAATATTAGATGCGTTTCAATGTATCTGTTATTTTGTTTATAAAAAATTTTACGCATTTCTTTCAAATATTAACATGGAATTTTCACTGCTTGAAAATATTGGTGTGTTTGAAAACAAAGAAAAAATATTTTTTGTACTTTAGTTTATGCGTAGTAGTGATAACCCTGACGTACAACTGCTACAGATTTGCTAGCTCGGTTGCGAGGTATGATTATGACATTATGACCTTTGCCTAAAACCGTTGACCTTCTAATGAGCGGATAATTTATCTTATAACATAGGTGACAGAAAAAATGGTCGAAAAAACCGAACAGGTGCGATTTGGAGTCTCCCACCGAGGGTTCCGTACTTTTTAGTATTTGTTGTTATAGCGGCAACAGAAATACATCATCTGTGAATATTTCAACTGTCTAGCTATCACGGTTCATGAGATACATCATGGTGACAGACAGACAGGCGGACGGACGGACAGAGGAGTCTTAGCAATAGGGTCCCGTTTTTACCCTTTGGGTACGGAACCCTAACAAAGGACTGAAACTCATTAGTATGGCGCTGGCATTTGCCAACGCTTATCTTCAGACCATCAAGTAAAGTGCCGCCGTTTACAACAATACGCACATAACTGTCTTTATTACATACTTGTCTCTATTTGAAGTATAACTCCCCGACGCGACACTGGATACTAAAGGCGACGTGATCGGCATCATATAGTGTTGTACGCCTTGAGTTCAGAAACATCTTTACAAGCCAACATTCCAAAAATATATCTACACAACCCTATTGCCAGCGTCTTAGAGGCGTGTACATATATTTTTGAAACGTTGACTTGTATAGATGTTTGTGAACTCGACTGTACGCTTTGGAAATTTGAACAGCCAGATGTTATTGCATCAAAGGACAGACGAACGCTAACTTAGTATTTCGAACTTCGTTTTTATGTTGACATTGGAACTTAACGTAATTGAGTATGTTTCTTTTGACATTTAACTACTTACTTAAATAACTTTAAATTTTAATTTTTAAACTCCGGAAAAATGTATAATAACGACTTCTAGTGCATTACACCTACATAAAATATAGTACAATACCTAAAAATCATCTCTCAAATTTCTATTAATATAAGTTTTATAATGACACTCCCTCACTTAGGTGTATTCAAGAAAGTGCAAAGTAAGCTTAGATGGACTCCAACACTGCCCTTTTTGCATCATTGGTTAATGCGCAAATATTAATTCATTCAGGATTCCATCCCATATTAGTATATACATCATATTTACCTCGTAGATTATGACTAATCATATTATATTTTTCATACTTTTATTAACGACTGTATAATAATAGGCACTGGTAAGGAGAAAACAAAAATGTATTCTGACAAATAAAAATAGACAAAAAAAGTATCAAAACCATAAACATAATAAAAAAGGTAAATTTATACAAAAAGGTTGTGCTATCTTGCACACATACGTTATCTCAAAGTCTCAAACCATTACTAAGCATACATTCTACAGATTTTACTAAGCTTCCATTAGAATATTTTCACAATAACAATGCATTTCTGTTGCAGGTAAGCGCATACCGTGTCGAGCTCGCGGCCTATCTGCCTTTCCACACCGCTGCCCTGGTAACTCCAGTGCTCAGTTCTCACGTTTCGTTGTCTTTTTAGATAAATTAGCTGCATTGTTTCAAATGCGCTCTTAGGCATTTCATTTGTGAGTTAGTGCAGTTTGTAAATGTAAAATTAGTATTTCTCAAAAATGGACGGCAAAGTCGACGTTGCCGGTTAAAAAATAGGTCGCGAAGTGCGTAGTTTATGGTCATTCAAAAAATTAAAAAGTTAAAAACATTGCAGTCTCGATTTCGGGACTGCAATGTTGCATACAAATTCCATTATTTAACGAGTTCCAAACTTTTTAAAACTTTAAATGGCCATATCAAATGAAGGCATAGGTCCCTTAAACAGCCAAACAGATGATCAGCACTTATTATTATAAAGCCTGTAACAGACTATCGCACCGCACCGCGACCTTGGAGCGTCGCACTCATAAGTGAGAGCGAGAAACGGATATCTCTTTCTCGCTCTCACTTATGGGTGCGACGCTCCAAGGTCGCGGTGCGGTGCGATAGTCTGTTAAAGGCTTAATGTTGGTACGGCGACTATTTAGGTGTCTCAAATAGGTTGGCGTATTTTCAGCAGAAAAATACACTTCTTTTTTTTTAAAGGCAGCAAGCAAATCTTTTTAATGGTTTTACTTTTTTCTGTGAAAATTAGAACGTTGCTTCTGTAAAATATTTCTATTTCTTGCACCATTTTTGAGAAAAGCACTATATATGACTCGGCTGGAAGGCTACTTGCTGGCTTCGGATTCAATTAAACGGACTCCCAAGGTCGTCCGTTTAAAACGAATCCTCAGCCAGCTACTTCCGATCCTCGACAATAATGTACTATTATCATCTTGGGCGCCAATTGGTCGCCGTTTTGTTGGGCGAAACTTTCTAATAACACTAACGCATTCTCTCAAATTCTAACTTTCATGTCATAAGTCTATTTGCTCATTTAGCTGTGTATTTTTGAATACGAGTACCTATTTGCCATTTTGGTTAGTTTTATGGGAAAACATTTCCGTATTAAATACCTATGTTAAAACGAGCTATATACTCACGTGTTCACGTGTACCTACGTCAGTCAGCCAATGTCATTGGCACTTGACAAAGCTTCTCTTTCGCTCAATTTTCGACTTAAAAACGTGAGTTACCCTTTTTAATTTCAACCCTTCCTGATTCAAATTTTTGCCTACAAGTGTCCCGCGATAATTATGAACTCTATGACTAAGTCAGTTTATAAAAACGAACCTGAAAATATCACCCCGTTTCATCGTGACCCGCTTTGTATTGTTTCAAACGTAAATAAACGGAGTTATTGGCGCGTGAAAGAAGGAATCTCTCACGTAAATTATTCATATTCGAGAGTTTGTTTATGCAGGCACAAGGACACCGGTAATGTAAGCGATTGTCCTGATTTAACCATACTCAGAATAAGTGTGGATTACAATTCAAACCAGTATATTGTGAGCTCACAATCCTGAAATAATTATGTGAGATTAGGGATCAAACTTAACTAAGGATGAAACAATGTGCTTGGTAAGCGAGAATAACGGCCTGGTTTGGATGTTATTGAAGGTGACAGGTTTATTTTGAACACTAAACTCGAAAACGCTGTAGAAGGACTGCGTGTTACTTGGGTATTATTGCGTATCAATGTAGAGTATTTCAATTTAGTAGAAATAAATCGGTCGGATCGTATATAAATAAATACACAGCTAGCTAGGTTTAATTCTAGAGTAAATCACGGGTCTTCGTGTTGTCATTGTCACACAGAAATGAAGTAACACTTTAATTTAGTAATCATACAAGCAATTTTTCTAGGTGTGATTTAATCATAATACGAGAGGTCGTACCATCCGCCGCAAAAGTGCATGGCAAATTTAACAATGAATTCATTAATAATTTCTCCATGCAATTTCGCAGTTCACTGTATGTACATCGATTATAGATAGTCAGGAGGCCTAGCCAAGGTGACAATCGCTTGCCCTTCGCCATCGAATCGCTTTGTGTCTCTCTATCACTCATTCCATATTAGTGTGACAGTGCCAGTTGCGTTTTGTTCGCTACGGAGCGATTAGCATGTTGTCTACGGGTCCTATCCCGAGGTGACTCGTTCTATACTGTGAACGTCCCTACTTTTTTCAATCAAGACGACGCTCAAATCAAACAATAAAATTCACTAACCAAGATAAATTGATTCTAGAAACTACCGATCTAGACATCAGAGCTAACATCAATTACAACTCCAATGTGTTCGCAAACACTAGTTTTATCGAAGGAACAGTTTTCAACCTTCCTATTGCGTCGGTTGGAAAAGTGAAGTCCATTACGTTGTGAAATTGTAAAGGAATTCAAGAGGAAAATAATTATTGCAGGTATTTTGGTTATGCATGGATGATTAAGAATGTATTGAAGTGAAAATCAATTTGTAAGTTTTTAGAAGTATGAAACGAGGCTCATACAACTCTTAATATCATCAATGGGTCTACATATCTACGTTGTATGTAGTTCAAAATTTAGCCATTACAAGACAGCGTTCCATTGCAAGCTTGAATGAATCTCTATATATAAGCAAAAGTAGAGGTAACAGAATCAGCAGTCTTATCGCTAAAGAGCGAACAACCAAACAACAAACTGATTCAAACAACCTTTGGGTAGCAGATTAATTCCGACAAATATTCAGAATTTCGCAGGGCCACGGGGTGTAATGTTTTAGGTCGTACAAGATATACCTACATACGCGACTAGACTCATTATTGTAAGCAACTTTTGTTATTATAGCAACCCTGAAATCGCAAAAAAAAACACAGGCGACCTACACTAAACTTCAATTCCACAATTATACGGAGATCGGGTATTTTTTGTGATTTCAGAGTTAAAAGTTTATAATAGGAATGGTACAATCGCGTACATAATTATCTCGTATCACCTAAAAAATACGCCCAGTTTAGTTTATAAGGAAGATCCCAACTGAAAGAATCACCTGCCTGCCTCTCTAGAGATAGACACATAAAATCAATTAGACATAGCCTTCCCTCCGGCGATCACTTCGCGTTCGCGCTGCACATGTGCCTGCTTTATTCATTATTAAACCGCCTGTGCCTGACACAGACCGCAGCGGCAAACTCAGTACAGTAAGTAGTAACCACTCATCGCGTCTTTAGTGGGAACTAGTGAAATTACGTTTTCAGAAATAAATCAGCATCCTACAGATGTTTTCCGTATTTTCTCGTTTAAATTTATCTTTCCAATCGAAAGTCAAACAACGGATCGTGTTAATGAAATCTGATTTAAACGAATAAGCTCACGAATATTTGGACAGGAACACGTCTTATAGTCAAGACGTTGTGTATTTTGTATTGGTTGGCGTGACAATGTCTACTCTCTTGGAAAGCTTTCGGAGGAAAGCAGGATTTTTTATCGTTAGTCTTATATGTCAGATATTCCAAATGCAGAGATGTACAAAATGGTTTTAAAAAAGCATTTAAATACAAAATGCAAAATACTTTTCAGATTTACTATTTCAAATGCAAAATACCAAATAGTTTTGCGTTTTGTATTTCAAATGCTAAATGCAAAATAGGTATTTTCAAAATACTTTTTCAAAATAAAATACCTTTTGACCAAATCTCAGATATTTTTATTTATTTTAGGTATTTATCATGAGAATAGCCATAGAATAGATAATGTTCGTCGTTTTCGTTTGACATTGACACTAGTCAGACATAAATAGCCGGTTTAGACTCTCGTGGTTCGCAAGCTCGTCGAGCTAATATAATTTAAACACTAACGGCACAGCAAAAGGTTTATAACCGAATGACAAGCCGAATGCGAGTGTGTCGAGGCGAGCCACGAGACGCGCCGCGAGCCGAGCCGCGAGTCTAAACTCTAAACGGCTATAAAGCTGGCCACACACACTAGGTTTTGCGTGTCGGTTTTGCTTGTGCAAGCAAAACCAACAGGCACGACCGAGTTCCATAGGGCACACACACGTAACGACAAACCTGCACAAATTCTCAGTTCAAACCATCATGGCACCGGTAGCGGTGGTTGACGTAGACGCAATAGCGCTATTAAGATCGGTTTTCCTAGGATAGCGGTGCCGTCATATAGCGGCCGTCTCCATACTAAATAATACGGCTAAATATGGATGTCGTAGTATTTGTATGGAGACGGCCGCTATATGACGGCACCGCTTTCGGAGGAAACCAAAGCTTTAGGTTTATATATTTCGTCAGCCATACACGCATACAAACCATGAATCCACTCCACACTTAAAAAATAATAAAACTGGCCAAGTGCGAGTGGGACTCGCGCACGAAGGGTACCGTACCATTATCTATAAAAACGGAAAAAAAATCATGGGAGCCCCACTCCGACTCGCACTTGGCCGGTTTTTTAGTATTTGTTGTACTAGAGGCAACAGAAATAGATCATCTGTGAACATTTCAACAGTCTAACTAGCATAGTTCATGAGATACAGCCTAGTGACAGACGGACGGACGGACAGTGGAGTCTTAGTAATAGGGTCCCGTTTTACCCTTTGGTTACGGAACCCTAAAAATCTACTAAAAATCCTCTACAATTGCATTTAGTTTGCGAGACGACATTGTTGCACAGTGACTTGCGACCTATCCCCTCCGCAATCACTGGATAACTGAAGCCTATCAAGCCTGCCAGCCACACACGTTCAGTTATGCCTGCGCAAGCGAAGTGCGCAAGCACAACCGACAGGCAAAAAATATAAATTTTGATATTTTCAGTTTTGCTTGCGCAGGCAAGGAGTTTGCTTGCGCAGGCAAGGAGTCATGTCATACACACGTTCAGTTATGCCTGCACAAGTAAACTGTGCAGGCATAACCATCGGTTATAACCTAGTGTGTGTGGCCGGCTTAAGACGCGCACTCTGACCAAAGAAGAAAAAAAGGGCGCGCATGGCTAGCAGGCGCCTCTATCGGTCAAATTCGGCAATACAAGCGTCATTCGTTCATTTCATTTTGTTTGACTGGTAATGTTGGCTAAACTTAATCACAAAGTATTTTGCATTTTGAAATGAATATTAAAAATGCAAAATACATCTCGAAAAGTATTTCAAATAAAATACAAAATGGTTTTTACTAAAAGGCATTTAAATGCAAAATACAAAATAGGTATTTTGCATTTTGTATTTGCATTTTAAATAGAAGTATTTCAAATAAATCGCATCTCTGTCCAAATGTCAGTATGGATGATCTTAAACAAGTGTTGTAACTTGTAACTCCTATCAAAATTTTACATGGCCCTACTATAATTTATTAAAAGGGTTTAGGCTTTATAGGGTTCAGACTCACGTCACTGTGCCCTATACGATAGTTAGATAGATAGAATACTTGTTATTGCCCACCTAGTAAAATTCACAGCTTCAGGAAAAACAAGTGATTAAAGATTCATACAAAGATTCATTCAGAAGGGTCATACAAAAGACGGTCGTCTGATAAAGAAAGTCCGAAATTGTAAAAGAATTCGCATCTTATATCCCCTCAGGGTCCTCACCCAATTGATGAACTATCCTGACTATTAAGTTGAAATTGAAATCAAGTAACAAAACAGCTTTGTTTCAATTAACAAGACAATACGACGTTAACTGAAACAACTGTTCCACAGTGCTGGCGAGTCAGTAATTCATTTAGTAGACCGAAGGCTAACGTGTCGGAACTAATAACTCGGTCTCCCTTGGCGAGGCCTTATAATGCGTTTGTGTTGCGAGTTGCGATACTGATTTTTCTAACCATTCTGCAGTTATGGTGGAGGTATTATACTTTGTCGGTATATAGGACGTTATACAGGCTGGTCAAAAATTAAGTGCGTTCCCGTTGCGAGGGAGGTGTTGGGATTATACCAAGCAACTTTTACTATAGGACCTACCCCCCGAAATCGCGAACAAAAAGTTTTGCCGCACCCTATATAACCTCCCTGGCAACGGGAATGCACTTAATTTTTGGCTACCGTGTATATATGTTCACATGGTAAATGATAGTAACAGGCAAGATAGTTTTGAATTAACTCACACAAATAGGAAGCTGTCAGCAACTTGAAAGCTTTGCCAGGTTTGGTGGAGGAGTAGGGTTAGAATAGCGCTACCCCCATACTTGGCGCAAAATAGCCATACTGGCCTTCGATTTCTGAAAAATGCTCAGTAAAACTATCTCACACGAAATCATTTTTCAAAATGGTTGTGCAAATTGTCAGTAGTAGAATATAAGGGCGAATTTTATGTCCCACTAATATTACTGTAGAAATATTAAGGCAGTCTTAATATAAAGGTTCTTGAAACTAAAATTGAACAACTTGTGCTGAAGACGTGCGAAGTACTTTGTTTATCTGTTTTAAGTGTTTTAACAACGATCTATAACCACAAATTTAATGTTACTACAAAACATTCAACTAGTTAAAGGTCTTTAGAGATTGGGTGAGAATTGTGAGATTGTAATGTGCCATTGTCATGGAGATCAAAGAAACACCATTTTGGCAGTTAAACGTTGTTTCGGTTGTTACATGGTTCGAAATGTTTTGCTTTGTGGAATATTATTCTTTCTAGCGCAGATATTGGCAAACTTTTGGAGACAAGATCCAACTGCAATAGAAAACATTTACAACCATTTCAAAGAGCCACCCCGTTCTAAATGTTTTATGTAAAGCAAAAGAGCAGCATGTGGCTTTCAGGCCATGGTTCGCCAATTCCTAAGCCAGTGTATTTAGGGTAACTTGAACTTTAATATTCTTTCATCATTTGTACAAAAACCTACGTAAAAATAATTCTCAAAAAGTATGTATGTTGCCATATCCCACAGCGTGCGGTGTGAAAGTACGTAAGCGGCTTACCTCTGTAAGCCTCGCTCCGATAACTAACTTTTTAATCCTGACAAAGTTGTTTGCTCACATTAAATGAGGTACGTAAAAACCGGAAACGTCATTTTCTTACATAATGCGTCATGTTTATTTGTCGTTCAGAATTTTATATTTATGTAATCAGGTGTCAGCTTAATATTGAATCTGCTGAATTCCTCCAACATATTACAGCTATATGCTGTCTTAGATTATACCTTTTGAATCGATTACCTATTGTATCAAGTGCTATGCCGTAAAATTGTACATTAACGTACATTGGCCCTGGAGGGTATCTTTTGCCATTGGGATTTTTCGGTACATATTTTATTAGATACTGCAAAATTATTTGCACATTGTTATCTGGTATGTTTTAGCTAACCGTCCACGTTTTAGAAAATTCCCAACACGTAAAATCACGTATTTTTTCTGTTCAAAGTTACAAAGTGAGTTCTACCATTATTTATGTTTGACACGTTCGTTCATAACTCAAAACTATTGTTCTACCAAGCTACAAATAGTCTTTGTGTGAACATGTTAAAGTACAAGTACCTACACGCGATATAATTAATTTCTCGTCGGGGTTGACGCGTCAATCAATCATGGTTGTCAAACACGAGGTTGTCAAATCACCAGTGATCGGAATTGGTAGTGCCATTTCACGGGACTTCGGTGCGTAAGCTTAGTACGGATATACCTTTTCACCCCGGGATTTCATATCACCTACTTTAATTAAAGACATGCCAAGAAATATTTTTGTGAAAAAAACCGGCCAAGTGCGAGTCGGACTCACGTTCCAAGGGTTCCGTACATTAAGTCCGACTCACGCTTGACTGCACATTTCTAATAGGTTTTCCTGTCATCTATAGGTAAAGAACTATTTTGTGTATTTTTTTCAAAATTTTAGACCCAGTAGTTTCGGTGATAAAGAAGGGGGGGGGGGGAAATAGTCATTTTTTGACTATTTTCTTGAATAACTGCTAAACTATTATTCCTAAAATTAAAAAAAATACCTATATATATTTGAAATCCTTACAATGAGCTCTTTCATTTGATATGTAACACGATATAGTTTGAAAAATGTAATTTTCTCATTTACCCCCCAAAAATGGCCTCCATATTTAAAATTCATTTATTTACGTTACACGTCACAAACTTACATATGTGTGCCAAATTTCATCTTAATTGGTCCAGTAGTTTCGGAGAAAATTGGCTGTGACAGACGGACGGACAGACAGACGCACGAGTGATCCTAATCCTATTAGGATTCCGTTTTTTCCTTTTGAGGTACGGAACCCTAAAAATAAGAGTCTTGGAATCCCGAGCCTTATCCATGTTAAGTACAATGTTTGAGGTCATTCACCCCAAATGGCACTACCTATTCCGATCATTGCAAATCACTTAGCGATCTTGTGAGAGTTGTGAGTGCTCTTGGGACGAAGAGGACATGTTTAGTAGTTTGCTCTCTCGAGACCTTTTTACAACTTTATTTTGTTGAACTCACAGGCGTATTCTAATTTTAAAGATATTTTATAAGAGGATGTGAATATGATTTGGATTAGATATGGATCTGATCTGTCCAGTGTCAAAAGTGACGTTTTCGGTTGAAGAAATGTTAATGTAAATATGTGATCGAAGTTTAACTTTTTTATGTATATTGTAACACACTTACCGTGACTTTTCTTCTCACAATATTTTCAGGCATTTTATAGTTACTATATACAGCAACAAAAATATGTGAAATTTGAACAGAATTTCCTTTCATCCCTCATCAGTGTAACATCTAAAGATACTTATAATGGTATCGCTTACATTGGATCGCGAAGTCCCTAATAGCCACCCTCCGCAGCTACGGGAAAGCTATTTCCCCCCCATTACCGAGCACCTTTGACTTTCTTTGTTCCACCGATAAGGTTAAAGCTATAACAACCGAAATACTGTTACATTTCAACGGCGCAAATTGTGTATCCGCAGAAAACAGTTGTTTATGATTTATGAGATAAAAATTGGACGTTATTATGCAAATTGACAAGTATGAATTCCTTTGAATATGAGATGTTTTTCACAGATTAAATTACATCTATTTTAAAACATTGAAATAAAATGAGGTTTATCCCTCTGTTTCACGAGAGGAATCTTGTGATAAATTTTAAAACACATCTTGGAAAAGAGAAAGCCAACGTTTAAAGGTAAATAAATGCCTACATTGGTTCTGAGGAAAAGTCACTCAGTATTTTACTCACCAAGTGCGTGTTGGGCCTGGGATATAAAAAGCTATAGCAGCGGAAGGGCGTATAGTAACGGAGGCGGAATTTAAAAAAAATATTATTGTGGTTAATGGCTGTGACATACGGACAGACAAACGGACATGGGGAAACTAAATAAGAGTTCCGTTTTTGCAATTTTAGCTACGGGCCCTAAAGACACTAGCAAGAATCAACGGTTATACCTCAACAGTAAGATACCTTTTAAGTGCAAAAATATTAAAGTGGCGCCCAACGTGGGGCCATTATTTCCATCGATGACCGGATGCAGCGCACTTGCAAGACAATCGATAAGCATGCTGGCATGCTCTTGACCTCGCTATCGGGTCAAGAGCTCCGGTAATAATCGAACAAAGCCAGCACTTGCTTTCTTTCCTTCGGCTGTAATTGATTTATGGATGCTACTTGCTGGAAACTATAGAATAGAAAAACTTTATTTGGTGTTAAATAAAAACATAACCTATTTATACATCTAATTAACACATAACAACAAACTAACGCTACTAAGCATAATATACCGATGACTAAGATCTTGGCGTTGGTTTTCAGTGTACTACCAAACTCGGAAGTGACCATGCCTGTGAAGCCGATGGTCCCGGGTTCGAATCCCAGTAAGAGCATTTATTTGTATGATCAACACAGATATTTGTTCCTGAGTCATTTGTTGTTTATCATTGTCTGAGTATGAGTACCCACAATACAAGCCTCCTTGAGCTTACCGTGGTGCTTAGTCAATTTGTGTAAAAATGTCCTATAATATTTATTTATTAATACCATCTCTTTTGCGGTTGATACTTACTTATATATAACAGAGGAGATGAAATGAACAAACTTCCGAATATCGTTCACTGTACCATCCATAGCCCGTGAAAGTTGTTGTTCTCATTGTTTCCAGTAACTAGACAAGCCTCGGTCTGCGTTTGATGTTATAAGCTGTACTTGACAAACTACGGGTTATTGGGGTAAACCCTCGGGAGACACGCTTGTTTCTTGTTTGTTACAAATAAATGTTACGTGATTGTGAGACGAGAAACTTATTCATTAGGATTAAACGATACGTTTATAAACATCTTTACATGCCAACGTTCCAAATTCGTATACAACTTAAACGTCTCTAAAACACTGACAATAAGGTCGAATAACACATCGATTATTTTTGTGTAATATACCTATACTAATCATAAGTAAATAAAATCACAATTCCACACATTGCCATTAAAAACTAATACGGATCTAATTTCATTTCAAAGTCAAAATATACTTTATTCATGTAGGCCTAGCAACAAGCACTTATTAATCGTAACATAAGTATATATTATCTTAAGCTAATTATCAGAGCAATTTATTGATTTTATTATTCCATGATAATATTGGATTATTATTCAAATCAAATTTAACACAAATTTAAGAATTTCACAAAAGGATCGTCAAACATGAAAAAAAATTGTATATAAATACTAGTCTAGAATGTTTCATTATACAACTACATGTTTCACTGTACTATTAGTACTATTACCATATCTTTTATTCAAACAACAATTATTTATTCATATCCATTTCCCCAGAACACGCAATAACGGAAAAGTCTTACCGAGATTTATTCCGCACAAAACATTCAGCACCCTCGTCTCTGATACTAAACTGGGTCATAATACCACCATTACTATCCAGATATGTACGTGTCTCAGACTGCTGTTCTGTGGTGTTATTTCAATCGTTTTGAAAACACTGGCGCTTAACGGCACCGACGAACCAACCTAAGCCAGCTTTTAGTTTACTCGCTGATATTATGGATTTAGAGACCACGTAGAATTGGTTTTCTCGAGACCTTGATTCGCCCCTATACACCAACAATGGGAATGAAAGACATCGCTAGTATTCAGCCCATTATTATGCAATTTCGGTCAGACTGATATTAAATACCTCCGTCGTTGTAATGGCGATGTCTGTTATGGCATTGATGTGAAGATTGATAGCTGTTAATTAGGTCTGTACGGCCATGAATTACCATAACGAACAGCTTATATACTACTTAGTATAATTAAATTAACAACTGTAACTTCCCAGTAAATATACGTTTTACTAATGTAATGTATGATAAAAAGTTAGGGTATACAAGTAGACACATATGTCTTTTAATTTACTTCTTATTTGTGAGCAACTATCGAAGTTTTAAAAAGTTATCTTTAAAATATTATGTGACAATGACAAATGTTCGAATTCGTCTTCTTTCACGAGACAGGTTTTAAATCGACTTAGTGTAAGGCGTGAGTGGACGCTCGAGTTGGCCGTGCAGCGGGGCGGGGCGTGCGGCGTGCATGCAAACGTATAGGAGCGGCCTTAGTGCACGCTGCTCAAATCCCTTGGGAGCTCGACGCCACGCAGCACGCCCCGCCGAACGCTCCGCTTCGAGCGTCCACTCAGGTCTTACACTTAGATAAGCAATATTATCTAAATGTCCACTAGAATTAAGTGTGATCGACCTGTTATTGTTAAAATATTGTACTATAGCACGGGCACATTTTCACAACTGTCAAAATATTTTAGTTTGCATTATTCTTATATTAGTGTTTTTCCCGGTAGCATCCTTCGGTTATCGGGAATCCTTAATCCAATATGTATTTCTATCCTTTGTTATTATTGAACTTTGTTCCGTCATCATTTTTTAAAGTTCACTTATAATTATATAATTAGCAAGTGGAAATAGCGTTATCACACTGTCATATATCACGTGGCATCAGGCAACGTCATGTCATCATGAGCCGATGTTCAATAAAAAACAAACAAATCGCTCCACTGCAGATAACGCCAAAATAATACGCAAAAACCCCCATAAATCCGGAAATCATAAAACGAAAGGGAATACTCTATCGAAACGAGAGATCGAATGATCCCGGTTCGTATGTAGCTACGTGATGGACTGTTTGGAATAACTCACACAGGTTTTATAGGCCGGGAGCTGGCGGTCGGAGTGGCTAGGTCGTTTAGTGAAAAATATTACGGGTGATCTATTAGCGTAATGGAACGTGGGAACAGTAATTCCCTGTGGAAGGTTTTTGTGAGAGCTCCGACCGGTGTTGTCATTATAAGATGCACTAGACGATTCGAATTTGATCTTCCAAAGTGATTTTAACATCGTTTCACAGATTCGTCTATCTCTAATCGCCATCTTTCATACGTGCATCTCTAAGAGCTCGTAAATAAAAATGCATTAAATGTATTAAAAAAACATGCATTCACATCGCCAATAGCCATAATAAAAATGTCATTAACATCATACCTTCAATTGTAGCCCAATTTAGATTTAACGCGGTTACTTGACACGGTTTTGAACTGATTCGGATAGTACCTTGAAGATCACTCACGCTGCACATCGCATACCTACATAGTATAAAACAAAGTCGCTTCCCTGTCTGTCTGTCTGTCTGTCTGTATGCTTAGATCTTTAAAACTACACAATGGATTTAGATTCGGTTTTTTTTAATAGATAGAGTGATTCAAGAGGAAGGTTTATGTATTATTTGTTAACCCGTGCGAAGCTGGGGCGGGGCGGGTCGCTAGTGCATAATAAAGTAAAAGTAGCGTGAGAATAGATGCCCGCCAATCACTAAGACGTTCATCCAGGTCGGATCAAAACCGTAACAAACAAGTTGAGAAATCTGAATTGAACTCCTCTACTACAATCCGTGGTCATTCTGACGGGCCGATCGAATTACGTGAAACAAATTGGGCATAAACGAATGGCTAACTGAATCGTTGATTTACGTACGTACACGTTATACGTAGTCCGAGACCCTGTTTCGGAGTTTGTTGGTTTAACATTTATCGACAAAATAAGTAGTTCAGTATAGTGTTTTGTGCGCCTAAGTAAGCTTTGCCTGTTAACGCAAAAGACTATTTCATTCAAAGATTAGGTGCTAGTTGCACAAATCTCTGTCATTGTCAAAATGTTTCCTAAGTGTGTTATTGTATAGGTATTGTTATTTTCGCTGTTGGCCTTAATCATCTTTCTTACCTATTAATTTGGAAAAGGAGTTAATTTGAAAAGATAAACATTACGAGTTAAAAACATGCGACTATTATTCATAATTATACATTTACAGTACATTTGCTGAAATATTATTGATCTTAACCAGTTTAAGCTTTTTAGAGGCTGCAAATACCTTACTAATTCATACGAAACTAATATTGTTTTCAAAATTTGAATTATACTTTAATTAAGTGATCCTATCTCGTTGAAGACCGAAGATTTACGTTATTGTGGCCTGAATTAAAGAATCGCTCGACCGTGAGAGAAGCAATAAACAAACGACCCCATCTCAAGTGCTCACAGGGAGATCACTGCAGTAGAGTAACCTGAGATGTTAATACTCGATATTGCGTAAAGAAAAAATTTTTTTTTAACTTCTAATAGCTACTAAAATGTTATGTTACAACAATACTGTTCAAAATGTTCAAATATGCATTTAGCTCGCTCAAACGAGCTTAAAAAATGCCTAAGTTCATACAAATACTCCATTAAATAATGATATTTAGGTCTCCGTGCCTTCGCTTGAACCACATATGAGATAACACCCTTGTAACTTAGCCCTAATTAAACGAACCACACACAGCCACAACCATTTACGATTTATTTTGCAATGATATTTCATTAATTTTGTGTGTTTCGATTAGGTGTATAAATATCAACACACACACACACACTGAATTTTTTTAGGCCATTGAGTAAGTTATTTTAAATGTAGATCGTTATTTATCTAATCAGCCTACTTTTGAGAGGTATTACACTTGTAATTTCAAAATTTTAGTGTATGTGTAAATGCGAGAGGTGAGCGTTCAAACCCGATAAATCGGGCAAATGGGGTTTTTTAACCTCTTGTATGCCCGAACGCTGATCCGCGCAGTAAGTATTGAATTATAATTAATTGTTAATTAAAGTTCAATACCTACTAACGTGGATCCGCGTTCCGGCATACAAGAGGTTAATTGGTACTATACTGGAGTTCTTATTTAAATGAAAAAATATCGAGACTTATCGGATTTGAACGCTCAACCCTCGTATGGTGAAGGTATAGACCGATACGGGCAACAGTTACCCTACTGGCCAGCATCACCCTATCGCTTGCGTCCCCAGCGTCAGAATGAATCCGGACTGGTGTAAATTAACTGCATTCCTCGGTGTGGCCGTTATTCAAATCGCCCGGGCGGAATACTGAGCGGGCAAGATTGCCCCGACTATTCGGGTAAGATTGCCCGGACTCTTCGGAAATCATTTCGTCTAATCCGGGGCATTAGGGGCGCGATTGTTACGTGTTTCGAATTCGAGAAGGGAAACTGACTATGGGCCCGATTCGGATTTTGTAATAGATATCTATTAGACATCGCCAAGATACGATAACGATATGTTTAAGATCTAACTTGTCAAATTTGACATTTACGCGATTCTGGAGATACTTTTGAACGATTTCCACAAGATATTACTTAGAGATCTAATTCACATCTAATAGATATCTAACACTCTATCGTAAAAGTCGTAAAAGTGACATTGGTTGCCCGAATCGCGCTGCAAAAGAGAACTAGCTGAAATCTAAACTATAACGTATCTAGAATGGATCTAGTAGGTGTCGTCTCTTGTGAATATCTTGAAGTTCGAATACGGCAGTATGTTTATATTACGGAAATGTCATTTACTTTTAGAGTGCTTTAGATGGATTTTGAAAAGTGGGTCTGTATTGAAGCTTTTAAGTAAATAAAACAACTACACTGACGTAGTGATTATAAAGGGAGTCGTCACGTATTTGAGCCAACTTCGAAGAGCTATAAATATATACAAATCAAGTTGAGATCTTCTAAAACTAAACGCTTGAAGGCTGGGTGTAGGCGCCAAACTGCCAATCCGAAGTTCGCGGGTTCGAACCTACCTATGTACGAAATAGCTTTTGATATTCACCAATCGCTTTTCAGACTAATCTCAATAAGGCCTAGTTTTCCCTCTGGGTTGAAGGCCAGATGGTAGTCGCTTTCATAAAATCTATTACCTGTGCCAATAATTAATAATAATAATAATCTTTATTCACTTAAAACCTAACACAGTACAGAAAGTCGATATTATATAGATACAGAAATGGGATTAAGTTGCTAAGCGGACCCGGACTACTTTAGGATGCAACCGGTATTGTAATATAATTTCTTATTAGAATCGAATTAAACTTGCACAGAATCCGTAACAATCCTTTATCCAATTGGTAAAGTGCATTAGCCGTCGGACACGTAATGGAAGAATGCAATTTACAGCAACTTTTGCCTGTAAATTGCATTCTACAACCATCTATTAACGCTGTCGTGGAGGCTACTGACTGGTTTTCCTGAGCCTTTGACTTTGGGTTTAAGATAAGATAAAGATAAAAGATAGTTTATTCAAGTAGGCATAATTACAATGCACTTATGAACGTCAAATAAAGTTACACCGGCTCCAACCCTACACCTCTGTCCCGAGAAGATTTAAATCCCCCTCAATTGGAGGAGGGTATCCCAATATGGCACCGGCAACAAACTCGGCGGAACACATCTTTTCAATAAAATTACATCTTATAATTAACATGCATTACGAGAAAATAAGGAAAATAAATACAATTTAAATTACTATATTAGAATTCTTGCAATTAAACACATAAGGTGTAATAGAAATTTGATTTAAAAAATATACATATGTACATGGAATTATACAAATTCGTAGCTCGTTCAGTTTGCTTTGGAATAATCACGATATTCACGATTCAAGGTCATAGCCAAAAGTTCAGCTATCGATGTCACAGCTCTCGGCTATATACATATAAGCAGGGGTCGGACAAAAAGTGCGGATGACGTCAAACCACTTATAGGATGATTTCAAATAGTATTTTTGATTTTCATAAACAATTATCACTTATCATTTATCAACCTCTTTATTAAACGATATCGCCACTTGAAATGAGTAAGTACGTTTTTGACTGACACATTGTCAATCAGATGAACAATAAATTGACTTCGTTATTGTTTAGCTATTGTATCTTCACGATTATATTTAGCTAAAATGTATATTTACTAATGTATAAGAAAACGCTCTAAAATGTCATCTGTACTCGAATATTGTGGCAATTTTCCGTTTTTGGAGGTACGTGACAAACACGTATACTGCTCTTGCTGTAATCAAGATATACCAACGAAGAAATTTATTTTATTCACTACATCACCCTACCACCTGTATTATTAATTCCATGGATTTATTTACGATTATTTTGTTACTTCATTAATACTACTTTGTTACTACATGTCAGACGGAAGTTTAAATACAAACTCAAACATCATCCTGTGTGCAAGATTACGTCATTTTTACGTCATCGGCTCTTTTTGTCCGACCCCTGCATATAAGTGATCCTACATTGTGGAGGCATGCATGCCCTTGACTTTAAGGTTGGCAAGTCAAGTTCATTGCTTGTCAAATTATACACAAAATTTAAATATTATGCAACCCGTGGGACGGTTCTCGACTTGCTACTAATAATAGACGTGAAATTCAAGATTCAGTATTCGGAAACGTATAATAAGTCTTTTTAGAAGACGTTGACGTATTTAAATCAATGTTTCTGCATTTTGTATGTATGTATAAATTGCGTATTATAAATGTGGGTATAAATTGCGGGAAATTGCCTAAAAGTTGGAAATGTCCTCAGAAATATCTATTTTGCAAAGGGTTTTTTTTTTACAAAAATAATAAGAAGTTTCCGAAATTTCACCTTGTATAAATTTCGCAATTTTTCAAATTTTCCAGCGGCAATCATCAATTGGCCCAGAGAAAGCCATTCCGCATGAATCTTAAAATACTGTAAGAAAGAAAACCATGACTCGATTATTCAGCCAATGAGGTACAGACGGTACAGTTAGCAGCAGAAGTTTCTAAGCGGGCGAGGTGTTCAAAATGATCTTGACGCGACTTTATTGTTAGATAATAAGAGCTTGTCAAGGTAATTTTGAACACATCGCCCTCTTAGCAACTTCTGCTGCTGACTGTATAACATTTTGTATCTATGGATTATTGGCCGAACGTTCATTTGGTTGTAGCTTTTACATGCTTTTAAAATGTACATAAAATAGACCATGGTTGATAACATTATCATATCTGCGTGATAATGATAATGTTAAATCATTTACTGCCGGTGACCCGCTACACGGGTTCTCTATTCGTAGGCGCTTTTCGTTACATACCGTCATTATAGCCAACTTTGCCACCAGGGGAAACTTTGCCCAAAATGACAATTTTAAACAAATTCGTTAATGTAGAAATATTTAAAATACTTATGGCCACCCTGCTATTTTTAGTAGAAAATAGATTATATTTGTGACAAATCTATATGCCAAACGTGTGTACAACTTGACTTGGGAATTTTCAGCGAGTTGTCAAATATAGGGTATATTTCGGCGGGCCAAAAATTGTTGAAAAATGAATGCAAGTAGAAAAAAATTGAGAACCCTTAGACAAATATTTCCGGGTTTCAGTTATAAAGCATGGAGCATAAATTATGTCTATTGAGGTTTAATCTAAAAAGGCCTAAAGTTATGGCGGTGGGCAATGTAATCCGGTAATTTACAGACCTATGGATGCCAACATTGCCCACCACCAAAAACGGCTTCGGGTTGTCACTTTTGACAAATTTACCCAACTTCGTAAGTAAAAGAAGGTTATGTTTGTACACTAAAGTAAGTTTATAAATATATATACTGTATTTAATTGGTCTTATTATCCTTTATTTAGATGTTTTATCTCTTTAACGCGTGAAATATACAACAAAACTCATGTTTTTGGCCATTAAACTATTGTGACAGATTTTCTCTAAAGTGCCAACCTTAGCCTTTGTAAAATGCTTAAGTGAGTCTTGTATGGAAATGGCCAAAAACGGGTAGGCAACATTGCCCACCCAATTTATTTAAAAGTTCTTACACTTATCGCTAAGTTATTAACAGGGAATGGTAGGATTACCCAAAACCTTTATGTGATCCTTAGACATCATCATCATACGAGCTGTATTTGAACACCAAATTGACGTGGGCAATGTTGTCCCAACCCCGGATATCTTTGCCCGCCCTCTAAAACGCCAAAAAAGTGGGTAAAAACACGATTTAAAAAAAAATTCTTCAATAAAACTGATGCGTTTGATCACTATGGACGTGCTGAGCAAAACAAAGTCATATGATGTGATATAATTTTTTTGAGAAATTCGAGTTTTTTTGTTGGCTATAATGTCGCGCCTCTGGCACTGAGGGCCCGATTCGGATTTTGTAATAGACATCTATTAGATATCTTTTAGACATCGCCAAGATTCGGATTTTGTAATAGACATCTATTAGATATCTTTTAGACATCGCCAAGATAAGATAACGATATGTTTAAGATCTAACCTGTCAAATTTGACATTTCCGCGATTCTGGAGATACTCTTGAACGATTTCCACAAGATATTACTTAGAGATCTAATTCACATCTAATAGATATCTAACACGATCTATAGTAAAAGTGACATTGGTTGCCCGAATTGCGCTGCAAAAGAGAACTAGTTGAAATCTAAACTATAACGTATCCAGAATGGATCTAGTACGTGTCGTCTCTTTTGAATATCTTGAAGTTCGAATACGGCAGTAACGGCAGTTAGTTAATAAAATATTACAGTTTCCAACCGCGAACTTTGCTCTCCACTCACGAAAGGTGACCGCCCCAGGCGGAGCCAACTTCAAATTAATATAATCAAATTCACCAACAATTTCACTCCAAAAATGAGCACATTTAAAATTGCAAGTTTTTGCTCACAGATCATAGATCTAGTATTTTTTCTATAGATGTGCTCGCAATGCGACAAAATTAAAAACACTTTTAACATTCCTGAAAAAATACCAAAAACATCCTACGTAATTTGGTCGGGTTATTTGTTACTTACCATAAACCATACTAAATTTACGGTGGGAACTAAAAAAAAGTGAGACTGTGTTGTATCTCAACCTGTCTTATGTACAATCTGCCGTATTCGAACTTCAAGATATTCACAAGAGACGACACGTACTAGATCCATTCTAGATACGTTATAGTTTAGTTTTCAACTAGTCTCTTTTGCAGCGCAATTCGGGCAACCAATGTCACATTATGTTAGATAGAGTTAGATGTCTATTAGATGTGAATTGGATCTCTAAGCCATATCTTGTGGAAATCGTTCAAGAGTATCTCCAGAATCGCGCAAATGTCAAATTTGACAGGTTAGATCTTAAACATATCATTATCGTATCTTGGCGATGTCTAAAAGATATCTAACAGATGTCTATTTCAAAATCCGAATTGGGCCCAATAAAGTGTTTACATACATACTGTGACAAAGACAAACAATAATAACGCGTTCTCGGCTAGTCCTACTGAAACATACATAAGACTATCCCGTTCGGTCATTTCCCCCCACCGCTCAAGACAGATCCAGTTATACTTGATTTATGTCTCAGATACTTAGTTATAATAACGGAATTTTATGGCAATCTGCAGAATCCATTAGTTTCGATTGAGTTACATAAACAAGTTGTAATTTTTAAATTGCTAATGCATTGTACCGAAAATAGGATCGGCATTGGCAAGGGCGAACGGTTGCCCTTGTGGGTATCTCAAACACATCTCGGATTGATCGTTCTAATACGCCTAGGGCATAAACAAAACATGTAAACAGTAAATTAGGTATGTAGGTGGTATAATGTTCAATCGAAATTGTCTGATAAGATAGCATTAATAATTTGAGCCTATATACGTCCCACTGCTGAGCACAGGACTTCACATACACCTTTGAATTTCTTCGCAGATGTATGCAGGTTTCCTCAGGATGTTTTCCTTCACCGAAAAGCTAGTGGTAAATATCAAATGATATTTCGTACATAAGTTCCGAAAAACTCATTGGTACGAGCCAGGATTTGAACCCGCGACCTCCGGATTGAAAGTCGGACGTCATATCCACTCGGCCACCACCGCTTAGCAAGATAGCATTAGAAAATGAAAACAGTAAGTTAATAGTCATCATCATCCTTTCCTGGTCGGTTTCGGCCACGGCGACTGGGGTTGTACTAGTTATTGAGAGCGACGATCGTGGGCTCTCAGGTGGCTGACGTAGCCTATTTTTGCAGTGAATGTACGGCCACACTCACCGCAGGTCAGCACCCTTCCGCCGCCTCCGGTAAGTTAACAGTACCTAAATAAAAACAATTTTGGAAACGAGTTTGTGTTTATCATAGTCCACAGACAAGACATCCTCTAGACTGAGCATAGTAACGCTACCCCCTCTGCCACTTATACGGTAGTTTTACTCCATCTTCGAGTCAATCCCGTGCCGTGATTGGTCCGTGTCTTTGAACGGACCAATCACGGCACGGGATTCGCTCACCTCGTCCCCCCGCACCCCCGTATTTTTGGCAGCATCGGTTTCATGAAATAATTGCTCTAAACTCAGTCAGAGGATTCCTAGTCTATGTCATAGTCAGTCACACTACGACACTAAAGTATGAATTACCAAATGAAGCAAATTTGTTATCTAAATACGAGAGTTCTTGCCCTATGACGGTCTGACCATCCAAAAATGTTATATGCCGGCGGCCTAGCCAAGGTGACGATCGCTATCGCTTCGCCATAGAATAGCTTTGTGTCTCTCTATCACTCTTCCATATGAGTGTGACAGTGACAGTTGCGTTTCGTTCGCTACGGAGCGTTAGCGATTGGCATGTTGGCTACGGGGCCCGGTCTTCTCCACGTTGACCTAATTAAGAATTCTGTACTCGTAGTATTATTAGTTATTATATGTATTCTGTGGCTAGTGTGGCTACATATTATTTTATTTGTCTTGCTTTGTCAAATCAAACAGTTTTAAGTTTAAAATACAATTTCACTCTTGTCAACCCCTTAATTTGTTTCTAAACCCAAGACGGAAGCCAGATCTCGACGCTTAAGCACACAACTCAGCCGGCCACAATGACGGTCGACCAACTTAAACATACCTCTACTTCCTTAAATCGGAAAGTCTTGTAAGTGTCTTGTTTAACTGGTCGTGTAGCACATGACTAACCAACTGTCATTGACTCTCGCCGCATGGAAGACGATGCATTTTAAAGTTCAAGTTAGGGTTGTTGTTTTATACGTGGAGGGTGTACAGAATGCAACGGCATCGTTCACTGTCGCGCGCGACAAATAACGCTCGTAATTGAGACTTTGTCACGGTGCGCCGCAATTTAACTTTTATTGCGGTATAATATATGTTTTTATACGTATGTGCTGCCGCCATCTTGATTTTACTGGTTTATTTTATTTATATGGTGTACTGTAAAAAAGTTACGACCAGTTTTTCCTTAAGACTCTTGTAATTGAATGGTTGCATGTCATATTTCAGATTAGTAATTTCAATAAGCAAATCGTTTGAAAATTTTCAACGCGACTAAGGTTTGTATTTGCACACTTAAGGCCACTTGAAACTCCAGAATAATACATTTAATTTTGTTCTTAATGGTTCTTAATTTACTTAAATTAGATTATGAGGGTTTACACAGTTTTGTTTGACTATTTCTAATCTAATAACAAATAAACTAAACTGCAATAAAAATGGTAAATAAAAATAAATTTGCTAAGAAACTTACGTACTACTTTTAACAATATCTTCTTATGAATTTTATAGCATATTGAGCTCATAAATAATTTGATGAACTTAATATTAAAGTAGCAATAGGAATACATACGTGGTATCAAAACAAGTCCTATAATTAAATATAATTAATTGCTTTAAATATAAAATCAAAAACCTAATGGGAAATGTAGTTAATAAGCCATACTAGATTTGATGTTCCTTATATAGTTTCTATTCTGAAATTGAAATGAAATGAAACTGACACTGACTTTTGTAACACAGGTCTTTACCTAGCTCGGAAGTCAGGGACTTCAATACCTACCTTGTAACTTGTTATTTGTCAATAAAAATATTTTATTTTATTTTATTTATATATTATAAAAGAACACAGAAGGAACAACAGTTTAGAACTTATAAAATAGTGTAATTTATTTCCATTCTCGTTATGACTGATTAAAATGTTAGACGTAGTTCACTTTATAAACTTTATTTTATGACATACTCGTATCTAAACGGATCTCAGGTTGATATAACAAAAAAAAATCAGGAAACAGATATAATTGTGCAAAAAGTTAAAAATTCGACCTGTGTTAAGGGTATATGTAATTGACGATACAAGAAAAACCAGTTAGGATACAACATGAATAAAACAAGATTATTCAATTTAACTTTTAAATTGGAATGTGTACCTAAATACTCATTAGCTCATCGCATATTCCTCTAGAAAGTTATTGTACTTAATTATTTACATCTGCTAATTTACTTTTTTAACGCGCATTAAAAGTAATCAATTCATTTTTTTACCTTGTCCATTTTTTATAATCTTGATATTTTTAGACCTGTAATATTAAACTCCTTAAATACTGCATCTGCACCCGCAATCCCAATGCCTAGTAGTCAGTTGGCTATTGTTTGGTAGGACACTCAAGATATCAGAAGAAATAACAGGTGTGTAAGCGTGCTATTGAAAGTGCTAAAACTTAATTGCTATACCTATTGCAAAGAAAACGCCATAAAAGGCAAAAAAAAAACCCAAATCAATGAACGTATTGGACACTACCGGCTCCTATCGTATTATTGGATTAAGTTCGCATAGGTCTATCAATTAGGTGGAGCCAAATGGAACGAATGATGAGTGAGAAGAATGGTGAAGGAATTAGATTTCTTTGCCACTTAGTACCTTATTATTGTCACAAAATATGAGGTCCTTAATAGCGGCTTTATATTGATTGGCACTTTAACAAGGTACATAAACTCAAAAGGAATCCTTGACTGTACACAGGTGGGTCAAAATCTAAATTTAAAATCGCGTTGACTGTACATGGCATGTCGTTGTGTACGTGGCTTTAACTTACGGCACAATGATGTGGGTACTATACTCGTACTTAAATGAAAGCTCCTAATGGATAAGTTGTTTTGTACCTGTCTTATCTATGCTTTGTGATTGTGTAATGTTACGTACAGTATGTTAAAGTTAAGCCGCGCGCTTACCTTATGAATTATGTTATGCAGTTGGCAGTAATGTTGTGCTTACAACATTACTGCCAACTAAGACAGAAAGCCACAAAGTTTTGTTTTTGTGGCAACATTACGCTTTCATTATCTCAGGTAAGCCTTCAAATTATCGTCCTTGAAGTGAAGTATTAGGGTACATGTGTTCGCACTATATTCATGACATGGATTACACTCGTTCGTAACTCTCGCTAGATTAATTATGTATACCGAAAACCCCTTACACAAACATCAATTTGTCATATGCGCATAGATTTTTTTAACTAAATAGTGACCTTTTTAACCCGTGGAGCGCCCAGAACCCAGAACAGTATGGCGTTAGTGTCACACGTGTGATACAAGGGCGCTCCACGGGGTAAAGAACCTACTTAAATAACAACCATCATTCGTGCTGACCCCAGTAGCCTTGACACGTTGGACTAAATATTATGGATACTTGGTTATTTTGACTTTAATATACCTATACTATCCACTTTCCAATCTTCATTTAGTATTCATAGTATTCAAACGTCCAATCAACTAGCTTCGGTGACGTTCATCAATTGTTAAAAGGAAAATTTAACTAACAAAAACCTATTTTATAATTAGTTTCTGATGCCTTTTACCATACAAATTAAGAAATTTCCACAATTAATGTCCATTACAATTAGCAATGATCAACAAATAAAAGTCCCAGGGTTGAGAAGACGCAGTTAATGGGACAATGAAAATTCATATATTTTATTTCTAATAAATAAATGAATTAAATGTGAAAAATATTAATAAACGCGTGTACACAAGGGAAATCACAAACTCCTGAGAAATTTCCACAAGAATGCAATTCACAACGCTTAACCAAGCATCAAAGTAAACTAAATAGTAACTAACGGCCTCCTAGCCTAGTCAGTAGTGGCCCTGCCTACGAGGTAGGAGGACCCGGGTTTGAATCCTGGTAAGGGCATTTATTCAATCAATCAATCAATACAATAATTTTATTTCGTCATCATAGGTGTAAATACATTAGTACAGGTGATAGGGTGTTTTTTCAATGAAGCAGCTATGATGTACCTTTCCGGCTTACGATATTTAAAATATAGCTAAGTAATATAATTATTTACAATTAAAATATAAGTTACAAACTGGAAAAATAAATTTAAAAATATAAATATCAACTGGCCTTAACATAATATACCTACCTACAATTAGTACCTAATAAAAACGTACAATGTCAGTTTAATATTCAATTAAATTTAGGAATAATTAGGTAATAATTTAGATGTCACATAAAAAGTCTTGAACATTATAATAACATTTTTCCAAAAGAAATTTGCGCAATAACCTTTTAAATTTCTTTGGACTAGTACTTTTGAAGTCAGATGGTAGTTTATTGTACAGCTTTGGGCCCATCTTTGTCAGTTTATCACAAATATTTGTGATATTATATTTGTTCCTGAGTTACGGATAATTAGTATTTAGGTAGCCTTATTGAGCTTACTGTGGGACTAGGTGGATCTGTTTAAAATTGTCCTACAATAATTATTTATTTATTTTACTTAAAAAATGCTTTGCGATTTATTGACTAAACGGGTATGCCAAATATTTTATGGGGACACTTTGGATTTACTGCATGTTTGACCGAAATTCTATTAACCGCTCGGTTCGGATCTAAGACTTCCCTACCACCAGTACGGCTGCATTCATCGTAGCCAGAGTTGGCGAGCATATGATGATGAGTGTTCACTTCCAATGGATGGCAAACCTATAGTTCTAGCAAGCTTTCAATGAAAACCTCTTAAAAACCATTTAACCATACACATAAATATAAACTTCCACGCCATTTAACTCACTCTCACAACATGAAACAAAGTGAGACGAGAAATTGATATTGCAAAAGTTTCAGGTTGCGTCTGGTATAACACATTTCATACTAGATACTAGTGTAAAGTATTATACTTGTCACTGAGCTAGGTGAATAAACCCGTACATCTTTGGTAACGGAAGATATACGCTCGACTTCGATAGCGGTATAATTTATTGCCATCTCGTTATTATTTGTTCCTTAGGTATTCTCTAAACATTTTGCTCCGAGTACACTTCAAATATTTGACTGTCGCTGGTTATTCCGTACAAACTTGAATAAAAACGGAAGATTTGTAGGTTTCTTTTTGCTACCAAAGATCTAAAATGTAAGTACCTACTTAATCAAAAAATAATTGACTTAAAATGCTATTTAATAAAAATTATAATAGGTACACGAAATAAAACGCGTTTGTACGGTCAGCTCGTCGTTGCATGCTTCAAATGTTAACACGCATTGCGTTTAACTTTGCATTTATCGCATAAAACAACAGCGGGCTTTAGTTACCTAATCTGCAAGCCTGATAAGGTTTAAACGCTTTAAACGACGTCACTGAAACTCTGAGATAGCGGCAGACTGGCTAGATGAAAATTTGAGACCTACTCAGATGCCTGAATCATAAATTATAGTCAACCAGACATTATCTTTGAAAATTTGAGTAATATTTCAATGTTTTCGGTCTACCTACTTACCTGCGGCTGGCTTATATCTCATTAAAAACCTTTTTATCTATTTATGGCATAGGCAAAAAGAGTTTTAAAATGTCAACTAAAAATATTGTCGGCAATTAAGACAGGCGCACCCATTTTAATAAAATATAATTTTAGAAGTACCTTCTCACACATGCGTTAATTTAATTCCCATACCGGCTGGCATAGTATGTTTCTAAAACAGGAATCGTTGCGATTCCACAGCGTTAACATCGACTCACGTTCAAAGTTTCAAAACAGTGTTTTTTTTTAACAACCCCGAAGCACTTTACCTCGTTCCTACACTTTTATTTCGCTAAGACTAGAAATTCAGGTCAAACATTGCGCCGTTTCCTGGCCGCGCGACACAAACGAGCATTAAACTCGAGCAACAGGGCGGCGACAAAGTGCACTCGTTACACCTGCTCGGATATTCCTGGCTCCATCCACTGCGTGGTAGAAAGACTGATAAATTCATTCTGTTATCGTTCGATATTTTTTTCTGATCAGTTTAAAAAAAAACAACTAATATTGCATAGCAGCTTTAGCTTAACTATCATGTTGATCAGGGTAAGGCAGTATAAGGTTGTATATTGTATGCTACACTGGTGAATCGTTTTACGAACACCGCGTTTTATAATGCGGCCGCAGGATGTGACCGAGACATCGGGTATTATATAATACGTGATCGCTTGTGGACTTTGTTTGTTTTGTCACTTCTCTGCACTGTTATTTATTATATCTAGGAAAGATTGTTAGGAAATGTTATATACAGTTATAAATACTCTCTCTCTTGAAATAATAGAACGTGTCGACGAGAAAGCTAGAGGATTTAAACAGTCTATCCCTGATCATATTTAGAGACTAAAATGCGTTTTTTTTTAGATAAGAACTACTTTCAAAGCTATTGCCATTTATTCATCATGATTTAAAATGATTTTTTGAATGCAATGTTGCCGTTATGAAGTCTTATCTAATAGTAGTTTATGTGACTGTACATAATGAAGGGCATTAAACACGAGTGTGGGTTTAAGAAACGAACGAAGTGAGTTTCTTAAAAGGATCACACGAGTGTTTTAATGCCTAATTATGTACAGTTACATACACTACTTTATCTACCCACATATCATAAGCCGTCATGATGCATTCAGGAGCCGCATATTATGACCGGCATCGCGGTGTTGTTCAGGGCCACTAACAACAATTATTAGTAAAATAAAACAGAAAACAAATGCGAAAATGAAGAAATTGATTTAGAACAATAATGATTATTTACTTACAGTTTGGATGGTGCAATTATTATAATTCACTTGCCCAGCTCGGACAGAAGTATGTTTCTTTGTATTGTTTCCTTGACTTAGCTGGTAATAAGTCATTTATAACGTTAGTTGCTTTGTCACGGATATCAGGAGGCGTCGCCGAAATATCTATATCATCTTGATCACTCATTTTATGGTTTAAATTCAACAAATTGAACAATTTTATGCAACAAAACAAATTTTAACCTGTAATGGCAGTATTGAAAAGTTTTCTGGCAGCTGTCATAGTTTTTTTTTTTATTCAGAGACAAACTAGAGTCTGCCCCAACTATCATATCGTTCGATATCTTACTTACGTGCGACATTTGTCAAATTTGTTTGAAAATTAACAATTCATTTCGAACTAAACGTCATCTCGACTGATATTAGAATAGAGGTCAAATCAAATTTCTTTGTTTTTCAAAGATGTTCGAAATTTCAATGCATAATATTATCGAAATCGATGTTATTATTTAGCAATAATAACATTGTTACAGATAAGAAATTTGTTCTAACAAAACAGTATATTTTTATGGTGGTCATAATGTGTGGTTCTTGGACGCATCATGGAGGGTTTATGATATTTGGGTAGATAAACAAATTGATAGGGTCTCAAGTAGGTACCACGTAAGATTTATACAAGCTCAAACGATTTTATAACGCGTTGCCGCTTGTAAAAATACTTAAATTTTGGGCATCTTAAGAAGTTTTATACTAAAAAATACTAAAGAAATCCAGTTAAGTTGGCCGGCGCGTAAATTTATGACACATTTAACCCTTTATTTTGGCTGTAACGAGAACAGTGGAGCGGTTTCAAAGGAGCCAGCCCGGGGGTAATGAGATTTCTGTCGTAGACCTGAATTAGAATCACAAAGGCAGCTCGGGCTGCCTTTTGCAAAAAAACCTTTTTTTTTAATGGAAATCGTTAGGGCAAGTGGCGTTGTTATTTTTGTAAACTTTTGAGCTCAATTTTAATTGAACATTTTAGAGATATCGGTTCAAATACAATTATTCTTTACATAAATTATATATTTACCTGTGTTAAAAATCATGATCATAATAGGCGCAAGCGAGCCAATAATATACCTAACTTACCTGAAAGCATCAACGTTATACACATTGACAGCATACGCAATAATGGCGCTACTTGCGACGACTATTATAGACTGTCTACAGGATTAGAATCGTGATCTTTCGACAAGTTAATCGATTTGTAGGAAGATCTTCCATGAGTTACAAAACTGCCCAAATCTTAAATCAAGCTAGTCAATCGATATTAACAAAAACTTGGAACATACTAGGTGTAAACTTTATTTAGGTACCGACGCGACGACTACAAGTCCCATTCTACAACAAGATTTAGCGTATCAGGTGACACAACATTCCAATGACAGCAATATTAGGGCACATATGACCAAAAAAACTCAATACTTTCAAATTTTACACCGAACTGTCGGTTTCCTTTGTCTCACAATTGATTTTAACGACGCCTGTAAAAAGCACCATTATGTAAACGGCATTAAAGTTTCAAATAGCTTATTTCTTTTTGAGAAATGCAGCATAGTGCCTAAAGATTCTATCTGTTTGGAAATCTCCGACTTATATGCGTTTTTAGAATTTGTTCACAGTCTAACCTCGCTTCAAACTGAAATCGTAAGAATAAAGAACGTTTTCAATAGCCAAATGACGTAAGTGGCTACAAAACTTTTTAAGAATAGTCCTTTTTGTAAGTAGACAAGTAACGGTGTCCATACACGACCACAGACAATACAAAGCAGACGGGCGTCGCGCAGTTAAGTTTTATTTCGCAAATAACGCCCTGCTCGCGACCTTCGGGCAACTAGGGTTGCCAGGGTCGTTAAACACATGCATTTTTAAAGGCACTTTCTTAAGACGTCGTACTAATGAAATTGCCGTAAAAGTGGTCTTAGGAAACAAAGAGGGTTACGCCGTTAGGGCTTTATTTTTATGTTAAACGTTTATTAGTATGACGAGAATACTCACCCATGACTTATCTGTAATCTTACAGATAAAGCTACCCATCCCAAATTGTTAAGAGCTTGTTTGTTACATAGATCAAAAGATTTTGTACTACTAAGCTTAATAATACATCCGAACTCCGCAAATCCACAAATGTTTCTAACTACCTATTTGTATTGGGATTATGACTTAAGACAAAGTGTATTTTTTTGAAAAGTGCAACCTTTTATAAACGTTTTAGTGTCTCAATTACAGACGGGCAGAAACAACATACACATATTCACTGGTTCAAAATACAGTTACATTTAAACTTTAGTAAATTATGAGCAGCCCTATCTAAGACGGCAGTCGTTAGTGGCGCAAAGTGGCGACGCGACACCCCTGACCTTCTCACGAGTTGCAGTTAGCGCTGTTTGACACTAGAGTGTCTGCACTCCCGACATCAACTGTTGAATTACAAGTTCCTTGTGTAGGGAGTTTGCTAAAAATATAGATTGTATCTTCTTCTGTATCCAAAAGTTACGATCGTTGTGAAACAAATGTGCACAATGTTGGTACAATCCTAAAATTATGTCGAACTACATATACCTAAGTAGTTTTAACTTGTATGATAGGGTTTGGTACTCGTAACGCAATAGGTACGAACGTGATTTTATGTATATGTCATATACCTATATAAAACAAAAACGCAACATACTCAAATGCGCAGAATAATATCAATGATTATTTGGCGATTATGCATAATTTTTAAATGCAATACAAGTATAGTGCTTGTCTCATAAATAAATAATGTGTTAAGCCAAAACTATTTTTATCTCTCATCTTATTGGAGTAAATTGAGACCAACACATACCGCGGTATTCGGAAAACAAGATCCCTTCTAGAGAAGAGAACGATACAATATGTACTAGATACCTGGTAGTTTAGATTTCAACTAGATATCTTTTGCAGCTTAATTCGGGCAACCAATTAAATTATCGTATTAAGATCGTTTTAAAATCGTTTTGAGATCTAAAAATACATAACGAGACGTTTTAGACTTTGTGGAAATCGTTCAAAAGTATCTCCAGAATCGCGGAAATGACAAATTTGACAGGCTAGATCTTAAAAATATCGTTGTCGTATCTTGGTTATGTCTAATAGATATCTAATGGATGTCTAGTTCAAAATCCGAATCGGGCCCATAGACGGACTAAACTAAGAAACGGGCGCTAATCTAGAAGCGTATTAAATCATCGGTAAACTTCTTTTGACAGCCCTAAAGCTCCGAGTATGATGGATCCAACTTTCTATATCTTACGATTTAAAATTGCCTCGTAGTACGATAAAGTTTGTTCATTTTTGTTTAAGGGTGATCTAGTAGAGGCCATGGATTTTTTTGTGTTCCAGAGTTTTCACGGTCTTGTAAATCTGATGGACGATTACATAGATAAATAAAAAGACGGCCAAAGGTCAATATTATGTACTCACTTTTGACTTTCGGCTCGATTCAAACTTTAAGATACGACAAATCAAATCAAGGGTGAACAGGCACTTCTGGGCAGGCTCGCTCCATCGTAGGCCACGTCTTCGCCTCGGCTAGTCTGTGGCGATGAGTAAGCCCATTTATAATATAAAAAAAATTATTACGACTATTTACGATATGGATGAGATATGTCAGTGTCAAAAGTGACGTATCTTAAAATGAAAAATGTGGCTACTATTTGCCGTTTAGTTGATAAAGCTAAAAATAAGCACACAATACCCCCATGGACGGATGATGCAGTCTTATTGCTTATAACCTCAATATGTCTCAATCCGGCTCCATTAATTTAAGAACATTAGATTTTGTTAGAGTTGCAACCTTGGTTCCAGGGTAATAAATCTTGGCATGCCTAATAACGGTCCAAGGTCCCTATCTAAAAGATAGGGCGTCAGTCCTTCAAGGACTGAGTAAACAGGACAATCGAAATATTTCCATGCGACCTTGCTCATTACAATGCTGAATACAATAAGTGTAGAAAAGCTGGCTGGTAAAGAAAATGTAGATACTGGCCATTTTTGTTGCTATAAATGCGGCAAATTAAATAAGTTGTTGGCAAAAAAATAATTTTTGGTACAAGCTTTTATCGCTGACTGTACTTTTCTTACGACAGACAACTAATACTCATCGAGACAATTCTAAAAACCCCTAACACAATTATAGGTTGCGTTGTTTCATCACAGAGTTCCTATGGCCACCTCCTGTCTCCATCATCAGATCAGATCGACAGTACCATATTATTGTATTGTCATCAGAACTACATACAGCTGCCAATTTTCATGACGCTACGATCCTTGGAAGATGGTTAAATTAGTTACCTTAGATTCCATTACATAGTTAGTTACATACAGGTCGACCTAATAAAAGCTTGTTAAAAATAAAGGATTATAAAGGGCCTATCTTCAGCGCTGAGGACATGGTATAGTACTCAATTGATGACTCTAAAAAGGCGGAAAGTTTTAAAAACTAACTGTGTAACTTGTGTCAAGTTCCATCTACAACCAAAACAGCTATAAGCGGAATCTCTTGAGAAATTGCGAATAGGTATAGCCAGAGGAACGAGAGTAGAATGATCCTAATAAGAAGCCCTTTTCCTCTTTAGAGGGTGTTAAAAAGATACACATTTACTCAAATCCGTCGGCAGTTAATCCGACATTAAAATAACAAGACCGTAATCTTAATCTTTCACTACGAAACCGAAGAATAGCCGAGACGGATCGCTGTACAAACTTCGTTAATTTGATATTATGGCAAACCCGACGGTGGCTAACGAAATTAATTATACCTGTTCGCATTTAAGTTTATTGGATAAGTATAGATATGGATAATGGCTTGTAAATTAATACTTTGCCTTAATAATTTAATTAATATTGTGCCGATCAAAAGGTTTTGATTATCTAATTGTTAAAACTGAATTTAAGCTCCCTTAAGTTTTAATCTGACAAAATAATCTGTAGTCAGGTTACAGTTTTTACTTGTTTCTATTGGATAACTTCTTTATGATGTTTATTTGCAATTAAAAATAAGTTTTTCTTGTTTAGATTTACCTTAAAACCGTGATGGATGATGTCTGCGCGTGTAAATTACTGTTTTATTAAAAATACTTTACGTAATGACTGTAATGAGCGCTTACTCATTAATTATTTAACTCGGAGATGGGACTTAATTTGAAAGTCTAATACTTTTTTAAATAATTTACAAACTCATTTAGTGCTCGACTCAATTTGCTCAAAGGCAACGTAATCCTGAAAAAACCGAAGACATTTTCTGAAGTCGGTGAAAAAGTTTTAATTACTCGAGGCTTTTCTATCATTAGACTTACGCCCGGATGTCGGATCCTCCAATTAAACAAGTTCATTGAGGGTCTATTTACAAGGGCCATTCTGTATTAAATTTCTCGAAGATGGTAGTGTTGTTTGGCCAATTTCGCGGCGTGATGGTTTTGCGTCGTCTCGAACGCCGTTGGGATTAGACGGTCGGTATAGAGCTTAAAGAGTATATTTTGTCCTATTCAGTGATTAGCTTAGTTGCAGTAGGATTATATGTATATACGGCCCGATTCGAACTTTAAGATACGTCAATTAATAGATCTAGTAACGATATGGATTATATGTGTCAGTGTCAAAAGCAGGGACCCGCCCGCTATCCCTTATAGAGGGTTTTGTAAGGGTATTGCATAAGGCTTAACTCACCATACCCTTTGCCAGACGATACCCTTTCATTAAGCCTTTAAAACCCTTATATAAAGCTAGCCCATTTGAGTAATCGGTAGCCCAATACCCTTACAAAACCCTTATCATCCGCTCCGCATATGGCTTATAAGGGCTACCCTTATACCCTTATATAAGGGAAGCCCTTTCAGCATATAAGCGTGCTAATTTAAACCGTCTACCTTGTTCATAAAACACACATTACTTCGAATCCGAGCGATCGTCGGCGACGGCGGTTTGATGTGAGCGGCTTTCGCGCGCTTCCAAATGATCGAAGCCGCTCTTGTTGAAATACGGTTCAATTTTCAATGGCAAAGAGTTGTGATTGGTTGTTGCTTTTCTCGGGTCGAGCGCATCGTCACGGCGCTTTAGTCTTAGACACGTGCCGATGTTATCAATAACTCCCGTTGCAAATAATATACCTATTGCTACTGATTACGAATCAAACTTAGAATAAAAAAAACCTACGATGCCAAAACCGAAAGTTGACGCCGTTCACCGGTATTTTATATATGACTAGCTGTTGCCCGCGACTTCTTACGCGTGGATTTGTATATTGGTGGTTATATATTCTACATTAGCTAAGAACATTATGCAGCAAACAAAAGATAGCAGTAGGGACGGTTAATCATATTTTGTTAATTAGGTATTCTTCAACGCATGAGATTTGTCTTTCACAACCTGGCTACGATGTTTCAAGCCACAAACTGAATAAAATTGTTCTCGATATAATCCCTCTCAACCCCCAGAAGATTTTCAAGACCACTATTTAATAAATCCTACTAACTAACTACTCATTAACCGCTTTCAAAAAAAGCGGCCAAGTGCGAGTCGGACTCGCCCATGAAGGGTTCCGTATTTAGGCGATTTATGACGTATAAAAAAAAACTACTTACTAGATCTCGTTCAAACCAATTTTCGGTGGAAGTTTACATGGTAATGTACATCATATATTTTTTTTAGTTTTATCATTCTCTTATTTTAGAAGTTACTGGGGGGGGGGGGGACACACATTTTACCACTTTGGAAGTGTCTCTCGCGCAAACTATTCAGTTTAGGAAAAAATGATATTAGGAACCTCAATATCATTTTTGAAGACCTATCCATAGATACCCCACACGTATGGGTTTGATGAAAAAAAAATTTTTGAGTTTCAGTTCGAAGTATGGGGAACCCCAAAAATTTATTGTTTTTTTTTCTATTTTTGTGTGAAAATCTTAATGCGGTTCACAGAATACATCTACTTACCAAGTTTCAACAGTATAGTTCTTATAGTTTCGGAGAAAAGTGGCTGTGACATACGGACGGACAGACAGACGGACAGACGGACAGACGGACAGACAGACAGACAGACATGACGAATCTATAAGGGTTCCGTTTTTGCCATTTGGCTACGGAACCCTAAAAAGGAGGTTCTCAGTTTGACCCGTATGTATGTATATTTATTTGTTCGCGTTTATCTCGCGTTTGGCTGAACCGATTTTGATGCGGTTTTCAGAAAAGTGTTTGTTACATTCTGGAGAAGGTTTTAGTATACATAGATCTGAGCTGATGCTGAACCCTGGCTGTTCCTAGTGGAACTCAGGTTTGGTGCAACATAGGCAGGCTGGTCATCCGACACGCCTTGATGAGAACTTGGGAGAGCAGTACCTACCCAAGATAGAGCTGATGCTGAACCCTTGATGTACCTAGTGGAACTCAGGATGTACCTTGTGGAACTCAGGTTTGGTGCAACATAGGCCCACGCTATTTTGGTCATCCCTCACCTCTTGATGAACACTTGGGAGAGCAGTACCCAAGATAGAGCTGATCCTGTACCCTGGCTGTACCTAGTGGAACTCAGGTTTGGTGCAACATAGGCCCAAGCTATTTTGGTCATCCGTCACATCTTGATGAGCACTTGGGAGAGCAGTACCCAAGATAGAGCTGATGCTGAACCCTGGCTGTACCTAGTGGAACTCAGGTTTGGTACAACGTAGGCCCACGCTATTTTGGGCATTCGTCACATCTTGATGAGCACTTGGGAGAGCAGTACCCAAGATAGAGCTGATGCTGAACCCTGGATGTACCTAGTGGAACTCAGGTTTGGTGCAACATAGGCCAACGCTATTTTGATCATCCGTCATATTTTGATGAGCACTTGGGAGAGCAGTACCCGAAATAGAGCTGATGCTGAACCCTGGCTGTACCTAGTGGAACTCAGGTTTATTGCAACACAGGCCCACGCTATTTTGGTCATCCGTCACATCTTGATGAGCACTTGAGAGAGCAGTACCCAAGATAGAGCTGATGCTGAACCCTGGCTGTACCTAGTGGAACTCAGGTTTGATGCAACATAGGCCCACGCTATTTTGATCATCCGTCACCTCTTGATGAACACTTGGGAGAGCAGTACCAAAGATAGAGCTGATCCTGTACCCTGGCTGTACCTAGTGGAACTCAGGTTTGGTGCAACATAGGCCAACGCTATTTTGATCATCCGTCATATCTTGATGAGCACTTGCGAGAGCAGTACCCGAAATAAAGCTGATGCTGAACCCTGGCTGTACCTAGTGGAAATCAGGTTTGTTGCAACATAGGCCCACGCTATTTTGGTCATCCGTCACATCTTGATGAGCACTTGAGAGAGCAGTACCCAAGAAAGAGCTGATGCTGAACCCTGGCTGTACCTAGTGGAACTCAGGTGTGGTACAACATAAGCCCACGCTATTTTGGGCATTCGTCGCATCTTGATGAGCACTTGGGAGAGCAATACCCATTATAGAGCTGATGCTGAACCCTGGCTGTACCTAGTGGAACTCAGGTTTGGTGCAACATAGGCCAACGCTATTTTGATCATCCGTCATATCTTGATGAGCACTTGGGAGAGCAGTACCCGAAATAAAGTTGATGCTGAACCCTGGCTGTACCTAGTGGAACTCAGGTTTGTTGCAACATAGGCCCACGCTATTTTGGTCATCCGTCACATCTTGATGAGCACTTGGGAGAGCAGTACCCGAAAAAGAGCTGATGCTGAACCCTGGCTGTACCTAGTGGAACTCAGGTTTGTTGCAACATAGGCCCACGCTATTTTGGTCATCCGTCACATCTTGATGAGCACTTGAGAGAGCAGTACCCAAGATAGAGCTGATGCTGAACCCTGGCTGTACCTAGTGGAACTCAGGTTTGATGCAACATAGGCCCACGTTATTTTGGTCATCCGTCACATCTTGATGAGTACTTGGGAGAGCAGTACCCAAGATAAAGCTGATGCTGAACCCTAGCTGTACCTAGTGGAACTCAGGTTTGGTGCAACATAGGCCCACGCTATTTTGGTCATCCGTCACATCTTGATGAGCACTTGGGAGAACAGTACCTAAGATAGAGCTGATGCTGAACCCTGGCTATACCTAGTGGAACTCAGGTTTGGTGCAGCATAGGCACACTTTGTTTTGGTTAACCGACTTGTCGTCGTGTGCCTATGTTGCAGAGTTCCACTAGGTGGGTCGATCAACTTTTTTCAAATCGCCTGCGGTTTCCAGAAAAGTGTTTGTTACAGTCTGGAGAAGGTTTGAAAAACCAATCGGACCCGGTAGGTGGCGATGCTATCGGTATACCTACCAACAAATTTAAGTTGCTGAAACCGATTTAGATAAAATAGTGGGAGTGGGAGTCGGACTCGGACTGGGACTGGGACTGGGACTGAAAGTGGGAGTGGCAGTGGGAGCAATATATGTACATACAAATCGTTTGGCACCGAAATGTCATATTGTGTTTTGTCGCGACTATCATCGAGTTATGCCATCACCAACATTAGTAGGTAGTTACTTACTAGCCCAAAACTAAATGGAGAGCTTAACAAACTATTATTTTAGCCCAAAACCTGAAATAAATGAAGTACCTATCACTAAAAAGTAAAAAATAAAATAAAATAAATAAAAAAGAATAAAAAAATAAAAATAAACAAAAAGAAAACCAAAACAAAATAACTTAATAGATACCTACTGAATTACACTAAAACTAAGTGGAGAGCCTAACAAACTAGAATTTTAGCCCAAAACCTAAAATAACTGTAGTACTTATCACTAAAAAGTAAAAAATAAAATAAGTAAATAAAATAAAAAAAAGAAAATGAAAACAAAATAACGTAATATAACTTCTTAAAAAAAGACTTCAAAAAACCAACCCACTGAAAAGCACAAAATAATTTTTATATGGCACCCCTATACGTGTCCAGTTCCTATCCTGTCGTAAACCAAATTTCTGCCATTTATGGCCTACTACTTACTTTACTAACTACTACTTACTTTACTAACTACTTACTTACTTTAACTAGTACTTACTTTAGTAATTAATACCAAAATAGTAGGTTTTACCAAACCTGAGTTCCACTAGGTACATCCAGGGTTAAGCATCAGTTCTATCTTGGGTACTGCTCTCCCAAGTACTCATCAAGACGATTCGAATGACCAAAACAGAGTATGCCTATGTTGCACCAAACGTCAGTTCCACTAGGTACAGCCAGGGTTCAGCACCAGCTCTATCTTGGGTACTGCTCTCCCAAGTGCTCATCAAGATATGACGGATGACCAACATAGCGTGGGCCTATGTTGCAACAAACCTGAATTCCACTAGGTACAGCAAGGGTACAGCAACAGCTCTATCTTGGGTACTGCTCTCCCAAGTACTCATCAAGACTAGTCGGATGACCAAATCAGAGTGTGCCTATGTTGCACCAAACCTGAGATCCACTAGGTACAGCCAGGGTTCAGCATCAGCTCTATCTTGGGTACTGCTCTTCCAAGTGCTCATCAAATGACCAAAATAGCGTGGGCATATATTGCATCAAACGTCAGTTCCACTAGGTACAGCCAGGGTTCAGCACCAGCTCTATCTTGGGTACTGCTCTCCCAAGTGCTCATCAAGATATGACGGATGACCAACATAGCGTGGGCCTATGTTGCAACAAACCTGAATTCCACTAGGTACAGCAAGGGTACAGCAACAGCTCTATCTTGGGTACTGCTCTCCCAAGTACTCATCAAGACTAGTCGGATGACCAAATCAGAGTGTGCCTATGTTGCACCAAACCTGAGATCCACTAGGTACAGCCAGGGTTCAGCATCAGCTCTATCTTGGGTACTGCTCTTCCAAGTGCTCATCAAATGACCAAAATAGCGTGGGCATATATTGCACCAAACCTGAGTTCCACTAGGTACATCCAGGGTTCAGCATCAGCTCTATCTTGGGTACTGCTCTCCCAAGTACTCATCAAGACTAGTCGGATGACCAAATCAGAGTGTGCCTATGTTGCACCAAACCTGAGATCCACTAGGTACAGCCAGGGTTCAGCATCAGCTCTATCTTGGGTACTGCTCTTCCAAGTGCTCATCAAATGACCAAAATAGCGTGGGCATATATTGCACCAAACCTGAGTTCCACTAGGTACAGCCAGGGTTCAGCATCAGCTCTATCTTGGGTACTGCTCTCCCAAGTGCTCATCAAGACGTGTCGGATGACCAAAACAGCGTGTGCGTATGTTGCACCAAACCTGAGTTCCACTAGATACAGCCAGGGTTCAGCATCAGCTCGGATCTAGGTATACTAAAACCTTCTCCAGAAAGTAAGAAAAACTTTTCTGAAAACCGCATCAAAATCAGTTCAGCCAAACGCGAGATAATCGCGAACAAATACATATACATACATACGGGTCAAACTGAGAACCTCCTTTTTTTTGAAGTCGGTTAAAAATAGCCAGGGAGGCTCGCGGGCCGCAAGTGACGGGTTCACGGGCCGCATGCGGCCCGCGAGCCGCAGATTGCCGACCGCCGGGTTAGGGGCTTGAAACTGCGTAGCCAGGTTGTGAAAGACAAATCTCATGCGTTGTATAATAATTAAATTAACAAATGATTAACCGTCCCTACTGCTATCTTTTGCTGCATAATGTTCTAAGCTACTCTGATAAAATTTATTATTTAATACAAAGTACATTATAAATTTAGAAATACTTATCATTAAAGTAGGTACACACAATAAATAGACACAATCATCAAAAATACTTTAAACTAAGAAATATACTAGAAATAACCTTAACTATAAATACAACTAAACCTACACATAAAAACTAATCAAACAACCCACCCCACATCGCCCCCGATGCAAAGGTGCCCATCACGCTTGCTGCGTTGCCGCGTTGAACCGCGATGGACAACCTCTGCGCCAGGAACGACCCGGAGCGGGGGTCGAGGCCTCTCTCCTGCAAGCGACGCCCCAGCTCCCCGAGAAAGGTAGCTACTCTGTAGAATATAAATAACCATCAATATACAAATCCACGCGTACGAAGTCGCGGGCAACAGCTAGTTTATATATATATAGATAGATGTGGAAACGAACAAAAGCCAATGTAAATTATGCGGCAACAAGCTGAAGGTAAGGATGTTGTATTTTTATTCTTTTACAAGTTAACATCACTCACTCTCGCATTCATTGTTTCTTAAACCTTAAACCACGTCGATAACCTATACAATCATTCCATTCCATTTTCTTTCCTTTTCATACACTAGCGTAGATATATACTAATCCTGCCTCTTTCACGCAAGGCTAAACTACGACAATACTAAAGGGAAAGCTTTATAAAAAGCGCTTAATGATAAGGGTAACCCTTATTAAGGGATTGCAAGGCGTATAGGCTAGCGGTAAGCAATTGCAAAGGGCTAGCCTTATTTTTGGCTGAGCTTTTCGGTAAGGGTAAGTCAAATGAATGGGCTTGCAGTTCAAAATGGAGAGTCTTATAATGTGTTAGCCGTGTGTAAGGGACGCCCATTGAAAGGCTTTTCTCGCGGAAAGGGTTGATCGGTCCCTGGTCAAAAGTGACGTTTATGTTTGAAGATATTTTCTCCGGCTGCCACATAGGCCATATAACTTCACGGCACTGCCATTGTCTAAGCGTATATTTTCAGGTGGGATAATCCCTACTAGTATTATAATTGGGAAAATAACTATGTTTGTCTGTCTGTTACCTCTTTACGCTTAAGCCATCGTATGCCGAAGCGCGGATCCACGTACGAGGAAAATATTAGAAAAAAGCAACAACGGTTGCACTCCGCGAGTGCCGATAGAAGTGTAAACTCACCTCACTAATATGTTACCGACGCCCGGTAACACGATACATACGTTTAGCGGAGGTATTCTATTTATTTATTATATATTATTATCATTCTCAAATAAGATCACACTTTTTCATTGACATGTTTATTTACATACTGCCATGACAACGTCAAATTATTTGAACATAGGTAAAGAGTCTTGAAAAGGAGTCCGCAATATAAATGTCAAATAACATTGAGTTTTTCTTTATTGATTTAAATGCCATTTAAATTATGAGTGGCCACCTTACGGGGCTTACGGTCACGTGATCGCCGCTAAAGAAGTTTTCACTTCAAAAATAATCACGGCACACGAGAGGTTAAACCACTGAACCAATTTAGAAAGATAAAACTTGGTATGGAGATAGTTTGTGGCCCGGGGATGGATTTAGGATAGTTTTTATCAATCATCATCATCATTCCACAGTCCACACAGATGAAGACAATAGTATAATAATTGTCCAAACATTTTTTGGAAATCCTTTTATACACATGCTATAAGCATTATAAACATCATCTTTAGTAAATGATGATTTTCCTCAGAACTCACTACATCATTATACGAGCTAACAAGCAATATGTCATGTGAGTGGTCATCTTTACTGGAGTGAACTCCCCGGCGTACCCTGCGGTTGGATATCGCCTATAAATCAAAGGCAGGAGACCGCGGCGCAATAAAGGGGCAGTGCCCGCATGGTGCACGTGTATAGAAAATAGGGATGATGACACATGTTGAATTTTATAACAAAATTTAGTTAAATAGATAGCAAACGAGCAATTTATCACAATAATGTGGATATGAAAACTAGCAAAAAGCAGAGCTTTGTAAGGGCTCGCGGAGTTTTTCTACCTAAACGTACCGGACCGCCACTTTGGTCCAATCCGAGGCTTGTTTCATGTTCGATCGAGCGGGTAAGAAATATACTAACCGGACCCCGGTTGCTGTCCGGTACGCTTGCCTGTCACAGCTTTACTTTCTCCATTAAAAACGTGTCCAGACGACAAAATCAAATTGCCAATATCATCCACACGTAATATACAATTTCATAAGCGCTTATTACATCCTACACGGTCGTCCAGTACTTTTTGTAAGGAAGCTAACTGGCTAACATAACGTTGGGTCAGCGAGCCAATGTCCTTGAATTTAATTTTTGCGTCCACACCACACAATTGAGCGAAAAACTATCCCGTCTGGATACCTACTGGCGATAATCACGCTGCTCCGCACATAAACACACACACACACACACACACAGTTCCACTAGGTACAGCCAGGGTTATCCATCAGCTCTATCTTGGGTACTGTTCTTCTAAGTGCTCATCAAGACGTGTCAGATGACCAAAACAGCGTGTGCCTACGTTGCACCAAACCTGAGTTCCACTAGGTACAGCCAGGGTTCAGCATCAGCTCTATATTGGGTACTAATTTCCTAAGTGCTCATCAAGACGAGTCGGATGACCAAAACAGCGTGTGCCTACGTTGCACGAAACCTGAGTTCCAATAAGCACAGCCAGGGTTCAGCATCAGCTCTATCTTGGGTACTGCTCTCCCAAGTGCTCATCATGACGAGTCGGATGTCCAAAACAGCGTGTGTCTATGTTGCATTAAACCTGAATTCCACTAGGTACAGCCAAGGTTCAGCATCAGCTCTATCTTGGGTACTACTTTCCTAAGTACTCATCAAGACGAGTTGCATGACCAAAACAGCGTGTGCTGTGGTATAAAACCCGAGCTCCACTAGGTACTGTCAGGGTTCAGCATCAGCTATCTTGGGTACTTAACTGGTCTACCCAGTGATTACATGACGAGTCGGATTTCCAAAACAGCGTGTGTCTATATATGTTACAGTTACATACAAGTTGCAGTCGTGTATCGGCCCTAAGTCACTGAAGTTTGTATCATCTAAACTTTATTTATAATTTTAGCAGTTCAAAGCAATAGTAACAGGACAAAGGTACTTGAGCTCGTTTAAGCTAACTCTGTACCGTGTTTGATAGCACAGACTTATTGTAGAAGTATTATTATTATTTTAAACGTAATAATTTCATAGAAATTTAAAAAAAAACGCATCTTTGTGATCTTGCTTACGTAAGAACTATGAAAACCCCCACCCTCCCCCAAGTAAGAAGAAAACTGAAAAAAAAAAACGGGTTGTACTCTGGGAGTGCCTGCGGAAGTGAAAACTACAAATATTACATCTACAGCCTTTTTCTATGCTGACACCGGATGTCATCTTGACTTTTGCAGTTTTAATTTCCTATATTTATTAAACACAATGAAGGATGCTATACAAATCTATGCCTTGCTTTGCCTTTAATATTCCTTGAGAACCGATAACTCCAGAAATATCTAGGTACCTACATTTTGTACCTACATGTGTATTATGAGTCACATTTCACCCAAGCGAAGCCGGGTTTTCATCTAGTATATTTATAAAGTACTCACTCATTTTCTTTCGCTATTTCTTCGTCACTTTTTTCATTAATAGATGCACTTTGTTCAATTTCCATATTTTAAACACTTTATATATGTCGCAGTCAGATCGTATAATGCGCCGATTTACATTACGGCTAGCCGTTTTCAAAAACAGGGGCGTTTTGAAATGCGGCGGTTCGACGATTAGCCGGATTGTCATTGCGATACGTTCTTCAATAAGGCGGCCCACGTTTAGCCGCATCGTATCTACCAGTATCTACTCGTAGTGACCAGTTCTTTCGGTCGCCTACGTAACTGGTTCATATATTACTTCCTCATCTTTCTTGACGCTGAACACTGAGGATAACTCAGTTACTTTAATCTGTGTGTCATACCATAAAGTTTGTGCCACGGGCTTAAATCCGTTTCATTTAAAAATAAATGGTAACAATTATACAACAGTAACATATATAATACAAATAAATTCAAATTTTAATCCAAATACCAAGTTATAATGGTAATAGCTGATTAACAACACTCAAGGTCACGCCGATTTCACGCCGATTATTTATCGGCGGCGGCGGCGTGGCAAAAAAACCCGGCGGCGGCGGCGCGCCGGCGTGGCGCACACGTCTAAACTGGAGTTTGACAATGTTTGCAATTTAATTTATTTTTACCATGGTATGTACATGTGTTTCTTTTCCAAAACATTTCCCTCACAACTTAAATAGACGGGCTATTTCTGGGCGGTTTGTCCTTTGGGCATCTGAGGGCCTACCGCGAACCACGTTCGACGTGTTGCCTCCCTGTCACACTTAAGTACAAATTTACAAGTGCGACAGAGAGACAACACGTCGAACGTGGTTCGCGGTAGACCCTCTGAAGCTACCTAACGAACCTAACCTACTTACCGACCTACGCTTTTTTCCCCAAAGTGTAATGTTTTCACGGACGTCTCACTAAATCAATAGATAGGTAGGTTAGGTTCGTTAGGTAGCTTCAGATGCCCGAAGAACAAACCGCTCAGAAATAGGAGCCCCGCGAAGCGGGGCTCCGTCTAGTTAAGTTGCGAAGGAAATGTTTTTTGAAAAGAAACAGTCCGACGAACTTCAGGATTGATGGACACCCCAGCGTTTGTCATAGTTTGTTGTTGTTATGTCAGGCAGCGCCACGATTGTTAAAAATGGGAACTAAAAACTGTCAAAGCGGCGGCTATTGACTCGCTGTATTACATTACGGCTAGCCGTGTTGAAGAACCTATGGCGCCGAATACATTCCGGCGGATTCTCATTCAGCCGCACTCAATCCGGCTAATCGTTAAACCGCCGCATTTCAAAACGCCCCTGTTTTTGAAAACGGCTAGCCGTAATGTAATACGTCGGATTATACGATCCGACTGCGACATACTTATACACGAATTTTACGAGTACACAGACGGTCGAGCCATCAGCAGTCACCATCCATGGGTGTGCGTAGCACGCTGTAACACACACGCACATTCGCGCAAGCGCCCTGCGCTGCCTAAACGAAACAGCAGGCTCAGGCATACATTTTCGCCGCGCGGTAGAAAGAGAGGGTTACGTCTTACGCTCTCGCGAGTAAAAATTTTTCCCCATCACAAAAAGTGCACAGCGCCGCTAAAGAAGTTTTCACTTTAATAAGATATGTTCGACCCCCTTCACCTCAAAATCGTCTTACGTAATAAATGAATGGCGCCAAAACTGTTTACCGAACTGAAAATACCCGATTTAAGTTTGCTAACACAACATGACTGATCAGTTCATCAGCGCAGTGGCGTAGCGTGGGTCTCGGCCGCTCGGGGCGGATGAAAATTTTTCCGCCCCCTAGCTTACGTATTTCAATATAATAAGTGCGACTAAAATAGTTCAAATATTTATACGATATTATTGGTATTTTATCAGAAATTTTGCCGCCCCCTAAAAGTGCCGCTCGGGGCGGGCCGCTACGCTACTGCATCAGCGTCACAAAACATACGAGTGAATTGACCTCCGCAGTGAATATACAGCAAGATTGATTATTCTAGTAGGTATTCACAGAAACTTAATTGCTAAATTGGGAATCAAACCAAGCGAAGCGAGGTGGGTCTGAATCCAAAATGTTAACCCACTTTTGTATTCATCGTTGTTAATAGCGTAAGCACCATCGACATTATTGAAATTGAAAACACCAAATAAGTACCTATTGTTGTCTGAGTACCCACAACACAAATCTTCTTGAGCTTTTCTGGGGCTTAGTCAATTTGTAAGTATAAGAATGTCCAATATTTATTTATTTACTACAAACGCCATCTGTTAGAGAAATAAATAGTTAACATTAGCACGAATGTCAATTCATAATTTTGCCAACAGATGGCGCTAGTAGTAATACAAAGTGTTATTACATTATTTTTTAATTTAGGTTTATAAAATGATATTTTTATGTTTGATAACACATCTAGACATGAATTTAACTTACTATGTTAAATCTCAAACGTAACAGTGCAGTAGTTTTTCCGTAAAGTGTACCACAAGAATGCATAGTTTGTCGAATAGTGATAGGGCTCGCTTCGCTCGCCCTAATAAAATATTGAAAGATTACAAAAATACAGGACCTGAAAGTTTCAAAATTTAAGTTTTTTTTAACTTCCAAAAACGATAAAAGCAATATTCGATTCCTTACATTTCATCCAAAAAAATATTGTATAGCAACTATATACATAAACGCAATATTTCACCGACAAAAACGCAATTTTATTGTTTTGTCCATACTACAAGATGGGCTCCCAGAGACCTTGACGTCACGCAGTGTTGCCAGGGCTCTGGAGTCATAAGTTACGTTTCGTTTCCCTAAAAGTCACGTTTTTGCTGCTTAAGTCACATTTTTAGGGTTCCGTAGCCAAATGGCAAAAAACGGAACCCTTATAGATTCGTCATGTCTGTCTGTCTGTCCGTCTGTCTGTCCGTCTGTCTGTCCGTCTGTCTGTCCGTCTGTCTGTCCGTCTGTCTGTCCGTCCGTATGTCACAGCCACTTTTCTCCGAAACTATAAGAACTATACTGTTGAAACTTGGTAAGTAGATGTATTCTGTGAACCGCATTAAGATTTTCACACAAAAATAGAAAAAAAAACAATAAATTTTTGGGGTTCCCCATACTTCGAACTGAAACTCAAAATTTTTTTTTTCATCAATCCCATACGTGTGGGGTATCTAATCTATGGATAGGTCTTCAAAAATTATATTGAGGTTCCTAATATCATTTTTTTCTAAACTGAATAGTTTGCGCGAGAGACACTTCCAAAGTGGTAAAATGTGTGTCGTCCCCCCCCTAACTTCTAAAATAAGAGAATGATAAAACTAAAAAAAATATATGATGTACATTACCATGTAAACTTCCACCGAAAATTGGTTTAAACGAGATCTAGCAAGTAGTTTTTTTTTAATACGTCATAAATCGCCTAAATACGGAACCCTTCATGGGCGAGTCCGACTCGCACTTGGCCGCTTTTATAGTATGGTTTGGTAAATCGATTTAGTTTAGAAAGATCTAAAAGAGAAGAAAAATCTACTAACCTTATATGATTTTTCTTTATACTTAATGCTATTTGCGATCGATTTCATGAATTGTAAGTTCCTTTTTTTTCTTGATTTTTTTCTTGTTGAAAACGAAAAAGAAAATTACGATAATAAGTTATTATAAAGTCAGTCAAATTACTTTGTCAGTAGAAGAGGGCGCGAAATTAAAATTTTCTATGGGAAGACCCGTCCCGTCGCGCCTACATTTTTTAAATTTGACGCTTTTTTCTACTTACTGAAATGGCTTTACAGACTATAGTATAGGCCTGTCCAGACGAGGACAATTTTTCGCCGGTGATTGAATTGTCCGATCGGGTCGGGACGTGCGGACGCAAACGCCAATTTGGCCCGCCGATTATGACCGATACTACCGATACAATGGGGTGCGGACGCAAGAATACCAATTTGTGACGCTAGTTTTCGCGGTTAGGGGCATTTTTAGGGTCCCGTACCTCAAAAGGAAAAAACGGAACCCTAATAGGATCACTCGTGCGTCTGTCTGTCTGTCTGTCCGTCCGTCTGTCACAGCCTATTTTCTCCGAAACTACTGGACCAATTAAGTTGAAATTTGGCACACATATGTAAATTTGTGACCCAAAAATGGACGTGTAACGTAAATAAATGAATTTTAAATATGGAGGCCATTTTTGGGGGGTAAATGAGAAAATTATAAAATAAAGTTTTTCAAACTATATCGTGTTACATATCAAATGAAAGAGCTCATTGTAAGAATCTCAAATATATTTTTTTTATAATTTTAGGATAAATATTTTAGCAGTTATTCAAGAAAATAGGCAAAAAATGACCATTCCCCCCCTTTATCTCCGAAACGATTGGGTCTAAAATTTTGAAAAAAATACACAAAATAGTTCTTTACCTATAGATGACAGAAAAATCTATTAGAAATATTAGAAATGTACAGTCAAGCAACTTATCACCATAAAATTAAAATTGATGAAACTGGCCAAATTGGTGTTTGCGTCCGCGCGTCCTGTTTTGATCGGATAGTTTGGTCGGAGTGGGGGGGGGGGGGGATTGTCTTCGTCTGGGCACGCCTTAATCTACCAACCTTAACCCAGTCACATCAGTCCACAAACTACTAAGAAGATACGAGTCACAGTCAGTCAGTGCGAAAAAAAAGTTTTAAAATTTTACACTGTCGCGGTGTGGAAGCGCGAACGCGAGTGTGGAGTCGATTTCCCTGTCTGCGAATCTTTAATCAAAAGAAAATAAAAAAGTATATGCGTAAATAATTTACCCCCGGATAAAATTAATGGTTTTAGAGCGCTCAAAAATCTCAAAATGACTGATGCAGTACAATGAGTAGTATAGATACAGACTAAAAGAAATGAATCATTACACTGAAAAAAACTACTACTATCAAACTATATAACACCGTCACGTCAAGGTAACAAGTCTCATTTTGCCATGACTGATAATAAACATGATTGTTGATGTAACGTCAAGGGTCAGTGCAAGTGTCAAATTTCTAGAGTTCCTAAATTATACGAATTGCAAAAATAAACTTGTCAAAAAATCGACTATCTTAAAAAGTCACAAAAATTGCCTCAAAATCAAAAGTCACGCACATGTCACACGAGAAGGCGAAAAGTCACGAAAAATGTGACTTTTGTGACCATCTGGTAACGCTGACGTCACGTTCCCTTGCCGTTTTGTATAGGGCGTTTCGCGAGTGAAGTGCGACTGTCGGCCTTTGACTACAATTTCTGACTTTTGTGTTACTTTAATGCAATGGGTCCCATATAGACATTTGATCCTAAAAACAAACCCGATTGATTGATACCATAAATGAAAATTAGTCATGTAGCCCAGCGGTTCTCAATCTTTTTTTTTGACGGAACCCTTTTGGAAAGCGAAATATTTGATGGAACCCTACAATAAAACAATAGTTTTTAGAAGTGTATTTTTTTATTAATAAGCATAATAATTATGCTTATTTTATTATTCTAAATTCTTGCGGAACCCCTGCAGGGGTGTCGCGGAACCCTAGTTCCGCGGAACACACTTTGAGAATGGCTGATGTAGCCTATTGTATTGCCAGGAAAAATGGAAATCTTTTTATTTATTTATTATTAACTGATCGGCGATTGGCCCTAGTCACACGTGATGCAATGTGAAGACAGAGCCTAAGATCAGGCGTGGCTCACTCCACGATTTCGCCGCGTCGCTACAAGTACCTACAGGTACATGCGGCCCACACCAATTTTGGGGTCTAGCCATAGTAGTTGCCGCGCACCGCTACGGAACGGACGCCTGCTCGCCCTTGCGCCACCTAGCGGTCATACGAGTATCTGTTGTAATAGACGCATTTTGTTAGAGAGTGAATCTACAGAAGAGTCACTCTCTAACAAAAGGCGTAATAGTAATTATTCTGTGCTAAGATGAAGCTCACCGGATCAGTAATCGCCTGTTCACTCTTGCTTTATGGAGACCGAGGTCATATTTCTCAGGGAATACAGATGGCTGGACCGCATTCCATTCCATAGCCGTCCGTACCAAAAAAGACGAGGCAAATCGTTTCGTGCGGACAAATGGAAGTGACTTGACGGTTACTAGATCCACACTTCTAGCTATTTTGGTAAATTCAAACATTTAGTGACCAATCAGTCACATCACAACTTTTTTATGCCGGGTATATTTATGGGGAAGGGATATATACTTGGTTGTAATATGTGTCAGTCATGCGGATCGTTTTTTGTTGTCAATACTCTATATATACTCTTATATTCCGTCGCTGGTGTGAGGTTTCTGGGTCGCGTCGGCCCAGACCTGTGTGGCTACCACCAGTTTGGCACTAACATAAACGCTATTGAGAACTTAACTTACTTTCTATGCACCTCGCTCGTACTCGCATATTAGTGCGTGCGTGTTAGTTATAAGTAAATTACGTAGACGTTAGTTTTGACACTGTCAGTGACTCATGGTACGGGTACTGGAGCGTTCTAGCGAGTCATCCTTAAATCACGTTTCACGTCAATGTGGCTTTCGTCCTTGTGGCCCACAATAACATTATAATACACCTGCATTTTCCGTCCAAGGAACCGCTTAGCTCGCGCGACATAATTGGGTTCCCCTTTGATCTCCAGCTTAATTCCCTCATTGTCCGCCGAGATTCGTGTGTAATGGAAAAATTCCCGGCCGGCCCTACATTGCCGGCCCGAGCTGTTTGGATGCGGCTTATGAGCGTTAAAATTTAATTATAATGGATAATTCAGGCTTTTGATAAAATTAGAATATATACGGCCATATTCGAACTTTAAGATACGTCAAATACTAGAGATTGAAACGATATGGAATGGATATGTCAGCGTCAAACAAGTGTCAAAAGTGACGTTTCTTCAAACAAACTCGTCACTTTTGACACTTGTTTGACACTGACATATCCAATCCATTTCGTTTCAATCTCTAGTATTTGACGTATCTTAAAGTTCGAATATGGCCGATAGTGTGTGGTATGTTTTGTGTGAAAAACAAGATTGCAAGGGCTCAGGAGCGAGATAAGAATTAAATTTGAGCACACATTAGGGACTCGCTAGGCGGGTTCTCTGTTAGGGGTAGGCGCTTTTCGCTACATACGGTTTTCCTCGTTTTATCGGCTGCGCTTGTAGCGCGTAGCTCGCGCTGGGAGTGAATGTGATATTCTTAATGCTGCTGTAAATTATGTATTTTTTATGTAAACTGCATTTTTATATCTTTGTCCCGAGTATGTTTGATTTTTAACCAATATTTTTTTTTCCAGGTAAGAATAGATCTTTGCAGTTTTTTTGGAGAGGACAGACCAACCTGGGTATGTAAAATTATACAATTGGGGCTTGTCCTTATATCAAATATACATAGCTTCTGGCAGGGCAATCTTAGTACGTTTATTATTTTCTGTATGCCTTATCCACCGTGAAAAAAAACGTATAAACGTATAAATACGTATAAATATGGGTTGCCATATTTATACGTATTCACAATCATACACATTTTTATTCACAAAGCCATTCTAAACACAATAGGGCTTAATAACAAGCGTTTAAGGTCTCATTTCGCTCGCGTTCACCCAGAGCTTCACATGGCAAAGCTTTGTAGTCACACGCAGATGTCGTCACCGGTGATACCGCAGTAGGAATTGGACTTGCAGGCCAATTCGAACTTACATTCCAATGTCGAAATGATGCCATTTTGCTATCAGTGTCAAAAGTGATGCTTTTGTTTGATGAAACGTCACTTTTTACATCCAATCCATGTCGTATCTTTAGCAAATTATTGACGTATCTTAAAGTTCGAATCAAGCCTTCGGACATGCAATTCTCAGAATTTTCCCGAAGGGAAATGCAGACTTACAAGTATCTCTTACAAAATGCTCCGACGGAATTGAATTTGGCCGTAGCACGTCTACGCCGTAGCGACCGCTACGAGCCGTAGAGCCACCTACGACAATCAATCCCGCTGCATACACTGTGAATATAAAATGGTACATTTCTACGACTTTGCCCAAGTAGGTTGACAATTTTAGAGATGTTTGGCGTGCCGTATAGCCGTATAAGTATTAAGATATTTTTTATCTGAAAGCTTAAGGTTTTATGGCTCAAACCCATATATTAATTTGGATTGATTGCTTGTGGTCGCTCTATGGTCGGGGAAAGTATATATTTCTATGTATTTAAAATATTTAGTTGGAGTTTTAATGGTGGATCGACAATCTCTTGTTATTATTCAGTCCGGTCAGCCTGAGATAAATCGTAGCACAGCTTAGAAGGAATGTACAACTTTCTACTAGCATGCTCACTTGCTCAGTCAGTAAACTGCTCATTAAGAAAAGGGATAGGATCTGGCACAAAATTACACGTCTAGATTAATTTAATAACAAAACACCAGCTTTAAGAAAACGCCCTCGAAAACGTAACCATGGCAACGAGTGACCAATAAAATATTTGATTCTCATTTATTTCATCCGTTAAACGTTGTATTTTTAAAGGAAAATTAGACAAAATAATGTTTTTGTATCCCTTATGCATTCAAATTGTCACGTTTTGGCCAAGCCGACTTTCCTCTTGTGAATCGAAAATGATAGTACCGAAAGGTATTTGGGGAAAATTTCCTGTTTTTCTTTTATTCAAAGTCCTCTATATTCAAGACACGACAAAAAGATACTGACGATACTGTAATGGTATAATAGCTCCCTCTTCTGTATTATTCAATAAGGGTGCTGGCTTTATGCCATACCTACACGCCTATAAAAACCGGCCAAGTGCGAGACGGACTCGCACACGGAGGGTTCCGCACCATCAACAAAACATAGAGCAAAACAAGCAAAAAAACGGTCACCCATCCAAGTACTGACCCCGCCCGACGTTGCTTAACTTCGGTCAAAAATCACGTTTGTTGTATGGGAGCCCCACTTAAATCTTTATTTTATTCTGTTTTTAGTATTTGTTGTTATAGCGGCAACATAAATACATCATCTGTGAAAATTTCAACTGTCTAGCTATCACGGTTCGTGAGATACAGCCTGGTGACAGACGGACGGACGGACGGACGGACAGCGGAGTCTTCGTAATAGGGTCCCGTTTTTACCCTTTGGGTACGGAACCCTAAAAAACAATGGAATAATCATTTTGTAAATAAAACTTCGCAGATAACAATGAAACAGTAAGTAGTAAAAAATATATCTAGAGGAGTAGTTATTCCAATCAAAAGTATTATTTAATGGAACTGACTTTCGAAACTCCGTAAGCGCGATGTAGAACTTGCTAACGCCATCTGTTACAATCTTGTGGCGGTTGATTTGAATCGGCACTGCGTATTTATAGTACACTCTAATTATAGTACGGTAAATTGGATACAAAATTTCAGAGATTAAATGCCAGAACATATCGACTGCATGTTTTATTTAACAGACTTACATTAGGCGGTGTATGTATTCAAGTGAATAAACCATTCATTCATTCATTCATTCATTCATATGAAACTAATATCTTGCATAACATGAGCGATAAATATTTTACCGCACGCACACGTGCACGTGTGGATAAATTACAGCTCGGGGATTCTTTTTCAGTCACTTTGCAAAGATTTCTGACACTAGACAGACACAGGGCCCGATTCGGATTTTGAACTAGATGTCTATTAGACATCACCAAGATACGACAACGATATTTTTAAGATCTAGCCTGTCAAATTTGATATTTCCGCGATTCTGGAGATACTCTTGAACGATTTCCACAAGATATATTATTACAATATTTTAACGTAAAAGTGACATCTGTTGCCCGAATTGAGCTGCAATAGAGAACTAGTTGAAATCTGAACTACAACGTATCTAGTACATATCGTATCGTTTTCTAGTCTAGAACGGATTTTGTTTTCCGAATACCGCGGTCATTCATATCAAGCTAATATCTTGCATAACATGAGCGATAAATATTTTACAGTACATATGGGGCTACTTTTCCGCACTAGTGCGTAAAATAGCACTTTTCGTGCGTATGTCGAAACTTTAAAGTGCCATATGTACTGTAAAACGTTGTTCGATACACGTGCGAATAGGTAATTCGCAACTCGTGTCGATTTAAAACACTCCCTTCGGTCGTGTTTTAATTTATCGCCACTCGTTTCTAATTTCCTCTTTTTCGCACTTGCATCGAAAATAACTATTACCGCACGCGCACGTGCACGTGTGGATAAATTACAGCTCGGGGATTCTTTCTCAGTCGCTTTGCAAAGATTTCTGACATTAGAGAGACGCAGCCACTACTCTGGCCTTTAAACACGAGGAGTGCATAAAGTACTTATTAAAGCAACAAGCAATAACTTTTCTGTGCATTCACAAATTCTTACTGTGATCATAGAGAAAAAATACATAGATTGGTCACTCCATACATCAGTTTTGGTACCAAAAAGACTATTAATTTCATTGTCTACATCTAGCATCGAGTAGCGGAACTATCAGTACTGCTACTTGACAATAGATGTAGCACCGACCGGAAAGTCTTATGTTGTTGAGCATAAGACTTTCCGGTCGGTGGTCGGTCATTAACCAATCAATACCACGAATACGTGTATTCAACAAAGTGAAGTGAAATATAAAATGCATCGGCATACGAAATGGCGCGGCCGTGAACTTGCGACTCGATCGCATTCAGTACACGTGCCGCGTGCATTACGTGTCGAATTAGATTTCGATACCATAATATACACGTAGGGTAACTGCTATAGTTATAGTTATAGTTATTGGCCACTAGATAGTAATTGGCCACTCTTAAGAATAAGACTTCTATTGGCTTGTTACTTTCTGATTTGTTAGGAGTGGCCAATTACTATGTAGTGGCCAATTACTGTAACAGGGTGACAGTTATGTTAAGGCCAATTACTGTTACAGTAATGGGCCACTACTAAAACTCAGAATCTGATCAATTTTTGCATTTGTAAATATTTGTATTTTGAATATAATTTAAAAGTAACAAAAACGCACTCATACTCGTATCCTTTCCTCGCATGTTAAACTTATAAAATCCAATTTTTTACTACGGGGTTTAGAACCAAGTTAGAGGAGTCCATTTTCTCTTTAGGCAAGCGAGAATTCCGTGGCAGTGGAATGAATGTCGCAGATACGTAGCGTTTTATTTCCGCACGTGTCACAATTATTGAACTAAACGTAACGCGTCGCCATTGCACAAATATGACATAATATAAACCGAACGACCGAATTCGGAACATTCGACATAACCTTGGTCCATGCGACGTACCACCGTCAATACTGGTATTTGATAGTGAACCTTATTCTAAGGGCATAAAGTCCTCCGGTGATCAGTTAGGAGTGCTGTTAGTGCAAAGTTAGCCGTATTACATATTTTATCGGAGCTTCGCTTTTATTGCCCCGGATTTTAGGAAGTATTTTCATACGTATGTTTGTTTTCACTGTGACTGTGCCAGAAATAACAAGAGCCCGTACCACGAGTCAGTGACAGTGTCAAAACTGACATTCACGCTATCGAGAACGTAATTTACTTTCTATACATCTCGTTTACGAGTACGAGCGATATGTGTAGAAAGTAAATTACGTTCTCGACGGCGTTTATGTCAGTGCCAAACTGATGGTAGCCGTACAGTTCTTGTTATGTCTTTGCTCACAGGGTTAGTATTGAAATCTGAAAGTATGATAAGGATTCGACCAAATTTTTAGTTAACTATTTGCATTTTTTTAGAACGAATTTGCTGCTTTAATTAGTACGACCAAGGTTTTGACAACCACGTATTATGCACTAAGGTTAATAGTGGCCAAGATATATATTAGTTTAAAAACTTAAAGCTAGCTACTTCTCGTTTATTTGGGGATAATGTGTAGGCAAAATAGTTATTTACGATACAAGTGCGGAAAAGAGGAAATTCGAAACGAGATGACGATATATTAAAACACGACCGAAGGGAGTGTTTTAAATCGACACGAGTTGCGAATTCCCTATTCGCACGTGTATCGTACAACGTTTTACAGTACATATGCCCCTTTAAATATTTGACATAGCAACGAAAAGTGCTTATTTACGCACTAGTGCGGGAAAGTAGCACCATATGTATGTACTGTAAAATATTTTCCATGACTAATTGGTATGTATTAAATGGTCTTATATAATAGTAAATAGGTTAATAGTTCATAATTTTTATAAACAACAAAATGATCTTTTACCTTTATCAATTTTATTGTAAGTAATAAATGCAAATATTTATCAACCTTCTTCTAACTGTATTTTTATCAATTATTGTTCGTGTGTTCTTTATGTTCTGAAAAAAACATTCACAGGCAAAAAGCCGGCACAATGATCATGATGAAAGTTTATTTCAGTTGAAATCTGTATAAATACTTAACTCTCGGACTAAATTCAAAAATATGCCTCCAACTTGCTCCAATCTGAGAACTCATTTCTCTGGGCCCGATTCGGATTTTGAAATAGACATCTATTAGACATCACCAAGATACGATAACGATATGTTTAAGATCTAACCCAGTGGTTCCTAACCTGGGGGTAATTACCCCCGTGGGGGTAAAACTGGTATTTTACGGGGGTAATAAGCTAACCTAATATAACAAATAACAATACAACAAACATACACGTTTTATTTTTTATTACCATTGGGAGGAGGGGTAAAATCTGGTTATCTAGTTAGTCATAGGGGTGACCGGACTGAAAAGGTTAGGAACCACTGATCTAACTTGTCAAATTTGACATTTGCGCGATTCTGAAGATACTCTTGAACGATTTACACAGGATATCACTTAGAGATCCAGTTCACATCTAATAGATATCTAACTCTATCTATCCTAAAAGTGACATTGGTTGCCCGAATTGCGCTGCAAAAGAGAATTAGTTGATATCTAAACTATAACGTATCTAGAATGGATCTAGTACGTGTCGTCTTTTGTGAATATCTTGAAGTTCGAATACGGCAGTCTCTTTATTCTAATCGGCTGGTTCGATTTAGTAAGTATCTTAGCTAAAAATATTAAAATCTCGGATTATGCCAGCGCCATCCGATAGGATCCGAGTGTGAATATTTATTCGTGCATAAGTTAAGCGTTTCACTTTTTAAGCAGCTCAGATTACTTGACTAACCTACCAAGTTTGCGGTGATATTTTACTAATTTAATATACAGATAAATCTGACAATTTATAGCGAGAATTAAGAATAAATTCGTTTATTCATGGCAAACTAAAACTACATTTCATATAAACGTATTACAAAAAACCGGCCAAGTGCGAGTCGGACTCGCGCACGGAGGGTTCCGCACCATCAACAAAAAATAGAGCAAAATAAGCAAAAAAACGGTCACCCATCCAAGTACTGACCCCGCCCGAGTCGCCCGACGTTGCTTAACTTCGGTCAAAAATCACGTTTGTTGTATGGGATCCCCACTTAAATCTTTATTTTATTCTGTTTTTAGTATTTGTTATAGCGGCAACAGAATACATCATCTGTGAAAATTTCAACTGACTAGCTATCACGGTTCGTAAGATACAGCCTGGTGACAGACGGACGGACGGACGGACGGACAGCGGAGTCTTAGTAATAGGGTCCCGTTTTTACCCTTTGGGTACGGAACCCTAAAAAGTATATTTAAAACAAAAAGTTTACCACGAAATGGTCCCGCCACAGCATAATGCTAACCCGAAAGTCAGCTTTAGATACAGAAATGTCTATGCCAATTACCTGTAAAACCCAGACTTTAGACCTATAGCTCTACGGGCATGTCCTAAGCGCTTTCTAAGCGATGGCTTTATGACACACAGGGTTGAACCATAGTAAACAATAGGGTGGTTTCTTTATAATATACAGGGTGGCCAAAAAGTCGTGGATCAAACGAAATAGGGAGATAAAGGAGGTAATTTCAAACAAAAAATCTTTCTACAGCATGGCCATAACTTCATTGCACGAAAAGTTATGAATTTTTTTTTTATGAAACTACCGAGTTTTTTTTACAATTTACACAATAAAAAAATAAATTGACTAAAAGCAATAAAACAAAAGATGTTGAATTGTGACTAGATAATGTATCAATACTACAAAAATTGTATTCATTGAAGAAAAAACAAAAATTCATAACTTTTCGTGCAATGAAGTTATGGCCATGCTGTAGAAAGATTTTTTGTTGGAAATTACCTCCTTTATCTCCCTATTTCGTTTGATCCACGACTTTTTGGCCACCCTGTATATATGTCAATGATTAAATAAATTAAATTGCATTGAAGCGATCGTGAAAGGAACGTTATGGACATACTTTATGGAAATTTAAACGCGTTTCTGTCTCCTTTCCGTCATGGATAAAATATAAAGAATAGATATTGTTAAGAATAGTAAAACTCATATATCCGTTGTCGTAAATCGTCGATCAGCCATCACACATGAAGGCATGTAATGGCGCTATTAAAAGTAAAAGCGGTGTAATTTGTCCTAGGTCGTGTAGCTATGCCGTACGAGTCTAATCACTTTTATTGCTCGAGTTTCTTACGGTGGTTGCAAGAAAGTCTTTAACGTAACTATTAAAGGACAGCTAAGTTAGACTAGTCATGCAAATTACGTAAAGGATCTTCCTACGCATTATTCAATTCAAATAATTTATTTCAGAATAAAATTCCATAAAACATACACAATAAATTAAAATTAACTAAAGTATAATTTAATAAGTTAGTAACATTAAAAATACTTAAAACTATGTTGATAATACTTAAAAACTATGTTAGTATACAAGAAACAAACTACTTACACTATTTAAAATTTATTTCCCCACTGTAGTATGGAGTTGAATCCATCGCCATTATCCCACCTTAAACTGTGTTTCCACACCTTTAGACGCATAAAACCACAAACGCGAATCACCAACTCTACGCAAAAAACCACTTAAGCGAAACACCAACTACGCAAAACACCAACTACGCATAACGCCAACATGAAATTACGCAAAACACAAATCACGCTAAATACCATGTATGCGGAATACCACCTATCACAGTACGCGAAATGCCAACTAACACGATACGCGAAATACCAACTAGATGCATGTCCGCCTTGCCGTCTGTAGACTACAGTTTCAAAATAAGTCGGCCGTTTTGGAAACCATAGGTTCGAAATCTTATGTATTAAAACTATTTATAGTTATAGCTTTGACATTAGTTTTAATTATCTAGACAAGTAGGTCCTTATAAAATGAAACCTCTTTAGATAACGAATGGCTGTTGTTGATGAAAGGTATTATACTTCGATTGTAAATATTATATTTTACAAGTTCCAGTTGGTATTTCGCGTTTGTGGTATTGTAAGTGTTTGGTATATTGCGTAATAAATAAAATCGCCAAACACCACAACACGTCAGGTTGGTATTTCGCGTTTGTGGTATTATGCGTAGTTGGCGTTTTGCGTAATATTTTTTAGAAGTCCGCAAAATACCAAAAAACCTGGGATTGGTATTTCGCGTTTGTGGTTTTATGCGTCTAAAGGTTTCCACAAGATATGTATTTAGTATATTTAAGTAACAACAAACTATGTACTTTGACTTTTGATTTCTTCTACCAGAAACGTCCAGATCTAATTCATAACCTGTTATTAAAATCAGAATACGCCTGCTAGTCAAGCGCGTGTAAATCTCATCAAGGTTGCAGGTTTACACCTGTAAAATTATAACTTGTAAATGTATTTTAATAATAAACACGGATTCTACATAGTGCATTACCATCCCCTGCGATACTCCCACGCTTTAGTTTTGTTTATTGGTATAAACGCGAGCGTGGGCGGTCATTAGGGAGGGGTAAGGAACTTTAATGAATAAGAAGAAAAACGCGAACTGAATATATTATTATTTGATTATTACGAAACCATGAAACAATAAGTAGATTTTACACACACCGGTTAACTATTTGATTAGTTTTTAGGGTTCCGTACCCAAAGGGTAAAAACGGGACCCTATTACTAAGACTCCGCTGTCCGTCCGTCCGTCCGTCCGTCTGTCACCAGGCTGTATCTCACGAACCGTGATAGCTAGACAGTTGAAATTTTCACAGATGATGTATTTCTGTTGCCGCTATAACAACAAATACTAAAAACAGAATAAAATAAAGATTTAAGTGGGGCTCCCATACAACAAACGTGATTTTTGACCGAAGTTAAGCAACGTCGGGCGGGGTCAGTACTTGCATGGGTGACCGTTTTTTTTGTTTTTGCTTGTTTTGCTCTATTTTTTGTTGATGGTGCGGAACCCTCCGTGCGCGAGTCCGACTCGCACTTGGCCGGTTTTTTTATGGTTAACAAGGTCAGGCGTGGCTCACTCCGCCATTTCGTCGCGTCGCTACAAGTACCTGCGGCCCACACCAATTTTGGTGTCCAGCCATACCTAGTAGTTGCCGCGCACCGCTACGGAACGGACGCTTGCTCGCGCTTGCGCCACCTAGCGGTTATATCTGTCGTAATAGACGCGTCTTGTTATAGAGTGAATCATCTGTACCTAGTACTATTATTTATTCTGTGGTTTGGTATGACTTCTCTATAGTAATAATAAGTCAATGATTATACCAACAACTACATTTTTTACTTCATCGGGTGTAGACTGAAGAAAACGTTATTTCTCCCGCCATCAGAGTACAGCCGCTGTTGACAGGAGGCTTAAGATCCTTTCCCGAAGCGCCGCTTGCAATATGCATGGCCTTTGATCCGGCACCACTTAGCTGCCCCTACCAATGTTCCTCCTTAGGATGTGTCATGTTTTTAGTGTTCCGTACAAAACTTTGTTCACGGAACAGTTTTTTTTGGAAAGGGGACGATCGATTCTCCATAAGTCCATACAAACGTAGTCCTCATTTTCCTCCCTGGTTATTGGCATTATGGAAAATGGTTTTACACAATTTGATGTATTTTAGTCATAGCTATGCCCGGCCGTTAGATTCTTTTGGTTTTTACTTACTTACCCCGTTGGCTCAGCGACCAAAAATGAGACTTGGCATCCAACACAAGACAGCGCCACTTTTCTCGGTCCAGTTTTCGTTTTTAATTATGATAAAGGTTAGGAGCGAAAAACAGGTTTCATATAAAATTTTGAACGCTCCTAACTCTTATAATAATGAAAAAATCCAAAAAAATCCAACGGTCGGGCATAGCTAAGTCAAAATATGTTTAAACAATTTGATGTATTTTAATCATAAAATACATCAAATTGTTTAAACATATTTTCAATAATGTTCATGTCCAGATAGGAAAATGGGGACTACTTTGTATTGACTAATTATAAGTATTAATTTTTGACATGTAAAGTTTGTAATTTTATCAATAAAGGAATATGAATATGAATATGAATATGAAAAGGCGGTTTCGGGGCGGTAGTCCCCTTTCGTCTTAATGCAAAATTGTTGCTTACTAAAAAATATATCGCCCTATTACACTGAAAAAGTGGTTTTGTATCCAGAAAACCTTATGGTAGGGACAGCGCCTTAATTCTAAAGGATTTATTCAGAAGACTCAGACCAAGACTCCTAAATATAGAACGGAGTGTAGGGGTTACGATGAAACATTAATATGTTATTTTAGGATTACATAATTACATGGCAGTCAGGGTGGATAACACTGGTGGATTACAATTAATAGTGGGTTCACGTAAAATTTTAGTTTAAATATTGAATTTTCACACGTTTTATTCAAGGGAAAATTCCACAAAAATTCACACGGAATCATACTTTAACCGAAACCATAATAGAATAGAATAGAATAGAATATAATTTATTCGTAAGCACAGACAATACATAATATGAAAGAAAACACAAAATAAGATTAAAGTGCCACGAAATGGCCTCATCTCAGCATGTTGCTGGTGGCTTCCAGCGCTGGTCTTCCGATGAGACCACCAAGTGAGAAGAATCACGGAGGGTAACAGACAAGAAGAAAAAGATATCAAATAACGTACAGTGAACAAATAGTAAAATAAAAGTTACACAGAAGGAAGATACAACATAACGACTAGAAGGTTAAAGTTGGGTTAATAGAAAAAAAATGTGAAAACCAAATCAAATGTAAAGAGAATCGGCCTCCAACAACGTGGTCCTGTCTCCCTGATGAATACTGCACCACCCCCCACCCCCGGGGCAGTAAAGGTCGCCCGCTCATTATAATTTCATGCGGCGAGCGTATCCTCAGTGGCTACTCTTAGAAACGAGCACAATTGCTGACATTATTCTGACCACGGGGCATTACAATTGACTCACTTAAGTCAACTGTCAGATTTTGGGATTTTAATATGAACACATTCACCGCTGGACTATGGTCGTAGCCGATAGCATGGGTTTCCCGTATGTAGCGAAAATGCTTCGAAGAGGCAAAATGACAACGTGTCGTAATTAGTATTGAATGGGTTAAGAAAAGGTAAAAGAGTAGATATTTCCTAAGAGGGTAGAGTGGATTTATCTGAGTTTGAAGTTAAGCGACTCGATTAATGTTGGTAGGAACTCGAGACTTTTGAGTCTATTTCTGTCTATTTGAAGTACTCGACTTGGTTTTACGACACTACCCTAAAATACTTCCGAGTCTTTAAGTCCCGAGTCCTGCAAGTCAAAAGGACGAGAGCCACCGACAAACATCGTAGGCAATTTTGTAGGATTTATCGAAATACTATAAGCAGCAGTAAAGATAATAATCATTATTGTACGATACCATTGTAAAAACGTCACTTTTGACACTGACATATCTAATCCATATCGTATCTAGACGTAATATTTGACGTATCTTAAAGTTCGAATCGGGCCGTTAGCCTCAGCAGTTTTAACTCCACTTGAAAGGTTACTTGAGAAATAGATTAGTTTTAACAAAATTCAGACCGCCGCTTTTTATTTGAGACTTTTGAAGTGAGAGTTCTTTGAAATCAGAAGTTCAGCTAAAACTTTTAAAACGTTTAATATAGTTCTTATTTTAGTATTAAAAAGCGGCCAAGTGCGAGTCGGACTCGCCCATGAAGGGTTCCGTATTTAGGCGATTTATGACGTATAAAAAAAAACTACTTACTAGATCTCGTATCATATATGATTCATAATTGTTACATATTTGCCGTGACTTATTTTTCAAAAGTGTTTTTCATGAAAAAGACACGTCAAGGTTGTTTATCTTTTTTCTAATGCCAAAAAAAACGAACTACATAGCTATTAAAACATTTATTTTTGTGTATCGAATTATGTAATATTTGTCTAATCTCATATAATCTAAGTACCTATATAATTTTAGTTGTACCTGCTGAATTTTGTCGCACATACCTCCTTTCCATGCTTTAGTAGCAAGCCGTCTCGTGGAATTTGAGGTAAAACGTGTCACTGTAAGCAGAGCGCTTACGTGGCACAGGAAAATATGCTGTGTAATCCCCAACTCAGGCTACGAAAATAAGAGAAATGGATTTTTATTCACATTTTCTGTACTGGTGTTGTATTCGTATACTTATTGCAATGAGATAAGATCAGTTAACTGTAGGATTGTTATAATTATCAATAATATGCAGATTAAAATAAAATATGGCATTAGGGCCGTCTTCTAAAGACGTTACAAGAGGAAAACTCTTCTAAGATCGTCATGATAAAAATAATTTCAAAACGGTATTTCAAAAATACCTATAGGTAGACTAAAGTCAACACATGATAGCCACGTCGAGACCTCGTATCGAGTCAAATAGGCCCCCAAAACTCGCTAAAATCAAAAACCCATCATGCCGTCTTCGTTTCGTTTCTGATGTTGTATTTTTGCAAGCCGTGAACGTTAAATGTATTTTTAAGTGACTGCAATCGAAGCGCGGTCCAAACCAACTTCACGGACCTCAGTGTGAAACCGCTATCTTTAATTTAATATGTATAAAGAAATTATGTATAACACTTTTGTAGCATCTTTGTAATTATGATGTTTTTTTTTCATTATCGAACATAGTCGTAATGGTTCCTGCTACTCTTACCATTTAATTTTTGGAACCACTAAAACATTGCCTTTTAACTTGGTCTTTTTGTGCCAACATAGCTGAAATGTGTATTATTTGTTATTGATCAGTCTAACAAAATATGGTCAGTACCAAATTAATAATTTATCAGGTATCAAATGTGAAAATGGAACTAGGACACAGGAAGCCTATTCAGACTTTACAAATTGAACTTATTTCGCAACCCATTCCACTCTAATCAAGATACTCATATAAGTCATCGCGTTAATTAGGGACCAGCCGAGGTCCAATCATAGAGGACCAAAAGCTAGTAGTGACCCACATCAGAAAAGTTTTCAGTCAAATTTGATTCGTATCATATGTAACGGATTCTAGTCTCGTGGTCGTGTCCATTATTTTGTAAGTCGTCTTACGTCCAAACTTTTACAAATAATCATGATGCTAAAGTTAGGTAAGTAAATAGGTATGGAATTTTACCGCATACGCAGCCATATATGGCAGTTATAATATTAAACTCGGACAGCTATTCAAGTTCAAAATATGTTTTATGCCATGCAGTAAAGTAAAGGGTTCCTCTATCGTTCAGAATCCGTGCTAAAAAGCAACAAGCAAGCGACCAAGCTATGTACATAATTCAACTATGTACTCGCAATAAAAAATATTGATTGATTGATTGATATAATAATAAGATAAGATAAGAACACCGTGTAAGTAAGAGCACGATGCACTGCGAGTGGTACATATTTAATTATACAAACGGGTCTACCGCGACATAGTTTCATTTTCAACTCAGCTGAAACGTCGGAATTTAAGGTACCTAAAAACAATGAAACTATATCGCGGTAGACCCGATTGCGTAATTAATTAAATATGTGTACAAAAAGCGAGAGTTTAAAGTGTTATACTGCGAGTGGTGTCAAGATGAGATAAATTTGTGGAATTAGAATAGGCCTCCTGGATTCGCTCGATAATGTATTTCCGGTTTTGTTTATTATACACCGCAATTTTAATTAGTAAACCGTAATTTTAATGCGCAGCTGAACAATTGCGAAATGAGCGCTCAATCAGGGACATTAAACCGGTGAATGATTTTGATTAATGATTGTGGTGTTCAATACATATAATGTTGGTAAAATTCAGTAAATTGTGGCACAGGAGGTTGTGCCGAAATTCTCTTAAATTGTCAGATTTGTACAAATATCGAGCTAGCTTTTATGTAGGTATAGTGCAATGCTCTAAATTCCTTCAGAAAAATCCAGTTCGTTTCATATTTAGTTTAAAATCGAATATTTAATTTAAAATCGCGTGAAATCGATCGCATACCCACTCTATCGCACCACATCAGTGCAAGCGAGAGGGACTGCGAGTTTACGCAGTCGCTAACGAAAACGTCAAGTGTCAACTCATATGGTACGGCTCCTAGTGTTTCTAGTACAAGCTCCATATTAACAAATTGTTTAGTTAAACGTTTCATAAAGTACAGCTGTTTTCAATGTTTTTTAACTAGCAGATACGTCTGCGAGCGATACGTATATTCCAAATAATACACGGATTGTGGAGGATGCGGGTTCAAGTCCTGCCGGAAGTGTAATTTTTTTCCATTTTTTCCTTTAATATAAAACTGCTGTTTGCTGTTTTAACTATCAGCCTAAGATTATTTAATAACAACGAAATTTGGAAGAATTTAGGGAAATCCCCAGACTCCTATCAGATACCGCATTATGTAGCGTTACAAAGAGCGGTAGAATGACTAACCTAAAACCTTTTAAGACACAATAGTCCCCGTGTTTGTCATCGTTTTCGCCGTGACAGCTGTCACGCTGTCAAGCTGTTTGCACGGGGTACATTACAATAACAAATGGTATGTTTGCTCCGGACCAACCGCGCGTGATCTAGCTTGTCTCTGGATATTTCTGTATTAATTTACGAAGAACATGTGCACGTATGTGCACGTTTTGTAGAAACATATCCCTGAAGAAACACTATCTTTATCTGTGTTGAACACGGAGCCCTCGATTCAAATGTAATACCAATATATTGAACATTAAATATAACGCACGGTTACTAAGGCTGTTCATAATAGGTACGCGGAAACAAGATGCACGACCTATTACAGTTAAATAATTTAGTCCATTTCGTACCTTGTCACATTGACAATCTATATGAAAATCGCTAGGGACCTCATACTACTCGTATTGTCACTGTGCTGTGACAAGGTACGAAATAGTAGGCTGAAATTAAATTCCTTGACCGTATCAGGCGTCTCGCTCCGCGATTTCGTCGCTTTGCTACAGGTAGCTAAAAGTACATCCGTTCGGCCCCAATTTTGGGAAAAGCCATAAGCCGCGCGTTGCGCTGTCGCCACCTAGCGGCCATATCTGTGCTGATCGTAACAGACGCGTTTTGTTAGAGAGTGAGTCTTCTGTACTTAGTAGTACTATTATTTATTCTGTGACCGTACCTAAGCAATCAATCTTTATGTCATGTCCATCGATACTGTCGATGTTTTCGCCAACGTCAAAGTAAGAACAAGAAAATAATATGCTAAATATTAAATAAAAATATAATAAAATAATATATTATTAAATATTATACTTAATTTTTAACCTTATACATGAATCTTTAATTACCGTTTTCCTTTTTCTTTCATGAATTTCCTGATGTTCCAGGAATATTAAAAATGTAAAGAGAATAGGGCGTACCTTGTCTTAGTCTAAAGCTAATGAAACCCGAAACTTTTCAGCTCTACAGCCTGCCAGCTTTAAGAAACTGCGACGGACTGAAATTTTAAAGCGCCTCACCGTCCTTACTTCCGTAACGTAGGAACTCCTTGTTAAAGAAATGTCGCATTTCAGTTCTCACTGCGTATGACATACCTACGTCATTCTGTCTGTACGTATTGTAAAATAGAATAAAATAAAATATATTCAGGACGCTTAAACAACAAAAAAATTACAAAACATGCCAAAAAAATGGATTAAAACGTCACTGAAAAGGTTTCCACTCAGCTTGGTGTCAAGGTACCTTTTGAATACCTTGACGCTGGTCTTCCGTGGAAGCCCTTCCAAAAACGCGATATGTCGCGTCGCTAAACAGTTCTGTTCTGTAAACAGAACTGTTTAGGCTACGTACTTTATTTTTCACTTATTAATCAAGTTAATATTTCTAACCGTTTGTGAGATACAGTTTGTTAAACATTAGTGCAAAAAGCTGCGTGTTTCAACCCTAGCAAGTAGATCCGAGCATCGAATGTAAAGTCAAGTTAATGACATGTGTCAATTTAAAATGTAAATAACTTTTTAGTGGTAGGGTTGTCAGGTTGTCACTGATAAAAAATATTTCATTTTAATGATTTTGTTTTACTTTGATTAAATAACTCGATTGTATATCACTTAGATAACACTCCTTTCAGCTCAGTCTCTAGAAATGTTCCAGCTTGTATAGGTAATAGTAGTTTATGCAACAGTGATATAATAAGGGTTCTTAAAATTCAAGGGTCGAAGTTACAAAACGAGACGTAGTCGAGTTTTGTAAAAAAAGACCCGAGAATTTTAAGAACCAATTATGAGCTGTTGCATACATTACTTTTTCTATGACAGCTGCAGCAAAAAAAAAAAAAAAAAAAGAGTTATTATTAAAAAAAAAGAGTTATTATTAAAAAAAAAGAGTTATTATTTAAAAAAAATTGAGTTATTATTTAAAAAAAAAAAGAGTTATTATTGTAAATGAAAACATACCTCTTTCAATCAAGATGATCGAAACTTGTATCTTTAAAAAAAATAAAGCAGTTGTATTATACTCATAAGATGACTGCTAGCAGTCATCTTATGAGCCTATAGACAAAGCATTCAAATGACATTGCTTTAGATATCACTGTCAGTCATTTAATTGACACATTTAAGTGCTGGAGTAGAAAAATGAGATTAAGCAAACTGAAATAAATGTCATATACTAAGAAAAAGTGACCCAAGCCTCCAGTGCCCCAGGCTGAATCGAACCAGCGTCCTCTGCTATCGCGGCAGGTGCCTGTTGCCACTCGGCCACTGGGCCACAGCGACATAGGTCGAATTTTTCCAAGTATATGCACTTCATACTGAAGGCTTACGGCGCCCCCTGGAGATTAAGCAAGTTCATATATCTAACTAATCCTAATAAGAGATAAATTAATCTGAGATCGGCCACTAAACATAATACGTATTAAATAAACCGCGGTATTCGGAACACAAGATCCGTTCTAGAGAAGAGAACGATACGATATATACTAGACCTGGTAGTTTAGATTTCAACTAGATATCTTTTGCAGCTCAATTCGGGCAACCAATGTCACTTTTACGTTAAATTATTGTATTAAGATCGTTTCAAAATCGTTTTGAGAATGAGATCTAAAAATAATACATAACGATACGTTTTAGACATTGTGGAAATCGTTAACCTTTTCGACGCCGTGTCAAACACAAAAGCTGTCACGCTGACGCCACGTCACCGAAGTGTCAAAACTGAAATTGAACTTTATGCATATGCACGTAGGTCTATGTTGCGTTGAACCTACGATGCGGATATATCGGTCATTGGCGTCCAAAAGGTTAAATGTATCTCCAGAATCGTGGAAATGTCAAATTTAACAGGCTAGATCTTAAAAATATCGTTGTAGTATCTTGGTGATGTCTAATAGATATCTAATGGATGTCTAGTTCAAAATCCGAATCAGGCCCAAAGTGTTATTTGTACTTTTTCTACGAAAACAGCGCACGAGGAGCGTCTTTAACATTTTCTTATTTATTAACGGAATCATTTTATTTCTTGGCATGGAAAGATTTTTACTCTAATTTGAGTAGACTGTTATGTTTGGAAACCGAGTCGAAGTATGATTAAGGTTTCTCAGAAAACCAATTTAAGAATGTATATGCAATGTACGTAGGTAGATGTAATGTTTTGAAAAGATGTGTCCCGCCGAGTTTCTTGCCGGTCACATATTAGGATACCCTCCTACAATTTGCACAGTGTAGTTTTTCTTCAGTCACCCGTTGACCACGAACGCTGTAAAGGGTTCGAAACGTCGGGATGTAGTATAAATTCAATATACGCGATGTAGGATATATCTTTGACGTCGATTTTACTGTATATAGGTACGTAATAGGACGTATTATTAATCGTTTAGGTCATATTAAACTTAACTATATACAGAACTGTCTAGCCATATGGCATACAGAACTATATAAAACTGAACTATTAATACCTATATATGTATCTTTTGTTTTGGTTAATAAATAAACAGCGGTCTTCTAAGCTTTAAACTGTGGGCACGTCTTTAATTTTAGTCCGTTAAGTTTATCTAAGAAATTTTCAACGTAATTTAAGTTTCAATTGTTTAATCACGCCGATTAATTCTCGGAACGGCCGTTGTTTGCTTATCTTCAAGCTTCATTCAGAAAAAATTCCGAGCTCTGATGAAATTTTGTTATCGCCATTTTGGATAAATTGTCCGGTAAATCTGATATTAAGGTCGTTTAAATCCATATCCTAATAACTTTACGTAAACAATTAGGTTTTTCGACAATTATCGGGCCAATTTGAACGAACACTTACATTAGAATGGTATTTGAATCATATTATTGTACGGCCCGCGCCAATACATGTACGGACGGAGACGGAGCGAAATGCACGATATTTGAATGACATCAGTCAGATGTCAGTCTGATATCAGTGTACTTTCGAATTGGCCTGTGTCTAAACTGTTTGTGTGAAGTATACCTTGAACTCTTTGAGTACTTAACGGATCCAACTAAAGCGTTAATTACCTTTTAGCCTTTTAGATTAGATTAGATGATTTATTTCATGAAAGGCAATTAAGTACATAATAAGTTTGCATTGATGTTAAAAATATAAGCATTTCTATCATGATCGTCAAAATAAAAATGAAAATAATAACAATCATCATCTTCCTCGCGTTGTCCCGGCATTTTGCCACGGCTCATGGGAGCTTGGGGTTCGCTTGGCATCTAATCCCAGTAATTGGCGTGGGCACTAGTTTTCACGAAAGCGACTGCCATCTGACCTTCCAACCCAGAGGGTAAACTAGGCCCGTATTGGGATTAGTCCGGTTTCCGCCACGATGTTTTCTTTCACCGAAAAACGACTGGTAAATATCAAATTATATTTCGTACATAAGTTCCGAAAAACTCATTGCTACGAGCCGGGGTTCGAACCCGCGACCTCCGGATTGCAAGTCGCACGCTCTTACCGCTAGGCCACCAGCGCTTAAAATGAAAATAATAACAATACTAATGAAATAAAATTATAGCTCCAATAAGGATTGTCAACACAATTTTAATTAATTGAAGTAAGCTAACGTTAGCTAATAGGAATTCTACCGCACACGTGTAAGTTATCGTAAGAAAACAGAGCGAACACTTTGACTTTCTCAATCAGGCGGTATTAATACGTCACAGTGAACAAACGGGCGCCTGCGGCGGCTTGTATGAGTGGCAAGTTGAGCGCAGACTTAGCACGGGCGTGGCTGCACTGTCGTCCGGCACGTATAGGAAAACGGGCGACTGCAAAGAGCCGGTTTGTGCGATACGCCAATTTGTTACAATTGTAACTATACTCGTAAGTATAACATATAGTTCGTCGCACTCATTACCATTACCTAGTGATGGTAATCAAGCGACAAAAGCCTGCATCTTCTATGGCTTCGGTCACACGAACGCGGATCCGCGCGCTGATCCTTTGTGTGCCGACAGCGCTATGAACGTTATGTAGCGACGTCCGGATTGCACACCATTGTAAATAGGTACTGTTGTTCTATCTCAAACGCTATCACAACAAACGCCTATCTTTTGGCCAATTATTCGATCTCAAAACCAATATTTCGCACTATTTAAAATATATTGATCTTATTATTGTACTTGAAATTAAAGTGCTAAGGAGCCGCGCACTGCGCTCGCGAGGCGACACTTCATTAAAACTTGGACCGACAAGTTCCCACTTACAAAATATACCATGCGGCTGTTAAGTAAGCCAAATTTATTTCTGCCAGAATTAATTATTTGCATAAATCAAAATGTTCAATATGCCTATAGCAGTGTTTGCGTTATATTTGCCGTAACGTTATGGAGAGATTCAGGCTCGTCAAAGTTGGTAAATCAACTCAACGTATGTGACAATTCTTTAAGGTGCAGTGCTTGGTCTTTAAGGTGCCTGCAAAGTTTTTAAAAAATCGTAGCGCCTTTTTTAGATCATAACGCAGAAATGTTATTCGATATCCTCCTAAGGCCCAAGGTCCTATAGTACTTATACAGTTCGATGAAATTTAAATCGTATTCAATTGGAATAGAGTCCAAAACCAAAATCAACTCTATTCCCTGCACTAAAGGTTCAAATTTCAGTGGCGAATACTGGATTTTTCATTCGTATGGCTGGGCCTTAGGAGGATATATAAGTAATATTAAACCCATTACTTCCCTCCCACTACTGTGGTTTTCTCATTCTGTTAAATACTACATAAGTTACATAACTAACAAGCCTGTGATCTCACTAACTTATGTCCTAATATTGACCACGCCGTAAAGCTCCATAAAACTAATTAATTTACTTCCCAATTATTAATGTCATCGTAGGACCGATATTTCTCATAGGTCATTAGAGCAGGCGAGAAAGCAAACATCCAGACGCCTACATAATGTAGGCTATTTATAGTCCGATTTGGCAGGCCATCAAATATTAATACGGATATGGTTCCGCTCACCTACTCGGTATGGTTCGGTAAAATACATATTCATGTACTTATACCAAAACGTGGATACAGGACATACTACGTATATTCGCAGGGTATAATTGTGTTTATTTCACCACGGAATATTTACTTCGGTTTACGCGATCACCTTGTATAATTTAAATAAATTATTGTCAGCGGGCTATATCACGTATGCCTCGTGACTAAAACGATTTTCGTAACGTATATGATTTTGATACGTACAGTTTCGAGTTTAGACTCATCTTCGCAACATAAAATAATCAAAGAAAATGTATTACTAATTACTACGAATATCCGCGGTATTCGGAGAACAAGATCCGTTCTAGAGAAGAGAACGATACGATATGTACTAAATAGGTACCTGGTAGTTTAGATTTCAACTATATATCTTTTACAGGTCAATTCGGGCAACCAATGTTACTTTTACGTTAAATTATCGTATTAAGATCGTTTCAAAATCGTTTTGTGATCGAAAAATACATAACGAGACGTTTTAGACATTGTGGAAATCGTTCAAGAGTATCTCCAGAATCGCGGAAATGTCAAATTTGACAGGCTATATCTTAAAAATATCATTGTCGTATCTTGGTGATGTCTAATAGATATCTAGTTCATAATTCGAATCGGGCCCCTAGACAAAACTTGAGTTAATCATGTAGATAAATATAGCTGTCGAATGTCCCCGGCGATTCAAGCTTTAGATACTAATGCATAGGTATGACTAGTCTAGCCGGAAGGCCAGAAAGGATCAAACAAAATAATATGTTGAAGGAACATCATTTCTCGCCCCCTGCCCCCTTCCCCCTTCGTTTGATAGGTGCTAAAGTCGTGTGCGCTGATTTTAGGTATCATTTATGCCGGAAATTTATCAGTTTATATGTATCCGTAGTATGTGTCTACATATGAAACTAATACAGTGCCTATCATTTGTCGTATCATATATGTATGGTTTATTTTATCATGACACCTGATGCAAGCAGAAGTAAAATACACTTTCTGAATACACTTCTCATTTTATATTATAATAAAATGTATCTCTTACCTGAGCAGGGTCTCTTTTTCCAGAGAATACCTCATAATATTCCCAACAGGACCTTTGAGCAATGTAGAACAGTAAAAATAAATTATCCTGTACCTTGAAGACTAATTACTGTTATAATTATATAATGAACCCAGCTGACCTTTGCTGTACTTAACAGATTTTTTACTAATTGGAAGTTGACTCGTTCAAAACACGTAAAATAATGTTAATTTTTAACAAGCGGAAACATCTGCGAACGACGCTATTAAGCTTAGAATAAATTTAAAAGTGGAAAAATGACTGTGAGGCTGTGAGTTCAAGTCACACCCAAGACAGTAATTTTCCACTTTTAAATTTAATAGTTATTTGTTTTACAAGAGGGCAAAGTTGTTGTTTAACCGCTCGTGTCAATATTGATATCCGAGCAAGCGAAAGATTCCAAAATTGAACCACGAGCGTAGCGAGTGGTTCGAAAATTGGAATCTTGAGCTTGCGAGGGTTTCGAAGGTTAAACAAAATTTGCCCCCGAGTGAAACACGAAATTTTTCACCACACCAACCGGAAGCAAATATTAAATCTAAAATATCAAACAAAATCAAACCAAATCAAATTCAAATGAATGTTATTAAATATTTATCATCATTTAAAAGTCAATTATACCAGCAAACATAAGAAAACAACAAAAAATTTGAATTTGATTACATGTGAATTACTGCCCACGACCTCGACCTCGTTTGCAAAAATTTCACTTACCCCCCCTCGTTGCACAATGTATGTACACCACACACTCGCATTACGTGGGATGAAATTACTCTTGACTAACATTTATTCCGCTAATGATTTCAAGACCACACAGAATAACATGGCCAACTTTCACGATAATCCTCTAGTTTATTATGTTCTTTGTACAAATTCCAACCCACATCGCATGGGATGAGAATTACCTACTTATTCTTAACCTTTTTCCCGATAATTCCAATACCTCACTCAATAATATTTTTATGACATGACACATGAATGTTTTTCCCAGGATTGTGGCACTGAAAGCTTGTAAGTAAATATATTATTTATCGTTAAGCGAGCTAATGGATGTATTATCCAGGTTATGCTGAACATGTAGACGGTAATATGAATATAATAATGAACTTTATCTCGCTGGGGTAAAGACGGTTATCTCGTGTGTCAAGGTTGTTAAACAATATTCTAGAAGCTAGCGTGCTACAAAAGTACCTATAGATGTGCAATATGCATTAGTGTTTCATAAAAGGAACACATTTGTTTAGTTCTTTTAATTAAAAAGAACCTCTTACATACTAGTACTGAATCTAGTTCAGATGCATTGCTAACCGTAGGTACCTATATGTTAGTTAGACCCGGTACATTATCAAGTAACTATGGAAATATAAAAGACATGTAGGTAGATGATATGGCAGCTATAGTGATATGTCAATGCGGTGTAACAACGACGACATATTTGTGAGTGGTTGAACATATTTTACACGATGTACAAACTGTCAATATTACAATGATTACGTAAGTTTGACACTAAGTTTCATTTGCATTCATAGACTAGGAATCCTCTAGACGGAGTTTAGAGCAATTATTTCATGAAACCGATGCTGCCAAAAATACTGGGGTGCGGGGGACGAGGTGAGCCGAGTCCCGTGCCGTGATTGGTCCGTTGAAAGACACGGACGTCACACAAAGACACTTTGACTCTAAAATGGAGTAAAAGTAAAACTACCGTATATTTGTGGCAGAGGGGGTAGCGCTACTATGCTCAGTCTAGAGTAGGGCTTCCAAATACCGGGCCTCGCGGAATACCGGTATTAATACCGAAACTCTCTTCATCAATACCGGGATCCCGGGATCCCGGTATTTATTATGACATCGGGGTTTTATTAAAAATTGGGGATTTAAAAGGCTAAATATTACACCACATAAGTTTTAATAGCCTAAAGGACAATATACAATCAAATATTGTGGCTAGTATCTGCAATGATTAGGTACATGTTGCATTTTGCTGATTGTAAAGGCGGCTAGTCACAGTCACCGGACACTTAAGTGATAAGTGCCTGCTACGGATTTCCAGTTCCACGTTATAAGTGTTATAATTATAAGTTATAACTCATTTAATGTACCTTATAATAATAACACCTTATATATTTATTTTAGTCGGTACAATGGGTGGCAATACTGGCAATGAAATATACAGAATAATACAATGCCGTTGCTTGTGAACTTTATAAAACACATGTTTTGATAAATCAAAAAAACGTTGAAACGACTTATTTTATGAACTTTATTGCTTTATTTAAGTAGAATATATGGAAAAATGCTGATTTGCTTATTGGTGTAGGAACATAGTGGTCGGTAGTAAATATTTTTGTAAGGCTTGAAATGTTTCATAACTCCAATTTTAGCAAAAATATGGTTAAAATACATAGTCAGGTTTTATACATAAAGAAGCTACTTCATACAGTGAATTTAAAACTGTTACTACAGTTCGTTGCTCTATTCGTACTTATGTTCATATCCATATTACTACCATGATTTTCAGAAATATTAATCGTGAGATATTTATCTCACGCTGATCTACTCAGAATACTCGGATAAGTAGTACAAATTATGAAATGAAAGTGAGATAAGTACTAGTTTGATGCAACTGACGTGTATTGGGCTTCTTAATGCAGCCGAATTTGATCATTTTGATGGATATAGAGCGTTTATTCTGTACATTTCGCATGTTTTTAATAATACCGGGATCCCGGTATTGCATTTAAAAATACCGGTATTGAAGAATGACCAAAAAAACTCGGGATCCCGGTATTTCGGGATCCCGGGATCCCGGTATTGGAAGCCCTAGTCTAGAGGATGTCTTGTCTGTGATTGCATTAATTTCTACCTTCGACGCACTAACGAACATTGCTCGGTAGAGGTATGAAACTTTTTATGCAATAACATTTTAAGTAAATACAACAAATTTTGGTGCCACCGGCCGTAATGAGTTTTCGTTTATTATACCATCGTGTCAAGTCCACGCAACGTAGTACTATTATTTATTCTGTGTCTACGCTGACCCACACTCATTATCATCATGTTGACTGCACATAGTAGCGTTTAAAATACACGTATGTACCTAATTCGTGTAGAACGCATTGTAACTAACGAGAAGGGAGAATTGTGGCATCAGCTTTGTAGATAGTCATCGCTTTGTATGTAGACTATACGAGTAGACTAGACTGACGTTTTAGGAGGGGATTACCCTATTATTCACATCCAAGAATGTATTTGCTTCTAAACTAGAGCAAAACTGGATTAAGGTTGTAAAATTACAGTCCTATGTAACTTTAAGTTGTAACATTTTAAACTTTTGCGTTTTGAACAGAATCATGAATGAGATTGTCTTTTAAACTACGTTTTGTTACAGCTTTCACTGGTCACGGTCGTGAATGATTTATCATGACATAAGTATCTTATATTATCTGCAACTAAACTAGTGCCTACGTCAATTCCTGGGATTAATTGCCAAGCGGACCCCAGGCTCCCATGAGCCGTGGCCAAAAATGCCGGGACAACGCGAGGAAGAAGAGAGAAGAAGATATTATCTGCAACGAAACTGTGTTGTTATATCTAATAGCTGAGACGATGCGTGAGGGAGTTGTTGTTAGTTTTCTTGTAGCAGGTGATTTTAGGACCCTACTTTAAGTGTATAATGACTAGCTTATTTACTACAAATTATTCGCAACAACCTAACACAACCTTCCGCCACACCTTATTAGACTATGATAACTTCTCACAAACAAGTGATAGACTTATCTGCATTAAAGAGAAAAGATACTTTAAGTTACGTGAACTCAAACGTGCCATTACAATTTCGCTATTTTTCTTTATGTAATAACATCAAAATACGACACAGGAAACAAGACTTATTTTGTTCCACAATAGACTACCTTACTGCTTGCAAATAAAAAGAGTATAATGATCAAATTACCGATATACTTACCAATATTCCCCTCGTTAAACCACAAGCTCGAAGAATACCCAACTAAAACTGCAGCAGACTAACGAAGGCGAAGCTATTGACTTTCATAATATTTACTACCCCAGGGCATTGCGGTACAATGCACGGATCAGTCTATGAGCTGCAGGAAAATAGGACGTTAATACTTTCTTTGAAACCTAGTTCGTTAGTGAAGTTTAACATCGTTGTGTTCCTGGTTATTATAATATACGTGTATACTTGCAATCTTTCACTTTGAGGCTGAAGTCTGAATAACAGCATCTTATTAGCCTGTGGTACATTTTAAGCGAGCGTCATATGTCTTTGGCTATACGTACTACATAGAGTAGATACATCGGAGCAACCAAGGTGCTCGCAAATATCTAAACACAGCTCAATTTTCGAGGCGTTAGCTAATGTTCAGATATTTTTGAGTCAGACACCTACGCCAAGAATGGTCCTAATAAGTAATTAATCTCTTAAAACCAGGACTTTCAAAATGTAATAGATTTTGAGCAATTTGATATTTAAATAAATTACTCAATTTCACAAAACCATTTTTTTTATCTATTGTAGAACAATGCTCTTAAAAAGGTAATGTTGTCAGTCTTTGGGCCAGAATTTATAAAATGAAATTTTGTTAATTTACATAGCAACGTCTTCAAAACAAAACCAGACGCGAGGTTTTCCTTTTGTTCCCTAGCCGCCACAAATGTATTTCAAAGAACATCCAAAGGGTATTAGCCTCATAACGCTAACAGGAAATGCCCAAACATTCGTAAACCATACTGACTATATTATGTATGCCTTCTACAGGCGTGTATTATTCAGACGATATCGGATACGGCGCGGCGGCCCGCTGGGATGGAAACCGGAAAGCCGCGGGTCCTGTAGAGGCTTTCGAAAAGTTGACATTTACCTATCAAACCTTTATCTACGTATCAAAATTCATAGTTTAGTTTATTTATTTCATAATGATAAATTACAGTATACATTATTCTTGCGCTAATCTATATGAATTTACATTACGGTCGTCAATAATTTAGCATCCAAACGTATAATTATAAAATATCAACAATGATAATCAAAAAACAATACAAACTATTAACATTAACAATTTATAAGTTAAATTCAGAAATTTCAGAATAAATAAATAACGAAATACATGTCAAACAAAATATATATAGTAGGTATCTCATAATGATCGTCATACTAATACTAAGAGCGGTAAGAATAATAAATCAGAACGAATGTCAAATAAAATCAATTTTACATAAACTAAGTATACAATTTCAAACAATTATTACAATTTCAATTCCATATATTCGTCCACTGAATACAATGGGTTATTCAATAAAAAGTTCCTGAGTCGACGTTCAAATGCTTCGTCAGATATTTCAGTTCTTAATTCGGCGGGTAGACGTTCGTAATAAGTTGGGCCTATTACTCGCGGATTCTTACATGAAAGTGCCATGCGACGCGGCACTGTTCGCAGTCTTCCCGTCGATCTGATTTGTTTGCCCATGACTTCGACACGTTTGAACAAGGACAAGTTCTTTCTCACGAACATCAGAACTTGAAACATGTATAAGGAATAATGCGTCATTTCATTATACCATTATTTTTAAAAAGTTCTTAGTATTTTTAAAAAGGCTTAACTCCAGCTAGTAAACGGATAGCACGTTTTTGGAGAATTAAAACTCTCGTGGCATCTGTGGAATTTCCCCAAATCATTGTACCGTATGACATCAAGGAGTGAAAGTACGAAAAATATAAAGCTTTGAGTGACTTCCTTGATATCAGAGGCTGTAGCTTTTTTAAAGCAAATATAGAACTGCTCAACCTATTACAAAGCTGATCGACATGGCACTTCCAGTTGAGATTCGAGTCAAGTATGAAACCCAGGAATTTTGTTTCATTACATAATGAAACAAAATTCGCTAGCCTGCTCACAGTGCTCACTGGTCAGAACATGTGAGTGACTGGAATACACTGATTTTGAAATCAAATTGATATAGGTAATATGGAATTGGATTGTACGATTCTGAATAGAACCTCATGTATTGTTAACCGACTGCGAAGTGCGCTTCAAGTTCCGTTAACTAACTTCGTTGGTTTCCGGTAGTAGAGGTTAATTGATGACAAAACAGTTGGTTTTGGCTTGATTTGGTTTAGCGTCCTATTCTAAATTCTGGTAAATACCTCAACTGACAGACGAGGGTATTGTAAGAGTTAACTTACCTGTATAATATCTGGGAGACCGAGCTTTGTTCGGAAAACATATAAAAACTCAAAACTGTGCGTTTTTATAGAGATAAGACCTATCTAGATCGTTTTTTTGCCCCCCAAAACCCCCATACCTATAGCAAATTTCATCGAAATCGTTAGAGCCGTTTCCGAGATCCCCGAAATATGTATATAAATAAATATACAAGAATTGCGCGTTTAAAGGTATTAGATAGATAGATTATGATATGATTTATGCAATTTTAATCGATGGATCAGACTACCATATTGAGGTAAGATCAATGTGGGGAGACCGGCAAATACAATTTATTAATTTTTTTATTTATTTTATTTTATTTTATTCTAAACAATATACATTGTGTCGAATAGTAATACATGCATATAATTAGTACATATAATATATCTTATCTCTACCAAGTACATATTCAAAATTGACTCTTAAAATTGACTTTAGGATTCTGTTCACGATTTACTCCTTCTTCTATACCTACCTTCTGTCAGTGGAGTACGTATATAAACGCAACAGCTAAAAGCGGTGAAAGAGCTTGTAGACGGTCCTCCTTATACATCTTTTAGATCTTATATATAGGCCTTTTCCACATTGACCTTAAAATAAAAACGAAACATTAAGAAGCAATTGTCAATTACATAGTGAAACAAATGGCCTCAATCACACATTTATCGCTTCTCAACAATCGCGCTCGATCATTTCTAAATGGCAATAAACAATTGCATTTTTTTTTTTTCAAAAATAGGTACACATATTTTCAATTTCCGACTACGCCCATCAGCGATAAAGTATCACCAACTGATACATTATCTCAGAAAGTGCAAAATAAAAACATAAATTAGGTTTCAACTTCAATACAGAGGGGTTTCTGCTACTACATGTTACTGCGGTGCTTACTTTCTTTTACTATCAACAGAACTGTCAGTTACTGCCGAAATTATGGCTATAAGTCTTTATCGTCTCTCGAATACTGTTCAACAAAAAATAAAATAACCCTATTAAATACTCCATTGTAATATGGACCGTAAAGTATATTGCATAGGATGTATAACTGTAGTAATACAACCGAGAATTGATGTTTATTGTTTCAGACATGTGTCCTTGGCCTAGTAACCAAGCCTGACCCAACAGTTCAAAATTTTAGCGCTGTATACGGTAAATGTTTGGCCATTAGACACGTCTGGGTGCAAACAGACAAAACATAAACCAAAAAGCCTTTGTTTTGACTGACATTGTAAAAATATACTTAGCTTGCAAGAAAAGAAAGAATGTGAAATTCTGAAAGTGAATTTGTAAAGGTTACATTGTTTGTGTTGTGTTATTCTTAGTTATAGTACTTATAGTATATACCTAGTTCATAAGTAATTAGCTCTTAATGTTAATAGCCTGCCTACACTATCGCATTGGGAAACTGTTAAGATAGCTGTAAGATTTATTAAATAAAAAAAAAAAAACACATAGCCCCTTTTGTATAAAAGTTTTAGTCCGTTACTTTTGCTACTGTAGCCTTGGAGGATATAACTAAACGGAGACGCCTTGTCTGTAATTTTCTGTACAAAACAGTCTGCCGATTTTTGCGGGGGAGGAATACAAAAATTTGAAGATCGCTCACGCTTATTGGAGCATGTGAAATGAAATGAAAGTCGTCCGTGAGAGGCGACCATAAAAAGTTGTGATATCTGTAAACTGTTGAAGAAAACACAGATTAGCTTTAATGAGCATTTTACTTTTCCTAAATAAAGTAAATCTCTGAATTGGGACGATTTCTTGACATAATTATGCTATAGTTATTTTCGATACAAGTGCGAAAAAGAGGAAATTCGAAACGAGTGGCGATAAATTAAAACACGACCGAAGGGAGTGTTTTAAATCGACACGAGTTGCGAATTACCTATTCGCACGTGTATCGAACCACGTTTTACAGTACATATGGCACTTTAAAGTTTCGACATACGCACGAAAAGTGCTATTTTACGCACTAGTGCGGAAAAGTAGCCCCATTTGTACTGTAAAATATGTTTATCTGCCCTTTCCATCGCAATGGTAGTTGTTCTCACCCACTATTAATAACTAATGCCAACCTTTCATCTTCCGTCTGAATTCCTTTCAGGGATATTTTTAGGAAGAATAGCCTTATAATATTGAAAATCGTGCTATGGATCGTGACATGCAAATCTCGTGTGGCTCAAAAGCTCCCCTTGGCGTCAGGGAGCCAACTCGAGCGTTACTTGCGATTTCGACATTTAATGTAAAAAACCGGCCAAGTGCGAGTCGGACTCGCGCACGGAGGGTTCCGCACCATCAACAAAAAATAGAGCAAAACAAGCAAAATCGGTCACCCATCCAAGTACTGACCCCGCCCGACGTTGCTTAACTTCGGTCAAAAATCACGTTTGTTGTATGGGAGCCCCACTTAAATCTTTATTTTATTCTGTTTTTAGTATTTTTTGTTATAGCGGCAACAGAAATACATCATCTGTGAAAATTTCAACTGTGTAGCTATCACGGTTCGTGAGATACAGCCTGGTGACAGACGGACGGACGGACGGACGAACAGCGGAGTCTTAGTAATAGGGTCCCGTTTTTACCCTTTGGGTACGGAACCCTAAAAAGAGGCACATAATTAAATCACGACTTAAAGTGTGAAAAATTTAACTGATTACAGAAACACACCTGCTGCTTACGCTATTGAGACGATAAAGACACCTCATAAGTTAAAATCTGAGAACTGCTACACAATAATATATCGAGAAAGTTATACATAACCCCTAGTGTAAATTCCATTCGATAGCGTGACGTGTGACGTACGCGTTTGCGTTAAGTGTCATTTTGTATGGGATTTTTTAGTTTCCAAAACCTCCCGCTTGGCGCGCTGTCAAGATCCCATACAAAAATAGACATAACGCAAACGAGAACGCTCGTCACGCTATCGAATGAAATTTACACTAGGGGTTCTGTACATAATATACATATTCCTCATAAAATCAAAATACTTTCGAAGCAGCTGAATAAAAACAGTGCGTTACCTATTTTGGAAGCTAGTAGTTAGAGCTCTATACCCTATACCCTAAAATCATAAGTATCTACTTCAGACAACCTTGACAGATCTTATAGTATCGTAAAACGGGGTGAGTAGGTTTCGCGGGGAGAGGTGGGTTATGAATGGGGAGAGAAGGTTTGAGAGGGGGGTGAGAAAGGATTTTGAGGCTACTGCTACAAAAATAATGTATTCTAATTTAAAATGGAGCTATATCTTCAAAAATCAAAATCACCTTTGTATGAAAACTCCTCTCACCCCAAATACGAGGCACTACGGGGTGAGGTGGGTTTTCCTCTTTATCGTCAAAGTTATGAAATGGAACTACCCAAAATAAAATAAAAACTGAAATACAAACGTCCGGAACACTTATTATATACACCATTCAGTTTTCATATGTAAAAATAAAATGTTATTGAGGTTTGAATTTCAGTTTTCACCCTAGTCACCCCATTTTACGGTAGCGTAAATAAATACCTACTATTAAAATATAAATAAATAAATATTAAGGTTATTACCGAGAACTATACTCGTAATCTTCCTCATTTACTATGCTGTTACAAAGGCTACAAATCCTTCTCCAAAATTGCTTCTGTAAAAGAGATTTCGTTTAATTTAACTGCGGTGACCCATTTTACATGAAAACAGGTGGAATTCGGAGCGGACCGCACCGAAATCCCGGAAAGCCCCGGTAAACAACCAACTTTCAAAGTGTGTTTGGTTGGTTGTTGGTTGGTTGGTTGTGTGCATTTTAATGCACGTTTAATTTTGTGCGACGACAACTATTTAGCCTTTTGCTTAGCATATTCTATCTGGGGTACATGCAAAGTAGTTTTATAACACCTCCAACAAATACATACTTACCAAATATAACTCAAAGGCAATCGGCCGCCCGTACTCCTAGCGAGGACCGATTGACCCTCACCTAATATCAGTATGATGAAAAAAAAAAGAGTGTACCATAATAAAAGTAATAACAAGACCACCAAGCCTAAACTAACCACCACCACCCACCACCACTAAGGAGCTTAAGCCTTGGTGGCTTTATATATTATATGACAAGTTGCTATTCATTTTTAGAAATTCTTCTCAATAGAAATATCCGAAACTAACAATAAACACGTAACAACTACATCTTTCAACTAGGCTCTATTATATAAAGGCATTCAGTGCTGCCCCCGCGGCTCGGCACTCGACAGGCAGACAGGTGATGATTATTCTTATGCAAATATCGTGTGATGTGTGATATAGGCCGTGCTGTTCACGGACTGGAAACTGAAGTAAATAGTCGGCCGGTCGGCTTTGCTGTATACTACATAATATCTGACAGATATAAATAAAATTCTTGTGTGAAATACAAAACTACTTAGTACCTACAATAAAATATTCAAAAAGATTGCATAACTCCCGATGTCCACAAAGTTATATAGCCGTTGCGAACTACACTAGTAGGGCTAAACTCTGGGCGGAGAACCCCCAAGTAGCGTCAGTAAAGTTTTGTAATCTGCCCTGCTATCAAGTAGCCTACTAGGGCTAAGGATAAGTAGGTACAGTCGACTACAAAGAGATGTATCCACTTTTTCACCTTACTGCCTTGTAATAAGGTGAAAAAGTGGATACATCTCTTTGTAGTCGACCCTACCTACTATTATTTCCTTTCACTTTCTCTAATGGGAGAAATGTGAGAATAAAAAATATACCTACTTGACGTAAGCACTAATTCAAAAATCGAATAGTCGTAGAATTAATAATAGAATTAACAAAATAATGAGTGAAAGTATCAGAAATTAAGGAAAGAGTTTTTTCATAAAGGAGCATTTTGGAGAAGTTTAACTAAGATTTATGAAACATCGTGAGAACTTTAAAGTAAGACGTTCCTTAAAAGTTGATGATAATAACTGGAGAAATATAGTCAGCCATACGAGCACACATTATACGTAAAGAAAAAATGTATCGAGATGCTAAGAAAAGTCACGTGACTAATTCCATACATTATTTAAGTTTTGATTGGCGTCTTTTATCGTCTTGGCCAAGTCCCCTGGGGTGTAATAACATATTTATTAAGTCAACACCTGTAATACCATGGATTGCGATTAAATGATTATGATTATGATTATGATTAGAATAGAATAGAAAGTCATTTATTCGATAAAGCACACATACACAGAACAAAAAGATGAAAAACAAAGAAAAAGAAAAGGATAACAATAACAATGCAAAGACAGCAGAGAGAAATGATTATAATTATGATTATGATTATGAAACTGTTACCTAATGACGCTGTTCCTTTTATGCTCAACTGATCCACTCCTGAATAACGGAAATGTCCATCAAACTTTTACGTTGCTGAAGTCCCTATAGACATGGAGAATATGATGCCGCAGCACACATACGTGCCATACGTGGTCTATTAGCTAATGCGAGACTGACCCGGTTCCGATCGCGGAATATGCTGATAGGCTGCATCATATCTCGTTTTCTATTTTGTTTGTTACGGAAAATTCACAAATTGAATTCTTTTGACGGAGCTCGAAATTCAATCTTGGATTAGTTCGTGTTTTGATGTTCTGTGAACTGTGTAGCGAAACAAAAAAGTATTGCGTACTGCATTTATTAACGACAGTTTTTTACTTGCCATTTGTGACGTAGTTTTAAAGTCTGTTAATAAAAATATCTTTGTTAAATACCTCTCTATTGGGGTTATAATAGAAAATATTTAAAAACTATTTTATTGGGGAAGCAAGTTATGTGTACGTTAGACGTTATCTATGTACTTATTAATGTTTTTGGAAAAGCATTAAAAACATAATTTAAGATGTCTCGCTTTATAACTTATGATGATCTGAGAAAGAGTGTTGCAAATCAAGGCATTAAACATAAATAAAAAATATTTAGTAAAATCACTGTAACATCAAAAAACTTACTAAAAAACCAAATCGACATTTTCTAGGATAAAGGATAAGAGGTAAATTTTGCAACACAGCTGTAGAGTTGGTGCCAATTTTAAAATAATAGCACTGCAAAATCTCAGGGTCACGTTGAATTTACGTTGTCTCTGGTTTGGCGCTTAGGAAAGATCTTATTGCATTGTAAGAATTCTTCTTTAATACCTCTGGTAATTTGCGTGTAAGGGATTCTTAACTGCAATAATGTTTAATTTTAAATCCATATTGTGAATAACCCAATGACAAATAACCCCATGCTGTAGCATTGTTACAACATGGTTCCTTTCCAACCTTATGTAACAAACTCTTGCAACTTTTACCTCCTTATGCTAAAACTCTTTGTTAAGAAGTTGGGTGTTGTTGAAGTGAAACATGTTTACAACAACTATCGTCGAATATAAACTGTCGTGAGACATAGGTACTAACATTAAGCTAATTTTACGGTTAAACTCACGTGTTTTTAGTCACTCACGCGACATGTTTCGGAGAGCCTAAGTCCCCATTTTCAAGCACTGACAGTGCATGAGTGAGTAGCTGTCACGGCGGGCGGGGCGTCTAACAACTATCGTGTAAAATTGTGTTCAAAACATTAATTAGCTATTTTATCCACAGGGTATCTTCCGTCTCGCCTGCGAGCACGTGCTACGAACCATGCGCCGTGGACGCGAAACCCTCCTAACCCTGCTTGAAGCCTTTGTCTACGATCCCCTGGTGGAGTGGGGCGGCACGAAGAAGCGCAGAGGAGAGAGGGACCTTCGAGCTGCCGTCGCCATGCTGGCTGTACGGGCACATGAACTGAAACAGCAGTTTGCTGACGTCACGTGAGTAAATCTTCCTTCTACCTCGATATGGTCTTCTGTTCCAAAGGACGTACTAACCTGTTATTACGTCCTCTGCACCATGTGCAGACTGCACAGTCTGCCTGCACGTACATTGATTTAGCAGTTATATCTGAATTGAATAGATTAATACTTAGTTAAGTAGATCGTATTTCTTTACGTGACAGCGTGATAATGACAGTGTCTCTTTCAATCGCGTGATGCTAAAAATGACACTTATTTCATCTCGTGGCGAAAGCCAGCCATAATACGCCCGCTGTGGTAAAGTTTATCTATCTCGCAAGCAGCTTGTCTAAAAAAAGATTTTCTCAGACTATCGGACAGACTTTGCAAGTGATGCGCGACAACCGACGCTTGCAACTTGTACAAGTTTTTAAATTGTTATGTTCCCCGCCCTGACGGCCAGTACGGAAACAAATAGAAACAGCTGAGTCGCTTAATTTGCCAGTAGCATATCACAAACCCGCACGGTACAAACATTGAACAAACATTCGATAAATCGTTGTGTTTATTTTTCGCCAGTTACACTTTGATAGGCTGAAAAACGTCATGGATTAGATATGACACCGTAAGATTGTAAACCCGTTAGTTTATAATCTAACGTAGGTTAGGTTAGTTTATAATCTCCCTACCGTCAGTTTATAATTTAACTAGCGAGATAATAATCTGACGAGTGTTTACAATTTTACGGTGACAGATATAAGGTAAACTAGCCCTAGTAGGGCTGGACATGCTAATGCCTAATAGATGACACCCTGCAGTCACCTCTATTGACACTCAAGTTCCAAGATGACATGTACTGGGACCGCGTCGAGCACCAGTACGTTTACCTTATGCAGTTACCTTTACACCTATTCTGGCGCTTTCGTCTCGATTGATAAAATGTAAACTACTATACTTAACCTTCTCTTTAGCACTTAAGTCAGGAAACAACGCTGCTAACAAGAATGCAAGCTGTTTTTATTCAAATCGCGTAGCTGAATAACGGATGCACATTATGTGCAGCATAGGTATTACAAGGAGCTAATTTTGCAAGCTCGGGGTGTACGTATATACCGTAAAGTTGCTATCGTATCGGCAGAGCTGCCAGCGTTGCCAGGTCTATCTTAGGTACGTGCATCGTAAAGGAAATTTCTTAGTCAGGGCCCTAAATGAACTTTGTCTGAAAATTTAATTTAAAGTGAAACTTTCTTCTTCGTTCATTTGTTTTCTCGAGGGACTGTGCAGTATGGGGTTGTTCAAAAAATTAGTGTACAGTACCTGCAATAGTATGTTACTCTTCGAAGGCCGCAAAAATATGTTACACGCTCTTATGGCTCTACAAATAAAAACATATCAGACATTTTTGCGGCCTTCGATGTGTAACATATTATTGCAGGTGACTGTACACGATAAAGAGTCGGCGACGCGCATGTGAGTGGTAGCGCATAACCCCCTACCGCTTACCATCAGGCGGGCCGTATGCTTGTTTGCCACTGTCGTGGTATTAAAAAACCTACTCGTAAATGACTATTGTTAGTTCACGTATGTGCTTGAATATAGAAGTTAGCTCAAATATTCATTCCAAGTTCATGAAGCGATTAACATTTTACTCTAAAGATATCGGCGAGCATAAATTAGGTAGTGTCAAAGTGCCCATAAGACAATTTTGCAACATATTAATTACCTTAGTTACTATGTGGTTACTATATAGGTACTGTTACTAGGTGACTTGTGGCAAATTTCATTTTAAAAAAGTTGTCATTTAATTGTTTTCCAAATTACTTAATACTCAATATACATTTGCTTAAAGATTCGTTTATCCGAAGAGACTGAAAATTCTTCAACCTTGCAAAAACGTAAGGCCCATCGCAAGTATAGCAAATCTAATTTTCACCGAAACAGTAGTTATTCCCCAAGCAATGCATACTGGTTTATGCATACGTTGCATAAGCTGCTTGTCTGAATTTCGATGCATCAGCTGTTGACTGTACTCGCCCAGTGCGCCATAAGGCTGGTGTCTGATCAACGGCGATCAGCGGGTAGCGTAAGGGCGAGGTTTTCTTAGCGAGCGAGAGTTTTCACTTAGGGGCACAAACGGTACATGTTTCTTATGACTAGTGTCTATATATACGCCCAGAAAATAACCGCTTTGTGCTACAAATGTGTTTTCTTTTTAAATCCCCACGTTCTCATCCCACATTCCCTTCCCATTCCCTTCCCCTTGATTCCCTTCAATTCATAAAACAATACAGTTGCCACTACTTATTAGCTCAAAAAAGAAAAACAAAATACGGGATAACTAAACTTAAAATTTTTACAACAACAGTCAAATTAGGAGCGAGAGTTTTCACTTAGACGCTCACTGTTCAATATGACATATTATGTACCTGTATGTATATGTATAAACGCGTATTCGTCATTGTACAGTCACGCTCCGTGATTGTTGAGCCATTTAGGGTTATATCTAAATTAGACATTTCATAGCGTAAGTATTGAACAACTAATTTAGCTAGGACCCTAAATGGCTCTACAATCACGGAGCGTAACTGTATGTTAGCTGTACAAAGCGAGACTGCCTGCATACTTCATGCAGCGTCGCTTGCTAGACAGAGGTGTGTGATATGTCGCGATTCGCGAATGTATTATGTTTACTTTTATTTTTGACGTAAGAGACATGATGGTATAAGCTGCTCTCAAGTTTACAGAAAGCTATACAGAACAGCTGCTGCTATTCGTGAACAGTAGGCGTTAGAGATAGTTTTTGTTGTCAGCGATACCGCGATAATCGTCAATTGCGGGCTGTTTTCTCTGTCACTCTAATTACTTCCTAATGAGAGTAAAAGAGAAAGATCCCCGCAATTTGCGAATTTCGGTTTTCGCGGTCGACCCCCTGAGCTAACTGTTTATAACGCTTTTACTTATGCAAATATACATCTATCTATCTACGCTTTATCGCCGCCGGTCAGGCACCTGCCTAGCGCAGTGGTGCAGCGTTTTGAGAGTCAAGGTCGCGCCCCACATTTGACACGTGCCTGGCGCCTCATTCGTATTTTAAAAATCGCAACTTGTTTTCATTTGAGTTTGACATTACTCCCAGTTCTCGCTAGCTCCAATACACATACACATGGGTCATACACATTTATTGTATGCTTAGCGTCTTTCCTATAAACACTGCAAAGTTATGAGAAACAAAATCTATTTTTTACGCGTTACAGGCGGGATGCATATTTTCAGTACTTGAAACGCAAATAAGAAAAACTTTTATTGTATTGGCCAACAGAAGTGACCTTTTTCTGTAATGTGTTTTGCCCCATATAGTACCTACCTATCGTTTAAGTGTCCGCGTGTGGCTCGCGTAGCCGATCTTATTAGCAAAGACCTGTGCACACACCGGCCGGTATTAAGGACACCATTGCTATAATTATACCTAATAGCCGCTGGTGGTCGGACTTTCAGCTCATCCCGTCTGATATCTAGTTCTATAAGTCGACGGGATTCAAAGTCATCTGTTTGTTCTGTCAAGTACCTATACGAAGAAGATGCATTGCCTATCAAATTGAGAACATTCGAATGCGTCTGCTGTCCGTAATGTGCGTCGCTGGAGTTTAGTGTTGACATTAAATTAAGCTGTGGCCGGGGCGGGCAAATAAACGAGCGCAAAAGTGACAATGTTACGTGACAGAGACAGATTATGTAGCCTTTGGCTGCGGCTGTGCTTGATTAAATGATTACCTACCTGACGCCACAGTTATTAATTATGAATGATTCTTCGACTGTGATTTTGCTGGTTCATCTCGTAACAAGGACACGAGTATGACGACAAGTAATCTATCAACGTAGTTCCTATTATCTCCAATCGTCTAATTATGCGTATAATGTATTATTTGCTTTATAATGTATTTTTTATAAAAATTACCAATTCTCAAGCCGATTTCGGAAGAAAAAAAACATGTCTCGTAAGTTTACTACACCTTATAAAACAAAGTCCCCCGCCGCGTCTGTTTGTGTGTTTGTATGTTTGCGATACACTCAAAAACTACGGGGGATCATGCGGTTTTCAACTATCGATAGAGTGATTCTTGAGGAAGGTTTGTGTATAATTTGTTAACCCGTACGAAGCCGGGCGGGTCGCTAGTATGGAATATAACTTTTAGGAGAAATTTTTTTGCTCATATTTAAACCGAATTTTCTTTAACAAAATACGACACAACGTAGTCACTAGAGAGGACCATATTCAACCGCGGCAGCGGAAAGTCGTTCACAATCTCACAATATGGCGATGTTATTGCTAATGACATGCACTACTTCGAAAGCTTCGGGAGCTACCTCCCTCGTGCCTCTTCAGACCGACAGCGAGGCGTAAAACACAAGACGTGCCGCGGTATTCGGAAAACAAGATCCGTTCTAGACAAGACAACCATACGATATGTACTAGATACCAACTAGTTTAGATTTCTACTAGATATCTTTTGCAGCTCAATTCTGGCAACCAATGTCACTTTTACGTTAAATTATCGTTTTAAGATCGTTTCAAAATCGTTTTGAGATCTAATAATACATAACGAGACGTTTTAGACATTGTGAAAATCGTTCAAGAGTATCTCCAGAATCGCGGAAATGTCAAATTTGACAGGTTATATCTTAAAAATATCGTTATCATATCTTGGTGATGTCTAAAAGATATCTAGTACCTAGATGTCTATTTCAGAATCAGAATCGGGCCTGTGGTAGCTTTTAACTTTAACACATTCAGTGCCAGCGCTTGCTACGCGCTACGAGCGTAGCCGATAATATGAAAAACCGTAGCGAAAAGCGACTACGGATAGTGCACCCGCCTGGCGGGTTGCTGGCAGTGAATGCGTTAAATACTTGTTGGTGTTTCAAGAGTCTTTATTCTAATATTTTAACCTTTTCAAAGCTGGTCAAGTCATAACGAACAGTCAACTGTAAGTCCACGAACGATTTTGTTTGCGGAGCGAGAAAAACTGTACGTACTTACTACGGCGTAGGCGTAGCACACACAGTGGGACTTGCTTGATGTAAAATGTACAAGCCAATTCGTACGAGCACTGACATCAAACCGATATTAGAATGACATTGGAATCATATCAGTTAGCTGTCATTCGCGGGTTCAGTCAGCAGCAGAAGTTGCTAAGCGGGCGAGGTGTTCAAAATTACCTTATTCTCGCTCACGACACGCTCTTACTCTATTAACAGTAAAGTCGCGTCAAGATCATTTTGAACACCTCGCCCGCTTAGCAATTTCTGCTGCCGACTGTTCATATCGCTCAAACTTGTCCGCACAAGTATTAGTGCGAGCGAGACGCCCGCGCAGATGACTGCTTAATACTGATATGATTTCACTATCATTCTATTTAGCTTGGTATCTAAACTTTTAAAATCCAATATTGATTGGATTTGATATTTCATATTACCAGAGATGTACAAAATGGTTTTAAAAAAGCATTTAAATACAAAATGCAAAATACTTTTCAGATTTACTATTTCAAATGCAAAATACCAAATAGTTTTGCGTTATGTATTTCAAATGCTAAATGCAAAATAGGTATTTTCAAAATACTTTTTCAAAATAAAATACCTTTTGACCAAATCTCAGATATTTTTATTTATTTTAGGTATTTGTCATGATAAATAGAGACACAATGCTGAGCCGAACAAAAACGTCTAATAACATGGCACCTTATGCATGACATTTTGGTCATATTTATCAGTACGCGTATCAATAAATTCTGTTATTAATAATAATAATACTACGTCTAATAGCGAAGAGTCTCGACCAACATCTTGAGACTCTTGAGAGACTCTCGCTAGGTGGTTGGATCAAAGGCCAGATGCAGAAGGCGGTGATCTTACGGCGCGGATAGTCCGCCGGTTCCTCTCTCTGTGGCCATGGTAAAAAAGAAAAATTGTTCCACTATGTCGTACCCAAGGGCATACGAAATTAAGTTTGCTAATAGCAATTAGCATGCACCATGCACTAAATTAAGATTTACAGGCAGTGTGTATGTGAAAGAAATAAACATCAATTTTTATTTATTACGCTTTTTACAATACCTGGCGCTGGCGCCAGGCGCTAGCAGGCGCCTCTATCGGTCAAATTCGGCAATACAAGCGTCATTCGTTCATTTCATTTTGTTTGACTGGTAATGTTGGCTAAACTTAATCACAAAGTATTTTGCATTTTGAAATGAATATTAAAAATGCAAAATACATCTCGAAAAGTATTTCAAATAAAATACAAAATGTTTTTTACTAAAAGGCATTTAAATGCAAAATACAAAATAGGTATTTTGCATTTTGTATTTGCATTTTAAATAGAAGTATTTCAAATAAATCGCATCTCTGCATATTACTAGTGTTACTCTAACAAAGTAACAATGAAGTCATTAATTAAACTTTAGTTTTACAATTACTCCGCAAATCCGCATGTGGTTAATGTATGTAATGTTATTACTAATGTTACAAATATTCAAACCACTTCTTAAAGTCCATACCGCACACCGACCCTAAACAATGATAATTCTGTACTCACTGTAGTAATGTTTCTAGCGCAATAAATACAAACAAGTCCCGTTTATGGTCGCGATAACCGGCCGAGTGTGAGCCGCAGGAGATAACACAATAACAAATGCTACCGATTCGCTTGTGCCAGGTTGCCAGGCGAATATCGCCTCTGTGCTGGTGAACATAAAGACTTTTGTTCTAATGTGACCTGACCTAAAAGGTTTTCTGTCCTATTGAACTTATGAAGGTTGTGCTTTACATCGAACTACTGGCATCAATATTATACCTATACAATACAGTAACTCTTTGTTGAAAACAAACCTGAACTCAATAACTGATACAGATAATGAACGAGACTGAATATACACGTGAAGAGATGTTAAACAACAGCCGGTCTCGTGTTTCACAACAAACTTGATTAAAATAGCGTTTAACAATATGTACCTCAATTAAACTTCCCAGTTCACAATTTTCATTATTTTCCGGAGTAAAAGTTACACTTCCAAATATTGGTTCTGCTGTAAAGCTAGGAATCAAACAATAGGTTATTTCTATGTAAAGCTCAGAGCTCGGCGCATAAAGCCGACACGTAGGTTGGTTAAAATTATTAATCGCGACTGTTCCGCTGAAAGCCACTTTGATTACACGCCCTATATGCATTATTAAGTGGCCCCGTCATCAAACATTCACGGTCCGATGTTGTTTCAGGGAGCAGTTCCTGGCTGTGCTGCCAGAGGTCCAAGCGAGCGCCGACCAGTGGCTGCAGGAAACCGAAGAACTCAAGTCCATTGAGACCAGACTCCATGACTGCCACCAGCAGATGGCGCTGGTCAAAGAGATAGAAGCGTACGGACCGAATCTAAGCAGCCATCCTTTGTACGCTATCTCGCAGAAATACTCCTCCTACAAAAAGGCAAAGAACGCTGTCGAGGACTCTATGAAAGCTCTCGTAAAGATACTCAACGATTTTGACACTCAAATAGAAAGCTTCGCAGCGGCCAACGAAGCTATCAACGGTCCCAAATTGGTTACATGGGTGCAAGAATTTTCAGGCCCAAGCGAAGATGATGAGAAACCGATATTCGACCACATCAAAGAGTTCCTCGCAAATGCGGGACAGAGCTCAATGATCACTCAATGCGAACAAGCGGAGAACGAACTCAATCAGAGCATGCAAGAGACTATTGTCCTCGTCAGATCCTGCTTAGAGCTCCTTTCACAATATGTCGCGGTGTCTCAATACTACCCCCAAACCCACACCGAGTACCATCGCGTTGTGATGTTCCGCAAATGGCTGGCCGAAGCTTTAGAGAGCAAATCACCTGAAGTGTGCCGTGAAGTCTCCAGCCAAGTTACGGCTCTAGTCAACGCTGACAACGCAAACAATACAGAACAGATAGTTGCGTACAACTTCCAGCTACAAACGATCACTGCTGAAGCAAACGTGAACCTGAATAAGGCAATTGAAAGACTGCAAATACATGGAGGTCCAGATGCGGTGGCAATAGCTCAAGAGGCATACATTGAAGCGAAGACAAATATTAGCTCCTGGGTGCGTTCTGAAGAGAGGGCTGGGGCAGCGTTGGAAAGCGTTGTCATTGGAATGCTATGCAACTTGAACAGACGATACCTGATCTTGGAGAACAGCGCACAAAGCGCGGGCGACTGTTTAGTAGACTTGACGTCCAGAGAAGGAGAATGGTTCTTAGACGACATGAGCGCTTTATCAATGCAAGCTGTTGAACTACTATCCCTGCTACCTTTACAATCAGCTTCCGCTGAAGACTCGGCCATGCCTGTAGCAGTGGAATGCGTTCGCAACGCCAACTTACTCTTATCTGACCTGGTCCAGTTGAACTACAACTACAGCACTATAATTCTGCCGGAAGCCATGAAGAAGCTTCACCAGGAAGACCCGTCGACGCTGATGATGATCAGTGAGCTGAACGCGGTGATCATGAATACTCCGATGCCGTTGAACGAGCTGCTCACCCAGTTGGAGATGAACTTCAGATATCTGCTTATGGATATGGAGGTAAGAGAATTTAACAGAGATACTTATGTCTAAAATTATATTCTGTTTTTTCTTTTTTTAGGGTTCCGTAGCCAAATGGCAAAAAACGGAACCCTTATAGATTCGTCATGTCTGTCTGTCTGTCTGTCTGTCTGTCCGTCTGTCTGTCCGTCCGTATGTCACAGCCACTTTTCTCCGAAACTATAAGGACTATACTGTTGAAACTTGGTAAGTAGATGTATTCTGTGAACCGCATTAAGATTTTCACACAAAAATAGAAAAAAAAAACAATAAATTTTTGGGGTTCCCCGTACTGAAACTGAAACTCAAAAATTTTTTTTTCATCTAACCCATACGTGTGGGGTATCTATGGATAGGTCTTCAAAAATGATATTGAGGTTCCTAATATCATTTTTTTCTAAACTGAATAGTTTGCGCGAGAGACACTTCCAAAGTGGTAAAATGTGTGTCCCCCCCCTGTAACTTCTAAAATAAGAGAATGATAAAACTAAAAAAAATATATGATGTACATTACCATGTAAACTTCCACCGAAAATTGGTTTGAACGAGATCTAGTAAGTAGTTTTTTTTTATACGTCATAAATCGCCTAAATACGGAACCCTTCATGGGCGAGTCCGACTCGCACTTGGCCGCTTTTTTTGAAACAGAATCACTGGCGTTCGGGCTTTTTACATCCACCTTAAAAGATGACAAACGTGCGTTTATCTACTTGATATTTAGGTACTAACTTTTCTAATGAAACAACTCATTGTCTTTTAGTTTACAATACCGCGTATATTTTTGATACCTTCAATGGCGCAGTATTTAAAAGTGACATTTATTTTATCACGTGGATAACGCCATTTCTATAATACGCCTAGGTTCATATTATTATTGTTTACACTTCGACGATCTTTTCAATATTTCTATGATACATTGTGACATTTGTAAAATATCATGCAATAAATAAGAAATAAATTGATCTATACTTGGTCAAGCAAATCTTGTCAGTAGAAAACAGCGGCAAATTTTAAAAATTGCGCTTTAGCAACACTACGTTTGAATTGTTCGAAAATCGCGTGTCATTTATATCTTATCTGTGGAACTGTTTTGTTTACATTCATCGTTGTTCGATGTACGAATACATTGCTGCTTTTTGTTCGTTTCCTAGGGATACCATACTCTAGTTTGCTTTACATTGCTATTGACATATCCGTCTTGACAGGCTATAAATATGTAATCTAATCTCACCAATGTGTCCAAAGTATATCTGCAAAGTGTAAAAATAACTGTAACAGTGTTCCAAATAGTTGTAATATCAGATAGTGACCCGCATCTTAGAATTCAAAGTCTGAACTCGGCTCCCAAGTTATCGACGTCGCCCGCATCGCAATTTGCTACTCGACAACTTCGCCGAGATTGAATCGAAAACTTTCCCTATAACATTCTGCATCGTACATTTTAAGATAATACGACACGTGGATGCTGTCGAAGTTTATTGCGCTATTAGTAGGTGTTCTAAGCGATGGAATCACTAAACTTTGTAAGGCGGGTAGTATTTCGAACTAATGAATAAATACTAAATACCTATTTCAGCATCTTATCATGATTGGTCGAATTTATTTGTTGTCCACCATAATTCATACTAAATTTACGGTGGGGATTTAAAAAAAATGTGATACTGTGACAAGAACAAACAATAATAGTGCTTTCACTGCTACTTCTACAGAAAGATACATAAGACTATCCCGTTTGGTCATTTCCCCCCACCCCTCATGCCTGATCCAGTTATACTAGACCTGACTAACTTATTTTTTAGGGTTCCGTAGCCAAATGGCAAAAAACGGAACCCTTATAGATTCGTCATGTCTGTCTGTCTGTCCGTCTGTCCGTCTGTCCGTCTGTCCGTCTGTCCGTCTGTCCGTCTGTCCGTCCGTATGTCACAGCCACTTTTCTCCGAAACTATAAGAACTATACTGTTGAAACTTGGTAAGTAGATGTATTCTGTGAACCGCATTAAGATTTTCACACAAAAATAGAAAAAAAAACAATAAATTTTTGGGGTTCCCCATACTTCGAACTGAAACTCAAATTTTTTTTTCATCAAACCCATACGTGTGGGGTATCTATGGATAAAAGTCAAAAGTCAAAAGTCAAAAGTCAAAAGTCAAAAATATCTTTATTCATGTAGGCCTAGCAACAAGCACTTATGAATCGTAACATACTTATAAATTATCTTAAGCTAATTATCAGAGCAATTTATTGATGTTATTATTCCATAATAATATTGGATTATTATACAAATCAAATTTAACACAAATTTAAGAATTTCACAAAAGGATCGTCAAACATGAAAAAAAAAATTGTATAAAAAATACTAGTCTAGAATGTTTCTAGAATAAAATCTAAATGTCAAATAAATAAATAAAAAACACAAAAGAAGTACAAACATCGGAATATTCGGAATATCAATTTCCTCATCATTAATCAAATATACCTAATATATAAATAATCATTTCGAATAACAATTAATCCCACGTTGTTTTATCATTCATGTAGTCTTGTGTGGTATAATACGCTTTAGATATAAGTTTACGCTTTACATAATTCTTAAATTTATTAATAGATAATTCAGTAATATGGTTTGGAAGTTTATTATAAAATCTCACACAATTACCCATGAATGATTTTTTAATTTTATGGAGCCGAGTGAAGGGCACTGCGAGCTTATGTTTATTTCTAGTATTAATATTATGAATTTCACAATTTTTTCTAAAATTTACAATATTTTTATGTACATACAGAATATTCTCATAAATGTATTGACAGTGCACTGTCATTATGTCAATTTCCTTAAATTTATCTCTAAGTGAGTCTCTATGGTTCATTCATTTTCAACAAAAATGGTATTTATCTCTGAAGCACCACCCCATAGTAAAATACCATATGCCATAATGCTATGGAAGTAACTAAAATATACTAATCGAGCTGTTTTCACATCAGTTAACTGACGGATTTTGCTCACTGCAAAAGCTGCAGAACTCAGTCTATTCGAAAGAGTAGCAATATGGGGACCCCACTGGAGTTTAGAATCTAAAGTTATACCAAGAAAAACTGTACTATCAACTAATTCCAATTCCTCATCCTTCACAATGACACTTGTTTGCACATGCCTAACGTTACTACTAGTGACAAACTTAATACATTTAGTCTTTTTCTCATTTAACAATAAATTATTAACATTGAACCAATTTACTACTTTTGAAATAGCATCGTTTACATCATTGTAAGCTTGTTGCTGTCGTTTGACTTTGAAAATAAGTGAGGTGTCGTCTGCAAACAACACTATATCATGGTGGGTCTTTACAAGGAATGGCAAGTCATTTATGTAGATAAGGAACAGGAAAGGCCCCAATATTGACCCCTGCGGTACACCCATAGAGACCAATGACCCCGGTGATCGCTGTCCACTCACATCGACCCTTTGTATTCTACCATTTAAGTAGGACTTAAGTAAATTCAGTGCCGATCCTCTAACTCCATAATAATGAAGTTTCCTGATTAATGTTTCATGACAAACGCAGTCGAAGGCCTTAGACAAATCACAGAAGATACCTAAAGCATCTCGTGACTCCTCCCAGGCATCGAAAATATGCTTAATTAGCTCAACACCAGCATCGGTTGTTGAGCGACCCCGCGTAAAACCAAACTGCTTATTATGCATTAAATTATTAACGTTAAAATGTCGTACTAATTGAGAAAGAACTAATTTTTCAAAAATCTTGCTAAATGTTGGTAGCACAGATATCGGTCTAAAGTTAGTGGGGTCAGAGCTGCTACCAGATTTAAATAAAGGAGTTACTTTACTATGTTTCATTAAATCAGGAAACTCGCCGCAATCAACACTGTTGTTAAATATAACTACCAAGTCAGGCGCTACAATTTCTACTAAGGATTTGACAGCATGGACAGAGACTCCCCAGAGATCATTAGTTTTTTTGACATTAATTGATTTAAACGCCTTTATTACATCTGAGGTAGAAACATGTTCAAAATGAAGGTCTCCACAACACTCTGGAGCGTTATGTTTTAATAATGTAACAGCAGATGAGGGTGATGAATTTAAATCCTTAGTTGTGGATACTGGTACCTCGGTGAAAAATTTTTCAAATTCTGTAGCTACTTCTAAATTGGAATCTATAATTTTGTTATCAATATTTAGTTTAAGTTCTTTAATTGTGTGTTTCGAGCGACCAGTCTCCACATTTATTACTTTCCAGGTTGCTTTAATAATGTCGGAACTACTTTTTATTTTCTGACTTAGATAATTTCGCTTAGCTATATGACAATCTACTTTAAACTTCTTCGAATATTCCTTGACATGTTCTTTAAATTCATCACTCTGATTAAACCGCCGTTCCTCATACAAGGCATACAGTTCACGTCTTCGTTGATGTAAGTCCGCAGTAGCCCACTCACTAAAAACTGATGCACCATTAACTACGACCGATTTTGAGGTGAATATCGCATTATAATGTTCCATAAAAGTGTGAAAGAATGAATTATACATACCATTAGGACTCATATCGGAAGACAAAAAGGGTAGCGCCTGAACTAAACTTTGCTTCATTCTTTCCACGCGGTCCGAGGTTACTGGTACAAAAGTTATTTGTTTTCTCATAGTATTTTTCCTTAATGCCTCAAATACCATTAATTGACCTAAGTGGTCTGATTCTAAATTGCTGATAACTTTTTTAGTAATAGGAAAAATATCAGTGAAAATATTATCAATACAGGTTGCACTAGAGGCAGTCACTCTAGTGGGCTCCATAAACATGTGGTTGAGATTACAAGATTTGAAAAGATTCAATAATCTACAAGACATTGTTGAATTTTCCAAAATATTTACATTAAAGTCGCCGCATATAAGCAATTTCTTACTAGAAGATGATATTTTAAGTAGGGCAGATTCCATTATGCTTTCAAATAGTTCAAAATTACTTAATGGCGGCCTATACACACAGACAACAATAAATTGCTCCAATTCTACTGCACTTAGTTCTATAGTCCGTTCAACAGACATGGATACAATGTCCTTACGTTCCTTAAATTTTAACTGACTATTTAATATAATTAATGACCCACCATGTATGGAACTAAGTCTGGTGAACGAACTTCCCGCCTGGTGATTATTAAATTGAGGCATTAATTCATTATTATTTAACCAATGTTCAGTAATACATAAAATATCAATATTAAAATCATTCAAAAAAAGTTCAATCTGTAAATCTTTACCTCTAATACATTGAATATTTTGATGCACCAGGTGGATATACTTTCCATGTTTGCAGTATTTTTCATTATATTTATTTAAAACTAAATTGCCAGAGACATAATCTTTTGTCTTAACAGCTAGTTTAAATCATTGGTTATGACTGGAACCAATTCCATGTTCATACTGGGCTGCTCAATAGGAGCAGAATTGACTGCCAAATTCTTGGCAGAAATGTCAAGTAAATAGGATAGCGATAAAGCTATTTGTCTTTTGTAATAATTTGAAAGGCAATACTTGCCTTTAGTCAAAAACACCATAGGCATATGGTATTTACTAACAAAATTGTTAGTGTCAATTATCCTAAACTTACTACTATATGTACAAAGATTATATAGAGATATATTTAACTTATGTCTAGTGGTATTTTCTGCCTCTGACATTTGCTCACAATAGGGGAATGTGAAAAAAATAATTTCATGCACTGCCAGTGAGTTTAACTGTTCAAAGTATTTAATTAAATTATTTTTGTCCACATTACCCCTATTCCCCATAAGAATAAGCAGTGTTGTCTTAGAATTAATATTACTGTCATTTAAAATTTGTCTTAAGATATTTTCAAAACTACTATGAGGCAGACAGTTGCTGATTGTACTAAGTCCCTTTAGGTAAAAGTTTAAAAATGAGCCCATATTGCTTCCAATTTCATCACAATACATAATAACATTAGGTTTAGGTGTGCTTTGTTGTGTAGTGTGGAAGGAGCTATTATCATTTAATTGCTGGTGTGGTAAACCGTCACACAGGCTTGGGTCAAGTACACTGGTCGACAAATGTTCAGTCACTTGCCTACAAGCACATGACTGGGCATTGGTCAGTGACTCAAACCGCTCTGAATTAAGCTTAATCTGGGATATTAAGTCATCCATGGCCAAAGAATATTCATTAATCACCTTTTTCGAACTGTCATTTATTGTTTCTAGGGATTGTATTGAATCCTCCAAACTCTGAATTTTTAATTTTAAAGTCTGTGTGTCGGTTTCATATTGTAATTGACTATTTTCTAACTGAGCAGAATACAAATCTAACTTATCCACTAAATTAACATTAATTTTACAGAATCTCAGTTTTTTTAAAAACAATTTGTTTATTTTTGACAACTTTTGTTTTTTTTTCATGTGTCTATTTAATTTAATATATTTCTTTAGTTTGTTTCCGCTGCAATTTACTAACCTTGGTGTGGTAGTATCATTGGCTAAAACTGTAGTGGCCACAGGGTTTTCAATTGGTGCGGCAACCAACTGAGAGTCGGGCCGGACCAGTTCTTCGAACAAGGTCTGAGTGTGTGCCGCTGCTGCATTGTTTTGGGCCTCCTGTAGCTCATAGATTTGTTCGTGGGCGTCGTGCAGTGCTCTCTCCAATGAGTTGATGTCCTTCAGGGCCTGCTCATACGCAGCACTACACTCAGTGAACCTGTCAACCGTCTCCTGAAGCCGGGCCCGCTCTGAATTTACATTATTGTAATCAGTTTCTAACGAACACAGTTCCTTTTTCAGCTTATCATTGCTATTAATTACTAATAATAGTTCCTTCTCACTGTCTTCCCTTTCACTGAGCAATTGAGCACAAGATTCCTTGGATATTTTCAACTCCAGCAAGGTAAGTTGGAGTTTATCAGTCTCCTGCTGGCGAGCCGCTGCGGCTGCTCTGCGGGTTAGCATTGTAGATGGTTTCGCAATTTGTATTAAACCCAAAATAAACAAGGAATCGCTTACTCACGCCAAGCGATATTTAGGTACGTACTTACATGAAATAGTGACGATTGACTGTGTCTACACTGTGTTCTAACCCTGTACAATGATTATTATACACACTTGGTAAATACTAGTGATAAAAAAACCAGAAAGGATTCCAAGGCGAACACAGGTTTCAAATTTATAACCTTAACGGCTACAAATCTGAGATATTACAAGACACTTGTAAACGTCACTAAAGCACTTCACTTATTATTTATACATATAACTTAATGTTAAAACTATTTAATTCACACTTATAATGCTTAATATTACATGAAATATTATTAAAATTAAAATAATTACAAGGGACCTAGCAAAATCAGCTGCTTATCGTTTGACAGCCGGATAGGTCTTCAAAAATGATATTGAGGTTTCTAATATCATTTTTTTCTAAACTGAATAGTTTGCGCGAGAGACACTTCCAAAGTGGTAAAATGTGTGTCCCCCCCCCTGTAACTTCTAAAATAAGAGAATGATAAAACTAAAAAAAATATATGATGTACTTACCATGTAAACTTCCACCGAAAATTGGTTTGAACGAGATCTAGTAAGTAGTTTTTCTTTTATACGTCATAAATCGCCTAAATACGGAACCCTTCATGGGCGAGTCCGACTCGCACTTGGCCGCTTTTTTTTAGAAATAGAATAGAATAGAAAGAATAGAAAAATATTTATTCAGGCAACACATCATTACATTACAAAATAACAACACAATTAACATGTGACATTAGATAACAAAAATGTGAAACGAGATGTATACAAAACACAGATAAAGATGTGAGGCTGAAATGGTCTCCATTCTATTTTTAAACATAGCCATAGAGAAAAAAATACATAGAGTGCTCACTCCATACATCAGTTTTAGTACCAAAAAGACTATTAGCATCTAGCATCGAGTAGCGGAACTATCAGTACTGCTACTTGACAATAGATGTAGCACCGACAGGAAAGTCTTATGCTGTTGAGATAAGACTTTCCGGTCCGTGCTACATCTATTGTCAAGTAGCAGTACTGATAGTTCCGCTACTCGATGCTAGACGTAAACACTGAAATTAATCGTCTGAACTGATGTATGGAGTGAGCACTCTTGTCTTTATTTCTCTATGCTAACTAACTTATTTTAAAACATAGCTTGACAAATATACACCAATGAAGTCTCCAGATGTAGACGTTGTTTGTCAGTGCCCGGCAGGCGCTCAAGTGCTCGCGGCCGAGCTGCGCGCCCGCTACGAGGGCCTGCTGTGCGGCGAGGCCCCCGGCCGCATGGTGCTGATGGGGCTCAACGGGCTGTTTGCGGCGGTGGAGATGCGCGCCAGGGAGCTGGCCGAGCCGCTGGCCGCGCCCGTGCCCCCCGCCTGGCGGAAGATCGACCACGTCAGCGACGCGATGCACATGTCGGTGAGTCGCTCAAGTGGCTCAAGCTACAATTTTTTTTCCATACACCAACTGGTAACTGGCTCTCTTGATTGTTCAAAAACTGATAGCTTTTGACTGAGGCAAAATAATCAAATGCAAATTTTGAGTTCTTTCTTTAACTTTTAAATGATGATTTTGAATGATAAATATTTAATAACATTCATTTGGATTTGATTTGGTTTGATTTTGTTTGATATCCTATATTTAACATTTTCTTCGGGTTGGTGTGGTGAATAATTTTGTGTTTCACTCGGGGGCAAATTTTGTTTAACCCTCGTGCTTTGAAACCCTCGCAACGCTCAAGATTCCATTTTTCGAATCACTCACTACGCTCGTGGTTCAATTTTGGAATCTTTCGCTTGCTCGGGTATCAATATTAGCACGAGTGGTTAAAAACAACTTTGCCCCCTTGTAAAACAATAAAATTAACTATTAACAACATCGTAATCATAGCATTACACTGCCTAGGTATAGAGGTAGCTGAGCCAGGCGTGGCTCACTCCGCGATTTCGCCCACACCAATTTTGGTGAGCCATAGTAGTTGCCGCGCACCGCTACGGAACGGACGCCTGCTCGCGCTTGCGCGATCTAGCGGTCATATCTGTCGTAATAGACGCGTTTTGTTAGAGATTGAACCTTCTGTACCTAGTAGGTACTATTATTTATTCTGTTGCAGAGCATAGTTCTCCTGGGAAGGTTCCGTTAGTGTAAGGCCTGAGTGGACGCTCATGTTGGGCGTGCAGCGGGGCGGGGCGTGCGGCGTGCATGTTAAACAAATGCAAACGCATAGGAGCGGCCTTAGTGCACGCTGCTCACATCACGCGTGAGCCCGACGCCACGCTGCACGCCCCGCCGAATGCTCCACTCCGAGCGTCCACTCAGGCCTTACACTTAGATTTCACAAAAGAACCTGATCAGCATACGAGTAGGTAGGTTATAGCGTAAGTATGTAATTAAAGAATGTCATAAACTAAATCTTTTTTTTTCAGGCCGCCCTCCAAAGCCCGGCGCTCCGCTCCGTCCTCGAGGACTTGTTCCTCGTGCGCCGCGTCCAGGCCGTCGGCGAAGCCCTAGCGCTGTGCGCGCAGACCGCGGCCGCCTTCCGGGGCTCCGGGCCCCTGGCCGTATACGATGACACGGCGCTATGTAAACCTGTCAAACGGTTAGTAGTTAGACACGGTTTTATTTTTGAACCTGACTTGGGCTCTATAAAAGATGTGTCCCGCAGAGTTTGTTGCCGGTCCCATATTGGGATACCCTCCTCCAATTGAGGGGGATTTAAATCTTCTCGGGGCAGAGGTGTAGGGTTGGAGCCGGTTAGCTTTATTTGACGTTGAATAAACTATCTTTTTACTTTTTTGTATCTTTATCTTTTATCTATACCTAATATGGGCAATAGAGCGATAGGATCGTGAGGTACCGTAGGGAAAATCCAGGACGATTCCGCAACGCAGTTCTTTGATGGTTTTGCTACTCTGGAATACTCCTAAGGAGTTTGAGCGGTAAGACACGGCGAAGAAAAGAAAGAGAGGATTTTCTTGTGGTAATTTTATTTATTGAAGTGAAAACTTATTTAGCGGCGCTGTGCACTTTTTGTGATGGGTAAAAAATGTTAAACTCGCGACAGGTCACGTGACCGTAACATGCGTAAGACGTAAGACAGACACGTGACCTGATCGGAAAACTGTTACAATGTCATTGAGTTTTCACTTCTGCCGGCACTCCCGGAGTGCAACCCCTTGTTTTTTATTTAATCTTTATTGCACATAAGAAAACACACTGTGCAAAAGGTGATCTTAATGTCATAAGGCATTCTCTACCAGTCAACCTTTAGGCAAAGCAGTTAAGTTTTAGGCGGCAAATGCGGCAATAGGCATTAATTTTTATGCATCGCTAAGGGCCACTTGCACCATCCTACTAACCCGGGGTTAATTGGTTAAACCTGGAGTTACCATGATTACCAGTACAATTTGACACTAGGTTAACGGTTTAACCGCTTAACCCCGGGTTAGTAGGATGGTGCAAGTGGCCTAAGTGTAATATTTCCTAATTTCAGATTCACCGCCGAATACGTGTCCCGCTGCGTGTTGGGCGTGCACTCGAAGGCGCTAGCCTCAGTGTTATGCTTGCTGCTGAGAAGGCAGCGTTTGGACCTCGCAGCTGAAGTGGAACAGAAAGAAATCGGTATGATGTTGTTTTATACTGAAGGTACTCAAAATTTCTGTTAACAGAGCGAACATACATACACACAAACAGACAGACGCGGTGAGGGACTTTTTTTTAATCAAATGTAGTGATTTCAAAGAATTACCTCTACATTAGAAACGTTAGTTTTTGGATACATAAAAAAGCCGGTTAAAAAAAATGATGTTGTGTGAGTTTTTGTCTACAATTTTAATACGTGTGCCGTGATTTTAAATGACGTAAACGGTTCTCTAGCTTGCAATCATTCATTAATATTGTTTCAGGGGCATCATGGAGCGTGTCCCTGGAGTCCCTCTGCGAGAAGGTCCTCGCCACGTCCCCGCTGACGGAGCGCGCGACGGTGCTGGCGGCGCGCGTGGCGGCCACGCGCAGCGCGCAGCACCGCGCGCAGCACGCCGCCGCGGCGCGCGCCCGCGCCGGCAGCGCGCAGCACGCGGCCAGGTCCAGGCTCGCCGCGCACGCGCAGCTACACGCTGAGGTATTGTACACTTTACAGGCGTCTGGAGTCCCTCTGCGAGAAGGTCCTCGCCACGTCCGCGCTGACGGAGCGCGCGACGGTGCTGGCGGCGCGCGTGGCGGCCACGCGCAGCGCGCAGCACCGCGCGCAGCACGCCGCCGCGGCGCGCGCCCGCGCCGGCAGCGCGCAGCACGCGGCCAGGTCCAGGCTCGCCGCGCACGCGCAGCTACACGCTGAGGTATTGTACACTTTACAGGCGTCTGGAGTCCCTCTGCGAGAAGGTCCTCGCCACGTCCGCGCTGACGGAGCGCGCGACGGTGCTGGCGGCGCGCGTGGCGGCCACGCGCAGCGCGCAGCACCGCGCGCAGCACGCCGCCGCGGCGCGCGCCCGCGCCGGCAGCGCGCAGCACGCGGCCAGGTCCAGGCTCGCCGCGCACGCGCAGCTACACGCTGAGGTATTGTACACTTTACAGGCGTCTGGAGTCCCTCTGCGAGAAGGTCCTCGCCACGTCCGCGCTGACGGAGCGCGCGACGGTGCTGGCGGCGCGCGTGGCGGCCACGCGCAGCGCGCAGCACCGCGCGCAGCACGCCGCCGCGGCGCGCGCCCGCGCCGGCAGCGCGCAGCACGCGGCCAGGTCCAGGCTCGCCGCGCACGCGCAGCTACACGCTGAGGTATTGTACACTTTACAGGCGTCTGGAGTCCCTCTGCGAGAAGGTCCTCGCCACGTCCGCGCTGACGGAGCGCGCGACGGTGCTGGCGGCGCGCGTGGCGGCCACGAGCAGCGCGCAGCACTGCGCGCAGCACGCCGCCGCGGCGCGCGCCCGCGCCGGCAGCGCGCAGCACGCGGCTAGGTCCAGGCTCGCCGCGCACGCGCAGCTACACGCTGAGGTATTGTACACTTTACAGGCGTCTGGAGTCCATCTTCGAGAAGGTCCTCGCCACGTCCGCGCTGACGGAGCGCGCGACGGTGCTGGCGGTGCGCGTGGCGGCCACGCGCAGCGCGCAGCACCGCGCGCAGCACGCCGCCGCGGCGCGCGCCCGCGCCGGCAGCGCGCAGCACGCGGCTAGGTCCAGGCTCGCCGCGCACGCGCAGCTACACGCTGAGGTATTGTACACTTTACAGGCGTCTGGAGTCCATCTTCGAGAAGGTCCTCGCCACGTCCGCGCTGACGGAGCGCGCGACGGTGCTGGCGGCGCGCGTGGCGGCCACGCGCAGCGCGCAGCAACGCGCGCAGCACGCCGCCGCGGCGCGCGCCCGCGCCGGCAGCGCGCAGCACGCGGCTAGGTCCAGGCTCGCCGCGCACGCGCAGCTACACGCTGAGGTATTGTACACTTTACAGGCGTCTGGAGTCCATCTTCGAGAAGGTCCTCGCCACGTCCGCGCTGACGGAGCGCGCGACGGTGCTGGCGGCGCGCGTGGCGGCCACGCGCAGCGCGCAGCACCGCGCGCAGCACGCCGCCGCGGCGCGCGCCCGCGCCGGCAGCGCGCAGCACGCGGCTAGGTCCAGGCTCGCCGCGCACGCGCAGCTACACGCTGAGGTATTGTACACTTTACAGGCGTCTGGAGTCCATCTTCGAGAAGGTCCTCGCCACGTCCGCGCTGACGGAGCGCGCGTCGGTGCTGGCGGCGCGCGTGGCGGCCACGCGCAGCGCGCAGCACCGCGCGCAGCACGCCGCCGCGGCGCGCGCCCGCGCCGGCAGCGCGCAGCACGCGGCTAGGTCCAGGCTCGCCGCGCACGCGCAGCTACACGCTGAGGTATTGTACACTTTACAGGCGTCTGGAGTCCATCTTCGAGAAGGTCCTCGCCACGTCCGCGCTGACGGAGCGCGCGACGGTGCTGGCGGCGCGCGTGGCGGCCACGCGCAGCGCGCAGCACCGCGCGCAGCACGCCGCCGCGGCGCGCGCCCGCGCCAGCAGCGCGCAGCACGCGGCTAGGTCCAGGCTCGCCGCGCACGCGCAGCTACACGCTGAGGTATTGTACACTTTACAGGCGTCTGGAGTCCATCTGCGAGAAGGTCCTCGCCACGTCCGCGCTGACGGAGCGCGCGACGGTGCTGGCGGCGCGCGTGGCGGCCACGCGCAGCGCGCAGCACCGCGCGCAGCACGCCGCCGCGGCGCGCGCCCGCGCCGGCAGCGCGCAGCACGCGGCTAGGTCCAGGCTCGCCGCGCACGCGCAGCTACACGCTGAGGTATTGTACACTTTACAGGCGTCTGGAGTCCATCTTCGAGAAGGTCCTCGCCACGTCCGCGCTGACGGAGCGCGCGACGGTGCTGGCGGCGCGCGTGGCGGCCACGCGCAGCGCGCAGCACCGCGCGCAGCACGCCGCCGCGGCGCGCGCTCGCGCCGGCAGCGCGCAGCACGCGGCTAGGTCCAGGCTCGCCGCGCAAGCGCAGCTACACGCTGAGGTATTGTACACTTTACAGGCGTCTGGAGTGTCCTTATCAAGATAGTGGACGACCGCTTGTTCATCTAAACGTAGTCTTCATTTATTTCTATGTGTATTTTAGATAGATAGCTACTTTATAATTATATTTCTTTACTTTTAATAATATTTTTTTACTAATACACATACTATTAATAATAATTTTTATAATATTTTTTTACTATATGCGCTCTAGCGTATGAGAGGAGGCCTGTGCCCAGCAGTGGGACGTTTATAGGCTGAAATTATTATTATTATTATTATTTTACTATAAGATACTGTTTGTTTCTAAATGAAGAAATAAAGAAATACTTTAACGCTTTCAAGAGTACGCTTAGACTTATAATATGGCAAAAAAAAACATTCTTGGTTTTGAATTTTTTTGTTATGCAGAATTTTTATGACTTCAAGGATGCGGTGAATCGTGTTTTTTTTTATCGTTAAAGGTCGGTCGAAGTCTGTAAATGATGTATGTGAAAGAGCCTTTGCAGAATACGCTTTAGAATATTTTCTTTTAATTTTGTATCAAGCAGAAACTCCGAAATCCGTGCTGTGAAATCCGGTGGTCGGAAGTTCAAGTCCCACTTAAGACAGTGAATTTTTCCATTTTTAATGTTTTCTAAACTATGTTTCTTTCCGAAATACTTTTTTTTTACGTACCAAGTTTTGAAACGTACGTTTCTCACTGATTTAAACTTTCACGATTTTTACACATTATTAAATTATACAACGGGACTTAATCGCGTATCTAAGTTTTAAGATTTACCTCCGACGTTTCGAGGACGGCGTTGTCCCCGTGGTCTTCTCCGAGGAGCGTCGACGAAACGTCGGAGGTAAATCTTAAAACTTAGATACGCGATTAAGTCCCGTTGTATAATTTAATAACGTACGTTTCTATATTCAGGTGTTAGGTTCAAACCAAGAGGCGCCGGTGCTAGCCCGCCGCGCCAGAGACTTGGCCGCGGCCATGGAGCGACTGTCAACCGCCGCCGCCAAGACGCAGGGGCTCCTAACGGCCACCCATCAAAGGTATTATTTATATACCAGTTGATTAATTGAATAGGGTGAGGTAAAGAATTAGCGTATCGCCGGTCAGTTTCCTAATTCGTCAATTTTGCTGATTCAACAGTTTACCTTCTGGTCATTTTCACTAGGTTGACAATTTCGCTAGTGGGTCATTTTCCTAAACCTTCAGTTTACTCTTTCGCCAGTTTTGCTAGGCTTCAGTTTCGTAAATTTGCTAGTTTCCTTATGTGCTAATTTAATTATTCGTCAGTTTGGTCAAATGGTAATTTCCCCTAGATAATCGGTTTCTATATTCGCCAGTTTCACTAGTTGCCAGGGTCTTATAGTCGTGTTTCGGTCAGGTTTCGGTGTATCAAATATACAAGGTGATTTCAGGGTCGTGTGGCAAGTAGCAAGAGACCAAGGCTTGATGCAGAATCAAAAGATGAACCTATTGATGCTTCATTGATGTTTCTAGTCACCTTATTAAATGTTATTTTAAAACTATTATCCGACACCATACAAAGTTATGTCATCTGCTATTCTCCTGTAGGTACAGTCAATAAGACATGACTATGTTTTTTTTTTAAAGAATACGGCAATGTGATTTAAAAATATTAAACTTACATTTCGTGACTTTTAGTCGAGTACAAAAATATGTCTTGTATCGCCTTAAGATCGCCTTAAAAACAGCTGGGTTCCTAGTTTACTACGGAACCCCAAAAAAGTAGCAAATCATAAACATGACGAAATAGCAAAACTGACAACTTAAGATAATTGAGGAATAAGGAAGTTTGCGACTCAAGAAACTGGCTTAATAGGGGCTCTGACAATTTAGTGAAACTGGCAAAAAAGGAAATTGGCGAATTAAGAAACAGTCTAATCATTAAACTGTTGAATCAGCAAAATTGACGAATTAGGAAACTGACCGGCGATACGCTAATTCGAGGTAAAAGTCATCGTTAAAAAATAGTATTTTATACAATTGTGATATAATGGAGAGCTATCCAGTCGAGTACCGTGTACAGGTAACGAAGCTAGCTGAGTTGCCTAAGTGAGGCACGAGATTGAAAAGCTTGATTATATCACTATTGCATACAAAAATTTTTCTACGAGTTAACAAAAACAATAGTTTAAACTAGTGGAATCATATAGCCAACCAAAAGTATACAGGTAAGATACTCGAACAGCCGTGATACCTTCATATGCTTTATATTTGTATACGCCATGGCAGGTTGGTCAACGACACCTTTTCCTAACTCATGAGGCCCTGGTACTTGCTCCGCGTTAAATTAAAAGGGTCTAGCCGCAATCCTATAGTGAAACTGCCCCTGGCTGAAATGTATACCTTTCTTAGGTGCGTTTATTTGTCTTATTATAAGATATCGTTTTACCAAATTTCAAAGCTAGAATCCCCTTGGTTTGGCTAAAAAAAATTTTTTTTTTAATCGTTTTTATTTTTTTGTAGCTAAACTTGTGGTTCGATTATTTTGAAATTTGGATGTTACATGCACCTAATATTAGTTCATTTTCAAAAAAAAATCGAGGTTGTAACTTGTTTATAAAGGCTTAAAAAAATATTCTTAATTTTTTAAACTTTTTTTAATACTTGTGAGATAGCGACAACCTCAATTTATTGTTATTTAATGCAAAATATACTATTGCATAAAATATATTTTTTGTAAAAAAATCCATTTGGAGCAACAAGGTAAAAATGTCTTACTAATGCATACAGGCCGTCCTTCTTACGTACTTTAGAGTGGTTCACGTTTGTATGGGAAAAATTCAAACTCTAGCTAGAAGAAGCGGCACCCCCTTATTTGGTTACACTTATTATGCTGATAATGTACACCAAGTTTTGTAACTTTATCTCAACTACAAGGGGGTGCTCAACCTAAATAACAAAAAATTTAGGTTGTCGCTATCTCACAAGTATTAAAAAAAAGTTTAAAATTTTAAAAATATTTTTTTAAGCCTTTATGAACAAGTTACAACCTCGTTTTTTTTTTTGAAAATGAACTAATATTAGGTGCATGTAACATCCAAATTTTAAAATAATCGAACCACTAGTTTAGCTACAAAAAACTAAAAACGATTTAAAAAAAAAATTTTTTTAGCCAAACCAAGGGGATTCTAGCCTTGAAATTTGGTAAAACAATATCTTATAATAAGATAAATAAACGCACCTAAGAAAGGTATACATTTCAGCCAGGGGCAGTTTCACTATAGGATTGCGGCTAGACCCTTTTAGACAGTTTTTTTATTTTATTTTGGGCATTGTAGCCTATGGAGACTAACAAGCGACGCTAAGTGGTTTTCGTAGTCTATGGATGTTGCTATATTGAGAGCGCCACATGCGCGTTTCTGACTTATGAAGCAACCGTTTCTACTATACAACCTAAAATCAATAATTTGAGCTGTCGTTTTGTTTCATCTTCTCGACGGCGGCGAGCTGGGACTGGTCAATTTCATTGCAGTCGACTAAACCGTTTCGTAATTAATAATATATTCGAGTCGGTAATTAATAATATATTAAAAGTACCCAATTGCAGTTTGGTATACGAAATCTTAATTCGAGAATTACAGTTGACGGGTAGAAAAACTTTATTAGTGCTATTTTTTACAATATATATTATGTTTCAGAGCATAGAGAAAAAAAATACATAGATCGCTACTGTACTATAGATAAGTACTGCTACTTGACAATAAATGTAGCACCGACCGGAAAGTCTAATGTTGTCGAGCATAAGACTCCGGTCGGTGCTACATCTACTGCCAAGTAGCAGGACTGATAGTTCCGCTACTCGAGGCTAGATGTAGACACTGAAAGTAATAGTAATTGTTGACGTGTAAAAGTGCCCTTGTGGCCTATTTGCTGAATAAATGTTGATAATAATAATAACAATAACAATATTTTTATTCATAATTAAAGTTTAGCAGGAACGTTACATTGAACCCCGCACTAGGCATGGCCTGTATCGCGGGGGTCATGATCATCACGAGTTACCAGAAATAAAATTTATAATTATATTAAACATAAGAATAGGAATAGGAAAGAGATGTTTGATGATGTTTGATGTTTGAGTCTTTTAGGTACTAAAACTGATGTATGGCTATGGAGTGAGCACTCTTGTCTTACTATATTTCTCTATGTGTCAGGGTGAAGTGGGGCGCGGGCGCGAACCCGGCGCTGCAGCGGCCGCTGCTCGCGCTGGAGGCGGCGTGGCGCGGGCGCCGCGCGCGCGCGCGCCGCCTCGCCGCCGCCGCCGCCGCGCTCGCGCAGCACGGCCGCGCCGCCGCCGCCGCGCGCGCGCGCCACGCCAGCACCGCCAAGACGGCGCGCCAGGCGCTCGCGCACTGGGAGAAGGTTGTAGTGTGCGCTAAGCCACGCACACTCTTACGTAGCCTTATTATTATATATACGCTAGCACTTAGGAACATTATCCAGAATAAACACATACTTATAACCGATTGGTTGTCTTAATTAACGTCCCACACCACATGGCGATCCTGCCAGGATCGCCATGTAGGGATGGGCGTTGAGACAAACAACTAGGTTCGAGTATAAACGTATAATGCCTTAAATAACACTTACAAGGCCTTAAATACTATAGTACCTATGCGCATGTATGCACACACAACGCCCATCCCTACAAGGTACACATTCTTTTTGACGACCCTGCCTGTGAAGCCGCGGTCCCGAGTTCGAACCCCGGGAAGGGCATTTATTTGTGTTATGAGCACAGATATTGATTCCTGAATCTTGGGTGTTTTCTATGTATTTATGTATTTGAATATATATCGTTATCTGAGTACCCCCAACACTAGCCTTCTTAAGCTTCCTGTAAGACTCAGTCAATTTGTGTAAGAATGTCCTATAATATTTATTTATACGTAATACCCGCAATCATCCATCGTATCCCCAATACTCATATTCTGGTATCTTTCTCCGGGGCCTATATTCTTTCGTCAGATACGTGCCCAATTAAAATTAAACATGTAACCAAAGTTTTGAAATTACTACGTCTTGAAACCTTCATTATTTATTTTTGGATAAATAATATCCAACGTGTATGAGTGCCAGATATATTTCATTTGTTTTCTATTGCAACTTTCCCCAGGCTTGCACGCTGTCCCAGAAGTACTCCCTGAAAGTAACGGATGCCCAACACGCCCTCATGGAAATGCTTCATCCCGAAGGCAACATTGATCAACACTGGGTACGTAGTACATCATTATTTAAGAATTAGTTTTGTCATACCTACGCTTGGAGGATACAACTAAACGGAGTAGCCATTAACAGGCTTTCCCCTCTGTCGAAAATAGGCGGCCAACGGTCATACACAATGTATGGACTGACGTTTATCTGACATGGCTATTTTTACGTTACGCATACATTTGACGTTCCCCTCCCCCGCAAAAATCGGCAGACTGTTTTGTACAGAAAATTACAGACATGGCGTCTCCGTTTGATTATATCCTCCAAGTACCTACGAGTTCAAAGACGTATCCTGCTAAATTAAATGTCTTTCCCAATGATCTCCACGACGATCCTCCGTCCTAAATTCATCCAATGAGTGCTCGGAAGTAACGATAATTGTTGATTTAACAAACTAGGTGATTCAACGCTTGATAACGAATGAAATTAAACTCAACATCTGAAAAACTCCCACGCCAAAAAAAAAAACATTTTTTGCCAAAAATGCCTTACACCGTTTTGGAAGAGAACTCATACTCTTTTCAAACTGCTTGATCGATTTATCGAACATAGCTAAGAACCACCGCAAGAAAACTCTCTTTCACGTAAAAAAAACGTTACGAATTCGGTCCATTCGTAATAATTTATCCATTGATAATTTATTTGGTATTCTCTACAGGTGGAGAGCGTGAACTCGCTGCTAGTCGACATGATCTCCTCTCTCACTCGAGACGCGGCCTCGCTCACACAGCAGAGCAAGGTCTCCGCGGAACAGCTGGCAGCCCGGGCCGCCAACCTCGCCGCCCCCGCTGCTGCTAGAAATGCACTAGCACAGGACATCAAGCCGCCGCTGCAGGCTCTACAACACGTCAACGATGTGAGTATACTCGGACATCACACATGGACTCACTGAGCTAGCGAGCTAAAGCTCTGTCAGATCATTTTTATTGGAAAGATATTTAATCGTATATAAAAAGCAAAGGACCTACAACTGACCCTTGTGGCATGCCATGGAATAATTTATCCTTAAGTTCGACTTGTCCTACTTATTCTAAATAATTTGTATATGATATTTAAACGTAGGTATTCAGTTCCACCGGTTATATAAAACTTTACATTGGACCACGCATTTTAGGTTATAGAAAGCACTGCATTTGTCAATAACGATTGATGCAGTCAAAAGCCTTAAAGAAATCCAAAAGTATATGGATTCGTTTGTGGATTCAAAAAAGATTCACGAAATGACTTAAGATGAAAATAAGGATGTAATTTTGTATGGGCGTTCTTTTCATTTTGTTTTTCAAAATATTTATCGTATTTTTGATTCTCAGGGAGTAAACCCAGCGAGCGAAATCCTAGCCCGAGAGAAACGAATCACGGAACTGCTGAATACCATAAACGACACAAGTGCGGGGCCCGCTGCAGTTACTGCTGCCGCGGCCGAACTGACCGTTCGACTGCCCGCTGTTTACACGGACTTGGCTGAGTAAGTATTGGCTGTTATTACTCGAGTGAATCAACTTTTTCTTGTCAATCGTTGCCATGGTTACGTTCTCCTGGGTCACTCTTTAAAACCTGATTTTTAGGCATTTAAATTGACAAAACACGCTTTTTTGTGATACTTATAAACCCTTTCCATTGAGGGTCGTCTACCAGGCGCGTCAGAAGAAGGTGGTGTCTTCTAATAAATTATGCTGCTAATGTCTCTTGGTTGACCGGACAGAATAACAACAAGAAATAGTTGATCCACCCACTCCCTACTGTCTCTGGTATATCTTCGTTCCAAATATATCTTAATCACCCATATTGATAATTATGATTGGACTAAAAATAGATCAGTTCATGATGGCGGCCGATTTTTTGCAAGTTTTGTGAAAAGGACTTTCTTTGGATATTAGTTTTTAGGGTTCCGTACCCAAAGGGTAAAAACGGGACCCTATTACTAAGATTCCGCTGTCCGTCCGTCCGTCTGTCACCAGGCTGTATCTCACGAACCGTGACAGCTAGACAGTTGAAATTTTCACAGATGATGTATTTCTGTTGCCGCTATAACAACAAATGCTAAAAACAATAAAATAAAGATTTAAGTGGGGCTCCCATACAACAAACGTGATTTTTGACCGAAGTTAAGCAACGTCGGGCGGGGTCAGTACTTGGATGGGTGACCGTTTTTATGCTTGTTTTGCTCTATTTTTTGTTGACGGTGCGGAACCCTCCGTGCGCGAGTCCGACTCGCACTTGGCCGGTTTTTGTTTTAAACATTTCGGTGACTTCAATCCATCGTCCTCAATTTAGCTGGACCGTTTTATCCAGAACACAGTTCGGGATGGCGCTCACATTATTTTTCAATTCTTGAGGTCAAAATACTTATCGCTTAGATTTTAGATATTTGACAATGGTTATATAGCAAACATGTAATTTATATGAAGTTATTAGAGTCTGCTCGGAAAGAGAAGTGTCGGGGAATGTATTGGGCCCCATACATTTGACGACTCATCTTTTTCCGCACATACTCTAGTAAGCTTTACTATTGGCAAGGTGCGAAGTCGGTGGAGGGGGAAGTGGCGCTGATCGTCACAAACACAGGTAATCTTATGGAATGGCCGCCATTAGTACTAGCGGCAGCCGCTTGAACTAATTTTACTCCATAAGATTTAACGTAGAAAGTCTGCCAAAATGAGGGCAGCACCAGTCGTGCACCTAGCGAATATACGGAAACCCCTAGTGACGTAACTGTGATTGCAGGCTCGGCACGCGCTGGGCGGCGGAGACCGGCGCGCGGCGCCTGGTGCGGCAGGGCGCCGCGGCGCCGCGCGGAACCGCCGGGAAACATGGTCAGTACACACACACACACATCACACACACATGGTGTAGTGTCATCATCATCATCATAACTTAAGAGCTTTACTCTTGTCTATGGATTAATCTGTCAGCTCCCACGGCTCATATATGAGCCAGAACGCTTATGGTGACGTCATATCGTGGGATTCGACAGGTTAATCGCCAGGTCATTTCTTTCATTTGCCAGTCTTGTAATTTCCTCATGCGACGCATTATTTTTTATTTGGCTGAGATAAGTAATTCTAGGTTCTGGTGTAGTGTAACAGTACATTATCGTCAACAGTTCTTGCTATGTATTTACTCGAAGTTATTTATTTTAATCCATGATTTAATTCACAGTTCATCGCCTAGTACCCATAATACAAGTTTAGCTTAGTTTGCGGCTAGGTCAATTTGAGTAAGGCCCAATATACACTTGTAAATTTTACTTACGTAAGTAGAGAAACAGCTATACTACAGAATGAAAGATGAATATCGTTATCTCATTCTAACAGTAAGCAAAACTTACAAATGTATCAGGCCTTAAGTGTAAAGCCTAAGTGGACGCTCGAGTTGTGCGTGCAGCGGGGCGGGGCGTGCGGCGTGCATGTTAAACAAATGCAAGCGTATAGGAGCGGCCTTAGTGCACGCTGCTCACATCACGCGTGAGCCCACAGCCACGCTGCACGCCCCGCCGAACGCTACGCTCCGAGCGTCCACTCGGGCCTTACACTAAGGCTGGTCCCAAATGAAAACAGCCTTTATTTACAACGAGGTAAGGTTGCAATTGGTTTACCCGCAGGAGGAGGGGAGCGCAACGCAGTGGGTGCGGGGGTGTGGAAGCGCGTGCGGCTCAAGCTGGAGGCGCGCGACCCCGACCCCGGCCGCGCCGTCCGAGTGCAGGACCAGGTGCATATAACATCCACTATTTACCCCCCTTAGTGTAAGCACAAAACAGATACAGTACAGAAATCAATCTACATACAAAGTGCGCTTGAGCAACGCACACATAGACACTGCTCACGGACACGATATCTCGGACCGGTTGGGACCAGTGCGAGCGCGAGTGCCATCCGCTTGAGACACGCGTCTGTGAACTTTTTTGTGCAATAATGGAAAAACAAAAAAAAGTTATTATAACTGTTCAGTGGACGGTTGTTTAAATTCAACATTAAACTGTGAATTGTCGTTTTTTAAGCTACCAGTGGTTTCAGAGAGGTAAGTTATTAGGTAAGTAGGTATCTGCTTGTAGTTCGAAGGTTCGTTTTAATGTTAAACAGAACAGTTAGGTAGGTAGGTAAGCACCCCGCCCGGCCACTACTAGATACTACGAGTGCCACTACCACGATAGTATTTTGTGCATAAGTCATAGTTGACAACCCTTGAGCGACCGCCGAGCGTAGGTATGAAAAGTGAAGTACATACATGTGATTGACTTCTGTACTGTATCTGTTTTGTGGTGTAAGGCCTGAGTGGACGCTCGAAGCGGTGCGTTCGGCGGGGCGTGCAGCGTGGCGTCGGGCTCACAAGTGATTTGAGCAGCGTGTACTAAGGCCGCTCCTATACGCTTAAGCTTTGGATTCCTCCGAAAACGGTGCCGTCATATGACGGCCGTCATATAGCGGCCGCAAAAGACGGCCGTCTTCACGGTGGCGACATGTGGAAAGTACCACGGCGTCATAACACACCGTCATCCACCAAGGTCAAAGCGGCAAATTTGAAAAATGTAGGCGCGATGGGATAACGTCCCATAGAAAATTTGAATTTCGCGCCTTTTCCTACTGACAAGATTTGCTTGATCATCTATAATTTACTTGGAGAATGAAATATCATTCGCCAGCCTATTATGGATAGCTTTATCCATCTTTATCCACGTGATAAAAAAACTGTCACTGTTTAACACCGTGGGAAAGAAAGTGACGGACACCGTTTTATCACGCTGTCACGTAGACAAGAACGACCATCATATCCGTACAGAAGAGGAAAACAATCGTAGTACGGAATCATTTATTCAAATCTCGTGTCATTTATTCAAAATGGCGTCACCGCTATCTAATAAAACGTTCACGAAACTATCGACACCGTCATGACGGCCGTCATCTTACGTTACGTCTAGGAAACCGCGCCATCTTGTTTACATAGACAACGTTCTAGTGACGTCAGTCAACGCTATATAGCGGCCGTAATATGACGGCACCGTTTTCGGAGGAATCCAAAGCTTTAGTGTAAGGCCTGAGTGGACGCTCGAAGCGGAGCGTTCGGCGGGGCGTGCAGCGTGGCTGTGGGCTCACGCGTGATGTGAGCAGCGTGCACTAAGGCCGCTCCTATACGCTTGCATTTGTTTGACATGCACGCCGCACGCCCCGCCCCGCTGCACGCCCAACTCGAGCGTCCGCTCAGGCCTTACAGTTATTCATACCTAAAACTTTACGGGACTGATTTAGTTAAATTATGTTTTATCCCTTTCTTACAAATAGATGTCGAAATGACAGATAAGGACAAACGATTATTAGCTAATTGAGGTTTGTAGCGCGTTTATGAATAAGGAGGTTATTCTACTACTTATATTCAAAGATTTTTGTTGGAAGAATTTTTTAATTTTATAACCTTATAGGCTTCGTAAGTAAAATGACATGAAATCGTGTCGGAATTTCTATATTTTTGATATAAATATAATATTATTTTAGTTTACTCGTAGAAATGCTTTTCAATCTCGTACCTTACTTAGGCCACTCAGCAGGCTTCATGGCCGAAACACTAAGAGCATATAACCAAATGGAGACGCCTTGTCTGTAATTTTCTGTACAAAACAGTCTGCTGATTATTCCGGGGAAGGGGCAAGTCAAATGTATCCGTAACGTAAAAATAGCCATGTCATATAAACCTCAGTCCATACATTGTGTATGAACATTGGCCGCCTATTTTCAACAGGGGCGAACGCCTGTTAATAGTTACTCCGTTTGGTTATATCCTCCAAGCCTAAACACGATCAGTCATCGCGCGCAAACTATATACTATGTTTTTCGAATACCCATCTTAAAAATGTAATTTTCGCAGGTGGACTACATAATATCGGAAGCGACTAACGCAGAGAACTTGTGCCTAATGTACGAAGGCTGGATGGCGTGGGTCTGAGGGGCCCCCCCTCCGGGGTTTCCCCCCCCCCACTCCCCCCCACGACGGCCGCGCCTGCGCCCTGCGGCCCGCGCGCTGCCCGCCGGAGACGAGTACCACAGTACTGGGACGTAACAAACATACCTTAAGCGTTTCTGACGCGCAGAGGTCGACTTTGCTCGGAGATTGGCTCGCTAGCGAGCTGAACCCCCCTCTTGGGGGGGGAAATGTCTATGTCTTTTTTCGTTCGGTTTTTTTTTCGGGTTTTACTAAAGGTTTCGTCGGGCAATGATGATATCGCCCCAATATACCCATCAGGCATTCGGGGATTCGAACTCGTAAGTCGGGCGATTTACTGAGCCTTTGTAACCTGTCGGTAATTTTAGACTTAGGAAGGCCGATCTACTTGAAAACGGTGTCCAATGGAAATTATGCTTCGGAGCTAATCATATAACAGGAATGTCGCAGTTTACATGCGGCAGTCGTCTGAACAACTAGGCGACAATTATTGACAGAAATGTCACTTTATCCGGTAGATGTTTTACATACGCGATTATTTTTATGCTCTCGAACCAGCTTGGGTTATGTCTATCTATTGCGACAATACGTGACGGTTATTCACGTCAATAGCACAAAGCTGATAGGCCGAGAGCTATGTTTAGATTAGTAACATGCTTATATGTCATATTACTGTAAGAATCCGCTGACTTATAACGTCATGCTTTGAACGCTTTTGAATAAAATGAAATCTATAAAAAAACTATAATAAACTTATCAATTACATTTGAATATTTAGTGTGACAATTTGTTTTGTACTATCCCTCTCGCGTCGACTGATGGTATATGACAGTTCATTTTTATATGAAGTTTTAGTATCTAGTAGTAGTCTGTCGCGTAAATTTTGTTTCTAGAGTAGTTTTGAAAGATTTTAGCACATTTTTTTTTAAATGTAAAATTTTAGTATAAAATACGGTAAAAACTTATTTCTTCATTTTTTTTTTCAAATTTAGCCCAACCATTTAACTGTCATAGGGACCATCATTCGACGCGAACGAATTGACATTAAAAATAAATTACATTGAAATAAAGCGCGCTTACCTAGGCAAATAAAAATACAATTCTAAATAACATTTACGAGTAGGCGTCATCCATTAATTACGTCACACAAAATTTTGAGTTTTAAACAAAAGGATTAAATTACCTATAGTACACTTAAGCTTGACAAAGCTTTTTTATTTGAAACCCGAAATTTGAACTCAGTTGAAAGTTTTAGTGACTTTTCATTGCCAAATATATTTTTTAGATGTTTTCGTCATACGTACTGTGTCAAAAGTTCTTATTAGGTCATAACCACTTGTGTTGGTATAGGTAATTAGATATTCTGACATGTTGCAGACGTTCAATCTTTTCTGATAGCAAAATATTTATGATATAATTCAATAGAAATTTGTATTGCTTAAAAATCTTCCATGTGGTAGCGCAAAATTAGTTTAAAAAAATATATAAAATTCCCAACATAAACTGTAATGATTTTCATGATGAGAAAATCCTCTCGAACATAGTTGTATTTTATAAGTATCCAACTATTCTACATTTTGTTAGTCTTGAAAATATGACTCAAGTAACTTCTTAGTGACATGATGGTTTCAATACATTCAGAAGCGTTCTCGAGAACTCATTTTCTGTAGTACTTTTAATCACTATCACTTTCTTAGATCCGTGCATAAAAAAGCTGTTTTAAATAGATATTATATCAAATTTCGTGTTGCTTTTGTACCAAAAACCAGCAGTCACTCTAAAAATGCAGATCATTAAATTATACATAAAACCTACTACTACTTAGTTACTTTCATGTAAACTACAGGACAACTTAACTAAGAGGAAGATAATTTATTAACCACAGTCACGTCTAATTTATACTAAAGCATAAAAAAATATGTCGTGTTTGGCTTCAATATACACTCTTTTGTTCATTTCAAAATAAGTAGATGTCTCTTTTCTCATCATCTAATCGGTAGCACAGAATAAATAATAGTACTAGGTACAGAAGACTCACTCTCTAACAAAACGCGTCTGTTACGATCAGCACAGATATGGCCGCTAGGTGGCGACAGCGCCACGCGCGACTTATGGCTTTTCCCAAAATTGGGGCCGAACGGATGTACTTTTAGCTACCTGTAGCAAAGCGACGAAATCGCGGAGTGAGACACGCCTGTCGGTAGGTAATAAAATATAATCTTCATTTAAATTTACAGAAAATGAGTTCTATATTCATCATAATACCCGCATTATTTGTAGTGTCATGTGTGCCTGGGGAGAGACTGTGTAGTATTAGTCATTCTTCATATGTATCCTAAGGGTGGTTGGGCAGTGGAGCATTTTGTGACAAAATTATATATGTAGTAAGATTTGTGTTATACATGTACCTAGATTTAATGTACAACTGAAAATATTGATGTGTACAAAATTATATGTTGTATCAAAAAAATAATTTGTCGGCATACATAATTCATTATTGTTATATGTAAAAGCTGTTTTAGATACAAGCATTCTTGGTAAATAAATGAATGTCGACATTTTAATGAGGTACATACTGAAATAAATAAGTTTCATAAACTCGATGTTTTAAAATTAAGTACCTATGTATCTAAAGCTGTAAAATCGGCTATAAATACGGAGAAATCCCTAAGAAAACTAAGAAAATCTGTAGAAAAACATATTTGTCCTACGCCATAATGACCACAGGCATATCTCGAGATTACTCAACTATTGCGCTATACAGACCAAAATTTCAAAGTTCTCAAAATTCAAAGATTCATCGTCTAATTTTCAATTTTTTTATACTTTATCAAGAATTTCCCACTTGCCTGTCGAAAAAAACATATACATAGCATGTATTCATGTCATGTTTTACCCATTATTAAATTACATTAGAGCATAAAGATATGTTAAATGATTCATACAAATAGCGATACACGTGACGTGGCTGATTTGATTATAGAATCAACTTGATATTGATTAGAGACTAATACATAATCCATTAAGTAATTGTGGCTCGAAGATGAATCGTGGTCGTTAGCCAAATTAAGACTATTCGATCCAATGCAAAAGCTTGTTTCTTTCACTATAACCAACTGTCGAAATCAGGCTTTCCTCATGAACCAACTACGTATGCACAACTAGTTGTGCCATCAAAAATATGTATTCCTAATGGCACAACTACGCCCAACTGGCACAACTTTGTAATATCTTGCCTATATCGCTTTTAGTCTACATCGCGAACGGTCCAGAACGCAAAATGCCTATATACATCATTTTCGTCGTTTTATCTTTACATTACCGATGTCGACGGAGCCCCGCTATCGCGGGGCTCCTATTCTGTGATGTTTGGCTTTCGGCCATTTGAAGATAACTAACGAACCTAACCTACCCTAGTGATATTCAAATATTCCACAAATGTGCACGAAAAAGACCTATACGTATTGGCAAGGTGCGAAGTCGGTGGAGGGGGAAGTGGCGCTGATCGTCGCAAACACAGGTAATCTTATGGAATGTCCGCCATTAGTACTAGCGGCAGCCGCTTGAACTAATTTTACTCCATAAGATTTAACGTAGAAAGTCCGCCAAAATGAGGGCAGCACCAGTCGTGCACCTAGCGAATATCTGATGGCGACTGTACAATTCTACAAAAACAGGCAAAACTCAAGAATAGTTGTGTATTTGGGAACTAAAATTAAATGACAGTAAACCAGTTGTGTCTATGGGAAGGATTTAGAAAATAAAATCCTTATGGCACAACTAGTTGTGCATACGTAGTTGGTCCATGAGGAAAGCCTGGTCGAAATAAGATTTTTTATTGATGTGACTTTGTCATTTAATGTGTAGTTTCCACAATTTTTTCCAATTATTTTATACAACATCTGTAGACTTGGAATGCCTCCACTGCCGTATGTTTGTTTACTTCAATATTAATAAATTGTGTATGTCAAATTGTTTTGTTTTATTTGTCTACCTAAGCACAGTACAAGAACAGTAGTGAATCTTCATAGAAATGTGCCGCTGCCGGCTTGAATGTGTGCGTGCGCGCCGGGCGCCGTGTACGCACGCGCTGCCACGCACACATTAGCATAATATACGGGGGAATACGGTGGCGGCAGTGTGGGCCGTACCGCGACTGTGATCGCGCGCATTCGAGTACGCTCGCATCTGCCTGCTCTTACCGGCCTTAATTTATACCTCATTTATGAATTGATAGAACATTTCATTATATTATATAAATAGAAACCTAGTGCTACTCATAATACGCAAATAATATTTAACTAAAAATGAAAGTGACAACCCTAAGCGCCAACGCAAGAGTAGGTAAATAACTTGCCGAGCGGCCTTAGATTCACTACTGTTCTTAGTGTACTGTGACCTAAGGTCCTTCCTATAGATAGAATATTAAGGGTGATTAAGGAGAGTTGAAACAAATATAACTATTCGGTCATAACTCTGTTGTATTAGAAGCTAGATTAACGAAATCTGTATCACCTGATAGCAAATTTCATAACAATTTACTACCCAGAACAGAAATACTATAGTGTTTTCAGAACTATTTAAAAACATTTGTTTTGTGCATCAATCCAGTCTGTTTCAACACTTCTACTACCGAGGTAACTTGAAACAGGTACAGTCGCCATCACATAGTCATATAGGTATCTGAGCGGCCATGGTGCTCACAATATCTGAACGCGCACTCTATCGCCTTGACAAGAGCCATGTTGAGATATTTGTGAGCGCCTTGGCCGCTCCGATATATCTGATGGCGACTGTATTAAGGGGATGGCAAAAGAAACAAAAAATACTTGTTTCATTTTTATTTACAAAAAACATACAGGCAGCTGTGAATTAGTTAAAAAATGTGGCGTTTTCAACGAAAAGGAACCTTCGTGTGGCAGATGCTAGTGTAAATATTAACGGGTTGGTCTCAACAGGAATTATTAGCAACGTGAGAGCATCACACAAGTCCTTTTTCCTTGAGAACGATACAAATAACTAGTCAGGTGACACAAGTGCCCTAAATGACAATCAATTCAAGAAATACAAATGTGGCAACGATGGAGGATGTGGCCTGTTTACTGTCACTCTTAGGGCTGATTTAGACGGCGCGCGAACTCGCATGCGATTTTAGTTACATTGCGGACTGTTGGTTACGTCAAATTCAACCGACCGATCAAAACCCGCAATGTAATGAAACTCGCATGCATCGTCTACATGAGCCCTATTCAAGCGCTAGAGAGAATAGACGATCGAATGAATTGGTTCACGGCTGTAGTCCAGAGCGGCCAGAGCCATGCTCCTCGAATAGGCGCAGTTACCTTATGACCTGGACCTTATTAGGGCACTTGTCACTTGACTTAATGTATAATATGATCATTATAATTGCAGAAAACCCCCCAGCCCTCGCCATAAATGTATGGCAACCGAATCTGACTAACGAATGGTTTAACTCACTGGTCTTTACGGTATCGTCTTGGGTCGACCCATTCGTTTTTCGTCAAGTTCTTAAATTAGTCCTATTCTGCTTTCGTCACGCATTCTACATTGAAAGCCACCGACGATTGTGACGAATGTAGAATGGGTGACGAAAGCAGAATAGGACTAATTTAAGAACTTGACGAAAAACGAATGGGACGACCCAAGACGATACCGTCTTTTCGTTCACATATTTATGTCTGCGACTTATGTATATCTTTACATAATTTTAATCTATACATCTTTACATATTTTAATACACACTAAGTAAACTTTAGATTATATCTAAGGCATTTAAAGAATATAACTAAGCAACCAATAAAACAATATTAAATACATTTCATATAGAATTTTCGAATTTTTCTGTAAATGTGTTGACCAAGAATTTGGCAGAACTGAACTGAATATCATCATTCATCATACGCCATTTCCAAGTATATTTAGTAATTATCAGGGTATTTTACCCATACAAAGTGATCCTTTTATCTCCTTTAGAATATCTATGATCTCAATATCACTTTTCATTCAGTGAAGTCAGAATGTTAAAATGCTAATACTCAGGATATAATAATTGAATTGTGACACCAAAATATAACAAAAAATAATACTTCTATAGTCTGTCAAACAAATTTGTCAGTAGACTTATATCGACCGGGATATGAACCGTGATCTGACCGTGATTACCTTAATCACGGTTCATATCCCGAACTTTGTCAGTAGTTTTTATTTTTGCTGTTTTTTCTACTGACGGAAATGGCTTGACAGACTATATTTACTTTATAACATAAGCGGACTTCAAAATTCTAAGAAAATTTATTCCAATAAGGTACAAAAACAATTAAGGTACATATGTTAAGTGAATTCAAAAAATGAATGTTTTGGAAAGATTATAATAATTCTATAGTAGTTTATGCAACAGTGATATAATAAGGGTTCTTAAAATTCAAGGGTCGAAGTTACAAAACGAGACGTAGTCGAGTTTTGTAAAAAAAGACCCGAGAATTTTAAGAACCAATTATGAGCTGTTGCATACATTACTTTTTCTATGACAGCTGCAGCAAAAAAAAAAAAAAAGTTATTATTAAAAAAAAAGAGTTATTATTAAAAAAAAGAGTTATTATTAAAAAAAAGAGTTATTATTTAAAAAAAATTGAGTTATTATTTAAAAAAAAAGAGTTATTATTGTAAATGAAAACATACCTCTTTCAATCAAGATGATCGGAACTTGTATCTTTAAAAAAAATAAAGCAGTTGTATTATACTCATAAGATGACTGCTAGCAGTCATCTTATGAGCCTATAGACAAATCATTCAAATGACATTGCTTTAGATATCACTGTCAGTCATTTAATTGACACATTTAAGTGCTGGAGTAGAAAAAAGTACATAAGTATAGATATAATGCCTGCATTTCTATTTTATCTAAAATTGTGTCTGCGTAACGATCAGATGGTTATCGATCTGTCGATCACCTTTACGTGTATAATTTATTTGACGGTACTATAATATACCTATTTACAATCAAGATCTTTTATAAGTCACCAATGATAAAACATAATGTGTATATCTACGCCCTCACACCATGATCCTTATTTTAAATCTATAATAAGTATTTTAATAAAGGCATATCACAATGTAAGCTATGTACATAGCACACAGGTGCAAATTCGTGATTTTCAAGTGAAATACACATTGAACACCGTTTTACATTTAAATGGCATTTATAGCAACGCTTTTTCTTGAATAAGAAGGAAATATAATTGGCATAATTTATACATTAGCACTAGCTTTTTCAGAGGAAATAGATTCATTTTAATCACTAAAAATCTAACCACACGCGTCCAAGTGACAATACAAGGATGACATCGCTTTTCAGACGAGCAAATTGCGCAGAATTTCCAAATAAATGGTTTTATTTTGAAATATTGTAAAAGGAATAAAGGAAGTTTCCAGTAATATATAATTTTGGGACTGGAAATTTCTTTCCCCGTTGGACATCGTAAGAATCCTTTATCGGGCATAAGTGTGTCAAAAATTACGCAAAATTGAACCTTATCACTGAAATAAAGTTTGAAATCTTGATGGGAAATACGTATGTAGGGAATGTATATTCCCTCTGGCAAAGGCTCAGGCAACAGGAGTGGTTATTTCTCCATACAAACGAACTCGACTGTTTCCTCCGTGAGTTTTGAAGCTAGATTAATGATTTTTTCAACACAGATTATTATTATTAATATCTGTGTCGGACTGTTTTGCTTCTTTTGATATTTTTGTTTTATAAGGCGCTAGAGCAAAGAGAAGCATGGTATTCAAAACACATCAATTAGCCTAAAAAGCAAAACAGTCCGACAAAGATAATTTCATTACCATTTAGATCTCAAAATTTTTGGAGGAGGAAACAGTCGAGTACGAAACCTCGTTTTTTGAGGTTTTTATGCAGGATTTTTCGCCTTGTCCTTATCGCACTAGTTTTAGGAGCCGCTTCCGTAAGCTAGACGGGTATATTTACCTAAAATATTTAAGTCTCAGCTCCCGTATCGTCTTAAGACGGGCCGGCCGGTGCCGATGGCTACCTGCGCTTGAGCGCGACCAGTTCGTCCAGCTGCGCCTTGTACAGCTGCGTCACGTCCTGCAGGTCTAGACGCAGCTCTTACTTATTCTGTGGTATAACGTGGGAGTGGTCTAAGACGGGCCGGCCGCTGCCGATGGCTACCTACGCTTGAGCGCGACTAGTTCGTCCAGCTGCGCCTTGTACAGCTGCGTCACGTCCTGCAGGTCTAGACGCAGCTCTTACTTATTCTGTGGTATGACGTGGGAGTGGTCTAAGACGGGCCGGCCGCTGCCGCCGGCTACCTGCGCTTGAGCGCGACCAGTTCGTCCAGCTGCGCCTTGTACAGCTGCGTCACGTCCTGCAGGTCTAGACGCAGCTCTTACTTATTCTGTGGTATAACGTGGGAGTGGTCTAAGACGGGCCGGCCGCTGCCGCCGGCTACCTGCGCTTGAGCGCGACCAGTTCGTCCAGCTGCGCCTTGTACAGCTGCGTCACGTCCTGCAGGTCTAGACGCAGCTCTTACTTATTCTGTGGTATAACGTGGGAGTGGTCTAAGACGGGCCGGCCGCTGCCGCCGGCTACCTGCGCTTGAGCGCGACCAGTTCGTCCAGCTGCGCCTTGTACAGCTGCGTCACGTCCTGCAGGTCTAGACGCAGCTCTTACTTATTCTGTGGTATAACGTGGGAGTGGTCTAAGACGGGCCGGCCGCTGCCTATGGCTACCTACGCTTGAGCGCGACCAGTTCGTCCAGCTGCGCCTTGTACAGCTGCGTCACGTCCTGCAGGTCTAGACGCAGCTCTTACTTATTCTGTGGTATAACGTGGGAGTGGTCTAAGACGGGCCGGCCGCTGCCGATGGCTACCTGCGCTTGAGCGCGACTAGTTCGTCCAGCTGCGCCTTGTACAGCTGCGTCACGTCCTGCAGGTCTAGACGCAGGTCTTACTTATTCTGTGGTATAACGTGGGAGTGGTCTAAGACGGGCCGGCCGCTGCCGATGGCTACCTGCGCTTGAGCGCGACTAGTTCGTCCAGCTGCGCCTTGTACAGCTGCGTCACGTCCTGCAGGTCTAGACGCAGGTCTTACTTATTCTGTGGTATAACGTGGGAGTGGTCTAAGACGGGCCGGCCGCTGCCGATGGCTACCTACGCTTGAGCGCGACCAGTTCGTCCAGCTGCGCCTTGTACAGCTGCGTCACGTCCTGCAGGTCTAGACGCAGCTCTTACTTATTCTGTGGTATAACGTGGGAGTGGTCTAAGACGGGCCGGCCGCTGCCTATGGCTACCTACGCTTGAGCGCGACCAGTTCGTCCAGCTGCGCCTTGTACAGCTGCGTCACGTCCTGCAGGTCTAGACGCAGCTCTTACTTATTCTGTGGTATAACGTGGGAGTGGTCTAAGACGGGCCGGCCGCTGCCTATGGCTACCTACGCTTGAGCGCGACCAGTTCGTCCAGCTGCGCCTTGTACAGCTGCGTCACGTCCTGCAGGTCTAGACGCAGCTCTTACTTATTCTGTGGTATAACGTGGGAGTGGTCTAAGACGGGCCGGCCGCTGCCTATGGCTACCTACGCTTGAGCGCGACCAGTTCGTCCAGCTGCGCCTTGTACAGCTGCGTCACGTCCTGCAGGTCTAGACGCAGCTCTTACTTATTCTGTGGTATAACGTGGGAGTGGTCTAAGACGGGCCGGCCGCTGCCTATGGCTACCTACGCTTGAGCGCGACCAGTTCGTCCAGCTGCGCCTTGTACAGCTGCGTCACGTCCTGCAGGTCTAGACGCAGCTCTTACTTATTCTGTGGTATAACGTGGGAGTGGTCTGACGGGCCGGCCGCTGCCTATGGCTACCTACGCTTGAGCGCGACCAGTTCGTCCAGCTGCGCCTTGTACAGCTGCGTCACGTCCTGCAGGTCTAGACGCAGCTCTTACTTATTCTGTGGTATAACGTGGGAGTGGTCTAAGACGGGCCGGCCGCTGCCTATGGCTACCTACGCTTGAGCGCGACCAGTTCGTCCAGCTGCGCCTTGTACAGCTGCGTCACGTCCTGCAGGTCTAGACGCAGCTCTTACTTATTCTGTGGTATAACGTGGGAGTGGTCTGACGGGCCGGCCGCTGCCTATGGCTACCTACGCTTGAGCGCGACCAGTTCGTCCAGCTGCGCCTTGTACAGCTGCGTCACGTCCTGCAGGTCTAGACGCAGCTCTTACTTATTCTGTGGTATAACGTGGGAGTGGTCTGACGGGCCGGCCGCTGCCTATGGCTACCTACGCTTGAGCGCGACCAGTTCGTCCAGCTGCGCCTTGTACAGCTGCGTCACGTCCTGCAGGTCTAGACGCAGCTCTTACTTATTCTGTGGTATAACGTGGGAGTGGTCTAAGACGGGCCGGCCGCTGCCGATGGCTACCTACGCTTGAGCGCGACCAGTTCGTCCAGCTGCGCCTTGTACAGCTGCGTCACGTCCTGCAGGTCTAGACGCAGCTCTTACTTATTCTGTGGTATAACGTGGGAGTGGTCTAAGACGGGCCGGCCGCTGCCGATGGCTACCTACGCTTGAGCGCGACCAGTTCGTCCAGCTGCGCCTTGTACAGCTGCGTCACGTCCTGCAGGTCTAGACGCAGCTCTTACTTATTCTGTGGTATAACGTGGGAGTGGTCTAAGACGGGCCGGCCGCTGCCGATGGCTACCTGCGCTTGAGCGCGACCAGTTCGTCCAGCTGCGCCTTGTACAGCTGCGTCACGTCCTGCAGGTCTAGACGCAGCTCTTACTTATTCTGTGGTATAACGTGGGAGTGGTCTAAGACGGGCCGGCCGCTGCCGATGGCTACCTACGCTTGAGCGCGACCAGTTCGTCCAGCTGCGCCTTGTACAGCTGCGTCACGTCCTGCAGGTCTAGACGCAGCTCTTACTTATTCTGTGGTATAACGTGGGAGTGGTCTAAGACGGGCCGGCCGCTGCCGATGGCTACCTGCGCTTGAGCGCGACCAGTTCGTCCAGCTGCGCCTTGTACAGCTGCGTCACGTCCTGCAGGTCTAGACGCAGCTCTTACTTATTCTGTGGTATAACGTGGGAGTGGTCTAAGACGGGCCGGCCGCTGCCGATGGCTACCTGCGCTTGAGCGCGACCAGTTCGTCCAGCTGCGCCTTGTACAGCTGCGTCACGTCCTGCAGGTCTAGACGCAGGTCTTACTTATTCTGTGGTATAACGTGGGAGTGGTCTAAGACGGGCCGGCCGGTGGCGATGGCTACCTGCGCTTGAGCGCGACCAGTTCGTCCAGCTGCGCCTTGTACAGCTGCGTCACGTCCTGCAGGTCTAGACGCAGGTCTTACTTATTCTGTGGTATAACGTGGGAGTGGTCTAAGACGGGCCGGCCGGTGGCGATGGCTACCTGCGCTTGAGCGCGACCAGTTCGTCCAGCTGCGCCTTGTACAGCTGCGTCACGTCCTGCAGGTCTAGACGCAGCTCTTCTAACTGCTCCTCTTTCTCGCCGTACATTTGTAGGAGGGCGTCGTATTGCTCTTGGACGCTCTGTAATAAGATAGATTGATGTGAAAAATGGTTATTTAGCGGTTAGAACAAATTTATTGTATGCGTGCAATATTTCTCGTAATGCGTTTATTTTAAGTTATTGGAAACCTAATTGTGTTGAGTCAAATCAACCTGCAAGTACCTCCATTGTTGTAGAGTAATCACACCTACGTGTCCACCAGTTTCCTGATGTGATATTATAGTACAATTTTTTTGAACTGAGCTTGTTCACTTTACCTGTACTAACAATGGCATTGTTTTATTACAATATTGACGACCGGTCTGGCCTAGTGGGTAGTGACCCTGCCTGTGAAGCCGCGGTCCTGGGTTCGAATCCCAGTAAGGGCATTTATTTGTGTGATGAGCACAATGAGAATGATGTTCCTGAGTCATGGTTGTTTTCTATGTATTTAAGTATTTGTATATTATATTTATCGTTGTCTGAGTACCCTCAACACAAGCCTTCTTGAGCTTACTGTGGGGCTTAGTCAATTTGTGTAAGAAAGTCCTATAATATTTATTTATTTATTTATTTATTTAATCCTATTATCTGCTTTTGTTCTTGTTTTGTTTACTTACAAAATAAGTTACAAGCACATTGCATGTATATTGAATTTTTAACCTTATTCCTTGTTGGATGGGGTTAAAATGGTCTAAAAAGATAATATCATATTCAATCTTTTGTAAAGTCATATCCACCTTAGCCACGTCAGGGAAGTAGTCTGGTGCAAAATTCATAAAAAGTTATGTTAGCCATTATTTAGTTAAGTGTATTTTGTAGTCTATTGTTTAAAGAAATAGTCGTTAATCTATACTAACATTTCAAGGCGGTTATAATCTGCTTTTACTACGAGGTATAGTTATCCTAATTTGTTGTTTACTTTACCACTCATGGTATTGTATTCTTGAGACTTTTTGAAACTAGCTCTAGTTCAAAAGATTTACACTATACCTGGTAATCGTCCAGTCTCGCTCTCAGCGAGGCTACATGGTCTCTGAGCGTGTTGCGTTCAGCGCAGTTGCAGCGCGCGCGCATGCACGGCGCGCAGTTCCCAATCATCGTTGTAACTGTGAGATTGACTAGTCGACTCTAATCGACCTGCGAGTCTAATCGGGTGGCAATGATAAATGATAAGCGAGAATTTCTTGGACACGGCATAGATAAATCACCTGATAATCGTCCAGTCTCGCTCTCAGCGAGGAGACATGGTCTCAGCGTGTTGCGTCCAGCGCTGAGTTGCAGCACGTCACCTCACCACACCAGCGCCAGTGAGGGTGGCACGCCCCGTGTCCTGATAATCGTCGCTACATCACCTGGTAGTCGTCCAGTCTCGCTCGGAGCGAGGCGACGTGGTCTCTGAGCGTGCTGCGCTCGGCGCTGAGCTGCAGCGCGCGCGCATGCGCGGCGCGCACGTCACCACGCGTCAGTGAGGGTGGCACGCCCCGTGTCCTGTTATCGTCGCTACATCACCTGGTAATCGTCCAGTCTCGCTCGGAGCGAGGCGACATGGTCTCTGAGCGTGTTGCGCTCGGCGCTGAGTTGCAGCGCGCGCATGCGCGGCGCGCACGTCACCACGCGTCAGTGGGGGTGGCACGCCCCGTGTCCTGATAATCGTCGCTACATCACCTGGTAATCGTCCAGTCTCGCTCGGAGCGAGGCGACGTGGTCTCTGAGCGTGTTGCGCTCGGCGCTGAGCTGCAGCGCGCGCGCATGCGCGGCGCGCACGTCACCACGCGTCAGTGGGGGTGGCACGCCCCGTGTCCTGATAATCGTCGCTACATCACCTGGTAATCGTCGTCTCGCTCGGAGCGAGGCGACATGGTCTCTGAGCGTGTTGCGCTCGGCGCTGAGCTGCAGCGCGCGCGCATGCGCGGCGCGCACGTTACCACGCGTCAGTGGGGGTGGCACGCCCCGTGTCCTGTTATCGTCGCTACATCACCTGGTAGTCGTCCAGTCTCGCTCGGAGCGAGGCGACATGGTCTCTGAGCGTGTCGCGCTCGGCGCTGAGCTGCAGCGCGCGCGCATGCGCGGCGCGCACGTTACCACGCGTCAGTGGGGGTGGCACGCCCCGTGTCCTGTTATCGTCGCTACATCACCTGGTAGTCGTCCAGTCTCGCTCGGAGCGAGGCGACATGGTCTCTGAGCGTGTCGCGCTCGGCGCTGAGCTGCAGCGCGCGCGCATGCGCGGCGCGCACGTTACCACGCGTCAGTGGGGGTGGCACGCCCCGTGTCCTGTTATCGTCGCTACATCACCTGGTAGTCGTCCAGTCTCGCTCGGAGCGAGGCGACATGGTCTCTGAGCGTGTCGCGCTCGGCGCTGAGCTGCAGCGCGCGCGCATGCGCGGCGCGCACGTTACCACGCGTCAGTGGGGGTGGCACGCCCCGTGTCCTGTTATCGTCGCTACATCACCTGGTAGTCGTCCAGTCTCGCTCGGAGCGAGGCGACATGGTCTCTGAGCGTGTCGCGCTCGGCGCTGAGCTGCAGCGCGCGCGCATGCGCGGCGCGCAGCTCGCCGTCGCGGCGCTGCAGCTGCGCGAGCAGCTCCTCCACGCCCGCCGCGCACGTCACCACACCGGCGCCAGTGGGGGTGGCACGCCCCGTGTCCTCCTGAATACGTTTCAAATAGGGATGATGACACATGTTGAATTTTATAACAAAATCTAGTAAAATAGATAGCAAACGAGCAATTTATCACAATAATGTGGGTATTAAAATAAAATATTGAAAAATTACAAAATTACAGGACCTGAAAGTTTCAAAGTTTAAGTTTTTTTTAACTTCCAAAAACGATAAAAGTAAGGGTACCATTCGATTCCTTACATTTCATCCAAAAAGAATATTGTATAGCAACTATATACATAAACGCAATATTTCACCGACAAAAACGCAATTTTCTTGTTTTGTCCATACTACAAGATGGGCGATGACGTCACGGCCTCTGGCCGTTTTGTATAGGGCGTTTCGCGAGTGAAGTGCGACTTTGACTACAATTTCTGACTTTTGTGTTACTTTAATGCAATGGGTCCCATATAGACATTTGATCCTAAAAACAAACCCGATCGATTGATACCATAAACAAAATTAGTCATGTAGCCTATTGTTTCGTTACGTTTATTTGGAGCCTTATGTATTCCCTATATTGGGCAAAGGCCTCCCCCCAATATAAGGAATATTACGCGAAACTCTACGCAGAGGGCGCCATTTCCACAATCTAAGGGTCTACCGCAAAACGAGAGAGTCGAAATTTTGTTATCTAGCCTCTCTATCACTCTTGCATATACGAGCGATAAAGAGGCAGATAGCTGAGTTTCGATTTCGCGTTTCCCGTTAGGCCCTTTGTAAACAAACCGCATGGATGTATCAATGTCATATTTTATTGTCTGTGAAAACTTGTCAAAAAACAGTTTAAGGCACAGTATATGTATAAGTTAATCTATGGTTTACGAAAGGCGCTAGTGTTGTGCTCTGGCGGCTAACCATTGCAGTAACACCATAGTAATAATCCCTATTTCTTCACAGATATCTGTGCCTGGCCCCTCCTTTAAAAAGGAGTCTAGTTCTACCAAACCCCCGATTTGAGTTTTCGGACTCCCACTCTGTAGCGATTTTGCCCCACAACTCATTCAACAGATGTGACGATAAAAGACCTGGGAGCTCGTTACCTTGTGGCATATTCGAAATTTAAAAACTTATCTTGTTTTTACATTGTTTTTTCATTCGACTACTGTACGTAGCTAGACTCATTCAATAAGTGACGTAACACGGGTAAAGCTACCTTATGGCGGTTGGCGCTTACGCTATTATTAACGCCGCTCCAATACTATAGCCGCCATAAGGTACCTTTTCCCATGCAACGTCACATTTTATTTTTCGACAAAACATCCAAATTCGGTATGTTTTTATCATGTCCTCTAAAATAAATCCCACCTCAATCCGTGCAAAATATGACGTAATGTGTAATGTGAAAATTAGGTCAACGTTTTTCAGCACACGATTAATCTTTTTTTTTTTTTTTTTTAATTTTCCCAAAGAGCCCATCTTAGTTTGGCCGCTTCCCGAGCTACATCGACGATTTGGGTTCGAATCCACCAATTTGACACCTAATATGCTCCGCTCCATGGCTCGTTGGCAAACCCCGGACTTATTTGGACTTCTGAGCTTTAGTCAAAGACCAAGTCTGTGCCCGTTACGCTACGAAACAAAAATGCGATAGGTACGACAAAATCCTATATTCCGTTTACAAAACTCTTTACTTAATATAGAATTACGTTGAAAAAGATAGGAAAGACTTACCGAAGCCCATAAGGATGAAGACAGCGTGTCGGAAGCCACGGAATGCGGCGGGCTAATGTCGCCGCGACACGAAACTTGCTCCTGAAAAACATTCGTGGCATTATCATTACGTCGGTCCAATCTAACATGTCGTTTATAATCATTAGATCCGTCATTTTGACATTTTTGTATGTATGAAAGAGACAAAATTTATCAGACGTTTGTTACTCGTATAGTCATAAGTATCATGGTTAAGTTTTCTTGCCAGATGCTACTCAGTATGTAACCAGGAAGTAAGTAATTACAAGCTTTTATTTACTATCACCTGTCTGTGTTTCTGTAATCAAATCTTGCAAGTTAAATTTGATCCACTTCCCGGTTTCCGATTGAGCTGAAATTTTGCATACACATGTAAGTCGGGTGACAATGCAATATTATGGTACCATCGAGCTGATCTGATGATGGAGACAAGAGGTGGCCATAGGCACTCTGTGATGAAACAACGCAACCTAATTGTGTTAGGGGTTTTGAGAATTGTCTCGATGAGTATTAGTTGTCTGTCGTAAGAAAAATACAGTCAGCGATAAAAGCTTGTACCAAAAATTAAATTTTTGCCAAAAACATTTTTTGGAATTTACCTGTAGAATAGCGTTTCGTTTCTTCTCCGTCTCCAAGGCATTCTGGGCAGTGGCTAGGGCAGTCTCAGCGGTGGCCAGCTGTTGCCGCAACTCTGCTATCTGCTTGCTTGTATCTTCCTTCACTCGCGTCAGCTCTCTGGATTTACTGAGAATGATAATAGGGATGATAATACTCTATTTAAAATAAATTATTTGACACCAAGCATGAAATAAAGCACCAGATAATTATTAGAAAAACATAGATAGCAGTTATTTTTAAACACAACTTCTATTTAATAAATCGGATAGAAATACAAAAAGTAGGTGAGTTACCCGTGACGTCGCGATGTAATGTTTCATATAAATTCCATATAAGCAAATCGTTTTGACATATTGATGACATACTGATTTGACTAGTAGGAGAATACCCTATTTAAAGATATTATTTAAAGAGCCCAGCAGTCGGATTAACAGTTTTAACTCGTCACACACTTACCTAGCCAGTTCATCCTCTAGTGTGTCGACCCTAGCGACCAGTTCTCGACACTGGCTGGTCACAGTGTCCAACCGGCTCTGTGCGTCGTCCAGTAAGCCTTCAGAGGCGGCCAGGTGTCGAGGTAGCTCTTGTTACTTATCTAACTAGCTCGTCCATTCGTCACACACTTACCTAGCCAGTTCATCCTCTAGTCATCTAGTGTGTCGACCCTAGCGACCAGTTCTCGACACTGGCTAGTCAGTGTCCAGTCAGATCTGTGCGTCGTCCCGTAAGCCTTCAGACGCAGCCAGTCGTCGAGTCAGTTTTTATAACTCGTCACACACGTACCTAGCCAGTTCATCCTCTAGTGTGTCGACCCTAGTGACCAGTTCTCGACACTGGCTAGTCAGTGTCCAGTCAGATCTGTGCGTCGTCCCGTAAGCCTTCAGACGCAGCCAGTCGTCGAGTCAGTTCTTATAACTCGTCACACACTTACCTAGCCAGTTCATCCTCTAGTGTGTCGACCCTAGCGACCAGTTCTCGACACTGGCTAGTCAGTGTCCAGTCAGATCTGTGCGTCGTCCCGTAAGCCTTCAGACGCAGCCAGTCGTCGAGTCAGTTTTTATAACTCGTCACACACGTACCTAGCCAGTTCATCCTCTAGTGTGTCGACCCTAGTGACCAGTTCTCGACACTGGCTGGTCACTGTATCCAGTCAGCTCTGTACGTCGTCAGCCCTCAGAATCAGAGGCGGCAAGACGTAGAGTCAGTTCTTATAACTCGTCACACACTTACCTAGCCAGTTCATCCTCTAGTGTGTCGACCCTAGCGACCAGTTCTCATCACTGGCTGGTCACTATGTCCAGTCGGCTCTGTGCGTCGTTCAGTAAGCCTTTAGACGCAGCCAGTCGTCGAGTCAGTTCTTATAACTCGTCACACACTTACCTAGCCAGTTCATCCTCTAGTGTGTCGACCCTAGCGACCAGTTCTCGACACTGGCTGGTCACTGTATCCAGTCAGCTCTGTACGTCGTCAGCCCTCAGAATCAGAGGCGGCAAGACGTCGAGTCAGTTCTCACAACTCGTCACACACTTACCTAGCCAGTTCGTCCTCTAGTGTGTCGACCCTAGCGACCAGTTCTCGACACTGGCTAGTCACAGTGTCCAGTCGGCTCTGTGCGTCGTCCAGTAAGCCTTCATACGCAGCCAGTCGTCGAGTCAGTTCTTATAACTTGTCACACACTTACCTAGCCAGTTCATCCTCTAGTGTGTCTAGGGTCGACACTGGCTGGTCACAGTGTCGTCCAGTAAGCCTTCAGACGCGGCCAGTCGTCGAGTTAGTTCTTACAGCTCGTCACACACTTACCTAGCCAGTTAATCCTCTAGTGTGTCGACCCTAGCGACCAGTTCTCATCACTGGCTGGTCACTATGTCCAGTCGGCTCTGTGCGTCGTTCAGTAAGCCTTTAGACGCAGCCAGTCGTCGAGTCAGTTCTTATAACTCGTCACACACTTACCTAGCCAGTTCATCCTCTAGTGTGTCGACCCTAGCGACCAGTTCTCGACACTGGCTGGTCACTGTATCCAGTCAGCTCTGTACGTCGTCAGCCCTCAGAATCAGAGGCGGCAAGACGTCGAGTCAGTTCTCACAACTCGTCACACACTTACCTAGCCAGTTCGTCCTCTAGTGTGTCGACTCTAGCGACCAGTTCTCGACACTGGCTAGTCACAGTGTCCAGCCGGCTCTGTGCGTCGTCAGCCTTCAGACGCAGCCAGTCGTCGAGTCAGTTTTTATAACTCGTCACACACGTACCTAGCCAGTTCATCCTCTAGTGTGTCGACCCTAGCGACCAGTTCTCGACACTGGCTAGTCACAGTGTCCAGCCGGCTCTGTGCGTCGTCAGCCTTCAGACGTAGCCAGTCGTCGAGTCAGTTTTTATAACTCGTCACACACGTACCTAGCCAGTTCATCCTCTAGTGTGTCCACCCTAGCGACCAGTTCTCGACACTGGCTGGTCACTGTATCCAGTCAGCTCTGTACGTCGTCAGCCCTCAGAATCAGAGGCGGCAAGACGTCGAGTCAGTTCTCACAACTCGTCACACACTTACCTAGCCAGTTCGTCCTCTAGTGTGTCGACCCTAGCGACCAGTTCTCGACACTGGCTAGTCATAGTGTCCAGCCGGCTCTGTGCGTCGTCCAGCAAGCCTTCAGACGCGGCCAGTCGTCGAGTCAGTTCTTATAACTTGTCACACACTTACCTAGTCAGTTCATCCTCTAGTGTGTCTAGGGTCGACACTGGCTGGTCACAGTGTCGTCCAGTAAGCCTTCAGACGCGGCCAGTCGTCGAGTTAGTTCTTACAGCTCGTCACACACTTACCTAGCCAGTTAATCCTCTAGTGTGTCGACCCTAGTGACCAGTTCTCGACACTGGCTGGTCACAGTGTCCAGCCGGCTCTGTGCGTCGTCCAGTAAGCCTTCAGAGGCGGTCAGTCGTCGAGTCAGTTTTTATAACTCGTCACACACGTACCTAGCCAGTTCATCCTCTAGTGTGTCCACCCTAGTGACCAGTTCTCGACACTGGCTAGTCAGTGTCCAGTCGGTTCTGTGCGTCGTCAGCCTTCAGAGGCGGCAAGACGTCGAGTCAGTTCTCACAACTCGTCACACACTTACCTAGCCAGTTCGTCCTCTAGTGTGTCGACCCTAGCGACCAGTTCTCGACACTGGCTGGTCACTGTATCCAGTCAGCTCTGTACGTCGTCAGCCCTCAGAATCAGAGGCGGCAAGACGTCGAGTCAGTTCTCACAACTCGTCACACACTTACCTAGCCAGTTCATCCTCTAGTGTGTCGACCCTAGCGACCAGTTCTCGACACTGGCTGGTCACTGTATCCAGTCAGCTCTGTACGTCGTCAGCCCTCAGAATCAGAGGCGGTAAGACGTAGAGTCAGTTCTTATAACTCGTCACACACTTACCTAGCCAGTTCGTCCTCTAGTGTGTCGACCCTAGCGACCAGTTCTCGACACTGGCTGGTCACTGTATCCAGTCAGCTCTGTACGTCGTCAGCCCTCAGAATCAGAGGCGGCAAGACGTCGAGTCAGTTCTCACAACTCGTCACACACTTACCTAGCCAGTTCGTCCTCTAGTGTGTCGACCCTAGCGACTAGTTCTCGACACTGGCTGGTCACTGTATCCAGTCAGCTCTGTACGTCGTCAGCCCTCAGAATCAGAGGCGGCAAGACGTCGAGTCAGTTCTCACAACTCGTCACACACTTACCTAGCCAGTTCATCCTCTAGTGTGTCGACCCTAGCGACTAGTTCTCGACACTGGCTGGTCACTGTATCCAGTCAGCTCTGTACGTCGTCAGCCCTCAGAATCAGAGGCGGCAAGACGTCGAGTCAGTTCTCACAACTCGTCACACACTTACCTAGCCAGTTAATCCTCTAGTGTGTCGACCCTAGTGACCAGTTCTCGACACTGGCTGGTCACTGTATCCAGTCAGCTCTGTACGTCGTCAGCCCTCAGAATCAGAGGCGGCAAGACGTAGAGTCAGTTCTTATAACTCGTCACACACTTACCTAGCCAGTTCGTCCTCTAGTGTGTCGACCCTAGCGACCAGTTCTCGACACTGGCTGGTCACTGTATCCAGTCAGCTCTGTACGTCGTCAGCCCTCAGAATCAGAGGCGGCAAGACGTAGAGTCAGTTCTTATAACTCGTCACACACTTACCTAGCCAGTTCATCCTCTAGTGTGTCGACCCTAGCGACCAGTTCTCGACACTGGCTGGTCACAGTGTCCAGCCGGCTCTGTGCGTCGTCCAGCAAGCCTTCAGACGCGGCCAGGCGTCGAGTCAGTTCTTCTAATTCTTCGCGGGAGAGGCGCTCGCGTTCGACGGCTTTGGTTAGGGACGTTTCGGCTTCAGCTGTGGAGTTAAAATTGATGTTAGAATTTAGTCATTCTGGTTTTATTCATATTAATATTTTTCCACTTTAAATATAAATATAATGTTCATATAGTGGAAAGACTGTATGTGACGTCCCACGGGTAAAGGTACCTTATGGCCATTGGCGCTTACGCTATTATTAACGCCGCTCCGCCACCGCGCGCTATTATTATTGCGGCGCTATGCGACGTAAGCGCCAAGTGCCATAAGGTACCTTTTGCCGTGGAACGTCACATATTGTTCAAAAAACTAGTATTGGCTGTAGTCTGCTGTTATGTTATAATGTAAACAAACAAAATTGCGGTCATATTGGCACGACTACTGACTACACGATCGATTCTATCTTTCCGGCCCCAGTGCACTCAGACAGTGTGCCATATAACACTCACTCCCAATAACGTTATACATTTCACTGCCGATCCTACCGATTGCGCCAATAATTATAATTTTCTAAGCCCCACTTGCACCATCCCACTAACCCGGGGTTAGGCGGTTAAACCGTCAACCCGGTGTCAAATTGTACCGGGAACCATGGTGACTCCAGGTTTAACCGCTTAACCCCGGATTAGTGGGATGGTGCAAGTGGCACTAAGTGTAAGGCCCGAGTGGACGCTCGAGTTGGGCGTGCAGCGGGGCGGGGCGTGCGGCGTGCATGTTAAACAAATGCAAGCGTATAGGAGCGGCCTTAGTGCACGCTGCTCAAGTTACTCCTGACCCCGACGACACGCTGCACGCCCCGCCGAACGCTCCGCTTCGAGCGTCCACTAAGTGTAAGGCCTGAGTGGACGCTCGAAGCGGAGCGTTCGGCGGGGCGTGCAGCGTGGCGTCGAGCTCCCAAGTGATTTGAGCAGCGTGTACTAAGGCCGCTCCTATACGTTTGCATTTGTTTGACATGCACGCCGCACGCCCCGCCCCGCTGCACGCGCGCCTCGAGCGTCCACTCAGGCCTTACACTAAGAGTCTTACCGACTTGCTGCTTGAGTCCCCTGACAGTGCTGACATGGGCCTGGTCCCTCTCGAGCGCGGAGCGCTGCAGCGCGGCGAGCTGCGCCAGCAGCGCCGCGGCGCCGTCCCCGCCCGCCGAGGCGCCGGCGCGCGCCTCCAGCGCGGCGCACAGCTCGCGCGCCTCGAGCGTCCACTCAGGCCTTACACTAGGAGTCTTACCGACTTGCTGCTTGAGTCCCCTGACAGTGCTGACATGGGCCTGGTCCCTCTCGAGCGCGGAGCGCTGCAGCGCGGCGAGCTGCGCCAGCAGCGCCGCGGCGCCGTCCCCGCCCGCCGCGGCGCCGGCGCGCGCCTCCAGCGCGGCGCACAGCTCGCGCGCCTCGAGCGTCCACTCAGGCCTTACACTAGGAGTCTTACCGACTTGCTGCTTGAGTCCCCTGACAGTGCTGACATGGGCCTGGTCCCTCTCGAGCGCGGAGCGCTGCAGCGCGGCGAGCTGCGCCAGCAGCGCCGCGGCGCCGTCCCCGCCCGCCGCGGCGCCGGCGCGCGCCTCCAGCGCCGCGCACAGCTCGCGCGCCTCGAGCGTCCACTCAGGCCTTACACTAGGAGTCTTACCGACTTGCTGCTTGAGTCCCCTGACAGTGCTGACATGGGCCTGGTCCCTCTCGAGCGCGGAGCGCTGCAGCGCGGCGAGCTGCGCCAGCAGCGCCGCGGCGCCGTCCCCGCCCGCCGCGGCGCCGGCGCGCGCCTCCAGCGCGGCGCACAGCTCGCGCGCCTCGAGCGTCCACTCAGGCCTTACACTAGGAGTCTTACCGACTTGCTGCTTGAGTCCCCTGACAGTGCTGACATGGGCCTGGTCCCTCTCGAGCGCGGAGCGCTGCAGCGCGGCGAGCTGCGCCAGCAGCGCCGCGGCGCCGTCCCCGCCCGCCGCGGCGCCGGCGCGCGCCTCCAGCGCGGCGCACAGCTCGTGCGCCTCGAGCGTCCACTCAGGCCTTACACTAGGAGTCTTACCGACTTGCTGCTTGAGTCCCCTGACAGTGCTGACATGGGCCTGGTCCCTCTCGAGCGCGGAGCGCTGCAGCGCGGCGAGCTGCGCCAGCAGCGCCGCGGCGCCGTCCCCGCCCGCCGCGGCGCCGGCGCGCGCCTCCAGCGCGGCGCACAGCTCGTGCGCCTCGAGCGTCCACTCAGGCCTTACACTAGGAGTCTTACCGACTTGCTGCTTGAGTCCCCTGACAGTGCTGACATGGGCCTGGTCCCTCTCGAGCGCGGAGCGCTGCAGCGCGGCGAGCTGCGCCAGCAGCGCCGCGGCGCCGTCCCCGCCCGCCGCGGCGCCGGCGCGCGCCTCCAGCGCCGCGCACAGCTCGTGCGCCTCGAGCGTCCACTCAGGCCTTACACTAGGAGTCTTACCGACTTGCTGCTTGAGTCCCCTGACAGTGCTGACATGGGCCTGGTCCCTCTCGAGCGCGGAGCGCTGCAGCGCGGCGAGCTGCGCCAGCAGCGCCGCGGCGCCGTCCCCGCCCGCCGCGGCGCCGGCGCGCGCCTCCAGCGCCGCGCACAGCTCGTGCGCCTCGAGCGTCCACTCAGGCCTTACACTAGGAGTCTTACCGACTTGCTGCTTGAGTCCCCTGACAGTGCTGACATGGGCCTGGTCCCTCTCGAGCGCGGAGCGCTGCAGCGCGGCGAGCTGCGCCAGCAGCGCCGCGGCGCCGTCCCCGCCCGCCGCGGCGCCGGCGCGCGCCTCCAGCGCGGCGCACAGCTCGTGCGCCTCGAGCGTCCACTCAGGCCTTACACTAGGAGTCTTACCGACTTGCTGCTTGAGTCCCCTGACAGTGCTGACATGGGCCTGGTCCCTCTCGAGCGCGGAGCGCTGCAGCGCGGCGAGCTGCGCCAGCAGCGCCGCGGCGCCGTCCCCGCCCGCCGCGGCGCCGGCGCGCGCCTCCAGCGCCGCGCACAGCTCGTGCGCCTCGAGCGTCCACTCAGGCCTTACACTAGGAGTCTTACCGACTTGCTGCTTGAGTCCCCTGACAGTGCTGACATGGGCCTGGTCCCTCTCGAGCGCGGAGCGCTGCAGCGCGGCGAGCTGCGCCAGCAGCGCCGCGGCGCCGTCCCCGCCCGCCGCGGCGCCGGCGCGCGCCTCCAGCGCGGCGCACAGCTCGTGCGCCTCGAGCGTCCACTCAGGCCTTACACTAGGAGTCTTACCGACTTGCTGCTTGAGTCCCCTGACAGTGCTGACATGGGCCTGGTCCCTCTCGAGCGCGGAGCGCTGCAGCGCGGCGAGCTGCGCCAGCAGCGCCGCGGCGCCGTCCCCGCCCGCCGCGGCGCCGGCGCGCGCCTCCAGCGCGGCGCACAGCTCGCGCGCCTCGAGCGTCCACTCAGGCCTTACACTAGGAGTCTTACCGACTTGCTGCTTGAGTCCCCTGACAGTGCTGACATGGGCCTGGTCCCTCTCGAGCGCGGAGCGCTGCAGCGCGGCGAGCTGCGCCAGCAGCGCCGCGGCGCCGTCCCCGCCCGCCGCGGCGCCGGCGCGCGCCTCCAGCGCCGCGCACAGCTCGCGCGCCTCGAGCGTCCACTCAGGCCTTACACTAGGAGTCTTACCGACTTGCTGCTTGAGTCCCCTGACAGTGCTGACATGGGCCTGGTCCCTCTCGAGCGCGGAGCGCTGCAGCGCGGCGAGCTGCGCCAGCAGCGCCGCGGCGCCGTCCCCGCCCGCCGCGGCGCCGGCGCGCGCCTCCAGCGCCGCGCACAGCTCGCGCGCCTCGAGCGTCCACTCAGGCCTTACACTAGGAGTCTTACCGACTTGCTGCTTGAGTCCCCTGACAGTGCTGACATGGGCCTGGTCCCTCTCGAGCGCGGAGCGCTGCAGCGCGGCGAGCTGCGCCAGCAGCGCCGCGGCGCCGTCCCCGCCCGCCGCGGCGCCGGCGCGCGCCTCCAGCGCCGCGCACAGCTCACGCGCCTCGGTTAACTCGCGGCGCAGCGCTTCCTCGCGGGACACCCAGCGCCGTTCCTCTGTAAACAATACGTACATTCACAAACTAGTAGTCTATGCGGAAAAAGAAGAGTCGTGGAATGTATGAGGCCCAATATATTCCACGACTCTTCTCTTTCCGAACAGACTATAGTAGATAAAATTTTACAAATTAGTTTAATCCGTAACCAATGAAACATCGTAACGACTGACGACGACACCGCATTCGTACGGCAATGGTTAAGGGTTAATATTTGCTTTCTAGTCGTCAAAAGCTGGCTAACAGCAGCCCAGGACAGAACGAGGTGGCAGAATCTGGAGGAGGCCTATACCCTACAAGAGGGGTCCCTATAAATTAAGAAAAAAAATTAAAAATCTAAAATCGTTGTAAATTATGTATTTGGGAAATAAAAAGGCTTTATTATTATTATTATTATTATTATTTGCTTTCCGCCGAGGCGATATTGAGTCATCTAATATAATTAAAAGAAATTTAAATTTTAAAACTCAAAGTTCATTTTGGCTGCGAAATTTTAATTGGACAACAAGTTAAAGGTTCATAGCTGATTTGGGAGCCTATGAAAGGTCCCGTTTGAGAAGTTGTCTACTTGTACTCTACACTTCTACAATATATAATTGCCACCGTTTTATCTAGCCAATATTTACCTATTTTTAGACTTTTTTTCAACATTTTTTTTTCTAGAATATTCGATTTGTCCGTTACTATTTTACGCTGAGCAAGATAGTGACCTTGCACCACCTCCGCTCTCAAGCTAGCCAGTTGTTGTTGCAGCGTCTCCACCAGGGCGCGCTCCTGGTCGGCGTCCCGCTGCGCGCGCGCCGCGGCGCCGCAGCGCGCGCGCAGCTCGACTCGCTCTGTCTCCACGTCCAGGCAACACTGACCTTGCACCACCTCCGCTCTCAAGCTAGCCAGTTGTTGTTGCAGCGTCTCCACCAGGGCGCGCTCCTGGTCGGCGTCCCGCTGCGCGCGCGCCGCGGCGCCGCAGCGCGCGCGCAGCTCGACTCGCTCTGTCTCCACGTCCAGGCAACACTGACCTTGCACCACCTCCGCTCTCAAGCTAGCCAGTTGTTGTTGCAGCGTCTCCACCAGGGCGCGCTCCTGGTCGGCGTCCCGCTGCGCGCGCGCCGCGGCGCCGCAGCGCGCGCGCAGCTCGACTCGCTCTGTCTCCACGTCGGCCAGCTCTCGCTTGGCCGCCTCGAGCGACGCTCGGGTCGTGGTGAGGCGTTGGGTCGCGTCGTCTAGTGCGCATTTTGTCTGGAAATTGAATTTTAAAATAAACAAATTAAAAAAAAAAAACGTTATTTGGTAGGAGGTTGCTCGTTTCAATTTAAATATCGCAGTTGTTGACATTTTGTATTTAAAATTTAACGAAACTAAATAAAATTACTTAGACATGAACAGTAACTATCAAGCCCAGAAATACATATTTTGGAGATCCAACAGCTATCAAGCCCAGAAATACATATTTTGGAGATCCAAAAGCTATACAGAGTATCCCAAATGAATAAGAGATGGAAAGCCAATTACAGGATCACACATGTAGCTACAGATTATTATGTACATTCAAGTTTACCTAAATGAAAAGTGTCGATATAGGTAATATAAATTATAGGTTTATACCTAAGCGTTCCTGCGCTTAATAAGTTATTTTCAGGTCAAAGATATGAAAATTTCAAAATGTACATACATAAACATATTGAATTATAAACAAAAAATATCTAATTCTTACATCTAGTCCAGCGAATGATAATTATCTGTCTAATTATAATTACATCGGTTTACTATTTGATGCCGGCACTTAAAAGATAACGTATCCTTATCTGAAATCGTCGTACAATTCACGATATAATCGCGGAAATGTTAAATTAGTCTCTATACCTTTACCTTGATCAGGGGCCCTTTTCGAGAAATCTTGTCACTTATATATAGCTGGTCAAGCAGATCTTGTCAGTAGAAAAAGGCGGCAAATTTGAAAAATGTAGGCGCGAAGGGATATCGTCCCATAGAAAATTTGAATTTCGCGCCTTTTTTTACTGACAAGATTTGTTTGACCAGCTATAGTTAGATTTTTTTACCATTAGAAAAAAGGTAAACAATCTCGCAGTGTCTTTTTATTGCAAAACACTTTTGAAAAATAAGTCACGGCAAATATGTAACAATTATGAATCATGTACGATTATTAACATTATTTTGCTTTAATAAGTAATAGTTACTGATTTTTAAAAAGCGTTTTTCATTTAAAAGATACGTAAAGATCATGTACTTAGTCTTTTTCTAACGCTAAAAAAATTAACTATAATATAAGCGAAAACCACATTCGATAAAATACTAACATATAAAAAGGCTTCCTTCCTTAAATCACCAGCTTTCGAATGATACGAAACTTGCCCAATATAATATGCAGTGCGTTTTTGAGACAAGACTTCAACACTTCATACGAGTATATGTAAAAAGTTTAAAACTTCTAAAATACAAAACAAATGTCTTTAATAACATGTGCATAAAACTCTTCAAAATAGAGGTATCACAACCAATAATTTATAACTCAAGATAGGTTATAGGCGTTCCAAAATTGAAGCGCTTAACTTGTGACAAATTGGACAAGTTTCCTTTAGACGCGGCTGGACAAGCGAGAAATGTGCACGTGCTAACGAGCTCCCGCACACCGAAAGAGAAAGAGACGACCTTATGTTTAACAACGAGTGTGACAAAGATGGATGTAATGAGAAAACTAATCAAAAATAACAGATTTCTTCGTAGGCACAGAATTAAATATGGAAGTATTTTTTGTGCTCCTCAAGTATGAGTATAACCTATCTATGGTTATATAATATCATTGATCACAACATAAAAAGAGGCCACGTTCAACAACACACTGTATAAAGAAACACGTTTATGAATAATAATTTTTATACTTTATTATCTGTTTGTGCAATTCGGAGTGCCAATGCAAGTTGCTTCGATTCCTTCCATTCAGAAGGGCTACCGCGAAAATCGAAGTTAGCGAATTGCGGGTATTTTTCTCTGTCACTCTAATTACGCCTGCATTGGAGTAAAAGAGAACGATCCCCGCAATTTGTGAAAAACGGTTTTCGCGGTAGCCCCTCAGGTCTTCATAAAATGCGAGACTTAATTGGTAATCGTAAAATCTAGTTCACAAACATTTTACAAGCCAAGCAAAATACGCCTCTAAGACACTGAAAATAAGGGCGTGTAAACATATTTTTGAAACGTTGGCTTGTAAACAACATATTTGTTAACTCGTCGACCTTCAGTCTAAACAACACATAGAAACATTTCTGCTGTATAAATCACTGCACACAAAAATTACATCTTTTAACACATCGCAACTTAACTTTAAACTTATTCACATTCAGTTAAAATTCAATTCCAAATGGCATTTTATTTCAGTTGTAGCGTTTTTCTAATTGAACAATGATTGTTACAATGTGGTGACGATAAGGAAAATGCATTTAGATACGTAACGTAATGTACACTTTTACTGATTTGATTCTCGCTTCGTGGTAAAACAGTTCTGCGCAAAGTAGGTACATTTCATTAAAATAACAAATAAGTACTTAACATAAAATCTACGCAAATGTATATTTTTAATGCGTAATAAACTATCAGTAACACTCTTGACTGAACGTTAGTGGTTCTTATGGCTTTGCAATAAGATTTATGAATGTACAATCCATTTGAGTTCAGTACAGACGCCACGCCATGAGATATAGGTACTCCCGACTTTTGGCCGAAGGGTATCGTGTTCCAGAAGTTCCGGGGCAAACTGCCGAATACGACACAAGAGCCAAAATATTGTTTAGTTTTAAGTTTATGAAATTTATATGCATGTTAGTCTAAAAGGTAAATATGTATTTTAACGAAATATCGGAGAGTCTGAGCTCGCTTATGATCCTGTAAATTAAACTCTAAACCCATAATATATGGTGTAAATTACCTGGTCGAGTTCTACCTCGTGATTCTTATTTGGCACAAGTCGATTCGCCATCTAGTAAATCAGTAAAGATTCTATACATATATAAATAAAGTTCACTTTACCTCAGCAAGCTCCACCTCGAGTTTCTTATTCGCCGTGGTAAGCCGGTACACCACCTCTATTTGTGATACTTCTAACTCCTCTTTCGCAGCGATAGACCTCTTTAGGCGATCTAATTCGGAAGTTTGTTCAGCTATTTTATCCCTGAAATAAAATTACTAGTTACAGTATCAACTGAGATACGAGAAAACTACCTGTACCTAGTCATAGTCACGTTAAGAGCATGCGACTTTCAATCCGGGGGTCGCGGGTTCGAACCCCGGCTCGTACCAATGAGATTTTCGGAACTTATCTTGGAGGATATAATCAAACGGAGACGCCATGTCTGTAATTTTCTGTACAAAACAGTCTGCCGATTTTTGCGGGGGAGGGGAACGTCAAATGTATGCGTAACGTAAAAATAGCCATGTCAGATAAACGTCAGTCCATACATTGTGTATGACCGTTGGCCGCCTATTTTCGACAGAGGGGAAAGCCTGTTAATGGCTACTCCGTTTAGTTGTATCCTCCAAGGAACTTATGTACGAAATATCATTTGATATTTACTAGTCGCTTTTCGGTGAAAGAAAACATCGTGAGGAAACCGGACTAATCCCAATAAGGTCTAGTTTAACCTCTGGGTTGGAAGGTCAGATGGCGGTCGCTTTCGTAAAAACTAGTGCCTACGCCAATTCTCGGGATTAGATGCAAAGCGGACCCCAGGCTCCCATGAGCCGTGGTAAAAGCCGGGACAACGCGAGGAAGATGATGATGATTACCCTACGTGATTTCTAAACCTTACCTGAGTCCTTTAATAACTTGCTCATTATCCTTCTCTTTCGCTCTCAACTTCTTAATAATATTCGAATGCTGTAATTGCTGACGAGCTAGCTTCTCTCCTTCCTCTTGCATCTGCGCTATGACTTCGTCTCGCTCTTTCAAACTGCTTTCTAGCTCGGAGGAGTTTTTGCGGGACGAGTCGGATTTGAGGCTGTCGAGTTGCTTGCGTAATTGGTCCTGGGAAAAAAATACAAACTATAAAGTACTACAGTTTGTCAAAGGACTGTCTCATTTCAAATATAGACAGAGAGAATCATACTGTCTTTGTCTTACAATAGTACTAGCACCCAAAAGAAAAGGATGAGTATACCTATAGTTTTTTTTGTTCTTATTTACTGTCAATTTCGTTTGACCAACTATATCAATGTTTTCTCTTTTAAAAGGTCGCCGGCAATATTAATAGTCAGATATGAACGATGAATATATACTTAATCTGGAACCCACTTTGTCAGTAGAAAAATACCCGAAATTTAAATTTTCTATTCGAGGACAAGCCGACGCCTACGTTTTTTTTAAATTTGCCGCCTTTTTCTACTGACGGAAGTGGCTTGCCAACCTATATGCATCTTTTTTTATCGCACGGGATTGACGGGATCTACAACTACACGTTCTTGCTCGTCGTTCGTCAACGGTCGGGCAGCTACCTAGAGATCATGGCAAAGACAGCAGAGGGCCTACCGCGAACCACGTTCGACGTGTTACCTCCCTGTCACACTTACGTACGAATTTAGTACGCTCAGTATGCGAGAGCATTGGTTCCAAGTGTTCCAACCTCGGCTCGTATAGTCTGTGCGGAAAGAGTCGTGGAATGTATGGGGCCCAATACATTCCACGACTCTTCTCTTTCCGAACTGACTCATTGAGTTTCTCGGAACTAATGCGCTTTGGGCCAGTGTGGGATCTATGACCCAATTCTTTTCCTGCCTGAGAGAAGGCCTGTGCCCAGCAGTGGGACCTATATAGGCTAAGTTATATAATTGGTTCGTGAGTACTTACATGTCTCATATCAGTTATATCTTGATTCTAAACAAAAATAATATTCATTAGAACTTTGATCTTCATGATTCATGATCATGATTATCGATGTTTTTTTTTATGATATAGGAGGCAAACGAGCAGACGGATCACCTGATGGTAAGCGATTACCGCCGCCCATGGACACCCGCAACACCAGAAGGGTTGCAAGCGCGTTGCCGGCATTTAAGATGGGAGTACGCTCTTTTCTTGAAGGTTTGAAGGTCGTATCGATGTTTTAGATAAGTAATAATAATACCTACCGAAAGAAGTAAAAAAATAATAGCTACATTGCCAATCTATAAATTATTATTTTTATTAGAAAAAATAATAATAAGTACTAGTTACTTACTAATTGCTAATCGATACAAATCGATTAGCGGAAAATTGTACCGAATAAATACTAAGAGTTATAGGTATAATTAGCACTATAAATATTGCATTATTCCTAACAATTGTAACCAAGTAGGTAATGTCAGGGATGGCCTCAACCATTGCGTGTCTACTGGGAGAGAGGTGCTCGTCTTTTGTGCTTAGTTAAAATCTGCTCGGCTGCCCTGCACGCGGTGTGCGCCTCGCCCTAAGGCCGCCTTGGCTACTGTCTATAACAGATGCTATATGTACAGTCAGCAGCAGAAGTTGCTAAGCGGGCGAGGTGTTCAAAATTACCTTGACGCGCTCTTATTCTCTTAACAATAAAGTCGCGTCAAGATAATTTTAACCTCGCCCGCATAGCAACTATTGCTGCTGACTGTACCTACGAGTATGTTGCTTACCTTTTCCCTTATGGCCTGTTGGAACTTCTTTTCCAACGCGGACATCCTCTGCGTATAGTCCTCCGTGATCGTACTAATATCCCCACCCTCGTGCGTCCCGTGCTTCGCCAGCAAGCTCTCCACTTGGGTCTTCAAGTCCGCATTACTCTCCGCCAGCTCAGCATTACTCCTACTCACTTCCATCAGTCTGTTCTCTCTGGCCTCCAATATTTCTGCCATTTCACACAACCGGCGCATCAACCGGTCATTCTCTGTACTACTGTCATCACTTGTATTACTTTGAACTGATGCTTCGGATAATTCTCTATTATGCCCACGGATTTTAGTTGCTAAAGATTTTCCTAAGACTAAATCAACCAAGTTTGGTGAGGTAGTGCCGTCAAATTTTTTAAAGTTGTATTTGGCAGGACTGTTACGAAAGCCATGGTTGTCACCGTTTGGACTTGGAATGATCTCAATGTCGGATGAGGTGGTTGTTTCAAGCTCATCGCCTGAAGTATGGCCAGAGGTACGATCAGAACCGATTTTGACTAGGTCACTCTTGCTGTCAGAGCTAGTTGGTGATGTGCGCTCCTTAACGCTGCTTTTTTGAGACTCAGATTTATCAGACTGGCTACATTGCTGCTTCTTTACATTAACAAAAGCTGAGCTTTCAGACCTAATCATTTCTCCGGAAACATTTACATTGTAAAATGAAGATGAATCACTTAATTTCTCCATAAGCACATCTTCAGGTTCAGTCTCTTTCTTTGGCTCGTCAACATTGACGTCTAGAATCATACTGTCATTGTCAGCGTTCAAGGTCCGATCAGACCAGGATCCGTCGTTAGAAGAGTTCTCACTAATCTGCATTTTCTGTGGTAGCAATGGAGGATCTAAGTGAATAAATTCTTTCTCTAACAACTTCTTGCCTTCTCTTTTCGGAAATGGACTTACAGGGTTGTCATCAGTGTCTAAAACGGTGGGTGCTGTGCATTCCGAGATGGAATTATAGGACATGGTGTCTTCATCATCATCGGCAACTAAACTGACACTGTCCGCAGTCTCCGCCTTCTCTGTTCTGTCAACTGGTGTGGATTTCTTGTCACTCAACTCGCCAGGTGAGAGATTAGAAGATGTACTGCTATTCTTATCACTGGAATAACTGTCAAAACCTAGACATTCAATAGAGCTTGGACTCACAAGGCTGTCTGGTAAAATTTCCACAGATTCGGAGTTAAGTTTCTGACCAACACTACTACTGTGAGAAATGGAGTGTACGGACGCAGCTTCAGAGTCCGGAGTAGTCTTCAAACTCTGTGACAATACTTCAACAGAATCAGAACTATTTCTACTAGACACCAGTGATAATCTATTTGAGCGGGATGAATTACGTCTCTCATCTGCCTTGACTTCATCTTTTACCTTTTTAACATCAAACTCTGTATCATCAGACATAACAAGCTGGCTTTTAGAGAACAAGTCTGTAGCACTGCCATATTTCGAGTCATTAATCACATTCATGGACTTAGCTTTTGGAGGTTGAACAATAGCTGTATCTGTTTCAGAAATCTTTTCATGTTCAAAGAAAGATCCTGCAAAAGAGCCCCAGAGGCTTTGAGATCCCTTAGAAGGGCTCTCGGTGACTACTGTCTGCTCGTTGACATCCTGAGGGCCTTCAGCGCTGACTGTGAGGCCCCAAGAAGCGAAGAAATCAGAGTTGTCTTTTGGGGTCGTTTCACTTTCCCCTGGCGAAGATTTCATCTGAGAAGTGGACGCCGCCGCTTCTTCTTCCTCCCCGCTCTCGTCCTGAATGTCCAGAGCCTTGTCCAGCGTCTTTTGGGCCTCTTTCAGCGCCGTCTTTGCCAGACTCGTCAAACCAGACGTGTCGAACCAATTCATATTGAAATCTCATTGACTACGCGCACAAACATCACGTTTGACTATTTTAAAAATATCCGCAGTATTATATCACCGTAGGAATGTTTTAACTGGCCATTGTTTAATCGTAAAACATTATACACATTATCACAACACAGGAACTAAGTGACGTTTCCATTTTGTAATATTTGTATTTATGTTTTACTTTTTGTATCCTGCGACGGTACCCTACTTAGACAAATTGTTAGAATAGCTCGCGTAAACTGTCTGAAATAAAATAATTCAATTTTATAGCAATTTGTAACACTATAACTACACTTCTTAATTTCATGTACACGAAATATGGACTGAATTTTCTGAAACGATTTGCAACTCGGTCATAGACAAAGTGGTATTGACGTGTCAAGGACCAATCAGGAACGTTATGTACTAAATGACACAGTTTCTTATTGGTCAACGAGCTGTCAAAACAAACATTGTGTCAAATAAAGTGTGCAGTTGGAAAACTCCGAAATTCTGACGTTTGGTATCGCGAAAGAGGACGTCAGTTGACCACAAAGTGAGTAGGCTAAAGTGACGGACAATTTCGGCCTCTGCCACCATAGCTCCAGTGGCGCAATTGGTTAGCGCACGGTACTTATAAGACAGTGTTCGTGTGAGAAATGCCGGGGTTGTGAGTTCGAGCCTCACCTGGAGCATAATTTTTGTGTGACACAATTTACATAGTAGAAAGGGATTTACTTTGCAATGATGAAATCGATAGAGGAATGAAAGAAAACTAAATCTTATTTACGGCTGGTTTTGCTGTTGAAAAAAAAATCTTCAATAAACAAAGTTTTATAAAACCAGATGAAATGTTAGAAAACCTGTATTTTGTTGCAAAGGCAAATTATCAACGGAATAATATATTTTTTACTTATTTCTCTATGAAGTCTGTATGATAAGGATCTGACAGAATTGTTAGTCATCATCTTGTATTTTTTTCGAGAACAATTTTTTCTTCTCTCCACACAACCGAGGTTTGAACCCACGATTTTGGAACACCATGATTGTGAAGGTAAATCTGTCCTTACGTAAAACAAAGTTAGGTTTTAAAAAGGTCTCAAAATAAAATAAAGCCATGATTTAAATAATAATTATCATTTATAGTAATCGAAATGGTGATTACAAATATTTTTCATCAAATTGGAATGAAAATACAATCATATATGCAGTGGAATGAAACATCGAACAAATCACAATGAAAATAGGATTATGATTTATGATTAAACAAAAAATATTAATCTGTGTGCAAAGATGACAATATTATTTAAAAAATATTTCATCAAGTTATTTCATTAATAATATCTTTACTTAAATAAATAAAATACTTAGAAAGATCAAGGAACTTTATTTACAAATAAAATATAATAGTATAGATGATTTTTAACCAAAAATGTGTTAAAAGATCAATAGAACATGTTTTAGTTTTTACTCACAAGAACATCAGAATACATATTTGTAGTAAAGTAACCCCAGCCCCTTTTAAATTAGAATTCAAAATAATAGTTCAACTACGGTAGTCTGTGCGGAAAGAGAAGTCGTGAAATGTATGGGATCCAATACATTCTACGACTCTTTCCGCACAGACTCTAGTACTATTCCCATCCGCAGCGTCTGTATTATCTTTTTCTTTACACGTTTAAGGCAAAAATCAACCCTATATCCCTTAAATCAGAGTCCAAAATGGCTTTCCGCCAGTATTACATATTTCCAACCTCAACATTAGGCGGAGAAGGGCGTGAGAATATAAACAAGCCTCATTATTAAATTGTACAACGGGACTTAATCGCGTATAGTTTGTAGCTTTCTAGTAGACCCCGAAGGCTAATCCTATTGTCTATTGTTCAGTAAAACCGCACGTGCTACTTACCTGCAAAAAAAGGGTCCTAGTTATTCTATTTGGCACCTGAGCGCGGGCTAGTCCAACGCTCAAAAAACCAGTGTAGGTGCGCTCTCCGATAACGCGCCTTTGTTACGCATCTCGATGACACATTTTAGACTGGTTCTGTAGCGTTCGACTCGCCGGCACTCAGTAACCGAAGTACCGTTTTTTTATGCAGGTGGTTGTGGCACGTGGCACGAGCGGTTTTTCTTAACAATAGACAATAGGATTAGCCTTCGGGGTCTATTAGAAAGCTACAAACTATATCTAAGTTTTAAGATTTACCTCCGACGTTTCGAGGACGGCGTTGTCCCCGTGGTCTCGGAGAAACTTAGATACGCGATTAAGTCCCGTTGTACAATTTAATAATGTGTAAAAATCATGAAAATTTAAATCAGTGATAAACAAGTCTCGTTTGGTTGTATCTCTTTGTTAACACATTTATGGCAAAAATCACCCCTATATTCTTTCAATTACAGTCTAAAACCGCTTAAACTACGCCAGTATTGTTCCCACCAGCCGCGTTAGGCGGAGAAGGCTGCGCGAACATGAATGACGTTGCGTTTTGGAGTATCTGTTTCCTCACGAAGTCGGTTGTGGCTGACTGCAGGTTCTCCTTAGCCCCGAACTTGCATTTGATGTAGCCGTATAGGTTCGCACCGCTCAGAGTTAGGGCGATTAGTACGAGGAGCTGTGGACATAATAATAAAAATAATAATAATAAAATAAAATATCATTTATTTCAGGCTTTTCACCCATACAACACAGAGACAAATCACACAATACATAACACAAGTACTTAAACGACACAATAACAAACCATATATATACTAACAGAACAATACAAAATAATGAAAATAAAAATGAAAATGAAAATGTCAACAAATAAATTATACATAAATATATACAAGTTGGACTACTGGGTCTATAAAGTAAAGACACCTTCTTTATACTGTGTCTACTAATATGATCAGTAGATGACCCATTGTGGAAGGGGCTTATAATTGCCATAAAAATGTAGTCCGTTAACTCTCAGAATGACCTTCGGTTTTTAGAGAGATACATCGGGTATCGGCTTGGAGGATGTGTGTGTGTAATTTTCTGTACAAAACAGTCTGCCGATTTTTGCGGGGGAGGGGAACGTCAAATGTATGCGTAACGTAAAAATAGCCATGTCAGATAAACGTCAGTCCATACATTGTGTATGACCGTTGGCCGCCTATTTTCGACAGAGGGGAAAGCCTGTTAATGGCTACTCCGTTTAGTTGTATCCTCCAAGGGTATCGGCGGTAACACTTGAAGGTAATTACTTTTCTGCTTTCTTTTTAACTCACAAAAAGGTTTAAATTAGCGCAAGAAGTTAAGGATACCTATTGTCTCAATGTAAAATAAGCCCAAATTTAATGACATTATGCTTAATATTCGGTTGATGACTATATTGCGATTTGACTTTTTGTCATAACCTAAAATCGTCCGATTTTACGAGTATTCGAAAAACGCATGTCATTCTGAGAGTTAACGGACTGCATGTTTGATTATTTTCAATATAAACAAGAGCGACATGGTCATAGACTAGGAATCCTCTAGACTGAGTTTAGAGCAATTATTTCATGAAACCGATGCTGCCAAAAATACGGGGGTGCGGGGGGACGAGGTGAGCGAATCCCGTGCCGTGATTGGTCCGTTCAAAGACACGGACCAATCACGGCACGGGATTGACTCGAAGATGGAGTAAAACTACCGTATAAGTGGCAGAGGGGGTAACGTTACTATGCTCAGTCTAGAGGATGTCTTGTCTGTGGACATGGTAAACCGTAACCATGGCAACAATTAACAAGAATAAGTTGGTTCACCCACCATCCATTTGAACTTGAGGGTAAAGAGACACATCAGGAAGAACCCGCTCCACACGAGGGGGCACAGGATCAGCCCCAGCCAGAACAGTCGGCTCTCATTGCGATTCACACGGTTCTAGAAGACAAAACAATACATTTATAAAAAAAGTTAGCAAATAATTTTTAAGAAAAAAAAACCGACTTCTATGCGGCCCGGTGAAAGATTATTGTAGATGGTGCGCTATGTAGAAAAGGAAGCATTTCGTTTCTGTAAGGCTCGCAGCTCTAACCTAACCTAACCCACTTTTGTTCGGTTCTGTGAGGATAGCAGTTCAAACCTAACCTAACCCACTTAACGGCGCATGCGGTGCGGTGTACGGGGGTTTGAGCGGGAGGGGTTTGGCCTCATCATACTTTATACCTACATTTTATGGTAGGTAATCATAGTGGTTTATTTAGTTTAGGTATCATAGTGGTTTTCCGGGTCAAGGTCCGGGTCTGTGTCCGAGTCCGGGTCTAGTCCAGGTCCGAGTCCGAATCCGAGTCCAGGTCCGGCTCCGGGTCCGAAACGGATCCGGGTACGAGTCCGGATCTGGATCCGAGTCCGGGTCCCAGTCCAAGTCAAAGTCGAAATTCGAAATCACCAAACATGTACTATGCGTCGTTGAAGAGTTCTGTTCTGATCATCATCAGCAGTTCCAGTTCATCAAATGCAACAGTTTTTAATGTTAATGCTTTATTTTATGATGAAAATACAGAAAATTCTATACGTGTGCCTTTAAGATTTGAGGAGTTCCCTCGATTCCTCATGGATCCCATCATCAGAACTGGGTTTTGACAAAAACGGGACCAATCTGTATGCATATACATACAATCAAAAAAAGAATTTTCAAAATCGGTCCAGTAATGACGGAGATATGGAGTAACAAACACTAAAAAAAATAAAAAAATAATAAAAAAAATAAATAAAAAAAAACATAACCGAATTGATAACCTCCTTCTTTGAGATTTGGAAGTCGGTTAAAAAACTGGCATCAAAGTAGATTTTTAGGAGTACCTATGGTTCAATTCTGAATTTCTCAATATGCGAAGTGCGTGGAATTGGAAAGCAATGGGGTTGGCAACTGTCAAAGGTTACAAAGGTGTCAAAGGCTGTAAAGGGTATGTGTATCATACTATTGCAGGTGACTGTACCCGCGGCCTCAGAATAAGTCAGATTTAAACAAGCTTGTCAAAAAGAAATGGATATTTATTAGTAATTAGTAATAAAATAATGAAATCAATATCACCTGCTTGGATTCGAAGACCCAGTGCGATTTTCCATCGTCATCCACGTAGTTCCACCATCTCAGACCCACGAGAAGACGGCCTGGAATGTAACATAGAACTTCTATTAATTTTTAATTTATTATGTAATAGTTATTTTCGATACAAGTGCGAAAAAGAGGAAATTCGAAACGAGTGGCGAATTACCTATTCGCACGTTTATCGAACAACGTTTTACAGTACATATGGCACTTTAAAGTTTCGACATACGCACGAAAAGTGCTATTTTACGCACTAGTGCGGAAAAATAGCCCCATATGTACTGTAATAGTTATTTTCGATACAAGTGCGAAAAAGAGGAAATTCGAAACGAGTGGCGATAAATTAAAACACGACCGAAGGGAGTGTTTTAAATCGACACGAGTTGCGAATTACCTATTCGCACGTGTATCGAACAACGTTTTACAGTACATATGGCACTTTAAAGTTTCGACATCGCACGAAAAGTGCTATTTTACGCACTAGTGCGGAAAAGTAGCCCTATATGTACTGTAAATTATTTTTACAGTACATACGGGGCTACTTTTGCGTGCGAATAGGTAATTCGCAACTCGTGTCGATTTAAAACACTCCCTTCGGTCGTGTTTTAATTTATCGCCACTCGTTTCGAATTTCCTCTTTTCCGCACTTGTATCGTAAATAACTATTCTTGTAGGATAGTTGGGAATATAGTTTGTGCGTTAGCCTTGCGAGATTTTAAAGAAGGAAGACTAAACATACCTATTTCAGACTGTCCTTTTGCGTTCTTTTATTATGTAGACTATTGCTGTATGTCCCCATATTAATGCTCCGTAACACTTAAAGGGAGAGGCAGTAAGCATAATAATATCAAATATTTCTTTTCTACAAAAAAGGTCGCTTTTGTAATGTTTAAACACAAATGGTCTATCAAATACAAATACAAAATACAAATATTTTATTAATAACAAAAAGTTACCACACAAATAAATGGTATGGTGGTAATGGTGGTTGGGTATCTTCGTGTCTCAATTTAAAATTGTATCTTAAACATTAACCGCTGAACTACGGTCGAAGCCGATAACATGGATTTCCCGGTATGTAGCGGAAATGCTTCGTAGAGGCAAAACGACAACGTGTCGTGATTAGCGCTGAATTAAATATGTTCTCTCTACAATTCCAGTGAGAGAATCAAGATGGAGTACAGCTGGTGAGGCCTTGCTACCATCTATGTAGTCCAGCTAACCAACTTTGTAGGAGCTTGCAAGAACTACTTTTTCTGATTCCGGTACCCTACGGTAGTCTGGAAGAGATCGCTCTTTAGTGATAAGACCGCCTGTTTTCTGCCTCTATCTTTAATAAACTGTTTTCCTAATAATGTATTTTCTACTGATGTGTATGACCGACACGACAGTTGCTACATCTCCCCAAATGACTACTCCGTAAGTGATAAGAGAGTGAATGTGACCATAATACTTTGGACATTAGAGAAAACTTCTCCAGTAATCGTGATATGTAGGTCTTCCTAGTATTTAACAAGAGATTACCAGTGATATTCTTGACGCTCCAGAAGTCAGCGGAGAGCAGCAGGATAACCAGCACGAAGGACGCTATGAAGGAGTCTGAGAACCATCCGCAGAGGATGTACACCACGATGGCGGAGCAGCGGAACACCAGGTGGAAGAACACGATGTACGGGTGGCTGGAATACGGAGCAGGGATGTTGCGGATGCAGATTTTTTGACATCCGCGGATGCGGATGCGGATATTTAAAGGCTCACATCCGCGGATGCGGATGTCAAGATTAGCTACTTAGAAAACGTCAAATATTACATTTTTAGTCTTTTTTTATTTAAAAAAAACTACGTTTAGTGTTTGAGCATGAATATAGGTGCGTTATATTTAATAAACATTAACTTGGCCGACTTTTCTGGATCTAGACGATTTCGTTATAGGTAATGACGCGAAATTACCTAGCACTTACTAGTACCGACTTGTTCGACATCCGCATCCGCATAAGCTCCGCATCGATTCTATGCGGATGCGGATGCAGATGCGGATGTTAAAAATAATGCGGAAGTTCCGCGGTTGCGGATGCGGATGTTCGCAACATCCCTGATACGGAGACACATGGTAAGGCCTTGGGTTCCAGTTCACGCCAAGGACAATCACAGTGTAAGATTTAGTTAGTGAGTTTGAACACTTTGAACCTTTGCTCTCACTTATGTAGGTATGAAATATTTATTTGAGCTTTAACGAACGCAAAGAGTACGAGAAGATAAGTGTACAGTAAGTTAATAAGGTCTAGTTTTCACTTCAGGCTGCAAGGTCAGACGGTTTGAGATTTCATAAACTCAATATTCACTCTCGTACGGCATGTACAATGTGTATATGTAGGTACATACTGAGATCGAATCCAAGTCGTCGAGCCGCAGGTTGCAATGTCAGTAAAAGTAAAAGGACTCTGAGACCCAGTGGCGAGGTCTCAAACATACCGATTGGGTAACCGAAGTCACAAGGTTTTCAAATGTCATTAGAGCCAATGGAGCAAAATCGTAACGGATTGGTATCCAAGAGGTTACACACGGGGCCAGAGGAAACCTCGAACAAGATGGGGGGAGAGTGGCCCACGAAAGACCACAATGGAAAAACCGGCCAAGTGCGAGTCGGACTCGCGCACGGAGGGTCCCGCACCATCAACAAAAAAAACAAGCAAAAAACGGTCACCCATCCAAGTACTGACCCCGCCCGACGTTGCTTAACTTCAGTCAAAAATCACGGTTGTTGTATGGGAGCCCCACTTTTTATTTTATTCTGTTTTTAGTATTTGTTGTTATAGAGGCAACAAAAATACATCATCTGTGAAAATTTCAACTGTCTAGCTATCACGGTTCGTGAGATACAGCCTGGTGACAGACGGACGGACGGACGGACAGCGGAGTCTTAGTAATAGGGTCCCGTTTTTACCCTTTGGGTACGGAACCCTAAAAACCTGGAGGAGGCCTTTGCCAAGCGGCACACAAAGTTAAGAGATATACTCTAAGAATAAAAGGGCTTAATAGGTATATAGATAGATAGATTAGAGACAATGAGAATCAAGTTGTATTGACGGTTGATCACCACTGATATAAAAATACTTACATGAACTGTTTCCCCGCATTGTCCTCTTCCCCAAACGCGAGTGTGTCATCATCCAGCAGCGGGACCTGCGGCACACCTGGCTGTAATGTAAGTGGCGACATCTACAGGCCAAGCCGTGCAAAGCGAGCAAACAAACTTAGTTACATGATGGCAGGTAGACAACCTTAGCATTCAATAAAAAACAATACTTTTTAATATCTTAATTTTTTAATTAAAAAAATTGTCTTAACTTCAATTTCAGGTGTAACTAAGTACAAGGGTGTACTTTCAATGTCTTGCCAATATTCTGAAAGATTATATTGTTACTGTGCTTGTAAATTCTGATGTAAATTTTAGGAAACTTCAATGAAACTCTGAAAACTATACACATAAGGTTTAAGGTACACTAAACATAAGGTTTTCTTGCTTAAAATTCGGAGGATCACATTTATATTTATAATTTAGCCTTTAGTTAGTCGGACTATATATTTTCTCTTTTATTCATGTTCGTATCTTCTCTTTTTCCTCGATTCCTCATGACTGAGGGTCGCGACCACATGAGGTCGTTGCTTTGCGCACCAAAGCTCTCCATTCTGCACGATGTTCCGCCTTCCTAATAATAGGCGCCTGTGTAGATCCCTGGCAGGCCTTCTTTACAGTGTCCACCCAGCGGGTCGGTGGATGTCCACTACCCCGTCCTCCATCCACCATGCCAACCATAATACGCTTTTCAAAGTTGTCCGGCTCCCGTCTGGCCATGTGTCCAAAGTAGTTGAGGATCCGCTGGAGGCAAATGGCTGATAAACGGCACTGGATTTTCAATTCTGTCATGTTTATATATTTCTCTTTTTTTCCATTATTCTGTGTCCGTTTGCCAGGTGGCAAAGGCCTTCTCCAAACTTCTCCATTCTATGGCCACTCTACCCCAGGTTATTCATGCGACCTGTCTTATGTTGTCATATCGTAAGATCACAGAGTGGAATTTACAAGCGCAACAACAATATGATAATCTCACAGATCAAATATGATTTAGCTGAGCACCCGTGAAAGAACACCTTGTATTGGATGATATAACTGCACAGAAATATGAATACAACTTGGTTTCAAAGTGGCTAGAGTTTTTGAATGGGGTTGTCTACCCGATTGATATTGCAAAATCAAATTAATTAAAATTAGTAAGTAAATGACAGTTCATATAAACTATGTTTTACTATTTATATAGACTGGTTGGGGAGCTGCAAAAAGATGATGAGAAGATCTAGTTGTTACTAATTAATATTTAATATATATGGCATGTTGTAGTAATTATATGTCAGATAATTAAACATGAGGGTGTTCTTAGTACTACTAATATTTGCTTAGATGGTTTCAATCATGATAGCTAGAGTCGGACCAAGTTAACTCTGCACACCATTATATAGTTACACCAAGGTGCTTCTAAATATGACACTTATAATGACACTGTCACTTTGGGTGGTATTTCATCTGTCCAATATCTTTGTCCAATGTCCTTGCATCTCTCTCATTAAGCAAAATGTGAGACAAAATACACATTGGACAAGTGTAATACCACCCTTTGTTATGTTCAAGTCTGTGCAAAGTTAGTCTAGACAGACTCTTTAGTATTTATTTTGTAAGGGCATGCAAGTTTGAATGATATGGCAGTAAGGGCTCATTTAGACGCCACGCGAACTCATATACGATTTTAATTACATTGCAGACCATTGAGGTGACATCAATTCAGCCGACCGATCAAATAACGCAATGTAATGAAACTCGCATGCGAGTTCTCGCACCGTCTAAATGAGCCCTCTAATTCAGGTCAGGCAGTTTGTTGTATTGTTCATTTTTGTTTTATAATTCTCATTTTCAACTTTACATCAATTTCATGCAGACACATTGATTTGATACAATTCTAACTAGTAACAGTTACACCAATTAATTGTCAAGGTGGTAAAAATATGAGAGGTTACTAAGTTTCATTAAAGTTCATCAAAAGCAAACAAATGGTATGGTATAATAATCCTAATGCGAAAAATAACTTGCACAAATGCTAGTTAAATAAATACTTAAAACACAAGATAGTCATAAATGAGCAAATCGAATCAGCTATCTGGATATTAATGTTATAAAAGAAGGAAATACTTATTATGAATCAATCATGAGTAATAACGAATGTAAACTTTTGGCAATTTACTGCATTAACATTTATTATTTTTCTATTTAGTAATACTTACGGTTGCAGAGTTCATCTCTGAATCTTAGCACTTGGGATAATAATTATATTTTCAATTATAATCGTGGAAAACACTGTAAATCGAATATTATTTTCGTCTTCCGTGAAAAGTTGACGTGACATATGCGTGACATGTACGAAGGTATAACAGATTATAAATTGTCACCCGTACCGTACTGAAACATCTGTTGACATCTTTGCATTTGGTAAGGTTGGCTGAATTGTTTCAGTATAAAAAATAATCACGTTTCTGAAAACATAATGACTTTTCATAATTTGCTAACTACGCATTAATGATTTCATGTAATCACATTCCGCATCTGTGGTGTGTATGGTTCGGGCAGACCTGTCAAAATTTTGCAGGAAAGCAGTGAGCTACCGCACATGCATCGCTGTTTACTTTGCGGAGGCCCGTCGTTTCCCGTGATTATCGTCGTTTTACAAGTAAAAGGCCGCAGTTAGAGCGCTGTGTAAGATGCGTTCCGCCGCCGCGGGCGTAGCGGTCCGCGCGTGCTCGTAGTTTAATCCTCGGTGCGTGTGACAGGTGTTTTTTTGCGTAACATTCAGTGCAGCAATGGGTGCAAAGGCGAGTACGGCGAACGGGGGGCAGAGTCCGCGGGCGAGGACATTCTCGACGAGCTCGAGCAGCGAGGTGGTGTCGGGGGGTGCAGGGTTTAGTTTGTTGCGGGCGATTCCTGGGATCCAGGTGACGAGCGACCGCCAGCGAGCCAGGTCGCTGTCGTCGGTGCCAGACCTGCACGCGTCGCACGAGGCGATCGCGATCCCGCCGAGCTCGGCGAGCTACGAGGCCTCGGCAGCCGCCAGCCCGGATACAGACTCCAGCTCCAACGAGGAGGCGGGCCCGGGCCCTGGCGCCGCGCTGGCGCTCGGCCGCGTCTACGCCGCTCACTCCTTGCCTTCACATATCTGGTCCATAAACGGTGAGTCCATATTTCTTATTTGATCAGTGAAGTTACCTAACAGTTCTTGTTAGAACTGTAACACACAGCGGTATAACAACTCTCAAAACAAATATGCCAATTTGTATTTTCTGTCACTTATACACCATATGGGAATCAAAGAAAATAGTTGGTGTATCAAGCATCAAAACATTGTAAATAACTTAACAAAGGAACATTTTGTGTAAATTCCATTTTGATTTGTCAATTTACCCTCAAAAATAATTAAACATGATCTCAAAACTAACATAACTGCAAAGTTTACAAATCAGTAAATTGACCTATCATCTTAACAGGTCTGAATTGGATAAAAATGAGACTTTAAACTGCAATAATGCAAGTCTGTGTTGTCCTTTGTTCTCCACTTGAACATGAAACTTGATATATTGCATATTAAAGGTTTGTTTTGATTCTTCAATATTCCTTTTTATAATTCCTTCCACTAGTGGGTACATACATGTTTTCTAAATTACTTTTTTGTTTACATTGCAAGGATCATGTATACAATTGTAGTTTACAATTGTCCATATGTATAAAAAACGAAACATTGTTTGTTTATCTAGTTTTTGTTGTTTGTAAATTGTATATTCATGATCCAAAGAAATTCGTGAACTAAAATTGTTATTTTTTTGGTCTAAAAGTGATTTGTTCAGTCTGTGTATGTGAAAGCAATTATGACTGATAGTGCTGTAAATTCAGTGATAATCAAAAGATAAACATCATCATGATCTTGACTTTGTACTTTATGGTATCTGTGCTACTCCATATGTATAATACCTACGGTTAATAAATAATACATGCGGCTTACATAGGTCTGCGGCTTCAGTTGCTGATGCTAAACAAATAGTTAAAATTCCACTCATTTAAGATCATATGTTAATTCAAATTGCATTCTTTTCTATATTTAATAAAATTGTTTGTAGGGATTACTCAGACTTTAAAAAACCTGGACACATTTCAAAAGTTTGCCTAAATGTGTCTTGGGATTCGATGTCAGCACTATTTATTAAATGCCAATGTATTTTAATAACTTTTAGAATCTTGGAAGTTAAAGAACTTTGTTTGATTTCCATAAAATTGGCCTATGTCAATAATTTTGTTCACCTCAACCTGAGTGATTGTTTGAAGTGTTAGATTTTCTTAGTAGTCTACTAAGTACTGAAACAAACCAATCATACACAAGTACTACAGCTAATGCAAGTTTTATGCATGCAATAACTTTTCTCTGTCCAATGTCATGAGTCTAACTAATGGACCGTGAATCATATGTCTGTGAGGTTGATGTCATTGCCTAATAAGAATCCAATTGGAAGTGGGAAAAATCTTTTTGTGAGATGTCCATTAGCATACCCATAGCATTTTAATTAATTTGTTATGTGATCAGTATTGGATTTGCTATAAAAAAAAACAGGTAGCTATAATATCTTGAGATTAAAACCAACATAAACAAATGTTGGGCACTTCTTAGAATCTCTACAGTTTCCAGATATTGGTAGGTCAAATGTTATCATGCCTTGATAAGTTCATTATTTTTTGTATTTCTTGGAAATTTTATCACAGGATCCGTTTTAATTCTTACAAATAAATAACAATGGAATTGAAAATTCGGTTAAATGTTTATAGCCATAGATTTAGAGGATGTAAGTAGCTACGTATCACATATTATATTGACGCATTAGTAAAAATAAATGAATAACAAACCCTTTTAACTTCATAATTTATCGGATTTCAAAGGGAAGGGTTATCATTTTTACAGTATGTTTGTATCATGTGTTATATTATAATGTAGCTCACAATCTAGCTGATCTCTTTGATCTAGTTTTGTAATTACGATTAGGTAAGTCCATACATAAGTAAGCGACTTACAAAAAGAGCCGGTTCTACAAAAATGAAAACAAAACCTTTGAAGGTCAAAGTTTTTGAAGTGAAAACTTCTTTAGCGGCGCTGGGCACTTTTTGAGGTGGGGAAAAAATGATAAACTCGAGACAGCGTAAGGCAATCACGTGACCGTAAGGGGCGTAAGGCGATCACGTGACCGTAAGGGGCGTAAGGTTTAGATGGCCACTCATAATTTAGATGGCATTTAAATCAATAAAGAAAAACTCAACGTTATTTGACATTTATGTTGCGGACTCCTTTTCAAGACTCTTTACCTATGTTCTAATAATTTGACGTTGTCATGGCAGTATGTAAATAAACATGTCAATGAAAAAGTGTGATCTTATTTGAGAATGATAATAATATATAATAAATAAATAGAATACCTCCGCTAAACGTATGTATCGTGTTATCGGGCGTCGGTAACATAGTGAGGTGAGTTTTCACTTCTATCGGCACTCCCGGAGTGCAACCGTTGTTGACTTGTTGCTTGTTTTTTTAAGTTTTGGTTTCTATATATACCTTATGCAGCGTAAACGTCTTTTGAGCAGCGGTGTATCCGATCCTATAATTAATATTCCGTTATAATAATATTTTGATCTTTATAACAAGTTAGTTTGAGATTCCTAACACTGATAATGTTATCTCGTTTGAGCACATGTTTTTTATGTTATTACGTCTCGTCCTACCGTCTTTGTTTATTTTCGTACCTAATCATGTCTACACGCGTACAAGGTCATCATAATATTGTAAAACCTACTATTACAGTACATATGGGGCTACTTTTGCGCACTAGTGCGTAAAATAGCACTTTTCGTGCGTATGTCGATACTTTAAAGTGCCATATGTACTGTAAAACGTTGTTCGATACACGTGCGAATAGGTAATTCGCAACTCGTGTCGATTTAAAACACTCCCTTCGGTCGTGTTTTAATTTATCGCCACTCGTTTCGAATTTCCTCTTTTTCGCACTTGTATTGAAAATAAAGTCTATTAAGCAAAAACTACTCAACTTTTTTAGTTTTTTGTGCAGGAAAAAACTTACTTTTGTGATCCTTTAATTTTTGTGGTGCGATGAACACATAAAATATGATCCGGCTTGTAAGGTCAAAGTAAAGCATGAAACTTGGTATTCATGTAGCTCAGCGGTTCTCAAACTTTTTTGGCGACGGAACCCTTTTGGAAAGCATAATATTTGACAGAGCCAAAAAATAAAACGGGTTGCACTCCGGGAGTGCCGGCAGAAGTGTAAACTCAATGACTAGTGCAAAATGTCTGCAGCACTATGTATAATTGACGTTAACGCCATCTAGCGTTATTTCGTCGCACACTACTTAATGAAACCCCTAAGCACATCACTGTTAGTACTAGAGTTATGTTAGTACCAGTTAGAGGGAAACTCACTAGATGGCATTTAAATCAATAAAGAAAAACTCAATGACATTGTCCGTCTTACGTCTTACGAATCTTACCTGTCGCGAGTTTAACATTTTTTTTCCCCATCACAAAAAGTGCACAGCGCCGCCGCTAAAGAAGTTTTCACTTCAAAAAATCGACTTTTTTTTCGCTTTCTCGCGGAGCCCCACAGAGGCTTCGTGGAGCCCTAGGGGTCCGCGGAGGACTCTGAGAATGGCTGATGTAGCTTGTTAATTATGTAAGTAAGAACATAAAATACAAGTGGAAACAACTTTCAAGGTATTTCTTTCCCATAAAAATTCTAAAATTGTCTTATCTGCTTCGCTCCCTCTCGAATATTGCAAGACAAGAGCGACAAAGATGGATAAGCTTTCTTCGATTTTCGCGATAACCGTCCTGTCAACACTCGCTGGACTATACAGGTGGTCTGTATGTTGCACAGTCTATGCCACAAAACAAAAAAAAACAAAATCCCGCCGTCCGTCGGGTCGGTAATTGACTGCTAGCAATATTGTCATCACTGTCCCTCCCGCGCCGGGCGCATTCCTGATTGGTGCGCGAGCGCGGGCAAAGGAGACCAACCAAACGTAAAATGACCTACAGGATCGAAAATCTAGATTTCACTATCTGTCTCTTGTATATTAGAGCGAATTAGAATGAAACAACAGATTAGTTTCGACCTCATCGTTTGCCTAGCCAATATGACAATCGTGGATAGTGAATGCCAATCGAAACCTAAATAAAGTATGGATATAGTATAGTCACGTAACAGGGTCAGGATGACAGATTCTGTCATCCGAAACATTTTTTCTTTTCGTTTGGGGTTTGTCGGCACGATTGTCATCCTGGTTAGTCCCAGTAGTCGCTAAATCCCTCTGACTTTTTTCGGTTCAGTCACCTGCAATAATATGTTACACAACGAAGGCTGCAAAAATATGTGACACGCTCTTATTGCGCTACAAATAAGATCGTGTCAGATGTTTGTGCGGCCTTCGTTGTGTAACATATTATTGCAGGTGACTGTTCACTTGAGCCTGTGAGCGTCTGACTCGCCAAGTCACGCCAAGTGGCGGGAATGATACCCTTGATATTTACGGGACGCCTGACCTACTTGCAGAGCAAAACAACTTCTTTTATTTAACCTGCGCGTTTAAAAACACCTGCAATAACGTTTAATGGAAACCGCAGAAATCCGGATCGTATCCACCTTGGAATATATTGGTGTTATCAAAGGTTAAACAACATCAAAAACTCCTTCAATCGGCCACCACGTTTAATATGGTATGGATAATGTCTAGGTGGCTAATGTTAGGACAGTTTCCCTAAGGTAACTTTTACGATTCCTCGTAAGTTGTACTTATAGGCTTAAAAATTCCTTACCAATGTATTATTTAATTTTTTATTTTGGAAAGATGTGATATGGTCCTTATCAAATCTCTTCATCCCAGGACAATGACGTTAAAGCTTTGTCGGAGAACCCCATCAGGTTCGATATTATCGATATTTCGATTCGATGGTGCGATACTATATACTATATAGTATGCGAAGTCCTTACATGCAAATATACTTTAGAAGACCTCTAACTCTAGCTAAGTCCGTGCCAGAGGAGTCCGCAGGAAAATAAATCTCGATTTTTGATATTTTTAAACAATGAAATAGCTAGAGTTCTTGTTAGCTTTGGGTTAAAGTAGTCAGGTATATGTAGATACATAGTTGACTTACAACATTACTTCATACCTATATGTCAGGCAAAATACTAGTGCCTACGTCTTCCGTTCGAACATGTTTTCGAACGGGCAGTCTAACAATCAAAACTAAACTGACAAACACTATCAGACCTAACCGCTTTCCCACCCGCCTAGCTCCAGTGTACTATAATAAATCCACCACCACCTCAACAGCGAAACGTCACAAACGCTCAAAGCTTTAAATAAACATATGGCATTTCGTTTAAACTGGGAGTTGTTCCGGCATGCGTAGGCGCTGGTACTATTCCTATTAATGTCACAAGTATAGGTGAATCGGTATAACCAGCGTAAAGAGACCTCTACGTCCGTATCAACTAGCACACTCGCTTACTGGTTTCGCTCGAGCCCTTAACTCTCTAGGCTTCTAAAAGGTAGACTTTTCAGTCCAGCTTCAGTTTGCCACTAACCTCCGTCGCGTGAACATGTATCGTCGTCGCTACCGCACCACGCTGGGCCTCGGGCTCGGATCGTCGTTCTCGTCGGTCTCGACGACGCTGTCGTTCCGGACGACCACAACGACGGCGACGGACTCGGTCCGGTCCGATGCGCGTGCGACTGCTGCGAAGCTCAAGTCGAAATATGAGAGTGCTGGCACGGCGCAAGGTGCGTGTGAATGAACCTTTAATCCGCAAAAATATTTGTTATGCAGTACGTAAAACTACGGGGTAACATCCCCACAAAATAGTAAAAAAAAATGGTCCATATTTTACGTGAGATCTTAAAGTCCTCACGTAACAGACGTCACGTAAAGTGTGGTACGGATTGAAGTCCTTTGAAAAATTTCGTTTTCGCAATTTTTTTGCGGTAAAATTTTGCGTTTTGTGACTGCTACGACCCTTACCACGCACGCACACTAATAATTCAAGTAGCGTTCAGTTTCAAAGTCTGCGTGTTTGCGTTTCGTCTCGCCGCGCTGCACTAAGGGGTAAATTCACGATCTACGCGGCCAAAAGTCGATTTATCAAAACAATAAATACCTCTGCGATAACAGCTACCTGCGGTAGAGGACCCTTTAGCGGCTAGATAACAACCCCCCCCACCCTCGTATGCACTTTCTAATTCGTTTCACGTCAGTCGGAATTTGATCGTGTCACTTCGTGTACGTTACTTGTTCTCGACGCTCTTAGAAAAGCAAAACTTTGAAGGTGTGGTTTATTGTTTTTAAGTGATCAAGAGTGAAAAAAATCATGGACTCTGAAACAGCAGGTTAGTAATTTATAACCCAATATATAAATATGCTTTATTTATTTGTTTTTAAGGCTAAGTTAATGCTCTGAAAGAGAGACTGTTTTTGAGCGTCATTTTTCGCAAAAAAAAAAACTTCACTCGTTAATAAGTAATACAATAGGGTGAGATCGAGCAGAATTGTTAATGGCATGTTATAGTCTATTGTTTTGGTTATTAGAATTTAAAGCTTCCGCATGCTTCCGCCAAATCATAATTTTTATACTTTAAAAATAATTCGTCATTTTACTCAAAAATTAACTTTTTTTTTTATTGAGTTTAATCGACATGTTTATTTGTTTTAGATGTACCAAATACGTCAGGAATGAAGATCGTGACTAGAAAACACATATTTGATCTCTTCAAAAGTAAAAGTTTACCTACATTGGAAGAAAAACTGTGTTCCTTAAGAGATCAACTTTTATCTAGTGAAGGCTGCACTAATGATCAAATAGAATTATTTAAAATCAATTTTGCTTATTTAGAGTCAGAATTTAAGACTAGATGGAGTAAAGCTCATTATAAAGAAGACAGATTCATAAAAAACAATCATTCTTGGCTAGAAGGCACTTTCGCGATTCCCGTTGCTGAAAGTCCAGCAAACCGACCAGGCCGACAAGATTTCATAACGAAACTGGCTTGTTGGTAGATATGCCAAAGGCAAATTTCGGCAACACTAATGATGGAAACACTAGCAGAAGGTTTTTTGATGATCCAAAAGTAGCATCAGATATAACTGGAATCAGTTACGAGCTGATATATAGATTAAATGTAATTTTAGAGACGATATCAAGTGGCCACAAAATTGACTCTGAAAAATATGACAGTTACGCAAAGGAAACAGCAGAACTATATGTCAAATTATACGGATGGCATCCCATGACGCCCACGATGCATAAGATACTAGTCCATGGTTCTGTTATTATAAAAAATGCGTTACTACCCATTGGACAGCTGACTGAAGAAGCTGCAGAAGCGCGTAACAAGCATTTCCGATCTTATCGACTTGATTTCGCAAGGAAGTTTACGAGAGAAAGCTGCAACACGGATATTTTGAATCGCTTACTTTTGAGTTCCGACCCCTTACTGAGCTGCAGGAGAAAAATAAAAAAAAGAAAGCACAGTACTTTCCTGCCAGAGACGATAGAATTGCTATTGCCTGCCGATCCGAACCCCGAGTGTTCTTCTGGAAGCGAAGAAGAAAACATCATAGCAGAGACTGTAGCTTAATATGGCAGCTGATTTTATTTCAGTAATAAATTATTATACACATTTTACTATATTTTTAATTTTTTCCTCTTTTGTGCAGATGTCAAAATTTTACATATCAGTAGAATTTTGAAAAAAATACCATATAAATAAAAAAAAAATCAAGTAACAGTTGTTTTAACTTCGTAAAACGTTAAAAAATACAAAAAACCGCAAAAATAATTTTGGCCCCGTAGATCGTGAATTTACCCCTATGTGCGCTGTGCGAGTAGTTTGCATATCAAAGGCAACCGGTTAAGTACTTGTGACTCTAGACAGACCTAGACGGTGCTTGACAACCTGTCAACATATATAAATAACACTACCTTCTGCCCGCCATGTCTGAATACAACTAATACTTCCATATTCCACTTACTAAATTCTACCCCGTTTCACCCACTTGAATGATGTAGTAAATTCTACTTCATTAAGGGATGACTTCCGTGATAAAAACTTTCTTGTCAGGGACTCAAACTATCTTCATACCAATTTTCATCGAAATAAGCTCTAGGCTCGTTGTTTAAAAATTTGTTAAAATTCCAAATTAAATTTCGGTCGTTTCCAAAAAGGTCCTTGACGTTAACGATTCCGTCAAATGTCACTGCGACCCGCCTCTAAAGTTTGTTTTATTTTATGACTGAGTGAGCAAACGAGTTCGCAGATCCTAAGGCTGTCCATAAAATTAAATTTCAAGTTTGCAAAGGAGTTTTTAACTTTAAGGATAAGGATTAGGATGGATGCTACAATTGAATATACATATTTATCTCGCATAGAAGTTCGACAGACATTAAATACTAGCGACCCGCCCCGACTTCGCACGGGTAGTGCAACGAATTTACACAAAACCTTTACAAATTATACACCAAAACCTTCCTCAAGAATCGCTCTATTAGTAGGTGAAAGCCGCATGAATATTCGTACAGTAGTTTTTGAGTTTATCGCGAACATATACAGACAGACAGACGCGGCAGGAGACTTTGTTTTATAATAATTATGTATTGATGATGTATTGATTAAATACGAGTATGATACGCTTAGGTAGCTCAAACCTTCAGGGCGTCCGCTAGTTGAACGGAGCGGGTTAACGAAAAATCTGTCGTTTCCAAGCAGAAAGTCCCACTTTGTCCCTTGCCATATAGGACGCTTTGACAGGTTATTCGTATAAAGATACAAGCAAATCCCGTCCTTATGGTAAGCGACAAAGTGAGACCTTTGACTAGACCTGCGTGCGTACGCCCGCTCCGTGCACCCGTAGACACGTAGATACCCGTATCATGAGACACTGACAGTGTCAAAACTGACATATATACGCTCACGTCTACGTAATTTACTTTCTACACATCTCGCTCGCACTAATATGCGAGTACAAGCGAGATGCATAGAAAGTAAGTTACGTTCTCGATAGCATTTATGCCAGTGCGAAACTGGTGGTAGCCACACTTATCCGTAACTCATCTCTAGCTTTCAGAAAGCCTATCCAAAGACACGTTTTCAAAACAGTCGACAATAGACCAAATAAGAGATACTCAGACACGAGAGGGCATTGTCAATTGTTACGACACTACGTACTCAAAAACAGACTCGTACAATTGTCACTGTTATGTAGCTAAGTATAATTATAGGCGCCTAGAGCATGTATTGTTATTCGTGTTAAAAGAGGGATCGCGGGAGGCAACGGCTAAAACAAGTGTTATGAAAAGTATGCTTGTGACGTGTGAAGTGTAGACCTGTAGACTCGCGATATTTTAGGTGATTACTTTGAGGAATGTGTGCCTACCTACGGATTTTGTTTCCAAATTAGAAGGGAAAAAAACCGGCCAAGTGCGAGTCGGACTCGCGCACGGAGGGTTCCGCACCATCAACAAAAAATAGAGCAAAAAAATCGTGTTTGTTGTATGGGAGCCCCCCTTAAATATTTATTTTATTTTATTTTTAGTATGTATTTGTTGTTATAGCGGCAACAGAGATACATCATTTGTGAAAATTTCAACTGTCTAGCTATCGCGGCTCATGAGATACAGCCTGGTGACAGACGGACGGACGGACAGCGAAGTCTTAGTAATAGGGTCCCGTTTTTTACCCGTTGGGTACGGAACCCTAAAAAACAAGTTCCGTAAAATCGCCCAAATAGTCCATTACTATATAAAAATATGGTCCACTAGGCGGTCTAGCATGAGTTGCGTTCTCGCGCGCGACTTCATGTATGGAGTATATTATAATAAGATTTAAGGCGTGTAGTGTGACTAATAAATACATACATAATTTGAAGCCATGCGTATAGCGTGAAATTATTCGTATTTACTGTTTTATGTGTATTTTCTAACTACGTAAATAACGACGCCTTTTAAATTTGAATATTCTGCGTTTGTTGACCCAAACGTTATAAAATATGCTCCACTTGGCCGACTACTTACAAAGTCACTGTTATTACAATTTCAATCATCTGGCTCACACAATAAAGTCGCTATTTAATTCATCATTTACTCGGACTCCCGATTTCAAGTAGTTATGCTTAGGTTTAGGTAGGACATATGTTACGCGTCCATTTGTTCAGAACAATCATTTGTCTTCAGTCAGCCGCCTGCGGGCTGAGGGTGAAAGGGGGGGGGGGAATAAGGGGGGACTGGGCCTTGTTTGTCGGAAAGTTTTTATTACCGAGACAGTTGACGGGGAGTTGCAATATCACTGTATTCCCATTGGGCAAGAACCTAGGCTAATGTAATGAGACCCGGAGATGTGTAATAACTGTGGGTGTTAGGAGTTCACACTTACAATGGTTCTGATGAGCCGAGTGGGTAGTAGCGGTCTTGGTATACCGGAGTCGTAACATTTGCCGAAATTGCTATGTTTTCACCCGAAGCGCAGTAAACATTAGAAATAGTGGCTTGTTGTTACTTAACTTGTTGAAAGTGTAACTGTTTTACTTATTTTATGTTCCACGCATCGCCAGTTATAAATTGTTCAATAAATTATTTGGTTTTGTACATAGGAATTATATTGTGTCATTCTCCCTATATACTTAAACTTTGAACCCCAAAATATCTACTGTTGAAGATGTCGTATGTAGTCGCGCTAGAAACATAAAGAACGCTGTCAAAGTAAAAAATAGTGCTTTCAGTCGGCATATGTGTAACATTTTTATATTTTAAAAATGTCAAATGTTTTCTCGAGATATCAAACTTCCAGCATGTATTTCACAATTTTCACATAGTTCGTCGCACTTCCCGTTTCCCCTTGTTTTCCAATAAAAACATCTGCATTGTAGTTTATAAACTGGCATGAAATACGCCGACATTTAGTTCACCCGTGTCCCGCCCACGTGTTACGTCAAGACAAAATATAAACGAGTATCGGGAAAGCTGTGTCATTAATTTAAAGTGGCCTTGACTGTTGGAGAAAAAACTAGAAATTAAAACGGTGATCTGCCAAAAAACTGGACGTTAATAATGCTGACGGTACTTTGTGAGACAACGAACTTGTTATTCTACAAACGTTTGTCAGTGGTCAGGCGCCCATTCTTTTTTTTAACACAGACAAAGCATGGTCAGTTTGCCTAAAACAGGATTTTTCATTAGAAAGTAGAAAAATTGAGACGTCACCAAAACATGACAATGGGGTGTTGATCCCAATAATTCTGAACTGAATCACAACCCCTGTTGACAAATGGAAGCCCCACAAGATGTTCAGTGTTTTTCTACCTTTTTCGTGACACGACCCCCCAAAAAGAAAAACTTTTTCACGAGCCACAGTTTTCGTTGTTTGTAAGAATTGTACTGAAGTTTTGCTCCCCGTGACCTTCTAATAGAGGCTTCACGACTCTCCAGGGAGGTCACTAATATCGCACTTTGACAACTTGACAAACATTGATATTTAAAGGAATTATGATCTGTGGTGATATGATAGACGGTTTTGAAAACAATACAATGTAGCAATCAAACACACAAACAAAAATATAAAAGTGGGTTTACTGAAATGCCAACTAAATTAATTAGTTTGACTCGTACCGACGAGTTTCTCGGATCAGATGCACCTAAGATAAGATAAGATTTATTTGCGTGAATTGTGGTAGTTAACAGATGCAACACCAATATATTCAGCTTAACATATTAAACTTCTTCAACAGTGATTCTCTACCATACAACCACCTTTTCAAACCAAGCAAAGCTTGCAAAACAATATATTTTCGATATGACAAAACTAATCACCTGACAGGACGTTCACCTTTGTCTAAATGGGTAGAAGGCATAAAACAGTAATAAGTCCGCTTCTAATTTATACGACGCCTGGCTTCACCCGTCCCATGCCAGAACACGGCAATAAATTATTAAATTAGTTCATCATATTCATACAGGGATGTCATTCTAGACGCACATCACGAGTCGAACATTCTAGCAGTGGGGAGACTTCGGGCAAACTCGGCTCCATTCGGCTCAGCATTGCTCCGAGCCAATTATTAGGGTTGACACAACTTGACGTCCCTTTGCATGCACGACCTAAGATAATGACTTGAATTTTGACAACCCTAAATAGCCAACAGGGATAGTGCCATAAGTTAGAAAAGGGATATCATGATTCGACCCTGAATCGCTGTCAAACTTCGGTTTTGTAGGAAGTGTCCTCTCTGTACGGTAATAGTACTACGAGTATTACTTATTCATGTGATTCTAGCTAGAAGAACATATTAATGTGTTCTCTGTGATCTTAGTTCTCGTTTATCTTGGTTGCATCTTTAGCTAGCATCTGAGGCCACGGTCCGCTTTTCGGCCATTCCGACTTTTCTCCTCCACTTCGCACGGTAAATACATATTAAAAGAATCTATTGTGAGATCATTAGCACGCATTTAATCCCTCGCAATTTTTCAAGGCTTTTCCGCATCTACTGGGGCAGGCGAAACGGTTTATTTTTAAATCCAACCATATGATGATGATTAATGATAATAACCTAACCTACATCTCAGCCCAAAGAAGATACTAGAGTAAATTGGGTGGACTCGTTTTATTCAAAACATTTATTGACTACGTACGAGTAACTTGATGGTTTACGCAAAAGGTACAAACGTAAAGTACCTACGAGAAGGAGCAAATGGCGTATTGTTTTTAGTATTTTTACGGATCTCGAGGGACAATTTACACTGGTTTCTTCATAAACTCGACTTGACTCTGAACTTGTGAACGAATCTGTCAAACGTCAATTTGACCTAAATCTGCGTGTCGTGTGGCGTTGAAAATAAACGGGAATGCAGACAAAGGACGAATTTTCGACGGTTTTCACTGAACAGACTTGCAGTTTGCAATTGTATTTCGGTAATGATTGCGACACAGCTCATAAAGTAGTCACTCAGTGGCCCGGGCACACCGTTTGTAGAACCGATGACGTAAAGGAAAGTGTAGGGAAGCGAAACGATTTGTAACTTGAATATTAGCGGTTGTTTCTTTGCAATTCCTTTTATTCGAAAATTAAATCAGATAATATGACAAGTAAGAGTCACACAATAGTTCCCTTTTCAAAATTGCAGGATTTGTAGGCAACTATATGAATTATGATCACGATAGCGAACGACTCATTAATTTTGCATTAAGCAGAAACGTCAGCGAACTATGCTATTAAGCTTAAAAACAAATTAAAACTGGAAAAGTGAAAAAAAAAAATTCTCCACTTTTAATTTGTTTCTAAGCTTTAACGACTCATTGATGGATCCTAGACATACCTTCTTTCCCAACTGTGGATGTGTCTCGATACTTAGACATGTATGAATATGAAGTGTATAATTTGACTTGTAAATAACCTTGAGAATATAGTAGATTTTTTTTTGCATTTCTAAATTTGTGTCTTGCATTTTGTATGTGTACCGTCTGTAGATATCAATTGAATTGATCGCTTTAGTTTTAATTGTTAGTTTTTACAATTGGAATAATTTACGATTCGGAGTTCCATTTTGTTTCGAACAAGTTTAAACGAATGACCTATCATAACAGTGTGTTTGTTTAAAGTTGTGCACGTAATTCTATAGCAGTTGCTGCGCAGCAGCGTACGTATATAAAAACACAAATTTTCATGTTGACAGTTTTATAGTTGAAAAAAGCAATTGTAATTTGATTACATTAGAAAATTAATATGTAGGAGTGATAATAAGTTCGCAGACATCACAGTGAATGTAGGCAATGATTGTGTGGTTTAAAGACACATATTATCGTACAAAAGAAGTGTGTGTACCTTCACTATGCTACTTTTTTATTGTACCATTGTCAGAGAAAGATTCATGGGTATTTTTATGCTTTTTTTACTGACAATTTATGTAAAAACTGATTTTTAAAGGCAGTCCCGAAAGTACCGGAAAGTTCCGTTTTTGCCTGGTACCGAAAATCCCGGTTCTTTTAAACAGTACCGGTTCTGCAATCCCTTGTAGTGTATAGAACTATACATGCTTATATACGTGTATTTCAATGCTATATAATCAATGATCTTATGAATAAAGAGTAGTCTTATTTAGAATCTGGTTGTGTCAATACACCTCCCGACATCCATCCTCATATGGCGATCCTGCCATCGCAGCGCTTTGCGCGCTGCCTATCGCGACGTCCGCGACCGTGACTACCGCGCGCGAGAGTGTTACATTTATTTATCAAGGACTAAATCTTTGGCTGTGAAAAACAAAATTAAAGACGGTGCTCGACATGGGACTCATTGCAAATATGAAATTATAAGTGTGGAACGAAGATGGGGTCTTCGCAAACAAAAGAAGAGGTCGTTATAGCCCAGAATGCTGCCGGGGGCTCCAGCAACAGCGCCGAGGTGGTTAAGAGTATAAATACCACAAATATTCTGCTCGTCGTGGTGGTATGCATCTTTGGTATCATATGCTTGGGTGCTGCATACTACTTTTATAGAAGATGCCACAAAAGGTGGATACGTGAGGAGATTCGCGGGCACGCATTGAGGAGCTCGATTTTTCGCCGGACGCCGAAATCGGAAAACGAGGTTTAACTACGTGCGTGTTTGAACTTTTGTAGCGGAATACGGACTATATACAGCTCAATGAACAAAAGCGTCGAAATAAAAAGTGCAGTGTAAAGTGTAGTGCGCGTTGTAACCGTCTGTGCCATGTGTAGCCGTCTGTACCTACTCACCGGACAATGAGTAAGATTAGAACTTAATTGGTTTATAATTAGCATATCACGTAGCAATAGCTTAAGGCGAATATATGTTTTAATTTTAATTATGAATTAGTATGGCAGATGAATTATTAGATTTAATTAAGCAGCTAACTGTTATAAGACAATATTTAATTAAAATCGGTCCTAAGAGAAGAGTAGGACAAATTGTTAAAAATAAGTTGATTGAAGCACAAGCTGTGCATGCTGATTATTCTACTTTTTTGGATAGTTTAGAAGAAATTGAGGAGAGCATAAAAAACGACGATCTTATAACTATAAAGAAATTTTGTAGCCAGTTTGATGCATTGTATGCAGAAATTTTAGAATTGTGTAGTGATACTAATATGTCCGAGATGGAGAAGTTTAACTTAAAAACGGCTTTGAGTTTATTACCAGTAATGAAAGATGATATTAATGAAATTCAGAATTTAATTGACGGTATTGAGTATTATCAATCACTTCTCGATAACGATTCAAAAATGAAACTGGTAACCTTCGTCTTAAAAAGTAGGCTTTCTCAGTCAGCTAAACTAAAGCTGCTACCAGAATATACTACCGTTGACGCTTTAATCACGGATATGAAAAATGAGCTTTTACCAAAAAAGTCAGTGCCATGTTTACAAAAACAACTTTTAAGTTTAAAACAAAACGAAATGTCTATCGATGACTATGGTAAACAATTAGCAGAAATGTTTGTCGATCTTACTTTGTCGCAGGCGGGTGATAATGCCGATAATTATAAGGTATTGCGACCCTTAAATGAACGCCAGGCTATTCAGAGCTTCGCTGATGGGCTGCGAAATCGCAGACTCAGCACTATAATCGCTGCGCGGAATTTTACCACCCTAAAAGATGCAGTTCAAGCTGCCATAGATTACGACCGGTCCACTCCAAGTACGTCTGAAGGGATTTTGACAATGGCACGTAATCATAATTATAATTCGAGATATTTCAGAGGCCCATCATCCTCATACTCTAGGGGACACCGTGGAAGGTCGTACTCAACACGCGGCCATCAACCGGCAAGGTACGGGTTCAGTAGCCGACAGCGAGGCACGGGACGTGGCTTCCAACCTGCGGCTGCCCGAGGAGCAACGAGGCCTTACCAGCAGAATAGAGGTAGGTCCCAATTCTATTCCAACAGAGCTAGGAACAATGGGATACGTAGTCAACAGCAAGTACATGTAATGACGGATAGTAACGTGTCGAATAGTAACGAGAATCAGTTTTTTCGTGACTGAAGAATATATTTTAATTAACAGCAATAAGAAACATAGTTATGTAGAATTATCTTTTGGTAACGGTATTTCGACTCAATATTTAATTGATACGGGTTCTACCATATGTGCTATAAAATATAAGTACATACATAATCAGAATATTCCAATCCATAACGATAATGTAGTAGTCAGCGGATTAGGCGGCAAAGTCCAACCTATCGGATATGTTTACTTAGACCTTAATTATGGAGATCATAGCCTTAATCAAAAGTTTTATGTTTTCAATTCTTTGCCATGTACGGCTGGCGGCATCTTAGGACATGACTTTTTCAGAAAGTACACGTCAACTATAGACTACTATGATAGCACTTTGACTTTAAGGAATGGCTTAGATTGTAAAATAATATTACCGCTATTTATAGAGGATAGCAACCGTTTGACGGTACCGGCTAGGTCGGAATCTATACGTTACATAAAGACGAATATGGAAGAGGAATGTGTGGTGTGCGCGAATGAGATTCAACCCGGATTGTTTATGGCTAGTGCATTAGTGAAACCTAACAATGGAAAGATACCTATTCGTTTGCTTAATACGACTGAAAATGATTTGACTATTAACAAATTAAACCCGACTATTCACAAAGCAAGTGATTACGATGTATGTATGTTTGGCGAAACGCATAAAAATGCGGAACGGGTTAAAAAGATGTTTTCTTATTTAAAAATTAGTCACTTAAATAGAGAGGAACAAATTTCTATTGAGAAATTGTGTGCTAAATACTGCGATATTTTTTATTTGCCAGGGGACAAATTAACGACAACGAACATTTATAAGCATAAAATTACTTTAAAACAGGATGTACAACCAGTGTACTCTAAACCGTATAGGCTGCCACATTCCCAACAAGGTGAAGTACAAAGACAGTTAGATAGTATGTTGGATCAAGGTATTATAGAGCCGTGTAGAAGCGAGTGGTCAAGCCCAATATTACTAGTGCCTAAAAAATCGGATAGCAGTGGAAACAAGAAATGGCGATTAGTAGTGGACTACCGTAAACTTAATGATTGTATTACAGATGATAAATTCCCGCTTCCCAATATTACAGAGATTTTAGATTCGTTATCCGGTAGTATTTACTTTACCCATTTAGACTTAAATCAGGGTTATTACAACGTTGAGTTAGAGCCAGACAGTAGAAAATATACAGCTTTCTGTGGGGGTAGATGGCAAATGACTCGCATGCCTCAAGGGTGTAAAACTAGTCCGAATTCATTTTCCAGGATGATGACCATGGCAATGACTGGATTAACTTATCAAAAATGTTTTGTTTACCTAGATGATCTCATAATTTTCGGCCGTAATTTAAATGAACACAACAAAAATTTACATTCACAGTACCCTTTAATACCGCGTTGCGGTATAAGGGGGCGTTTGCGTTATGACGTTGACTAGTACGGCTACCATCAGTTTGGCACTGGCATAAACGCCATCGAGAACGTAATTTACTTTCTATACATCTCGTTCGCACTATAGAAAGTAAATTACGTTCTCGATAGCGTATGTCAGTTTTGACACTGTCAGTGACTCACTCATGGTACGGGCTCTGGACAACGGGGGTCTATCATTCGCAGGAAGGAACGTGCATCTGTCTGAATCTCATTTTAGAAATAAAATCCAGTCGAATCTTCATTAGAAAATGTCAAAACTATCGAAATTCGCAGCAGCCGCCACAGATTTAATTATTTATGTTTACGATTTAGTGGAAAGTGGAAACCCCCAGTGACGTACGTATATAATAAATATGTTACAGCCGGATATTATATGTTCATTTGGCACACTTTAATCTTATTGGCTGTTTGGTCTGTCATCCGGACGTGGGTTTAAGTGGTCGTTTAGTTTTCTGAAAATTAGGATTTGATCTATCATAACAGTTATAATAGTTTAAACATACCACGTACTACCTACTCATAAATAATGTCACTTGTTCAAATATTTCAACACAGATGTCCTTAACCACCGATATTTGCCACCAGAAGGTACAGTCGCCATCTGATATATCGGAGCGGCCAAAGTGCTCACAAATATCTGAACACGCCTCTATTGTCAAGGCGTTACGAGTGCTTGTTTAGATATTATGAACACCTTGGCCGCTCCGATATATCTGATGGCGACTGTACAAGCAAGATGTCGCAGTAAAAACCTTAAGTGTAAGCGGATCGCAATGATTTATAAATGTAATATTTCTTTGCCTGCGACATAATGGGTCAGATATACATTTGTTATGCAAAAGTGTACTTTATGGTTCACCTTAAGTGCAGTTGGAGGTAAATTTTAAATACATTTTTTATTTTTACTTAGATAGGTACCCATGGGTTCCTTATCTATCAAAAGAATCGAAGTTAGCAAATTGCGGACATTTTTCTCTGTCACTCTAATTACGCCTTCATTGGAGTAAAAGAGAAAGATCCCCACAAATTGCGAATTTCGTTTTTGCGGTAGCCCTTCAGATTTGTATGACACCCCGCCATTGAACAGGGTAACGTTTTTTTAGGACGTCCCAATTTAATAAGAGCTCGTCTTAAGTAATATTTGGACACCTTAATCATTTCTACTATAAATACCTAAGGTGTTTTTTCAACAACTAAGTTAATTGCTACCCCTGAGCCTTAAAAAAAAGGAAAAAATGCAGGTTACTGACAGCTTAAAGTAAGAAATCGCGAACAAATGTTTTCATTATAAGGGAGTCTGCAATTTGTTTCATTAAAGGGGTTATGTCATGAAATAAATTGATAAAGACTGCACAAGTATAATAAGTATGGTCAAATATTTAGAAGTTATTAGTAGTTTTTTCGTGTCTGTAATACATCTAAAATCTCTACGAGTAACAGCATTTTTCTCTACGACAGAATACTCGATACAAGGGTTCCTCCGATTATGCAAAGAGGATGCCATAAAAGTGATCTACTCTCAAAGAACCTATGAATATCGCGCGTCGAAACCTTATGTGACTCTGTTCAACGTCTATCGAGAATAGATTTTCCGTAGAATCTAGAACCCGATTAATACAATCACGTTTTATACGATTTTCCGCATATTATGCAATTTTATAGTAGTTTCTGCAACTTATTGCTTTCATACAGTTTTTGCGGATTTTCCGCTTACGATGCGTTCATGTATTTAAAGTTGATTTGATTAATAAGGTTTAAATTTCATTTTTTTGTTTTTATTATATAGCCTTTATTGCTGATACTAAACATAAATACAACAAATTTTACATACTTAAAATCTTATTAACTAGCACATCGGTTTTTTTCGGTTTAGTGGTCAGCGTGTCATGTGACACATAGGCTTCTTCCAGCTTCCTCCATTCTGTTTTGACCGCTGCTTTCTTGGGCCATTCTACTCCTTCGATTTTTAGGGTTCCGTAGCCAAATGGCAAAAAACGGAACCCTTATAGATTCGTCATGTCTGTCTGTCTGTCCGTCTGTCTGTCCGTCTGTCTGTCCGTCTGTCTGTCCGTCCGTATGTCACAGCCACTTTTCTCCGAAACTATAAGAACTATACTGTTGAAACTTGGTAAGTAGATGTATTCTGTGAACCGCATTAAGATTTTCACACAAAAATAGAAAAAAAAACAATAAATTTTTGGGGTTCCCCATACTTCGAACTGAAACTAAAATTTTTTTTTTCATCAAACCCATACGTGTGGGGTATCTATGATAGGTCTTCAAAAATGATATTGAGGTTTCTAATATCATTTTTTTCTAAACTGAATAGTTTGCGCGAGAGAGACTTCCAAAGTGGTAAAATGTGTGTCCCCCCCCCCCTAACTTCTAAAATAAGAGAATGATAAAACTAAAAAAAATATATGATGTACATTACCATGTAAACTTCCACCGAAAATTGGTTTGAACGAGATCTAGCAAGTAGTTTTTTTTTAATACGTCATAAATCGCCTAAATACGGAACCCTTCATGGGCGAGTCCGACTCGCATTTGGCCACTTTTTTTAATATCATCTCCCCATCTTTTGAATTGGCCGCCTTTTTTTTTTGGTCCAGTATCATAGCAGTAACATTATAAAATGTTTAAGGTCTAATTTTGAGACCTTTTTACTAGTACATTCATTTATAAAAGTAATCTTACATTTTTTACGTCCTGAAACATCCATTACTCCGTTTGACGCTTAAATTCAGAGTGACAGCTCTAATAATTGGGATCCGACCGTCAATCAAATTGAGAAAACCACTTTACCATTTATATAATTTCAGTTTGCTCTGGTCTAAATCCGAATCGAGCTCCTTTTGACACTTTGGCCATTATACGTACTTACTCGTCGCACATTTACTATTCAAAAGTATCTAAAATTATATTTGAAATAATTCAGTAGGTTTGAGAGCTACTTTGGTTACGCAACAGTCTTAACTTGCTAGGTCTTATCTAGCCAAGATGACAATCGTACATCGATGAAAGCCAAAAGAATAGAAAACATGTATCAGGATGCCAGGCCGCGTAGCCAAGATGCCAATCGCTAACGTTACGTTGCGATCGAAACGCAACGTCATTGTCGCACTAATATGGACGAGTGATAGAGAGACGCAAAGCCATTCGTTGTCGTAGCGATAGCGATTGTCACCTTGGCTAGGCCGGCAGATCCCACTTTGATATCTGACTTCAAACTCTCATAGTATTTTGCAAGGAAATGGGAGATCTTGTCTTACTTGAAAAGCAGTCGGTAGTCAAAGCCGTACAAAGCTATATAATGTATGAGCTGATTAGCGCCGTTTAGCCGAACAGAGCGGCTAATTATATCCAATACCGCGGCAGACGCCCCGACGCCTCTGTTCTCCTTAATTGAGCTATACGTTACAGTCGCCGTCAGATATATCGGAGCGGTCCAGGTGCTCAAAAATATCTGAACACGCACTCTAATGCCTTTACAATAGAGGCGTGTTCAGATATTTGTGAGCTCCTTGGCCGCTCCGATATATCTGATAGCGATTGTACGAGGTGGAGGTTGGCTGTTTTCTCGCGATTAGAATGTGGTGCATTAGGTTTTCATAGGCGTTTCATAGCCGTGAAAGTCGAATATTGAAATTGCATTATCTGACTCTATCGTTTGAATATGCAAGTGCGATAGAGTGACAGACCAGATAACGAAATATAGAATTATGTATTTGATTTTTATATTCGGGTTACGATATCTGACAGGATAGTGACCTTAATCCTGCCTGCAGGTAGTCATGTTTTCGAATCCCTGTGCAATTATTTATGCGTAGATCAGTCAAAACCGTCTTGACGAGTTGTGGACTGCGCACCTGCGGCAAGAAAATCTTGTCTGAAAAATACTAAATATTTTTTAACTCAAATCTAGCCTAACCTTGGAAGCCGATGCTCTCGATTTTAGTCCTAGCCTCAGCGTGCCAAGGTCGGGAACAGCGCTTCTTACCTATAATCAATGTCAAGTGTGCCAAGTGTGTCAACGCGTGAAATTAGATTTTTAGTATGGCATATTTATTTATTCTGTTCACATACATTACACGTCAAAAATACAATTACAATTAGGGGACTTTTATTTAATAGCAATATGCTTCTTAAGTTGTCCCATAGATATAGGTATGCTTCTTAAGTTCGTGTCAGGTAAGTTATATAGACCTACAGATTTTCGTCCGAGACATTTCATTGGTCAACCTGGCCGAATCCTGCTTTGCCAATCTTCATGATTTTTCATGATTCATCATGTTAACCATCGTGATTTCAACAAAAATATTTGCCTGTATTGCCAAAGTAAAAGTAAGGAGTTAGAGCTTATTGCAGCGACTGCATTTAACGCGGTTGGCAAATGGCAACGCAGTTCCAACAAGCCCCGAGCTTGGTTCCCTCCCACCTCCCCTAACAACAGGAACTGCTGTAACCTTTCTTAACCTCGTTTAGCCTGTGATACTATAGGTTTTGCAAATTTAATTAGATAACCGGCGGTTATCACGGGAAACGGCTATCGTTGGTGCAATGCAAGCGAACCTTCATCATTGGCCCTTGCGTCTATTGCAGATGATTGATGGTGTAACACACCGGAGAGAACCTTAACCTTAGATGTAGTGTAACCTGCAGTTTCTTTAGTTTCCCGACAATCGATTTTTTTCTATAGTTTTAGGGCAACAATTGTTAGTGCCAGTAATAAATTGCAGAAAATTGTTATTGGTGGTAATTGCCGTAGAGTTTCTAGTTTCTTGCCTTACCGGTTTTTCTTCAAGAATTATGCACTTCAATGATTCTCTTCTTCGGGTACAAGCAACAGTTATTGACAGGACAGTAGTCACAAACATAAACTAAGTTACGTACCTAATATTACATTGTAATTTGTAATCAATCTCCTCTACATGTTGTACAATTGCAATTATCTTAAGAGCTGTACCAAATCAACTTGCGGAATGGTTTAACGCAAACAGAAGCCAGTAAAAATGACGTTAGCCAAAGTTATTAAAGAGTTAATGAATTAAAATAGCAGTCTGCGGCTAGTGACTAGAAATGGGCGCGAATCCAATACTTGGTTATCTTTGATGTTAATCGAAAGACGTAGTAAAATGTAAACAAGCGGTCGCGTAATTTACTGTTTGGACTGTCAAAATTTAATGTACTTCAGGACGAATAGACTTTTATTATATGACGTTGGCAAGCAAACTTTCGATTTGACTAATTGCAAGTTGTCGGCCTTTGTTGTGTTCTTTGTTGAATTGGTCCAGTCGCCATCAGATATATCGGAAAGGCTAAGGCGCTCACAAATATCTGAACACGCCTCTATTGTCTGGGCGTTAGAGTGCGTGTTCAGATATTGTGAACATCTTGGCCGCTCCGATATACCTGATGGCGACTGTCCAAAAAAAATAATGTCACTCCGTTCGACCCCTATATAAGTTCCGTGTTTGATACTAAACTTCAGCAGTGCACATGTTCTGGTTTGCTTAGGCCACTATTTTCGTCTTTACATATTCAGCCGATGTCTCCAAATGCGTTCTATGGCGAAGATGCCACAATTTTGTGCTTGCTGCTATCGACCAGCTGAAGAATTTGGGTCCTTGATAAAACCCTCTAAGTCTAAGCTGTTGTCAGATTTTATTAAACGCTTTAAGTTTACAACAAACGCTCCATTTGTCTAGAAATATTAAATAAAACAAAACATCGTTTCTCTACCTCAGTCACGTGTGAAGCTACAAAAGAAAGCTAATTCTAAAACCATTTCCCCTCCAATCTATTTCCACTCGTTCCTCAAGACCTTGTCCCCGTGAATCTTTTTAATTCAATGCCACTCTGCCGACAGTTTATCTCAATACAGGGGTGCCTGGGTCATTGTGAAAGCATGCCGAGCGCGGAAGAGTTCATGGTTCAGTCCACCAGTATAAGAGTTCTTTCTGGTTACGTATAGTTACTACGAGTCTCGGATCGATGATTATACTGGCTGGTTTGGGCCTTCGAGTCATCTGATTCTGTTATACATTGGGAATATACGTCCAGGTTAAATAATGGCGTAAATCTTGGTTAAGTCAGACTCGCTTGAGACGCAAGGACATAAAGCAGTCTATTAGACTTTTAACTCTTTTTAAGGAATTTGGCTTGAATTATTAGTGAAACCCGTAAAATAAGGGCCAAGAAACATTTATGCTTGCAGCAGCTATACATACAATTTTTCTTAAAATTTGTTAGGAAATATATTACCAACATTTTAAAATTAATATTTAGTTATCATGACTGCACTTGTTATAGATATGTATATTTTATACTTCTAGTAGGTAATTTTAGTTAAAAAGACTGACATTTAGGCACTAATTTCACATTTTTGCGGACATTCCTAGCATGTTCGTGAAAGATATGCTGCTGATGGTTACCTGTGTGTATTGAATTGCATTCCAATTAGATACCGTTCTCAGTTCAAGTTTCAAGTACGATCGAATAACCTCTTGGAGCGTGGTGTCATTCTTGGGTGCTCTTAATATCATTTCTAATTGCTAATGTGTACACTTATCTATAGTACTTGACATTAGATACTTCCTGAATATATTTTGAAAGTGATAAAATGAATATATTTTGATGAACCTTTAGGACAGGCTGGTTTTAAACTTTTCTTTTTTGTAGACAAAAAATACATGCCCGCTCTGCTATTTTGGATCCCCTCTCTTCTTCCTCTAGGGGAGCGTTTTACTGATAAGTTAACTTTTACTTTTTATTGCCCAAAACAGGTAAAGTAAACATATTAATCAGAGATGAAGTAGAGAAAGTACAAAAGCGATTTTACATCTTGTTCGACTGTATCTCAAAAACCTCGAGATTATCTCACCCCAGTAGAAAGGTTATTTCAGATATTCCAAAAAAGTGATAGGTAGTGATATATTACTGCACTTTGTACATCGTGAGATAAAAATAAAGGCACACACGAGGTTTTTCAGCGTAACCTTGCACGTATCGTCTTTGCGTGTTTACCCTCGCAATTATTTCTCTAGCGTTACTACATCCGTCTTGGATATAAATACGATTTCTCTTCGACCGGATGTAGTTTCAGTTTCAATATTAGATATTTTTAATACTTGTTTGATTATTTTGCTAACGGTTTATCCTTGAATGTACTTGACTGCATATTTAGACATTTGATGAGCTCGGTTCTAATAACAGATGCGTCCCAAATTCTCGTGTATAAGCAATCTTTGACCAACTATGTCTTTCAATATTTGATGAAATGTAGTTTTGTGGAGTTTTGTCCTTAACAAAAAAACTTCTGTGTAACAAATAACTAAAGAAAAAAAATTAAAAAAAAACTCGTAAAAGCGCAAAGGCTTTTAGGGTTCCAAAGGTTCGATTCTGGCGTGGGCCATTGGATGGCATGGTCACTTTTTCTTTAGTGTCTGTCATCTATTTCAGTAAATGAATTAAGCAGAAATATTGTCAGTGTTATAAATTCATCTGTTGGGCATTTGCGCCAAACTTCGGAATTAAAGATAAACGAATCCATTTATGTAACTTGATTGAACATTACAATTTATAAATTATTTATTAGACAGTTGGTATAAAACATATACATATAGAGTCTAAATGATTTGCAATGTGCTTAAAACGTAATAGGTTTTAAAAGCAATAAAGTATTTGTAAAAATAAATTGTACAAAACGGACAAAGAGATACATACGACTATGATCGTCGAAGGGTAAAATCTAAGTCTCAGTAACACAAAATAACTCAATATATTTTACAGTAAAGGACTATAGAAATACGACATCGCCTAATGTAGGAATCCTTATAAAGGTCGCAGACATCAGAGGGTGTTTTTTGTTGTAATGTTTATTTACTTCGTTCTGTGATTTTCCTTTGGAATTTATTTTAGAAGTAATTGCTTTAGTGTATTGAGCGAGAATTTCACATAATGTATAGTTTTGAATGTTTACACTTGTAGAGTTTTATTTGTAAATGGTATTGACATATATGACATTGATTAAAAAATATATAAGTAAATAAGCCTTACTTTGCTTTTTTTTTTCAGGTAAGTGTGGAGGACCTAATGAATGCAATAAAACGAAAGTAGGTACATACTGAAGGTGATTAGTTAACGTTCAGGATAAACGCAAATATGAGAGAGAATCAATGGTTAATAAAGACGCGACATTATTGTTAAGAGGATAAGATCATGCAGACGCACCGTCAGCGATTCGGTACATCCGTGAATACTGTTAATTACATGTTACATGATTTGTTACATGGTACGCCTCCGTCCTATTAATTATGGCGCTGTTTAATGTTATGTATTACAAGAGTGATAATTAGGTATGTGGTATGATACTTGTAGGAAATTGTGTCTAATCTTGATGAGATTTGTGTGAGATTCGAGAGTCAATTAAAGATACTATCGATAAAGAGTATAACGATTAAATTAGTCGCACTGCGTATCAAGCTTATCAATATAAGGAAAGCGTTAACAAATTCACTAACGTTGCTTGTTGCATGCATGTTAATTCCGTCTAAAATCCAACCTTAACAAGTTTCAAAAGCATGTAAAACACTGAAAACTTATGCAAATGCGTACGTCATCCAAAAGGTCATTAAAATGCCAACTTTATTTTCTGCAACTAAAGTTCAAAGTTCGACAAATTCGAAATATTTCAAAAGAGTGGTTGGTTAGCGGAATTGTTTGCACTGCTGCAAGTTCGGTCCAGCCAATTATGGACTTTATCCTTTGTTTTTGAAATATTGTATGTCTGGGAAACTTCGAATGCATTGCAAACGAAGGTAATGAGTCACGATATTTTAATATGAGCTGGTATTAAACTTTGTTGAAAAATAAGTAACGAAATGTAATCTAAGGTTATATATTTATTATACGGATAGCCTTAATATAAAAGTCTAATTTTAGCTTAACTACCATTAACAACATAAGAACTAAAAGACAGGAGTGATTAATCGGTTCTCGGTCCTTCCCGCCGGAGAAATTACAATGGATATAATACAATCATTTATTAAAAGGGGTTGAGTCCTAGAAATGCTTTCTTTCAAAACAAGATCAAACATTTCTGCGCTTTCAATTATCACTACATAGTGTAAAACAAGTCGCTTCCCGCTGTCTGTCTGTCCCTATGTATGCTTAGATCTTTAAAACTATGCAACGGATTTTGCTGCGGTTAACCCGTGCGGAGCCGGGGCGGGTCGCTAGTTATATCTAAAATAAAAACTCATTTCAAGAAGGTATATAGATTCATCATGACGCCGCCGTCTTCGTTTCTCATACTTACTCCATTAACAATTCGTTTTGGCGTTTAATACAGAGAACAAAGCTGATTTGTCTGGTTGTTACATAACCATATTAAATGTTTTACAATTTCTATTAAACTCTTGCCCTTTTCCCATTAATTTCCATTTTCCATACCTCTGTCGTTGTCATCTCTTTATTCACCTGTTGTCTTTTCATATCATCTCTTACACAGTCCATCTCCTTATTTTCCCTTTTTCATCCCTCCACATTCCTAATACTTTGTTAATATTAAATTTCAAGATGATATATTTTTAATTCTGCGTTCACCGAGTTCCCGCCTTCGGCATTGTTGGCTTTGCGGAAAATATCGATAAATTTTAAAAGCGATCATCTCCAAACAACTTGATATCGCTTTCAGCAGTTTCCGCTTTGTTTGCTCTAGCTCTAGGACATAAATCTTGAGACTACTTTAGAACTTCATCCACACAAACAGATGATCGGAGCAATTTTCAGTGGAGCTTATAATCCATGTTTATAATGGTATGCTTAAAATATCTTAGTCTAATCTGCGTGTACTATAAATACGTTTGCTTCAAACTAACGGCCTTTAGGATTTATAATTGCAACGAAAATTGCCGTAGATTATTAGCAGTTGTTGATATCGTGCTATAGGTATATTTGCTAATAGTCCAACGCAATTTCCAATACCTTTGCGTAGAAAAAACAATTTTAAGCCAAAATAAGCCGTCATTACCCGTTTTCTTTCCCATTCACTGGGGATCGTTGCAGCATGTCTTTTTTTCCTCTATCATTTGTCATCTCATCATTCATCTTTCTTTTCATATCATCTCTCACGCAGTTCATCCGCTTTTTCCACTTACATCCCTCCACATTAATTCCTTTCTAAGCCAAACTAAAACCAAGAATAAATTAAATTATTGAAGATAAGATCGTGATAGATCGATTCATCAAATAAGGCTTTTTAAAAACATGCTTGAATCCCACCGTTGGACATAGGCCACCGCTCCCTTTTTCCACTTCTCTCTGATGCTGATAAGGATCTTATCATTCTTAGATCGTCCCGCCATTTCTATTTCGATATGGCTATTTTAGTGTCTGTTGTCGTGTTATTTTAAAGTAAAGAATTTTAAAATTGCTTTATTTATTTCATGTTTCATATCCATTCTATTCGTTTTTTATTTTAATTCTGTGTTGAATATAGGATAAATAAAATTTTGCTTTTTCCATTTGTACAATGTCTAATTTGTGTTTGAGCATTACAATTATTTCATGTTGCGTACGTCATATTTCTCAGATGTCGTTAACATTTCTGAATGGGCAGCTGCCAATCGTACGCACGCACTATTTCAAGACTGGGTCGATACAGTGGCTTTCGACTGTTTCAAGCATTATGCAGTCTTTGTACCAGATACATTAAATAATTAGTTTAAGGCATGTTTTGTATTGTATAAGAGCCAAACAACGCGAATATGTTGAATAATGTTTTTTAAGGAAACAATCTCTTTATAATGCTTGTAACCTTTAAAATAAGAAGGAAGTTCTTAACTATTAGAGAAAAAAATGCATGATTTTATATTGTCTTAGGCCCACTTGCACCCTCCTACTAACAACTAACCCGGGGTTAACAGGTTAAACCTGTAGTTACCATGGTTACCAGTACATTTTGACACTGGGTTAACGGTTTAACTGGTTAACCTCGGGTTAGTGGAATGGTGCAAGTGGCCCGTAGTAAAGTAAAGCCATTTTTAAATTGCCAACTGTTTTTTGGTTTCAATGAGTTCAATCCACTTCAAATCCACGTATATTCAGCGTATAGTTGCAACCGCAATATCATTCTAAATTTTACCTTTTTGTTTCGGACTCATACATCTAAGTCTCACACCTAAAAGATTTATCTTTTTCATTCGCGCCCTTGCGGCTCAGTTATTTTGCATATCTTTAGGGAGTTTAGGGAATTCCGGGAGCCGTCAAGCGGTGTATCACATATATTTTTGGTTTCCTTTTCTTTATCACACGACATCCAATAAATCACCTCGAACTCGACTTCTGTCAGTCAATCGCTTTGGTGATGATTATGATGATAATGAATGAACTGTGATCGCTTTAATCGTCGTTGTAAACAGTTAATCGTGATTATCCATTTCACGTTTTTACACTCTCGAAGTCTCGATCGAACACAGTATGTACACAACTTTTAGAAAATTGATCCCTAACGGACACTGTACGAGGGGCGTTCAAAATATTCTCGGTATTGATATCTTACGACCTCTTCTAAAATTTCTTTCGTTACTGGCCGCTAAGGTTTATTCATTGACATTAAAAAAAAGTATAATTCGAACCGAGATAGTCTTTTGTTTTTCTGCAATTGCTGAACAAACATGAACATCATGTGCGAATTGACAATGTTAACTAAATTAGAACATCGATGCGTGATAAAATTCTTGACAAAACAGGGTAAAAATCAAAAAACCATAAAAGAGGAAATGGATTGTGTTTACCGTGAGTCTGCTCCTTCTTTATCTACCATTCAAAAGTGGTAAAGCGAGTTTAAACGCGGTAGGAAGAGTATTGAAGATGACCCTAGACCTGGCCGGCCTGTAGTAGCTACTTCACAAGAAAATATTGATAAAGTGGAAAAACTTATATTGGAAGATGGTCGAGTGAAGGTAAAATCTATAGCACAAGTAACCAATCTCTCTATTGGTACCGTACATGATATTATACATGACCATCTTAATATGTCAAAAGTAAGTGCAAGATGGGTTCCGCGAATGCTGACTCGGCTTCAAAAAGACATGCGTGTAGCTTGTTGTTCCGATTTTATTGACCTGTGCGGTGAAAATCCTGATGAGGTGCTGCAAAGAATAGTTACTGGAGATGAAACCTGGGTTCATCATTATGACCCAGAGAGTAAACAAGAGTCCATGCAGTGGCACATTAAGGGTTCAGCTCATCCCAAGAAGTTCAAGGTCATCCCTTCAGCTGGCAAGGTCATGGCCACGATATTTTGGGATTGTGAAGGAGTATTACTAATCGATTATAAAGAAAAAGGTGTAAATATCACAGGACAGTACTACGCTAACATTCTACGGCAATTAAAGGATGTAATTAAAGAAAAGAGGCGAGGAAAGTTAACCAAAGGTATTCTGCTTCTGCATGACAACGCCCCCGTCCATACTGCTCATATTGCCAAGGCAACTATTGTTGAATGTGGGTTTAAAACTGTTACTCACCCACCGTATAGTCCGGACTTAGCCCCCAGCGACTTCTTTTTGCTCCCCAATCTTAAAAAGGATCTGCGTGGAAATAAATTTTCTGACGATGAAGCATTGAAGGCGGCAGTGGAGGAGCATTTTTACACGAAAGATAAAAAATATTTTTACGAGGGATTAAAAAAAATAATTGATCGATCTTTTAAGTGTATGAACATAGGGGGGGAGTATATTGAAAAATAAAAATATCAAACTTTTCGTACTTGTTTGTTTTCATTCTCATACCGAGAATATTTTGAACACCCCTCGTAACTCATCTTTGCATATCATTCCCTGGTATCATTTCTCGGAAGTGTCGTTTCGCTGAAATCGGCTGCCAATAGGCGGACTAATTCGGAACTGGGTCGAGTCAGTGGGCCGCTGCCGGGCCTGGATTTAGATCTAGGACCTAATAATGGCCAGGAGGCCTAATAATGGTTTTGGCACAATGATCAATCTGTCCATCGATGATACGTGATTTTTTTAATATGTCGATGGCAAACAAGTTGACGAGTCTGATGATGGTAAGTGACCGTTACCATAGATGTTAGCAACTCTGTAGAATTTTGATTTTTTCACATCATTTCATTACATATTTTGCGTTTAGGTTATAAATTGTATTGTTCCCAAGCTATGTGAAAAATACTGTATAGGACTGTAAAGTGCACGTTGCTGACCCTTTGAAAACCTTGCAAACTATCTCTTCAAGAACCTTTAGATACTCAAAAAACGTTGGCTGTTTTTCCTTCAAAGCTTCTGAAAAGGACATTTTAAAACCTCAAGTAGGTTAATAAATACTTCCTTCGGATAACACAATATTCCAGTTAAAATTTCTGTATTGTTATCGACTTGAGAGTACAGGGGTTATCCCTGTACTTATGTAATATTGTATATATGGTTTTAATATACATATCAATATTATTCCCATATAGAATGTGTTTTATTATATTTCTCTAGATTTTCTGTAGGATTTTTAACATAATCATCAAAAAATTTCAGCATATATAAATGGTGCATGAAATTTTTGAAGTGAAAACTTCTTTAGCGGCGCTGGGCACTTTTTGGGGTGGGGAAAAAATGATAAACTCGAGACAGCGTAAGGCGATCACGTGACCGTAAGGTTTATATAGCCACTCATTTAGATGGCATTTAAATCAATAAAGAAAAACTCAATGACATTACATGAAAGAGGTTCAAATCTTGTACGGGCTGAAATACGAGCATCTCCTGTGAGATGCTCGTATTTCAGCCCGTATGTAACTGTAACTGTCGTATGTATGTAACTGTTTACATTCTAACTTTATATCACTCAAATATAATTCAATAAAGCTACATCTTGATGGAATCGCTAATAAAAGTGAACTCTAGTACTGGTGAATAAAACTCAAAATATCATGACCAAATATATTTAAATGCGAGGTCTGCAAGGTAACTTTACAATTTCTATTCGAATTTTAAACAATTAACGCTACAAATTTAAGCTCACTGGCCAGCTATTTCGGAACTAAAGTTTTTCAACGGAAAGGAGGATGGGTCAATTATACATAGTGCGGACTAGTCATTGAGTTTTCACTTCTGTCGGCACGCCCGGAGTGCAACCCGTTGTTTTTTTTACCACTGTAACTGATCTGCATTTCACTCCAGTCTCAGATGTGCGCACCCAGACGCAATAACTCAGTCTCGAGAGTGTAAAGAAACAGCTAGCATTATTCATTGCGTCCATCATTAATTCGTTGGACTAGCGCCAGGTCGGTCTGTGAACCTGGGGTCTCCGCTCTTCTAGACATTACCTTGCTCGTTTCCTTGGTTTCCTGTTATCCTGGTACTTTGTCCACAATCCACATTTGGGAAAGGTTTTGAGAGACTACTTTATTCAGCAACATTTTCCTATATGTTTTTTAGCCAGGGATTTTAACTGTCTAAAGTTGGTACCGTCAAATTCTGTGTAGACATTATGTAGGTTCCTATCTTTTCATGTCTACTAGGTGCATAAAAGATGTGTACTGCCTCTTGGTAGCATGTTGTCCCGCTATTTTATTCACATATAGTTTCGAGAAAAGTAAAACACGCAACTCGTTGCTAAGCCACTAACGGCCGGTTGCTTCAAACGTGCTGCTCCATCACAGCGAAATTTGCCACGTATATATACTTATTTGTTGGTTATTATGCATTTAGATAAGGCATATAGGGAGTTTTCAGAAAAAATGGTACCATTTACTTTTTTTTTCGAAAAATCATCAACTTTTGGGTTATTTAGACTCAGAATCACGAGTACTATTGAATGAGACAAATAAAAAAAAAAGTCCCCAGTTTTCGTATGAATTTTGGGTGTCAGTTTTGTAACGGTCCATACTAAATAGATAGATAGATAGAATACTCTTTATTGACACACCTCAGTAAAAAGATACAAAAGAAAAGAACAATTGATTAAATGTAGGGGCAGACAACAGGCGGTCTTATCGCTAAAGAGCGATCTCTTCCAGACAACCGTTGGGTAGCGGAAACAGAGAAATAATCGAAAAGGTAGGTGAAATGTACCTATGTGAAAATGCATTACAAAATTGTCATTTTTTTTTGGGACACCTTTTTTCTTTTTTAATCGATAGTCCTCGTGATTCTGAGTAGAAATAACCCAAAAGTTAATGGATTTTCGAAAAAAAGTAAATGGTACACTTACACTTAGGTACAAGTGAGGATATTTCTCAAAGTTCAGACTAGTTGTATTGTTGCAGAGAGCTGTAATAATTAAATCTCAAGAGTTCAATGTAGACTAACATTATCGATTGCTCCGTATCGTTGTTGGAGCGCCGCCAGGTACGGTCTCTGAACCTGGGGGCACTCGCTGCAGATCTCCCACGCGATCTCGTCAATTGGGTCGATCGTCTTCCGGACTTGTTAAATGCTCGTCCTAATGTTTTACACGACTGCAGGAGGGCTATGATTTGTGTGTAGCTGTGTAAGTATGTGTTTAATATATTGTGTTGGAGCGATACCAGGTACGGTATTCGAACCTGGGGTCGCCGCACTCGCTGTATTCCCACGCGATCTCGTCAATTGGGTCGATCGTCTTCCGGATTTATTCGAGACGAGTTCGTATCTCCATATTTTTTTACCATTAGCAAATACGCTAACATTGAATAAAATCTTGCAAGTCGATTTTAACTTGCTTCTGATAGAAGATCCCCTATATCAAACCTCACAAAAATTCACGAGGATCGGTTGAGAAATGCGTACTGTAGAGAGCAACCGGATACTGGACAGACATACGAGAGCATTTTTGCTCAACCTGAAAGGATTCATGCCTGCTAGTTCAATATCAATACAATAACTTGGTACCATAGAGCCAGGAGGTGGAACTCTTCGGTAGCTACTAGAAAACGTCTCGAGTTTGGGCTCATAGTTATGATTCGCTTGTACAATTACAAATACGCTGCGTAACTTTACAAACATATTATTGATTTTTTCTCATAAATCTTGATAGTTATTGAAAGTTATGTTAAACAATCAAATAATTGTAGTTTGGACATTTATTTGAATGTTCAAAATAACCATTGCCGTCCCCTGCAATGTTCCGGTGGAGTGCAGTATAAAAAGCCGAAGGCCGCTTTCGCGCGGCGCGGTATTTTTAGCCGGGTTACTGCCGACGACAGCCACGCTTGTCAAAATGGCCTGCGAATCGTTGTGAATATACGGTCGGGTGTATTGTATGCTGGAATTGTCAGCATTTAACCTGAATTTGCACAATTCCACCTGGCACATTCAGAAGATGTAAAAACTAGAATTCCATAGTAAAGTTTGCAGGATAAAACTCGAGGCGAGGTGTTCAAAATACACACACAGCACGCTTTTGTTTTGTATCCAACGAAAGTAAAGCTTGTTAAAATGGCCTGCGACTCGTGAAAATACGGTTGGGTGAATTGTATGTTGGAATTGTCAGCATTTATGCTGAATTTGCACAATTCCACCTGGCATTCGGCATTGCACATGCAGAAGCTGCAAAAATTAGAATTCCGTGGTAAAGTTAGCAGGATAAAAGGCGTGGCGTGGCGTTGAAAATAACCTACACACACACGCTTTTGTTTTGTATCCAGCGACAGTGAAGCTTGTCAAAATGGCCTGCGAATCGTTGTGAAAATATAGCTGGGTGAATAGTAGTTATGTTGGAATTGTCATAATAGCTAAATGAGTGAAATGTTCAAAATCACCTACACACGCTTTTGTTTATTGGCTGCGACAGCGACGATTGTCAAAATGGACAAAATACGGCTAGATGAATTTTATGCCGAAATTGTCAGCGATAACGCTTGAACAATGCAGTGCAAAATTTAGTCGTTTTTGGTCTTGAAGAAACTTTGGACGTGATCTTTGATAAATCCTGACCAATTTATAGAAGAATATGTCGTATGAATTTACTTACACGGCCCTACAGAGTTATTGACCTCTCATTCTTTACTGTAAGTTATTAACAAAGCATTTACAATTTTACAGTTTGTAGCAGGCCACTCAGTACAATTTACTTATTCGATTAGGCATACATTTTCTTACAGTATTAGGGAAACCCCTGCAAAGAGATAATTAAATTAACTGGCAGCTACCTTACTGTAATACGCGGTATAGGTAGATCATAAAATATAATTAACTATGTTTATAAAATTGATAATTCTTGTTTAAATAAGTACTTTTAATTCTTTGTCAAGCGTAAAATATATGTGCAGCGATAAACGCCAATCGAAACGAAAAAAGAAACAACGGGTTGCACTCAGGGAGTGCCGGCAGAAGTGAAAACTCAATGACTAGTGCAAAATGCACTATGTATAATTGATGTTAACGCCATCTAGCGTTAGCGTTAATTACTTGAAACCCCTAAGCACATCACTGTTAGTACTCGAGTGTACTCGAGTTATATTAATACCAGTTAGAGCGAAACTCACTAGATGGCATTTAAATCAATAAAGAAAAACTCAATGACATTACATGTAACAGTTTTTCGATCAGGTCACGTGTCCGTCTTACGGTCACGTAATCTGTCTCGAGTTTAACATTTTTTCCCCACCTCAAAAAGTGCACAGCGCCGCTAAAGAAGTTTTCACTTCAAAAAAATCGGGATAACAGACGCAAAGAAAAATTACGTGATCATTTCCATATTTTATGTTTATGCCATTATTTATGTTTCGTTTTGCGTTTTCTACAAACGATTGTGAGGCTTAAGTACCTACTTTTGTTCCTGATTATTTCAAAGATCAAATGAAGCATTACAACTCTTATGCAGACAATGAAAAGCTCAGGTTTAAACACAACTCGGCAATGGAGAATAAAACACAATGAAGTATTTCAGTGGAGTGCTCTCGGCGAATGAAAATAAAAACCGAAAGCATTGTTAGCTATTCACTGAGCAACCTACGCTTTTGTTGATTGTCCAGTATAACCAGGCGTGTCTCACTCCGCGATTTCGTCGCTTTGCTACAGGTAGCTAAAAGTACATCCGTTCGGCCCCAATTTTGGGGAAAGACATAAGCCGCGCGTGGCGCTGTCGCCACCTAGCCTAGCGGCCATATCTGTGCTGATCGTAACAGACGCGTTTTGTTAGAGAGTGAGTCTTCTGTACTTAGTACTATTATTTATTCTGTGGTATAACTGAATCTACGCTTATTTTTTCCGAATAAATGTTATAAAATGAAGTTACTATTCTGCTCTAGCCGTCCAGGCCCGTAGACAACATGCCAATCGCTAACGCTCCGTAGCGAACGAAACGCAACTGTCACTGTTACACTAATAAGGAAACTAATACGGAGTGATAGAGAGATACAAATCGATTCGATGGCGAAGCGCAAGCGATTGTCACCTTGGCTAGGCCGCCAGGGGCCTATAAAAAAGACCATGCCATTCTATTTTTAAACTTTTTTTTTTTCTGATAAATCTTAATTGCGATTGTCTTGACATGGTTTTTTGTCTGGGCGACTAGCTAGAGCTATAATGATTTTGCCTTATAGCTCGTTTATGTATCCTTTGGACACATGTGCACAAATTCGTTATTATATCTTAAAAGAAAAGGTGTACTACCTGACAAGGAGCCTTTCTCAAAAGCTTGTAACTTGTAATAGATACAAGCGGATAGCGGATGTCACTTTTTGACAGTTTTGGTTAGCAAGGGACTTCCATTTGTATTACAAGTTACATACATGCTTTTGAGAAACGGGCCCCAGATCATACTACAAAAGGTGCTGTAACCATTTTGGGATCCTATTATACTAGAGACGAGTAATAAAGGCGTATAGAGTATGGCTTGTGAACGAGCAAGGGAAACCTATTAACTGAGCGTTTTAACGAACTATTAGGCCACTGGTTAGTTATCTAAAACCTATTCAGTATACGCCATTTTTTTTCTGAGCTAAAATAAATTGTGGTATGAACTTCTTTTTATATTTTGTTCCAGGTAAGAACACGATCGTTAATGCTGATTTTGGTAATGCCAAAAGCAGGGTAAAAATACAACATTCGGTACAAAGATCCATATGTCCGCGAGTGTAAATTAGAAGGTCCATACCGACTTAATTTTACTAATTATAATTAATTGCTACAAAAAATATGATATCTCTTCTCAATCTTTACGAAATCGACTTTTGGCAAGAATAAGTCGGCCCATTTTTTAAACCGGATCATTTAAATAATGATCCCTCCGGACGTCATTTCCGAAGTGCTGATGGAATCATTTATCCGACGGAGAGACGAGTCAAGATAAAGACAGTCAACCGTTTTGCCTTATAACTGAGGTGGTTGGTAGTATCATAAGTCACCTACTTATATATGTATAGGTGTTTTTATAGACTAAGTAGCGCTACAAGCCTCAATCAATCATTTTGTTAGAAGTATTAAGTGGTACAACTTACAACATGATAGTAGTAATGGTCTGCTTTAAAATAAATGAGCATACACATATTATATGTAAAGAAAAACGAATTTTGTACCTAGTGTATGTGGTCTGGGTATTTGCAAGGAAAGTTAAGAGCCAACAGGAGCTAAGATTGAAATATTTTAGGTAAATATACCCGTCTCCCTAATGGAAGCGGCTCCTAAAACTAGTGCGATAAGGACAAGGCGAAAAATCCTGCGTAAAAATATCAAAAATCGAGGTTTCGTACTCGACTGTTTCCTCCTCCAAAACTTAACCAATCGTAACCAAATTTGGAAATCTAAATGATTATGACATTATCTGTGTCGTACCCGTTTTGCTTTTTTGACTAATTGATGTCAGTTTTGAATAGCACGCCTCTCATTGCGGCATTAGGCCATTTTGGCCATTATTGAAGGGCTCTAGCGCCTTAAAAAACAAAAATATCAAAAAAGCAAAACGGTCCGACACAGATATTGACAATATTAATCTGTGTTGAAAAAATCATTGCTCTAGCTTTAAAACCCACGGAGGAAACAGTCGAGTACGTTTGTATGGAGAAATGACCACTCCTGTTGGCTCTTAATACTTGCTAATGGACATTATCTATCTATAACAATGATATTGGTAAGTATAAGACCTGTTCCTTATCAATATCATGGATAATGAGTACTACTTCAGTCCTTATTATTTACAAGTCACTGCCGGACGCAGAGCTAACGGTCATTTCCGCCCTACATATTTGTCAGATTGAGTGATACGATTGAAATACGGGATTTAGATTGTGGAGCTTAAATTTATACTGATTTTTACCTGATCATTAAGAAAATTCGCGAAGTTTTCAAACAGCGGTAGAGGATCCCGAAAAAAAAAAACAATTTTCTTATCATGAAAAATTAGAAGTTGTGCAATAAAGTTGTATTGGCGCCGTTCTGTGGAGCAAGAGCTGGATGTATTGGTACAGAATAAGTAATAATAGTATTATAATACAGAACGGACACGCCCCGCCCCGCCCCGACTCGGATTACCTCGCCCCGCGACTGGCCGCGACATGAATGTGTGCGTAAGTCGCTCTACTGAGAGCATGCCAGAAGTCCGTCAGATACACAATGACGCGTGTACAGACGTGCCGCGCACACATATAGACGCAAATCATTTTTGATGTATGGCGTGTCCGCCCTGTGGTATTGGGGAAGGGGTGGACCTTAGGCACCTTAGGCAGTGGAAGAATATGGATTCTAGCCCTTCACCCCAGCAAAGGGTAAAGGGGCCCACAGATTACCAGTTCGCCGGACGATATCAGCCTGTCAGTTAACCGCAAAAGGTGACAGTTCCGAACTGACAGGCTGATATCGTCCGGCGAACTCGTAATCTGTGGGCCCCTTAACAGGATAAAAAGAAGAAGTATTGAAACGTGAAGTATATTGTGACCCACCATAGAACGTTTCACAATAAGTGTCATAAAAATTTGACTAAATCACTTACTACCATGACGTAGAAATAGTATTTAAATGAAAAAAGGTTTCAGTGGGTCACGAATTAAGTTGTTCGATAGTACAGTCGCCATCAGATATACCGGATCGTCCAACGCGCTCACAAATATCTGAACGCGCCTCTATTGCCCAGGCAATGTTCCAGGCAGGCAGTGCTTGTTCAGATATTTTTGAGCACCTCGGACGCTCTGTCCGATATATCTGATGGTGACTGTAAAGTTACACTAATGAAGTCTAGAAATTCTAGACTAGAATTACCAATGAAGTGTTCTTTCTCAGCCGTTTTCTGTTGGCATGGCAGTCGCAATTTCTTATATTTGCGTCAATACAAGCTTCCCTTGGCAGTGACACGAGCCAGCCAAATCTAATAAACTCGTTAACGTCACATTCGCTTACATCTTCATGGTAATACGGAACGTAGCCAATTTTTTACACTATAATTATTTTATGAGAATGTTTTGTGACGTTTTTTGGATACGAGGCACAGACTATAAAAGGTGGACTCCACATTGTAAAATTAGTAACGGCCAATCGGAGGATCTCTATACCAATTTGACAACTGGGGGGCCAGCCAAGATGTAAATGAAACTCTAAGTGTAAGGCCTGAGTGGACGCTCAAGTTGGGCGTGCAGCGGGGCGGGGCGTGCGGCGTAAACAAATGCAAGCGTATAGGAGCGGCCTTAGTGCACGCTGCTCAAATTACTTAAATTTGTGTTTTGTGTTTTGTACAATAAAGAGTTTATACATACATACATTACTTGTAAGCCCGACGCCACGCTGCACGCCTCCGAATCCTCAGCCAGCAAGTAGCTACTTCCGAACCTCGACAATAATGTACTATTATCAATTCCATAGACAAGCGACGGTTAGCAAATGATTCCTCTGTTATTAGTGATTACCTAATTATCAATAGTAATGAAAATCCTGCCTTAACATTTAGGCACGGTCTCACAATTAATCCGAAATTATATTAAAACATAAACCGAAAACTGTCACAGCCCATCGAAATCCTTTATCCGCCGTAATGAATTGTTCGATTTAAATCGTCAATTCGCTCACAAGGGCCCTTTTTCAGCGGCAGGCTCGGTAATGGAATCGTCTCGAGCTTTATTCATAGTCGTGTTTTAAATTGGGTTGCTGGATTATTGGCTGAGGCGAAACTTTGTGAGACACAGACATTTAACTATATTAAGAACGGGTCACTCACGTATTCGTAAGTCGAAAACGCTCGACATGTATCACTTCGTACCAAGGACTGTCATCACCGTTAATGCAAGCTCCTGGTGACACTACCCCCTAACCCTAACTCGTCAGTCTTCCCTTTCATCTGCCCAACTCCAAACTTTTAGCTTCTAGTGATTAATTGTGGTTTCTAAAAAACTCTGATACTCGCCAAGTCGTCCCGCAAACCTGACAAAGGACCAAAAATCCGGTCATGTCAGGGAAAATTATAAAGTATGGTAACCCTATTAACACTGACCTGCAAGTCTTCCAACCCAGAGAGGAAACCAGGCCTTATTGGAGTTAGAGCCGTTTCCCCACGATTCTTTCCTTTGCCAAAACGTAACACAATTTCCATAAACTCATTAGTATGAGCTGGCGTTCGAACCTTCGAACACTTAGATCCTTCGACCTCCGATTTGAACCAACCACCCACGTTCATATTTATATACACATTCTTCTTCCTCGCTCCTTCATTGCTGGGGATCGCGACCATGTGTGCTCCGTCTCCATAGTGTGCGATCATAAGCCAGGGTCACGCACTGCATGTTGCCGCCAACCACCCTCTATATACACATAGTCTGATCTAATCTCAATAAAATCTCCTCCATAATAGCTAACTGTGTACTTAAATGAAGCTTAACAATTGCACCAAGCCGTGGTTCAAGCACGGAAGGCCCCAGTATTAATGTTGAACTTTACCCCGTTCCATGGAACTTGTTACTTGGGTGCAATTTATTCGCCAGTAACTAAATTATGTAAGCGCTTAGCTGCAACATTTGACCTAGTTCTGAAGTTATGGTGTTAGAATCACTGCTATTTGAACGTGTAATTCAGCTGAATTATTCAGCTAACCAGCTAGTTAGTGTTACAAATGCTGCAAATGTGGTCACAGAAATAGTAGTGAAGTAGTAGTAGTAGTAGTAGTAATCAATTTATTGTAAACAATACAGATTTACATAAAATTTACAGAAATAAAAGTACAAAGGCGAACTTATCCCTATAAGGGATAAATTTAGTGGATGAATATATTTCGACCGCTATTTTTAACCAGAGGCCCTCATAACCTTTTTTATATGGCCCACGTGAACATAGTCGCTTAGTTCCTATGTATTATTTTTCGTTTCAATAGGGTAATATACGGCTTAATTCACGTTGGACGTAGCTTGACGTAAGTTAACGTAACTTTTGAAGCAAGATACACAGTAGCTTGCTCTCGCTGTGTGTCTTGTTGGATCTTGCTACAGAGTTTGTTGTTCGCTAGTTTCATAAAAGAGTTATAGTAAGGTTTGTAGAGGGACGGAAGGAAAACGCTCAAAGTTCACAAGTTGTATGTAAGTGTAAGGCCTGAGTGGACGCTCGAAGCGGAGCGTCCGGCGGGGCGGGGCGTGTGGCGTGCATGTTAAACAAATGCAAACGCATAGGAGCGGCCTTAGTACACGCTGCTCAAATCACTTGTGAGCCCGACCCGACGCCACCCTGCACACCCCGCCGAACGCTCCGCTGCGAGCGTCCACTCAGGCCTTACACTTACACTTAAGGTCTACATTTTTCGTTATCTTGTTTCTGTCAACTCTGTTACGAATTATTAGTGTCCTCAACTGAACAAGTAACAATTTCACTCCTTCACATTTTCCATGGGAACGAAAATTAAAGCAATGTAAAATACCTATATAATGTTTAAATGTTACTCGGGCTACCTATATTTAAAAGTTATCCCATTTCTGGTATACGAGTATGTTTAAATGTTACTAATACTTATACTTTAAACTTATAAAATGTTTATATGTTACTCGGTTTACCTATATTTAAAAGTCATCCCATTTCTGGTATCCAAAGAGCTATATCCAAAAGTAACTAAATAGGTTAATATACTTAGTAGAGTTACCATGTAAACTGGCATATAAATAATAAACGATTTCCTTAAATTTTCATACGGTAACAGCGTGTAGCTGGCCGATGGCCAAACGCTAATTTATTAGAGCTTTATATCCTCCTAAGACCCAACCTATAGTACCAATTCAGTTCGATGCAATTTAAACCATGTTCAATTGGAACAGAGTCGCTTTTGCTTTGTTTCGTTCAATTTTCAAACAACGCAAAATCAACTGTATTTCCTATAATTTTAGTTCAAATTTCAGTGGCAAATTTTGGATGTTTAGTTTGTATGGCTGGGCCTTAGGAGGTTATAAAACTCACACGACCCGCGGCTTGATGATCGCCTTAAACTTGACATGAAAAAGATCGCTGACCTTGCCATGTTTTCCACTCCTAGGTTTTGTGTCATTGCGTCTTGCTATATGAAATGAAGTTCTAGAATTGATTGCTTTGTAGAATGACGCTTGAATGGGATCCTAAAACAAGAGTTACTAATATATAGCTGGTCAACCAAATCTTGTCAGTAAAAAAAGGCGCGAAATTCAAATTTTCTATGGGACGATATCCCTTCGCGCCTACATTTTTCAAATTTGCCGCCTTTTTCTACTGTCAAGATCTGGTTGACCAAGTATACCAATGAATTTCATTGCCTCTAGAGTACAAAGTGAATCGCAGTCGTAAAAAGGATAGATAGCTTTTTAAAACGTCAGACTAGATTAGTGTTCTATATTCGTACTCATTCCTTTCGTTCCTTTTATTCACTCACTCATTCCTCTGGCCCTGGAATTAGACTATTTACTGACGAGGCAAATCAGATACCTACTCTTTAAACGTCATTGCTATTGAGACGGTATGAGATTTTTCTTTTCTGTTTGAAATTTATTATTTTGTGGATTTCATGGTAAGAACAAGATGATCCTAAAGCTCGGAGTAGATTTTATTAGTGGAATGGTTGACCTGATTTGAGTTATTTAATTTTTAAGGCTACTTTACGACGAAAAATCAATAAAACTCCGTCCTCACGTACTTGCCTTTTGCATAGAAATGAGAGCGTCGACTTCAAGAAATACTGAACTATTTTTACCCGGATCTAATTGCGAAAACAAACTAGTTATCTTGAACTATGGCATGTACGGTTGTTCTTTCATAATGCGCATGCAACGCGTGTGAAAAACTTCGGGAAGTTTTAAATGTTACTTTTATAGAAATAGTAACTTCCATAAAAGCCCCAACAAGGCCTAGTGTACAGCACAGAACATATTAAAGTGGTTAGAATGGCTATCGCGCGCAGTTAGCATCGGAACCGGTGTCGCCGCTCGTTCCTCTCCACATGTACTAACATTCGCGCAACGGTAGTAAAAACTTGTGTGCGTGGTGAATGGATATGCCTCCTTTAGACAGATTTGATGTCTGGCTTCTTAATCTGAACGTTATTGTGGCGCAAAACGGCATGTTTACTTCATTTTCGGTCAGCGCGTGCGAGTATATAACTATATATGCGAGCGTTTGCTCAAAACCCCGCGGCGACACGTACCCTGCTCGCATCGCCATTCTAACCTTATTACTACTTGTTCTGTGGTGTACAGTCACCTGCAATAATATGTTACACAACGAAGGCCGCAAAAATATCTGACACAATCTTATTTGTAGAGCCATTAGAGCGTGTCACATATTGTTGCGGTCTTCGAAGAGTAACATATTATTGCAGGTGACTGTATTCTCTAGTCTCTGGGATTGATGCTAGATAGTCTGTTCTTTTTTGCCACAAAATAAATATTTGCAAACTGGCACAACATAAAATTTCAAACAAGTTTTCGATCGAGTCTATAAACTAAAAACCAACTAACCAGTAGTTAGCGTATTATTAGTTAGCGTGCCGCTAACACGAGTTTGTGGCCGTAATGAATATGTAATAGCTGGTTAGCGATAGTTTGGAGCTGGTTGCTTTAATCTTATATGAGGCCGATTTAAAGGTGAATCGAGAAAAATACCAACACTGCATAGGATTATACATAGGACCGTAAAATGGGGTGACTTAAGGATAAAATGGGGTTACAGCGATGGCCACAAAATTAGCATTACTCTTTATTTACTCGAATGTAACAGATTAGATTAGATAGATTCGTATTTACCTAACCCCAACTGATCCCAATAGGTAGCGCAAGCGAATATCCGGCTCTTGACGATCCGTTCTGCACAAATCACGCGAGGTGTTTTCGGCTACTGTTTGACAATAATTTTTCAAAATGATAATAAATACTGTACCCAAGTTCCTATAATACTGTACTCAAGTCAATAGCTAGGAATATGTGTCTGTCGGATATTGTCCACTACCTATGTGACATAGTATCGTTTATATAAAACATGCTGGAAAGAAAGCTGATGGTAACTAATGACACTTATAATAAGACTGTCAGACACAACGGGGACCCAATCCGTGGTGATGAATGATTCTTAGGAGTTCTACTAGTTGTTGATGATTAATATATAATGAATAATCTTTGTGCTAGAGTACATTTAATACCTTTCGGATAAGCAAAAGTAAACTTAAATATAAATACATATGCCTTTGCTATTCACAATACCGTTCCTGACTTCGGTACCTACTAATAAATCAGTGCAAAATCAAACTCTGATCAATTCCGTGAAACTTACATGACCTTTTATAATTTTTATAGGTAACTAAATTATACAGTTATGAATTCTAAATCTACTACCTTCTCAAAATCAGATCATTATAACGATTGGAGCGTGTCATTACGGTATATTCCCATTTATCCCGCCCCACGTGACCGCTAACATACATGAGGCAGAGACAAATGGGAATATACAGACCATCCCATACATAAAGGAACTCCGTTGGGCTAAACGTTCTCGGATGCTCCATGAAATTCAAAATATCCACCGACACGAAGTTAAAGCTAATTATAATTATCTCGGCATCTCACAGACAATATACAGGAGAGTGCACGAGGGAGCAATGTGCATGAAAATAGCGGCGACTGTACAAGGCCAGCTCGGTTTCTGCTAAAATTAACGAGGTAATAATAACTGCGGTTTACTTGTCGAGGGAAATGGGATGAAGACATGTGTAAGCTGCCAGTACAGCAGTAGAGAGGCGAGCGATGTGTTCAATCTATTGATAATAATGCCAATGTATATGTAAATTTTTTATGAATGGTATCAGTCGATCAGCTTTGTTTTTAGGATCAAATGTCTATATGGAACCCATTGTCTTAAAGCCATACAGAAGTGATGTCAATGAAAAATCTACGGTCGTTCTCATCCTACTAAGTATGCGATATAATGGCGGTTATCAGCAGGATGGTACGAGCCATAGGAGAAAGGCACTTTACCTAAAATAAACCTTTTTACCACAGAGTTCATAGGTAGTGTAATGTACTGTATTTACCTCAGAAAATCATACGATATAGTGTATTTCCAATGGTTCGCCAACATAATGGTTTGGAACACAGTTCCGATCACTCTATAGACAAGACATCCTCTAAACCGAGCATAGTAGCGCTACCCCCTCTGCCACAAATATACGGTAGTTTTACTCCAGTTTCGAGTCAAAGTGTCTTTGTGTGACGTCCGTGTCTTTGAACGGACCAATCACGGCACGGGACTCGCGCACCTCGTCCCCCGCACCCCAGTATTTTTGGCAGCATCGGTTTCATGAAATAATTGCTCTAAACTCCGTCTAGAGGATTCCTAGTCTATGGATCACTCTGACCAACTGAGCTACGAAAAACCGCTCTGATCTCAAACTTTGTACCACATATACGAGTATCGTTAAGAGTCCGTGACCTTGACATTCATCGATCGTGGACGACCTTGCCCTTCAGTGCCTATCAGGGTCACCCGATACTTATTGGGAACTACACCTGATAATTGCAATCTCAAGGGACCGGCAATTTTTTGTCAATTAACCTGGTTTTTCAATTAAGCAGGTCGTGCCAATTAACGAGGTTCAAAAAATCGTTGTGTCAATTATAGAGGTTCTCATTAATAGAGGTTGCGTTCTGACAAATTGCTTTTATGGAGGTGAAAATAACAATTGAAAAAATATTTACAAGCTTACATTCTGGGGTTCTGGTGTTTCTGGTCTATATATTATGTAACTTGCACTTTTACACTACATTAATTACTACTTTATTTTCTTATAGTCATTTGGGTTTTAAAAAAATCCCTTGAATTGTAGAAGAAAGTTTAATTGGAATGTAAAAAGCATACTATGTTTTTGACTTAATCAAAACTATTTCACCTACTACACTCTATGATAGATAGCCAATAAATAAATTGCCTTCTGGATGAAGATTTAAAATAAAATTATCATTGCTATTAAAATATTGTTTCTGATTTCTACAAGTCTACATTATTTCAATTACAGAGGTAATAAGTAAGACTTGTTTCAATAATAGAGGTAATGAGAAGAGCTAAAATAACGGATTTTTTAGCAGTGTCAATTATAGAGGTCTTAGTTGCAATGTAGTCAATTACAGAGGCAAAATTCCGAAAAGCAATTAAATCTAAATTGCAATTATAGGGGCTCCAAAATTTCAATTATAGAAGCCTTTTGGTCTCAAGGGACCGGGACCGGACCTTTGGTTGCAATTATTGAGGTTTTGCATTTATCCAGGTGTCAATTAACCAGGTTTCACTGTATTCAAATCACTATCTAAACATTGTCGTGAAAGTCCACTGTTTTGTATAGCATCCGTCCGGTTGGCAACTGTCAAAGGTTTGCACAAATTGTCATTCTATGGAACTCGCTATATAACTATGTAAACAAAAGTCACTGGTAAATTCATCATTCAGAGACATAATTTCAATATGGCGGTTTGTTTACATAGTTAGCAAGTTCCATAGAATGACACTTTAGATTCTACTATAATGATTAGATGACCATCAGACTTACCTATAGTTTATACTGATTGGAAAACCCTATACACTGAATAAAAAATATCTATGCTTTTAGAATTTAGCGCTGTCCTAATATTTGAATATCCGTCGCTTCGACTATTGAAAAACTCGCTGTAGTGTATACACAGGCATGCGGATGCTGGCTGTATTCAATGATTTAGCCCCTTGATAAATATTTTTTTGCGAATAAAGGCCTGTGCACACCGGCTGCGTGTGCGTGACGTGCACGTGCGCGTGCAGCGTTGTAGTATACAGATCCTTCTGAGAGACGGCACACCGCTTGCGTGACGTGTTCGTGTGCGGCTTCAACATTTTAGCGCACACGCACGCGCACGTCACGCACACGCAAGCCGGTGTGCACAGGCCTTAAACAGAGCTCACAGCAGGGATCGGATACCGGTATTTTTTGTATGGGAACGGAAACGGTATTTTTTCGTTCTTTGCTAATTACTTCATTTCTAATTGGGAAATCTAATAATACGAAGTCGTAACCTAAGAACACAACTGAGTCCTACATTTCGAGTATAAAATAATTCGAAAAATATGGTTATTTCTAAGTTTTTGCAAAAAACCGGTTCCGATCCCTGGCTCACAGGGAGGCAGGAAAGTAAGTATAAAGCCCTTGCTACACGGTCGCCGACAAGCCTTTTAACCGTCTGACCTTGGTCTGACCTTGGTCAGTTTTGGTCAAATTTTGTTGGAAACAACTGTCTACAGTGTAGACTCTATACGGTCCGTCCAGACCAAGGCCACGCGGTCTGAGGGGCTTGTCGGCGACCGTGTAGCAAGGGCTTAATGCGTTTGCATTTGCAACTTTGCACTAACTCTTTAGTGACTCACTAAACCGAAAACAAGATGGAAGGACTTAGTGCTAAAAGATATGATTGAGTGCTAAGTATCCGAAAACGACGTCGAGGATAGCGCGAAGTGGAAGCGAAAGATATGGAAAGCTGACCCCATCACCATATGTGGGATATATACACATCTTGCAAGAGAGAGAGAGATACTAAAAATCACTAAAACCGAGTCCATTCGTAAGGAAGTTTAGTAAAGAGTTAAAGACCCGTATAGTGTATTATAATTTATAAATCACTCTTAAATGTGTAAGTCGTAACTGAGGCCGTAATATTCGACTGTATGTAGAGTTATTACGAGAAAACAACCACATAGCTTTCAATGAAAATGAATAAACACAATATTTGCTCTATATTTGTATATGATTTTTTATGTATTCACCGCTTTATCTTGTTAGTAAATGTTTCTACGAACTTACAAGGATGTCATCCTAATCATTTTGCTAACTGTATGTGTACGTATACAACTATCTTATTTAACAAGGTTCTTCATGATAACAGATGTAATATACCTCCAACTAGAATTCCTCTAATCTAGATCTAGACAGGATCTAATAAATTTTAAACACACTACAAGTCTTCAGCTAACGACACTCATTTGTTCGGGTCACACATGGCTTTACAAGTTCCATTACATTCTATTAAACTCGAGTTAGCACCCGCCACAGACCACTTGACCAGTAGACGGAGCATAAAGACGAATCACTATATCCATAGCTTGGCACTCCCAATACTCCCATGCTAATTCAGTATGACATGACAGCGCCCGTTGCGCTCCTTTCCGTTGCGTTCACACATGGGCGGTTGTGTTGTAGCTGAAAGCAGTTGGTTACAAGATGCAACTGATATTTGCTTCTTCACTGTATATAACTCGGAGAGTAGGATTATTGTAAATTAGATTTTTTACAATATTAATCTTTTCCCTACTTTGCACAATATAACAAGCGGTGTACAAGTTATTTGACATAAAAGTCAGTTTGTCGATAAGTCTGGCACTAAGATTCACTGGAGCGTCTGCGCAGAGACTATTGCGTTCAAAGTGTTATGTAGTTCTTTGTAGATCAAAACAACTCTAATACAGGGACAAAGGACTGTGTCCACCAAGTCAACGGCACTTCGATGTAAATATCCCTAAGGCCGCGAAACCTTCTAATACTTATTACGCCTAATAAGTAAGTAAGTAATTATTACTTACTTACTTATTACACCTAATTGGAGTTGGACTTTATTTGTGCGACAAAGTTTCATTAACTAAACAAACATCAAACATCAACATTTATTCAGCAAATAGGCCAGAAGGGCACTTTTACACGTCGATATGGAATTTAAATACAAGCAAAAAAACACATCAACAATTATAAAATACGTAGTAGGTCCAATTCAAACTAAAGTATTACATAGAGATGTATAAAGTCTCTAAATATCGAATTACAAATAAAAACTATAATAATAATATAAAAAAAAACACAAACATACAAAAACTAAAATCTAAAATTATTTAGAGGTGTAAATGTCTCTAAGTGTCAGATCTAAAAATACAATATAATATAGTTAATCTAATTAAAACATTCATTAAGAGAAAAAAATATAATAATAAAAATAAAATAGCACGACGAGAACCGAACGAGGTGTGTCCATGTAATTTATACTCAAAAATAAAGTTACTATATATAATAGCTCGTGTTAGCTTAAATAAACCAGGCTCCACAAACAGCACCCGTACCTCAAAAGTACTCGAGCCCAGCAGACTTGGGGGTCAAATCAATTTGTTCAATCCGAAGGCTTTTACTTAGATTATGATTTCAGACTTGTTTTAAGCTTGATGCATTTTCAAACTTCAAAAAGAGAGAATCTCAAGGTGTTACGTAAAAATATCTGAACACGCACTTTAACGTCTTCAGTATAGAGGCTTTGTTCAGAGATTTAAGAGCATCTTGACCGCATAATACCTGATGGCGATCAGTATATACGCAAAATACTAAACAAAATCCTATATTTTCCGCAGACGGTTTCAGAGTCTTAGATGGATTTATTAAATTGTAATTTATCAAGTGTGTCAAATGTTATGATCTAGATCTAGACGGCATCATTTTAATTTAAAACAATTTCTTTCTTACTTTTTCCAAATTTCGTCCGAAGATTGTTCCAAAAAGTCTTTAAGAAGACTTATTGAAACCTTTTCGATTCATTGATCTCGAATAAGTCTCATATTGAAAAGTAATTTAGATTTCTATGTCGATTTAGCTTAAAGGATTAAGTAAGATCAGCTTCATTTCGGTGTATTGTGTAGGTAATGTAATATATAATAGCACTGTCGAATGCAGAGGCAAGTGAAGCGAAAAATATGACAAATGCGTTGTTTCTTCTGTTATCGGATTTGAAAACTCATATAACTTTCTAATAGTAGTTTATGCAACAGTGATATAATAAGGGTTCTTAAAATTCAAGGGTCGAAGTTACAAAACGAGACGTAGTCGAGTTTTGTAAAAAAAGACCCGAGAATTTTAAGAACCAATTATGAGCTGTTGCATACATTACTTTTTCTATGACAGCTGCAGCAAAAAAAAAAGAGTTATTATTTAAAAAAAAGAGTTATTATTTAAAAAAAATTGAGTTATTATTTAAAAAAAAAAGAGTTATTATTGTAAATGAAAACATACCTCTTTCAATCAAGATGATCGGAACTTGTATCTTTAAAAAAAATAAAGCAGTTGTATTATACTCATAAGATGACTGCTAGCAGTCATCTTATGAGCCTATAGACAAATCATTCAAATGACATTGCTTTAGATATCACTGTCAGTCATTTAATTGACACATTTAAGTGCTGGAGTAGAAAAAGAATTTTCTGGTTTAGATATCACAATCAAAATAAGCCTCCAACACATTTTTCGCTCCCTTTTAGAAATTAAATTCACTCTTCACCTTTCATATGCGTGTGGTGGTCCAAAATCTTGGATTCAATATGCTATATACTTACATAGATTGTGTTTTGTCGCCTAATAAGTGTATAGTTTTTAAGTTTATAAAATGCATATAATTATATATTATATGTATGTTAGTCTGTAAGGTCTGTAAATTTGTAATATGGACCTTGTTGCCTGATTTATAAATTTCTAAATAAATAGAACAGAAAAAATCGTACCTACTCAAAAAAAAATGCAAAAAGATGACTAAAAATTCCGTCACGATCCTTATCTTACACAGAGAAGAGGTAGAATAATCAACCTTTCACAACGATTGCCCGACCTCTATCTACCTACCTGTCGTCTACCTGTCTAAAAAAAATTATTATAATGTTTTTTTTTTTGGCCGGGTTTATCCGCGTTTGGTAGACGACAGGTTACACAGCTAAGTGTGTTGTGGTAAGTAGGCATGTCATATTTCGCGCTAAAATCCAATTAGGCGTAATAAGTTTTTGGAGGGTTTCGCGGCCTTGCGGGCTATTTTAGGTACATGAAGGGCCGTTGACTCGGTGGACACATCCCTTTGTCCCTGTATTAGTTATTTTGATCCACAAAGAACTACGAATACATATCGTAAACTAACTCTATGCCAAGAATATCAAACATTGCCTGGCTTTAAATAAGAGTGACTATGATGAAACTGGTTTACCGCGAAAATCTAAATATCGTTTTTTAAATGAAAGTGTTACTTCAAAGTCTTAAGACGAAAGTGGAGGACCCGCGCGAAATCGCCTTTTCATACAAACGTAGTCCTTTCCATCTTATAAATTATAAAATATGTAAGTGTAAATTTTGTAAGAAAACTATTTATCGCTCCAAATTTTTACAATACTCAAAAAATCGAAAAAATTCAAACGTAGGAGCATAGCTATGGTTAATTTACATCAAATTATGCAAAAATATTTTCCTCAATGTCAATATCCAGAGAGGAAAATGGGGACTACGTTTGTATGGAGAAGCGACCGTCCCCTTTCCTCTTTAAGCGTCTAACTAATAGTCGTTCAGTTAATTTTAGCTGCTCAGTGTAATGAATCAAAGTCCTTGGTACAATCATTTACTTTTAATTTACTCCGACTAGTTACTTCTACGTACACTCTTAAACAATCTTAAGTTCACAAGCAGTAACCTTCGTGCTAAATTTAGTGTTACTCGTTCCAGCGCCGAGCGAGAATGAGCCTTCCACCCCATGGTACATTATATTTATACTCTTTTATCATTACAATCTGCGGGTAGGAGAGAAGGGTCATTTTCGCGACGACCGACAGATTAATTAACAAATATTCGGGTATACACAGATCATATTTTTAATCACTACCTACTGAATACCATTATTTTAACTCGAAATCTTATGAAATATCACACTCGGCCATCCGACTGCGTGCTACCTCCGGTGCACGATCAACAATAATATCACACTCGGCCGTGTTGCCTAAATGCCTTTACAGTCCTATTTATCGCTTATTAATCGCTTTATTATTACTTACTTAATTTTACTACTTAATTTTACAGTGCATTGGTGTTAGCTGTAATGCTGTAAAATTTGTTTTCAATAAATATCAAATTTATTTTAGTTGTAGTCAGTTTATAGAATACTAATACTCTTCATTGTATACCTCATTAGCATTTATACTAAAAAGCATGTAAAGGTTCACGAAATACATGTACTTTATGAATATAATGTTTTTTGGGGAAGCTAATACGTAATTACATTAACAACTTAATCAGGCTTGTAATTAACAGTTGCAATGGGTGTACGATTACAATACTAGGCTACAAACTTGATGACAACTTCCACTCGTAAGATCCCTCTTGACCGTCGCCTTGACTCCCGCGGTCCTTCGTACGGGTCATCTGAGAGAGGCCACCGTCGTCTGCGCCCGCTGTTGTGACGACATCTGTCTTCAGGCACCTCACGCTCGGCTGTCGCAGTGTACCACGTCATCTGTCCACCGTCGCTGACCTCATTTTTTCCTGTAATTAAATTTCAGTGCGCTGTATGATTGTTTGTTAAAATTTATTTTCACCCTACACAGCATGATTTTTCCTGTTTAAATTCTACGAACTCTCTAAACTGTCCAAACTCTCTTTATTAAACTCTTTAAACTCATTGAACAGACTCCTTGAACAGACTCGTTAGTCTCATTGGACAGACTCGTTAGTCTCATTGGACAGACTCGTTAGACTCATTGGACAGACTCGTTAGACTCATTGGACAGACCCGTTAGACTCATTGGACAGACCCGTTAGACTCATTGGACAGACTCGTTAGACTCATTGGACAGACTCGTTAGACTCATTGGACAGACTCGTTAGACTCATTGGACAGACTCGTTAGACTCATTGGACAGACTCGTTAGACTCATTGGACAGACTCGTTAGACTCATTGGACAGACTCGTTAGACTCATTGGACAGACTCGTTAGACTCATTGGACAGACTCGTTAGACTCATTGGACAGACTCGTTAGACTCATTGGACAGACTCGTTAGACTCATTGGACAGACTCGTTAGACTCATTGGACAGACTCGTTAGACTCATTGGACAGACTCGTTAGACTCATTGGACAGACTCGTTAGACTCATTGGACAGACTCGCTAGACTCATTGGACAGACTCGCTAGACTCATTGGACAGACTCGCTAGACTCATTGAACAGACTCGTTAGACTCATTGAACAGACTCGTTAGACTCATTGAACAGACTCGTTAGACTCATTGAACAGACTCGTTAGACTACTCGGACTACTCAGACTACTCAGATCTATCAGACTACTCAGATCTATGGACTCTGGCAGCATACCTGCATATCTGCATTCATAACAGCACATCTACATGGCTGTAGACTATGAATGTAACAGCACATCTACATGGCTGTAGACTTTCTGGCAGCACACTACATGGCCGCACTCTTTAAAACCTTTAAACTCAACTCAAAACTCTTTAAACTTTAAAACCTTTAAACTCAACTCAATAAACTTTAAAACCTTTAAACTCAACTCAAAACTCTTTAAACTTTAAAACCTTTAAACTCGACTCAAAACTCTTTAAACTTTTAAAACCTTTAAACTCAACTCAAAACTCTTTAAACTTTAAAATCATTAAATTAAACTAAACTTTAAAATCATTAAACTCAAATCTTTAAACTCAAAACTCTTTAAAACCATTAAATTAATCTTTAAACTCAATACTTTAAAATCATTAAACTAATCTTTAAACTCAACACTTTAAAATCATTAAACTAATCTTTAAACTCAACTCTTTAAACTTTAAATCTTTAACTCAACTCTTTAAACTTTAAAATCTTTAACTCAACTCTGTAAACTTTAAAATCTTTAACTGAACTCTGTAAACTTTAAAATCTTTAACTGAACTCTGTAAACTTTAAAATCTTTAACTGAACTCTGTAAACTTTAAAATCTTTAACTGAACTCTGTAAACTTTAAAATCTTTAACTGAACTCTTTAAACTTTAAAATCTTTAACTGAACTCTTTAAACTTTAAAATCTTTAACTCAACTCTTTAAACTTTAAAATCTTTAACTCAACTCTTTAAACTTTAAAATCTTTAACTCAACTCTTTAAACTTTAAAATCTTTAACTCAACTCTTTAAACTTTAAAATCTTTAACTCAACTCTTTAAACTTTAAAATCTTTAACTCAACTCTTTAAACTTTAAAATCTTTAACTCAACTCTTTAAACTTTAAAATCTTTAACTCAACTCTTTAAACTTTAAAATCTTTAACTCATCTCTTTAAACTTTAAAATCTTTAACTCAACTCTGCAGCACACCTACATGTCCGCACTTATAAGCAGCACACCTACATGTCCGCACTCATAAGCAGCACACCTACATGTCCGCACTCATAAGCAGCACACCTACATGTCCGCACTCATAAGCAGCACACCTACATGTCCGCACTCATAAGCAGCACACCTACATGGATAACTGGCCATTAGATTTGGTTAAGTACACCACCTACATGGTGACTAACTTCACTATTACCCACCTACATACATAGGGAACTAGACGTTAGATCTGGTTATAGTACACCACCTACATGGTGACTAACTTCACTATTACCCACCTACATACATAGGTAACTAGACATTAGATCTGGTTATAGTACACCACCTACATGGTGACTCACTTCACTATTACCCACCTACATACATAGGTAACTAGACATTGGATCTGGTTATAGTACACCACCTACATGGTGACTAACTTCACTATTACCCACCTACATACATAGGTAACTAGACATTAGATCTGGTTATAGTACACCACCTACATGGTGACTAAATTCATTATTACCCACCTACATACATAGGTAACTAGACATTAGATCTGGTTAAGTACATCACCTACATGGTGCACATACATAACAGCCAATTCAACATTGAAATTTTAAATTTTAATTGTTGCTATCCAACCACCTACATGCCACTCATACATACTAATGACAACGTGTGATTAAGCCCTTGGGAGCTGACAGGTTAATAGTCCTTTTATGCATTTCGGGAACTAATCATGACTTTACTATTAGATCATTTAGCTCATACTATGTAATAGATTAAGTTCAGTATTCGAAACTCAAATATAGGATGTAGGTACACATGTTAGCAACACTAGCAATGTTTAAAAAAAACACAAATGAAATGTGGGTAAGGAATTATTTTGAATAAAAAAATATAACAGGCGGGTATTCTGGACAGGCAAGATGATCGAGGTGTAACGGCTGGTTCTTTGTTAAAATAATATACGTTTAATTAATTGGAAAAGCAAAATACATTGATTTACAAATCAAAGGCTGTATATATTTCTGGAAGCAGATGACCTTCTAATACACGTAAACACTTAATTTAACGACAGTACGTATTTTAACTAAATCTACATAACAACCGAGCACGTTTATACTTAAAAACATACTACTACACTGTACAGCCTAATCGTAAGTATTCAAATTCTAAGACAACTTGTAACCACGGCCTAAAAATAACATGACTCTTGTAAAAAAAATAAGGTTTTCAACTCGCTCAATGCCTGTATCGATTTTGATTAGTAGCAGATTTATAAATTACGTAACACGTCTGCATTTGTTACTTCAACTTAACCATGATCGCGTATCTACATATTCTCAATCAGGCTTTAAGATTATAAGCATTATTACAACTTAAAACTTACTACCACAACGTCCGAGTATATAAAACATGTATATGTATACTAGGTACTCACACGTTCTAGTCCTTTTATGGGCGCCGTTGACCACCACGTCTGACTTGTAATGAATCAAAGTCCTTGGTACAATCATTTACTTTTAATTTACTCCGACTAGTTACTTCTACGTACACTCTTAAACAATCTTAAGTTCACAAGCAGTAACCTTCGTGCTAAATTTAGTGTTACTCGTTCCAGCGCCGAGCGAGAATGAGCCTTCCACCCCATGGTACATTATATTTATACTCTTTTATCATTACAATCTGCGGGTAGGAGAGAAGGGTCATTTTCGCGACGACCGACAGATTAATTAACAAATATTCGGGTATACACAGATCATATTTTTAATCACTACCTACTGAATACCATTATTTTAACTCGAAATCTTATGAAATATCACATCAGTTTATTTTTCGATTCGTTTTGTCATAATTAGAAAACATATATCCTACGAATATTTGCTACGTGCCTTACGTTACACTCCTTAGCTAATTGCAATCCGTTATTATTTTAGTGGTCCCTTGGCGTTTCTTAAATAAATTATTTTCATTACAAACGAGACTGTATGTGTGTGGTGTGTGTATTATTATATACTTCAGGTGAACGACCCAGCAAGGGCGCTGCGATTTGCTAAATATAATTCGATTTCGACGGCTGATTGTGATAAAGTAAACGACACATCCTTTCGTTGGTAACCCTCAACTTGTGTTTATAGCCCTTTGTCTCTTTCCTAATTGCATTTTGTTGGGTAGGTCAAGGGGGTCGTCCAGAAATCATGTGATCATATTTGGCCTAGTTTTGAAAAACCTTGGTGATATTTGGTGATTTTAACGCAACCCCCTCCCCCCTGCCACAAGATCACGTGATAATTATGATGCGGGTACTTATGACGCTATGACGCTAAGCAAGTCAATTGTCGTTTCTTCTATATTGCGTATATGTTCAAGATGCTATCTCTCAAAAACAGGCATCGTAAAAATCTGCTTATCACTTATATATATGAAAAAGAGCGGATTTATATTTGATTTGATTAAATTTTTGAGTTACGTATTAGAACAAATTAAATTACTTTCAGAAAATATAAAAATTCAGCCGATAATTGGCAGGAAACTGCGCAGAATTGGGAAAAGTGGTGTGCTCTCGTTTTGGAGGCCAAGATCCTCTTTGAGTCGCTGAGCCGTAATAGTTAGTTATTAAAATTCAGAAAATATTATAATAGGTAATTTAGTATAAGTCTCACTAACATAAGATTAAGGGAATCTACACTAACACTATGGACATGGTCCGAAATAAAATATATTGAATTGAATTGAATTATTTTTTATTTCAGTTAAGAAAGAAGTACATTGTTTATATTATAAGCTGTGTCGTTGTCAGTCTGTGCGGGGCTTCGCCTAACGAACGCTAAACGTAAGCAGCTTTATGATCATGCTTCGGATAATTAAACGCCATTTTGTATTTACAGGGTGGTTTTACAGAGCGTCCACCAAACAATAACAGGGCTTATAAATATTGTGTTTGATATAGACAGCTAAGCGGGTGAGAATAAAATGATCTGACCTGCTAGCACGAGTTGCGTACTCGCGCGCGACTCCATACATCTAAGTTCTAACGCGACTTCAAGTATGGTCTCGCGCGCGATAAAGCAATTCATGCTAGACCGCCTGTACACATTACTGGTTCTTAGTCATCCGCTAAGTACGCTTCATGCTTTTGCTGCTGACAGTACTTTGGATTCATACTTGGCAAATATACGTAAGGATATTTCTGAAAATTTCATGAAACCTAGAGAGTTTCAAAACTACTTTCAGCGCACTACTCAAATTACAGAAAATGCAATGAGTCCCACGAACATTAATAAAGTGGAGTGGAATCGCTACCTGATCGCGATCCAGACCGTTTTTTCATCGTCTGCCTCCCCACTTGGGGACTTGTCGGCTAGACTATTAGTCCGATCAACTGAGACCTCGAAGTACGACAGTAAGCTTTCGGTCGCCTGCTTTTAACTCTTAAAAGCTAGACTTCCGAGCAAAGCGGCTCCAGTGTCACTAACGCAGCGACACTGACGTGGCGAAGTGATAATATTATGCAGTATATATTAGTGCACTAGATTGAAAAAAATCATTTGTTTACGTTACATACTGTCCGTCTTTGGGTTTCAAAATTTCAACTTAATTGATCCAGTAGTTTCGGAGAAAATAGGCTGTGACAGACAGACGCACGAGTTATCCTATAAGGGTTCCGTTTTTTCCTTTTGAGGTACGGAACCCTAAAAAAAGAGCTGTGGACATCTTTGCTATTTTATCAGTCCTAAATTCTTACGTAAGAAAAAAATATTAAAAGCTTACAATACGGATTGCTCCCTATAAAGGGTTACAACTAAATTAAAAGTGAAGGAATCTCTATCCCTTCAATTTTAATTTAGGATAGAAACTCCCTGAACAAAAAAAAAACTTAACCTACCGTATTTCTTATGTTGTCGCAAATTAATTATGCCATTGGAAAACTGAAACAATTGAAGTTTTTTAGGCTTGGTAAGTAGTTATAATTAGAACAACAAAATTCTGTTTCTCATGTTCACGATTGGCTAAATCACCAACAAAACAATTGTACTCCATAGAAATTGTACTCGACTTAAACATACTCAAATTCAGTATACTTCAGATGTCTTTAAAATAGCAAGTTGGTGGGAATCGAGTTCTATGGACGCTCCGCCACTGTTATCTAGACACAATAATAATCCTTATTGATTAGGGTAAACCCCCTAGACCAAAGGGGGGGGGGGAGGCTAGTGCTCAATTATCCTTGCTCCTGCATATTCAGGACTTGGCATTAAAAAGTCTCATTTATTTTGAGTAGTTTCATTTTAGTTTGTAAGAGAATAGACGTTGAGTTCATTTTCATTTTGGAGCTTAATTTCATTTCAATGTGTAATTTTTAGCTTAAAAGGGAACTAACGCAAAATTATACTTCTATATTGAATTTTTACACGTTTTAATCAAGGGCAAATGAAATCTCTAACAAGTAGGTACTACTCAAGACGTTTCTAATGAGCCTAAACTCGACTGTTTGTGTTCTTCCATCGAGGAGTTTCTTTGGCTACCTTCAGACTGTTGTCATCGAAATTACGGAAATAATCCAAATTTCAACTGGATCAGATATCAGGGGCCCGTTTCTCAAAAGCTTGTAACTTGTAATACAAGCGGATGTCACTTTTTGACAGCTTTAGTTAGAAAGGGACTTCCACTTGTTACAACGTACGTGTTACATTACAAATTACAAGCTTCTGAGAAACGGGCCCCAAGAAGTGATTAAAATTTAAGTAATTTGAATTTGAATAACAAATATATGCAGTGAATCTAAGTCTAAAAAAAATTAACTCTTAAATGGTCAATACCAGTATCGGTTTTAATTCCGGAATTCCAGAATGGTATTGAGGACCAATATCGGATTTTAATACCAGTACTTAGGTATTGAAAAATTTCCGATATTGGATGCCCTAGAATCCCTAGTTAGAATGCAGGATGCAATCGGGAAAATGCTAAAATGAGAAAGGTACAGCAAAATTTACAAGACTAAGCTCATCGATGCCACTTCTCCACTTTTATATTACTTATGCAAAGTAACACTCGATAAATTGTCATCTGAAAAGTCGGAGGACTCCAAGTCGTTCGCGGCCGGTAATAGGATATTTCCCTGTCAGTCGATCTCTGCGTTTCCTGGCTTTTCCATTTCCATTTCGGATGTACAGTCGAGTGTAAAAATATAGGTGCACTCATACTCAAAAATATGTCCCATAGCTCGAAATACCTTTAAACGAGCAATTCTTGTATATTTATTTATATGTATGTATGTATATATATTTCGGGGATCTCGGAAACGGCTCTAATCTAATTGCTATATGGGGGTTTTCGGGGCGAAAAATCGATCTAGCTTGGTCTTATCTCTAGGAAAACGCGCATTTTCGAGTTTTTATATGTTTTTCGAGCAAAGCTCGGTCTCCCAGATATTGATATTTTTATTCAACCACAAAAATACAACTAACATGCAATAACTAACTGGAAATAAGAGATTACAAAAAAGGGAAGAAAAAAACATTTTATACTTCTTTCTGTAGGGTAAGGAAAGCCACGTCAGTAATTATGCCGCTCCTTCACGTTTTATAATGGCCACTAGCCGCACTAATTGTTGTGACGGTGGCTCCCTCTAGATTTACAAAGAAAGGTGTGCCTAGATTGCAGACATTGCAGTGGAAAGTATACTCTAAAACTCTAAAGATGTACTAGACTTATATATACCGGTATATGAACCGTGATTACCTTTAGTACCTGCTGTTGTCGAAAACAATACTAAAGGTAATCACGGTTCATATCCCGGTCTATATAAGTCTAGTGAAATTAACCGTGAATCATTTTAAAGATGTAATTTAACTAATTACTACCAAACGCATAGTACAGTAGCCATCAGGTATATGGGAGAGTAAAAATATTTACCAGAATGTCAATATCCAGGGAGTAAAATGAGGACTTTAGTGTGGAAAAGCGATCGTCCACTATCCTCTTATCGCTTGGATAATAGGTTTTCTTTTCTGTGAACACCTTGGCCGCTCAGATATTTCTGATGCCGTCCACCAACCCCCACCAACAAAACTTCGCTCCTACACATATTGATTTAGCGAAACTAGAATATATTTGTATAGGTAAATATAATCAATTTATGTTGGCGCCTATCCAAATGCCTACGTTCTGTCGACGAGCGCTTTGTTGCTAATATGTTTGCTGTAGGCGCTTTAATATTGTTATCGCTATGAAACCGTTGGCACTGACAAGTCTATCATTTGGATTGATTTTGAGCTTATTGTGCCTGTTATAATAAATACAAGAATTGCTCGTTAAAAGGTATAAGATAGGACATTTTTACACAGATTGACTAAGTCCCACAGTAAGCTCAAGAAGGCTTGTGTTGTGGGTACTTAGATAGCGATATATAGGTATAATATACAAAAACAAAAATACATACTAAACACCCAAGACTTCGACCAAGACACTGACCGTCCTAGAGATAAATCTGTTTATAATTACTCTGTGCCATTGTCTTCCATCTTTATTTACTTCTCGGTTTGCCTTTTAAGGTAGTCTGTCTTAGCTAACTATGCATCGATTTGAATAGAAAAAACCGGTCAAGTGCGAGTCGGACTCGCGTTCCAAGGGTTCCGTACATTAAGTCCGACTCACGCTTGATTGGACATTTCGAATAGGTTTTCCTGAAAGAACTGTTTTGTGTATTTTTTTCATAATTTTAGACCCAGTAGTTTCGGAGATAAAGGGGCCAATGGTCGGACAGACAGACAGACACACGAGTGATGCCATGAGAGTTCCGTTGTTTCCTTTTGTGGTACGGAACCCTAAAAAGTGGGAATGGTCATTATTAACGTCATATTTTCATAGAAGTTTGACATTGTTATACTTTGTTATTAGAAAGTTAATCTCGTTCCGACTCCTATGTTGTCTTCAAAATATTTATCCAATATTGTCCAAAGGTTAATTAAAAAAAGATTTTCCGTTAAATCATTAATATTTAATTACCTATCACTATCGGAAACCGGTTGTTTTAATTAACATAATGATTACATATAATTAATGCGTTTGTTAATAATGTATTATCTACTTAGATACTATTTATGTAAGTACTATTGGGTTTATCTAGGTAATTAATATGGTAATAAAACCTTATCTAAGTACCTATATTATCTTTTTAATACCCTAGCTTTATTAGCTTTTTATTAACCCACTGAGGGGCAGGGGGTCTTTTAGTGCCGTATCTTTGTACCTAAAATTGTTAATACATTTTATTCGACCAGTAGATATCAGACATAGTTATCTACGTGCTTTGAGTTTTACTGTTTATTTATAATTTTTTATCTAGAAAACGGCAGTGTTTTTTAGATATTGTTATTGTAAATAAAGTGTCATTCTCTGGAACTTGCTAACTATGTAGGCAAACAAGCCGCCATATTGAAATTGTCTCTGAGTGATGAATTTACATAGTTAGCAAGTTCCATAGAATATATACTTACCACAATTGCCAAACCTGTACGCTTTATTTTTAGTCAAACCTTTTATTAATGAATACTTCTTTCTATTTCAGGTATGTACGAGACAAAACGGTAATGTTAGCTACTCGTCATCTCGCCCTACATTTTTTGTTATAGGTTTTCTTTCAATCCAGGCAATCCATATGTGTTTGAGTCCAATGTGGTTTGAGGCTTCAAACATCGCAAATATGCGTTTCTATGTAGTAGCAACATATTTGCGGCGTTTGGGGTGGAAATTTTGAAACCCTGGGTGGGGTCCTAGCGCGTGTAGCCTCTATGAGGAGCTGTGCCAAAGCACCTTATAGAGGCTTCTGGTGACCAGAGGGCTGGCCAATATTTTGCCCAGCGTATCAGCATTGCCATCCAGCGGGGCAATGCGGCCAGCCTTCTGGGCACCCTACCGAGCGACTACGACTTAGAGCAAATTTTTTATTTATAAGTTTTTAATTTAAGTGTTATTTATTATGTTTTACAAAAATAAATTACGTTTGATATAATATTATTTTAGAAATTGGATTGCTCATCTGAACGAATTAGGAAGTAACAATAAGGTTTTTTGTGTTATTTGCTAAGTGACATTCATGTTTTCACCGCCACACGTAAATTGGTTTACAGTTACAATTTTGTGACGAATGCAGCCATTTTGTGACACGGATTTTGTGTGACTCAGCGGCCAGGCGTTGTGGACTATTTTACAATAGTTTAGGAAAGTTGTGAAATATTGAACTCTACTACCAATATACTTAGTACTTAAGTAGTACCTACGTAATTTGGATTTGCAAGTCACGCTCGCGTAAATTGGTTTACAGTTACAATTTTGTGACGAATGCAGCCATTTTGTGACACGGATTTTGTGTGACTCAGCGGCCAGGCGTTGTGGACTATTTTACAATAGTTTAGGAAAGTTGTGAAATATTGAACTCTACTACCAATATACTTAGTACTTAAGTAGTACCTACGTAATTTGGATTTGCAAGTCACGCTCGCGCCCATGCGCGTAATAGTTAATATAAACCCTTTAAAAATATTAATAAAATAAAAATAATAAAACGCTTGTTAGGATGTCGCCGTCGACGGATACGTCTGGGAGGACATCATCATCATCATCGTCATCATTTAGAACGTACACATACGAGTATACATAGTTATCATTTTGTAAAGTACAAATGTAACTTTCCTCGTACAAACAACACTCCTAACTGTACATCGGTGGACCTTTTTACAAAAGGCATACGGTCCAGTTAACTGTGGGCGATGGTATTCGAAATTAAAACTCACTTCGCTCGAACGCCAAATTATCTCGACAGAAATGGATATCTACTGTAACTTCGTAACTGTAACTAAATATACCTACGTAAACAAACAGTAGGCATATATAATCAGAAATTGGGTCAACTTGTACCGTACAAGCACTTTCGAGTTCAAAATAAAATAATACCACTACCGTTTACTATAGTCATTGGCCACGGTGATATTTATGTTTAATACTTTAGTGCAGCGGTCAGCAACCCGCGGCCCGCGGGCCGCATGCGGCCCGTGAACCTGTTACTTGTGGCCCGCGAGCCTCCCTGGCTATTTTGTATGTAATATTGACAAACGACAATGTCTGATAAAGTCATAAATATTAACAAAATGCGGCCCGCGTCAACTTCGTTAACTACTATGTGGCCCTTGGCTGCTAAAAGGTTGCCAACCGCTGCTTTAGTGTCTTTAGTACAGTCAGCAGCAAAAGTTGCTAAGCGGGCGAAGTGTTCAGAATAATCTTGACGCGACTTTATTGTTAAGAGAATAAGAGCGCGTCAAGATAATTATGAACACCTCGCCCACTTAGCAACTTCTCCTGCTGACTGTACACGACTAAACGTCTTACGTAATGTATGCACAGATGTATGTCGTATAACGTTACCGCTTTCTTTTCAGCCGACTTTAAAAACTGGCCAAGTGCGAGTCGGACTCGCCCACCGAGGGTTCCGTACTTTTTAGTATTTGTTGTTATAGCGGGAACAGAAATACGTCATCTGTGAAAATTTCAACTATCGAACTATCACGGTTCATGACTTTCATGAGATACAGCCTGGTGAAACTCTGTTCTGATCTGTCACCAACAGACAGACAGACGGACAGTGGAGTCTTAGAGGGGCCCGTTTCACAAAAGCTTGTAACTTGTAATACAAGTGGAAGTCCCTTTCTAACAGAAGCTGTCAAAAAGTGACATCCGCTTGTATTACAAGTTACAAGCTTTTGAGAAACGGGCCCCTGGTATATCAAAATCGCTGCCAACTGAGCTTGGTCTGACTCTAACTCGTTGCCGAGCTAAGCTCAGTGCTCGATTTATCACATGAATCTGTCATTTCCGTAATTAGTATGCTGCTTAATTAGCCGCTGATCGCTAATTGCCCTTAATGGGCCATTATCACGACGAATCCAATCCCATCGACTGTTAGGCCATTGTTACCGTTATCTTTTTTTTACTGTTGTTATTGATTGACTTTTAAGTTTGAAGAGAATGCTGTAAAAGTATATGGCTACTTTATGAATGAATTCTGTTCATAATGAGTCTGTATCCATGAAGATCAATAAATAAATAAATATTAAGTCCTAAGTACTAAGTCCCACAGTCACCACAAGAAGGCTTGTGTTGTGGGTACTCAGACAACGATATATATAATATACAAATACATGGAAAACACCCAAGACTATATCTGTGCCCATCACACAAATAAATGCCCTTAATCGGGATTCGAACCCAGGACCGCGGCTTAACACCCATTAGACCATTAGACATAGAATCAATACTTAATGGCCAAGAAACTAACTTTACGTACTCGTAACTTATATCTAAGTTCTAAGCATTTCTTGCTAAGCTAAGCGTCCATCCATTCCTTCTTTATATCTTCCATTTTGAATCGTGACGTTAAAAAACTCTTAAAATTGGTAAACTAAATGCAATTCTGAGGTGATAACAGAAAATACATTAAATTTACGTCATTATATTTAAATAAGAATTCAATTAAATCATGAATATTCTCCTTTTTCATTTCTCAGTCATCAAAAGCCGGTAATCTACCCATTCAAAACAAACACTAATATCTATTTCTAAGTAGGTCAATCTTATCGTTCGTTCACTCATTCACTCGCTCACTCAGTACCGTCCCCGCTGTCCGTGAGCGCGCACGTAACGCATGCGCGGCGCAACTGTCACTTGTTCGCACAGCTGATTGTCAGTTTAATTCTCTCAGTGTGTTTTATTAATTGTTTTTTTTTTCATTGTGTCAGTGAAGTGTCAAAATGGGCCAGTCTTTTGGAACGACGTCGCACAATGACAGGCATTACCACAGGAAAGAAATAGGTGGGTTGTCTTGGTGATTGTTGTTGTAATAAGTTAATGATATAAGTTGTAGTAGTTTAAGAATGAATTTAAGAGACCTTGTACGATTTGTATAGAAAATGTATGTTAATAAAAATGCAACGCAATTGAGAACCTCCTCCTTTTGAAATATTGAAGTCGGTTAAAAATATGCCTTTTCATGGCTCTTGACTCGATTTGAATTTGAATAGATCAGAGTGAGGGAGTGTCATAATAAAAGTTATATTTTCATAGAAATCTAATAATCTATAATTTAATCATTTATGTCAATAAATGATGATATTGCCATACATACTTTGATGCAAATGCCATGCAGGGTAAGCTTAGTCCAATATCCCTATCATATGTTTTCGTCTTAACTTTGCAATTTTCAAGACACGAAAAGTCAGTGACGATCTACTATTGATTTACCTTTTACTTGTTTATTTGTTTTTCTGTACACGTATTAGGTTTATCAAAACGTCATAATCTTAATCGTACGAACGATCGCAATGAAAATATAACCTAATCCTCTTGTATTAAAGTTATATTTTATCTGTTCACAATTCCTATTGTTTCTCGAATGGTTGCGAGGCTAATTATTATGAAGTTGCGGTAAAGTGGAAAGTAGATGTTTGATAGAAATAGATAATTTGCGATAGACCTTGTGTTGTAGACATAAAGCTGGTTTTCGCTTCACAGCTTATTACAGTCGCCATCAGATATATCAGAGCGGCCGAGTTGCTCAAAAATATCTGAATACTCATTCTAAAGCCTTGTGACCTTGGCCGCTCCGATACATCTAATTCTAAAGGCGATTGTATAACTAGATTTGCTGAAAAGAAACATTAACAATTTCGATGCCAAAAATTGTGTCCATAATGTTCTAATTCTAAGTCATTATTCCTTTAGATCATTATCAGACTAAATCCATCATGTTTTTATTTTTTAAGCCGTGGAAAAGTATAATACATAGATACGTATAGTCTGTCAAGCTGGATATGTCAGTAGCAATGTAAAGCAAACTAAAGTATGGTATCCCTAGGAAACGAACAAAAGCAGCAATGTACCGACGAACAACGATGAAACGTAAACAAATCAGTTCCACAGATAAGATATAAATGACACGCGATTTTCGAACAGTTCAAACGTAGTGTTGCTTACCCGCAATTTTTCAAATTTGCCGCCTTTTTCTACTGACAAGATTTACTCGACCAACTATATCTTGGAAAACATAGCCTGGAGTTAGATAAAAATATGAACAAAACGTGTCTTTGCTAATTTAATTTGTCTTCACAGACACTGCTTCTAGTCTTATTTTACTTATAAATTTAGCTCACCTTACGTGTCACCTGTAGGATAAACGTAATTTAGACTTAGGTATTTGTTATTTGAATCCTGTTGACTTATTGCTTAAGTAAGTCCTTAAGGGGCTCTCCCACGCCAATGACCTTCGATCTGATCCCTTAGTTTTTTAATGTTTTTTGTAGCTTATCATATTAACAGCAACGGCTTTAAACAATATAGTATCCCATATTTATTTCAAAATTCATAGTCTTTGAGATATTTGGCATCAAAGTTAATCAATTTTGGGCCAAAGACCGGTTTTCTGGCCATAACTTTTGTGTTAATTAGTTTAAAATTAAAATCCTAGACACGTTTTTCGAGACTTCAAACTCTTCAAAGACGAACACAAATATGTAGATTTCGTATATCTAAGATCCTTCACAGCAATCTAGTTACGAAAAAAGTGTTTTTTAGACAATGTATAAAAAAAAACATAAAAAATAAGTATTAATTTTTTTTCAAAATCCGGTAGACAAAAATGGAGATAAAAGATTGAAGAACCGATAGCCCCCTGGCTTATAAATCTATCTGTAGTGCAAATGTAGTAGATACGATTCAAAACTTGTCAAAAATCGATGACAACCGCATGTAGCCCCTTAATATAGATTAGTAAACCTTAACTTAAAGTTTATAAATAAATAATCTGAATCTGAGTACGGTAGGTATCCAGGTATATCAGACGGTATGTAGTATTTACTCATAACATATACCTATTTGTTTTGATCTCATCTCAGGAAATTGGCCTATAATGTTTACAGATAACGTACGTACATTAAGTGATATTGAAGTGAATACATACCCTAATAAAGCTTAAAATAAAGTAAATATACAGTATGTTAAAGAAGTAAATAGAATTAAAGTAATGCCCAATAGCTAAATTACGGTTTGACTTAACGTGGTTTTAATTCAAAATGGAAATAAAATGGCTTTATTGTACGTAATCACATTGAACACTACATTTTAACTTATTCACAGTACACACACTTATTTCTTTCGTTTTTATTAACATGCATATAAATAATTACTAAGGCCCACTTGCAACATCCCACTAACCCAGGGTTAAGCGGTTAAACCGTTAACCTAGTGTCAAATTGTACTGGTAACCATGGTAACTCCATGTTTAACCGGTTAACCCCGGGTTACCGGGGGCCCACTTGCAACAGGGCCTAAGAAGCTTAAATTTAAGTTAAACTTACAGTGATTCTTTAGTTTAACTCATACGTCCTTAGGTCGCTTCTCAAAGAGCCTAACCTTAAAATACCTAATCAAAAACTAGTTCTAGGCATTTTAAGTAAAACGAATACAAATATAGGATGAAAAATCGTCACTAAAATAGAGGTCAAGTGAATGACTTGATAACATTATTGTCAGTAGGCGTATTCTGATTGTAATAACAGGTTATGTATAGTATGTATTTGATCTGTACTTGTTATGAATATGATCTATCAGTGTCAAAAGTGACGTGTATGGTTGAAGAAATCTCACATTATCCATAACAAATCCATAACCTGTTATTATGTTACGAATGGAAACATCTGACGAAATATTTGAACGTCAACTGAGGGTCCTTTTATTGAATAATCCACTTTATTCAGTAAATGAGTATATGACTTTGACATTTGAAATTGTAAATTGAATCGTGTAAATTTGACATGTTCTCATTTATTGATATTCAACGTAATGTATACCATATTTATTGTATTTAGAACATGACGATCATTAAGAGATACTCGTACTTAGTTATTCCCGTATTTTGTTTTGACATGAATTGATAAAATTGTTGACAGAAGATTGATTATTTTTAAGACATTTTTAATTTGTATCTAATAAATAATATCATGTTAATGTTAATGACGATCATAATATAAATTCATGTAGATTAGTTTAGCATAATTTATAATGTAATTTCATATTATGAGAATAAATATCTAAATCTAAATCTAAATCTAAATCTATAATCAGAATACGCCTCAGTGTCTATTACATTTTTAATATTTTTATTGATATTTATTTATTTTATTGATTTATTTATTTAGAAATTTAATTCAGGCAACAAGGCCCATATTACAAATACCTTACAGACTAACATACATATGTATTTTATAAACTTAAAACTAAACACTAGTTATTTAGTCGATAAAACGGCGTGGCTCCGTTGCATCGGCTGCTCCTGTGTCGGATTCGGCAGTTTGCCCCGGAACCTCCGAAACACGACACCCTTCGGCCAGAAGTCGGCGCACTCGATGGTCCCCTGCAGCGGCCGCGGCACGCGCACCACAAAAGAGTTGAAGTGCACGTAGTGGCGCGATCGAAGCCGGAACACCCTCAGCGTGTAACCGGTCTTTTGGTGGTACATGGTACAGTCGTATCTATTTATAGTAGATATACATTGCAAATTGCCGGCTGATTGTGGGTTGTGATACTTGTGATGTCCTCCTTTGATAACAAACTTCTATAATTAGTTGATAACACTCCCTATCTTCCTCGCGTTATCCCGGCATTTTGCCACGGCTCATGGGAGCCTGGGGTCCGCTTGGCAACTAATCCCAGGAATTGGCGTGGGCACTAGTTTTTACGAAAGCGACTGCCATCTGACCTTCCAACCTAGAGGGTAAACTAGGCCCGTATTGGGATTAGTCCGGTTTCCTCACGATGTTTTCCTTCACCGAAAAGCGACTGGTAAATATCAAATGATATTTTCGTACAAAGTTCCGAAAAACGCATTGGTACGAGCCGGGGTTCGAACCCGCGACCGCGGTGGGGGGATGCGCGGGGTACTGGTGAATTAGTTGATAACACTATGATTGCAAAACAACAATACGATGCTTAATGCGAATTGCGGATATAGGTGTATGTAAATAAACAAATGAATTGTATAATATTGTTTTCATTGAAGGGTAAATTGAAGAAATAAACATATTACCAATGGATCTGTACCCTCACCATGAGTTTTACGCGGCCTTAATTGCGTCAACTAAAACTACACTCAAACGGACTGTATCCCGCTTGCAACGAAGTCAGTACGAAGGAGATCAGTCAGATCAGTCAGGGGGGTCAGTGAGTTAGTTTACGCAGTCGCTAGCAAATATGTCAATGTCAAACCCGTGGTATGGGTACCCCATGCATAATAATTGCATTCTTATTATTAAAATAATAATGTAGTAGTAGTAGTACATAGTAATCACTTTATTGTACACAACACAGATTTACATAAAATTTACAGAAATAAAGGTACAAAGGCGAACTTATCCCTATAACTCCTATAAGGGATCTCTTCCAGTTCCAGCTAACCTTAAAATAATAATGTATGTATATGTACAGAGTTTTTTAAGGACCCTAAATCAAATACAGGTTGTGTTTTTCGATGTTTAGCAATAGCCTTGTGAAACAAATCTTTTAAGTAACAAGTTAAAGGAGAAATATGATAATACTTAGGCCACGGTAAGGTCATATCGCTCTTATCACATTACCTTTGGCGGTAGAACGAGATTTTCAAAAGTTAGTGAGTGTCAATGTGTAGTCAGTAAATTAAACATGTGTTTGGAAATCGACAATGACCTGTTAGCAATTTACATTTTACATTGTTTTCTATACAAATATAATTAACGTGTTTATTTTCACAATTCATTAGCGTTTTTCCATCCCTTTATTATTATTATTACTTAAATATAATCAACTTCTATAAAGATATTGGGTTCGTATGTATTTATTTTAAACAAGCTTTTATTAGGTCGACCTGTATGTATGTAATGGAATCTTGCAAGTTAAATTTGATCCACTTCCCGGTTTCCGATTGAGCTGAAACTTTGCATACACATGTAAGTCGGGTGACAATGCAATATTATGGTACCATCGAGCTGATCCGATGATGGAGACAGGAGGTGGCCATAGGAACTCTGTGATGAAACAACGCAACCTAATTGTGTTAGGGGTTTTTAGAATTGTCTCGATGAGTATTAGTTGTCTGTCGTAAGAAAAGTACAGTCAGCGATAAAAGCTTGTACCAAAAATGATTTTTTTGCAATAACTTATTTATCTACATAAACATATTTACGTAGGTTTGGTATTACTAAAATAATAATAACCTCGATTAAATTATGTCCTCAAAATATTTTTCTAATTTTTTCGGTGGTTCGTTATTGCGTCGAAAATCTGCATCACTTAGAGAGAGTCTGTGAGACTTGACTTGAACCATTTTATAAAAAATTAGCGACCCGCCCCGGCTTCGCACGGGTTAACAAATTATACATAAACCTTCCTCTTGAATCGTTGCGTAGTTTTAAAGATCTAAGCATACATAGAGACAGACAGCGGGAAGCGACTTTGTTTTATACTATGTAGTGAATTCCCATAAACTAAAATATTTTTTTGCCATGCATGTGCCTAAAGAAAATAAAATGTCACACTTGAGTGAGATGGGCTTAATCCTGTTCACGTCTCCTGAATCACCCTGTATACCTATATTCTTTGTGGGTTACACACAGGGCTATAACCGCGAAAATCGCGCAAATTGCGAGCATTTTTCTCTGTCACTCTAATTACGCCTTCATTGGAGTGAAAGAGAAAGATCCCCGCAATTTGCGATTTTCGGTTTTCGCGGTAGCCCCTCGGTTCCGTTGACCGCGGGTAAAGGACTCCCGTGAACCCGCCGCCGTGCCAATGCCAGCGGGCCGTGCCAACTGGATTGTAAACAGATTAGCTCTACTTGCGCCTACGCATGTATCTAAAAGTGCCAGAAAAAGTGCTATTTAGCATGCTATATATTTTACCGGTAGTTGATTATCATCATCTTGATATACTCTCATGGTATATAGTGAAATATGTTAGCTGCCATTGGGAAGGTTCGTTACGACTGTTACGAGTATGGTGCAGTTGGAAGAGCACCGTGGTGTCTCTGGGTGTCGATTCCGAATCTCGGCCAAAGGAGACTTTTTAAATATCTATTTCTTTTATTTCAAAACTTCTCGTTATTTGTTAATCTTTTCCTAAAATTTTTGAACATAATAAAATAGACGAAACTTGAATTTTTGCCATGCACTTAATGAGAAGTCAGACAGAGCTGTTAGTTTTTTTTTAATTGATGATACAGGAAAAGAATCAAGGTAAAAAGTGCCGGAAGATGAAAGAATTTCTGCACCAGTGGTTCCCTCACCAGTTATATTGCAAAGTAATCACCATCTTACCCAAACCTGATTAGATAATCGAATCGAAAATTTTGTATATCGTTTTTTTTAACATAGTTAATTAATAGAGTCGGCCGGACAAAACCTACCCTTTTTCTTTAGCTCGTGTCACTACATATAGGCGCATGACACTATTCTCCGATGCTCCCTCCGATGTTTGAGCGAGACAACGCTATGCATGCGCATGTGACGCGCGACGTTCGAATCGGATGCAGTGTGCCATGCGCCATAACACGAGTAAATTTCACAACTCGCCTACAAAAGTCATTGTTTTTATAACAAATTTTATCTAAATTACTTACTTCATTAGTCATGTTTTTACCGCTAATAAGTCTGAGTCAGGTTCTGAGAAGAAATCTGAATGCACAAAACACTTGATGGAGATGTTTTATGTTTGTTGTTCATAGAGATTTTCATATACTCTGTTTTTGCTTGGTGAACATAAATTGTGAGTACCTATCTTAATTTATGTTTTATGATGATTGTTTGTAAACGTTTGGAAAATATGTTTATTTTTATGAATGAGATCATATGTGACGTTATCTATGAAAGGGACCTTATTGTCGATGGCGCTTATGCCATTATTAACGATGCTTCCGTAATAAATACAATGCCGCGCGACTCTGTGCGGCGTAAGCGCCATCGACAATAAGGACCCTTTTCATAGATAATGCCCCATATTGGGTATTCGTGTGCCAAGGATAACCTCGACCTTTATGTGTATCTTATCACAAAGAGCATTGACAATTAATAGTTACGACATACTAAGTAATCGTGCACTTTTTATGTGCTCTTACTAACCCGTATTTTACTCAGGCGAGCTCCAAAGTTAACTAGACCTCGACTAACACGCCGCACCTACTAATATGATAATTTCTAACCACTCACTTAGCTGCAAGGCACTAAAATATTCAGCTTCTTTTAAGTACTTCAAGTGAGTTACATAATTTGCGCTGCTTATACCGTACATAAGTGTACACAATGTTGTGTTAAAAGAAGCAAACACGTCCAAAAGGTTCAAAGGCAAACAAATGACTTTCAAAGGAAACCAAGCAAAGACAGAGAAAGAAATCTGTTTACAATTTCAACTAAAGTAGAGAAAAAGAAATCTAAGGAAATGGCGAGCTTTTGTTTTGGAGGCCAAGACTCATTTTGGGTCATCGCGCCAGCCAAGTAAGTAAGTAAGGAAATTGACGTACAACATACAAAGACAAACATACATTCAAAACATTACCGTTTCTTCGGCAGTATGGTAAAAAAAGCAATAAACCGCACTTTTAATTGCTACTAGGAAATTCATGATGCAGTAAACAAGCAGGCAGTCTTATCATCAAAAGCGATCACTGCTGAATTAATTAATTAAAGCCGATGACTTCATTATACGGATCCCTGCTGCGCCCAGCTGGCTGACAGAAGGGGTCTTTTTATAATGCTCATTTGCTTTTAAAATATATGATGTCAAGTCACACGAAACAAGGAAATTTGTGTGTTCTTGTTTCACTAAGGGTTACAATTTGTATTGTAAGTATATGTAACCATAAAAACCCGTATTTTATTAAAATTCATTTCCCCAGTCAAAACTAGTTTTACGTATCGCCTTAGCCAAAACGCATTTCATTTTCAAATGAAAATATTTTCATAATAAGTATAATAACGCATTTTTTCACTAAACTAGTTTTCTGTTAGGCCTCGGTGAAAACTAGTTTTAACTGGGATTTTATAAACGAATATAATGCACGAACGGTAATGCAATAAACGATTGTGATTATAAAAAAAACGTATGTGCGTGTTTTGCTATTTCAGTCAGTCTCGGTACAAAAAGTCCTGAGGTTGACTGAATTAGCATGACAAATACGAACGTTTCCGAAATAATACGATGGAAAACAATTATGCACTTCATCTCTGTATTTTATATTAAAGGAAAAAATGGAAAAAGTTACGCTTCAGGCAGGACTTGAACCCGCATCCTCCATAATCCGTGTGTTGCTCTTAACCAATTGAGCTACGGAAGCCTACCAGGACATCGCAAATCTGATTCTGAGGATTGTGGAGGATGCGGGTTAAGTCCTGCCGGAAGCGTAACTTTTTCCATTTTTTATTTGGAATATCGCTCCATTTGGAATATCACTCGCAGACGTATCTGCTTGTTAAAATTTTTATTTTATATCTCTGTAATCAGTTAATTGTGTTTATCTAGACTCTAGAGGTATTTCACCTCTAGTTCTACGTTTGCACTTAAGTCAATGCGGTCCAATCTGAGTAAATCAAATATTGACGTACCTAACATAAGTACATACATACACCTACACTCTACTGTCAGTTAACATCTGATTTACTGGTGAAGCGTCAGATAGGTAGGGTATATCCCCGGCTGTTTCAACGAACAATTATGAATTATTTGTAAAATATGACTCTTTATTTAATTTATTTCTTAGTAATCGTTTATTTTATTTAATCTCTATTTCATATGGATGTATGTAAACTGTCTAAGGTTCTAAAATGGCCGTGGTTTTTCTTTTTTCTTCAAATACTTTTGTTATAAGAGTTCTTCATTTCCCACTATTCGAAGGTTGTCTGGAAGAGATCGAAGATTTCCTGTTGTTACCTGACTTTTTTTAAGTAAGTTCTTTGTTAGTTACATTTTACTTTTTGTTTCAATAAAGAATACTTACCTACTTCACCATCGATCAGTAGGTACAGTCGAATTCACAAACATGTCTATAATGTAATTTATAATGTAATGCTATATTATGAAAATAATTTTAATCTAAGATGTTTGTGAACTAGACTGTACAAACTTACAAAGTATACAACAAAACCAAAGCATAGCAACAGCACAAGCAACATTAGTCAGTCGTAGTTACATTGTTAAATAACAAAAGACGGTGTTTAAACCTAGTCAACCGATAATATCAGATCACGTCCGAAGTCAATGCCACGGCCAAGGTTGCCTCTGATTAAAAACGTTCAAGCGATCTATCCATCTTTACCATTCTCGAAACATCTACTCGATTAATCTCGTCGCCACCAGAGTTGAGGTCACGCATACATCATCATCAGCCCTTTATCGCCCACTGCTGAGCATAGACCTCTTTTCTAATACGCCACTTGTTCCGGTCCTGAGCTAATCTCATCCGGAAGTGATCCGCAACTCGCTATCATGCCAATGTCGTCCACCCAACGAACCAACGGACGTCAGGCCACAGAATAAGTAATAGTATTATCACAGAACGGCCAGGCAACGCAATTGATCCACCTATAATCAGTCACCAACACTATAGGTGGGGTCACACACCTGTGGGGTATCTTCTGTCAATTGTCAACTCTAGTATCGCCCCACAAATACCAATAGATGGCATTACTATGGCCCATTCCTAACTACTAGTGTAACTTGTGTGCATCGCTTATGCTGGTTCTACATCGCGCTTACAGAGTTTCGAATGTCGGTTGCACATATATAGGTATCACGTCAAACAACTATCACTGGACTTTGGTCCCCAGGCACATCACCCTCATTGATAGTGATATTTCGATTACCGATATTACCTAATGTTAGTAAATAAAATATGTATGATTGGAGATCAAATATATATTGGCCTGAATGTCAGCAGAGGCTTTATCACAATTTATCACTCTCATTACTAACCAAACACAAGCGAGTTTGAAGCCTCAGGTGAACTGATTTAAATGCACAATGTTTACATACAGTATTACAGTTCATGTCACATTTCAAGGTCTCCATTACACTGGCGACAATGAATTCTAGTCGCCAGCAGACGCCTAGCAATGGGAATAAACCGAAAAAACGGCCAGTTTCTATAATGGAGCTTGTGGTTTTTCACATTTTGCATTTCAATGAAGGTTTGGTCGCGAATTCGAAATGAGGCAGTGCTATTGAGATTGAGATACTGTCGGTTACCAGGAAATACCAAGTCGGAATACTTATGAAGAAAATTTACAAATGGAATTGTATTAAAAACGTATATTAATTATACGAATAGGACTATCTGTGCATTTTAACATGTTGATAAAAATTACGGTACATGAGCATAATATGACACACATATTGCGCGGTACGAGTAGTGTGCGACGCATTTTTATCAAAATAAAATAAGTTTTTAAATGGGACTTATCCCTTGGATTCTGGTATGTTTATTCAATTTCCGTTTATGAACCGGTTACCTCGTATTGACTTTTCGTAACTCATCTCATCAAAAGTTTTAGACTTCTTGTTATTATTTTGCTTGGGAAATTTGAGGGTCGATGAACTTATAGAAGTTGTTATTGTTTGTATACGTTATAAATAGACTCCATATATAATTAGAAGATTTTAGTTTATTATTGTTGATCTCATAACTCTTTGGGTTTATGCTTTTGGAGCCACAGTCGAACGCCCTGATTAAACCGGCCTCACTTGATCAGTCGGGCTAGCACATGATTGGCGCGACGGTATCTCGCGGCGAGATAGACTACCCGTCCCTCTTTTATTTATATAGAAAAAGACGGGTAGTCTATCTCGCCGCGAGATACTGTCGCGCCAATCATGTGCTAGGCCTACAGCATCGGTTTTATAGAAAAAAATCATAGCATATAACTTTCAAGTCTGAAAGTGTCCTCGTGATTAAACCGCTGAACCGATTTCGATGAAATTTGGTATGGAGACGGTTTGAGTCCCGGGCAAGGATTCACTTAATACCCTTTTCAATATAAATGTCTCTCTAGAATTGTCTGGCTCCCATCTTACAACGATTCCATTTCATTATACAAAATAATACAGAATACACGGACGTATTCCAACATTTACATATAAAATTTAAATAAACCACAGAAACTATTTTCCTATTCGATTATTCACATACGTTGTACTACGATACAAACTCCGCATTTTCTATGTATTGGCCTTCCGCTAACCACTTTGTTCATTCTTCTATTTGCCTCTCTGCCGCTCCAATGCGCAATCTGTATTACTCAATTGAGAGGCATATAACAAAATGTAGTTTTTTAATTAATAATAGTCCTGTGTTCACTTTCGTGGTCTCCTCATGTTGTATGTGACTGACAACAAGGTACCCAGGCCAAATATATAAAAAAAACGATTTTCTTTCATCATCTTCCTCGCGTTGTCCCGGGATTTTGTCAAGGCTCATAGCCTGGGGTCCACTTGGCAACTAATTCCAGGAATTGGCGCCGGCACTAGTTTTTACGAAAGCGACTGCCATGTGACCTTCCAACCCAGAGGGGAAACTAGGCGTTATTGGGATTAGTCCGGTTTCCTCACGATGTTTGCCTTCACCGAAAAGCGACTGGTAAATATCAAATGATTTATCGTAACATAAGCTTCGATCAACTCATTGGTATCGAGTCGGGGTTTGAACCTGCGACCTCCGGATTCGGAAATTCGATTTTCTTTAAGTATATACAATTATTTCTGTCTCTACTCAACTTAGTACCTACACCTACATTACTCAACTTAGTAATTACAATATGAAGACAAAGTTAAAAGCAAATACTAATTTCGAAAGTCGATTTCACTTTTCGTTGAATAGCGACGACAAAGGATATCAATTAATCAAAGAGGATTGCTATATTTACAAAGACTACAAACTACTTTTTTATACATAGACCACTATACTTCTTGCTTCCTAATATACCTGATTTGTATACATCAAGGTATCAAATTATACTGGAATTGAATGAACTGTCGAGTATATTTGTGAATACAGGTGAGTTTAGGAGGCCAGGACCCTTGGACGACCTTTAAGTAATATATTCATGTAACTGTAATCCCGAATATGGAGGTTTTGGCAGAATAGATTAGAACTTTCCACAAGGGTTACCTGCGGTAGAGGTTAAAGGGATTTTTTTACATTAGTAGTAAGTACATATGTATTTGTAATGTTAAAGTTAGCAGTGGATGGATTTTAAAAACATTTCTGGGGCCAACTGAAGCATGTTTGACTGACCATGAGACTTAAAAATTATACGAGCTCAGTTGGCTTATAAATAGGCATGGAACAAAAGTAGACATACACTGTTTCCCGAATATCCCTAAAAAAGAAAAGAAGGCGTATTCTGATAATAATAACAGGTTACGAATTTGATCTGGATTTCAAGTGACGTTTGTGGTTGAAAAATGTGCTTCAAGGGTATAGTTGCCTCTACCACTAAACGCTAGAATATGCCAAACGAATAGACGATTTTCGAAATTCAATTTTCTATTTAAGTAGGTCCAGGGACCGGAACCGGTTACCTTAACCGGGGTTTTTCATAGGGTTATTTTAGAAGTGGTTATAAAAACCCCTACCATAACGGTAACCGTCTGATAAGGTAACACTTTGATTCGGTAACCGTATCAGATCGAGTTAACCCCTGTTACCGGTAACCGAAATAAAAACCCAGTCGATTCTGTTACCTCATAATAAGGTTTTGAACCAGTTCAAACGATTGTAATCTTTACGCAGACTTAAATTCAACTCATTATTGAATAACCGTGGTTGGCATGGGCGGTCTATGAAGCCTCCAGCACAAACAAGTTTTTTTGCCGGTAACTTCGCTTATTGTCAATTCAAACAATATTGCACTTTGAGTCCTTAAGCTAAAGTTGAAAACATAAGTGAGCGATTACAGTATTATTTTGGAGCGACAGCCGCAGGCAGCGTGGTTATTCCTTTGTTTATCTTTATACCTGTGTGTTCCTATTGTTGTGTTTCGGAGCAATTCTAGTTTAGAAATGTTTAGAAAAGGGGTTGCAAGTAAACAACATCCTATCCTAGTAATATCTGCTATTATTTACATAGTTATATTTTATGCTACTTAGATTATTATTTTTATTTTCGGGTTCACACTTGGTATGTACCTACAGATTAAAGACTGATTTAAAGAAAAATTTTTACCTAACTAGTAATTTTACTGGTACATAGTTAGGTATAATTTATCTTTAGATTCCAGAGAATAGAGATAGAGTGATTAAAAAAAATCACTTTGTGATAAAGATACATGCGCTAGTGGATTGTGGTAGATATTTTACCATTGTTAACAAATGACATATGTACTAGTTATTACGAGCTTATTTTATAATAAGCAATTAAAGTCTATTCTTTATCCGGTAGACTAAAATGACATTTCACAGTATGAAATGAAATGACACATGATGTTCATTCATACTATGAAATGTCATTTTAGTCTACCGAATAAAAAAATAGACTTTAGTTTAAAATGTTTTCATATGCGGTGAGTTTGTATGAGCTAAAAGCCGTAATTTACCTTGTACCGCTTAATGCAGCGATCAGAAAATATATATCTATAGCAGTGATAAATAAACTTATTTTAATACTTCAAATCTTTCATTAATACCAGAATTCATTATATTTATTGGGTATCTATAACATTGCTAGGTGAAATAGTTTTGTTTAAATTAAATAGATACATACATACTTAGTAAGCAGTGTTGGTCATTCAAGAATAAAATCATTATTTAAATAAGAATTCCTAAGAATAAAATCATGTTGATTTTATTCCCGTCAAAATTATTTAAATAAATTTGATCGGAAATAATTAATATGTGAAAAAATTGAATAACAATAATTCTTAATCAAATAAATGTAATCCCATCAAAAACATTACATGTAAAAAGGTGCAAGTCTCGCAACGCTTTTACTACAAAAAAGTTTTGAGATGTAATGTGAAACCAAGTCGGTTATTTTAATCAGTGCCAGGGGGTGTTAAAACCGTATCAATAAGATATCTTTAATTTGTAATACGTATAATGACTTGGCCATCGCACGGCTGCATAATGGCAAAAGGATCATCGTCACCTATTAAAATAATTCTAATTGAACATAACGCTAGCGCTAATTGCAGTTTGAGCATTACACATATTTACGAGTACGGTACGAGTAAAGCATTATGTGCGATTGCCAAGTCATTATATGTATTACAAATTAAAGATATCTTATTGATACGGTTTTAATACCCCCTGGCACTGATTGAAATAACCGACTTGGTTTCACATTACATCTCAAAACTTTTTTGTAGTAAAAGCGTTGCGAGACTTGCACCTTTTTACATGTAATGTTTTTTTAAGGGATCTCATCTCTTTTTGTAGGCAGTCCTTCTTTTCGGGTACTCATACCCATACTATGTATACACATATCATAACTAAATATATCTTCATTTATGAACTGCAACAGTAAATTTGTAATATCATATATTTATATGGGATTACAAACTTACTTATGCAGTTCTTAGATCTTTAAAACGTGAGTGATATTGCAATATTTTTAGGTGTACCCTTTATGTGGCCATTAAACCCTAACTCTGTACCAAATTTCAGCTCTCTGAGTTTATGGGAAGTACTAGTTCTATTCTGATGATCATGAGTGAATGAGTGTCATAAATGCGAAACTTTGCTTTCGCTTAACTTCGGAACTAAATGACCTACAGACTTGAAATTGGATTTTAAGTATGTGATTATAACTTACTGGATGACGAAAATTTCTGCGTTCTGGTCTTATCCAGAGGTTCTCAAATAGGGGCCTGAAAATGCGGCGAAATGGTTCCAGTAAAGGATGGTACGGCAGTGTTTGCTTCGCGCTCGACTTGGCGGGGGCACTGCCGTGCCCCAAGATCATGATTTTATATTCTAAATAATATTCCTAGATTAAACATGCAGTCTGGGTGCCGTATAGGCGTTACGTATAGATAGAAGTAAATTAGACAAGAAACTACTATGTTTCTTGTCTAATTTATACCTGATTTTATGCAATAAAATCTTACAAATTTAATTTACTGCCGCATAGTCTTGGTATTGGACGATACCCGTATTTCTTTTAATGTGATCTAAATCATCAGGTACAATTCAGCTGCTATGAATAAAAAAAACCGGCCATGTGCGAGTCTGACTAGCGCAGGAAGGGTTCCCCACCATTACGCAAAAACCAACAAAAAAAATAACGTTTGTTGTATGGGAGCCCCACTTAGATATTTATTATATGCTGTTTTTAGTATTTGTTGTAATAGCAACAATAGAAATTCATTATTTGTGAAAATTTCAACTGCCTAGCTATCATGGTTCATGAGATACAGCCTGGTGACAGACAGATGGACAGCGGAGTCTTAGTAATAGGGTCCCGTTTATACCCTTTGGGTACGGAACCCTAAGAAAGATGTTTTTAAAGGTAGGATAAGGAATGGCTCGATATGGTGTATTCCTATTTCTCCCCGCCGGGCACAGATGGGAATAGGCGCTTCATTTAAATCATTCCCATATGTCCCCGCCTCATGTATCGCGGCGGTCACGTTGGGCAGGAACAAATGGGGAAAATACTCATGTTTATTTTCTGTTTTCGAATTATGTTTAGTATGTGGTTTCAGTGTCCGAGTTACTACCAAGACTTATGGTGTTTTTAAAAGTTCTTCTGATATTTAAAATTTGCATTTATTATTTAGACGGAAATTAACAGATATTAATATCGTTTGACACAACGCTTGCCGCACGTGTTTAGCAAATGCTGACAAAGAATTCACCACGCCACGACTTAATCCTATTGTTATTACCAATGAGTAATAAATGACGGTCTCAAGTGGAAACACGCCTGCAACTTTCTGCAAATCTAGTGATAAGCGTAGGACTCTTTTCTTACCTGCAGTAATTTACTATCTCATTCACTTTCCGTAGGTGTGAAAGAGATAGCACACGTATGACCTCAAGGCTGATAGGAATCATAAACAAAATACATACATACTTAATACGCAAAGAAATATACATTGAACCATCATAATTATAATTTCGCAGTTTACTTTATATGTAGCTTCATTATAAAATTATCATCACCGTTTCGAAGACTTCAAAAAATGTACCTATCTATCACAATAAAATCTTTTACGCTAAAAAAAAAATTCAAATCAATCCGACCATTGAAAAGAGGGGTGAAATTGAAGTGGATTATGTATTGTATATTTAAACACGTATCATCGTTGTTTCTTATTTATTAATAAAGAATACATGTTTTTGGTGCAAATCTAAATAGAAAAAGTCACACTCTTTTAATATGTCAATGTTTTAAATGTATAAAATCAATATAACTAAACGGAGAAGGTTTTAATACCGAACATTCATTTTACTATCTATCTATAGTTAACATTCTAATTGAATAAAACGTTATTTAGAATAATCCTACACCTGGAATAAATATTCCGTTTTTTATTTTTCATTTAATAAAATAAAAGTGACATGATTTATTAACTTTTATTTTATTCTAAAATAACGAGTGTAAGAATTATTCTTATTCAAACCGATTGGAATAAGAATAAAATGTATGTTCTTATTCTTCTTCTTATTCAAGTTATTTTTAGTCCAACTCTGAGACTTGAGACTTAGTATGCTTTTTACATTCCAACAAAACTTTCTTCTCCAATTCACGGGATTTTTTTAAACCCGAAAGAGTAAAAGGAATTAAGTAGTAATGTATGTAGTATAAAAATGCAAGCTATATCAATATAAGCCAGAAACCCAGAACGCCTGAATTAAAACTTGGGAACATTTAACTATATACCTAAAGGAAAATACGTCAGGTCTTCTAAATGTTTAATAGAGTAAAAAAAAATGTTTAACAATAAAATTAAATAAATAAATGCTTATGACAAAAATTAATGAACAATGGTTAGGTTATGTTTAATAAACAAAATTAATAAAATTAAAAAAATAAATAAAATAAATAAAATAAATAAAATAAATAAAATAAATAAAATAAATAAAATAAATAAAATAAATAAAATAAATAAAATAAATAAAATAAATAAAATAAATAAAATAAATAAAATAAATAAAATAAATAAAATTAATAAAATTAATAAAATAAATAAAATTAATAAAATTAATAAAATTAATAAAATTAATAAAATTAATAAAATTAATAAAATAAATAAAATAAATAAAATAAATAAAATAAATAAAATAAATAAAATAAATAAAATAAATAAAATAAATAAAATAAATAAAATAAATAAAATAAATAAAATAAATAAAATAAATAAAATAAATAAAATAAATAAAATAAATAAAATAAATAAAATTAATAAAATTAATAAAATTAATAAAATTAATAAAATTAATAAAATTAATAAAATTAATAAAATTAATAAAATTAATAAAATTAATAAAATTAATAAAATTAATAAAATTAATAAAATAAATAAAATAAATAAAATAAATAAAATAAATAAAATTAATAAAATTAATAAAGTAAATAAAGTAAATAAAGTAAATAAAGTAAATAAAGTAAATAAAGTAAATAAAGTAAATAAAGTAAATAAAGTAAATAAAGTAAATAAAGTAAATAAAGTAAATAAAGTAAATAAAGTAAATAAAGTAAATAAAGTAAATAAAGTAAATAAAGTAAATAAAGTAAATAAAGTAAATAAAGTAAATAAAGTAAATAAAGTAAATAAAGTAAATAAAGTAAATAAAGTAAATAAAGTAAATAAAGTAAATAAAGTAAATAAAGTAAATAAAGTAAATAAAGTAAATAAAGTAAATAAAGTAAATAAAGTAAATAAAGTAAATAAAGTAAATAAAGTAAATAAAGTAAATAAAGTAAATAAAGTAAATAAAGTAAATAAAGTAAATAAAGTAAATAAAGTAAATAAAGTAAATAAAGTAAATAAAGTAAATAAAGTAAATAAAGTAAATAAAGTAAATAAAGTAAATAAAGTAAATAAAGTAAATAAAGTAAATAAAGTAAATAAAGTAAATAAAGTAAATAAAGTAAATAAAGTAAATAAAGTAAATAAAGTAAATAAAGTAAATAAAGTAAATCAAGTAAATCAAGTAAATCAAGTAAATCAAGTAAATCAAGTAAATCAAGTAAATCAAGTAAAAAAAGTAAATAAAGTAAATAAAGTAAATAAAGTAAATAAAGTAAATAAAGTAAATAAAGTAAATAAAGTAAATAAAGTAAATAAAGTAAATAAAGTAAATAAAGTAAATAAAGTAAATAAAGTAAATAAAGTAAATAAAGTAAATAAAGTAAATAAAGTAAATAAAGTAAATAAAATAAATAAAGTAAATAAACTAAAATTAATACAATAAATACAATAAATAAAATTAATAAAATTAACAAAATTAATAACAAATAAAATAAATGAAATAAGTAAAATAAACAAAATAAAAAAATAAACAAAATAAGTAAAATAAACAAAAATAAGTAAAATAAACAAAAACATTAAAATAAGCAAAATTAAGAAAATTGACAAAAATAACAAAATAAACTATTATAAAATATGTAGTTAATTTATTATTAACAATTTTTCTTAGTATTTGACTGACGGCACATCACTAAATACGAATGTAGCAAACCAATAAGCAACCGATAATAAAGGTTACCATAACTGAATAAAAACCGGTTAAAAACCCCTAACAAAAACCCTAACGCGATGGGGTTTTGAGATTAACTCGGTTAACGGTTAAGGTTACCGTTTCAATAAGCTTACCGTTACAATCAGGTAACAGTATGATAGGGTTACCGAATGATAAGGTAACCGAATTGATTGGGTTACCGAATGGATAGGATTAAGCGTAAAGAGGGGTTTTCCGGTCCTTGAGTAGGTCTGATTTTTAGCGAAACCAAGTTAGGTACGGTCAAGGAATTTAATTCAGTACCATTTCATACCTTGTCACAGTGACAATAGTATGAAGTCCCTAGCGACTTTCATATTGATTGTCACTGTGACAAGGAACGAAATAGTACTGAAATTAAATTCTTTGACTGTAAGTCAAAATAATGATATTATAGTTAGACTCGATCGTACCTTGTGACGTGGCTATTACGCCGCACTTATATTATTATTATTGTCTAGACCCAACTAGACATTTCACCTCATTCCGCACTTATTGCTAATCGCTACGTTTCCGTGTAGATAACTACGCAATAAAGATTACTGTATAACGCTGTTTTGTTGTGTTCACTATCTATTTTATATTTATGTCATATCAGGCAGTGTTTGTTTTTATGAAAACTGAAAAGGTTTGATTTTATTGACGACCGGTCTGGCCTAGTGGGTTCGTTAGTAGTGACCCTGCCTGTGAAGCCGCGGTCCTGGGTTCGAATCCCAGTAAGGGCATTTATTTGTGTGATGAGCACAGATATTTGTTCCCGAGTCATGGTTGTTTTCTATGTATTTAAGTATTTGTATATTATATATATATCGTTGTCTGAGTACCCGCAACACAAGCTTTCTTGAGCTTGCCGTGGGCCTTAGTCAATTTGTGTAGTAATGTCCTATAATATTTATTTATTTAAGTATTTATTTATTTTATTTACTGCTCATCATCCTCGCGTTGTCCCGGCTTTTGCCACGGCTCATGTTGAAATTGAAATTGTTCGATATAATGTACCTGACTAAATGACATACAAAGGCAGTTTTATTATTTATACTAGCTGTCAAAAGAGGATGATCGTTAGTAAGCCAGATATCCATGAAAAGATAAAATAGCTCTGTTCAACTATTTATTTTTCAATCACAAAATAAATTACGAATACGGACGAGTATGTAGATTCCAACAACATTTTAGATGTTACAAAATGTTTGTTAACCTAAATCTGTTGCTGACTGTATTAAAACATATATTTATAGTCGCAACAACAGGGCAATTTCACCGTAACTGACGTTACATTTGAAGCGAAATTGCGAATTTCAATTTAGGGTACAATGTAATTAAAAACTTTCAGAAATTGAATAAGCAAATTATGAATACAAAAAGTGTTGCTATCTCGCAAGTTGACTTTTGCCTCATCATGTCCCTATTTACGTGGAATTACCCAACTGCAAAAAACCCGCGTGTGATAGAGATAGGAGATTGGTATTGAATAGATATAAATTCGTGGTATGTCTGCTGAAAGAAATAAAAGATTACATATTATCGATTGTTACAGTTTTATAAACTGTTTATACAGATGTATAATATTGCGTAACTGTAGGTATATGTATTGTAACCTTCTCCTATTATATTACATCCATCCAATTATATATTATATTGTATCCATCTAAAGTCTATTTTTTTATTCGGTAGACAGAAATGACAGTTAATAGTATGAAATGACATTTCATGTTCATACTATTAACTGTCATTTCAGTCTACCGAATAAAAAAAAAGACTTTAGGAGAAGGATACTCCAAAATTAAATCCCGGTATGGAGTTACCGTAAGGCGCGAGTAGGGTCCAACCTGAAATAAGCGGCAGATTCCTGCAGCCGACCTGCCTCCACACGTATTGGCTCGCCTTTCCTGTGGGTTAAGACAGTAAAGCCGAGAGGGTAATGCAGGTCCGTTTCCTTAATTCCGTCCCAGGCGGTGTTAAGTCTGGAGAGGTCATTGTCTCTCCGATTTGCACCATAAATCGTCTGCAATAGACGCAAAGGCCAATTGATTGATTGATGTATTGTATATTGGTTGCATGATATGATAATACCATTGTTTGCATATTGCAAAGTCTCATTCGATTGTATGCGTATCTTCCTGATGTATGGCTTTATTGTGTGAAATACAATAAGTGACTAATTATCATTCACACATTTTTAAATGAAGATATAATAACACCTAATTGGATATGTTACGATTTAATATCTTATCTGTCACAACACAAAGCGTACACTCATAACTATATTGGCTAAAAATTGTAACTAATATGGTTCACTACTTAAGTTCTGAAATTTCGTCATTAATATTTACTTGTGCTTTATTGTTTTTTTTTTGTTTCAGGTATGTTTATATGTTTTGCATAAATACTTCCACTTCACACACGGCATGGCATCTACAAGTATGTAGGTATTAGGTATAAATAATACACATAAGTTGCATAGAAATGTTCAGGTTTCAAAATAGCAATGACAATGACATAAGTCCGATTTGTGACATTACGATAACAATTACAAGAACATTAAAACAACCAGTTTTCAAAAGTCTCTTAATTATACAATTTTATAATTTTACACAATGGTAACAGATTTGATTGTTTCCGGGATATACTTTCAGCACCCAGAGCGCACTTGAAATGAAAGTAATACGATTAACTAATTAAAGATCGTCTAATCAATTTTTCTTACACTTATTAACAACCTTAACGTCAGCCGAATAAGGTACAAATTGCGTCAGAGCTTTTCAGCCTATCCAGAATGAAAATTGCCAAACGGAATGCAAACACTTTTAAAAATCAACCTTAATGTACTTTCATAAGGTACATATTGGCGTTTCGATAATTTTCAGTATAAAATAAAGAGTGCTAATCATAACAACCCGCCATTTATTAAAATCAACTTTAACGTATTTGAATAAGGTACAAAATAGAGGCACGACAAGGTTTTTCAGCACTACAAAAGTACTCGTATTAAAAAGATAAAAAGGAGTAACTGTTAAGGAATGAATTCGTATTTATGTCCTTTTAAAATTAATTGCTCAGTAATAGTATGTTTCTCCTTGTGTTGATGTAATTAAGTATATTGTTATGTGAGTATGTTTACATAATAATCGCTCCGTAATGTATAATGAAGTGTTGGTCGTTGTATGGACACGCGATGTTATTATGTCAAATTGCGGGGATCTTTCTCTTTTACTCCAATGAAGGCGTAATTAGAGTGACAGAGAAAAATGCTCGCAATTTGTGAACTTCGATTTTCGCGGTTATAGCCCTGGTTGTACATCAGCGGTGAAGGACATGATTTTTTGATATTTTTAATTTGTTGCATTATTTTATCAAACACAATTTTTGTTACATCTAAACTTTAGTCGTTCTAATGACCTAGTATGCACATTACGCGCTCATTCAAAAAGGATTTGAAGTAAAATGCCAGTGACCCAGTGACAGACCTTAAACCCAGTTCCATCGGTAACAAACAAAGCTAACAGAAGCCACAAGGTCTTTGAACCTTGTCAATAGCGCTAGGCCTCGCGAACGCAACCCATATTTGGGTGTGACAACAGAAATGTGACAAGTATTTGTAATAATTATTCTTTAAGGTTTACATTTGATTTCTAAATTTCTAAATTTAAATTTACGTTTGCTCTGAAGGCACCTTTAAGTACTAAGTCCAGTCTACCAAAGTCTAAACCACATAATATATGCACTTTTGTCCTTGTAACTTTTGGCGTGAGATATAAATGTTTTGTCAAATTTTGCCAATTTTTCGCCTTGATATAGTTGAGCCAACGTCTAAGTTTCTCTCTCTAAAGGTCTGGTTTGGGATAGATTGCCAAAACACCAGCCTCCTTTAGGATGTAGCCGAAAAAGTACTAGCTAAGACGCTATACACAAACGCTGCAATCAAACAGTAAAAATGGACACAGCAAGTGGGTGTGTTTGTGTGCTAGTGTCAAATTGCCCGCTCGCCTTGGCGCGTTGACCGCTCGCCGACCTTTACTTTACCAGAAGGGCCGTTGGTGTTCCATTTCAATTCAATTTAGACGTTTTAAATTGCAGCGCTTATGGCGAGGTGTGAATAGGCCGATTTGTGCGAGTTCGGTTTTCTAACAATCGACTCAGCCTCGCATCGTCACACAAAATCGAATCTTATCCACGAATCAGGTAGCCTTTTCCGGCTTATATTTACGGTTGTTACTTATCATGAATTAAAAAAAAAACAACGGTTTACACTCCGGGAGTGCCGACAGAAGTGAAAACTCAATGACTAGTCCAAAATGTCTGCAGCACTATGTATAATTGACCCATCCTCCTTTCTATTGAAAAACTTTAGTTCCGAAATTGCTGGTCAGTGAGCTTGTTTAAAATTCGAAATTCAAATTTGTAGCGTTAATTGTTTAAAATTCGAATAGAAATTGTAAAGTTACCTTGCAGACCTCGCATCTAAATATATTTTGGTCATGATATTTTGAGTTTTATTCACCAGTACTAGAGTTCACTTTTATTAGCGATTTCATCAAGATGTAGCTTTATTGAATTATATTTGAGTGATATAAAGTTCGAATGTAACTGTGAGATCCTCGTATTTCAGCCCGTACAAGATTAGAACCTTTTTCATGTAATGTAATTGAGTTTTTCTTTTTTGATTTAAATGCCATCTAAATGAGTGGCCATCTAAATCTTACGGTCACGTGATCGCCTTAATACGCTGTCTCGAGTTTATCATTTTTTCCCCACCTCAAAAAGTGCCCAGCGCCGCTAAAGAAGTTTTCACTTCAAAAAAAAACACCACGCATTTCGCATATACTTAACCAGAGAGCCTGCCCAAATTGACAAGTATATACAACGACACACGGCAAACGAGAAGAAAAAATGTACCAGGATGACAGAACATATGCTACGAACAGTCATGTGACGATTTCGATACATTATTTAAGTTATGATTAGCGTTTTCTATCAACGATTGTCATCTTAACTAGGCCCCCATGTACGTATTGTTACTCCCGTTAGCAACATCTATCATATCCCACAGCCAACACGAGTAACAAAATCACCTCCCCCGACCTTTATTAGTTTTATTACACGCAGTGTCAACCTGCATTAGGTCTAGAGCATTCCGAAATCTATTGCCGGTTTAGATTGGGTTCAGATTGCGTCTAGTTCGAAGCGGTAGTAATTTTGGCTTCCCACCGCCGGACGGCAGTGTGGCGAAATTAAATCACATGTGGTATTTTTATCTATGTGTGTGTGTTCGTAAAAATTACGCTTGCACGTCCTTCTGTGGTCTGTGGTCTTGGTACTTTGACTAAAGTAATTCGATTAATTCATTCGCAATACCGTTACCACTTTTTAGGGTTCCGTAGCCAAATGGCAAAAAACGGAACCCTTATGGATTCGTCATGTCTGTCTGTCCGTCTGTCTGTCCGTCCGTATGTCACAGCCACTTTTTTCCGAAACTATAAGAACTATACTGTTGAAACTTGGTAAGTAGATGTATTCTGTGAACCGCAATAAGATTTTCACACAAAAATAAATTTTGGGGGTTCCCCATACTTAGAACTGAAACTCTAACATTTTTTTTTATCAAACCCATACGTGTTGGGTATCTATGGATAGGTCTTCTTCTTCTTAAAATGATATTGAGGTTTCTAATATATTTTTTTTCTAAACTGAATAGTTTGCGCGAGAGACACTTCCAAAGTGGTATAATGTGTCCCCCCCCCTGTACTTCTAAAATAAGAGAATGATAAAACTAAAAAAAATATATGATGTACATTACCATGTAAACTTCCACCGAAAATTGGTTTGAACGAGATCTAGTAAGTTGTTTTTTTTTTAATACGTATATCCCCTAAATAACTCCTAACTCCACGTTCTCATAGGATTACTTCTTCATTCCTCTTCGAGTTCAGTTTCAGTTTTTAATATTTAACGCTCGAACACACTTAAATCTAACAAACTTTTACACTCACACATTCTTAGATTTCATTCACACACTTTTCACTACCTTCTCACAACAGCCTTACACATATACAAGTACACACTCCTCTCTCTTTCCTATTCCTATTGTTATGTTTAATATAATTATAAATTTTATTTCTGGTAACTCGTGATGATCATGACCCCCGCGATACAGGCCATGCCTAGTGCGGGGTTCAATGTAGTGATGGGTAGGACATAAATTTAAAATGAGTTTGTATGAGTACCTCATTTTCTAAAATGAGGTGTTACAATGTCTTACTTCAAATGAGGTGAGGTACTAGCATATTTTCAGCGTCGACTATTCCATTAATTCCAACGGCGACAAAAATATTTAATGTATATACATATTTATGTATTCATCACTTCCTTTATAAATAAATAAATAGTAACATTTAATTGGAGTGCAATTCTGGACGTTAAGAATAGAACTTTTAGGAGAAAGATAATTTTAGAATCAAGTAAAATGAATAGAGGAGTGAAGTAAGACATTTTTGCGGTACGAAGTACTGCGACAAATTAACAAAATGAGTGGTACAAATGAGGTGCCTCACGAGTGAGCGACTCAACACTAGTTCAATGTAACCTTCCTGCTAAACTTTAATTATGAATAAAAATATTGTTATTGTTAAATACGGAACACTTCATGGGGCAGTCCGACTCGCGCTTGGCCGCTTTTTTTAATTGACCCAGTGAAGCGAAGGGCTCCAACGGGTCCCTTTTCTCATTTGGTTCTCGTGAAATTTTGTGAGCAGGTTCCATAATTAAAAAGATTTTTAGTAGATTCAGTTTTTGGATATTAGTCAAAATGGCGGAACCATGGGGGTTCGCGAGGTCTACAGATCACAGAACCACTAGTACTATTACAATACAACAATCGGCTGTTTGTACTTAGGACATACTCTTGGATTCCTCCTGTAGCTACTGGTTAACTGGTTATATAATCCTACCCAGGAAGTAGCTGTTATGTGAATGTTGTAGCTTAATAAAACATTTATTCATGAAAAACAGCATATTTTTGCATAGGTACAACCTCCGCCAAACTGTGAGCTTTTTTAGTAACAGACTAAAATATTTACAACTTTCATTGTAATGAACTCCCAACGTGTTAATTACTTTGTATACAAAGTAGTAACAGCTGAATAGGAGTGTAATGCAATACAAACTGAAGAGTGCAAACTTTCTACTAAGCTTTAGTTGTGTCTCTAGAGTTAGACTCTCTAGTTACCGTCCCAAGTGATCGATTACCTTGAAATGTTTCTATGTAACTTTGTCACTTTTATGCGTTTGATTCCTTCCCAAACGTAGCAATCTAATAACTGCGGATTACGGTAGATATGGTACGGTTCGGTTCTTCTTACTTTGTTACTTTATTGTAAGTGAATTTAAGTTGTATTGCATTTGCTTCAGGGTCTTTGCAACCATTCTTAGTTTTAGAAACTTTTGTGGATATCAAATAAATATACTCTTACGTATTTTAACGAACTGGAAAAATCCTATGTCGCGCTAAATCTTAGATGCTAAGCGATACAAGTTAATGAGTATTTGTATTGTAGGAGATGACCCCATTTCAATAATTTCGTGACACGTCCCCGTCTTTAATCGATGTTTTTCTGTTTCCTCAAATGTGTACCTAACATATGTTTACAATAAAACAATACAGTACATATTTCTATTTATTTGCACACTTATGAATCTGTTTTGTTTTCTTTATTTGTGCCAAGTGCTATTGACCCGAGAAATCCGTGATTATTTATGTCTGTCGTCCCGGTTTGTTTTCGTAAGTATCTGTGCGAATAATTACCTATTGTCATGCGTGGCGTGGCACACTTTCTGGAACATTAGATTAAGAAAAGTCGGAAAATCGGACAACCCGTATTGTTTTGTACGTATTCATTAACATATACACTCTTCTTACAGAGTTAGTAACCTTAATACATAGTTAATTTCTGATTAACAACTTAGTAAAACAGCAGGTTTCAAAACAAACTGTTATGGTTTTGATATTGATATGTTGCGGTCGCTGGCGCTTATTAGTGATCAAATGCCTTTCAATCGCACGTGGTGTTCTCGAGATGCATTGCGATTCATGTCAAGGTATCGTAACAATGATAAATCAAATAGAGATTTTAAAATTAGAATCAATCTCCTTCGAAGCATTTTCTATCTCTACTACCTCCGGAAATGTTGTCGCAAATAGCTTTCTCGAAGAACCGACTGCAGCGAGGAATCTTTCTCTGCCTCGTTTCGCATTCCGTTTATCATTTTTATGACTTAAAATGTTATTTCTCTGATGCTCGTGAAAGCAGAATTAAGTAACGTAGCCAAGGACCGGAAAACCCCTCTTTACGCTTAATCCTATCCATTCGGTAACCCAATCAATTCGGTTACCGTATCATTCGGTAACCCTATCATACTGTTACCTGATTGTAACGGTAAGCTTATTGAAACGGTAACCTTAACCTTTAACCGAGTTAATCTCAAAACCCCATCGCGTTAGGGTTTTTGTTAGGGGTTTTTAACCGGTTTTTATTCAGTTATGGTAACCTTTATTATCGGTTGCTTATTGGTTTGCTACATTCGTATTTAGTGATGTGCCGTCAGTCAAATACCTACTAAAAGAAAAAGTTAATTTATTAATAGAACTAATAGTTTATTTTGTTATTTTTGTATTTTTTTTAATTTTGCTTATTTTAATGTTTTTGTTTATTTTAATGTTTTTGTTTATTTTACTTATTTTGTCTATTTTTTTATTTTGTTTATTTTACTTATTTCATTTATTTTATTTGTCATTAATTTTGTTAATTTTATTTATATAATTTATTTTGATTATTTTGATTATTTTTTTTATTTTGTTTATTTTTTTTTATTTTTTATTTTATGTATTTGATTTACTTTATTTACTTTATTTACTTTATTTACTTTATTTACTTTATTTACTTTATTTACTTTATTTACTTTATTTACTTTATTTACTTTATTTACTTTATTTACTTTATTTACTTTATTTACTTTATTTACTTTATTTACTTTATTTACTTTATTTACTTTATTTACTTTATTTACTTTATTTACTTTATTTACTTTATTTACTTTATTTACTTTATTTACTTTATTTACTTTATTTACTTTATTTACTTTATTTACTTTATTTACTTTATTTACTTTATTTACTTTATTTACTTTATTTACTTTATTTACTTTATTTACTTTATTTACTTTATTTACTTTATTTACTTTATTTACTTTATTTACTTTATTTACTTTATTTACTTTATTTACTTTATTTACTTTATTTACTTTATTTACTTTATTTACTTTATTTACTTTATTTACTTTATTTACTTTATTTACTTTATTTACTTTATTTACTTTATTTACGTTATTTACGTTATTTACGTTATTTACTTTATTTACTTTATTTACTTTATTTACTTTATTTACTTTATTTACTTTATTTACTTTAGTTACTTTAGTTACTTTATTTACTTTAGTTACTTTAGTTACTTTAGTTACTTTATTTACTTTATTTACTTTATTTACTTTATTTACTTTATTAATTTATTTACTTTATTTACTTTATTTACTTTATTTACTTTATTTACTTTATTTACTTTATTTACTTTATTTACTTTATTTACTTTATTTACTTTATTTACTTTACTTACTTTATTTACTTTATTTACTTTATTTACTTTATTTACTTTATTTACTTTATTTACTTTATTTACTTTATTTACTTTATTTACTTTAATTACTTTAATTACTTTATTTACTTTATTTACTTTATTTACTTTATTTACTTTATTTACTTTAATTACTTTATTTACTTTATTTACTTTATTTACTTTATTTACTTAATTTACTTTATTTACTTTATTTACTTTATTTACTTTAGTTACTTTATTTACTTTATTTATTTTATTGATTTTGTTTATTTTATATATTTTATTTATTTCGTTTATTTTATTTATCTTATTTATTTTATTAGGATAAAGTTCATTTATTTAAAAGGTAATAATAAAAAAACATTACAACTAACTATGAATAGTATGAATTAAAAATTTAAAACCTAAACTAAAATTAAAATAAACCTACTTAAAAATTAAACTAATACTTATAATATTATATAAAAACTAAAATGCAATACTAATAAAATAGATGTAAATAATATAATTTATTTGTTTTTATTTATTTATTTCATTTATTTTATTTGTTTTATCTATTTTATTTGTTTTATTTATTTTAGAAATTTACAAAATTAAAAGTAGTAGTATGTAACTACAAAAGTTAAATTAATTCAGAATAACATTCTAATTGAATAAAACGTTATTTAGTATAATCCTACATCTGGAATAAATATTCCGTTTTGTCTTTTGTATTTAAAATAAAAGTGTCATGATTTATTCACTTTCTATTTATTCTAAAATAACGAGTGCAAGAATTATTCTTATTCAAATCGATTGGAATAAGAATGAAATTTCTGTTTTTATTCTTATTCTTATTCAAGTTATTTTTTGCCCAACTCTGCTCTAGATTACTCTCGTGTTGTTGAAGGTGACTATTGAACAAAATCTGGAAAATATCTTTCATGTATGAAGTCAATTATTTGCACTTCCTAGTACCTAATAACATGAAGATAATAAATATACCTACACAGGCGAAGCAACAAGCGTATTTAAATCGAAACGCTGCGCTCCGCTGGCACGCGCTACAACGCAAGTGCACCGAATGTTTAAAGGTCGTGGTATTTTCTATTGTATTAGGATATTTAGGATTAAGCAGAATGCGGTGAGAGTCATAGTGACAACAATAAAGCCTTATTATTGTACTACACTACAGTATTGTTATCAGTACTCTGCCGTGTCATGACTAATTGATGTAATTGTAGATACATGAGTTAGTGGTAACAAGGTTAAATGGCATTTATTTGGTCATATTATACGTCATATTATATGTAGTACAATGTATATAGATAGTAAAATGAATTTCACCCCTCTTTTCAATGGTCGGATTGATTTGAATTTTTTGAAGCCTTCGAAACGGTGATGATAATTTTATAATGAAGCTACATAGAAAGTAAACTGCGAAATTATAATTATGATGGTTCAATGTATATTTCTTTGCGTATTAAGTATGTATTTTGTTTATTATTCCTACCAGCCTTGAGGTCTTACGTATGCTATCTCTTTCACACCTACGAAAAGTGAATGAGATAGTAAATTACTGCAGGTAAGAAAAGAGTCCTACGCTTATCACTATAATTAAATAGATTTGCAGAAAGTTGCAGGCGTGTTTGCACTTGAGACCGTCATTTATTACTCATTGGCAATAACAATAGGATTAAGTCGTGGCGTGGTGAATTCTTTGTCAGCATTTGCTAAACACGTGCGGCAAGCGTTGTGTCAAACGATATACCTGTTAATTTCCGTCTAAATAATAAATGCAAATTTTAAATATCAGAAGAGCTTTTAAAAACACCATAAGTCTTGGTAGTAACTCGGATACTGAAACCACATACTATAGTTCGTTTTTTTTAGCATTAGAAATAAGGTAAACAATCTTGATGTCTCTTTTAATTGAAAAGCACATTTTAAAAATAAGTTACGGTAAATATGTAACAATTATGAATCTAATACGATCTTTTATAGTCTTCTGCTTTCATAAGTAATAGTTATGGTTTTTAAAAAGTCGCTTACCTTCTTTCAAGTTCTTTCTAATGCTAAAAAAAAACGAATTATAAACATAATTCGAAAACAGAAAAAAATCATGAGTATTTTCCCCATTTGTTCCTGCCCAACGTGATCGCCGCGATACATGAGGCGGGGACATATGGGAATGATTTAAATGAAGCGCCTATTCCCATCTGTGCCCGGCGGGGAGAAATAGGAATACACCATATCAAGCCATTCCTTATCCTACCTTTAAAAACATCTTTTTTCAGGGTTCCGTACCCAAAGGGTATAAACGGGACCCTATTACTAAGACTCCTCTATCCGTCTGTCTGCCACCAGGCTGTATCTCATGAACCGTGATAGCTAGGCAGTTGAAATTTTCACAAATAATTAATTTATGTTGCTGCTATTACAACAAATACTAAAAACAGCATATAATAAATATCTAAGTGGGGCTCCCATACAACAAACGTGATTTATTTGCTGGTTTTTGCGTAATGGTGCGGAACCCTTCCTGCGCGAGTCAGACTCGCACTTGGCCGGTTTTTTATTTTTTACATTAATTTAGGCACAGCCATTGAAGAGTTTCGCTATCCACCATCCGTTCAGAGCAGCTGAATTGTACCTGATGATTTAGTTATCACATTAAAATAAATACGGGTATCGTCCAATACCAAGACTATGCGGCAGTAAATTAAATTTGTAAGATTTTATTGCATAAAATCAGGTATAAATTAGTCAAGAAACATAATAGTTTCTTGTCTAATTTACTTCCATCTATACGTAACGCCTATACGGCACCCATACTACATGTTTAATCCAGGAATATTATTTAGAATATAAAATCATGATTATATTTATTTGATTAAGAATGAGATTATTTTTATTCAATTTTTTCACATACGAATTATTTCCGATCAAAATTATTTGAATAATTTTGACGGGAATAAAATCAACATGATTTTATTCTTAGGAATTCTTATTTAAATAATGATTTTATTCTTGAATGCCCAACACTGCTTACTAAGTATGTATGTAATTATGTATCTATTTAATTTAATCAAAACTATTTCACCTACCAATGTTATAGATACCCAATGAATATGTATAATGAATTCTGCCCTAGTAGCACGGTCGCATTTTTATCGTTTATCACCATGCCTGTCACGTTCTAACAAGTATGTAAGTGCGAAAGTGACGGGCATAGTGATAGTCGATAAAAATGGAACCGTGCTGAGCCCCCTGGTATTAATGAAAGATTTGTAGTATTAAAATAAGTTTATAACTGCTATAGATATTTTCTGATCGCTGCATTAAGCGGTACAAGGTAAATTACGACTTAGCTCATACAACTCACCGCATCTGAAAACATTGTAAACTAAAGTCTATTTTTTATTCGGTAGACTAAAATGACATTTCGTAGTATGAACATCATGTGTCATTTCATTTCATACTATGAAATGTCATTTTAGTCTACCGAATAAAAAAATAGACTTTAATTGCTTATTATAAAATAAGCTCATAATAACTAGTACATATGTCATTTGTTAACAATGGTAAAATATCTACCACAATCCGCTAGCGCATGTATCTTTATCACAAAGTGTTTTTTTTTAAATCACTTAAGATAAATTATACCTAACTAGGTACCAGTAAAATTACTAGTTAGGTGAATTTTTTTCTTTAAATCAGTCTTTAATCTGTAGGTACATATCAAGTGTGAACCCGAAAATAAAAATAATAATCTAAGTAGCATAAAATATATCTAAATAATAGCAGATATTACTAGGATAGGATGTTGTTTACTTGCAACGCCTTTTCTAAAAATTTCTAAACTAGAATTGACAAAAACAATAGGAACACACAGGTATAAAGATAAACAAAGGAATGGCCGCGCTGCGCCGCGGCTGTCGCTCTAAAAATAATACTGTAATTGCTCACTTGTTTTCAATTTTAGCTTAAGGACTCAAAGTGCAATATTGTTTGAATTGTCAATAAGCGAAGTTACCGGCAAAAAAACTTGTTTGTGCTGGAGGCTTCATAGACCGCCCATGCCAACCACGGTTATTCAATAATAAGTTGAATTTAAGTCTGCGTAAAGTTTACAATCGTTTGAACTGGTTCAAAACCTTATTATGAGGTAACAGCATAGACGGGGTTTTTATTTCGGTTACCGGTAACAGGGGTTAACTCGATCTGATACGGTTACCGAATCAAAGTGTTACCTTATCAGACGGTTACCGTTATGGTAGGGGTTTTTATAACCACTTCTAAAATAACCCTATGAAAAACCCCGGTTAAGGTAACCGGTTCCGGTCCTTGAACGTAGCATTATTTAAAAAAAATGTTGAATTTTTTATTCAGAAACGTTGCTCCGCGTTCGCGACGTTGCCGTTGACACAAAGGCTCTTGTTGAATTTTAAAATATACTCGTACTGTCTGAAAACAGAGAACAAGTAAATTTTAAAGGAATATAAACATCCCTTGATATAGGTCAAAAGTATCATATCAGTTACTGAGCGTCTTTATCAGTAGCTTTTTGATTTTCTTTTTCGTTTAGTTAGACCTATGGGATCTTTCAATAATCTTGAATTAAGTAAAACGGTGGGAACTGAATTCTACGGACGCTGTACTGAGACGTGTCTCACGTTTAACAATACTTTGAGGCTGCCTATCCACAGAGGTGGAGATGAGAGGAATCGATCAGACCAACCAATATTTAGAGGAATAAATAAAAGACTTTGGTAGTGTTGTCATCACTTTGGCGTCCAAAGATACTGTTGAAGATGTCCTTATGAATTTTTATCCTCCAGTAGTGTTGTATTAAAGTGAGACATTTTTCCTTGCCAATTATTTGACAATACAAAACATAGATCATTTGTTGCGGTTACGGTTCTATCTGGGATTTCGCTGTTGCGCTTACTACATGAATATTCACATTGTACACTTTATTTCTATGTAATAAAGTGCAAATTAAGACTAATTTTCAAATACACTTACGGTGGACACAGCATCGAATTAACCACAGATACCACCATTTGGCCGCCATGTTTGTTTTCTTAGCCTCCCGTAACCAGGTCATCGGACCAGGTGGAGGGCTCACTCGCAAATAAGACAATAAATTACGACCAATGTGATAAAGTTCGTTCACATATCGCGGTGCACGCGGCTGTAGTGATAGACAGTATTTTAACTTGAACAAACAGCACACTAGCTTCAGTCAGGGATGTTGCGAATATCCGCATCCGCAACCGCGGAACTTCCGCATTATTATTAACATCCGCATAAAATCGATGCGGAGTTTAATGCGGATGCGGATGTGGAACAGGTCGGTACAGGAACGTCTTAGCATCGGCGTAAGTGCTGCTAGGTAATTTAGTCATTAGCCAAAAAAACCTATTAGAAATGAGCAGTCAAGCGTGAGTGGGACTTAATGTACGGAACCCTTGGAACGCGAGTCCGACTTGGCCGGTTTTTAGGGTTCCGTAGCCAAATGGCAAAAAACGGAACCCTTATAGATTCGTCATGTCTGTCTGTCCGTCTGTCTGTCCGTCTGTCTGTCCGTCCGTATGTCACAGCCACTTTACTCCGAAACTATAAGAACTATACTGTTGAAACTTGGTAAGTAGATGTATTCTGTGAACCGCATTAAGATTTTCACACAAAAATAGAAAAAAAAACAATTAATTTTTGGGGTTCCCCATACTTCGAACTGAAACTCAAAAATTTTTTTTTCATCAAACCCATACGTGTGGGGTATCTATGGATAGGTCTTCAAAAATGATATTGAGGTTCCTAATATCATTTTTTTCTAAACTGAATAGTTTTCGCGAGAGACACTTCCAAAGTGGTAAAATGTGTGCCCCCCCCCCCCCTAACTTCTAAAATAAGAGAATGATAAAACTAAAAAAAATATATGATGTACATTACCATGTAAACTTCCGAAAATTGGTTTGAACGAGATCTAGCAAGTAGTTTTTTTTTAATACGTCATAAATCGCCTAAATACGGAACCCTTCATGGGCGAGTCCGACTCGCACTTGGCCGCTTTTTTTGAAATAAAAATTACTAAAATGTATTTGACGTTTTTTATGTACCTATCTTGACATCCGCATCCGCATCCGCGGATGTGAGCCTTTAAAAATCCGCATCCGTATCCGCATCCGCGGATGTCAAAAAATCGGCATCCGCAACATCCCTGCTTCATGGACACAACATCGTATCACCTAACCACAGTTTGGCCGCCATGTTTGTTTCCTTAGCCTCCCGTAACCAGGTCATTCTACCAGCTGGGGGGCACACTCGCAAATAAATTACAAACATGAAGCTTACATAAGGTTTTCGCATGGTAGATGGCTAACTAATGCAACATAATATAGCTTCTTCTACTAAGCTCTGTAGGATATGGGGGCTTGGGATGGGGAGGTAATTCGAAACTATACTCAAGTCAAAGAACTGCCCGTAATAACCGGGTCGTATAAAGAGCACACATTTTAGGGAAGTTGGAACCGGACCGCTACCTTGCCCTTCAAATCCTTCAATGAACCCTGTAAATTGAATACTTCAGATTGAGTGGATCCAAGTTAAAGAACTGCCCGTAATAACCGAACCGTATAAAGAGCACATTTACGGGAACCGGGTCGCTACCTTGATAGTTCACTGAACCCCGCAAATTGACAGCGGTTGTATAAGTTGTATTCAATACTTCAGATTGAGTGGAAGGTTGAATTGAGGACTAATGACGTCGTTACGTCACTTGTGGAAATGTACCTACTACCTACAATACAAGTAATCAACCAGTGTACTAGTAATCAACAACTGTTAGTACTCGAGTTATATTAATACCAGTTAGAGCGAAACTCACTGGATGGCATTTAAATCAATAAAGAAAAACTCAATGACATTGAAGTAACAGTTTTTCGATCAGGTCACGTGACCGTAAGACACCTGTTACGAGTTTAACATTTTTTCCCCATCACAAAAAGTGCACAGCGCCGCTAAATAAGTTTTCACTTCAAAAAGTTTTTTCTTTCCTGTTTTTAAAACCCCGGAGTACGCTTATAACGGACGAAAACGCTAAATTAGACATATAAAACCACCTACATTAGGGCAATGCAATCGGGTCGTTGTCTTGAGAAATTTTCACACAAAGAGACCCGGTATCGAGTGTAATCCGATCACAAAGATTCACTATCCGCGGTAATGCAGGCGTCGCAATATGCACCAGGGATGTTGCGGATGCAGATTTTTTGACATCCGCGGATGCGGATGCGGACGCGGATTTTTAAAGGCTCACACCCGCGGATGCGGATGTCAAGATAGATACATAAAAAACGTCAAATATTACATTTTAGTAATTTTTATTTCAAAAAACCGGCCAAGTGCGAGTCGGACTCGCGTTCCAAAGGTTCCGTACATTAAGTCCCACTCACGCTTGACTGCTCATTTCTAATAGGTTTTTTTGGCTAATGACTAAATTACCCAGCAGTCTAGCACTTACGCCGATGCTAAGACGTTCCTGTACCGACATGTTCCACATCCGCATCCGCATTAAATCCGCATCCGATTTTATGCGGATGCGGATGCAGATGCGGATGTTGAAAATAATGCGGAAGTTCCGGGGTTGCGGATGCGGATGCGGATATTCGCAACATCCCTGATATGCACGTCCGAACCAATGAATAATTGAAAGGGTCGTGCAGTGCACGGATACCCGATCGATGTAACCGTTTGAGGGGACATTTGCATCTTGTATTGCCGTATTAAAGATAAACAGATAAAGATAGTCTATTATTCAAGTGAATCCTGAAGATAGGCCAGGTCAAGAGCACCCTAAACCGGCGAGCGTGTATGAGGAATGTTATGAAATTAACGGATGCGAAAGAGGTATGTCAGGATCGTAGCAAGTGGAAATCCATGGTCTCTGCCTACCCCTCCGGGAAATAGGCGTGATTATATGTGTATTATTCAAGTAGGTATCTTATAAATATTATAATGGTAAGCAATCTCCTTCTGTAATCATTTAAAGAAGGAGATTGCTTACTTTTTACACGTGTATCATAAATAACTATTTTCTACTCCAGCACTTAAATGTGTCAATTAAATGACTGACAGTGATATCTAAAGCAATGTCATTTGAATGATTTGTCTATAGGCTCATAAGATGACTGCTAGCAGTCATCTTATGAGTATAATACAACTGCTTTATTTTTTTTAAAGATACAAGTTCCGATCATCTTGATTGAAAGAGGTGTTTTCATTTACAATAATAACTCTTTTTTTTTTTTTTTTTTGCTGCAGCTGTCATAGAAAAAGTAATGTATGCAACAAGTAATGTTGCATAAACTACTATAGTATTTCAAGCCATTTCCGTCAGTAGAAAAAAGCAGCAAATTTAGAATATGTAGCGCCTGTTCGGAAAGAGAAGAATCGAAGATTGTATTGGGCCCAATACATTCCACGACTCTTCTCTTTCCGCACATACTCTAGGCGCAAATGGTTATCGTCCCATAGAATATTTGATTTCGCGCCTTTTTCTACTGACAAACTTGTTTGGCAGACTATATTTAACTTGCAACCAATACTTTACCTTACCTAACTTACCTTATCTATCTTTACCTTAAACCAATATACACATTTGACTGTTGTTTACAAGCGAGGACTGACTGCCAATGAGACAAAAATATAAATACGCACAGATTTCAGAATTACAAGGTCGGATGAGGGGCACAAACGTGTTATTGTCGTTCTTGTTAAGGAAATTGACATTTAATACGACGTACACTCATAATACAGAGAAGACATTATGTACAGTAGCCGAACTTAAAATTTAAATCTACGTTTTTGTTGAGTGGTTCGGTGCTAAATGTCTTGTATACTCTGTATTTGCACGTCGGTTCAATAATAAGGTAAAAGCCCAAATGTTTAATGGCCTAATTTCAATAACAATTACCAAAAATCTAAACTGAAAGTGGTAATTAATTCGAGAGAAGCAAACACATTGATGTTTACGTAAAAAGACTTCAAAAAACAGAATAAAAAGTACAAACAATTATAGTAGTTTACAGAATCATACCCTCATATCTATAAAAGTAGGTAGAGCTGAAGCTGACGTACTATGGAATTTATAAACACGCCATACCATTTTACAAATGTAAAAAAACTCGTTACTTAATTTCAATTTTAGTACGTCACACTCACATCAATCAAAACTAAACCATACATATTGGTTTTAGAATTTACAATATAAGTACATATATATTGAGACGTCGTAATTCTGCGCCTTTATATATTTGTATTCACAGGAAGGATCAATGACCTTAGCAATGATCTTGAATTTAAGTATAGGAAAACACAGCAATTACTATGCCATAAGAATAAAGCAAATATTAATCGTTCGATCTAATACCGAAATAGAATATTAATCGGTCGTACCAATCTTATCGGTGCGGAAATATTTGCAGGATAAACAAATTATAATCTAGAAATGTATTTGTTTTGTACGAAAGAGAATTTGAATCGAAAACAAGTACTTTCGCTCGTTTGTTATTTATTGAAAAATTAAATATAGGTGGTACCCAGTTTAATTAACTGAATTGATTATTACTTAATGTTCAATGACAAGCAAGCACACAAGATGCCAATTGGCGTTAATCAGTTATCTTTGTTAGCCTTTAGAATATCTAATCCAGGCTTTTGATTTCAACCACACAACTCATGTTTTGTCTTGACAACTTCTTCGGATTTCAAAGTTCTCGAATGTCCATTGATGCCATTCGGCATCATGAGTCAATTTACTGTTAGTACCATTTTAAATATATTCTATGTATGTGCTATTTCCTCTGCTATCATTTCTGGCATCTCCTTTTGCCACGCAAAGTGCATCCAGAGTAAAATTGCATACAATCATATTAACCTCCTTTCGCTACGGGCCTTGGCACGCATTTATAAATATAATACATATGTTTTCAATTATTTTAAGTAGTTATATGTACTAACTTTTTATTAAACCACTTACTGAGGCTACTTTAGCCTAATTTTTGTCTGCTGTTTTTTTTTGTAGGTATCGTTCTACGTTTCTACGTTCTACGTTCTATCGTTTTTTTGTATGGCCAATGGCCATCCTAAACTAAAAATGAACTATGACTACTACCTCTAAAAAGAATTCATTTTAGTATGCGGTTTCAATAACTAGCCACATTATACTAAAATGAATTATGTTTATATTAGGTAAATAGAATTCATTTTTAGTTTAGGATGGCCAGTTACTAAACAGTGGCCAGTAATGGACGAATTACCCTACAAACAACTCACAGAACAAAGCTATTAATTTATACATAGTAAATTATATAAGTTGATGAAACAATACGGCCATTACAATGTGAATGGCGTGATACGGCGTTATTGAAGAAGTTATCTTGTTCGGTTATTATAAGGGACCGGACAAAGAAAGTACAGTCGAGGTGGAAAGTGACAAAAACGGTAATTTTATCTTTAGGATGATTGTTTTGATGAACAGAAAGTTTTCGAGCTATAAGCCATTTATAGGAATGTTAATATTTTTTTAGAAAAAATAAATCTTATTTCCTTGTTGTATATCGAGTTTGAGGCTTCATTTGAGTGGTAGAATCATTTTATTTGTAGATATGACTAGAATTTTACCTAGCGGACCGAAGTGATTTTTTAATAGCCTACTATTTCCTTAAAATTGTAATATTGTATAAAACGCTAGTAATACAATGACCAAACGAATGCGTTTGATGAAATGTTTTGACACTCATAATATTCATAACTAATGTACGCTTTTTCTGTTTCAGGTAAGTTAAAAAGCTGATACCTTTATCATCTACAATAAATAAGGTAACTTTTACAATGACTTCGATTGGTAAGTTCAAATTCAAGTTCAAAAAAGTTGTGTACAGAGTTGAATTTACTTTCAGCCATTGACTCAATCGTAACATAATGTAGGTATTTTTTTAAAGACCAACATAATCATCACTTAAATAAAAGTATAGGTACATATGGTGTATGTAACAAACAGCTAACGTATCTTTGCAAACAGGGAAGTGTAAAGAGATGCACTTAAACTGCACTATTATTATCAGCCCCTTAACTATTAAATACCTTGCATGGCATCGCATCTCGCAAATGAGATGACGAACAAAGACGATCGTAATGACATAATGACGTTGATACCTCGTTAGCCCACACACAAGATTGCTTAACACGTTTATGTTTAATTGTATGAAGTCATTGTATGTTATAGCTATGATATAATAATATGTAGTGGCATAATCATTTCATTTTTCATCACGCACACACACAGTGCGCCGCACAGTAGCAGGGTGGCCTAGGGGTTCAAGGCGTTAGCCCGGATTGCTAAAGACGCCGGTTCGAATCCAGCCTTCACCACTGGAGGGCTTCGTCACTTTTTCTTTAATAACATACAGATGTCATATATAGGTCAATACTGAAATAGTTCAGTTTGTAATTTATATAATAATAGTGTGACTACTTAAAAACATAAAATCAAAATATTTAACAAAATATATCAGATATTAAAACTTGTGTATCTGAGTGTACCAGGTTTGTTCGCAAGTTTCGCAACTTTGTTCTGATTCCCGATAATGCTCCCATTAGTGGGTGTTTTGAGGCTGATAGAAACTTAGAGGATTAAAAGTTTACTCGATTTGCGGACTTGTGTTTATCATACTAACACAGGTGTATTTGTAACTAAGGTCAACGTGGAGAACACCCTCGTGCCGCCCAATGTACATTAGGATGTACACTCAGTTTCGATGGAATGTCAACCTTAATTAAAAACATAGTAGGTAGTATATTTCATTTGTCTAAAAAATTTCGAACATCCTCAACATGCTGATGTCCAATATATGACACCCTGCTGTCACTACTATTGACAGTGACTTAAGTTTAAAGATGACATGTACTGTGACGAGCATTCGTCTACCTTATGCGAAACGAAACATTTGCGAAGTATACTTATGAATTATCAGTTGCGCGCGCGCATTCGTAACTACCGGTCGCGTCGCGAATAGCTAGCGCACCATGGCGCATACGTTAAAGTGCAACAATTGTAATATTGTGGTGAACGAACTGTTGGCGTTTGTGATAAATAAGTTACATCTTATGGACGATGAGAGCATGAGCAGAATTTGTTTGGCCTTCTTTACGGCTCAAGACATAAGGACAGCTAAGGATTTGCTGTTTTTATCCGTCCCGGTACGAAAAAGGAAGATAAACCGAAGAAGAGAGGGGCACCAACGCCGTGATATTGACGATATTATCGACCTGGCGCGAGAGACAGATCCTGACAAGTTTCCAGTTTTTGTGGCCAGGGACTTACACAAGCTACCGCCGATAGACTTTGACTCTGTGGACCTAACTTCGCTTCTTAAAGATATGGTAGTGCTTAAAAATGAACTGCAAGCCATAAAAGCGCGGTATGTCACGCAGGAGCAGTTTGAAAATCTGGAAAAGATTGCTATGGAGTGCCGTAGGATTCCCAACGAAAGTGATCTATTCTATAGAAACGTTAGTCATTCAAATTTAAATGTTAACGTTAGACGTGGTGCATATTTAAACAGCGGACCAATGGGCTTACACATGTCATCGCGCAGCATAGAATATGACGACGAAGATAACAAGACTCTCCTGTCTCAGTCGAGCCCGATTGGAACCGGTATCTCGCCATCCCACTCGTCGAAGCGAAAACCGGCCGAGCGGGCCGAGCATACGAACAGCGTCAGCGCTGATCAAGAAAACACATCCGCGCATGCGCTGAATCTTGCGCCGCAGCCATCACCGCCGCGCTCTTCACCCCCGCCGTCCTCCGCCATTGCAACTAAACAGTCGCCGAGTAAACAAGTGTCGTGCACCGGTGAGCAAGTTGAGACGATGACAAAAAACCGGTTGGTTAGTGTACCATTAGTAACAGAAAGTCAGGAGTTACCAAATCCAGTGACTTTGGACCCTGTTATGAGCTTTGCTGATATAGCGAAGGAGGGAGAATGGAAGAAAGTAGTGAAGAGGTCAAAACCTGCACCGAAGAATCGTCGTGTAGGCATGATGGGCAAGGCCGATATCAAGACCAACTTCAAAGCTGCCGATCCGAAGATACCTATAATGATTACAAACGTACACAAGGACACGTCAAAAGCGGACATAATAAACTACATACGTGAGAAAACTAGTGACGTAGTGACGCTAGAACAAATAGTGATGAAAAACAAAAACACTAACTATAACGCCTATAAGTTCTACGTATGTCAAGAAAAAGTGAGCATGTTTTTAGATGAGTCATTGTGGCCGAGCGGCATAATATTTCGCCGGTTTATTACATCTAAGCATGTACTTGTAAATACCGGCCGCGACCGCGACACCGCGCCGAGCGATACTACTCGTACCAGTGCTACGCCAGGTCCTACGAGTGCTACGCCGGGTGCTACGAGTGCTAAGACGAATCTCAAGTAAACAAACGTAATTTAAATTATGGGATTAAGTGAAGTTACACTCTGTTCATTTAATTGTCGTAGCATTAAACGATCCATTGACGATATTAGAAGATTGTGCAATACGGCGGATATAATAGCCATTCAAGAGCACTGGCTTATACCAAGTGACCTTGCATATTTAAACACCATAAGTGACGAGTTTGCCTGCACCGGGACCTCAGCGGTGGACACGACAGCGGGAATGTTGCGCGGCAGGCCGTACGGTGGCACTGCACTTCTGTGGCGTAAGAAGATGTTTCCGTCTACGTCGGTTATTCAGTGCGATAACGTTAGGATTAGCGCGATCAATATAGCGTTGGGTGATAAACACATAATAGTGTTTAGCGTGTACATGCCGAATAATGGTATCGATAACTTGCCGGACTTCGTACAATGTGTCAGTACAATGGACGCTATAGTGAAGGAAAGTTGCGTGGAAACAGTTTACTTATTAGGAGACTTCAATGCGCACCCATACGAACTATTTTGCGACGAGCTACTTAGTTTTTGTGCGGAACGGGACTGGATTTGTGCTGATATCGTTAAACTGGGCATAGACTCGAGCGCGCACACGTACCTAAGTGAAATGCACGGATCTAAGCGGTGGTTGGATCATTGCGTAACCACGTCAGCTGGGATGGACGGTATTGTTGATGTTTTTATTAATTACGATGTCTATTGTTCTGATCATTACCCTCTTGTAATTAAATGTAATTTTAATTTAGTTAAGCCTAAGATGTATAAAAGTAATAACTGTGCAATATTTAATGGGAAATGTGTAACTTGGGGGGAAAGAACCTCTGATGAAATTGAAAAATATGACAATAAATGCAGTGAACTTTTAAAAATGATTGATTTTCCTTCCGATTTAAGGGACTGCTGTGGCAGCTGCTGTTTAAATAACTCTGACCACTGTAAGATAATTGATCAAATTTATTTAAAATTAATATCATCATTATGTATAGCTTCTGTGCACAGCAAAGCTGCCACGGGAGGTTCCGGATGCCGAAAAAAGATTGTCATAGGGTGGAACAAACATGTAAGCGATGCGCACAGGGAGGCCAGGGCTAGATTCCAGGACTGGGTGTCGTGTGGTAAGCCTAATGGTGGGTCCGTTTTTGATGCTATGACTCTTAGTCGTAAAATGTTTAAATCTAAACTTAGATGGGTCCAACAACATCAAGAGCAAATAAAAATGGACCTACTTGCCGCACATCACACGAAAAATGATTTTCGAAATTTTTGGAAAATGACGAAAAAGTTGGACACTAGGCCTGGACTTTCTGTAAGCGTGGAAGGAATTTCAGATCCCAAGGGGATTGCAAATGTATTTAAGGACCATTTCAACGTTAAACCTGCTGTCTCGCCCGTTGACGGGCGGCGGCAGTTGCTCGATATTGGGGTATCGGAGGGGAGTGACTTTCAGATCCATTTCAGTGCAGATGACGTAAGAAAAATAATAAAGGATATGAAGAGAGGAAAGTCGCCCGGTCACGATCATTTAAGTATCGAGCATCTGCTGTTTGCTGGTCCTCACCTGCCCCGCGTATTGGCAATGTTTTTTGACCTTTGTATATGTCACTCGTACCTACCATCTGATTTGACCAAAACCATTGTTGTGCCCATTGTCAAAAATAAAACGGGTGACATATCCAACAGAGCTAACTACAGGCCTATATCTCTAGCAACAATTGTGGCTAGGGTGCTCGACGGCTTGCTCAATTTGCAATTGGACAAATGTATAAAATTACATGATGCACAGTTCGGCTTTCGAGCCGGTTTATCTACCGAAAGTGCCATCATTTGCCTAAAGCAAGCTGTAGAGTACTACACACGCAGAAGGACACCTGTTTATGCGTGTTTTCTCGATCTTTCCAAAGCCTTCGATCTTGTCAACTATGATTTACTTTGGAATAAGCTTGATGAAGTGCATTTTCCTAAGGAGCTCACACGCATATTCAGGTGTTGGTATGCTGGCCAACGAAATTGTGTTCGCTGGGGTAATGTGTTGTCGGACGAGTACGGTCTGGTGTGCGGGGTGCGGCAGGGGGGACTGACCTCACCTAAACTTTTCAATTTGTATATCGATGCCTTGATCGGCGAGCTCAGCAGTACACGTGTGGGCTGTCATATAGATAGGGTATGCTTCAATAACATAAGCTATGCCGATGACATGGTACTGTTGAGCCCGTCGGTCGGTGGTCTGAGATTGCTTATTGAGAGGTGTGAGTCATATGCCCTAGCGCATAACCTTAAATATAATGTAAGCAAGAGCGAGTATATGGTCTTCAAAGCGGGAAGCAAGTGCCCATCACACATCCCACACATTTGTTTGAATGGCATGCAACTGAAAAGGGTTACCTCTTTTAAATACCTTGGGCATTTGGTAACCGACGATTTCTGCGATGACGCTGATATCGAGAGGGAGCGGAGGGCCTTGGCCGTGAGGGCCAATATGATAGCTCGCAGGTTCAGCCGGTGTACAGCGCAAGTAAAAATAACATTATTTCGAGCGTTCTGTACATCGCTGTACACCTGCAGCCTGTGGACTCGATACACGCAAAGGGCTTTTAACGCGATGCGCGTACAATATAATGACGCGTTCAGGGTACTGTTGCGGCTGCCTCGGTACTGCAGTGCGTCCGGCATGTTCGCTGATGCTCATGTGGACGGTTTCCACGCGACACTGCGCAAGCGCTGCGCCGCGACGCTCCGCAGGGTGCGCGACAGCCGCCACAGTCTCCTGGCCGTCGTGGCTGGCAGGTGGGACAGTGGCCTGATAAGGCACTGGTCCTCTCTGCATTTATCTTTAGTACCTAAGATAGTTATTTAAGTTTATTTTAAGTTAACCTTAGCTATAAGTATTAAATTTAGATTAAGATGTACTAACAAAATATGGACCATGTTTGTCTGAATTAAATGCATTTTATTTTATTTTATTTTATTTTTTATTTATTATGAAAATAAATTACCTTGAATTTACCCCAGCCGGGCTAGCACATGCATGATTGGCGCGACAGTATCTCGCGGCGAGATAGACTACCCGTCCCTCTTTTATTAACATAGTTAGAAAAAGAGCGGTAGTCTATCTCGCAGCGAGATACTGTCGCGCCAATCATGTGCTAGGGGTGCTGGTGTAAATTTCATTCGATAGTGTGGACGTGACGTACCCGTTTGCGTTAAGTGTCATTTTGTATGGGATTTGGATTTCCAAAACGTCCCGCTTGCCGCGCTGTTCAAAATCGCATACAAAAATAGGCATAACGCAAACGTGAACGCTCGTCACGCTATCGAATGAAATTACCACTAGGGGTTCTGTTATGTCATACTTATAGCGTCATTTTCGCTGAATAATCTGAATTACTATGATATGATCGTTTTCAAGGCGACTGCTATGGTATATTATACTACAATGCACGATATACATTATACAATGCTTTGATCATGAGCGAACAATTACATGAGTAATGTATATGATATCATTGCATGCGTTTGTATTATGTAGCTTATCTTCGTGAATATATACATGTACTCATAATAGCATTATAAGTATTAATTTTTTTAACAAGCAGATACGTCTGCGAGCGATATTCCAAATTTTATATTAAGGGAAAACATGGAAAAAGTTACGCTTCCGGCAGGACTTGAACCCGCATCCTCCACAATCCGTGTGTTGCTCTTAACCAATTGAGCTACGGAAGTCTACCAGGATATCGCAAATCTTTCCATTCCTTCCTTTAAGCCCTTGCTACACGGTCGCCGACAAGCCCCTCAGACCGCGTGGCCTTGGTCTGGACGGACCGTGTAGACAGTTGTTTCCAACAAAATTTGACAAAACTGACCAAGGACAGACCAAGGTCAGACGGTTAGAAGGCTTGTCGGCGACCGTGTAGCTGGCTTTATGCATACACGCCTTTGGGGTGGCGTATAGCGACATCTACCGAAAGACGATTACATCTTTTAACGGCACTGGTTTAAGATTTGCGATGTCCTGGTAGGCTTCCGTAGCTCAATTGGTTAAGAGCAACACACGGATTGTGGAGGATGCGGGTTCAAGTCCTGCCGGAAGCGTAACTTTTTCCATTTTTTCCTTTAATATAAAATTATACGTATTAACTGGTATTTATTTATTTTATACTTTATCGCACATCAAAAAAAGTACAAGAGGCGGACTTATAGCCTCGTGGTATCCGCAAGTCGTTCTCTTTTTGTATACTTAGAAGGAAGTCCCTAAATATGTATGAAATGTACCTAAGTCTGTTTTCATTTTAACTATTAAACTTTATCGTAATCTTTCGTTGGTAACTTTATGTTAAAGAAATGAAAATTTGCGTTTTCTCAGCGCATAATTTTTTCTCCTTCATACGTTTTTCAAATTATCGTCATTAACTTATTTTGTTAGAATTATCAATTTATCAATAATATGCCGCAGTAAAAAAAACTTGTGTATTTTTGTAAATATCTTTGATATTATTTTACAGTATGATGAGCGATGACGGAGATGCATTTTTCTATGACATTTTCCAAGATTAATTTTAAAATTATCTATATAATTGGTTAAACTCGCGCGAAGTATACCATTGTAACACTATACAACCTTCGTCCTCTCTAACCTTGTTAGGTATATTATTAATCAAATGCCAATCAATAACAAACCTTACGGCCTTCGGGTTAAGATTCACGTTCGTTAAGCCGACAGGTAATCCTGTTAGGGCTCGTTAGTGCGCCCTGGAAATTAGAACGGGCTATGAGCTGTGACTAGGGAATAGGTTTAGTAGGAAAATTATGGGCTTACTTGTTTTCTGAGTTCTTGTGTGAAAAATTGGAATGATAAGCAACTTCAATTATTAAAATTATTATATTTATGGAAAATGGAAAAATTCTTGGACTCTTACTTGCGACCTTCCAGAACACCAGTTAACCAGCTTTTAATCTACTGAGCTACCGAAGCTTACCAGAAGCGTGCGAATCTTTCCATTCCTTCCTTTTTGTTTACTATAAAAATTTGTAGTATCGTTCGCAGTCGTATCTTGTTAAAAATAGTTTTTTCAATAATTTTGGTTTCAAACCGAGCACTTTCACTGCTTTGTTGAAGCTAGAAATTGCTATAAGTGCTTATAATTCGTACATGAATCCACAGTTTTCTTATTCGAAAAGTATACTGATTGCCAGCGAAAAGAAACCATCAAACGAAAGCTAGGAGCTACTTACTATCAAAACCTTAACAGATTTTGAAATCAAAATACCGTTCTACGAATAAAGTTCTTCTGAAATCCTTCCTTTTGGTTTTGCAGTAGTCGAAGTAAAAAAAAGCAGTGGCATTTTAATATGAAAGCTTTACCCCACTGTAAAATTACAAGTCAGGGGCGAGAAGTACCTCCACTATCAGAAAGTTCATAAAGTTCCAGCGAATAGCTCGCCACTAAATTTAGCTCACTTTATCATTTGCGAGAGTTGAGGTTCCCGAAAAATTATGGCTTTAGGAGTAATAAAGTTAAAACTACGTGCTTTTAATTATTACATATTTAAACTCTATTGTGTTTTTTCTATGCCTTCGTAACAATGTAATCTTAAAAAAGCGATTTTTTGGCGTTTCCCATTACAATAATCTTTAAACAAAAAACTTGTACTTACAGTCGAAGAATTTAATTTCCGTACCATTTCGTAAGTACCTTGTCACAGTGACAATAAATATGATAGTCGCTAGGGACCTCATACTATTGTCACTGTGACAAGGTACGAAATGGTACTGAAATTAAATTCCTTGACAGTACTATTGTCATGGGTTTGGTTTAGTGTTACGAGACAAGTCTATTGAGCTAGGACGAGAACATGTCATGCGCAAGGGGTAATATGATACGTCATCTGCCAGTTTTATCATCGGTTCAATTATGAGTTTCTTTTTATTATTCATAATTTTAGGAGATCAATAGTTGCCGAGCGATTATGGCGCGTTCCCGAGAGTTATACGTTCGCGAAAACAGCATTAGGTATAAGATAATTATTGTTATACTTAGTTAATACACGATATTATGAGTTGTGAAGTGTGAATTCGGTGCATAAATAGTACTATTTTCTATTCTGACAATGTGACACTAGTTTGCTCACTTGCTCTTATCCCTTGTATTTATAGTCAGAGTGTCAAAACATTCCATGACCGCGGTCTGAAGGCTGCCGCATCACGCAGGCGTAATTGCTTTTATAATTTATAGTCTTTATAGAAATTATCTAGTAAGGTCGCTCAACAATGGCCGGCTCAATGCCTCGTCTCGTGGTAGTTACATACAAGTTACCTTTCCAAGGCGGCTAAAGTCCTGTAAACAGATACAAGTTACGGGACATTCTTACACAAATCGACTAGGGCCAGATAGATACATGTACCAAATCGTCCTGCGGGCGCAGCATGGTTCCATTTTTATCGCCTGTCACCTATGCCCGTCACTTTGACACTTACATACTTGTAGGCATGGTGACAAGCGATAAAAATGCGACCGTGCTACAGCCGCTGAAATCGTCATCGTAATAGATCGTTGAAATTTGAATTCATTCAATCATAGTTCTCTTATCATTAATAATCAAATATGAGTTTGTTATATTATGTCTAACTCTGGACATGACAGGTGAATGTGTAGTTTAACATGTTTTTTTTAACTATTAGCCCAACCCCTAAATCTATATTTTCTATACCTATGTCACTTTCAACTTATTCAACGTAATCTAGGCATAACTAGGGCATAACATAATCATTATGTCCATGTATCAAATACTCGGTATTAAGATTTAACTATCAACTCTAACTACTGTTGTATACTTTCCTTTAATTGTATCTTAACCTGTCTTATGTACAATAAAGTGTTTACATACATACATACTCTCTCTAGACTTCCGTTGTAAAGTAGAAAACTCATTGCAATATTGTCACAGCATTAGTGACACTAAGCCCGTTTCTACACTTGTAAGTTTTACTTACGTAAATAAGTAGGGACGAAGCTATTTGTTAGAATGAGATAACGATATTCATCTCTCATTCTCTAGTAGAGCTGTGTCCCTACTTACGTAAGTAAAACTTACAAGTGTAGAAACGGGCTAAGTCCTTTATAATTTGTTAATTTACTATAATGCTGCATTATGCTATTTGCTTTAATGATGTGAAGATGAAGAGAAACTGTTTATGTAAGACGTCGGTAAATGCTCCGTTGTTTGCTATGGGATTTTGAGTTATGTCATGCGTGTGATTTGAAGCCTTAACAAAACAATTTACTTCAAGGTTGTAACTTTAGTTAGACTGGTGTAGACTTTTAAGAGGCAACAGGAGTGGTCATTTCTCCATACAAACGTACTCGACTGTTTCTTCCGTGGGTTTTGAAGCTAGAGCAATGAGTTTTTCAACACAGATTAATATTGTCAACATCTGTGTCGGACCGTTTTGTTTGTTTTTTTGATATTTTTGTTTTTTAAGGCGCTAGAGCCCTTCAAAAATGGCCAAAATGGCCTAATTGACTATGCCGCAATGAGAGGCGTGGTATTCAAAACTGATATCAATTAGCCAAAAAATCAAAACGGTCCGACACAGATAATTTCATAATCATTTAGATTTCCAAATTTGGTTACGATTTGTTAAGTTTTGGATGAGGAAACAGTCGAGTACGAAACCTCGATTTTTGAGATTTTTACGCAGGATTTTTCGCCTTGTCCTTATCGCACTAGTTTTAGGAGCCGCTTCCGTTAGCGAGACGGGTATATTTACCTAAAATATTTAAATCTCAGCTCCTGTTTCGTCTTAAGTCTAAATGTAAACTAAAGGGGCCCACAGATTCACAGTCCGCCGGACGGTATCGGCATCTCAGTTGTTCGGAACTGTCAAATTTTTGTTCTAACACTTCTAACTAACAGGCCGATACCGTCCGGCGGACTGTTAATCAGTGGGCCCCCTAAAACTATTGGTTTGAATTTTCTTTTCTGTAATATTCTTCTCACTGCAAATTCACGAGAATTTCTGTTTTGCCCTATGGTTGTCTGGAGAAAATGCTTTAAGGCTTAAGCTTAAATCTGCCATTTGTACACTACACATGTGCCATAGTATAATATCAATATCTGCGAGTGGCCAGCGGAGCAAGGCTGCAGGAAATTGCCTGTGTCGCGGCGTCTGCGCCTGCGCCGATCCGCTTCAATGCGCGGGCCGTGACGGCCTCGCTAGTAAGGATCTAGGACTAGGAGGAAATGCAAAGATATACACAATTACACATACAGTGTGACATTTATAAGCGAAATCAATTAAATTTAACCAATTTAGGGCTCATTTAAACGGCGCGCGAACTCGTATACGATTTTAGTTACATTGCGGACCATTGAGGTTACATCTGGTAATGAGGTAATGAAACTCGCATGCGAGTTCTCGTACCGTCTAAATGAGCAGTTGAGCACTTAGTGTAGATCCGGTGAGTTATAAAAACACTACTTAACCCATTCATGGCCACGAACCGCCGAGCGTACACAATACGCCAGGCCACCATACAAATCGTTTTTAGCTAAAACGCATGACTCAGCTTATGGGTCTCGAGCCTGGCGCGAACGGTAAATAAATCGCCGCTTATGAAGCCGGCCAGTTGGACAGCATTATGCAACATTTTTACTAACCACCGATTTTCTGTGCCTATCAAAAAAGAAACTAATTATTGCAGTTTGTAGGAGTGAATATTTTTACTTTCTACAAGCGTTTAATGTCTGACCAAGCTAACTTGGTAGCAAATTTTATAGCCCAGCCTGTGCAAGTGTTAATTTAAACGTCATAATTTCATATAAGTATGACATTTAAATTACACTTAGGTACTCAGCCTGTGCTATCAAAATCGCTGCCAACTTAGCTTAGTCTGATTCTATTTAACTTGCCGTGTTTTTGTTGTTGTTTTTTGGGGCAAATCTTTGGGGGGATGGGATGAATCACATCTTGAACTCTTGTGACAAATGCCACATGAAAGATAATACCGCCGCCGCCGTTCGGATGCATTCCTTGTTTATTGTCCAACTGTGTCCGATACGCTTACACCTGGTCGGTCATTATCTTTGTTTTGGTAAACGAAATTATATTAGTAACAATAGAGAACTTAAAATGTATTATAGTACTTACTTTCTAATCTGCCGTAGAAACCACGATGTTTGAAAAAACTTGTAAATATTTGTCACAAACTATTTGTTATACAATACATATTAGTTAGTGGTGACTGTTTCAACCGCCTTGTTCTATATTGAAACGATTAAAAATTAACTTTAACATCATTGTTAGTAGGTAATTGCCTAAGATACAATACAACGATCACCAAATATTATGACATAAAAGTACAGTGGGAAAAAATCCTCGTTGCCTTACCCCTCATACAAAACAAAATATTATTATACTACGGCTTGGTTCCTACAAATTGTTGCTTACCATCATCCAAACAGTAATCAGTTGTAAAATGGTACAATATCAAACAGCTTCAACATGAAATAAGCTTTAAAACCAGCCAATAAAGTTTATTTTAGCCTGCTACGGAAACATTAGCAGTTTTTACAAGTAGCGCCAGGCCACGGTGACCCATACCTTGAGCCCTGTCAATAACTTCTGAAATATATATATTTTTTGTATTTTTTCAATATAGATTTTTCTGTTTGCTTGCATCGCATTATGTATCTAGAATTTCAGTATATTTACTATATTGCACTGATAGTAAACCAAACTTGAATATTCGAGACCCTGTTTTCATTAAAAAAAACGTGTTTATAATTTTTATCCATATGCCTTATAGAAATGATTGTTAGCTTATATGTTACTTACGTTATTACATCAAATTACGTTTCGTTTAAGTTTAAATCAGAATTTATTCAGGACTCACATGTGAGTCACTGGCCCTGCGGAACTGTTTGAGCATGACCCATACGCTGAGTCGCTGGCCCTGAATGGGTTAATGAAGATTTCCTAATATTCGTATCTAGCTTCAAAGCAATATTTTTAATAGTCAATAGACAAGTAGGTACATACAGATGTAGCGCATAATTATTTATCATCGTTTTTTCTCGGAAACATTCGTATTTGTCATGCTATTTCAGTCAACCTCAGTACTTTTAGTACTGAGACTGATTGAAATAGCATAACGCGTTCGTGCTTTTCCGTGAAAATACGACGATGGAAAAGTATAATTTTCAAAACTGATACACTACATCCGTATTCTGTACTTACTGCGATTGTTCGCTTTTAGTACTTCTTTCGTTTGTTAGTTAAAATTATTAGAAATCGTTCAAATTGAAACGAGATGTATTTTTATGTTTTATTGAAATGAAAGACACTCGAAGTCACTTAATAAATACCCTGAACACATAAACACTCGATTACCCTTTCGAGATATATATCTCGTCGTTTGTCGCGCGACAAAAAGTAAATGTTCGGAGGTCGCGTCTCGTGGTTTTCTTTGTTCCTCCAAGGCTTTTAATATTGAAAACAAACGGTGCTGATAGGTTGCAAAAACGCGGCGTTATGTTTTATTTTTACTACACGGTTAAAAATGAGGCATACTATTCATTAGTACATTATTAGGATATAAGTCCGAAAAATAGAAAATTCGAAACGAGTGGCGATAAATGAAAACACGACCCCCGGAGTGTTTTAAATCGACTCAAGTTGCGAATTACCTATTCGCACATGTTTTGTAGGTACGACGTTTTACATTACATACCTATGTAATGGCCCTTTCAATTCTCGACATAGTTGCGTAATGTGCTAATTATCGCACGCGTGCGGTAAAGTACTGTACTGTAAAGAAATATATCCCAAAACGTTCCGTCCCCCAGTTTGAACACTTATAGTTTTCATAAAAACGCTCATATATCCATTTTTTTTAACCATAGCAGTCGCGACCGCAAAACTCGCCCGTATATCCACGTGATAAGCTACATTTAAACCAGCCAGTGATTTATACGGCGTGGTGCGAATTTATTAAATCGTTAATCATCGCTCCCTTAACTCCCTTTTAGCGGATGTTTTGCGAACATCCTGTACATTGCTTCTTTGCGCGGGTTTTTCGAGAGATAAATTGGAGATACATTTTCTTGAGGCTGGAGATTCTTTTACAAGTCTTAAATGGTTATTAATTATAGTATGCATTCTTCTTCTTCTTTGTCGTCACACTCTCGTCAGAGAGGTCGTGGTCGTCATATCAGGGTCGGTGGCAAGCTTCACAATCCGTCGCCATTCTTCCCGTACTCTTGTACATTCATGGAGTGGTCCATTGAGTCATAGACTAGGAATCCTCTAGACGGAGTTTAGAGCAATTATTTCATGAAACCGATGCTGCCAAAAATACTGGGGTGCGGGGGACGTGGTGAGCGTGTCCCGTGCCGTGATTGGTCCGTTCAAAGACACGGACGTCACACAAAGACACTTTGACTTGAAGTTAGAGTAAAACTACCGTATATTTGTGGCAGAGGGGGTAGCGCTACTATGCTCAGTCTAGAGGATGTCTTGTCTGTGAATTGAGTGCATTAGAGTATGTATAAGGACATTAAAAAAAAACTCGTAAGAGATAAATATTTGAAACGTATATTTATTCACCGAGAAAATGTTACATATTCCTTTTTTTAATCTTTAATAAATAACTAATCGGTAAAATTCACCGAGAGAGGCGGAATTGAAACTTTCAACTTCCCCGCTCATTTTGTCAAGGGAATTTCTCCAAGTTAAGCACATTAATTTATTTAAAAATGTTATCTACTTAAGTCAACAAAATACGATAATAATATGTTTGTAATTAACAAATTAGACATACTTCTTAAATTTAAATTAAACCGAAGGAAAAAATACTTAATGGAACTGTTATAGGGACCATCATTTGAAGTGTACATAGTTGGAAAGTAACAGCATGAAACACGACCATCATCCCGATATAAATCGTGACTACTTTGAAAAAAAAACTCGTATCTTGTTCTGTCAATGAAAAGAAAAATGTGGTAACTATATATGGGATGCATACAGAGTTACTGCGTTTTAACTTTCAGTAGCAGTGCGTCCAGATACGAGGTTTTTTCAAAGTAGTGGCTAAATGCAATATACGACAAGCAATGTAAAGAAAATATTGTTATTTGTTTGAAAAAACCAAAATTTAATAATAAAATTTACTTTGTAACGAGTTTTCAGGTACGCTCTAATTCGTTAATTTATTATAATGTCCGGCCTTACTAAATTGACCAATAAAATTCGTTTTATGTTCCTGCTTTTGACTCGGGTATTGTTTTATTGTAATTTGTGACTATTGGAAAATAGCTTTTACAAATTATGTGGTATTTTAAGGTTACAACATTACATACCCATTTATTTATTGTATAAATAATAATTCATTGACCGTGTAAGTTTCACGATACGTTGTCGTTATGCTTCTACGACGAATTTTCGCTACACACCGGGAAAATAATGCTACCGGTTACGAGTTACGACGTATGCTACGAGCGTAGCTGAGCAGGCATTAAGTTAGTAGTAGTGGATATTTTGGGAGCTTCGTTGTGAATTTGCAGGCGACTGTACTTTAAAGCGGTACGTAGATAATCTAAACTAAAATATGACTAGTCTAGGATACTTCCTCTTATTGAAATAAAGCACCGGATGTTCTTCCAACCCCACAAGGTCATTCACCCCGGAAGTTCATCAGACCACAGTTAAAAAGGGCGTAAGTGCCATCTAACCAGATGCAAAGTATACTACCTTATTAAAAGGTAATAAGGGCGTACGCATCATTTTGCTACAACACACGACACTACCTTAGTAAAGAAAGACGTAAGCAGCATCGAATTTTGTACATCGCGCGGTCGTTTTTAAGTCACGATCACTATTTAACTGAGAACACCATCTACATCTGAGTGTCGTTACGCCGTTTTGACTTGAAATACTCCTTCGCTACTTTAAACTATAAGGACATAATTTGCACGATCACTATTTTGCTGAGAAAAGATGTAAACGCTATCGACATCTATGTGTCGTTACGCCATTTCAACCTAAAATAGTTAACCATTACATTAGACTAGAGACACTGGACTATAAGAGCGTAAACGTCTTCTACGCCTCTACATAGTTACGCCATTTTGACACTAAATACTCAACTGCTACATTAGACTATAAGGGCGTATATAGCCTCTACACCTGTACGTACTTACGTCGTTTTAACTAGTAAAAGTAAACTACACTAGTGTTCTTACCTGGATCGATGCGGCGCGACTCTGGAGTGCCGTCTGTCTGTCTGTACAGCTTAATTCTGAAATGCGACAGGGAACAGAGATACCTTTGTGTATCTAGATTTATTGTATGTTCATGCGGACTAGGGGTGTCGTTGTTACTAGAGTCATTCAGGTAAAAAACCAGTCAAGCGCGTATGTGATTTCCTACGAGTACATATGCAGTATGAAAAAATGCTGAAAAAATTGAAATGCGATCGTTAAAAATTTTGATACAAGAGTACTAACTTATTTTACTTATTTAATTATTACATTTATTACAATGACAATTGAAATACTCTTATGAAAATTGACATTTGCAGTTTATTAGATACAGCTTACGGTAACAGACCGATTTAAGTGTCTAACAATCGTGTGAGAATAAAAAAAATCCATGCATTTGTCAGCGACTAGTGTCATTTCTCTAACGGTAATCGGTTGGCTGATAGAAGTATTTTTCACATTGCGCAAGCTATGTGAAAAATACTTTAAAATCTCAAAATTATATCTGAAGCACTACCATGAGTTCCGTAAATGACAGTCGATAGTGAGAACGTTAAGGAAAATGTATGGAGTATTTGTACAGTGCCTCTACCGGTCACTTAAAGAACTAAAAATTTCAACTGGTACCATGAGTTCCTAACGTTTTTACGTAAGTTTTCTATCCATGCCGAACTTCACACCTAAAACGCTCTCTTTCTAACTATATAAAGAAAACTGAGCCAGAATTATACAAGTTAATTACTTTACGCCGTTTACGCGAATAAACGTGACAAATGTCATCGAAAAATACGTGCGTTTTCGACGTTACATTTCTGTCAACTTGTAAACACAACAAATAAACATATTTTTCACGATTATCTTTGCAATTTTCAACGTAGTATGTATTTATTTATAAGAGTTACGTGAACTCCAGGCAAAACTAATACGGAATAAATCAATTAGTAGCTCGAAAAAAGGCTGATTTGATACAAAGGTAATGAGTTATATTTACTCCTATTTCTACTGTTTAGTTAAGTACATTTGCAAAGATCACATTACTTACGAGCAGTTTTTGCTTTTAGGCATGAACCTATGATTGAAAACAACATTTCCATACAAACCCGGATGGCATCCAGCGGTACATGCGTACAAACAAATCGTTCATTGTTGTATGCATTGTAGAAGTGATTAGTTGGCAAGTGGCTAAATGCCGGGACAACAACTTGAGGAAGATGATGATGTCAAGGAGCGGTACATAGACATGTTGTGTTGTTGTTGCCGGGTGCACATACCACATAGTAACACAATATACATACTTACTGCAAGACCTGTTGTTTATATGTACACAGAGAGAGTTCCTACGTATTTTTTATATTATTACCTATTATTTTATATCTTAAATAAAATAAAACATACAAATGTTATGTGAGTTTATTTATTTTTCTTTACTACCTATATATTATTTCCCGATGTTCAAGTTCAGTTCGATGTTTCATGTGTGTGGTGATGATGTTTCATGTCTCGTCAGTTTGGCAACAGGAAATATAAAACTTAACATTTTTTGCTGGTAGTTCACAATCTGAAAATTAAAATAAGGTTTAACACATTCACTGCCCAAAAACCCGCTGAGTGGGTTCATTTTGTATTGGGAAGGGGCGCTTGGCACTGAAAGTGCTAAGATCGAGATCATTTAGGTACCATAAAATTTAGATCGCTGTTAAGGCCGTATAATGTTACTTACTTAGTACGCCGGCACGTACAGCAACCTACACAAAGCGAGGCCAGGGCAAGACCTAACATATATACATACCTATTTTAATACAGATTTCTTCTCACGTGTGTACTATTTTCAACATAAGTACATAATAATCTTATTTATGTAGCCAAAAGTAGCCCGTATAATTTGCTTCATATTTTTTAACACGCAAAGGTATAATTCTAACACGATTATTAATGGTGTTTACGTATTTATCATATATTATTTTGCATTTTTTTCTTGAACACAGCACTGTTTATACATTGTTTACTAACATTGATATGTTTAATATTTTCGTAACTATGGCAACGTCAAATCTTTAAAAATTGTAGTATGAATGTTGAATCTGTAAAAAGTGACAAAATAGCTCGCACAAATTCAAGAATGGCGGGTAGCGTGTCAAGCCAAGTTTAAAAGAGAACTGACGACTCAGCGGCTATGTGTTATATTAACTAGAAATAATTGTTAAATAGAAATAAATGTTAGTTTCGAAATCAACTATGATGAATACTAATAATTTCTGTACTGTAAAAGTAATGACAATGCATCAAAAACATAAAATAATTTGAAATGAAAGTCAAGTTCAATACTAGGTACTTATAAAAAATATGCGTCGTTGTTGACTTCGCCGGAAAACGAATTGAAATCTATACCTATACGGGGTATTTTGCCAGTTACTGGCCCTAAACTAAAAATGAATTATATTCACGTATAAACAGAATTCATTTTAGTATTAGGTGGCCAGTTATTGAAAGCTGACCAGTTATTGAAACTATACTAAATTTGATTCTGTTTATAGATGAATAGAATTCATCATTAGTTTAAGGTGGCCAGCTGGCCAGTCACTGGCGAATTACCCTGGGTGCAAGTCCTAGTTCGCTTGGGATGAAATTAAAGTTCAGGATTTGTCTTGTCTAGTTTTTATACCAACAAACTAAATTCATAAAAAAGTAACATAGACAAATATAATATAGCGTGTACGTAAAAACGAGTCAAGTAAAATCCTGAACTTTAATTACATCACAAGCGAACTAGAACTTGGCACCCATATAGATATCAATTCTTTTTTCCGCAAAATCAACACCGAGGCATATTCTAAATATTGGACTTGGCTCTCATTTCACATTTATGTTTTTGATCACCCTATTAGAAACCATAGAAACAGCTAAAACATTTCACAGTTCGCAATATGCGGGCATGCTTCTCTTTTACTCTAATTAAGGAGTAATTAGACTGACAGAGAAAGATGCCCGCAATTTGCAAACTTCGATGTTTTCGGTAGGTTACTTTGATATTTAGTTCTTTAGGTGACTCCTAGGGGCGCTGTACAATCCTCCGATATAATTCTTGAACTGTTTTTTAGTATACTTAGAAAGGGACAGCATCGTTTCTAGTGGAGTGAAGTTAGGCACATTAGACCGTAAAGAAACGTAAAACGTGACATAAGGCACGTTTATTCACATAAAGTAAGTGAGAAATACTCAGGCAACTGATGGTAGAGGCTCTGTAAGTACAAGCTGCATTTTTAAATCTGTTTCTGCGCATTTGCTTCTGCTTACTGTACATAGTTTAAAACTTAAAACTGCACTCCAGACTTGGAAATACGCAGCTAGTATACCCACGTAATATGTACATAGGGTACTTAGTCTACGCCAGACAGCCGGATGTACTTGCGGCCGTGATAAACGCACTACAAGTTAATTAAAGTGTTATCTTATCTTTTCTCTGTAGGAAGTGAGTCATCTGTCGTACGAAAAGTGTGTTGTGAAATTATGAGTCAGTAGTTTATTAATTATTAATTATAAATTATGAGTAAGGGTTTACCGCGACTGTGTGTCTACCTGTATAACATAAAATAAACAAACTAAAACAAAGATTCAATATATAAAAAAAAAATCTGTTCGGTTTACTATTACAATAACTATTCAGCCAAAATTGTGTCACTAAAAAAGGCGTAAAATTCGATCGTACATCGTCAATGTTGTACTAGACCTTAAATTAATTGAAATAAAACATTTTTCGAATGTTCAAGTCCAGCGACCGTAGCACGGTCGCATTTTTATCGCCTGTCACCATGCCTGTCACGTTCAAACAAGTATGTGAGTGTGAAAGTGACAGGCGATAAAAACGGAATCATGCTGCCACCGCAGATACTTCAATTACACGCCACAATTCTCCGTATACACTCGAGGAACGTGTGCTATTTGGGACGCCATCCCTGACCTAGCATAACTGCAATCGTATTGGGCATAGCATTCTTGTAACTTGTAATATATCAAAAGCTATAACCTTGATATTTGCAAATACTATCGGTTCGAATTGGCTAGATTATAATGAGCTGATTTATGATATTATTGTAAAATCTACAATGAAATTTCATAGTAAAGTAGGTAAGTATATTATTTAAATTAATTTTTTTGCACACTTTACAGTTAATATAATCGGTTCGAAGTGCTTCATATAAATACATACAAATACATACTGCCATATACTGCAGTCTCAGGGCTTTTTCTTTGAACTTGACTGGACACACTCATTTTTATTAATTTTTTAAAACCACTTTCATACAATTACGTTTTGTATTAGTACCTATAACTGGTAATATAATATCCACTTATACCGCTCTCAAGTGGATAAGTCACACATTCTAATGTACCCTTTCAAGTGCTCGCGTGTGTTTCAAAACTTTCAAGATAAAATATATCTCTCTTATTTATTTATATCTATCTTTTTTATCTTTTATAAGGATTTCTTTGGCTTTTTTTGAATAAATCGACTGAGCCATTATTTTTAACCGACTTCTTCACCCAGAAGGAGTGACTGTGTTCGGTTGTGCCTATTTTTATTTAACCACCTCACAGTATTCTTTAGTGCAAACGTCTTCAGTACTTTGTCGTATCAGCTGTTTGTTAAACTTCTTTGACTGAGCGGCTCTGGTTCATACGGCAAGGTGTTATGGTTCATTAGTGCTAGTGATTTACTTTAGTTATTATTTGATGTAATGAGACGATGAATTTATTATTTTCTAATTTTAATTTTGTAGTCCTTACTTCTTGAAATACAATTTGTGTTTTTAAATTTCGGATTATTTAATGAGGTTAATTTGTAGGTATTTAGCACTGATGTGTGTGTATTTTGTGCTGATGTAAATACAAACAACAGAGGAGTAAGTCAAATATTTCGTCTGGTGACAAGCAAGTCACTAATTACTATAAAATATTTAAACACCACTTGATGGTAAGAGGCCCTGAGACCTTGGTCTTATCACATACTTAGGCAACAAAGTAAAAATGTCTTATCGTACCTGTGCGAACTTACGATAGTTTGTAATTAAATTTGTACTAGCATTTTTCCGTGACTTCGCCTGCGTTGAAGTCGTAGACTTTTGAGTCTCTTGATACAGATATTATGTATGTACTTACTTAACGTATCTAAGCCACAAGGCGGGCAAGGCATAGTACGAAAATCATTTTAGTGCTAATTCGTATCGTATCGTATTCGTATCTGGCTTGGAGTAGTGAGTGGCCATTTTGAAAAAAATACTATTATAGGTATTGACCGAGAGAAGCGAAGATCTTTTCAGCTTGGGAAAAAATGCTTTCGTATGTCCGGATATTCTCTTCTGCAGGTCGCATTCCTCTACCGATTCTTGTGAAATTTTCTGAGCAGAGATTGATAATTATATGGAATTATATTTATTCTGTGATATAGCTACACAAGTTTGCCTAATGCTCGACCTTTGTATGCAATGGATATCTGACCTGAAGAAGTCTAAGTGCTAATGGACGCTCAAACATAACTAATAGCTACTTAAGACGTCTGCGATATCATGTCGCTGTGTAGTTTTAAAAAGTGCTACCTTAGGTACATATATTTTGTGGTTCGTATTTAATTGATGGGTGTATGGCTTAGAGGATATAACCAAACGGAGTAGCCATTAACAGGCGTTCCCTCTGTCGAAACTAGGCGGCCAATGGTCATACATACATGGACTGACGTTTATGTGACAAGGCTATTTTTACGTTACGTATACATTTGGCGTACCCCTCCCCCGCAAAAATCAGCAGACTGTTTTGTACAGAAAATTACAGACAAGGCGTCTCTGTATGGTTAATTGGTTATATCCTCTAAGGTGTATGAATTACCTACGTAATCTTTACTTATTATTTTAACTTAAAATGGGATTATGTTATGGGACTTACGTTTACGCGACCATCACGACAAATTACTACACTAAATCAGTCTATGCCCTAGACGAGAACAGAGAGACATTCTGTAGAGACCAGACATAAAATATAAGGTTCCATGATTGAATGGAAACTCTGTTTCATTCGTAATCCTGGAACCTGATCTCCTGAATGCAATGCTATATATAATCTCAACAAATGACCTTTGAGACATTGTCTTATTATATTTCTTATTTGTTTCATGTAAAATATCGCAATTCTCCTATTATCAAAATTACATCGTGAGTATTTAATAAAAACAGTGATTTGACACTTGCTTCGTAGGTAGGTTTAATTTTCGCGCAGCTCGGAGCAGTGAGGTTGGAAACTGTCAAAGGTTTGCATAGATGGCGCCATCATGCATAGCTTGCCCCTTTTTCTATGAGATTTGGCTTAAAGGGCTGGCATCTAGGGCATTCATAAAACAATTTTTTACACAATTCTATGGATTGACAGGGCAAGCTATGATGGCGCCATCTGCTAAATACTTCGACCGGCCAACCCCATTGATTTTGGCTCGTGCATATGACGGGCAAACCCAAAAACCCTAGAGCCGAAAGAAGTCTGTGTTAGAGGGAAACATCATTACACATATCTATTGTCTTCATCATCATAAACTGTGTCTTATGTCTGTCTGACAAAAAATCAACACTATTCATTTAATACAAACTTGACTAACTTAAACAATACTTTCCAAGCCACTCACTGCCGTGAAACTGAAAACTTAATTGTAATCGCCCGCGCGGCGAGCGCTTAAGTTCCAATTCCCGTCGCGACTCGTTTAGCAACAATTGCCGAGATTGCTGGCTAATTGCTCGCTAATTGCCCATTGACCTCGCTAGCGAGCCCGTTAATAAAGGCTGCTAAATAATAAATAACAATAAATTATTACTTAAGAGTTATGCGAATTCTGCGCCGTGAATTGGACAATTGGGTAGTCGAATAGAATAGAAGAAAAAATTGAGGTTAGGGTAGGGGCTCTTTTTATAAAACTACTTATATTTAAACACCTGAAAGATCCAGACAAATATTTATTACATAGGTAATATGAGAAAAATCACATTTGAGTTCCCAGTCGAGATAGGATGATTCGCAATAAATTGCTAGTCATTTTACAGTGAGTACATTTTACCGAAAATGTACCCTGAATGAGTGAACATAGCCCAAACACGGGAAAATGCGTATGTTGCGAAAAGCCTAGCGGGCCATATGTACTGTAAAACGTTGTACGATACATGTGCGAATAGGTAATTCGCAACTCGTGTCGATTTAAAACACTCCGGTCAATATTTCCAGTCCGGGCAATGCTTTAATTTATCGCCACTCGTTTCTAATTTTCTACTTTTCGCACTTGTATCGTAATGTACTATGTATTACCTACAATGGGTACAATCTCCACGAATACGAATATATCGTACATGTACTAAACGACCTAAAACCATCCCAGACCAACATGCTAAAATAATTTGTAATATTAATGATTTTAATGAAACACAATTTCTCTCTACGATCGCGAACCATTCACATACTTTTACCATCGATGGACCTTACCCCCATTGCTATAAAGTTCATAAATGATCTGGAACTTCCTTGACCATGGTACCTCGCTTCGCAAACAGATTTAAACTTTTAACAATGCCGCACGGCCGACGGAGTTTCCTATTTCTCTTTTTACTTAGGTACTTTAGTATCCGAGTACTTTAAAAGTTCGCTATTAGGACTATGTTATAAATAACTGCGCTTGCAACGCTCCAGCCTTCGTAAGCTACTGTAAATTTCAACATAAATAGTTAATCGTGCCATAATAATCATAAACTGGCTTAAAAAAATAGTGATTCTATCCCCCTAATCTACCGGCATCCTACACGTCGTAAATAAGCTCTAATTAGCGCTACTTGCACCATCTCACTAACCCGGGGTTAACCCGTTAAACCGTTAACCCAGTTTCAAATTGTGCCCCGGTAACTCCAGGTTTAACCGGTTAACCCCGGGTTAGTATAAACCCGGGTAGTTAACCCCGGGTAAATCAGCGATTAATCTCAAAAGTCGTTAAATTCTTTAGTATAGTTGAACAGGTTCTTTTTTTTTAAATGAACGACCAATTTATTAAAAAAATGCCAGTAGAATTAACCAGAGTAAATCACCGACGGACAAGTTTTCTCGTAAATATCTGAACAAGCAAAAGTTTAAGCCCCAAACTACCGTAAGATGGACCGTTTGTTATTGACTGTTCGTAAATTATGCCCGAGGTCCCTGCGAGGGAAACAACTATTTGGAAATCCTTAGTGTAAGGCCTGAGTGGACGCTCGAGTTGGGCGTGCAGCGGGGCGGGGCGTGCGGCGTGCATGTTAAACAAATGTAAACGTATAGGAGCGGCCTTAGTGCACGCTGCTCTAATCACTTGTGAGCCCGACGCCACGCTGCACGCCCCGCCGAACGCTCCGCTCCGAGCGTCCACTCAGGCCTTACACTTATTTTTTCATCTGAAACGAGAAATTGGAAGGTATAGTCAGCAGCAGAAGTTGCTTAGCGGGTGAGGTTCAAAATGATCTTGACGCGACTTTATTATTAAGAGAGTAAGAGCGTGTCAAAGTAATTTTGAACACCTCGCCCGCTAAGCAACTTCTGCTGCTGGCTTTTGGAGGTTACAAAAGTTTTACAGTATTTTTGTCTTGAATTTCGTAATAATTTTAAGTAATTACCAAGTAGAGTTTTTTAAGCGATTTGCTCGTAGCAGAATCAGAAGAGCGTAATGGTTTTAGAATGTATGAAACCTTTGTTTGTCTACTATTTTTTAACATTTATTCCTAAAAAATAGTAGAAGAGTATTTGAAGTTGTTCATTAATATAAAGAAAATACGAAAAAGGAGAAAAATACACCAATTCAAAGTTTAAATATACAAAGAAAAGAGGGTCGCCGCTGAGAAAAAAGATATTTCAACCGTAAAAGCTAAAATGGACGTAACATCAAAAATATCAGTCTATTTACTATTAAAAGGCGATGGACCAAGGAAAATTGTTTATACGAGCAAGCTTGAAATTTTGTTCAAAATAAAAAAGAAATATTTTCCTTGTCTAATTTATACACGTGGCTTTATACATAGACATACCTTTGAGAGCATTTGAAAATAATATGTTGCCTTAAAGGACAGGACAATTCGAACGTGCACTGTCATCAGAATGACGTCTAAATAATGTCATTCGGTTACCGTGCATTTCGCTCGTAAATGTATTGGAGCGAGCGAGACACACCATAACCAATTAACCATATGACATCATTCAGATATCATTTTGATGACAGTGTACTTTCGAAGTGGCCTGGGACTCCTGGGAGTCGACACATGTTACATGAAAATCATGAAATAACAAGGAAATACTCAAACCTTTGTATGAACAATAGGTTAAATACTTTTCCTGGTAATTTGTTTGAGGAAGCCGTATCATCCTGCCGAAGTCATAATACGACATAACAATTTCATTTCGTGTGTGCTATTTTGCAAGAGACCACCAGTTTGGCACTGACATAAACGCCATCGAGAACGTAATTTACTTTCTATACATCTCGCTCGTACTCGCATATTAGTGCAAACGAGATAGAAAGTAAATTACGTTCTCGATAGCGTAAATGTCAGTTTTGACACTGTCAGTGACTCATGGTACGGGCTCAGTTTGGCACTGACATAAACGCCATCGAGAACGTAATTTACTTTCTATACATATCGCTCGTACTCCCATATTAGTTCGAGCGAGATGTATAGAAAGTAAATTACGTTCTCGATAGCGTCGTATATGTCAGTTTTGACACTGTCATTGACTCGTGGTACGGGCTCTGGTCGATAAAAAACTAATAAAACTTTGTAGTTATTTTGTGCAAAGAGAGATTTTCTAAATTCAATAGGTATTAACTCTAAGTACCAAATTAAGCACCTTCTTTTCAACTAAAAGGCTTTGGAGTTGGCTTTTATGTAATAAATTACCTATTTTGAGGAGTATTATAATTATTATGTATAATTTACGGCATTATTCGTTAAACGTCTGCTAAGTGCTAAGTTAATCAGCTGATGACCATCGTTTGTCCCTCTCTATGGCATAACGACAGATAGGGACAAACGACGATCATCAACTGATTAAGTTATCAGCTATTTATGAATAACGCCGTAAACCAATAACTTGGGATTTTAGTTGAAGGGCTTTTAGTTGTAGGCGTCTATTGAAATTTACACGTGCAAATATCAACACTCATTTGATGACAAAAACACCCGTATTAAGAATGAAAGGAAAGCGACATTTCCATCAAATGATTGTTGCAGATAAGAGGTTGAGTAAGTATTGCGACGATTTGTATTGTATAAACTTGAATATAATTTAATTTTGCTTACTTTGAAATTAAATTGTATAATTTCAATTTCATTTTTCACGCATGAAAATATAAACATGATGAATATACCAGTATCATATTGGAAACATCGAACAACTAAAACTCGTAAATAGCGTAGCAGGTAGTTCGTACTTTTCTGGAACGCTCGAACACATTATCACTGCACTAGTTTGATAGTGAACCATTGACATAGATATCTAGGGACTGGCTTTACGGGCAATAATAATGAGGCAAGACAGGGGCCAGTACAGCGGTGTGAAATCGCTACAACGCGATTGGTTGATGAGTTCGCATCACGCGCGCGATTGGTTGACGAGTTCGCATTACGCGCGCTATTGGTCGCAACTAGCCGCGTTAGACTGCACGATTGGCTGGAATTCGTGGGTAGCACCGCTGAACTAGTACGATGTTTAGTGCCCCATTAGCCCGTCCTTAGATATTATACGTCAATGTAGTGAACTGACTTGTAGGTACGGAAGCTGATTATCTATTATTTGCGTTATCTAATATCTGTGTACACATATTTGTTAAATAATTATGTCTAGGTTAACGCGGGGCTTTCGTAGTTTTCCATACGCGCAATGGCCTTTTCTCGTATTGTTGATACTAAAATGATCAACTATACCAGCCGCTCTTAAATTCTATACATCGTGCATAGTCTCGAATTTAACTTTAGTATGGCGCAGTTTTTTTGCCATGCTTAGGGTTGCTCTCATAACAAAAAAAATCCCATAGTAATCACGTAAAAAAATACGTCTACGAATAAATACCTCATGTTGAACCAATGTTCAATGGATTGACAGGCGTGAAGGCGTCCTAGAAAAATAAACATTCTTGTAAAATAAAAGCAAGGTTTGGTAAACAATAAAAGCATGTAAAACATCACGTCACATATATGGAGCTCACAGCAAAACTACAGCAAAACATGCAAATTGAAACAATTTTCGAATGGTGCATAACTAAGTTACCAACAGTAATGTTTTAGGCTGGATCAGTATGCGGGCTGGAAAACTCCATTTGGCTCCCGGCCTACGTTTCTAAATAAAATTGTACTAGCCGCAATATTTAGTAGCATTTGAACTTTTTTTCTTATGTAATATTGAAGTAACTTATTGCGAATAATAAAAATATATGTCTGTATATTGCCTTACGTGCGAATAATCGTATAAGTATTTTATTAGCTGCTGGCTGCGGTTAGGTACAAATCATATGTAGGTATAATGTTGTCATTATTAGCCATTTTGCCGTTTGTACATTTCTTTTGTGTTTTGTGCAACAAAATGAAAATAAATAAATGAAAATGCAAGTTTAAATAAATAAGTCATTTATATATACCTGCTAGTCTGATGATGATATTAAGCCTTCGAAAATAACTGTAAATGGCATCTGTAGTTTTATAATATTATGTGGCTTCATAATGATTTACTAAAACTTCATACAAGACAAATAAGCAGTATATCCACAGTTTTAAATGACAATGTTAGGCCCAGTAATTTTATTTGCCGGCCGGCCGCGCCAACAAATGTGCTGTGCACCGCAATTTAGAATGCCCTTTCAGTCCATTGTGTTATTTGGGCTTTTCTCTCATTTAGTTTAGGTACTCTGTTGGAATTTGCCAGCCAGGAATGGCTATATTGTAGGATTGGATTATTTTTCTGCGTTATATAATTATTTACATCTAGAACATATTTCAATCAGCAAATTCAAATGTAACGAACGAATAGACGAAGATAAGTTCTATTAACACCCCTATTCTGGCTTTCCCCTCGCAATGAATAAATTGTATTCTATTCTATTCTATTTTATTCAATGTTTGCATACAGGAAAGGGTTGGCAGTGACAGTAGTGTTGTCTCACGGTGGACCAACTTAGACTATATAACTTACTCGTACAGTCAGTGTCTGTAAGTTGGACAAGTCTGCCACGTTAGATGTAACTCGAACTCGACCTATTTTATATAGGTGATGACGGTGACGTCAGCTTTTCATATCAAAAGGTACGTTATGGCAACTGCATTAGGTACATTTTGATATGGAAAGCCATGTAGGTATAATGTTATGCTTACCTACTAAAAGTTATCAAGGCCTCAAAAGGGTAAAACTCTCAAGGGTAAAACAGAAGTAAATACATTCCTTACAAATTTTAAAATAAAGCGTAACGCACGACTTGTAACGATATTTCAGGCTGAAATACTTCAAAATACGAAAAACGACAACATTTCTGAACCCACCAGCGTAACATTTTAATGAGGCACTTTTTAGGTTTATATTAAAACAGACGATTCCTGGCAATCTTACTGTTTCTATTTCCATAGGTATTTTATGTATTTATTGTACGTAATTTTACTGAAAATCTAAGGTATAAACATACTGTAAAAATTAGTCTACGGAGATTACACTTGTTTGTTTTATTTATTATAATCAGTAATATTTTTCACATAATCGCCGAAACATTTGGAAATATCTATGACAAGACCCAGTCAATAATTTTTCATTAAGTACGTAATTTTCTATTAGAGTAAAATAAATCTTCCTTCTTTAAAATTTCTTTGTAGTTTTACAAGTGAAATAAATAATATTTACTTACTTACTTCTCAAACCACCCGGATACATTTAGAAATCTAAAAAGACTCACAAATTTTTATCTCACCATAAAAACATCCAAATGATATCACATTAAAGTGACAAACATCTGCCTTAAGCACTTCATTACTCGGTTCTTCAACAAATTGTAGAGGCGGGCTTCCAATTATCCCGTGCATCAGCCGGGATCGAAGCCGGGACTTGGCACTGGCGGTGCGCAGCCTGCTGGCATGACGCCCGCGACGGGCGGTGGTGGCTGTTGTGGCGGGTTAACATGAGCGGGTGGATAGGAGGTAGCGTTTTGTGCGTAATGCTAAAAAGCAGAGAGTTGGGAACTAATATAACCATGATTTTGGTCGCACAAGGAGAATGTATAGGCCTGTATTCAGAAAATAAGTCTTTTTAACTTCGTCTACGCTATTTATTTATTAGCGGCGTAATTAATCAGGGAATTAGATTCAATTTTAATTAAATAAATACATTTAGTTATCCACAGTGCTACTTCCCTTATTTATGGTTACAAAATAGAAGGCCAATCACAATTTCTTCCTAACTTCTTTCTTTCATGAGTACATAGACTTTCGATTACTTGTTGCATTTGAAGGAAGGGAATATCTAGTTACATGTTTCTTCGCTTAACCTCCTAAGAACCTGCGTAATTTTTTTGTAATATTCCACAATCTATTGTGAAATTTTATTGAGTAACTAAGGGTTCCAAATTACAAAACAAAACAAATGCTTCTGGGGCTAAGGAGGTTAATTTTATATATTACAATTACAATATATTTTTGTAATCACTTCACTACTCGCTCTCAGTGGAACCACACCTCACCAGACTCGTTACATCGTAACTGCGGAGCGCATTTTGGACGGCTGCACTTTACGGCCGCGCCCGGCACAACTTATTCCGCGAAATATTGTTATTGTTCGCTCGATAATCGCTGTAAGTGGCGCCTCTCGCCAGACTCCTTATTCGACGTTCTAGAAACCATACGACTGCGATATTGCTGATCATATATTACTTTTAACTGTTTTATTGATAGTATCCGTTTCAAAGTGAGATGAAATTGAGGTTATACTGCAAAATTCCAATGCCGAAATACTTCATCCACAGAATTCTCAACACTATAAGGCTATCGATTAACTGAGGCAGTTATTAAGAAGTTATTACAGCCAGCTATAGATTCGATAAAGGCTTGGCTGCATTAAGCTGATTTGTATGATTTGTGTCATATAATTAATTAAAAATATAACATATAAACTAATAGTTTTAATCGCAAAACTCAACTATCTTCAACTATAAAATCACCGGGTCACCGCCTGTGATAAGAGGTAGACCTATAACAAACTGAAATGGATGATACAGGATAGCCCAAAAATACGTATGACAATTTTTTACAGCGGCATATTGTTGATAATTTTAACATACGCTTGCGTACGTGTATGAAAGGTAAAATATACTATTTTGATAATACGTTTTGTTTTAGGTAAATGATTGTAGTTTTAATTTTTATGACTTTTTGTAAAAGACGTTACTAAATAAGAAAAAGTGTAAAGAAAATAGTTGGTTACTTTTTCAGCCCTCCAGTGGCCTATAGGCCATAAACGCAAAATTTTAGTAACAATCTACACCGTGTTTTTTTTGATTTCCGTTAATTTCAAGGGTGCATTTCTGAGCTTAAATAAAGCAACTTTCTCAAAAACACCGATATTCTAATTAACTCCATTTCGGAGATAATCAATAATTAATTTTTTTGCTATAAGGCCTCTACAAGCGTGTACACTTGCCTTAGGGCCGGTTTACATATTGATTAGTGTTTAGAATGAGTTCATACATTTGCTACTAAAATTAAGTACAATCTCGGTCGATCGACGTTCGAAATGACATTGATATGTCACAGATTTCAATTGTTTGGTTGAGTTAAATGTAAAGCCCGTGTTACAACAACGCTATATGCTACATTTAATTAGTTTTTAAACTTTTTTGTTTTTTGTAAAAAAGCAAAAAAATTTTTTTTTTTAAATTAACTATGCCGTTTAGTTCTCTTAAACGTACTTAACCATACCCCGAAGTTAACGGAATTCAATAAAAACACGGTGTATATCGTAACTACATCACTGTTCACATTCCGAATAGTACAGGGGCCTATTTCTCAAACGACATCTGTTCAGTTCGCAACCTTTTTACTGTACTTACCTACATAGTTGTACAATGACATAATTTTGAATTTTGTATTTATGTAGAATTGTGTCAAGCAGAATTTTCACTCACATCTGTCACAAAATAAAAATGGGTCGATCTTTGATATAATTTTCGAAGTTTTATTTATTTACGATATTACACGAGGAAATACACCAATTTTATTCATGGTCCTTATCGCAACCGGATATAAAGGGAAGTGCAGTGTTTTTAAGTTTCAATCTAAGAAGATAAACTGTGAGTACATTCAAGTTAATTATTAGTGTCCCACATCGAGTTTCAAATTATCAATTACGGATTTAAAAGTGTTTATATTAGCAACAATAACCAAAACTATTTTCGACAAAATTTACAAAAGGGGAAATCGTATACGTTTCGTACCCCCCGGAAAAATGAAAAAGGGGAAATGTGACCAGTTTCGTACACCTTCAACAAAAGTATTGGAGACATGATACCCTTTTGTTTCAAAATATTATTTACGACTAAATTATAAATTTTCAACGGACTTTGGACATTTTTACGTTCATCCATCTCTGGATTTTGAATTTTTTTTAACTCTTCAACTTGTAATTTCAATTCATTATTGTCAATATGGACGCGGAAATATCATTGCTTGTTGACGTTTCTGTACGCATCGCGAAAGGACATACTAACTTCAGAAAGTCACCCAAGGAGCGTGTGACAGTTTCATATGTAGAATCGCGACTAGAGAATTTGGAATCACTGTGGGAAAAGTTTTCTTCAGGACATGACGAATTGGTTAAAGCCTATGCAGCGCCAGACATACAAAAATCTATATATGGAACAGAAACAGTATACGATGTAACTGAGGAAAATTACTTGGATTATAAATGCGCACTGAAAGATGCACTTACCAGATTGAAACCAAATCCAAGTAACTCCGATACTTCGGTGCACATGTCAAAAGCTACAACTTCAAAGACCAGTCATGTCAGACTACCAAAGATTACCATTCCAACATTTTCTGGACTTTATACAGAATGGATGATCTATTTGTATCACTCATTCACGACAATAATGAAATTGATGATGTACAGAAATTACATTACTTGAAGGGACATCTCAAGGGAGAAGCTGAACAATTGTTACGACATATACCCATAACTAATGATAGTTACGAGCAATGCTGGACTCTTTTGAAAAGCCGATACAACAATAAACAGTATTTAGTTAATAGCATTTTTCAGCGGTTTTTCGGTCAAAAAAGCATTTCAACCGAGTCCTCCAGTGTAATCAAGCAATTACTAGATGTCACAACAGAAACATTAAATGCCTTAAAAGGGTTAGGTATTGACACTGGTACATGGGATGTCATGATAATTTATATTGTTAGCCAGAGATTAGATTCTGAGAGTAGGAAGCAATGGGAGTCTAAGGTCAGCGAATTGGTATCAAGTTCAGATAATTTGCCAACAATTAAACAATTCAAAGAGTTTTTGGAAACAAAATACCATTCGTTGGAGTTCTTAGATTCAAAATCAAACACTTTTCAGAAACAGCGCACTTTTAATTCTCACAGTAATCAAATAAATAAATCAAACTCGATTAACATGTTATATGTAGCTCAGACAACTTGTGCTTTATGCAAACAAGATCACCATATTAGGAGTTGTAAGGATTTTATTAACAGGGATCTTGACAGCAAGCGTAACTTTGTCCAAGACAAAAGGTTGTGTTATAATTGTTTGGGCAACAATCACTCAGTAAAACACTGCAAAAGCACCACCTCGTGTCAAATATGTAACAAAAGGCATCATTCATTATTACACCAAAAGAGCGAATCGCACACTACTGTGGCGAATCATTCCATTAGTGATCAAACTTCACCAGTTGTGAGTCAAATCAAGTCACCTATCAATGCTTCATCATCGGATGAGCATCCATCAACGTCGGCACACATCACCAACCATTTTGTGAAGGGTATAGCACCTCGAAAGCTATTGGCAACAGCTGTAGTATCAGCTCATTCACAAAATGGCGGGGAATATCAACTCTTGCGAGCTCTTATAGATCAAGGGTCGGAAGAGTCCTTTATTGCAAGGTCAGCAGTTCAATTACTTGGATTAAAAACCACACCAACCAGGGCAGATACATCAGGTTTGGGAGGTGAACAGGGCCCTTCAACAAGGTCCATAGTGGAGTTATCAATCAGTTCACGTCTCAATCCAGGTTGTGTGTTTCGTGTTTCAGCGTATGTCCTCGACAAAGTGACGAGAGACTTACCTTCAACTGCTGTATCAATCACCTCATGGCCGGAGTTAGAACTAGTAACTTTAGCTGACCCGGAATATCACACTTCGAATAAGATAGATATCTTATTAGGGGCGGAGGTTTATGCTAGGATTATTCAAGATGGTATTATCAAATGTCCCTCGGGGTCTTTAGCGGCACAAAATACAACCCTGGGATGGATATTATTTGGAGCGGTCAAGTCGGATCAAAACACAAACATCAAAGTTACAACATTGCACACACATGTAGAGCCTGTAGAAGAATTGCTCAAGTCCTTTTGGGAGGTTGAAGCAGAGCCGTCCAACAAACAGAAGATTTTGTCAATCGAAGAGCAGCGGTGTGAAGATATCTTCCATTCAACCACCACACGAGATGAAGAGGGACGATATGTTGTCAAACTTCCATTTCGAGATAGTGAACCAGCCTGCGCAGAGGGTCATTCGCGGGATATTGCATTGAAGAGATTCCACTATCTTGAGAAGAAGATGCAGAACGATGAGCGTCTGAAACAGGAATACAAGAAAGTATTTGATGAATACTTAGAGTTAAATCACATGAAGGAAATTCATGACAACAAAGCAAAGGGTTGTTACATACCATATCACGCTGTCATACGCGAAGACAGACAGACAACCAAATTTCGGGCTGTCTTTGATGCGTCATGCAAAGGTACGAACGGCGTATCTTTAAACGACGATTTAATGGTAGGCCCTAGATTGCAACCAGAGTTGCGTCATATAATAATGCGTTGGCGTATGTACCCAATCTGCTTCATTGCAGATATAGTTAAAATGTACCGCCAAATAAAGGTTGATGACGAAGACTCAGAATTCCAGCGTATTTTGTGGCGTGAAACACCGGAAGAGAACATCAAAGAATATAAGATGCTTCGTGTTACATTTGGAACTTCTTCAGCTCCTTATCTGGCTGTAAAAAGCTTGATACAAGTGGCAAAAAATGAAGGGCAAGACTTCCCTCTAGCAGCTGAAAGAGTAAAACATGAATTTTATATGGATGATTTGATGTCGGGTTGCGAGAGCGAAGAAGAAGCAATCGAAATATACAAGCAAATGAATGAATTGCTAAAAAGGGGCGGTTTCGAATTGCAAAAATGGGCTAGCAACAGTGAAGCAATGTTGAAGCAAATACAACAAGGGAGTTTAGGAAAGCAAGATGAAAAGAAGATAGAAGTCAAATTAGAAGCTACTAACAAGATATTGGGACTTACTTGGAGTCGCACTTCCGATGAGTTTGTGTACGCAGTTCAGTTGCCTCCGATGTCTGCACCTGTAACAAAAAGAAAGGTTATCTCGGATATTTCAAAGTTGTATGATCCACAAGGCTGGATAGCACCGAGTATAATCAAAGCAAAGATTTTCATTCAGAAGTTATGGCTTGCGGGTATTGGCTGGGACGAAGAATTACCACAACCGCTATTGCAAGAATGGACAAAGTATAGGGAAGATCTTTCTGACCTGACACAATTTCGGTTGAAGCGCTGGGTATACCACAAAGCGGACACAAAGTTAGTGGAACTCCATGGCTTCTGTGATGCTTCAAATTCTGCATTTGCTGCAGTTATATACTTGCGAGTGATAGATGCAAGAGGAGAAGTTCACGTCAGTTTGATTACAGCAAAAACAAGAGTTTCCCCAATCAAACAACTTAGTCTTCCAAGATTGGAATTATCAGGTGCTGTTCTGCTAGCAAAGCTACTTATTGAAGTGTCGGGTGTTTTGAATATACCGAAATCAAATATACACGCGTGGACTGACTCTGAGATAGTGCTTGCGTGGTTGAGCAGTCATCCTAGTCGTTGGAAAACATTCATCGGGAATAGGTGTTCAGAGATACTGACGGTCACAGACCGTAACCAATGGTCACATGTCAAATCTGAACATAATCCAGCAGATTGTGCATCACGGGGCATTCGAGCCTCTGAATTAATTGGATTGGAGCTCTGGTTAAGAGGACCTTCTTGGTTGAATGAAAAGGTTATTCAATATTCTAATCCTAAGGAATTGGAGACCAACTTAGAAGAAAGAAAAGTAAAAACTCACCTCACTACTTCAGTAGGAGATCACGGCGAAGTTGACGACATCTGGGCGAAATTCTCATCGTTGACGAAACTGCTGAGAGTCATAGCATATTGCCGCAGATTCCTTTGTAAGGAGAAACCGAAACATCAGTACCTCCTAAAGAAAGAAATTGATGATGCGTTGATAATAATGATAAAAAAGTGTCAACTTCAAGCATTCTTTGAGGAGTGGAAGGATGTTAAGCAAGGAAAACCAGTAAGCAAGAAAAGTGTACTTACCACTCTGAATCCACAGCTGGACGACTCGGAATTACTCCGAGTTGGTGGGCGGCTGCATTACGCTGAATTAGATAAAGACCAAAAGCATCCCATTATTTTACCAAAGCAATCGCTGTTGACGACTCTCGTTATACGAAATGCACACAAGGTTACACTGCACGGAGCGCCACAGCTGATGATAAATATCATTCGAGATAAATATTATATCATTGGTCTTAAAACAATAGTTAAATTATATTGCAGGAAATGTGTCACATGCATTAGATACGCAGCAACAAACAAACCTCAACTGATGGGGCAATTACCTTCATCGAGAGTGAACATAAGTAGAGCGTTTCTTCATTCAGGTGTTGATTACGCAGGCCCAATAAACATACGGGTATCAAAAGGTCGAGGTAATAAATCCTATAAAGGATACATATGTCTATTCGTATGTATGGCCACTCGTGCTATACATTTAGAAGCAGTGAGCGATTTGACTTCACAGGCCTTTTTGGCTGCATTCAAGCGGTTCGTGTCACGTCGAGGTCATTGCAGCGAATTATACAGTGACAATGGGACAAATTTTGTGGGAGCAGCCAGAGAGTTGAAAGAATTGTTCGATGAAGAAAAATCAAGATTTCTACCAGAGATCGCAGATTGGTTGGCTACAAACGGAACACAGTGGCACTTTATTCCACCACAAGCACCCAATTTCGGAGGTCTTTGGGAAGCCGGTGTACGGTCCTGTAAATTTCATCTGAAGCGAATTATTGGCAACTCAACACTGACGTTTGAAGAGATAACTACTGTGCTTGCGCAGATTGAAGCCTGTCTAAATTCAAGACCAATGACATGTATCCAAGATCAAGGTGATCCCATGCCCTTAACACCCGGACATTTTCTTGTGGGAGAACCTTTATTAGCTGTTCCAGATCATAACTACGAACATTCGCCAGTTAGTTCATTGAGAAGATGGCAACTTTTACAGCGAATGTTACAGGACTTTTGGCGGCGTTGGTCGCAAGAATATCTTACACGTTTCATGCAAAGATATAAGTGGACACAGGTTGTACCTGAACCAAAGGTTGGAGATGTTGTTCTAGTAAAGGAGCTTGATTTGCCTCCAGCTCGGTGGTTGTTAGGTCAAATTGTTGAAAAACACCCTGGAGTGGACAACGTTACGCGGGTTGTTACGTTGCGCTATAAAAATTCTTTGATTAAACGACCAGTGTCTAAACTTTGTGTCTTACCTTTAGCAGATTAATTGTTTGTTTCAATATATTGTATTATTATTTTCAACTATTCATAACACAATTTGGTGTTATTTAATGTTTTATTGGTTTCATGTAATGAATGACTTTGCTTAAAACAGATTTTATGATTGTTATGTTTTCAAGTTGAAGGAACTGTTTATGTTGTGTGAACCTTATGAGAGCTATCGAAAGAATTACATGAGAGTTATTATCATGATGATCATAATTTACTTGTTGTGTTTAGTTTAATATCAGCATATGTTGCATTGTACTAAAAGTTAGTTAAGAACAGTCGTTCTTGGTGGGCGGCATGTTCAGTTCGCAACCTTTTTACTGTACTTACCTACATAGTTGTACAATGACATAATTTTGAATTTTGTATTTATGTAGAATTGTGTCAAGCAGAATTTTCACTCACATCTGTCACAAAATAAAAATGGGTCGATCTTTGATATAATTTTCGAAGTTTTATTTATTTACGATATTACACGAGGAAATACACCAATTTTATTCAACATCAGTCTAATATTATTAGTGTGTTGTCATGGCAACCCATACGATTTGACAGTTCGTGGACTAATAATATTAGTCTAATATCGTTCGAGAAATGGGCCCCAGGATGTAACTTTGTACCGCGCGTTGTATACTACTGCGTTGTCATGCAAATAGTCGGTTGTAATGAATTGGCTTTTAACTTCGACTTTCGACGGTTTCGCATCGTGTATTTCTTTATGGGGCTTGTTAACTGACTTGAAATGAAGATGTGTGAAAGTGCTACGAATAATTTTCTCTACATATTCAGCTTTATTCGAACAAATCGAAATTTAACACATTCAGTGCCGACTATCGGGTATTTTATGATTTCGTTCCCTATACGGCTACCATCAGTTTGGCACTGACATAAACGCCGTCGAGAACGTAATTTACTTTCTATACATCCCGCTCGTACTCGCATATTAGTGCAAACGAGATGTATAGAAAGTAAATTACGTTCTCGATAGCGTAAATGTCAGTTTTGACACTGTCAGTGACTCATGGTACGGGCTCAGGCCGGACGACCCGATAGTCTGAATCGTGGTATTACACCTTTTTATGGAGAAATTTTTGTGGCCTGGCGCGGATGTCTTGTTTGGCTGGGTGGCAATGAATGTTTTAAGATACGTCATATATTACGTCTAGATACGTTTTGGATTAGATATGTCAGTGACAAAAGTGACGTTTTTGTTTGAAGAAACGTAATCCATATCGTATCTAGACGTAATATTTGACGTATCTTAAGTTCGAATCGGGCCGATTGCCGTTTGCTTGCTACGCACTGCGTCGTAGCGCTACGAAAAGTGCAGCGTAGCCATACCATGAGTTACTGACAGTGTCAACACTGACATATATGCCAACGTGTACGTAATTTAGTTTCTATACATCTCGCTCGCAATAATATACGAGCGAGATGCATAGAAAGTAAGTTGTTCCCGCGCTAGCGTCGCCGTACTATAGACTATTATATGCGTATTTATGAGTTATAGGTAGTACTGGTTTTCTCTTTATTTATTGCTCTCGTCTTCCTTTATGTGTATCCAAAATTCTCATATTGCTATTTGTCCATATTAAATTGTCTTTCACCTGTTAGTGTTTGATCCTTTCGCATTTTCTCAAAGGTTAGCTGGAAGAGATCCCTTTTAGGGATAAGTTCGCCTTTGTACATAACATTCTTATTTTTGTTTTGCTTTTGTCCGTTTTATGTAAACCTGTTTATGTGCAATAAAGTGACATACATACATACATACATACTATTATAGAGCTTGAGACATATTCCATATTGAAATAGTGTAATAAGCCTAAGCGTTGAGTGGTTTTATAATATGTTTTTTTATCGATTTAATAATGAAAATCAAAAGTATTTAAACTAATTGATAATACCAAACATTAACATAACACTAGTACTTAGTACTTAGGTTTATTTTAGTTTATAATTTGTATGTTCACTCAATTGTTACATTTCTTTGATGAATAAAGAAATTATTATTTAGTTATCGTGTTGAAAATAGGCACTTATAACATGTTACAAATATAGCTTTTTTTTAGCTGCTTAAACCTAAAAGTCAGGGTCTTAATGAGCGACCTTTTCCGCTTACCCCAAAAAAGTACATTTACACCTTTATAAGTATTTACATCACGACAAGTAATTTGTTATACATAACATTACGCTGGATTATAATAAATCCTATTGGTTGATTCCCGGACGTCTCCTCTCATCTCCGCTTCAGTGGAAAAGCAGCCTTAGTTAAGTTTTTCACCTATTCCTGTTACAAGAGATTTATTGTGTCTAGTTTTCTGTACATATTCTTTATTTCTGAAGAAAAAAGGATAAGAATAATAATATGTGGAAGATAAATGTCGTCATGGTGATGGCTTATACATATATTCGGAACACGTGGAATTTATACAGGGTGTATCAAAAGTAGCGTTTAAGAACGAACGATAGTCCCGAGTTCAATTTAAAACTACAAAATCAAAGGAATAAGTAAAGAAGATTCCAAATTCAAAACTGTAAAAATATCTCTGGTTCAGAATATTTAGCCTCTACACTGATTTAAACTTTCACGATTTTTACACATTATTAAGTCCCGTTGTATAATTTAATAATTTAGCCTCTACTCATTTGTTACATACATCTATAAAACTAGGGCTAATATAGTGTATTTTTGTATCATAAGTAAACCCATATTTTTTTGTTACAGGTAAGAAAAAAGTAATCTTTACAAAATCTGCCGCTAAATTCGAAACCTAAGAGATGGTAAGTAGAATTTAACTTTTGAAAATGGGTAATGTATTTACATGCAATTTAGTACTAGTTCATAACCTTTTCATATGACATTGATATACTTATGGGTATTACAAAACTATTTACAAAAAATATCAGGTGAACATGTTAACACATTCATTGCCACCCAGCCGAACAAGACATCCGCGCCAGGCCACAAAAATGTCGTCATTTAAAGCTGTAGTACCACGACTCCGATTATCGGGTCGTCAGGCCTGGGAACGGAATCATAAAATACCCGATAGTCGGGTTTTCGGCACTGAATGTGTTAAGCATGATTGGGGTAACTCTTAACTAATCAACAATGTAAAAAAATTAATCGTAGGTAATAAGCGATGCAGAGTCGCACTATAACGGTTGCTTGTTACCATGTTTGCTAGAAATTTGACAGTTACTGTCTTGAAAAACAGTTTCTCGAAATGGACATTAGCGCCCCCAAATTTTTCCTTCCTGTATAACGTCTGGCTTTTTCCACATCTCTAAGTCTAAACTACGTAATGAAAGAACCTAGCAAAATTACACGCTACTCGCAAATAACTCCACTTTCATACGTTCTCAAAGGACACAAATATCGTGATATACGAATAGTTTTGTTTGTCAATTAGTTGGTATTCATCCCCCCTCCCCCCTTTCAACCCCCCTGTAGTCCTCTCAGTAGTCTCAGTAGCCGCCTGGCCCGCCGGGGAGCGGCCGTGTCGCCCGGGCGCGCGCTGTGTTCATTTAGCTTAGTTTTTATGATACGTATTTTTGAACGGAGTTTTACACTAGGACATTGTAATAAGGTATGCTTGTGATAAATGATGGCGACAGTTTTGTATAGATTTTTTATACATCAAAGAAAATTGGTGAAGCAACATGTTGTTTGGGAGGAAATGGTTACATTTTTAAACTGATTTCAGACACGAAATCAATAAGATTTTGGAATGTGAATGGAGCTTTCTTACAAATATAATATATCTTCTTTAGTAAGTGGTCCGAAGTTAAATGATGGCGAAACTTTTGTATATTTTTTATACACATTATTTAAGGAAAATCGGTGCAACATGCTTTTAGGGGAAATGTTTTAATTTTCAGATTGATTTCACGCACGTTTAATTTTGGAATATAAATGAAGTTTCTTAAAAATATATCTTCTTGAATGGTTTTATGTTAAGTTGCTTAACGATGGATCTTAAATACTGAATGAATAGACGTTTAAGTCAGATCACACTTGTCTCATAAATAAATAAATAAATATTAATGGACATTTTTACACAAATTGACTAAGCCCCACGGTAAGCTCAAGAAGGCTTGTGTTGTGGGTACTCAGACAACTATATGTATAATATACAAATACTTAAATACATAGAAAACAACCATGACTCAGGAACAAATATCTGTGCTCATCACACAAATAAATGCCCTTACAGGGATTCGAACCCAGGACCGCGGCTTCACGGCAGGGTCACTACCCACTAGGCCAGACCGGTCGTCATAATAAGTAGTTATCAAGAATTTGGAGCATTTCAGTTTCTAATTTATGGGTATAAAATGAAAACATTAATCGACAATGTAGCATGCATGTATGCATTGCGATATTTAGTTTATCGTGAACAGCGGGCTCAGCACGATTCTATTTTTATCGACTATCACTATGCCCGTCACTTTCGCACTTACATACCTGTTAGAACGTGACAGGCATGGTGACAAACGATAAAAATGCTACCGTGCTAATAGGGCTGATTAATTTTATTTACTTAATGTTGATTCAGACCGGGTGAATGCTAATGATATAATAATTCGTTATATATTTTGACCTAATTTTAATTTGTAGTTATTCAATTATCGTCTAATAATCTGTTATTAATTTATTTTTATTGCACAAAACTAATATATACAAAAGACCTAATTATCAAGGCATTAGTCAACCATGATCTTGATATACAATCTAGCTTTATATACCTATACGTATTATTACTCTAAGATGAAAACTTTTGATAAGCCTCTGATATAACACGAAACTTCTATAGATGACTATTACTAATAGTTATATCGATCGTCATAAACTCGCCCACACATGAATATGATAATTCACCTTTCCGAACCAGTGATAATATCGATTAGGTAGAGGCCGGGAAATATACGCCAAGCTTGCAGTGCCTTTGTCGTAGCAGAATGCAACGGCGAACGAATCGGTCAACCTATACCACTACCACCACTTTGACACTCAGATAAACGCCATCGAGAACGTAATTTACTTTCTATGCATCTCGCTCGTACTCGCATATTAGGGTAAGCGAGATGTATAGAATAGTTATTTGTACAACAAGAGATCAAAGTTTGATATTTCTTCGAGTGCTTATTTTGAGTCCCGTGCAAGCGAAAGATTCTATCTAATTTAGAATCTTGAGCGTAGTAAGGGACTCAAAAGCGCACGAGATGTAAATAACTTTGATCTCGTGTAGTTCACAAAACTTTTCACCTCAGCAGTGAGAACATATTAGAGAACCCGAAAAATGTATTCCTTCTTCATCACTTACCTCTATTCACTCATGTTTTCTTAAGATATACCAACAATTAAGTTTTCACCTCAGCAGCTCGAACAAGGGTACTTTGCTCACTGTTTTTAAGTAGCAAAGTACCCTTGTTCGAGCTGCTGAGGTGAAAAGTAAATTACGTTCTCGAAAGCGTTTATGTCAGTTTTGACACCGTCAATAACTCATAGTACGGGCTCTAGTTGATGTGACATGCTACTAGATATAAAGTTTTTGCCATCGATCAATCGAGTTTTATTTGATTTTGAACCGTAGTCGTCAGATAACAAAGACGGGGTTGTAATGCGTTGGGTAGATTGGCACTTGTTTTTTTTGCTTCGGGCACTTATTTTCTGCACTGTACGGTCTTGTTGCATATTGCACGGTATTGTAGGAAGAGTGGAGGTTTTATCTTTGAGGATAGATTGATATCTAAAACTATGTATTCTATCTGTCTAATACCTTTAAACGAGCAATTCTTGTATTTTTATTTATATGTATATATGTATATATTTCGTGGATCTCGGAAACGGCTCTAACGATTTCTATGAAATTTGCGATATGGGGGTTTTCGAGGGCAAAAAAAATCTCTGGGAAAACGCGCATTTTTCGTTTTTATATGTTTTCCGAGCAAAGCTCGGTCGCCCAGATATTTTAGTTATTAAACCGTACCAACAATAGCTACGAAGTAGGTACTTTAAATGTTAGTAAGCGAAGTTCTCGAGAACACCCAAATTAATTTATATGGGTAACTTCAGAGTTAGGCAATAAAACATAGATGATAGTGGAATTGTTTTTGAAGTGGGAAAGTTATAGGAATGTTTCATGTAGAATTGTAGATGATATTGATATGATATTACATTGTTGGAAATGTAATTTGATAAGCGTAATTGAAAGGTGACTTGAAATATGAACATAGGTATACAATTTATACTATACTTTGTGATAGGTACCTAACTAATTATTAAACAACAATTTTCTCTCTAATAACCTGCTATTTCGGCGGCTACCTCGCACAACGTATCAGCATTGCGATACAGCGAGGTAATGTCGCCAGCATCCTTGGTACAATGCCTCAAGGGCCTATTTTAGATTTAAGCTAGTTTTTAATTTCTTTTAGTAATACACTGTATATATCTTGTTTGTAAATAAATGATTATCTAATAACTAGTTAAACTAGAATATGGGCGTTTTTTTTTGTTGTCCCCTACCCTTTTTTTTTCAAATTTGGGATTTTTTATGCTATTTCTACTCAGAATCACGAGCTCTGTCTATCCTAATAGGAGAAAAAAAGTGTCCCAAAATTTCCATGCATTTCTCGATCTTTCCATTCCGCGACAGCCATACAAAGTCTATGAAAACCTGCCAAGTGCGAGTCGGACTCGCGCACGGAGGGTTCCGCACCATCAACAAAAAATAGAGCAAAACAAGCAAAAAAAACGGTCCCAAGTACTGACCCCGCCCGACATTGCTTAACTTCGGTCAAAAATCACGTTTGTTGTATGGGAGCCCCACTTAAATCTTTATTTTATTCTGTTTTTAGTATTTGTTGTTATAGCGGCAACAGAAATACATCATCTGTGAAAATTTCAACTGTCTAGCTATCACGGTTCGTGAGATACAGCCTGGTGACAGACGGACGGCCGGACGGACGGACGGACGGACGGACAGCGGAGTCTTAGTAATAGGGTCCCGTTTTTACCCTTTGGGTACGGAACCCTAATTAGTAATAGGGTCCCGTTTTTACCCTTTGGGTACGGAACCCTAAAAATTGTGACGTAATGGAAATAAAAACCTTAGGACACTTTTTTTCTCCTATTAGGATAGAAAGAGCTCGTGATTCTGAGTAGAAATAACATAAAAAATCCCAATTTTGAAAAAAAAAAGTGTAGGGGACAACAAAAAAAACGCCCATATACGAGGGGTATTCAAAATATTCTCGGTATGAGAATGAAAACAAACAAGTACGAAAAGTTTGATATTTTTATTTTTCAATGTACTCCCCCCCTATGTTCATACACTTAAAAGATCGATCAATTATTTTTTTTAATCCTGCATAAAAATATTTTTTATCTTTGGTGTAAAAATGCTCCTCCACTGCCGCCTTCAATGCTTCATCATCGGAAAATTTATTTCCACGCAGATCCTTTTTAAGATTGGGGAACAAAAAGAAGTCGCTGGGGGCTAAGTCCGGACTATACGGTGGGTGAGTAACAGTTTCAAACCCACATTCAACAATAGCTGCCTTGGCAATATGAGCAGTATGGACGGGGGCGTTGTCATGCAGAAGCATAACACCTTTGGTTAACTTTCCTCGCCTCTTTTCTTTGATTGCATCCTTTAATTGACGTAGAATGTTAGCGTAGTACTGTCCTGTGATATTTACACCTTTTTCTTTATAATCGATCAGTAATACTCCTTCACAATCCCAAAATATCGTGGCCATGACCTTGCCAGCTGAAGGGATGACCTTGAACTTCTTGGGATGAGCTGAACCCTTAATGTGCCACTGCATGGACTCTTGTTTACTCTCTGGGTCATAATGATGAACCCAGGTTTCATCTCCAGTAACTATTCTTTGCAGCACCTCATCAAGATTTTCACCGCACAGGTCAATAAAATCGGAACAACAAGCTACACGCATGTCTTTTTGAAGCCGAGTCAGCATTCGCGGAACCCATCTTGCACTTACTTTTGACATATTAAGATGGTCATGGATAATATCATGTACGGTACCAATAGAGAGATTGGTTACTTGTGCTATAGATTTTACCTTCACTCGACCATCTTCCAATATAAGTTTTTCCACTTTATCAATATTTTCTTGTGAAGTAGCTACTACAGGCCGGCCAGGTCTAGGGTCGTCTTCAACACTCTCCCTTCCACGTTTAAACTCGCTTGACCACTTTTGAATGGTAGATAAAGAAGGAGCAGACTCACGGTAAACACAATCCATTTCCTCTTTTATGGTTTTTTGATTTTTACCATGTTTTGTCAAGAATTTTATCACGCATCGATGTTCTAATTTAGTTAACATTGTCAATTCCCACATGATGTTCATGTTTGTTCAGCAATTGCAGAAAAACAAAAGAACATCTCGGTTCGAATTATACTTTTTTTTAATGTCAATGAATAAACCTTAGCGGCCAGTAACGAAAGAAATTTTAGAAGAGGTTGTAAGATATCAATACCGAGAATATTTTGAACGCCCCTCGTAATATAGTAAAACTAATAGAAACAATTTTAATAGAATATAGATGTCATACACTATTGGGAAAGTGACCAAGTCCACCAGTGGCGGAGGCCGAAAGGCGGGAAACCTTATGACGCCGGTTCGATTCCGGTCCCATAGCATATTAAAAAAAGCAGCCAAGTGCGAGTCGGACTCGCCCATGAAGGGTTCCGTATTTAGGGGATTTATGACGTATTAAAAAAAACTACTTACTAGATCTCGTTCAAACCAATTTTCGGTGGAAGTTTGCATGGTAATGTACATCATATATTTTATTTTATTTTATCATTCTCTTATTTTAGAAGTTACAGGGGGGGGGGGGACGCACATTTTACCACTTTGGAAGTGTCTCTCGCGCAAACTATTTAGTCTAGAAAAAAATGATATTAGAAACCTCAATATCATTTTTGAAGACCTATCCATAGATACCCCACACGTATGGATTTGATGAAAAACATTTTTTTGAGTTTCAGTTTTAAGTATACCCCCAAAAAATTTTTTTTTTCTATTTTTGAGTGAAAATCTTAATGCGGTTCACAGAATACATCTACGTACCAAGTTTCAACAGTATAGTTCTTATAGTTTCGGAAAAAAGTGGCTGTGACATACGGACGGACAGACAGACAGACATGACAAATCCATAAGGGTTCCGTTTTTTGCCATTTGGCTACGGAACCCTAAAAATGAGTGTGAAATGATGAAAATTATTTATTCCCTGTTTGTAAAAAAATTCTATGATTTAAAATGAATTGCAACATTGACCAAACGGGGTTTGCATATAAGGGTCGGGTAATAATAGGTGTGCTATCCACACACCACGTACATTACTAGCTGGCTGTAAGTCCGCCGGCAGGTGTTGTGTCTATTTCCGGTTCCGGTGGAGCGTCCGCCGCGAGATCGCATCCGGTGTCATGGCCGACGCGACGCGATTTTATACGCGTCTGTACTTTGTTGTTTATTGCAAAGGATTTTATTTGTTGCATTTTTCAAGCACAATTTGAGGCGGTCTCGTAAAACATTTTTAGCCATATGCGACACCCAAAACGAACAGCAAACTTTTACTAAAGTATCTATAGAACATAGCGCTAATTTCCGTCCATGGCACTGTGGAATAAGTAATAGTATTATCATATCCATGGTCCAGTTTTCGTCCACTTGGCGGATTAAGGCTTGGCCAGACATAGAGCGCGACTTGGCGCGACGCAGCGCCGCGTCCGCGCCGCGTGATGCCGACGCGATGACTGTTCAAACAGGGCGCGCGCGGACCGCGCTCTCAACACGCCCTCATCGCGCGCGCGAACGCGGCGCGGCCGCGCGGGAACGCGGCGCGGCCGCGCGCCACCGCTCGCTGCCTAACGTCCGATCCGACTGATGTGACCCAGCGCAACGCGGCGGCCCGCCGCGTCCGCGCGGCGCAGCGCTGCGCGGACGCAAGGGGCCGCGCGGCGCGGGGCGCGACAGAAGCGGGGCGTGATACCGGCGGGACGCAGTTTGTTTGACGTCGGTAACCTGTTAGAATGTGCCGCGGTCGCGCGGCGCGGACGCGTCACTGCGTCGCGCTCTGTGTCTGGCCAAGCCTTTAGCAAATAAAATATTTTTTATGTAGATAGATATATTGTTTAAACATTAAGGGTTGCAATAAGTCCAAACTTGTGCAGCAATGTAGGTTTTTATTCAAACTTTGTCAAGTGGACGAAAATTAGCGCAATAACCCTATAATACTAGTTACTAAATAGTTATAGTAGCTGTAAATATTAGTTACTTACTAACGATTTATAGCGGGGATCACTATTTATAGTATAAGCAAGAATCGTACTAAATAGTTAAATCTTTTCTTAAGTGCTTTTTTTTCACCGATATACAATGAAAAGTTCCTGAGACGAATTACTAAGATTCACTAATCACTAAGAATATATATTATTATATTATTTTTATTATCACTAGTTCTGTCATCGGAGCCAGAAAAAAAAAGTTATTGACCCGTTTAAATATAATTCATAGAAAAGTTCAATGACACATAGATAATTTCTATTCACATTACACATAACGAGAACGTTATCTTTTTGTAATAAAGCTTACGAATATCCAGCATATGTCCAAGTGTCATCCCACGCATTCTACTAAAGTACGCGTGTACATGTGACATGGGCGATAACAGTAATCGTTTACATATCGATCCGATGCGAGTTACTACCTACTCTACCTAGCAGTTACTTGGCTAACTGTCCGAACGATAATTCATAATTCAAACTCTTTATTGCAACCATGGTACAGTATAGATGTCAAATATAATATATTACAATGTCTCACATGGACCCTGTATAAAGAGCACAGAGCTTACTTATAACTTATAACATAGCATTATTGTATATTTATTATATTGTTTGTATTGATGATTGATATCGCTGCTACCGTAAAAAAATATATATAAGTATATGATAAACACGATATTGAATATGTCCTATTTTAATTAAATCTTTAGAAGAAATATTTCTAGGCTTTTTCTGTTACAAAGTAGGTACCTACATTTTTGTATAGCTTATTACGGTGTTATATTTGAAACATTTATTTATTCTCTTTGAACAATTTTACTTCAAAGAAACCAACAAAATGGAATTACAATAAATTGGGCAGACAAATATTGACTGTTGATATAATCAGCCTCTACTTCGTTATTGAATCGATATCTATACATGTACCATCAGCGGAAAAATTTGGTTATTTATTACATTTTATGTTAAAAGTAATTTTACGTATTCAAAACGCATATTTGCGAGAAAAGTTTTTTTGTATTCCCTAAGTATTTTTCTGCCATAAAAAAACCAGGGCACGGAAAATTTCCATACCGTTAGAAGGCTCTACGGAAACCAGCGTAGCCAATCACGATAAGTGCGAGGTTAGGTAATGACGTAGCCGTAAACGTGACGTCAGACCGTTAACTACGGGTACTTGATATATGGATACTTTCCGTACTATAAAAGTTCATCAACTGTATATTTACCAGTGGTGGCGCGTCCATAAAAGCCAATTCCCACCGGCTTCCCTGTTTTTGTACGTTTGAGCAGAGTTGTAAAGGAAATATGTAAGCCAAATTTGCCCCGGCTAGCCTATGGATATGTTTGACGCGCCGCCACTGATATTTACATACTAGTTGGTATGGTAGTGGTCTCTTTCTTTCTTATTAATAAAACTGGCTGGTGCCAGTATTCGCACATAAAGGCGTAGTAAACAGTTTTAAATCTGACCTAGATTTTGTTTAATCCTAAAAACGAATATTGTAAATGTGAAAGTTTGTATTTTAAGAAATTCGCCTTTGTTACTCAGCAGCTCAGCACACAAATAGATGTGATCAAATTGTTATGTAAAGGCTTCGTCTCACGCCGCGCCCGGCAAACGCGCCTGTGTGACGGAACCTTATGGTAATATCGTTAAGTCGAAAGGCTATTTAGGGCCGATACAGATGGACTGCAACTCGATTGCAATTTCTATGGGAACTGCACGCCAACTGCAACGTTCACCGTGTTACTTGTATTGTATTAAGAAAAATAGAATACATTTTATTCGTAAGCACAAACAATACATAATATAAAAGAAAACACAAAATAAAGTTAAAGTGCCACGAAATGGCCTCATCTCAGCATGTTGCTGGCGGCTTCCAGCGCTGGTCTTCCGATGAGACCATCAAGTGAGAAGAATCACGGAGGGTAACAGACAAGAAGAAAAAGACATCAAATAACATACAGTGAAGAAATAGTTAAATAAAAGTTAAACAGAAAGAAGATACAACAACGACTATACTAAGCATAATATAATAGGTTCCCAAACCGTACAATCAAGTGTTTAGTGTGTTAACTGTTTGTAGCGAGTGGTAACGGCACAAAATGGGACGATTATAGTCTTTGTATCTATTCAAAATTTCAAATATACATGAATGGTATAACGTTGTTGGTGAAATATTACGGTAATTTCAAATATTAATTACAACGATTTCTAAAGAGGATTTATTGAAATGAGCGTCTGTAATTTTCAACCGCGGTTTAAATATCTAATTAATACTTGATGTGAGCTTTATATAATTTCTAGATGCCTCGTACTCCCTGTATTATGTAAGCACGTTTATTTTCAAAGATATTATTTTTCGTTTATTTTTCTCTAGAGATACTTAGTTTGACTGTAGCTTGTTGGCTCACGGTCAGGGAAAGTTATCACATGATATACAGGGTGTAATCGTTTTGCGTCCGTAAGTGCAGTATCAAAAAAACTTTAAACTTACACCGATACGACAAAACTCGCGCATATATTTAATATGTCTATGTCTCACGGAAGTTTTGTTATTAAAACTCGCACTTATAGGTGCGCGTGAGATTCCTAATGATACGACTCAAGGTCGTGTCAAAACTAGTTGAAAACAGAATCGGCCTTGTCATTATAAATGTCCCGAAACCGCAGCATTAGAGACCATCGCTCAGAGTGTCAAGCCCCCGACCCCCATCGCTTACGTCGATCGCACGATATTCATCTCTTACCCGTAAAAGGTTACCCGCGACTGTCGTGCCCTTTCCTGTCCTAATTGAGGAAGGGTTAAGGATCTGAATTTGTAAAACAAATAACGGTTTATTCATAATATTCCTCTCGCTTTGAATGGTCATGACAGTTCCTTCTAATCTCGTTTTTTTTTTCTTTTCTTTTTGCCTATTTGTGTGTCCCACTGCTGGGCAAAGGCCTCTCCCCTGGTCATGGAGAACCAGGGGAGAGGCCTTTGCCCCGACTCATGACTCCCGATTTAGCTCGTCGGCCAGTGGTTACGGAAGGCGTCAAAGTCGTCCCGCCATCTCTGCCTGGGCCTGCCTCGCCCACGCTTCTTCGTCGGTATCCACTTGGTGGCTAGTCTCGTTTGGTTGGGTTTAACTTAGAAATATTTGACGAAATATGTTTTTACTTGAATGTTACATTTCTAAATAAATTAACGGGCACTATACACTACACGGCACGTTACCCAAAATTATGTGAACAAAGGTTTTTTACTTGTTGATTATTTAAACAAATGTTTGCGTTTCTTTATCAAAGCCAAAGGAGAAGAGAATACGTTTTGTTTAAGTTAAACGGCTGTAGTTTTTTTTGTAAAAGACAATATACAAAAATAATCTGTTAACTTTTTTTGGGCCACTCTGTATAAGCTAAATGTAACGTGAGCTTCCTTTTAGGAAGCGTAATAAAAGCTTCTTATGTTTAGTGGTGTACGAATAATGCTACGCATTTGTGTTACTAATAGCAGCGTCCGAGGCTTACAATATATTCGTATTTTCCGTATATCAGTACAATGTATGTAACATTTCTTTTGTACTTTAGCTGAAGAAAAATCTTCTACTTTACTTAGATGACTGTACAAATTTACAAAAAGGCAAGCTTCTCCTTAAACACTGTGAGATTTTCCAAATTGTTAAGGTTCCGTCACACAGGCGCGTTTTCCGGCCGGGGCGTGAGCGGGGCGCGCCGCTTTTACATATAAAACGCTAACGCCCCGCCCGGAAAACGCGCCTGTGTGACGGAACCTTTATGCCTTAATGGCCAATAAATATACAAAATAAATATTTGGGGACAATCTCACACAGATCATTCTAGCCCCAAACTAGGCAAAGCTTGTATTATGGGTACTAGACGCCATTATACATACTTATATAGATAAATACATACCTACTTAGATACATAGATACTCGTAACATCCATAGCTCAGAAGCAGGTGTCTGGTCTGGTGTAGCAGGTGCCATAGGCGACGGTAATCGCTTACCATCAGGCGATTAGTCTGCTCGTTTGCCTCCTTTATCATAAAAAAGCAAATATGCGTGATAAGACTGATAAGTGATAAACACAGACATGAACTACCTTCCCAGTAATTACCCTTTTTAGTCAGTCAGCAATATTAAGGGCATTTTCACTTAACTGTGTACCATTAACGGCCGGTTAGCAATCGTTACAAAACTGACGGTCAATGTCAAATCCCATACATTTTGTCAGGAATATAAGTCGCGCTTTACGAGTAAAGTACAAGTTAAAATGAAAATACCCATAAATGTCATTCATTAGGGTTCCGTAGCCAAATGGCAAAAAACGGAACCCTTATGGATTCGTCATGTCTGTCTGTCTGTCTGTCTGTCTGTCTGTCTGTCTGTCTGTCTGTCTGTCTGTCCGTCTGTCCGTCTATCTGTCCGTCCGTATGTCACAGCCACTTTTTTCCGAAACTAAAAGAACTATACAGTTGAAACTCGGTAAGTAGATGTATTCTGTGAACCGCATTAAGACTTTCACACAAAAAAAAACAATAAATTTTGGGGATTAAAAAAAACAATACTTAGAACTGAAACTCATATTTTTTTTTTCATCAAACCCATACGTGTGGGGTATCTATGGATAGGTCTTTAAAAATGATATTGAGGTTTCTAATGACATTTTTTTCTAAACTGAATAGTTTGCGCGAGAGACACTTCCAAAGTGGTAAAATGTGTCCCCCCCCCCCCCCCCCCCTGTAACTTCTAAAATAAGAGAATGATAAAACTAAAAAAATATATGATGTACATTACCATGCAAACTTCCACCGAAAATTGATTGAAAGAGATCTAGTAAGAAGTTTTCTTTTTATACGTCATAAATTCCCTAAATACGGAACCCTTCATGGGCGAGTCCGACTCGCAATTGGCCGCTTTTTTTTTCGTCTGCAAAATTGGTTTGAAAGAGATCTAGTAAGAAGTTTTCTTTTTATACGTCATAAATCCCCTAAATACGGAACCCTTCATGGGCGAGTCCGACTCGCAATTGGCCGCTTTTTTTTTCGTCTGCCTCGGTGAACCGATGTGTAGCGCTGCGTGCTGAACAACACTTTCTAATCTAACCCATTCCATTAAGCCCAAGCCCATACCCGAGTTACAAAATTGAAAATAGTTTCCCGACTAGTGACGTCACATACGAGTGGAAGTAGCTATTAATTTAATACCCAATTCCAAAGCCGCCTTATCAGAGCTAGCAATGTTCCAAAAGTTCATGTTACAAAATAGAAAATAGTTTCTCGACTAGTGACGTCACAAACGAGTGTATTATACCTAGCTATTAATTTATATCCAAAGCCGCCTTATCAGCGCTAGCAATGTTCCAAAAGTTCATGTTACTAAATAGAAAATACATAGTTCCCTGACTAGTGACGTCACAAAACGCCATAACCCATTGAAGTGGCCACTAAAGGTAGTCATTAATTTCATATCCAAGGTCGCCTTATCAGCACTATCAATGAGTTTGTTGCAAAGGGTTTGCGTGAGTTGCGTGACTGCCCCTATTCTAAGGTTCCGGCATACTGATGCGGATTTCGAACTTTGTTGGATCTGATAAGTTTGAAAAGTTACGATGGGGGTGAGAGCTTAAAGGTCGCTGCACTGATATACAGCTGAACTAAGTATGATGGAAATTGTAAAACGTGTTTTTGTTCATCAGCCTTTTTTCAATTGTTAAAAATAAATATACCGCAATATTTCTTAATTTTTATGACGTCAAAACAATCTATATTGCCAATGTATTCGGCTACTTTGGTTATCACAATTTATCTGGCGCAAACTTTTATTCATATTATCAATCAAATCATATAGCTTAGCGATATTGCAAAAGCCAAGATTTTGCCGATACAAAAAACGGAAAAATAAGAAGTATAAGTACGGAATGCTCCCGGTACTGAGTTTGTATGGCGAGAATCGGGAATTCCCGGTTCCGGTACTGTATTTGTCTAGAAAACCAGTACTGGGAGCACTCCCTAATATAAAACCAGTACCGGGAGCACTCCCTAAGTGTAAAAAAGCAAAAAGTTTAGGAACTGATCGCAACATGTTTGTTCTTTGACGTCAGTGTACACGCAACCTTATTCAGCTAATACCAATTAGATTAGGGCAGGTGTACACCGCCTTGTTACGTGTTACTTAATTTGTTCTTGTTTGTCAACTTTGTGAAAACAATGCCAAAAACTTTCCGTGCTTTGTTATTACTTAACTTCTAATAAATATAGGCCTAGCTAGACTGATATTTTGATAGCAGCCATGCAGTACACTAAATACATTTTTTTTTAATTCTATCATCGAAACTACGAGTTCGTCACTTGATACCAAGGTCACCACAATTATCCTTCGGACAGATCAGCGTATTTTTTTTAGAAAATACAAGCTTATGAGAAACGGGCCTCTGACTACACTTTAATACGTTTAAGTACAAGGGTCACTCGATCAGATAACCTAAGTAGCTATCGGCAAGGGCAGCACAATTATCCTACAGATTAGCGGCACGCAACAGGCTTTTTAGCCACCACAGGGTTTCCCTTTTATTCGATTACTTAAAGGTCGAGGTGTCTTCCAGTTTTTGCCGTTGTTTTGTTTAGGCATGTCGTAGAGGAAAGACGCGTAAAGTAGTATTAGGCGCAAATTTTAATAGGTGAAGAATGAAGATAGCACTGTAGAGTCCGTCTAGAAGCTAATTTTACACCGTTTTGAACAGAACAAAGTTAACTTTAACGTTAAAGAGTCTCACTATGAACTTTATATTTTCATAGAAATTAGACATTCATGATGACATTTCCACGCTTTGTCATTGCAAATGCCGTGCCGAATTAGGCTTATAGTGCCACTCTACATGTATTCAATTAAGGCAGTTTTTAAAACTGTGGGTCTGAAGAAGAAGAAGCCTCTGCCAGCACCTTGAAACAATTCATAAGCGAAACATTTTGTTCGTACTAAGGGTTACGACTCACGTCATGAAAAAGTTTGAAAAACACTGTATTAAAGGTGACGTTCAGGTGGCAACTGCAGCTGCATTACCGTTGCGCTATTACTGCTGCGGCCTTAACGCGGAACCTGTATCTGTTAATTTCTCTGACGGAACTCATTTTATCAAGGAGTTAACAGATACAGCGGCGACATTAACGCCGCCGCAGTAATGTCGCAGCTGGCTGTACTACAGCTGCAGTTATGTACTACTAGTCGTTACTAGAATTGGCAAATGTTTTATCGCTTGATATGTTTTATTTTTGTGTCTCTATTCCATTTCAATTTATATTTTATTATTTTTTTTTATTTTTTATAATGAAGGTGTATATGAGTTTCCATCTTATAGGATTATAATCCTTGATTGACCCCCCGTCGTAGTGGAAAAAAACATAATATTACTTCTAATTACATATGATGCTTTAAATATTATATATAGTAATATAGTATATTTAAGTATTATGAGGGACTATCCTTAATCAATCAATCTAGCCCTATTAGCCACAAGACGCCGACAACCGAATAGGTATAAATCGATTTCCTTAATTAGGTTTGCGATTATGACGCTCAAAGTAAAAATAACTATTTCGTGACGCGGGACCAAATTACGTACGAAAGAAACGATTCGTATTATTTTCGTAAATGGGTTTCTAGGGACATAGTGCAAGCATGGAAAATACGTCACTTTCGTTGATACATAATTGCGGGCAATATTATGGTTAACTTTAGGGATTAAGGACACTGTGGTCACGGATGTGGTCAGCTGTGTGATCTCTAAATATGTACTTATAACAAATACAAATGTTTTATTTCGGAAATAAAATATTAACAGTATTACATTTATGCTGGCCCGGGGACACTAAGGCATAGCCTGTCCTGTGGTGGACATAATGTGGTTTATAAGTAAAAACAATACTACAATGAGGTTTGAAAAAAAAACAATTATTTAGTTAAAGAGAGAAAAAAGGTGAAGAATGGAATTGAAAGAGATACAGTTTACAGAGATGTCAAAGAAAAGAAGCCGCGAAAATTTATTAAACAGACGGACATACAGAGTTACTTTCACATAGATAAGATAATATTACTAATAGGTATTAGATGAGATTGAGTTTGAGGTTCGCAAATTTTGCAATTACAGCAGCTTAAAAACAATTTAGAATTTACCCTTTTTGACCCCTTTTAGTTTGAACAAACAAAACTGAAGCCTAGTAATCCTGGCCTAATGGGCCATTTCAGATAAAATATGCATAGGATCAGACTGTTTAATTAGGTACTCAACTCAATTATGTACCTACATACATACATAATATAATAACGCCTATTTCCCGGAGGGGTAGACATAGACCACGGATTTCCACTTGCTACGATCCTGACATACTTCTTTCGCTCCGTTACTTTCATAACATTCCTCATACACGCTCTGGTGCTCTTGACCTGGCCTTTCTTCAGGATTTCCCCGATCTGATCAGAGAAGTCCGCCGAGGTCCGCCTTTCAACTTCCTCTTCTACTTCTCCCTTATATTATACCTCTCTTTGTCAGCCTTCTTCTGAATTATGTGAAGTGGGTTTCGTTCGACACCCTGGTAGGTCTCTTCCGCATTTCTGCTTTGGAGACTGTCTCCGGTCGCGCCCCATCCTTGTGGGGCGGTCTTCCATCGTCATTTGAATTATGTAATATCTAATATTATGCTAATATTTTACAAGCTCTGGTGACCTAGTAAGTAAGAGCGTGCGAGTATCAATCCCCGGCTCGTACCAATGAGTTTTTCGGATCTTACGTACGAATTTACAAAATATCATCGCTTCTTGGTGAAGGAAAACTAATCCCAACAAAGCCTAGTTTCCCCCCTGGGTTGGAAGGTCAGATGGCAGACGCTAACTTTACGTTACTTACGGCGAGCTCAATAGTGGTAACGTTTTTGTCTCATTTGTAGTCTGTCTTTTTCTCGCTCATGAAATGTCCATATAGGTATGTAATCTTCCCTTTCGTACACTATAATCACTACATAGCATAAAACAAAGTTGCTTCCCGCAGTCTGTCTGTCCCTATGTATGCTTAGATCTTTAAAACTACGCAGCGGATTTATTTTGTGTTTTTTTTTTAATAGATAGAGTGATTCAAGATTCCTCTTGAATAACGCAAACCTTCCGGTTTATGTATCATTTATTAACCCGTACGAAGCCGGGGCGGGTCGCTAGTTATCTATAAGCGTAAGCGTTATTCTAGAGTTTCTAGACCTATCGAAAGACATAAAGACCTGATATAGGTTTAACCGTCTGCGATGTCACATCGATCAATTAAATACAAGAACATGAATACAAAAAGTTAAACATGTCAATTTAAAATACCCCCTAATGACTATGAAATGATAGGGTAGTGTTAGTATTCCTTACTTAACTATTCTGTCACTCTTTCGTGAAGAAGGCTTAAGTATACTTGAATAAACAGGGAAATATCACCTGTAGTGATAGAAAAAGGGTGTATTTTCTTTTGTTAGCAGTATTATGATGAGTCAGCATTGCGATGGGTTTTCCGAAGTAGCGGTTTTAGCAAAAAACAGTTGGCCAGTTGTTAAGTAATTTGAACCAGGGATCGGATACCGGTATTTTTTGTATGGGAACGGAAACGGTATTTTTTCGTTCTTTGCTAATTACTTCATTTCTAATTGGGCAATCTAATAATACGAAGTCGTAACCTAAAAACACAACTGAGTCCTACATTTCTAGTATAAAATAATTCTCAAAATATAGTTATTTCTAAGTTTTTGCAAAAAACCGGTTCCGATCCCTGATTTGAACCGTTTGAACGGTTGAACTTGAATAATGTCTTTGCTCTTGAGTTTTATAAGTTGCCAGTAGCATAGGCAATTTATTAAGTTATACTTGTCAGCGTCTTTTCATTTATTTATTGCAATCCATGTTACATACAGATGTTATATGTATAAATTTAAATTGTTACTACATGAACTTTGAATAGGGTATAGCAAGTTTGTACGGCTTTTCACGTTTGTACGGCCGCAAGCCGGTCGGCTGCTCGCGGACGCGGACGGCTCCGGTCGGTTTCCATCGCTTCTGCCATATAAGTACATAATATATAGGCACATTAAAAATGCGACTCTTGCCTCAGTATACTTCTAGGTATCGAAATAATCTTAAACTTAGTAGGTAATCTTACCGAACGCCTCAAATACATTACACAGCATTGTGCTCACCGTAATATAATATGTTCTACCTGTAACGTAATATTTTCTACGTTGCTGTGTGTTACTAATTGCCAAAATCTACGTCCTTACCCAATTTATCCATGTACAGTCGCCATCAGATATATCGGAGCGGTTAAGTTGCTCACAAATATCTGAACACGCCTCTATTGTCAAAGCGGTAGAGTGCATGTTTAGATTTTTTGAGCACCTCGGCCGCTCCGATATATCTGACTGTATCATATTCACTTGAAAGCGATTTAAGTTTGCGTTCGTCAAAAGTTTTGCCATTAAAATTACTTAGTGGGCTTTTAGACAAAAGGCTGGTTGGTCGTAATTGGTTTCATTTGAGGGTAGTAATAAAAGCCAACTTTTTAAGTTTATTTAACCTTTGTTCCTCTGATGAAGTTTCATAAAATCATAATTAGGAAAGTTATTCGTCTGGAAGAATTAGAAAAAAACTCTTGTTCGATTTGCTCAATTAAAAAAACTTTAACGGCAGCTTCACTTATTAATTAAAACCGAAAAGGTACATAGCAAATTACCATTTATATCTCTTTTATATGAAAATAAGGTTAAATTCGTATTTTGATATCACATCATTCTGATTTAGTAGTGCGTCACATTTCTCTTCGTAGTGCGTCACAGTTACCAGTTCGCCGGACGATGTCAGCCTGTCAGTTAAACGCAAAAGGTGACAGTTCCGAACAACTGACAGGCTGATATCGTCCACGAACTGATAATCTGTGGCTCCTTAATCAATCTCGTGAACCCGTACAAATCAAAAAACCTATTCATTCATGTTATTTACCTATTAGTGTAAGGCCTGAGTGCACGCTCGAAGCGGAGCGTTCAGCGGGGCGTGCAGCGTGGCGTCGGGCTCACAAGTAATTTGAGCAGCGTGTACTAAGGCCGCTCCTATACGCTTGCATTTGTTTAACATGCACGCCGCACGCCCCGCCCCGCTGCACGCCCAACATGAGCGTCCAGTCAGGCCTTAACACTTAGAGATCAAAAATATTTTATATAATAGTCAAATGTTTTCTAATTAAATTGTAGTGTTTCGTTTTGTCATGCTATTGGTTATGTATGGTTGACTGGTAGAAAATGTTTTATGTCATTAACTCCGCCCTTTATCATTGTTTTATACTTGTACAATACCTATTGTTGACTGTTCTCATACAGTAGTCAACAATCTACATTTACACAGCCCTACGCTCCTAAATGGTCAACCGGTCATTTTCGCGACCGAAATAGGTCGGCCATATTTACATTTTATTCGTGACGCATTCGACACGTCACGTCTAGCGTTCGTTGCGGGGGCGATGCGAGTCGAGTCCTTGAGTATAACCAGTCTAAGATGATCTTGAGATATGTTACAGTTGGCTGGTTAAAAGAGAAGATTACTTTTCTAGATTTGAGAATTTGTTTTTTCTAGCAAGACTCATTTCTAGATTTTTTTTTAACAATGAAACGTAGCTAAATCTTTTTTTATTCAATTCGTTACCATTATCGTTCCGTCAATAAGAGAAATAAATGTTAAAATCTTTTTGTTAAGTTTGCATTTTTTTACCGAAACCAAAAGGGATTTTTGTGAGTCTGAGTTAACAACACATGTTTTCAAAAAGATGTAAATCTATATTTTGTTTATAGAACGTTCAGTTTTTTGTACTTTGCTCTAAATAGTAATTCCTAAGAGAGGTCCTCAACTTAAAAAAAAATACAACATTATCAGAGAATGTAACGCATCTATAAACTTATTAAATCAATATTCATAAAACTGTCAAATTTAAAACTACTGAAATCCGCTTCATATCTACCACTCTAACACTTGTGTTTATAAAATATGATTAAAATTCAATACAGTAATTTTAATTTTTATAAATAATGTTACTAAGTTGGTTACTTTGAGCTGTAGACTCGCACGTGCTCAGTCACACGTCTGACCAGGACCTACAGACACGCTCCATTCGCCTTCCGAGCGGCGTCGAGAAATCACGTGCCGCTTAAATTGTCCGCCACTTTACATAAAGTGCCTGACGATTTGCGTACACTCGCGGACGTTTTCTGACAAACTGTCGCGTAAGTTTAAAAGTTTATCTTTATTTTTTTGTGCTAGTTTAATACAGAAAATAGGGAGCAAGAGTGCAAGCCAATTATAATTGTAATAAACTTGAAGTGCAGTGTATAATTTTGGATTGACGTCAATTGCGTACGCTGAACGTGTTGATGTTTTAAATTCTTGCGTGTATAGATATAAAGTGTTGCCTAATAAACCTCTTTATTTGTGTTTTGGCCAACTTTAACGGGTCATAAAAAGTGTTAATGTCTTAGGCTGAGCATTATAAAGTGTTTTAGATTTACTGGCCATAAAAAGTGGAGTTTAAGACATCTTTCCGTGTACACTGTGAGCATGCAGAGCGTTTTTATGTAACTAAAAGTTTTAAAAAAAATCTATGTACACTGCGGGCCATGGAAAGTGTAAAGTTGTGAAATGACGGTAATGTGTCGGACGTGATACGGTTGAGTGCCGGATCCGTGGATCATGGGGATCATCATCGGGACGTGCGTGCCGGACGCGGAGCCGGACGCGGCGGCGTACGGCGCGCAGCTCCGCCGTCCGCCACGGAGGATACTTTACGGTAAACACTTACGAAACTTTTAGTATTTTCGGTATCAAACAGGCGGTGATTTTATTTTTTATTTTTGGTTTGTGAGTAAATCAACTTTTTCTTGTCACGTGTTGCTATGGTTACGTTCTCCTGAGACTCCACTAGTAGAACGATTAATATTTCTTCTTACAAACTGTGACACTTTTGTCCCGTGGCTGACGGGATAGTTATTCACAACATGAAATAGTTTATCCATACTTATAGTCCACGTATAAGAAAATAAGTACTTGGAAAATAACGACACAAAATATATTCTTACAAAAATTTCCTAAACCTGATGTGTACGACTATTGAGAAATATGTATCTTAAAGTAGGTAAGCAATGTAAGCTGCGTACAAGCTAATTTACTATCATCATTAAGTACAACTTCCGTTTGAAATGAATTGCATATTGTCAGAAAGATAACAGACCAGAGCCAAATACATATTTTGATATGAGTCATTGTTTTACAATTCGCAAGACATGTACCTGACACGGTAGTGACGGTAGGCTTTCTTCGAACCGATAAATCATATCATTGTTGATGCAACAATGGGTGTGACATGTGCAATGCAATATACTGCTGAGTTGTGGCGCTCTCGAGTGACATGTACAGTCGCCATCGGATATATCGGAGCGGTCTAGGCGCTCACAAATATCTGTACACGCCTCTATTGTCAAGGCGTTAGAGTGCGTGTTCAGATATTGTGAACATCTTGGCCGCTCCGATATATATCCGATGGCGACTGCACTAACACTGCTAACAGTGATAACTCTTTGTGCGCCACGCCTATCGTGCACGTCGCGTCATCTTGAACCTTGTCGGAGTGCACGAAGGTTCATATTGGTTTGTGGCCGCGCGCGTCAGTTGACGTTTTTGGCGGTCAAAGGGTCGGTATCGGTTCGGTGAAACTCCGGTGGCCGGGTGGTCTAGTGGTCAGGACGTTAGCCGCGTAAGCTGAAGACGCGCCCGTGGACTTGGTCACTCTTTCATTAGTATATGACGTCTATTTCAGTTTATAATTTGTATAATAGTGGTGTGTCTACTTAAAAATAACAATAATATTTAATAGAATTATTTTATTTGTTCCCTAGTTGTACCCTGTACCTACTTTGCCATTTCGAACATCATGGGTTTAATAAGTAAGTTTGGTGGGTTATGATTTATGATTGTTTCATTAAGAAGATTACATCGTGGCAACAGCTCCAAAAATAACATGTGGCATTACGGTAAATATGTTTATGTTTTTAATCCTATTACGTAGACTGTAGAGGGAAGCAGAACAATTTTCCTTGAGCTATTTTCGATAGGGAAAGAGTCTTTGTTATTGTTAATTTAATTCAAAGTCAAAAGCCAACATAATGATGTTTTATTTACTTTTGGCTTTGTTTATGTCTACATACATTTGTTTAGCTCAAATTTTAGAAAGTGTTGTTTTACCCGATTTCGTAAGGAATAATGAAATAACGTCGGTGTGTATCTTCTCCGCGAAGATATATTTTTTAACTGAATTTATGGGGTTGAATTAAAAAAATATCTTAATGGAGCAAAAACTTTTGAAGAATATAGTTTGCAAATTTCAAGGTCCTATCTTTAACAGCTTTGGTTGTGCGTTGCTGTCTTAGGTTAGGTATCTGTCAGTAAGTATCTACATGTATCTATATGTATGTATATGTATAACGCGACGTATTTTTATATTATATATATATATATAAATGCGGGGCAATGCGGCCAGCCTTCTGGGTACCCTACCGAGCGACCACGACCTAGGCCAAATTTTTTATTTATAAGTTTTTATTTTTTAAGTGTTATTAAGTTTTTAATTAATAGTTAAAAAAATGATAAAGAATTTGTTCTCGGGCTGTCAGGTACCTAAATCCTACTTTTATTTGTATATATATATATATATATATATATATGTATATATATATATATATATATATATATATATATATATATATATATATATATATGTATATATATATATATATATATATATATATATATATATATATATTTAAATTAAGACAGAAGCTGAAAAATAGTATTTAAAATGACTTATTAAACCCTATATATGTTTTTGATATTTTCCAAATCTGGTTTCTGATGTCATGGCCGTCTAGCGGTCCTAAAACCGGTATTCTAATCATATGAAACTTTTAAAGTTAAATGTCATAAAAAATACGATACAGGATGCTCGAGTCGAGTAACATTTTACGGCGGCATGGGTTGAATTTTCCTTAATAAGTATATGAAATTTCTTAAGGACTTAATTTTTTTTTATCAATGTTTTTATGGGTTTTCGTCACACAGTGACGATGTCACCCTTAAGGACTTATCGTCGGTGCGAATAAAAAAATCGCCATGTGTTTTTAAGCTACTTTTCAGGAGACAAAAATAACTGTTTATTTTCCTGTTTGTAATATATTTGTTGCACCTGTATTTTTTTTCTAATAGATCAATGATTTTTACATGATACTCATGAAGAAAATAAACAGTTTTTTTCGAATTTTTTTACAATATTATTATTATATTAACCAAAATTTTGCTACATAGCGACTTAAATTTGGTTCACTTAAAATCGTCATGTGTGAAGTTTACATAGCGTAGCGTAGCGTAGATTTATACATAGCGATTTGTTGCCAAAGTAACATAGTACGAGAGATGATACATAGCGATTATAGGGTCTATGTCGGGTAATCCATTCTACAATAAATCGCCATGTGCAACATTATCGCCATCACCCTCGACGGTAAACAAGGCATTTAATTTCGTAATGTGCTAAAAAATCACATAGCTATTTTTTTGTTTGTTCTATTTTTTTTTGTACAAATGTTGTTCTGTGTTCACATAGCGGAATTGTTATTTTCAAAACGAATAAAGATATAACAAAAATATTTATGTGGGTCGACGGGAAATTGAAAAAGCGGCCAAGTGCGAGTCGGACTCGCCCATGAAGGGTTCCGTATTTAGGCGATTTATGACGTATTAAAAAAAAAACTACTTACTAGATCTCGTTCAAACCAATTTTCGGTGGAAGTTTACATGGTAATGTACATTATATATTTTTTTTAGTTTTATCATTCTCTTATTTTAGAAGTTACAGGGGGGGGGACACACACATTTTACCACTTTAGAAGTGTCTCTCGCGCAAACTATTCAGTTTAGAAAAAAATGATATTAGAAACCTCAATATCATTTTTGAAGACCTATCCATAGATACCCCACACGTATGGGTTTGATGAAAAAAAAAATTTTGAGTTTCAGTTCGAAGTATGGGGAACCCCAAAAATTTATTGTTTTTTTTCTATTTTTGTCTGAAAATCTTAATGCGGTTCACAGAATACATCTACTTACCAAGTTTCAACAGTATAGTTCGTATAGTTTCGGAGAAAAGTGGATGTGACATACGGACGGACAGACAGACGGACAGACAGACAGACAGACATGACGAATCTATAAGGGTTCCGTTTTTTGCCATTTGGCTACGGAACCCTAAAAAGGAATTCAAATATGCCAAAATCAAAAAATCGTAAAAAAACACCTATAGCGATTTTTTTATTCGCACCGACGTTATGGCGATTGAAAAAAAAAACATATTAAAAAGAAATACATATTTTTGCGTGTTTAGCCTTTACGTAAAAGTTTCACATCTTTCGGTACGCCTACGTAGACATAAATGTAATCCTTCGTCGTTCCTTCAGTCGAATTTTTGGTTATTTCTTCTTTTGTCACGCTTTTCCTTTCTTGACTTCCCTCGTTTGTTTTAGTTGTCATTTGTTTTATTGTGAGAGTTACCCGAGACTCTTGAGCTGTTGGTAGAAAGGTTGTTTGTGACATCGGTTGCTGACATAATGGCATACATGCCACATAAGGTGTTGGCGTTAGCATATTAAGCAGTTGGTTGGGATAACATGTTTTCGTGCTCTTTGGCGGCGGGAGGGATCCCCTTTTCGTTACTGGCATTTCATAGTCTTCGTAATCAGAGCAAATGGGCTGGGTAGGACAAGCTAAAAGGAAAGATTTTAAAATTATTAACATTATAAACTAGGTAAATTTTCAATTTTCAATGTTTTTGACTTGGAACTCCAGTAGCCGTTTAAGAAGTGTAAGAATCTTACAGTAGATGTCGCTAGAGCCTCATATGGCTCATATATGCTGGAAATATTCGCTGTATTGGGTACGGTCTGGGTAGCTCAGATGGCAGAGCACTGTACTAGTGATCCAGTGGTCGTGGGTTCAAGTCCCTCCCAAGACAGTGAGTTTTCCACTTTTAATTTGTTTCTAAGCTTAGGTAAATTTTATTTATTTATATTCCTGATACTAAAATAGCCCAATTTGTCCATACTGAACCGTAATTTTAGAACAAAATGATACCAAAAACAGTAAGTTAGCTAATCGAAATGTAATACTAATTTTAGTATCAGAAATATAAAACAAATATGAAAGAAACAGCTTAGTACACAAATAAACACATTTTTCGCTCTAAATATACACATTTTATTACCGCTTTTTATTGAGATAATGATTGTTTTTCTTTATTTGCCAATTCCAAGATAATATGATTGTGTACACAACTTTTTTTTTAAATCATCTTAAGTTTCAGAAATAGGTTAGTAATGACACTTGTAACTTTTGAGTCCCAGGGATCGAAATTGGCCAACCAAAAAACGACCTCAATGTTAAATTTTGACTTAACTTTTCATTGTCATCATTGCTGGCCAGATATCGCATCCGTGGGATATAAGCATTGACATATATATCTAGGGACTAGCTTTACGGGCAATAAGAATGGAGCATGAATGGGGCTGGTACAGCGGTGTGAAAACGCTGCAACGCGATTGGTCGATGAGTTCGCATAACGCGCGCGCGGCCGCGCGATTGGTCGCAACTAGTTGCGTTAGACTACACGATTGGCTCGAATTCGTGAGTGACATCGCTGAAGTAGTACCATTTTTAGCGCACGTAACGTAAGGCCCGTCCTGAGATATAAGTCAATGGACACACGATAATAAAGTAAATTAAGTACCTTGGTCACTTAAATCGCCCGAGTCTCTCAGAGTATCTATATTGTTTAAAATCGACTCATAAGGTGGTAACGTCGAGCTTGTTTGTCCGTCCGTCCTCCGTGTGATCTTCTTTAAGGCTTTCTTGCAAGGCGTGACAGGCGGACAAAGCGTAGTGCGGGGGGTGAAACGTGGGGAGCACTTTTTAGGACATTTTTTTGCCTTCAGTAATCTGCCGCTCGCGTTGTCATCCACCTCCGTCGACTTTGCAAAGCAGGTGCGGTACTCCAAGCAGCCTGAAATTAACAAAGAAGAAGAAAGCATTTATTAGCACAACTAGCGACCCGGCTTCGCACGGGTTTATAAATTATACAGAAACCTTCCTCTTGAATCACTCTATCTATTAAGCAAAAACCGCATCAAAATCCGTTGCGTAGTTTTAAAGATCTATGCATACATACAGACAGCGGGAAGCGACTTTGTTTTATACTATGTAGTGATAGTGATAACACAACCTTAAAACTAACTAAGAATACACAAAATGAGAAGTTGCGCTAAATGGTCCTCACTCAGCTAGGTGTTCAAACTCAAAGATTTCAAAAGTAAAGATAGGCCCATATCATCATTGGCCTTAAAGTCTAATACAGACTATTGAAACAGTGTCAGGTAGGGCGACGTTTTTCGTGGCTATGTGAGTCAATACGGGAGCGGCAAACACGACCACAGGCCTGGCAGGTGTAATGTGCCCGTGGCGAACAGTGCCCTGTTTATCAAAAGCTTGTAACTTGTAATACAAGTGGAAGTGCCTTTCTAACAAAAGCTGTCAAAAAGGGACTTCCACTTGTATTACAAGTTACAAGCTTTTGATAAACAGGGCACTGGTGTTGCTCTGATGGCGCTTGGCTCGCTTACTTAAAGGTCCATATAGGTTCATATAATTCCGACTTAACAGGCGGACATTCTCGTTTGGTGTCAAATCGCATTGTGCGCACGAATGCCACAACGCGATTGGTTGATGAGTTGTGCAGTCGCTGCACGATTGGCTCACATTCGTCGCTCAACTTGATTTGACACCAATGTCAATGCCTTATTCGTTTACGAATTAGTACATGTATAAGGCAATGGAATATAAAGGCATATTAGTTAGAGAATTAGTATTTGTTAGAGAAAGAGTCATTTATATTGAAATTTATTTCCTTACCGTATTGAATTTTCAAAGTAACACTACATTGAACAATAAAATTGGATTCAGGTTTAAAAAGGTCACCAGGAAAAGATCAGTTATCTTATTTTAAAGAAATTATCCTGAATTATGAAGAATGAAGATTATTTTCTGTAATATAGGACACATATGTTATATATAATGTTTAATGTGTTCTTAATTTGTTACAGGTAAGGATATACAGTAAGACTGCAGAACAGTAAGAAACGTCGTGATTCAAAGATAATTCTACCATTTAGTTGCAGGTTGCAGAGCCCATTTGAATTCTTTAGAGTTTTATTTATAATCGGTCGGTTTAGAAACGGCAGACATTAGAACTACAGAATAAATACCATCGATCAGATCATCAGATCATCGATCGAGCTGACATTTTTGAAGGTATTAAAATACAAAGTTTATAAGACAGGGCGAAAAATACCTATGTTGTCGTCCGATAAAATAAAAAAAATCCCATAAAAACGATAGGGTTTATATAGTGGACAAAAATATTATGATTCTTAAAAACTTCTTTCGTAACTCACGAGACTTGACCTACTTTTGACTACCTTTTGTTACTATTATATTGAGCCAACTTTAACCTCTTAGGCCCACTTGCACCATCCCACTAACCCGGGTTAACCCATCAGACCGTTAACCCAGTCTCAAATTGTACTGGTAACCATGGTAACTCCAGGTTTAACCGGTATACCCCGGGTTAGTGAATGGTGCAACTGGTGCAAGTGGCCCTAAGAGAGGCTTCCATGCTAAATCAGTAGGTTAGGGAACGCCTGTGTGCTGACCGCGAGTTTAGAGTTATGGGTAAAGAGCGAATCTGTTTTTGTACGCTCTAGGTACCTCTTGTCGTCCTATTCTTAGGATTAGGAGTCTGCGTATCCTCCATACTCCCAATGTCAGTATCTATCAAGTCCTCCGGCTTCAACCCGTACTCCTGCATAACCTTTTTGAACTCTGATTTCTCCAATTCTTTCAAATCTTTCTTCTGCTGGTCGCTTAGAGTTGGTATCCTTTGGGGGAAATCCATCATGCGACGATTTACGGATCTCTTGCAATCCCTAAAAATATCAGAGGATTGAGAAAATCTAAATGTGATAATAGGGTATTTGACTGTATTTAAAATAAATTATTTTACACCATGCATGAAATAAGGCACCAGAAGATTATAGAGAAACGTAGACAGCAGTTATTTTTAGACACAATTTCTATTTTAAAACCCGTATAAACTATAGACTAGGTAATTAATCAAATAACCTACTCTTTATAGTTTTAGCCTTTTAGGACTCCATACTTGAAGTCGCGCAAGATGTATGAAGTTGCGCGCGAGAACGCAACTCATGCTAGACTGGCTGGGATAAGCTGACGCATAGTTTTACGGGTTATGCCCGTTAGGCTAAACAAAAATAGGATAGTACTTATATAGCACCTGCACAGCGCACAGGAAGCGGACCCCTGGTTCGTGCCCATCGTGCAGAGTTCGCAGGCGCTTTTGCAAACGTAGGTGGCCACTGATGGGATGACGAGCAGCCAGATTAGAAGCATTTGGGAGCTGCAAGGAGACAATAGTGTGCAATGTATTACTGCTATGTTCTACCGCCAGAGTGCAGTAGTAGCGCCTATCGTACACCATAGAGTAACTTATACATACTGTTTTTGACAAGTTTCACAGACAATGGAATATGACCAAGGCGGTTTGTTTACAAAGGGCCTACCGGGAAACGCGAAATCGAAATTCAGCTATCTGCCTCTTTATCGCTCGAATACGCAAGAGTGAGAGAGAGGTTAGATAACAAAATTTCACATAAATCGGTTCAGCGGTTTAAGCGTGAAGAGGTACGAGGGGCGTTCAAAATATTCTCGGTATTGATATCTTACGACCTCTTCTAAAATTTCTTTCGTTACTGGCCGCTAAGGTTTATTCATTGACATTAAAAAAAAGTATAATTCGAACCGAGATAGTCTTTTGTTTTTCTGCAATTGCTGAACAAACATGAACATCATGTGCGAATTGACAATGTTAACTAAATTAGAACATCGATGCGTGATAAAATTCTTGACAAAACAGGGTAAAAATCAAAAAACCATAAAAGAGGAAATGGATTGTGTTTACCGTGAGTCTGCTCCTTCTTTATCTACCATTCAAAAGTGGTCAAGCGAGTTTAAACGCGGAAGGGAGAGTATTGAAGATGACCCTAGACCTGGCCGGCCTGTAGTAGCTACTTCACAAGAAAATATTGATAAAGTGGAAAAACTTATATTGGAAGATGGTCGAGTGAAGGTAAAATCTATAGCACAAGTAACCAATCTCTCTATTGGTACCGTACATTATATTATACATGACCATCTTAATATGTCAAAAGTAAGTGCAAGATGGGTTCCGCGAATGCTGACTCGGCTTCAAAAAGACATGCGTGTAGCTTGTTGTTCCGATTTTAAGAATAGTTACTGGAGATGAAACCTGGGTTCATCATTATGACCCAGAGAGTAAACAAGAGTCCATGCAGTGGCACATTAAGGGTTCAGCTCATCCCAAGAAGTTCAAGGTCATCCCTTCAGCTGGCAAGGTCATGGCCACGATATTTTGGGATTGTGAAGGAGTATTACTAATCGATTATAAAGAAAAAGGTGTAAATATCACAGGACAGTACTACGCTAACATTCTACGTCAATTAAAGGATGTAATTAAAGAAAAGAGGCGAGGAAAGTTAACCAAAGGTATTCTGCTTCTGCATGACAACGCCCCCGTCCATACTGCTCATATTGCCAAGGCAGCTATTGTTGAATGTGGGTTTAAAACTGTTACTCACCCACCGTATAGTCCGGACTTAGCCCCCAGCGACTTCTTTTTGCTCCCCAATCTTAAAAAGGATCTGCGTGGAAATAAATTTTCTGACGATGAAGCATTGAAGGCGGCAGTGGAGGAGCATTTTTACACGAAAGATAAAAAATATTTTTACGAGGGATTAAAAAAAATAATTGATCGATCTTTTAAGTGTATGAACATAGGGGGGGAGTATATTGAAAAATAAAAATATCAAACTTTTCGTACTTGTTTGTTTTCATTCTCATACCGAGAATATTTCGAACACCCCTCGTAACAGACAGAGAGAGTTACTTTCACATTTATAATATTAGTAGGGATAAAATGGATAGATTCCGGAGGAACAAACTTCCAAATATCCAAACTTTTGCATCGTGAGCGAGCGGACACCAGGTGCCCTTGGTGAGCCGTACCGTAATTTTTTCGTGCTGTAATTAGTAAACAGAAAAGATGAATAATAAATATAATAATGGTCTGACGACATTCGTATCGTCAGTCGTTATAGCACTATGAATTTATCATGTAAATAATAAGCCCCTTGTTCATAAAACTTCAATAGTAGTTTATGCAACAGTGATATAATAAGGGTTCTTAAAATTCAAGGGTCGAAGTTACAAAACGAGACGTAGTCGAGTTTTGTAAAAAAATACCGACAATTTTAAGAACCAATTATGAGCTGTTGCATACATTACTTTTTCTATGACAGCTGCAGCAAAAAAAAAAAAAAAAAGAGATATTATTAAAAAAAAAGAGTTATCATTAAAAAAAAGAGTTATTATTAAAAAAAAAAGAGTTATTATTAAAAAAAAAGAGTTATTATTTAAAAAAAATTGAGTTATTATTTAAAAAAAAAAGAGTTATTATTGTAAATGAAAACATACCTCTTTCAATCAAGATGATCGGAACTTGTATCTTTAAAAAAAATAAAGCAGTTGTATTATACTCATAAGATGACTGCTAGCAGTCATCTTATGAGCCTATAGACAAAGCATTCAAATGACATTGCTTTAGATATCACTGTCAGTCATTTAATTGACACATTTAAGTGCTGGAGTAGAAAAACGCCTATATTAAATTGTGCCTTTTCAAAGAAATATTTCAGTGTCGGGTACAAATTAATTTCAACGGCATTGCGGTATCTCAATATCACGTTTAAAGGTGTCGTGTTTCGGAGGTTCCGGGGCAAACTGCCGAATCCGACACAATGAGCAGCCGATGCAACGGAGCGCCGTTTTGTCGACTAAATAACTAAAGTCTATTTTTTTATTCGGTAGACTGAAATGACAGTTAATAGTATGAAATGACATTTCATGTTCATACAATTAACTGTCATTTCAGTCTACGGAATAAAAAAAATAGACTTTAGTGTTTCTTATTCTTCTTCCAGTGCCATCTCCTACCGGAGGTTGGCTATCATGAGGGCTATTCGAACTTTAGACACAGCTGTGCGGAATAATGAGCGTGTGCTCTGTTTGAACCATGTACGGAGATTTTTGAGCCATGAGTTTTCCCTTGGATCTTTCCTTGGATAATGAGTTTAAGGAGTTCATACTTCTCGTTTCGCATGATATGACCAAGGTACTGTAGCTTGCGTTTTTTGACTGTCTTTAAAACCTTGACCTTTTTATTTACTAACTGCAGCACTCTTGTGTGACTACTGTTTAGTTTGTGGAACTAAGTGTTCAGTTTTAAGTTTATAAAATACATATGTATGTTAGTCTGTAAGGTATTTGTAATATGGGCCTGATTTAAATTTCTAAATAAAGGTGACATTCGGATCACCAGCAGTGATGTTGAAACAACAAAATAAACCCATTGTATTTTCCTTCTCAAAATACAATGACTTGAATAAACAGATTAAATCAATCTCTCATTATATTGCCATCTTGACTTTCACGACCTCATTCATCACAGAATTCTAACAAAATTGAACGCAAAACTCCATAATTTGATTATCGATGTACAAAAGCTTAAATTGTATCGAGATAATTTATACAGGGTGTACAGCCGAAAGGGTCAATAAATAAAGTTGTAAGCATTAAATTAAACGTAAAAGGCTTGAAATTCAGAGAATGTCGATAAATTCGTATACTGACTATGTAATTTACTTTCTATACATCTCGCTCGCACTATTACGCGAGTACGAGCGAGATGCATAGAAAGTAAGTTACGTTCTCCATCGCGTTTATGTCAGTGCCAAACTGATGTAGCCAGACAGTAAATACGCAGATAGAAAATGTATGATGAAGTCGCAATTAACCTGGAGCATTTAATAACCGGAGTCGACTTCCAATGCCGAAAACCTTGCACAATTGTGCAAACTATAGTGTGGACTGACGTTTAACTAAAAATTAATTTAAAAATTTAATAAAAATGTTGCAGACTGTTTTGTACAGAAAATGACAGACAAGGCGTCTCCAGTTACTAAATGCTCCAAGCAAAAAACGGAAATCAACGTGTAAACAGGTCCTGATGTGACTTATCAGGCCGTCCACACTTATCCATGTGCCACTGCCACACAAAGCGAATACTCACGACTCGATTTAATGTTTAACTCTCCAAACATTTGTTGAACGTTGCGAGAGACGTCCGGGCACACTAGCATATCGATATTGCTGTATTACGTAAACGTGTTACTCAAACATAATATAGCACAGTATCGGCTTATTGCTCTGAACACTTACGGTTTAACAACCTATATAACTGTATGCCGACCACTACATTGACATTGACTTATTCGCTAACGTCTGTGGAACTTACTTTTTATACATCTCGCTCGCATTATTATATGAGCGATAGAAAGTAAGTTATGCACAAGCTAGCGAATATGTCAGGTCAGTGCCAAGCTCGTGGTGAGGGTACTTTTTAAAATTCACTCGTGTCTTACATTTTTACATGTGCATAGTGCACACAAAGGTTGATTTTGTTCAATAACGCTCATTTCACACTAACACTTTTGAATGATTTAGAATCTTATAGGTAGAATGTCTGTCAAAACTTGTATCAGTTTAAATGGCTGCCAGTTTTCACAGAAGATGTATTTCTGTTGCCGCTATAACAACTAATACTAAAAACAAAATAAAATAAATATTTAAGTACCCATACAACAAACGTGATTTTTTGCCGTTTTTTGCGTAATGGTACGAAACCCTTTGTGCGCGAGTCCGACTCGCTCTTGGCCGGTTTTTATTTTCCTTGTGAAGACAGCAGTGCTTTGTCATTTCAATAGACTCAGGTCACCTTAGTATTTACAAGTAGATGACGGGCTCATAAGTAGGTACACTGTCACTCTTGAAGATTGACATTTTACAAACTTGTCGATTTCAAAAACAGTCGTATCCATGTTCTTATATTGCTATGAAAGGAAACTCAATTTACTTCTCGCGCATATTCGAAAACCATCATTGAGTTATTGCATGAATTCATTCAGCGACAACTTATTAAACCAGTGCCTTGCGCTCTGATACTTCTGATTACGTGTTTTTGGCAAGCAAATCCCAAACAGACATTCGAGTTTGATGTGTATCATATCCGATACCAATCCATTGCCAGATTGATTCCCCAAAGCGATTAGCTGTATCAAACGGACCAAAATATCCGTGTAATTAAACCTCAAAATTAGACGCCTTTAAATAATTTACACTGTACCAGCTCGAACACAAACACGTGGACGTATGACTTCCGAATCTCGCCTTTATCAATATTATGACGTAAATCGTAAAATAAATCAATTAGATAGGGTATACTCATACTTGAGGAGCATAAAAAATACTTCCATATTTATTTCTGTGCCTGTACTGCCTGTTATTTTTGATTAGTTTTATCATTCAACCCATCTTTGTCACACTCGTTGTTCAACATAAGGTCTTCTCTTTCGGTGTGCGGGAGCTCATTAGCACGTGTACATTTCTCGCTTGTCCAGTCGCGACTAAAGGCAACTTGTCCAATTTGTCACAAGGTAAGCGCTTCAATTTTGGAACGCCTATAACCTATCTTGAGTTATAAATCATTGAAAATAAATATGATTCGACTTTCAATCTCGATTGAAATCTGCAGTCAATAGCCTCTCCAATTCCCGGGCCAAATGGAAAGCGATTCCGAATTATAATTTTCACGAAAGTGTTGTTCAGTTTGCTGATTATTTACGAGCTGGGTCGATTCCAATGACGGTAAATGGGAACGGTATTCCAATCAACGAGGAAGTATTTCATTTCATTATTTGTGTCGAAGTCTAGTCAAAGGTCTCACTTTGTCGCTTACCTTAAGAACGAGATTTGCTTGTATCTTTATACGAATTACCTGTCAAAGCATGCTATGGCAAGCGACAAAGTGGTATTTTTTGCTTAGAAACGACACACATATTAAATAAAGAAATACATAAATAAAAATAAATAAATATTATAAGACATTCTTACACAGATTGACTAAGTGATATTAAGAGAATGGTTTTTGGTGAAACAAAATTGAAAATACTATCGTATACCATACCAACAGTTACCAACTAAAGAAATGCAAAGACATTTAACGGTGTGCGAGTTCTGATATGCGTTGGGCTTCTTCTTCAAGTAAATGAAGTAAGTTCAACTTCGACAAGCTAGCTTAGTTAGCTTACTTTTTCTATGAGAGCCCAAAGAATTAAAAGTATTCGAATTTAAACTGTTGTGAGACATACTAACATTGAATAAATTATTCAAAATTAAAAGTATTTTTTTTAAATAGGAAGGATATTTTTGACGACTTTTCCCGCTTAGTAATTTCTGCTTTTGACTCTACAACGTCGCTGAAAATAATTGCTCGAGTGTTTCCGTACATGAGAGGCTCCGTTGGTTGGACTACTAGTCAAATAGAGCGATTGGTCCGTGAGCCTGCAATATTGGACTTTATTGAGCCTTTGTTTCGTACACAATGACTTCGATATCGTTATTGAAAGCCACCTGAGCATCGGAATAACGAAGATGGGCTTTTAAGGAATTGAATAATGGAATATTTTGTTAAGGATGATGTAATGTATGAGGGTGTTTGTCTTATTCTTAAATAATTCTATGAAATAGGTACTCATATTTTGTGATTTTTTAATATACATACTTGAAGTCAAAAGTCAAAATATACTTTATTCATGTAGGCCTAGCAACAAGCATGTAGTTTATGAATCGTAACTAGTTATTACATATAATATATTATCTTAAGCTATTTATCAGAGCAACTTATTGATGTTATTATTCCATAATAACATTGGATTATTATACAAATCAAATTTAACACTAGGAATTTCACAAAAGGATTCGCAAAAACATTCTTATTTGCAAAAAAATATGATATTTTTTCAGCCAAATTACTGGTCTTTAGTACTGACTTCGCAATGTAGTAGGTATGTCGAAAGTAAATTAAGTATTAATATTTACACTCTAGGTATATACGTTAGTACCTATTTCATTAAATAATCCATGTTTCATCGAGGGCTTAATAACGATACAGATTTTTTATGTGTTCGTAGAATTTGATGCCGTAAGCACAATTATTTTCTTAAAGCTCTTTATACTTTTTAGGATTCTCACTCTTTAGATATTTCTTACAGGTTCGAGACGTAATACCTTCAATAACCTTAAACAAATACATAATGCTTTTATTTTATGGTAGTTTGAAATACAGTTCTACTAAAACTCAAAAAAACATACATAATAATGAGAAAATCTAACTTGTGTAAACATTATTATGGCAGGTGTCCGTACGTCTTTGCAATAACCCAGTCTCATAGTCCACCCAAACATCAGTCCATAGACCGGTATTCTGTTCACTTTTTCTACAATAGTCCCAATGCCTGCTGACACCGGTTCATGGGTGTCTATTGTTGCACCTGTGAACGGGTCCCAGCAGGCGTTCTACATGACATCAAAGCTCTCCAAAGGGGCTCTACGTGTTGGATCTATATCCCCACGCAAGCCTATCAAAAGACCGGGATTTATATTTAAAAAAAAGAAAATCTAAAAATAAGTACCATTCTAAAGCATGAAAATCTAAACTACAATTAATTAATGTAAATATACATTCCTAACAATCACTTATCTATTAACTCACATTTATAGACGATATCGCGAAATTTATTTTATTACCTTTCGTCGTCGGTAACAAAATACATTTCGCGATAGACCCCTCTATAAATGTGAGTTAACAGATAGATATGTGTTCATAATGCGAAAGTTTTAAATATTAAATTACTAATCTATCGATACAATCCGTTTTAGATCTCTATGTAGGTACATCCACGGGTCCCGGAAGGGAACATGAAATACCTTTTATGCTTCTATCTGCAGGAAATTCTAAAATGTACTCCGATCCGCGGGCTTTTCAATATGACGTAGGCGTTTTAGTTAGGCATGATAAATTGATAGTTACTATACTTACTAGGACCAACCAATGGTAGGTAAATGGTTATTGTATGTAGCAAAACTATAACCGCTTTGATAACCTCATGTCAAGATTTGGCGCAGGCACTAGTGTTCACGGAAGGCGGTTGCCATCTAACCCAGCAACCCGGATGCAGCATTTATTGGGACTATTCCGGTTTCCTTACAAATCACAATGTTTTTGTTTACTGAAAAGCGACTGTGTAAATATTAAAGAGTTCCTTCCTTTAGTTTGTTCCACTTACATAAAAAAAAACAACGGGTTGCACTCCGGAAGTGCCGACAGAAGTGAAAACTCAATGACGTCTTACGGTCACGTGATCGTCTTACGCAGTCTCGAGTTTAACATTTTTTCCCCACCTCAAAAAGTGCACAGAGCCGCTAAAGAAGTTTTTGACTTTAAAAACTTGATACGAGCTAGGTGGCTGTAGTTTAGTATTATAGGTATCTTTTAATAACACTAGGAGAGTTAGACCTAGCATTCCACACAACACGGCTCCTCGCATAATTTCTCCAGTTTTTTAATCACTACAGTATACCTAACAAGTCCCTATTTAATGAGCCAGTAACATTAAACCGCCTTACTGTAATCCACCTTAACCACTTAAAAGCAAATAGACGTATGTGCGTGCGAGCGAAACATTCTTAAGACGTTTTGGTATATTAAGATGAAGTACGTGACGAGTATACGGATAGTGTTTTGCTACCACACTTGCCTTGGGCTAATAAAGCTAGTTTATTAGGGTTTGTGAAATAAGTGCTATGCCGTTTGGTGCCATTGCCATACGTTCTCGAATACTCTGGACCATATAAGGCCAGGTCATGCGTGGCTCACTCTGCGATTTCGTCGCGTCTCTACAAGTACCTACAAGTATGTACATGCGGCCCACACCAATTTTGGTGTCTAGCCATAGTAGTTGCCGCGCACCGCTATGGTACGGACGCCTCCTCGCTCTTGCGCCACCTTGCGGCCATATCTGTCGCAATACTCGCAATAGACGCTTTTTTTTAAAAGAATGTGTCTTCTGTACCTATTACTATTATTTATTCTGTGGCCAGGTCATGCAGTATAACCTAGGAGTGAAATGGAACTAGCGTCTTTACCTTTCGCGGCTGACATATTTAAACTTTGTCAATAATAGCAGATACTGGCAACATTTGGGTGCTTTAGCTCGGTTAATAAATTGTATTTGAAAACAAACACTATTCAACATTCTCTAAAGAAAAGTGTTCGCTCTTAAATTAAATCCACCGACGATCGAAGATATAAAACGGAGTATCCCCACTCATACATATTTACTACATTTCGACGGTGTTATAAACAGCTCCTAACATATATGTTCGTACTTCGTACATTGACGCTGACACGTACCAACATAACGTCAGGCGTCAGAATATCAAACACGTACGGCGAATACATATTACATAGACTAGGAATCCTCTAGACGGAGTTTAGAGCAATTATTTCATACTACCGATGCAGCCAAAAATACGGGGGTGCGGGGGGACGAGGTGAGCGAATCCCGTGCCGTGATTGGTCCGTTCAAAGACACGGACCAATCACGGCACGGGATTCTGACACTTTGACTCGAAGATGGAGTAAAACTACCGTATATAGTGGCAGAGGGGGTAGCGTTACTATGCTCAGTCTAGAGGATGTCTTGTCTGTGACATATTACGTATGCGGTTTTCCTGCTATATTGCGGGCTAAAAAGATAACGTAGCTACGGAGGTAAGGTCAATATGACTAATTCCATAATAGGGGCTATTCCGTCCACCAGCGTATACTCGTATTTCTTTGATTTTCAATCATCTGCTGTTGATTGCTGAGACTAGCAATTTATTGTCTCATGCAATTCTCTGTTATTTTTATTATTAATGAAATAATAAATATTTACTTGGATGTCCATCGCGAGATTCACGAGTTGCGTGGCTCAAAAGTTTTAATTAAACAAAGATAATTTATTCACAACATTTTTATATTATGCAAAAAGTATCAGACTATTTATCAGGCCAATTCGAACGTACACTGATAGCTCACTGATAGAATCAGAATGACAACCAACTGGGGCCCGTTTCTCAAAAGCTTGTAACTTGTAATACAAGCGGATGTCACTTTTTGACAGCTTTTGTTAGAAAGGGACTTCCACTTGTATTACAAATTACACAAGCTTTTGAGAAACGGGCTCTGATGTCATTCAGTTATCATGTATTTCGATCGTACTTGTACAGTTGTAGTGCATAATTAATTAATTATTATCCATCGTATTTTCACGGAAACGTACGAACGTGTCTTGCTATTTCAGTCAGTCTCGGTAAAAAAAGTACTGAGGTTGACTGAAGTCGCATGACAAATACGATCGTTTCCGAGAAAGTACGAAGCAAAACAATTATGCACTACATCTGTACCTACATTCTATATGTATTGGCGCGGGCGAGACTAAATAACATCATTCAAATACCATTCTGAGGGGCTACCGCGAAAAACGAATTTCGTAAATTGCGGGTATTTTTGTCTGTCACTTTAATTGTGCCTTGGACTAAAAGAGAAAGATCCCCGCAATTTGCGAAATTCGGTTTTCGCGGTAACCCCTCTGATGTCAGTGTACGTTCGTATTATTGGCCTGTATCTATCAGCGACCGTTCGGCGCGATTCCGCATAAAAATCGAATAATTAGAGAAGAAATTTACAGTCGAATGGATGTCTTAATTGACTGGTTTCTTTGTTCTTCGCTCCGTTGAATGGACTAGGTCAGGGGTCGGCAAACTTTTGAGGAAGTCACCGACAGTAGTAATCACCAGTTTTAGGAATCTCAAAGAGCCGCTCATTTTGTTTTCAGTGGTATCAGGACTCAAGCGCCACTTGCACCAACCCATGCACTAACCGGTTAAACCTTACCATAGTACAAACTGGTAACCATGGTAACTCCAGGTTTAACCGGTTAACCCTGGGTTAGTGGATGGTGCAAGTGGCCCTAAATGTGATAATTAGTCGCTCGAAGAGCCGCAATCTACATCTTGCATCTGATCATTCATGGTTGAGAATGTGACTTAATCCTTAGTGGTAGAGCTTACTGTAGAAGCTTTCCCACTTTATAGTCATGAAGGATAAGACCGCTGTTAAAACACTTGGTATAAGTGCTATCTTGCCAAACCAAGTTACGAGTATATATACTATGTTGCATTTGAGTTCGGATTTTACATTGTCAAACCTTTTTTGGAATTTATTAGGCCCCATACATTCCACGACTCTTCTCTTTCTGAACAGACTCTTTTCTTTCTATTCTACCAAAGAATACAATACTCGATCTGTACTTGATCTGTACCTGATCTGTACCTACGTCACCCTAAGAAGAAGGATTTAGTTTAGTCTTATTCTCAACAAAACTATTTACAGATAAATTAAAAAGAGTAATAGAGAAGTATGTCAGTCTTTTTGACATTGACACAAATTTAGTTTTATCCGTTTTATCATGGTTTTATCGCTGCAAAGAAATAGAAATAAGAATAGAATATAATATAAGAATAAATAGTGCTGGATTTATCATAATTGTAATAATTTAGAGCTAAGTTAGCGGCGTCAAGTGTCGTTTCGTACCAATGAGTTATAGTGCTGAAAAACTTCATGGAAATAGCGGTAAGGAGATCTGCATCCTGCAAAATTTTAATGGAGTAAATATATGAATTGCCCGAGTTACATAAGTTTTAGTGTCTCTAACATATGTAGCCAAATTAAAGATAAAAAAACTGGCCAAGTGCGAGTCGGACTCGCGCACGAAGGGTTCCGTACTATTACCAATGATCTTTGACTATTACGCAAAAACGGAAATAAAATCACGTCTGTTGTATGGGAGCCCCACTTAAATATTTATTTTATTGTGTATTTAGTATTTGTTGTTACAGCGGCATCAGAAATACATAATCTGTAAAAATTTCAAGTGTCTAGCTATCACGGTTCATGAGTTACAGCCTGGACAGACAGACGGAAAGTGGTCTTAGTAATAGGGACCCGTTTTACCCTTTGGGTACGGAACCCTAAAAAAATCAGCAAGAAATTGTAAAGCGATCGAAGTAACCTTGCTTACAACACTCAACTAATTATCAATGGACCATATGTCCTTCCAATAAGGTTTACTTTACAATTCGTCGCTTAACAGTCCGACAGTAATACAGGTAGTAGATAACTACAGCTAAACAGAGGCCGTATATCTTTATTAGGCGTTCATTAGCCAGATTAGCCTGCAGTGATCGCAATCACATGTACGTCACGACGGTTAATATGGCGGGCTTGCGTCAGGATAATGCGTTAGACCCTGAGAACATGGTAGTAGTAGTAGTAATATGGCTACCATTGGTAGGTGAGGGTTTTCAGAAAAAATTGAACATTTTCTCATTCAATAGTACTCGTGATTCTGAGCAGAAATAACCCAAAAGTTGATGGATTTTCGAAAAAAGTAAATGGTACACTTATAAGTGAAAATGCCCATATGTACGATAACGGTATAAAAGGTGGATTAGGTAGAATAGGCAGGTACTAGGTACACGTACTATGCGTCACATAGAGGTAGAATAACTAGTAACGCTCGAAGCAGAAGTCTTAAGTTTATTAGGCGTTCATTATCCTGCAATGATCGCAATCACATGTACGTCACGACGGTCAATATGGCTGGGTTGCGTCAGGATAATGCGTTATGCCCTGAGAACATGGTAGCAGTAGTAATATGGCTAGCATTGGTATATGTACGATAACGGTATAAAAGCTGGATTAGGTGGATATACGATCGAGAACGTAATTTATTTTCTTTACATCTCGCTCGCACTGACGTGCGAGTGCGAGCAAGATGCATAGAAAGTAAATTACGTTCTGGATGGCGTTTATGTCAGTGCCAAACTGGTGGTAGCCACTCTGTACCTATAGTGCTGTATATAAGCGTTAGCATAGCGCTGAACATAACATAGTACGTAGACGTAAATCGGTCGCCATCATTTTTGATTTAGAATTCTTTTTACCAACTGTTATTCTTTTTATTCGTTCGCTTCTCTAAATTACCAAGTTTAATACCAAGATTACCAAGAACTAAGAATGATATGATGTATAGGTATATTTTACGTGCAAAGTTACGAACTCATATCTCTTGTGTCCCTGCGTTTTATGTGTTGTTATGCTTGACGTCGATTCATTAATATGTTTAGTCGTCGTCAGTCTGACGGCTTCCTAGTAATCTAATAACAAGCGAATGACAGTATCAGTGACAATAGATCATTGAGCTGAACAATAATACATAAATCACATTTGGAAGTAGCGATACGAGTTCTGACGCAGACATATGACGACTTATGACTGTTAATAATTATCTGTGTAGACCCGGGAGTAAATATCACGGTGTAATAAAATCACTTTTTTTAATAGGACCAATTACTTTCTTTTGCGACATTTTGTTTTCTTTCTGTTAATATGTGTCTTTGTCATGAGTGTCATGACCTACGAAAAATACATCATGATAGCAGATTTCACGTTCGTTGTTTTAAAATATTGTTGTTATTGTTGTTGTTATTGTTATTGTTGTTTGGTTTTATACGACAGACAAACGGATTGGATGCGATGGAGGGATTGGAGGGATTTAAAATAGCGGGTAATTTTTTTTTAATCCTGCAACTGAAAACTGACTGAACTGACTGGCTGAATTTACGCTGTCGCGGTTGTATATGAACTAATTTTATGAATTGCTGCATTTTATGGACTTTAAATTTATCACGTTTTATCTCACATCACATCGTCCTAATTAACACGTTGAGTGCCGGGAACCCGCTCGGCGGGTTCTATAGTCGTAGCCGCTTTCCTCTACAAAGCGGGAAAATGCTAGGATCGGCTTCGAGCGTAGCGCTACGAAAACGTTGGCAGTTAATGTGTTCACTTGAATTTTCATTTTATCACGTTTTAAACTTGGTTGGTTTATTTTCCCATAAACTTCACATACGACATTGAGAAAGGAAGCTATAATTTTATGACGGAATATGTTGCGAATATTTACCGACTTACCAGAATGTAACGTACGTGTATAATATACGTGTTTTTTACGTGAGAAGTCAAGGCTATAGGTTGAATGCTAAAGTTTCTACGTGACAATTTACAAAACAACATTTTGTGATCCGTACGTTTTAATATTCTAGTGAATTTCGTGATGTCCACTAATTGAAAACATTTATACTAATAGCATTAGACGAATTATTAATCGAATAACATTCACAGAATTGTCAATTTGTCATTTATTGGTTGAATAAGTGTTGTACCTACTCTTCAAGTAGTCCGGGAACGACATAAAAAAAGTTAAAAAATCTCGTAAAATTGAGAATACCCTTTTTAACACATTCAGTGCCGAACTATCGGGTAATTTATGATTTCGTGCCCAGGCCGGACGACCCGATAGTCGGGATCGTGGTACTACAGTTTATTGTTTTGGGAGAGTTATTTTCCTTATTTATGAAATAATAAATATTTTGGACCATAGTTGTTTGATTTTGGATTATAGTTGGGTGGTTTTATGGTACTCAAGACTATAATTAATCGATACTTTCCATTACCGTTTCCCGATTACAAATTCAATTGAAATAACGGTGTACTGTTGCTGTTGGGTCCTCCAGGGCGTGATTTTTTCTTCTAGCCACTAACATAGTTGTTATGTTGTTGCAGGAATCAAATGTCCAGTTTGCAGCAAATTCGTGCTGCCAGACGACATCGAGTGCCACCTCGTCATGTGCCTCACCAGGCCTCGCCTTTCCTATAACGGTCAGTATTAGCGTATTCACGACAGTCTCAAAGGCATGCGAGTTTCATCGCAAATGATGTAACCTCAATGGTTCGCAATGTAACTAAAATCGTATACGCGAGTTCGCGCGCCGTCTAAATGAGCCCTTAGGTATACATATTTAAGAGTTTAGTAAATATCCCTGCATGATTAAATAAAAAATATAGCCAACTGCAGAACAACCAAGTTCATGGACTTAGTAGCAGAGGTGCATTGCTCGTTGAACTGGCGGACAGTCGCCGGGCAAAACGTTTCTTGAGTGTTAACCATGTTGACCGACGATTTGGTAAAACATTTGCAAGGAAATGATTAGGCAGTAGGTATAGTCTTTATAGCAAAGAGGATTGATTGTAATAGAGAGGTAAAGTCTAAGAAAAAAACGTGCCCCTTAGTTTGACATCCAAAACAGATGGTGCTCCTGGCGAACCTCAACTTTTGTTCTTTCAAGCGCCATCTCGTTTGCCTGTCAAATTTGAAGCACTAAATTGTCTTAACTTTTACGCATCTTACTCAATCATTATATCTTTGGCCTTTGGTAATAGGATACATAATGAAGCAGTGAACGTGCTCGTACTGAAATAGTATTTTATACAATCATGATATAATGGAGGGCTTTTCAGTCTAGTACCGTGTTTAGGCAACGAAGCTCTACAACAAAAAAAATACAGAAAACCAAAAGTATACAGCTAAGATGCGCGAGCAGCCGCGATACCTTCATACTCGTACGCGACCCGGCCCCCGCGCCCCGCGCCCCCCGGCCGGTTGGTCAACGACACCTTCTCGTAACTCATGAGGCCCTGGTACTTGCTCCGCACTAAATTCAGCTTTTGATTGGTCAATTTCACTATAGTTGACTAAACTGTATAGAAATGAATATTATAGTTGAGTTGGGGGGTCCCATAGTGAAAAAAGTATGCGATTTCACTTTGGTATACGAAGTCTTAATTCAAGCATTGCAGTCGACGAGTAGAAAACTATATTATTAAAACGTGTTGTGTTGTCGTTTCAGAGGACGTGCTCTCCGACTCAAAGGGCGAGTGCGTGATCTGTCTCGAGGAGCTGACCGCCGGAGACACCATCGCGAGGCTGCCCTGCCTCTGCATCTACCACAAGGGGTAATTGACCTGTTCAATTTGATACTTATATTACCTAAAGCTATGCCATCTTCTTGCCTACTTATAATACTTATTGCGTTGTCAGTCGGCAACATAATAGGGATGATGACACATGTTGAATTTTTAAATAGATAGTAAATGAGCAATTTATCACAATAATGTGGATAACTGGATATTCAAAAAATACGGAAATGTTACAAAAATACAGGACCTGAAAGTTTCAAAATTTAAGTTTTTTTTTAACTTCCAAAAACGATAAAAGTAAGGGTACCATTCGATTCCTTACATTTTATCAAAAAAATATTGTACAGCAACTATATACATAATAAACGCAATATTTCACGGACAAAAACGCAATTTTCTTCGTTTTGTCCATACAGTCCATACTACAAGATGGGATCTCTGGGACCTTGCCGTCACGTTCACTTGTCCTTTTGTTCAGGGCGTTTCGCGAGTGAAGTGCGACCGTCAGACTTTGACTATAATTTCTGACTTTTGTATTGCTTTAATGCAATGGGTCCCATATAGACATTTGATCCTAAAAACAAACCCGATCGATTGATACCATAAATGAAAATTAGTCATGTAGCCTATTAAAGGCTGCTTTATTAAGTTCAGCGATATGAATATAGGTATGTATAGATCAGGGGTTTTCAAAGTGGGGGGCGCGACCACATTTTAAGGGGGGCGCGGGGCCTCGGGAAATTTGAATACGATTACCTAATGGTTCTCCGTTTCCTTGCATCGAAGCGAAGGGGGGCGTGGGAACTTCATTTTAGGCAGCAGGAGGCGTGCCTAAAAAAAGTTTGGGAACCCCTGGTATAGATCATACTGAATAACTTTTATCGTGGTATCAACTATGAAATCGGGGAAAACAGACTAGGTATTTTATGTATTTTGACTGCTTCTTGCGTAACCTCTAATTTATTCGTACATCATCCAAGCAGAGTATGGTTAAAGAAGGAAAAAGCGGCCAAGTGCGAGTCGGACTCGCCCATGAAGGGTTCCGTATTTAGGCGATTTATGACGTATAAAAAAAAACTACTTACTAGATCTCGTTCAAACCAATTTTCGGTGGAAGTTTACATGGTAATGTACATCATATATTTTTTTTAGTTTTATCATTCTCTTATTTTAGAAGTTACAGGGGGGGGGACACACATTTTACCACTTTGGATGTGTCTCTCGCGCAAACTATTCAGTTTAGAAAAAAATGATATTAGGAACCTCAATATCATTTTTGAAGACCTATCCATAGATATCCCACACGTATGGGTTTGATGAAAAAAAAATTTTTGAGTTTCAGTTCGAAGTATGGGGAACCCCAAAAATTTATTGTATTTTTTCTATTTTTGTGTGGAAATCTTAATGCGGTTCACAGAATACATCTACTTACCAAGTTTCAACAGTATAGTTCTTACAGTTTCGGAGAAAAGTGGCTGTGACATACGGACGGACAGACAGACGGACAGACAGACAGACATGACGAATCTATAAGGGTTCCGTTTTTTGCCATTTGGCTACGGAACCCTAAAAACACGTCCTATTCGATAGGTACCTGAGGTACCGCTTATCCTTTTTGGAGACTTATGGAAAAGGTGGTAATTAACTGTCACGAAATGGGCAATTCGGCAGTACAACCTGCTCTAATTTTTGCGACGTCTTAATGCTCATCCAATACAAAACTAAATGATTTCTTACGGGTTTTATAACGCTGACGTAGATGTACGGTTGCGATTCTAATTGATTTAGTTCTCACTCAAATCAGGCGCCTCGCAAAGACAATTTGTGAAAATGTATTAGATTCAATCAATCACGTTGATCTGTCTGTAAAACCCTTTAAATGAATAAAAGATGCAGACGGATTCACTAAACCACACTCCAGATTCGTACTTAATCGATTTAGATGAATTTTATAGTTTGAGTGCCGGGAAAGGACATAGGATTATTTAATCAAAGTAACCATTATTCCACGCAAACACTTTCATCATTTATAAACTGAAATACGAGTAGATGTCAAAAAACACATAAGTAGTAGGTACTTACCTATACGTAAGAAAATGTGACCGAGGCCTCCAGTGGTGCCCGTAGCCTTACCACGTGTCAAACTGACATATTCGCTTACGTCTGCGTGACTTTACTTTCTATATGTCGGCGGCCGATCGTAAGATCAGACAAATAGTGAAATCCCTAAGAATAACATTAACGCGAGTACGAGGGAGATGCATAGAAAGTAAGTTACGCACACGCTAGCGAATATGTCATTGCCAAACTGGTGGCAGCCGTACAGGGCTGGGATCGAATCAGTTTAAGTTTCAGTTTATAATTTAGTCAACATTGACGTAGGTATATCTCAGGACTGGCCTTACGGGCAATAAGAATGGGGCCAATAAAGCGGTGTGACACCGCTACAACGCGATTGGTTGATGAGTTCGCATCACGCGCGCGATTGGTCGCAACTCGTTGCGTTAGACTGCACGATTGGCTCGAATTTGTGAGTGACATCGCTGAACTAGTGCCCGTAAGGCCCGTCCTGAGATATACGTCAATGTTAATCAAATCAAAATAATTTGGTTTGTTCCCTAGAAAAACATCTGCACTTTCAAAAATTAGCTGGCAGCCTAGCCGGTAGATGCATTTACCTAATTGCGAGTGCAGTGCAGCCCCTTGTAAAAGTGCACTCGGTGCATAAAGGCCGTGTTTAGCCCGCGAGCCCTCGACCTAGTTCAGGTTATCGGCCCTTTCGAGAGGCCTTTGTTCAGAGATGAGATTTCAGTGCCCGTGCATTTTTTACTAAAGTGTCATTCTATAGAACTTGCTAACTACCTATGTAAACAAACCGCCATATTGAAACTGTCAAAAAACATGAATGTACTAGAGACTTTTGTTTACATAAGTAGTTAGCAAGTTCCATAGAATGACACTTTAGCTAGCGGTACCGACGATAGTTACTTTTAATTTACAATAAATAAATATTTGGGTAATTTCAAATATAGAGTAATTCTCTCATCATTCCTTTCCATCTTCCCATCAATAGGTGACAATAGGTGTTTCTCGTATAGTATTCAATTGTTTCCATTTTTTGTCAATTTTCTTAAAATAATCTATATTGTTCCGTTTTGTTGTATGATTTCTGTTCTGCTATATCACTAATATAATGTATTTTCCATTCCAGATGTATAGACCAATGGTTCGATGTGAACAGATCGTGTCCGGAGCACCCCGGCGACTAGTCGCCGCCCGCCCGGACCCACAGTGCCATGCGCTAGTCGCGAGTGATACTTTTATACAATGAACAGACTGCGGCGAACGCCATGTAAATATATTATGCTAGTGAGATGTTTTACCAATTAAAAGTAAAAATTAAAAAATAAACGGTGCGTCCAGATCTGGCGAATGCGCGGTGCGCGCCATTTTGGAAAAGGGTCGCTAGAGTTGTACCAAGCTAAATCTAGGTTTAGCACGGGTGCGTAACGACAGGGTGTGTAATTGTGTATGTACCGACTACCTAAAAATAGTAATTTAAGACATTCAGTGCCAGCGCTTGCTAAGCGCTACGAGCGTAGCGTAGCCGATAAAATGGTATCATCTTGGGTCGTCCCATTCGTTTTTTGTCAAGTTCTTAAATTAGTCATAATCTGCTTTCGTCACTCATTCTACATTGAAAGCCACCGACGATTGTGACGAATGTAGAATGAGTGACGAAAGCAGAATAGGACTAATTTAAGAACTTGACGAAAAACGAATGGGACGACCCAAGATGATACCGATAAAATGGGAAAAACCATATGTAGCGAAAAGCGACTACGGATAGTGCACCCGCCTGGGTTGCTGGCAGTGAACGCGTTAACGTAAAGGAAAGGCCCCTTTTTGCTATTATTTGTCTTGTAATCTATTTTTTGTAGAGATACGAGTTGATAATTGTTTGACCTTTAAGATGGTTCTGAAGACTTTTTACGATGTGGTCATTTCTGTGTTTTGCGGTTAACTTAACAATTGCTTTGTATTCTTAAGTGCGTACTTCACAGCGTTGTGAAGTGGATTGGCCAAAAAGAAAAACGAAACACTAATAGCTCGCACGCGCGAATTAACGAACGCGATAGACTACCCATTATTTTCTAATTAGTACAGTTAGAAAAAAACCGGCCAAGTGCGAGTTGGACTCGCGCACGGAGGGTTCCGCACCATCAACAAAAAAATAGAGCAAAACAAGCAAAAAAACGGTCACCCATCCAAGTTACTGACCCCGCCCGACGTTGCTTAACTTCGGTCAAAAATCACGTTTGTTGTATGGGAGCCCCACTTAAATCTTTATTTTATTCTGTTTTTAGTATTTGTTGTTATAGCGGCAACAGAAATACATCATCTGTGAAAATTTCAACTGTCTAGCTATTACGGTTCGTGAGATACAGCCTGGTGACAGACGGACGGACGGACAGCGGAGTCTTAGTAATAGGGTCCCGTTTTTACGGAACCCTAAAAACGGGTAGTCTCTCTCGAACGTGAGATACAGTTAAGGCGCGCACGTGCTAAGCTTACTGCACGGATTTTACTGTGAAAGTGAAAGTACCGTGAAATTCTTATAAAAATTTGACATTAATAATAAAATTTTCACTTCAAAATTTGTGCAGAGTCTTATTTTGACGGTGCGAGAACTCGCATGTTTCATTACATTGCGTTATTTAATCGGTCGGCTCATTGATATAGTATAAAGAACTGGATACCCAATCAGCCGCCAAAAATGGCCCCACAAAAGTGATGTCAAAACAGATCATGCATCACTTTTTCGTTTAGTCTTGTTTGAAACGCTCAAATGTGAAGTTGTCAACAATTACGAAATGTGCCGTTAAAATATGTAAAAATAACAATGATAAAACAAGGAAAAAGGATGGAATGTATTTCTTTCGGTTAGTTCTTTGGATAGCATTACATAATTTATGTAATCTGGTGGTAATTTTATGGTTTTAAATAAATTAATTTGTTAGTACCAAAGAAGGGATGTCAAGGAACAAAATTCTATTGAGTCGATGTGAGGTCAATATTTTTTTATATTTTTATATGGAATTCATAAGAAATAATATTATGTTTAAATTGAAGATTTCCAAGAAAACCTATGCGACGTGCAAAGTGGACTGCTTTTTAATTATAGCAAGAGATAGGGGTGATGCAGTTTTAAACAAGGCAAAACGGCACTTGTGTGTTTGGTCCATTTCCCTGTTTCCGACATATACACCACCAATAAGGGCTTATATCGACTAACTGTAAATGCTAAACCTGTCGGAACACAGTGACAACCACAGGATTTTTTTTTATAAAGTATAGGTAGACTTTATAAAAAAAATCCAATCAGTATCTAAATGTCCCCGTGCACCCGTGCTATGAGTAAATGTAGATCTTAAATACACAGTTATTTAATAAGTAGAATTTATTTCAAGGACATTAGTATTTCAAGACGTATACTTACGAATTAAAAATTTAATTTGTTTGAATTTGAACCACGAATTAATTTTATTTGAGCTCCCGATTAAATTAAATTTGTTTTATTTATTACTTCAATTTTAATATTTTCCTGTACAGTAATACATATTAAAGTGTACCAAAGTGACTCCATTCGTTCATTATTCTCGTTTGACGTTGTTTGACGTAAATACGTTACGTTTAGTGCCATCGGACTAAATTTTTTAACAGTGTTGGTACTTATGTTTGCAAATTTGACACTTAATGCTTACGACATTAAGCTCTTTTCTGTACGAAACATTTATCTTGACTCAAAATTTACGTAAGCGTTTTTATCATCAATGCAAATGGTGCGAAACGTCATTGGGATCCACATTTCTTGACGTTTTTGTTCTGCTTTGTGTGTCTATTTCTTTTATATTAAGTCAGTGGGTCGGCTGAATTGATGTAACCTGACTGGTCCGCAATGTAACTAATATCGTATACGAGTTCGCGCGCCGTCTAAATGAGCCCTTAGTGTAAGGCCTGAGTGGACGCTCGAAGCGGAGCGTTCGGCGGGGCGTGCAGCGTGGCGTCGGGCTCACAAGTAATTTGAGCAGCGTGCACTAAGGCCGCTCCTATACGCTTGCATTTGTTTAACATGCACGCCGCACGCCCCGCCCCGCTGCACGCCCAACTCGAGCGTCCACACAGGCCTTACACTTAGACGGACTTTAATGCTACCGTGCATTTCGCATGTGTGTAATCGGTTCGCGAATGACGCGCGAACGAATTCGGCAGGTCTGGACTGACCCAAAGACAATTATAGTAATGGGAAATTCGCGGTGAAGTTTTAATTTTAAATGTGAAAATGTAAATTTTACAAAGTTACTCTTTAGTTGAAGGCATTATGAAATTGAGTGATATAATTGTTTTTATTTTATATTGTATGTATAAGCGTTGGTGGTCTCTCGGGCTGTGATTAGGTTTTAACCTTTTGACCGCCCTGGTTTATAGTGAGTGCATTTGGTGTCGATATGACGTCGCTGGGTAAATTTTAGAGCGTTTTGTCCTATTTTCTATCAAATCTAGTTAATTCGTGTGGAAGTTTATCTCATACTACAATTGACGAACTGATCAACGTCAATCCGCAGTAAAACCCCCCATAAAATTTAGCGAATGTTTAACGGTGACACAGTTTAGTGCAACCGAACCTTAATCTCAAATCTACTTCTTTCTTGTTTTTTTTTAATAAAAACCAAACGTTTAATATTTCTTTATTGAGAAGGCAAATAAATCGCTTTGATTTAACCAATGACGTCTAAGTAGTCTAACTTTCAGGCTTGGTTTTGTAAAGATTACTTAGGTATTATAATTTGTTTATTAATTATGTCATAAAACATACTATATAGGTAATATTTAATAATTGCTTGGTTTTACGAAGGTATGTTACTCCTTATTTCAATCTCGACAAAAATGTACTGTATATTCATTGTTGTGAAAAAGGTTTAACAAATCTTTTTAAAAACAGCTCCAAGTAGGGTTGCCAGATGGTCGGGATTCGGCGGGATTCTCCCGATTTTTAGCATGTGTTCCCGATTCCCGACAAAGTGAAAATTGTCCCGAAAAACAGCATCACGTTATAAAACAATAATTTCAAGTTCCGAACTGTCGTCGAGCGACCTGCATCGAGCCGTCAGCGCGCGCGCGGGGCACGCGTGGCGAGATTGAGCAGAGCAGCTGACGTAGTGCCAATAATGTAAAATATCGTTGTTTTTAATACAGTTAATTTAATTTGAATGGGTTTTTTCCCGACTTAAGGCCCAAAATCCCGAAATTTTGATATTTTTTCCCGATAATAGCGCCTTTCGATCTGGCAACCCTAGCTCCAAGCTATTAATCTTTATAAAACCGACCCTAGAATGCTTAGGGCGACGCACCATCCCACTAACCCGGGGTTAAGCGGTTAAATTGTCAAATTGTACTCGTAACCATTGTTTCAAGGTTTAACCGGTTAAGTAACTCCGGGTTAGTGGAATGGTAAAAGTGGCGCATAGAATTATAAATTAGGGCGGTTATAAGTTTCAGAATTATAACTTAGCTCCCTTAACACCTAATTTTAATATAATACGCCTTAGTTAATATTATAACCTATATAGTCCGAGAGACCAGAACTTAGCTCTTACGCTATAGTGACACCTCCCCCGGTTCCGTGCAGGTGACATATCTGTTTCTTAAGCTTATATATAATATATGATTTAATTTTTCATCTTGATAATAAAGTTGATTTGTTTCTAAATTTTCCCATTTTGTTTTTATTTCCCGGAGTTGCGTGGTGAAATATAGTTTGATAAGAATTGTTGTTTCATTTTAGATATCACCTGAACTACAGAATAAATAATAGTACTAGGTACAAAAGATTCACTCTTTAACAAAACGCGTCTATTACGACAGATATGACCGCTAGGTGGCGCAAGAGCGAGAAGGCGTCCGTTCCGTAGCGGTGCGTGGCGACTACTATGGCACAGAATAAGTAATAGTATTATCATACAGAACGTACACGCACCGCCCCGCCCCGGCTCGGATTACCTCGCCCCGCGACAGGCCGCGACATGAATACTGAGAGCATGTCAGGATTCCGTCAGAAACTCAATGACGCGTGTACAGACGTGCCGCGCACACATATAAACACAAATCATTTTTGATGTATGGCGTGTCCGCCCTGTGACTATGGCTAGACACCAAAATTGGTATGGGCCGCATGTACTTGTAGTGACACGACAAAATCGCGGAGTGAGCCACGCTTGTCTAAACTAAAATAAGTTTTTGGCAAAAATTTCATTTTTGGACAAGCTTTTGTCGCTGACTGTACTTCTCTTACGACAGACAACTAAATACTCATCGAGACAATTCTAAAAACCCCTAACACAATTAGGTTGCGTTGTTTCATCACAGAGTGCCTATGGCCACCTCCTGTCTCCATCATCAGATCAGCTCGATGGTACCATAATATTGCATTGTCACCCGACTTACATATGCAAAATTTCAGCTCAATCGGAAACCGGGAAGTGGATCAAATTTAACTTGTAAGATTGACAGACAACGGGACAGGTGAAACTAAATAAAAGCTTGTAATAACCCCTTAGGTCGCATGGTCCGATTGACTAGTCCGATCAATCGGAATACGAATATTTTTTTTTCCTGTTGGCTCGATTGATCGGACTATAAGAACTTCTCAAATCCTGTCAGTCCTACTATCGGAGTAATGGGATTTTAAAAGTTCGTCTAGTTCGATCGATCGAACCACGAGGTTGTTTTTTCTTCCTGTTGGATCGATTGATCGGACATAACCGTAGACTTGATATTTTGCTAATTCCGGATGACACATAAATGTTATCTAATCTTAACTCATTACTAGACACTGGCATTTGATAAACTTTTCTATATTTTATTTGATGCGATGTCAGTTCATAATGTCAACATCTGATCAATGTTGACGATTGCTTCGCGGTTGAAGTACTCCCGATTCCATATTTGCAAAAAGCTATGATGTTATCGAAATACAACTTTTACCTGCCACCAAATTCACGAGTGTGCCGCGAACATATGGATGCCGAAAACTGGGACTGTATCATTAACGCTAGTACTGCTGTCACGAGTTTCAACGAAACTCACACATCAGACATAGTACAAATATATAAGAGTGTTCTGCAGTTAGCACAAATCACTGTAGCATCTGCCTTAGAGTAAAAATAAACTATTATCAAAGAATATGCCTATTATTTCAATATATAAAATTTACTAATTCTAATTCACACCGAAAACAGGCCAAATCCATGGCGGTTTTTAGAGAATAAGGGCTCTTAAGATTATTTGTTAGATATTTCCCTTGAAATCACTATTTCGTGGTAGTAAAATTCCGCGTCGAAAGTGAGAAAACACTTTTGAGATGTTGGTAGAATACAAAATTAACCATAAAACTACCGGTCGGACAAACAGGAAAAATAAAAATTGTCTGATCGGATTAAGAGGATTTTTCAAGCTCTCGTGGCTCGATCGATCGAACTAGACGAACTTTTAAAATCCCATTACACCGATAGTAGGACTGACAGGATTTGAGAAGTTCTTATAGTCCGATCAATCGAGCTAACAGGAAAAAAAAATATTCGTATTCCGATTGATCGGACTAGTCAATCGGACCATGCGACCTAATACTCACTGTCCATCGGTGGACCTTATGACCTTTGTAATAAAGTTTACGATGGTACAGGTCGACTCACAAGAGCTGGCACGAATGGAATGAATGAAAATACATGTGTGTATTCCAATAAAATGGGGAACCACCATTTCATTTATTTCTTAGGTGTCTATTACCTTTCACTTATAATGAAAATGAAAACAAGTATTTCCTAGCAACTTAATCAGTGCAGTTGAATTACATAATAGATCGTCGTAGCATTTGTAGTCAGAATAGGGTTGCCAACTATTTTTTGGTGGAATATAGTATTTTCCAGAATAAGACATCAAAAATATAGTAATTTCAAAAAAATATAGTACTTTTAGATAAAATAGTAAACTTAAGTGTAAAATACGTTTAATCGGAAATATAGTATTTTAGCGTAGGTACTATATATTTTTCCAAAATTATATAGTATAGGGAGCCAAAATATAGTACAATACTATATAATATAGTACGGTTGGCAACCCTAAGTCAGAGTCATAATCATAATAAGGTAAACGTACCGGTGCTCGACGCCACAGTACACTAAGAACAGTAGTGAATCTAAGGCCGCTCGGCAAGTTATTTACCTACTCTTGCGTTGACGCTTAGGGTTGTCACTTTTATTTTTAGTTAAATATTATTTGCGTATTATGAGTCGCACTAGGTTTCTATTTATATAATATAATGAAATGTTCTACCAATTCATAAATGAGGTATAAATTAAGGCCGGTAAGAGCAGGTAAATGCGAGCGTACTCGAATGCGCGCGATCACAGTCGCGGTACGGCCCACACTGCCGCCACCGTATTCCCCCGTATATTATGCGAATGTGTGCGTGGCAGCGCGTGCGTACACGGCGCCCGGCGCGCACGCACACATTTAAGCCGGCAGCGGCACATTTCTATGAAGATTCACTACTGTTCTTGTACTGTGTCGACGCGGTCACATGCCATCTTGAAACTTAAGTCATCGTCAATACAGGTTACAGCAGGGTGTCATCTATTGGGTATTAGCATGTCGAGCACTAGTACATTTACCATATATATTACATATTAGTAAGTGTCCGTGTGCGTAGCGGTTACCGCAGGAAGGCGCGGTGTCGCGGGCCGCGCTGCATACGCGCGCCGCCCCAACCCATGGAGCCTAAACAAAGTAAACTTTATTAGGTTAATCATTATCATTATAGAGTTTCAAAGCAATCAGACTTGGGTCCTCCTTTGGAACCAGCGGACGATTAAGACGATTAAAATTTGGGAGGGATTGTCCTGAACAGATTCCCATGATCCTTACTTAATTTCATAGATTTTTGTTATGACACTTAAGACAGTAAAAAGTTATCGTGGAAAAACAGAAAATTCTGCTGAAAACTGTCCAACTACAAATATTGCGTCGTCCACTGTGCGTCTTTCAGAAATCGGGAGACATAAAAATGCTCTTCTTGAAGTCGGTTAAAAATAGTGGCAGAGGGCGCCACTATTTCATGTTGCGACTCTTTCTGATTTTTGCTATGAGCTATCAATGATAATCTAATTTATTTATTTATTTTTACTGATGTAAAAAGTAATGAAATAAATGCATTTGTATTTGTATTTGTAAAGTTTATTGCACAAAATACAAATAAAATGTACAAATGGCGGACTTAATGCCTAAAGGCATTCTCTACCAGTCAACCATAGGGCTAAACAGAGATGTAATAAAAATGGTGCATCAAAACCCTTACGGCTTGGCCACGACATTGAGCGACTTGCGACGGTGGCAGCGATAACCATAGGTAGGAGCGAGACAGCGATCGGACCTTTTGTTCCCACCTATAGTTGTCGCTGCCGCCGTCGCAAGTCGCTCAATGTCGTGGCCGAGCCGTTAAGGCCTAAAATTGTGCCCCTAGGTTAGGCAGCTAAAGTGTCATTCAATAGAACTTGCTAACTGTGTAAACAAACCACCATACTAAAATTGACACTGTCTGTCTGAATGTCAAATTACTAGTAACTTTTGTTTACGGGTGGATCAACTATTTCTTGTTGTTATTCTGTCCGGTCAGCCAAGAGACAGTAGTAGCATAGTTTGTTAGAAGACATCGTACACCACCTTCTTCTGACACGTTTGGTAGACGACCCTCAATGGACAGGGTTTATAAGTATCACAAAGAAGCGTGTTTGGTGAGTTTAAATGCCTAAAAATCAGATTTTAAAGAGTGACCCCGGAGAATGTAACCATGGCAACGAGTGACAAGAAAAAGTTGATTCACCCTAGTAAGTTCTATTGAATGACACTTTAGATCTAGATGTGAACGTTTATACTTACTCATCATATACTGCGCGGGAGGGAAGTGGCCGAAATGAGACGCGCCCATCTCCCAGGCGCCGCGACCGCGCCTGCTCAACACAATTTACTTAAGAGCCAACAGGAGCTAAGATTTAAATATTTTAGGTAAATATACCCGTCTCGCTAACGGAAGCGGCTCCTAAAACTAGTGCGATAAGGACAAGGCGAAAAATCCTGCATAAAAATCTCAAAAATCGAGGTTTCGTACTCGACTGTTTCCTCCTCCAAAACTTAACCAATCGTAACCGAATTTGGAAATCTAAATGATTATGACATTATCTGTGTCGGACCGTTTTGCTTTTTTGACTCATAGATGTCAGTTTTGAATAGCACGTCTCTCATTGCGGCATAATCAATTAGGCCATTTTGGCCATTTTTGAAGGGCTCTAGCGCGTTAAAAAACAAAAATATCAAAAAAAGCAATACGGTCCGACACAGATATTGACAATATTAATCTGTGTTGAAAAAAATCATTGCTCTAGCTTCAAAACCCACGGAGGAAACAGTCGAGCACGTTTGTATGGAGAAATGACCACTCCTGTTGGCTCTTAAATATTTAACGAAAATATATCGATGGACATGTGTAAAGTCTTAATTGGTAATTATTAGAGAGTATGACACGCTCGTACAGTATGCATGAATAAATAATAATAATAAATAAATAATAAATATTATAGGACATTATTACACAAATTGACTAAGTCCCACGGTAAGCTCAAGAAAGCTTGTGTTGTGGGTACTCAGACAACGATATATATAATATACAAATACTTAAATACATAGAAAACAACCATGACTCAGGAACAAATATCTGTGCTCGTCAGACAAATAAATGCCCTTACCGGGATTCGAACCCAGGACCGCGGCTTCACAGGCAGGGTCACTACCCACTAGGCCAGACCGGTCGTCAAATGAATGATCGTACAGTATCAAATCAATAGTAATAATGTGGTTATTCTGGTTGTCAAAAGTTCACTATGGCACACACCAAAATTGGTGTGGGCCGTATGTACTTGTAGCGACGCGACGAAAGCGCGGAGTGAGCCACGCCTGACAGCTCACACATAAACTAATATTTGATTTGATGCGGTTAATACAGTAATAATAGCTCAGACGGGCTACCGCGAAAACCGATTTTCGCAAATTGCGTTTTCTTTTACTCCAGAGCAGCGGTCGGCAACCTTTTAGCAGCCAAGGGCCACATAGTAGGTAACGAAGTTGACGCGGGCCGCACTTTGTTAATATTGATGACTAGACTAGACATTGTCGATTGTCAATACTACATACAAAATAGACAGGGAGGCTCGCGGGCCGCAAGTGACAGGTTCACGGGCCGCGGGTTGCCGACCGCTGCTCCAGAGAAAAATACCCTCAATTTGCGAAATTCGGTTTTCGCGGTAGCCTCTCAGAACCTTGGAGGATACAACTAAACGGAGTAGCCATTAACAGGCTTTCCCCTCTGTCGAAAATAGGCGGCCAACGGTCATACACAATGTATGGACTGACGTTTATCTGACATGGCTATTTTTACGTTACGCATACATTTGACGTTCCCCTCCCCCGCAAAAATCGGCAGACTGTTTTGTACAGAAAATTACAGACATGGCGTCTCCGTTTGATTATATCCTCCAAGCTCAGAACACAAACACTCACAGATGTCGGTAGTGCGCGGGTCCCTGATGGGCGGGATGCGGCGCGTGCGCATGCACGGGCGCGGCCGAGGCGAAGCGGCCGCGGTCCGGCGCTGCGCCGCGCCGCATGCCGCTGCAATAGGAATGATGACACATGTTGAATTTTATAACAAAATCTAGTAAAATAGATACAATAATGTGGATATTAAAATAAAATATTGAAAAATTACAAAAATACAGGACCTGAAAGCAGGGATCGGATACCGGTATTTTTTGTATGGGAACGGAAACGGTATTTTTTCGTTCTTTGCTAATTACTTCATTTCTAATTGGGCAATCTAATAATACGAAGTCGTAACCTAAAAACACAACTGAGTCCTACATTTCGAGTATAAAACAATTCGAAAAATATGGTTATTTCTAAGTTTTTGCAAAAAACCGGTTTCGATCCCTGCCTGAAAGTTTCTAAATTTAAGTTTTTTTTAACTTCCAAAAACGATAAAAGTAAGGGTACCATTTGATTCCTTACATTTCATCCAAAAAAATATTGTATAGCAACTATATACATAAACGTAATATTTCACCGACAAAAACGCAATTTTCTTGTTTTGTCCATACTACAAGATGGGCTCCCAGAGACCTTGACGTCACGGCCCTTGGCCGTTTTGTATAGGGCGTTTCGCGAGTGAAGTGCGACTGTCGGCCTTTGACTACAATTTCTGACTTTTGTGTTACTTTAATACAATAGGTCTCATATATAGACATTTGATCCTAAAAACAAACCCGATCGATTAATACCATAAATGAAAATTAGTCATGTAGCCTATTATATACCTACATTATGTTACTAGCTTTTGCCCGCGACTTCGTCTGCGTGGAGTTAGTAATTGGGTAGCTTATTTTTACCCAATCTGCTTTTTAACGATTGCCCATACACACTTTTTCACCCCCTTTAAGGGTGATTTTTGGGATAAAAACTACCCTATGTCCTTCCCCGGGACTCAAACTGTCTCCATACCAAATTTCAACTAAATCGGTTCAGCGGTTTAAGCGTGTAGACGTAACAAACAGACAGACACACTTTCGCATTTATAATACTACTAAATAATAGTACTCAGTACAGAAGACTCACTCTCTAACAAAACGCGTCTGTTACGATCAGCATAGATATGGCCGCTAGGTGGCGACAGCGCCACGCGCGGCTTATGGCTTTCCCCAAAATTGGGGCCGAACGGATGTACTTTTAGCTACCTGTAGCAAAGCGACGAAATCGCGGAGTGAGACACGCCTGCTAATACTAGCTTTTGCCCACAACTTCGTTTACGTGGAAATAGTTCCAGCAGTATATAGCGCCTGAATAAAACTAATGGCAATAATTTGGAGTACAGTATCCTTCATTGCTTTCACCAATTAACAGGCGTTTTATTACTTTTCTAATTTCCACCCTCCTTCCCCGGGATTCAAACTATCTCTATGCCAAATTTAAACTAAATCCGTTCAGCGGTTTAAGTGAAGAGGTTTCGCATTTATAATATTAGTATGGATTAGTATGGAAATATGTATAATATAATTGAATGCACTCTTGGCATCAGCACCCGAGTGCGACCTGTTTGCGTGGCGTTGGGTGTCTGTGAGAAATGAATGCCTGAGGCCTACATCCGTTAAGGTGTAATTGTGGATGTGATAAGGGACTATAGTGATTTGTCATTGTTTGTTTGTACCTGATTGTTATTCGTAATAGTTAATATCTGGGTGACCGAGCTTCGCTCGGAAAACATATAATAACTCGGAAATGCGCGTTTTCTCAGAGATAAGACCTAGCTAGATCGATTTTTCGCCCCCGAAAACCCCTATATTCCAAATTTCATCGAAATCGTTAGAGCCGTTTCCGAGATCCCCGAAATATATATATATGTCACCGTAAAATTGTAAACACTCGTCAGATTATAATCCGCTAGTTACATTATAAACTGACGGTAGGGAGATTATAATCTAACCTAACCTACGTTAGATTATAAACTAACGGGTTCACAATTTTACGGTGACATATATATAAATAAAAAAATAAACAAGAATTGCTCGTTTAAAGGTATTAGATGTATAGTTATGTACCTGCTTGGTATATGTTAATGTTAAGTTTCATGGCGCATTGAATCTGTCTGTAAGGTCATGTAAACATTTTAAAAATAAATAAATAACGCGCAAAATATTCAGAGACTACAGGATGAAACCCTTACCGTGCTTGTGGTTTCCCGTAAGGTGGATGGAGCGCCGTAAAGTCGTCGACGTGAAGAGACGGCGGGCGGGACGTGTTGGGTGGTCTAGAGCGGAACGCGTCTGCGCCCTCGGGTCGGACACGGGATAAAGCCACTGAAATATAAGAAACAAGCGTGATAAGATTGTCGTAGACTTTTAGAATTTTGATACGGGAAATTCCGGGAGCTGGAGCCGATACTGCGAGGCGGTTCTAAAAGGAAATTTATACTCGCAGATGACTTACCCCGTTCGTCCGTAGTCCTTGTCCACTAAATCTTGGCGGTTTCTTGTTACGAGTATTAATATGCGGCGGGAGCGATATTTAGCGGGTTATAATTATATTTATATGCGGAAAGGCGGAATAATAAATTAAATCGTTTCTGTGTATCTTTGCGGTAATTATTTTAAGAATGAAGTCTGTTGTCAGTATCTCAATATGTCAGCGTCATGTCTAGGTGGCCAGTCACCGTAGAGTTTTCATTTTAATAAAGGTCGAAAGGGAATTTTGGCGCAGTAGCGCCACCAAAGCGTTTTGAATGATACACGGTTAGTTTCACTAGACTTATATCGACCGGGATATAAACCGTGACACAAACAAGACATCCTCCAGACTGAGCATACTAGCGCTACCCCCTCTGCCACAAATATACGATAGTTTTACTCAATTTTAGAGTTAAAGTATCTTTGTGTGACGTCCGTGTCTTTGAACGGACCAATCACGGCACGGGATTCGCTCACCTCGTCCCCCGCACCCCAGTATTTTTGGCAGCATCGGTTTCATGAAATAATTGCTCTAAACTCCGTCTAGAGGATTCCTAGTCTATGGAACCGTGATTACCTTTTGCATTCGATATCGGGAGCTCGAAAACAATACAAAAGGTAATCACGGTTCATATCCCGGCCGATATAAGTCTAAGAAATAAGCGGTTTGGACTTATTTACAATGTTAGTGATAGTAATTGCTACACCTGTTCCAAATTATAGACATCTACGTTAAACGGTCTCTGAGAAAAACGCATTTAACTGATTTACAATGCCGAAGTGATCCCATAGGTGTTCCGTAATCAAAGTACAATCCCCATTTTATAAATTCACTACTACTTTGATCAGTCCGTCAAGCGTGGTTGATGCTAGTCCTTAACACATTAATTACCAGCCAGCCAAACAAGACCAGCCACAAAAAATTCTTCATATAAAAATGTAGTACTACGATCCCAACTATCGGGTCGTCCGGCCTGGGAACGTAATTTTCGGCAGTAAAGGTGTTAAAAACAATACACTCCTTTTTTGGGGCAGTCGTGTAAAATAGTATTTTATGCAACCGTTGTTTAAGAGAGGTCAAAAAAGGCGAGTGGCGTGAGTAACAATTTGAGGCGAAGCCGAACAACGTTGCATACAATACTTTTTCTACGACCAAGCACTTACTTTGAAATAAAATTGAAAATTCAACAAATCTTTTTTAATTCATGAAGTAGCAAAAATGGAGGGTACGGGCGGGAAAGAATGAATGAATGAATGAATTTAAAAAAAACCATGTCTATGGTTCACTTATTTGTCAGAGATGACATTTAAAATAAGGTTGGCAACACTGTATTTCATTCAATATTTTTTAAGTGGTCATACACGAAGTATCGCAAAATCGCCAAAAAGATACTGCGTGTATGCACAAATTCTTTTTTGGGGAATAGACTAAAGACTTGTCTTGACAACTATAAGGTAGGGGTTTAAAGGTGTGTGTACGACCTTTTAAATGACAAATAAAGGTACGGGAGTAGAAAATAGTTATTTGTATAACAAGAGATCAAAGTTTGATATTTCTTCGAGTGCTTATTTTGAGTCCCGTGCAAGCGAAAGATTCTATACTTTTATTTATTATTTAGAATCTTGAGCGTAGTAAGGGACTCAAGAGCGCACGAGATGTAAATAACTTTGATCTCGTGTAGTTCACAAAACTTTTCACCTCAGCAGTGAGAACATATTAGAGAACCCGAAAAATGTATTCCTTCTTCATCACTTACCTATTCACTCATGTTTTCTTAAGATATACCAACAATTAAGTTTTCACCTCAGCAGCTCGAACAAAGGTACTTTGCTACTTAAAAACAGTGAGCAAAATCGCATTTTGCTCACTGAGTGAGCAAAATCGCATATTGCTCATTTTGTATCACTGTTTAAGTAGCAAAGTACCCTTGTTCGAGCCGCTGAGGTGAAAAGAAAATAATCATGTTACCCGGTGGCCGGGGTTCCCTAAGAGGCGCGGGCTGTGCACGGCAGCCGGCCAGACGCCTCACAGCACCAGCCACGTCAGTGCCCGCGCCGACGCAGGAACGCGCTATCTCCATGATATCCACGCACACCTGAAATAAGAAAACACAATTGTGACGTTATCTATGAAAAGGGACCTTATGGTCGATGGCGCTTACGCCATTATTAACGATGCTCCGATATAAATACAATGCCGCGCGACGCTGTGCGGCGTAAGCGCCATCGACAATAAGGTCCCTTTTCATGGATCATGCCCCATTTTAATAAGTAATGGCAGGAATCTGTCAATTTGACAGAAATATAGCGAGAGCGTTATCCAGGATTAGCTTTTCCTGGCCTTCCTCATTAGGTAAGTACCTACAGTAAAACCTATCTTCAGTAGTTGAAAAACAAAGATGATGATGAATATCGTATACCTACATATTCGTACGTTCAAAATGCCTGTTTGGCAATATTTTAAATATTGTTTACTCATATTCATCGTGAGGAAACCTGCATACATCTGCGAAGAAATTCAAAAGGTGTATGTCTGTATGTGAAGTCCCCAATCCGCATTGGGCTAGCGTGGGGACTATAGCCCAAGCCCTCTCGTGCATGAGAGGAGGCCTGTGCCCAGCAGTGGGACGTATAAAGGCTGAATTATTATTATTATTACTCATATTAACTCACATTTATAGACGGACCTATCGCGAAATTTATTTTATTAAAAAATGAATTGAAACACACACTTGTGTGATGGTTTGAAAATATGATGTCTACCCCAAGCTGTTTTATACACTTTTCGTCGGGTAGCTACACAAATCTGTTTTGACATTTTGCTGGGACATCAGTTAGCCGCGACCACGACCAGTGGAACCTGTGCTATGTAAAAAAACGGCCAAGTGCGAGTCGGACTCGCGCACGGAGGGTTCCGCACCATCAACAAAAAACAAAAAAAAAAGCAAAAAAACGGTCACCCATCCAAGTACTGACCCCGCCCGACGTTGCTTAACTTTGGTCAAAAATCACGTTTGTTGTATGGGAGCCCCACTTAAATCTTTATTTTATTCTGTTTTTAGTATTTGTTGTTATAGCGGCAACAGAAATACATCATCTGTGAAAATTTCAACTGTCTAGCTATCACGGTTCGTGAGATACAGCCTGGTGACAGACGGACGGACGGACGGACGGACGGACGGCCGGACGGACGGACGGACGGACGGACGGACGGACGGACGGACGGACGGACAGCGGAGTCTTAGTAATAGGGTCCCGTTTTTACCCTTTGGGTACGGAACCCTAAAAATACTGATATGACTTACCAACTCATTATCATTAACATCCTCTTCCCCCCCAACTGAAGGCAGATTCAACCAATAGCTAGAAGTCAACCTCTCATCACTGGCCTCCCCTATAGCATATATGGTCCTGGCTGCAAACTGAGCTACCAAAGTCTCCGGGGCTGGCAGGATGGTCTCCGGGACTTCGGGGGCTTCTTCGGAAGGCTTCAGTTTTTGGAGACAGGAGGTGATTAGGCTGGCGATTGAGACGTCTTCGTCTTGGGATCGCTCCTGAAAAAAAATTGAACTTGTTTCGTTTTTACATTTCAAAGATTTTCGCTGCTAGTTGAACAAAAATAACTCTGTCAAATGGAGCCAGTATTCCATTTGAGATAAAATTAACCTTATTTATTGTGTGCTTTATTACAAGTACTAAGAATTGTTATCGAAGAAATAAAAAAAAAAATTATAGATCGTATGTACCAGACCAGTACTCAACAGTGAGAAATTACAATCTTAGAAAACTCACTATTACTTTACAAGAGTAAAGAAAAAAATACTAGATACAAATTGACGGTACAGTGGATGTCAAAAACACATACCTTCAATGTTTTCTCCAGCGTGAAAGCAGGATGGTCCTCCTCATTAGCCGTATACCCCACCATATCCGCCACTTCTTCGTCCGTCAACACCCCTTTACGCCCCAAAGGCCCATCACCTTCTTCCGCCTTCAACATCCTTATCAAATCGAAGTACAAACTCAAGCACTCCGCCTTATCTTCCCCAGGACCTTCCAATACCCATCTGAAGAATTTTCCCAAAGCTTCCCTCCTCTTGGTCACAAATTTTCGGAACTGGAGGAACCCGTATTGATGCTCGGTTAAAACGAAGTACGCTCTAAGTACTGCTAAGGCCACTGAGCAAGTTTTTGTCGAAGATTCTAGACAATCTGCTGATGCATCTAAGAATGCTGCTAAAGCTTCTTTTCCGGGGAGGGAATTTGCAAGTAAAATATCTGTAGATGCGTGCATAGGTGTTAATGTGACTTCCACATCGCAGAAGGCGGCCAAAGCATGAGCGGCGAATTCTTGAGCCGCTGCATGCTCATTAGAAGCGTTTGCAAGACTTAAAACTCCACATAACGCCGTTTGGACGTCGGTCGATTTCGGCCCTCCGCTGTTCATAGCATGTAAAACTGCACATTTGACTGGGGCGTGCGAAACTAAGCAAGCTAGGAAACCCATTACTCGGGCAGAGCTAGCTGTGGCTGGTTCACCAGGTTTTAGTTCTCTCGTGACTGCTCCGACTGCGGCCCTAGCGACGGTAGCAGCCGTATTCGGAGCTAAGTCAGCTATCTGAACACACACCCGCCGTAACATATGAACGACAGGCCTGTAAGTCGACATGCAAATGATTTGAACCATGTCAGTCAAGTCATTGGACAGAGCGTGGAGATGCGCCGACCATAAGCGCCTTTCGTTTGACGCGTCCGCTAATTCTCTTTCAGTTGGAGGCGTTTTAGTCTGCATCGGTAGAGGCAAAGGTAAAAGCTCCGAGAAAACCAAAAGTCCAGGTACAAAAGTATAAGGTGCTGTAGTAATGTATGAGATCACTTCAGAGCATAAAGAAGTCCAAGGCCCTCGACGTATTGAGTCTCCGTCTTTCGCGTTGTCAGCTATCGGTTGAGCGTAAGATAGTAAAGCTTTCACAGCCGCTTCTGATGCTTTAGTCGCAGTCCTGTATCCTACTGACCCCACAGGGAATGCCTTGGCAATTCCATAGGTTTTGAGCAACATGGGAGCGGCGGTTAAGTCACGGAATCTTGAGCCGCGGCAACGGACAACTCGTGCTAGCATTTCGTCTAAAAGCCTCAAGCAGGGCAGGAGAATTTGGGCCAGTTGGAGACCTCTAACTGACGCGAAGAATGCCGTATGCATGCTTGGTTGATCAAAATGTAATGCCAAACGATCCAACACTCCAACTAATAACGCAACCCCGTCTAGAGAAAACAGCTGAAGTACATTATACTTGTATTTTAATTCAACATATTCATCGGTGGCAGACTCGCTGGCGATGGATACGTTCGATTCGTAATCCGAAATGCAGAAATGCCGTAAAATCCTTAGACAGGTCATTAATTCTCCAGGCAAATCTGGGACTTGTTCCAACGTGTTTTTAAGTATTTCTACGCATTCACCCATGTCCTCTCCAGTTAGGAGATTGGTCTTTTCGACTGGTTTCAAGTAGGGAATCACTTCTTGGAGAACGCTTGAAACGCTGGGTTCAAATCTATCGTGTTCCTTGGAAACATTTACAAGTCTATTCCCATATTTCTTCAAAAACGGGACACTGGCTGAATACCGAACAGCAGATACTATTAATTCAATAGCATAACCTTTTGCAGGCGACTTTTGCTTAGATAATGAATCACTCCTCTTAGTTTTTAATTCTTTCTCAAATACTTCCATTAGACATTCCGCGTTATCTCCTATAGCAATAACATCAGGGACCGCAGTTCTTCCAATGCTTCCAAAACTTAAGCAGTATAAAGATTGCAGTCTATCTATCAATTCGTTTTCATCCACTTTGCCGGCTTGCAAATCGCAGATGGACTCCAAATAGTATAACGCCTTAAGTCTATAAGCAAGTTCAAGACCAAGTATTTGTAAATCAGTGTAGTTGCTTAAATCATGGGGATAGAGGAACTCATCAGTATTTTGACCGTAGGGTTGGGCTAAGGTCTTGAAAAGCAGTTCGCTCATCTCCATATTTCTATATAAGAAATTCAAGCCATTCTGTGAATGTACCAGTTCATATATCAAGTCGTGTATAGGACTTATGACGACCAAGTTGTTGCAAGTCGTAGGGCACGTTAGTAAATACAAGCAAACTTCAAGAATGTGATGTATGTTGAAGAAATCTAACAAGGTTTCGTTTGAACAATCTTTGCTGATTTCAAATTGAGCAGATACAGGTAAGAAACGTTTTGGTTGAGAAATATGGAAGCATTGTGAACGATACATGTACAGTACTTCCTCTAAGGAGTTGACAATGAAATCGGTATCACTTTCTGATAATTCTGCATCTTCTGTTTGGTTACTTTCCGCAGCATTCTTATTGAAATTCAATACTAAATCATGTAACTTTTCTAATAATTCATAGATATTCAGCTTTTTAATCAAAGCACTGATAGAAAACTTAATTCTGGCCAAAGGATTTGTTTGCATAATAGCTATGAGCGCCTGGTAGCCATTCATAGGTTTGTTATCACTGTCACTTTCGTTTTTATTGAATTTCGGGTAGACTGCCTCTTGCATGAAATGCTCAATGGCAACCTTAGATGACAGACAAGCATTTAGTGCCTTTAAGATCATCAGGCGAATGCTCAAAGCCATGTATTCTTTAGAATACATTTCTAACAGTAACATCTGGACATCTATTCCAGCGTTTAGAAACACTTTGACAACTTGCTCACTGTGCCTGTGGGAAAACAGAGCTTCGGCTAAACGGATGCCACATTTCATATGTCTTATCTTGTATGTAGCTACGTTCTGTGACAATGCGTATTCAAAGTTCAGGCCAATGCGGCAGAATGTCGCTAGAAGATTGTAGATATCTGTAAATTCTTCAGACCCGTCCATACGAACGCTGTTCTTAAAAATCCTCAATACAATATCAGTATTATTGCAAAGATTAGTCAGAGCCGTAGTCAATTGTTCGCACTGATGTACCCATTCTTCTTTTGCCGTATTATCGATTTCAGTGAACGTGTTGGAGAAGAATTTCTGTTCCCTCTTGGTTCCAGCTTTAGCCATTTCTGACATCTTGAATAGATCGGGACTGGCATCGCAGAGTTTGTCAAAACTAGCTGTCATTACATCATTATTTTCATTAGCAAGTTTGTGCACGGCATTCACATGTTGGTACTTCTTCCAATCATTCTTGAATGGGTTGAAGTATTTTATGATGTCGTCGATACCATCATAATCGTTCACATCATAGTCAACGTCCATGTATGGCGCTTCTAAGTCATCACAAATGTCTTCGTCTGAGAGAATTGGTTCAAATTGCTCCGCGTCCATGGAGCGATCTTCCTCAGGATTTCGCGCGGGTGATTCAATAACCTTGGGTGCTGAGGTATCCACTATCTGAACAGTAACTAAACTGGAATGCTGAGGTTCGACATATGGAGGGTTTTCGATTTCTTCCGAAGGACTCCTGATCGGATTCTTATGTCTGTAGGTTGGGTGATAAAAGTCAACTCTTGGGATTTGCTTGCCGCTCCTGTCATATTCCCCGGTTTCTTCAGACCTGATTGAGTTGATGGGACTAGAAGTATCTCCTTCTCTTGGCGATAATGGCCTTCTGCTGCTTTCGCCAGGAGGAGTTCTCGGTCGTTTCCTAGGATCGTCTCGACTAGGAGACCGGCTGCCATAGCTCGAAGTTCTAATTCTGTACGGCGAATGTCTTTTTTTATCGTAAGATGTCTGCTTCTCGTAAGATGGCGCTCTGCGCTCATAGGAAGAAGCTCTTGGCGACTGCCTTTTTTCATAAGACGGTCCACGTTTCTCGTAAGCCAATTTCCTTTCGTAGGAAGGAGCTCTTTTGTCATAAGGCGATCGTCTGTCGTAAGAACCGGAGCGCTTGTCGTAGGAACCGCCACGCGACCGGTCGTACGACGAATCTCTGTGACGCCTATAGTCCTCTTTTTTATAAGAACCTCTGTCCCAGTCGCGATCAGCAGAAGTTCCGCGCAGTCTGTCCCTATCGATGCTCCGAGACCTAGACCTACTGAGTGGTCTATACTCCCCTTTCACAACATACTCTCTCTCCCGACTCCTAGATCTTGAATGGAGTCTATCTATCCTATCTAGATCTCGGCTTCTATCGCGATGTCTCGACGAATCTCGACTTCGACCTCTATCAAGAGATCTCCTACGACTTCTGCCTTCTCTTCTATCCCTGTCTAACTCTACAGATCGGGGGCTACGCCGCATTCTATCTCCCTCACGATCGAGACTCATGCCCCGACGGTCCTTTTCCCAATCATCGTCAATGTGATAGGTTCTTGGGTCCTTCGGAGGTTCATTGTCATAGTAGTCTGTCCGGTAGGGATTGTCATAGTTCTCCGGAGGATAATTGGGTCCATAGGCTTCAGGGTTAGCAGCAGCAGAGCCAGTGTAGGTTGGTATGGGGTTGGAAGCCTCCGGGTTCCAGTCCTGTGGTGGTACGTTGGACACTGAAGGTACTTCACGGGGGATGGAAGGCCTTTGGACTGAGGGTGGGTTTACTCCGACTGGGGTTTCCGGAATCACTTGACTCAAGTTCCCATAGACTGCCAGAGTGATGGTGGTATACCATCCTGGAATAAAAATTGGATATTATACTGATGACAAAACGTGCACATGTACTTGATTGAGCATTCCAAAATATGTATGAAGGATTTTTTGTGTATATAAACAATAAATGTATAAAGCCCCGTCTCCATAGCTTGCCGCGCGATATGGAGACGGGGCTTTACACAATAAATAGTTTGTTAGTCCCACAATAAGTTCAATAAGCTTGTGTTGTGACTGTTATGAGGATGAGACAACAATATTCATGATTTTCGCCAATGGGCAATTCCAAAATAGTGAAAATAAAACACAAATGTTCTATTAGGATAGGAAACATTGTCATTGATAGTGCTATACCACGAAACTAACAAAGACGGTAGATTTCGAAATTTAAACAATGTACAAGAAAATTGAGACTGGAGGAGGCCTATACCCACTAGGGATTCATTAGTAAAACATGTATTATAAGTTTTAGTTTTATTTTAAAATTTTTATGTAAACATTTTACAATGAATAACCTTGCTTTTTTATTCATTTATTTTTTTCACAACAAAATTGGCCTTACTGCATATTTTGTTAATTATGCGGTATTCAGAGGCGGATTTGCCCTAAGGCTAAGTAGGCCCGGGACGAAGGCGGCCAGATATTTGAGGCGGCAGTCTATATGATGGTGCTGAGAAAGGGGCGGCTAGTGCTTACTAGAGGGCCTGGGGCCTGGGGCGGCAAAGACTGTAAGTCCACCACTGGCGGTATTGCACTATCCCCGATGATATTTAGACCTTTTAAAACAATGTGTTTGCTTGTATCAATTTGAGCAACTGACTGCTATCATTACATTAAAAAAATCAGTATACAAAACCAAATTAGCCTAGAGGCCTATAGAATAGCAGAGGATTTAAAAACTTTACCAAAGGACATTCAAACTTATCTAGTAGCCATTCTAAATTAATTCTAACTAATGTTTTGAAATTGATCCCGTAGCATCAAAATGGATTTCTTGACATTACATATAAGACATGCTAAAGGATCTCTAGGCTTTATAGTATAATGCCGCAGATTTTATAGTATAATGTAGTATTTAAATATCGTGACTGTATTACTTTTGCATGCTGCATGGTAGGTCATAAGAATCTAGTCATAGCTATAGGTAGTATTCAATATTTCTATGCCTATTCAGGCAGGATGTGCTGTTCAAAAATTGTTTTTTTACATCTTTATTGTACCACATTCAAGATATAAATAAATGATTATGATTATAGGCGGTATGTTTTGATAGGCCGCTGAAATGCCACAGTATTTAGTGTGTGGTGACTGGTCATTGGCTAATCTTTTACCATTCTGTTCAGGTTCGTAGGCCTTAACTGGCATATTATAAAAAGTATCTCAGAAAAAATACCTCTAAGTACAAGTCCATCAGTAGGAATCCTTGGCTGGTCCAAGTTTGACCCACACTCCATATGAATCTGTCCATTCTGACAGTAGTCCAAGCTCCCGAGCGCCTCAAAAGTGGATGCTCCAGGCTTGCTCAAGTCATTCACGAAGAAATCTATGTGAAATTTCGTCGGGTTCGTTGCCCCCAAACGGACACCGCCTGGAAAATCGCCTTCCACACGGGCCCCCAAAGGAATAATTCGAATTTCTCTCACAAAAACAGACTTCGGAAACTGCACTAAATCTAGATTCAGCTCCTGAAAAAGATATAAAACAAATTAAAAACAAAATAAAACAATAAAAACTTCAGTGGTACAGTGGTTTTTACTAACCTCGCTCGTGTCGTGGGAGAAAGTATCGAAGAATAAAAGATCCGGTTGATCGATTGCGGCCATTTCGGCTTTTTATTGTTATTAATTCACCTAAATTCTAAATCGTAATTATTACACCGGAAAGTAAAGCATTATTTTTATTTTATTATTTTGCAGCGTTCGTGTCTTGCGTCGCGGTAAAGAAGTTTTTTATTTCGCTTCGCTACGCTCAGTGTTGCCAGAGCGCTTCCAGCTTATGTACGGTCGTACGTCAAAAAAGGTACGATTTTGATAAAAAAAGTACGGTTTTTTTTATTAGTATAATTTTCTTACAGAAACAATATTTATATGTGGGTATGTGGGTGGGGGGTATGGTGGGTGGATGAGACATGAGTATAGTTTTCCTGATTGTTACTGACTGACAAATTGATTTGACCAACTAAAAGTGTAGTGTACACGTCATATACTTGGTCAACCAGATCTTGTCAGTAGAAAAAGGCGGCAAATTTGAAAAATGTTGGCGCGAAGGGATATCGTCCCATAGAAAATTTGAATTTCGCGCCTTTTTTTACTGACAAGATTTGGTTGACCAGCTATAGTTAACCAATTTTGTTTGCATTGATATAGATAGGTACATGAAAAATAAAATTTGTCAAGCCATTTCCGTCAGTTGAAAAAATCGGCAAATTAAAAAAAAAAATGGTGCGAAGGGTTATGGTTTAATAGAAAACTTAAATTTCGCGCCATTTTATACTGACTAAGTTGTTTGACGGGCTATAAATGGCCGGGTGAATTTTGACTACCTGAGTTTTGTAATCTGGATAATAATGCCAAATAAAACGAAATACACTCAGATGAATAAGTAACTTTCTACTGGATATGCAAATGTACATATATAAATTAAAAAGAAATGTATGTGAATAAGATTGGTAAGATAAGTAGGATTTATGGACATGACATGACTTAGGTACCTGACAGCCCGAGAACAAATTCTTTATAATTTTTTTAACTTCTTTTAGCGTTTTTATTATTCTTCGAGCAACTGCACTGCATTAGAAGCAATCACAAAGCAATATTAATAATATTACACATAAATTATTTAATGTAGTTTTATGGATAATTGCCAATACCCTACCAGGGTGCCATGTCATCTATTTCCATTGTAACATCTATTCTATTGTACCATGGTTAACATGGTTTGCAATAAACGATATTACTATTACTATTAGCAAAGCACAGGTAAGAAAGACACAACTACCGACTGCAACTAAAGAAACGTGTATTTTCTATAGTACATGGTACTTTTTTATGGTGGCTATTGTTGTCAGATTAGATATTTTGCCCTGAACAAACCATCCTGAACCAATACAACGAAAAAAAAAGTTGATAAACTATCGTACATCAAAAGGTACGGTTTTAGTACGATGTACGCTGCTTACAAAAAAGGTACGCAAGGGTCCAAAATAGTACGGAAAACCGTACTAAAAGGTACGATCTGGCAACACTGGCTACGCTAGCTTTTTTTTTTTTTTGGATTTTATGGCCTGCTACGCTAGCTCTAGCTACATCAGTGTTGCCACGTTGCCAGGGCTGGAGCCATAAGTTAGGTTTCGTTTCCCTAAAAGTCACGTTTTTGCTGCTTAAAGCGGGCCACTCACACACCTGCCGCAGGGGCAATATTGGAATTGGACCCTTAATTGCCTCCTTAATTGTGATGTGTGTAGAGAAGCAGGGGCAATTTCTAGATTGGGCCTGCAGAGACCTTCCTAGCTCCCTAGATTGTATCTACCGTCCTGCTAGGTTGTTACATGTGTAGTACGATTGAGGCTGTTCCAGTCAGTTCATTGGCGACTACCGACTGCTTTGATAACACAGGAGCCATTCTTGTCGACGTGCGTTCAGCGGGACTATCACTTACACACTGAGTGGCAGGCTAGTGTGTAGAAAACAGCCTAAAATTGCTCCTACCGCCGTGCGACCGATATTGCCCCTGCGGCAGGTGTGTGAGTGGCCCGCTTAAGAGCCAACAGGAGTGGTCATTTCTCCATACAAACGTACTCGACTGTTTCCTCCGTGGGTTTTGAAGCTAGAGCAATGATTTTTTCAACACAGATTAATATTGTCAATATCTGTGTCGGACCGTTTTGCTTTTTTTGATATTTTTGTTTTTTAAGGCGCTAGAGCCCTTCAAAAATGGCCAAAATGGCCTAATTGACTATGCCGCAATGAGAGGCGTGCTATTCAAAACTGACATCAATTAGTCAAAAAAGCAAAACGGTCCGACACAGATAATGTCATAATCATTTAGATTTCCAAATTTGGTTACGATTGGTTAAGTTTTGGAGGAGGAAACAGTCGAGTACGAAACCTCGATTTTTGATATTTTTTACGCAGGATTTTTCGCCTTGTCTTTATCGCACTAGTTTTAGGAGCCGCTTCCGTTAGCGAGACGGGTATATTTACCTAAAATATTTAAATCTTAGCTCCTGTTGGCTCTAAGCTGTGGCTTTAAGTCACATTTTAAGGGCCACCCCACATCTAGCGTCTTTCGAGCGTCGGCGTCTACCGGCGTCTGGTCAGCGCTATGGAAAATGACGTCGCTGCGCAGTTGCGTCGACGTTGCGTCGAGCAGCAGCCATAGAGATGCAGACGCCGACGCTCGAAAGACGCTAGATGTGGGGTGGCCCTTATAGTATGGGTTGGTAGAGTTAAGTGGTATCCAGACATGACTGATCAAATCAGTTGATTTGATTTGATTTGCCGCCCTTTTCTACTGTCAAGATCTGGTTGACCAAGTATATCATGATTATTTTCTTGTTGAAAACGAAAAAAAAATACGATAATAGAATTATAAAGTCAGTCAAATAACTTTGTCAGTAGAAAAAGGCGCGAAATTAAAGTTTTCTATGGGAAGATAGAGCCTTCGCGCCTACATTTTTTAAATTTGCCGCTTTTTTCTACTTACTGAAATGGCTTGACAAACTATAGTATAGGCCCGTCCAGACGAGGACAATTTTTCGCCAATCTGATTAAATTGGCCGGTCAAATCAGGACGTGCGGACACAAACGCCAATTTGGCTCGCTGATTATGACCGATTTTGACCGCTGTAAATTAAAAAAATCCGCGAAAACTGGCGTCACAAATTGGTATTCTTGCATCCGCACCCGTTGTCCGTATCGGTAGTATCGGTCCGACATATGTATTTAGTTTTTTTTTACATAATTACGTAAAACTATCTGCAAATGAAACGTAAATGCAAAGATTTTCAAGTCAACACTTTTTTTAGCTTCATACTTTTGATCTTTTAAGCTTTACAAAAACGCCCCTAGGTGACAGTAACATTGGATTCTTTGGCGGGAACTTGAAAAAAGTTGTCGGAAAATTTTCGCTCCAACTTTTAGAATTGCGATTTATTAGTTTAAAGTAGTTTAAACTAACTTAACTTGTATATATTTAATGTAAAATTTTGTAAATAATTATAGTTAGTGTATAAACAATGGCAGGTGGCGAGGGGGGCGGGGAAAACCCGCCCACCCTCAAGCGCTCCAAAACCGACGGCCAAGGCGGCACGGACGATGGCGGCGGGGGTGAGCAATCTAATAGTGCTTATTTACCGTACTTTAAACCGGACTACAAAAGACTATACCCTGAGAACTCGGGAAAACTAGAATTTAAAGTTTTTGTCGAACATGTGGACGCAAAGGACAGATTGGGAAATAAAAGTCCAATATTTCTCAACCACATATTCACAAATGGCATAAAAGGTGTAACGGCTATACAGCGCGTAAACGCTAACAAAATTGCAGTCGTTTTCAAGCAATATAATAATGCAAACAATTTTCTAAACAACACTGCATTTTTGACCCAAAATAACATGAAGGCGTACATACCGGCGACCCAAATCGAAAAAACTGGGATAATCAGATTTGTGCCAGTCAATATCTCTAACAAGGATTTATACACAAAGTTGAGCTCTATTTATGAGATCATAGCGGTTCGCCGCTTCACGAAAAAAGTCGGACAGGATCGTGTTCCCTTACAGACAGTGAGCATTACGTTCTTGTCGCATGTACTACCGGACAATGTACAGTACGATTTATTCTCGTACAGAATCTTTGAATATGTGCCTCCACTACTGCAATGTTTCAAATGCTTTAAATTTAATCATGCAGCTAAAGTATGTAACGGAAAACAGCGTTGCTCCATTTGCTCTGGCGACCACTTTTATAAGGAGTGTGACAAACCTAATGAGTTATGTTGTGCCAATTGTAGCGGCCCCCACTTGGCAATTTCAAAAGCTTGTCCTGTAAAACTTAAAAAAATAATGGAAAAGAAGACAAACATCACATATGCTTCTAAGGCTGAAACGAGAAAAGTTGAGTTTCCGGCTTTACTTGACAAAAACAAAACTGTAAGACCTGAAAAAACCCCAAAAACACAAACGCAAAAAACCGTTCCTTCTACACCAGCAGAAACCCCTAAATTTGACATTAAAAAAGAATTGTTACAGAATACAGATTTAATGAATGCACTGGTTAGCACTCTCATAGAATTAGCCAACAAGACCGATTCTAGCCCAATCACTAATAGTTGTATTAAAGATATGCTTATTAAAAACATTAAATAATGGATCCTACACACATTCGTATTGCTCAATTCAATGTTCAATCTATTTCAAATAAAAAACCGTTGCTAATTAACTTTTTAAAAGTAAATAATATTGATGTTTGTCTTCTTAATGAAACCTGGTTAAAGCCAACTACTGCTTTTAGAATACCTAATTATAATATTTACTGCAAGTATGGTAACAATGGACGTGGCGGAGTTGCTATACTTGTTAAAAATATATACAAACATACTTTTATACAGACTAACTTTTATGAAAGTATTCAAAATGTAGCGATCTCTATTGTGACTGACTTAGGGCCTTTATCAGTTTTATGTGTGTACTGTCCACCAAACCGTCCACACATAAGACTAAATAGACTTAAAAATATAATTGAGAAATTACCAACACCTATAATAATAGCAGGAGATATCAATGCACATCATACAGCGTTTGGTTGCGCTACTAACCAATCGCGGGGTAACACCCTGTTCGATATTATAAGTGATTTAGACTTATGTATCTTAAATGACGGAAACCCAACTACAGTTACTTACCCCAATCGAAATCCTTCAGCAATCGATGTTAGCTTCTGCAGTGCGAGTATAGCACCTATGTGCGAGTGGCAAGTCCATGATGACCCTATGGGCAGCGATCACTACCCTACTATAGTCAGTATATTAACATCTCTTGAAAAATATCAAATAAATGATCCAATAGATAAATTTATATACACTAAAGCTGACTGGAACAAATATAAAGAGCTATCAGAAGAGGTATTCTCTAATTTTCCTTTAAATGAGAATAATGATCCTATACAATTATATGACAAATTTAGTTCTGAACTCCAATTCTTAAAGATACAATGTATTCCAAAACTTACTAAAAATACAAACTTTATTAGCAGACCGCCGGTTCCTTGGTGGAATAAAAAATGTGAGGATAGTGTCATTAAAGCCTATGAGGCATTAAAATATTACAGGGCGAATCCATCTTTAGAAAACTATATTTCGTACAAGAAACTTAATGCTCTTAAAAAACGCACAATAGCAGAGGAAAGAACTAGTAGTTGGCGTAGTTTTTGTGCTTCTTTAAATCGATGTACACCTATTGGGTTAATATGGAACAATATTAAACGTTTTAAGGGATTAAAATCTAAGCAGATAATTAAAAATGATGAATTTATAGAACCATTTATAACTAAGTTAACCCAAGGTTGTAGTAACGATCCTAGCTCTATAGAAAGTTTATTTGAAAGTAACAATGAGAATAATGAGTCTAAGTATCTTATTGAACCTTTTACTTGGGAGGAATTTGTTGTAAGTCTGCAATCTAGGAAGAATACTACCCCAGGCTTAGATGATATACCATACCTGCTTTTAAAGAAGCTGCATGTTAATGGTCAACAAGTTTTGCTAAAAATAATGAATTTACTTTGGTTACAAGGGAAAATACCTCAATCTTGGAAAACACAATGTGTAATACCTATTTTAAAACCAGACAAACCTCCTAGTGAGGCCAATTCTTATAGACCTATTTCTCTATCATCATGTATTGGTAAAGTTTTTGAGAATATGATAAAGACTAGACTTGATTGGTATGTTGAGGCAAACAATATACTGCCTCCATTTCAAAACGGCTTTCGACGAGGTAGAAGCTGTTCTGACAGCTTCATATCTCTTATATCGGATTTAAAATTAGCTAACTATAACAAGTCACATGCTGTTTGTATATTTTTAGATGTACAAGGAGCATTTGACAATGTTGATCCTACAATACTTGTTAAAGTTCTATCTAATATTAAAATCCCTGGGAAATTATGCAAGTGGATATTCAATTTCTTAGACGATAGAGAGCTATATGTAAAATTTAATAACATACTCCATGGACCACGACAAGTTTTCAAAGGCACAATGCAAGGAGCAACGCTGTCTCCTCTTCTGTATAATTTGTATACTAGTGATATTGACTCATTTGTAAATAGTTCTAATGTTAATATACTGCAATTTGCAGATGATCTTGTAATATATTCTATTAATTCAAATTTAGATGTAGCTAAAGCACATATTAATAACGCACTAAATGAACTTTATGTTTATTATAATAATTACTTACACTTAAAGATAAACCCTGACAAAAGCAAGTTACTAATATTGAGCAAGGACACAACAAATGTAAATATTGTATATAATAATGAGATTATTAGAGAAGTCCCTTCTCATAAGTTTCTAGGTGTAGTCATAGATAATCATTTAAAATTTGACCTGCATGCTAAGCACATAATCTCTAATTCTGTTAGAGGTTTAAATGTTATGAGATGTCTTGCCGGTATATCTTGGGGCGCAGACCCTCAAGTACTATCCTTACTGTATAAAACCCTTGTCAGAAGTCACTTTGACTATAGTTTTCTTGTACATATGAATACTGAACACACACATAAATTAGAAATAATTCAAAATAAGGCAATGCGAATAATATCAGGGGCAATGTGTTCAACCCCTATAAAAGCAATGGAAGTAGAGACTAAAACAATGCCTTTACCTGTTCGATGGGTGTTGTTAGCTTATAGATATTTAATTAAGATATATGCTAAAGATAATCAAAGTGTAATAAGAAGTATAAAGGGTCATCCCAGGATCCCTAAGTTAACAGCATTACTCTTACAGGTGGAAGCTAAGTTTTGTAATATATATAAAAATGAAATTTGGCCATGTTATGAAGATAGCTTTAATAGTAAACTTTTAAACATTACAGTATGCACAAAATCTATCAATAATAATACTGACTTTCTACATTTCTTGTCACAAATTCCCAATTACTATAAGTTATACACAGATGGTAGTAAAGCGGAGTCTCATGTTCGAAGTGCCGTGTATGATCCTCAAACTAAATTTGTACAGAGCTTTAGGTTGCACGATTTATGTTCCATATTTACGGCTGAAGCGTATGCTGTATGAAGCCCTGAAAGTTATAATAAGAGTGTCAGAATATAAGCATTTCTTTATTTTCACTGATTCACTTAGCTTAATCTATGGATTACAGAATAATCAATTGCATTATAAAGGTAATTTTATCTTGTATAAAATTAAAAAGATGTTATTACAATTGAAAAACATTAATGTAAATATAAACTTTATGTGGATTCCATCCCATACTGGTATAACAGGGAATGAAGCTGCAGATAAAGCTGCTTATTTAGGTATTAACGAATTAGATGTAAGATGTAGTACTAGAATTCCATTAACTGATTGTCAAGCTTCTGTTAAGACTGATATTGTGAAGATGTGGATAGATATATGGACTAAAGATAGGGAGACAAAAGGAAGATGGTACGCTAGTATTCAAACCGACTTACCTGGAAAGCCTTGGTATGAGAAGATAAAGATAGGAAGTCGTAGCTTTATTACCACAATCAATAGATTGAGGTTTGGTCACAACTGTGCACCAGCGCACTTAGCCAGATTTTCGATTATAGCCGATGGTACATGTCCTCACTGCCAGAATGGTAGCATTGCAGATGTTAAACACCTTATATTTAAATGCCAAGTGTTTGCGTTTGAAAGACTCATCCTTGCAAGTGAATTAAGTGAAGTGTTTGATAATAATGTCCCCCGCCGCCTCAACGACATTCTTAAAAACGTTGACAGTTACGTTCCGTTATACAAGTATATCAAAAATACAGCGTTGAAGATTTAAAGTGAAGTGTTTTAACAAAATTACTAAAGTGTCATTCAATAGAACTTGCGAACTATGTAAACAAAAGTTACTAGTAATTTGACATTTAGTGTCAATTTTAGTATGGCGGTTTGTTTACATAGTTAGCAATTTCTATTGAATGACACTTTAGTGCATTCTCTGCCATTTAACTCTTTAAATGAAGTGTTTTAAAAATAGCAAAACAAAGACTTGGCTTAAAGGACTCGCATCCAGGCCATAACTGTTTAAAAAAAAAAAAAAAAAAACCAGTAACATTTACTTAAAGTTGCCAGTACAAAAATATGTAATAATAATTGCCATGTATCTTTTTTAAGATTACGTTTTATCATCGTTTTATAGCTGGTCAACCAAATCTTGTCAGTAAAAAAAGGCGCGAAATTCAAATTTTCTATGGGGCGATATCCCTTCGCGCCTACATTTTTCAAATTTGCCGCCTTGTTACTGCATACTTAGGTAGGTACATATTTAAATAATACACTTAAAATATTTATATGTATAACTAACTCATGTAGGTGAGGGTGGGGAGGGTCGATCCCTAGGGGACACTTGGTAAACTTCATTTTTAATCAAACCAAACGAGATACAATTTTTTGCGCTGGTAACACTCATTCATTCGTTCCTAACTTCACGTTCTGTCATCATGTCATGGCACTGTATCGGAAAAGTCAGTGGTTCAAAAATGGCGGACGGTGAAAGATTTTCTGCGCACTATATTAAATTTTCGGTAAGCTTTAACTGGATTTATTTTATAATATGAGATGGAAATGATGTTAGTGAGTGTGCTTATTTTATTTGTTGTTTATTGAAGTGATGATTAACTTGGATTACATTGATATACGCGAACACATGTTTCGAGTACGGCACGTTTTATAATCTTACTATGTATGGGGAGACTTTGTCTTTTTCTTCAGGGGAGATATGATTCCGGGATCATGTCACCCCCAAAGCGATCAAGTATACATTGTAATAAATTTACTTACAAAATGATTCATAGAGCTATCATAAATATTTTCTTTTCTTTAGTAAATCATGCCGCGAAAGTACGACCAGAGAAACACTGATTTAAACTTTCAAGGTTATTGACTCATTATTGTTTATTATAACGGAATTTAATGGCGAATAATTCAGTTTTTAATTATACAACCGACTTCGAAAACGGAATTATCCCCGTGGCCTTTGAAAACACTGACTAAAGTTGACATCAACATTTTACGAACTACCCGTACTTGGTCTTTTTTATCAAGTTAAACGTTTTACACACAGGGGATGTCGACAAAAAACACTTATAATGATATTTGGTTTTCAACCGACGATATTTGTTTTTATGGATGAAATGCTATTTCAATGGCTTTCCGACCTTATGTACTATATAACCGACGGTCCATAGAAAGGATTTTAGGATTATGCAGCTCAAACAACGTCCTCGAAACGTGAGCAGTAAATTTCTAAACTTATTTATTATAGTAAACAATAACGACCAGTGATGGGTAAAAAAATTAAAATTGCTGTAGGTATCTGACGCTAAAAATACCTTCATAAGAACTTTAAAAAAATTAGCTTGTTACAAGAAATTTTATGTTAATAACTTAGATTTTTGTTTTTTTTTTTGTACAAAAATTGATTCCCTATTTTATGTTGTTTTATGGATAATACGATTACATTGTTTTTTAAAAGTATAAGATTATGAATTAATATGTGTTTGATATCTTCATATATTAATTTTCTGTAGATAAAGTGAATAAATTAATGTAGATACTACCCTCGAAATATGACATTGCCACTTAAAATCTTTTTACCAAGTGTCCCCAAATCTGGAAGACTTGATCCCTTCGGCTTAGACATCTGATTACCGGAAATACAACTTCAAAGCATGGAAGATGCAATATATATATGTTTGCTGTGTATTTTACAAATTATAGATGCATTGCTAATAGCGATCCGAGTTATATAATCAATGAGAATCTGGTATGGGGAGACATGGTAAAAATATGTTTAGTTTAGAACCAGGGTCACTTGATCCCCCTAGGATCAAGGCTCCCGACCAGGGGTAAACAAGTCTCCCTTACATAGGGGACACATGGTAAAAGTCAACAGTATGGGTTTTCATTAAATAATGATCTAATTTATTGCACAAATCTGTTCTAATTCAAACTATTAATGAAGAGATAAATTCTGAGTCGTATGGTCTATAAAGTTTTTCAATACTACAAATAGTTAAGAAAATGTATGCTAAAAACAAAAGGGGTGATCAACCCTCCCCAGTTTCCCCTATAAGTACATTATACCTACAAGTACAATCTGAAGCAATTGGGTTATTAGTCATTACGTTTGAAAAAACTCGTTACAGCATAAACGCACTACAATAGTAAATAATAACGTGTTTTCACAGCTAAATACACGGTACCATACGAGTCATGATCGTGGCCCGTACAAACCGGTGCCCGGCACAATTGTTCTCCTGTTGTGACGACTGGCGACTGATTTTGATTTGATTACGCGTTACTATACCTATTAAGTACTTACTATGAGTCTAAACCAGTTTCTTATAAGGGCTTACAAACCAAAACTTCTGAGATTATGACGTTAAATAACACTTGCACCGTCTAGGCTATCAAGATCGCTGCCAATTTAGCTTGGTCTAACTCTAGACAGCGAAAGCAGTAGACTATGTGAACTACATAGGTACCTAGAGTATGTGCGGAAAGAGAAGATATCGAGTCGTGAAATGTATGGGGTCCAATACATTCTACGACTCTTCCCTTTCCTATAGTTGGTCAAACCAATTTGTCAGTAAATAGGAACGAAAAAAACTATACTCATCCTTTTCTTTTGGGTGCTAGTATAGTGTGATATTTCATAAGATTTCGAGAATAAATTATAATTATTTAGTGTAAGTTAGGTTAAAATAATATGGTATTCAGTAGGTAGTGATTAAAAATATGATCTGTGTATACCCGAATATTTGTTAATTAATCTGTCGGTCGTCGCGAAAATGACCCTTCTCTCCTACCCGCAGATTGTAATGATAAAAGAGTATAAATATAATGTACCAATACCATGGGGTGGAAGACTCATTCTCGCTCGGCGCTGGAACGAGTAACACTAAATTTAGCACGAAGGTTACTGCTTGTGAACTTAAGATTGTTTAAGAGTGTACGTAGAAGTAAGTAGTTGGAGTAAATTAAAAAGTAAATGATTGTACCAAGGACTTTGATTCATCACAATAGTGTAAGACAAAAATAGTATGATTCTATCTGTAAGTATATTTTTGGAATGAGACAGTACTATTAGTTATTCTGTGCTACTACTTACTTCTCCTAAGGAACCTTTTGACTATGTTGGACTGTTGGTAGGTAGTTAAATAAATCCTACCAAAAACATGTTCATGTAAAATGTTGCCAAGACGAAACCATACTTAAGGCTCGCACTGTCAAAAAGTTATCAGATCTCTTGTAGAGCCAAGCTTCTAATAATAACTCGACAAGCCCTAACTTCACAAACTCCACACCTTAGTCAAAATATGTGGCTCTACCGTCTCACACCTATATGTACCTAATATAGCTGGTCAACCAAATCTTGACAGTAAAAAAGGCGCGAAATTCAAATTTTCTATGGGACGACATCCCTTCGCGCCTACATTTTTCAAATTTGCCGCCTTTTTCTACTGTCAAGATCTGCTTGACCAAGTATAACCTAATAACGTACAATATTTAATATTTATTTATTTCTCTTCTTAGGTTATGGTTTTTCACAATATGCGAGGTGACTCTGTATAAGACGTCCCCTAATATTTCTTAATTATAAACACCGCCACTAAGTACATCTCAGTTTGGGATTACAGATACAGATATTATGGCTCCCCGGAAATGTCGGACACAACAAGCAAACAAACGTACACAACTATACAAACGTAGTTACACTCTCATTTTAAAACGAGAAGCTAGTTTGCTCTGAAACTTTGTACTTACAATAGGATAAGGTATATCTATGTCTGTAATTAGTTTATGTTAGGTTCAGAATGTTCAGATAACATAAGTTAAAAAATACTGCTAATTTAAGTGTTTCATACAAAACTTGTTTTTGTCTCATGTCATTGTATGTGCAAATGCAAAGTTTCAATTAACACGTAGTTTTTAGGGAAGGTGAAAAAGGTGAAGTTCGGCCGAGCTCGCCGTGGACTATCTTGTGCTAGCAAAGTTGCGTATGTGGCAATACAGCGTATTTTTATTGTTTAACTTTAAGATACTTAAGTGTCTACGTGAACGCTTCCTTGCTGACATTTGCGAGGATGCGTTGCAAAAATATGCTTACCTTGCTAAGGGAATTTTCGATTAACTACTTACTGTCAGAAGTGTATGGTCTACGCAAGAAAAATCTTAATAGCGCCATTTATCTTTCTGCGCAGCGACATCTCTGAAGCTTCTAAAGTACTAATTCTAGTAAGAAGTTTAATAGCACATAGAAATAAACCTGTTGTCTGTCTGTTTCCTTTGGAAAGATCTTCCTGAAACTACCTAATTTAGCTACTAAATATTAATATTGAAATTAAAGAAGCTACTTTCAAGAGAATACATGCCGTAGTTTAAGCCGTTTAAGGTCATATTTGTTTGTCTTCTTATGCAGATTAATATACCGACTTAGGGAATGAAGCTTCTTATTTATTTTAAAGGTACTTTGTGTATTTAATTGATCATAAAATTCATTATTTTAACATAATTTTATTACCTTATTATTTGTCCAAACAGGACTTGTCCCGCCATCTGTTGACGGTTAGAAGCGCTAATCTTTACAAAACCTGGGGCGACTCGAATACTGTCGTCTTGCATAGGTACGATTGAGCTTGGTCATTTAAAAATCGTTAGTTTAAATGATATTTATTTATTTAATTGTTTTGAGAAGAGTTGTTTACAAATGCCTAAACTAGGGTATCCTGTGTTTCAGGCAGACACAACCTCAGTTGTTCCCTGGAACGCAGCAAAAAACTATTTCATCACACTCGCTCAGTAAATGTGGAATTGCACGCAGGCTTAGCGGGAGTAATAGAAAAAGCGTTTTCCCTAGGGAGTAATGAAGTTTCTAGTACCATAATTAACAGTTTTTTGTCTTTATACTTCATTTTTGTATCGCAAGTGTGATGAAAAACATTGTGTGTAACTCGGGGCGTAATAATATTGCAAACTCGAGTCTATAACACGCTCCGGCAAGCCGTCGCGAGCGGTCGCGATTTAACTTACTCTCGTTTGCAATATTTAACTTACGCCCTATGTTGCACAATGTACTATTGTGTTGTTGATGCGTAACTTTACTCACGTTGCATCTCCCTCGTACTGATATTGGTGCAAGCGAGGTGCACTGCGTTTGAGTTAACGCCTTCGCTGTCGAATATGTAGTGTCAAACTCATGGTAAGGGTACCACGGATCTATAATGACGCTTACGTCATCCTAGATTTGTGGATAAACCGACATTCATAATAAAAATGTTAATAATGACATTGAAAAAGATGGTATGGGGATGGACTGTATTAAATGATAAGATTTTACCTTCGATATAGTGTATATTTAATTATAATCTAGCATTTACAAGGATCAGAAAACCACAGCGTTTGACAACCAAATCAATGAATCTAAAAATCTAATGTGTCAGTTTCTTCTTTTGAATTTATAATCGGAAAGAAGAATAAAAACTCTAAAGAGTCTGCAACAGACATTAATGCGACACTGCCTCGCTTTAACACGTCAAAGTCTGTGCAGATAGCTTAGAGGGACTCAAACATCTAATCACAGAGATAACGGGTCGTTATCATTACTTAATGACGAAAAATACCCAACGTCACTGGTAATGATGGTACCTACTTATTACTTAGAGAATAGTGAGACAACCTGACCCATTGAGTTATCTATACAAATATATAAATGCAAGAGTCCTGACTGTGACTGACTGAAGGCGAAAACACACTGAGCCCTGATGGCTCCTCTACACGATGGGCCAGCGCCGGCCACTCCAAGGGACGCATTTATGCGTTAGAGGGAGCAAGTGATATTGCTATCTCATTCTGCCGTATGGCTGCGTCCCTTGGAGTGGCCGGCGCTGGCCCATCGTGTAGAGGAGCCATGAAAGTTGTATGCTTACAACCATACTTGTCATGCGTTGCGTTGCGTATGACAAGTAATATGTTTCTAGAAGCATACAACTTTCAGGGTTCAGATGTCATAATGCATTGCATACGTTGCGTACGTGGGATAAGTGTGTTTTCGCCTTGATTCATCAACGCAGAGCCGAAACTTCAAAAGTCTTTCAATTTATCAAGCCCGTCACGAGCACAGACGTATAGCTATAATTTATATAATATATAATTATTTTGTAAAATAATACACTATGAACTGTGTACATATGGTGCTAATTTACCGCCCTAGTGCGGTAACTAGCACTAAGTATACGTGCGCATGTGGAAAATTTAAAGGGCCATTATGTACTGTAAAACATTGTCTACAAATTGTACAATACACGTGCGAAAAGGTAATACGCAACTCGTGTCGATTTAAAGCACTCCCGTCGGTCGTGTTTCAATTTATCGCCGCTTGTTGCGCCTACTTTTCGCACTTGTATCGTAATGTACTAATTGGTATATTAATATACCTACTTATATCTTATAGCTTGCTATAATAGTAGTTTATGCAACAGTGATATAATAAGGGTTCTTAAAATTCAAGGGTCGAAGTTACAAAACGAGACGTAGTCGAGTTTTGTAAAAAAAGACCCTTGAATTTTAAGAACCAATTATGAGCTGTTGCATACATTACTTTTTCTATGACAGCTGCACCCGACACAAAACAGTTGAGACTAAGAAAATGTGTTACTTTGTATGAATTATTATGCACACAGCAAAAAAAAAATTATTGTAAATGAAAACACCTCTTTCAATCAAGATGATCGGAAGTTGAATCTTTAAAAAAAATAAAGCAGTTGTATTATACTCATAAGATGACTGCTAGCAGTCATCTTATGAGCCTATAGACAAATCATTCAAATGACATTGCTTTAGATATCACTGTCAGTCATTTAATTGACACATTTAAGTGCTGGAGTAGAAAAATATATATTATAGATTGGTATATTACGAATGGAAAGGTTTCGAGAAGTACCGTAAAATGGGGTGAGTAGGGTTCGCGGGGAGAGTGGGGTTATGAATGGGGAGAGAAGGGATGAAAGGGGGGTGAGATGGATTTTTAAAGCTACTGCTACAAAAATAATGTATTGCAATTTAAAATGGAGTTATAGTAATACTAATAATAAAAAAAAATCGATCCAACAATCTTACAAAATCACCTTTGTATGAAAACCCAACTCACCCCAAATACTCGGGACTACGGGGTGAGGTGGGTTTTCCTGTTTATCGTCAAAGTTATGAAATGGAACTACCCAAAATAAAATAAAAACTAAAATACAAACGTCCGTCCGGAACACTTATTATACAGTGTGTAAGTCAAATACGGGCAATAAATTAAACCAGATATAGAATTTACCCGTCTTATCATTAATTAAGATGTTTTTTTAAGTTACACTTAATTATGACTTCGTGATTAATTTTTTCCACATGTACCGAGCAGCAATGTACTGTAAACATTAAGAAACAAGATGATAATGACATTACGAGATACGAGCTTTTCATAGTAACTGCCAACAAGCGTTGACAGTTACTTTAAAAAGCTCGTATCCCGTAACGTGTGTGGTGTATTACATTGCGGGCCGAATTATTTTGTATGGTTATAATTTTTAATGCATTTCTAAGTAAAATCTATCTCAATATACTTTTTAGGTCCTATGCTAACCACCGCTTAAATATTCGCCCGTATTGGATTTACACACTGTATACACCATTCAGTTTGCATATGTAAAAATTTGATTTCATTTCATTTCATTTATTTAACATTAAAAGTCATGTGCATTACAGAAGAATAAAATGTTATCGAGGTTTGAATGTCAGTTTTGCGCCTACTCACCCCATTTTACGGTACCTTGATATACTTGATAATGCTTATTAGGGGAAGTAAAGTCAGAAATAGAAATGCGTGTTATTAAATTGTACAACGGGACTTAATCGCGTATGTAAGTTTTAAGATTTAGATTTGTGAGTCTTCTCCGAGACCACGGGGACAACGCCGTCCTCGAAACGTCGGAGGTAAATCTTAAAACTTACATACGCGATTAAGTCCCGTTGTACAATTTAATAATGTGTAAAAATCGTGAAAGTTTAAATCAGTGTAGAAATGCGTGTCACAATTTTTTTTGCATGGCTTCATGTAGTTTAAATAAAAAAAAATAACGTAATTTACTTTCTATACATCTCGTTCGTACTCGCATATAAGTGCAAACGTGATGTAGGTATAGAAAGTAAATTACGTTCGGGATAGCGTATATATGTCAGTTTTGACACTGTCAGTGACTCATGGTACGGGCTTAGATAAAAAAATTAAAATATTTGTACCCACAGACCTGTCAATGTCGCGCTCGCGCTTGACAGACAGCTGAAGTGTGCAAAAGGGAAGCCATCACGTATATGAACATCGCATGAGTGCGAAAGAGTCAGACTACAAATGAGAAAACGTGACCATTTTTGAGTTTGACGACGGCCGCGGACGGCCAAGAGCGTATCACCGTAATTTCCAATTTGAAAAATATACACAAATTCGGAAGAAAACTATTTGATAAACTAATACAATGAAGATAGTGTCTTGTAGTGTACCGGATTTCAGTGTCACGGGGCCAAATAAACCTAGCAAATATTCATTTCAGAGGAATAATGATATTCCGAGCGAAATTTTCTTAACGATATTTTGTCAAATTAACAGCATAAAAAGTGTAAGAAGCCGGTTTATACAGTTGATTATAAGTTTTTCTTCCTTTGTGTGCTAATATTTTATCATATTACTCAATAATTTAAAATATTTTGTGTAAAAACATAAACTGTTACTTTACGCTAGGGCTTGACAAAATGTTCAGATGACAGTATCGATAACTTGTCGGTATATTAATAGCTACCTATCTATGTAATCATTTCTTCACAAGACATAATTGGGTGGATCAACTATTTCTTGTTGTTATTCTGTCCGGTCACCCAAGAGACAATAGTAGCATAGTTTGTTAGAAGACATTGTTCACCACCTTCTGACACGCTTGGTAGACGACCCTCAATGGAAAGGGTTTATAAGTTTCACAATAAAGCGTGTTTGGAGAATTTAAATGCCTAAAAATCAGGTTTTAAAGAGTGACCCAGGGGAACGTAACCATGGCAACGAGTGACAAGAAAAAGTTGATTCTCCCAATTAAGATATTAACCTTTATAACCGACTTCAAATAATGATTGCTATACCTTTTTGAAGGTGCAGATGTTTAGGAGTAAATTTAAACTTCACTTTCCAACACAGTAAGAGTTAGACTAAGATAAGGCTGTAACGATTTTGATAGCACATGCAGTGCAGGTGTTATTTTATACATCATAATGTCGTAGAATTTTAACGTTTAAAATAACACATTTGAAAAAGTAGTCGATAAAGCAATCAAACACCGACAGATTATTAATATGTTATAAAATGACATCACTATTTTTGATCTCACATAGACAATTTACGCACACACTTGCATTTCATTTTTGGTCGCACTTTTGAAGATTGACAGTTGTTCTTGTCTATTCTAATTCTATGTTTGTACCATTATCATTATGTCACAAGGTCTAATAATATATGTAACATTTATAATTTTTAAAACATTAGGTAAGTACTAAGTATTTGTTGCCTAAACATATGAAAAAAGCACTTTATTAAAACAATGTTGTCAGACAATGGAAACTTTATAACCTTTTAGTTAGACGTGTATTAATTTATTAAATATTAAGTTTTAGTTTTAAATGCACGTTACATGTCTTTTGTAACTATTTGTATGCCGTATGTTTGTAGTATGTGTTTGTTTTTAATTTGTCTATATTATAATAATTATGTAAATATGAATGACGATCATAATATAGATTCATGAAGATTAGTCTAGCATAATTTATAATGTAATTTCAAATTATGAGAATAAATATCTAAATCTAAATATATGGCGAAGCATACTGCCGTATTCGAACTTCAAGATATTCACAAGAGACGACACGTACTAGATCCATTCTAGATACGTTATAGTTTAGATTTCAACTAGTTCTCTTTTGCAGCGCAATTCGGGCAACCAATGACACTTTTACGATAGATCGTGTTAGATATCTATTAGATGTGAATTAGATATCTAAGTAATATCTTGTGGAAATCGTTCCAAAGTGTCTCCAGAATCGCGGAAATGTCAAATTTGAAAGGTTAGATCTTAAACATATCGTTATCGTATCTTGGCGATGTCTAATAGATATCTATTACATAATCCGAATCGGGCCCATAGTGATATCATACTTAAGTACTTATTACTTATATGTTTAACTAGAGACCTGCCCCGGCTTCGCAAGGGTTAACAAATTATATCTATTAAAAAAACCGCATCAAAATCCGTTGCGTAGTTTTAAAGATCTAAGCATACATAGGGACAGACAGACAGCGGGAAACGACTTTGTTTTATACTATGTAGAAATAGTTTTCGTTTTATTTTTCAAAACGTCCGGGTTCGATTCCCGAGCTGAGTACTTACAGTTTTTTTTTAAATGTATGAATGCAGTTTTTCTTGTTATTAAAATGGTTCCTAAGAACAGATCTTCGTATGTCTTATAGTTTCAGACTTTCCCATACTGACCGATTTAAATGAGACACCCTGTCTACCTACCTACATACATATATTTTATTTTTAGTGTTCCGTACAAAACTTTGTTCACGGAACACTTATGGGATCACTTCAGTCTTGCAAATCAGTTATTTTAAAGACGAAGATGATTTGATAGTACATGTAATATAGTATATTAGCCAATCGAACTTTTAGTATCTGGGGTATAAAAACACACCGCGTGGCACAAATCTGACCCACAATGGAGGAACGCCGCGATAAATGTTTACCCGCTACCTGCCAACCACCTGTGTGCGCTGGGCTGCCAGCGCGCAGATATCCCCCCAAATCGGAGGGATTTGTACTTAATGTGTGGGGATTTGATCGTGCACAGAAAGTTGTCACATATTTACTTGATATCTAATGACCACCTTTGTACGCTGGGCTGCCAGCTCGCGCGAATTGGGGGGATTTATGAAAAGTATGGGGATTTAGTCGTGCACAGAATGCCGTTACTAAGATGTTTACTCGCTAGCGCTACCTACCAAGCACCTATGTGCGCTGTGCTACAAGCGCGCGACTGTCCCCATGAACCTATAATATTCTAGGTCCATGACTGTCCCCTCAGATTGCTTTTTTTGCTAAGTGTGGGGATTTTGTCGTGCACAAAAATAAAAAAATGCCGTTACAGAAATGTTTTTGTTACTCGCGTGCTAAACACTTGTGTGTGCTAAGCTGCCAGCGCGTGGCGTTTTTCTCAAATTGTGGAGATTTTTGCAAAGTGTGCGGATTCGGTTTGAACGGTGATGCAAAAATGCTGGTACAGTAACAGCCATTTACATGGCCATCAGACCTGTGTGCGGTGTTCCGCCACCGCCAGCGCCCGCCTATCCCCGTAAATTCAGGCCATGTATAAAAGTGTGGGGATTTGGTCATGAGCAGTGTTTAGCAATAAAGGAACACTGTGAAATATTTTTTATTGGAATATTAAGAAAGTGGAGACTTGAACGTGGGCATTGTTTGCTATTAGTGTATCCTGTGATATTTTTCTTATTACAGGAAATATCTTTGTAGATGCGTTATAGTTTTCACGGATGATTACTTTGCGAAATTATCTCAACATCCAAAAGCAAAATTTAAGGATTTCCCATTGTGTTCGATCGAAGATCGTGATCAAAACAAAAACATATAGTTTGTCAAAGGACTGTCTCATTTCAAACATAGAGAGAATCATACTATCTTTATCTTACACTAGTACTAGCACGGCTAGCACCCAAAAGAAAAGGATGAATATAGTTTTCCTGGTTCTTACTGACTGACAAATTGGTTTGACCAACTATATATTACCAGCTCTTGTACACAGAAAACCTAAAGAACAATTCCATATATGATTAATATGATCAACATTCAAAAGCAAAATTCCACAGGATTTCCCATCATGCTCCAAGATCGTGATCAAAACAAAAACATAACTTAGAACCAACTTAAGGGCTCCTCTACACGATGGGCCAGCGCCGGCCACTCCAAGGGACGCAGCCATGCGGTAGAATGAGATAGCAATATCACTTGCTCCCTCTGATGTATAAATGCGTCCCTTGGAGTGGCCGGCGCTGGCCCATCGTGTAGAGGAGCGCTAAAATGTCGGGATTTCCCCAAGCGGAGGCTTTGCGGGCGCTACTCTGGCAACCCCGCCGCGGCCGGCCGGCTAACATCACATCTCCTCAGTCACTCGGCCGCCACCGAAGGGACACCACGCCTGCTGTCCCCGCGTTACACGTCACCAAAACTTTCCCAAAACTTTCCACGAAGTTCCAGAAAATTGTGTGTGTTGTGTGCATAGTGTTGATGTGTTTGTGAAGTGAAGATGCGTGCCAGCGGGTGCTGGCTGGCACTCCTGGCGGTGTGCGTCGTGGCACAAGACACCAGGCACTTATCAGGTAACCGTGTTGACAGTGAAAAGTTTGCAGGTCAATGACTTTGGGAATCTTGGCGCTAGGACTGGTAACTGGAATTTTGAATTTCGAGCGTTCGAAAGTTTGACGTTCCGTTTTTGAACGAGTTCCGTAATCGTACTAAGTTTTAATAAATATGTAGTTCCAAACTTGAAAGTAACTTAAAAATAATTGCCGGGTAGTTGTTTTATATCACTTAAATCGGGTTATATTTACATAGGTAGCAATTTGTGAGCGTTTCCCGACTTTCTCTCACATTAAATAATAACACTTAGGTATATTTATATGGATAGGAAGTAGAGTTACTTAATGGATATACACTAGGTTTTTTACTAAGTTAGAAAGTAGACAGCTAAGAATCGTTTTTTCGCGTAAGTTGGTAAGTACCCAACTATAGTTCGTTTTTTTTAGCATTAGAAATAAGGTAAACAATCTTGATGTGTCTTTTAATTGAAAAACACATTTTAAAAATAAGTTACGGTAAATATGTAACAATTATGAATCTAATACGATCTTTTATAGTCTTTTGCTTTCATAAGTAATAGTTATTGATTTTTAAAAAGTGTATTTCAATTAAAAGGCATGTCAAAATCGCTTACCTTCTTTCAAGTTCTTTCTAATGCTAAAAAAACGAACTATAACATACTTATTTAACTCTAAAAATACTTAGCTACCTATCTATTAAAATCTTTAAATAGGTAGGTAGGTATTTCTGACATCTCTATTTAGAATGTATTATGAAGAACCTATTCAAAACGTGCATAAAGTGTGAAATAACTATCTAGGTCTCACGGCTTTAAACTACAGTTAAACGGGCGTTAAATATTAACAGTTAGTGTTTATCTCGGTTCAACTTGAACTTAACCGATTAGTTTCTAGGTTTATACTTTTTGGTTATTTTTCGTGGTCATGTTTTTTCCAATTATTATACATAGGTACCTAGTTCGTTTTTTAGCATTAGGAAAAGACTACGCGATCTTGACGTCTTTTAATCGAAAAACGCTTTTTAAAAATCAGTAACTATTACTTATGAAAGCAAAAGAATGTATCTAATCGTATATGGTTTATAATTGTTACATATTTGCCGTGACTTATTTTTAAAAAGTGTTTTTCAATAAAAAGACACGTCTAGATAGTTTACCTTTTTCTAATGCTAAAAAAACGAACTATAGTACTTTGGGCAAGCCGGAGCCCATTTTATTTGGGAGTTGGGACCGACCGTTTCAAAACGATATCCTTAAATTACATGAACTAGTTTTCGTTATATTGATTTAAACTACTCAGTCATACTTTTATAACTAGCACGGGACTTAATCGCGTAAAACTTACGTTTATTTATGGCCTGACGTTTCGTACGTGACTTTTCGTTGCTAAAAATAGTTATAGGTACAAAGAAATTAGAGTCTCATTTGCTAATAATGGAATATGTCCTTTAAAAATCACATTGGGCAGGACGAGGATATGTATCTTATATATCTTACTGGTTTCTCAAGTAGGACCTATATGTATTGGTACCTATATTACTGGTTTCTCAAGTAGGTACATGGAGGTCTAGATCCTCAGATTAATGCCTAGGACATGGCAATCTGCCTTACCCACAAGGATTAGGTACTAAGTACCATTAGACTTTATATCATTCCAATAAGGGCTAGTTTAGCTTGTCTCCGTTACTGACTTGAAAGAGCCTTACATAAATTACGAAACGAGATCAGGCTCCGCTTATACCAAAGACCAGAGATTGATAATAAATAGACACCGCATCGCAAAAGAAATTGTGTTGTTGCGTAGAAAATATTAAAATATGATATGATTCACCGAAATGGATGAGACCGTGTTCGGGGTTGGCCCCAGCGTAAAAGTTGTTCAGTATGACCTACATAATATTCATCCCTCAGTACTGGGTACAAAAAAAATCGACAAAAGTCAAAATTGTTTCTTGGACAACTGGAAAGTGTCCATTTTGTCCAGGTTTTCCTAAATATTCAACAAAAAATATATATTTGGTACCTATTTATAATATTTTAAATTTACATAGTTCATGCACAATATTATGCAGCATGTAGAAATAAATTTGCCTGCAATTTAAAGTTTAAATTCCAACTTTTCGAAGTAAGTTTCGAGTTGAACGAGCCAGGGAATTTGAGTTTAAAGTTTCGATTTAAGAATTTAAATTAGATAGGTGTGTGGAGAAAATTATTTAAGTTGCTTCTTAGCTCTTGATGCATTTGCAAGTTTATGTAGAGACAATCTTTGGCAGATGTGTTCGAAACGTTTCTTGAAAGAAATACGTTACTTTTGACACTTATTTGACACTGACATATCCGATCTATATCGTTTCAATATCTTTTATTTGACGTATCTTAAAGTTCGAATATGGCTGTAAATGTAAGTTGAAGAACGTGCCTGTTATAAGGTTGACTAGGAGAGAATGCCTTTTTGCCATTAAGTCACCCTTTTCAAACGATAAGTGTTTCTTTTGGGCAATAAAGATTAAATAAATACTGGTCCTAACATTCTCCTGTTTTGTAACGATTAAATATGATTCTGAATACAAATGATGCAGTGGACACTTTGCCCCAATTAAATTTGATATGTTTGTACCTATTATAAGAAGCCTAGCAATAAAATTCAATAAATATAACTAATTTGATCACCTTCGTACCGGATATCTGAGGTATAAGCATATGATTTTGAAATTATCTTCTTCTTCAACCTAGCGTTTTCCCGGCCTAGCGCCAGGGTCCGCTTTCCTGCTTAGTCTTCTCCACTTTGCCCGGTCTTCGGCATCCTCATGTGTTGAGATTGTTCTCTTGCATATCCGCTGTCACGACGTCCAGCCAGCGCTTCTTTTGAAATTATACGTTTAATAATTTGTGGTGTCTATTTTCAATATGTCCGCGGTACCTACGCAGTTGGCATTTATTGGCCTCATTATATTAAGCCTATTTTCAAGATAGATCTAGGCACAGACCAAGCACAGACTAATAGAGTCTGTGCGGAAAGAGAAGAGTCGTGGAATGTATGGGGCCCAATACATTCCACGACTCTTCACTTTCCGAACTATCAAATAGTAGGTATCATACATTTGTACAGAAAGAAGAAAGAAAGAAAAGTAATATAATTTATAGTTATTTTGTAGTTATATAATTTATTATATATAACTACAATATTTTATAATTTTAATTTGTAATTTTAGATATAAATATTAAATATCTATAAATATTTATTTATTATTATTTTTAATATAATTAATAAATAATTAAAGTCTTCGTCACACAAACGCGTGGCGTGTTTTCCGGGCGGCGCGTGCGCGGGGCGTGAGCGTTTTATATGTAAAAGCGGCACGCCCTGCTCACGGTCCGCCCAGAAAACGCGCCTGTGTGACGAAGCCTTAAGAAATATATCATATAAAAAATCATTTGCAAAAGAAAACTACGGAAAATGGATTGAACCAAATATAGATTCTTAGCTAAAATCTGGGAAAAATAAGCACGACACAAATCTGAAAAAATTGTGAATTGAGAACCTCCTACTTTTGAAATCTTGACCTCGGTTAATAAGAGAGCCATAGGTTTTTGAAGTGAAAACTTCTTTAGCGGCGCTGTGCACTTTTTGAGGTGGGGAAAAAATGTTAAACTCGCGACAGGTCTCGTGACCGACAGATTCGACAGATTGAAAATTTGTAAGACGGACACGTGACCTGATCAAAAAACTGTTACAATGTCATTGAGTTTTCACTTCTGCCGGCACTCCCGGAGTGCAACCCGTTTTTTTTTGCTTAATGGGGTTCGGAATAACCCAAAATGCAAAGAGGACAAATATAAAGAAGCCAAATCAAACAATACTTTTTACAGACACAAAAAACAACCTTAAATTGTCGTCTTGGAGTAAACAACTACTTATTGCCTTTAAAAAGGACATTTACGTCATATAACTTCCTATATACTTACATCCTTTTAAGTTTTACGTATACCCCGATTTGTATCGGCTGTCATTTTAATATGGACTATAAATCAATGACAATATAGTCTAAATCGCTTTGGCACAAGGATACTCAAGGTACATGTCTAAACGGTAACTTGAATTGAACTTTAAATTAATAGAAATAAAGTTTAAAATGGTTTGATATATTGACATGACGTCATACCGGAGGTGCGCAAAGGAAAGATTTCAACGCGCCGCGACGCACATCAATTTATTTGTGTGATGACATGGCGCTGGCCCAATATTACAGGGTTCTATGTTTCACTTTTATCGAACTGAAATTTGAACATTGTCATAGTAACATTAAGTCGAATTTCAACTATCTTGAAAATGTAACATAGAACCCTGTAATATTGGGCCAGCGATGGGTGTGTTAATTGTTATTCGGAAGGGGTTTTTGATTAGAACTTGATTTTTAGATGTTTTAGGACTTTTTACTGGGGGTGATTTGAACTTAATGTTGGCTTCAAGTCAACTGTTGCAAGACAACTCTTGTAATTAAGAGAAACGCAGCACAGATATTTGTTTCTAAGTCTTGGGTGTTTTCTATGTATTTATGTATTTGTATATTATATACTCGTATATTGTTGTCTGAGTACCCACAACACAAGCCTTCTTGAGCTTACTGTGGGACTTAGTCAATCTGTGTATAAGAATGTCCTAATATTTATTTATTTTTATTTATCTATAGACACGTTAAGCGATGCAAAAAAGATACCTTAAGAAAGAAACATTAATAACGTTATTCTAAGATGTGATGTCACTGTCAAGTGTCAACTCACCTATCCACATGCCTATCCTATCTCTCATTCAATCCCATTCAAACTAAACATAGATAAGATGCCATCAAGTATCAAGACTGAACCAGCCTGAAACACTTTTCTAATGTCACATCACAAAAGCTTATTTTAAATTACAAATAAGACAAAAGGAGACAGGAAACTATGAAAAGAGACAAAAAAGCATAAGTATCGAGCAATTTAAAGTCATTTATGATCGTATAGCGGTTATATAGGTTCAGTTCAAGGTTTGCAAACTGGTTGTGGTGACCGTAAGCTAGAGAGAGAGGTGCGCGTGCGCAGTGCGAGGGAGACGGAGCATGTTTGGGTGTTTTTGTTTGAAGGCTTCTTAGAAACGTGTCGGGTGATGCTGATGATATTGTTGATTCTCTCTTATGAGGCACGAACAAAAATAAAATTAACCGACTTCACAAAACAGTATAACATCATTTTATTGTCTTCATTAGCAGTTCAGTAGTAAAGACTAAACGTCGTTTTCCAATAAGATTTCCTTTTATACATGACTGATAAGCCAATAACTATTAAATAAATAAAAAATTTAATCCTAAATCCGTTTTATGCCAGAAATGCCTTACATCATTTTTGAAAAGAGCTGATACTCTTCAAACTGACTCGATTTCTATGAAATATAGCTAAGAACCACCGCAAGAAAACTCGCTTTTACGTTAAAAAAAACTGCATCGAAATCGGCACATCCGTTGGAGACCTACGATGCCACAGACAGACAGACATTGGCGTCAAACATACTATAACATTATATTATAATTATAACATCCCTCTTTTTGCTCGGGGGTTAAAAATATAATTGTGTGTAGGGATAACCCACACACGAATATTAGCCTGGGTTTTACCCGGACGCTTTCAAAACCCGGATAGACTTTTACATAAGACTCATTTGAGAAAACCCGGACTGATGACAGTAAGTACAGGTTGGCCCAAGAATACGCTGACAATGTTTTTTTATTTGGTTCAAATATATTAAGTGAAATGTGAAAAAGCGCTGGTGGCCTAGTGGTATGAGCGTGCCACTTTCAAGCCGGAGGTCGCGGGTTCAAACCCCGGCTCGTACCAATGAGTTTTTCGGAACTAATGTACCTACGCAATATCATTTGATATTTACCAGTCGCTTTCCGGTGAAGGAAAACATCGATGAAGAAACCGGACTAATCCCGATAAGGCTTAGTTTACCCTCTGGGTTGGAAGGTCAGATGGGAGTCGCTTTCGTAAAAACTGGTGCCTACGCCAATTCTCGGGATTAGTTGTCAAGCGGACCCCAGGCTCCCATGAGCCGTGGCAAAAAGCCGGGACAAGAGGGCTGGATGGTGGCACCTTTACACCATGTCATTGCAAAGTAGGGTATTAGATTTTGTGGACTCTTGCGAGAGTTGCGAGTAGGGTTTGCAATCCGGATCCGAAATGTATGAAATTATCCGGATCTGGATCCGGATCCGCGGATCATCCCATACATTTCGGATCCGTCGTGCAAACCCTAGTTGCGAGTGTCTAGATCAAATTGAGATCGATTTGTTAGTTCGAACTGTTCGAATCGGTATCCTAGTTTTGAATGAAAATCAGATTAGGGTTACGTTTAAATTCACATTCAATTGTGTCAAAAACACTATCCTCTTAATATTAATCCTTATCCTTTACAGTCTAAGGTTCAATTTTAATTGCGCCAGACCGAGGTGTAGACAATGTAATAGAGTGAAGATATCAACGCCATTTTTTGATTGAACCTTATGGATTAAAGTTTAAGGTTCAAAATTGATTGCAGTGGCACGAAGTGTAGACAGGAAGTGAGTTATTGTGGCAAACACGTCGAGACGTAGCTTCCGGTTAGTTGTAATTCTAACCGCTTACCGAGCATCGTATTTTATGAAGAGGTGAATGGGTGAATGGAACGAATGATGAATGTAAGAAATGAATGGGTTTGGCAACCGTCAAAGGTTTGCATAGATGGCGCCATCATAGCTTTTCCATGTAAGAAATGAATGGTTTTGGCAACCGTCAAAGGTTTGCATAGATGGCGCCATCATAGCTTTTCCCTGTCTCTAGTTGTGTTCTATGAGATTTGGCTTAAAAGGCTGGCAATTTGGGGCATAAAATCCCAAAAAAAAACAACAGACATGATTCTAGGGGTTGACAGGGCAAGTTATGCTGGCGCCATCTGTAAAATACTTCGACCGGCCAACTCCATAAATAAGAGTATGTGAGGCTTTCATGCATGTGTGTGTATGTGTGTGTGGTGTCTACTTACGCCTTACGGTACAAGAGGTTCTTTTCTAGAAAGTTTTCAGGTTTCCATTAAAGACTGTCTCTTACAAGTATAACATAAAATATCAGGTTCCGGTATCACAAAATCTAAAGTGTTTAAACTTGAGTTTATTTGTTAAGATAAGAAATGTACAGTTTGTACTTCTAAATAGGTAGACCTACCTAAGTCACAAATGGAGTATGGATATGGACCCACTTGTCAAGATAAGGAATGTACAGTTTGTACTTTTAAATCGACTTACCTAAGTCACAAATGGTGCATGGACTCACGATTTTAATAATTGTAAACACGTACGAGTATATACAAACGCAACAAAAATACCGTAAGCGCGATGTAGGATTCGCCGCGTTCAGTTCAGCGCCATCTAACGACCTATTGAGTAAACTGTCAAACTATGGAAACAAATGATTTAGCCTCGAGTTCTCAATGCACTGGTTTGCTAGCGCGGGCGACCAATAGGAACTCGGCTAGGTTTAAGGTAGAGTTCAAATGGGTCACCGTTTAGCCCAGTTCAGAATTGGGATCTTAAACTAGTATTTTGTCTTAGATTCAATTCTGTAGACTAGAGATGCCCCGAATAGTGGTTTTGGACGAATACCGAATATTCGGCGACCGAATGCGAACATGCGAACATTTTGAGTCACGTTAATTATGGCTGACTGTTCGCTGACAAAGCACAACGTTTGCTAAGGTTAAACTTTTGTTGCTCAGAACCAGTCAATGTAGTTGGGCGTTTTATTTTTTGTTGTCCCCTACACTTTTTTTTCAAATTTGGGATTTTTTATGTTATTTCTACTCAGAATCACGAGCTCTTTCTATCCTAATAGGAGAAAAAAAGTGTCCTAAGGTTTTTATTTCCATTACGTCACCATTTCTCATAGACTTTGTATGGCGGTCGCGGAATGGAAAGATCGAAAAATTTATGGAAATTTTGGGACATTTTTTTTCTCCTGTTAGGATAAAAAGAGCTCGTGATTCTGAGTAGAAATAACATAAGAAATTTGAAAAAAAGTGTAAGGGGCAACAAAAAAAAGCGGCCAAGTGCGAGTCGGACTCGCCCATGAAGGGTTCCGTATTTAGGCGATTTATGACGTATTAAAAAAAAACTACTTGCTAGATCTCGTTCAAACCAATTTTCGGTGGAAGTTTACATGGTAATGTACATCATATATTTTTTTTAGTTTTATCATTCTCTTATTTTAGAAGTTAGGGGGGGGGGACACACATTTTACCACTTTGGAAGTGTCTCTCGCGCAAACTATTCAGTTTAGAAAAAAATGATATTAGGAACCTCAATATCATTTTTGAAGACCTATCCATAGATACCCCACACGTATGGGTTTGATGAAAAAAAAAATTTTGAGTTTCAGTTCGAAGTATGGGGAACCCCAAAAATTAATTGTTTTTTTTCTATTTTTGTGTGAAAATCTTAATGCGGTTCACAGAATACATCTACTTACCAAGTTTCAACAGTATAGTTCTTATAGTTTCGGAGAAAAGTGGCTGTGACATACGGACGGACAGACAGACGGACAGACAGACGGACAGACAGACATGACGAATCTATAAGGGTTCCGTTTTTTGCCATTTGGCTACGGAACCCTAAAAACGAACCCTATCATGTGGTGCACAATAAAGAATATATTATTATTATTATTCTCTTTATTTATTTTTGGTCTTAAGTTAGGTTATTTTATAATATGGATATAAATTATTATTATTATTGGTATTTCTTTATATTTTTTTTATTTCTCTCCAATTGGAGGAAGTTTTGTTTCCATATTCGCGGGCTTTTGGCCAAACGAATATTGAAATGTATTTTCGACTCTATTGTTCTAGAGCTAGAAATTTCCGAACTATTCTACATGTGTTCATAATGGCAGCTTTTTGTAGGATTATGTACGTGAGTGGGTGAATATCAAGAGTCTTGAGGCTGGAATGCAGAGTGCGGGGGATAACACCTGTGGATGAAATGATGATCGGAATAGTTTTAACTGTGTTCACTCGCCATTGGGTTTTAATCTCTATAGACAGGTCTGTATATTTACTGATCTTTTCGGTGTGTGTAGAGGTGAGGTTGTGGGTGTTAGGAATAGCAACGTCGATCAGATATACAATTTTTGCGGTTTTGTCATGAAGGGTAATATCAGGCCTGTTGTAGTGGATAGTTCTGTCTGTAATTATAGTTCTGTCCCAGTAAAGTTTGTAATCGGGTGACTCTAGTACAGTCTTATTATTAAACGCCCAGTTAGAGTCAATCAAATCAAACCCATTATAAGAATAAAATTATTTTTTAGGAGTCAACAAATGCTAAAAAACAGGGTCTTCATATTTAACAACTTTCCAAGAAAATAAGTTAAATATAGGTAGTGGTGTGCGCTGATTTTTATTGTGTAATTTTTCTTTTTAGATAAGTGCTACAGATATTCGGTATTCGGCCGAATAGTAAGCAACATTCGGTCGAACCCCGAATATTCGGTAAAATGGCCGAATAGGCTGAATACCGAATAGTTGCCGAATATTCTCGGCATCTATACTGTAGATCAGTAGAGTGTAGACTGTGCTGCAATTTATTAGTAGATAGTATAATTTTTAGCCTCAACCCGCCCATACGTCAAACCGTGCCAAGCAAAATGAAATTTTATTTTGTCAACACAAAGTTCAAATTAGAATGGAACAGGAGACCTTTTTATAGGTCTCTGGCCGGCTAGAGGTTAGGATTGAGATGAAATTTAGCTATTGTTATGACTGTTATGATATGTATTTGCATTTCGCACGAGTGCTGCCCTAGTAGCACGGTCGCATTTTTATCATTTGTCACCATGCCTGTCACGTTCTAATAAGTATGTAAGTGCGAAAATGACGGGCATGGTGATAGTCGATAAAAATGGAACCATGCTGAGACCGCTGCTGGTAGGTTATATCATATCATTATCATAACTTAATAGCTTAGTCCGCTTTAGTCCAATAAAAAGATTAAAAGCGGTTTATGACTGGAAGCCGTTAAATTCCCAATGGATACGTTAGCGTTACCAGCACATACGTAATTTAACGTCTCGTTTTTTCCCTCGGTGAAAATCAGTTGTGCAAGAGGGATATCCGCATGTGGGCACGCGACGCGCGCGCAGCCACCTATGACGATTAGTAACACTTGTTTATTGCTTAGGTTTAGTAGGTTTTTATTAAATAAATCATTGCTTAATGTAGGTACAGTCGCCATCAGATATATAGGAGCGGCCAAGGTGCTCACAAATATCTGAACACGCCTCTATTGTCAAGGCGTTAGAGTGCGTGTTAGGGCTTGCAATATCCGCCCATTTTTCGTATCTGGATATTTCGAATATTTATTATTTTACTATCCGGATATCCGGATAAAACGGATAATTCGAATACTTACTTTTTATTTAATAAAACTCACATTAAATTAATAAAAAGTGTAATAAAATACAATTTTACGTACGCAAGCAAGGCTGCGTAACGGCAAGTATTAAACTATTTTTGGCGTTCTACCTTTTCGTCGATGCTTTTAAGTTGATGTGTGATATAGCTGGTGTAACCGTGAGGTTAGGTTAGTTCAGTTAATACGAATGACTGTGTTGAGTTGCCACGTGACGTGATAATGGCAAAATAAAATTATAGTCACCAAAAACTAAAAATGATTTTCGGCAAAGATTTCTTACACAACCTTTAAGTTTAATTGCTTGATTAGATTAGATATGGTTTTTCGAACAGGTTACACAAACTATATTTGTAATAATTTACTATGGTATGGCGATACTTCAACCCTCCATTTAATATTGGCAGTCTGCGCTGTGAAATTCATTTCTTGGATTACCAAGGTTTTTATCAAAACCGTCAGGTTTTGATAATATTTAAGATTATCCAATATCGTCTAACTGCTAGAACAGTCTCTTCTTGTTGAGATTTTACTTTGCATTTCAAGTCAATCAAGGTTTTCATTACAGAATTATTCAAATAGAAAATGCTAAAACCTTTTTCATATCTGCAAACGAATATGTTAACTATCTGTAATTGTATAATGACGTATAAAATGTAAATTTTATGAATAAATAATTGAAATTGAAATTGAATATACCTATCAAACGAAGTCCTCCTCCGGTGGACTCATTTTGGTTCTGTTTGCACTTTGTTAATAATGTATTCGGACGCTAACAATAATGACAGCGCATCACGTATAACAAGAACACGGTACAAGTAGGTACACTCAATGTTACTTTTACGGAGCTAGGTCGATCTGCATAAGAATATCTCAAATATCTAAAAATAAGGGAGAGTCAAGCCCATAGTATTCCATAATATTTAATAATAAGGCCATAATATTTAAATAAACAGTTTTTATAACGTAATAATGTATTCAAATAATTAAAATCAACCGACAACGTGATTAGTGATTACCATTATAACTTTCAACGTTTTTAAAATAGTTTTCTTTGAAATTTTAGTATTCGAATTATTCGTTTTATCCGGATATCAACTTCATCTAAATCCGGATAGTAAATTGGACGGATATCAGGATAAAACGTTTATCCGGATATCCGGATTGCATGCCCTAGTGCGTGTTCATATATTTTAGAGCACCTTTACTTGGCACCTCCGATGTATCTGATGGCGACTGTACAATAAAGTAAGGTGAATAAGGGGTAACTTCGAAGATGGGGTGTAACGAAAAAGGATCTTTAAAACCAGTACGGACTGTCAATTTCAAGTGTCTTTTTGTATGGGATTTTGAGTTTCCTAAACGTGCTTCTGGTTTTTAAACGAAGTTAATCACACCACACCTTACAACCACTCTTAAAGGGATGTAGATGTATTTAAAATAAATTATTTCACACCATGCTTGACATAATATACGTAGACAGGAGTCATTTTTAGACACAATTTCTATTTTATAGATCGTATAGATATAGATATACCTGGGATTAGTTGTCAAGCGGACCCTAGGCTCCGATGAGCCCTGGCAAAATGCCGGGACAACGCGAGGAATTATGATGGTGTATAGATCAGATATAGAATTATAAAGAGTAGGTAACTTTACCGTGACGTCATTTGCTAGTGGTTCATATAAATTCCATAGTGGCAAATCGAAACAGGGAACAGATTCGACTATAGTAGTCAAATACCCTATATGTACTCGTATGTACAAGTTACACCTATTGCAACAGGGAAGTTGTGCCATCCTAACAGCATACGTTTTTGCGACATGTCAAACGTTTTGTAGCAAATCGAAATCGAATCGGACTCTAATGGCGCCCAGATTGGAGTCACGACTTGACATTTCGCTGCCGTTATACAAGATTACAAGATTTACAAGCTTAATGTCAAGTTAACTGGTCATTGTGATTTATGTTGGGCAAGTCTTCTGGTTTTGGTCCGATTAGGGCGATTTTACAAGCTTTTTATTAACTTGCAATAGTTGCAATGTACCTATGTATATATGTATGTATGTACTTAACTATGTTTGTACGGGTCAAATCTTGTAAGTTAAATTTGACCCACTTCCCGACTTCCAATGAAGCTGAAAATTTGCATACCTACTACATATGTAAGTCGAGTGACAATTTAATGCATTATGGTGCCATGGAGCTGATCTGATGATGGAGACAGGAGGTGGCCATAGGAACTCCGTGATAAAACCACGAAACCTAATTATGTTTGGGTTTTTAGAATTGTCTCGAGTATTAGTCGTCTGTGGAAAGAAAAGTACAGTCAGCGATAAAAGCTTGTACCAAAAATGAATTTTTTGCCAAAAACTTACGAGTATTTACTTAAATGTAAGTGTCGATGTTTTTCGTCAGATTTCGATGTAAAGATTGAGTTCCCTATTCTGTACCCCTAGTGTACATTTCATAGCGTGCGTACATTTCATGCGAATACGTATGGAATAATCGTAACTCAATGGAAAATTACAAAAAAAAACGACAACACAATAAAAAGGGTGCTAGCCCAAGATATACATCCTTTTGTGTAGATAATTATGGAAATAGGCATATTTAAGGACAATTATGCCAATTTTGCATATTTAGCCTAAACGCTTAACATCACTCAAATGCTAGTACTGATAAGTCAATGACATGCTTGTAAAGTTGTATGGACTGCGTATGCATTTGTGTCATAGATAATTGTAGCCTTGCCCGTAGAGGTATGCGATGTCGATAACGGTAAGGCTGTGGCCATGCGGGCATAATATGTATATACAATGTCAGGCTTATTTAAGTATTATCAAGACCTTAGCAATAACGTAATGAGTGTTTTAGTTTTTGTTTTAAACTATAAGAACTATACTGTTGAAACTTGGTAAGTAGATGTATTCTATGAACTGCATTAAGATTTTCGCACAAAAATAAAAAAAAAACAATAAATTTTGGGGGTTCCCCATACTTAGAACTGAAACTCAAAAAAATTTTTTTCATCAAACCCATACGTGTGGGGTATATGAATAGGTGTTCAAAAATGATATTAGGGTTTCTAATATATTTTTTTTCTAAACTGAATAGTTTGCGCGAGAGACACTTTCAAAGTGGTAAAATGTGTCCCCCCCTCCCCCCTGTAACGGCTGTAACTTCTAAAATAAAAGAATGATAAAACTAAAAAAAATATATGATGTACATTACCATGCAAACTTCCACCGAAAATTGGTTTGAACGAGATCTAGTAAGTAGTTTTTTTTAATACGTCATAAATCCCCTAAATACGGAACCCTTCATGGGCGAGTCCGACTCGCACTTGGCCGCTTTTTTGTATAAATTTTTTGGCAATGTAAATGAGTATCAGACAGAGAAATGTTACAAAACCATTCATATTAAGTTTCATGTTATTTAAGCATGTCGTTTTAAAATGAAAGCGTATCTTCCATTTGCGCTCTCCATTTTTGAAAAGCTTTTATAAGTTCTAGGACTATGTATATCCAATATCCATTCTATATCTGACCCCACAACATGAAAACCTGCATTCGGCTAGCACAATACCGAGATTTAATTAGAGGTGAACCTTCACGCATGGATAAACGAATGGAATTTTGGACATTGTAATATGTATATTCTATTGTCAGTACATAATTTATGGTAGTCAATTACGGTGTCTATGCAAATTTAAACTTCAAAAACTGCTGCATAACTTTCAAAATAGAAGTGGTTTATTCCTAAGGTCAATCTGGCAAATTCCGTCATAGGGACTATTCCGTCTACTAGCGTTTTTCTCGAACAACGAACAAAATTGATAATTTCATCGACAAAGCAGCGATTGCTTTTATTTTCAGCAATCAAAAGCAGATGGGTTTTTTTCCTAGGATTGTAAATCAAAGAAATATATTAGCCAGATTGACCTTACATATGTAATTTTTTACTTAACTTATTGGATATTCTGCTTATATATTTACGATTCTGACTTACTTCTGAAGTGTATTGCAATTTTAACCTAAAATCCTGCCGTGTAAGGTTGAAAATATATATTTTTTTCTTGATATACTTATCGGGAAATAGTCAGGATTCCAATGTATTAAATGGTAATTTAAAAATTCTAGGCATGTTAGGTTTCTTCCGTGGAATTTTAGTATTAAGTCTGTGGCAATAAATCAGTACCTATTAAAGGAATTCATTGTTGTCTGATGTGTTTACACTGTGTTTATGACATATTTTAAATAGTATACATAGTGACGTCACTATGTAGGTATTGTGTGTAGGTATTGTATAGTGTTTTATGTAGGTATTGTTTGTTTTTATTACGGCATTGTCAGTTATTATTTAACTACATTGACAGTTTTTGTAAAGTCGGTCAATAGGGCACCGTTTTGTTGACTATGTATTTTGGTAATATAATTTTGTATTAAATTAAACAGAAACGTCTGCAAACGACACGCTGCAGTAGGGTTGGTCCACATGTTCAAAGTCGCTCAGCGAGCTATGGAGAGAACTATGCTCGGGGTTTCTCTGAAGGATAGGATTCGTAACGAATACATCCGACAGAATACCAAAGTTACCGACATAGCTCAAAGAATTAGCAAGCTGAAGTGGCAGTGGGCTGGCCATATCTCACGAAGAACCGATAACCGCTGGGGTAAACGTGTTCTTGAGTGGAGACCGCGACTCGGCAAACGTAGTGTAGGACGCCCTCCGACCAGGTGGGATGACGATCTGCGAAAGATTGCAGGCAGATGCTGGATGCGGCAAGCTGAAGACGGGGCTTTGGCGCTCTTTAGGGGAGGGCTATGTCCAGCAGTGGACTAATATAGCCTGATGATGATGATGATGATGTCTGCAAACGATATTATAATGCTTAGAAATAAAGGTAGGTAATTATTATTAGTAGTTTAGTTTATTTCTAAGCGTTGTCTGTATTTTGTTAAGTGTTAGCCACAAATATATATTTGTTCTGTAGAAAAGTCAGGACTATTTTAGACAAAAACCTATTTAAGAAAAATAGTTATACAGTTTGTACCTACGGGTCTACCCGAATGCAAAATCGCCAAAAATAGTAATCTCACTCAACACTATGACGGGTCAGCATGGCGTATATGTCACCTCTGGAACTCCAATCTTGGCATAAAAATGGGCACATATTTATCTAAACCAAGTAACTGGCTATTAATCATAAAAGTGAGCTGTCAGACAGCCGACCGGTTAGAAATTGATTAAAAACGTGGTCTGCTTACTTATTCCCTGCATGCGAAGATAATTTTACACTTGAAGCCTCACCGTGTATAACAGCCTTAATAGCCGATGGAACAGTTTGAATTTGGACTTTATTCCGTTAAGATACGGTAGGAATTTGAATGCATGAGTTTTGACTCTAGCATATTGTGTATTTAAAGTTTTTACACTAAACTACACCTTTTTATATTTGGATTTTTTTATATTATTTAAAGTCAGAATCATGAGCTCCTTCGATCTACAATCTACATAATATGAGAAAAAACCTCAAAATTTCCATATTTTTTTCGTTCCTTCCATTCCGTTACCGTCATACAAAGTCCCGTTGTTTTCGAGCTCCCGATATTTCGATATCAGGGCTCGGCTCGATATACATACGGCGGCTCGGGATCACGGTTCATATCCCGGTCGATATGTCTAGTGAAAATTTAAGTTAATAGCTAAACTATACTCTTATATCGCAGTAATTGAATTAAAATGGATATAATATTGTTTGCGTAGCGACATTTTTACTCATGCGTAGCCAAATGTTATAACTCATTAATAAATTAGAGTGTAACTTAGATTGTAATATTACGGCCTGGGCTCTCACAAGAACCTAGTTCTCTCTCTTAAGTGGTAGACAATAGGGATGATGACACATGTTGAATTTTATAACAAAATCTAGTAAAATAGATAGCAAACGAGCTATTTATCACAATAATGTGGATATTAAAATAAAATATTGAAAAATTACAGAAATACAGGACCTGAAAATTTCAAAATTTAAGTTTTTCTTTAACTTCCAAAAACGATAAAAGTAAGGGTACCATTCGATTCCTTACATTTCATACAAAAAAATATTGTATGGCAACTATATACATAAACGCAATATTTCACCGACAAAAACGCAATTTTCTTGTTTTGTACATACTACAAGATGGGCGATGACGTCATAGGCGGGGGAAGAAAAAATTTAGCTTGCATTAATTCGTACAGTTTCGAAAGCTTTTTCTAATCAATATTTAGGGTTTACAGATGCCCACGATACGATTATCTCCAGTACCGTAATTGAGCTCTTCATGAAATTAATGACCCTAGGGTCAATATCTAGAACACTATACAGACTAAGTCATACAGTCGGGATAATGTATCAATTATATGTCTTAAGTTAGTTCATGATTAATAACAAAGAAATCCCGAGAGTTTCCTGTGCGCTGTGTACAGTAAGCTCAATCTATAGTTTTTTTTTAAATAATCGATATAAATGTAACTTAAAAATTCCTACACAATTCGAAAATTTGATGATTAGGTCATAATATTAATCTCAATTGATATGGAAATTTGCACCACTCGGATACCGTGAGATCTATTTATTATGATTTTTTATTTTTTATTTTATGCTTAAAAAATATGTTTATTCATCCTACACTCGAAAATTTTATATTTCTACAATTATCTGTTTATTTAACACGTGTTATCAAAAAATATTGGAATAATAACAAGTGCTTTGCGAGAAATTAAAATAAATAACAAATAATTTGAGACCAATACTTTTAAAATTCAAAAAGCCTAATGACAATACTTTGAAAGTCAATATTAATAAAAAAACGTCACCTTTCTTACTTGTTTGACCCTGACATATCCCATCCATACAAGTGTCAAGAGTGCCGTTCCTTCAAAAACGTCACTTTTGTCACTTGTTTGACACTGCCATAGCCCATCCATACATGTCAAAAGTGACGTTTCTTCAAAAACGTCACTTTTGTCACTTGTTTGACACTGACATAGCCCATCCATACAAGTGTCAAGAGTGACGTTTCTAAAAAAACGTCACTTTTGTCACTTGTTTGACACTGCCATAGCCTATCCATACATGTCAAAAGTGACGTTTCTTCAAAAACGTCACTTTTGTCACTTGTTTGACACTGACATAGCCCATCCATACAAGTGTCAAGAGTGACGTTTCTAAAAAAACGTCACTTTAGTCACTTGTTTGACACTGACATATCCCATCCATACAAGTGTCAATAGTGACATTTCATAAAAAACGTCACTTTTGTCACTTGTTTGACAACGACATATATCCCATCCATACAAGTGTCAAAAGTGACGTTTCTTAAAAAAAAGTCACATTTCTCACTTGTTTGACCCTGACATATCCCATCCATACAAGTGTCAAGAGTGACGTTTCTTCAAAAACGTCACTCTTGTCACTTGTTTGACACTGACATAGCCCATCCATATATGTCAAAAGTGACGTTTCTTTAAAAAAAGTCACTTTTGTCACTGACATATCCCATCCATACAAGTGCCAAGAGTGACGTTCCTACAAAAACGTCACTTTTGTCACTTGTTTGACACTGACATAGCCCATCCATACAAGTGTCAAGAGTAACGTTTCCAAAAAAAAACGTCACTTTAGTCACTTGTTTGACACCGACATATCCCAGCCATACAAGTGTCAAAAGTGACGTTTCTTAAAAAAACGTCACCTTTCTCACTTGTTTGACCCTGACATATCCCATCCATACAAGTGTCAAGTGATGTTTCTTCAAAAACGTCACTTTTGTCACTTGTTTGACCCCGACCTGACATATCCCATCCATACAAGTGTCAATGTCAAGAGTGACGTTTCTTCAAAAACGTCACTTTTGTCACTTGTTTGACACTGACAGCCCATCCATACATGTCAAAAGTAACGTTTTTGAAGAAACGTCACTTTAGTTACTTATTTGACACTAACATATCCCATCCATACAAGTGTCAAAAGTGACGTTTTTGTTTGAAGAAACGTCACTTTTGATAGTTCATGAACGACCAAAAATCGTGATATTAAATAAAATTATCAGTTTCGTACGGTAGTTCCCACGCTAGCCCAGTGCGGATTGGGAACTTCACATACACCTTTGAATGTCTTCGCGGTACAGTAGACTTTTTAAACTTAGGTCAGCTAAACGTGGGACACATGTCGTTAGAAATTTCGCAATTTATACATTTTAAACTTAGGTCAGTTGAGATACGTCAAATATTAGTTATAGAAACGATATGGATCGGATATATCAGTGTCAACAAGTATCAAAAGTGACGATTCTTAAAAAAAAACGTCACTTTTGTCACTTGTTTGACACTGACATAGCCCATCCATACATGTCAAAAGTGACGTTTCTTTAAAAAAAGTCACTTTTGTCACTTGTTTGACACCGACATATCCCATCCATACAAGTGTCAAAAGTGACGTTTCTTAAAAACAAACGTCACTTTTCTTACTTGTTTGACCCTGACATATCCCATCCATACAAGTGTCAAGAGTGACGTTTCTTCAAAAACGTCACTTTTGTCACTTGTTTGACACTGACATAGCCCATCCATACATGTCAAAAGTGACGTTTCTTTAAAAACGTCACTTTTGTCACTTGTTTGACACTGACATAGCCCATCCATACATGTCAAAAGTGACGTTTCTTTAAAAAAAGTCACTTTTGTCACTTGTTTGACACCGACATATCCCATCCATACAAGTGTCAAAAGTGACGTTTCTTAAAAACAAACGTCACTTTTCTTACTTGTTTGACCCTGACATATCCCATCCATACAAGTGTCAAGAGTGACGTTTCTTCAAAAACGTCACTTTTGTCACTTGTTTGACACTGACATAGCCCATCCATACATGTCAAAAGTGACGTTTCTTTAAAAAAGTCACTTTTGTCACTTGTTTGACACCGATATATCCCATCCATACAAGTGTCAATAGTGGCGTTTCATAAAAAACGTCACTTTTGTCACTTGTTTGACACTGACATATCCCATCCATACAAGTGTCAAGAGTGACGTTTCTTCAAAAACGCCACTTTTGTCACTTGTTTGACACTGACATAGCCCATCCATACTTGTCAAAAGTGACGTTTCTTTACAAAAAAGTCACTTTTGTCACTTGTTTGACACTGACATATCCCATCCATACAAGTGTCAAGAGTGACGTTTCTTAAAAACACGTCACCTTTCTCACTTGTTTGACCCTGACATATCCCATCCATACAAGTGTCAAGTGACGTTTCTTCAAATAAAAACGTCACTTTTGACACTTGTATGGATGGGATATGTCAGTGTCAAACAAGTGACTAAAGTGACGTTTTTTTTTAGAAACGTCACTTGACACTTGTATGGATGGGATATGTCAGGGTCAAACAAGTGAGAAAGGTGACATTTGACAGTTCATGAACGACCAAAAATCGTGATGTTAAATAAAATTATCAGTTTCGTACGGTAGTCCCCACGCTAGCCCAATGCGGATTGGGGACTTCACATACACCTTTGAATTTCTTCGCGGTACGGTAGACTTTTTAAACTTAGGTCAGCTAAACGTGGGACACATGTCGTTACAAGTTTCGCAATTTATACATTTTAAACTTAGGTCAACTGGACGTAGGAAAAAAGGTCGTTAGTATTTTCGTGCACTAGCAGACATTTAATTGCTGGTGACTGTACGCGTACGCTCGTATAAAACGCTACTCTGTAACCGCCCTAAGATACCTTCATCCTATCCAATCCGTTGCTTTGCGGCCGTGCGGCCTTGAGGTATCGCCATCGCTTCCCCTCCCGCCCCGCGCCGATCATTTAAATAATTTAACGATAGCCATTTTTACAATTGTGACAAAAGCTCATTGTATTAATAGGAGATTCTTTGACGTTGTGATAACATTAATTACAGGCTGTATGGTGCATTAAAAAAATATACTGTAGAATTAATGCGCGTGGGGTAAAATACGTTATAATTGTTTAAAAAATAGTAAAAATAAAATCCCCTGGTTTTTTATTTTATTAGATTGAGTAGAATAATTGGCGTAACAATATAGTGGAAAATCACCAAGTGTTTAATTAATGTTGTATTGTAATTATTTATTTCAAACATTTTTATTGCTCGTGACGTATGCACCACTAAAAAAGTGGTGCATATTTTACTTACAGTGTAAAATATTTAGTTATGCCTTTTGAACAAAAAATCGCTACTGTAGAATTTGATGTTTACATCTTTTTAAAAACTAAATTTTAAAAATTTTTTTTTCCAAAAATCTCAATATATTTTTTAGAGATTACTTTACACATACATTCACAAAATAGTGTTCTATTATATTCCAAACACAAATATACTGTAGGATATAATGTGATGCTCTCGAACAATTTAAAGTTTAGTAACCGGCCTATCACGGCCCCTGGCTGTTTTGTATAGCGCGTTTCGCGAGTGAAGTGCGACTGTCGGACTTTGACTACAATTTCTGACTTTTGTGTTACTTAATTTAATGCAATGGGTCCCATATAGACATTTGTTCCTAAAAACAAACCCGATCGATTGATACCATAAATGAAAATTAGTCATGTAGCCTATTGAAGAGTACGGTGCAAAGTAGCAAAGAAAATTGTTAAATTTTAAATCTATTCTTTTTTATTTGACTTCAATTACAAACTCCATGATTGTTGATCGTGTCAGCGGAGAGTAATCATGATTGCTTGAATTAAATCACGGTTACGTGCCATTCTTTGTCGACCCCTGACACGCGAGGCTATGGAGGCAGCGGAGAAACTTGGACAGGCATTGACAACCTTTTTTATTTGGAACTTTCTATTATTTTTCTAGTAAAAAAAATATATTTCGAAACGATTTGAAAAAGATTCATCATTCTACTATAATTTGTATTTTTTTCAGGCAACTGGATATTTTTATACCTACCAGTTTTATTTATGATTTAAAAATAACTATTCTTCGGAAATAACAGTAGGTACGTATTATCTCAATTGCATTGTATTTTGCCCAAAGGGTGAGTTTAACAATACAGCGAGGAAATGCGGCCAGTGTCCTGGGGACTATGCCCCAGGTGACATTAGGATTCGTCTAAAATGTATGTAATACCTGTGTAAATATTGTAAATATATATTAAAAAATATATATTAAATTTAATTTCATATTATCTCAATGTATGAAGCAGTCCCTTTATATAGACACTATAAGCAAATGCAACGCATTTCCTAAACCGTTTCAGGTTGGATCTTGAAGGAAACATATACATATGTAATTAAAATTTTAAAGGCCCGCTTAGACGGTTTTCTTTAATTCAAGCATTAAAGAGGTGAAAATGAAGTTTATATTTTAACAGACTAAGTGCCGGTCGGGCTTTAAGTTAAAATATAGAAATAATATCATTTAACAATTTGTTACAAACTGAGGAAGATTTATTTATATGTTGTGTATGTGTGTTTCGAAGCATCATTCATTCATTCATTCATTCATATATAAGGAATAACAATATCATTAATTTGTTACCGAAACAATTGGTATACAAACATGAGAAACACATAATTTGCTATACTGTATCAGAACTAGGAACCAATAATTTCAAATTGGCCGCCTTTAGTCACCTAACCAATTTGCGCTTGTCACGTTTCGGGTATTGCCTTGATTAATTTAACTAAATGGCGAGGTCACGGTCAGGCCATTCAGTCGTTACCTGGTACACGTGATCTTAGGTAATTGAAAGGTTGTGATTGTGAAACCACCAATATTTTATCAATACCAATATTTAATTGACAATAAAAGTTTTACAGGCACGTTACAGTGAACCTCGCACTATAGTTCGTTTTTTTTAGCATTAGAAAGAACTTGAAAGAAGTTAAGCGATTTTGATATGTCTTTTAATTGAAAATCACTTTTTAAAAATCAATAACTATTACTTATGAAAGCAGAAGACTATAAAAGATCGTATTATATTCATAATTGTTACATACTCGTATTTACCGTAACTTATTTTTAAAATGTGTTTTTTAATTAAAAGACACACCAAGATTGTTTACCTTATTTCTAATGCTAAAAAAAACGAACTATAGTCATGGCCTGTATCGCGGGGGTCATGATCAGTCATATTTAATCAGAGAGGAAAGTTTAGTTGGTAAAAGTACCTATAGCTAAAATAAGAATCGGCCTAGTGCGAGTCGGACTCGCGCACGAAGGGTTCCGTACTATTACGCAAAAAACGGCAAAAAATCAAGTTTGTTGTATGGGAGCCCCACTTAAATATTTTATTTTATTCTGTAAACGGCAACGGAAATACATCTGCAAAAATTTCAACTGTTTAGCTATCACGGTTCATGAGATACAGCCCGGTGACAGACACAGACGGATGGTAAAGTCTAATAGGGTCCCGGTTTTACCCTTAGGGTACGGAACCCTTAAAATGTACTGTAATTCTCAACGAACCTTTTTTTACACAACTTTGGGAACAAATCAAATTATAATTAAAAAATATATATTTTAATTATTTTTTAGTCCAGATTGCTAAAGACGCCGGTTCGAATCCGGCCTTCACCACTGGAGAACTTCGTCACTTTTTCTTTAATATAGATGGTTAAGCAAATCTTGTCAGTAAAAAAAGGCGCAAAATTCAAATTTTCTATGGGACGATATCCCTTAGAGCCTACATTTTTCAAATTTGCCGCCTTTTTCTACTGACAAAGTCTGCTTGACCAAGTATATATGACATCTATTTCAGTTTAGAACCTTTTTTATTATTATTGTTTTTACACAGCGGTTTGCTATTTTTACACCAAATTTTCAAGCCAATAGCACGTGTTCCAAAGTTCCTCATTGAATAGGGTACTAGGTTGCCGACCCCTGCCTCGCGGTCACGAACCTGCAACCTCTTACTATTTAATGGGCCATAGGTATTATCTTTTACTTAAGTTTTATAATTATTTAATTATATAAGTCTTTGCTGTCCCTACTTCACACAGACAATCAAAATAATAATGAATGTTTTATAATTTTTCATCGAATAGCACAGTAGATAGTCCATCTTTGTCACCCAATAACCCAGTAGGGTAGGATATAGTCAGTACAGGCATGTTCAACCTTTTTTCTCAAAGAAAAAATTCATAGGCTAATTTACTAATTATAACTAGGAATATAAGCTTGAAACAAAATAAAAATAAGCCGTAATTTATAAACATACCCCACATTGCAGGGGCAATAATGCACCAGTGCTAATTATTAATTAAATAGCGGCTTAAATAGAAGAAATTTCTTAATCGTATATATAAGACAAGTGTGCCTCCTCCTCCAACGTTATTTGAAGCGTCAGCTGTTTCATTACCTACTTTTAAACCTTTATCATTTATTCTTACTGAAACTATAAATACCCAACATCTGACATTGATTCGAGTCACTCTAACAAAAGTTTAAAATTATACTATATATTTATTTAGTTCATATTTTTTTTTTTTTTTTTTGTTTTTTAATCTAAACTAACAACTAACAAGTAACCTACCCACCAAACTCGCCCCGCGCCCCTCCAGACGCAAAGGAGCCCATCACGCTCGCCGCGTTGCCACGCTGAACCGCGATGGACAACCTACATGGACAAGCTTGAAACTAAGTGTGTGGGATGTACTATATAGATTAGCCGGGGTTCAAATCCTACTCGCTCGTACAAATGAGTTTTTCGGAACTTATATACGAAATATCATTTGATATTTACCAGTCGCTTTTCGATGAAGGCAAACATCGTGAGGAAACCGGACTAATCCCAATAAAGGCCTAGTTTACCCTCTGGCTTGGAAGGTCACTTTCGTAAAAACTAGTGCCCATGCCAATTACTGGGATTAGTTGCCAAGCGGACCCCAGGCTCCCATGAGCCGTGGCAAAATGCCGGGACAACAGGAAGATGATGATGATAATGTATCTATGTAAATTACAATTACATATATCGAGACAATGATTCCAATGAATGAATTAGCTTCTCATACGGTCAAAGATGGCGTCCGCCGCCGCGCGTCGCCGTGCCTGGCACCGCGTTCGACTTGAACTAAACATGGGAATCAAATGCATATGTCAGTGTTATTGTACGGGTATTTTAAAATTAAAGGATGGCTCACGTTAGACCGGGCCGTGTCCGGGAGCTTCCGGCGCTTACTTTTCTATGACAGATACGTGATGCTTTCCGTAGAAAACGAAGCTAAGGAAGCTCCGGCCCGGACACGGGCCGGTCTAATGTGATCCTTAGAGATTTCATGACTGTTGCATAGTCAATTAGAAACAAACTATTATAGGTATATTACTCGTAGTATTGCTTGTAAGGTAGGTGAGGCTAATAAGGCCATCTTAATTCAAACTGAAATATTTTCAGAAATAATGAGGATATTATGAAAAACTCGCTCAATATAGATTTCTCATTTATTTAAGTTAATTCATATCATAGTTTGTCAAAGGACTGTCTCATTTCAAACATAAACAGAGAGAATCATACTATTTTCGACTTACACAAGTAGTAGCACCCAAAAGAAAAGGATGAGTATAGTTTTCCTGGTTTTACTGACTGACAAATTGGTCTGACCAACTATATTCTCACAATAGGTAATTATAAAAATATATTGGTACTCTTGGCAAATTCGTGTTTTTAAAACATACTGTTTTGGGCCTTATTAAACACGAGGTGGACAATAAGGCCCACAAAAAATTAATATTATGAAGTGTTGGACGAGTAATACTGATGCAACTGTTATTTTTGAATGCTGGGCCTTACTACCCACCGGGCCTTATACGCCTCACCTACCTTATCTAAATCGCTTAGGACAATGAATGGATCAGGCCCCGTAGATAACATGCCAATCGCTAACGCTACGTAGCGAACGAAACGCAACTGTCACTGTCACACTAATATGGAAGTGATAGAGAGACAGAAAGCGATTCTCGCTTCTCTCACGTCGGTCAAAGATTGCGTCCGCTACCGTGCCACAGAATAAGTAATAATAGTATTATCATACAGAACGGACACGCACCGCCCCGCCCCGATTCGGATTACCTCGCCCGCGACAGGCCGCGACATGAATGTGTGCGTAAGTCGCTCTACTGAGATTCCGTCAGGATTCCGTCAGAAACTCAATGACGCGTGTACAGACGTGCCGCGCACACATATAAACGCAAATCATTTTTGATGTATGGCGTGTCCGCCCTGTGACCGTGCCACGGTGCCAGGCACCGCGCTCACCGGTCGCCGGCAATGTCGGCATACTCGACGTAAGCATGGGAATGGCTAACATTAGTGACGTCAGTGTTATTGTATGCGACTGTAGGATTAAAACACAAAAAAAGTTATCAAGTTACATTTATACACATATCTAAGAAAGGTACAGACATTACCTGCAATAATATGTTACTCTTCGAAGGCCGCTAAAATATGTGACACGCTCTTATGGCCCTACAAATAAGATCGTGTCAGATATTTTTGCGGCCTTCGAAGAGTAACATATTATTGCAGGTGACTGTACCTCGAGAAAACCTGTGTTAAGTAATTATTTAATATCTGGGAGACCGAGCTTTGCTCGGAAAACATATAAAAACCCGAAAATGCGCGTTCTCCCAGAGACAAGACGTAGCTAGATCGATTTTTCGTGCCCGAAGTTTAGTGCTCAGATGTTGTATAAATAATAAAAATCAGCTGTCTTCTGTCCGTACTCAGCTCTGTTCCATTTAAACTCGCAAACATGAAACATACGTATGATTCAGACTCGTCACAAAGGAAAAACATCGCAATTGAAATAAACGGCCTATCTCCGAGCGAGGAGGAAATATAATTTCCACCTAAAACGTATTGGGCTAACTGAATGGTCCAAAAAAGGCTGCATATACTTATACACACTGTTACGGGGAAAATATTCACTTTTATAGCCATATAGGAAGTTTATATGGATCTCAAAAGTACGTAACTCCGTGATTTAGGCAAATAAAAGTTACATTTAGCCACAGAATATTATGTAACTAATGTTATTTACTCACAAACCTGTCCGTTGTTTTGCGATTATCAATGGAACTATTCTGAACCATATCAAGAATAAATACCATAGATGTGGGTTCTCATACCATCGCAATCATACTATAATGGATCTATTAACCTTTTTGCTGCGCGTACTGATACTAGGTAAGTACTTCTAAGAAAATTATTTTCCGGATCCGGAAAACATGTATTATCTGTTGATAATCCTAAATAAAGAAAATAAAACAAATCCACGTTAAACCGTCAAACACGGCAGTGTGTACGACAACAACACAGGCCGGCAATGAACTCAATCCGTCACAACCAATTGTATGGAGTGTCCCACTTATACAAACACGTTTTTACATTCAGCGGTTTGGGGATTTTATAATAATTATAATACTAACTGGTGTACGAGTATGAATGGGAACGGTACGGTTTTATAATGTTTACGATATATTTTGTGTTTGTACAAACAATATGTGGAATGTAACACTAAGGGACTTAAAAGGAAAATTAAAAACTAAACATAAAAATATACTATAAATAGAAAATCTGACCCAAATCGCCGAAAGCGTGTCCAGAAGGCTGGCAGCATTGCCACGTATGGCAATGCTGATCCGCTGTGCTAGATATGACCTATGACCCAGCCCTCTGGTCATATGTCAATTGCACTAGCCTGCGGCTACATTCATTAAAAACCCCGTGGGCTCTTTCTCCCCAAGGCCCCCTGGTCTCAACCCCAAACGGCTCAAATATGCAACCGATATTATTTCGGGAGAACGTGGGTACTGAAATACTGATATTATTTCTTGATTGTCACATGAAACAAATGTTATAATCAAAACCAATTCATGATATCAAATCTAAACTTCAATTTTCGTTCAATATGTAGATAGATTTATTAATGTGCGTGAAAATAATGTAAAGGAACTGAAGATACGAGTAGGTATCTACTATCTCAATTTGCACTTTGATGTACACAATGTCTGCTAAAGCTAACATAGAATCATTATTTTTATGTTAGTGTTAGTTTTAGGCTAAAACTGCTAAAACGTTTAGCAGACGTAAGCTTGAATGAATTAAAAAAACTGTTGGGATTAAACCTTCGTTTCAAACGGTATTAGTTCATTACAAAATATTCCCTTTCCTTTTGGTCCCTTTGTCTTTACTAAATATATAACAGCTATTTCAGTTCGTGAAACCTAGAGCGTTTAATGAACAGTTCTTAACCTCATTAACCTAAGTACAAAATTATAATTAAATTTCTAAACTAGGTGACTAACTTCAAGAAAATATTTTCGCATTAATTGCGCTCGTTCCAACGAAAGTGTTTATTGTAAATTACTTTAATCTAATTGCATCCTTGTTCTTCGCTAATAAGTTTACGAACGTGACTTTGTATATACTTAAAACTGTTTAAGTTTAATAATATAATTCATACAAATAGCTACTTTATTTCTAAGCTTTAAGATGCAAATTTTATAGTGGCGGAAAGTTAGCGATCTACTGAAACTTCAACTACACTTTCACGTTTTAGACTGAGATTGTGGCTTAGTTTATTTCTTCCTGAGTTTAATTACCTAATATTTAACTAACAATAAAGTATAGCCATAAAGAACAGAGAAAAAAGAATCAAAACATAATTATTTATTCTGCGGTAAGGTCAACACAGATAAGTGTGGTTGCAGACATGTTTACACGCCGATTAGTGTTTATTGCAAGTTCATAAATTTGTTAGATTTAACACATCTGTATTTAAATCATAACACATTTGTATTTAAAACAGGTAGGTATTTAATATTATTGATCTCTTAACACAGAAAGAAGAACTAGGTTAAAAACATGCACATCAATCTATTTTGCTTATGCTCACTCGTTATTCTTGTATGGTATTCTACTCTGGGTTGTTAATATTAACTATCTCTGTTTGTTTTATCGTGCTCTAATGCAATGCAAATGCAAACAATCCTAAAAATTTTAAAGTTTAAATTAAACCAGTGTAGAGTAAAAAAGAAAAAAAACTGTATTTATTTTATAATTCATAAATAAAATGTATACTACATATTTTTAAGTCTGCTGAGGTTATAGTTCATATTTTGTACAGCTTTGTGGGCAAATTCAGCTTCACTAGATTAAAATGGAAAAGTTACATAGAATATAACTGTGAGTTATATTTTTTGCTTCGTCATGTCGAAACATGCATTGTTATTTAAAAAAAAAACAGAATTATGCTGAAAATCTATTGTTATACGCGAGTCGTGAGAGTGTCAAAGAATTAAACAGCGGTATTTTTAAAAGGTCTTACTTTCGTTACAAGTGAGCTTAAATAAGTCTTAACGGCACAGTAAATATGGTTTATATTAAATCGGGCGCCAAAATGAAATTATGCAGTTTTGTAGAATATATTCGTACTAGCTTTTGCCCGCAGCTTCGCACGCGCAGGAGTTTTTTTAATTTTGTTTTTTTTTTTTTTTATGAATTTTGAAAAATCCTTTCTTAGCGGACCCCTAGACCTTATAAGGAACCTACTTGCCAAATTTGGACTTTCTAGTCCCAGCGGTTTGGGCTGTGCGTTGATTTAAGTCAGTCAGTCAGGTCTTTCACGTTTATATATATAGATTTGTATTAATGCAACTAGAAACCAGACGGGATGTATTTAATTTATTTAATTGTAGCTGCCGAGTAAATCAGTTGGTTCCTAAGTAAATTAAAATTTAATGAATAACGAGTAACTAATAGGTGGTTCTTCTTCCTACAAATAATTATTAGTTTTAAAGTTTAAAGTCAGAAGGATTTTAATCCAGTAAATTTGTCGAATTTGTATGAAAATGATATATAACTTGCCCTAGTTCCTAAGAGTAGGAAGAAATACAGCATATATCAGGGATCGGAACCGGTTTTTTGCAAAAACTTAGAAATAACCATATTTTTCGAAATATTTTATACTCGAAATGTAGGACTCAGTTGTGTTTTTAGGTTACGACTTCGTATTATTAGATTGCCCAATTAGAAATGAAGTAATTAGCAAAGAACGAAAAAATACCGTTTCCGTTCCCATACAAAAAATACCGGTATCCGATCCCTGGCATATATATTGGACCTGGGGATCCAACCCTTTCCCCTCCCTTTTTGGGGGGTAGGCACGGTACGATCTCGTGGCTACCGGACCAAATTAGCTTTGTTTGACCTTAGGAACAATCGTGCCAAGCGGCATCGCCTGAGTCAAAAGTGCATACTCACAGCACTCGTTTAGCCTACGAATTCAATTAAAAAAAAAAAAATTGTTGAAAGGCATTTTTACCTCTGAAACTATTCAATCTACAGAGATAATTCTAGTGTCGTATTGTAGCAAATTTAGTGTTCTTTAAAAGCGCCCTGAAACGTTACTATCAAAAACTAGTCTTTTAGGGTTTAATCGCCCAAATCTAAGAAAAAAACCGAAATTTTCGCGGCTTTTTCGATTTTTGACAAAGCTAGTTGCGTTCGGCGCTCGAGGTCTCAAACTTGGATCATTAATTGGGCCAATGTCATAAATAAGTCTGCAAAAAATCAGAACTTGGAACAGGATTTGACGCAAACGCTAAATGTGTAAATTTACTGAATAATTTCTTAAATGTGTCGTAAATGTCCTTAGGTTTTAGCTCTACGTCTAGAGTACTTTATCTGTCTAGCCTACCTTACCAGAAGGCCAATTTGAACGTACATTTTGACATCAAATTGATGTCTAAAATATATAAATAAAAATTTAATAGTTATCATTTGCGCGTTAATTTCCCTCGTACTTGTCCGTAAATGTATTGGCGCGAGTGAGAGAGACGCGCGGGGCGAACGATAACAAAATGATTTAGATATCATTTTGATGTCAAAATGTATGTTTGAATTGGTCTCCAGTATCTTTAAGTGGAGTCACAAAATATCCAATAAACCAGTAAATTCAGCTTGAGTATGACAGGTTGTCTCGCGTGATAATTAAATGCTCAATAACCGAGAAGTTGCCTCGCCTTGTCTAAGTTAACGACTTTCGCAGACTATGTTCACAGATATGCCATTTTGTGTTAAAAACGCTGAAATTATGAGAACTAAAAAAATGCCTTGATCACACCTAACAAACGAGTACAGTCGCGAGACAACTGAATGTGTCAAATCTGGGGGCACGGCAGCGCCCCCGCCAAGTCGAGCTAAACAAAGAGGCACGGCCGTACCATCCTTTTCTCGAAGCCATTCAGGCCATTTTCAACGTTCTGTAATTTTGTGAGAGCTATTACTGTTTACTTAGACACAATATTGAATGTTGTGGCCAGTCACTCACCAGTCAGTTCGTCCAATGAAGACGTGCGTGGACGTTTAACTTATAATTAATCGCAAAGAAATCTATATATATATAAACGTGAAAGACCTGACTGACTGACTTAAATCAACGCGCAGCTCAAACCGCTGGGACTAGAAAGTCCAAAATTGGCAAGTAGGTTCCATATAAGGTCTAGGGGTCCACTAAGAAAGGATTTTTCAAAATTCATCCCCTAAAGGGGTGACATTTAAAAAAAATCTCCTGCGCGTGCGAAGCTGCGGGCAAAAGCTAGTATAAAATATACTAAGTCTCTTCTAGAAGAAGATTTAATAATAGGCGTTGGGGAGAAGGGTCGTATTTGGACGAGACCATTGAGATTAATAACAAGACCTGGGGGCCGTTTCTCAAAAGCTTGTAACTTGTAATACAAGCGGATGTCACTCTTGTTAGAAAGGGTTCCATTTGTATTACAAGTTATAAGATTTTGAGAAACGGGCCCCGGATCTTGGTTCTAAGAGTAATGTTATAAGGGAATTGCAATCCGCTCTTGTTAGTTACACAGACGGTCTTCAGCTAAATAACGTTATTTTATTTGATGACATTTGAATAATGTTAACTTGTTTGTTTCAGGTATGGCGCAACTTCTAACATCGCTGTACTCATCTGGATTTACCACGATTTTTGTAATGCATATTGGTAAGTATAAGTAGGTATTTCCCTTCGTTATTTGAGTTTTTAGTTTTTATGTATGTATGTATATACTTTATTGCACATGGAAATAAAAACACGAGAAACATAGTTACAGAGTAAATTAAATACAACAAAGGCGAACTTATCCCTGTATGGGATCTCTTCCAGTTAACCTTTGAGGAAACGAATAAAACAAAACAGAAGTAACGATGAATGACAAACAAAAACAATAGTGCTATGAGATCCGGGTATTTTTTTGCATTGTACACTAATAATTTTTATATTTTGTTGTATGGTATCTGAAACAAATCCAACTATTAACATGGATAAAATATATTCGAAAAAACCATTGTTTTTTCGTAAACATTGTGAATTTTTGCCTAAAATATGTGTCAAAAATTCAATGGCTCGCTTAACTATACTTAAATAAAATATAGCAATCTAATAATTAAACGTGCTTTCAGTAGTTACTACACTTCAGTACACTTCAACGCAATTAGTCGGTAATCAAATTAACTCAAAATGTGTTTAAAACAATCGAGTAGCGTAATATTAATAAGAGATAATGGAAACACAGCGTTTATACCGAATTATCCAATTTTGCTTAATGGCGAACGCAGAGGTGTTAATATAATGGCTGTGATATTGCAGACGTTTAATTTTAATGCAGCGAAGGGCGAATTTTGAGCTTTTTAACCGCACGTTATGCCACATACATGTATATTATCACCACGATTATTTATTAACGCAGTGCGCAATAACTTTGATCTTTGTAGAATCAGCATGTGAGTCGCTGTTTAACATTGAAATTTTCATTCAATAATAATGAATGATGAGTGGAGTTTCCTGTGGGTCAACGTTAATTGGAATTCAGTGGAGATCTCACAAATGGCACACGTAAATATTGAAATCTCATATACCCTGTTTGAAAGCATACTTAAACTAAAAGTAGATAAATTTTTATTCCAAACGCAAGTACCTTAAGTTGAGCGTTTTTTTACAAACCGTCTGTGCTGTTATAAGCTGTGTAGTCGCAAAACATTTACTTATCTCCGAGTCCCAGGCGCTGTTCGACGGTGCACTGTTGATTCAATATAATTAGCGTCATATAGAAGCGTCTTGTAGGTCAACGCTCATTGGAATCTAGAGCAAACTCAAACGCCGCTCGGCTAACTACCGCCTACATCGAAATTTAAAAAATATCTTCAGTAAAACCTAGAAAATACGTGACGGTTTCGTGCGACAACATTTTAGATTGGCATCTGTAACTTGTTTTAATCAATGTTCACGGTAACTCAAGATAGGTTAATAGGCGTTCCAAAATTGAAGCGCTGACCTTGTGACAAATTGTACAAGTTGCCTTTAGTCGCGGCTGGACAAGCGAGAAATGTGCACGTGCTAACGAGCTCCCGCAAACCGAAAGAGAAAGAGACGAGCTTATGATTAACAACGATTGTGACAAAGATGGGTGGAATGAGAAAATTAATCAAAAATAACAGATTTCTTCGCAGAAATAAATATGGAAGTATTTTTTGTGCTCCTCAAGTATGAGTATAACCTATCTATGGTTATATAATATCATTGGGTTATGATGCGTGTTGTTGGCATGGTCCCTTCAGAATCTTCTTAATAGTGTTGAGTCGCTCACTCGTGAGGCACCTCATTTGTACCACTCATTTTGTCAATTTGTCGCAGTACTTCGTACCGCAAAAATGTCTTACTTCACTCCTCTATTCATTTTACTTGATTCTAAAATTATCTTTCTCCTAAAAGTTCTATTCTTAACCTCCAGAATTGCACTCCAATTAAATGTTACTATTTATTTATTTATAAAGGAAGTGATGAATACATAAATATGTATATACATTAAATATTTTTGTCGCCGTTGGAATTAATGGAATAGTCGACGCTGAAAATATGCTAGTACCTCACCTCATTTGAAGTAAGACATTGTAACACCTCATTTTATAAAATGAGGTACTCATACAAACTCATTTTAAATTGATGTCCTACCCATCACTACTTCTTAAGACGACAACAGTGGAGGAACTGCGAAATCATCTTTTCATACAAACGTAGTCCTCATTGAGCTTTCACCTTGGATCAAAAGTAGCCCAAATTTGACCAAATGATCACATCATTTCTGGACGAGCCTTCAGAGATGCGAAGGAAAACATTTTTTTTTACACTTTATACAGTAGTACATATTAAAAGGAGGCTATTCTAGAAGTTTTAAAGAAAACATAATGCTAATAAGTTATATTTTCCACATGTAGAATACTTTAAAACATATAAGCCTCATTTGTCTCTAATACTCAAAAATAGGCAATCTAGTACTTAGGTACTTACGACTTGTATTTAAAAGATTTTCTAAACATGTCAGTAGTGTTAACACATATCCTTATAAGAGGTTGAATATTAATCATACATCTGTGCAAATATAAAATCTAATATAATATAATCATGCTGATCAAATATAATGTTGTTAAATATGATGTATATGTCAAGTAATTAATTAATTATTAATTAAGACGAAATTACTGGCAAATAGGGGTCAAAATATGCAAAAGGGCTAAAATAACTATCCAGTCTGAAAATAGGTATTCGCTGAATTATTCTACATATTATTATAAACTAAGTACTTTTAGGTACAGTCAGAAGCAATCTCTGCTTTAGCGGGCAAAGTATTTAAAATGATCTGAAAACATTTTTATTTATTAGATAATAAGAACGTGAGTAGATCTTTTTGATCACCTCACCCCCTTAGCCAAATCCGTTGCTATACCTACCTTTTAAATACACATCAGAGTTTAGAAATCTTTTTAAACGAATAATATCAAACTATTATTTTTAAACCTTGCTTTGAATACTCAGAACAAAATCTCAAATACATTTTCAAACCCAATAATAGGCTTTATTCCAAAACACAAAAACCCCATTCGCAAATAAACCCCGAACATTTTACAAGGGAGGTAAATTTTTTTCTCACTCCATTACAATTTTAAGGTCCAAATGGGACAAAGGAAATCCTTCATTTCCGTCGTCGATTGAGGTCCGAATTGTGATATTAAAAAGCGATCGTCCCAAATTAGTAGCGCACCTGAATTGAACACGGCTCGGTGGTCAAAGGCTGGGGCTTGGAATCAGTGTTAGCGAAAGCGGGACTGGTTATATGGTACATGTTTCTTAGCGCAAAGGTCTGTAAACGGACCCCCGGAGCCCTAAAGCAGAGCCTCTGTTGGGTATCCGCGAGGATACTTGTAATAATAAGAAAAAAAACAGCTCTTGTATAGGTATGTCAGGACCACATTTTTTTAATTTAGGGCCCCGTCAAATATTTCGCTTTCCAAATAGGTTCCGTCACCGATAAAGTTTGAGAATCGCCAAGTACTGTAAAGGCTTCGTCACACAGGCGCGTTTTCCGGGCGCGGCGTGAACGGGGTGCGCCGCTTTTACATACAAAACGCTCACGCCCCGCTAACGCCGCGCCCGGAAAACGCGCCTGTGTGCCGAGCCTTAAGAAATTTAGTATTAGATTCTGCCCCTACCTTTTAAAAACATATAAGGTAAACTTGCGTTTTTATAATATGAGATGTTGTTGTTGTTTTTGTTGTCCTATATAAGGCACCACACGGGTTCAAGTTCAGGGGGCCTTCACAACCTTCCCAATCTTCAGCGATCATTCTGGCCTCGCTCCACTTCAGTCCGAGTCCGAATGCACAGGACACCCGGAGCCATGGCTTCCGTCCGATGGTTTCCGACCGAATGTGATGGTTTTATTCCTTAGGTAGGTATACCTTAATTAATTTTGTATTAAGCAGAAACGTCTGCGAACGATGCTATTATATGGTGGAAATATTGTACCTTTTGTTGCAGTACATCTTTTGTATTGTATTTTTGATATGTTTATATGACTGTTTGGTTTCCTAAAAAAAAAAAGAAATATTTACTGAATTGGGTACGGTCTTGGTAGCTCCGATGGAAGAGCACTGTACTAGTGATCCAGTGGTCGTGGGTTCAAGTCCCACCCAAGACAGTGAATTTTTCCACTTTTAATTTGTTTCAAAGCTTAGGTATACCTTGGCGGAGAAATACTCCACAGGACTTTGTTTCGTACAGTTCTTGGCCAGAAAACGCGATGGATATCGACCTCAAAGACTTGTTCAAGTATACTTGAAGTTTGTTCGTTAAGCCCTTAGGACAGCGCTGCGGTCGGCAACCTGCGGCCCGTGAACCTGTCACTTGCGGCCCGCGAGCCTCCCTGGCTATTTTGTATGTGATATTGACAAACGACAATGTCTGATAAAGTCATAAATACGTATTAACAAAGTACGGCCCGCGTCAACTTCGTTAACTACTATGTGGCCCTTGGCTGCTAAAAGGTTGGATATAGACATTTCGCTCGTAATCTCCGCTGTCACTCGCCCCCACCCGAATTCCCCAGAGCATTGGGCTGTATAACGTTTACTTTCAGTCCCTTCCCGACCTTCCTGAGATTACTTTTTACATCATTCCTGTGCTTTAATACATTATTGATAAGTTATGAAACTTGGCATGCAGGGATATTGTGTTTTCGCCTGTGTGATCCGACTGAAGGGTTGGATATTAGTGTTTTGTGAAAAGCCTGGGCCCAATGCTCGTGTAAGGTATTATTTATTTAACTCATCTTATGTCAAAACTAGTCTGTGGTCTGAACTCTTTGAGGTAACAGGCTCTCTCTTCTAATAATTTAATGAGTAGGAGTGAGTTTTATTCAGTGGGTCGAAAACTCAATGAGCATAATATGGGTTAAAGGTATTGTGCTCAACATGGTGATGCCCGTTATAAATTTCCTTTTCGTTTTGTAAATGTGGAATACGAATTGTTATGAGACACATACATTATGTATATTTTTTATGCCAATTCATTAAAATATTTTTACATAATACACATCAAATCATCTTCTGGTCATCTTCATCTTGTGCCGCTTTTTAGAAATCTATGTATATTCTTTAGCCGTAATACTAACGTACGTACGCATACGTCCAAATAAGGCTTAGCGGATAAGGGATTCGAATCAGCAGTATGCGGTTAAATGCTCTATCCTCCTAAGGCCCAAGGTCCTACTTATAGTACTTCTTCAGTTCGATGAAATTTAAACCATATTCAATGAGAACAGAGTTGCATTTCCTTTGTTTCGTTAAATTTTCAAACAAATATAAATCAACTCTATTCCCTGCACTATAGGTTCAAATATCAGTGGCAAATTTTGGGATTTGCATTTGTATGGCTATGGAAGCTATGGAAAAGCGGAGTTGGAGCCAAAATTATGCTTGTATTTTGCAATTGCATTGCTTGCTTGGAATCTTTTTAAAATTTGGGGTATAATTAGTTCCCCAAGTAAGTCACGCGGGTAGCGGGTAACAATGTTGAAATCATTAAGTATTAGGAATTCTGAAATTAATAAGTGCATTGTAAAATCACTATCACTACATAGTATAAAACAAAGTCGCTTCCCGCTGTCTGTCTGTCCCTATGTATGCTTAGATCTATAAAACTAACGCAACGGATTTTGTTGCGGTTTTTTTAATAGATAGAGAAATGCAATAGGAAGGTTTATGTATAATTTGTTACTACCTACGTTGTATCTGAAGAAGTCTTGTTGAGTTTTAAAGGTTCGACTCCAAGGACTCAAGCCTTTTTCAGCGCAGTATAAACTTTGAATCGGCGTAGAAGGCAAATAAGTAAACAAAAGTAGACCTTATGCAATTGAAATATGGTTTATAGGTGGTTACTTATTTTCTTATTATTTTATAATCTGTGCATTAATTTATACCTTATTGTAATTGTAATAAGGTTTACAAATGGTTACTCGTTACTCCTGCGCAGTTAGTACACGTGTCATGTATATTAATAATTTGATGCGACATGTGACAGCTTATGGGTTTTCCCGCTCATATTTAATTAGATAAATAATTACAAATAATAATGAATAGATTGCAAGAAACTCCATTGATATCTATTCATCCTAATCCTAAGCTTGAATACCTACCCCTACTGTAGTCCAATGAGAGGGCTATTTACTGATATGAAAAAATCTATTTCTTATTTTGCCCTAAAGGGGCGGATGGGAGATTCCCGGTCCGGCCGGAAACCGGACCGGATAATTTGCACTGAGCCCCAAAGCTGAATGAGATAGAATCTTTTGATATAGCGTGCTTACAGTGTAATATGATCTCTTTAATTGACTTTTGATTAGGTTCTTTAGTTCAATTATTAGGTTCTTTAGTTCTTTAGTTTCAGCGTCGGTGGCCTAGCGGTAAGAGCGTGCGACTTTCAATCCGGAGGTCGCGGGTTCAAACCCCGGCTCGTACCAATGAGTTTTTCGGAACTTATGTACGAAACATCATTTGATATTTACCAGTCGCTTTTCGGTGAAGGAAAACATCGTGAGGAAACCGGACTAATCCTAACAAGGTCTAGTTTCTCCTCTGGGAAGGTCAGATGGCAGTCACTTTTGTAAAAACGAGTGCCAAGTTGCCAACGCCAATTCTCAGGATTAGTTACCAAGCGGAACCCAGGCTCATCCCATGCGAGCCGTGGCAATTAGTCGGGATAACGCGAGGAAGATGACCTACTTTTAAACATTGTCTTACTCGTATTTAATGCGGAGATTAGGAACAGAAGTTTAGACATTACTTACGTTATTTTGAGAATTTGACATTTGTTGGGACGTCAGTCTTTCCGTGACCACAGCTGGTGCAACTCAGCTGAAACGGAATTAAAGGTAAAAACAATGAAATTATATCGCGGTAGACCCGTTTGTGTAATTAAATATATGTACAAAACGCGAGAGTTTAAAGTGTTATACAGAAGTTTTCTTTTGTTTTCTGCGTATTTAGGTATAACTTTATGACATTGCTTGGGTTTTGTATAAATAGTGGGTTAGGTACGCGTTTATTTAACTTGGTAAGCGATGTATACGCACTAGAACAGTACGGCTACCATCAGTTTGACACTGACATACACGCCGTCGAGAACGTAATTTACTTTCTATACATCTCGCTCGTTATTAGTGCTAACGAGATGTATAGAAAGTAAATTACGTTCTCGATAGCGTAAATGTCAGTTTTGACACTGTCAGTGACTCATGGTATGAACGGAGCGAAACAATTTTTGGCCGCATGAAAATTTTAGTCTTTGTGTATCAAAATCGCATCGTAGGTACGCGTTTATTTAACTTGGTAAGCGATGTATACGCACTAGAATAGTACGGCTACCATCAGTTTGACACTGACATACACGCCGTCGAGAACGTAATTTACTTTCTATACATCTCGCTCGTTATTAGTGCTAACGAGATGTATAGAAAGTAAATTACGTTCTCGATAGCGTAAATGTCAGTTTTGACACTGTCAGTGACTCATGGTATGAACGGAGCGAAACAATTTTTGGCCGCATGAAAATTTTAGTCTTTGTGTATCAAAATCGCATAATATAAGGTCCAAAATGTTAGTAATTAATCACACCTTGAAAAATCTTTTCACAGTGCATCTCATTAAAATAATCTACCTAAAAGTTAATCTCTTGATTTACTATACAAGCCTAGATGTAAACGTTGCATAAACGCTCTCAGTTGCCTAGCCAAGAACCCAGTAAACCTAAAAATCTCATCATATTTATATTTCATCTCGGCTAAAAATCTCATCATACAAAATTGACCGCGCTCCAGCGTCGAATAAAAATGTTTCAAATGTTTATCTCGTTAGCAAAATGTATGGAGCTGGGATATTATGAGAGTTGCCTAGTTGAAAAAGTTACTTACGCCTTTATATTTTTGACAGTTGCCAGGTCTACATTACACTAATGAAGATTATTTTTGGAGCAAAGATGACTTTTTATGATATTCAAGTAATGATAATGCGATATAGCGTGCATGAACTGTATAGGGGGCAGCACAGGAGCCCCTTGTATATTGACACAAATTGTAAATGTCAAGGCCACACGATGGCAGCACCTACAACGCCCGAGGGACTGTAGGGGGCAGCACCTTCTTTGGCGTCAAGTTAAAGTCAAGTTTAAGGTTCAGGCCACAAGATGGCATACCCTCCAACGCGTATGGTCCCTATTAACGATAAGAGGCCGTATTTATAAGTCACTGTCGCGCCTTGACATAAGCGAATATGGTTTCTCAACTAATAATTTTAGAAATAATCCATTAGTTGATCATTCATTCATAATATCTAAGTTTTATCTTAATTAGGTACCTAGTCGTATCTAGACAGTTGTGACATTCAAGTAGAAAACCATTAGAGATTCGCTTTTTGGATGAATTATTAATTTTTTAGGGTTCCGTACCCAAAGGGTAAAAACGGGACCCTATTACTAAGACTCCGCTGTCCGTCCGTCCGTCCGTCCGTCCGTCCGTCCGTCCGTCCGTCCGTCCGTCCGTCCGTCCGTCCGTCCGTCCGTCCGTCCGTCCGTCTGTCACCAGGCTGTATCTCACGAACCGTGATAGCTAGACAGTTGAAATTTTCACAGATGATGTATTTCTGTTGCCGCTATAACAACAAATACTAAAAGCAGAATAAAATAAAGATTTAAGTGGGGCTCCCATACAACAAACGTGATTTTTGACCGAAGTTAAGCAACGTCGGGCGGGGTCAGTACTTGGATGGGTGACCGTTTTTTTGCTTGTTTAGCACTGACAACTGACATATCGAAGGTTTTCATAGCTCAAAAGCGCTGCATAAGAGCGATATTCGGATTAAAGCCTTTAGACTCATGTAGACCTATATTTAAACAACACAGGATTGTAACGCTCACATGTTTATATTATCATGCCGCGATCAGAAAGGGATTAGAAATAACAGATCCATACACTTACGTCAAAATCAATATGGATTGACAGCTATCTCAATCCCTTTCTAATCGCGATTCAGTAATACATTCTGGAGGAATGCACTTTTTAAAAAAAACACATGGACCTGTTTCTGATTAAAGACAATAATAATAAGCGAACAATTACACAAAAACCTTTGAACATGCCAGTAGCAAATTTGAGCCTATTTAAAAATAATTCCTATTATATGCAAGCTTTTTCTTGATGGTGCGGAACCCTCCGTGCGCGAGTCCGACTCGCACTTGGCCGGTTTTTTTTTTAAACACGTAAAACAAGTATACGTCCCGCCTGTAGGTAGCCGGTCACCGTATAGCCTCTTGACACCAGCAGCTACTGAGATGTCAAATGCGCAATGCCGACGCATTAGAAACCTGTACCTACCTACCTATCTATCTATCTATCTAATACCTTTAAACGAGCAATTCTTGTTTATATATATATATATATATATATATTTCGGGGATCTCGGAAACGGCTCTAACAATTTCGATGAAATTTGCTGTATGGGGGTTTTCGGGGGCGAAAAATCGATCTAGCTAGGTCTTATCTCTGGGAAAACGTGCATTTTCGAGTTTTTATATGTTTTCCGAGCGAAGCTCGGTCACTATAATAAGAGAAGAGTTAATGTAAGCAAAATTCTAGTTAAGTGGATTGTTTAATAAAGTGGGTGGAGTGTTTGGATGTCGTTTAAAGGATGACTCACACTAAACCGGGCCGGGGCCGGGACGGAGCTTTCGGCGTTTCGTTTTCTGTGGAAAGTACAACGTGCTCACCGATCAGCCGTCATAGAACCGACCCGACCGAACCCAATGATATTATATAACCATAGATAGTTTATACTCATACTTGAGGAGCACAAAAAATACTTCCATATTTATTTCTGTGCCTACGAAGAAATCTGTTATTTTTGATTAATTTTCTCATTCCATCCATCTTTGTAACACTCGTTGTTAAACATAAGGTCGTCTTTTTCTCTTTCGGTGTGCGGGAGCTCGTTAGCACGTGCACATTTATCGCTTGTCCAGCCGCGTCTAAAGGCAACTTGTCCAATTTGTCACAAGGTAAGCGCTTCAATTTTGGAACGCCTCTATCCTATCTTGAGTTATAAATCATTGACCGAACCGACCGAACCGACCGTTTGACAACCGGTCTGGCCTAGTGGGTAGTGACCCTGCCTGTGAAGCCGTGGTTCTGGGTTCGAATCCCAGTAAGGGCATTTATTTGTGTGATGAGCATATTTGTTCCTAAGTCATGGTTGTTTTCTATGTATTTAAGTATTTGTATATTATATCTATCGTTGTCTGAGTACCCACAACACAAGCTTTCTTGAGCTTACCGTGGGGCTTAGTCAATTTGTGTAAAAAAAAATGTCCATTAATATTTATTTATTTTATTTTATAGAAAATGTCATGTCGGACGCCTGGGCCCAGGCTCGGCCCGGTCTAGCGTGAGTCATCCTTTATCCAACATTTCTCTAGCCCTCGCATTTATTCCACTAATGGACTCCCAGGGGCTCTACAATTAAACTTTATTTTACATTTTCCTGTGAGAAATGTTATTATTTTAAGTATGAACTCTTTTACTCGGACGGTTAAGGAAAAGACGTCTTATTTCACTTGAAATGTGATGTTGCAAAGTTGTTATTGTTTAATTAAAGTGGGAGCTAGGGAATTCATTATCTAATGAATTATACGTAAAACGGGGTGGCTTTAGGGAATTTTGGGGATAATTTGATAGTTTTAAAACTGCCACTAAATTAGCATTATTCCTTATTTTCACGAACTGTTCACCTACTCAAAATTCCGAATAAAAATATGTTACGGCTGAAAAACTGAAATATCGCAGTCGCCCCTGCATTTCATAGTCACCCCGGTTTACCGTACATATTTACTATAACCCGTTTTACGCTACAAAACAAAAGGATATATACGAGTATGTACCTATAAGATCTAGAATGTTGATCATCAATATCAATCACCAGTTTTTAATGTATAAGCTTGTTAATACCTGATTCTAAAGATATTTGTTCTTTATATCCTGCCACCCTTAGGGCCACCCCACATCTAGCGTCTTTCGAGCGTCGGCGTCTCGTCGGCGTCTATAATTCTATGGCCCTGCTCGACGCAACGTCGACGCGACGTCGACGCAACTGCGCAGCGACGTCATTTTCCATAGCGCTGACTGACGCCGACGCTCGAAAGACGCCAGATGTGGGGTGGGCCTTAGGTTGCCTGGAAGAGATCGCATACATCAATAAGACCGCCTGTTGCTACCTTAAGACCACATGTTGCTACCTTTATTTACATTACAAATCTGTTGCTTATTGAGTTTGTTTTCTTGTGGTGCAGTAAAGTATAATATAGTTACTCACTTAGGCCCGCTTGCACCATGCCACTAACCCGGGGTTAAGCGGTTAAACCGTTAACCTAATGTCAAATTGTACTGGTAACCATGGCAACTCCAGGTTTAACCGGTTAACCCCGGGTTAGTGGAATGGTGCAAGTGGGCCTTCTTGTTTCGATAATTTTGGCCTGAGGTGTAACTGGGCTTTTTCTAAAATAAATATCGAAAACCCGATTCTTTCAAATCTGGACATTCTTGGGCTCATTCTACTCAGAATCGACAGCACTCTCCATCCTACCATTAAAAAAAGATGTCCCAAAATGTCCATTCCATTACGTCACGTTTTTAGTATGAGAAAAAATTTTACTTGTATGTAACGTGACGTAGTGGAATGTACAATTTTCATAGAAAATTTTGGGACATCTTTTTTTAATGGTAGGATGGAGAGTACTGTCGATTCTGAGTAGAATGAGCCCAAGAACGTCCAGATTTGAAAGAATCGGGTTTTCGATATTTATTTTAGAAAAAGCCCAACTACAGGTAGCTAATAAAAGTCATTCACCAGCTATAATGATTAGACTCATGTCATCTCACTATCACACGTACGATACGACACTGCGACATTGTGGAACAAAGACTGCAAACTTCTATCACTTAGCGAACGAATGAATGAACGAATGGTCACGAATCGGTCGTTAAACATGTTTATCGTACGGAATGTCACCAAGAAACACGTCTGTATAATCATATACATCGATGACTGTTTCATGTAAGGCGAGATGCTGTCTGTTAAACCCTTTGACCGCCAAAGACGTCAGACGCGGCTACAGTCCAATATCAACCTTCGTGCATTCCGACAAGGTGCATAATGACGCGCCGATTAATTTTGAATTGCCATACGATACGAGTACATTGCATTGCAATGTAACCATGACTCCTCGTTATGAAACAGTTAGGCTACCCTTCCACTGACGTTGAGATGTGTGGACACGTGCGGGAATCAACCAATAGCCGTAAATCACATCTTAACCTGGTTCTATAGATCTGTTCTTTCGATCGAAAATAACACGTAAGTACTTAATTAAGTAAATATATTCGCTTAGGGCTATAACCGCGAAAATCGAAGTTCGCAAATCACGGGCATTTTTCTGTCACTATTATTACGCCTTCATTGGAGTGAAAGAGAAAGATCCCCGCAATTTGCGAATTTCGGTTTTCGCGGGCTACCGATCTCAGGAGGCAATCTGAGGAGCTATCCTCAGATTGCAAAAATGCGAGCCCTTTTTATCTTTACTCATAGTGCTATCTGTACCAATAGTTACCCATAGGGTCTCAATCATTGTTGACTATAATATAATCAAAACAGTACCCAAGGGAAATTCTTGCCTTATCAGCCACATACTAAACTATTTCCCTCACAACATTTTCCTTTCCACCTTCGTCCTTCACACCTTTAAACCAAAATAAACCTAAAGCCCTTGCTACACGGTCGCCGACAAGCCCCTCAGACCGCGTGGCCTTGGTCTGGACGGACCGTGTAGACAGTTGTTTCCAACAAAATTTGACCAAAACTGACCAAGGTCAGACCAAGGACAGACGGTTAGAAGGCTTGTCGGCGACCGTGTAGCAAGGGCTTTAATGTTTAGTTAATAAGGTTCACAAATAAAATCTGCTCAGACAATAGCATAGCTAATTCTTACACAAAGGAGCACTGTAGTATTAGTTTGGATTACAACATATGTTTCACAGCGAAACCTGTTTCATCACGTGGCGCTTACGACGTAAAGTGTCATAATTCTATTGAAACGGTAGCAATAAGGGCGTAAGCGCCAAGCAAGTTTTGCTTTGTATTGTTGTGCTAAATTAACGTATAATGCGTGTATTGTGTATTGTCGAGGTGTGTGAGGATTGGACAGTTAAGTATATGCTGTATTGTAGTTAATAAAACATAGTGAACAGTTAAGAGATAGCAAGATGAGATGGGATAATAGAAATGGGGCAAGGTGAACACGTGTAAAGAATCGTCATACTGTTTGTCTTGCCCCGAGCAAAATAAAGGCCGTGAGTTCAAGTCTCACCCAAGACAGTAATTTTTCCACTTTTAAATTTATTGTAAGCTTAAAATAAACTTTGTTTCTCTTATCCCACATAACCTTAGAGTTGAATTTAGTGTGTAGAGTAGAACACACACAGTTTTATCACAGAGTTCCACCTCCTGCCACCTCCTGAGTCCATCATCATAATTACCTATCAGTGCGATGGTACCATAATATGGTGACGTTATCTATGAAAAGACTGTGCGGCGTAAGCGCCATCGGCAATAAGGTCCCTTTTCATAAATAATGCCCCATATTGCATTGTCATTCAGCTCGATCGGTAACCGAGAAGTGTGTCAAATTTAACTTGCCAGACTTGACCCGTACCTACACACATTGCAACTATTGCAAGTTAAATAAAAGCTTCTAAATTAGATGGCGATAGTTGTATTGTATGTGTGTACCGCATTTTGAAGTTGATGCTAAATATAGAAATCAACATTGTTTTTTGTTTTACAATATCACGGTATCTTCACTGCGTGCCTCCGTGAGAAAACACGGTTCTATCATAGTTGTAAATGGCTTTTAATTATTATAGTTAGAGCGTTGGTGTTACTCATACTTTAGTTTCCATTATATTGGTATGTTCCTAGTCAAGAGAAAAAAGTTCTAATTTAAGTATAAAGTATTAAGTATGAATCCAGTCATCAGTAAAATACAATAAAACCTCGTAAATTAAAAAAAAAGTTAATAAGAGATTGACCCTATTGAACTGAGGAATTTAGATAATTTTTATCAAAATCGTGTTAAAATCAAACTTGATATCCACAAAACTACATTTAGCTTGACTGTGGAGTCAGGGTATCAGTCTCATTATTTCTACTTAATTATATTACATACATACAAATATCATCATTTGTCGCATCACTCACATGAGAGTGTAACTGCGGAGTTAGGTTCTTATTATGCCATAACACCCGTAAAATAAGTCATGCTGTCATAAAATGTTCGTAAATCATATTGCTAAGTATAATTACTTAATGACACAGCTAATGTAATGGTATTGTATCGGCTAAAATAATTGCCTCGTCCGTAAAATACGGTTACGCTGACCGCAGCCATATTGAAAACGTTATCGCCGCGTCGGCAGTTTCAAATGTGTCCGGTTTAAACGGCTGATTAAAATGTTTTCAAATATGGAAGCTACATTATAATTGAAAATGATGCAAGTTTGCGTCAATGTAGCTTAAAATAACAAAATCCGCTACGTAAAACCACCCAATAGTCCAAAAGCTGCCCAATTACGGTCACAGAATAAAGAAGATTCACTCTCTAACAAAACGCGTCTATTACGACAGATATATGACTGCTAGTCACTGATTAAAATAACCGACTTGGGGCCCGATTCGGATTTTGAAATAGACATCTGTTAGATATCTTTTAGACATCGCCAAGATACGATAACGATATGTTTAAGATCTAACCTGTTTGACATTTGCCCGATTCTGGAGATACTCTTGAACGATTTCCACAAGATACGACTTAGAGATCCAATTCACATATAACTCTATCTAACGTAAAAGTGATATTGGTTGCCCGAATTGCGCTGCAAAAGAGAACTAGTTGAAATCTAAACTATAACGTATCTAGGATGGATCTAGTACGTGTCGTCTCTTGTGAATATCTTGAAGTTCGAATACGGCAGTCGGTTTCACATTACATCTCAAAACTTTTTTGTAGTAAAAGCGTTGCGAGACTTGCCCCTTTTTACATGTAATGTTTTTGATGGGATGGGATATTACTCATATTACTTACATTATGGCAACATTTCAATGTTATTGTTATCTAGGATAGATCGAAAGAGCTCGTGATTCAGAGTAGGAATATCATAAAAATTTACCTACCAATACTCAATTATTGTGGTGTTAAATATAATTTCTCTGTCTCTTTTTCTCTCACACACAAAAAAAATGGTACAGGTAACTTTAAATAATATAGCCCACTTGCTCTAATTATATTTGTTTATCTTATACCTTTAAACGAGCAATTCTTGTAAGTATATATATTAATTAATTTATTTATGTAGGTATATATTTCGGGGATCTCGGAAACGGCTCTATCGATTTCGATGAAATTTGCTATATGGGGGTTTTCGGGGGCGAAAAATCGATCTAGCTAGGTTTTATCTCTGGGAAAACGCGCATTTTTGAGTTTTTATATGTTTACCGAGCAAAGCTCGGTCGCCCAGATATTATTTTATAAGTTAGAATAATCAAGACTAATAAGATTAAGTATATACTCGTACATTACAAAACACATCCATTCCCCCAGTAATTATTGCACCGAAAGAACTCGACATTCAGACCGTCTGTGGCCACAGCATTTGCGCTTAATGGCCCAACTTGTAACCCGTTCCAAAAGGCCCTAAACACATTCCACCCTGTATTCCCAATGGCTGCAGAAAATTCGAGAGATCAATGTGGAGAAGACCGTCTAGAAGGTGAAGACCGTCTACGTTCTACAAGTTCTTTCGTCGCCTTTAACTTTTCTGTTTGTATACAGACGCCATCAGATATATCGGGGCGGTCAAGGTGCTCACAAATATCCTTTTGAGTTGCTCTTAAAAAAGACTCAACAAAAGACTCGACTCGGGACTTCAAAGACTCGGAAGTTTTTTAAGCGCAGAGTCTCGTAATAACGAGCCGAGTTCTTCAAATTCAGACTCAGTCGAGTTCCTACCAACAATGTTCGTTTACAGTGTTGTGATTCGTTTACTTACTTGTTTCATAATAGTTCTAACAGAAGATATTTTTAAGTTGACAGCAATGGCGCGCCGCATTATGGCTCCTCTACACGATGAGCCAGCGCCGGCCACTCCAAGGGACGCAGCTATGCGGTAGAATGACATAGCAATATCACTTGCTCCCTCTAACTAGGGTTACCAGATACAAATTTAGAATTTCCTGACAAAATTCCTGATTTCCGAATATTTTTCCTGACATTCATATTTTTCACGACGACGGGGGGGGGTCTAGTAAGTTGAGTGGATCTCATTTTTTTTACAATGTTTTTGATTAACTTAAGTAAATAAAAAGGTACTTTATACTAAAGTCTATCAATTCAAAAAAATCCTGACGTTTTCGTGTTCCGTCCCCATTCCTGACAAAAGGCCAAAATTCCTGTCATCTGGTAACCCTACCTCTAACGCATAAATGCGTCCCTCGGAGTGGCCGGCGCTGGCCTATCGTGTAGAGGAGCCATTACAGCAGCAGGCAGCTGTAATGAATAAAAGAAGCGAACGTTCTGCGCCTCATCGTAACAACTTTACTAACCACGGCTTTTACGCCCTTCCTGACTTACGTTCTTGTACTGACCCTCCATCCACTTATCTCCCTCAATCGCTCCATCTCTCTATCCTTCTCTAATCAATAAAAATGGACAGAGATAGAACTGGGGTCCGCCAGATAAGGGTGCTCATCAGTGCCATCATTTACTGTGTATGAATTTATCGCGCCACTTCCTTAGATTAATTCCTTCCTGAGGGAAGTTCGAATTTAGGAAATGTTTCAAGTTAATTTGAACGGTCGAAAGTTTTTAAATTTATAAATTGTTATGTACAGCCAGCAGCAGAAGTTGCTAAGCGGGCGAGGTGTTCAAAATTACCTTGACGCGCTCTTATTCTCTTAACAATAAAGTCGCGTCAAGATCATTTTGAACACCACGCCCGCTTAGCAACTATTCCGTACCTCAAAAGAAAAAAAAGCGGCCAAGTGCGAGTCGGACTCGCCCATGAAGGGTTCCGTATTTAGGCGATTTAAGACGTATAAAAAAAAACTACTTACTAGATCTCGTTCAAACCAATTTTCGGTGGAAGTTTACATGGTAATGTACATCATATATTTTTTTTAGTTTTATCATTCTCTTATTTTAGAAGTTACAGGGGGGGGGACACACATTTTACCACTTTGGAAGTGTCTCTCGCGCAAACTATTCAGTTTAGAAAAAAATGATGTTAGAAACCTCAATATCATTTTTGAAGACCTATCCATAGATACCCCACACGTATGGGTTTGATGAAAAAATAATTTTTGAGTTTCAGTTCGAAGTATGGGGAACCCCAAAAATTTATTGTTTTTTTTCTATTTTTGTGTGAAAATCTTAATGCGGTTCACAGAATACATCTACTTACTAAGTTTCAACAGTATAGTTCTTATAGTTTCGGAGAAAAGTGGCTGTGACATACGGACGGACAGACAGACGGACAGACAGACAGACATGACGAATCTATAAGGGTTCCGTTTTTGCCATTTGGCTACGGAACCCTAAAAACGGGATCCTTATAGGATCACTCGTGCGACTGTCTGTCTGTCTGTCTGTCCGACCCCCCCCCCCCCCCCCCCTTTGTCTCCGAAACTACTGGGTTTAAAATTAAAAAAAAAATACACAGAATAGTTCTTTACCTATAGATGACAGGAAAACCTATTAGAAATGTGCCGTAAAGCGTGAGTCAGACTTAATTACTTAGTTTTTGATATTGTAAAAAAAATGTGTATGTACGGAACCCTTGGAACGCGAGTCCGACTCGCATTTGGCCGGTTTTGTTAATAAAATCTATCGGCCAAGGTTCGCATGTAAAATCTTAAGACACTATAGTTATTGGAAAACCTTTTTCATTTGTTTAATGGCTTTCCATTAAAAAACCGGGCCTAACCTAATCCCAATCTTATCAATGTCTAAAACAATAAAGACATTTCAAAGTCCCCGCTAACCAAAGTGGCAAAAACTTGATCGATTGAATGGCAAATCGAATTAGTGTCGCGTTGGCACCACTTAGTCTGATGAGCATATTGTAATCGGGTGAAGCGTTTAACGCGTTCAAGCGTACATACATTTACTTACATACCAGTGGCGACTTAAGTATGCGTGAATAACTCTGTCTATGAGCTGTAGAAGTCGCGATCACCCATGATTCCACCATTTTAAATTAGGTATCAAAAACTAGAATAGACAAAAAAACAATTAATTAAGATTACAAATAAAAATAAAAATTATAAATTTAAAAAGACACAACGCTTCATGTCGTTCCTGGTGCAAAGGTGCCCATGATGCTCGCAGACAAAAAAAATATACATTTATGATAAACGCCCAAAAACCTATTAGAATAACCCAATAAATTGTGCGATTTGACGCTGAACATGCGTTATACAGTAGAAAGTCGGCGAGTTTGGTGTCAAACCTGTTTTGTGTGTTATCGCAGTTGTGATACTTTGATCTTCGCCCTTTTATTTGGTTTCATTCTCACGATTATCAAGTTACGGATATGTGTAGCCCCCTAAGGATCAGCCATACTAACGAAAATTACAAAATTTGCCACTGAAATTTGAACCTAAACTGTAGGAAATAGAGTTGATTTTGCGTTGTTTGAAAATTAACGATACAAAGCAAAAGCGACTCTGTTCCAATTGAACATGGTTTAAATTACATCGAACTGAATAGATACTAAAGGTAGGACCTTGGGCCTTAGGAGGGTATACTGGATACGTCATTTAAAACCACAGGACTAGTAATAACTTTCATATTTTCCATGTTTATAATAAAACTATGCTGACGTAGATAAGTAGGTATTGTAGATAAGTGTTGGGGTGTCAAATAGTCAAATACATATTATGTCCATATTTATATCTGTCGAGCAAGCTTGAGCTAGTAGGCCGAGGCGAAACGAAACGGTGCAGAGGAAAATATAATGAAACTAAAAATCTGTTGACTCATAGGATTGGTGTTGCAGGGTAAAAGAAAAACGTATGGTTTTAGTATGCTCATATTAATGCAATATTACAAACACCAACATGCTGTTTATCTTGATCGAATTCGCCTCTATAAAATTAAGTTCTTCACTCAGCTGTTGATCCAGACCACCTTTAGTCTTCTATTGAATACTCATTTTAGGTACGTACATTCTATCATCTCTAAATCTCAGTTGTTTTTTACGTTTATTTTAATTACTTATAATGATGTTTTCATATAATTCCTGGGTAAACATTTCGGGAGACTTGCTGTTTGCTCGACTATTTGCGGAGTGCAGACGTCCTCTGTCTTATTTGCAGAAAGCGTTATCACTTATCTAAAAGATTCGACAAAGTACAGTGTCGTTGTCACAGAATACATTTACCAGATAAGGCACGCAAGAAGAGTCACTTTTTGTCATTTATGGTATCGTGGTGTGGTGGTTTTGTATTTAGACTTTAATTTCAGTGAAGAGTTTTTGTTATTTTTAGGGTTCCGTACCTCAAAAGGAAAAACGGAACCCTATAGGATCACTCGTATGTCTGTCTTCTGGCCCCCCGCCCCCTTTATCTCCGATACTTCTGGGTCTAAAATTTTGAAAAAATTACGCAAAATAGTTCTTTACCTATAGATGACAGGAATATCTATTAGCAATGTACAGTCAAGCGTGAGTCTGACTTAATTACTTAGTTTTTGATCCGACCCCTACGGGTTCTTTAAAGACATTTCATTCACGTTCCACATAAAAAAATACATTATTAAAAATTGGGTAGGTAATGTACGGAACCCTTGGAACGCGAGTACGACTCGCACTTGACCGGGTTTTTAAAGAAGCAAAGGCTTAACAAAGGTGTTAGCATACAAGTTTGTATCCTTTATTAACCGGTCTTCTATGTTACAAGTACGAGTATAGTGCTTATTTATCGTATGGAAAATACCTATATTATACATGACAGGTGTATTACATACAAAAAGAATAAAATACATAAATTAATTAGAATTTTGCCCTTCCCAAGTACGGCAAGTACCCTCACTAGCGCCCTTACAGAGGCATTCCAGGATGATGTGATTGTGAGGAGAGGCCCATTTATATCCATACCCTGTGGTGGCCGCGGTTGCCAACTTGTGTACACTTGTACAGTGCTGTAGCTGTACTAGTCTGCGCACGCGCCTCGAGACGCGATTAGCATGGCCGCGAGTGACTGACCCAAAACAATGCGTCGCCGCGCAGCCAACGACCGAGGTTCAGTGTCACATGTGTGTGGATTGCGGATATGAGAGGTGTGGTTCTAGGAGTTAGTACCGTAAAAGTATAAAACTTTGCCCTTTAACATATAACTTTGCCCACCGCGTCACAGTTCAGTAAAAGCGAAATAACTTAAAAGTAGGTAGTTAGAGATACACTTTCTGAAGGAAGTGAAGAAAGTGTGGGCCCGATTCCGATTTTGTACTAGATATCTATTAGACATCACCAAGATATGTCGGTGTCAAACAAGTGTCAAAAGTGACGTTTTTGTTTGAAGAAACGTCACTTTTGACACTTGTTCGACACAGACATATCCAATCGATATCGTTTTGATATCAAATATTTGACGTATCTTAAAGTTCGAATATGGCTGTTTACCTGTAGCTACAACTGTTAGATAATGGCCTACCATTCTCTAACAGTTGTAGCTACAGGTAAACAGCCATATTCGAACTACGCGTCAATACTACCTTTTTTTTTTTTTTTTTTTTTTTTTTATTAGGGGGGAAAATGCATTCCGCATACCACACGGGTGCGAGGGGTGACCCGAGTGGTTATGTGGGACTCCCGTCTAGGCTAATGAGGCCCACGGTATACCCACTAAAAACCCCCCCATATGCCGCCTCGCCGCCCTATTGGTGGGGTTACGGGAACGCTTGCGTGCTCATCCGCGACCCCACCGGCGGCAGCCGCCTACGAGCGGCTCCTTCGCGAATGCCCGAAGGCCCTTCACGTTAGGCGCGCCAGATGGTTCGACGCGCCTTCCTCCTCGGCCTCCGTTCTGCACTGTAGCGGACCCCCCCGAGCCCGCCACAAGGAAGCCACGGACGCCAGAAAATTCCCCGGCGCCCGGCGACAGATCAGGTCTATGGTCCTGCCGCAATACCACAACTCGGCTGCAGAGGATAGGGAGAACGGCACATCGTAACACCGACACTCCTCTTCCTCTGCAGCCCCACCAACGCCGCTACAGCGGAACGGCCCCGCCAAGTTCGCAGGGGATAGGGAGAGTGGCGTATCGTAATACCATCACGCCTCTTCCCCTGCGATCCCACCTCGGCCGCCGAAGATAGGGAGAACGGCTCACCTCAATACCGACACTCCTCTTCCTCGACGGTCCACCTCCAACGCGTCACAAGCGGGCTTAACAAGCCCACTTGGAGCGTCCTCCTCGGGCCAACCCGCACCTCAAACAGGCCGGCCCTGGTTGCCTCTTCGCTTCACCGTGGGTGACCAAGCCACGGTTACTAAGCCCCTCCACCACGACAAGGTGAGCAACCTGCGGGGGGACGCGTCAATACTACCTAACCTAACCTATTAGGTTAGGTAGTATTGACGCGTAGATCAGTCCGTTATTTTTGTTGCCGACTGTACATATTATAATCCCAACGCCATCTTAAATCAAAATATCTCCACCCAAGTATTAGCCACCGGCAAACAACAGACATATTACTATGATTGGATAACACACGCTGTCAATCCTTGAGCCTAATCAAGAGTGGGTTACAGGCGTCACAAACTGGTTGAGGCCCGAATCGAACCCGCGTCACTCCGGACAGAGGATTACTGATGGTTTCGGGACATGGGCTGGAAGTGTCACGTTGTTGACTGGTGTTCGATTTAGGGATGTTGCGAACATCCGCATCCGCATCCGCAACCGCGGAACTTCCGCATTATTTTCAACATCCGCATCTGCATCCGCATCCGCATAAAATCGATGCGGAGCTTATGCGGATGCGGATGTCGAAAAAGTCGGTACAGGAACGACGTCTTAGCGGCGACGTAAGTGCTAGGTAATTTCGTCATTACCTATAACGAAATCGTCTAGATCCAGAATAGTCGGCCAAGTTACTTTTATTAAATATAACGCACCTATATTCTTGCTCATATACTAAACGTTTCGATTTTTTTTAATAAAAAAATACTAAAAATGTAATTTTTGACGTTTTCTAAGTACCTAATCTTGACATCCGCATCCGCATCCGCATCCGCGGATGTCAAAAAATCTGCATCCGCAACATCCCTGGTTCGAATATTTAATTAATCTTTTTAATTTCGCATGCAGGATTGACAGATGTGGGAGTGAAATTGATGATGACTGGAATGAACGAATAAGATGTAGAAACTTTTTTAATTACTTGCCGATTACAATGGGGTTGGCCGGTCGAAGTATTTAGCAAATGGCGCCATCATAGCTTGCCCTGTCAATCCCTAGAATTGTGTCAAATTTTTGTTTTTTTAATGCCCTAGATGCCAGCCCTTTAAGCCAAATCTCACAGAAAAAGGGGCAAGCTATGATGGCGCCATCTATGCAAACCTTTGACGGTTGCCAATTAACCCCATTGGGGTAACTGAATATTGACCTCAATTTTAAGCAGGATAAGTTATCGAATAACTTTTCTGTCTTATTTTGAGATAGCAAGAGAATCTGTAACAAAACAATGTTTCATTTTATACCTATTTACTTGTTAAATATATTTTTGAAGCGAGATTTCGGGTACTTACTTACTTACTGCTGTGGCGCAACGATCCGAAGTGGATCTTGGCCTCCGACACCAAAGACCGCCACGCTACTCTGTCCAAGTTTCGGGTGTTGAAGTAATTTTAATTTATATCATCCGTACGCTACTCTGTCCAAGTTTCGGGTGTTGAAGTAATTTTAATTTATATCATCCGTATAAGTAACGGAAGCGAAAGAGGTATGTCAGGATCGTAGCAAGTGGAAATCCGTGGTCTCTGCCTACCCCTTCGGGAAATAGGCGTGATTGTATGTATGTATGTATGTATGTATGTAGCTCATTGAGTCTAGAACACCAATCAGACCTCACGGATCGACATCTGTGGTTTATGGGGCATAACGAGACGGCCAGACGAACGTTTCATAACCATCGTATTTTAGTGGACATAAATAATAATAGGATTTCGATTGATGTGATATTTGGCTCCTATGCCAAGCGAAAAGTGGAAATGTATTGAGGCGATGAAAAGTAACTTAATTCAAAGAAGAAATGTGATTATTTCCATACATTATTTAAGTTTGCATTGGCGTTTTCCACATGGCAAAGCCCATATATATGTCTTTATGTGTTATCTGTCGTGGCATCACCGAATGGGCCCTACGGAAGACAAGCGCTGACTTTTATAGCTAGCATTATGCTGAGTTGGGTCCATTTCATGATGCACACTTATTAATTTCTTCTTTTCTTGTTGTTGTTGTTGTCTGTACATGTCCGTACTTGTTACATGGATGTGTACATGGAAAGCATCACGTGATCACCTGTCATTTGTCATAGAAAAGTAAGCTCCGGCCCGGACACGGCCCGGTCTAACGTGAGTCATACTTAATGGATCTAATGGCTTGACATTAATAATTCGTATGGTATGATGGTTTCGTATAGCTGTGGTTGATTATAGGTATGTACCTAGGTACCTACATCAAATTTTGTCAAAATATTTTCAATAATCGAATTTAAACTGTTGTGAGACATACTAACATTTAATAATTTTACGGTTTAGACTCACTTAATTGTTTTAAGTCACTCGCGCGACAATTTTCGGAGAGCCTAGGTTTCCTTTCTCAAGCACTAACAGAGGCTCTCCGAAACATGTCCTGCGAGTGACTTAAAACAAGTGAGTCTAAACTGTAAAATTATTCAATTTTCAATAATGTTAATATCCAGACAAGAAAATGAGGACTACGTGTGTATGGAAACTATGGAAAGGCGCTTGTATGGAAAGGCGATTTCGCCCTGTCTACTTTCGTATTACGAATACGAGTAACAGCTTGGCAACCCAAAGTGAAACAATCATCTAATCTTTATGAGCACGTTTTCGATCGGATAATTCGGGCGACACGGTTCTGGTCAGTGGTTCCGACCCGCTTACAAGCCTACAAACAGCAACACTTAACTGTACATCGGTGGACCTTATGCCGTTTGTAATAAGGTTTACGAATTGTCAGTGTGGGCGATGGTACCAGTCGAAAGGCAGAGTAACGGAACTATTAGATGGTGCAAGTGGAAAGCAGTCGACGGTAAAAATTTTTTTGCCCGTCTTCGTAAAAGGCTAGGTTAGGATGCTAGCAATTCCAGGGGTCATGTCATGTGACACCTCTAGTTTAATTTGATGGGACTGTGAACATAGGACACGGTTCTGGTCAGAGGTTCATGGCCACCTGTTTACAGATGAACAGTCGAAATGCGAAGTAACGTTGTTGTTTTGGTGGTACAAGTAGAAAGCAGTCGACAGTAAATATTTTTTTACTCCGCCTTGGTAAGCGGCTAGGTTACGCTAGCGATTCCAGGGGTCATGTGATACCTCCCGTTCGTCCGATAGGACGAGAATAGGACACGGTTCTGGTCAGTGCGACCCATTTACAAAAAGTACCAGACGAACAGTACGGAGTAACGGTGTTGTTTTGGTGGTGCAAGTGGGAAGCTGTCGAGTGTAATTTTGATACCATGTCAGTGTCAAACAATCCCGCTTTATAAGCGGTATGATCTTAATAAAACTAGCAAATAAAGACTCGTCATGTGAGACCTCTCGTTCATTCGATGCGACCCGCTTATAGACGAACCAGTCGAAATGCACGAAGTATCTAACGGTGTTACTCGGGTGGTGCAAGTAAGAAACGATTTCCCTCATATTTTAAACTGAAACGGTCTTTAGATCACCTACTTAAACTGTAGTAGTCAATGCAAAATTGCAAATGTAATTTATTATCGAGGTAAGAATGAGCAAATAAATACAAATCTTATAAATAGTAAATTCGATGTCATAATAACTATAATAAGTTAATTTATAATAAAAACCAGTACAGCTCCAAGAAATAAATTCATCCACTATTCGTGCCCTAATTTCTCCCACGGCAAAAAGCGTAGGTTTAACTCAATCTAAATTGGTCTTTAATTATAATAATAAGACTGTTGACACACAAAACATTAACAGTAATGCAATCTAAACAATAGAAAAAAATAAAACGCTCCCACTCGTAGCTCCCACCGACTGCGGCGCACGCGCATCGTACTTTCTCTTTCACTCCTTTACAACAACTGTACGAAAGAAAGAGATGGACGGCCATTGAAAGCCGACAGTAATGACCGGGAGATAATATGCTAATCATGTATTTGCTGTATGATTAATGAAATAGGTATTGTTATAGAGTTTTTTGTGATTTCAAAACGGCTAGTTGATTTGAAGATGTATCAGTTGTATAATTATTGCTGATGTAATCAAGATATTTAATAATTTTTAAGAAAAAAAAACCGACTTCTATGCGGCCCGGTGAAAGATTATTGTAGATGGTGCGCTATGTAGAAAAGGAGGTAAAACCACCCACTTTTCTAGTAGCATTTCGTTTCTGTAAGGCTCGCAGTTCTAACCTAACCTAACCCACTTTTGTTCGGTTCTGTGAGGATAGCAGTTCAAACCTAACCTAACCCACTTAACGGCGCATGCGGTGCGGTGTACGGGGGTTTGAGCGGGAGGGGTTTGGCCTCATCATACTTTATACCTACATTTTATGGTAGGTAATCATAGTAGTTTGTTTAGTTTAGGTATCATAGTGGTTTTCCGGGTCAAGGTCTGTGTCCGAGTCCGGGTCCGAGTCCGGGTCTAGTCCAGGTCCGAGTCCGAGTCCAGGTCCGGGTCCGGGTCCGAACCGGATCCGGGTACGAGGCCGGATCTGGATCCGAGTCCGGGTCCCAGTCCAAGTCAAAGTCGAAATTCGAAATCACCAAACATGTACTATGCGTCGTTGAAGAGTTCTGTTCTGATCATCATCAGCAGTTCCAGTTCATCAAATGCGACAGTTTTTAATGTTAATGCTTTATTTTATGATGAAAATACAGAAAATTCTATACGTGTGCCTTTAAGATTTGAGGAGTTCCCTCGATTTCTCATGGATCCCATGCATTTTTATTATCTTTTAGAACTTGAGCTTGACATAAATATGGCTTAAAAACCTAACTTGCTTAACAAACATAACGAAAAGGAAAAATCGCCAAACGCGAGCTATGCGTCCTTAAAGAGTTTCGTTCTGGTCATCATCAGCAGTTACACTTCCTCAAATGTTACTTTTTAAATGTATATGCTTAATTTGTTGATTAAAACACAACAATCACTATATGTATGCCTTTAAGATTTGAGGAGTTCCCTCGATTCCTTATGGATCTCATCATCAGAACTCGAGCTTGACAGAAATGTGGCTTAAAAACTAAACTTGCTTAACAAACATAACGAAGAGGACAAATCGCCAAACGTGAACTATGGGTCGTTGAAGAGTTCTGTTCTGATCATCATCAGCAGTTCCATTTCATCAAATGCGACAGTTTTTAATAAAAATGCTTGATTTTCTGATGAAAATACAAAAATCTCTATACGCACGCCTTTAAGATTTGAGGAGTTCCCTCGATTCCTCATGGATCCCATCATCAGAACTCGAGCTTGACAAAAATGTGGCTTAAAAACTTAACTTGCTTAACAAACATAACGAAGAGGACAAATCGCCAAACGTGAACTATGCGTCGTTGAAGAGTTCTGTTCTGATCATCATCAGCAGTTCCACTTCATCAAATGTCACGTTTCTGAATGTATATGCTTGATTTGTTGATAAAAACACAAAAATCACTATATGTATGCCTTTAAGATTTGAGGAGTTCCCTCGATTCCTCATGGATCCCATCATCAGAACTGGGTTTTGACCAAAACGGGACCAATCTGTATGCATATACATACAATCAAAAAAAGAATTTTCAAAATCGGTCCAGTAATGACGGAGATATGGAGTAACAAACATAAAAAAAAAAAATAATAAAAAAAAAAAAACATACAACCGAATTGATAACCTCCTTCTTTGAGATTTGGAAGTCGGTTAAAAACGCATATAGAGTCGGATCGAGCTTAGTCTGCACGGCATTTGCAAAAGTCGCGAGGTTACAGCTCTCTAAGAGTTGGATATTAAGCCCCATTCTAATTTTATTTTCTTGGTCTGAAACTGTTATGTATTCGATCTGTAAGTTGTCAAAAGTGACACAGAAATGACAATTTGATAGATGACATATAGCCTCACTGAAAAGTCGCCTATTTTTAATTAAATTGAATATACTTTGGAAAATAACTGCAGAGAAAATTCAGGCTTCAAATGTGCAAACTTTTCTAGCCTGTATTTAGGAATTAGGATGCACTTTTCTGCCGCAGACTATTCCCCAGAATGTCAAGTGGTTATTTTTTCAGAAACTATGAAACTGTGCACAAATTCTGGAAGGATATGGCATGCGCTCATCTGTATAATGCTGTTGGACGGTTGCCAAATTCACAGAACACTTACCTTCTAGATGTTGCATAGATATAAGACCACTTGATATGACCACATGTGGCGCACTCCCATATTAAATTGGTATGAGAGCGCGTGCTCATGAACAAAAACTTTTAGGGATAAAACTGGCAGTTTATTTCAAAACGGTGAAGGATTCAATTGAATGGTATGGTATCAATGGCGTCGTATAGTTGCCATATCGGAGCTGCCGAGGTGCTCACAAATATCTGAACACGCACTCTAACGTCTTGAAAATAAAGTCGTAGTGTCCAAAGAAAAAACCTTATTAACAATTATCAATATCCTGTGGCCCCACACTAGGCTATGTCTGTCACGTGGTAGCCGAATTAGTAAGTACAAATACAACAAATACAAATAGCTTATTTATAAAAAAATACATTACAGCATTTACACTTTATACTGACCCCCACACTAGGCAAAGCTTGTCCCGTGAGGGAAATCATACGATTTACTTAAAGGTATTAATTACATGAGCGGCTTTTGAACCATGTTGGACACAAAAATTTAAGTAGATTTAGGAAATTAATTTATAAGAGAAACGTAATATATTATTCTAATTGAGCATCAACACGTTGTGTGTGTGTGTGTGTGTGTGTGTGTGTGTGTGTGTGTGTGTGTGTGTGTTATATGTTAGGATTATTATCTTAATAATGTTTTCTGTGTCATCTTAACTGTTAAGAGCTTTTTGGTTCGAAGACTGAGTAATTTTTAAAATTCTACAAGTTAACTAAACGATTGTAGATTCGGGGGTGGAGAAAGACTGAGAAACGATGTGCAAATGTGGTTTTGACGGCAGTCGTAGGAATTTTAAATATTCGATTTTTAAGTAAGCTATTGTAGTTTGATGAGTTTAGAACCATTTTGTGTACAGACAGAGCCACCCTCAGAAGATAGAGCTTCCGAACACTGAGTACTTGAGCGTCATTGTATAAGACCTTCGTAGGATACCTAATTGGTCTCTTCAAGGCTACCTTTTAAGCACCGCTCTTTGCGCTCTTTCTAATTTCAGAAGGATAGTCGAGAATGTACCTCCCCAGACAAGGATGCAGTAATTGATTATCGATTGTCCAAGTGCGGTATAACTAGTTCTTAATAGGGGCAAGTCAGCTGATTCCCTTAACATCTTCATCGTGTATATCAGCTTTCTGACCCTACCCGCCACTGCCTCCACATGTATCCCGAAGTTTAGTTTATCGTCTATCACAATCCCGAGATACTTTATTTTGTTCGATCTTGTCATATGGTCATACATACAAGTTTGGGTTGAAGAATCAGTGCAACCACGATTGTGGACTTTAAGTTTCATCTGAAGTCCTGGTGAAGAAGCCGCTGTCTTATGGAAACAAAGGAATTTCGATTTGGTTGTATTTAAAGTTAAAAGGTTCTGCTTTAACCAACCATAAGACATACCATGCTCGACATGGCTAAAAACGTTTTCCCAAGAGCAACCGTGAAAGACGATAGCGGTGTCATCGGCATAACACAGTAGCTCAGCATTCTGTAGCGCAGTAAGTGTAATGTCATTAATGTACAATAGAAAAAGGGTAGGACTTAAAATACTGCCCTGTGGTACGCCAAAGGAACTCCGACACAGGCCCGGCCCCCGTCCAAGTGTGATGAGACAATTTCTGTAAGAAGAGTAACGGCATCTTCGGTCGATTTTCCCTTTCTGAAACCAAACTGACGATCCGCTAGAAGGCCATTGGATTCAAGGTAAGTAACTATCCTTTTATTCACAATTCGCTCTAGAAGTTTTGAGAAACATCCCAGTAGTGCTATAGGCCGATAGTTGCAGGGTTCATTTTTGGCATTCCCTTTGTGAATCGGAACTATTGCCGATATTTTCCAAGCCGTGGGAAATATACCACTTTCTATACTTTGGTTAAAAATCACTGCAAGCGGTTCAGCAATAGCCGAACCAGTGGCTTTCAAAATTTTATTGTTAATATTGTCAAGGCCTGGAGAACTATCTGTGTCCAATTTTTGGATCAGGCTGAGAACCTCACTTTTGTCTGTAGGGGAGATGAAAATTGAGTTAAATCTCGATGATTTTACTTTAACTTTGGCTGCCAAAGACTCTTGTGTTTCATTTTTAGGGTTCCGTAGCCAAATGGCAAAAAACGGAACCCTTATAGATTCGTCATGTCTGTCTGTCTGTCTGTCCGTCTGTCTGTCCGTCCGTATGTCACAGCCACTTTTCTCCGAAACTATAAGAACTATACTGTTGATACTTGGTAAGTAGATGTATTCTGTGAACCGCATTAAGATTTTCACACAAAAATAGAAAAAAAAAACAATAAATTTTTGGGGTTCCCCATACTTCGAACTGAAACTCAAAATTTTTTTTTTCATCAAACCCATACGTGTGGGGTATCTATGGATAGGTCTTCAAAAATGATATTGAGGTTTCTAATATCATTTTTTTCTAAACTGAATAGTTTGCGCGAGAGACACTTCCAAAGCAGGGATGTTGCGGATGCAGATTTTTTGACATCCGCGGATGCGGATGCGGATGCGGATATTTAAAGGCTCACATCCGCGGATGCGGATGCGGATGCGGATGTCAAGATTAGGTACTTAGAAAACGTCAAATATTACATTTTTAGTATTTTTTATGTAAAAAAACGACACGTTTAGTATTTGAGCAAGAATATAGGTGCGTTATATTACTTATATTTAATAAAAACAGTAACTTGGCCGACTTTTCTGGATCTAGCTAGACGTTTTCGTTATAGGTAATGACGAAATTACCTAGCGCTAAGACGTTCCTGTACCGACTTGTTAGACATCCGCATCCGCATAAGCTCCGCATCGATTTTATGCGGATGCGGATGCAGATGCGGATGTTGAAAATAATGCGGAAGTTTCGCGGTTGCGGATGCGGATGCGGATGTTCGCAACATCCCTGTTCCAAAGTGGTAAAATGTGTGTCCCCCCCCGTAACTTCTAAAATAACAGAATGATAAAACTAAAAAAAATATATGATGTACAGGCATCGGAGTTTTTATCGCATGGTAAGACTAATAGCAAGCTATGGAGTCGACATTTGCTATAAATGTAAACTCTTATTCATACTCATACTCATGATTAATTTTATTTAATATGTAGTAACTATTTAGTAATCTGTTCTCGATTACTAAATAGTTACTACGTATATGAGTTTAATGATGATATGACACAGATATGTTTTAAAATAAATGTATGTTTTAATTGGGTGAGTTGTACTTCACAACTCAAGCACACTATAGCAGATTTTTCATAGTCATATTGTAAATCGTTGTATGGCTCTATCCATGCCAAAATTGCAGCTATTTCTGGGTTAGGCATAATAATTAATTATGGAATATTCCACAACGTATTTACCACTTACAGATATAAATAACTACTACGTTTGCAATCACCAGTGATTGACACATGACAAATACTAATCAATTTTATTAGCGGTCAGTACCTACATGACATTAGGTCTTTCGCAGCGATGTAGTTTGTATAAGTAGTTGTATGTTAAAATAATTGAAGTTATGAATTCATAATGTAATAGAAAAATATTTTTATATATAATTCGACTAAGATAATATACACGACCGACCGCTCTAAAGGCATTTTAAGATAAATGAAATATGTAAATGAGTATGAGTATGAATAAGAGTTTACATTTATGGCAAATGTCGACTCCATAGCTTGCTATTAGTCTTACCATGCGATAAAAACTCCGATGCCTGATGATGTACATTACCATGTAAACTTCCACCGAAAATTTGGACGAGATCTAGTAAGTAGTTTTTATTTATACGTCATAAATCGCCTAAATACGGAACCCTTCATGGGCGAGTCCGACTCTCACTTGGCCGCTTTTCTCTGTTAAGATTGTGTTCGCAAGGTTCTGACCGACAGTTGCAAAGTATTCGTGACATACGTTCAGGGACTCTTTTTCAGTATTTTTAATCTTTGTCAGATTTTGCACAGTACATTTTGAGTTCCGGTGTGTAATTTTATTTATGGTTTTCCACAGTTTTTTTGGCGACTTTTTGTGGGCAGTAAGTTCTTTTCTCTCATGTTCCGCTTTAAGATTTCTTAGAAGATTAGTAAAAAAGTTGCGATATCTTGTGTATACAAGTTTTCTAGTTTCGTCGTTCGGAGATTGCCGCGAAATTCGGTGTAGTTTGTCTCTCTGTTTTAAACACCTAATTAGCCCCGGAGTCATCCAAGGTTGGATACAGAATTTAGAGCGGCTTACTTGAATCTTTTCAGAGTTTCTGGAGATCGCCTCTGTGACAATGGTTGAGAAAACCGACACGGCATTCACAGAGCTTGCCCGCACAACAGGGGACCAGTCAGCAAATTCAAGTTCTCTGCTGAGTCCGTCGTAGTTGACCTTTAGTTTTGATCTTTTTTGAGTAGTATTCCTAATACGTTCCTATTCCTAATAAGTATGAGCTTGGTCGATCTGTGCAAGAGTCTCCTGCCCAAATATGTATTTATTTACTTAATAGGTAAATATATTGACTGTATTGACCTTAATGAACTCGGCGCTGTCGACTGGACAGAAATGGCTTTGGACAGAGTAGCATGGCGGTCTTTGGTGTTGGAAGTAAATAAGGAAGTAATATATTGACTCTGATCCGGTGGTTGACCACGGAGTCTAAGTGCAAGTGGTCGATGCAGGCGCAGCTGAAAGATAGCATTGTTGCTAGAAGGAATTCTATTGGGAATAGCATTCGCGGATACATTTGTCGAGAATTTCGAGGTAGTGGGTTTACCTGAAGATACTATGGACTTTTTACATTTATCACTGTCTTTATTTAAACTATGTTTGACAAGTGAAAAACGGCGGAGGTTTTTTGTATTAAATTAAAAGAAACACGATTTTGAATAATTTTACGGTTTAGACTCACTTGTTTTAAGTCACTCGCGCGACATTAAAACAAGTGAGTCTAAACCGTAAAATTATTCAATGTTAGTATGTCTCACAACAGTTTAAATTCGAAACACGATTTTAATAGTATATACAATACAATACATATATTCTTTACAGTACTTATGGTGCTACTTTCCCGAACTACTTAGTGTGGGAAATAGCACTTTCCGTGCGTATGTTAAAAGTTTAAAGTGCCATATGTACACTCCCTTCGGTCGTGTTTTAATTTGTCGCCACTCGTTTCGAATTTCCTCTTTTCCGCACTTGTATCGTAAATAACTATTTTGCTCACCAATATGAAAAAGAACATGACATACAACTTAAGCATTCTTTGTTTAGATACCTATTTGTAAACACCTTGGTCGCTCCGATATATCTGACGGCGACTACTGTAGGTACTCGGCTGCCGCCATTTTAGGCCACTCATCACAGAGATTTAATTACATTTTATTCCGCTTAATTCCCCATTATGTCAGCTGGCTCAAGTCCAAGTCCAAAACACGGGTTTATCAACAAACACAGCCATTACGGTCGGACACCGGTGCGGTGCAGATTGTACCAACGATTAGCCCTTCGTACGCCTTATGTCTTTGAGATAAGGTTCAAATTGTCAGTTAAGCCTTTGACCGAAAGACGTCAACTGACGCGCGCGGCCACAGCTCAATATCAACCTTCGTGCATTCTAACAAGGTTCACGATGACGCGCCGCACACGATTGGTGTGTCGTTTAGAGGGCTAACAGTGTGGGTGATGGTACAGTCTGTAGCAGAAATTGCTAAGCGGGCATGGTGTTCAAAATTACCTTGACGCGCCCTTATACTCTTAACAATAAAGTTGCGTCATGATCATTTTGAACACCTCGCCCGCTTAGCAACTAATATTGCCGCTGATTGTACCGCGGCTACATGTCGTAGTGCAATGTTTGTGTCCAGTATTTACCTACTAGTGCCACGATCCACGATGCATTTTGGTGCCATTTGAGATTCGAGCTTGAAATATTTCAATTTTTTTAGCATTTTCAATTATTAGAAAAGTTAGAAGCATTAAGAATGACTCACGTTAGACCGGGTCAGGGCCGGAGCTTCCGGCGCTTACTTTTCTATGACAGATGACAGGTGTTCACGTGATGCTTTCCATAGAAAACGAAGCTCCGGAAGCTCCGGCCCGGACACGGCTCGGTCTAACGAGAGTCCTTTAGGGGCCAAATGGGGACTACGTTTGTATGGAGAAGCAATCGTACCCTCGGCTTAACATCTTTATTTAACACATTTAGTGCCACCCAGTACGAAGCTCTTAAGGTGACAGTCCATTTCCCACCGCAGCTGCATTACAGTTCATTTTACTATGGAAATTGACAGTAACAGCGACGTGTTCAGTACCAGTAGTGTAGCTGCGGTCAGAAATGGAATGTTACCCTTAGAGACACAGACGCCTCACACTATAGCGTCTAGTCAACACTATGGCACAGAATAAATAATAGTACTAGGTACAGAAGATTCACTCTCTAACAAAACGCGTGTATTACGACAGATATGATACCTAGGTGGGGCAAGCGCGAGCAGGCGTCCGTTCCGTAGCGGTGCGCGGCAACTACTACGGCTAGACACCAAAATTGGTGTGGGCCGCATGTACTTGTAGGTATGTACTAGTAGCGACGTGACGCAATTGCGGAGTGAGCCACGCCTGTCTATGGCTGCTGCTCGACGCAACGAAGAGTTGACTAGACGCTAACGCTCGAGAGACGCTTGTGGGGAGGCCCTTAAGTCTGTTCACGGATAAAGTACCTATAGCTACTAGTTCGATGTACAATAGACGTCAAAGATATGTTTACATTTTTCGCCTTTTTACAAAGGAGTAAGGTGCAAAATTGTAAACATATCTTTGACATCGACTGTACAGCTAGTCGCAAAATTGTATGGATACATTATGAATGAATTCATGAACAGGACATGCAATTTTGCAGCTGGCTGTACACCTACTATAGTTGAATTTGATTGAAACGACTTTGAATATGGAACTTTCTTTTATTTCTAGAGTTCAAAACTCCAATTAAATTTGTACTTGTACAAGTACGCCCGGACTTAGAGGTTTAAACCAAAGTGAATTAGCATAAAAGCTTTTTATTGGCTTACTTAATTATAAAGCTGGCCCTAAGTCGAGTAATGAAAGCATTTGGCAAAGGCCAGATTTAAAGCAAACAGTCCTTTGGCGAATAAGGACCCGATTCGGATTTTGAACTAGATATCTATCAGATATCACCAAAAGATATGTCAGTGTCAAACAAGTGTCAAAAGTGACGTTTCTTTAAACAAAAACGTCACTTTTGACACTTGTTTGACACTGACATATCTTGGTGATGTCTAATAGATATCTAATATTTGACGTATCATAAAGTTCGAATATGGTTGTAAGTTTCAAAACATTTGTGCCAGTCGGAAAGGTACTGATGTGATGTCGGAAAGTTTCAAAATGGCGTAATATTCACATGGAATTCGGAAACTTCTCATATTTAAGTAGGTGAATCAAAATTTACCATTTCCACAATGAAAGTTTTCTTTCATACTCGTGAAATTTTCCTAAAGTTTCCGAGGAAAAAAAATCCCCAACTTTCATATTGGTATTGGTAGTAGATCGATACGGCATATTTTTTTGTCAAAGCTTTATTTATTTGACGTTCATAATCGCATTGTAATATACTTGAATAATCATCATTTTCCTCGCGTTATCCCGGCATTTTGTCACGGCTCATGGGAGCCTGGGGTCCGCTTGACAACTAATCCCAGTAATTGGCGTGGGCACTAGTTTTTACGAAAGCGACTGCCATTTGACCTTCCAACCCAGAGGGTAAGCTAGGCCCGTATTGGGATTAGTTCGGTTTCCTCACGATGTTTTCCTTCACCGAAAAGCGACTGGAAAATATCAAATGATATTTCGTACATAAATTCCGAAAAACTAATTGGTACGAGCCGGGGTTCGACCCGCGACCTCCGGATTGCAAGTCGCACGCTCTTACCGCTAGGCCACCAGCGCTTCCTAATATACTTAAATAATAAACTATCTTTATCTAATGCCCTCCTAAGCCAAATAGCATTTTCTCAAAAACAAAATGATATTGAAAATTATAGCCGTTAAAATGGGAGTACGCTCGGATCTTTTCTTGAAGGTTTTAAGGTCGTATCGGTCGGCGATTTAGTAATTATTAGTAGGTAGTAATTCAGATATTTAAATGTAGAATGACAGTGTACTCGAACGAAAACGATATTGAAGATATATGTAGCACCTTAAAACTTTAGGTAAGTACCGAAACAATTAGTACGTACAATATAATAATTAAAAAAAGAATGCATTAAAAATCCAACAGTCGACTTGTGAATTTGACTCGCATTTGCTCGGTTTTCCATCCTCCGCTTAAATTTAATAGGCGTGTTCAGTAAAAGATAAAGGTAGTTAAACCGCCAAGTCCGTTGACTTTAAAATGCAGCTGGCTCTAATGAGCATGTTGTGCCAACATTAGTACAGTAATGGTGGTTGGGGATTATTTATACCTAGCGACCCGCCCCGGCTTCGCACGGGTTAACAAATTATACATAAATCTTCCTCTTGAATCACTCTATCTATTAAAAAAACCGCTTGAAAATCCGTTGCGTAGTTTTAAAGATCTAAGCATACATAGGGACAGACAGACAGCGGGAAGCGACTTTATTTTATACAATGTAGTGAAGTTTACTGACAAGTTTGCAACGGACAGATCTATATTTTACTTTTGCAGCTAATATGAATAATAATAAATCACTAATTTAATAGTAATATAATTGTACTCCGTAATTTAAGTAATTATCACTGAATAGAAAACTAATGAAGTTTGTTTAATGAACTATCAGATAGTTCCTATAAAGTTAATTTTACTACTTAATCTGTATAATATTGTATATATGCTTAATTTAATACAATAACATAGGTAATTTATCGTAAAAACGTTATTAATATTGTATTTTCCATAAACATTGATTCGATACCATAGTCTTATCACTAATATAATTTCAAACTTGCATACCGATATGGCTTTTATACATGACAGCCTATGTTGCAGAATTACAAAATACATTGCGTATTAGAAAAGCAATGGATGCGTATCTGCAAAGCGGTTTGTAGTAGTAAAATAACATAGTAAGTTTTTAATTAGGTGTCGCACACTGAGACGAAGTGTTATCGATACGAATTACTTTTTTAATTACCTTCACCGTAGTTTGAACTCGATTGCGAAAATTGTTCAACTGAAAATGGCGTATGTTGTTGAAACTTGGGTGCGTTTAAGCCTTTTTCGGTACTAGGGCGGAAAAGCGGTTGATTTTAACGATAATGAAGTGGTTTCTGGAAATCGGATTTATTCAGGTTTGTTGCGGCGTTTATTTGCGACGTTGTATTTTGAATTACCTGGTTAATTTTAAAATAAAGGAATGTATTGTATGCTATGCAACAGTTCCAAAATGTGATAAAAGTTGATTTATAGTTGTATGTAGGTACGTAGGTACTTAAATATATTAAATAACATTAGAAACCTCAATATTACTGATTTAAACTTTCACGATTTTTACACATTATTAAATTGTACAACGGGACTTAATCGCGTATCTCTGCCCTGCTAATCGCAAACGCAGTACTTTGTATGAGGGTGTTATTGCAAGTACTGCACCCGCGATAAGCAGGGCAGATCTAAGTTTTAAGATTACCATACAATAATGGCCGTTGTTCCAAGCAAGTAATATAAACAGAATCAGTAGCGCCATCTATAGAACACTGTAGCATCATGTGAAACGTGTCTTCACAAATAACAAAAACAAATTAAGTAACCTTAAAGAGCCCTCATTTTTTACGTTTTCGATATATAAGCAGTACCTGGAGATATTTGTCTTAGAGCGATTTTTCCATTTCTTTATTCCATGATTACATTACTATGCAAAAACGTCTTATCTGTAATTGGAAAAATCGGCCTCTCGTGGATTCTAATCTAACCTGACCCCAATTAGGTTTCTGGTTGTGATAATAATTGTTTTCAGTCCTATTTCAGATAAAAATGGGCCATTTTATTTAAAGAACTTACAATAAACTTTTTTGTTATTTGGATTTGTTTGTTATTTCTACAATATATTGTTATTTAGTACACACAACACTTGAGCTTACTGTGGAAGTTTGGATAGTGGATATACATATATTTTTTAAATAGATTAAAAAGAAAAACACTTAGGACTAGTAAGTAATACAACATATTCGCGCAGTGTGTGTTGGCGAATAGTTGCGCTCTCAATATTATACTTATGTATTTCTTGTTATAGCTGGTCAACCAAATCTTGTCAGTAAAAAAGGCGCGAAATTCAAATTTTCTATGGGACGATATCCCTTTGCGCCTACATTTTTCAAATTTGCCGCCTTTTCTACTGTCAAGATCTAGTTGACCAAGTATATAACTGTTTACATACAGAGTACAGAACAAACTGAAGGTATATACTTACTTAGGTTTACTTTTTATTTATTTATTATAATAAAAGTCGATTAGTGTAATTTGTTTTGATTTCAAATAATGGTTGACTGGTAGAGAACTCCTCAAGGCGTTAAGTCCGCCATTTGTACTCTTTTTGTGTAAATTTGTGCAATAAAGTTTAAATAAATAATTATCCAAATACTACCAGTTTAATAGGAATATCATGTAACAAGCCCTAATATCGTTAGAAGGTGTATGTGTGTGTGTCCCAATCAGTGCCGCTGACGGCTGCTAAACCACGTTATTGTCTTGGCGAACTGCTGTTGCGGTGCTGTGGGGCCACGAAATCGGCGGATTTTTTTTGGTATATGTATAGGTATGCATACAAAAATAGATAAAATTATATTCAGATACCAAGAAAACATTTCTAACTCGGGAAAAACCAATCGCGATAAGCAGAAATAAATGCCCCCATCGGGATTTTGTACTAGGCCGTTAAAATTATACACTAACAGAGTCATAGTCATACACGACATTTGTTTTGACCTAGATTCCGTATAATATTAACTAGCCGGTGCAGAATCAATAGAAGGGTTAAGAGTTCCTTTTATTAACTTTGTTATTGCCTTATTTGTTAGTTTTCTTTACATTTTCCTAGCCCAAGGGCACTTAAAAACCTGAGTGGATACAATACTTTCCACACGGCCACCATCGGACATGTTAAATTATGTTTTCACCACACCCGCTCGGAAAGGCTTACTTTGCACTTCAAAAACTGATAGCACAGTTGCATTTTATTCACATGTGAGGCAAAGTAATCAAATGCAAATTTTGAGTTGTTTTCTTATGTTTGTATAAATATTTAATAACATTCATTTGGATTTGATTAGGTTTGATTTTGTTTGATATTTTACATTTAATATTTGCTTCGGGTTGGTGTGGTGAAAAATTTTGTGTTTCACTCGGGGGCGAATTTTGTTTAACCCTCGTGCTTTGAAACCCTTGCAACGCTCAAAATTCCATTTTACGAACCACTCGCTACGGTCGTGGTTCAATTTTGGAATCTTTCGCTTACTCGGATATATATTATTACTAGCACGCGAACGGTTAAGCAACAACTTTGCCCCCTTGTAAAACAAATAACTATTCCTGAGTGAGCTGATGTGCCATGCCGTCAAAAACGATGAGAAAGCCATTGATGGATGAATAAAAAGGTTAAAACCGCTGTGTTAGTGGCTGCACACGGACGCTCCTAACACAATGTGGCTAATTTGAGCCCAGATTACAACCGTCAGCGATCACCTGGGGCCTAATTCTGTAACATGCACTGAATTAATAAAGAATTAATGGTTCCTCGTCATAGCATTTTCCAAGTAAAAAAGCAGTATTTTTAATAAAATCTTAATCTTAAAGATTAATTTTCAGCTTCATGTTTCTAGAGACCGTCTTTTAACTTAGAAGCCTGGGGTCCGCTTGACAACTAATCCCAAGAATTTACGTAGGTAGGCACTAATTTTTACGAAAGCGACTGCTTTCGTAAAAATTCCACTTACCGACTTTCCAACCCAGAGGGGGATCTTGGCCTTGTTAGGATTAGTCCGGTTTCCTCACGATGTTTTCCTTCACCGAAAAGTGACTGGTAAATATCATTCATGATATTTCGTACATAAGTTCCGAAAAGCTCGTCGGTACGAGCCGGGGTTTTAAGTTTTTAACCCGCGACCTCCGGATTGAAAGTCGCACGCTCTTACCGCTAGGCCAGCGCTTTTTAGTGTTCTGTATGGTTACTTATATGTAGGTAGATGCATAATCTTGCGATGGTCAGTTGGAATAAATCTGTCAACCAAACGGGCGTTTCCTTTAGACACCATTCCCAAATTTAACATTGGCTGACGAGGGAAATAAAAAGTGTTTTTGCGAGGAAGATGGCTAAAACTGTGGGAAAAGTCGCGTGCTTCGAGATGGATGGTGGAAATTGGCAAACTTATTGTGATCGGTTGGATATGTACTTTTTGGTGAACAATGTGGAAGACACCAAGAAGCTGCCGACGCTGATCAGCTGTATAGGGGACTCCGCGTACGAGCTGATGGTCAACTTATGCAGCCCGAAAAAACCGTGTGATTGCAAGTACGACGAAGTGGTTAAAGTAATGGCTAATTATTTACAACCGAAACCGTCGGTAGTCGCCGAAAGATTTAAATTCCGTCAATGTCGGCAAAGTAACGGACAATCAGTGGCTAATTTTATGGCAGAATTGAAGAAAGCATCCAAGTATTGTGATTTTGGTACTAATCTGGACGATAATATGAGAGACCAATTCGTTTGTGGCGTAAGTAGTGATTTTGTTAGACAGCGATTATTTGCAGAGGAAAAACTGACTTATAATAAGGCGGTTACGATTGCTACTACGCTGGAGGCGGCCGAGCGGGATTCACATGCAATCGGAGATAAGGATAATTATAGCGAGCGGAACGATGTAAAAACAGTGCATAAGATTCAACCGGTCAGCGCAGGTCGTGGTTTATGCGAGTCGTGCGGCGACCCTCATCATCGACAAACGGAGTGCAAGTTTAGTCAATACGTGTGTGACGTGTGCAAAATTAAGGGGCATTTGCGTAGGATGTGCCCGCAAGTCATGCGTGGCAGCAGTTTCGGAAGCCCTTTTGGGGCTAATCGGCGTGGCAATGGAGGCCGCGGACCGGCCAATCGCGGGCGGTCATGGCGCGGGGGCTGGAGCGGCCGAGGTGGTGGTGCCAGGTCCGGCTTGCATTGGGTGCAAGGTCGGGACGCGGAGGCGGACCAGGAAGACTTCATGGAAGGCGAGCGTGGAAGGGACGGCGAAGCAATTATGAATTTGATGTCGTTGAACCAGTACAAGCCGGTGTGTATTCCTATCCTTGTAAATGATCAGGTTTTGACGATGGAGGTGGACACGGGATCAGCAATATCATGTATAAGTAGTACAACCTACTATAAATATTTTGCTTACTGTACTTTGCACCCGTGTCAACTTTTACTTAAGTTTTATGATGGTTCGGGTATCCGGCCTCTAGGTTATCTTGAAGTAGACGTAGTTTACGAGAATAAGAAGAAAAACTTGGATTTGTATGTAATTAATAATGGTTGTACTAGTTTGTTAGGCCGTCAATGGCTCGCCGAGCTAGGCATAAATATACCACCTTTTAAGGTGTACAATTTTAATATAAACGACGGGTCTGTCGTCAAGTCGATGGATAAGGAGGCTATAATTTCGGATGTACTTTCCAGGCATAAGCCGTTATTCGAGGAGACGTTGGGCCGGTACACCGGAGGCAGGGCGTCGCTGTGTGTGCGCGAGGGAGCTCAGCCGATATTCTGCCGCGCGCGGCCCCTGCCGTACGCGCTGCGCGCGCGCCTCGACGCCGAGCTGGACGCTATGCTGGCGGCTGGCGTCATCGAGCCAGTCGACCACTCCGACTGGGCCACTCCTCTTGTCATTGCCAGGAAAGCAGACGGCGGTATAAGGGTATGCGCTGATTATAAGATTACCTTGAATAAAGCGTTATTGGTCGATAGGTACCCGGTTCCAAAAATTGAGGACTTGTTTACAAATTTAAGCAACAACTCATATTTTACGAAGTTAGATTTATCGCATGCCTACAATCAGTATGAACTAGACGAGGCGTCAAAGTGTTATACGGTGATAAATACTCACCGCGGATTATTTAAATATAATCGATTAGTGTACGGGCTCTCGTCCAGCCCAGGGATTTTCCAAAAAATGATGCAATCTGTTCTACAGGGAATTCCGAACGTACTTAATTTTTTAGATGATATCTTAATTACAGGGTCGGACTTAGACGCGCATTTAAAAACAATAAATGAGGTATTTAGTCGATTAGAAAATTGTGGGTTAAAATTAAAAAAGAGTAAATGCGTATTCCTGGCCGATAAAGTTACCTTCCTGGGATTTAAGGTCGATAAGCAGGGCGTGAGTGTAGACCCGGAGAAAATAAAACCCATAGTAGAAATGAGTGCTCCCAAAAACGTGGCCGAATTGCGTTCGTTTTTAGGAATGGTAAATTTTTATGGTAAATTCGTTCGCAACTTGAGTTCATATTTGCATCCACTGTACCAGCTAGTAAAAAAAGGGGTACATTGGCGTTGGGGTAAGGAGCAGGAGGCAGCTTTTAGACAGGTTAAGAGGTTACTGGTCAGCACGGACGTGCTAGTGCATTTTGATATTTCACAACAATCGGTTGTTACCTGTGACGCGAGTTCGCACGGCCTCGGGGCCGTGCTAGCACGGCGCGCGCCCGACGGCACCGAACGCGTCGTGGCCTATGCCTCGCGGTCGCTAACTGCACACGAGTTGCATTACAGTCAAATACATAAGGAGGCACTAGCAATCGTGTTTGCCGTGAGTAAGTTTCACCAGTACCTTTATGGTCGTAGGTTTACACTGCGTACGGACCACAAGCCCCTGGTGAGTATTTTTGGCCCAAACAGCGGAGTGCCGGTTACCGCCGCGAGCCGACTACAGCGTTGGGCGATAGTGCTTTCAGCTTACGATTTCGATATCGAGTACATTTCGACCGAGAAAAATACGGCGGACGCTCTTTCTAGGTTAATTAAATCATACAAAGATGAAGCGGTGGAGGAGGCGGGCCAGATACCTGAACAGACCTATCTGCATTTTGCCGCGGACGCTTTATTGTTAGATTATAATAAATTGAAAACCTCAACGGCCTCGGATCCGATTTTAAGCAGAGTTTTAGGTTACATTAAAGACGGGTGGCCGGCAGAATGCGAAATTAGAGAGTTAAGTCCTTACTTTAATAGGAAAAATGAATTATATACGGAATTAGGTTGTATCTTATGGGGTCACCGAGTGGTCATCCCAATAACATGTAGGGACAAAGTATTACAGGAACTTCATGAAGCTCACATGGGCATTGTGAAGACAAAAAGCTTAGCGCGGGGCTACGTATGGTGGCCCGGACTTGACGAGGCCATCGAGGCGCAATGCCGCGAGTGCGGCGTGTGCGCCGCCGCGTCTAGCGCGCCGCCGGCGCACGCGCCGCGCTTGTGGGCGTGGCCGGACAGGCCGTGGACTAGGATACATCTCGATTTCCTCGGTCCGATCCGGGGGAAAACATATCTAATCGTTGTAGATGCCTACTCAAAGTGGATCGAAGCTATAGGGATGAATGGCACTTCAGCGGCTGCGGTAATACGTGTGCTTAGGGAATTATGGTCTAGATTCGGCATTCCGAAACAAGTAGTTAGTGACAATGGGCCTCCGTATTCGAGTACAGAATTTAAAAATTTCCTATCATCGAATGGCGTAGATCAAGTACTCTCGGCGCCGTACCACCCGGCTTCCAACGGAGCCGCCGAGAGCGCAGTAAAAATATGCAAAGCGGTAATTATAAAATCTTTTAAAGAACATTTAGACGCGGAGACCGCACTGTGTAGATTTCTTTTGCAATATCGAAATACCGAACATACCACGACAGGAGAGAGTCCTGCGAAACTGTTGCAGGGACGTTCGCTGCGAACTAGGTTAGATTGCTTAAGACCGGATCGTGGGGATCATGTCCGAGCGGCACAGGAGCGGCAAAGGCGCGCGGCGGGCGGCGTCGAGCGCGAGCTGCGCGCCGGCGATCCCGTCTGGGTACGACAGTATCGCGGTGACGATAAGTGGATGCCCGGCACTGTACGAGATAGGCGCGGAGATACTGATTATATTGTAGACACTGACAATGGAACCGGGATTCATAGGCATATCGATCAATTGAAGAGCAGGAGGGTAACGCTAAATAACGGGGGAGGTAGTGTAGCTAAGCGCAATTCGCTGGTGTTTCCTGGTAATGACGAGTTGGTTGCCCGGCCGGACGTTGAGGAGCCAAGTGATGAGATGAGCCGGCCCGGCAGTGGCGATGAGCACGAGCGTGAGCCGGTAGCGGCGGCGGTTTCGGCTGCGTCCCCAACCGCGCACACAGCGGCTCCATGTACCGATAGAACGCCCAACAAGTCACCTGAACAATCATCTAGGTCTGGGGCCCAATTGCCTTCTGGCAGTCCTGTCAATGCGCCCAGGGTACCTAGACCCCGCAAGCCCCCGTTTAGATTCGGGTTTGAAGATCTCTTTGTTATCAGTAATACTTAATTAGATAAGGGTTTAGTGTTTAAGATCACAATTTTGTATTAGTACCTATATAAATAAATACCTCTTGGGTATATGATATACCTAGTAAGCCACTGAGATGGAATTTAAAATAATACTTATCTTAGTAACTAATGTATGTATATGTAACAGTAGCTATCGCTTATGTAATAAGATAGGTTATATTTAATTATTAAAAAGTTTTCCTTATCAATACAGTTAAGGTATCGTTATACTCGTTTATAGGGTCGTGCAAGTTTTAGTAAACGGCGATTATGTAATGCGCCCTAAGTGTAGCTATACGCATTAATAGTTATAAGTGTTCATTGGTATAAATTAAAGGTGGAGGTGTTCTGTATGGTTACTTATATGTAGGTAGATGCATAATCTTGCGATGGTCAGTTGGAATAAATCTGTCAACCAAACGGGCGTTTCCTTTAGACACCATTCCCAAATTTAACATTGGCTTTTTAGTAGAACTTGGCCTGATTTAACATAATTTAATTGTATCTTGATTGTATCCACGTGTTTGAATAGGGCCTCGCACGCTGCATTAGCCGCGATAACACCCGCCTGATACGCCATTCATGAGTCTAATACATTCATGAATTTAGCGAGCTCATGCCAACCTGTCGTAGCCAGGTTCGAACCCGGGCAGACGCGTGCTTATACGTATAACGTTTGTTTTACGTACACCTGCATACTATGCACAATGTGGTAGTTTCGATTTGATTAATTACAAAGCCCAAATATATGTACATATTTACTAAAACAGAGATTATATAACAAATGATCATAAGTCTAAATCTAAACCTATTAAAAATAACAACATTTATTAATACAACAGCCCGTAGCTGGGTAAATATTAAATTATAACAATCTTATAAAAATATATACCTAACTACTACAATATAACAGATAGAGACATATTTTTAATGTAATGTATTTGTAAATTTTGTGATATTTTTTTTTAATAATATAACAGATTGTATGTATATTCTCTACTATGTTTAATAATTAAATTTAGAGATGTAAAATGTCCCCATACGCATTTGTTCTTGGCTGTCGCACTACCATGCCCCACCATTCCCACCAGTCTCACTGCACCTTTAAATCACAGCCCGGTCCCTTTGATTTGTCTGCCATGGGTGTTGGTCGGCTGACCTTAGGGTTACCACATACTAATTTCAAACCCCTAACCTAACTTTTCGCCCACGCAATACTCGACTTTTCTTGCAACGAAGAAAATTTTTTTAAACATCGAGTTTATTAAAATTTGGTCTAGAAAAGTTTCATTTATTAATTAGTGTTGCTGGAAAAAAAATGCTGTTTTAAAGAGCTCTTCCAATTTTCACGTTATCAAAATAAAAAGAAATAATGTTTAAATAAACCTAGTAAGCAAATGTTAGAAAGTTAATTTATTTAGAAAATGAATGCTTTGAAAACAACATTACTTGTTAAAACACGCCATCCTACTTTGTTACAAATCCTACTTTATACATCGCGTATTATTTTAATATAAAAACCTTGTTCACTCGTGCATTACGAATTGGTACAGTCGACGCCAAAGATATGTTTACACTTTTGCCCGTTACTCCTTTGTAATAAGGCGAAAAATGTAAAGATATCTTTGAAGTTGACTGTACAACGAAAGTAAAACAAATGTGAATCTCAGTGATGAAAACAAAGTGTGACAAATCTCATCTTGTATCGTGCATATATCACGTGAAATGAGATAGTCTTACCAAAGAGAACAGATTATATTATAGAGGGTTAAAGTCATAGTAAATTTCGTTGTCACAGTAAATTTACTGCTATCTATCGCGACACACGATTAAAACTAAAAATGAGGAATATATGTAGGTACCTATATATGTATAAATATATTATTATTTTTAGGTTTTTTTTTAGAACGCCATATGACTTTGACCCATGTTCTTTCACTGATATGTGTTAAAGTTATTAAATATCAAACGGTGTCGTCAACGCCATCGACTCGCGTATAGGCCAAAGGTGGCGCCATCTAGTCGAGGATAACTGTTTCTTGATTTCCGAGGCACGTTCCCTCCTTCCTTACTTATCTTATACGGAGTCGCATATATCTTTGGTCTGGTACGTTGCTCTGTACGCTGCGAATTAATCTTCATTTGGAGTCGTAATAAAGTCAGGAGAGTTAGACATGCGCTGTTGCCTTTTATAATAATTTGAGAAAGGGGTAAGAAAGCACCGTAACAGGGAAAGAGCTAAGATTTTGAAGGATACAATACAATACAAATCCTCTTTATTGCACAAACTCAATAAAACATTTACAGAGAGACACACATAATACATGAAGACAGAGGTAATAACAGGCGGTCTTATAGCTAAAGAGCGATCTCTTCTGCCGCTCTAAGACCGCCTGTTGTCTGCCTCTATCATTAATCAATTGTTTTTCTTTAAGCTGTATCTTTTACTGAGGTGTACCAATAAACAGTATTCTATATATTCATCGAATTTATTTATTCTACTTTACCTAACCCTTACCAAAAGGTAAGGAAAACCCTTTCACACCACACCCTATTTTAATATCTTCCTTACACCCCGTCTCTTAATATTGAGACAAAGTGCTACAGATATTATGATTTGTGTACCCGCGACTCCTTTTGTAAGTCAGTAAGAAAATGCCATATCTGACTCTGGCGGCTGTATCTATTTAGGACTTTGTTATACTAATATTATGATATTTATGATCTTCTTCATAGAGGCAGATGAGATCTTTACAATTTATGCGAGGATCAAATACGATGCTACAAATACATATTTGTTAGATGAGTATCGTTAGTTGCTTATGAATATTTCTGTTCTAAATTTGCTGTACTTATTCAGCAAATGTGTAATCACTTGTTTATCCATACTTACTAAATTATAAATTCGAATGTAATATGTATGTCTCTTTGGGCCCGATTCGGATTTTGTAATAGACATCTATTAGATATCTTTTAGACATCGCCAAGATACGATAACGATATGATTAAGATCTAACCTGTCAAATTTGACATTTCCGAGATTCTGGAGATACTCTTGAACGATTTCCACAAGATATTACTTAGAGATCTAATTCACATCTAATAGATATCTAACACGATCTATAGTAAAAGTGACATTGGTTGCCCGAATTGCGCTGCAAAAGAGAACTAGTTGAAATCTAAACTATAACGTATCTAGAATGGATCTAGTACGTGTCGTCTCTTGTGAATACCTTGAAGTTCGAATACGCAGTCTGTCTGTGACCTCTTCACGCTTCTACCGTCGCTGAACCGATTTGGATGAATGTAATGCAGATATTTTGAGTCATCAGTCAGTTTATATTTGAAATCACCTCATTAATAACAAAATACTCGAGCGAGTAATACAAACATTAGTAAGTTTTTAATTTCACCTCGAAATTCTTAAGTGCAAAATAAATAATGCATCGAGTTCAAAACAGAATAATCTTAATATTCAGTGTTCAATTTGGTTTTAAATCGACTAAATAAATATACATATTTATGTCAACATAACTTGTTCCTGGCCCCTCCTATTTTGGTACAAATTGAGAAAAGTTATAATGAATAACTTATTGTTTTGTGGTCCGAGGTTGTTTTTACGAAAAGAAAGATACAGTCAACCAAATTAAATATTCACCTTAGTGCCTTAGTATTTTTTAAGTGCCTTTTTCTTTGGAATATTGTGCTGCTTATTAATTTATACTTTGAAAGCAGCTATCTTAAAGCATTAACCCGTAGAGCGCCCTAGTATCACACGTGTGATGCTAACTCAATTTGGGTCGTAGCGACTCAGTGTCAGACGTGTGTTACTACAGATCAATATGGGTCGAATTGCTTTGCATCAATTTGTTGTATGATGTTCGTTCGCCGGGCTAATTCGCGAACTTTGTATAAAGACTCGCAGCATGTACCTATGTCTTTATCTGTCTATATTTCCATAATTACAATATTTAAGTTTCGATTGATGTATTCTATAAACGGTTTTGATCTTGGCTAGTTCCCATGATGACTCTTGGAGTTTATTTGGGGCATTATCTATGAAAAGAGACCTTATTGTCAATGGCGCTTACGCCGCACAGCGTCGCGCGGCATTGTATTTATATCGGAGCATCATTAATAATGGCGTAACCGCCATCGACAATAAGGTCCCTTTTCATAGATAACATCACATTTATTAATCAACTTTACATTGACAGTTCAACCAAACATGTAAGTTATGGGTTACAAACGTTTGTACTTAAAACTAATTGTAATAAACATATCACTAAAATTAATAAATATTAATAGTTGTGGGCGTAGATATTGACTCTAGATAGCGGGCTGCTGTGGCTAGGACTTTCGGTTCCTTCTGTTTGTGAGAATATGTCAAGAGTGGGATTATGTAAAATAAATGTGGAATGGAGTTGGCCGGTCGAAGTATTTAGCAGATGGCGCCAGCATAGCTTGCCCTGTCAATCCTTAGACAATTGTCAAATTCTTGATCTTTTAATAAAATTTTATGCCCTGGATGCCCCTTAACCCCTCGTATGCGGCCTGTCAGATTTGATTATTGAAAAAGTGACCTTGAAATTTAAAACAATAGATTTAAATTCCCACGCACGGATCCGTGTCTAAGCATACGAGGGGTTAAATCAAATCTCATAGAACTAAACTGGAGCAAACTATAATGGCGCCATCTATGCAAACCTTTGACAGTTACCAACCCCATTGTGATGAAATGTCATGAAAAGTCGATTTGTGCTACAGTTTCATGTGAAACAAAACCTGCCATGTCCAATTAGTCTGCAGCAACAATCGGTGCAAATGTTCACCGCCGGCGCATTAACTTCTACACAGCTTATAACAACCTGTCCTGGGCTATAACCTCGAAAATCGAAGTTCGCAAATTGCGGGCATTTTTCTCTTTCACTCTAATTACGCCTTCATTGGAGTAAAAGAAAAAGATCCCCGCAATTTACGAATTTCGGATTTCGCGGTAGGCCCTCTGCTCCTTTTATCATGCCCTAAACCTTGCAAAAAAGGCGAATATTACCCATCGTAAACCATAGAGTAACTTATACATGTTATGCATTAAACTGTTTTTTTGACAAGTTTTCACAGACAATAAAATACCTATGACATTGATACATCAAGGCGGTTTGTTTACAAAGGGTCTACCGGGAAACGCGAAAATCTAAACTCTGCTATCCGCGTCTCTATCGCTCGAATATGCAAGAGTGATAGAGAAGTTAGAGGGTAACAAAATTTCGTCTCTCTCAATTTAATTATTTTCTTTTTTGGCTACTCAATCAAAATTACAGAGTAATTTCATTTCATTTATTTTATGCAAAAACCATGATTATAATAAGGTGTTACATAAACATTTGGTACATGGTCGTCGGTTTGGTAATAATTTACATACATAATTTTCGCCAAACTGCATGACAGCTTGCTGGCGAACCATCAAGTAAAAGTGGCCCCACTGTTCTAAGTTTTCCCCAGCGCCAGCCGTGTCCGGTAATCGCGGGCTATTGACGCCCACTTTACCGGTTAATCGGATTCCGGGAGATTTACCGGAATCCGGTAATGTGCGCTCACGGCGAGATATATGGGCCGTTTAATTTGGCATACCGCTGCGCTGTTAATATTTAAGTTATGTTTTCTGCTTCATTTTATACGTAGCGTAATTTAAGAAGAGTCAAATGAAATGAATAATTACGATTGAAATCAATGAAAAATCTAAATAAATTGATTCAAATCCATCCAACATTTCTTCGGTCTCAATGACGGTGCAGCCCTACCTAACCCGTCGACATCCACCCTGCACAAGCGCCATGTTTTTGTTGTTGCTCATTCTGTTTTTAATAATTTCACATTTTTAATAATTAAACGTCTATAACGAAAAATAAATATTATAGGACAATTTAACACAGATTGATTATACGTACACAGCCCGTTAACATTTTCAAGACTTTTTTCTGTTTCTCGGAAAAAACTACTTTTCTGTCACTTTTTTACTCTTTTTTAAAAATATTATGTCTAATTGACCTATCTCTCTTTCCAGGTATGTCCGAATCTACAAAGAAACACGCAGAAAGCCGCCAAGTCATTTAAAATCATCAAAGGAACACGTAAAAACGTTGGCAAGTCATTTGAATTCTCTAACTTCGTTCTCGTTCTGAATTTCCAGATATTAAAATTTCAAAACGCTTTCCTCCTTTAGTTATTAACATAAGCTACAAAAAATTGTTTTCTTGGAGAAAATTTCATAAAACGCGCCTAAAAAATTCGCATGAAACTGCCTAACTTTAAGAGGCAATTTTCAAAATGGCGGACAGAAATGGCCGCTCGCGGTACAATACATGTTTTTAACAAATGTGTATTGTACACAAACAATGGGATATTCCAATTCACCTTTTGTTTGTTGCTACTTTGTCGTGGAGTGAAAACCTGTGTTTACGAGTACCTAATTATTTTGCTTCGAGTATTATGGTTTTATGATAAACGAATGAATAAACGATACTTTAACATACCTATAAAGGTACAGATTTATTTTTAGAATAAATATATACGATCCATTTAAAACGTACTTAATATCTATGTATAGGTACATATATATGTTTACTAATGACCTTATTAACATTAATCATCGATTTATCGTATTAAGTTGTAATTACGTTGTTTACGTTTATTTTTAAGGTGCTTACTTGTTTTAAGGTGGCTGAGCTGACGCAAGTATGTAAAATTTTCCATTCGATCTTCTACGGAGTGAATTTTATGCAATTTGATTTTTATATAATTGTTTGCAAGATTGCTATCTAATTATTTTAACATTATTCCTAAACAAGTGTGAATACCTTAGCTATCTAGGCGTATAAAAGTTGAGTATATTCCGTCAGATCTATGAAAATATAGACAAACTTTTAACAAAGTGCGACTCGTGCTGAACATCCGTGACGCAAATGCACGTTCGACACCTCTGAGACTTTTCCGCAAACTTTTCCATGCACATTGTCTGAACTCTTTTCCTTAGAAAATACGACCTGTTTTCCTTTACAGAAAACACTGTTGTGTCTGTCGAGAAACTTTAATATTTGCGGACGTGAAGAACTTTATGTAATGGAAATATGGTATATTTTGAGTGCTTAGTTTGTTTGTTTGGAATGTTGTTGAAGTTCTGGGGAATAGAAGTTCGCGTATGACAGTAATGGCGACAAATTTGAATATAGTGAGTATTGAGAAAACTATTGAAAACAACTGAAATAGTATTTTACATGGCTAGGGCAGTCAACAGTAGACAAACAAATAAGAAAACCTTAGATCACAATCTAAGGTTTTCTTATTTGCTGCCCGAGGTGGGTATACAATTTTTCTGCTCGACGAAGCCGAAAGTTGACGCTGTCCGGAGGGCAGAAAAAATAAATAAAGAGCTTCTTGAGAGCCATAGTATTATTAATGTTATTATACACAATAATTTGTTGCCAAGCGGACCCCAGGCTCCCATGAGCCGTGGCAAAATGCCGGGACAACGCGAGGAAGATATGATACACAATAATTTGTTTCGAAATTCAGCATTTAGCAAAGTGAGAAATGGCAATTATCTATAGTGACACTATACCACTATACCAGAATAAAAAACGACAAAAAAACGTAACGAAATTAAAAGCAATAAAAAAGTGAATCATTTTGAAAGAATTTATTGTTATTAATCTGTAAGTATATAAAATTAAAAAAAAAACATAATAACACTTACTAAACCTAGGTACTACACTATGCTACAGGTAAAAAAAATGCCCTAAATCGCCGTCAACGGGCAGGGTGGGTGCCCAGAAGGCTGGCCGCGTTTCCTCGCTGTATCGCTGAAATAATTGTTTGAAGTCAGTTAAAATTTTAAATAATTATGGTAAAAGTGACAAACGACAGGTAATTTAACATATTTTATACCCCGGAAGGAACAGTTTTTAATGATTAGCACGCTGCCTGATTGCAGGAAGCTGCAATTTGTCGCGTCGTGTGAAAAGGGCTTAAATGCTCATAAAGGTATAAAATACCGAAGAAAATTTGCAAAAATTGCCTCAAAATATTAAGGTTTACGTATATATTTTGAATTATCATGATTTTATCTGGGACGAAGCTATGAGGTTGAGGATTTATTTCCGCCTTTTTTGTTCGTCTTGGCGGGGGCACTACTGTGTCCCTAGAAATAGAGATGTGAACTTAATGTCTTTGTATGAACCATTGCACTTATATGTTTATCATGCACTGTTACGCCATTTGTCTTCTGAGCTACTATGCAATTTGTTATGGTGGCAATTTTTGCAGTGTGGGCTGTGGGCCGCGTTAATTTTGCAAATTGCCACCCATTAGGACGGCCACACTGCGGTGATTAAATGTTAAATTTTCATATATTATAACGTCAGATTTTTAAAGTAAGTATGTAGATTTTCCAATAAATAATATTTACTCTTTTTCAATAAAAAATCATTACAGTATCTTTTAATAAAAAAAACTGCTGTGAGACACAGAAATACTAAATATATTTAAACGGGTCACTCACCGGTCCGCTAACGCGAACTCCCTATGATGCTACTCGGTACGGTGTGAAAAATTAAAACGTAGGGCATTATAAATTCTAGTTTTTTAGTACTTAACATAATAGCCCACCCAAGCATGCCTGAAAAGTAGGTATTATGTTCCCGTTCAGAACGTCGAGGAAGTTAAACTTACTTTCAGTTATTTTAATGAGTTATAAAAACGAAAGTGTTTAGACGTAATTTTTTATGAAAATGAGCATGAAATGGTTTTTAAGAATTGCGTGGACAGAAAGTACTAAAATAAATAGTTAAAGTAGTTGCTTTAAGTACTTAATAAGTACCTAGGTTTTTGTATTTTTGGTGGTGGTGTGTTATACATACTCGTATAGTATTTATTTCCGTATTTCCTTTCGCGGTGGGAGGGCGGTAACATTAACTGCATGCGAAAAATACTAGAGATGTCACGAATATTCCGCAACTATTCGGTATTCGGCCTATTCGGCCACTTTGCCGAATATTCGGTATTCGGCCGAATGTTGCCTATTATTCGGCTGAATACCGAATATCTGTTGCACCTACGTAAAAAGAAAAATTGCACAATAATTGCCAAAAACTATGTAGGTATATTTAGAATGTGTTCTTGGAAAGTTGTTAAATACGAAGACCCTGTTTTGAGTATTTGTTGATTGAAAAACATTTAATTTTTATCATGAGTCTGTTTTGTTTGACTCTATCTATTCATTATAGCATTAGCTGTTCAACAAAAATATATCTTAGCTAATGTAATCTAACGTTGAGCTTTGTTAGCGATGAGTTTTCATAATAATTGTGACTCAAAATGTTCGCATGTCATGCCGAACATTCGGTCGCCGAATATTCGGTATTCGGCAGAGAGAGGGGCCGAATATTCGGTATTCGGCCAAAACCACTATTCGGGGCATCTCTAAAAAATACCCAAGTAAGTTAACGGGTTAGCATTAGTACTAATTGATTAGCACGTTATTGTATCGCTGATTAACATATTGTTTTAATAATAAAGATTTCCGCAATGTGACGCCAGATTCAAGAAACAATAAAAACCCAAAATCTATAGAAAAATTACCTATAATGACTAAGCTAATACTTGGTAAGGTAAACTACTAAAGGTAAAGTACTAGTGCTAGATAGTAGATAGCCCAATAGATGACACCCTGCTGTCACCTCTATTGACAATGACTTAAGTTTCAAGATGACATATACTGGTACCGCGTCGAGCACCAGTACGTTTACCTTACAATTTTATGCTTAATTTGGCAAAAACATTTACCTACTTTTGTCGTAAAAATTATCCCAAGAAACCCAAACCGTTACTTATAGGCGTTCTAAATCATATTTATGTATATCGTGTATTTGCTAACAATCGCTCGTTAAACATACCTTTAGGATTAGAATTCATACACAACACTATAAATCTAAATAGTAAAATCAACCGACAGACCCTACCTAACCCTCTCACTGACGTAAACCGTTCTAACTGTAGGTACCTACATGAAACCGTGTACCATAAATACAACACACAACTACATAGATAACCCGTGTACCATGACCGGTACACACGGCTACCATGGACTATGGAACAGGGATCGGAACCGGTTTTTTGCAAAAACTTCGAAATTACCATATTTTTTAAATTAGTTTATACTCGAAACGTAGGACTCAGTTGTGTGCTTAGGTAACAACTTCGTATTGTTAGATTGCCCAATTACAAATGAAATAATTAGCAAAGAACGAAAAAATAACGGTATCCGATCCCTGCCGTGGAGTTATGGACACATATGTATTTATTTACACAGTTTTCAGTTGACACCGATACGTCATTAACCCATGCATTCGTAAACCGTATTGCAAAGCCTTGTGGCGTTATTCATAAACGCGCTACCAGCGTATTTGTAAGAAAGTCATAAACATAGATTAACTAATTGAGGCTTGTAAAACTTTATGAATAACGGGGACAAGCTGAACTTGCTCCATTCACTAACCGGTTAAACCAGGAGTTACCATGGTTACCAGTACAATTTGACACTGGGCTAACGGTTTAACCGGTTAACCCCTGTTTAGTGGGTTGGTGCAAGTGGTGCCAAGAGGGTTTATGTTAATACAGTACAGCACATACAGTAATACAGTATACAGATCTCGCCTTATTACAAAGGTGAAAGGAGTAAAAGTGTAAACATATCTTTGGCGTCGACTGTACCTTCGTCCACCAATAAATGACAATTAGTAAACCTTATTCCAGAGCCATAAGGTTCACCAATACTCAGTGTTGGTGTTAGTACATAACAATAGGGCGGTGCGGTCATCCGTGAACCTATGGCCTCTAACGATAGTAGTTTATACCTACTTTATAGCAATCTATGGTGTGGGCGTTCTATAACTTGTTCGTTTGGTGCAATAGATGGCGCTGTTACACTCAGCTTGAATTGTATTGTAATTGAAGATGTCCATAATATGTAATTGAATACAGAGTATGCAAATGAAAAATTAAGCAATAAGTTTGTCTCGGTTCAAAATGAACCCTGTGTTACCTGCATACCTAATTGAAATGAATTAAGTATTGACACGTCACTTACCAAAATTGGCTCAGTAGTTTTAACTCTACATACATGCGATACAATATCAACGTACAGCGAGCTGCAAAATTACATGGGCACATTGTGAATGGAATTCGTTCCTAAACCTTACTTACATTTTTACTAAGTCTCTATCTTCCCTTTAATTGAACACTTCTAAACTATCCCAGTCATTTATTCAATAAATCCTTTGATGTAAATTTTCCTCAACAATAAACAAAGCGCATATTGGTGTAGGCGTAAGATTCATCGGAAGAACACAACGTGGCTTGTATCACGAGCGCTCGAGTTTGCACTGATAAGCCGGATAGAATGTTAAGTGTTAACGTTCATGCCTATTTCTCGTCGCCCGCAGAGAGAGAGAGAGAGAGAGAGGGAGTTTAGATATTATCTAGCGTAGCATAGTCTTTCATCTCATACAAAGTAAGATACTATAGTTAGAGGATACCCCAAAAGTTTATGTTTGTAGTAATTCTGTAGAGCGGTCACCACGACACGGGCCTAGCCTAGTGTGGGGCCACTGAGCTAGTTATGTAATTTTATCTTCTTCCTTTTAATATACGTTTTTTTTATGTATACATGAAAAGTACAAATGGAGGACTTAATGCCAGAAGGCAGTGGTTCTTAACCTTTTCAGTTCGGTTACCCCTATGACTAACTAGGGAACCTGATTTTACCCCTCCTCCCAATGGTAATAAAAAATAAAACGTGTACGTTTGTTGTATTGTTAAAATAGGTTAGCTCATTACCCCCGTAAAATACCAGTTTTACCCCCACCCCATATTCTACATTAGCTTAGAACATTATGCAGCAAAAGATTGCAGTAGGACGGTTGCATGATCATTTGTTAATTATTAATATTATATAACGCATGAGACTTGTCTTTCACAACCTACGAAGCTTTAAGCCCCTAACTGAATAAAATTGTTCTCAATATAATCCCTCTCAACCCCCTTAGAAGATATACAAATTGATTTGACAAACGACGAATAAATTGTCATGTAACGCGACATATAAATAAGTATAAAGATACTTACTAGGGAGTGCTCCCGGTACTGGTTTTCTATACAAATACAGTACCGGAACCGGGAATTCCCGGTTCTCGTCATACAAACTCAGTACCTACCGGAAGCATTCCCTAATACTTACAATCATAATCTGAGGATTTTGTTCGACTGTACATGTACGATTTTGATAGGTACTCATACAGCATATTTTATATCGTCACATATCAAACTTATCCAACTAGAAGCACAATTTGGTACATTGCATTGCACATTTATTCTGTTCTGTTAAAAAAACAAATCCTGTTACATTTTTTGCATGGACTTGAACAATGTCATATGCTTATTTGTTTGATTTAATATTCTTTGATCCGGGTAAACCGTTACACGATCATCACCGGCAATTAATATCGGTCCGGTCGCCCGCTTGCCAGTGGGTTAAAGTTGCATTCGGATAGCGACTGCTACAGCGTTACTGTTGCAACTTTACTGCTGGTAGTGTTAGATGTCACTGCGAATCTCCTTGATAAAATGATCGACGGATTGAATGTTCTAATAACAACAACCATGTTTAATTTTATGTCGCATTCACGCTTCAGCGCCGTAGCCCTACATCTAGGGTTTAGGGCTCAGCATGGTTCCATTTTTATCGACTGTCACTATGCCCGTCACTTTCGCTCTTACATACTTGTTAGAACGTGACAGGCATGGTGACAAACGATAAAAATGTGACCGTGCTACTAGGGCTGGATTCGAAATGTATGAAATTATCCGGATCCGCGGATCTTCCCATACATTTCAGATCCGTCGTGAAAATCCTAACTACATCACCATCATTCAATTTAAGAGCTGGGCACCAACAAGAGTTGGTGCAGCGAGATGAAGTTGTTTCCACCTTGTTTGATCCAAAGCCAGCCTTTTAGTATCCTGTTATGACATATCTAGTATCCCTTCATGCTTCTTTACTTGGCTCATATCATTTTTCTTGGTCTTCCCCTCCCTCACAACAACAATGATGTATGAGCAGTACGTCACAATAGTAAGGCTGCTGCGGTTACAATCCAAATTTTACCTTAACAATTAATACCCGCTGCCCGCTCTTGCCCGTAGGTTACCCGGACGCGTACGGCACCCGGGCATTGGGTACCCGTACCGCATCAAAATATCAATTTACAATTCATTATAGATAATTACCGGATAAAAGGCTCAAATGGTATTAGGTTTTTAATTACCGCTTGCTATTAGATATTAACATAAAGTAATTAATTTTTGAACCGTTTACGGATTTTAGGAGGATTATTTCCCGACATTAGGTAATGATTGTACATAATACAGGTAGGTGTATAGTTTGTGTATAAAAAAAATAGCATGTATTTATATGCCACACAAATTTTGAGGAAATCCCTCCTTATTGGGAAGTCTCATATCATACCTTCCCCATAAAGTTTTAAGTCATAATTTTGTCATATTATCATTAAGTAGTCCTAAAACTAAACCGTTAACTTTTCAGGATTTTCGTAAGGTTATCCTATAAATAATAAGTTAGGTTAGCTTTGTTTTATGGCAATCCTGAAAAGTGACGCGTTACTGAACCAAATAAATTATGAATTTATGACTAACGAAAATGCGGGCAAACAATACATTATGACTTAAAACTTTTTGGGAAACAATTGCAATGGAGACCCATAACGAGTATATACTTAATGATATGATTATGTCAACACTCAACAGCCATACAAATAACAATAGCCACTTAATTTCCTGAGTAAATTCTATAACGCCCCTTAATCTAGTCTTGTGTGCTTGTGTATTGGCAGGCCGTCAAGTGTTATGACGTAATTTAGTTGAATACACAATAATACACATGATCAAATACTCATACCTATGTATGTAGGTACCTATTATACTTAATTTGATATGAGTTTGCCACCATATGTATAAATAATTAAGTTCACTGCTTCTCAACCCTCTTATTTACAGTGTACCTGCATTTGAGCGTTTTCAAAAAAAATTTACATTTCATTAATGTCTTCAAAATATTCGACTTCTTGGGCTCATTTTACTCAGAATTTTTTGTACATTCACGCCTCATACATAAAAAAATGTGTCCCAAAATTTTGTATGAAAAAATATTTTTCCAGTGCGTCACGTTCATACAAATAAAAAAAATATTCATACAAAAATGTGACGATCTGGAAAAGAAATCTTGGGACACATTTTTTCATGCATGAGGCGTGAATGTACAAATGATTCTGAGTAAAATGAGCCCAATTAGTCAATATTTTGAAGACATAAATGAAATGTACCTACATTTTTAGGGTTCCGTACCCAAAGGGTAAAAAACGGGACCCTATTACTAAGACTTCGCTGTCCGTCCGTTCGTCCGTCTGTCACCAGGCTGTATCTCATGAACCGCGATAGCTAGACAGTTGAAATTTTCACAAATGATGTATCTCTGTTGCCGCTATAACAACAAATACTATAAACAGAATAAAATAAAGATTTAAGTGGGGCTCCCATACAACAAACCGATTTTGACCGAAGTTAAGCAACGTCGGGCGGGGTCAGTACTTGGATAGGTGACCGTTTTTTTGCTTGTTTTTTTTGCTTGTTTTGCTCTATTTTTTGTTGATGGTGCGGAACCCTCCGTGCGCGAGTCCGACTCGCACTTGGCCGGTTTTTTAACACATTAAAACCCGTCTTTAATTTAATTTGGTAGTCGAGCTAGTAACTCATAGCTAGTAACAAAGTTCTCTAAACTCGTACACACTTTATCGCCTAAACAATGCCTTGTTGATGTTCTGATTATTTCTGATAAAACTCTTCACACTTGTAAAAGGAACCGTATGTCCTGAGCAGTAGAGTGCACGTTTTAGTAGTGGTTGTTTAAAAAACAAAGGTCTTAATCGGCTAACTGTTAGTGATTAAGCGTTTGATATTGGAAGACAATAATACCACATTATTGCATTTACTAGTATATTTCGGCTGCGTTTCCACCAGAGAGATAGGATGCGTATCGAGGAATATGTTTATTAAGAACCAATAGAATCACATTTAACATTAAGATTCTTCCTTCAGATTTACAACTTAAAAGTAAAACTATGTTCAGTACCCAGACAATCGTCCGATGCAAAGCGTTTCCAACAAAACTGATGAGCGAGCAATTTTGAAAAATAAAACGCAAATTCTTACCGATTTGCTCGCTTCATACTTACTTATTTTTAAAGAGCTCAAACGACTTCAAAAGAGGTTCAGTCTGAAATAAAATGCTTTTAAGGCGGTCTTCACACTGGATTTGGACACGCCGCTCCCGTGTGCGAGCGGGACATAGGTATACTGTTGACTTTTTCAATTTTACGAGGATTAAGTATACATAGGTCATACTCGTTGAACTATTATTACTAACGTATAGAAACGGCACAGAGAACCAGTATTTTGCGCCATGATTTGGTGCCGTTTTGGCATCAAACCATAGAAGCGGAGCGTGAATCTCGCGACCTATACGGCTACCATCAGTTTGGCTCAAACGCCAATATGGCATTAAACGCCGTCGAGAACGTAATTTACTTTCTATACATCTCGCTCGGACTCGCATATTAGTGCAAACGAGATGTATAGAAAGTAAATTCCGTTCTCGATAGCGTAAATGTCAGTTTTGACACTGTCAGTGACTCATGGTACGGGCTCTAAACGCGTAAAGGCTTCGTCATACAGGCGCGTTTTCCGGGCGGCGCGTGAGCGGGGCGCGCCGCTTTTATAAAACGCTTACGCGCCGCCCGGTAACTTTAAACTTTGGCAAGTATGAATAATTACTATTGGATATTATTTTTAATATCTGCAGAAACAAATTGTTGTAATGATAAATGGAATATATCAATATCTGCAAATGTTTTTCTATGGAAAGCACCACGTGATCGATCAGCCGTCGTAGAAAATGACATGTCAGAGGCCTCGTTCCGGGCCCGGCCCGGTCTAGCGTGAGTCGTCCTTATAGACAGGTGGAAATCGGCCTGTTTCGAGAAAAGTCGTCGACATCTCTTCTAAATACCTAAAACTGGTATGGATGTGTTCCTCGTGATCTCTAAAATACGAAATGACCGGTTTTAGTTTATGGAGTGGGGGACGGGTCGAAAAAAAGGGGGGCAAAGATGGCGGCCGACCATTATTGATATTTGTTCACATCTTGAGTCCTATGGGACCGATCGGTTCGTGTGAGGTGTCGTTTGAAAGAGTATTAAACGTGCTATTATTGTTTCATAATAACCGTAGTCATAACTGTAGTCGTTTACGAAATATTTTAAAATATTTGATTTTATACCGTGCATGGATGGCATAAGTACTGATAAAATATGCGCCTAACTCAATAAATTACAACAATACCGCAATTATTTTATTACAAAATATACGAGACATTTCATTAGCTTACCAAAAACATAAGTTTTATTGGCGTATGATATTATATAACCAATTAATAACGAATTTTGTTCAGCATGGGTCACTACGCACCGTCACGTAAATGGCGGGCGACCGACGTAAACTTTTCATTATTTCTCGGGTTCTATTTTATTGATCAATTTCTGATAGGTACCATTTGAAAGGTTATTAAACGTACAATAAATGGTTTCTAATAGCCGTAGTCATAACTTTAGTAATTTACAAAATATTTTAAAATATTTGATTTTTTTACCGTGCATGGATGGCATAAGTACTGATAAAATATGCGTCTAACTCAATAAATTATAACTTTACTCCAATAATATTCTTACAAAATGTACGTGAAATTTCATTAGCTTTCCAAAAATATAAGTTTTATTGGTGTATGATATTATATAACCAAGTAATTACGAATTTTGTTCAACATGGGTCACTAAGCGCCGTCACGTAAATGGCAGGAGATCGGTGTCAACTTTTCATTATTTCTCGGGTTTTATTTTATTGATCAGTTCGTGATAGATACCATTTGAAAGAATATTAAACGTACTATAATTGGTTTTCAATAACTGTAGTCATAACTTTAGTCATTTTCAAAATAATTGAAAACATGATTTTTTACCGTGCATGCACATAAGTACTGCTAAAACATGGTTCTAACTTAATAAATTATAACTTTATCGCAATTAATGTATTTACAAAATATACGAGACATTTCATTATCTTTCCAAAAACATAAGATTTATTGGTGTAAGATATTATATAACCAAGTAATAATGAATTTTGTTCAGCATGGGTCACTGCGCACCGTCATATAAATCCCAACAAACAATTAGGCGACACTTAGCACCTATTTTCTTACCTAACAGCCTGGCTCTAGAATAGCTACATCTATAGTCTTAGTTTACAGTTTACAGGCTCTGGTGAGATAAAAGTGTTTAAAAGGTTCATCTAAAGATTTAAGATCTACAGTAGCTGTTTTGGGCGCTATATTGCATGTTAAGCTGCTAGTATTATAGCTTATAGCTCAAAGTGAATTGAAAAACCTTAACATCTATATGAGTAATAATCTGCAATTTGCACTTAAGGTTCTAAACGTGTGATAAAGCCTTCTACTTATAGCTTTTTATATCGCAATCGCTACTTAACTCTCTTGTATGACTTACAGTCGAACAGAGAAGTTATGAGTCGCTATTATAGATCTAAGATCATGTAGTTACAGACGAGCGTTATTTAAATACCGTAGTACATCTTATAACTGTCAATAGAGTCATACTTACAAGCTAAAACTACAATGCCAAACGCCAATGAATCAATAGGTAAGCAAAAACTATAAATTAGACCGTAAAATAAAATAGTAAATAAATATAATATAGATAGTTTACTCAATATTGACCTTATCTTACTATTACTATACTTAAAACCGGACTTCACGGATAGTTATTATGTGGACATACGCTGGTACTCAAATAGTAGTCACTTATTTTGCATCCTGGAGCGTGCGGCGACAAATATCTCTTTAACGCCACAAGCCTCAGATCTCACTAAAAAGGTGATTTTAAATTATTAACTACGGAGTGGGTTTGAAAACGTTTTACGTGTAGACGCGTGAGTCAAATAACAACACAGATATTAAGTACTTCATATGCAGTGGTTTTGCAATCATGAAAGCTACGAACTTAACGATGTTATGAACCTAGAACTGGGCTTTTGTCAAAAGAGTCAAACTATACTTAAGTTTCCTGTGATAAAAAAACAAAACAAACAAACCATCATTTATATCGATATTTTATCATTTTGGATACCTACATTATAAAATGTACTGTCAAACAATAATAGAATGCTGCTGGTCTACCAGGCGCTCGCCGCGCCGTGTGTTTGCTTGCTTGGCGAAATTGGTCCTGGCATACCTACATATATGTTTATAGTTGTACGGTAACTAAACAATATTTTTGGAAAGTTAATAAATAGTTTGCTGATTTTACTCTAAAAATTTCACGCTATATTTACTACATTATCTCTTTCTCAAATTATTTCAGTCACTAAGCAAACCTCTAAGGTAAAAATTAAACATTTTCTTTAATATTTTTAAAATGGTTATTTTGGGCCTCAGATTTCAAACAATCGAGTATTCACAGAAAATTTAATATGCTTGCAAATGGTATCCACCATGTATCAGAAAAATAGAACCTGAAATATAATGAAAACTCAACGATGGCCGGGCTCCATTTACGTGACGGTGCACAGTACCCATGCTGAACAAAATTCATGATTACGTAGTTATACAACATTATAAAGCAATAAAACTTATATTTTTGGATAGCTCATAAAATTTCCCGTATATTTTGAAAATATTTATTGCGGTAATGTTATAATCTATTGAGTTAGAAGCATGTTTTACCAGTACTTATGTCCATGCACGGTAAAAATCATATATTTTCAATTATTTTGTAAATGACTACAGTTATGACTACGGTTATTAGAAACCAATTATTGTACATTTAACATTCTTTCTAATGGTATCCATCACCAATTGATCAGTAAAATAGAACCCGAGAAACAATGAACAGTTGTGGTCGGTCGCCCGCCATTTACGTGACGGTGCGTAGTGACCCATGCTGAACAAAATTCATCATTACATGGTTATATAATACCATACACCAATAAACCTTATGTTTTTAGAAAGCTAATGAAATTTCTCGTATATTTTGTAATAACATTAATTGCGGTAAAGTTATAATTTATTGAGTTAGACGCATGTTTTGTCAGTACTTATGCCATCCATGCACGGTAAAAAATCATATATTTTAAAATATTTTCTAAACGACTACAGTTATGACTACAGTTATTATGAAGCAATAATAGCACGTTTAATACTCTTTCAAACGACACCTCAAACGAACCGATCGGTCCCATAGGACTCAAGATGTGAACAAATATCAATGCTGGTCGGCCGCCCACATTCCCCCCCTTTTTATCGACACGTCCCCCTCTCCATAAACTAAAACCGGTCAATTCGTATTCTAGAGACCACGAGGAACACATCCATACCAGTTTTAGGTATTTAGAAGAGATGTCTACGAAAATCGTGAAGGAGACGACTTGTGTTTAATTTAACGCCAGACTATTAAGACTGAAATGAAATGCTTTTAAGACTAATCCAAGTCTGCATCTCCGTCTTTACCATTATCGTTACGACCGATTCGTACGTTCACCTGTTAGGCTGTTTTCAATCAAATTGTACCTACATAAATGTATCGTCATTTTTCACACTTTTCATGTGCCGCTACAGAATAAATAATAGTACTAGGTACAGAAGACTCACTCTCTAACAAAATGCGTCTGTTACGATCAGCACAGATATGGCCGCTAGGTGGCGACAGCGCCACGCGCGGCTTATGGCTAGCCACCAAAATTGGTGTGGAACGGATGTACTTTTAGCTGTAGCAAAGCGACGAAATCGCGGAGTGAGCCACGCCTGGTGCCGCTTAAGCACATCTTTGTACCTGACGAACTTCAAGATATTATTTAATTAAAGCAGGTGTACTCAACTATAACTTCTCATAAGATATTAACGCAAACAAATGTTCTCCCCGTTTAATTTCTATTTTACAACAGCTCTGAATTAATCCGAGCTAAATTACGAACAATTCATCAAAAAGAGTCCTCAAATGAAAACTTGGTCTTAACTGGCACGACAGATCACTTAACGATGGGATGGTGCATTATGATGACGATTCGCGGCTCAAACTAGACCAAGAAAAGTTTGCAACGATTTTGATAGCATACGCAGTGCAAGTGTTATTTATACAACACTAAATTTAAAATAACACTTGCACTGCGTCTGCTATAAAAATCGTTGCAGACTTGTCTTGGTCTAACTCTATTTTGGTTTGCGGAATAGAGCATCAAACTGTAAAGAAAAGAAATTATTTAACACAAATCTATTTCTGTTTACAAATATAACGAACTTAGTTACTTTTACGCTTTAAATTATTTAGCATTTTAAACCTCCGATAATGCGTAAACAACCGCAAATTACTGCCAGAACAGAGGTTAACTTTTCGTTGTTACTACAAATTTCTTGAGTGAAAAAGTTACCTAATAATAAAATCAGTTAGCATACGTAGCATTTTCAATTAAAAAAGTGCCTTATAAATGTGTGGCACTGTAGTACCTACACAAGAAATTGCCATCAAAGGGACGTTTTGCGAAGCTTGCCACCAATAAATATCTTTCTAAAATTACGACCACTAAATCAAGTCAATCAAGAAATATTAGGTCTACAAACGATATGGATTAGATGTCTCAGTGTGAAAAGTGACTTTTTTGTTTGAAGAATCGTCACTTTTGACACTGACTTATCTTAAAGTTCGAATCGGGCCGTACGTATCTAAGCGATAAAATGTTTGTTGAAATCGCGGTTTTCGTAAACTTTTTAAAGTGGAGTCTATTGGGTGTAGTCAATTACCGGGTATAATCCCGCGTGCCTCATAGTAGTCAGTTTTCAATTTATTTTTATTAAAACTCGGATGCGTTTGCTGCAGGTGTTAAAGAGTTTCTGGTAGATTCGTATTAGATAGTACCGTAAAATGGTGTGCGCAGGGACAAACCTGACATTCAAACCTCGATAAAACTTTAGATTTATATACATAAACACCGACATTGACGACCGGTCTGGCTTAGTGGGTAGTGACCCTGCCTGTGAAGCCGCGGTCCTGGGTTCGAATCCCAGTAAGGGCATTTATTTGTGTGATGTGCACAGATATTTGTTCCTGAGTCATGGTTGTTTTCTATGTATTTAAGTATTTGTATATTATATATATCGTTGTCTGAGTACCCACAACACAAGCTTTCTTGAGCTTACCGTGGGGCTTAGTCAATTTGTGTAATAATGTCCTATAATATTTATTTATTATTATTATTTATAATAAATGTATATAAATCTAAAGTTTTATGTTTTTTTTTAATAATTTTGTGTAGTTCCATTTCATAACTTTAAAGATAAACATGAAATAGTAGGAAATCCTAGCTCACCCCGTAGTTGGGGTGAGGAGGGATCACCAGGCGGTATCTCATGAACCGTGAAACGCTAGACAGTTGAAATTTTCACGGACGATGTATTATTTCTGATGCCGCTATAACGACAAATACTAAAAAGTACGGAACCCTCGGTGGGCGAGTCCGACTCTCACTTATCCTGTTATTCCCTGTATATTAAGCAGTTTTGCTCTTTTTCTTTTCAAAGTGAACCTAATAGCTCAGAATAAAACCCCAAGCATTCTGTATGTGCCTCCGATCTCTAGCCGTTAAATGCATTTCGCTGCGAGTTTTATTTTAAAGAAAATTTTAATTTAATTGCTCCGGGCATTAAAACTGAATGTTTTTGTCGAGTTTGTCTATCCGGTGTAATGGGGATTTTAATTCGTAGTCAAGTCTGCTGCAAATGGACTTTTTTTTACTTAGTTGCTCGTTTCTGGTGTTTTTTGCGGTATTACGATATTGCGGGGTTTTGATAACTTGCATTTTTACGGTACTTATTTACCGGCGTTTTGCTTGTTTAACGAAGTTAATTATCCGTGTTTTAACCGGTATATATTGTAATGAAAACACTTCGTACTAATCGATATTAAACTTTCGCGAGACATATTTTAAACTGCGAATTAAAATCCCCATGATTTTAATTCGTAGTCAAGTCTGCTGCAAATGGACTTTTTTTTTACTTAGTTGCTCGTTTCTGGTGTTTTTTGCGGTATTCCTATATTGCGGGGTTTTGATAACTTGCATTTTTACGGTACTTATTTACCGGCGTTTTGCTTTTTTAACGAAGTTAATTATCCGTGTTTTAACCGGTATATATTGTAATGAAAACACTTCGTACTAATCGATATTATACTTTCGTGAGACATATTTTAAACTGTTTAGACGACAACGGTTTCACTCACTCCGCCCTCGCCTCGCCTCGGAATTGCAGCCGCCGCAAGCACTCGAGCTTGAGGAAGGACCCCCGAAGGGCCCGGAATATGTCCCCAATAAGACACTTCGTACTAGTTACCTTTATGTTTTTTTTTTGCAATATCAGAGGGTCTACCGCGACAATCATAATTATTTCGTTATCCGCCTCTCTTCGCTTGAATACGCAAGAGTGACGGAGAGGCTGAATGATGGAGTGAACGAAATATCGATCTTCTATTTTCGCGGTAGGCCTTCTGATATAGCAAAAAAAACCTGAGGATACAAGTATAAGTACATACAAGTACGAAATGTTTTCGTTCATGAATGGAGGGGTGAATTATGCACATTTAAACTTTTTTTTTACTATTGAACCCATGCTCATGGTTCATCCGTGTAATAATACATGATTCTATTCGGTATTTGAACAATATAATATACCGTAACACCGAAATACATAAAACATGAAAGGTTCTTTTAAAAAATAAAACGAAGCGTGCCATGTCCTAACATAGCGGAGCATGAAAAAACGTTTTACCAATACGAGTCCACTCCGTAACGCACACCTTTCACCAATAAATGTACCGCTATTTCTTTTTTTTGTGTCCGCCCTCTGAAAAATGTAGCTAAATCAGATTTTTGACAAAAAGCCGGCAAAGTGCTCGAATGTTTTTAGGGTTACGTACCTCAAAAGGAAAAAACGGAACCCTTATAGGATCACTCGTGCGTCTGCCTGTCCGACCCCCCCTCTTATCTCCGAAACTACTGGGTCTAAAATTTTGAAAAAATACACAAAATAGTTCTTTACCTATAGATGACGGGAAAACCTATTAGAAATGTGCAGTCAAGCGTGAGTCGGACTTAATGTACGGAACTCTTGGAACGAACGCAAGTCCGACTCGCACTTGGCCGGTTTTTTTATTTGGCTTTAAGATGGACAATCGATTGTAGATATTTACACGCTACAATATATGTATAGCTTCGCGTCGTCCTACAAAATCGAAACTCATCCACGAATTGCCCTTTCCCGGCCTCTACAACAATGTACTATTATTTCTACCTTTAGCCTCGTGCCGCCCAATGTACATTATGATGTAGGTACACTCAGTTTCGATGGAATATCAACCTTAATGAAAAACAAAGTAGGTAGCATTTAATTTGTCTCGAAAATTTTCGAACAAATGAATTCAACCTAATTGAAAATACAACAAGATTCTAACTTCCTTAATTGGCTATAATTTTGTATGGTGGGCGGTACGAGGATAGGTACCTGCAGTGTCGGTCCGAGCCCTTGATCAGGGTAGAGCGAAATCGGGTTTTGGCGCCTTTCGTTGAAGTTTTCAAGCGTATTTTCCACCCCCCCCCCCTCGGCACACTTGCGTCTTTTAAAACTTGTTTTTTCTCATTTGCCATTTTGGCGCCCCCCTTGCCATTCGGCGCCTAGAGTACATAGGTATACATACCTACTACTTAGATACTTCCCAGATGCTTTGCAATACATACGATAGTCGTTTAAATATCAATATACTTTAAGGTAATGATAGAAGTAATTAAAGTTATTGCTGTTTACATCAGAAGTTATTAATTACTTACTTTTGATAGGTTACTCAATTAATAGCACCAAAGCCACCAAACTGTGATTAAATAATATGAAACGGGTTTTAGATTAGATAATGTTTAATTAATTCACATGAGATAACATAAGTAATTATTTCTGCTATTTTAAGTTTTGCGGGTCAACCACTTAAGTGATTAACTCAAACGGTTGGTGAGGAAGTGGCCTGGTCATTTTTTTTAGTAGAAGGTAGCTCAGTTTTAGGACTTAAAGTTTGTATATTATATCCCCTTGATCGCGGCGAGACGTATTGATAAAATTCATTATAGTTCACTAAAGTGTTTCGTAATTAGTTCATTATAGTGAGAGCCCATATAGTTCTGTTATTTGCGTTTGTAGTATTTAGCAGGTCTTAATTCAACCATTAAAGTCAATGGACAAGTAGAATATAGTTATTTTCGCACTTGGAAAAAGAGGAAATTCGAAACGAGTGGCGATAAATTAAAACGCGACCGAAGGGAGTGTTTTAAATCGACACGAGTTGCGAATTACCTATTCGCACGTGTATCGAACAACGTTTTACAGTACGTATCGTATGGCCCTTTAAAATTTGTCATTCGCACGAAAAGTGCTATTTTACGCACTAGTGCGGAAAAGTAGCCCCATATGTACTGTAAATAAGTTTTTCAAACGTTTTGCTTGCTATTCTAAGTTTCACTGAGATTTAAAAAAATCTAAGTGTGCGCTGGAATTGCGATTCTTATGTGAATAATGTGCGAAAATAGTTATTTACGATACAGGTGCGAAAATAGGAAATCCGCAACGACTGGCGAATTTTAAAATACGAGTTGCGAATTACATACCTATTCGCACGTGTACCGTACAACGTTTTACAGTCCAGGATATAGCCCTTTAAATTTTAAATGTAGTTACGTAATAAGTATGCTTATTATAGCACAGGGTGTCGTAACCACGTCGTAACGGAGCACCAGATGTACCTACTGTAAAAAAAAATTGCCTTATCCAGAGTCAGATTAAAAAAATACTTAGTAACATAACCACATTTCAATCTACAAAGCCAGACCGCATGTCCGAAAGGTCCAACAAAAAGCCCGGGCCAAATTTAGTTGGAAACAACATTAGGGTCAAGCCGTGAGTTTAGTTCGGTAGTTTAGTTAGTTAGTTACTGGACCGAGTTACTCGCACCTGCGTCACTTGATGCGGTTTTAATCTTAACTCTTAATCGCCTCTTAGTTTTGGATTGGTTTACTTAGAAACCTTTTAGTTTAAAGGAGTTTGTGAAAAGTTAGGGTAGGATTAGTAGTTTGTGGTTTGCTTTTTGGTGATAGTTGAGGAACTAGGATTATTTTATTTGTAAACTCTGATGTGGTGAATAATAACCTTAAGCAGTAATAGGGTATTTGACTGTATTTTTAAAATAAATTATTTCACACCATAATTATACCACAGATAATTATTAGAAAAACATAGCAGTTATTTTTAAACACACGTTCTTTTTAATAAATCGTATAGAAATATAAAAAGTAGGTGAGTTGACCGTGACGTCATTGTGTAATGTTTCATATAAATTCCATATTAGTAAATTGTTTAGTAAAGCGCTGGTGGCCTAGCGGTAAGAGCGTGCGACTTGCAATCCGGAGGTCGCGGGTTCGAACCCCGGCTCGTACCAATGAGTTTTTCGGAACTTATGTACGAAATATCATTTGATATTTACCAGTCGCTTTTCGGTGAAGGAAAACATCGTGAGGAAACCGGACTAATCCCTAAACGGGCCTAGTTTACCCTCTGGGTTGGAAGGTCAGATGGCAGTCGCTTTCGTAAAAACTAGTGCCCACGCCAATTACTGGGATTAGTTGCCAAGCGGACCCCAGGCTCCCATGAGCCGTGGCAAAATGCCGGGACAACGCGAGGAAGAAGAAGATTAGTAAATTGTTTTGACAGTTCTAAAAAATAAACTGATTTGACTAGTAGGTGAATACCTTATTGTGTCTAGAATCAGGGCATTTACATCACATCTATCGAATTTTTTGAACTTTTTACAAATGTGTTTATTTTATCAGCATTTTTTTTGTTCATATCTTGTAATTATAATTATTAGTTTTTCTTTTAATTTACGCTGCATGCTAAAATGCTTAATAAATCATTCTTTGTAATTACCATGTATGTTGTGGAAATGAATTTAAGTGTTTATCTATATCTATCTATCTATCAACAAACTCGGTTAATACAAAACACTAGTTGGAGGTAATTGCCTCTCAAACTGTTACTCCAACCAAAACAAATAAAAATATCAGCTATCACAAACAATTTTCACCAACAACGCTACAGCCAGAAATGCAATACGTGCATTTAAATATTATTTTCTCCTAGATCAGCGGTCGGCAACCTTTTAGCAGCCAAGGGCCACATAGTAGTTAACGAAGTTGACGCGGGCCACACGTTGTTAATATTTATGACTTTATCAGACATTGTCGTTTGTCAATATTACATACAAAATAGCCAGGGAGGCTCGCGGGCCGCAAGTGACAGGTTCACGGGCCACATGCAGCCCGCGGGCCGCGGGTTGCCGACCGCTGTCCTAGATGGATGCTCTCGGGAGAACCATTAAATTCAACTGCTCTACTGGACTTGTTATGCCAAGCGTTTGCAGACTCTGTCCCTAAGGGACTGGGTTGAAATATGAATGGAGGAAAATGGAGGGTATTCGTATTTTTCACACGTGATTAGACGCTAAGATTATTCTGCAGTTCACGTAGGGGTTTAAATGGAAAAAGAGATGGGTATATTATAGTATGATGTCGTTTTGAAGCAGGAATGTGAATTGTGATGACAATTTAAGTAAGAGTTCGAACACATAAATATGTATTTATTCTAACTTTAAATATTTAAATTAGGGAGTCTTGAGGTTTTATGGACATATTGAACAACATACCGTCTATAAGGAGGTAAGTTTTTAATCGAATTTAAACTGTTGTGAGACATACTAACATTGAATAATTTTACGGTTTAGACTCACTTGTTTTAACAACATGTCGCGCGAGTGACTTAAAACAAGCAAGTGAGTCTAAACCGTAAAATTATTCAAGGTAAGTTTTTATTTAAAAAAATATTTAATGCCCATAAAAATAACTTTTTTGTTGAGATGCGACCACTTTGATATCGTCCTTATACCTAACTACTCTTCCTTTAAACGTCACGGCAATTACTAGTAGTATATTTCCAAGTGAATAAATATATTAAAAACATAATTCTGCTGACGTGTATTTATCAAAATTCACAATCACTAATATATATAGTCCACAGGAGCAATCAGTAAGTTTGATTTCATGATTGTAGATTGTAGAGGCCATTTTATTTAAAGTTGTCCCCGACACTTTTTTTTTTCCATTCCGTGACCGCCATACAAAGTCTATGAAAAATGGTAACGGAATGGAAATAAAAATCTTGGGACACTTTTTTTCTCCTATTAGGATAGAAAGAGCTCGTGATTCTGAGTAGAAATTAATACCATAACACAAAAATGGCCCCGTATAGCGAAAACTTTATCAACTAGCAAGTACCTACAGTCGACGTCAAATACATATATGGTTAGGCACCCCCATTACGAAGGAGTAAGGTGCAAAAGTGTAAACGTAAATTCGACGTCGACTGTACAATATCATTGTAACTTAATAGCCCAGTTATTAAACTTTAAATGAACTACTTAATTGGCAGTGAGAGCTGAAAAACAAACACACTCCAGTTTCACCAAGCTAATCCACAAAACGTCGTATCTCAAAACGATTTCCATAGTGACATACGTCCTTTTGGGATGATATATCACGGTTTGACTTTATAAATTTCGCGAGGAGTGTGCATATGCAAATCGCCGAATTTCAATCAACTTCGGCATCGTGGTGGAAGTTAAGTAGGTATTTTTAGTACATAGTAAGTTGACATATTTACGTTTATCTAGCTGGTTAGCAGGCTAAAAAGTTAAACGGATAAAAACTGACTGATAACTTTGATTTTATAGACGTATTTATTTACCAATCACTTCCAGTCGAAAGTTTAAAACGCTACATTTTAGTGCACTCTACTCAACTGTGAAATATTAATGTTACCTACCTATTTATTTATTTCTGGTTTATGGTAAAGGCTCTATTCTATATATTAATAGATAACTGGTAAATACATAACAAATGTAATGGTAATTCGTCAAAAACGAATACACTGCCCGATTCGAACTTTAAGATAGGTACGTCAATTAATAGATCTAGAAACGATATGGATTAGATATGTCGATGTCAAATGTGACGTTTCTTCAAACAAAATAGTTATTTGTACAACAAGAGATCAAAGTTTGATATTTCTTCGAGTGATTATTTTGAGTCCCGTGCAAGCGAAAGATTCTAGAATCTTGAGCGTAGTAAGGGATAAAAGCGCACGAGATGTAAATAACTTTGATCTCGTGTAGTTCACAAAACTTTTCACCTCAGCAGTGAGAACATATTAGAGAACCCGAGAAATGTATTCCTTCTTTATCACTTACCTATTCACTCACACATTCACTTTTTCTTAAGATATACCAACAATTAAGTTTTCACCTCAGAAGCTCGAACAAGGGTACTTTGCTACTTAAAAACAGTGAGCAAAATCGCATTTTGCTCATTTTGTCTCACTCAATGAGCAAAATGCGATTTTGCTCAATGTTTTAAGTAGCAAAGTACCCTTGTTCGAGCTGCTGAGGTGAAAACGTCATTTTTGACACCGGATGCCCTTTTCTCACTTGTTCCGTTGCATACAATATTTCTTCCTCTTCCCGTGAAATCACTTTAGGTCCCTTTAAAATAATTTTAAACCGTTTTGAATAATGCTCAAAAATAATTGACATGCAAAAATCCAGCGACGACTCACAAGATATAATCCGTCAAACTGTTTAATAAAAACAAAGAAATATAGTTTCTATTAATGAAATTGTCCCGTTGCACCTGACCTAACCCGCGCTAGCTAAAATTCTAAAAGGCCTTATGTCTCTTGAAATATAAGTGTACTAATGTCCTTTTCAAAAACAGTGTGGTTTTCAATTACTGCAGCTGTCGCCCCCTCGAATGCAGCTTGCCTATTTGTGTATTCAGATGAAAAGCTTCCTATAATCGTGTGTGGGTCCATGTCACTCAGGATCTTCGCAATAACTAACTGCATATTAAATTATTCGCAAATATGCACTAAAAATAATACAGCTAGCGGAGCGAATAAATTATGAAATATGTTTTTATGAAAATATTCTACTTTTAAATAATGTACATTGTAACAAGCAGCGAGCAAAGCGAACACATTATAGAAAATTATTATTTTAATATACATGTAGCTATATTAATTAGTAATTCGCGATTATTTTTAAATACATAATTATTCGTAATTAGATTAGGTATCGTGTGCTCAATAACATTAGCCCCGCTTTAGCATATATTCATTGCATTGGAAAATAAATCAGGGAAGCGTTTGGTACTAAAGAACCCAATCAGCAATCGCACACTGCAAAGTGGTTCAAATTTAACTTATAAAATCCCAATCGAATGTACAAACATACCTAGAAATACGTTTTATCTACATACATATCATAACTACTCGTAGTGTGATCCTTTTATGAAACTCACTTCGTTCGTTTCATAAACCCACATTCGTATTATTCGCTTTCATTATGTGGCAGTCACATAAACTACTATTAAAGGGCTTACGCTAAAAAACGTGACACATGGACTTTTACAGTCAAACGTAAATTTTCGTTGTAAGAACGAAACAATCAGTCTTTTATGCACTTAATTAAAAAGTGCAACTGCGACGCGCTGCACACGCAAAAGGTTACCCGGCTCTTAATCAACCGGGCTGGGGTGATTCGAACTTTGAATATCTGCTATTGATTTGCTATTTACATGTTCTTACTCGCTGTGTATCTCGCTCGCACCACTAGAACATAGATACTTACAAACGAGATGCACAGGTAAGATTGAATTGAAATCAACGAGCGATTTTGCACCAAAAACATACACGAGTTACCATTACACTGCTGGAATGGCAGGCGTTCATAAGTCATAAGTTACGGTAACTGCTTGAAGACGTAGGGTCAGGTCACAGACAAGACATCCTCTAGCTAGACTGAGCATAGTAACACTACCCCCTCTGCCACTATATACGGCACGGTAGTTTTACTCCATCTTCGAGTCAAAGTGTCAGAACCCCGTGCCGTGATTGGTCCGTGTCTTTGAACGGACCAATCACGGCACGGGATTCGCTCACCTCGTTCCCCCGCACCCCCGTATTTTTGGCAGCATCGGTTTCATGAAATAATTGCTCTAAACTCCGTCTAGAGGATTCCTAGTCTATAGGTCAGGAATGGTAAATTTAAAACACGAGTTATAAAAAGTCGTGTCACGCAAGGCTTCTTTTTAAATGGAATAAATAGGAATGAAATAAAATACGTTTTTGAGTGTTAAAACAGTCTTGTTTTTACCCGTGTTTTATATTTATACCCCACCTGACCCTATGTAAATTGCCACCGATATAGTATAAAAACAATCATGAATTCGAAATTCGAACTTCGAATTGGCTTCCGGATAATAGCTCCGACATCCGGACGGGTTAACCGGCTCCGTGATTGGCGGCTGATTAATAAATGACAAATTGATTAACGTGAGCGTACGTCCATTCTGTTGACTGACAATTCGTAAACCTTATTGTAATGACACAAGGTTCATAGGTGCTCAGTTCGTGTTGCTGTTGGTGTTGTGATGTGACTTGGTTTTGAGGGAATAAAATAAATAAATAAATATTGCGGAACAATCTTAGATAAATCGACCTAATCCCACAGTAAGCTCAGTATGGCTTGTATTCTTGGTACTAGACGACTAATAGATAGATAGTCTGTGCGAAAAGAGAAAAGTCGTGGAATGTATTGGGCCCCATACATTCCACGGCTCCATAGATAAATACTTAAATCCACAGAAAACATCTAAAACTCGCAGGAACAAATATCTGTGATAAATATACAAATCAATGTCCTTGCCAGGATTCGAACCCGGGACCTATACATAAAACTATGTAGAGTCTGTGCGGAAAGAGAAGAGTAATAATAAGTAATAAGTAATGTAATTTAGTTTAAGGTACTAACGTTTAAAATGAGTGCATCAATTCGCCGTTAAACGTAAGTTTGGCGAACATATTAAAAAAAAAAAAGAAAAAAAAAAAGTCGTAGAATGTATTGGGTTCCATACATTTCACGACTCTTCTCTTTCAGCACAGACTCTATAATAGCAATGTCAGAATTTGTTTGGTAATGTTAGATATAATAAGAGTGATTCCTTAGCGCCTATCATCAATGATGATGATGATTCATCATACTCGTAACAATGCAATTGCATTGATTTAATCACATTATAGGATTACGTTCAGTGACAATCAATTGTCATTAATTGACGATTGACGGATAGTCATGACAGCGATTGCAACAAAGGCTTTTGTTTCAATTGTTTCAAAACTTACGTGTTGAATGTTTGTTCAGAGGTCAAGGATTGCGATGTCCATTTACCACTGACCAAAAGATTCATGGTTCTGGTTTACTGATTCCATGGATTCCACATAGAAAAGTTTCGGAAGTTTCTCATATTTTGTAGGTATGTGGTCGAAATTTACAGTTTCCATAATGAAAGTTTTCTTAATTTCCTATTAAATTTTCCCGAAATTTCCGAGATAGTTTCCAACTTTTTTGAAACTTACCGCTTTTCAAAGTTGACGTATGACAATTCAGTTACCACACGTTGTTCAACTCGGTGGTACGATTTTTCTCTTTACACATCTAGTACAATAAATTAATGTTTTGTTAATATTTTCGTAATCTCATTGCAAAAATATAAGGTGCTTGACATTAATTACTTACTGTGTGTTTTTTGCACTTTTTTAAGTCACACTTATTGCATATCTCATTCGAAAAATCTAAGTAAGAAATTACCAAAACGATGCTAGAAGGGTTCCAAAGATCTCTTAATAAAAAACCATTTAAAAAGCGTTTCTCGTAATAGAAATGTCAGGGCAATGACCTTTAATATCCCGATACGTAGCTAAGCTGGTTTCGCCATGACAGATAAAAATAATTGGCTGCCATAGCAGAATCTCGCGTGGGTTCGAACGGGGGTACTCTAAGAGTCAGTTGCTAATGTTAGCACATTTGGCAATAGGGAGTATTACTGCAATGTTTTGCCGCCAGAGTGCAGCACTAGAACCTTTATTAAACCAGAGAGTAACTTATACCTACACATACTGTACCTTAAACTGTTTTTTGACAAGTTTTCACAGACAATCAAATATGACATTGATACTCGTACATCAAGGCGGTTTGTTTACAAAGGGCCACCGGGAAACGCGAAATCGAAATTGAAAACAGAAGGCATATAAGTGCTATAAGGAAAATTATAAATACCTCCGATGGCTGATTTCAGACAAAACATTCGAACGCGGGTACGCCACAAGAGGTAGTTTCTAATTTTAAGAGGCAACAGGAGTCCTTATTTCTCCATATAAACGTACTCGACTTTCCTCCGGGGTTTTTTTTATAAGCTAGAACAATGATTTTCAACACCGATTATTATTATTAATATCTGTGTCACACTGTTTTGATATCTTTGTTTTTTAAGGCGCTAGAGCACTTCAAATAGTTCAAATATTCGCCAAAACGGCCTAATTTACTAGGCCACAAAGAGAAGCACAGTATTCAAAACTGACATCAATTAGCCTAAAAAGCAAAACAGTCCAACACAGATAATTTAATTACAATTTAGATCTCAAAATTCCGTTAAAGTTGATTAAGTTTTTGAAGAGGGAACAGTCGAGTACGAACTACGAAACCTCGTTTGTCGAGATTTTTACGCAGGATTATTCGTCTTTTCCTTATCGCACTCGTTTTAGGAGCCGCTTCCGTTAGCGAGACGGGTATATTTACCTAAAATATTTAAATCTCAGCTCCCGTATCCTCTATTAACACTGATTCGGCAGTTCAAAATAGACGTCATATAAGTGCTTAAGGAAAACTACAAAATAATTTTAATTTAAACAAGTATTTTCGTCTGCTGTGACGTAGTTTGAATTGATATTTGTAGTTAGATTTATGTATTTTATAATTTTTTATGTGTTATTTTTTTCCTTGTATTTAAATTCCATGTTGACGTGTAAATGCTCTTGTGGCCTATTTGCTGAATAAATGTCGATGTTTGATATCAAATAATATAAATAAGTATTGATTTATAAACAGAAATAGATCACAAAGAAAAACCGGCCAAGTGCGAGTCGGACTCGCGCACGGAGGGTTCCGCACCGTCAACAAAAAATAGAGCAAAACAAGCAAAAAACGGTCACCCATCCAAATACTGACCCCGCCCGACGCTGCTTAACTTCGGTCAAAAATCACGTTTGTTGTATGGGAGCCCCACTTAAATCTTTATTTTATTCTGTTTTTAGTATTTGTTGTTATAGCGGCAACAGAAATACATCATCTGTGAAAATTTCAACTGTCTAGCTATCACGGTTCGTGAGATACAGCCTGGTGACAGGCGGACGGACGGACGGACGGACGGACAGCGGAGTCTTAGTAATAGGGTCCCGTTTTTACCCTTTGGGTACGGAACCCTAAAAAGTGACCAAGTCCACCGGTGGCCTAGTTGGATAATTTGATTTGTCAATTTGTCCACTGAGGGCCAAGATATTAAGTGTAACCTTATCTATTTTTAGTCAAGCCTGAGATAAACTTAGCTCGGTTATTAAGTTCATTTCCCAGAAAATATACGGCTATATGATAATGAGAATCCTATATCAAAGAAATCAAGTTACCTGTCTGATATGATTAGGAAATCCGTGGGCAATAAATATGCTATGACATTAACAAACGACGATTCTCACATATTTTTGTATTACTAGCTTTTGCCCGCGAATTCGTGTGGAATGATAACGATGATTATTGATTGATAAAAACTATCATATGTTCCTCCTCGGCTCTCAAACTATCTCCATAGCAAATTTCATCTAAATAGCGGCAAAGTCGCCGGCAATATAATAAAAGTACAATCTTTTTTTTTTCGCATGGCATTCGCATTAAATAATTGATTTAAAGTGCCTTTTTAATGAATAAAATATGTAAAGTGCAGAATAATTGAGATTTTATTACCTATTTTACAACTAGAAAACGTGTTTCTAGTAAACTTCTAAAATTACCATATTTACACTATTATTCATTATTTTATACCATTATCCGTATGCATTAGAATCTTAGTTCATTTTATAGATTGTAATTATTACGAAGTAAAATAAATACACAGGTATACGTTACAATTAATTTAAAGAGTGACCAATGACCATTTTATCAAAATTTAGTAACTTGTAATACAAGTGGAAGTCCCTTTCTAACAAATGCTGTCAAAAAGTGCCATCCGCTTGTATTACAAGTTACAAGCTTTTGATAAACGGGCCCTTGAGTCTTCATGACCGTCACCGGATTCAGTACTACATAATCTCGTTTACTTTTTCTAGCGTTTATGACATTCAAAAATATAGATTTCTTTCTTCTTATTTGGTCCAAAATTATTCACTTAACGTCTACGTTTTATTTCAGCTTGGGCAAAAATGCTATCGTCAAATTTCTCAACCGATTCTCGTGAAATTTTGTGAGCAGTTATATGTAGATAATTGTAAAGATTTATTTTGTTAACTCAGGTTTTGAAAATTTGTGAAAATCGCACACTGGTAGCAATAGGGTTTGAGAGGTATTTTAAAGAAAAAAATAACCAAGTTTACCTAAGACACTTATTATTTTACTCAAAGTTTTATGAATGAATAATATCGCTTTGCTTAACAATAGATAAAAGCCGAGTTTGTCAAACCGGTCCATCCATAAAATATTAGCATTTTAAGTAGGTATTTGCCATACTTACCGGACTCCAATATTATATTTACATAACTTGTTTCGTCTGTCCAAGTCCAAGTGTCTGGTCATTATAGTTTTATGGCGATTATTTCTCTGAATGTACCTACTATAGTATAGGTTCTATAATTTTATTATGAGCGAAATACATTCCATATAGGTAAATGCCGAGGATAAACATAAAATGCATTTTTTAAATCCTATTTAGTATTAAATAGGCGATACTAAATAAATCGAAACACAAACATTCTCAAGATTTTGCCTCGTAATAATATATTTTAGGTATTTTAACTTTTTTGCTTATTCTCAATCTTTTTGCAGTGTTAAACCTTTTCGTGGTCTATAACAATTTTCTTGTGAAACATTTAGTTGTTGATTAAAAATAACCTTAAACAAAAGCTGTTTAGCTTTTCAACTTATCAAAGGTCGCTTTCTGAGAGCAAATACACGTGTTAATAATATTTCAAATCTTCCCTCAATTTACTTGAAGATCTCTTTATCAGATAACCAGCTGGGAACAGGACCATGTGTGATCCTAAAATGAATTCCTTTCAAGCTAAACTTATCTCAAATCGGTCTTGCCGTCTTTGAGAAATCGGTAACCATGAAGGCATGAATAAACAAATCCTGTAAAATTTCGAGGCCGGTTAAAATGATGAAATGTATAAATAAATATTTAGGGGACATCTTACACAGATCAACCTAGCCCCAAACTAAGCAAAGCTTGTACTATGGGTGCTAGGCGACGATATACATACTTATACATATACATAGAAAACACCCATGACTGGAACCATTATTCGTGTTTATCACACAAATAAATGCCCTTACCGGGATTCGAAACCGGAGCCTTCGGCTTCATAGGCAGGGTCACTATCTACTAGGCCAGACCGGTCGTATGACTAGCTCTTGGTCTATTGGTGGTATAAAATATAGGGTATTATAGGTGTGCGACATTTATCTCTAATGCGAGTGCGATGTTTGCCGCGGGCGATGCATTTTGCTCTCTTGTGCTCAGATTTTTCAACGTGCACGTTAGATAATACGTATTTTCATTTCTTATAGGTATAATGGATCTCTTCGGTAGGCTAGGTACCTAGACTCTGACCACGCTAACTTTTCACAAAAAATGCATACGTATCTGTCGGAGAATGGCTGAAATGTGCCATCTATCGCCTTTAAGAGCCGTTTCATCACGCAATCTTTGACAAATAGAGCAAACTAGGGTGTTAAATATGTGTACACCTGAGTGGTGTTCGGCGCAGTTTCGCCAAGGCGTCATAGAGTGCGCTGTCAAAAACAAATGAAATCCAGAACAATTGCAGTTATGCTGTCAATCAATCTTCACATGAGAACATGATGAGAATGAACGGGAGAAGATGACGTCTGTGGCGGTTCCTGGGTCTAATCCCCTGGTTTGCTTTGAATAAGAAGTGTAACGTGTGCTATGATTTATAATCAGTCTTAATAAAAAACTGTGACTTGAATAACGTATTTCATTGACGAGGGCTCGTCATCCATGATTGAAGGTCCTGATGTGCTTCTGATAGTAGGTATGATACGCCCACGATTCCCGACATATCTTTATAATCTCCATACTTAACGTAACACATGGCAGGAAAATTTAGCTTGCTCCAACTCTACAAAAAAATGTACTTAATTTTACTTGTAAATATGTGTATACAGGTAGATATTTTTAGTTAATTTAATTTAGTAGGTATTATTTCTGTTTTTATATTTTATGTTTGTCACTTATACATAGTATAAAACAAAGTCGCTTCCCGCTGTCTGGCTGTCCCTATGTATGCTTAGATCTTTAAAACTACGCAACGGATTATGCTGCGGTTTTTTTTATACATAGAGTGATTCAAGAGGAAGGTTTATGCATAATTTGTTAAGCCGTGTGAAGCCGGGGCGGGGCGCTAGTGATATAATAAATATTGGTACCCCCTAAAAACATCCCGTACCTACATCTAAGCTCCTTCAATCCGCATTCCAGTATTGATTTCAGCTTATCCCGTCTCATATTGTGATGACATTTTTATTCGGATTGTTTCAGGTACGGGACCACAACTTGCTATTACACGATCGGTTACATCGCGAGCCGGATTGCTGACGTGGTAAGGTTTTTTTTGGTGTTACTAAGGTACATTTTCAACTTCAACTTAAAAGCATTTTATTGCTAACATACCTATTAAGAAGATAAAATCATTTATTTACAAACAAGATATACAGTGATATTACTAAAAGAAATTAATAACTACCTTAAATCTAAAATCGGCCCTTGAGGCATTGTACCAAGGATGCTGGCGACATTTCCTCGCTGTTTCGCAATGCTGATACGTTATGCGAGGTAGCCGCCAGCTCTTCGGTCACCAGTTACGTCAACCAGACGCTTTGCTATTTCTGCGAACATCTTATGCGCGCTGGGACCCCATATGGACCTAGAGTTTCAACTCCAAATGGTACTTAGGTACTTCATTGTGGACACTGCAAGGATATAAATACCTTGGAATGCATAAGGGAATTATTATAATAGGTACTTAAACTTAACCTAATATAAATATGTGCCTTCTTTGGCGCAAGTGCCATGAGTATTGTGATCTAGGTACTTAGCCAAAGAAGGCCCATTGTAATTTTGTCTATGGTACTAGCGAACATTAATGGGGTCCCTTTGTTTCCCATAAAGTTTTAAGCACGTTTTAAGTCATAATGTATTGTTTGTTACATTTGTGCATTTGGTTCAGATACGCGTCACTTTTCAGGATTGCCATAAAACAAACCTAACCTAACCTATCTATAGGATAACCTAACGAAAATCCTGAAATGTTAACGGTTTCAGTTTTATGACTAATGGTAATATGACAAACAATACATTATGACTTAAAACTTTATGGGAAACAACGGGACCCCACTTTTTTATTTCTATCCAATTTATTAAATAGAACTTGTGTTTAAAAATAACTCCTATCTGTGTTTTTCTAATAATTATCTGGTGCTTTATTTCATGGATGGCGTAAAATAATTTATTTTAAATACAGTATAATACCCTATTTGATCAAATTGTAGTTTGTTTTATTAAGTCTTCCATTTAGATGGGAAATAGATATTTCAAGTGACCATCTTTTTTAGTTCAAAAACTTCATTAATTCTTTATTTAGCGGAGAACTCAGGATGGATAATAAACTTTAACAACTTTAACAACACCATTTTAAACTTAGAACAACTTAGGAAGAGCTAACTCCTAATTCACGGCTTTGTTAGTTAAAAAAAAAACGAAAAAAGTAATGCGAGAGCTGATAGCTTTGGGCCTTTGTTGTGGGGTCTAGATGTGTTAATAGAGGAAGATGGGGTTTAGCTAGGGTGTTAAAAGGGGAAACATGGGCAACAGGTTCATGTGTTAAATTATTTTGATTGGTTTTACGTGTTTGGTAAATGGTAATACATTTCGGCATACCTAATAGTACATTTAACGGAATATACGGCTAAAGGAATGGTGACCGCTTTCAAAATTCAGACGAAAGGAGTGCGTCTGTTGGCTCGTTGGGAGGACGATATTCGGAAAATTGCGGGTCACTTCTGGATGTATGAGATTGGCTCAGGACCGGTATAAGTGGCGTACTCGAAGAGAGGCCTATGCTCAGCAGTGGGCGATAAAAGGCTGCTATGATGATGATAATGATGTTACTTATTTATGCTACCTATGTCATTTTTCACATGACAGTGCCTAGTGTACATATTGTAATTAAACGCTCATGTAAATATTAATTATATTAACGTTATTTTGTGTATTATGGAGCCACGATGATGTTGGCAGCAGCATTGTGTACACGACACGACAAATCCTGAAACTTTCAACACCTTTGTTGCCAAGAGAATTTAAAACAACACAAACACTTCTTATTTAATCCTAAATGTGTGTCAAAAACAAACGCTTTGTCAGTGTTCTACAGTGTATATCACTTTTCTCGACTACATTAAATATTCAACGACATACGCAAAACAAAGACCGCCACTCACGCTACAATACCCACTCTGTAAAATGCATGTCTTTGAGCGCACCGTCTTAGCCGTGGCCACTTATCTCTAGCACCCAACACCTTATTATATTAACTTTAAAGTCCAATTCAGAACCACGCGATATACAAGAAGTATTCACTGTAACTTTCACAAACTCGTAAATAAGTCCAGTGTGCTGTTTTCAGGTTTGAACTTTAGCAACAAGATTTAGAGTTCATTTTGAATTGCAAATGTATAAAGAGGCGAGTGTTCCACATGAGACTCGGGAAGCGTTAACTGCTACTTTCGCAAACTCGTAAGTGAGTGCCGCGTGTTCTTCGGGTTTAAACTTTAAATAGAAGGGGATAGGTTTGTTTTTCACGGAGCGGGTGAGCAATGACGTGTTCTTAGGGACAGTGCTAACACACGTTTATAATAACTTTCTAAAACTCGTAAGTTGCTGGGCGCGCGTGCTTCTAATATGGACTTTACTTGAAAGGAATACGGTTGGTTTTTCATTGCGAATTTAAGCAGAGATGGGTGGTTTGTATGGATAGTGCTAAGCTACGCTATTCGGATGCAGTAGTGCCTTGGTGAACACTTGTGGTGTGTTGACACTTCCTATCAGTGCGGAGTGTTTTTTCTCTCAAGTGTTGTTTTTTAACTAAGGGGTTAGGAATCCGTGTAGGGGAGGTAGGGGACCATTGGGCAGTCGGGAGGCTCGGGCACCCCCTTCTAACCCCTTGTCACAGACGCATATGGAGAAAATATATAAGGGTATCCTAGACTCCTAGTTGCCTATCTAACCCCAATAAAAACCTTTTTACCCACTTTCTGACACAAAACTCACCTTGATGAATTTAATTCTAAAATCGAAAATAGTTTTAATTTAGTTATTAAACTAGAAATCGGAGTCGTGATTAAAATAAAAGTAAGGAAAAATTAACTAGTACTAGTTCATATAGTTTCCGATTTTCCACTACTGCCCCATTTGACTAATCCATACTAATATTATAAATGCGAAAGTGTGTTTGTCTGTCTGTCTGTTACCTCTTCACGCTTAAACCGCTGAACCGATTTAGTTGAACCGGTTTGGTATGGAGATAGTTTGAGCCCCGAGGAAGGATATAGGGTAGTTTTTATCCCAGATATCACCCTTTAAGGGGGTGAAAAGGGGGGGTGGAAGTTTGTATGGAGAATCGTTAAAAAGTAGATTGGTAAAAATGAGCTACCCAAATTACTAGGTAACTCCATCACGCAGACAAAGTCGCGGGCAAAAGCTAGTACTTTCATAATAACATTCATACAAGCAGTTTCATAATAACATTTCACAAATCCACAATTAGGAACGTACTTATACCCGTTACTTCAATTATGAAATTGTTAAACAACTGACCATCTTTGAACTTTATGTCTTGGTATAGTTGGTATTAAGGCACACTAATTGGCAGTTTACAGTGACGATAGAATTTAAATAAAGAATCATTATAGAAATAGCGACGGTCAATAGAGCGTGTTGGTAAAAAATGTGAGCTATTATGCGTATAAATAAACAAAGTAAACCTTAAACATATCAGAATAAGGTTTAATTTGAATCAATATTGATAGTATCCCTGGCGCTTAAGACCATTTCAACCATATTTACATGTAATTGTGGTTAGAAATGACGTAAGCGACTGCCGTTTGGAACGTGTCGGGATTGTTAAGACGCAATGATATTTTGTGGTAAATATGCGGTATGCATATAATGCGTTTACGTAAGTTAGTACATAATCACTATAATGTGAAGATATATTAGGAAAAATGGTTACGTGTGATAATTACAAATTGATTTATTTTCGTTTTTGCGTGCGAATTCGTGGACACTGTCTCTAAAATAAAAATATTATTAATTATATCGTCAATTATTAGCCGCCACCGCCGCATACAATCGATGTTATGATCTCATTAACACCACCTCCTGAAATATCATGAAATTTGTATAGAACATTCGTATACCTAACATACAGGGTAATTTTTGGACCGTTAGCCATATTGTGCGAGGTGATTAGATAGGTCATACAGAACAACTTTTTCTATGGGACCAACCCCGAAATCCCAAAAAAAAATTGGCTTTCCCATAGAAACCGTCGACATCCACTCGACCAAATGTATGAAACAGCCAAAAAAATTTTGTGATTTCGGAGTTGGTCTTATAGAAAAAGTTGTTCAGTATGGCCTACCTAACGGTCCAAAAATGACCCTTAAGTATAGTGTATATCACGTCTGGTACTTTTTTCATTTCTAGAAATTGTAACGTAAAGAAATTAGAACGAGTAAAAGTTTTACATACTTTATTTAAAGATTGAATGACAAACGCAAATTAAAAACCTTACTCTTTTTATGTCTATTTTTTGTGTCGTTGGCGTATGTGTCGTCTCATAGTTTTAAGTCAGGTCCCCACTGAAAACCAGCGCCACGGATTGCCGCGGCATTATGCTGAGTGGGGGTCCTATTTTAGCGTCCAATGTTTTTTTTTTTTTATGTCTGTATGTTTTTATTTCAATTATGTAATATGTTGTGGCGTTAAATAAATGTATTTTCTTTCTTTCTTTCTTCTTCTTTTCTTCTTTCAAAAATGTATGGCAAAATAATCTGGCGACTTTTCGTCCCCATATGGCTGTTATTTTAAACAATTTAGTCATATTAGTGTTATAAAGTTTATAAACATAATTATTTTCCAAACGTAAAAGCAAAATGTTCTAAAAACCCCCAATAACATGAACACAGAGCACATCCACAGAACAAACGCAATCACTAACGAAGACACAACAATCTAAACCTTATCACCATTCCATAAAGTCCGTAATCAAAAAGCAGTGAGTTAGTAGTTAGTATGGCGCTTACTGCCTTTTTGCTTGTGAAGATGAAGCAGTGAAAGTGTTCCCACGATGCGCTGATGTGCTGATGCGCTTGCGACACGATTTAAGGCTCAGAAGTTGAATGTAAATAAAATATAACTGTAAATAAGATTAAGTTAAAAACATTTATCGATTCGCGTTTTTATTGCTACCTTAATTGGCCTTAGCGTCTATTGCAGACGATTTATGGTAGACATTACACCGCCTGGGACGCAATTAAGGAAACGCAGGGATGCCCACTATGCCCAGCACCTGCATTACCCTCTCGGTGTCACTGTCTTAGGGCTCATTTAGACGGGGCGAGAACTCGTTTGATTACATTGCGTCGTTTGATCGGTCGGCTGAATTGATGTAACCTCAATGGTCCGCAATGTAACTAAAATCGTATGCGAATTCGCGCGCCGTCTAAATCAGCCCTTATCCCACAGAAAAGGCGAGCCAATATCTTACCTTCTGTAGTTTACTCAGTTATTCATTTTTAATTAGTTCTTCGACAGATTCCTTTAGCCACTTTCCGACTGCATCACCAGATCGGTCCATGTGGTTATTATATGAATGCATTGTCCAAATTTAACTAACAGGATTTAAATACTATAAACAGTGTAGCTACCACCATTTTAGCACTGACATAAATAAACGCCATCGAGAACGTTATTTTTACTTTCTATGTATCTCGCTCGTACTCGCATATTAGTGCGAGTAAGGTTTGCACGACGGATCCGAAATGTATGGGAAGATCCGCGGATCCGGATCCAGATCCGGATAATTTCATACATTTCGGATCCGGATTGCAAACCCTAAGTGCGAGCGAGATGTAGAGAAAGTAAATTACGTTATCGATAGCTTATATGTCAGTTTTGACACTGTCAGTGACTCATGGTACAGGCAGTCCATACAGTCATACGGATGGAGTAAAGAGTTCAACATGTAAACATTCCTTGCGATTCTGTTAGAATTTCGAGTAGAATAACGTATTCTGTGCGATGAAGTCGCAGGCAAAAGCATATACACATACATACACTGGTTTATATTCACTCTAAAGTCCAACGCGGGCAGCTTAAGCTTAGAGCCCGCGGCATCACGCCGATGCCGAATGCAGATTTCCGGGCCATCCCACCGCCTGTGGCTTGCCCAACTCTGCCTGTCATATTCAACGAAACTACGTGCAACTGACTACATATACCGACATACTTTACCATAATAAAGTAGTTCTGACCTGTAGACCTTGCGAAACCCCATGACTCTACCATGATTATTGAACCTGCGCGTAAAATTTTACTATAGACAATTCAGGAATCAGGGGCCTTATTATGATGTTCTTATTGTGATTCTGTTTAGGACCTAAACTAAATTGCTAAAGACCGGAGCTATATAAGTCGCATAACTCCGTTCCTTAGTAATTCAGTATAGGTCCTAAACAGAATCGCAATAAGGACATCATGGTAACTCCTGTTTTTGGTTGAAGAAATGTCACTTTTGACACTGGCAGATCGTTATCGTACCGCAGTGATCTCTTAGAAGCATTTTTCGAATTAGGCCGTATTTCTTATTCGTGAGTGAAGTGAAGCTACAATTTACAGACAAATTTCGACACAGATACTGCAGCTCGTAACATGCGCATAATTTGTCTCTATTTGCATTTGACATGCACATATCTCTAGCTCTGTACGAACTGCATAATAGTCTAAAGGTGTAGCAGTACTCTGGATATTAGTATGTAGCTATGTAGACTAGAATTAAAAGAAGTGTTAGCACATAAACTGTTCTTGAGTAAGAAAATAACACGAAATATGGAGTGCCAATCTAGCGGTAAGGTAAGAGCGTGCGACTTGCAATCCGGAGGTCGCGGGTTCAATCCCCGGCTCGTGCCAATGAGTTTTTCGGAACTTATGTACGAAATATCATTTGATATTTACCAGTCGCTTTTCGGTGGAATACATCGTGAAGAAACCGGACTAATCCCAATAAGGGCCTAGTTTACCCTCTGGTTTAGAAGGTCAGATGGCAGTCACTTTCGTAAAAATGAATGCCCACGCCAATGTGGCATTAGTTGCCAAGCGGACCCCAGGCTCCCATGAGCCGTGGCAAAATGCCGGGACAACTTGAGGAAGATGATGATGGAGTGTCAACCTAAAAATAATTATATTTTTATAAATTTTAGGTTAGGTCATAGAGAAATATAGTAAGACAAGAGTGCTCACTCCATACATCAGTTAGACTATTAATTTCAGTGTCCACATCTAGCATCGAGTAGCGGAACTATCAGTACTGCTACTTGACAATAGATGTAGCAGTACTGATAGTTCCGCTACTCGATGATAGATGCTAATAGTCTTTTTGGTTCTAAAACTGATGTATGGAGTAAGCAATCTATGTATTTTTTTCTTTATGGTTAGGTTTACGAGTAGAAAAAAAATCAATTAATTACAAGTACTATGGAATTCCGCAATTCCGTTACTAATGAGAGTCACTATCATAAGTATTACAGCACTTTAGAAATTGCGCCAACTTTGCACCGCGCCCATTAAATAACCAGATACCCTCTTAAACTGAATTTCTTAAGGACCATTAGCTTAATGCAGCTGCTGCAGTGTCCGGTGTCCTTGGTACGTTGGTACACTCGCGAGTGCACTTAAGTACAGTCAGCATCCATTGTAGTGGATAAAACGTAGCACCGAAATGTATGCCTTCCTCTAACTCTAATCTAATTCTATTACAAAAAGAAATACAAGTATATAAATAATAAAGACTATTGGCGTTAGTCATAAACGGCTGCTAATTTAATCAGTTGATGATCATCGTTTGTCCCTATCCGTCGTTATGCCATAGACAGGGACAAACGACGATCATCAGCTGATTAACTTAGCAGACGTTTATGAATGACGCCGTATTTTTATGGGACCAATGCCGAAATCGCGAAACTTTGGATGTCCCATAGAAATCAGCTGCATCTCATTAGCTGGAATGTAAGTCGTACAAAAGTAAAATTTGTGCTAATGCGATTTTCTTTTACACAAACTCCTCACATAGACATAGACAAGTTATAAAGGATGGTACACTCGCAACCGACAACTTGTTGCCTAATCAGGCCATCGACCTGCAAATGTCGCGGCGATCGCAGCCTAAACTACAATAATGGCGTCCGGTATAAGCTGATCTGTCAATCAGACCGTCTAGCATGAGTTGCGTTCTCGCGCGCGAGTCCATACTTGAAGCACAGAAATATAATAGTACTAGACTAGGTACAGAAGATTCACTCCACTCTAACAAAACGCGTCTATTACGACAGATATGACCGCTAGGTGGCGCAAGCGCGAGCAGGCGTCCATCCCGTAGCATTGCGCGGCAACCGCTATGACTATACACGAAAATTGGTGTGGGCCGCATGTACTTGTAGGTACTTACTTGTTGCGACGCGATGAAATCGCGGAGTGTCACGCCTGCTTAAAGTAATACAGGATGTCAATTTAGTCACCGGCAATAATTTTCGGGATGAATATATAGGTCATACTGAGCAACTTTTACTATGGGAAACCAACCCAACCCCGAAATCGCAAAAATTTACTCTCCCATACAAAATATCAACATCAGCCAGCCAAAATGTACCTATAGGAGATATCTTTTTCGCGATTTCCGAGTTGGTCCAATAGTAAAAGTTAGTATGACTTATATATTTATACCGTAAATGATTGCAGGTGACTAAGATAAGAACAGGTATGGAGTTGCGCGTGAGAGCGCAACTTTTGCTAGCAGTTCAGGTCATCGTATGTAATGTTGGGGATCTTGTTACAGTGGTTGTTTAAAGGTTGATCTAATGCCAAATAATGTAATAATGATCAAGGTGATCTTGGGCTTATTCAGACGTTAATGGTGGCTTGCTGAGGTTATCTTAACCATTTCGACGCCGTGCTGTCAAACACAAAAAGCTGTCACGCTGACGCCACGTCACGTAGGTCTATGTTGCTCTGTGGTCTGTGACCGATTAATCGGTCTTTGGCATGGTACGGTGCGGATATATCGGTCATTGGCGTCCAAAAGGTTAAGGGACTTCTGTGGGGACAATGGGAGTATATAGGTTTTTAAACGATTGCCAACTACATGTGGCATCACTGGCTGTTGTAGCTAATTAGTATTAAGGATTTAGTCCGCATAAAAACTTTGTATAAATATCTTGATTTAATTGATTTTGGTACCTAATAATAGCTTTAAATCTTATACTTACCCAATCTTATAAGCAATTGATATTCAGCTTAAAGCAATTTATATGTAGCAAAGTAATTCAATCATAAGGGTCCATTATAGAAAATATTTCAAGATTATGCTAAAATGGTCTGAGACAAATTAGATTTTAATATAAAACTGCCTAATTAGGACAAAAATTGCTACAGACAGTTTTCTCAGAGGTATTTTACACGTATCTTAGATCTAATTTGGTTCGGTAAATTATATCAAATCAATTAAAAACATGAATATTTAAGGTTATTTCTTGTGACATTAGATTACTGAGTCTATTAATTAAATTAGAGCTTTATCATTTAATTTAAAATTAGTCTGAAATGTCTTAAATTAATAAAAAAATATATATCTCCTTTTATGAAAAGGTGTGAGTAAATACTCGTAGAATTATCATGTACCTAGTAGAATAGTAGCAAAGAGTAAGACATATGTAACTCCGTATAAGATGAATAAAGTCTAAAGCTGGACTTCCGAGCAAAGCGGCTCTGTCGCAACGGCCGCAGAGTCAGAGCCGCTGCGTCAGTGTCGCAGCGGTAACTGACGCAGATACACTTCCGAGCGGCGCGACTCCGGCGACAGTCGCAGTTGTTATTCCATACGGTGCAGACGTGTTGGTATATGATGAACCGATAACATTATTATAGTATGGAGCGAAGCCTACCCAACTCAATTTTCAAAAGTCGAAAAGATGAAGGCACTAGCATCTTGATAAAAAAAACTTGCCTCGGAAATCAAGAAAAAGTCATTCTTGGATAGATGGCGCACACACCTTTGACCTCTGCTCGGCTAGATGGCGTTGGTATCAGTGAAAGAACGTGGGTCGAAATGATATAAAAATAATAAAATAATTTATCCATATACATACATGTATATATAAGTTTTTTTGATAGTTTTTATACATTTTCATTTTGAGTTTTAATCGTGTGTCGATAGATGGCAGTAAATTTACTCTGACTACAAAATTTACATGACAGGACACGGACAGGCCTGTATACTATCTAATCTCTTTGTGCTAGTAGACAACGCGACCTTTTTATTTAAAATTATTTTTGCAGTGCAGATTTGCAGAATAATTATTATGGCAGTGATCGCATAGAATGCTGAAGTTAATCTGTGAACTAAGCTGAGTTGACATTAATTAATTTGAATTAAAAGGTTAATAAAATGTCATATTAAGTTTAAGTATTCGTGAAATTTAAGTGTTCTTAAATAAATAATAATCTTTAACACATTCATGCCGAAAACTCGACTGTAGGTACTGTTTTCTCAAAAATAACATTTCACACGTAAGTATATTTAATGAATTCTAAGCTTGGTAGCCAACGTTGTACCTTGTACCTATGCACTGAAAATCTGAAACCATCGCACCAGGGTGTGACTTACAATGCAATCTACGTAACTTTAGTCGCCGCGTACTGTTTGCCTTACTCCGGCTTACGGCCTGATTCGAACAATATTTATAAGACGTCACAGCGATACGATACTGATTTGTCAGTGTCAAAAATGATACTTTTTAAACCAAAAACGTCAATTTTGACACCGTAGACAACATGCCAATCGCTAACTCTACGTAGCGAACGAAACGCAACTATCACGGTCATCATCATCATATCAGCCCTATATCACCCACTGCTGAGCATAGGCCTCTCTTCTAGTACGCCACTTGTCCCGGTCCTGAGCTAATCTCATCCAGAAGTGACCCGCAATCTTCCGGATGTCGTCGACCCAACGAGCCAACGGACGCCAGGCGCTAGGGTTGCCAGATCGAAAGGCGCTATTATCGGGAAAAAATATCAATTTTTCGGGATTTTGGGCCTTAAGTCGGGAAAAAAAAAACCATTAAAATTAAACTAATTGTATTAAAAACAACGATATTTTACATTATTGGCACTACGTCAGCTGCTCTGCCTAATCTCGCCACGCGCGCCCTGCGCGCGCGCTGATGGGCTCGACGCGGGTCGCTGGCTCGCTCGACGACAGTTCGTAACTTGAAATTATTGTTTTATAACGTGAAGCTGTTTTTCGGGACAATTTTCACTTTGTCGGGAATCGGGAACACATGCTGAAAATCGGGAGAATCCCGCCGAATCCCGACCATCTGGCAACCCTACCAGGCGCTCACACTAATATTATTATGGAAGAGTGATAAAGAGACGCAAAGCGATTCGATGGCGAAGCACAAGCGATCGTCCCTTGGCTAGGCCGCTTGTATCGTATCGCTGTGATATCTCATAAGCATTGTTCGAATCGGGCCGTTAGTGGACGCAGTTTGCGTTCATTCCGACTCTTTGCTGTCGAGAACTTTTAAAAAAGAAAGCGTTTAACGCGATATAAACTCCCTGTTAGCTGTGAAGTGGCGGGTTAAGGGTGTTTAGTACTTGGCTAAATAGCTTTCTTTATTAGGTATTTCGTTTATAATACTTATACCTTTTACTTTGGGTTATACTGGAGCAGGTGTCCTTTTCCTATAACGAACTTTTGAGAAAAAAAGCAATAGAAACTCCTTTTTGGCTAGTGGAGTTAGATATTCGTTTAAAGATTATTTTGCTATAGGACTATGGTTGTATGGAACATTTGAATCATCCTCATCTATTTTTTTAAGAAACTTAATTATACTTACGCAATTAAGTCTCGTTTTCGTAAATAATAAGAAAATTATGATGTTGTTATAAAACACGCATTGTTTTTAGGCAGCGTGTGACATTATTAATTTTGTAACAACTCCCCAAATTCAAAAAATATTCCTTTCATTTATGAATTGTTGTTTCGTGTAACGGAATACAATCTCTTAAAGCATCCTACCATATTATTTTGCGGGTAAAACAAATTAGTAATCCCCCAAGGCATATCATCTTCCCCTCAAGTCACTTGAGAAGTTTAATCCCCTAAAAAGTATTTTATACCCGCAAAATACTTAGCCAACGTCACTTCCGTTCCGCGTCGCAACTTCCGTTTACTACCAACATAAAAAAGACAAACACGCCCAATTTATAAAGTTGGGTAAATGCTCCCTAGCGCATTATACGTGGTCGTAAATCAAAGTTTAACCAAGTTCTCATTTTAGTGGGCCCTTAAACCGGAAGGAGATTGAAATAAGAGTCTAGGGCTTGGAGGATATAATCAAACGGAGACGCCATGTCTGTAATTTTCTGTACTAAACAGTCTGCCGATTTTTGCGGGGGAGGGGAACGTCAAATGTATGCGTAACGTAAAAATAGCCATGTCAGATAAACGTCAGTCCATACATTGTGTATGACCGTTGGCCGCCTATTTTCGACACAGGGGAAAGCCTGTTAATGGCTACTCCGTTTAGTTGTATCCTCCAAGGTCTAGGGTGGAATAAGGATTATAAATAAGTTTTTGACTAGAGGGTTTTATTTAATTAGTAGTGGCGTTATTAATAAACAGCTGCTAACTTAATCAGTTGATCGTCGTTTGTCCCTATCTGTCGTTATGGCATAGAGAGGGACAAACGATGATCATCAGCTGATTAACTTAGCAGACGTTTATGAATAACGCCGTTAGTCCTTACAGAAGCTCTAAGTACATGAAATATATACGTACTTCGATCCTACCGACTGCGCCATATATGTGTAATATTCATCCAAAACGGTACTTAGGCGGGTGTCAATAAGGCGCTATTTCCGTATAGCTTCAATTTGAAATCAACCTTATCGACAACCGACAATGTGTTACTTTTGTGGTTGAAAACGTCACATATGTGGTCTATCGTTTATATACAATATACATCGATGAAAACGGGTAACTATGTAAGACAAATTTCTTTCAAAGAGACACAGCTTCATTGCTTGAGTGTTAATAAAACTAGGCATGTTTCCCAAAAGGGTTGATAAAGATGAATCTTTTCGTAACAATTTTCAAACTTTTATATGCATTATCATCGGATGAGGGTATTCTTTGCCTGACTCTTCTCTAAAATTTCTTCAACATTTACCTACATTACGCAAATTTCTAAGTTTGTTAAATCTAAATGAGGAGTTGGGCATTTAGTGAGCTAGATTACTTATGTAATCCTGAGGAAAGGCCAGGTCAGGAGCACCCTAAACCGGCGAGCGTGTATGAGGAATGTTATGAAAGTAACGGAAGCGAAAGAGGTACCTATGTCAGGATCATAGCAAGTGGAAATCCGTGGTCTCTGCCTACCCCTCCGGGAAATAGGTGTGAATATATGTATGTATGTATGTATTACATGTAGGTATGTATAGCTTCAAGATATAAAGCATAACAAAGTTATTGCGAAGGAATTCAGGATTCATTTCAACCATAACCGTCCAAAGATTTGGAGTCTTAACCTAACTTTACAGTCATGGAAATCCAAGGCACTTTAAGCTTTATATCATTGAAATAGTGTCGTAAATCGCTAAGCTTTTCGGCTTCCTCGTACATTGGAATAATCTCTTGGCAAACATGCAGTTTGGCGCCCAAACATGGGCCGTTGCAATATTTGCTAAACGCATACTGTACCCCGTTTGAAGTTCGACACTTGAAGTTTAATGTGGTACATGTTCAATTATTCAATGTAGCTAGTTGGTTTAGTTGTTGGACGTTGAGATTAAAGGGCGATTTACATAAGACAAGTACCTTACACGTTTCTTTATAGGTGCTGCGGCGGTGGAAAAAAAATTACGTCATGCTCGATGTTAAGTTGTGTGTCATATGTGTGTAAAATAAATATATCTTATAGACGTTTGCATTCGGGGTGTCAAATGATGAACAATAAATATTGATGATGTCAAAATCGAAAGACTTAATGATTAGGTAATGTTAAACATTCTTAAACGTTAGAAATACACACATACTTAACTATTTTTTGGTACAAGAGTTTCATAGCATTTAAATCAATACAGTCTTCTAATTAATTGTATAAATAAAATGCCGCTTATTTCTATGCTATTGGTTCATGCATTAATAGTGAATTACCAATACATAAATACTCAGTTTACTTGGAGATACACGTACTATCACGTTCTCGATTGTTACGCCATTTAGGCTCCTAGCTAAATTGGTTGTTCCATACTTGCGCTATGGAATGTCCAATTTAGCTAGAACCCTAAATTGCGTAACAATCACGGATTGTGACTGTACCTAATACATCATGCATCTCACCAAATAGTAGTTTCTTATCTTGACAGGTCATCTAAACCTTGTTTATAAGCAAACTAGTATTTAACTAGCACCGTGTAAGCCGACCTTAAAGTTTGATTAGTAAGTACCGTTCAAGTTACTTGCTAGCACAGTGTCAAATCGCAGAGGTTAGGTCGAGAGTTCATAGTTCTTGTTACGGCATAACTAATATGTTTATTTATGCATATGAGTGGATACAAGTTATGCCGGATATAACTTGTAGCCTGTAATGTAACATACAGCATGACACACGTCAATGTTTCTTTGTGTTAGAAAATTGTATTGTGTGTAACATCTTGAGGTTTTCAATTGATGCAATATTTAACACATTACGAAATAAAAATATATTTAAAAACAAACTAAACTCCACTTGATGCTTATGACAATGTTTTAGGGTTGCGTTCGGTTCGGTCACCTATTGAGAATCGGAGAGGACCGGGCTGCCAAGAGGGCGTACCTGGGAAGACCGACGGTGTCCGCCTGGTAGATCGGCCCAGATACCGCTGAGGAGACAGTGTGGAAGCGGATCTGCGTTAGCTTCAAGCCGATAATTGGCAGGAAGCAGCGCAGGATCGGGAAAAGTGGTGTGCTCTTGTTTCGGAGGCCAAGATCCTCTTTGGGTCGCTGAGCCGTAATAGTTAGTTAGTCTTAGCGTAGTCAACTGTTTGTCCATCCGCGGCTTTGGTCAGTGGTCATTAGTGATAGAAAGCTGCAATTTGGCATTATAATTTTTGTTGCCTAAAAACAACTGCTTATCGTCAAAAACTTAAAATAGTAAAATCATAACTTGGACCCATGAACTATTGTAGGCTGCGTCGGAAGGTCATAGAACATTAAGATGAACTATCTTAATAGCACTGCCTATTGTCTCTCGTATGTCTCCTTACTGACAAAGGGACCAAGGAATACTCAGTGACGCCCTAATAATGGGACACGAAGGAGCCTTCAAGCACGTGCTAGTTGGGATGGCGTGTGTACCAGTTTTTTAAAAGTGGTACATTGTATGACAAGTATTATGTGCAGGCGACAATGATGAATTCGAAGTATGATTTAATTTGCTATTAATAGGGAGTATTATTGCAATGTTTTTCCACCAGAGTGCAGCACTAGCGCCTTTAGTAAACCATAGAGTAACTTATACATACTGTACCTTAAACTGTTTTCTGACAAGTTTTCACAGACAATAAAATATGACATTGATACATCAAGGCGGTTTGTTTACAAAGGATCTACCGGGAAACGCGAAATCGAAACATGGCTAACTGCCTCTTTATCGCTCGAATATGCAAGAGTGATAGAGAGGATAGATAACAAAATTTCGACTCTCGTTTGCGGTAGACCCTTAGATTGTGACTTATTGTGGGAGTGGCGCCCCCTAAGCAGAGTTTCGCGTAATATTCGGCGTCTAATCTTTCTCATTATATCTATTCTATTATTAGTAATACCTTAGAGAGCATGTAATATGACTGATTAACAAATCGTTAATAAATTTACAAATTAACCATCCTACATTTAGCAGATTACTTGTTTCACCCCGAGAGGGTTATAACACGAAATCCAGGAAATATAGCTAATTAGTTTTTAATTAGTTCTATATTTAGTAAACGGTAACCAAATATGGATTTATGAAATTTTAACCTTAGGTACTGACGGTACACTGCAAGTCAATAGACTTACGGTATTATTCATAAACGTCTGCTGAGTTAATCAGCTAACCTATAATATTAGAACCGAATAGATACTGACATGATGGGCTTATTACACCTTTTTGCAGGGACAGACAGTGAAAGTTATATGTTTATGTTATTCTTCTACCGCTCAAAAAGAAAGAATTAAGCCCTTATTAGAGACGGAATGTATCATCCGACACCCAAGCCTCGTTATACAGCGAGCGGCAAAATGGCTTTTACAGTACATATGGGGCTACTTTTCCGCACTAGTGCGTAAAATAGCACTTCTCGTGCGTATGTAGAAACTTTAAAGTGCCATATGTACTGTAAAACGTTGTTCGATACACGTGCGAATAGGTAATTCGGAACTCGTGTCGATTTAACACTCCCTTCGGTCGTGTTTTAATTTATCGCCACTCGTTTCGAATTTCCTCTTTTTCGCACTTGTATCGAAAATAACTATTATATACAGATTATGTGCTTAATTTGTATGCCATGTTCTTTTTCATATTGGTGAGCAATAAAGAAAATTTGTATTGTATCGTATGTATGAATTCATTCATAAAGTGGCCATGCTCTTTTGCGCCTGGATGGACCTCTATTCTGTTCTATGTAACATAGTCCATTTATATCCTCTGCTATTGAAGGCGTGTAAAAAATTGTATTGTACCATAATGCTGTACCATAATCTCGGTACACGTCGCCTCACTAGCGCGTGTCACTGACGTTTCCATTAAAGACGTCGCATTATCCGGCCCTTTGTGCGATAGATGGCGCTGGATTCAATACTCTTTTCATTACCATCCGCTTTGTCACGCCGGTAATGAGATTTGAATAGGTTAAGCGTAATCGGAGGGAGGCAATTGTTTTTTTTTAAGAATCTATTTTGGTATTCGTTATGTCAAATAGATGTCATATACGAAAGAAATGGGCAAGGTATCCGGTTTATATTGTAGCGTCTCTACTTAAAATAATAAAAATCTTAAATATTTAACATTTTCGGTCTTAATTCAGATACTTTTAATTTAATCAATTTGAAAAGAAAAGAAAAGTATTGACAATTCTTTATAAGTATATGTTTAATACCTATTTTTTTTTTAATTGTAATGAGTAATGACTTATAATATCATAATCTAAAAATATAATATTTGAATAACAAAATATAGTAAAAAAGCTAACAAAAACTAAATACCTACAACAAAATGAAAGCAAAAACATTTTTTTTATTCAATTCCTATTGGCAGTCGAATAAAATAACAGATATTCTTTGAAATAATTATGAAAATCACTATATGTACCTACATGGAAATGGTCGAAAAAGTATAAAGTTTTTATGGGAAATAAAATGTCACTTTCGATGCAATGTGGATGATTTGTGGCCCTTTGGTGTAGAAATAACGCATTACGTTCATGACGCATTTTCACTTCAAGGGTTTCTAAAGCCCAACCACAAATTATGTGAATCGAATTTGGTATATTATTGCGATGAATTACTATTTCGCCTCTCACTTTCACTTTTAGCATTTGACATTTACTTTTTATCGAAAAACCATCAACTTCTGGCTTATTTAGACTCAGAATCACGAGGACTATTGAATGAGCCTAAGAAAAAGAGAGTCCCCAGTTTTTCATACAAATTTTGGGTGTCAGTTTTGTAATGGTCCATACAAAATGTACTTTGTACGGACGCTAATGCGTTACAAAACTGACGTTTTTATGGGACACATTTTTTCTTTTTAAATTGACAGTCCTCGTCATTCTGACTAGAAATAACCAAAAGGTTGATGGATTTTCGAAAAAAAGTAAATGGTACTTTTAAGTGAAAATGCCCAGGTATACAATAATGTCGATGTGTAATAGAAGAAAAAAAGCAATCATATTGAGAATTTTCTCCATCTGTTGAAAATCAATTAAAAATAACATTAATAGGTTTTGTCATCGTGAGTGCCAGGTGAATCATATAAAAAAAGTACTTACGCCTTTTATTACGAAAAAAGGAGTGGCCCATGTAATACAATCATTGCGGTTCTCGTTCTTCATAACGCCATGAGAGTCAGGGACACCGGAAAAATGTGAAATCCAAAGAGACTAGACGCAAAACCTAACTCTGCTCAGAATTGGCAGTGACAAAGTGGGTAGTGCTGATGCTAAAATTTAGTATCATTTAATACCAGACTTTGACCTTTGTTTTGCTAATGTTGTTGGTGAAGGGTGAACTATGCCAAATCCAAAGAAACGTAGACCACGGTTTTCAGGTTTTAACCTTATGGTTTAGGCACAGACTTGCGAGTTGCGGGAAGTTTCCAAAGAGTTGCAAATTTCAGGAGAATTTTACAAATAATAATGGAAACTTCATTCTGAAAACGGTTTTTTTATCCCTGTACAAAAGTATGTGATGATTTCTAAATTATTCCATGCGAATCGAAATTTTTATCAGTTTCCGACGTCACATCAGTACTTCAGTAACCTACCCCTAGTGTAAATTTAATTCGAAAGCGTGACGTGACGTACGCTTTTGTGTTTAATGTCATTTTGTATGCGATTTTGAGTTTACAAAACGAGCTTGGCACGCTGTTCAAAGTCCCATCACTACATAGTACTTCCCGCTCGGTCTGTCTGTCTGCATGTATGCTTAGATCTTTAAAACTACGCAACGGATTTTGATGCGGTTTTTTTTAAGAGGAAGGTCTATGTATAATTTGTTAACCCGTGCGAAGCCGGGGCGGGTCGCTAGTACAAAATAAAACTTAACGCAAACGCGTAGGTACGTCATGTCACGCTATCGAATGAGATTTACACTATGGTTCCGTACCTACTTGAGGGTGATATTTGTACCAGGGATGTTGCGGATGCCGATTTTTTGACATCCGCGGATGCGGATTTTTAAAGGCTCACATCCGCTGATGCGGATGCGGATGTCATGACTAGGTGCACAAAAAACGTCAAATATTACATTTTAGTAATTTTTATTTCAAAAAACCGGAGAAGTGCGAGTCGGACTCGCGTTCCAAGGGTTCCGTAAATTAAGTCCCACTCACGCTTGACTGCTAATTTCTAATAGGTTTTTCTGGCTAATAGCTAAATTACCTAGCAGTCTAGCACTTACGCCGATGCTAAGACGTTCCTGTACCGACCTGGTCCACATCCGCATCCGCATTAAATCCGCATCGATTTTATGCGGATGCGGATGCGGATGCAGATGCGGATGTTGAAAATAATGCGGAAGTTCCGCGGTTGCGGATGCGGATGCGGATATTCGCAACATCCCTGATTTGTACGGCGCTGCACGCTGGTCTGAGGCGATGTGTTTGGTAGAATGGGAATGACAGCCCAGAGGACACAATAGCAATTGTGTTTTTAATGAGAACATGCCGGATGCGATGGAAGATTATGTGTTTGGGACGAAAATTCTTTGATCTTAGGTTGGTTGACCTAGACATGGTAGCTCATCTCGGTAACAAGTAAAATTTTTCCATTAACTTAAATAGCCTGAGAACCTGAATACGTAATATTGGTGTTAGTAATTAAAGGTTAGCTGGAAGAGATCCCTTAAGGGATAATATAAGTTAAAGGGATAAGTTCGACTTTGTACGTCTTACTAATTTTATGTTATTTTTGAATATGTATTTTTGTAAAATAAAGAGTTTACTACTACTACTACTAAATTCTACTTAGGTACCTATTTGCTATTAGATATGTTGGTATTAGTTAAGTTTAATTGTAATTTTGTTAATTTTAAGGCATTTTAGGCATTTGCTATAAAAAGATGCTACCATATTTAAAGCAGTAAGTATCGCTTACATTTTGTTATCAAAGTTCAGAGATTTGAAACGAAAAGTTGCTAATGTTACAAAATATTGTTATTATCTTTCCCATCACGGAACATAGGTCTTCCGGACCTTTGGGAGGCGTGTGTTAAGCCGAAGCCAACACGTAGAGTCCCTTTTGTAATGTAAGGGGTACACCGAGCGGATGCTGTTTCTTGCCCGTGTCAGGGACACACCCAGAGACAGCACCCGCCAGGGTGTAAAGTAAAGGCTATTGGAAGTTGATGGAATGGAATCTTAAATGAACTAGGCCAGCGGTTCTCAATCTTTTTTTTTGACGGAACCCTTTTGGAAAACGAAATACTTGATGGAACCCTACAATACGGTGGCGGCATAGTAAAATTTTTCGAGGCGACTAAAGCATAGTGTTCTAAATTCTTGCGGAACCCCTGCAGGGGTGTCGCGGAACCCTAGGGTTCCGCGGAACACACTTAGAGTATGGCTGAACTTGGCTATTGAGTTAAAACGATGGACTAAGTACGGGGCTTTGGGATAAAAAATCGGAAGCCTGCCTAATAAAACGGTACCTATACATTTTTTTTTATAATTACATATTAGTTTTCAACAAGGTGAAGACAGATGATTCGAGCTCAGGAAACCGCATTTTTCCTTTTGTAAAATTTTGCAAAATAAGACAAATTCACAAACTTCTACATTTAAAAAACCCAACACCTTTATCCCTTTAAGTTTGTCCCTTTATCTTTGAAAACCACTATAAATGTCTGTCAGTATAATCGTTATTCCATACACATTGACTGTCGCGGACTGAGGACGGGTTTATTTACATAAATAACAGAATTATGTTGCCATTGACCGTGGTGTTTCAAGGACGTTCCGTACATCGAATGCCATACAAGAATTTTTAACTTGACTTTTTGACGTGATAACGTCTTATAAATCGATGAACACCGGTAGCATGCACGAAAAAGTGTCACGTTGTGGACAGATCTCCATGGTAACGTTGTGGACAGATCTCCATGGTAACGTATAAAAGTATGCAATTTTTCATCAATGTTTTCTTATGACGTTATCACGCAAAATTATCGTCCGTAAACCGACTTTACAGACAACCATTTTTTTTTCAAAACTGACTTCCCAAAACAGTTAAAAGTTTAAAATGTTGTCATTTGTCACCATGCCTGTCACGTACTAACAAGTATGTAAGTGCGAAAGTGAAGGGCATAGTGACAGGCGATAAAAATAGAACCATGCCAAGCCCGCACCACTCTGCGTGCAACCGTCCCGTCCGTGTGTATCGATAATTTATCGAAGTATGCTTATCACTACATAGTATAAAACAAAGTCGCTTCCCTGTCTGTCTGTCTGTATGCTTAGATCTTTAAAACTACGCAACGGATTTTGATGCGGTTAATAGATAGAGTGATTCAAGAGGAAGGTTTATGTATAATTAGTTAACCCGTGCGAAGCCGGGGCGGGTCGCTAGTTCTAGTATAAAACGTAAATGCATTGTGTGAAATTGCGCGCAGTTTGATATATTGTTTATTTCATTTCTATCTGTGACTACTCGTACTTGTAATTGGCTTTGTCTTGTTACCTAAATCTGTATAATGTTTTTGTAGCAGTCGGTACTCATTAAAAAATGAAATAAAATAATAAATATATATCCTTCAATTTGCGTTATTTGCACAACTCGACGCAATTAAATTAAATTCAAATCGAAGTGATAACTAAAGAATGCAGTCCCTATTTTTGTTTACCATGCATTCCCCAAATTTTCCCACCTTTAGAACATGAAAACATCGATATATATTATTAATTTAATTGCAAATGTTTAATTAAACCGGTGCCAGGCGGTGCCATGCGCCCGCGCATGCGGTCTCGCTCGCGCATCGCCCCGTCCCGCTTTCACGCGCTCTTGACCTTGCAGAGCCTTCGTTAATCGTCAATTTATGGCGGTTTTTTTTGTTTATTGTACTTTTGCTTATTTTTAGACTCGAGCTGTTACGGTTTTTAGGGTTCCGTAGCCAAATGGCAAAAAACGGAACCCTTATAGATTCGTCATGTCTGTCTGTCTGTCTGTCCGTCTGTCTGTCCGTCCGTATGTCACAGCCACTTTTCTCCGAAACTATAAGAACTATACTGTTGAAACTTGGTAAGTAGATGTATTCTGTGAACCGCATTAAGATTTTCACACAAAAATAGAAAAAAAACAATAAATTTTTGGGGTTCCCCATACTTCGAACTGAAACTCAAAAATTTTTTTTTCATCAAACCCATACGTGTGGGGTATCTATGGATAGGTCTTCAAAAATGATATTGAGGTTTCTAATATCATTTTTTTCTAAACTGAATAGTTTGCGCGAGAGACACTTCCAAAGTGATAAAATGTGTGTCCCCCCCCCTGTAACTTTTAAAATAAGAGAATGATAAAACTAAAAAAAATATATGATGTACATTACCATGTAAACTTCCACCGAAAATTGGTTTGAACGAGATCTAGTAAGTAGTTTTTTTTTAATACGTCATAAATCGCCTAAATACGGAACCCTTCATGGGCGAGTCCGACTCGCACTTGGCCGCTTTTTCTTGAATGCAGTTGGCGTTTATCCTTGTGACGTTTATAGGTAAAAGGTACCACTCTTTCGTTTCTAAACTTCTCTAACGTTTAGAACCGTTACAGAACTTACTTAGGTAGGTATATAATATATATCATGATCTAAATTCTTGATAAGTACGTATTATGAGGGTTTTATTTATACCGAATACCTACATATTAAAATTTCTCTACAACTGTTTTTTTACGTTTCCTTTTTTAATAAATGTTGTCTTTTTCTTTCAGGTAAGGTAACTTCTACGAGAACTGCCACAAAACAAGGCAAAACTTTCTAATAAATTAGATAAGTGCCTAGGTACTTAGGATACCTATATATATTTATATACCTCAAGCGGTGTTGCCTGCCTAGAAATGCGGCGTTATGCCTTACCTATAAAGGTTTTGCCATTTTTAAACTTTTAAAATATTAAAAGAGATAAAAATACCGGACCAAACCAAGGATAATGCTACCGTCATTGACGTATATCACAGGACGGGCCTTACGGGCACTAAAATGGTACCAGTTCAGCGGTGTCACTCACGAATTCGAGCCAATTGTGCCGTCTAACGCAACTAGTTGAGACCAATCTGCGTTTATAAAATTGTGATTAATTTAATTTAGTAGCTCGTAAGTTAAATTTCACCTGTGATATTTCCGACATGATTGTAAAATTCCTGATTCCCGACAAAGTGAAAATTGTCCCGAAAAACAGCATCACGTTATAAAACAATAATTTCAAGTTTTGAACTGTCGTGGAACGAACCAGCGACCCGCGTGACGCGTCGAGCCCGTCAGCGGGCGCGCGTGGCGAGATTGGGCAGAGCAGCTGACGTAGTGCTAATAATGTAAAATATCGTTGTTTTTAATACAATTAATTTAATTTGAATGGTTCATTTTCCCGATTTAAGGCCCAAAATCCCGAAAAATTCATATTTTTTCCCGATAATAGCGGCTTTCGATCTGGCAACCCTACCTGAGATATACGTCAATGCATACGCCGCTGGTAGAGAGGGAAATTACACTTATAACTTGGGCAAGCTGATGGGAATGGCTTATTAAACATAAAAACGCGCGTAAAAGTAAGATTGTCCATTTATTGTCATAATTTTCATTACCATTTCTTTCGCGTTGGCGGATGAAAAGACATTCAAACGATACGATTTGAGTACGGGATCGTGACGACTTTTATATAGGGTCAGGTGGGGTAAATAATTAAGTATAAAATAGTCACAAGTGTACCCACAGATTATTATTTTTTATGTATAAATTCCAGGAAGTTCTGTTATTGGCTATGCTATAAGTTCTCATGTTTTTTATGAATTATTTGATGTAAACGCTGTTGAACTTCTCAATAAAAAAAAATACGGGTAAAAATAAGACTAAGTTTTAACACTCAAAAACTTATTTCATTTCAATCCTAATCCATTTCAAAAGATGCCTTGTGTGTAGGCGAGTGTTAAAAACTTAGTCTTATTTTTATCCGTGTTTTATATTACCCCATCTGACCCTAATTACGAAATCGTTGTCTGTCAAATAGTACCTAACTAGAAATAGTTAGGTACATCGTTGCAAATTGCTTACAATATTTCCTTAAGGGAAATACTAACAGAAATAGTTCTACTAGCATCTACGATCTTTTATAAACGTCATAACTAAATTTAAAAGCAGTAGGTAGATATAGGTACCATCGGGATAAAAATTACCACCACAACCACCTCCTCCTTACCACGAGTTTCACACGGACATATTCGCTAGCGACTGCGTAACTAACTCACAATGCATCTACCTCGTACTGACATTGGGGCAAGCGAGATCCACTGGGTTTGAGTTGACGCAGTCACTATTAGGGCCGCGTAAAACTCATGGTTATTTTCGAGATTTTTATCGTGATTAGGCAGTATTTTTACTTTGAACATTTTCGATTACCGGTATTTGTTCACTAAGTTAGCTGGTACTGGTAAATGATTTTTTTAAACAGTTCGCCGGACAATAATATCAGCCTGTCAATTGTTCGGAACTGTCACCTTTTGCTGATATCGTCCGGCCACTTATCGGATTAAGTGCCACTCGCACCATTCCACTAACCCGGAGTTAACCGGTTAAACATGCAGTTACCATGGTTACCAGTACAATTTGACATTGGGTTAACGGTTTAACCGCTTAACCTCGGGTTAGTGGAATAGTGCAAGTGGCCCTAAGTATTTTTTCCGCATAGTGTAAAAGCAATTTCCTCGGCGTTTGCGAATAACAATTCGCAGCCATTCGCCTGCCGAGACGAATTAGCTCTGTTCCACCCAATTTGCATATATTAACACGCAATTATCTTTAATACGTCTGGGTGTTGGTTTTGTATTGGTAAATTGATGTTATACTTAATAACAAGACAAGAGGGTAGGTACTTGTTATATGTAGACAGCTTGCAACAGTAAAATACTTCTATAGGCTAATACGTGGTTCAATATTTAATCCGTTGCTACTAGAATATGTTCATTTTAAGGTACCATCACCATTTGTTAGAACCACTCTCAGACCTCGCATTTCACCCCTGTTCGTAATTCCCAAGACTAGCACAATGACACTAGTCACTAGTCATCTATATGTCGCACTTAACCATATTAATAACATTATTTTACATAATCCCACTCTTGACATATTCTCACAAATCCTAGCCACAGCAGGCCGCTATCTAGAGTAAATATCTACGCCCACAACTACATATTAATATTAATTAATTTTAGTGATAAGCATATCATAATTAGTTTTAAGTACATACGTTTGTAACCCATAACTTGCATGTTTGGTTTAACTGTCAATGTAAAGTTGGTTAAATAAATAAAATATATGTATATGGTTTCGAGCAGGTGCTGGTGGGAGTAGGTATTGAAACACCTTGTGTTGATAGTATAAGGACGTATATTCTCTAAATGCCTGCCTATATATACATGTTAGGTTGCGCTAACACAAGCAATATGCGTTTATGTTACGGTAAACCAGAGTGCTACCGTTAAACACTGAAAGTGGCTAATTGCCATATTACAATGTAAAGTTAGTACAGTTAGCAGTAGAAGTAATCAAACGGCATGTTATTCAAAACTATATGTACATATTTATGCGGATTATTATGTTTTCTTACTGAAGTTGTATCATCATTTCATTTCCAATGGTCGGATCGACAGACAGTCGAGTGATCCTATCCGTTCCGTTTTTTCCCTTTGAGTTACGGAACCCTAATAAAGTAGTCATCGCATCTTAGTCCATCTTCTAAGAAGAATGACGAGGTATAGAAATGACCGCTGTGATACAATCAGGCTAGTCATAGTCATAGCGGAAGCGTAACCGATGACTAGCAATTGGATTGATTGGACATCCGGCGGGGTCCAACTTAATAATGGAGAGTAGACACTCTGGTATTATCTATGGGGGGTGTGTAATGCTTAATATAATTATAAAAAAACTATCATACATTTGTTATAACGCCATTTGATATATTAATTTACGTTATAATGTAGTTTTTATTATACGTTTCCTTTGTTATATTGTGATTTCATCTAAACTGTCATTGATATAATGCCTATTGTAATATAATTCTTAATTAGTATAAATACATATTTTATAATGACATTTGTTATAATATATTTTTGTATAACGTAATACTTCATACAATTTTATCAAATATAAATACATATATGGTATAACATTTATTGTCATATTTCATTTAAAGATAACGTAAAATTTTACAAACTTTTTAAGTTTCTATTCTAGGGAGGTCGCAGTTCTAACCTAACCTAACCAATTTTTTCACGGTTTGCAATTCTGCGAGGGCCGCAGTTTAAACTTAACCTAAACCATTTTTTGCTAGGTATTTTATTCTACGGAGGGTCAAAGTTCTAACCTAACCTAATCCTCCTTTTGCTAGTTAGTTATTCGTTTGTGCGGAGTCGCCGTTCTAACCTAACCTAACCCATTTATGTCATGCAACTATTATGCCATTTATGCCACACAAATAATTATGTGATATCACTTGTTATAACAAATAATATGCTTTAGAGTATGTAATAATTATGGCAATGTATATTAGACGAAGTGTAAATATACCTTATGACCATTATACCAATAATAACATGATGTATATCGTTAATTAGGTATTGCGGTAGTATGCCGCTTATTACGTTATTCAAAATAACGATATATCAAACTACATTATATGAAAAGTAATTATAAAAAATGTAATGCACCCATCTATGGGTCTCAAAGTGGTCAAGGAATTGGGTTTTACCATTTTTGGCAATAAATGCTGCCAGTATCTTTGGCGCTAATGCCCCTGGGCCCTCTTTAGATACCGATATATAGTTTTATTTAGGAGGTAGCAGTTTTAGTTCTGTAGGTAGTTTTAATTTTAGGTTACTTTTTATTTTTAGTTTATACTTATGTTGTTGTTCATTAAAAATTAGTATACACAAAAAAAAACGGATATTTTGGGATGTTATTGGGTTTTTGGGGTAAATAAACAATTTCAATAGCGTAGGGGGTTTTTTAAATTTTAATTAGTTATCTGCTCTCGTTGCAAAATCATTGAAAAACGCGTTCAAAATAAAATAAGATAACCTGAATAATCTACTCGTATCGGTAGCCTAAAGTACAACTTAAATTACATCGAGTACTCAGTGTATACATTTTTTATTTAAGAAACATCAATTTCTGTAAATAAACATTGTTGGGTTCCGTAGAGCTATAACACATCAAAAATGATTTGCGTTTATATGTGTGCGCGGCACGTCTGTACACGCGTCATTGTGTATGTGTGCGTAAGTCGCTCTACTGAGAGCATGCTAGAAGTCCGTCAGATTCATGTCGCGGCCAGTCGCGGGGCGAGGTAATTCGTCCGAGTCGGGGCGGGGCGGTGCGTGGCCGTTCTGTATGATAATAATACTATTACTTATTTTGTGGCTATAAACGCGTTTTGAATAAAACAATGGAGTGTTGACACATATAGGTAGTTAAATAAAGCAAAGTTAAATGAAATTGATAACCTTTGATTTTGTAAGAAATTGGGTTGTGTAATGCGTTTTTAGTACTTACGTAGCAAAATCAGTTGATCGATCAAATATTATTTTGAAGGTTTCTTAGCAGTTTTCCTTAAAATAAAGTAAAAATATACTTAAGTACCTAAAATTTGACTGTCCTTTATAATGAAAATAAGACTTAAAAACAATCCCATCAAAAACATAAATGTGAAAAGAGTCAGGTCCAATATTAAGAATATGCGTCGTTGTTAACTTTGCCGGAAAAATAATTGAGATCTATATGGGTGCCAAGTTCTAGTTCGCTTGGCGATGTAATTAAAGTTCAGGATTTGAATGTACCTATTGTATAATGACATTTTTAGAATGATTGCCTTAACTTTTTATATCCAGCAAATCGGCTCAATATATCTTTATACATCCAGAAAATCGGTTGTATTAAGCCGCCTAACAGTTCGGTTTTAGTAATGTTATGGTCAGTGTATTTGGATGTCAAAATGTCACATTCTTTAGGTCTTGTAAAACTTTATAGAAATTTGCGAGAGTTTTCCAGAGTTTTGGTAAATTTTGGCAATGCACATCTCTAGCTCAAGTTAATTTTTTTGAGAGAGCTAAACATAGAAACTCCAAACGGGCAAAGAGGTATTCTTAGACGGCTATTAAGGAACCCTAAAATGATTCTAAAGCCCGTAAAAGCCTCGGAACCCATTGAACGGGCCTCTTTGAATGCTAACAAATTAAATTATCCTCCCTTCTAACGACGAATATTGTCGATATTAAACTTTCGTGAGACATATTTTAAACTGTTTATACGACCGAGAACGAGTGAAACCGTTGTCGTATAAACAGACGAATATTGTATTCGACGGAAAAGGGTGAAAGGGTATTCTGAATTCTGTTGTATTGGATTAAATCCCTACTAATATGTAAATGCGAGAATAACTCTGTCTCTACGACTGTTACCTCTTCACGCTTAAACCGCTGAACTGATTTAGATGAAGTTTGAGGCCCGAGAAAGGACATACGGCCATGTTGTGGGCAGGAGCTAGGTAGAAATAATATCCGAAAGAGAACATAGCTCTTACGCTACGTCTTACGTAGGCGAACAACGCGCGAACGCGGCGCGGCCGCCGCGCCGCTTCGCGTCTAAATCGCTCACGTACGAGAAGGACATACCTATACGTATCAACGGTTTGTTTCATCCTCGCCGCGCCGCGATTAGCCGCGCCGCCGCCGCGCCGCGCCGCGTTCGCGCGTTGTTCGCCTACACTCTAAAAAATGAAGACCAACTAAGAGCAGTTTTCTCTTAGTTGACGTTAAGTTAATTATAACAATAACGATCTTATATAAATCAAAGAAACCTGATTACTTAAAACAATAAGTGTATCTGTGATTGAACTAATAAAGTAGGTATGTTATTAATCCTAACAATTGTATACTTTGCATCTATCATTAACTTGTTGGCATAATTATGTAACGTAGGTTGATTCAATCCTTAACAAATTAATTAAAACAGATAAATATGTTAATAGTTATGAACATTTTAATAGTTTATGTGATTATTTTCTCTTTGTTGATTTACATAAGACTTGGTATTTTAATCAACTAAACATATAATATTTAGAACAACGAAGATAAAACATTCAATCCCATTATGATCAAGTTATTGTATTAATTACGAAACTAATATTCCATTCTATTAAGAATTATTTGTTAAATCGATTTTCTTCATAATTAAATTATATAATCAGTTAATCCGTTCAATCAAGAGATAAGTAGGGGGGCGCCGGTGCACCCGCGGTCCTCCCCGCCCGCGCCCCTGCGGCGCCTGTGACCGTGCGAGTGGGGAGTCAGTCTCAGCCTCGACGTTCAACATTCAACTACTTAGTCATTCAAGTACGCGTCAACGAAATAAACTTTACTTGTGCCTTTATTTCACGGCAAGCCTGGAACAGTGAACGTTTGCTTTGTGTACCTAATGTATAATAGTGTATGTGCAACATGGAGCAAGTGATAATCGCGGCGACGGGAATAAAAGGCGCGGGGACGGGCCGGGATGGTTATGTGGGAATCCCTGTTGTGGACTAATGAGACCCCAGGTCTACCCAGTAAAACCCCTGTTGGCCGCCTCAAGGCTTTAAGGCGAGGCACGGGAAACGATCGGGACCATGCTTCCGAAACCCCGCCAGCGGCTGTCCGAACTGCGGACTCGACTTCGGAGGAACTGTTTCCCTTTACTTCTCTAAGAGTGCGCCATTTTTTGCGCATTGGCCATCCCAGGGACCCTCGTGTAGGCGACAGACGTCCCCGAGCCTGCCGCCAACGGGTACCCATAAGGGGGAAATCGACGGTTGTACGCCAAACGGTCATTATATTTGTAGCCCGTTTTAAATGTTAATTATAATATATATGTAAGGTATGTAAAAGAAAGTTCGATTTTTAAATGTAAAACGTTTAGTTTTCTAAATGTTTAGATGAATAAATAACATCTTATTATATATATTTTTTGTTTTATTCATTTACCCCCTTTTCATAAAACTTTACTTTGTTAAATTTGAATCTCAATTGTTTAATCAGTTCAACTATGAAGCTTGTTGTTTGTTGTTGTGTTTTATTGTACTAGTACAATTGATGAAGAATGGTATATTGTACTAGACAAGCTTCATAGTTGAACTGATTAAACAATTGAGATTCAAATTTAACAATTTCTTAGTTCTGGCTAATAAGATGCATAAGTCGATGCAATCATGTTCTTAGTTGAACTTATTAGGGTCAAATAGTTGATACAGTAATTCTTCATGTTAACATTGATTTACATCTTAGTTGAAATGATTAAACAATTGAGATTCAAATTTAACAATATCTTAGTTCAGGCTACTAAGGTCGATTAGTCGATGTAATCATGTTCTTAGTTGAACTTATTTGGGTCAAATAGTTAATACAGTAATTCTTCATGTTAATATTGACCTACATCTTAGTTAAACTGACTTGTTTGTATTAGTTGGTACAGTAACTTATCATGATAACAATTATCAAGCCCTTAGTTGATCTTGCTAGGATCAATTAGTTAGCATAATTATTTTTCGTGTAAATATTGAACAAGATCTTAATTGGTTCAGTTACATAGATATAGTAATAGCAATCAGAATTACCTTATTTGATGTGTCTAAGTTCTTGTTAGGCTCGTATGGAATCAAGATGCTTGATTACGACTATCAAGATATTGATAGGGCCAACCAAATTTTTTTTAGAGTGTACGTAAGCCGTAGCGTTATACATCCTTCGAGAGTAGGTACAAAGTACTCTCGGTTCGAAAATGTTTTGTGTGAATGTAAAATGTTTGGATGCAGTAAAATAAGTAGTTAATATATAGCAGGTCATCATTCTCTTGCCCTTGTCCCATTCACTTGGGGTCGGCGCAGCATGTCTTTCTCTTCCATACCTCTCTGTCACCCGTCGTCTCTTCATTCACATGCTTTCGTGATAATAGCAGGTGAAATGGTTGTTGATTTCTTAAAAAACCGGCCAAGTGCGAGTCGGGCTCGCGCACGGAGGGTTCCGCACCATCAACAAAAAATAGAGCAAAACAAGCAAAAAAACGGTCACCCATCCAAGTACTGACCCCGCCCGACGTTGCTTAACTTCGGTCAAAAATCACGTTTGTTGTATAGGAGCCAGTGGCGGATTTGCAGTCTTTGCCGCCCTAGGCTCCAGGCCTTGTAGCCGCCCCTTTCTCAGCATCAGCACCCATCATATTGACTACATTGTGGTCAGGCGACGAAAAGGTGTAGAGGGAAATGCTTGGGACACATTTTTAACTTAGTAACTCTATTTGGACTCGTTAGGAGGTGAACATAATATCAAAAGTCCCCTTGAGTGGGGGTAGGAGGGTTTGGTTGAAGGTCCCATTTTTCGGGTTTTTGCTTATTATATCTCAGTAACTATGCGTCCTTGTGACAAATTCATTATACAAAATCAAAGCTAATTAAATTGGCTACAAGTTTTATACAGTCGAGACAGTCGAGTTTTTCGATAGGTATTTTGTTTAGTTTTTGAGAAATCCGCTCTCTGTAATTTTGCTCTTGAGTCTGGGTTACCTACGAGACAGGCTGAGCCTAGTGTAGGAACCAGAGCAACCTGACACAATATATTTTTTAGCTGAGGTACCTACACTTTGTCAATTGTACATAATTAGGATAATCTTTGCACCCCTGTAAATGCTTTTGTGTATTACCTACAATAAATAAACTATTAAACTATTTAATTTCCTTCAATACATAGTATGTAAATATTTACGGTACAACTACGTACAACCTATAAGATTTTAACAGTGTATTCCTGTAGACATATCCACTATCAACCAATTCAAATTTAGTTCCGATCACAGACCAGTGAGAGCAAAATTGAAATTTAATATCAAAATTCATCGCAAACAGCTGTTTCTGAAAAAGATTAAATAAAGACACGCTTATATCTAATCACGATAAATTCAACTTAGAGTTACGAAACAGTTTTGACGCATTTAATAATAACACAAATAATCATCCCGATGTTCAAACTACAATACGACACCATAATTAACAGTATTAAATCAGCTAGCAGTAAAATCAAACCAACCCGAAAAAATAACAATAAACTAACAAAAGACACGCTACAATTGATAGAGGACCGAGAACACTACAAAAACAACAGGGAACAATATAATACCATAGATAAACAGGTAAAAAGAAGTATCCGACGCGATATACATAACTTCAACACAAAACTCGTTGAAATAGCATTAACAACACATTCATCTCTTCGAACAGCCAAGCAAGGCATAAATAAAGAAAAACCATGGATAACCAGCCTTAGAGACGAAAACGGGATAAAATGCAGCAGTAGGGACCAAATTACAGATATCTGCACTAAATATTATAAAAATCTTTATTCTTCCGACACTTTGCAATCGCCACTCAATAATAGCCAGTCCTGTCCAGATAGTATCCCTCCTATAACCGGTTGTGAAGTCAACGCCGCCCTCAGGAGCATGAAGTATCAGAAGAGCCCTGGGGATGACGGTGTCACAACCGAAGCACTTCAAACAGGAAAAGATACATTGTTACCACATTTAACGAACTTTTTCAATGCAATTTTATACAGCGGTAAAGTCCCTCCTAAATTATGCCACTCAAATATAGTACTTCTGCACAAAAAGGGCGATAAATCAGATATAAATAATTACAGGCCTATCAGTTTAATCTCTCATATTTACAAATTATTCATAAAGATAATAGAAAATAGAATTGCCCCACTGCTGGATAAACATCAGCCACCAGAGCAAGCTGGTTTTCGTCCTAGTTTCTCCACAACAGACCACCTCCATACTTTAAATCAATTAATAGAAAAGTCCAACGAGTTCAGCGTGCCTCTATACCTTGCTTTTGTAGACTATAGCAAAGCATTTGACAGCGTTAAACACTCCGCTATATTTTCCGCCATGCAGAGTCAAGGTATAGATCCGACGTACGTTGGACTCGTTGGTACAATTTATACTAACAGTACAGCCAACATTAAATTACACGCACCTGGTCCTGTGTTTAAAATAGAGAAAGGCGTCAAACAGGGCGATCCGCTGTCTCCGAAACTGTTCACCAGTTGCCTAGAGGAGATATTCAAAAAGCTGGCGGTCTCGTGGGAGGGGCTGGGCATTGTCGTCGGTAATAAACAGTTAACTAACCTGCGTTTTGCCGACGACATTGTTCTTTTCTCCCACACGGCATCTCAACTGCAACACATGCTACAAGATCTCAGCACTGCGAGCCTTGAAGTTGGACTCACAATGAACAGAGCGAAAACTAAGTTGATGACCAACGGAGTCAAATATGGGGTCACGGTAGATGGGCAGGATATACAGTATGTTGATGAGTACATTTATTTGGGCCAGATAGCTTCCTTCGAAAACAGGCAAATCATAGAAGTCAATAGACGTATCGAAAACGCCTGGAGGAGCTTCTGGTCCATGAAGGCGCTATTGAAGGGTGACCTTCCCTTGTGTCTCAAGCGCAAACTCATCGACATGTGTATTCTGCCTATCCTAACCTATGGCGCTCAAACTTGGTCATTAACGGAGGCTCTAAAGTCCAAACTCAAGGTATGCCAACGAGCGATGGAGCGCAGTATACTAGGTGTTCGCAGAACTGATCGAATCAGAAACACGGAACTGCGCTCCAGAACTCGAGTTGTAGATGTAGGTGCCAAGACCGCTAAGCTTAAGTGGGACTGGGCGGGACATGTCTGCCGCATGCACCCTGAAAGGTGGGCCAAAATGGTTACCGAGTGGGACCCACGGAACACCATCGATGGTGTAGGCCGGGGTTCAGGCAGACCAAAGAGGAGATGGCGGGACGACTTGGACGCATTTTATCCGGATTGGCGGGAAAATGCAAACGACAGGGTTGAGTGGAGGAAGAGAGGGGAGGCCTTTGCCCAGCAGTGGGACACTAAACCAGGCTAACAAAAAAAAAAAAAATCCTGTAGGGCTAAGATGGACGGTTTTTTATGATATCATGCCTGTCACGTTCTAACAAGTATGTAAGTGCGAAAGTGACGCATAACATGACAAGTGATAAAAATGCGACCATGATATCGCCGCTGATCATATTTAATTTAAAGACTAAATGTCCTATAAACTTTTTTGAACCTCGCCTAGTTTTAGAATTATTACCAATTAAAAAACAAAACATCTAAAATGCATTTACGATGGCGATGTTGCCACTATGCGACGTGGTCTACATATTATCCTTATTGATAAATGTCAGAAAGTAGTAACGCTTTGCAGAAAAAAAAGGTTTTACGAAAAAAAGCAAATACTTATTCATTTTAAGTGACAGTTTTACCAATAACACTAGTTTTTATGTACAAAAACATTCAAAAAATCTAAAAAGAAACATAAGAAAATCTTTTTTTTGCCAAAATCATATAACATTTTTTTTCCTTATTTTGGCCTCCAGCGAATTCCAGAGAAGTTGAAAGGACATTTTAGTAATTTAATATGATCAGTAATAAACTGTTAAAAATTTTCGGGTTCCTTTTTCCTCGTCAATATTATTGAAGAAAATTTAATGCAATATTTCAAGAGCCACTGCGAAATCGACGCCACACTCGCGTTCGGGGCTTCGCGACGCGATTCGCGCACAAGTGTAGAGGGCCCTCAAGATATCGAAAAACTTGACTGAGTAAAACTTGTAGCAAATTTAATCAGGTTTCATTTTGTATAATGATCATGTTTGTCGTTAGAACGCATAGTTTCCGAGATATAAACGAAAAACCGAAAAATGGGGCCTTCAAACCCCCCCTCTTCCCCCGGCTCAGCAAGGGCTACGGCCGGGGACTTTTGATATGTTCACCTCCTAACTAGTTCAAACAAAGTTACGAAGTCCAAAGTTATGTTCCAAGACTTCCAAGCATTTCCCTCTATGGGTACCTTTTTTTGAGAATTCGTTGCCTAATTTTGAATTATTTCTTGTTATAATCAGCGAATATTTTGTCACAATTTGCCGCCCCTAATATCTCGCCGCCCTAGGCTCGAGCCTACTGTGCCTTATGGGAAATCCGCCACTGATGGGATCCCCACTTAAATCTTTATTTTATTCTGTTTTTAGTATTTGTTGTTATAGCGGCAACAGAAATACATCATCTGTGAAAATTTCAACTGTCTAGCTATCACGGTTCGTGAGATACAGCCTGGTGACAGACGGACGGACGGACGGACGGACGGACGGACGGACGGACGGACGGACAGCGGAGTCTTAGTAATAGGGTCCCGTTTTTACCCTTTGGGTACGGAATCCTAAAAACGAGTACCTTCGCTAAATCTTCTGGTACTGATGGGAAAACGTTAACTAATCTGAAGAAAGGTAGCACAGAGATATTATATTTAATAGGTATATATTGAAGTCAATATCTTAATGAACTGCCAATACGCGCCCGGCCGTATAAATCCGTCAGACAGACAGCTCAAAATTAAAACGGCCCGTAAATGCGTAGACGCAGACGTTTATATAAATTGCCGCACGTCGAGAAGTTATCGCTTCCGGGCTTAGAGTTTTATTTATGTGACCTCTATTGGTTGTGAGGAATTCGGGGCAGGGAAGTGTTTTTTAAGCTCTAGACGATTCTTCAAGTATTTTCTATTGTGGTCTGGCACTCTGGTCATTCTATCACTATCAGGAAAAATAAACTCCGTCCATGTTAAGGCTTCGCCAGCGTCACACAGGCAGGCGTGTCTCACTCCGCGATTTCGTCGCTTTGCTACGGTAGCTAAAAGTACATCCGTTCCGGCCCTAATTTTGGGGAAAGCCATAAGCCGCGCGTGGCGCTGTCGCCACCTAGCGGCCATATCTGTGCTGATCGTAACAGACGCGTTTTAGTAGAGAGTGAGTCTTCTGTATACTTAGTACTATTATTTATTCTGTGACACAGGCGCGTTTTCCGGGCGGGGCGTGAGCGGGCCACCGATATATTTAATTGTCGATAAAATATTTTGCTACGTCACTTTAGTATAAGTGCCCCGAGTTATCCCAGGATTGCTTATACGAGAGCTGTTTGATAAGTACCCGTTTTCCAAATGTATTAATATCACGGGCCGAAAATATGTATACAATCGTTTTAAGCCATTTTTCAGAGGTGGGAAAATTTAAAAAAAAAACAGCATTCTTTTGTTTTTTTCTCATTTGACAGCGATTCAGTGAAAGCGTGAACTTAAAATTGTGAAAATGGAGAAAGAGCAGTATCGGTCTGTAATTAGATTCTTGTTTTTGGAAGGAAAAACTTGTGATGAAATAAAAGTAAGAATGCAAGCGGTTTACCATGAATGTGCTCCTTCTATGACAACCGTCAGATACTGGTTTAACGAGTTTAAGCGGGGGAGAACAACCGTCTTTGATGAGGATCGCCCAGGCCGCCCAATTGAGGTGACTGCAGACGATATGGTTAAGAAAATTGGAATTATCGTTTTAGCCGACCGCCGAATTGAACTTCGAGAAATCGTTGATGCTGTAAATGTTCCAATCGAGCGGGTACAAAACATATTAGAAGAAAAATTGGGTATGAAGACAGTATCGGCGAGGTGGGTGCCGCGTTTACACACGGAGGAGCAAAAACGGAACCGACTGACTACTTCGGAGCAGTGTTTGGCTGTGTTCAAACGTAACCCGAAGGAGTTTCTGCGTCGTTTCGTGACCGTGGACGAAACGTGGGTCACCACTACACCCCGGAAATGAAAGGGCAGTCGAAGCAGTGGATTTTACCGGGTGAAAGATAGCAAAAATCGTTCCATCGGCTGGAAAGGTCATGGCGATCGTTTTTTGGGATTCGCAGGGTATTATACATATTGAGTTCTTAGAAAAGGGGAAAACGATAACAGGGCAGTACTATGCCAATTTATTGGATGAATTTGACGCTGTGTTGAAGGACAAACGACCCCATTTAAAAAATAAAAAAGTACTGTTTCACCACGACAACGCACCAGCTCATTCGTCTAGAGTTGTGATGGCTAAATTAACACAATTACGCTACGCCCTATTGCCTCACCCCCCGTATTCTCCAGATTTGACCCCATGCGATTTATTTTTGTTTCCCAACCTGAAAAAATGGCTCGGTGGTAAGCCATTTGGATCAAATGACGAAGTCATTGCCGCCACAGAGGCCTATTTTAATGACTTTCCGAAATCATACTTTTTGGATGGTTTATTGAAGCTTGAATATAGGTGGAACAAGTGTATAGAGTTAAAAGGAGACTATGAAGAAAAATAAATGCATATAAACAAAAACAACTGATATTTTTTTTCATAAACGGGTACTTATCAAACAGCCCTCGTAAGTACACGTATTACGTCGTATAAAAGTCCATCCTCACTCCATGTTCACTGCCGGCTCCATAGGCGAACGGAAATTGAATCAATCAACCCGTCACGGTCTTGTAACCGGCTTAGCAGTTGCGCTGCAGTTCCGCTGCAGTTCTGCGAGAGTTTACACTTTACAGTTTGGTGACAGTAAATTAGTTACCGCTCATGTGACGTGAGAAGCGCGATTAATTGAATTTGCTTGCTTTAGTTTAAGTACGATACAACATTAGAATCGTAATTGTTTAATTAGGTAGGTATGTATTTTTATAAGGTGATATTATGTGCAACACCTACTTTTTAGATTAAATACATTTTCTGTTTCCGTTACCCAAAGGTTGCTTGGAAGAGATCGCCCTTTATGTACCTAACTATGTATGTATGTATGTATGTTTGTACGGGTCAAATCTTGCAAGTTAAATTTGACCCACTTCCCGACATCCAATGAAGCTAAAAATTTGCATACATATGTAAGTCGAGTGACAATGCAATATTATGATACCATCGAGCTGATCTGATGATGCAGTCAGGAGGTGGCTATAGGAACACTGTGATAAAACAATGAAACCTAATTGTGTTTGGGGTTTTTAGAATTGTCTCGATGAACATAAGTTGCCTGTGGAAAAAAGTTCAGTCAGGGATAAAAGCTTGTACCAAAAAAATTTTTTTTCCATAAATTACTTATTAGTTCTGTATCGATTCGTACTAGTGCCTACTGTACGAGCATCAACGTCAAAATTATCCTCATTATATCAATTTCATCGTAACGCGAGAAATGTCAAATGAGCGATCAAATCATAGACTAGGAATCCTCTAGACTGAGTTTAGAGCAATTATTTCATGAAACCGATTAGACGTGTGCGCCGATTAAAAAATGATCGGCGGCGGCGTTTGCCAAAAAATCGGCGTGAAATCGGCGTGACCTTGACTTTCAGGTTTCTTAAGAAAAATCATTAAATTGTTGTTTTTCTTGAAAATTTGATCAATCCAGGTTGCAGGTCAGTGAACTACGTATAGTTTTGAATAGGCTGTGAGTAAAATAGGGTTTGTAAATGAATATAGGATAGGTATAATTGCTAGTATTCAAGGCGAGGTCAAAGCCGTGTTTCAGGATAAGCTCAGCTAGAGCACAGACGCCAACCAATGTCCATTGTATTAAAAAGCGAGGCCGCAGGCCGAGCTTGGCGCAGCGAGGCTAAGCTGACGACGAGGAAATTTGGAAGACAAACCAAAAATTGAGGTAAAAAGTGAGGCTAAAGGTCGAGCTCAGCAATCTCCACATTACTGACTTTCCATTGATGAGGTTTTAGGCCCTCGTGAGCTTGAAATTCGAGCTCGACATTACAGACTTGTCGCGTTACGTGCTCTTCCAATAAATTGAAAGAGCACGCAACTGAGCAGCTGGTAGGGTGAAGGTGAGGGTAGAGCAATAAAAGTATGGAATTCAGGGGTAGGTCTCTTATTTACCAGGAGAAATCAATAGGGCACTCCGAGTTATTTAAAGTCCAATAAACGGCACAAGTTATCTGTAGTTACGTAGGTTAGTAGGGACGCGCACAGGCGCGCAGCGTCTAAGAGGGGGCGCACAGGCGTGCGGCGTCCAGGAGGACGCGCACAGGCGCGCGGCGTGTGGGAGGTAAAGGCGCGCTCAGGCGCGCACGCTTGGAGGTAGAGGCGCGCTCAGACGCGCACGCTTGGAGGTAGAGGCGCGCTCAGATGCGCACTCTTGGAGGTAGGGGCGCGCTCAGACGCGCACTCTTGGAGGTAGGGGCGCGCTCAGACGCGCACTCTTGGAGGTAGGGGCGCGCTCAGACGCGCACGCTTGGAGGTAGGGGCGCGCTCAGAGGCGCATGCTTGGAGGTAGGGGCGAGCTCAGACGCGCACGCTTGGAGGTAGGGGCGCGCTCAGACGCGCACGCTTGGAGGTAGGGGCGCGCTCAGACGCGCACGTGTTAGAATATTGTTGTTCTATGTACAAATTGTATTACGTATGAAACTGACCTGTTTCTCTTTGACGTCCAATGTTGATAATATATTACACTAATTAAACACTTAACACAACATCACGTGAATTTTACAGAATTTGTTATTTATGTGGGTACGATACGAAACCACGGTTGACAAGAGAAACGGTAATTTAACCTACTACTAAGATTTGTAAACTACTTTGAAATGATTATATTTTGTATTAATATTACTGATTAATAATTATTTATAACGGAGTTTATTGAAAAGATGTTCTAATAGTTTTATTCTGCATAATTCGATAAATGGACGAGGTACATGAGAAACTACTTCTGTGACGTCACTTACCGAATGACAAGTGGCATGATCAACCAGTTGCCAGGTAGAAATTGGTATAAAAGGGACCGACCTATCCATTATTGATTCATTCTACTTTGATCATTCTGCTTTGAGCATTCTGTTCTGCGCGGCGGCACTGAGTTGATCATCGCCAAAGGAATATTGAAAGTTAAGTATTTACTATGTTGGTAATTATTGTAATAATTATGTACTTACTTGATTAATTAGATGGATTAATTAATTACTTAATTAAATCGTCTCTTACTGAATTATAAACTAATAGTGATTGTATTTATTTGTTGATGATAAGGAGAATAAATTGGATTAAGTATTTAATTTAATAAAACAGTTTTATTTTCAATTACATCTGTTTATTACTTTATTTATCTTTACTTAAAAGTTAAATAGTATCCAGTTGTTGATTTAGCAGTTTTACATAATTATGAATCAAGGTAAATAAATATCTTAATGACAAATGACAAGTTATGCCTTTGTGATTAATATTGACTATTAATTTTTGAGTTTTATTAATATTAAATAAAAATATATATTCATTAATCTAACACACGCTTGGAGGTAGAGGCGCGCTCAGGCGTACACGCTTGGAAGTAGAGGCGCGCTCAGGCGTACACGCTTGGAAGTAGAGGCGCGCTCAGGAGCGCACGCTTGGAGGTAGAGGCGCGCACAGGCGCGCACGCTTGGAGGTAGAGGCGCGCTCAGGTACGCACGTGCGAACGTAAATTATATAGATACGCGAAAAAGGCAAGAGAAAATAGCCCAAAAGAACAAGGGTTTCTTGATAGTGCGGGGCCTGCCTCGGCCCCGCACGGACCCTTAATTTAGAAGATCGCTCTTGTTTTAGAGCTGGCGTAAGACTGCCTTCCAGATGACTGTTGTTCTGCTTTTATAGCTGATTTTAGGAACTAGCATTACAAAATTTGAAATTTAAAAATAGTTGTGAACCAGTTATGATTTTCAATGAAATTTTGAATAACCTTTGCCGAAAGTATACAGACTAGACTCTTTAGTAGCGAAATTCGAAACACGGATTTAGAGTTAATAAACTGGATCGAGTACATTGACCAAAAAGTGTGTCCACATGAGAAGTCAAACTAGAGCCCTGCATCTCGTTCTAATTAGGGTGACCATAAGACATCTGTATGTGGGATATTAGGATAACATGGAATATATCAGTAGGGTGTGTCATTTTCTAAATAAAGTGAAATTTTAAGTGGTCAGGTTTTTTTTTCATTTGTAGTCGGCCTCTTTCGCACTCACTCATGGTATGTTCATAAAGGTAGGCTTCCCTTTTGTCCACTTCAGTTTTTTTTAAGTATAAGCGTCATTGAAGATCTGTTTAGCAAATATGACGTTTTTTTTAAAGTTGGTGCCTTTTTTCTATTGACGGAAATGTGTCCTACCTATAAAGAATCGATGTCATATATAAACAGTTTACCACACCTAACAAAATATTATGTATAAATGAGAGTCTGTAATGTTTAAGGAGTTAAGCACTTTGGTTTTAAATTTTGGCAATTGAAGGGATGTTTACAAAAACAACATACCTGACTACACTGGTTGACACCTGAAACGATTAACAATGTTCTTAAGAAAGTGTCAACCGGTCTAAGCAGTTATGTTGTTTTTGTAAACATCCCTTCAATTGTTCTACAACAAATCTTAAATTAAACATGCCGAAATAAAGACATAAGGTACCTATTATGTTAAACTTACTTTTACATTACCTACGTTAATAATAACTAATAAGAATTCTGTGAGACCGATTCAAAACGTGCCGACATCATAGTCACCCTAATGAGTTTGACAATGTTGTCTTGTATTTTTATAGTAAAATGTAATAATTGTGGCTTTCTTGTGAAACAATATTCCACAATTAGCAATTATTTCACTCCAACAACCTTTAACACAACATTTCTTCACAATTTTTAAGAAATTTCGCATTCACGTGTTTTGAAGAAATGTCATCAAGTTGGGGATACCAATTAATATTTAAAGTTACTACAACTTCTACCATACTAAAATTTAGTTTTTTTTTGCTGTGTATGCGCTTGGTTTAATCAGTTAATAATATTGGCATCATAATTATTTACAAATTACTTAAAAGATATCAGAACTGTAGTCTGAATATAGCACTAAAATTGTATAAGAAGGTAATTAAATTCAGTAGTTTATTGATATAATTTCTACCATAATGACATCTTTTTAACATTGGCAACATGTGCGAGTGAGACACAGGGCTCGGGTTTTTCTATCTCAAGTGGACCGTTTTCTCTAGTCTGGTACGAACAACTTTCTGTCTCGGTGATAAGGTTCAAATTAGTATGGCAAAAAAAGTGACAACTCGCTCCAGTTTAAAAAATATAACTTCATGATTCGAAACATGAAGGGAGTTGACGGCTACGTCAGTTACATAAATAAACATGTCAAAAAGTTGCAAAAGCCTAAAATTAGATTAATACAGCGATTAAATTATACAAAATTATAAGAAAACTATGAGAAAAACAGGAAGGTACGTATCGAGGTGGCTTAGGGCCATTTTGCACGTAGGCAAGTTAAAGAAAAAGGTGGTACAAGGTAAGCCAGGCAGAGGTCCCAGGCTTCCACCGCAGCAGGATGGTTCACGAGAGCTTTAAGCATCTCCGTAACGTTATCCCGTAAATTTCAGATGCAGACCAAAGAGAATCGTAATTTGAAAAGGAGCCAAAGATAGATATTATCCGGTTGGAATGCTCGGATTGGGAATGATAATTGTTGGCAAACAGAAGGAAAGGAAGGAGGTAACCCAAGGTAAACGCTACAGACTTTAAAAGCTATAAAATAACATAATTTAGGTTCATAATCATCTAATGTTTCTGTGTCTGAGAAACTGATATTGGACATTAGGTATAAGTAGGTACCATAATTTTTTTTTAATGAATTTTGGCTATTTGGAACAAATATTTTTTTTATGAGCGCGGGGCCGCCGGGGCCCCCTAGCCGAGGCGGGGCCCATAGGCAGTTGCCTACTCTGCCTTAGGGTTAATCCGGCCCTGCTTATTACCCCCGTAAAATACCAGTTTTACCCCCAGGGGGGTAATTACCCCCAGGTTAGGAACCACTGATCTAAAAGCTTACCAGCTCACCCATTGCATGTTGTGAAGAGCTGAGTGCCGATATTGAGCTCTTGGAGAATGGAGGGGTATGTTTTTCTAGCTGTCCAAGGTATACGCAGCAGTCTTCGTTAACACCACATCTAAAAAGCGCCATGAATCTTTGCCACTTCACACTTTTTGAGGCTCCATGTTTCGGCACCTTACTGGAATATTGAAAAGACGGTAGCTCATACCAAGCGCACTTTAGTTGTACGACAAATACCTCCAGATCTTATCGAGGTTAGTCGTGCCAGCTGCCAAAAATACGGGGGTGCGGGGGGACGAGGTGAGCGAATCCCGTGCTGTGATTGGTCCGTTCAAAGACACGGACCAATCACGGCACGGGATTGACTCGAAGATGGAGTAAAACTACCGTATAAGTGGCAGAGGGGTAGCGTTACTATGCTCAGTCTAGAGGATGTCTTATCTGTGGATCAAATATATCAACTTGATCATAATTTCACGCATGTCAGAATGCTTTAACCCTTAACCGTTCAAAAATGACAATCGAATGTCAGTCTTATTCATTGGATATAGAACACATGTTTCAAGTATCGCGTGTAGTCGCTGAATAATTAAGACGGAGGGACAGCTTTCCTATACAAACGTAATCCCCATTTTCCTCTCTGGATATTAACAATATAGAAAATATTATACGCATTTTAATGTTATATTTATTTACCACTTTGGATTTCACCGGCCTATAAATCCCGGTCTTTAGATAGGCTGGGGATATAGATCCAACACGTAGATGCCCTTTGGAGAGCTTTAATGTGATGTAGAAAGCCTGCTGCGTGTTCACACCATTATTATTTTATCTATGCGCCCTCATTGATTTTTTAGTTTTTTATTGTTTCATGATTTAGGTTGCAGGCATCCATAGGCTACGGTGAATCAGAGACGGGCTTGTTTACCACCGACTGGGTATAAAAAAAGGTTTTAAAAATTTGTATGGAATTAGTTTTTTGCTCCGAACTCTTATAATACCTACTAAATCAAAAAATGTAACTAAGGAGCATAATTGTAAATAGTTAATATACAATACATAAAGATGTCATCAGGTTCTAAATTGTTTATAAAGGCTTAAAAATACATTTTAGAAAAATATTTTCCATAATATCTTGGGAGGAAAACGGGGACAACGTGTGTATGGAGAAGCGTTCGTCCAATTAAATTTGAGTTGTTAAGATTACATTGTTTCATTACATATTAACACCGTAACCGTGTCATGCAAATTGACATTAGTCTCAAATTTCAATTAAACTAAATCAATCGTGTACCGCGTCTCGAATAATGAATAAACATGGCACGGGCGCCATCTTGGGACGAAAATTGACAGCGAAGTTCTAACGTTTGAATTGCAAAATGGACGCCCATTGCATAAAGTTTGCAGTGATCTCTGGAATCTGGAAATTGATCCTCCTAAATACGTAGTACGAAATACGTCAATGTAAATAAAACTATTTTCAATAAGGAGTAATTATTGCAATGTTCTGCCGCCAGAGTGCAGCACTAGCATCCATCGTAAGACGTAAACCATAGAGTAACTTATACGTACTGTGCCTTAAACTGTTTTTTGACAACTTTTCACAGACAATAAAATATGACATTATACATCAAGGTCATCAAGGCCGATGGTTTACAAAGGGGGGCCTACCGGGAAACGCGAAAATCGGAACTCAGCTACCTGCCTCTTTAATGCTCGAATATGTAAGAGTGATAGAGAGGTTTAGATAAGTAACAAAATTTCGACTCTCTCGTTTGCGCTATATCCTCAGATTGTGAGTAATCGTGGTAGTAGCGCCCCCTACGTAATGTTCCCTTTTGAATATGAGTTGCATTGCTTTTGTTTTGTTCGGTCATAGCAATAATCATACCAACATATTATATTACATTCCTATTTACGTTATTATGGGCCCGACACTATCATGAATAATGGGACAGGGATTGGCACGAAGGATTGACGGTAAGTAATGAAGTTATTTTAATATCTTGCTTCAGTATTTGAGTTATGTCAAAGTAATGATACTAGAAAATAGAAATGACATTACTATTGACAGTGAATTGATTAAAATGATGGAATCAGAAATGACAGAAATAAGGACGGAAAATAATGAAGTTATTAAATATTACTCACATTACTACAAACCTAGAAACCAAATTCAGGAGTCTCAAAGGAAAGATTAACACAGTCCGACTATAGCAACATTCCTACACTGGCTACACTAAAAGCAACCTTAATGCAACGACTTAAACTCTATGGAACTTTAAGCAGTAATGTATGTAGTAATATTCGTAGTTGGGCTAAAGTCGTAAGTGACATTGAGTTTAGTAGGCGGTTAAGTCGTTTTTAGAATAAGATGGTGGTAGCAATCTGCCCAGGTACGGTATCATTTGTAACACTAATTGCTAGTATGGTGGCAGGCGGTCACAGTATCCAGTTTAGGAACTTTTGTTTAAGGTATTTTTTATGTTTATTAAATATATGATTTTTTACTTCTAGCGGACATTTTATGCGGGGTTAATAAATTCACTTTATATTTTGACGCATAATGTGTAATAGGTATATTTGTTTTGAAAGAGGCATGGATTATTTGTATGTAGGTATCCCCAGGGTTCGTGAATCTGACGTTATGCTGTCACACAACACGTCTGCAGGTACCAAAAAAACCTTCTAAATGAAATACATTAATATTTGGTTAGATCAGCAAATTGTACAGATAGTTTAAAAGATAATATCTGGGGGACCGAGCTTTGCTCGGAAAACAAGTACTCAAAAATGCGCGTTTTCCCAGAGACAAGACCTGGCCATATCGATTTTTCGCCCCCGAAATATATAAAAATATATACATACTTTTTTAAGTACATATGTAAACAAGAATTCCTCGTTTAAAGGTATGCGATTAGATAAGAGCGCCAATATATTTTATCTAAAGTATATACAATTTCCTCCCATTTTAAGTGTAAGGCCCGGATCATTCGCTTAGAATTTGATTTGACCCTAACGGCTACGTCATGGACAATAGTGCATTCTCACCGTAAATTTCTACACCACTAATCATACTTATTCACAAATGATTATTTTCATTATCATACTGCCCATATTTTGTTTACTGCACAAGTGGTAATGCTCGCACATTTGACATTACACTAACATACTTTGATAAATAGCACCTGAAGACTTCTGTACTTACGTGTACAATGCCGATAGGTACAGTCGCTATCAGATATATCAGAGCGCCCGAGGTGCTCAAAATATCTGAACACGCACTCTAACGCCTTGACAATAGAGGCGTGTTCAGATATTCCTGAGCACCTTGGCCGCTCCGATATATCTGATGGCGACTGTACTAGGCTAGCTGGATCTATAGACTAATGTGCTAGTTATTTATGTGAATTATGTGTTACCTACTCGTGTTTCTGTGATTTATCTCTAACTCGTGTTCTTGATCTATCAATAGCCAATAACCTTGAAATAAATGTTGTTTTTAGCAGTTTATTAACAAAACATATATATCCAATAACATCATCAATAATATTGAATAATATTTCAATAATATTTAATAGCATCGTTCACAGACGTTTCTGCTTTTAAAAAATTAAAAACATATTTGTTGAAAGAAGCGCTGGTGGCCTAGCGGTAAGAGCGTGCGACTTGCAATCCGGAGGTAGCGGGTTCGAACCCCGGCTCGTACCAATGAGTTTTTCGGAACTTATGTACGAAATATCATTTAATATTTACCAGTCGCTTTTCGGTGAAGGAAAACATCGTGAGGAAACCGGACTAATCCCAATACGGGCCTAGTGTACCCTCTGGGTTGGAAGGTCAGATGGCAGTCGCTTTCGTAAAAACTAGTGCCCACGCCAATTACTGGGATTAGTTGCCAAGCGGACCCCAGGCTCCCACGAGCCGTGGCAAAATGCCGGGACAACGCGAGGAAGATGATGATGATGTTGAAACAAATTTATTGTCTTAGTAGACAACACTACAACTTACAACACATTATACGAGTAAATATTATACCAACATCTTAATATTAAAGCTGTGGTTGTCTGCTATAACTCGTGGTAGAACGTTTTTAGGGTTCCGTAGCCAAATGGCAAAAAACGGAACCCTTATAGATTCGTCATGTCTGTCTGTCTGTCCGTCTGTCCGTCCGTATGTCACAGCCACTTTTCTCCGAAACTATAAGAACTATACTGTTGAAACTTGGTAAGTAGATGTATTCTGTGAACCGCATTAAGATTTTCACACAAAAATAGAAAAAAAAAACAATAAGTTTTTGGGGTTCCCATACTTCGAACTGAAACTCAAAAAATTTTTTTTCATCAAACCCATACGTGTGGGGTATCTATGGATAGGTCTTCAAAAATGATATTGAGGTTTCTAATATCATTTTTTTCTAACCTGAATAGTTTGCGCGAGAGACACTTCCAAATTGGTAAAATGTGTCCCCCCCCCCCTGTAACTTCCAAAATAAGAGAATGATAAAACTAAAAAAAATATACGATGTACATTACCATGTCAACTTCCACCGAAAATTGGTTTGAACGAGATCTAGTAAGTAGTTTTTTTTAATACGTCATAAATCGCCTAAATACGGAACCCTTCATGGGCGAGTCCGACTCGCACTTGGCCGCTTTTTTACTTTTAATTTAGCTCTTTTCCTAGAAATGTATGACGATATTGATGAAACGTTGCATTTAAAACCTCTTCTCAGTTATTCCAAGGAAGTTTTCTTCTTAAAACTATCCCGACATTCATTAGTATTCATTGCGTAAACTTTGTTTTTAATCGCTTCAGACGAATTTTAATACAGAAAATCTTCTGCTAAAACTTGACTTTGAAAACTACAAATAATTTAATATGTAAAAGTTAAGTTTAGGTACCGTCTTTCACTCAATGATAAGAAAAAACCGGCCAAGTGCGAGTCGGACTCGCGCGCGGAGGGTTCCGCACCATCAACAAAAAATAGAGGAAAACAAGCAAAAAAAGCGGCCAAGTGCGAGTCGGACTCGCCCATGAAGGGTTCCGTATTTAGGCGATTTAACACGTATTAAAAAAAAAATACTTACTAGATCTCGTTCAAACCAATTTTCGGTGGAAGTTTACATGATAATGTACATCATATATTTTTTTTAGTTTTATCATTCTCTTATTTTAGAAGTTACAGGGGGGGGGGGGGGGGGGACACATTTTACCACTTTGGAAGTGTCTCTCGCGCAAACTATTCAGTTTAGAAAAAAATGATATTAGAAACCTCAATATCATTTTTGAAGACCTATCCCTATAGATACCCCACACGTATGGGTTTGATGAAAAAAAAAATTTTGAGTTTCAGTTCGAAGTATGGGGAACCCCAAAAATTTATTGTTTTTTTTCTATTTTTGTGTGAAAATCTTAATGCGGTTCACAGAATACATCTACTTACCAAGTTTCAACAGTATAGTTCTTATAGTTTCGGAGAAAAGTGGCTGTGACATACGGACGGACAGACAGACGGACAGACGGACAGACAGACAGACATGACGAATCTATAAGGGTTCCGTTTTTTGCCATTTGGCTACGGAACCCTAAAAATGGTCACCCATCCAACATCCAAGTACTGACCCCGCCAAATCACGTTTGTTGTATGGGAGCCCCACTTAAATCTTTATTTTATTCTGTTTTTAGGGTTCCGTAGCCAAATGGCAAAAAACGGAACCCTTATAGATTCGTCATGTCTGTCTGTCTGTCTGTCTGTCCGTCTGTCCGTCTGTCCGTCTGTCTGTCCGTCCGTATGTCACAGCCACTTTTCTCCGAAACTATAAGAACTATACTGTTGAAACTTGGTAAGTAGATGTATTCTGTGAACCGCATTAAGATTTTCACACAAAAATAGAAAAAAAAACAATAAATTTTTGGGGTTCCCCATACTTCGAACTGAAACTCAAAAAAATTTTTTTCATCAAACCCATACGTGTGGGGTATCTATGGATAGGTCTTCAAAAATGATATTGAGGTTTCTAATATCATTTTTTTCTAAACTGAATAGTTTGCGCGAGATACACTTCCAAAGTGGTAAAATGTGTGTCCCCCCCCCCTGTAACTTCTAAAATAAGAGAATGATAAAACTAAAAAAAATATATGATGTACATTACCATGTAAACTTCCACCGAAAATTGGTTTGAACGAGATCTAGTAAGTAGTTTTTTTTATACGTCTTAAATCGCCTAAATACGGAACCCTTCATGGGCGAGTCCGACTCGCACTTGGCCGCTTTTTAGGGTTCCGTAGCCAAATGGCAAAAAACGGAACCCTTATAGATTCGTCATGTCTGTCTGTCTGTCTGTCTGTCTGTCTGTCTGTCCGTCTGTCCGTCTGTCCGTCTGTCCGTCTGTCCGTCTGTCCGTCTGTCTGTCCGTCCGTATGTCACAGCCACTTTTCTCCGAAACTATAAGAACTATACTGTTGAAACTTGGTAAGTAGATGTATTCTGTGAACCGCATTAAGATTTTCACACAAAAATAGAAAAAAACAATAAATTTTTGGGGTTCCCCATACTTCGAACTGAAACTCAAAAAATTTTTTTTCATCAAACCCATACGTGTGGGGTATCTGTGGATAGGTCTTCAAAAATGATATTGAGGTTTCTAATATCATTTTTTTCTAAACTGAATAGTTTGCGCGAGAGACACTTCCAAAGTGGTAAAATGTGTGTCCCCCCCCTGCCCTAGTAGCACGGTCGCATTTTTATCATTTATCACCATGCCTGTCACGTTCTAACAAGTATGTAAGTGCGAAAGTGACGGGCATAGTGATAGTGGATAAAAAATGGAACCGTGCTGAGCCCCCTGTAACTTCTAAAATAAGAGAATGATAAAACTAAAAAAAATATATGATGTACATTACCATGTAAACTTCCACCGAAAATTGGTTTGAACGAGATCTAGTAAGTAGTTTTTTTTATACGTGATAAATCGCCTAAATACGGAACCCTTCATGGGCGAGTCCGACTCGCACTTGGCCGCTTTTTAGTATTTGTTGTTATAGCGGCAACAGAAATACATCATCTGTGAAAATTTCAACTGTCTAGCTATCACGGTTCGTGAGATACAACCTGGTGACAGACGGACGGACGGACGGACAGCGGAGTCTTAGTAATAGGGTCCCGTTTTTACCCTTTGGGTACGGAACCCTAAAAACGTGGAAAACATTCTATAGAATAGTTATAGTTAAATATTGTGGGTTGGGCCTGCCCTATAAGTTAGGGTTTTTATAATGTTGTATTCATATGTATTTTAGTTTTATTTTGTATTTGTTTTGTTAGGGAAGGCTGTCATACTGAACAATAAGTACCTATTGGTAGGTAGGGAGCGTGCTTCTGTGACACTTTGGTGGAATGTCCCTCAAAAGCTACAGATAGTATAAAAATATGTTAAGTACATTAGAAAAAGTTACACGTAACAAGTAATGGCTTCGTAATAATTGACAGTGTAACTATTACCACGGGTCACCACGTAACAGTTGGATTCGTTACGCAGTTCCATTCTGTGGCGTGAGACTTCGCAGACAATCACCAGAAAATTGTTACCTATAGTCTGTCAAGGCGGATATGTCAGTAGCAATGTAAAGCAAACTAAAGTATGGTATCCCTAGGAAACGAACAAAAAGCAGTAATGTACATATGTATATCGAACAACGATGAAATGAAATGTAAACAATTTCCACAGATAAGATATAAATGACACGCGATTTTTGAACAATACAAACGTAGTGTTGCTAACCCGCGATTTTTCAAATTTGCTACCCTTTTCTACTGACAAGATTTGCTTGACCAAGTATAGTTGATGACCCTATAGATAATTTTACAGTTTTACTCACTCAGTATTTAGAATATTTGGATACTGTTTTGGCACTAAGCGCGATATGTTTCGGAGAGTCTAGGTTCAAATTCATGCACAATAATAGAATGACGCGCAATGGGAAATTATCTAATTGTTTACAGGGTGGCCCGAAAATACGTTGACAAATTTGCACCTTGAAAGAACCGTATTCAATTTACTGTAGATAATTAATTCTTCCTCAGGCGACGTATCCCTAAAAACGAGATCTAAAACATGATTTAATACACACGGCCTAAGCACGAATGTCACGATTTTCACTCGGCAATAACACATGATTGCGTACCGTCTTGCCATCGCAATATCACCCTTAAGTCTTAGCCTTAAAGTCCACGAAATTAAGTAAACAGCCTGTGCAAATGAAGGGTCTGACAGTTGCGTGTGATTTATATGGGCCTTATTTAATTTCCATACGTATTTTGTTGAGCGGAACTGAAGGGGCGTAAGCGCCGTACATTTCGTACTGAGGAGAGGCTTTGTTTGTTGAAGTATATGTGAGGTTTGAGGTTGGGCTTTCTTATTGAAATAAGACGTAGGGTTTTAAACGGGTGAGATGAAACTGAAACTTAGGGAAGCGAATAACTATACTCCATTCCAGATAGGGTTACGAAGAAGGATAAATAGGTCTTTAAGGTGCAATTTTAGGATGTCATTCAATAGGTAATATTTAAATATTTTTTCAGTTATGCGCTACAAACGTAGTTCTTAAAAAATATGGAAGAAAATATAGGAAATTTTGGCTTAGGTACTTTCCCTTGAGGCCTCTAGAATAGGGTCCTCAATTATTTCAAAACATAATTAGGTAACTAGCGACCCTCCCCGTTCGCACGGGTTACACAAAACCTTAACAAATTATACACCTAAACCTTCCTCAAGAATCACTCAATTGATAGGTGTAAACCGCGTGAAAATCCGTTCAGTAGTTTTCAAGTTTATCGCGAACATACACACAAATAGACAGACGCGGCGGGGGACT